>NW_028129474.1:7500000-10000000 GCF_055761805.1 Camellia sinensis | reverse complement strand
ATATCTACTAAAAGTAGATGAACAGTAATTGGCCATTCAAAATTGCCATTTTGGCAAAATAAATGGCCGACCGGCAATATACATTGCCGATGGCATAAAATCGCTGGCCGGTGGCCCCAAGCCATGGCCGGTGATGTGTGGGGATGCCTCACAAGGCATTCCCTGCCCCTCCAAAGCAAAACACAAGTGTTTGGTGCAAAACCAGACACAACACGGTCGAGTCGAGAAATCCCGAGGCAAGGCGCGCAACCGAGACCTCCGGGAACTCAAGATGAACACAAACAAGGGTAATCACCAAGTGTTCCAATGGTGACGTCCAAGTCTGGAGGACGGTCAAAAATGGGGTGTCTACAGTTGCCCCTCTTTGACAGAACTCGAAAGTCATAAAAATGACGGGAGTGAGTGTCAAAGCCCAGAGACGACCCATTTTTGACAAGGCCGAAGACTTAGACAAAGCATACAAGTTACAGATAAGATATGCGCCCGAGGGCAGGGGCAAAATGCAGGACAATGCACAGAGCCGGACATAACTTATGATCATGCAAAGAAAGCTGTAATGAAGCACACATGCGATAGTTTTAAGCTAGCATACACCAAAATACACTACAATGCAGAAAGGATGTAAGAGAATTATGCAATTCTCGATACGTCTCGCTCGGAGGATACAATACCTATGCGGCTCGTCTGGTTGCACCAGCTTCAAACGAACCGTACATATAATATCGTGCCTGCAAAGAAAGCAAACTTAACAGGTACAATATCGTTAGCAACATGCATAACAATGCAAAATGATATGCAATATATACAAAACTGTGTATAAACAATGCAAATGAAAATGCAATGCAATTTGAAACAATGCAAACTATATGCAAAGCAATTGAATCATGATCCAATCACGAGCGGTTCGAAACCATACCTACGTCAAATAGATTGATGGAGGTAACAAGTCCGTCTACCATAGAACGGTCAACAGAACTATGAGTAATGTAGACAGACACAAGAACAAGTATTGGGGGGAATGACAAAGGTGGGGAAACGACCCGCTGGGGAAAGGACAATGATCCTAATGCTGGACGCAACAATTACACTACAATGTAATATATAATGAAAATGCTGGGGAAATGGCCACGGATATGGCACGCGGGCCTAACCAAATCTTGCCTAGGCAAGGCATGTACACATACAAGCCGTGTCTAGCATAGAACGGTCTACTGAACTATGTTTTGATGCGAGAAGTATGGGCACATACCAGACCAAGCTCAACATGGAAAGGTGCGAGCCATAGATGGAAGGTGATGCAGTGAATGCATGCAAGCTACAATGCAATATCTACAAATATGCAATGGAATGGAAATGCAATATAATGGATATGGCCTGCGGGCCAAACCAAATCTTGCCTAGGAAAGGCATGTACACATACAAGCCGTGCCTAACATAGAACGGTCTACTGAACTATGTTTCGACGTGAAAAGTATGGGCACATACCAGACCAAGCTCAATCATGGAAAGGCGCGAGCCATAGATGAAAGGTGATGCAATGAATGCATGCAAGCTATAATGCAATATCTACAAATATGCAATGATGCATGGAAATGTAATATAATGGATATGGCCTGCGGGCCAAACCAAATCTTGCCTAGGAAAGGCATGTACACATACAAGCCGTGCCTAACATAGAACGGTCTACTGAACTATGTTTCGATGTGAAAAGATGGGCACATACCAGACCAAGCTCAATCATGGAAAGGCGCGAGCCATAGATGAAAGGTGATGCAGTGAATGCATGCAAGCTACAATGCAATATCTACAAATATGCAATGATGCATGACAATGAAACTATTTACGATGATGCATGACAATGCGACTACATTTTTTGTTTGTTTTTTTTAAAATGCAAATGATGTATGATTTCGAAGTGCACAACAACGCGCGGCTTTTAAGATACATGACAATGTAAATGGACTGTGCACATCAATGCGCCAAAGGTCTTGCACCTTCCAAGGATTTAAGGTCTCCTAGACCGTGTATATTGCACAAGAAATGCATAACAATGCAAGTGAACTTGAAATGCGCAACAACGTGCGGCTTAAGACATGCATGGCAATGCAAACGAACTGTGCACATCAATGCGCCAAAGGTCTTGCACCTTCCAAGGATCTAAGGTCTCCTAGACCGTGTATATTGCACAAGAAATGCATAACAATGCAAGTGAACTTGAAATGCGCAACAACGTGTGGATTAAGACATGCATGGCAATGCAAACGAACTGTGCACGTCAATCCGCAAAGGTCTTGCACCTTCCAAGGATTTAAGGTCTCCTAGACCGTGTATATTGCACAAGAAATGCATAACAATGCAAGTGAACTTGGAATGCGCAACAACGTGTGGCTTAAGACATGCATGGCATTGCAAACGAACTGTGCACATCAATGCGCCAAAGGTCTTGCACCTTCCAAGGATTTAAGGTCTCCTAGACCGTGTATATTGCACAAGAAATGCATAACAATGCAAGTGAACTTGAAATGCACAACAACGTGCGGCTTAAGACATCATGGCAATGCAAACGAACTGTGCACATCAATGCGCCAAAGGTCTTGCACCTTCCAAGGATTTAAGGTCTCCTAGACCGTGTATATCCTCGATATGTCTCACTCGGAGTATATCATACCTGTCCGATTCGTCTGGTTGCACCAGCCTTAAATGAACCGTACATACAATATCGTGCCTGCGAAGAAAACAAACTCAACAGGTACAATGTGATTAACAACACGCATATTAATGTACTTGAAAATGCGTAACACCGCAAAGCAAGTGGGAAGCATAACAATGCTGTGAAGGCACAGACATGTAAGTCGAGCACACGGTCTACACAGGCAACGAAATTGATCATAAGCATGCGGTCTACGCAAGCAACGTAATTAACTATAAACATGCGGTCTATGCAAGCAAAACATGCGGTCTACGCAAGTAATGAATTTGAAAAGAGGAAATGTGGTCCACATAAGCAGAACATGTGGTCTACGGAAGTAATGAAATTGATTACAAACATGCGGTCTACGCAAGCAAAACACATGTGGTCTACGCAAGTAAAACATGCGGCCTACGCAAAATAAAACATGCGGTCTACGCAAGGAAAGTATGCGGTCTATGCAAGGAAAGTATGCGGTCTACGCAAGGAAAACATGCGGTCTACGCAGGTAAAACATGCAGTCTACGCAAGGGAAACATGCGGTCTACGCAAGGAAAGTATGCGGTCTACGCAAATAAAACATGCGGTTTACGCAAGGAAAACATGCGGTCTACGCAAGTAAAACATGCGGTCTACGGAAGGAAAGTATGCGGTCTACGCAAATAAAACATGCGGTCTACGCAAGGAAAGTATGCGGTCTACGCAAATGAAACATGCGGTCTACGCAAGGAAAGCATGCGGTCTACGCAGGTAATGAAATTGATTGCAAACATGCGGTCTACGCAAGCAAAACATGCGGTCTACGCACGTAATGAAATTAATTGCAAACATGCGGTCTACGCAAGCAAAACATGCGGTCTACGCAAGTAATGAAATTGATTGCAAACATGCGGTCTACGCAAGTAATGAAATTGATTACAAACATGCGGTCTACGCAAGCAAAACATGCGGTCTACGTAAGTAATGAAATTGATTGCAAACATGCGGTCTACGCAAGTAAAACATGCGGTCTACGCAAGTAATGAAATTGATTGCAAACATGTGGTCTACACAAGTAAAACATGCGGTCTACGCAAGTAATGAAATTGATTGCAAACATGCGGTCTACGCAAGTAATGAAATTGATTGCAAACATGCGGTCTACGCAAACAAAACATGCGGTCTACGCAAGGAAAGTATGCGGTCTACGCAAATAGCGTGATTGAATGCATGCAAAATGCAATGAGATGCGCAAAATAGCGCGATTTGAATGCATGCAAAATGCAATAAGATGCGCAGGGTAGCACGATGCGTTTTAGACAACGCGAGTGCACAAGATAGTGCGATTTGACATGCGATGCACATGGGGGCAACTTTTGAGTTTCGTAAAAGCCAAAAGGATACGGAAAGGATACACCTTGCACGAATTCGAGTGTCATGCACAGAAGACACAATCCGAGGTCGAAACGGAGGCCGGGTCATCTGAGGAGGCTGGAGACGACTCAGACTCAGGCTCAGATGGCGATGCTGATGACGATGCCCCTGGACCTTCGTCCAGGAAGAGGGCAAGGACAGATCCCCAGGCCCGAGACTACTGATGATGATCCAGATTGCTGCTTTTCTTCTTTTTTGTACTTTATTTTTCTTTCTTCTCTTTGCTGGTAGTTAGATTATCTTGTACTGCCACAGGCAGATTTTTGTTTTCAAAGCTATGTACTTGAAAAGGATAATGAAATGAACAGACTTTTTTACTTAAAAAGTGTTACATTTACATATCTCATGTATTGCATCGCATCACATCATGTTACACCTCAATGTGAATGGAATTGACCTGTTGTTTGAAAAATCGAGCATTTGTACTGTAATGATCAGATAACCAGACGGCCTCATAACAAAAAGCCCAAGCAACATACTGCTCGAACTGAACGCACAGCCCATACTCTGTTGGGGATTAGTCTGTATACAGCCCCTAACACCACACTCGGTTCATTCTGCACACACCAAATCCTGAACAAAAAGCCCAAATTTGACAAGACGGACCATGAAGGTTGAATCCACTGAAATTGAAACACACTCAGATGCAATCTGAAAACCCAGAGGCTTCGAAGAGGCCCGTGTTTTCCTGTTCACACTTATCGGGGGTGAACCCTGCAGTTGGTATGAAGGAACCAGATCATGTTTTTGCGCAAATGTGGAGAATGACACAGCATTCTGAGCACAAAACGATCAATTTTTGAATTTGAAGAAGGGTTTTCAACCGGGTGTTGAGCCTACAGCTGAGCGCAACATACTGTGACTCAACAAAAGGTACACGACCTAAACACATCGAGTAACACTCGAAAAAGACTCGAAACAAAGGTTGAGGTAAACAAAACAAAAGACACGACATACAGACGCGTTAACGGAGACGGGAGACCTCAGATCACGAGGAGCCAGTTTCTCTGGGTATTGTTTCCCACCCTTTTCTCATTTGTGATTCTCACATCACTCTGGCACTCAAGCTCGGTTTTTCTCTCAAAACCCTTTGGCTCGCTTTTTCTCTCAACTTACACCTCTCTATTCTTTATTCTCTCATTTTTCGTCCCTCCCCAAGGTGATTAATGAATGAATAGGAAGTTGCGGGTTCATGCCCAATGCCGTTAGCTCACATCTATTTCCTCTGGTGGGTAGAGTGCCCTCCTGGCAAGTATGTTGACGACGGGGGAAAGACAGAACGCCTGACTCAACTGTGCCCCTAGTTCATCATTTTGACCATTATTGTGTTGGTTTTTCTACTAAAACAGTTTTGATCAAGATGAGAGTCGGATTAACGTCCTTGTTCGATTTTTGATTTGAAAACCATGCAAGTCAGACTATAAGCACTGGAAATTTTCCTTTTTGGGTCCAAGAAAATGGTCCAGTTTTGGAAAATGAAATAATTTTCGAGAAAATGGTCAACCTCAGTAAAAATTCTTAAAAACTATATTTGCAAACGGCCGCCGCCCAACGAGCGCAGAACTCATTCTTGAGATGCACATCCTCAGATCAGAGGCAATGGAAAATTGCCCCTGGCTTGGAAGGGGTGGATGGCAACGGAAAGTTGCCCCTGGTTTAAACGGCGACATCATGGCAACAGAAAGTTGCCCCCTGTCTGGATGACGCCGTAGCATTTGGTAAACAGTCCTTACCAGTGATGATCACAACCGAACTTTCTCGGATACAGAGAAGACGAAGATGGTCAAAACCAATATATGGACACAGTCACTTTGAAGGTGTTGAAGGCTGGACTTCAGGACGAAGTTGCCTATGTATCCGGTTGTCACAACCGAACTATCGGATTCAGAGAAGGCAAGGATGATCAAAACCATTACATGGACTGAGGCGCTGTGAAAGCGTTGGGGGCTGGACTTTAGGATGAAGTTGCCTACGTATCCCAAACATGGGAATCAAGCCTTACGTAGTTCCGGTTAAGGTACACTCGGGTATTTTAACCTTCACTTTTCACGCTCTAACTTTTGCCAAGGTGCCCGATGCGGGTTTTCGACCTTGCAGGCTTCTTTTCATTTTCTTTTTTTTCTTGATTTTTTTTTATTTTTTTTGTATCTTTTCGTTCTCTTTTTTTCTCTTCTTTGATTTTATTTCTTCTCTTTTTTTTTGCATTTTTTGTATTTTTCTCTTGCTCTAACTTTTGCCTGGGTCGCCCTTCCAGGTTTTCGGCCCGGCGAGCCTCTCAAAAGGGTACAAGTGTAACAAGTCCATGCCAAATGGTTTTTGAAGTTGAAGCCTCTCTGTATCTAGGAGAACGGCTGTTGCAATGATTTGCAGAAGAATCCATCATGGCTGCTCCACGAGCTTCTTCTGGTGAGATCTAATCTTTTTGATTCGACTTTGGTGCCTCTTGTTCGAGGGCTGCTTCTAATCTGGCCACACGGGCCTCCTCTGACAGTTGACCTTTGAATGTTCTGAATGAGTTCGAGGTTCAACACAAACAGGTCGAATCTTGAGGCTGAGAGCGATCCTAGGCTGCACAATCTCAAGAGCGATTCCACACAGGTTTTCATAGGGCCGCGCGAAACATTCGTTTTTGAAAGTTTTTAAGAAAGCGACAGATCGCTCGCACCGAAGATAGTGTGGAACCAATCTGGATCAAGCTAGGGTCCTTCTCAATACTCACGCAAACAAGCATGGTTTCATTCATTAAAGGCTTAGCATGCCTCTCTTTCTCTCAATTGATCAAATTTTTGCAAAACCGGAGGAATTCCTTCCTCTTCATTTTTTACCGCAGTGTTAAAGAGGTTTTGAAAAACATAGGTCAATGCAATGATTTTCAGGGCACAAGAGAGCAAGTGGAATGCACGGCCGTCTAATTCAAATTCTCTGGCACAACTAGCCCAAAACAAACAATAAGCACGGAAACATGATAGCCGCAGCTGTTTCATTCAGGTTTCTCGGATGTAACTGGCTCCACGGCAGAGACAGGCTCAAAAAGAAAGCATAAAGGTTAAATACAAAAACGGTGTTTGAGGCAACAACCCCGGAATCACTCGACATCCGATACAACGGGACTGACTCGGTACCACAAGACAGACCCAAAAACAAAAAGACTGACTCAAAGCAAAGAGGCAGACTCAAAAACAAAACAGAGAACTGACTCAAAACCCAAGCCATAAGCTACAAAACTGCATTTACAAATGCTCAAAAAGTGCGTGCCAGACGCCACATCTGAAATACATCGAGTGCTGCCCGCAGGTGGTCCAACCCCTGATCGCATACTCGCAGTATCCTCAAAGTCCAACAGCTCGATGGTAACAGACTTCGCCGAGGTAGGTGGAAGAATGACCTCATTATCGATTAGATCCTGCACTTCATGGCGAAGGCGGAAACAGTTGTCGGTGGCGTGACCGGTCTGTTGGTGGTACGTGCAGTACAAAGTAGCATCGTGTGTGAGAGGGAGATTCTTCAGGAGAGGCCGAGGTTCAAGGGGTTTGAGGTGCCCCCTTTCGGCAAGAATCTGAAGTGCCTTAGACAGAGGCATGTAGAGAGCATGAAAGATCCTGCGCCCTTGGGGCAGGTACTTTGAAGTCTGAGTATTCTTACTAGACGCACAAGCAAAAGGGTCGGCAGGCACTGCCTTGGCTTTCTGATCTTTCCCAGGTGCAGGGTTGGGAATAGGAGGAACTGTTCTGGCATGACGGGGCCTATCCCGATTTTCTGACTGACTTGAACTACCCTCAGGTGGAGTGGGGAAAGCATCCTCCATAGTTTTTGCCACAACTGCGGATATCTGTTGCTTGTTCATCTCCCCAGCTTTCAAAGCCTCGACTGCCCGCAGCAGTTGTTCAAGGGGATCGGCATCTGCCTTCATTTTGTTCTTGCCTCTAGCCTCAGCATGATCGGGGGTTTGGGTTACTACATCAGAGAGAAGCCCGGTTGTTGCTGACACGTCGTTGCTGTAGATGGAGGCAACCTCTGGTTGACTGAGCTCTATCACAATCCGCCCCAGTAGCGGGGGCTCCTGTGGCATGAAATTCCCGGCATACGGTGCCGCTGGTGGCGAAGCCGACATTCCATAGGCCGGATCAGCCACGGATCTCTGGAGGTCACCAATCATTCCCATCAGCTCGAATGTGGTGGGCTCACGAGCCTGATACAACTGGGGGGTCCAGACTGGGTGTGCGACAGGCGACCTAGGCGGATGCAATACATCAACGTTGGTTTCATCCCGCAGGGTGATCCCTTGATCTAGCGTAGCTGTCATAACCACAATCTCTTCTAAATTCTGCGTCATCATAAGTCCGCTGTACTGAACGGTGACTGATGGATCAGATATCTGTCTTGCCTCAGCAAGGGGGAACACTAGCTATTCTGTATCAATTCTCTGGACACTCTGAACTGAAAGGAAAAACAAACAGCATTTCAACCCAAACAGATCAATCACAGGTGTAGCCAAACAACTGCACTCTACTACTGATCATTGTTCCCCAGAATCACTGTTCCCAAAACTGGACTTGATACCCGCAGATAACTGATTTCTCAACAACACTGATACTGGTGCCCTCGGGCCCGATACTCAATCTTGCAAACTGGTATGTACGTTCCTGTAGAGATACACTCTAAAGCACATAGCAGATAAGTGAGAGCCAAAACACCCCTATGTTGGGGTAGGGTTTCCCTGTCCTATTTTGTCAGGAGCTAGGGTTTCACTACACACGCAGCGGTTTTCAAACAACCTATAATCGGGTAAGCAACCTGTCCTAGCTTGGAATGATCACTATGGATTTCGATATGTACTAGGTCGAATGGTCGAAAAGGGTGCCCCGGTGAAATCGGGGTTTGTGTTCCCATACTGTCAGAGCCCACAACCGGTCAGCCTTATGGTATGCTTTGAGAAAGTCAAGCCTCCGGCAAACCGTTCAGGAATGGTAGATGGCAAACACGGTGTCCTAGGCACACCAATGCACATGCAATGCAAAGAGACACATAAATGAAATCAAAACAGGATATCACGAGCTCGAGTCAAGCTCTCTAAATTCCGCAGCAGAGTCGCCAGAAACAGTAACAACGTCCGCGAGGGACCCCGCTATAGTTCAGACTCGATTTGTGTCACGGTTCTTAATCTGAACCAAAGAGTCCAAATTTGGCAAATCGTTTTGAGAAACAGATTTTTGAAGAGAAGTGCCAAACATGGACTGCTTTGCCAGATACAGAGTCGCCACCTAAATATTTTGTTTTGGGAAATTTAGGAAACCCTGACTCGGTGCCAAAGGCCATGTGTCCGTCATCACCAAAGTTGCCTCGGCTCGGGAACTTGGGTACGATTGGGGAAGGTCAGCTATGAGCACCCCCTCTCGCCCGATCCGACGATCGGCCTCTACTAACCATGATATCCGTTTTTGAAAATGTTATGTGTTCTTATTCCGGTTATTAGCCTAGAATTACTATGTTATGCGCACAGCAAACAAGTATAAACTAGATTGCCTAATTTGGGAATAAGCATTGCATATCCGATTTGTTTTGAAAAAATGTTTTGGAATTTGCTACTCGCAAGTAGGCTAAAACACGGATTTCAATGAGTCATTCCAACTCAGACAATCCAACCTTCACCCACAGGCATTCAAGCAGTTATATCACATAAGCAGCTAGCCTCATGGTAATCATGCTATCATGGCAACACTCACAAGCATGCAAGGATGCTAAAGCATAAATACTTACATCGTACTCCGTGCCAAAACAAAGAACTCGTTAGCAATCAATGTATGATCCAAGTCCATGTTCAAATGCCTAATGCAACACATACGGGATGTCACTAGAGTAGGCTCGGCTAGTCTATGAATGACAGGTGAAAATGCACAAGTAGCATGTATTCAAGTTAGATTTGAAATACTAGTGCAGTTAGCATGATGCACCGAGCCCCGTGCATGCAATACTAATGAATGATGCACGCATGCATGGCATAAGATATGCTAAATTAAACATGACCTATTACTAACCATCAAAGAAGGTAAGTAAAAGGGAGAAAGAAGTGGGGGTTGGAAGACATGCACACATGCACCCACACTTAATACAAGTTCTCCCTCGCTCGGAGGGACCGAAAGAAGAATACAAATTAATTAACTCGCAAGCTAATTAATTATTACAAATTACCTAATTAATTAACAAATTAACTAAGCATAAGAAAAGCAATAAAAGGGGCCTCGGGAAGAGGGTTCGATGCGCGCGTGCTCGGGTCTTGCTCGGAAGTGCACTGCCATGCATAGGCTGCCTCTGTTTTCCCTGCTCTGCCTCTTTGAAGACTGCCAAAGTCTCAGAATTGCTTCCCTGGACATTAGGAGACAACATCGGCTGAGTAGAATGGCCACCAACAGTAGTATGTGATCATCGGCTGTTGGTGAAGCTATCGGCCACCAAT
Organism: Camellia sinensis; assembly: GCF_055761805.1. Classification (NCBI taxonomy): domain Eukaryota; kingdom Viridiplantae; phylum Streptophyta; class Magnoliopsida; order Ericales; family Theaceae; genus Camellia; species Camellia sinensis. The sequence goes on along the minus strand of NW_028129474.1, from coordinate 9,989,444 downwards.
GGATTGCCGGTCGGCACTGAACACTGCCGGTCGGCAAAGAATGTCTGCAGAATCTGCAATTGACAGCAACGGAGGGCAAGGCATAGCATGGCAATGCAATTCAAGCAATGCATGCACCAATCCTATCCCTTATCATGTGTATGACTCAAAGGGACATGGTCCTTGGTTCTCGGACCATCAATCGCGCATTTCAATGCGTGATGGCCCAAGAGACCAAGTTGTGCATTTTCATGTCAAATGAAATGCAAACCAAATGATCACATAAAGGCCCAACCTCTATCACTTGACTTCAAGAGGCAAGGCATGCATGTTCAATGCGATGCAACCTAAGCATGTTAGCTAATATGCAACATGGCATAAAAGAGAGCATACAGACATGCAATGCACATTAGGTACACAAACTAAGCAACAAAGCAAACAAGCATGCCATAATTATGCAAACCACTAGAGCATGCAAGATGTAATCCAATCACGCAACATGCTAGCAACTTGACCAATGGAATGCAAGGCGAATGCAAGTGATTTCAAGCATGTAACATGTGCAACCAAAGCATGCAAACTTGGGATGATGTAACAACACTTGAATGACATGCAAGGGATGGACTTACACTAATTGGACAGCTCTGAGTTAGGTCCAAAACAGTGGCCAAAAGCTTAAGAAAATGGGACCAAACACACATACAGACATGCACATGTTAAGGCCTAACGCTTAAGCATCAAAGGACAACTTTTAAGCACACTTAGAAGGGAATAATCATGGACGTATGGCATGCATTATAAGAGTTGAAAATCATGCTATAAGAGGTGCCAAACCAACTTAAACAAGACGAACATTAGCATGCAAATGGTCCAAGCATTTAAAGCAAGTCAAAGGGGACTTAAACCATGGCTAAGCCAACCAAGCCTCACAAGGCCAAGAAGGCTTAAAACAGGTCCAAGGCAGACCTAGACCATGCAAAGGGACCTCCTAGATGGCATCTAAGTGGCTCAAATTCAAAAGCATGCACAAAGGCCAAAACATGGAGCATACCACATAAGCTTTCAAAGCATTAAAGAGGTGTCCAAGGCAAGCATACAAGCATATCAAAGGGACTGACATAACATGGAAAATGATCCCAACCCACTGAATCGAAGCAAGTGATGCATGCAACACACTCATACACTTAAGGCCAACAAATCAAAAATGCAAAGGGGCTATTTAATGCATGCCATGGTCGACCAAAATGGCTAAGGACAGACCTTAAACATGGTGAAATAAGCATGGAGGCTTCACAAAGCTAAGCCTAAAGCATGTTAGAACAATTGTTTACAACCTAAGGCATGTGAAGGCGACAAAATGGCATTACAAGGCATGTGTGCTAAGCAAGCATGGTGTACCAAAACCAACTAAAAACTGAGGCATATAATGACATAATAAGCACAAAAATCAGTTAAGGCATGGTCAACATGAACCGAAACATGGTGCTCCCTCAAGAGGCTAAAAATGGTCCTTTTCAAGGACAACAAGGAGAGGGGGTGGCCCTATCCTTCTTGGGACTTCAAGGCACCATCCTCACCTCTGAAATCCCTCAAGATTTCAGTGGTGAGGAGGCCCAAACACCAAGGTCTCGGAGCTCACCCAAAATGGCACAAAATGGAACCTTACAAGGCTTAAGAGGGGTTAAACAACCTCAAATCACAAAACACTCTAAACAAACTATTTAGAGGGCCTAAAAACAGAACTTTTTTATGTTATACACTAAACACAAAAATAGTTGTAAGGTAGGCAAAAATACGATGCAAGAAAGGGGTAAAAAGGAGCAAGCTTCTTACCCTTGAAGACCCTCTTCAACAATGGAGCTCCAGCAGCTTCTTTAGGTTAAAACCAGCTTCAAAACCTCCAAAACAACCCTCAAGGGGCCTCAACTCCAAGGGATGGTGTGATGGTGGGTGCTTGTGAGCAAAAGTAAGACAAAACACACACACTAAGCTCAAGAGGGGGAAATATAGAGATGGAATAGATACAAATTCCTAACCCTAATATCAAAGCTCTCTAAAAATGTTGTCTAACCTAAATCCAAGAGAGGAGACTCTCTCTTATAGAACTCTCTTTTGTAAAGCTTGTCAAATAAGCTTGTCAAGAGAGAAATACCTCCACACACGTGTATGGAGGAGAACAGAGTGGGTGCCAGCTATCACAGCTGGCACAAAATATCTACTAAAAGTAGATGAACAGTAATCGGCCATTCAAAATTGCCATTTTGGCAAAATAAATGGCCAACCGGCAACAAAGAGTGCCGATCGGCAATATACATTGTCGATGGCATAAAATCACTAGCCGGTGGCCCTAAGCCATGGCCGGTGATGTGTGGGGATGCCTCACAAGGCATTCCCTACCCCTCAAAGGCAAAACACAAGTGTTTGGTGCAAAACCAGACACAACACGGTCGAGTCGAGAAATCCCGAGACAAGGCGAGCAACCGAGACCTCCGAGAACTCAAAACGAACACAAACAAGGGTAATCACCAAGTGTTCCAATGGTGACGTCCAAGTCTTGAGGACGGTCAAAAATGGGGTGTCTACAACTAGAAACTCAAAATAAGCCAGCATAGAGACATCAACCCAAAAAGAACAGAAATAGTGTCTTATATACCCCAGGGCCCATCTAATTACACCGGTCTAAAAAACATCTCTAATCCCTCAAAAAGAGCATGTTTGACCCTCTCAATTCTTGCAATATATTCACACTCAATCCGCCTCTCGTACAGAGCGAGGTGAGTTACCGGCAATGAATATACAACAGTGGTGTAATACTAGATGATCTTCCCTTTGCCCTCATGCCATTTAGTTTAGGATTGACCGTTTTCCCAGTGATGTCCCTTATGGCCGAATTATACATGACCGCAGGCAACATACCAAAGTAGCAAAACATCAACCCCTTACCTTATGACATAGTCAAAAGTCACAAAAGGGTACATAAATGAAAGTCATATCAATAATGACACGTAAGACTCAGACGGTGAGGAAACAGGGATCCATTCTCTCACCTCATTACTCGGTCGCCAAGCACATATAGTATGAATACATGTTACGGTGGAGTAACTCTTCCAAAAAAGAGTGACATCATACTCGATACACCATACAGATCTTAGTCTAGTTGCTTTCTAACTCCTAACCCGAATTCTCTATTTGCTCGCCTTTTAGGCGCCAAATGAGATCTCGCATCTGGCTAATCATAATAGGCACAACATGGAAAGTGGGTACTAACATCCATGTTTGGTCCTTAACACGACCTCATCTTGGTTGTAACCAAGGCGACATACATAGTGGATGATTTAAGCCTCTCTTGGCTCCAAATAAAAATAAACCACTAGTCTCATCCTTGCTCGCTCCCAAGCGCCAAGGGCGATTGCTCGTGTGAGTAAGCTAATCTTGCCCGCTGACATCATCATCTACTAATCATTATGACACAAACCATAATAGTGTCAACATCCCATCATCTCATAACAAATAAGTGATCGATTTAAGAAAAAAAAAACACAACCACAGTCTGTTCAATTCTAGATTCCAGGCATAAGCTTTATCAACACCTCTTGCAATAAGCATATACAACGGAATCCACCATTTGCACCTCACATGAAGTGGTTCAAGATCATTATCTCTCGTGCAATTAACTTTCTAAAGATATTTTGGTGACCAATTTGCGCTCATTCTTAATGCGTCCAACTAGCACATTGAATTTTACAAGGAGCAAATTAATATACTACTAGTAAAGTATTCTATCCACAGTCTAATGAGCAAGGTCAATGTCTAAACAACTCAGTTGACCATTTACCAAAGATAACACTTATCATGCCTAATACGCCCACATAGCGTACTTTAGGCTCCCACAACAAAGAAAAGATCAAGGAATATAGGTCATCTGTTTCTCCCAAAAGACAATCCGAGGATTCACTAAATAACTAAGGCTCTGACTTTTACCGATAGGCAAGTCAATGGGTTTGCAATTTTGCATCTAGAATCATTCTAGGATATTCCTTATGTAAGTCATCGAAGACAAATCGAGAATGTTCCCAAAAACAATCCCCAAGGATCATACATCCAAGCCTATAAATTACATCGCCCATGTCCATCATATCTAAAATAGAGGACTGCCCACCCTTGGTGGCAACAACCTTATAAATTCCTGGCTCATAATGACTAAGTAAGGAAAAAGTTCTTTTTTATTTTTAGACCATTGATCATACCTCAGTGGTCTTCATCGATCATCGTCGGCCTATCATGGCTTGACGAAATCTAAGAACCACTATTTGGATACCTGTTTTAGGCTGTAAAAGATTTATTGGAACTAGCAACCTTTTTGCGCTCCTAACTTTTCACCATAAAAGCAGAAGGTAAATCCCTACGGATCTACTTCTCCAATTCTCCAACGAGAAGTTGGGTCACAATGTCCACAAATCAATGTTCCAAACTTATGTCAATCATAGCCTAAGTCAAACTAACCTCACTCCCCAGGAGGAAGTCTTCTCATGGTCTACACTTTCCTCAATGGTGTGACTTTTCGGTATCTAGCGAGCCTTATGCCTCAACAATGACTATCCAAATTACGCATAACTCTAGAACAGTTTCGCGTCATAATGGAAAGTCAACCAAATTATAGAAAAGGTTAATCCTTAAAGACTTTGTCTTAAACTGCACAACATGGATCCACTTTCTAAAAACAGGGGAATAGAGCCTTTGGCATTATCCTAGGTTCTTTATCATCTTGTGGAGCAATCATGAATGTTTCCTTTTCTTGTAGAGTATTCTTCTCTAATGGAGTAATCCATTACTAGGCACATCGCTCCCACTGTCCCTAAGATATTGGAAATTTCTTTCCATTCTCAGCTAGGCTACATAGAGCGCTATGCTTAGAATTCTCTATCTTATAGAGTTCTAAAAAAAAAACTCTATTCACGTCACCTTTACTAAGAAAACTTTATGTGACTTAGTTGCACTACCACAAAGCTGCTTACCTATATGCACATGACCCAGAGGGTTTACATGACCGCATACAATAATGCGCCACATGACCCTATGTGTTTACAAGACAGCATATAATAATGCACTATAGAACCCTAGGTCTTAACGTCGCAACCTTATGAGAAGTAAAATAAAGATAAGCTACTTAACGGTTACAGATCGCCCATAGATGGCTCTCCGCTAACCCATTACTCAAATGGAGTGTAAAAATTGATATGGAGGGCACTTAGTTAGGGATATAGGCAACAAACTAGTGCAATTCCCAATTGGGAAACATTTTGCGCCATTATCCACCTAACATTAACAATATTTAATTCCTTATCTCTACTACACCATTGTGTTGTTGACTATTAGGAATAATCAATTTTCTAAGCATCCATTTCTCTTCACAGAGTTTTCTAAAATAACTCAAATAGATACTCACCATCTTGGTCAAAACTAAAAGCACAAAAGCTGTTATCTAATTGATCTCAACCTCATATGTGCAATGTCAAAAATCGTCTGAAAACTTTCGACTTATGGGAGATCAAATAGTCTTGACTCAGATGCGTATCGTAATCTATAAATGTGTCGAGATTGAGGCCGAGCTATCATACCCTTACACATATCTAGTCACAAAAATCATAGTGGACTAAATGCGCCAATACAAATGACCTTCTACGGCTTTCCTACTTACTTGTGCGCACCCATTGCGAACAAAGTTACACATTCATATGAGAGCAGGATGTCACAAGCGAGTGGGCCCGAGAAGGCCTACTCAAACCATCGTGTCATCATCTCATTAATGTGATTAAGTATAATAAGCCACCGGTTCATGACCAATGTCATAAACTAATTCTAATCATCTTAATGTGTGATTTCTCGAAGATAAGTTTAAAAAAGGTTTAGGCCCGACTAGGTAATGACTTAGGACTAATTCATATTCACTAGATCACAAAAGGATGTCATGGAGATATCAAGTGCGCCTAAGTCGCAAATTTAACTAGAAAATGATAATCCCCTGCACCTTCAAGTCGATTTTATTCTCCATACACTTTAATGCATCTAGTTGAAAGATGACGATACTCCTTTTGCCATTTCTATTTCTCGCTTCATAGTTACTTGCAATTAATTCTACTATCCACAAGAAGGAGAGAATAAGCTATTAACTATGACAGCTCCTGAAGTAACTTAAGCGCGAATTAGGCTAAAGAGTCTAATTCAACACAATGCTCTCACGAGCCATGCGTCAAATTCTTAGAGTCATAACAACCTTGTCGGCCTTGACCTTTTCATTACTATGCTGCAACATTTGCGCTTAGTGGTAAACGTTATTCAAAAATGTTAGCCTAGCAAAGGAATCATACAAAGAAGCCCCTCATCATGTCTCACACTCAAGTGTGGAAACAGTAAGCGTCCAGACTTAGACAAGTTGGCAATGCTAATACATTTTGCAACCACTAAGTGCTAATCCTTTCACTTAGTGTTAATAGATTTTTGCAGCTTTTAAGCGCTAATCTTTTCACTTAGTGTTAATAGATTTTGCAGCTTCTAAGCACTAACCTTTTAACTTCACGTGATATTTTAACGCACACTATTATAGTGCATGAAATTTTGCTCCATTCACTCCCAATAATTGGGTAGAGAGCAAAACACTGCTCATACGGCTACTCATCTTACACTTAATGACTAATATATTTAAGCTCGCATTTCTTGGATGACGTGACTCTTGAATGTTACTTCATCCAATGATGTAACATTATTACAAGTCAAATTCAAAGTCAATCCGCGCAGCTCAATAGTCAAGATCATATACAGATCTATTGAGGGCTTACTAATTTCATAACTCCAAAACTCGCCAATCAAAACTACTTAATGTGCCGCTAACCATAGCGCACGCTTCAAATTTTGTTGTGCCAAACAAGGCAACAAAACCTGGGCGACTTTGAGTCATGTTTCCTTACTTTGGCTCAATTAAGGTCTGACCTAAAGTCTCCAAGACTTTTGCTCATCTAAAGAAAAGGATTACATTGTTCACATTTGAACATCTCTACTAAGTCTAGGTTAACCAAATTAACTTCCATAAGCAAAGTCAATTTAGAGAGAAATACGCATCGGGATTAATTTGATTAGCATAATATAATTTTGCCACAAAAATGTAAATTAAATAGTGACAATATTACACAAGTCGCAAGATTGAAAATCCACTATGCTCGTAATCATCTCTTGCGCCACAGGTGACAATTATCCAAAATTTAATTTAATTTATGCGCAAAATATTGGTTTTCGGGAGTTAATCTGCAAAGATTTCTCTCAACCAAACAACCTCCCACTAACTATGGCATGTCCAAAAGCATGACAAAATATTCTAATTCCACAAAATAGCATCATAATGTAGATTCACAATCAACTCATGCTATGTTACCATTAATAATGGAATTTAAACAAATAAAAGCTAAGCATGCTTCTGTAATCATAACATATTACAAACCAAAAAAAAAAATATATGCTGTATTTAATATTCAGATTATGCCATAATAAGATGTAATCATTCTGAAATTTTTCTGAAATTTTAAATAACTAATAAACACACATTAAAATTAGAAATAAAAAATCCAGAAACTAATAAATTGAAAACAATATTCAGATTATACCATAATTAAAAGTACATCATTCTGAAATTTTTTGAAATTTTAAATAACTAATAAACACACATAAAATTAGAAGTAAAAAATCCAGAAACTGATAAACTGAAACAATAATACCAGTAAATAGTAAAACTTTTAAGACGTCTACAATAAAAATTTCAACCCCAAAAAATTATTTATGCAATACCAGAAGCATTTTAAAGCATAAAACATGAATTATTAACACAGAAAAAATATTTTTTATTTTCGTAAAATTTTCAAAATTTTACAGAAGATAGAAAATTTAATCCTGAGTCTAACGGTCCCAACCACGCTTCAAACAAAGCTGTAACGAATTAATTATGACCATTTAACGTGATTCAGAATTTAAAAACATAACAAACAGACCCTTAACATCAGCAGCCAAGCCGGCGGAGGAAAAATGACGCGGTTCAACGCGCGGCTTAGAGATGGCTCAGCACGCGGTTCAATGAGCGGCTCAGAAACAGCTCAAATGCGGCTCAGCGAGTGGCTCACACGCGGCTCAGCGCACGGTGCGCGTGGGAGGAGCAGACGGTGCGCGCTTGGAAAGCACCGCTGACGCGTGCGTGACGACACGTGGAAGCGCATCTGAATCGCATCTGGCGCGTGGAGGCACGTGCAAGGGCGTGGCAGCACGTGGAGGCGCGTGGAAGCCTCCCACGGCGTCAGGTGGCGCGTGAGGCCCACGCTCCGCCTTCCAAGGTGTTTTCTGGTTTGATTTTTTTACTGTCGGACTCCATTTTTCAAAATAAAACCATTTATGGTATTAAAAAAGACATTAATGAACATAAAAAATAGGTATTTATGCTCTTAATCTAATGAGAGTAGACATTTTCCTCATTTATAAACATTCATGAATATAATGTGTACATATATATATATATACACATGTTTAAAGAAAACACAAAAATACCCATTCATGGCTCTGATACCAATGTAAATCTAATGTATAAACGCCGCGGATGAAAAATTATGGTCATACCTTTTCTCTGCAGAGTCTGAATTGAAAGGATCTCGTGGGTAAATCACGTGCTTCCTAAATCTGATCAATCAACCCAGCAGTGGAGTGATATTACAGAATGAATATCACCCACACAAGTCACAATACAAAATGACTCTTGATCGTTGTATTTTGGGAGAGAGTCAGAATATGGGAAACAACATACGACATACATTATTGTTCTCTTAATCATCCATATCCCATATTAGCAGATATATTGAATAATAATAATTTATCCATATCAGTTATATCAGATATATAAGATATCTATATCATTTATCCATATCAGTTGATATGATAGATATAGATATCCTGAGTGGTTATCCAAATAGGTTTTGAATTCAAATTCAAATTTATTTGGATAAGGTTCAAAAGGTTCAAAGAAGGGTCAAGCCACATGGGCGCCCAATTTCTAACAATATGAACAACAGATCATCTATATTTTTGTCTCAAATCATTTCTTATTATATGGTCAAACTTATCGTATGACAAATAAATAATTTGAAATATCAGGAGGGAAAAATAGGGACATAAGATCTTGTGTGGCTAGATGATTGGCCATACTAATGTCAAGCGGACAATTTATTAGCCTCTATAATAAGGTGGTTGAGTAAAAGCCATGGGATATTTTTTAAAATTTAATAATACCATTGTATAGCGTACTTCTTATAACTGTGATGCTAATAATATATTTGTAACGAGTTGAATCAAATTGAATTTATTTATTTATTATTTTTTTGGGTATCTTTTAAATAAAATTCTTAATATGTTTGTGGGTTCAGGTATTGACTCGAGTTGGGTTGGTATGAATTTACAAATCCTTTGAATTGTGTAGTTTTATTATAGTTGTAGTGTCATGAACCACTCTATTTAAATTGATAAAAACAAATTATATTACGTCTCGATTTCAACTTCGTAAGGCCCGTTTGGCAAATATATATATATATATATATATATATATATATATATATATATATATATATATATTTTAATTATTCTTATATCTTAAGTATTAAATGATATATAAATTTAATTTTTGAGACTTATTTGATTATCATTTTGGTTCACACCTCTGTAATCATTTTGTGAGTTCAAATTATAATAAAAAAAAGTTGATGAAACGAATATTAAGTTCATATGTAGCACTCACCAAACAAACATACGTGTCATATGTATTGTAAAGTTTTAATCTGTTAGTTACGATTAATACAAATTAATAGAGGTGAAAAAGACATTATGGGTTATTTGGGAATTGACTATTTTAATTGATATTTTTTAAATAGTTTAAGAAAAAAACATGTAAAAAGTAAAGAAAGTGATGTGATTAGATTTTTAATTTTTTAATTATTTTAATCAACAAACCCCCATGGCAAACAAGCACTAAATATATGTCGAGATTTCTATTTGATTTCATAAGATTATATTATATGATTAAAATTTTTAAACTAACAGCCTATACCTATCAAATTATTTTAAGTGTTAAAAAAATAAAATAAAATAAAAAAATAAAAAAATTCAACCATTTGTGAAATTAAAATAAAAATTTATTGACATAGATTTTTTAATAAAAAAAAATTTCGTTCTTGATTAGCAATACCTCCACCGTCGAAATGCCTTTTTGGTTTAAATCTTGGTCATCAGATCAAGCCTCTTTGATTTAAAAATTACTTTGGAAACTTCATTTAGTAATACATTATTTTTATCCTTTCTTTTTTACGTGGGCCAAAGTTTCATCAAGATAAATAAAGAAATACAAATTAAAGTTTTGAAAATTTGAAAATAATTTCAAATTTTCTAAAATAATTCAATAAAATTGATCATTGAACAACACCGGTTTTGAAAAAAATATTAATATGATGTATTCAAAGTTCATGGCTAAGCTATCTATTTGTTATTATATCATTTGTTTCCTATTATCTCAATCACTTTGTTTCAAATATATGGGTTGCCATCCTACATCGATTATGGATAATATTCTCAATTATCTTATTTCAAATATGTGTTGTCATCCCACATCAATTGTAAATAATACTTAGAATAGACTTATAAGATAGTATTGGGCACTTCCATTGTGGAGGCGTCCTTGGAAAACCAAAGGAATAAAACCGTGCGGCTTACCAGCTCTCATGCTTTGGCCAAAGCGGACAATACTTCTAGGTGTTGGTTGGGCTCTGTATCCATACCTCAAGGTGGTAGTTGGGCTATGTATTCGACATGAATGGACGGTTACAAATAGTGTACAAGATAGTCCACAATACCTCCTCCATCATAAAAGTGGCTTTTTATTAAAAAAGATAGCCCACATAATCAAATTCTCAATAAATTTTTTGACCCGTTTTTTTTTGGACAAATAGATTTACTAGTCAGGTTATCAATAGATTCAATAATAAGAAATGGTGTACAAGACAGTCCACAATACCTCCTCCATCATAGAAGCGCCTTTTTATTAAAAAAAGATAGCCCACATAATCAAATTCTCAATAAATTTTTTGACCTGTTTTTTTTTTTTTTTGACAAATAGATTTACTAGTCAGGTTATCAATAGATTCAATAATGAGAACCGACCATGATTAGATAGGGATAGAAAAACACAACCTTAGAGCTAGAAAATCTAAATCGCCAGTAAGATTTCATGTACCTCAATGCATAGGGTCATGTCAAAATGCAAACATCATAATCAAACATTCAAGTTTTTTCATAAAATACTTTCACACCTAAAACTAATAATCCCTACTTTATAACAATAATACAAGTAGTGGATGAGAAGAGGAAGATAAGGTTGCAAAGAAAGGGAAAAAAAACTAAAATTAAACATATACTTCATGTATCTATATGGGGTAGATTTAAATTTTATATCATATGAATTACATTACGAATAAATTTAATTTATATATTTTATATTTTTTTAATACTTTTCTAGAGATGTTGCCATTGTTGTTAGGGCAAACTAAACTATCCATTTAATATGGGAAACAAAAGGATAAAATAACAACTGGATAGCTTGGATTATAATGCCACGACTTGAAAACACTTCATATCTAACATTTTGTTGAATATTTTTTAGGTATTGCCATTCAATGGGCGATTTGGTTGAAATATTTTCTAACATTCAAAGTTATTTCTGGGATTTTGAAAGTTTTCTTTATATTTTTTTACTTGCCTTTATGAAATCTTGTCCCACATAGAAAAAAGAAAAATAAAAAATAATAATACATTAATAAATGAAGTCATGTGAGATTAAATTAATTTAAAGCAAATCAGGTGACAAGTTATAAATTCATAGCAACGGCACTTGGGTCATTGGTTTTTGTCAACCAAGATCGTGAAAAAAATAAAAAAATAAGTATCGATTTATGAATCGCCAATGATTGTTATGTTTCATTTTGGGAGATCAAATCATTTATTCCTTTATGTGTCTATACGCAACTGATTTAAATTTTATGTAGTGTGAATATTACTTAAAATTGAATGTATTAAGTGGTCATTAATTAAATCCGTTTGATAATTGTAGACACCCCATTTTTGACCGACCTTAAGACTCAGACGTCACCGATTAAGCGCTCGGTGATGTTGCATATTGTGCTCGTTCAGAAGTTTCAGAGTCTCGGCTGCGAGCCTTGCCTCCGGACTTCCGGATTCTTTTGTATCTTGCCTCGGTTCGCAAACCAGACTCGATTTTCTCTGTTTCTTTTCCTGAGGGGAGGGAGAGGTCCCGTAGACCATCTCTCAGTGGCCATGGGCTACATTTCGTGGTCGTAGGCCATTTTGCCCGTTTCGGAGCCCGATTCCCGGTTTTCGGAGCCGTCAGGCCGTGTGCCTCGGTTCGGGACCGCCTAACCACTTCCATTTGCTCCGGTTTTTGGCATGCGTATTATTTGCTCCCTTTTGAGGGACACTATGGTCCGAGAGACCAACTTCGTGGTCGGACACCACTTCCGGTGCCTAACAGCCCACTTTCGGGGCCCCGAACTGCGTGTTTTGGCTCCCGAACCTTCATTTTGCATTTTTGGGCTCCGACCTGAACTTGAGATAGTCATATTTTGAGGTCCTTTTCATGTTTGATTAAGGACCTTTTGTTGTTTGAGATCTCCTTCTATCACTTGCTTCTTTAACGCTCTTTTAGGCCTATTTTTGCGCGGTATTTTAGGCTTACGTGTGAGCTGTTTTGGACTTAGTCGTAAACTACAAAGTGTCTTTTTTTGAGCCTCTCTTCAACTTTGTTGAAGGGCTCTTGATCATTTGGGACCTCCATGCTATGCTTGCCTTTATATCCCTCTTTGGTCCCCATTTCTTGCATGTTTTGGTAGCCTATTGTGCTTCGGTTTTTGGCCTTTTTACAGTAATAAAAATAGTCTTATTTTGGCCCATTCTTCATGTTTCATTAAGGGTCTTTGACTGTTTGATGAATCTTTTGTATACTTTGTGTTATAGCCACTTTTGAGCCTCATTTTGCATTGCATTTCTAGCATGTTTGTATACTGTTTTGGAGTTTTTACAGTTCTGTAAATAGTCATACTTTTGGTCCCTCTTCAATGTTGTAGAAGGGAATTTTTCAGTTTGGGCTTTGCATATACCACTTGCCTCTTTGGCCACCTTTTGGCCCTTTTTCTTGCACAAAAGCTTAGCCATATCTCTGTTTGTTTTTAGGATTTTTACAGTTCTGTAAAGTGGCTTATTTTTGGCCCCTCTTCAATGTTGTTGAAGGGCCCTAACCTATTTGGAGTTAGCAGCTGTGAGTTGCTTCATAATCTCATGTTTAGGGCCATTTTTGCATGCCATTGTTGCCCTATCTTTGCTTGCTGTTTGGCCATGATTTGTACTGTAAAAATGCTTATTTTGAGGCTGCCTTGCTTCTGTCTTTTCATCTCGTGTACCAATTATGCATGCTTTGTATAGCTGTAGTTCATTCTATGTGCCTAATTTTGCATTTCGGGAGAGATTCCATGCATCGGGTGTACTTTCGCCTCATTTCGGGGCTGTTTTCCCCACATTTCATTGCTGAAAATCCATTAGCATGTTTGCATATCATTTTCCATGCCATTGCACTGCATATACCATTGCCTCGGTTTGCGTGCCCGTGTGCACGCATTTCGAGGCACTTCATTTTCATCCACCGGCCTCTTATGTGAGTGTGGCTGAGGCTCTCTCATGTTAGTATAAGTCCATGTTGCATTCTATATGCCATTTTTGCCATTTTGCATTGCATATACCATTGCCTCGGTTTGCGTGCCCGTGTGCACGCATTTCGAGGCACTTCATTTTCATCCACCGGCCTCTTATGTGAGTGTGGCTGAGGCTCTCTCATGTTAGTATAAGTCCATGTTGCATTCTATATGCCATTTTTGCCATTGCATTGCATATACCATTGCCTCGGTTTGCGTGCCCGTGTGCACGCATTTCGAGGCACTTCATTTTCATCCACCGGCCTCTTATGTGAGTGTGGCTGAGGCTCTCTCATGTTAGTATAAGTCCATGTTGCATTCTATATGCCATTTTTGCCATTTTGCATTGAATATATCATTGCCTCAGTTTGCGTGCCCGTGTGCACGCATTTCGAGGCACTTCATTTTCATCCACCGGCCTCTTATGTGAGTGTGGCTGAGGCTCTCTCATGTTAGTATAAGTCCATGTTGCATTCTATATGTCATTTCCATGCCATTGCATTGCGTATGCCTTTGCCTCGGTTTGCGTGCCCGTCTGCACGCATTTCGAGGCACTTCATTTTCATCTATCGGCCTCTTATGTGTGTGTGGCTAAGGCTCTCTCATGTTAGTGTAAGCCCATATCATATTTTCATGTCATTTGCATTGCGTATGTCATTTTCTCGGTTTGCGTACCCGTGTGCACGCATTTCGAGGCATCTCATTTTCATAGCATTGTGCATACTAGGTTGTATCTTAGATCGCATTTATGTATTTCCTCAATTTGCGTGCCCGTGTGCACGTATTTCGAGACATCTCATTTTCATAGCATTTTGCATGCTAGGCTGTATCTTAGTTGCATTCATGCATATCATGCATATTGCATCGTGTTCGGGATAGGAGTTAGCCCGGGCACGGGAAACGAGATGCGTTTCGTACTCCGAGTGACGGAACGTGTCTCAATTCCCAGTCACCGACACTCCGGATTACCCATGATGGAGTTAGGTTCTTGTTGTGTTTATACGTGCATTCATTCTATATTGAGTTGCACATTTCGACTCCTCGGCCATCATGCCTCGATATGCGTGATTGGTGGCACGAGGATCGAGGCATGCATATATCTGTGAAAATACATTGCCATGCCCCTTTCCTGCTCTCTGTTGCAGCAAAATAAAGAATCAGCAACTTTTCGGAGTCTGGCACGCTTTCCAAGAATAACTGCTAAACAGAGGCTAATTGGGGCATCCCGATGGATTTCCGCGCAAAGCAGCCTAACATACATCATTCATCAGAAACGAGGCAGTCCCTGGCTTGCACGCTAGTTTTACAGCTTTCTTAGTTAATTTGTTAATTAAGTAGGAATTTGTATATTTTTCGGACTGTAATATTTGGACTGTACTATTCTTTCATTTGGGGCTGTATTATTTATTCGGACCCTCTGCGCGAGGGCATAACTGTAATAAGTGTGCGTGTGTGTGTTGTATGTCTTCCAACCCCACGTCTTTCTCCCTTTTATTTATCCGCTTATGATGGTTAGATCAGGGCATATTTCAATTAACATACAGTATGATAGCATGTTTTCATTCATTCATCTGTATTGCATGCACCGGGCTCGGCGCATCATACTAACTGCATTGTACTTTCAATTCCAAATTGAATACATGATAGTTGTAGCATTTCATATGCCATCTTAGAATAGCCGAGCCTGCTATAGTTTGCATTTTTGCATGTGTTGCATTAGGCATTTCTGTATACTTAGGGTCATGCATGATTTCTAATGTAGTCTCTTTTTTGACTTGGAGTACCCGGTGAGCTTTATGCTTTAGCATCCTTGCATGCGTGTGAGTGAATGCCATGATAGCATGCTTACCATGAGGCTATTTGCTTGTGTGATATAACTGCCTGAATGCCTGTGGGTGAAGGTTGGGTTGTTTAAATTGAAACAAATCATTGACTGTGAGTTTTAAGCCCACTAGATAGTGGCAAAACCATCTTTTCTAAGCCCACCCGAGGGTGGCAAAATCTGTATTTTAAGCCTACTTGCGAGTAGCAAACCATCTTTCAAAAACAAACATGAAATGTTTTGTTTCAATTCGGGCGACCCAGTCTATACTTATATGCTGTGTACATCACATAGTAACCTAGGCTAATAACCGGAATAAGGACACACAAAGTTTTCAAAAATAGATATCATGGTTAGTAGAGGCCGATCTTTGATCGGGCGAGCGGGGGTGCTCACGAAATGACCTTCCCCAATCGTACCCAAGTTCCCGAGCCGAGGCAACTTTGGTGATGACGGACACGTGGCCTTTGGCACCGAGTCAGGGTTTCCTAAATTTCCCATTAAAAAAACATTTAGGTGGCGACTCTGTATCTGGCAAAGCAATCCATGTTTGGCACTTCTTTTCAAAAATTTGTTTCTCAAAACGATTTTCCGGATTTGGACTCTTTGGTTCAGACTTAGAACCGTGACAATTTGAGAGTCCTGAGCTGTAGTGACCCCAAATGAACGGAACGGGAGCTCGTTCCTCCCGGGGCGTTCGGGGACGTCTACAGTTTCTGGCGACTCCGCGGGGGATTTAGAGAACTTGACTCAAACTCATGATATCTGTTTTTGACTACACTTGTGTGTTTCTTTGCATTGCATTTGCATTGGTGCGCCTAGGACACCGTGTTTGCCATTTGCTATTCCTGAACGGTTTGCCGGAGGCTTGTCTTGTCAAGGCATGACCATAAGGCTGACCGGTTGTGTCACGCCCCAAACCCGCCCCTAAAAGTTTGGGCATGACCTATTCGGAAACGGACATGTAACCTGGTAATATAACATACGGGGCCTTATCGGAAGCACGAAAAAAATGGAAATAATGAAACAAATAAACTCCATTGAGCTACTTCTACATGCCAGGATCTCATTCATCACATGCATTATAGTGGATAGATAAAGTTCCAACTATAACCCGGAGCATATACATACACATTTACAATGCCAGCCCCATGATTGGGCGTATACAAAAAAAAATGAACATGAAAGTATATACAGCAACCTTAGAGGGACACCCATAAGCAAGTCAACATCTTAACAACTTGACAAAATAAATGGCTTATACAGTGCCTGGACATACGAAGGTTGACAAAAGAAAGCGGACGTCTTGGCTAGGACTGACCACCTGGTTGCTGACCTACAGAAACAGACATAATAGAGAGTGAGCCGGGCTCAGTGAATAGTAATACATAAATAAAATGATGCTTAACTTGAAACATAATACATATCAATGTAATAGTCTGATTCTGTGCTAAGTACATAACGGCCTTAGGCCCAATCTTGCAACATAAACTTGATGGCTATAAGCCCTTGAAATGTGGTGGCACGAGGCCCTTGAAATATTGGCATAAAGCCCTTGAAACTTGTTTGACCTTGTAGTATATTCAAACTTGTAACATATACTTGAAACATACCTGAGCATACTTGAACATCATTCATTAATTCAAACGAAACATATTATAACTAGAGTGTTTCTTGTTGTATTATGTCATTTTCGTACGCTTAACAATAAGAGACTAATTCACATTCTCATGAGAGTCACATAATAATGCTAAACTTTGCACTTATATCGTAGATTCTGAATAACTTCCAATTCATAAGCAACATAGCAAAATAACTTCAAATTCATATGGATACACATGGCTACTCTTATATTTACTCAGAATCTATTCTTCAAGAATGAACATAAATTCTTTTGGGTAAATGACTTAATTCACGTGTTCTATTAATCAATAGTATACACCGTTGTTTAATCGTTCTTATATGTTAACATAGTTGCCTTGCCTTGTAATTAATAGAGTCCTAATGGTAACCGTTACATCATTCCCACGAGTTGACATAATTAACGTAAAGTTAATAGGACAAAGTAAGCACATTTTCATTAGATTACAGATGACTTTATCGGTTTCACAATTCCACCGTTCGGCCCTTGGCCTGAGGGGTTCACACATTTACGATAGCCTTTAGGTTTCATAGATTCACAACTCATCGCATCGGCCTTCGGCCCTTTGGATTCACAAGTTCACAAGTTTGGCCCTTGGCCTCATAGCTTCATAATTTCACAAATGGCCCCTGGCCACATAGGTTCATAGTTCACAAATGGCCCCTGGCCACATAAATTCACAAGTCGGCCCTTGGCCTCATAAATTCACAAGTTCACAAGTTTGGCCCTTGGCCTCATAGCTTCATAATTTCACAAATGGCCCATGGCCACATAGGTTCATAGTTCAGAAATGGCCCCTGGCCACATAAATTCACAAGTCGGCCCTTGGCCTCATAAATTCACAAGTCGGCCCCCGGCCTCATAAATTCACATATACATAAATTAGCTTTTAGGTTTCATAGGTTCACAATTCGGCTCTTGGCTTCATAGTTTCACAATTCACAACTCGGAAATTCATACCTCACAAATGGCCCTCGGCCACATCGTTTCATATTTCACAAGTTGGTGATCCATACTTCACAAATTCGAGATGCATATTTCACAAATCCTTTTTGATGTTTCCATAATTTCACAATGTTCCTCATATAGCATACACCTTTGGTGTTTCCATCATTTCACAATATTTACGTAGCATACATAACATACATGTCAACATAATTCTTATGACGAAGATCATAACGTCGATAACAATAATCATTAATGGTTAAAGATACATCGAAGTACTACTACTCACAGTGCTACAACGGAGTGCTTGGCCCTCTTGAAGTATGCCATGTACACATATATAACTTAGTCATTAGTTCTCTTTCCTTCCTTTATTATTCTTCACAAGCCTACCATTATCCATCCATTATACCACAATTTCCTCCATCTCAATATATCTATATATAGAAATAGAAGATTACCATTCTTACAAACACAATATGGAATTTTTAATCAATCACTTCGATTTCAAGATAGGAAGGAATTGTATGGACATCTTCCATATTTTTCCAAAAATAAATCATTCTCTTGATTTTAATAACTAAGCAAGCCCACAAGTATTTAGCAAAATAATTTGGGATTAACCCATTTTGAAAAACTCTATATTTTAGGTCACAAAAATCAAAGTCAACATAGTCAATACCATCTCACATAATCACTACAATTCAACATAAGCAACATGATTCAACTCAACATCATTAAGTATAATTCAACATAATTCAAGAGAAATTCTTAAATTCCATTTCAACATTCCAAAATCAAGTTCATATCATTTATACCATTACTAGATTATTTCCCCAATTTTCCCTTCACATGCTAGCATGAATTCCAATATTCATAACAAAGTTCATTCGCAAATTTTAAACATAATTTTCAAACATTTCCAAATTCTAATTAAACTTGAACACATATAATTCAATACCTCAATTTCATTATGCTACTTTCAATTTGGGCCAAATCATTGGGTATCATCATTAATCAGCCTAGGGTTTCAAGAAAAATGAGGATTTTTAACAAAAATTCACACTTCTTAAATTACCACTTTTAATTCCAATTTTCCCAATGATTCTACATCTAGGATTCACAATTCATCATTTTAACCCACCAATTTAACTCCCAACATCTTCAAACCATAAAAGCCCAAATCTCATACTATACACTACAAGCTCTAAACATGGAAATTTTGTATTTAGATAATAAAATGTCACAAATCTATCTATGGATATAAGTATTGAAGAGTATTCAAACCATTACCTCAATAATCAAGCAAAGAAGTGAGCTTGAGAAGAAGCCTTCACAAATCCAAGTTCTAATCGGGTAAAAACATTGATCCTCCCTTGTTCTCCATCCTTGATGCCAAAAACCATGGTGGATCATGAGCAAAGTAAAGGAATTCAAGGATTTGGGGCTAGGGTTTCGGATATGGAAGAGGGGAGAAGAAGAGAGGAAAAGAAATTGCAAGAAATGGCCCCAAAATCCCGTTTTTAGAGCTGCTGTCCCACACAGGCCGCACGTGCGGCGCTATTCCCCGCACGTGCGGCTCTGCTTCCAGCACAGATGTGAAAATTTCAAACGGGTATAACTCTCTCATCGGGACTCCGTTCTAGGTCGTTCTTGTGTCCAAATCGAAGCCCCGGAAATAAGCTTTCCAATGGTTCTAACCTCACATTCAAATTCAAAGTGTGGAAAAAGAAAAGGACAAATGAATGACGGCTGATCGTAGATTAGCTATTCGAATTAAATTCGTTGGTCCAATCTTACTTTACCATCATACCACCACCTCAAACAATAACCCAAAATAAGGTAAGAACATTCCAAATACACTATTAAGAATGTCAAAAATGAGCCCATGCTCGAGCGGAGGGTAAAAAAAAAAATTTCAAGCCGATACAATAAAGGTCGCCATAACTCAGCAGATAATTCTTTAATTCCGATAGATATAGTTGAATTAAAACACATTAAACCCTAATTAAATAAGGATGACTTTCTATACGCATTTTGGGGTCATTACAGGTTGTGGGCTCTGCCAGTATGGGAACATGAACCCCGGTTTTACCGGGGCACCCTCTTTGACCATTCGACCTAGTGCATATTCGGATCTATAGTGACCATTCCAAACTAGGACAGGTTGCTTACCCGTTTCTAGGTTGTTTGAAACCGCTGTGTGCGTAGTGAAACCCTAGCTCTTGACAAAATAGGACAGGGAAACCCTACCCCAACATAGGGGTGTTTTGGCTCTCACTTTTCTATTATGTGCTTTAGAGTGCGTCTCTACAGGAATGCATGTATCAGTATATGAGTTTGGGCATCAGGCCTGCGGGCATTAATATCAGTATTAGGGAGTCAGCTTTACCTGTGGGTATCAGACTCAGATTTGGGGTAGAATTTTGGGACAGAATTCAGTAGAGGGCACACTCATTCAACTATGCTCGTATCTGTTCAGATGGAATCAGGCTGAGATGCTGTCTGTTTTCTCTTTTGCTAGGTAGTCTGGGAACCATAGCTTCAGAAGGCTCCGATATTCCCCGAGGTTCATCGGACTTGTGCTGATAGACTTTGTCAGGTCAGAGATTCAGTTCCAAGGCAAATCAGTGTTCCTCCGCCAGAGACAGGGTAAAAAGGGCTAGTCGGGCACAAATCACCGGTTCAGCAGTTACCAGGTCAGCGGCCCTTATCCACCCCACCAGTGAACAGTCAGGCTGAGATCTCAGTTTCTACTGCAGGGATAGATACCAGTCAGTTAGATGGATCAGCAGAACACATCAGAGATGGAGGCAATGATGCGCCAGATGCAAGAAAGTATGAAACTCATGCAGCAAGATGCTGTCCGCCAAGCTGAATTCGCCAAACAGCAGGCTGCGGTCATGGCCCAGCAGGCCGAGCTCATCGCCAAGCTACAACAGCAAAGCGGTGCGTCCGCTTCACAACAAGTTCCTCCCCCAGCAGGAGCTCCAGCACCTGGGGAGACGCCAAACGTCCAAGATGATACGGACATTCCAGGCGGGCCGGCTCCGCCCCCAATTTTACCTCAACTATCCAAAACACCTACCAATCTACCGGACTCTCCCTCCGAGTTCGAGGTCGACCCCATAGCGTTGAAGTTGAGCAAGCTCGAAAAACTGTTCAAGAAATCCCAGGGGGTAAAGTCCATCCCGGACATTGAGAACGGGTACACCGACGCAGCTGTAACTCTGCCAGACAGTTTCAAGATGCCTCACATCGACCGTTTTGATGGGTCAGGAGATCCCATGGTCCACTTGAGCTTATTTTCAGATGTTTTGCGCCCGATGGGCTTGACAAGATTACAGAAGCTCTCCCTTTTTAGCAGGACCCTGTCGGGTATTGCAGTCACCTGGTATGCCAAATTGGAGGATTCAGTGAAACAAAGCTGGGAGGAGATGGCCGAGGCCTTCGTCGCACAATATTCATACAATTCCCAAATCGAGATTACGACCCGTGATCTTGAGACGATGAGGCAGGAGCCGAAGGAGAGCTTCTCAGAATTCGTGACCCGCTGGAGAGCCAAATCCTCAATGATGACTCTAAGGCCCACGGATAAGGACCAAATTCGGATGATTGTGCGCAATCTCCAACCCAAGCTAATGCAGAAAATGATTGTGATCCCCTTCCCTACCTTTTCAGATTTGCATGAGATGGGAGTACAGATTGAGGACGCTATGAAGCAGGGCCTTTTTGACCAGGAGAAGGAGCAGCCCAGGAGGGCGTTTACCCGCAGTTCGAATACGACCACCAGCGGTGACGCAGCTGCAAGATCTTCCGAAGTGGGCATGGTCACCGCCACCGCACCAAAAACAACCACCCCATTCACCGGTGCATCCGGAAGTAGCCCACAAGGAACCAAATATCCACCCCAAGCCAAGAAGGTTTTCACCCCACTTTATATGCCTTTGTCAAAGGCTCTAGGGGCTTTGATCAAGAAAGGGCATCTGATGCCCCTGGAGCCGCAGCCATTACCAAAGAACCTCCCTCTCACGCACAACCCAGCCGACTACTGTGCCTTCCATCAGCGAGCTGGCCATGACACTGACATGTGCTTTCGTCTCCGCCACGAAATAAAAGATCTGATCGACAACGGGGTCATCCCCGCACCAGGTCCTGCGAAGTCTATCGGCACTTGATCAGTGAACTTGGGGGATAACGTGATGTGATCGAGGGATGAACTACCTGCGGGCGGCGCTCAGTTTACTCCAGATATGGCGTATGGCACGCACCGTTTTGAGCAGTTGGCGAATGTTACATTCTGACTTGGGTATTGAGTCAGTCTTGTCGTTTTGTTTTGAGTCTGTCGTTTTGTTTTGAGTCAGTCTCTTTTGTTTTGGGTCTGTCTTGTTGTATCGAGTCAATCCTGTTGTATAGGAGTCAGGTGATTCCAGGGGGTGTTGCCTCGGGCATCGCCATTTTGTTTTGTGTTTGTCTTTTCGTTTTGTTTTGAGTCTGTTTCTATCAGGGAGCCAGTTGTGCCAACAGATTCTGAATGAAACAGCAGTGGTTTTTCACGCTCTTGTGTTTGCCTCGGCCGTGTGCCAATTGTGCCAGAAAGTTTGAATGAAACGGCGATACTTTTCGCCTACTCTTCTTCACCCCAAAATCATTGCATTGACCTAAGTTTTTTAAAACATTTTGAACACTGCGGTGAAAACGAAGAGAAAGTAATTCCTCGGGTTTTGCAAAAATTTGATCATTTGAGAGAAAGAGAGGCGTGCTAAGCCTTTAATGAATGGAATCATGCTTGTTAGCGTGAGTACTGAGAAGGACCCTGGCTTGATCCAGATTGGTTCTACACTATCTTCAGCGCGAGCGATTTGTCGCTTTCTTAAAAATTTTCAAAAACAAAATGTTTTGTGCGGCCTTGCGAAGACCTGTGTGGAATCACTCCTGAGATTGTGCAGCCTAGGATCGCTCTCAGCCTCGAGACTCAACCCCTTTGCTTCCAAACCTTGAAACTTGAATTCAGAAGGTTCAACGGTCAACTATGATGTGAGGCCTGTGCGGCCGGATTTGAAGCAGCCCTCGAACAAGAGGCCAGGAAAGTCAGGTCAAGAAGGTCAGATCTCATCAGAAGAAGCTTACAAAGCAAAATAGCAGCCATTCCCCTGGATTCAGATGACTTCAGGATCTCAAAACCATTTGACATGGACAAAGCTACACTTTTACCCTTGAGAGGCTCGCTGGGCCGAAAACCCGGAAGGGCGACCCAGGCAAAAGTTAGAGCAAGAGAAAAATACAAAAAAAAAAGCAGAAAGAAATATGCAAAGAAAAGAACAAAAAAGAAAATCAAAAAAAGAGGGAAAAGAAATGAAAAGAATTGAAAAGAAAGAAGAACAAAGCACGCAAGGTCGAAAACCCGCAACGGGCGCCTTGGAAAAAGTTAGAGCCTAAAAAGGAGAGGTTAATACCCGACCTTAACCCCGAACTACGTGAGGCTTGATTCCCATCTTTGGGATACGTAGGCAACTTCATTCTGAAGTCCAGCCGTAAAACAATTCGATTGTGTCCATGCGATGGTTCTGATCATCTTCGCTTTCTCTGTATCCAAGAGTTTGGTTGCGTTCGTCGCTCTGAGGACTGCCTACAATGCGCTGCGGTGCCATTCAAACAAAGGGCAACTTTCCGTTGCCATTCAATGCACCGCGGTGTCATTCAAACAAGGGGCAACTTTCCGTTGCCATTCAATGCGCTGCGGTGCTATCCAGACAAGGGGCAACTTTCCATTGCCATTCAGAACGCCGCAATGTCATTTCAAACAAGGGGCAACTTTCCGTTGCCATGCAGTGTCCTTCAGACAAGGGGCAATTTTCCATTGCTATGGATCTGAGATTGTGCATCTCAAGAGTAGGTTCCGTGATCGTTGAGCAGTGGTCGTTCGCAAAAATAGTTTTTGAAAATTTTTACTAGGGTTGACTAAATCTTCTCGAAAAGTATCCCATTTTCAAAACTGGACCATTTCTTGGACCCAAAAGAGGAAATTTTCAGTGCTCACAGCCTAACTTGCATGATTTTAAATCAGAAAATTGAACAAGCATGTTTATCTAACTCTCATTTTGGTCAAAATTTTTAGGAGAAAACTAAAACAAAAAATGGTCAAAATGATGAACTAGGGGCACAGTTGAGTCAGGCTTTCTGTCTTTCCCATTGTCAACTTACTTGCCAAGAAGGGCACTCTACCTGCCAGAATAGGGCACAACTGAAGTTAACAACAAAGGGCTGAAAGCTCTCTCATCCTCCAAGCAACAAGGTATCAAGCCAAGTGCGAAGCACGAACCGGAATGGGACAAGATATTCCACTCCCTTATCTGGACAGATCTGATCACGTCCGAACTCCCCAACAGAGCATCATCAACCGATGTTAGCTGCCGATTTGCTACACATCCTGTTGCAGCGCAACCCCTCTGAGAGAGGAACTCACTGCTATGAGCAGAAGAAAGAGAATCTAGCAGAACGCTAGGGGCGCGAGCCCACAATTTGCTGTTCGTCCATCAACCACCCAGGGGAGGGATGAAAAACGAGAGATTGAAGAATAGAGAGATGTACGATGAGAGAAAAAGTGAGAAAAGGGCTTTTTCAGAAAACAAGAGATTGAGTGCCAGAGTGATGTGAGAATCACAAATGAGAAAGGGTGGGAAACACTACCCGGTGAAATAGGCTCCCTGTGCACGTCTGAGTGTCGTGTCTTTTTGTTTTATCTCGATTCTTGTTTTGAGTCGTTTCGAGTGTTACTCGATGTGTCTAGGTTGCGTGCCTTTTATTTCCTTGTTGAGTTGTCTTGCTGTGTTCAGTCGTAGGCTCAATACCTGGTTGAGAACTCATTTATCAATTTCAAAATAAAATCGTTTTGCGCTCCGAGTGCCGTGCCGTTCTCCACATCTGTGCAAAACAAGATTCGTTCTTTCATAAAATCTCAGGATTCAACCCAGGTCACGTCAGAACAATAGAACTAGGACCTATTTGAAGCTATATGGGTTCAAGACTACAAAGCAAAAGCAAAAGAGGAAAATGTCGGGTATCTGAGTTTGTTTCAACTTCAGTAAGTTCCGAGACTACATTTTGTGTGTACCTCTTCAAGTCTTGCTAAAGCTCCGAAGTATGAGTGTGCCTCTACCTCAAGCTCAAGATCAAGTCTGCTTCAAGCCAAAATGGCAATCGAAGTGCTCCCTCAGAAAACCAGCCCCTGCCAGATGCATCTTGGCTGTGTTTGCAATGAGTTCCTAGGAGACCAACTGCGACGGTGGAAACTAGAGTTCGGACGGCTATTGCCTAGAACGCAAAGGTTCGGAATTTCTGAGACTAAAGTCTGGTTTAAATACCCAGGGGTCTATCCTCGGCTTGAAATCTGTATGGCAGCCCCATAGATTGAGATAGCATGTGAATGCGCCTCGATTCTGGATACTGAATCAACCTAGTCTGTCACCCCGTTGGAGAATAGGGAAAGTTGTGAACATAGCCAGGAAGGAAAGGTAGTAACTGCGGTTTGGAAGTACCAATCAAGAAAGTGCAAGGAGAACCCACTCTTTTCAGCTCAAAATGTTTCTGCGGAATTTTCAACTCATGTCTTCGATGTGTAGCTCATCGTCAGTCGGCATGCACGAGGTGTATCCTTTTTGGAATGTATCGTGACCCCTCCGAGAGGTAAATTGGAGGTTGCGTTTGGAACTTGGTCTACTTAAGGCTTGTATTCCCTTATTCAGTATTTTTTTGTTTCAAACGGGTGTTGTCACGCGCGTTCCACTGGTATTGTTATGCTCATTCGTTGCATTGTTATGCACATCTATCTAGCATTGTTATGCTCATTCGTTGCATTGTTATGCACATCTATCTGGCATTGTTATGCTCATTCGTTGCATTGTCATGCACATCTATCTGGCATTGTTATGCTCATTCGTTGCATTGTCATGCACATCTATCTAGCATTGTTATGCTCATTCGTTGCATTGTTGTGCACATCTATCTAGCATTGTTATGCTCATTCCTTGCATTGTTGTGCACATCTATCTAGCATTGTTATGCTCATTATTTGCATTGTTACGTACACTTCACCTACATCGTTATGCACATTTTCACTTGCAATTGTCGTCTTTTCTCCTCTCGCATGCGATGCGTTAGGGCATCTTTGGTTTCGAACATTCGGATGAGTTCTGGTGTTCATTCATTCCTTTTCTCTCTTGCATGTGATATACTGAGAGGTTTTCTCTTGCGTGTGATACGCTGAGAAATTTTCCTTTTCTCTCTTGCATGTGATATGCTGAGAGGTTTTCTCTTGCGTGTGATACGCTGAAAAATTTTCCTTTTCTCTCTTGCATGTGATATGCTGAGAGGTTTTCTCTTGCGTGTGATACGCTGAGAAATTTACCTTTTCTCTCTTGCATGTGATATGCTGAGAGGTTTTCTCTTGCGTATGATACGCTGAGAAATTTATCTTTCCTTCCTTGCATGTGATATGCTGAGAGGTTTTCTCTTGCGTGTGATACGTTGAGAAATTTCCCTTTTCTCTCTTGCATGTGATATGCTGAGAGGTTTTCTCTTGCGTGTGATACGCTGAGAAATTTACCTTTTCTCTCTTGCATGTGATATGCTGAGAGGTTCTTCTCTTGCGTGTGATACGCTGAGAAGTTTCCCTTTTCTCTCTTGCATGTGATATGCTGAGAGGTTCTTCTCTTGCGTGTGATACGCTGAGAAATTTCCCTTTTCTCTCTTGCATGTGATATGCTGAGAGGTTTTCTCTTGCGTGTGATACGCTGAAAAATTTATCTTTCCTCCCTTGCATGTGATATGCTGAGAGGTCTTCTCTTGCGTGTGATACGCTGAGAAGTTTACCTTTCCTCTCTTGCGTGTGATACGCTGAGAGGTTTACCTTCTTCCTCTCCTATGTGTGATACGCAGAGAGATGTTGTGTGTAAGACTCCGGGTATTCTCAGTAGTCGCTTTTAGCCTTCTCCGCGTGAGACGCAGTGAGAATTGCATAATTTTCTTACATTCTTAACTGCATGAAATGTAGTTGTTGCTTTGCATTTTTGCTTAAAACTGTTGCATCTATTGTGAATATGTGCTTCATTACAGCTTGCTGCATTTGCATGATCATTGAGTCACCTTCGGCGTCTTGCATTACCAGTTGCATTTTGCCCCCCCCTGCCTGCGGGCATGCCTGCGGGCGCATCTCTGTTTATCTAAGTCTTCGGCCTTGTCAAAAATGGGTTGTCTCTAGGCTTTGACACTCACTCCCGTCACGTGTGACTTTCGAGTTCTGTCAAAGAGGGGCAACTGTAGACACCCAATTTTTGACCGACCTTAAGACTCAGACGTCACCGATTAAGCGCTCGGTGATGTTGCATATTGTGCTCGTTCAGAAGTTTCAGAGTCTCGGCTGCGAGTCTTGCCTCCGGACTTCCGGATTCTTTTGTATCTTGCCTCGGTTCGCGAACCAGACTTGATTTTCTCTGTTTCTTTTCCTGAGGGGAGGGAGAGGTCCCGTAGACCATCTCTCAGTGGCCGTGGGCTACATTTCGTGGTCGTAGGCCATTTTGCCCGTTTCGGAGCCCGGTTCCCGGTTTTCGGAGCCGTCAGGCCGTGGGCCTCGGTTCGGGACCGCCTAACCACTTCCATTTGCTCCGGTTTTTGGCATGCGTATTATTTGCTCCCTTTTGAGGGACACTGTGGTCCGAGAGACCAACTTCGTGGTCGGACACCACTTCCGGTGCCTAACAGCCCACTTTCGGGGCCCCGAACTGCGTGTTTTGGCTCCCGAACCTTCATTTTGCATTTTTGGGCTCCGACTCGAACTTGAGATAGTCATATTTTGAGGTCCTTTTCATGTTTGATTAAGGACCTTTTGTTGTTTGAGATCTCCTCCTATCACTTGCTTCTTTAACGCTCTTTTAGGCCTATTTTTGCGCGGTATTTTAGGCTTACTTGTGAGCTGTTTTGGACTTAGTCGTAAACTACAAAGTGTCTTTGTTTGAGCCTCTCTTCAACTTTGTTGAAGGGCTCTCTGTCATTTGGGACCTCCATGCTATGCTTGCCTTTATATCCCTCTTTGGTCCCCATTTCTTGCATGTTTTGGTAGCCTATTGTGCTTCGGTTTTTGGCCTTTTTACAGTAATAAAAATAGTCTTATTTTGGCCCATTCTTCATGTTTCATTAAGGGTCTTTGGCTGTTTGATGAATATTTTGTATACTTTGTGTTATAGCCACTTTTGAGCCTCATTTTGCATTGCATTTCTAGCATGTTTGTATACTGTTTTGGGGTTTTTACAGTTCTGTAAATAGTCATATTTTTGGTCCCTCTTCAATGTTGTAGAAGAGAATTTTTCAATTTGGGCTTTGCATATACCACTTGCCTCTTTGGCCACCTTTTGGCCCTTTTTCTTGCACAAAAGCTTAGCCATATCTCTGTTTGTTTTTAGGATTTTTACAGTTCTGTAAAGTGGCTTATTTTTGGCCCCTCTTCAATGTTGTTGAAGGGCCCTAACCTATTTGGAGTTAGCAGCTGTGAGTTGCTTCATAATCTCATGTTTAGGGCCATTTTTGCATGCCATTGTTGCCCTATCTTTGCTTGCTGTTTGGCCATGATTTGTACTGTAAAAATGCTTATTTTGAGGCTGCCTTGCTTCTGTCTTTTCATCTCGTGTACCAATTATGCATGCTTTGTATAGCTGTAGTTCATTCTATGTGCCTAATTTTGCATTTCGGGAGAGATTCCATGCATCGGGTGTACTTTCGCCGCATTTCGGGGCTGTTTTCCCCACATTTCATTGCTGAAAATCCATTAGCATGTTTGCATATCATTTTCCATGCCATTGCACTGCATATACCATTGCCTCGGTTTGCGTGCCCGTGTGCACGTATTTCGAGGCACTTCATTTTCATCCACCGGCCTCTTATGTGAGTGTGGCTGAGGCTCTCTCATGTTAGTATAAGTCCATGTTGCATTCTATATGCCATTTTTGCCATTTTGCATTGCATATACCATTGCCTCGGTTTGCGTGCCCGTGTGCATGCATTTCGAGGCACTTCATTTTCATCCACCGGCCTCTTATGTGAGTGTGGCTGAGGCTCTCTCATGTTAGTATAAGTCCATGTTGCATTCTATATGCCATTTTTGCCATTTTGCATTGCATATATCATTGCCTCAGTTTGCGTGCCCGTGTGCACGCATTTCGAGGCACTTCATTTTCATCCACCGGCCTCTTATGTGAGTGTGGCTGAGGCTCTCTCATGTTAGTATAAGTCCATGTTGCATTCTATATGTCATTTCCATGCCATTGCATTGCGTATGCCATTGCCTCGGTTTGCGTGCCCGTGTGCACGCATTTCGAGGCACTTCATTTTCATCTATCGGCCTCTTATGTGAGTGTGGCTAAGGCTCTCTCATGTTAGTGTAAGCCCATATCATATTTTCATGTCATTTGCATTGCGTATGTCATTTTCTCGGTTTGCGTACCCGTGTGCACGCATTTCGAGGCATCTCATTTTCATAGCATTGTGATACTAGGTTGTATCTTAGATCGCATTTATGTATTTCCTCAGTTTGCGTGCCCGTGTGCACACATTTCGAGACATCTCATTTTCATAGCATTGTGCATGCTAGGCTGTATCTTAGTTGCATTCATGCATATCATGCATATTGCATCGTGTTCGGGATAGGAGTTAGCCCGGGCACGGGAAACGAGATGTGTTTCGTACTCCGAGTGACGGAACTTGTCTCAATTCCCAGTCACCGACACTCCGGATTACCCATGATGGAGTTAGGTTCTTGTTGTGTTTATACGTGCATTCATTCTATATTGAGTTGCACATTTCGACTCCTCGGCCATCATGCCTCGATATGCGTGATTGGTGGCACGAGGATCGAGGCATGCATATATCTGTGAAAATACATTGCCATGCCCCTTTCCTGCTCTCTGTTGCAGCAAAATAAAGAATCAGCAACTTTTCAGAGTCTGGCACGCTTTCCAAGAATAACTGCTAAACAGAGGCTAATTGGGGCATCCCGATGGATTTCCGCGCAAAGCAGCCTAACATACATCATTCATCAGAAGCGAGGCAGTCCCTGGCTTGCACGCTAGTTTTACAACTTTCTTAGTTAATTTGTTAATTAAGTAGGAATTTGTATATTTTTCGGACTGTAATATTTGGACTGTACTATTCTTTCATTTGGGACTGTATTATTTATTCGGACCCTCTGCGCGAGGGCATAACTGTAATAAGTGTGCGTGTGTGTGTTGTATGTCTTCCAACCCCACGTCTTTCTCCCTTTTATTTATCCGCTTATGATGGTTAGATCAGGGCATATTTCAATTAACATACAGTATGATAGCATGTTTTCATTCATTCATCTGTATTGCATGCACCGGGCTCGGCGCATCATACTAACTGCATTGTACTTTCAATTCCAAATTGAATACATGATAGTTGTAGCATTTCATATGCCATCTTAGAATAGCCGAGCCTGCTATAGTTTGCATTTTTGCATGTGTTGCATTAGGCATTTCTGTATACTTAGGGTCATGCATGATTTCTAATGTAGTCCCTTTTTGGCTTGGAGTACCTGGTGAGCTTTATGCTTTAGCATCCTTGCATGCGTGTGAGTGAATGCCATGATAGCATGCTTACCATGAGGCTATTTGCTTGTGTGATATAACTGCCTGAATGCCTGTGGGTGAAGGTTGGGTTGTTTAAATTGGAACAAATCATTGACTGTGAGTTTTAAGCCCACTAGATAGTGGCAAAACCATCTTTTCTAAGCCCACCCGAGAGTGGCAAAATCTGTATTTTAAGCCTACTTGCGAGTAGCAAACCATCTTTCAAAAACAAACATGAAATGTTTTGTTTCAATTCGGGCGACCCAGTCTATACTTATATGCTGTGTGCATCACATAGTAACCTAGGCTAATAACCGGAATAAGGACACACAAAGTTTTCAAAAATAGATATCATGGTTAGTAGAGGCCGATCTTTGATCGGGCGAGTGGGGGTGCTCACGAAATGACCTTCCCCAATCGTACCCAAGTTCCCGAGCTGAGGCAACTTTGGTGATGACGGACACGTGGCCTTTGGCACTGAGTCAGGGTTTCCTAAATTTCCCATTAAAAAAACATTTAGGTGGCGACTCTGTATCTGGCAAAGCAATCCATGTTTGGCACTTCTTTTCAAAAATTTGTTTCTCAAAACGATTTTCCGGATTTGGACTCTTTGGTTCAGACTTAGAACCGTGACAATTTGAGAGTCCTGAGCTGTAGTGACCCCAAATGAACGGAACGGAAGCTCGTTCCTCCCGGGGCGTTCGGGGACGTCTACAATAATCATAATTGATATCACTTAAAAATTTAAGTACCTCTTAAAATGTAGGTTAAAATTTAAGTTATACAAAATTCACTTAATTTTGACTGAATTTATAAATATTAAACATAAGTATCCATATACACTATTATAAATTCATGATCGCCACCACTACTACTACCACCACCACTATCAATATCACTACCATCACCGCCACCGCCATCACCACTATCACCACCACCAACATCATGCCACCGCCACTACCAGCGCCATCACTACCGCTACCACCACCATGCCACCGCCACCACTACAACCATTACTACCACCACCGCTGCCGCCACCACAATCACCACTATCATGCTGCCACCACCACTACTTCTACCACTATCATGGCTACTGCTACCTCTACCACTACTACCATCACCATGCCTGCTGCCACCACCATTGCCACCACCACAACCATCACCATCATACCACCACCACCACACCACCACTACCACCACCATCACAATATAAAAATTAAATTATACAATTTTCAAATTTAATCTTATATATCAAACAATTTAATTTTAGTGAAGCACTTAAATTTTTATCCAATAATTTTTCAGCTTAAAAAGTTCTGCATTCAATTTTTAATACTTAATTTTTAGTTTTTATTGTTATCAAATAGTACCTTACCTCATAAATCAATTTGATCAATACATTTTTTATTCTTGATTCTTGATACTTGTTGGTAGGACAGATTAGACTTTCCATTTGATAGGAAACAAAGTAAAGAAAATGAGCTAGATGCTTTGGTTATTTGTAATGCCACCGCTTAGACCTCAACTTAGGATCACATCAAATTAATTATTTCTTTTGGATAATGTCTATCCATCGTGTATTATTTTGTTATATTTTTCTTAGAATCACATCATATAATTTTTTCTTTTGGATAACGTCATTCAATCGTGTATTATTTTGTTGAATTTTTCTTAGAATCACATCATATAATTATTTCTTTTGGATAACGTCATTCAATCGTGTATAAATCCAACCTATGGAGAGTATAAGACATTACATTTAGTGAATATTTTTTCTGTTAGTGAGAGATCTACACTTTGTGAAATAATTTGGTGAGAAGTCCTAAAAGATATTTTGTTTCTACTTTTAGCCCTTGACCTTTGTTTATTTGTTTGACTTTTTGTTGACTATCTATTCAAATTTATATCTATCCATTCAAATTTTTTGTCTATCTGTTCAAATTTTTTAACTATTTGTTCAATTTTCCCCCTATCTGTTCAATTTCTTCTCTAAATTCTATCTGTTTGTTTAATTTTTCTTATCTATTAAAATAACAATTTCTTATTTGTTACTCAAATTTAGAAGTCCGTTTTTCTTATCTGTTTGAAATTCACAAACTAATTTTTCTTCTATATGTTGGAATTATCTACCACCAACACTCAAATATACAAAAATTCACAAACTATTATTATCTGTCGAATTTTCTATCTGTTGAATATTTTACCTGTTAAAATTCAACAAACATTTTTTCTATCTATTCTATTTTCCTTTTCCAAACATAGATCTCGAACCCCAGCTTAAACCCAATCTGTTCTATTGCCTTATCTCAAATTCTCCAAACCCTTTAAACATTAGATGTCAAAAAAAAAAAAAAAAAAGAACTTGAGTCTAAAAATACTACATTAGCAGCTTCCAACCAACAAAAAACTAAATCAAATACAAAAGACACCAACACAAAACCAAACAACGTGTACATCTTCGATCTACATCTCACCTGCATGTTAACCTCACCTCAAGCCACACAAACATGCTTGCTTGTTTGTTCAATTGGAAAAATTTATCAAATATAAGACTTGAACAATTTCAAATTGCCTCAAAATCAACCAACCTGATAACATCCATACATACCAAAAAAAATGTTTTCGAAGAAAAAAAACTGAAAACTCTATCAAATACTCAAAAGAGTTGACTAATTTCAAATATGTATATATATATATATAGTAATTTGTAAAATAAATGATTTAAATCAAGTAAACTAATCCTTACAAAACAGAGCGATAATTTTAGCTCAGAGGGGACATTATTAAGTTGAAATCTTAACAAAAATCACAATCAAACTTAACCTAATTTTTATTTGATAGTATGAATAAAAAGCATTGTAATACAAATGTTATATTTAAATATAAGTTCGAGTTAACCAATCTTAATCATTTTTTGTTTTTAATTTGATTTTATGTATGATAATCACATGGTTACTTATAATATGAAAATGAAATTATATTAAGTTGCACACAAAAAAAAAATGTAGAGAAGAATATATAAAAAATAAAAAATGAGAGAGAATGTGAATAAATAATACAAAAACACTATTACATACCACTTTATTTTATTTTTTATTTTTTTACAGTTTTAAATCATTGAATTACATAATAATATATTATTAGTTGTTGTTAATTATGTAATAAGTATTTCTAAACAAATGAATTAATTATGAATATTCATATAATATGTGATATAACAAAAAAATCAGTGACATATAATATTTTTCTAATATAAAAAATTAGTGACACATAATAATATATTAAACAATTTTTTTTTTTTTGAAGAGAAAATGTAAAGAAAATGGTGGTTTAAAAATTTAATATCATATTTAAATGGATTAAATTGAAACTTTTTTTTTAACTAAAGGCAAAAGCACAATTTTTCAAAAATTGTGCTCCAGTCCTTAATTCCCTCCACCCCTGCCTACAAACCTTTATATTGAAGTGTGAAAAGTAGACCCAAAATGAAATTATACTATACAAATCTGTCGAAGAACAACACTATTCGCAATCTAATGATGTAATAGCCTCGAAGCCCAACACTAGGGCTATATAAATAAGTGTATATATATATCGATAACTTTTGTAACGTAAATAGAGGCGGTGGCGATAGGGAGACGACGACAATGGAGGAGACGGCGACGAACGTAGGCTTCGCAGATCTGGTTTTGAAGATTGGGGACTAAAATCGGTCACTGGTCCATAGATCCATGAGAAAATGAATAGAAAAGATGAACATAGAAAGCGAGGAGCAGCTGAGGTGGTGGCGGTGGCCTCTCCAATCGGATGTGGAGAGGTCGGCGATGAAGGAAGACAGAGGAAGCTGGACGGGTTTTTGAGGTAGTGATGAGAGAGAGAGAGAGAGAGAGAGAGAGCTGAGGCGATAACAACCTTTCCGATCGGATCTACAGAAGTTGACGGCGGAGGAAGCCGAAAAGGTTTTCGGGTGGGAAGAGAGAGAGAGAGAGAGAGAGAGAGAGAAATTGTTAAGGAATGGGAATAATATGTGTATAGATCTATATAATAAGTCAGAAAGGTTTTTGAAAATGTCTAATTTATGTTAGAGATACATTTTGATCTAATGGTTTAAATTGTCTCATCTCAACTTCAATGGTTGAGATCTCTTTATTTCCCCCCCCCCAAAATGCTCTTTGAGCATCAACGGTAAGGCAAGGCCATCTCTCTCTCTCCTCTCCATCATAGGTACTCATCTCCTCTCTCTCTGATTACAATTTTTGATCTCTCTCTCTCTCTCTCTACCTGCATCAGAGCCCATCTCGTGCGACGACCACCGACCATATGCGTGGTTGAGTTTTGTGAACTGGGTTTTGTCTTAATCAGTCTCAAATCGGTGATTGAAGAGTTTTTACAAATCTCAATATTTTTGCCCTCCACCTGTTCGACATATTGCCTCAACCAATTTCTACATGATCACCAATGGTGTAGGCTTCAGACTTCCATTGCGCCAGAGAAATGAATTCAAGTTTTCCCTATCAGGGTTCACACCATCTGTTTGATAGATTGCCTTAAAGAATATGGTGATCCATTATATTTGCAATTTCATGTGAACTTGCCTATATATGATTGATGACCTTGAAGTGAACGACCCTTCACTGATTTGCTTTGGAAGAGATGTTTTTCTTGCAAAAACAAAATTGGCAAAGATTGTTGCTGCAAACTATCATTACCCAGAAGCCAAAAGCCCCAAAACAACATTTTCTATCTCTCTACTGCACAATGCCACCTATTTCGTTGTGTTCAGACTTGCAAGAGCTATGTATTGTTGTTTCTAGCTGCATTGGCGGCTTAGATGAGCTTGAAACCAGTCTTAGTAATGTAAGTTCTGGGTTTTTTTGTGTCATGCCCCACCTTTTATTACTCGAAGTATTACCAATTTCATTTACTTAATTCCATTTCAGAGATAACATGCGGAAATAAACTCGTATATTCAACTCGTAGAAGTGAATAACATTGCTCTCATTCGTATGCAAGTAAATACAACATGAGTATAATAAATAAATTGCCCTTGGGCTTACATCATTAACAACAAATCAAGAAGAAGGGTGC
Source organism: Camellia sinensis (assembly GCF_055761805.1). Classification (NCBI taxonomy): domain Eukaryota; kingdom Viridiplantae; phylum Streptophyta; class Magnoliopsida; order Ericales; family Theaceae; genus Camellia; species Camellia sinensis. Next base: position 9,953,501 of record NW_028129474.1, on the reverse strand, counting down.
AACCCTTTTACACATTTGGCATTCTGTCCATATAAGAGAGGCCTCGTGGCCAACTAATCAGAAGATCCAAATCTTGCAGCGCATTCAGCTCAACACCTGAAAAAGATTCAACAACGTGGGATGAACATATAGTCCAGTAGGGATCTCAACATGGCCCTCAACAATAACAACATACAGATAGCTATGATCATGAATACCCAATCTCATACTAGAATAGTAATGTGACAGTTTATACAAAATATACATAAGTATGAACTTTTCTTGAAAACAACCATTTCAATCAACGCCATAGGTGATTCAATTTTCTTTTCTTTTCATTAATCCACGTTCCCAATCTTTCATAACATTAACATTACCTTAGGAAACAAATTCACTAAGCCCACTACTCTCTTCCATTTTCCTAACATACACAGATATGCCTTTTCAAAACATATATCTCCTTAAAATATCCATTCTCCTTCATTCATTCCAAAAGACAAAAATGACATTTTGGCTTCTTCCCGGTACAATCAAATCTAGACATGCACCATTATAAAAAGGGAGATAACAACTCACCAAGATATATAAGATAAACCAACGAGGCACCTCGGCCCTCCAAAACTGTAACTGACACAATCCATGATATTCCCAGATACACTGAAATATAAACAACAAAACTTTGCTCTACTAGCTATGTGCGTAGTAAGCCAAAGATACACCTCTCACAACAACATACCAGTTTACCAGGCGCTAGCTGGAAGGGTGTGGTACCTTAGATTCTCAGCGCAGTCAGTTTACCAGGCGCTAGCTGGAAGGGTGTGGTACCTTAGATTCTCAGCGCAGTCAGTTCTCCAGGCGCTAGCTGTAAGGTCACGGTACCTCTGATTTTTAGCGCAAGGCATAACACCACCAACCAAGATACAACAGGGCATAATTAACATGTATAACACATATACATAACCCATCAAGATACAAGTAATGTGTTGAAGTGTATGAACACATAACTACCTCCTCCCGAGCAAGTATACATATATAATGTATCTTAACACTTCATCACATACGATGTTCAATCAACAATGGTATAATGCATACATGACAATTCAACACAACTGTGTCATCCTCCACCGATGACCAAGGACAAAACCTCTAGATATAAATATTTAGTACATCCATTAAAGACTCAATTGCTATGAGACCATAAACCCACCAATAACACTAACACGGTAGTTAAAGATACAACCCCCACGTGTGTGTGTTTAACACTCAAGAAACAACAATCCAATTTTCATACTTATCAAAGATACTTTTCTCATTTCATAAAACAAATTCCGTTTCCTTTTGTTTTCACAAAACCAACTCCATCCCTTTTGTTTTCACAAAATCAATTCCATCCCTTTTGTTTTACAAAACCAATTCCGTTGATAATAGAGCCATAACTCACATTAATCCACTACATTTATTTCAAAACCATTACAAAAACCAAAGTTAACCCCTTAGGCATTAACACCTTCACCCAACTCGCATTAACAATAGAGATTTACAACATAGGTTAACTACCCTCCATTTTAATTTACCAAATCAAAATATAATTTAGGGTTTTTTCTTCTTTCAACTATAACATGCTAATTTACACTCCAATTAGCCTGAGACAACCATCAATGATAAAATAACCATTTTCAAAAAACCAACCCTAGGTTCCTTCTCATGATTTCAAACAAATCCATCATGGATATGATTTTCATGCAATACAAAACTACCACATGTCTATCTATAGAGGAAGTATTGAAAAAGAACAAGGAAATCCCTACCTCAAGCTTAAGAGAGAAAACCACCCAAAAATCATCGGCGACGAAACCACGAACCACTCAGACCAAAAGGAAGCCCTTGACGAGATCTACAATCCATCTCAAAGAACCATGGTGAAAAGATCACTCTAGGTGAGTAGATCTAGAGATCTTAGAGTAAAAGTACCTTTGAAGAGAGAGAGAGAAGGTGTTTCACGGTTTGAAGAGAGGAAAGGGAAGAAAAAGTGAGAGAAGAGGTCAAGTGAGAACCTTTATATAGTACTAGGTCAAAATAGATATAAGCCCCAAAGTCAACTCAAAATATTTAGTCAAAATATCTCCAAAAAGTAGGTCCAAACCGTGAGAAAAATCTGGGAAAAAGTCGCAGGTGCCGACCCCTGCAACAGTGGTGTTGACACCAAAGAGGAAAAAAAATCTGGGGAAAGCTTTGACTGCACTGCAGGTGTCGACACCACCCCAGACTGGTGTCTACCCTATCTTCCAGCAACCAACGCACAGACAGAAGAGGGTCGACACCATCCCAGACTGGTGTCTGCCCTATCTTCTAGCAACACCTCCAGAACTTCATCAACAGGTAAGGGTCGACCCTAGGAAGGCTGGTGTCGACCCTAGAATGAAATTTCTAAGTCTCCAAGGAACTTTTGACAAGAATAAGTGCGAACAACCAAACCCAACAAGTTTAAATCAATTTGTACCCCTCCAAAACTAAAGTGCAACAACACCAAAGGTTCCCAAAATAGAATAAAGGGTTCAAATACATTTACCAAACGTTTTAAAAGGCACAAGTGCTACAACCTCCCCACCTTAAAGAATTTCGTCCTCGAAATTAAGGATACGCCAAAACACAAGGCCAACTGATCACAAAGCACTCAACACTCGGGCACTAAGGAAGGAAATACTCTCACAACAAACTTTCGATTCACTCTTGCCAAGGAAGAGACTAACTAAGGGAACACGTTCCAAACGACAACACTCAAGCACGAAAAACTACAATTAAACCAAACCTTCCCGAAACAATTCACCAACAACCGACTAGCGCTTCAAGCTAAGTCACTACTCAACAACCATAATTCCCAAAGAGAAACCAAAGCAGATCTTCTGAGAAAATAATAAGAAAAACATTTTCTTTTTCATGAGACATTTCTCAAGGATAGACAAATTTTCAATGTTGACATTCCGAAATAAATCTTTCATTTCTTATGCGAAACTCAAAAGTTTTGTAAACATTTCTCACAAACACGGTGTTATCCAGAACATAAACTCATCCACAGTTTATTTGCCAAAAAGATTCATTTGGAATTCCTCAAAACCCTTGAATTAAATCAATTTCTCAACAACGCCTTTAGATGGCCCAAACACTAGAGAAAAAAATAATAATTTGCTTTCCATTTCTTTCCAAAATAACACCATCCACAACCAGCACAGAACCAAACATTTCTATAATGATAGTTAATAGAAATAACAACAGTACTATCAACACATAAGGCATAAGAAATTCATGGTTTTGCAATTTCATTCCACCTTTCCTTTACCAATTCAATATCATAAACGTGGCTCAGAACCTGGCCAACAATTAAAGGAGACCACATCTCACATCAACAATACCTCCTTAATAAACAAATAATACACATTTTGGTGCTGTATCAATATAACATAGAAACACTTCTATACTTCACAATTGATAACGATATATATTTTACTGCTATATCAAATCAAACAAAATCCGGTTTAGAAGTCCATCCCCCATCTTCCAATAAACCGTGGAGCACATTCCCCATCTCCTCCCACACACAACACTGTATATAAGCAATTAACATATACAAGTTCAATCAATCAATACAAAACTTGATGTATTATTCCAGCCATCAAATTCAATGACATAACATGTCCGATTAGTTTCAGTTTTCCCTAATCAACATACAGAGTCTATAACAAACGAGACTAACCTCAAGGTGACAAATGTCAACCCAAAACCCAATATCAAAAGCTGACTAATCAACTCAATAAACCACCACTCTCAGTAAACCACACACTGAAGTGCCACTAACCCCAAACACTGAGTTCCCCACACAAACCTGCAAATTTTGGAATCTCACTGGATCTCCTAAAATCAAACCACATCAACACTGTGTCTAAGGGAATTACTATCTCCCCCCCCCCCATGGCTACATAGCAAACCTGCTCATCTCCTCGACCGAAAACCGACTTGGTAAACCTCAATTACAACAACCCAATCACGAAGGACAATTTGACCGACGCTAATCTCGTCACCCTAGAACACAACCTGTTCTTCCTCTTAAGAATGCTGCCAGAATCCACTCACAGACCATACCCAACAACTAATAGCCAAACACAATACGAACATTACCCCCATATAACTGATGGGTTCACCACGGACTCCTTAACTAGCAATGCCCAGAACACTAATCAACATACAGGTACCAAGCAAGCAACAACAACAGGATCATTGATCCCATTAACAACTTCTCAATAGACATTATAGGGGTTTCGAAATTCCATACATACTTCCCAATACATGAGGATTAAATGAACAACACTATGCATACATATGCGATACATAAACATGGTGCCACAACATCTAACAGTACACCGGTCAACCACAAAACGATTCATATAATACACCACCGGCCAATAACACAAAAATCCCCCTCCAGGGTAATACCATAGGATTAACTAATAAGTCGCCCCTTGCGAGGCTCCCGCAGCCTGGTGTAAACGTCCCCGAATGCCCCGGGAGGGTGAGTCCCGTTCTGTTCATTTGGGGTCACTACAGCTCAGGACTCTCAAATTGTCACGGTTCTAAGTCTGAACCAAAGAGTCCAAATCCGGCAAATCGTTTTGAGAAAACAGATTTTGAAAGAAGTGCCAAATATGGACTGCTTTGCCAGATACAGAGTCGCCACCTAAATATTTTATTTTGGGAAAATTTAGGAAACCCTGACTCGTTTGCCTAAGGCCACGTGTCCGTCATCACCAAAGTTGCCTCGGCTCGGGAACTTGGGTACGATTGGGGAAGGTCACTTCGTGAGCACCCCCGCTCGCCCGATCAAAGATCGGCCTCTACTAACCATGATATCTATTTTTGAAAACATTGTGTGTTCTTATTCCGGTTATTAGCCTAGATTACTATGTGATGCGCGCAGCATACAAGTATAGACTGGGTCGCCTGAATTGGAACAAAACATTTCATGTTTGTTTTTTGAAAGATGGTTTGCTACTTGCAAGTAGGCTTAAAATGCAGATTTTGCCACCCTCGGGTGGGCTTAGAAAAGATGGTTTTGCCACTATCTAGTGGGCTTAAAACAAACAGTTGATGATTTATTCCAATCCAGATAACCCAACCTTCACCCACAGGCATTCAGGCAGTTATATCACATAAGCATATAGCCTCATGGTAAGCATGCTATTCATGGCAGTCACTCACACGCATGCAAGGATGCTAAAGCATAAAAACTCACCGAGTACTCCAAGCCAAAACAGAAACTACATTAGAAATCATGCATGATCCTAAGTATACAGAAATGCCTAATGCAACACATGTAAAAATGCAAACTATAACAGGCTCGGCTATTCTAAACATGGCATATGAAATGCTACAACTAACATGTATTCAACTTGGAATTGAAAATACAATGCAGTTAGTATGATGCGCCGAGCCCGGTGCATGCAAAACAGATGAATGAATGCAAACATGCTGTCATACTGTATGCTAATTGAAAGATGCCCTAATCTAACCATCATAAGCAGGTAAATAAAAGGGAAGAAAGACGTGGGGTTGGAAGACATACATCACACTCACCCACACTTATTACAATTATGCCTTCGCACAGAGGGTCCGAATAAATAATACAGTCCCAAATGAAAGAATAGTACAGTCCAAATATTACAGTCCAAATAATGTACAAATTCCTAATTAATTTACAAATTAACTAAGAAAGCTATAAACTGGCATGCAAGCCAGGGACTGCCTTGACCCTGATGAATGATGCATGCCCGGGTTGCCTTTGTGCGGAAATCCATGACGATACCCCAATTAGCCTCTGTTTACACCTGTTCTTGAAATGCGTGTCAAGCCTCAGAAGACCGCTGATTCTTGATTTGCTGCAACAGAGAGCAGGAAAGGGGCATAACAATGTATTTTCACAGATATATGTATGCCTCGATCCTCGTGCCACCAATCACGCATATCGATGCATGATGGCCGAGGGGTTGAAATGTGCAATTCAATGTAGAATGAACGCACATATAAACACAACAAAACCTAACTCCATCATGGGTAATCCGGAGTGTCGGTGACTTGGAATTGAGACACGTTCCATCACTCGGAGTATGAAACGTACCTCGTTTCCCGTGCCCAGACTAACTCCTATCCCGAACACGATGCAATATGCATGACATGCATGGAATGCGACTAAGATACAATCCTAACATACACAATGTTATGGAATGGCATACACAATGCAATAAGGTAATACACAATGCTATGGATGAAATGGCATACGCAATGCAATAATGGGCTTACACCAACATGAGAGAGCCTCAGCCACACTCATATAGGAGGCCATCAGATGAAAACAAGATAACTCGAAATGCGTGCACGCGTGCACGCAAACCAAGGACCGACCCTCAGGCACCGAAATGCCACTCTAATGAGACATGGCAAAGACATGGAATATGATATGCAAACATGCAAAAATTAGTAGCAAAACGAGGGGGGAAACAGCCCCGAAACAAAGCGAAATGATACCCGATGCACGGAACAAGTCCCGAAACATGAATTTTGGCGCATGAAATGGCCTATAGCTATGCAATGCATGCATAATTTGAACATGATATGAAAATACAGAAGCAAGGAAGCCCCTAGACAAGCATTTTTACAGTTCAAAGAATGGCCAAACAGAAAGCACAAATAGGGCAAAACTAGCATGCAAAAATGGCCCTAAATGTGAGATAATGAAACAACTCGCAGCTGCTGACCCCAAACAGATTAGGGCCCTTCAACAAAGTTGAAGAGGGGCCCAAAATATGATCTTTTGCAGTTTATGGAAAACCACAAAAACCAGCACATGTATGACTAAACTCTCATGCAAGAAATGGGCCAAAAGATGGCCAAAGAAGCAAGTAGTGGTTGCTGGCCTTAAACACAAAGGGGTCCTTCAACAATGTTGAAGAGGGGCCAAAAATAAAGCATTTTACAGTTGATGGCCGGACCCAAAACAGTATGCAAATATGTCAAAAAATGCTATGCAAAATGAGGCCAAAAAGGGAGATATAACACAAAGTATATAAAATATGCCTCAAAACATGAAAGGCCCTTAATGAAACATGAATAATGGGCCAAAATAAGACTGTTTTCAGTTCTGAAAAGAGCCCAAAAATAGAAGCACAATAGGTTAATAAATCATGCAAAAAAGGGGACCAAAGAGGGATATAATGACAAGTGGCACATGGAGGTCCCAAACAGTGATGAGCCCTTCTTCAATGTTGAAGAAGCGCTCAAAATAAGCTCACTTACAGTTTACAACATGTCCCAAAACAGATTGCATATAGGCCAAAAATAACATGCAAGATTATGGCATACAAGAGGAATAATAAAGCAAGTGCTAGATAGGGACCTCAAATGCCAAAATTCCCTTAATGAAACATGAAATAGAGCTCAAATAAAGGGTACTTTCAGTTTTGGTCGGAGCTCAAAACAGTAAGAAAAATAGCTAAAAAAATGTTGCAAGATTAAGCTCAAAAAAAGGGAATTGGTACTTACCCTTGGAGACCAACCCTTGGTTGCTTCTTGGCTTCAGAAGTGGTGCCTCCTAGCTGCTGGAAAGCTCCCCAAGCTGCTGGAAATGGAGTAGTGGTGGTGATGCTAGGTAGTGGTGTGAAAATGGGATAGGATTTTGGGTGTTTTTTGAAGGAAATGAGAGAGATGGGAGGGATACAATGCAAGAGCTCTTAGGGAATTTTTGGTAACCCTTGGGACAGAGCTGGAGGCCAGGTATATAGATCAAAGAGGGGGAGAAAATGAGGGGAAAATTGGGGGGAAAACAAGCCAAGTTTCCCCCCAAAAGTTGTTCCCCCCGGATGCAGGTTTTTGGGGGAAAAAAGTATACAGCTGGAATATACATACCCTGAGGATCATGGCCGGCTAGTTTTTGGAGCTTCAGGTGGCCGGCCGGCAACCCCCCATGGCTGGCCGACCAAGGGTCAAAAAGGGTCAAGAAGATTTAATGGCCGGCCACCACAAATTGCTGTCCTCCCAGGTGCCCTCAACACAACCCTGTGGTTCAAAATTGTCAATTGTAAAACAGGAGAGAGAATAGGCCATTTTTAGGAAGGGTTCAAAAGGGTCAGGTGGAATTACTGGCCGGCCACCAACTTTTGGTGTCCTCCCATGTGTGTATATCACAAATATGTGGTTAAGAGTTCAAGAAAATAGCCCAAGGGTGTTCAACATTGGCTCGGAAGTGAGAAAAAGCGGGCGCCGGAGGAATATAACTGGTTGCTGAAACAATTGCTGGCCTCCCACCCTTCTACGGCCTTCCTAGTGATGAAACAGAGGTACCTGCCAAAAATGAACGAAAACCGATGCAAAACGAATGTTGGGGGGCCAGAACGCGCAGTTCGGGGCCCCGAAAACTGCCTGTTAAGCACCGAAAGTGGCATTCGACCACGAAGTGGGTCTCTCAGACCTCAGTGTCCCTCAAAAGGGAGCAAATAAGATGCATGCAAAAAACCGGAGCAAATGGAGGTGGTTAAGCGGTCCCGAACTGAGGCACACGGCCTGACGGCTCCGAAAACCGAGAACCGGGCTCCGAAATGGGCAAAATGGCCTATAGCCACAAAATGTAGCCCACGGCCACTGAGAGATGGTCTACGGGACCTCTCCCTTCCCTCAGGAAAAGAAACAGAGAAAATCGAGTCTGGTTCGCAAATCGAGGCAAGGCACAGAAGATGGTTCGGAAATCCGGAGGCAGGGCTCATGGCCAAGACTCTGAGACTTCTGAACGAGCACATTATGCAATATCACCAAGCACTCAACTGGTGACGTCTGAGTCTCAAGGTCGGTAAAAAATGGGGTGTCTACAGTTGCCCCTCTTTGACAGAACTCGAAAGTCATAAGTGACGGGAGTGAATGTCAAAGCCCGGAGACGACCCATTTTTGACAAGGCCGAAGACTTAGACAAACAGACAAGATAGACAAAGATGTGCCCGCAGGCATGCCCGCGGGCAAAGGGGGCAAAATGCAAAGCGATATGCACAGAGCCGGAGGTAACTCAATGATCATGCAAATGTAGCAAGCTGTAATGAAGCAAGTATTCGCAAATAGATGCAACAGTTTTAAGCAAGAATGCAAAGCAACAACTACATTTCATGCAGTTAAGAATGCGGAGAATTGCTCAATTCTCGTCGCGTCTCACACGGAGAAGATACGATACCTGCGCGATTCGTCTGGTCGCACCAGTCTCAAATGAACCGTACATACAATATCGTGCCTGCAAAAGAGAGAAATTCAACAAGCACAATATGCTAACAACATATATTCAATGTGATTCCGAAAGTTTGACACACGCGGTGCCGGCGAGTGAATGCATCGCGATGCGAGAAAGGAACGTGCGTGACAACGCATGCTCAAGCACAGAGGTATGGCAATATCAAGAAATGTGCATAATAATGCAAGTATGCTCATGAGAATGCAAGTTATGTGCATGATAGTGAAAAACGAGCATAAATCAAGGTGCCCGTTTGTTACGAAACAACGAGCAAGGAAACGCGTGTTTCGGCGAAGGCGACTCGATCACGGCCTCTGATTCACTTCCTGGAAAGGCTACAACACATTCAAAAAGGATACATCTTGATTTCGATGAATAATGATGAGACACATGTCAGAATCTTGAAGCTGAAGTTCCGGCGGAGCAATTTCGCGACAGAAAGTGCACCTTTCTTGAACTTTTTCAGGTCCCGGGAACTCCAATCTTCCTCAAAATTTGCAGAGAGCTAGGTGAGCATGTGGGAGATACGGCCGGCCAGTTATTTTTCCAAGGGGAGGCCGCCGGCCACTTTTCCAAAAAGAGAATAGCCAGCCGGCTAGAAAAGGTGGCCGGCCGGCCACCTGCCCAAATCCGCAGGTAATTTGGTCTTTTCACCTTCTTTTCTATATATTCTCTCACCCAAACACATTGAGCTCATAACTTCAGCCGCGAAATCCTCTCCTCTTGCTTCCCAAACCATTTTCTCCCTCAGATCCGGGCTCTATACGCGTTTTCCAACGCCCCACGCAAGTTGTTTTCGCGAAAACATTCAGTTTCAAGCACTTTGAACCGATTAAACTTTGATTTCGGGGCTTCTTTTCTCATTTTCGCCACTTGAGGTGAGTTTATCTCAATATTTGGAAGATTTTCTCGGGAGCTGACTTTTGTTGGCTTTTCCATTTCCCGAGGGTTGACTTTTGTTGACTTTTTTCAATTTTTGCTCATTTTTGCTCATTTTTGCCCCTTTTGCAGATTTTCCAAAATGGCGGGTAATTTTCCTCATGGTGGGGGCTCTCCGGGTGCCGGGGATGATTTTGATGTCATGACTTTGCCTCCGAGGGTTCGACCCTTTATTCCCGAGAGGTATGCCCCGCCGGCACATGTTCTTCCCCGGGCCACTTTTCGTCACTTTACTGATTTTGATGATCGAGCACCCGGAGATCTACTTCTGCGAGAGCCAGAGCATCACCTCTCCTATGAGGCACGAGAGGTATTTACTTTATTTTCTGCATTTTTTGTGCATTTTGTGCCTTTGCCATGCTTGAACACACAGTTTAGCCTATGACGTAGTACTTTGTTTGCATCTTGAACATGTAGCCTAAACACTTGAATTTCTGAACACTCGGCTCATTAATTGATTGCGAATGCACGGTACACATTAGTTAAGAAATGAACACACGGCTCACACACAGCCCGAATTTGAAGGTGAACACACAGCACACACTGACTAAGAGTAGAACATGCAGCCCAACTCTGATTTTCTGAACACGCAGCTCGGATTGATGGTGAACACACAGCCCACACTGATTGAGAGTAGAACACACAGCCCAAACTCTGATTTTCTGAACACGCAGCTCGGATTGATGGTGAACACACAGCCCAAACTCTAGTTTTCTGAAAACGCAACCCAAGTTGAAGGTGAACACAAAGCCCACACTGATTGAGAGTAGAACACACAGCCCAAACTCTGATTTTCTGAACACGCAGCCCAAGTTGAAGGTGAACACACAGCCCACACTGATTGAGAGTAGAACACACAGCCCAAACTCTGATTTTCTGAACACGCAGCCCAAGTTGAAGGTGAGCACATAGCCCACACTGATTAAGAGTAGAACACACAGCCCAAACTCTGATTTTCTGAACACGCAGCCCAAGTTGAAGGTGAACACACAGCCCACACTGATTGAGAGTATAACACACAGCCTAAACTCTGATTTTCTGAACCCGCAGCCCAAGTTGAAGGTGAACACACAACCCACACTGATTAAGAGTAGAACACACAGCCCAAACTCTGATTTTTTTGAACACGCAGCCCAAGTTGAAGGTGAACACACAGCCCACACTGATTGAGAGTAGAACACACAGCCCAAACTCTGATTTTCTAAACACGCAGCCCATTTACTTGCACACAACTTATTCATTTCATTGGCACGCAGCTCATTCATTTTTATACTAACACATGTACTCATTCTGAATGCAGGTTGGTTCTCGCAATGTGCGGGGATATGGCTCCACCGCTACGAGAGATTGGTATACTGAGCTCCCGGGGGCTGTCCGGGATTTAGTAGACCTGGCGGGGTTCGGGGCCTTCTGCATGGGATTATCACGTTGTCCTGCCAGGAGGACATTGATCGCCGCTTTGGTGGAGAGATGGTGGGACACCACCAACTCCTTTTATTTTTCCGCCACTTGGGATTTGACTATGACCCCGCTGGATTTCGCTGTATTGACCGGCCTGGACATAGGAGGTTGGCCCATTCCTTATGACGAGGACATGGGCGAATGGGAGGCCACTTGGATACATTTACTGGGGTCCCGCCCGCCTGTTGACAGGGCTTTCGGGAGAGTCCGATATACTTGGTTCTCTTCTCATTTTCAGCGGGTGGAGATGGAGCCCGGGACCCCTGAAGAGACAGAGCAGTATGCCCGTGGTTTTCTTATGTTCCTCTTCGGGACTACTCTATTCGCCGATAGAGGGAACACGGTTGGGCTGTATCTGTTGAGCGTGCTAATTGACCTATCACAGGTCAGTCGGTACGACTGGGGTGGCGCCGGCCTGGCTACCCTTTACTGCTACATGAGCGCCACCTCCCGCGGGCAGGGAGACTTACTTGGCGGTTATTGGAGAGCTTGGGAGGTACTTTCTGTCCTCTTGATTTACATTCCTGCTCCTCATTACTTGTACACTGCACAAACAACGCACTTTACAGTCTGTATTTTGCCCTCAGCACTTTGTATTTACATTCCGCACTGCTTTTCTCAGTTATGGGTCTACGTATACTTCCCGATGTTAGCCCCAGAGTTGGAGGTGGCAGGGCCCCTCATGACCCCGTACTCGCTGGTGTTCGAGGGCCAGCACCGGCCGAGACCCCGAGAGACTCTTCTTTATCTACAGCAGTATTTTGACACTGTGCGGCCATCGGAGGTACTTCAGAACTCTCAGTCCCTTCCATTTTCATCTTTGATTTGCCACGCATATTCTCGATTTCTGATTGGTTTATGCACTTGTTAGCCGCAGATCACATGGCAGCCCTGGGCCCCCTTGGGTGATGGTCTCCGATTTCAATATGCCGGAGGATCGGGTACCTCCCAGTACAGGCTCCTGCTCGAAGGACCGGTTGGTAGAGCATGGTTTCTGGGGGAACGCTTTTTACGTCAGGTGTGGGGGTACCTTTCTCAGGACCCTCCCGCAGCACCCCCAGTCAGTATGCGGACTGCTGATAGGTTTTCTTCCCAGGATATAGTCAGTGCTATGCTGGGTACTGATGCTTTGTTACATCTTGAGGAGGGGGACTACGCCACTTATCGTCATACATACCTGATGCCTCCATTGACGGGAGTTCGCACCCCGATGGCGAGGTCTGCTGGTATGCCATCCTCTAGCCAGGCTCGGGCTCGGGCTGCAGACGCCCCTTCCACCAGCAGGGCTGGTACATCTAGAGGTGGGGGTAGACCGGTTCCCCCAATTCCTCCGATTCTTTCTCATCCTGGGTGGCCGGATATGCCGACTGGGCTGATGGGGTGGCAGTTTGGGGCTACCTCTCCGACTCTGATCCCGATTGAGCCTCCGATGTCCGGTCATCGATATGTCATTGATCCCGACTCACCGCTGGTATGTTCTACTGCTTTTCATCTATCATTCAAATGCTTTAGACACTCCTTTATTCGTTGATGATTTGAGCTTGTATTTGCAGCCACCCAGAGAGTACATGGAGGAGGTGGTAGGATTGGTAGCCTCACTCGAGGGCATGGTCTTGCGGAGGGAGGCACAGTTGTCTATCATGGGCTTTCAGGTACCCTTCAGTTTTCTGGCATTTATCATACTTCTGATGACATGCTGATTTCTACTGCACTGGTAGGCTATTTGTGTAGAGCACATTTGACACACACCCCACTTGTACACTGTGTTTACATGCACCCACTTCATGTAGCCCTTTTTTGCTTGCATTTGCATCTGATGCACATATTTAGACTGATGTATTTAATTTGAACTCTTTGTTCTCAGATGCCTCTGGTATATGCTCAGCGCGGGCCGGGCCACCTGGGCCTTCTTGGGGAGCTGGGCCATCTGGGCCTTTTCAGGGAGCTGGGCCATCCAGGCCTTCTCCGGGAGCTGGGCCATCCAGGCCTTCTCCGGGAGCTGGGCCATCCAGGCCTTTCCGAGGAGCTCGAGGAGGGTCCTCTCGCAGACGCAGGGCACATGTTGTAGAGGCGGAGCCCGATGAGGAGGAAGAGGAGGAGGTTACAGACCGTCAGTCAGAGACATCTGCTGAGGAGGGGGACTCCGGTCTTGGTTCCGGGAGCGGAGGCGAGGCTGAGAGGGATCCTTAGGACGACAGCTCCGACCCGAATGATGATGATGGTGCAGAGGTTATCCCGCAGAAGAGAATAAGGAGTGCCTCTCATTCCCGCTCCCGAGGGCATTGATGCTGCTGTTTCTTGCTTTATTTTCCTTTTTTTTCTAGTAGTTTGTAGCACTTTGCATATTGTTAGGCAGTTTTATTTTTCTGTAAAAACTTGTGCCTTAGCTTGTTGCAAAACATGATGGAATGAAACAGCTTTTGAAAAGGTGTTTGTATTTTAAACTTTTAGCATCGTATCGCATCATTTTATTTTGCACAAAAAAGAAATTGAATGGAAATGTGCATTGTGTAATCACCAAGTCAGGTAGTGAACCGACGCATCAGACTAAGCAACTCAACTTACTAAGATATAACAGAACCCTAGCAAGTTTATAACTCGATAAACAAGACTTAAACAAAAAGCTTAAACAATGAGTAACAACTCAAAAACACGAAATACGACAGCTCGACAAACAACTCGATAAGAAAAACGACAACTCAATAAACAAAACAACAACTCGATAAGCAAAATAACAACTCGAAAAACAAGACTTAACAAAACGAAGTGTACTTCGGACGATCTGGGCAACGGAACGCATCCAAAACAGAGGAAAATAGAGGCCTTCGGCACATCCGTTGCATGGAAATGCTTGAAACTTTCCCTCAGAGGGTAAAACAGGGCCAAAGGCATGCACTGGAGCATGGCCGGCCACTTTTGGGAGCCGGCCGGCCAGTTTTTTGTGTTGGAAAGGAGAAATGTGGCCGGCCAGCTAGAAAAGGTGGCCGGCCGGCAACTTATCCCTGCAGCCGTCCAATTTTCGACACGTGTCCTCCTGAATAGTGTTTTTCCCCCTATAAAAGCCTCAACTTCGGGAACATTCATTTCATCACTGCTTTGCACAAGAAATGGAGGCGTTTCTTACAGAAAATCTCACATCTTGGATCTCTTCTCTAGACGGCTCGGAAAAGCTGAACTTCCGGGGTTTCGGCTTGAATGCACTATTCATGCTGAGCCGTACTCGGCTACATCTCCCTTTTCTCCATGCCGCGACGAGGTTTTGGAATCCGGTGACGCACGTCTTTAGCTTCGGCGGTCAAGAGGTATGTCTAACTTTTGAAGATTTTCAGGTTTTGATGGAGTCCGAATGTCATGAAGAGATCTTGCCCCAGCTCAGTTTTGGCCATGCCCAGGCTTTAGGGCGGATGTGTGGACTCACCGCGCATGATGCTCGGTCTCTAATCTGTAATGGGGAACTGGATATCCTTGGCTTGATCCATCGCTTTTCTGACGCCGGTGACCGCAGCAACCATTATTGGCAAGGTTTCCGGCAACACGCCCTTTGCTTGTGCTTGCTGTCTCACTTTCTGCTTTCCTCGGGCTTCGGCGGAGCTAGCATTCGTCTGATTGAAGTTGCCCAAGGCTTGAGAGAGGGAAAGAGCTGCATCGCCATGACCTTGGCTGAGACGCTGATGGGCTTGGATTCCGTCTATCGCCGGGAGACGACCAGATTTGCTGGGAGTCCACTGCTGCTGCAGGTAATGTTTCCCACCCAACCTTACATATGTATTTGCTCACATCACTCGGCCCTCAGGCTCGTTTTTTTTTTTTTTTCACAAAACCCTTGTCTTACTTTTCTCTCACCGTACATCTCTCTATTCTTTATTCTCTCATTTTTCATCCCTCCCCAGGTATGGTTAATGGACAAATTGCAGGTTGTGGACTCTTGCCCGGCCTACTCGGCTCGAGGCTATTTCTTTCGACAGCGCCTAGTCGATGCCCTTGATGAAGGTTGGTGGTTTGATTGGATGTGCAATTTGTCCGCAGATCGCATTGCTTGGCATTGTCCTTGGCTCAATCTCCCGGCAATGAGCTATAGCATGTCCCGGCTGATCGGGATCCAGTTGATTGGTCTGACCCACTGTGTATTCTACTTTTCGTTCCGGTTCCTGTGCCAGTTTGGTCATGATCAGATCTGCCCACCAGAGGGGATTGAGTACCCAGCTGCTTTCCTGGTCCGAGGTGCACAGCTTGCTCGGTATGCCACAGCATGGAGGACTAGAGAGCTCCTGGCTCCTGCTCCCACTTTCAATTGCACTTTGTCTGACGAGTGCTTGGATTGGCTCAACGAGGAGGCACAGGTTGGGCCTAGCTTGGCGTCAGAGGCTTCGACCAGCTCTGGGAGGGGGCGCATGGATACTTGACTTGACTATGCCCCGAATTCATTGCTTTATTAGTACTTTCAAGTTTTCTTTATGAATGTAATAAAAAGCAACTTCGATTGTATGCAAGAACAGGAGAACTCTGTTTTGAAATCAATGAAATTGAAGGTTGTGGTACTGAAAATTTTCCGCGTTAGTCCAAAAATGGTCTTAGTTGTAAAGAGATTAATTTGAACAAAGTCAACTTTTATTAAAACTTTTCAAAACCATTTTCGATATGGATCAGAAACTGGACACGCCGAAGATCTGTCACTGAGATGCACAACCCCAGATCCCCGCAACTGGAAAGTTGCCCCTAGTTTGAAGAGTACCGCGGCACCGCACGGCAACGGAAAGTTGTCCCTAGTCTGAATAGCTCTTGCACCGTCGCGGCAACGGAAAGTTGCCCCTAGTCTAAATAGCACTGTACCGGAGATCGCGATAAATGCTGATGGGTAAAAATGACCGAGATGATCAAAATGGACAAAGTTGATCGGGGAAGAGTTTATGGCTGAACTTCAAGGTGAAGTTGCCTACGTATCCCAAAGATGGGAATCAAGCCTTACGTAGTTCAGGCTTAGGTTCGCTCGGGTATTTTCACTCTCCTTTTGCGCTCTAGCTTTTGCCAAGGCCGCCCTTTGCGGGTTTTCAGCCTTGCGAGCTCAGTTTTTATATTTTCCAATTTTTTGTGCTCTAACTTCTGCCTAGGTCGCCCTTTCGGGTTTTCGGCCTAGCGAGCCTCTCAAGGGTAATATTTCTTCAACTTGTCCATGTTGATCGGTTGTGAAAACTCTAGGCCATCTAGATCCATCAGAACCACAGCTCCACCTGACCAGATAGCTTTGATGATGTAAGGACCAGTCTAATTGGGTTTGAACTTGCCCCTTGGGTCGTGGATGGGAGCTCGGTTGTCTTTGAGCACCAAATCTCCTTCCTTTAGATTCCTGGGCTTAACCTTCTTGTTGAAAGCTCGGGCAATTCTACGTTAATAGCCTTGAATATGGTACAGTGCTTTCAGTCTCCTCTCGTCAAAAAGCATGAGTTCCTCAAATCTGCTCTGCTGCCAATCTGCCTCGGCTATTTGACACTCAGCCAATACCCGTAATGACGGAACCTCAATCTCGATGGGTAGAACAGCCTCCATTCCATAAACCAATGAATACGGAGTCGCTCCGGTAGAAGTTCTGATTGAAGTCCTGTAGCCCCACAGAGCAAATGGCAGCTTATCTGGCCAATCCCGGTAGGTTTCCACCATCTTCTGCAGTATGTGTTTGATATTCTTGTTGGCAGCCTCGACCGCTCCGTTGGTTTGCGGCCGGTACGTAGATGACTTATGGAAAGCCGCGTTGTATTTCTCCAACAAGTCTATCACTTCCTTCTTGAAGTGGGAACCATTGTCTGAAATTATCTCGTTTGGGACCCCATAGCGACAAATGATGTTGTTTCTGATAAACTTTGCAACGTGTGACGCCTTCAACACTGCATATGACTGGTCCTCGACCGACTTCGTGAAATAGTCTATCGTAACCAGGATGAACTCATGCCCATTTGACCCCTTCGGAGTGACAGCCCCGATCACATCGATTCCCCAAACTGAAAATGGCCATGGCGAAGTCATGTTGTACAGCTTCGACGGCGGGATGTTCATACGGTTTGCATGGATCTGACACTTGTGGCATCGCCGAACAAAACTAATACAATCCTCCTCCATGGTGGACCAATAATAACCCTGTCTAAGGATCTTCCGTGCTAGCATTACTCCGTTCATATGCGCACCGTATTCTCCTCCATGAATGGCCTCCATCAGTCGCTTCGATTCCTCGGATTCAACACACAGCTTGTGCATTCCCAGATGACCTCTCTTATACAGCTTACCCCCACAGATGATGACCTGAACGGCCATTCTTCTGATTGCCCTTTTATCCTTGGCATTTACCCCTGGCAGGAACGCTTCCTTTTCCAAGAAATTCCAAATGTCATAATACTAGGGGTTCTCGTCCTGAACTTCATCTATAGCAGCAATCGACTCATAGGCTGGCGCAAATTTCTGGTCAATGACGACTGGACGCATCCGGATTCCGAATGGGATGTCTATCGTGGAAGATAGAGTTGCTAGAGAATCTGCAAACCTGTTGTTCTCTCTTGGAAGATGAGCAAAGTTTAGCTTTTCAAACCGAGGAATTAACAAGTCCAAGGTCTGGTGGTACATCATCATCTTTTCTTCCTTGACTTTCCAGTCTCCGTTTGCTTGAGATACAACGAGGTTTGAATCCCCGATGACGTCCAAACGTCTTGCCCCTAGTTCCAAGGCCGCTTTTAGGCCGGCAATGCACGCCTCATATTCTGCTTCGTTGTTCGAGACTTTGAACCGGAGTTTGAAGGCTAAAGGGATACGGGAATTGTCGGGTGCTATCAGCAACACTCCTATCCCATACCCGTACTAATTTGATGCTCCGTCAAAGTACATCGTCCAATATTCGTCGTCGATGTGCAAAATGGCTTCATCTGGGAATAAATACTCAACTGCTTCACCTTCTTCGACGGGATGATCGGCCAAGAACTCTGCCACTGCTCTTCCTTTGACTGACTTGCGTGTGACATATTTCAGATCGAATTCAGAGAGCAACAGCAGCCAGCGAGCTAGCCTACCCATAAGTGCCGGTTTCTCGAAAAGGTATTTGGTGGGATCTAGTCGTGAAACCAACATTACGGTGTGGGCTAACAAGTAGTGCCGCAGCTTCCTGGTAGCCCATACCAAAGCTAAGCAAGCCTTCTCGAGCGGAGTGTAGCGGGTCTCGTAGTCCAACATCTTCTTGCTCAGATAGTAGATGGCCCTCTCCACCTTATCCTCCGATTCTTGTGCGAGCATGCAGCCCATTGTAGTCTCAGTCACTGAAAGGTACAATATCAACGGTTTCCCCAGCTCTGGCGGTGACAACACGGGCGGGTTCTACAAATATTCTTTGATCTGTTCAAATGCAGCTTGGCATCGACCGTCCCACTGGAATTTCTTGCCTTTCATCAGGAGACCAAAAAGTGGTTCACAAGTCAAGGTTAATTTTGAGATAAACTGTCTTATGAATTGCACTTTACCCAGAAAGCCTCGCACCTCCTTTTCAGTCCTTGGTGGAGGCATTTCTAAGATGGCCTTGATCTTTGAAGGGTCGACCTCGATGCCCCTTTGTGTAATCAGAAACCCAAGCATTTTTCCCGCTGTAACACCGAACGTGCATTTCTGAGGATTTAGCCGCAACCGGAATTCCCTGATCCTTTGGAAGAACTTTTGCAAGGCGGTGTAGTGGCCCTCTCTTTCCTTGGACTTGACAATCATGTCGTCCACATACACCTCAACCTCTTTGTGGATCATGTCGTGTAATATCGTGGTCGCGGCCGGTTGATAAGTAGCTCCGACATTCTTCAATCCGAACGGCATTACCCTGTAACAGTATGTTCCCCACGGGGTGGTGAATGCAGTCTTTTCTCTGTCTTCTGGTGCCATTACTATCTGATTGTACCCTGAGAAGCCATCCATGAATGAAAGTAAAGCATGCCCTGCTGTAAAATCCACCAACTCATCAATATGCGGTAAGGGAAAGTCGTCATTCGGACTAGCTCTGTTCAAATCCCTGAAATCCACGCATACCCGGATCCTGCCATCCTTCTTCGACACTGGAACGATATTGGCCAACCAAGTCGGGTATTTGGATATCAGCAGGAAGCCTGCATCGATTTGCTTGGTGACCTCTTTTTTGATCTTGAGAGCCCAGTCGGGGCGGATCCTTCGGAGTTTCTGCTTAACAGGTCGGGCTTCGGGGTCAAGGGGGATCCGGTGCTGTACAATCTCAGGATCGATCCCAGGCATGTCTTCGTAGGACCACGCGAAAACATCTTTGAAATCTTTTAATAAAGCGACTAAGCGCTCGCGTTCCTCCGAAGACAGCGTGGACCCGATCTGGACCAGCCGCGGGTCCTCCTCAGTACCAATGTTCACGGTAATGATTTCATCAGTTAAGGGTTTAACAAATCTTTCCTGCTCCTGCTCAATTAAACGTTGCAAAACCGGAGGAACTTCGTCCTCGTCGTTTTCATCAAAATTTTGAAAGTCTGAATTTATGCAATAAATTAAGGGCACAGAAAAGTACTCAGAAACCACAGTCACTTGATTCTCATTAAGCTCAACCAAATCGTCCGAATTCTCGGTTACAACAGACTCAAATGAGAAAGAAAAAGACGACCTGGACATAACTGTGGCATCTGGGTTATCATCCCCAGGATTACCAGACTCAGACTCAGTCGAGCTGGAACCTGATTCCGCCTCACAGGACTCGGTGGAATCAGATTTTGGCTCACTACCTGACCCGGTGTCGCTGGACAAAAATCCCTCCTCGTACTGCCAAGTGAGAGAGGGTGCGATAGATGCATCCAAGATAGTCGCTGGAAAGCCCGCAGCTGTTTCATCTCCAATCATGGAAATCGAGGAGTTATCCCCCAAGCACTTTTGGTCGATCGAAGGATCTGAAAGTAGACACGCCAGCGCTACCCCCATCTCGAGTTCGGTGCTCTCAGAATCCACTGTCTTACACTGCTCAACCTCGGTTGGTGGGTCTGTCTGCTCTTCAGCAACGTCATCCCCAGGTAATTGCAAGTCGAAGAAGATCTCGAAACCAGGCACGCGCTTCCTCTCCGCGTTCAGCCATGGTTCTGGGAAGCCGCAAAATGGAAAGTCTTCCCCCTCCGGAACGAAACGTCCGTTTAGGGTACCCCAAATGGGCCTATGCATTAACTCAAAAGGCTTCCCAGCCTTCTTTGCTCTGGCTCTTCCGGCCATCTCTTTTCCCTTCCTCACCCAGTCCTCTTTGGTGGGCAGATAACCCAATCCAAAGGTGTGAGGGTTGTGTGGCACTTCGGCCAATGCCGCGACACCTTTCCGACCGCTTCTTCCCAATCCCATTCCGGGGATGTGTTGTAGCTTGTTCATGAGGTAGACGGATTGAGCACTGACGTACACTCCCTCATTCACAACCATGACATTCTGTACCACTCGAGCCTCAGCCAAAGTGAACCCTAATAAAAACACATCCTCCGTGCCGTGCTCGATTTCCAATACTGGTGTGGACACTTCCGGCGGCGGATGGATTGATGAATTCCCAAAAACAATCGCTACCCCCTTCCCGTGAGGGTATTTCAGCATCTGATGTAGAGTGGAAGAGACTGCCTTGACCTAGTGCAACCACGGTCGCCCCAAAAGTAGGTTAAAGGTTGCGGGAACGTCCAAGACATGAAATTCAATGTTGTGTTGTCCTGGACCAACCTTGGTTTGAATTTTGACAGTTCCCATCACTTCCCTGCTGGTATTGTCGTATGCTCTGATCACTTCAGTAGTTGGGACGAAGTCCGCAGGCTTCAACCCGATTGCATAAGCTGTTCTGGTCGGGCAGACATTAATAGCAGACCCGGTATCAACAAGTACCACCGGTATCCACTTATCTCTACATTCCACGGAAATGTAGAGGGGTTTGTTATGATTTGTGCCCTCAGGCGGTAGTTCCTTGTCTGAAAAGGTCAACGCCGGGGAACCTCCTCTCGGAAAAACCAGCCCGACCAGCTGTTCAGGCGTAGTATCTATGGAGAGTTTGGACTTGTCCATAGCAGATAGGACAGCTTGCCTATGTACTCGCGATGCCATACACAGTCCCCAGATGGAGATGTCTGCTTGTATCTTCTCTAGCTGTTTCAGTACAGCTTCCTCTTCAATCTACTTCTCCTTCTATTTCTTCGCTTCTCTATCCTTCCCGGATGCCTCGGGTTGATCTAGGTGTGGGGGCTTGAAGTACCGCCCACTTCTCGTCATGTGATCCACCTCATCGAGGTACCAAGTGTCATCCGGTTGATTGTTTCCCCAATCCTCATCCGTGTGGGCAAGACATAAGTCATCGTCTTCCCACCACATCCCGTTAGCATTCAAAAGGCACCCATCCGGTTCGGGCATGTTCGTGCTCACAGCACTTTCAGCCCTCATGCCCACAGCATCATCTGTCCTTGTACTCGCAGCACTTTCGATCCCTTCATGGATCTTAGTTTTCCCGGTTCTCTCAGAACCTTGTTGTTTTATCTGCGTCAGCGCAGCTTGTTGTTCAGCCTTTCTTGCATCCACAATGTTTCCGTCCAGAGCAAAATTCTTCGTACCGGCGCTCTCTGGCAATATACTTTGACTTCTGGCCCTTCCGGCCACAACTGATACCCCCGCCCCTGCCGGGCCCTGTTCTGGTTGTGATCCTCCCACTACATCTGGTTGATCATCGAGCCATCCAGTGGCCTCTGCCGATTCCTCATAGTCAAACCAGTTGATTGCCGCATCCCCTGGTTCCTGATCATCGAAAAATTGCAAGTTGGCAAAGTCCTCCTCTACAACTGTCAGGTCATCTGATCTCTGCTCAAATCCCCCCCCTCGGATCATCCACAATTCTGCACTTTCTGGCAACCCCACACTCAGCTCGGATTGGCCCACTGATAGGATGTATTCACTTGGGTCGTAGGCTTCCTTAGCAAAAATTCCAGACTGTTCAAACCCAGCCTCGACCATTCTATCCCCCTCTGCAACCTCTGCTGCACTATCTTCCACGGTCGCCACCGCTGGTTCGGGTTGGGTTGTAGAGATATCCAACATGCACAAAAGGTCAGTGCAGTCAGGAAGGAGCACCTCTGGCTTAGGTAGGTGGGTGGGAGTAATATAGATGCTAGGATCGTAAGACACGACCCCAGTCTGGATAAGGTTGACTCTTTTAGGCGGTGGAGTTTGGTTGTGTGTAGGGAGGGGGTTGGTTGTGACGTTGGGTTTTTCTGGCGGTAAAATCATATTTTTGTCAACGAGGTCTTGAATCTCGTGACACAGCCTATAACATTGGTTGGTATCATGGCCATGCTGCTGGTGATATGCGCAGTACTTGGCCGGGTTGTGAGAGGGAGGGAGTGGATTCGGCAATGGCCTCGGTTCTAAGGGCTTGAGATGTCCCTTTTTGATCAAGACCCCCAAAGCCTTAGACAAAGGCATGTATAATGGGGTGAAGGTTCTTTGGCCTCTGGGGCGGTATTTGGAGGTTTGAGCATTGCTTCCGGATGCACCGGAGAAGGGTGTGGCAGCCATGGGCCTTGGAAGGGGAAGGGGAGGGGGAATGGTGGCGACCATGCTGACTTCCAAGGCTCTTGCGTTTGCAGCGCCACTTGGGCCTGCATTGTTGTTACGGTTAAAAGTCCTCCTCGGTTTCTCCCTATCCTGGTCAAACAGACCTTGCCTCATTGCATCTTCGATTTGTACCCCCATCTCGTGTAAATCTGAGAAAGTGGGAAAGGGGATTACAATCATTCTCTGCATCAGCTTTGGTTGGAGATTGCGCACAATCATCAGGATTTGGTCCTTATCAGTGGGCCTCAAAGTCATCATTGACGCCTTTGCCCTCCATCGGATTACAAAGTCTGAGAAAGTTTCCTTGGGCTCCTGCCTTGTCGTTTCGAGATCACGAGTTGTAATCTCGATCTGAGTGTTGTACGAGTATTGCGCGACAAAGGCCTCTGCCATTTCATCCCAACTCTTCTTCACTTCATTCTCTAACTTCGCGTACCAGTGGGCGGCCACACCCGACAGGGTTCGGCCGAATAGTGAAAGTTTCTGTGGTCGGGTTAGGCCCATTGGCCGCAGGATGTCTGAGAATAGCCGAAGATGGACCATGGGGTCGCCGGACCCGTCGAAACGGTCGATTTGAGGCATCTTGAACCTATCGGACAATGTTACGGCCACGTCGGTATATCCGTCCTCGATATCCGGAATAGCCCTTACCCCTTGGGATTTCTTGAAGAGTTTCTCAAGCTTGCTCAATTTCAGAGTTGTATGATCAATCTCGAACTCGAAAGGAGAGTCCGGGTGATTAGGTGTATGGGTCTTGGACAGTTGTGGCAGAAGCGGGGGCGGAGCTGGCCCCGTTGGAAGATTCGTGTCCTCTTGTAAGTTTTGGAGATTTGGCACAGTGTTCTGGGTGTTAGGCAGAGCGTTCTGAACAGTAGGTGCCTGTTCGGGTAGTGGAGCCCCTGGCGGAGGAGGGACTTGATGTGAAGCAGATGCCGCATTCTGCTGTTGCAGTCTAGTAATTAGTTCGACCTGCTGGGCCATGATCTCGGCCTGCTGTTTGGCAAACTCATCCCGGCGAATGGCGTCCTGTTGCATGGCTCTCATGGTTTCTTGCATTTGACGCATCATTTCCTCGACTCCTGTCGGTGTTGCCATACTGCCTTGGTTCATCTGAACTATTGGCAAGTCTATTTCTATAGCAGTAATGGGGATCCCAATCTGACTGTCCACTGACGGGGTAGTCCTCTGCTCGGATACACTGCGCTTCCTCGGTCTTTGCCTGATAACCGAGGGTAGAGAATGGAACACTGGCTATCCGTCAATTAGATCCTCGGATCGATTGAGTCAACGACCTCGTGTCCAAAGTGCTTGGGGAATGTCTGCTGGGTTGGAAGCAATTGTGCTGGAACTGCCCTAGCAAAAGATAAATAAAGCGAAAAGGAAATAAATAAACAGATAAACGGACAGCATAACAGTTTAAAATAAATGCATGACACACAGCCTGGCATAACAACACACGGTTGACAAGCTGAATACACACTGTCCTCCAACACTGATTATTATCCCTGAATCACTGTCCCCAAATCTGAATCTGATACCCGCAGATAACTGGTTCTCAAATACTGACTGATGCCCACAGGCCTGATACCCACAATACTGAACTGACGCCCGCAGGCCTGATGCCCAAACCCTGTAAACTGATACATGCATTCGTATGGAGACGCACCCCAAAAGCACATAACAGATAAGTGAGAGCCAAAACACCCCTATGTTGGGGTAGGGTTTCCCTATCCTATTTTGTCAGGAACTAGGGTTTCACTATGCACACAGCGGTTTTCAAACAACCTATAAACGGGTAAGCAACTTGTCCTAGTTTGAAATGGTCACTATGGATCCGAATATGCACTAGGTCGAATGGTCAAAAAGGGTGCCCCGGTAAAACTGGGGTTTGTGTTCCCATACTGGCAGAGCCCACAACCGGTCAGCCTTATGGTCATGCCTTGACAAGACAAGCCTCTGGAAAACCGTTCAGGAATAGCAGATGGCAAACACGGTGTCCTAGGCGCACCAATGCAAATGCAATGCAAAGAAACACACAAGTGTAGTCAAAAACAGATATCATGAGTTCGAGTCAAGTTCTCTAAATCCCCAGCGGAGTCGCCAGAAACTGTAGATGTCCCCAAATGCCCCGGGAGGGTGAGTCCCGTTCTGTTCATTTGGGGTCACTACAGCTCAGGACTCTCAAATTGTCACGGTTTTAAGTCTGAACCAAAGAGTCCAAATCCGGCAAATCGTTTTGAGAAAATAGATTTTGAAAGAAGTGCCAAATATGGACTGCTTTGCCAGATACAGAGTCGCCACCTAAATATTTTATTTTGGGAAAATTTAGGAAACCCTGACTCGTTTGCCTAAGGCCACATGTCCATCATCACCAAAGTTGCCTCGGCTCGGGAACTTGTGTACGATTGGGGAAGGTCACTTCGTGAGCACCCCCGCTCGCCCGATCAAAGATCAGCCTCTACTAACCATGATATCTATTTTTGAAAACATTGTGTGCTCTTATTCCGGTTATTAGCCTAGATTACTATGTGATGCGCGCAGCATACAAGTATAGACTGGGTCGCCTGAATTGGAACAAAACATTTCATGTTTGTTTTTTGAAAGATGGTTTGCGATTCGCAAGTAGGCTTAAAATGCAGATTTTTCCATCCTCGGGTGGGCTTAGAAAAGATGGTTTTGCCACTATCTAGTGGGCTTAAAACAAACAGTTGATGATTTATTCCAATCCAGATAACCCAACCTTCACCCACAGGCATTCAGGCAGTTATATCACATAAGCATATAGCCTCATGGTAAGCATGCTATTCATGGCAGTCACTCACACGCATGCAAGGATGCTAAAGCATAAAAACTCACTTAGTACTCCAAGCCAAAACAGAAACTACATTAGAAATCATGCATGATCCTAAGTATACAGAAATGCCTAATGCAACACATGCAAAAATGCAAACTATAACAGGCTCGGCTATTCTAAACATGGCATATGAAATGCTACAACTAACATGTATTCAACTTGGAATTGAAAATACAATGCAGTTAGTATTATGCGCCGAGCCCGGTGCATGCAAAACAGATGAATGAATGCAAACATGCTGTCATACTGTATGCTAATTGAAAGATGCCCTAATCTAACCATCATAAGCAGGTAAATAAAAAGGAAGAAAGATGCGGGGTTGGAAGACATACATCACACTCACCCACACTTATTACAATTATGCCTTCGCACAGAGGATCCGAATAAATAATACAGTCCCAAATGAAAGAATAGTACAGTCCAAATATTACAGTCCAAATAATGTACAAATTCCTAATTAATTTACAAATTAACTAAGAAAGCTGTAAACTGGCATGCAAGCCAGGGACTGCCTTGACCCTGATGAATGATGCATGCCCGGGTTGCCTTTGCGCGGAAATCCATGACGATACCCCAATTAGCCTCTGTTTACACCTGTTCTTGAAATGCGTGCCAAGCCTCGGAAGACCGCTGATTCTTGATTTACTGCAACAGAGAGCAGGAAAGGGGCATAGCAATGTATTTTCACAGATATATGTATGCCTCGATCCTCGTGCCACCAATCACGCATATCGATGCATGATGGCCGAGGGGTCGAAATGTGCAATTCAATGTAGAATGAACGCACATATAAACACAACAAAACCTAACTCCATCATGGGTAATCCGGAGTGTCGGTGACTTGGAATTGAGACACGTTCCATCACTCGGAGTATGAAACGTACCTCGTTTCCCATGGCTGGGCTAACTGCTATCCCGAACACGATGCAATATGCATGACATGCATGGAATGCGACTAAGATACAATCCTAACATACACAATGTTATGGAATGGCATACACAATGCAATAAGGTAATACACAATGCTATGGATGAAATGGCATACGCAATGCAATAATGGGCTTACACCAACATGAGAGAGCCTCAGCCACACTCACATAGGAGGCCATCAGATGAAAACAAGATAACTCGAAATGCGTGCATGCGTGCACGCAAACCAAGGACTGACCCTCAGGCACCGAAATGCCACTCTAATGAGACATGGCAAAGACATGGAATATGATATGCAAACATGCAAAAATCAGTAGCCAAACGAGGGGGAAAACAGCCCCGAAACAAAGAGAAATGATACCCGATGCACGGAACAAGTCCCGAAACATGAATTTTGGCGCATGAAATGGCCTATAGCTATGCAATGCATGCATAATTTGAACATGAGATGAAAATAAAGAAGCAAGGAAGCCCCTAGACAAGCATTTTTACAGTTCAAAGAATGGCCAAACAGCAAGCACAAATAGGGCAAAACTAGCATGCAAAAATGGCCCTAAATGTGAGATAATGAAACAACTCACAGCTGCTGACCCCAAACAGATTAGGGCCCTTCAACAAAGTTTAAGAGGGGCCCAAAATATGATCTTTTACAGTTTATGGAAAACCACAAAAACCAGCACAGGTATGACTAAACTCTCATGCAAGAAATGGGCCAAAAGATGGCCAAAGAAGCAAGTAGTGGTTGCTTGCCTTAAACACAAAGGGGCCCTTCAACAATGTTGAAGAGGGGCCAAAAATAAAGCATTTTACAGTTGATGGCCGGACCCAAAACAGTATGCAAATATGTCAAAAAATGCTATGCAAAATGGGGCCAAAAAGGGAGATATAACACAAAGTATATAAAATATGCCTCAAACCATGAAAGGCCCTTAATGAAACATGAAGAATGGGCCAAAATAATACTGTTTTCAGTTCTGAAAAGAGCCCAAAAACAGAAACACAATAGGTTAATAAATCATGCAAAAAAGGGGACCAAAGAGGGATATAATGACAAGTGGCACATGGAGGTCCCAAACAGTGATGAGCCCTTCTTCAATGTTGAAGAAGGGCTCAAAATAAGCTCACTTACAGTTTACAACATGCCCCAAACCAGATTACATATAGGCCAAAAATAACATGCAAGATTATGGCATACAAGAGGAATAATGAAGGAAGTGCTAGATAGGGACCTCAAATGCCAAAATTCTTTTAATGAAACATTAAATAGAGCTCAAATAAAGGGTACTTTCAGTTTTGGTCGGAGCTCAAAACAGCAAGCAATATAGCTAAAAAAATGTTGCAAGATTAAGCTCAAAAAGAGGGAATTGGTACTTACCCTTGGAGACCAACCCTTGGTTGCTTCTTGGCTTGAGAAGTGGTGCCTCCTAGCTGCTGGAAAGCTCCCCAGGCTGCTGGAAATGGAGTAGTGGTGGTGATGCTAGGTAGTGGTGTGAAAATGGGATAGGATTTTGGGTGTTTTTTGAAGGAAATGAGAGAGATGAGAGGGATACAATGCAAGAGCTCGTAGGGAATTTTTGGTAACCCTTGGGGGAGAGCTGGAGGCCAGGTATATAGATCAAAGAGGGGGAGAAAAGGAGGGAAAAATTGGGGGAAAACAAGCCAAGTTTCCCCCCAAAAGTTCTTCCCCCCGGATGCAGGTTTTTGGGGGGGAAAAGTATACAGCTGGAATACACATACCCTGAGGATCATGGCCGGCTAGTTTTTGGAGCTTCAGGTGGCCGGCCGGCCACCCCCCATGGCTGGCCGGCCAAGGGTCAAAAAGGGTCAAGAAGATTTAATGGCCGGCCACCACAAATTGCTGTCCTCCCAGGTGCCCTCAACACAGCCCTGTGGTTCAAAATTGTCAATTGTAAAACAAGAGAGAGAATAGGCCATTTTTAGGAAGGGTTCAAAAGGGTCAGGTGGAATTACTGGCCGGCCATCAACTTTTGGTGTCCTCCCATGTGTGTACATCACAAATATGTGGTTAAGAGTTCAAGAAAATGGCCCAAGGGTGTTCAACATTTGCTCGGAAGTGAGAAAAAGCGGGCGCCGGAGGGCGCCGGAGGAATATAACTGGTTGCTGAAACAATTGCTGGCCTTCCACCCTTCTACGGCCTTCCTGGTGATGAAACAGAGGTACCTGCCAAAAATGAACGAAAACCGATGCAAAACGAATGTTCGGGGGCCAGAACGCGCAGTTCGGGGCCCCGAAAACTGCCTGTTAAACACCGAAAGTGGCATTCGACCACGAAGTGGGTCTCTCAGACCTCAGTGTCCCTCAAAAGGGAGCAAATAAGATGCATGCCAAAAATTGGAGCAAACGGAGGTGGTTAAGCGGTCCCGAACTGAGGCACACGGCCTGATGGCTCCGAAAACCAAGAACCGGGCTCCGAAATGGGCAAAATGGCCTATAGCCACAAAATGTAGCCCACAGCCACTGAGAGATGGTCTACGGGACCTCTCCCTCCCCTCAGGAAAAGAAACAGAGAAAATCGAGTCTGGTTCGCAAACCGAGGCAAGGCACAGAAGGGGGTTCGGAAATCCGGAGGCAGGGCTCACGGCCAAGACTCTGAGACTTCTGAACGAGCACATTATGCAATATCACCAAGCACTCAACTGGTGACGTCTGAGTCTCAAGGTCGGTCAAAAATGGGGTGTCTACACCTGGCCTGCCCGTTTCTGGTACCGGTAGCACCCTTGACTGGATGGGTACAACCGAGTCTGACTGGGTTTTGAAACACCCGAAGAATTTACACGCAAAGGACAAAAATGTCTACCATGGCCCAGCTGACCACAAACAAAACAACCACCAGGCCCCCTACTCTGAGACTGGTCTGAAACCTGCCCCTCCCCAGACCCCCTAACAGATGAGTTCGAAACCTCTGGCGAAGAAAAGGAATTAGCCCCTGACTGAGCATGTTTCCGCCTCCACCCCTTACTGAGCCTAGAGCACTTAGGAATCGTAGGACTTACCGAGATGGTCTCTTCCCTATCCCGACCATCACTCACAACCATGGCCTCCACATGGGCTGCTGCCTCGACTAAATTATAATAATCCTTCCAAAAGGATCCAGCTACCTTCTCCCGAACATCGAAACACAACCGCCTCTCAAACTCATAACAACGACGCTCCTCTGTTGCCACCAACTCTGGAGCAGACCTCTACAAACTAGTAAACCGCATCTCAAACTGTGCCACAGGAGTATCATCCTGACGCAACTCCAAAAACTGATCCCTCAACCTTTCTCGAGCAGAAGGAGGGAAATACTTCGCCCAAAAGGCCTCGGTAAAAGCAACCCACGTGCTACCTACGGTATTCTTAGCATACTTCCACCAATAACTCGCATCGCCCTTCAATTGAAAAGTCGCCAAAGAAACCATCAACTCCTCCTCTTCGACTCTGAGCATATCAAGAGTCTTAGTAATCTGCTCCAACCAACTCTCTGCCTCCAACGGTTTAGCCTCCCCCACAAACTCTGGTGGGCCGGAGCAGAAAAACTCATTAGTAAGCTTGAGAGCATGCCCGCTGCCGCCCTCAGTGTGAGCTAGGGCGTCTTGCACTGCTCTCACAATCTCACATGCGACGTCCTCGCCGACAGCCGATGCTGCAACGGCGGGTGCTAAAGAAGCTGCAGTGCCCCTACCGACACTCCTACTACTCAACCGTCCTCTACTTCCTCGTGTAGACATCCTATAAAGCACAAAAGAAAACACCACGCTTAGTGCACAACAAAATAGCCTTCTCCGAGGCACACTCCACTACTAAGCCACAAGACTCACTTAGTCACAAAATATACATCTCTATTGCATATAATCATCTAAACATGTAGACACATAATCGAATCAAGTCCACAAAGATAGCCACTCATCCCGAAACTCTCAAGGAATTCCTATCAGAAACCACGTTGATCAGGCGTGTTTCCGAAAGGACCTCAAAGCAAGTTTACCGGCTATGAATACTATCCGAGAGACTGAATCCCATGCTCACATAAATACAACACACAAGTCCTAACTTTCATGATATCTATATGCAACGTCCTCACTATACGTAGTAAACCCACTGTGGTAAAAACCACTTCCCACGAGCCCAAAGTATTCAAACCCGGCTCGCTCTGATACCAAGTTGTCACGCCCCACCTTTTATTACTCGAAGTATTACCAATTTCATTTACTTAATTCCATTTCAGAGATAACATGCGGAAATAAACTCGTATATTCAACTCGTAGAAGTGAATAACATTGCTCTCATTCGTATGCAAGTAAATACAACATGAGTATAATAAATAAATTGCCGTTGGGCTTACATCATTAACAACAAATCAAGAAGAAGGGTGCAACCCTTTTACACATATGGCATTCTGCCCATATAAGAGAGGCCCCGTGGCCAACAAATCAGAAGATCCAAATCTTGCAGCACATTCAGCTCAACACCTGAAAAAGATTCAACAACGTGGGATGAACATATAGTCCAATAGGGATCTCAACATGGCTCTCAACGATAACAACATACAAATAGCTATGATCATGAATACCCAATCTCATACTAGAATAGTAATGTGACAGTTTATACAAAATATACATAAGTATGAACTTTTCTTGAAAACAACCATTTCAATCAACGCCATAGGCGATTCAATTTTCTTTTCTTTTCATTAATCCCCGTTCCCAATCTTTCATAGCATTAACATTACCTTAGGAAACAAATTCACTAAGCCCACTACTCTCTTCCATTTTTCTAACATACACAGATATGCCTTTTCAAAACATATATCTCCTTAAAATATCCATTCTCCTTCATTCATTCCAAAAGACAAAAATGACATTTTGGCTTCTTCCCGGTACAATCAAATCTAGACATGCACCATTATAAAAAGGGAGATAACAACTCACCAAGATGTATAAGATAAACCAACGAGGCACCTCGGCCCTCCAAAACTGTAACCGACACAATCCATGATATTCCCAGATACACTGAAATATCAACAACAAAGCTCTACTAGCTATGTGCATAGTAAGCCAAAGATACACCTCTCACAACAACATACCAGTTTACCAGGCGCTAGCTGGAAGGGTGTGGTACCTTAGATTCTCAGCGCAGTCAGTTTACCAGGCGCTAGCTGGAAGGGTGTGGTACCTTAGATTCTCAGCGCAGTCAGTTCTCTAGGCGCTAGCTGGAAGGTCACGGTACCTCTGATTTTTAGCGCAAGGCATAACACCACTAACCAAGATACAACAGGGCATAATTAACATGTATAACACATATACATAACCCATCAAGATACAAGTAATGTGTTGAAGTATATGAACACATAACTACCTCCTCCCGAGCAAGTATACATATATAATGTATCTCAATACTTCATCACATACGATGTTCAATCAACAATGATATAATGCATACACCACAATTCGACACAACCGTGTCATCCTCCATCGATGACCAAGGACAAAACCTCTAGATATAAATATTTAGTACATCCATTAAAGACTCAATTGCTATGAGACCATAAACCCACCAATAACACTAACACGGTAGTTAAAGATACAACCCCCACGTGTGTGTGTTTAACACTCAAGAAACAACAATCCAATTTTCATACTTATCAAAGATAATTTTGTCATTTCATAAAACAAATTTCGTTTCCTTTTGTTTTCACAAAACCAACTCCATCCCTTTTGTTTTCACAAATTCAATTCCATCCCTTTTGTTTTACAAAACCAATTCCGTTGATAATAGAGCCATAACTCACATTAATCCACTACATTTATTTCAAAACCATTACAAAAACCAAAGTTAACCCCTTAGGCATTAACACCTTCACCCAACTCGCATTAACAATAGAGATTTACAACATAGGTTAACTACCCTCCATTTTAATTTACCAAATCAAAATATAATTTAGGGCTTTTTCTTCTTTCAACTATAACATGCTAATTTACACTCCAATTAGCCTGAGACAATCATCAATGATAAAATAACCATTTTCAAACAACCAACCCTAGGTTCCTTCTCATGATTTCAAACAAATCCAACATGGATATGATTTTCATGCAGTACAAAACTACCACATGTCTATCTATAGATGAAGTATTGAAAAAGAACAAGGAAATCCCTACCTCAAGCTTAAGAGAGAAAACCACCCAAAAATCACCGTCGACGAAACCACGAACCACTCAGACCAAAAGGAAGCCCTTGACGAGATCTACAATCCATCTCAAAGGACCATGGTGAAAAGATCACTCTAGGTGAGTAGATCTAGAGATCTTAGAGTAAAAGTACCTTTTGAGAGAGAGAGAAGGTGTTTCACGGTTTGGAGAGAGGAAAGGGAAGAAAAAGTGAGAGAAGAGGTCAAGTGAGAACCTTTATATAGTACTAGGTCAAAATAGATATAAGCCCCAAAGTCAACTCAAAATATTTAGTCAAAATATCTCCAAAAAGTAGGTCCAAACCGTGAGAAAAATCTGGGAAAAAGTCGCAGGTGTCGACCCCTGCAATAGTGGTGTTGACACCAAAGAGGAAAAAAAATATGGGGAAAGCTTTGACTGCACTACAGGTGTCGACACCACCCCAAACTGGTGTCTACCCTATCTTCCAGCAACCAACGCACAGACAGAAGAGGGTCGACACCATCCCAGACTGGTGTCTGCCCTATCTTCCAGCAACACCTCCAGAACTTCATCAACAGGTAAGGGTCGACCCTAGGAAGGCTGGTGTTGACCCTAGAATGAAATTTGTAAGTCTCCAAGGAACTTTTGACAAGAATAAGTGCGAACAACCAAACCCAACAACACCAAAGGTTCCCAAAATAGAATAAAGGATTCAAATACATTTACCAAACGTTTTAAAAGGCACAAGTGCTACATTTTGTTTCATCATATTTTTTATTGATTAATGGTGAAGATTCATCGTTTTTAATTGGTTCAATTGGGTTATTTATTTTGGATTTTGAATTTGATTGTTGTGTTCATTTGGTTGATAGAAATTCTAGATGGGTTTTGTCTGCTAGAGAATTAAGGAAATGTTTGAAATTCTAGATGTGTTTCTGGAGGTGTGTTTGATTTGAGTTGTTATTGCTATTGATTTCTACATCTTTGGTGAAGGTGGGTTTTGTTATTGACTGAGTTTTGTTTACTAGATGGGTCTACATGCCACCTCCAAGGACGTAGCTTGAGAGGCTAAGTGGCTGGGACATTTTTTGTGATTACATTTTTGTATTACATGTATATCAAGCCAAAGGCTTCTTTTGTGTAGAGTTAGTACTCTGCTTTTGTAACCAAGTGTTGACTTGGAAAGTTGTAAGCCTATAGGGCATTTACTTTTGTTGTCAACATGTAATACGTTTTGTAAGAATACTCTGATGGTTATAATATGAGAACTCTTTTACTTATCGTGAATATATGCTTTGATGGGTTTATTTTTGAGGGCGTTTCAACTTGGTATCAGAGTGTACCGGGTTCGAATACTTTGGGTGCGCAGGAAGTGGTTAGTACCACAATGGGTTCGTCTCGCTTGATAGAGACTTAGATGTAGTGTAATATGCTTACGTGATAACATGATTATGTGACTATATGGGTATGAGATTTAGTTTCTAGCATGTTGATTGGATCCTTGGGTTTCTGTGAGTCTTATTGGAAAGACACTTGATCAATTCTGTTTCTAATCGGAACTCTAGTAACACCTCGGAACTATCATTATCCAGAAATGAAATTCGTAAGTGCTTATGTGATTATGTGCTTACGTTGAGTGAATTACAGTTGTCCATGCATTAGGACGCGATTGTTTTAGCTTTGGCACATCTATGAATGTGCTAATGTTCTTCATTACCTTTATTAGGATGTCAGGACGAGGACGTGGTGGTAGGCAAGGCAAGCCTAGGAGGCAAGAAATGCCTATACCGGATGATATTTCGGCGCAGCAGGAAGGGGTTGGTAAGGCCAATGTGGCCGAGCCAGCAGGTCAGCAGGCTATGGACGCCTTAGCCCGTGGGATAGCCGATGTTTTGAGGGAATCTATGGGCATCCTCAGAGCTGAGGTTCCAATTCAGGCCCAGGTTCAGGCCGCGGTTGTTGATGCAGGGCCTTTCTTTCAAAAAAGGGAGTTCTTTCAATCTAATCCAGATGAGTTTGTTGGGGATCCAAAGGAGCCACTCAAGGCCGATGAGTGGTTAGAACAGATGACCAAGACATTTGAGATGGTTGGCATCGAGGACGGGTTATTAAATATGACCTTGGCATCTTTCTAGCTGAAGGGGGATGCGGGTCAATGGTGGAAGTTCACGAGGGGCCGTATTGGTGGCACCTGGGAGGCTTTTGTTGATGCTTCCCAGGAGAAGTACTTAGCCCCAGCTATCAGGGAAAAGCTGAGGGATCAGTTTTTCCAGCTTAAGCAGCTAGGTTTGTCAGTGGCCGAGTTTGAGGCCGCCTTTACCAGTTTGTCTAGGTTCGCACCTGAGCTCGTGGTGTCGGAGGAATGCTGTTGTATTGAGTTCGAAAGAAAGTTGAGGCATGGGCTCAAGATGAGGGTTGGGAGATCCATGATCTTGGAGTATGGGCGTCTTGTGGATGTCGCGACCCATATGGAGTCTATGATGGAGGAGGAAGAGAGGATGAGGGGCTCCAAGAGAAGTCAAGAAGGCCAGGGGGATGGTAGGAGGCAGAGGGGTTCTAACCCTCAGCAGTCCCAGAGTGCTTTAGCGAGATCTGCCTTTCCAGTGCCGAGTTCAGGTTCTGGGAGAGGCAGCCAGGGGGACTTTACCTGTTTCAAGTGTGGTCAGCTGGGCCACAAGTCTCCAGGTTGCTCGCAAAGGGGAGGAGGTCAGGGAGCAACTTCATCTTCAGCTCGACCTCAGGGCCAGAGTCAGGGCAGAGGCCGATCGTCCTCTTGTTATCATTGTGGTCAGACAGGACACCTGAAGAGGTTCTGTCCATAATTATGTGGTACACTCGGTGCGTCTGGTTTGAGACAGACGCAGAGTTCGCTGCCAGCACAGTCTGTTCAGGCCTCGAGGGCCAATCAGGGGACTTCATCGTCTCAGTCTGTGCACCAGTGCTTTGCTCCGAGAGGTGAGCAGGTAGATCAGGGTCTTACAGGGCGCGTGTATGCTGTTACCGCGCAGGATCTTGTACTGGCTCCATGTGTTATAAGAGGTACCTTTTTCTTTTCCAACTCGGTTGCCATTGTGTTGATTGATACGGGTGCATCTCATTCCTTTATATCTGTTGCATTCGCATCTGTTTTGGGATTGGAGGTAGCACAGTTAGCATCTCCTATTTGTGTTATATCGCCTGCTGGGGGCGAATTGATTTTGAAACACGGATGTAGAGGTTGTGACATAGAGGTCGCCGACCGCCGACTTCCATTTCCTTTTGTAGTTATGCCCATGTCGGGTTTTGATGTTATTTTGGGTATGGACTGGTTATCGTCATACTGGGAAGTTATTGATTGTTACCGCCAGAGGATCACAGTTTGTACCGTGTGCGGGGAGTGTTTCCATTTCTTGGGAGATTGGGTTGGTAGCGTGTTGCCACCAGTGTATGATCCGCGAGGGCGGAGTGAGCTTAGTGGTCTTCTCGCTAGCCTTATGAGTAGTGAGTGTGATGAGACCGGGATTGAGTTACCGAGAGTGGTTTGCGAGTATTCGGATGTTTTTCCCGAAGATCTTGTTAGTTTGCCACCACATCGAGAGATAGAGTTCTCTATTGATTTAGTGCCGGGCACAGCACTGATTTCTATTGCACCTTACCGTTTTGCCCCAGCCGGGTTGAGTGAGTTTAAGGTTCAACTCCAGAAGTTGCTAGATAATGGTTTTGTTCACCCTAGTGTTTCACCATGGGGAGCATCGACCCTTTTTGCTAAAAAGAAAGATGGTGACTTGAGACTTTGTATCGACTACCGGAAGTTGAATCGGGCTACGGTTAAGAATAAGTATCTTATGCCCCGTATAGATGACTTGTTTGACCAGTTAGAAGGGTCCCGTTGTTTCTCCAAGATAGACTTAAGATCGCGTTACCATCAGCTGAGGGTCAGGGAGGAGGATATTCCGAAAACGGCATTCCGTACGCGGTATGGCCACTATGAGTTTCTGGTGATGCCTTTCCGTCTCACCAATGCACCGGCAATGTTTATGGATTTGATGAACCGGATATTTCGGGAATTCTTAGATTGCTTTGTAGTCGTTTTCGTGGACGACATTCTGATTTATTCGCCTTCGGAGGATGAGCATGGGGAACACTTGAGAGTGGTGCTCGAGTTGCTTAGAGCCCATAGGCTGTATGCCAAATTTGGGAAGTGTGAGTTCTGGCTAGGAGAGGTCAAGTTCTTAGGCCATGTGATTTTCGGGGAAGGGGTGTCTGTTGATATATCCAAGATTGAGGCAGTGGAAGATTGGGCACAGCCTAAGAGCGTTTTTGAGATCCTCAGTTTTCTGGATTAGCTGGGTATTATTGCCAGTTTGTGAAGGATTTCTCCATGCTAGCTTCACCGTTGACTAGATTGATGCGGAAATGGGTCAAGTTCGTGTGGAGTGAGACTTGTGAAAAGTCGTTCCAGGAGCTGAAGGTTAGATTGACCACCGCTCCGGTCTTGATTATTCCGGAGAGAGGTTTGGGTTATGTGGTTTATTGTGATGCCTCACGAGAGGGATTGGGTTGTGTCTTGATGCAAGAAGGGAAAGCGGTAGCCTGTGGCTCACGTCAGTTGAAGATTCACAAGAGGAATTACCCTACTCACGACCTAGAACTAGCAGCAGTAATTTTTGCCTTGAAGATTTGGAGGCACTACCTGTATGGTGAGAAATTCGAGGTGTTCTCGGATCATAAGAGTTTGAAGTACCTGTTTACACAGAGGGACGTAAATTTGAGGCTGAAGAGGTGGATGGAGTTCATTGAGGATTATGACTTTGAGTTGCACTATCACCTGGGAAAGGCCAATATTGTGGCCGATGCCCTTAGTAGGAAATCCATTAGTGATGTTGCTTGTATAGCCATTCGGGAGTGGGAGATGTTATGTGTACTGGGCGAGTTCGATTTGCTTCTGGGCGAATCCATTGAGGCTGAGGCCTTGTTTTCTGTTGTTGCACAGCCTACACTTGTGACTCGAGTGTTAGAGGCTCAGAGAGGTGACCTTGAAGTAGAATCCCTCCGAGAGAAGATCTCCAGTGGGAAGGCTGAGAAGGGTTTGACTGTGTATCCCGACCTGAGTGTGAGATACCGTGACCGTCTGTTTGTGCCGGAGTCTTGCCGAGAAGAAGTACTCCTAGAGTTTCACCATTCACGCCTTACGGTACATCCGGGAAGCACCAAGATGTATCGTGATCTAGGTCGTCAGTTTTGGTGGCGGGGTATGAAGAAGGATGTGGCAGTTTTTGTGTCTAAGTGCCTTACTTGTCAGCAAGTGACGGCCGAGCATCAGAGGCCAGCGGGTTTCTTGCAACCCTTGCCTATTGCCGAGTGGAAGTGGGAGCATGTTACTATGGACTTCGTTGTAGGTCTTCCGAGGACTCAGCGGGGTAGTGATACTATTTGGGTGGTTGTAGACCAGTTGACTAAGTCAGCGCACTTTATTCCTATGCGCGTGAGAGATTCGGTAGATCATCTTGCCGACTTGTATATTCGAGACATAGTGAGGTTGCACAGAGTCCCAGTGTCGATTGTCTCTGATAGAGATCCTCGTTTTACTGCTAGGTTGTGGCAGAGTTTGCAGAGTGCCTTGGGCACTAAACTGACCTTTAGTACAGCTTACCATCCTCAGACTGACGGACAGTCTGAGCGTACTATTCAGCTCCTTGAGAATATGCTTTGGGGTTGTGTCCTGGACTTTAGTGGGACGTGGGAGAGGCACTTGCCCTTGGTAGAATTTGCCTACAATAACAGCTTTCAGTCTAGTATTGGTTTGGCGGCGTTTGAGGCCTTGTATGGCTGACCGTGTAGGTCTCCGATTTGTTGGGCCGAGGTGGGTGATGCACCTTTGTTGGGCCCAGAGTTGGTGAAGGAAATGACGGAGAAAGTTGAGCTTATCCGTAAGAGGCTTGTTACAGTCTAGAGTCGCCAAAAGAGTTATGCCGACCGTAGGAGGAGGCCTTTGGCATTTGAGACGGGTGATCATGCTTTCTTGAAAATATCACCTAGGCGGGGTTTAATGAGGTTTGGGAAGAGTGGGAAGTTGTCCCCTCGATTTATCAGTCCCTTTGAGATCCTTGAGAGGATTGGGGAGGTTGCTTACCGTTCATCTTTACCGCCGCAATTGTCTGGAGTGCATAACGTATTTCATGTTAGTATGCTTCGGAAGTACGAGCCGGATCCATCGCACGTGTTGGATTGGACCGACTTAGAGGTAGATGAGGATGCCTCGTATGGGGAGAGACCGGTATGGGTCTTGGATAGGCGGGATCAAGTCTTGTGAGGCAAGACCATTCCCTTGGTAAAGGTTTTGTGGAAACATCACGGAGTGGAGGAAGCCACTTGGGAACGTGAGGCGGATGTCCGTGAGAAATATCCAAACTTGTTTGTAAATGTTTAGCCATGTATTGGGATTTTGTAATATTAATGAACTTTAAGAGCATTAAATATATCTTAAGTTGTAAAACATTGTGAATGTTTTGGTTTATGGGAATATTGTGGAACTGCCTT
Organism: Camellia sinensis; assembly: GCF_055761805.1. Taxonomy (NCBI): domain Eukaryota; kingdom Viridiplantae; phylum Streptophyta; class Magnoliopsida; order Ericales; family Theaceae; genus Camellia; species Camellia sinensis. The sequence continues at coordinate 9,913,773 of NW_028129474.1, read as the reverse complement.
GTAATGGAAGTTTATTTTAACATTGCATATGTTAACTCCGTTGTAGAAATGCAAATATAAGTTTGGCATTAAATTTGTTTCATGATGCATGTTGATAATGCATGTTGGTGATTATGTTGGAAGTTTGCCTCTTGAATAGAGATGGAATGACTGGTAATGGGTCAAGTTGTTGAATTTTACATTGTAATAATGTTGGTAATTGAGAAAACATGCTTTTGAAAAACTTGTACTTAATTTCGGGGACGAAATTCTTTAAGGGGGGAGGTTATAGCGATCTCGGTTTCTCTTCCTTTGATTTGTTGTATTCTGGACTTAGGTTCCATGGAGTTGGTGGTTGTTTATCTTGTTGTTATCCTTTAATTCCGTATGTTTGAGTTTGAGGATGTATTGGGCGTGTTTCGAACAGGTTGGTTAAGCTTTAGTCCCATTCCTTGTTGCCCAGATTTTTGGTGGTACGCTAGAGTGGGTCCCTTTGCGCTCGAGCGGGCCTTATTGCGCTCGAGCGGGGTTTTCACACTCTCAGCATTTCGTGCCTCTGCAAAACTTATGCAGGTGTGTTTTTCACGCTCGAGCAGATTTCCTTACGCTCGAGCCGGTGTCTTGGCGCTCGAGCGGGTAGTTGATTGTCTGTAAAAGTTCTGGAATGGGGGAATCTACGCTCAAGCGGCTTTCCCTTTGTGCTCGAGCGGGTGTATTTTGCAGTTGTGTCTTGGAGCTCGAGCAGAAATCTCTACGCTCAGGCGAGTCCAGTTTTTGTGTCTGACGATCGAGCATCCTATTCTCCGCTCAAGCGGGTCATACGTATATCAGATATCAGCTAGGTCGTTTTAGATCACTTTTCAACTTCCACTCTCTCTCTTACTTTTCCGAAAAGCCATTTTTGAGAGCTTCTCTCACTACTTTCTTCCTTCTCTCTTAGGATTGATCTAGTAGGAGTGATTTTCTACCCTTGGGCCTTTGTAAAAAGTGTGTTGATCGTTGAGGGCTACATTTTGATCCGAGAATCTTGGGATTTGGAGCATTTTCGAGTTCTTCATCATTTCTTTTGGGTTTCATCTCTTGAGGTAGGGATTCCTACTCATCTTTATGATCTTTAACCTAAATGTAGAGCCTTTGTATAAATGGTTTGGTTTGGGAAGTTAGGGTTTGTAATGTATTATATTGAAAAAGAGGGGTTTTGTCTTTTTGACTCATATATATATATATATATTTGGGGTCTTAAAATGAGATTATTGGTGTTGTTCATAATATTTGGACCTTTGGGTCAATATTGAGCTTAAGGGGAAAATTGCCATGTTTGGGTATATTTGGATCATTAGTGTAATTAATGACATTCGTTATGGAATTATGAAATTAAGATGCAAATAATGAAATTGGCTCATTATGAGATAGAATGGTGGAGTTGGATTTATAAATCGCTCACTTTTGAAAATGTCAATTATATATCTGTTGAGGCATTTATTATCTGTTTAGAAATAACTGCTTTGGGCTATCGGTGGAGGATAGTCTTGATTGTTGTAGACATTGCATGATGATTAGGTGAATTGAAACTAATCAAGTTGTGTATTTGAATACATGAGTGCCGAATCCCGCATATGAAATTTTCGTAAAATGGCCATTTGAATGTAATTATACATAGGTGCCGAATCTCGCGGACGCAATTTCCGTAAAATGGCAATCCGAATGTATCTATACATGGGTGCCGATTCCCGCGGATGAAATATTCGTAAAATGGCCATAAGAGAATGAAAATACATGGGTGCCGAATCCCGCGAACGCAATTTCCGTAAAATGGCAAGTTGTAGTATTATTGGCATGAGATGTAACCTCATTTTAGTTATTTGACCAGGTTCTAAGCCATGTTTATAAGTTGAGTTTTGCTAAGTTGAACATTTATCAAGTACTAATGTTTTAGTTATTGCTCATATTATGTTTAGCATATCTCTACTGGGCGTTGGCTCACCCTATATGGGACATCATTTTCAGGTACAGGTAGCATGCCACCTCCAAGGATGTAGCTTGAGAGGCTTAGTGGCTGGGACATCTTTTGTGATTACATTTTTGTATTACATGTATATCAAGCCAAGGGCTTCTTTTGTGTAGAGTTAGTACTCTCATTTTGTAACCAAGTGTTGACTTGGAAAGTTGTAAGCCTAAAGGGCATTTACTTTTGTTGTCAACATGTAATACATTTAGTAAGAATACTCTGATGGTTATAATATGAGAACTCTTTTACTTATCATGAATGTATGCTTTGATGGGTTTATTTTTGAGGGCGTTTCAGGATCGGTTTGGTTTTGTTATTGCTATTGCTATTGACTTGAGTTTGGTGAAGGTTTTTGTCTGCAATTGATTTCTACATCTTAGAAATTCTATTGATTTGGTTTACAGCACTAGATGGGTTTGGTGAATTTATTTTTTTAACATTAAGAAGGATTTGGTTTCTGTCTATTAAGTTTTCTTTGTATTTTGAAGCACTGTATACTTAAATTTATATTTTTTGCTTAAAACTTTGTAGGATGAACAACCTGAAGTTCAAGGGCCAGGAGTTTGGGTGTCAACTGAAAGAGGTGCAACGAATAGTCCAATTGGTATACATTTGTTCATATATATTGGGATCAATTTTGATTGTGAGACACATTTATTCATCAATCTTGCAGGCTCTGTGCTTCACTTATTTTATGTATATGTAACTTTATAATGTTTATTTTTTACTGAACATCCTCTGCCTGTTCGTGATAACTGAAGTATTTGTTGAAAATATGAACAAAAATTCATTTAAAACGCTGAGCTACTTATGAGAATGCCAGTGGCTATTTCGTCTTGGTCACTGTTGTGTTTTTCCCTTTTTTCACCATTACTCTTTCAAAGTGAGTGATAAATATGTACTTGCCTTTTCCAACTCAGAAAGTACACATGTCAATTTGCTTGTCTTGCTGCTCAACCAACCTAAAGTTTTGGAATTATAAGTCAAAAGGTAGCGCATTCTTTTGCATAGATAGTGCTTAATTATGAGAATGCCAGTGGAATTTATTTTTTTAACAGGATTTGGTTTCTGTCTATTAAGTTTTCTTTGTATTTTGAAGCATTGTATAATTAAATTTATATTTTTTGCTTAAAACTTTGTAGGATGAACAACCTGAAGTTCAAGGGCCAGGAGTTTGGGTGTCAACTGAAAGAGGTGCAACAAATAGTCCAATTGGTATACATTTGTTCATATATATTGGGATCAATTTTGATTGTGAGACACATTTATTCATCAATCTTGCAGGCTGTGTGCTTCACTAATTGTATGTATATGTAACTTTATAATGTTTATTTTTTACTGAGCATCCTCTGCCTGTTCGTGATAACTGAAGTATTTGTTGAAAATATGAACAAAAATTCATTTAAAACGCTGAGCTACTTATGAGAATGCCAGTGGCTATTTCGTCTTGGTCACTGTTGTGTTTTTCCCTTTTTTCACCATTACTCTTTCAAAGTGAGTGATAAATATGTACTTGCCTTTTCCAACTCAGAAAGTACACATGTCAATTTGCTTGTCTTGCTGCTCAACCAACCTAAATTTTTAGATTTATAAGTCAAAAGGTAGCGCATTCTTTTGCATATATAGTGCTTAATTATGAGAATGCCAGTGGAATTTATTTTTTTAACATTAAGAAGGATTTGGTTTCTGTCTATTAAGTTTTCTTTGTATTTTGAAGCATTGTATACTTAAATTTATATTTTTTGCTTAAAACTTTGTAGGATGAACAACCTGAAGTTCAAGGGCCAGGAGTTTGGGTGTCAACTGAAAGAGGTGCAACGAATAGTCCAATTGGTATACATTTGTTCATATATATTGGGATCAATTTTGATTGTGAGACACATTTATTCATCAATCTTGCAGGCTCTGTGCTTCACTAATTGTATGTATATGTAACTTTATTATGTTTATTTTTTACTGAGCATCCTCTGCCTGTTCGTGATAACTGAAGTATTTGCTGAAATATGAACAAAAAATTCATTTAAAACGCTGAGCTACTTATGAGAATTCCGGTGGCTATTTCGTCTTGGTCACTGTTGTGTTTTTCCCTTTTTTCACCATTACTCTTTCAAAGTGAGTGATAAATATGTACTTGCCTTTTCCAACTCAGAAAGTACACATGTCAATTTGCTTGTCTTGCTGCTCAACCAACCTAAATTTTTAGATTTATAAGTCAAAAGGTAGCGCATTCTTTTGCATATATAGTGCTTAATTATGAGAATGCCAGTGGAATTTATTTTTTTAACATTAAGAAGGATTTGGTTTCTGTCTATTAAGTTTTCTTTGTATTTTGAAGCATTGTATACTTAAATTTATATTTTTTGCTTAAAACTTTGTAGGATGAACAACCTGAAGTTCAAGGGCCAGGAGTTTGGGTGTCAACTGAAAGAGGTGCAACGAATAGTCCAATTGGTATACATTTGTTCATATATATTGGGATCAATTTTGATTGTGAGACACATTTATTCATCAATCTTGCAGGCTCTGTGCTTCACTAATTGTATGTATATGTAACTTTATTATGTTTATTTTTTACTGAGCATCCTCTGCCTGTTCGTGATAACTGAAGTATTTGCTGAAATATGAACAAAAAATTCATTTAAAACGCTGAGCTACTTATGAGAATTCCGGTGGCTATTTCGTCTTGGTCACTGTTGTGTTTTTCCCTTTTTTCACCATTACTCTTTCAAAGTGACTGATAAATATGTACTTGCCTTTTCCAACTCAGAAAGTACACATGTCAATTTGCTTGTCTTGCTGCTCAACCAACCTAAATTTTTAGATTTATAAGTCAAAAGGTAGCGCATTCTTTTGCATATATAGTGCTTAATTATGAGAATGCCAGTGGAATTTATTTTTTTAACATTAAGAAGGATTTGGTTTCTGTCTATTAAGTTTTCTTTGTATTTTGAAGCATTGTATACTTAAATTTATATTTTTTGCTTAAAACTTTGTAGGATGAACAACCTGAAGTTCAAGGGCCAGGAGTTTGGGTGTCAACTGAAAGAGGTGCAACGAACAGTCCAATTGGTATACATTTGTTCATATATATTGGGATCAATTTTGATTCTGAGACACATTTATTCATCAATCTTGCAGGCTCTGTGCTTCACTAATTGTATGTATATGTAACTTTATTATGTTTATTTTTTACTGAGCATCCACTGCCTGTTCATGATAACTGAAGTATTTGCTGAAAATATGAACAAAAAATTCATTTAAAACGCTGAGCTACTTATGAGAATGCCAGTGGCTATTTCGTCTTGGTCACTGTTGTGTTTTTCCCTTTTTTCACCACTACTCTTTCAAAGTGAGTGATAAATATGTACTTGCCTTTTCCAACTCAGAAAGTACACATGTCAATTTGCTTGTCTTGCTGCTCAACCAACCTAAATTTTTAGAATTATAAGTCAAAAGGTAGCGCATTCTTTTGCATATATAGTGCTTAATTATGAGAATGCCAGTGGAATTTATTTTTTTAACATTAAGAAGGATTTGGTTTCTGTCTATTAAGTTTTCTTTGTATTTTGAAGCATTGTATACTTAAATTTATATTTTTTGCTTAATACGTTGTAGGATGAACAACCTGAAATTCAATGGCCAGGAGTTTGGGTGTCAACTGAAAGAGGTGCAACGAATAGTCCAATTGGTATGCATTTGTTCATGTATATTGGGATCAATTTTGATTGTGAGACACATTTATTCATCAATCTTGTAGGCTCTGTGCGTCACTAATTGTATGTATATGTAACTTTATTATGTTTATTTTTTACTGAGCATTCTCTGCCCGTTTGTGATAACTGAAGTATTTGCTGAAAATATGAACAAAAAATTCATTTAAAACATTGAGCTACTTATGATGGTCATATAATATTCTTTTGTTTTAATTTTTGTTTGTTTGTTTATTTTCTTTCTTTTTGGAAGCGTGTTTCTGGAATGTTAGTCATTGATACTGATGGCAATCACTCAAAGGGTAAGGGAAATGTGGATTCTTTGAGCAATATGCACTTTTGGGATTGGTTTCCCCATCTTATCGTTATTCATCTCCAATCTGTACAGTCCAATATGAATAATGTAGTCATACAATTTAAAAAATTTTATGGTAAAAGAGTTTTTTTTTTTTTTTTTCTTCTTGATTCCAATGCAATCATATAACAAGATCTAATTATATAACGAAATAGAATCTTTACAACTATTATATAACGATGTAGTTGTTTGGATTTGTTGTTTGCATTCTCCATGGTTTTGTAGTTTACGGTGGTGGCGTATCATGTTGGTTTGGAATTTTTGTCCAATTCTCCATGGTTTTGTAGTTTAGGTGGATGTTCATTGACATCTGTTATTTTTGCAGTGGCATTTCATTGACATATGTGAGTCCTTCATATTGGTTTGGAATTTTATTCTCATTTTAGGAAATTATATAAGCATCAAAATTATATGAGTCCTTCATATTGGTTTGGTTTGTAAACTGTGTTCACATACTAATTTTTGGTTTGGGATTGTTTTGCTTCCGCTACTATGAAACATTATTTGGCCATTTTCGCCTTATCTTCTACACTTAAATTAGGGCTTTCTTTTTCTTAGAGAGATTTCTTTTTCTTCTTTTTCTTTTTTTCCGAGAGAGATTTATTTTCTTCTTCTTTTTTTCCTTCAATTTGTGTAGTGGATTACAAATATTTACTTTTAGATTTGTGGATTAAGCTGATTAAGTTATACAGCTATTTCTCTTTTGGTCTACAAAACATGCTGATGTACACAGATTTCTCCACCATGACCACAGTAACAGATTTGCCTCTTCCTTTTCGCAGACACCCACACTCCTTACAACCATCTCTGCTCCTCCCTCCTTAGAGACCCTTTGTCAACATCTTGATCGCAACAACTGTAGCAACCCCACTCCCCATCTCAACCATCGCACAGCTACCATCTTAGCCTCATGCAACATCGCGAAGGGTAAACACATTTATTTATATACATGCTTCAGGGAAGACTAAAGTTTTTGCTAATTTAAAGAAGATTTCTTTTTCTTCTTTTTCTTTTTTCCTTCAGTTTGTGTATTGGATTTCAAATATTTACTTTCGGATTTGTGGATTATGCTGATTAGGTTATACAACTATTTCTCTTTTGGTCTACAAAACATGCTAATGTGTTTTTATCTTTATTAGTTAAACATGCTGAAAGTCCAATTTTGTCATGGTTTGATTCTAGGAATGCAATTCTTTATCTTTGTGTGGATGTTATGTTATTTTCTTGAGTAGAGTAATTCATGGTCTTCTTTGTTTTATTTTTTTTTATTTTTTTCTTAAAAGTAAATAAAATAAATAAAATTGACTGACTCAACGGGATTGAGCTTAGGTGTTAATATTATATCGTATGGAGTCGAGACACTCTTTCCATTGATGTAGCAGAACTAGGATTTGTTGAATTATTAAGCTCTTTCGACCTTCATATTTGTTGTTTTGAAATACTTTCCATGTCCTTTATATATTGCTTTTTAGGATGTTAGTTTTGATGCTCATTTTCTTTCAAAAAATTCACATTGATTGAAGTTTGTAATTTTTTTATTTACCAGTGTGAACTTTTCCAGATTGAGGCATGAGTTATAATTATAAAGGAAAATTCATGATTTAATTATTGAGCTTCGTTGGAGGTTTTATTTAATATGATTTGAATTTTCTGGCTAGGGGATCATGTATATTTTTTTATTTGAATCAAAATATTATATTGTTTTTTTTTTTTGTCTATCATTTATATTTATTCTGTATTTTTTAACCTTTATAATTAATAATGTTTCCAACTGGTTTGTTTTCTTGATGGGAACTCAAAGCAACATATTCATCCAAAAATGAATATTAAACACAAGATAAACTTTAATTGCTTTTTGAATTTAATTATGTGTCGGTTTACAATCTTAAAAAATTCTTATCCATTATAATGTTGTTTAATCATGTTCCAATTAATAACGCTGTTTTATCCTAGAAATGTTTATAGATATATGAATATATAAACATGTGAATTTGTGAGCAAAAATGGTATGCTCTCTCTTTGCCTCTCTCTTATTTTGCTTTCTATGGATATCTATGAAAAACCATGAAATTATTGTTATATTTTTCTTATCAAAATCAGACCAAATTGAATAAAAGATTCTGCCATGAATACTTTCTTCCCATGAATACTTAAACTTCCATCAGATTTTAGATTTTAGATTTTAGATTTTTCAAACTTTCCATTGTTTTTTCAATGTGTTGGGTTAGTTTTAGGTTTCTTTATCAATTCAAATATTTAAATATTCATCAGATTTTTAAACTTTCATCCCATAAATATGTCGAGTATTCCACCATAAATCGGCCCATAAATCAGTAGTTTCATCATATTTTTATCAACCCATAAATTAGTTGTTTGTACCAAAAGAGTTTGATGGGTTTTGATTTCTGAAATTTGAAATGGATTTGATGGGTTTTATACGCAGAAATCCGCAGAAATTCGAAGTCGTTTCGCTTGAGACATCATCCCTAGGAACAAGTTTTCCGGCTTCGGCACTTTATGGCACATCCCCGTGAGTTTACTCTCTTTATCTCTCCTAGAAATGTTTATAGATATATGAATCTATAAACATATGAATTTGTGAGCAGAAATGGTATCCTCTCTCTGTGTCTCTCTCTTATTTTGCTTTCTATGGATATCTATGAAAAGCCATGAAATTATTATTGTATTTTTCTTATCAAAATCAGACCAAATTGAATAAAAGTTTCTGCCCTGAATACTTTCATCCCATGAATACTTAAACTTCCATCAGATTTTAGATTTTAGATTTAGATTTTAGATTTTTCAAACTTTCCATTGTTTTTTCAATGTGTTGGGTTAGTTTTTGGTTTCTTTATCAGTTCAAATATTTAAAATTTCATTAGATTTTTAAACTTTCATCCCATAAATATGTCGAAATTCCACCATAAATCGGCTCATAAAATCAGTAGTTTCATCATATTTTTATCAACCCATAAATCAATAGTTTGTACCAAAAAAATTCTATCCTATTTGGTTGGAAAGAAAGTGGGAAAGATTGGTTGTGCATTTGATGATGGTTGTGTTCCATTGTATTTTCAACGTGTTGGGTTAGTTTTATTTGGGCTAGTTTTATTTAGTTTTTCTTGGGTTTTTTCCTTGCTGCACTTGGTGCAGAAACTTTTATCTGGTAAAGTTTCTGCCATGAACACTTTCATCCCATGAATACTTAAACTTCCATTAGATTTTTAAGCATCCATCAGATTTTAGATTTTAGATTTTAGATTTTTCAAACTTTCCATTATTTTTCAAACTTTCTATATCCAAAAACTAATCTTTTTTTTTTGTTTCTCTAAAAAATAAAAAATTAAATGATGAGCTTATCTGAGATTCTACTACTCTCCCTTACCCAATTTGAAAACAATCTCTTCAGAACAGAATGATTATGTAGTTTTATCTGTTTGGTATTGTTAGGTTTTATTCTTGGCAACCCCGTTTGACAAAACTCCTTTCAGTTGTATTTGTTTTCGCACCTTCTATTTCAGTGAGGCTATGAGTTTATTAGATACGAATCCAACCCGAATCGTGCCTTTGTCAATTTCCATGGATCAAAACCGAGGTTGTAACAGGATCTAGTTTTCTAGATTTTCCAATTTTGGTCGTCCCGCTCGAGCAGGGAAAGTGACGCTCGAGTAGGGATTGCAAGTTCACAGCATCTCTGCTACGCCTGAAAAAGTACTGGATGGTGTGATTCGACGATCGAGCGTGGCAACTTCCGCTCGAGCGTGAAGCCTATATGAATCACACAATTTTCAAGCCTCTGCTCGAGCGGGAATTCCCACGCTCGAGCGGACCATGCGAACACAGATTCTTGGATTTCTATAAGGAATTGGATTTCTTCCAAAACTAGGATTACTTTGGATTTGTATAAGTAGTTGGTTTTCTTTCAAAACTGGAAGAACTCCTCCAGATCTTCTTTTTGGGTTCTAAGATTTATATCTAGGGATATTTTGCTAGTTTTCTTTGATGTTTTCATTGAGTATTCAACTCATGGTTTCAAAAGCATACATCAAAGGTTTGTTTGTTTATTCTACACAAAACAGAGAGTAGTTCTTCGGTGGATTCTGAAGAATTCGAGCCTAAAGCTTTGGTGGATTCTGGAGTGGCTCATCGTCAAGACAATTCTGAGGTGAAGACGGGGTTGGAAGAGACACATAGAGGTTGGTTCAATTCGGGCGTGGATTCGCTAGGTAATTGAGAGTATACCCATTTAATTCCCTTATATCTTCTTAGTGGATTGTTTTGTGGCTATTGGCCGTGATTTTTTTTTTTAATCACAATTGGAGGTGTCCAATTGTAGTTTCTCCACGTAAAATCATTGTGTCGATTTGTCTTGATTGTTTCATTGGGATTGTTATATACTGTCTAAAATTGATACATAATCACAAATCAACATCTAGGGGATTTTTAGATTTTTCAATTGGTATCAGAACAGGTCGTTCTATTTTTTTTTTTAAATATATCTTTCAGAACGAGATCTTGTTTGTTTTGTGATAATGGATTCAATTCGTGAGGAAAATTCTATGGTTCGACCACCCCTTCTTGACGGATCCAATTATTCATTTTGGAAAGCTCAGATGAGATCGTTTTTAAAATCTATAGATGAAAAAGTTTGGCAATCTGTTATAAATGGGTGGACCGAACCAACAATTACCATCGATGGAGTAACTTTCCCCAAACCAATTGAAAAGTGGGACACAATTGATTACCAAAATAGTAGCTGGAATAGTAAAGCTATCAATTCTCTCTTTTGCGCTGTCACACCTGAAAAGTTTAGTCGTATTTGCAATTGGGAAGTCGCAAAAGAGGCTTGGGATATCTTACAAACTATTCATGAGGGCACTCCTTCAGTTAAACACTCAAAACTTCAAAGGCACATGTCTAGTTTCGAAAACCTTTCAATGAAAGATAGTTGGACTTTTGATGAATTTTATGTGAAGTTGAGTGACATTGTAAATTCCAGCTTCAATTTAGGTGAAAAAATACCAGAATCCAAAGTTGTGGGGAAAATTTTGAGATCCTTGCCCGATCAGATCCGACCAAAAGTTACGGCTATTGAAGAGGCTCAAGATGTTGACAACCTCAAGCTGGATCAGTTGGTTGGAAATCTCCAAACTTATGAGGCATATAGGAATTTCAAAAAGAAACAAAAAGATATTGCTTTTAGTAGTGCTCATGGAGTTGGAGAGGATTCTGATGAGGATTGTGAGATAGATTCCAAGATTACGGCTGGTTTTGTTAACAATTTAAAAAATCTTTTTTGAAAGAGAATCCTAATCTTTTGGAATCTACTCATACTCATAAATCTAAAAGCAAGATAAACTCAAAATTAATTCTATAGCCAAGAAGGAGAAAGGAAAGATACAAGGGAACTCTGAAAGACTCCAATGCTATGAATGCCAAGGATTTGGCCACTTTTCTTCAGAATGCCCCACTCGTTTGAAGAAGAAGAAAGCCCTCGCCATCACTTTGGATGATGAATCAGAATCTGATGCAGATGAAAGTGACAATGAAGATCAAGGCGAAGAGGGACATAAATAATTCCTTGCTTTCATGGTGGCTTCTGAAACTGAAGGACGAACAGAGTATCCGAAGAGCCCGGTTGAGAATGCCACTGATGATGAATCCTCGGGAAGTGATGATGAAGAGCTTGAGCAAGCTTATGAAAAGTTGTATAAGGAATCTCTTAAGTTATCCAAATTGAATTACAAACTCACTATGAAACTCACAGCATGTGTAAGTGAGAATGTCAAACTAAAGGAGGAGATTTCCGAGGCTAGGATTAAAGTCATCAAGATTTCTAATGATCGAGAAGCTCTTTGTGCAAAACTCTTGACTTGTGAGACAGAGAAGAATGAGCTACAGCAAATCTATGCAACATATGAAGAAAAAATTGAAACTCTCGAGATGTCTCAAGTTGCTTTGGAAGAACTAATGATCAAGAAAGAGGAAGAACTCAAGTGTGCCATGGTTACCATTGGTCTTTGGAACAAAGGATCAAAGACTTTGGACAATATCATTGGGTCTCAACAAATCTGTTCTGACAAGAGTGGCATTGGCTTTGGTGGTAAGAAAGAGCAAAAACAGAGTGAATCAACATCTCATGATACAAGAACTCAAGGAAAGGGAGAACAAAAAATTCAACATAAGGATGGACTTCTCAAACTTTCTAGAGTTGGTAAGGTAAAAGAAAAGAAGGTACACCCTGTTTTTATTTGTCATCATTGTGGTATGCATGGTCATATTCGCCCTTATTGTTATAAGTTGCATGGGAGAGTGTATTTGCCTAGACCTAAAGATAGGATGTTAGAAACCAAGTCGAGATAGGTTCCCATTGAAAGCAAAGGGAACCACAACGTCAAGACACCGTCCAAGAACCGCAATGCTCACAACTTTGTTTATAATAAAGTGGTTTGTGTGAGAAAACTTGACTTGTGTTAATTTGTTTATTTGTTTTAGCTTTTGGGTTTTTGTGTTTTTCTTTTAATGAAAAAAAAATGTGTGCTTGTTCATTTTTTGTCTTGCTTTGTTTAGAAAAAAAAAAAAAAGATTTTCTTAGTATGGTTTTGCAAGCTTAAAATTTTTTAGTGATCCTTGGTACATATTGGAATTGATAAGAATATCCATTACCTGTTAATATGTGTGTGCTTTCTGTGGCCATTACTCATTTTGGAGTGTGTTTGTTTTGATTAGTATGCCTCATTCTGTACACACTCTTGGATTAGCAAATATCGGAGTCTTCCGCCTTAGTGATTATTTTTTTCTTTGGACTTCTGGCATTGCATCTTTTGCTTTTCTAGAGGAATTGACCTATACTAGCATATCATGGGTGATGTTGAATCTCTTAACCATCTTCCATGTTTTTGCATCTCCACAGCTTTCCCCTCTATTCTTTGTAGTCCAGCCATGGGGAAAAGGCTACCTCAGAGTCACCAACCAGGCCATCCTTATTATATCCATGCTTCTCTGGTTCGGTTTCCATACTCTTGACCGTGTCAGCCGCTAATGAGTGTGCAAAAGAATATGAATGAGAAAAAGAAAAAGAAAAAGAAAAAAATGTGAAAAAGAAAAAAAAGATAGAAAAAATGTGCAAAAGAAAAAAAAGGGATTCATTGAATGAGAGGGACCCTCCGCCTTTACTCACCAAATACCCCTTGATTCCTAGTGGTTTGACTTTCTTTAGTTGTGCTTAGATTCTCTTGTCAGAAGTCTAACTTTCAGATCACTACTAGGATTGTATCTAGTGTTTGTCGTACTTCAAGAGTCACACATACACTTTTCTCATGGGATCTATGCTTTTCACATAATGCATCACCTTCTTTCATGAGGAATCTTCTACAGACTCTGCACATTGTGTTTTCTTGTAATGGTGCTTCTTGGATAATCTTATGTGTTTCAAGGTACAAATCAGAAATTCCTTACTTGCTCCACCATATTATTTTTTTTTCTTCTTGTTCACTATTTTCAGTGTTTGTGGTTGTTTTTAGTAAGGGGGAGTTTGGTTTATCTTGATTTGTTTGGTAAGGGAGATTGGCTAGTTGTTTTGAATGTTGTTATGCATTGTTTGCTATTTATTTCCTTCTTGCATGCTCCTGGTATTTGCATCGTCATATCATTGCTTGGGTTGGTTTATGATCTTGCTTTTGTTGTTTGAAAGTTGTTTTTCATGAGTCTTAGTTTTCATTTATTCATGTTTTCCATCTCATGTTTCAAGATAATCGTGTCATATGTCTATTACTTTTTCATATACTCTTGTGGGAGTAATAGTTGTTTTGGAGATTGTGGCACTAATAACTATTTTGCAGATCATGACCTTGAGAAAGATGTTGGCTTTTGTTGGTTGTAATGGGTTGGGGTGTTTACGATTTTATTTGTTAGGTGTGTTTTGTCACGGCATTGCCAAAGGGGGAGATTGCTAGGTTTTATTCTTGGCAACCCCGTTTGACTAAACTCCTTTCAGTTGTATTTGTTTTCGCACCTTTTATTTCAGTGAGGCTATGAGTTTATTAGATGCGAATCCAACTCGAATCGTGCCTTTGTCAATTTCCATGGATCAAAACCGAGGTTGTAACCGGATCTAGTTTTCCAGATTTTCCAATTTTGGTCGTCCCGCTCGAGCGGGGAAAGTGACGCTCGAGCGGGGATTGCAAGCTCACAGCATCTCTGCTACGCCTGAAAAAGTACTGGATGGTGTGATTCGGTGCTCGAGCGTGGCAACTTCCGCTTGAGTAGACTGCGCGAACACAGATTCTTGGATTTCTATAAGGAATTGGTTTTCTTTCAAAACTAGGATTACTTTGGATTTCTATAAGTAGTTGGTTTTCTTTCAAAACTGGAAGAACTCCTCCAAATCTTCTTTTTGGGTTCTAAGATTTATATCTGGGGATATTTTTCTAGTTTTCTTTGATGTTTTCATTGAGTATTCAAGTCATGGTTTAAGAAGCATACATCAAAGGTTTGTTTGTTTATTCTACACAAAAGAGAGAGTTGTTCTTCGGTGGATTCTGAAGAATTCGAGCCTGAAGCTTTGGTGGATTCCGGAGTGGCTCATCGTCAAGACAATTCTGAGGTGAAGACGGGGTTGGAAGAGACACATAGAGGGTTGGTTCAATTCGGGCGTAGATTCACTAGGTAATTGGGAGTATACCTGTGTAATTCGTTTATATCTTCTTACTGGATTGTTTTGTGGCTGTTGCCCGTCATTTTTTTTTTATCACAATTGGAGGTGTCCAATTGTGGTTTTTCCACATAAAATCATTGTGTCGATTTGTCTTGATTGTTTGATTGGGATTGTTATATACTGCTTAAAATTGATACATAATCACAAATCAACATCTAGGGGATTTTTAGATTTTTCAGGTATGTTTCTATTTGGTATTTTTCCACTTTTTTTTTTTTTTTTGTCAATTTTTTTTTTGTTTGGCCCAGGTGTGATATATCTTAAGGCGCGAGTTATATTCTAATTCTAACGATAGCCAAATTTTTGTTTGGCCCAAGAGTAGTATATCTTCAAGTTTGTTGGTGGAATTGAGGTCTTGATCATCATTTTTGTTGGTGGAATTGATCTTGCAATTTATGTGTTAAACTTTATTAATCTGGGTTTGAGTTGTTTGAAGTGTGATAAAATTACCAGTTTTGTTTGGGCATATCAGCTTCAATTTTGTCATTTCTATTGCATTTGTGTTTGTGTTCATAAAAATTAATTCAAAAACTTGGTAGAAAGTTTGTAATCTCTAGGTTTGTGTTTATTTATGTGTGAGAATATGTATTTTATCTTTCAAGTTCTATTTTTCCCTTTTTTGATAAATTTCTTGAGCCACAACAATGGTGGAAACAGCGTAGAGAATACCTTAAAAGTTCCATAGTCATCTTCTCCATTTATTCATCAGATCCAAAGCTCACAAACCCGTGGGACTAAAGGAGGGGTGGATTCTGCGAATGTAATCTCAGCTTTTTAAATTTTTTTTTTATTTTTTATTTTTACATAGCCGTATTGTTTTTTTTTTTTTTTTTTTTTTTGACAGTGGATATTCATTCTCTTCAGCTACATTGCTGGATGGATGTTATGGTCCTTGTTTTATTGTTCCAGTCCCTTGATCCAATTTCATGGTGTGTTCATCTGAGCAAACCAAATGGATAGTTTTATTTGATTTTTTTTAAATTTTTTATGAGTTGTTCATAGCATTTTAGTGCACAATGTTAACTCATTAATATTCTTTAATATGATGCTTGGGTTCTATTGGGAATTAAATTGTTCAATCTATTTTTAGTTTACAATTATTTTTTTCACAAATTTAATATTATCATCTATGACTTAAGAAAACAGAGAGTCTTCGTTCGAGAAGAGAGAGGAACGGTGGGGATATCAGTCGGTGAGAGAGAGACAGTTGAGAAGATTAATGTTTTACAATCTTTGGGGGAGAGAGACTGAGGCGATAGAGAAGATGAGAGAGAGTGGGTGAGAAAATTGAGAGATTGCAATTTGGAGAAAGTGCAATTTATCTTAGGAAGATTTTTTTTTATTAAAAATATAAAAAATGCTACATATCTATATAATAAGTCACAAAGGTTTTTGAAAATGTCTAATTTATGTTAGAGATACATTTTGATCTAATGGTTTAAATTGTCTCATCTCAACTTCAATAGTTGAGATCTCTTTATTTCCAGCCCAAATGCTCTTCGAGCATCAACGGCATCAAGATCTAATGGTCAGCAAATCTCTCTCTCTCTCCTCTTCATCACAGGTACTCATCTCCTCTCTCTCTGATTTCAATTTTTGAACTCTCTCTCTCTCTCTCTATATATATATATATATATATATCTCTACCTGCATCGGAGCCCATCCCGTGCGACGACCACCGACCATCATGACGCCGACGACCACCGACCACCTCTCCTCTGTGTGTCATCCTCTCTCGATGACACCACCGACCACCTCCTCTCCTCTCACCCTCCTCTTTCGTCTCTCTCCCCTTGCAAGGTAAACTAGAACTTCCAACTTGAATTCATGGATATTTTTTGCTTGAATCTGAATTTGTTGTGGGTTTGGTTGTAAAGTTGCAATTCCTAATATTCTTTTGCTTGAATCTGAATTTTTTGTGGATTTGTAAAGTTGAATCTGGATATTTTTGATATGTGGGTGTTTGGTTGGATTGATTTTGAAATGGGTTTTGATTCTGGATATTTTCAAGGGGAGAGCTATATATTCAAGGGGAAATTGAATATATCCTAGAAACATTGTCAGCATTTGAAGCAGAAGGACTTGCTCGGTCATTTACCTCCTACTATCCTAATTTCACGAAAACTATGAAAAGGTTCAATGTTAGCGGTTCATATACTCTGGTATGTAGTTACCTTATGTTTCTCTTTGATTTTTGACTTAAGATCTGTCTGGTGTACAACAAACAATATTTTGATTGAATCTATTTCCTTAGAAAACTATATTGTAGTTGAAAGACAATAAACTTATAAGTGTTAACCAAGTGGAGTTTTTCTGTTGGCTGAGTTTTTTCTGTTTATGTGCATCCACACACATATAGCTCTCCCCTTGAATATATAAACCCAGTTTATACACTCTATATTTTCATAGATTTTGAAATAGATTTTGAATTTGGATATTTTCATTTTTAAAAAATTTTGGGTCTGAAATGGGTTTCACTTGATATATATACATGTATAGTCCAGTGTATAAAATTGATGAAGGGTTGGAGATGTTCTTAGGAAAATGGTTAAGCGAGATCTTGTTTGATTTGTGATAATGGATTCAATTTGTGAGGGAAATTCTATGGTTCGACCACCCCTACTTGACAGATCCAATTATTCTTTTTGGAAAGCTCGGATGAGATCGTTTTTGAAATCTATAAATGAAAAAGTTTAGCAATCTGTCATGAATGGGTGGACCGAACCAACAATTACCGTTGATGGAGTAACTTTCGCCAAACCAATTAAAAAGTAGGACACAATTGATTACCAAAATATTAGCTGGAATATTAAAGCTATCAATTCTCTCTTTTGCGCTGTCACACCTGAAGAGTTTAGTCGTATTTGCAATTGTAAAGTCGCAAAAGAGGCTTGGGATATCTTACAAACTATTCATGAGGGCACTCCTTCGGTGAAATGCTCAAAACTTCAAAGGCTCACATCTAGTTTTGAAAACCTTTCAATGAAAGATAGTGAGGCCTTTGATGAATTTTATGCGAAGTTGAGTGACATTGTAAATTCCAGCTTCAATTTAGGTGAA
The DNA here is from genome assembly GCF_055761805.1 of Camellia sinensis. Taxonomy (NCBI): domain Eukaryota; kingdom Viridiplantae; phylum Streptophyta; class Magnoliopsida; order Ericales; family Theaceae; genus Camellia; species Camellia sinensis. The sequence continues at coordinate 9,895,945 of NW_028129474.1, read as the reverse complement.
AAAATACCATAATCCAAAGTTGTGGGAAAAATTTTGAGATCCTTACTCGATCGGTTCCAACCAAAAGTTACGGCTACTGAGGAGGCTCAAGATGTTGACGACCTCAAGCTGGATCAGTTGGTTTGAAATCTCCAAACTTATGAGGCACATAGGAATTTCAAAAAGAAACAAAAAGATATTGCTTTTAGTAGTGCTCATAGAGTTGGAGAGGATTCTGATGAGGATTGTGAGATAGATTCCAAGATTATAGCTACTTTCGTTAAACAATTTAAAAAATCTTTTTTGAAAAAGAATCCTAATCTTTTGGAATCTACTCATACTCATAAATCCAAAGGCAAAGATAAACTCAAAATTAATTCTATAGCCAAGAAGGAGAAAGGAAAGATACCAGGGAACTCTGAAAGACTCCAATGCTATGAATGCCAAGGATTTGGCCACTTTGCTTCAGAATGCCCCACTCGTTTGAAGAGGAAGAAAGCCCTCGCCATCACTTGGGATGATGAATCAGAATCTGATCCAGATGAAAGTGACAATGAAGATCAAGGCGAAGAGGGACATAAATAATTCCTTGCTTTCATGGTGGCTTCTGAAACTGAAGGACGAACAGAGTATCCGAAGAGCCCGGTTGAGAATGCCACTGATGATGAATCCTCGGGAAGTGATGATGAAGAGCTTGAGCAAGCTTATGAAAAGTTGTATAAGGAATCTCTTAAGTTATCCAAATTGAATTACAAACTCACTATGAAACTCACAGCATGTGTAAGTGAGAATGTCAAACTAAAGGAGGAGATTTCCGAGGCTAGGATTAAAGTCATCAAGATTTCTAATGATCGAGAAGCTCTTTGTGCGAAACTCTTGACTTGTGAGACAGAGAAGAATGAGCTACAGCAAATCTATGCAACATATGAAGAAAAAATTGAAACTCTGGAGATGTCTCAAGTTGCTTTGGAAGAACTAATGATCAAGAAAGAGGAAGAACTCAAGTGTGCCATGGTTACCATTGGTCATTGGAACAAAGGATCAAAGACTTTGGACAATATCATTGGGTCTCAACAAATCTGTTCTGACAAGAGTGGCATTGGCTTTGGTGGTAAGAAAGAGCAAAAACAGAGTGCGTCAACATCTCATGATACAAGAACTCAAGGAAAGGGAGAACAAAAAATTCAACATAAGGATGGACTTCTCAAACTTCCTAGAGTTGGTAAGGTAAAAGAAAAGAAGGTACACCCTGTTTTTATTTGTCATCATTGTGGTATGCATGGTCATATTCGCCCTTATTGTTATAAGTTGCATGGGAGAGTGTATTTGCCTAGACCAAGAAATAAGAAGCTGGAAACCATGTCGAGACAGGTTCCTATTGAAAGGGAAGGGAACCGCAATGTCAAGACACCACCCAAGAACCGCAATACTCACAACTTTGTTCGTACTAAAGCAGTTTCGGTGAGAAAACTTTGACTTGTGTTAATTTGTTTTGTCATTTTAGTTTTTGGGTTTCTGTGTCTTTGCTTTTGTCAGGACATGTGTGCTTGTTCAATTTTTTTTTTTTTGCTTTGGTTAAAAAAAAAATTAAAAAAAAAACAAAAAATCCCAAAAAGATTTTCTTAGTATGGTTTTGCAAGCTTGAAATTTTTGAGTAGTCCTTGGTGCATATTGGAATTGATGAGAATATTCATTACATGTTTATATATGTGTGCTTTCTGTGGTCATTACTCATTTTGGAGTGCGTGTTTTTTGATTATTATGTCTCATTCTGTACACACTCTTGGATTAGCAAATATTGGAGTCTTCCGCCTTAGTGATTTTTTTTTTTCTATGGACTTCTGACATTGTATCTTTTGCCTTTCCGGAGGAATTGACCTATACTAGCATATCATGGGTGATGTTGAGTCTCTTAACTATCTTCTATCTTTTTGCACCTCCACGGTTTTCCCCTCTATTCTTTGTAGTCCAGCCATGAGGAAAAGGCTACCTCAAAGTCACCAACCAGGCCATCCTTATTATATCCATGCTTCTCTGGTTCGGTTTCCATACTCTTGAGCGTGTCAGCCGCCAATGAATGTGCAAAAGAAAAAGAAAAAGAAAATGAAAAAAAAAGAAGAAAAAATTTGCAAAAGAAAGAAAAAAAAAATGTGCAAAAGACAGAAAGAAAAAAAAAAAGGAAAAGATTCATTGATTGAGGTGGAGCCCCCGCCTTTACTCACCAAATACCCCTTGATTCCTAGTGGTTTGACTTTCCATTGTTGTGCTTAGATTCTCTTGACGGAGGTCCAACTTTCAGATCACTACTAGGATTGAATCTAGTGTTTGTCGAACTCCAAGAGTCACACACACACTTTTATTATGGGATCTATGCTTTTCACATAATGCGTCACTTTCTTTCATGAGGAATCTTCTAGAGGCTATGCACATTGCGTCTTCTTGTAATTGTGCTTCTTGGATAATCTTGTGTGTTCTAAGGTACAAATCTGAGATTTCTTGCTTGCTCCACCATATTATTTTTGTCGTTTGCTTCTTGTTCACCGTTTACAGTGTTTGTGGTTGCTTTTAGTGAGGGGGAGTTTGGTTCATCTTGATTTGCGATGGTAAGGGAGTTTGGGTTTTCATTGCAAGAGTTGTTTAGCATGAACACTTGTTATGCTGTATCAATAACACATAAGCCACTCCCATACTATACAAACGATACACATTGTGGTGTTGTATCAACATGACATAGAAACACTTCTATACTTCACAATTGATAACGATATACATTTTAGTGCTATATCAAATCAATCTAAACACTTCCATAATCAACACTTGATACACATTGTACTGCTGTATCAATGTCACACAACCCGGCTTAGAGGTTCATCCCCTATCTTCCCCTAAACCGTGGAGTACATCCCCTATCTCCTTCCACACACACAATGTATATAAACATAGATCATATACATAAACAATCAATACATAAAGTCGATGTATTATTCCAACCGCTATATTCGATAGCATACTCAATCGATTAGTTTTAGTTTGCCTAATCATCATGCATTGTCTACATTATTTCTAAACAGGAAATAAATGCACCAAATGGATATATTATCAACATTCAACCTGGGTGAGCGATTAAATGAATCCAACTACACCCGTTAATCCCATAATCCTTTCAATTTGAATACTCTCAATTCAATTCTTCATTTCTCAAAATTAATTATACAAATTAATTTATCCAACTAATTAGGGCATTTTCCCATAATTAACATAACAACCCCAAGGTTCCACTTTTATCCATAGTTCGTCATCTATATCATTTCTCTATGCCAAACATGCATATAGGTTTAATTATAAATAAAACCCCATCTTTTGTAAAATTACACAAAGACCCAAACTTTTTCAAAATTACCCAACAACCCCCAACATATCAAAATGCTAAAATTCAAAGACAAAGCTCATAAAGAGGAGTAGGGTATCCCTACCTCGAAGTTAGAGCTCTAATGGAGAAGGAAAAGAAAGTGAAAATGCTCCAAACACCACGATTCTTGGATCAAAACGAAGCCCTTGACGATCAACACACTTTTTACAAAGGCCGAAGGATAGGGAGACACTCCAACTAGATCAAACCGTAGAGAGAAGGGAGATCCTAGAGAGAGGAGCTCTCAAAAGTGTTTTTAGAAAGTTAGAGAGAGAGAGAATGTAAAAAGTGATTTTAAAATGCCTAGCTGCCAACTGATATACGACACTCCCGCTCGAGCGGATAACATGACGCTCGAGCGTCAAGAACAGAAAACTGATTCCACTCGAGCGCAAGAATTCCCGCTCGAGCGCCAAGACACAAAGACAAAACACACCCGCTCGAGCGCGAAAAACCAGTCTGCTCGAACGTAGATTTTCATCTCCCAGAACTTTCACCAACGAGGTACTACTTGCTTGAGCGCAAACAAGCCCGCTCGAGCGCAAGAAACCCGCTCGAGCGTAGAAAACACACCTGCAGAAGTTTTGCAGGGACTCGGAATCCTGGAAGGGTGCAAACCCCGCTCGAGCATAAAATGACCCGCTCGAGCGGACCACTCAAAAACTGGGCAACAGCAATGGGAGCCAAAGCTCTACCAACCTGTAACAACCAAGCCCAACACATCCTAAAACTCAAACAAATGGAATTAAAGGACGACAACAAGATAGACACAACTACCAACTCCACGGAACCGAGTCTGGATTGCAATAGAACAGTAAAGGGAATATCGAAATCGCTATATAGATATTCACCCCCATTGTCACTCCTTAAAAGTTGAAGGTTAGTATAGAACTGTGTCTCAACAACAGCTTTGAACTCTAAAAATTTGGAAAAAACTTCACTCCAATAATGAAGAGGAAAGATCCAAGTAAACTTGCTAAAATCATCAATGAACAGCACATAATATCTAAAGCCAAAAATAGAAGGAGAAAAGGGGGCCCTAAACATCAGTGTGAATGAAAGCTAAAGGCTTATTTATAGTAGAATTTGACAAACAAAGAGGTAACATATGGCTCTTGGACACACAACAATGTTCATCACACAAACTAGAGCCTTTATTAGATAACAATGAAGATGTAGGTCCTAAGTGATAATGAGAAATGATGTGATGAAACTTCTTGTTTGAAGGATGGACAAGGTGAAAATGCCAATTTGGTGGAGCTGAAGTAGTGTAGTAGGAGAGGCAAGCTTGAGAAGAGAAGGATGTAGAATCAGAGGATGGACTGAATGGGTATAGGCCATTTGAGTAACAGCCTCTATACAGGACTCTCTAAGTAATCTTGTCCTGGATAATGAAAGAATCTTCATCAAAAGTAATAGTACAATGGTTGTCTATGGCCAATTGATGAACTGAAAGTAAATCAAAGGAAAAAGTAGGAACATGAAGTAGCTTATTAAGTTGGAATGGAAAAGAGGGAGTTGAAAGGAGTCTTTTACCAGTATGAGCAATAGGGAGTGTGTTTCCATCACCTACTGCTACCTGATCTGAGCGAAGAAAAGGTTGATATAGAGAGATTATTTAGATCATGTGTCATGTGAGTTGTAGCTCCAGAATCAAGAAACCAGCTGGCTTCAGACTGTGCAGATTGTGGAGCTGTGTTGGATGTAACATATGCCTTAGGATGACTTGTAGAGGATAAAGGACTAGAGTAATAGTTCTAAGATTGAGCCTAGAAAGTTGCTTCTAGTTTGTATAAATAGTCCAGAGTAGTGTGGTTTCCTTTTCCACAAATTTGACAGATCACATTAGGACAGCTTGTATTGTAGCTATGTGTATTGTAGCCTATGGTAGCCACATTAGGACTGCTGGTATTGAAGCTATGTGTATTGTAGCTTATTGTAGCTCTACCTCTCTGAGACTGAGTGCTTCCTCCTCTCTGATTCTAAAACTGACTATGCTGACCTTGAAATCAACCCCTTTCTCTACCTCTGAAAGCACCTCTGTCCCTATAGGAGGCTCGAGGACCTCCTCTACGAGAATAGCTACTTCTTTGAGCAGTGTAGGCAAAGGAACTTGGAATTTCTAAAGCATCTGTATGCTTGAAAGTAGAGTCCACGTGGATAGATTAAGAACAAAGTAAAGCACTAAGTTGATCCAATGAGTTAGGTTCTGACCTAGTTCGTATGGTGGTTTTTAAAGCATTGTATTCTTCAGGTAGGCCATTCAAGATCAATAGGACTAAATCTTCATCATCAACAGGTGAGGAAGCCAAGACAAGCTGATCTGATATTAGTATGAACTGATTCAAATACTCTTCCAATGTGGATCCTTTCTTAACAATTCGATTTAGTTTATTATTCAATTGATATATGTGAGATCTTGAAAGAGAGGTTAATCTCTTGGCAAGAACACTCCAAACTTCTTGACTAGTTTGACAATGAAACACAGTTATGAAGATAGATGGAGAAAGAGTTCCAGTGATGCAGCTCAAGAGGTGTTCATCAATGGTGTTCCATAAGGTGTAATTTGAATTCAAGACTTCAAGATTGTTTGAATCTAACACAACTAACGGAGGACATACCTCAGATCTATCCACATAACCAAGAAGCTTTGTTGCTCACAAGATGTTTTGCAACTGACTTTTCCAGACGATGTAATTGGATGAGTCAAGCTTTGTAGTGACAAAGGCACTAAGATTTGAGATTAATAATGTGAGATTTGAAGGTAGTGTGATAGATTACGACATAGAAGAAGAAGAAGATGGTGCTAAAGCTATGGTGTTTGGAGAAGCCATCGATGAACTTCTCCAAAAGATCAAAGCTCGCAAGAGCCTAAAGCTCTAATACCATAAAGAGAAAACAAGAATATATCAACTTTATTGATTCACAGAATGATCTACATTACATTGAGGAGATAGTATATATACAAGATTGATACACTCAACTAATGCATTTAATCTAACCATAACCGTCTAACTAAACTATAGTTAACCTCTAACAGACTAACTGCCTAGCCTTGGTAATTCACATGTGACTGCTGAAGCTGCTGCTTTGCTATGCTGTGGCTGCTGCTCAGCTATGCTGTGGCTGCTGCTCAGCTCTGCTATGCTATGGTTGCTGCTCTATCTTATCAAAAAATACATATAAAATAATTTAAATGCACAAAATCGAAACCTCAATTTTTGAAATGAACTGACTTCAAGATAATTTGAACTTCTTCTTGGCCTAAGTTTTATTAAACTTAATACTAGCAAAAAATACTAGAATTAACCTAAAATTACTCAAATGGAGAGAGAGAGAGAGAGAGAGAGAGAGAGAGAGAGAGAGAGAGAGAAGAAGAAGAAGAAGAAGAAGAAGAAGAAGGGATTGAGATGTAAAAAGAGAAGGAAACCCTAGGTTTTGATACAAGATAATGATAAGAGATCCATCCATGACAATGTCCAAGCCAATAAAAAAAAATGAGAAGGAAACCCTAGGTTTTGATAGAAGATGATGATAAGAGATCCATCCGTCACATTTTACAGGCCAATCAAACAAAAACATGAACTACTTGTTGTTTTCTTCGTAGATCTACAAAATATATATGTATTGGCAACCAAAATTATTGGTCTAAAAAAATTACTCAACACGGACAAGCGTAAAATGAAGCATATAAAGAGTTATTTTTGCTTTTTTGCAAATATATTATCATAAGTTTAAATTTGTCCCTCAAAGATTTTTTTTAGGGACCAAATCCAACTAGTTCCTAAATATTAGTCTCTAAAAGACTAATTTCTTGTATGTATTCCTTTTTGTAATCATGGTTTTGTCAGTTCATTAATTGTGTTATCCTTTTGTTTGTTCATTTTGTCTATTAATTTTTTTGTCTGTTCGTTCATTCCGTTATCTTTTTAGTATTATTTGAACCACAAAACAATTATTATCATTCTTCCATATGATATGTTTCTAATTTGTCTTTATCGTCACGACAAAATAAGAATTGGTTTGGGACTTTCTTTTCTTTTTTTTTAAGAACAGGTTTGAGACTATTTGTTAATTTGTTTTTTTTAATAACAATTTGAACCATTAAAAACTATAGTCATCCTTCCAAAATTAATTATGTTGTTTGAACTGTTAAGAATATTTAGAACCCTTTTCGTACCAAAAAAAAGTCATAATTTGTCGTCATCGTATCAACAAATTTTTATTCCTTTAAGAATATCTGTTAATTTGTTTTTTTACATTGCTATTTGGACGGTTAACAATCTTCTTTCAATTAACTTGTCTTTTCTTGTAAAACAATTAGTTATATTTCATTTCATATATTTTTATGCTTAATTGTGATAAGAAAAATAAAACAAATAAAAAAAAAAAGTTAACTACATGAACTTTGAAATGCTAGAAAGGGAAGTTCATATTCAGTCCAATTTTTTCATTTTAGTTTGGACTCCACAATTCCAAAAACTTGAAAGTTCTATAGAATTAGTCAATTATTATGTAATTGAAATTCACATCCAATAGTACACTTTTTTTTTTTCATAATAGATTGTAAAATAGATAATGTTGAAAAAAATAAAGGTCCAATGTGAAATTTCACATAAATTTGGAAAAAACAAAACAAAAAACTTGCAAGCTAGAATTAAATGGCAATTAAGCGCTTGTGAACAGAATTAGAGTGGGGAATGGTAACAAAATTAGATTTTGGTTTGACAGCTGGTGTAGTGACCTTTGTCTTAAATCTGATTTTCCTCTTCTTTTTAATCTTTCAATTGATAATGAAGACTCTCTCCACCAATTCTTTGCTGGGAAAACCAGCTCAAGTGTCTGGAACTTTCCTCATAGAAGAGAGTTGTATGCTTGGGAATTGGTTGAAGAAGCTACACTGATTGTTGTCTTATCCTCAGCTCCTCCTTTGAGTATTGAAAGTGCAAACTGCTAGGTCTGGTCTTGTGCTTCTGCAGGCCTTACTTAGTTCTCTGTGTCTGTTTTTTACTCTGATAGTACCTCTCTTCTTGGCCTCATCTATGAATTTGTAAACATGTTTAGAGTACTGCATTGCCCTTCAAAGTTTCCTTCTTTTGCTGGTTGGTCTGGAAAAACAGAATTAAATCTTCAGAGTTTTTGCACAGAATTGGCATTCTTGACAGCAATGTGTCGACCCTCTACCCCTTCTGTAGCTCTGAAACTGAATATGCTGTTCATGTCTTACTCCATTACCCTTTCTCTTGGTTGATTTAGTCTGCAATGATTCAAGATTGGGGGTTTTGTTGGTGCATTCTAAAATCTGTAGATGGTCTTCTCAATTGGTGAATGGGTGGAAAATTTAAGAACCATGACAGGTTAATTTGGAGAGCCATCCTCTTAGTTGTTCTTTGGTCTCTTTGGAAGCATAGGAATGAATGTGCATTCTCTGAGGCACAACCCAATTTATCTACTCTGTGTCACGCTGTGATAACCCAACCCGTATTATGCTTAATTACACATGTGTTTATGTGTTTAATATGAATTTGCAAGTATGTGAATTACGTGATTTTGGATTTATATCTGTTGAATGTAGGAAAATATGTCGCAATTAGAACTTTGAACTGAAAATTGAAAGCCTTAGAGGCACGATAAACAAAAACTGACTTCATATCTGTGTTCATCATGACTTTTAGAGCCTACAATGAAATTTTGTAAAATTACGATTCATAATGTTTTAATTAGCCTAAATTGTATATATCTTTAGTTCTTGAGTTCATCATTTTAGAGAGCTTTGCTAGAGAGTGAGTTAGAGAGAGAAGAAGAGGAGAAACTAGAGATTTGGTGTAGATTCAAGGGTCAAACCTTAGATTTGATCTAAGGTATGGAAATTTACTTGGAATTCTTGTATACAACTCATCTATTGCTTGAAATCATATAGAGATTTGAAGATTTGAAACCCTTTTGGGTTAGGGTTTTGGGTTATGTGTTTATTTGAGCTAAACTAAGAAATTGGGACTTGAATGATTTGATTTTGCATGATTGGAGTTCAATCTTGTGAATAATGTCTGAAATGAACTCTAGATTGTCCATACAACAAGATTTATGCAAGGATCTTCCATGTACAAGTGCATTTGTGAGTTTATGTTTTGAAACTCTTGAGATTAGGAAAGATGAGCTTTTGATCCTTGAACCCTAGCTATTATTAATGTGTTTGAGTTGAGATTACACACATATAATTTTAGTTTCTCATGTTTTTGAGTGAGTTTTGCTTTGATTTGGACTTGGAAATGAGTTTGGAAAGTTTGCATCTTTGAACTATTTTCGAACTGCCAGATTTGCCCCAGACCGTACGAGCAGCCACGGGCTCCGTATGAGCGAAACATGAAGAAAAATAGGAAATTGCGTTCTGCTTAAACCACTACTCGAGCGGCCCAATTACTGCACAAGCGGTCAAAGTGGGCGCACATGCGGCCAACCCTATTTCAGCTTATACCTGGTAACTTCAAATAAGTATATTGCTTTCATCCGGACTCCGTTTTAAGTGATTCTTGAGCCTAAATTCAAGCCCTCGAAGTCTAGTTTCTTATGGTGATGGTTCACATCCAAATTCTGAGTACAAAAATAGATATTCTCAAATTAGTGAGGGATGTTCATTTCCTTTTTAACCGTTTCATGCCATTTCTTACCTTAACTTAGTTTCCTTTCACTTCTTGCTATTTCTTTAAACACATGAGAGAAATTAAAGAGTGATTAGGAATGATTGAACGGTTACATAATGAATAAATCGATTGAGTGAATTGAAGGCAATTTGTTTTACAATGTTATGCTTGACTACATTTTTGTAGGTTGAGCCGTTAAGGTGGATCATCCGACCAAGCATTGTCAGTAATTTCTTTGCAACGGTATTTTTATATAAAATACTTTGGAATTATGAAACTTATGCTTTGTATAAATTATGTGTCTTGACGAGTGTTTCCAAAAGGATAAAATATGCTTGAAATCTTTAGAGCAATTATGCTATGGCAAGTTTCTGAAAGAATGGTTTGATAAGAGTGAATGAGTTTCCTTTGGAGCAATGATTATGATAAATTGGGAAGATGTACTTTGACCTTCAGTAACTGTTATTTGTCTATAATTCGTCTTTGATGTTTTGTATGAGCTAATGATTCACTATGAACGTTCTGTATGATGTCAATCCTTGACGATTGTCCTATTTGGTAATTCAACAAGTTAATTAAGGCCTAAATCGCAATGAGTAATAATGTTGTACATATATGCTCTTTAATGTGTACCTCAAACCATGAACGGTGAATGGTGCCAACATTGTGAATTGATTGAAATAAAGAAACTTCACTAATATAAAATGACATGTGCAATTGGTTCCGAGGTTGTTTGTTACATGATTGGGCTCGAGGCCACTTGATAGATAATTGGGCCCGAGGCCGCTTGTTAGATGATTGGGCCCGAGCCCGCTTGTTACATGATTGGGCCCGAGGCCGCTTGATACATGATTGGGTCCATTTGTTATATGATTGGGCCCGAGGCTGCTTGTTATATGATTGGGCCTAAGGCCGTTTGTTTATATGATTATGGATATTGTGAGAACCTTATGATCATTTATTTACATTGCTTTATTGTATTATTACTCATTGAGCTCCGCTCACCAAATTTTATGTATGCACATGTAAGTAATCCACATCATGGAGCACACCCCTGGAGTCAGCTTCAGGAGCCATTTTGTAACCCATCGAGTCATGCCTCCGAAATGGAGTTTTGTCTTTGACTCACACCACACCTTGACCTCATTTTATTTTTGCAATTATGGTCATGGGTTTGTAAATATTATGTACAAATTTCCTATTGAACTTATATTTTGCTTGGGCATGTAAATGTTTGATTGTATTGTGAGGTAACTTTATAAATTAACTCATGATTGGTACAACTCAATGGGCATCTCATTATTATATGCTTCAATTTATGGCCCCATTAGTCGTAACATTCTATATGATCGTTTGAGGCCTTTGGTAATCTACGGATTACTTTCCGGTTATGACCAAAACTTTTAGGGGCAAGTTCAGGTCATGATACACGCCCCAATTTTTAATTACTCGAAATCATTACCAAAAGCCTTTAATTTACGTTCATTTTTTTTTTCAAAACAAATATCTATTACTCTTGAGTAATAGAAACATAATAACACTTGTTCTCTCTCTTAATGAATACAATAATAATAATAATACCTGCCAACTCCCACTACGTGGTACAATTAAACAATTACAAATATCAATATGCAATATTTATTTCTTTCACATCCATAACAAAAGTACACAAAAGAGACTCATTGACTTCTTAACTCTCCAATTAATAAATCCGGATTCTCTTGTAAAAAATAAAAAATAAAAATAACAAGGGATGAGCACAATTGGTCAGTAGGGATCTCGTAGTTCTAAAAGAATAATCATCCGATAGATAGAAATGATCATGCATGTATGGTGATACCATATAGTTAGGGGTGTAATTTTGGCCCATGGCCCGTGGCGGCCCGAGGTGGGCCCGGCCCGTTAAGGCCCGTTTAGGCTTGAGGCCAAACCCAGCCCAAGGCCTTGGCCCTGGGCCTGGGCCTGGGCCTGGGCCATCGTTTTGAAGCCCGGCCCCGCCCGTGGGCCCGCTCAATGCCTGCACAAAATCCCGGCCCGCCTGGCCCACTCGATGCCCAGTGTTATTTTTAATGGAAAATAATAAATTTTGGTGAAAAAAAATAAAAAATTTTGTTTAGGCCCGCCCAAAGCCCGAGCCCAGGGGCTCGGCCCATTGGCCTGTCCAAAGCTCGAATACACCTGGGCCTGGGCCTAGTTTTTTGGTCCGTGGGTTGGCCCGGCCCGGCCCGACTCGATTTTTTGGCAGAAGCCCGCAAGGCTCGACATAGGCCCGGCACAGCCCGAGCCCGAATGGGCCGGGCCGGGCCGGGCCAAAATTACACCCCTGCATATAGTTACGTGACATTTTGTAAATTCAAAATATTATACGTAGAGTATTTTTTTCTTAAAATTTACTTGGGCATTTAAGGAAAACATTTGGCCATAAAAATTATCTCTTATCATCAGAAAGCCATAAATCCTTTTTTAACACAAATATGTTTAAGGAACAATATCATTTTAAATTTATTAATCAATTCCAAAATATTCCTCACTTAATTTCCATTTTAATTTTCCTCTTTTTATTTCCATTTTTCTTTTTACTAATTGCCATCATTATAACTCCAAATCCCCTTTATATTCAATAACAATTTTCCTACACCCAACTCCTATATGTCTAACAACTACATTACATTCACATTAGCATTATAAATTATGATTCAACATGACACAAGAATAATAAACCTATTTAATTCAATTTCTCAATTAATTACGAAACAAAACTCTTAATCTTCCCTTATAATCACGCCCAATCCAGTGAGTTCAACTTCACCAACCCCCAATCCCATTACCATTTCATTCCCATTCTTTCGAATAATTTCATATCAATTACCAGATCCATTAGCAAGTCATCTCCATGAGTCACAATAAGTGTCTGAATGTTCGAATCCTAATGCTCGAGAAATGGCAAGTAAACATCATGTCATCATGCAGGAGGGTCCGAGTCTTTAAACCCTAATGCATGAGAAATGGCAAATAAACAACATAAATATATATCTGCCATCATGCAGGAGGGTCTGAATAAGTGTCCGAGTGTCCGAATCCTAATGCTCGAGAAATGGCAAGTAAACATCATAATTACATATCTGCCATCATGCAAGAGGGTCCGAATAAGTGTCCGAGTGTTTAAACCCTAATGTAAGAGAGATGGAAAATAAACACGATAATTACATATCTGCCATCTTGCAAGAGGGTCCGAATAAGTGTCCGAATGTTCGAATCCTAATTCTCGAGAAATGGCAAGAAAACACCATAATTACATATCTGCCATCACGCAAGGGTGTCCGAATAAGTATCCAAGTTTTTGAACCCTAATGCATTAGAAATGGCAAGTAAACACCATAATTACATATCTGCCATCATGCAAGAGGATCCGAATAAGTGTCTGAGTATTTAAACACTAATGCATGAAAAATGGCAAGTAAACACCATAATTACATATTTGCCATCATGCAGGAGGATCCGAATAAGTGTCCGAGTGTTTAAACCCTAATGCATGAAAAATAACAAGTAAACACCATAATTACATATCTGCCATCATGCAAGAGGGTCCGAATAAGTGTCCGAGTGTTTAAACCCTAATGCATGAGAACTGGCAAGTAAACACCATAATTACATATCTGCCATCAAGCAAGAGGGTCCGAATAAGTGTCTGAGAGTTTAAACCCCAATGCATGAGAAATGGTAAATAAACACCATAATTACTTATCTGCCATCATGCAAGACGGTCCGAATAAGTGTCCTAGTGTTTAAACCCTAATGCATGAAAAATGGCAAGTAAACAGCATAATTACATATATGCCATCATGCAAGAGGGTCTGAATAAGTGTCCGAATGTTCGAATCCTAATGCTCGAGGAATGGCAAGTACACACCATAATAACATATCTGCCATCATGCAAGAGTGTCCGAGTTTTTAAGCCCCAATGCATGAGAAATGGCAAGTAAACACCATAATTACATATCTGCCATCATGCAAGCGGGTCCGAACAAGTGTCCGAGTGTTTAAACCCTAATGCAAGAGAGATGGCAAATAAACACCATAATTACATATCTGCCATCATGCAAGAGGGTCCGAATAAGTGTCCGAGTGTTTAAACCCTAATGCATGAGAAATGGCAAGTAAACACCATAATTACATATCTGCCATCATGCAAGAGGGTCTGAATAAGTGTTCGAATATTAGAATCCTAATGCTCGAGAAATGGCAAGTAAACACCATAATTACATATCTGCCCTAATGCAAGAGTGTCCGAATAATTGTCCGAGTTTGTAAACCGTAATGCATTAGAAATGGCAAGTAAACACCATAATTACCTTTCTGCCATCAAGCAAGAGGGTCCGAATAAGTGTCCGAGTGTTTAAACCCTAATGCATGAGAAATGGCAAATAAACACCATAATTATATATCTGCCATCATGCAGGAGGATCTGAATAAGTGTCCTAGTGTTCGAATCGTAATGCTCGAGAAATGCGAAGTAAACACCACAATTACATATCTACCATCATGCAAGAGGGTCCGGATAATTGTCCGAGTGTTTAAACCCTAATGCATGAGAAATGGCAAATATTTACCATAATTTCATATCTGCCATCATGCAAGAGGGTCCGAATAAGTGTCCGAGTGTTTAAATGCTAATGCATAAGAAATGGCAAGTAAACACGATAATTACATATCTGTCATCATGCAAGATGGTCTGAATAAGTGTCCGAGTGTTTGAATCCAAATGCTTGAGAAATGCAAGTAAACACCATAATTACATATCTGCCATGATGCAAGAGCGTCTGAATAAGTGACCAAATGCTCGAATTCTAATGCACGAGAAATAGCAAGTAAACACCATAATTACATATCTGCCATCATGCATGAGTGTCCGAATATGTGTCCGAGTTTTTAAACCCTAATGCAAGAGAAATGGCAAGTAAACACCATAATTACTTATCTGCCATCATGCAAGAGCGTCCGAATAAGTGTCCGAGTCTTTAAACCCTAATGCATGAGAAATGACAAATAAACAACATAAATATATATCTGCCATCACGCAGGAGGGTCTGAATAAGTGTCCGAGTGTTCGAATCCTAATGCTCGAGAAATGGCAAGTAAACATCATAATTACATATCTGCCATCATGCAAGAGGGTCCGAATAAGTGTCCGAGTGTTTAAACCCTAATGTAAGAGAGATGGAAAATAAACACGATAATTACATATCTGCCATCTTGCAAGAGGGTCCGAATAAGTGTCCGAATGTTCGAATCCTAATTCTCTAGAAATGGCAAGTAAACACCATAATTACATATCTGCCATCACGCAAGGGTGTCCGAATAAGTATCCATGTTTTTAAACCCTAATGCATTAGAAATGGCAAGCAAACACCATAATTACTTATCTGCCATCATGCAAGAGCGTCCGACTAAGTGTCCGAGTGTTTAAACTCTAATGCTTGAGAAATGGCAAATAAACACCACAAAATATATCTGTCATCATACAAGAGGGTCTTAATATGTGTCCGAGTGTTCGAATCCTAATGCTCGAGAAATGCCAAGTAAGCATCATAATTACATAGCTACCATCATGCAAGAGGGTCCGAATAATTGTCCGAGTGTTTAAACCCAAATGCATGATAAATGGAAAATATTTACCATAATTACATAGCCGCTATCATGCAAGAGGGTCCGAATAAGTGTCTGAGTGTTTAAACGCTAATGCATAAGAAACGGTAAGTGAACACCATAATTACATATCTGCCATCGTGCAAGATGGTCCGAAGAAGTGTTCGAGTGTTTGAATCCTAATGCTCGAGAAATGGCAAGTAAACGCCATAATTACATATCTGCCATCATGAAAGAGGGTCTGAATAAGTGTCCGAATGTTCGAATCCCAATGCACGAGAAATAGCAAGTAAACACCATAATTACATATCTGCCATCATGCAAGAGCGTCCGAACAAGTGTCCGAGTTTTTAAACCCTAATGCAAAAGAAATGGCATGCAAACACCATAATTACTTATCTTCCATCATGCAAGAGGGTCCAAATAAGTGACCCAGTGTTTAAACCCTAATGCATGAGAAATGGAAAATAAACACCATAAATATATATCTGCCATCATGCAGGAGGGTCTGAATAAGTGTCCGAGTGTTCGAATCCTAATGCTCGAGAAATGGCAAGTAAACACCATAATTACATATCTGCCATCACGAAAGAGGGTCCGAATAAGTGTCCGAGTGTTTAAACCCTAATGCATGAGAAATGGCAAGTAAACACCATAATTACATTTCTGCCATCATGCAAGAGTGTCCGAATAAGTGTCCGAGTGTTTAAACCCTAATGCATGAGAGCTGGCAAGTAAACACCATAATTACATATCTGCCATCATGCAAGAGGGTCCGAATAAGTGTCTGAGGGTTTAAACCCCAATGCATGAGAAATGGCAAAGAAACACCATAATTACTAATCTGCCATCATGCAATACGGTCCGAATAAGTGTCCTAGTGTTTAAACCCTAATGCATGAGAAATGGCAAGTAAACAACATAATTACATATTTGCCATCATGCAAGAGGGTTTGAATAAGTGTCCGAATGTTCGAATCCTAATGCTCGAGGAATGGCAAGTAAACAGCATAATTACATATCTGCCATCATGCAAGAGGGTCTGAATAAGTGTCCGAATGTTCGAATCCTAATACTCGAGGAATGGCAAGTACAAACCATAATCACATATCTGCCATCATGCAAGAGTGTCCGAGTTTTTAAGCCTTAATGCATGAGAAATGGAAAGTAAACACCATAATTACATATCTGCCATCATGCAAGCGGGTCCAAACAAGTGTCCGAGTGTTTAAACCCTAATGCAAGAGAGATGGCAAATAAACACCATAATTACATATCTGCCATCATGCAAGAGGGTCCGAATAAGTGTCCGAGTGTTTAAATCCTAATGCATGAGAAAAGGCAAGTAAACACCATAATTACATATCTGCCATCATGCAAGAGGGTCTGAATAAGTGTCCGAATGTTTGAATCCAAATGCTCGAGAAATGGCAACTAAACACCGTAATTACTTGTCTACCATCATGCAAGAGGGTCCGAATAAGTGTCCGAGTGTTTAAACCCTAATGCATGAGAAATGGCAAGTAAACACCATAATTACATATCTGTCATCGTGCAAGACGGTACGAATAAGTGTCCGAGTGTTTAAACCCTAATGCATTAGAAATGGCAAGTAAACACCACAATTACATATCTGCCATCATGCAAGAGCGTCTGAATAAGTGTCCGAATGTTCGAATCCTAATGCTCGAGAAATGGCAAGTAAACACCATAATTACATATCTACCATCATGAAAGAGTGTCCGAATAAGTGTCCGAGTTTTTAAACCTTAATGCATTTGAAATGACAAGTAAACACCATAATTACTTATCTGCCACAATGCAAGAGGGTCCAAATAAGTGTCCGAGTGTTTAAAGTCTAATGCATGAGAAATGGCAAATAAACCCCATAAATATATATCTGCCATCTTACAAGAGGGTCTTAATAAGTGTCCGAGTGTTCGAATCCTAATGCTCGAGAAATTCCAAGTAAACACCATAATTACATATCTGCCATCTTGCAAGAGGGTCCGAATAATTGTCCGAGTGTTTAAACCCTAATGCATGATAAATGGAAAATATTTACCATAATTACATATCTGCCATCATGCAAGAGGGTCCGAATAAGTTTCCGAGTGTTTAAACGCTAATGCATAAGAAATGGCAAGTAAACACCATAATTACATATCTGCCATCATGGAAGATGGTCCGAATAAGTGTCCGAGTATTTGAATCCTAATGCTCGAGAAATGGCAAGTAAACACCATAATTACATATCTGCCATCATGCAAGAGGGTCCGAATAAGTGTCCGAGTGTTTAAACCCTAATGCATGAGAAATGGCAAGCAAACACCATAATTACATATCTTCCATCATGCAAGAGGGTCTGAATAAGTGTCCGAATGTTCGAATCCTAATGCACGAGAAATAGCAAGTAAACACCATAATTACATATCTGCCATCATGCAAGAGTGTCCGAGTTTTTGAACCCTAATGCAAGAGAAATCGCAAGTAAACACCATAATTACTTATCTGCCATCATGCAAGAGGGTCCGAATAAGTGTCCGAGTGTTCAAACCCTAATGCAAGAGAGATGGCAAATAAACACTATAATTACATATCTGCCATCATGCAAGATGGTCCGAATAAGTGTCCGAATGTTCGAATCCTAATGCTCGAGAAATGGCAAGTAAACACCATAATTACATATCTGCCATCATGCAAAAGGGTCCGAATAAGTGTCCGAGTGTTTAAACCCTAATGCAAGAGAGATGGAAAATAAAAACCATAATTACATATCTGCCCCCATGCAAGAGGGTCCGAATAAGTGTCCTAATGTTTGAATCCTAATACTCGAGAATGGAAAGTAAACACCACAATTACATATCTGCCATCATGCAAGAGTGTCCGTATAAGTGTCCGAGTTTTTATACCCTAATGCATTAGAAATGGCAAGTAAACACCATAATTACTTGTCTGCCATAATGCAAGAGGGTCCGAATAAGTGTCCGAGTGTTTAAACTCTAATGCATAAGAAATGACAAATAAACCCCATAAATAGATATCTGCCATCTTACAAGAGAGTCTTAATAAGTGTCCGAGTGTTCGAATCCTAATGCTTGAGAAATACCAAGTAAACACCATAATTACATATCTGCCATCATGCAAGAGGGTCCGAATAATTTTCCAAGTGCTTAAATCCTAATGCATGAGAAATGGCAAGTAAACACCATAATTACATATCTGCCATCATGTAAGAGGGGCTGAATAAGTGTCCGAATGTTTGAATCCAAATGCTCGAGAAATGGCAAGTAAACACCGTAATTACTTGTCTACCATCATGCAAGAGGGTCCGAATACGTGTCCGAGTGTTGAAACCCTAATGCATGAGAAATGGCAAATAAACGCCACAAATATTTATCTGCCATCATGCCGGAGGGTCTGAATAAGTGTCCGAGTGTTCGAATCCTAATGCTCGGGAATGGCAAGTAAACACCATAATTACATATCTGCCAACACGAAAGAGTGTCCGAATAAGTGTCCGAGTTTTTAAACCCTAATGCATTAGAAATGACAAGTAAACACCATAATTGCTTATCTGCCATAATGCAAGAGGGTCCGAATAAGTGTCCGAGTGTTTAAAGTCTAATGCATGAGAAATGGCAAATAAACCCCATAAATATATATCTGCCATCTTACAAGAGGGTCTTAATAAGTGTCCGAGTGTTCGAATCCTAATGCTCGAGAAATGCCAAGTAAACACCATAATTACATATCTACCGTCTTGCAAGAGGGTCCGAATAATTGTCCGAGTGTTTAAACCCTAATGCATGATAAATGGCAAATATTTACCATAATTACATATCTGCCATTATGCAAGAGGGTCCGAATAAGTTTACGAGTGTTTAAACGCTAATGCATAAGAAATGGCAAGTAAACACCATAATTACATATCTGCCATCATGGAAGATGGTCCGAATAAGTGTCCGAGTATTTGAATCCTAATGCTCGAGAAATGGCAAGTAAACACCATAATTACATATCTGCCATCATGCAAGAGGGTCCGAATAAGTGTCCGAATGTTTAAACCCTAATGCATGAGAACTGGCAAGTAAACACCATAATTACATATCTGCCATCAAGCAAGAGGGTCCGAATAAGTGTCTGAGGGTTTAAACCCCAATGCATGAGAAATGGTAAATAAACACCATAATTACTTATCTGCCATCATGCAAGACGGTCCGAATAAGTGTCCTAGTGTTTAAACCCTAATGCATGAAAAATGGCAAGTAAACAGCATAATTACATATATGCCATCATGCAAGAGGGTCTGAATAAGTGTCCGAATGTTCGAATCCTAATGGTCGTGGAATGGCAAGTACACACCATAATAACATATCTGCCATCATGCAAGAGTGTCCGAGTTTTTAATCCCCAATGCATGAGAAATGGAAAGTAAACACCATAATTACATATCTGCCATCATGCAAGCGGGTCCGAACAAGTGTCCGAGTGTTTAAACCCTAATGCAAGAGAGATGGCAAATAAACACCATAATTACATATCTGCCATCATGCAAGAGGGTCTGAATAAGTGTTCGAATATTAGAATCCTAATGCTCGAGAAATGGCAAGTAAACACCATAATTACATCTCTGCCCTAATGCAAGAGTGTCCGAATAATTGTCCGAGTTTGTAAACCGTAATGCATTAGAAATGGCAAGTAAACACCATAATTACTTTTCTGCCATCAAGCAAGAGGGTCCGAATGAGTGTCCGAGTGTTTAAACCCTAATGCATGAGAAATGGCAAATAAACACCATAATTATATATCTGCCATCATGCAGGAGGATCTGAATAAGTGTCCTAGTGTTCGAATCGTAATGCTCGAGAAATGCGAAGTAAACACCACAATTACATATCTACCATCATGCAAGAGGGTCCGGATAATTGTCCGAGTGTTTAAACCCTAATGCATGAGAAATGGCAAATATTTACCATAATTTCATATCTGCCATCATGCAAGAGGGTCCGAATAAGTGTCCGAGTGTTTAAATGCTAATGCATAAGAAATGGCAAGTAAACACGATAATTACATATCTGCCATCATGCAAGATGGTCTGAATAAGTGTCCGAGTGTTTGAATCCAAATGCTTGAGAAATGCAAGTAAACACCATAATTACATATCTGCCATCATGCATGAGTGTCCGAATATGTGTCCGAGTTTTTAAACCCTAATGCAAGAGAAATGGCAAGTAAACACCATAATTACTTATCTACCATCATGCAAGAGCGTCCGAATAAGTGTCCGAGTCTTTAAACCCTAATGCATGAGAAATGACAAATAAACAACATAAATATATATCTGCCATCATGCAGGAGGGTCTGAATAAGTGTCCGAGTGTTCGAATCCTAATGCTCGAGAAATGGCAAGTAAACATCATAATTACATATCTGCCATCATGCAAGAGGGTCCGAATAAGTGTCCGAGTGTTTAAACCCTAATGTAAGAGAGATGGAAAACAAACACGATAATTACATATCTGCCATCTTGCAAGAGGGTCCGAATAAGTGTCCGAATGTTCGAATCCTAATTCTCTAGAAATGGCAAGTAAACACCATAATTACATATCTGCCATCATGCAAAAGGGTCCGAATAAGTGTCCGAATGTTCGAATCCTAATGCTCGAGAAATGGCAAGTAAACACCATAATTACATATCTGCCATCATGCAAAAGGGTCCGAATAAGTGTCCGAGTGTTTAAACCCTAATGCAAGAGAGATGGCAAATAAAAACCATAATTACATATCTGCCCCCATGCAAGAGGGTCCGAATAAGTGTCCTAATGTTTGAATCCTAATACTCGAGAATGGCAAGTAAACACCACAATTACATATCTGACATCATGCAAGAGTGTCCGTATAAGTGTCCGAGTTTTTATACCCTAATGCATTAGGAATGGCAAGTAAACACCATAATTACTTGTCTGCCATAATGCAAGAGGGTCCGAATAATTGACCTAGTGTTTAAACTCTAATGCATAAGAAATGACAAATAAACCCCATAAATAGATATCTGCCATCTTACAAGAGGGTCTTAATAAGTGTCCGAGTGTTCGAATCCTAATGCTCGAGAAATGCCAAGTAAACACCATAATTACATATCTGCCATCTTGCAAGAGGGTCCGAATAATTTTCCGAGTGTTTAAATCCTAATGCATGAGAAATGGCAAGTAAACACCATAATTACATATCTGCCATCATGTAAGAGGGTCTGAATAAGTGTCCGAATGTTTGAATCCAAATGCTCGAGAAATGGCAAGTAAACACCGTAATTACTTGTCTACCATCATGCAAGAGGGTCCGAATACGTGTCCGAGTGTTTAAACCCTAATGCATGAGAAATGGCAAATAAACGCCACAAATATTTATCTGTCATCATGCCGGAGGGTCTGAATAAGTGTCCGAGTGTTCGAATCCTAATGCTCGGGAATGGCAAGTAAACACCATAATTACATATCTGCAACACGAAAGAGTGTCCGAATAAGTGTCCGAGTTTTTAAACCCTAATGCATTAGAAATGACAAGTAAACACCATAATTGCTTATCTGCCATAATGCAAGAGGGTCCGAATAAGTGTCCGAGTGTTTAAAGTCTAATGCATGAGAAATGGCAAATAAACCCTATAAATATATATCTGCCATCTTACAAGAGGGTCTTAATAAGTGTCCGAGTGTTCGAATCCTAATGCTCGAGAAATGCCATGCAAACACCATAATTACATATCTGCCATCTTGCAAGAGGGTCCGAATAATTGTCCGAGTGTTTAAACCCTAATGCATGATAAATGGCAAATATTTACCATAATTACATATCTGCCATCATGCAAGAGGGTCCGAATAAGTTTCCGAGTGTTTAAACGCTAATGCATAAGAAATGGCAAGTAAACACCATAATTACATATCTGCCATCATAGATGATGGTCCGAATAAGTGTCCGAGTATTTGAATCCTAATGCTCGAGAAATGGCAAGTAAACACCATAATTACATATCTGCCATCATGCAAGAGGGTCCGAATAAGTGTCCGAGTGTTTAAACCCTAATGCATGAGAAATGGCAAGTAAACACCATAATTACATATCTGCCATCATGCAAGAGGGTCTGAATAAGTGTCCGAATGTTCGAATCCTAATGCACGAGAAATAGCAAGTAAACACCATAATTACATATCTGCCATCATGCAACAATGTCTGAGTTTTTGAACCCTAATGCAAGAGAAATGGCTAGTAAACACCATAATTACTTATCTGCCATCATGCAAGAGGGTCCAAATAAGTGTCTGAGTGTTCAAACCCTAATGCAAGAGAGATGGCAAATAAACACTATAATTACATATCTGCCATCACGCAAGAGGGTCCGAATAACTGTCCGAATGTTCGAATCCTAATGCTCGAGAAATGTCAAGTAAACACCATAATTACATATCTGTCATCATGCAAGAGTGTCCGAATAAGTGTCCGAGTTTTTAAACTCTAACGCAAGAGAAATGGCAAGTAAACACCATAATTACTTATCCGCCATCATGCAAGAGGGTCCGAATAAGTGTCCGTGTCTTTAAACCCTAATGCATGAGAAATGACAAATAAACAACATAAATATATATCTGCCATCATGCAGCAGGGTCTGAATAAGTGTCCGAGTGTTCGAATCCTAATGCTCGAGAAATGGCAAGTAAACACCATAATTACATATCTGCCATCATGCAAGAGTGTCCGAATAAGTGTCCGAGTTTTTAAACCCTAATGCATTAGAAATGGCAAGTAAACACCATAATTACTTGTCTGCCATAATGCAAAAGGGTCCGAATAAGTGTCCGAGTGTTTAAACTCTAATGCATGAGAAATGGCAAATAAACCCCATAAATTTATATCTGCCATCTTACAAGAGGGTCTTAATAAGTGTCCGAGTGTTCGAATCCTAATGCTCGAGAAATGCCTAGTAAACACCATAATTACATATCGGCCACCATGCAAGAGGGTCCGAATAATTGTCCGAGTGTTTAAATCCTAATTCTTGAGAAATGGCAAGTAAACACCATAATTACATAACTGCCATCATGCAAGAGGGTCTGAATAAGTGTCCGAATGTTCGAATCCTAATGCATGAGAAATAGCAAGTAAACACCATAATTACATATCTGCCATCATGCCAGAGTGTCCTAGATTTTAAACCCTAATGCAAGAGATACGGCAAGTAAACACCATAATTACTTATCTGCCAACATGCAAGAGGGTCCGAATAAGTTTCCGAGTGTTTAAATCCTAATGCATGAGAAATGGCAAGTAAACACCATAATTACATATCTGCCATCATGCAAGAGGGTCTGAATAAGTGTCCGAATGTTTGAAACCTAATGCACGAGAAATAGCAAGTAAACACCATAATTACATATCTGCCATCATGCCAGAGTGTCCTAGATTTTAAACCCTAATGCAAGAGAAATGGCAAGTAAACACCATAATTACTGATCTGCCATCTTGCAAGAGGGTCCGAATAAGTGTCCGAGTGTTTAAACCCTACTGCAAGAGAGATGGCAAATAAACACCATAATTACATATTTGCCATCATGCAAGTGGGTCCGAATAAGTGTCCGAATGCTCGAATCCTAATGCTCGAGAAATGGCAAGTAAACCACATAATTACATATCTGCCATCATGCAAGAGTGTCCGAATAAGTGTCCGAGTTTTTAAACCCTAATGCAAGAGAAATGGCAAGTAAACACCATAATTACTTATCTGCCATCATGCTAGAGGGTCCGAATAAGTGTCCGAGTGTTTAAACCCTAATGCTTGAGAAATGGGAAATAAACAACATGAATATATATCTGCCATCATGCAGCAGGGGCTGAATAAGTGTCCGAGTGTTCGAATCCTAATGCTCGAGAAGTGGCAAGTAAACACCATAATTACATATCTGCCATCATGCAAAAGGGTCCGAATAAGTGTCCGAGTGTTTAAACCCTAATGCAAGAGAGATGGCAAATAAACACCATAATTACATATCTGCCCCCATGCAAGAGGGTCCGAATAAGTGTCCGAATGTTCGAATCCTAATACTCGAGAATGGCAAGTAAACACCATAATTACATATCTGCCATCATGCAAGAGTGTCCGAATAAGTGTCCGAGTTTTTAAACCCTAATGCATTAGAAATGGCAAGTAAACACCATAATTACTTGTCTGCAATAATGCAAGAGGGTCCGAATAAGTGTCCGAGTGTTTAAACTCTAATGCATGAGAAATGGCAAATAAACCCCATAAATATATATCTGCCATCTTACAAGAGGGTCTTAATAAGTGGCCGTGTCCGAATCCTAATGCTCGAGAAATGCAAAGTAGACACCACAATTACATATCTACCATTATGCAAGAAGGTCCGGATAGTTGTCTGAGTGTTTAAACCCTAATGCATGAGAAATCGCAAATATTTACCTTAATTACATATCTGCCATCATGCAAGAGGGTCCGAATAAGTGTCCGAGTGTTTAAACGCTAATGCATAAGAAATGGCAAGTAAACACCATAAATACATATCTGCCATCATGCAAGATGGTCCGAATAAGTGTCCGAGTGTTTGAATCCAAATGCTCGAGAAATGCAAGTAAACACCATAATTACATATCTGCCATCATGCAAGAGGGTCTGAATAAGTGTCCGAATGTTCGAATCCTAATGCACGAGAAATAGCAAGTAAAAACCAAAATTACATGTCTGCCATCGTGCAAAAGTGTCAAAATAAGTGTGCGAGTTTTTAAACCCTAATGCAAGAGAAATGGCAAGTGAACACTATAATTACTTATCTGCCATCATGCAAGAGGGTCCGAATAAGTGTCCGAGTCTTTAAACCCTAATGCATGAGAAATGGCAAATAAACAACATAAATATATATCTGCCATCATGCAGCAGCGTCTGAATAAGTGTCCGAGTGTTCGAATCCTAATGCTCGAGAAATGCCAAGTAAACACCATAATTACATATCTGCCATCAAGCAAGAGGGTCCGAATAAGTGTCCGAGTGTTTAAACCCTAATGCAAGAGAGATGGCAAGTAAACACCATAATTACATATCTGCCATCATGCAAGAGGGTCCGAATAAGTGTCCGAATGTTCGAATCCTAATGCTCGAGAATGGAAAGTAAACACCATAATTACATATCTGCCAACACGAAAGAGTTTCCGAATAAGTGTCCGAGTTTTTAAACCCTAATGCATTAGAAATGACAAGTAAACACCATAATTACATATCTGCCATCAAGCAAGAGGGTCCGAATAAGTGTCCGAGTGTTTAAACCCTAATGCAAGAGAGATGGCAAGTAAACACCATAATTACATATCTGCCATCATGCAAGAGGGTCCGAATACGTGTCCGAATGTTCGAATCCTAATGCTCGAGAATGGAAAGTAAACACCATAATTACATATCTGCCAACACGAAAGAGTGTCCGAATAAGTGTCCGAGTTTTTAAACCCTAATGCATTAGAAATGACAAGTAAACACCATAATTACTTATCTGCCATAATGCAAGAGGGTCCGAATAAGTGTCCGAGTGTTTAAAGTCAAATGCATGAGAAATGGAAAATAAACCCCATAAATATATATCTGCCATCTTACGAGAGGGTCTTAATAAGTGTTCGACTGTTCGAATCCTAATGCCCGAGAAATGCCAAGTAAACACCATAATTGCATATCTGCCATCTTGCAAGAGGGTCCGAATAATTGTCCCAGTGTTTAGACCCTAATGCATGATAAATGGCAAATATTTACCATAATTACATATCTGCCATCATGCACGAGGGTCCGATTAAGTGTCCAAGTGTTTAAACGCTAATGCATAAGAAATGGCAAGTAAACACCATAATTACATATCTGCCATCAAGCAAGATGGTCCGAATAAGTGTCCGAGTGTTTGAATCCTAATGCTCGAGAAATGACAAGTAAACAGCATAATTACATATCTGCCATCATGCAAGAGGGTCTGAATAAGTGTCCGAATGTTCGAATCCTAATACTCGAGGAATGGCAAGTACAAACCATAATCACATATCTGCCATCATGCAAGAGTGTCCGAGTTTTTAAGCCTTAATGCATGAGAAATGGCAAGTAAACACCATAATTACATATCTGCCATCATGCAAGCGGGTCCGAACAAGTGTCCGAGTGTTTAAACCCTAATGCATTAGAAATGGCAAGTAAACACCATAGTTACATATCTGCCATCATGCAAGAGGGTCTGAATAAGTGTCCGATGGTTCGAATCCTAATGCACGAGAAATAGCAACTAAACACCATAATTATATATCTGCCATCACGCAAGAGTGTCCGAGTTTTTAAACCCTAATGCAAGAAAAATGGCAAGTAAACACGATAATTACATATCTGCCATCATGCAAAAGGGTCCGAATAAGTGTCCGAGTATTTAAACCCTAATGCAAGACAAATGGCAAATAAACACCATAATTACATATCTGCCACCATGCAAGAGGGTCTGAATAAGTGTCCGAATGTTCGAATCCTAATGCTCGAGAATGGAAAGTAAACACCATAATTACATATCTGCCATCATGCAAGAGTGCCCGAATAAGTGTCCGAGTTTTTAAACCCTAATGCATTAGAAATGGCAAGTAAACACCATAATTACTTATCTGCCATAATGGAAGAGGGTCCGAATAAGTGTCCGAGTGTTTAAACTCTAATGCATGAGAAATGGCAAATAAACCCCATAAATATATATCTGCCATCTTACAAGAGGGTCTTAATAAGTGGCCGAGTGTTCGAATCCTAATGCTCGAGAAATGCCAAGTAAACACCATAATTTCATACCTGCCATCATGCAAGAGGGTCTGAATAATTGTCCGAGTGTTTAAACCCTGATGCATGATAAATGGCAAATATTTACCATAATTACATATCTGCCATCATGCAAGAGGGTCCGAATAAGTGTCCTAGTGTTTAAACGCTAATGCATAAGAAATGGCAAGTAAACATCATAATTACATATCTGCCATCATACAAGATGGTCCCAATAAGTGTCCGAGTGTTTGAATCCTAATGCTCGAGAAATGGGAAGTAAACGCCATAATTACATATCTGCCATCATGCAAGAGGGTCTGAATAAGTGTCCGAGTGTTTAAACCCCAATGCATGAGAAATGGCAAGTAAACACCATAATTACATATCTGCCATCATGCAAGAGGGTCTGAATAAGTGTCCGAATGTTCGAATCCTAACGCACGACAAATAGCATGTAAACACCATAATTACATATCTGCCAGCATGCAATAGTGTCCGAATAAGTGTCCGAGTTTTTAAACCCTAATGCAAGAGAAATGGCATGTTAACACCATGATTACTTATCTGCCATCATGCAAGAGGGTCCGAATAAGTGTCCGAGTGTTTAAACCCTAATGCAAGGGAGATGGTAGATAAACACCACAATTACAGATCTGCCATCATGCAAGAGGGTCCGAATAAGTGCCCGAGTTTTTAAACCCTAATGCATTAGAAATGGCAAGTACACACCATAATTACTTATCAGCCATCATGCAAGCGGGTCCGAATAAGTGTCCGAGTGTTTAAACCCAAATGCATGAGAAATGGCAAATAAACACCATAAATATATATCTGCCATCATACAAGAGGGTCAGAATAAGTGTCCAAGTGTTCGAATGCTAATGCTCGAGAAATGCCAAGTAAACACCATAATTACATATCTGCCATCATGCAAGAGGGTCCGAATAATTATTCGAGTGTTTAAACCCTAATGCATGATAAATGGCAAATATTTGCGAGAATTACATATCTGCTATCATGCAAGAGGATCTGAATAAGTGTCCGAGTATTTAAACGCTAATGCATAGGAAATAGCAAGCAAACACCACAATTACATATCTTCCATCATGCAAGATGGTCCGAATAAGTGTCCGTGTGTTTGAATCCTAATGCTCGAGAAATGGCAAGCAAACACCATAATTACATATCTGCCATCATGCAAGAGGGTCTGAATACGTGTCCGAGTGTTTAAACCCTAATGCATGAGAAATGGCCTGTGAACACCATAATTACATATCTGCCATCATGCAAGCAGGTCCGAATAAGTTTTCGAGAGTTTGAACCCTAATGCGTAAGAAAAGGCAAACAGACGCCATAATTACATATCTGCCATCATGCATGAAGGTCCGAACAAGTCTCCGAGCGTTTAAACGCTAATGCACGACAAATGGCAAGTAAACACCATAATTACATATCTGCCATCATGCAAGATGGTCCGAATAAGTGTCCGAGTGTTTGAATCCAAATGCTCGAGAAATGCAAGTAAACACCATAATTACATATCTGCCATCAGGCAAGAGGGTCTGAATAAGTGTCCGAATGTTCGAATCCTAATGCACGAGAAATAGCAAGTAAAAACCATAATTACATATCTGCCATCATGCAAAAGTGTCTGAATAAGTGTCCGAGTATGTAAACCCTAATGCAAGAGAAATGGCAAGTAAACACCATAATTACTTATCTGCCATCATTCAAGAGGTTCCAAATAAGTGTCCGAGTCTTTAATCCCTATTGCATGAGAAATGGAAAATAAACGACATAAATATATATCTGCCACCACGCAGGAGGGTTTGAATATGTGTCCGAGTGTTCGAATCCTAATGCTCTAGAAATGGCCAGTAAACACCATAATTATATATCTGTCATCATGCAAGAGGGTCCGAATAAGTGTCCGAGTGTTTAAACCCTAATGCAAGAGAGATGAAAAATAAACACCATAATTACATATCTGCAATCATGCAGGAGGGTCCGAATAAGTGTCCGAATGTTCGAATCCTAATGCTCGAGAAATGGCAAGTAAACACCCTAATTACAGATCTGCCATCATGCAAAAGTGTCCGAACAATTGTCCGAGTGTTTAAACCCTAATGCATGATAAATGGCAAATATTTACCATAATTACATATCTGCCATCATGCAAGAGGGTCCGAATAAGTGTCCGAGTGTTTAAACGCTAATGCATAAGAAATGGCAAGTAAACACCATAATTACATATCTGCCATCATACAAGATGGTCCGAATAAGTGTCCGAGTGTTTGAATCCTAGTGCTCGAGAAATGGCAAGTAAACACCATAATTACATATCTGCCATCATGCAAGAGGGTCTGAATAAGTGTCCGAGTGTTTAAACCCCAATGCATGAGAAATGGCAAGTAAACACCATAATTACATATCTGCCATCATGCAAGAGGGTCTGAATAAGTGTCCGAATGTTCGAATCCTAACGCACGACAAATAGCATGTAAACAGCATAATTACATATCTGCCAGCATGCAATAGTGTCCGAATAAGTGTCCGAGTTTTTAAACCCTAATGCAAGAGAAATGGCAAGTTAACACCATAATTACTTATCTGCCATCATGCAAGAGGGTCCGAATAAGTGTCCGAGTGTTTAAACCCTAATGCAAGGGAGATGGTAGATAAACACCACAATTACAGATCTGCCATCACGCAAGAGGGTCCGAATAAGTGCCCGAGTTTTTAAACCCTAATGCATTAGAAATGGCAAGTACACACCATAATTACTTATCAGCCATCATGCATGCGGGTCCGAATAAGTGTCCGAGTGTTTAAACCCAAATGCATGAGAAATGGCAAATAAACACCATAAATATATATCTGCCATCATACAAGAGGGTCAGAATAAGTGTCCAAGTGTTCGAATGCTAATGCTCGAGAAATGCCAAGTAAATACCATAATTACATATCTGCCATCATGCAAGAGGGTCCGAATAATTGTTCGAGTGTTTAAACCCTAATGCATGATAAATGGCAAATATTTGCGAGAATTACATATCTGCTATCATGCAAGAGGATCCGAATAAGTGTCCGAGTATTTAAACGCTAATGCATAGGAAATAGCAAGCAAACACCACAATTACATATCTTCCATCATGAAAGATGGTCCGAATAAGTGTCCGTGTGTTTGAATCCTAATTCTCGAGAAATGGCAAGCAAACACCATAATTACATATCTGCCATCATGCAAGAGGGTCCGAATACATGTCCGAGTGTTTAAACCCTAATGCATGAGAAATGGCATGTGAACACCATAATTACATATCTGCCATCATGCAAGAGGGTCCGAATAAGTGTCCGAGTGTTTAAACGCTAATGCATAAGAAATGGCAAGTAAACACCATAATTACATATCTGCCATCATACAAGATGGTCCGAATAAGTGTCCGAGTGTTTGAATCCTAATGCTCGAGAAATGGCAAGTAAGCACCATAATTACATATCTGCCATCATGCAAGAGGGTCTCAAATAAGTGTCCGAGTGTTTAAACCCCAATGCATGAGAAATGGCAAGTAAACACCATAATTACATATCTGCCATCATGCAAGAGGGTCTGAATAACTGTCCGAATGTTCGAATCCTAACGCACGACAAATAGCATGTAAACACCATAATTACATATCTGCCAGCATGCAATAGTGTCCGAATAAGTGTCCGAGTTTTTAAACCCTAATGCAAGAGAAATGGCAAGTGAACACCATAATTACTTATCTGCCATCATGCAAGAGGGTCCGAATAAGTGTCCGAGTGTTTAAACCCTAATGCAAGGGAGATGGTAGATAAACACCACAATTACAGATCTGCCATCATGCAAGAGGGTCCGAATAAGTGCCCGAGTTTTTAAACCCTAATGCATTAGAAATGGCAAGTACACACCATAATTACTTATCAGCCATCATGCAAGCGGGTCCGAATAAGTGTCCGAGTGTTTAAACCCAAATGCATGAGAAATGGCAAATAAACACCATAAATTTATATCTGCCATCATACAAGAGGGTCAGAATAAGTTTCCAAGTGTTCGAATGCTAATGCTCGAGAAATGCCAAGTAAATACCATAATTACATATCTGCCATCATGCAAGAGGGTCCGAATAATTGTTCGAGTGTTTAAACCCTAATGCATGATAAATGGCAAATATTTGCGAGAATTACATATCTGCTATCATGCAGGAGGATCCGAATAAGTGTCCGAGTATTTAAACGCTAATGCATAGGAAATAGCAAGCAAACACCACAATTACATATCTTCCATCATGAAAGATGGTCCGAATAAGTGTCCGTGTGTTTGAATCCTAATGCTCGAGAAATGGCAAGCAAACACCATAATTACATATCTTCCATCATGCAAGAGGGTCCGAATACGTGTCCGAGTGTTTAAACCCTAATGCATGAGAAATGGCATGTGAACACCATAATTACATATCTGCCATCATGCAAGCAGGTCCGAATAAGTTTCCGAGAGTTTGAACCCTAATGCGTAAGAAAAGGCAAACAGACGACATAATTACATATCTGCCATCATGCATGAAGGTCCGAACAAGTCTCCGAGCGTTTAAACGCTAATGGACGACAAATGGCAAGTAAACACCATAATTACATATCTGCCATCATGCAAGATGGTCCGAATAAGTGTCCGAGTGTTTGAATCCAAATGCTCGAGAAATGCAAGTAAACACCATAATTACATATCTGCCATCAGGCAAGTGGGTCTGAATAAGTGTCCGAATGTTCGAATCCTAATGCACGAGAAATAGCAAGTAAAAACCATAATTACATATCTGCCATCATGCAAAAGTGTCCGAATAATTGTCTGAGTATGTAAACCCTAATGCAAGAGAAATGGCAAGTAAACACCATAATTACTTATCTGCCATCATTCAAGAGGTTCCGAATAAGTGTCCGAGTCTTTAATCCCTAATGCATGAGAAATGGAAAATAAACGACATAAATATATATCTGCCACCACGCAGGAGGGTCTGAATATGTGTCCGAGTGTTCGAATCCTAATGCTCTAGAAATGGCCAGTAAACACCATAATTATATATCTGTCATCATGCAAGAGGGTCCGAATAAGTGTCCGAGTGTTTAAACCCTAATGCAAGAGAGATGAAAAATAAACACCATAATTACATATCTGCCTTCATGCAAGAGGGTCCGAATAAGTGTCCGAATGTTCGAATCCTAATGCTCGAGAAATGGCAAGTAAACACCCTAATTACAGATCTGCCATCATGCAAAAGTGTCCGAACAATTGTCCGAGTGTTTAAACCCTAATGCATGATAAATGGCAAATATTTACCATAATTACATATCCGCCATCATGCAAGAGGGTCCGAATAAGTGTCCGTGTGTTTGAATCCTAATGCTCGAGAAATGGCAAGAAAACAACATAATAACATATCTGCCATCAAGAAAGGGGGTCCGAATAAGTGTCCGACTGTTTAAACGCTAATGCATGAGAAATGGCAAGCAAACCCCATAATTACATTTCTGCCATCATGCAAGAGGGTCTGAATAAGTGTCCGAATGTTCGAATCCAAATGCACGAGAAATAGAAAGTATACACCATAATTACATATCTGCCATCATGCAAGAGTGTTCGAATAAGTGTCCGAGTTTTTAAACCCTAATGCAAGAGAAATGGCGAGTAAACACCATAATTACGTATCTGCCATCATGCAAGAGGGTCCGAATAAGTGACCTAGTTTTTAAACCCTAATGCAAGAGAACTGGCAAGTAAACAGCGTAATTACATATCTGCCATCATGCAAGAGGGTCCGAGTAAGTGTCTGAGGGTTTAAACCCCAATGCACGAGAAATGGCAAATAAACACCATAAATAAATATCTGCCATCACCCAAGAGGGTCAGAATAAGTGTGCGAGTGTTCGAATCCTATTGCTCGAGAAATGCCAAGTAAACACCATAATTACATATCTGCCATCAGGCAAGAGGGTCTGAATAAGTGTCCAAGTGTTCGAATGCTAATGCTCGAGAAATGCCAAGTAAACACCATAATTACATATCTGCCATCATGCAAGAGGGTCCGAATAATTGTTCGAGTGTTTAAACCCTAATGCATGATAAATGGCAAATATTTGCCAGAATTACATATCTGCTATCATGTAAGAGAGATGGCAAATAAACACCATAATTACAAATCTGCCATCATGCAAGAGGGTCCGAATAAGTGTCCGAATGTTCGAATCCTAATGCTCGAGAAATGGCAAGTAAACACCATAATTACATATATGCCATCTTGCAAGAGTGTCCGAATAAGTGTTCGAGTTTTTAAACCCTAATGCATTTGAAATGGCAAGTAAACACCATAATTACTTATCTGCCATCATGCAAGAGGGTCCGAATAAGTGTCCGAGTGTTTAAACTCTAATGCATGAGAAATGGCAAATAAACACCATAAATATATATCTGCCATCATACAAGAGGGTCATAATAAGTGTCTGAGTGTTCGAATCCTAATGCTCGAGAAATGCCAAGTAAACACCGTAATCACATATCTGCCATCACGCAAGAGGGTCCGAATAATTGTCCGAGTGTTTAAACCCTAATGCATAATAATTGGGAAATATTTACCATAATTACATATCTGCCATCTTGCAAGAGGGTCCGAACAATTGTCCGAGTATTTAAACGCTAATTGAAAAGAAATGGCAAGTAAACACCATAATTACATATCTGCCATCATACAAGATGGTCCGAATAAGTGTCCGAGTGTTTGAATCCTAATGCTCGAGAAATGGAAAGTAAACACCATAATTACATATCTACCATCATGCAAGAGGGTCCGAATAAGTGTCCGAGTGTTTAAACCCTAATGCATGAGAAATGGCAAGTAAACACCATAATTACATATCTGCCATCATGCAGGAGGGTCTGAATAAGTGTCTGAATGTTCAAATCCTAATGCAGGAGAAATAGCAAGTAAAGACCATAATTACATATCTGCCATCATGCAAGAGTGTCTGATTAAGTGTCCGAATAAGTGTCCGAGTTTTTAAACCGTAATGCAAGAGAAATGGCTAGTAAACACCATAATTACTTATCTGCCATCATGTAAGAGGGTCTGAATAAGTGTCCGAGTGTTTAAACCCTAATGCAAGAGAAATGGCAAATAAACACCATAAATATATATCTGCCATCATGCAGGAGGGTCTGAATAAGTGTCCGAATGTTCGAATCCTGATGAACGAAAAACGGCAAGTAAACACCATAATTACATATCTGCCATCATGTAAAAGTGTCCGAATAAGTGTCCGAGTTTTTAAACTCTAATGCAAGACAAATGGCAAGTAAACACCATAATTACTTATCGGCCATCATGCAAGAGGGTCCGAATAAGTGTCCGAGTCTTTAAACCCTAATGCATGAGAAATGGCAAATATTTACCTTAATTACATATCTTCCATCATGCAAGAGGGTCCGAATAAGTGTCCGAGTGTTTAAACGCTATTGCATAAGAAATGGCAAGTAAACATCATAATTACATATCTGCCATCATGCAAGATGGTCCGAATAAGTGTCCGAGTGTTTGAATCCAAACGCTCGAGAAATGCAAGTAAACCGCACAATTACATATCTGCCATCATTCAAGAGGGTCTGAACTAGTGTCCGAATGTTCGAATCCTAATGCACGAGAAATAGCAAGTAAACACCATAATTACATATCTACCAGCATGCAAAAGTGTCCGAATAAGTGTCCGAGTTTTTAAACCCTAATGCAAGAGAAATGGCAAGTAAACACCATAATTACTTATCTGCTGTCATGCAAGAGGGTCCGAATAAGTGTCCGAGTCTTTAAACCCTAATGCATGAGAAATGGCAAATAAACAACATAAATATATATCTGCCATCGTGCAGGGGGGTCTGAATAAGTGTCCGAGTGTTCGAATCCTAATGCTCGAGAAATGGAAAGTAAACACCATAATTACATATATGTCATCATGCAAGAGGGTCCGAAGAAGTGTCAGAGTGTTTAAACCCTAATGCAAGAGAGATGGCAAATAAACACCGTAATTACTTATCTGCATCATGCAGGAGGGTCCGAATAAGTGTCCGAATGTTCGAATCGTAATGCTCGAGAAATGGAAAGTAAGCACCATAATTACATATCTGCCATCATGCAAGAGTGTCCGAATAAGTGTTCGAGTTTTTAAACCCTAATGCAAGAGAAATGGCAAGTAAACACCATAATAACTTAACTTCCATCATGCAAGAGGGTCCGAGTAAGTGTCTGAATCTTTAAACCCTAATGCATGAGAAAAGGCAAATAAACAACATAAATATGTATCTGCCATCATGCAGAAGGGTCTGAATAAGTGTCCGAGTGTTCGAATCCAAATGCTCGAGAAATGGCAAGTAAACACCATAATTACATATCTGTCATCATGCAAGAGGGTCCGAATAAGTGTCTGAGTGTTTAAACCCTAATGCAAGAGAGATGGCAAATAAACACCGTAATTACATATCTGCCATCATGCAAGAGGGTCCGAATAAGTGTCCAAATGTTCGAATCCTAATGCTCGAGAATGGCAAGTAAACACCATAATTACATATCTGCCATCATGCAAGAGTGTCCGAATAAGTGTCCGAGTTTTAAAACCCTAATGCATTAGAAATGGCAAGTAAACACCACAATTACTTATCTGCCATAATGCAATTGGGTCCGAATAAGTGCCCGAGTGTTTAAACTCTAATGCATGAGAAATGGCAAATAAACCCCATAAATATATATCTGCCATCTTACAAGAGGGTCTAAATAAGTGTCCGAGTGTTCGAATCCTAATGCTCGAGAAATGCCAAGTAAACACCATAATTACATATCTGCCATCATGCAAGAGGGTCCAAATAATTGGCCAAGTGTTTAAACCCTAATGCATGATAAACGGCAAATATTTACCACAGTTACATATCTGCCATCATGCAAGAGGGTTTGAATAAGTGTCCGAGTGTTTAAACGCTAATGGATAAGAAATGGCAAGTAAACGCCATAATTACATATCTGCCATCATGCAAGATGGTCCGAATAAGTGTCCGAGTGTTTGAATCCGAATGCTCGAGAATGGCAAATAAACACCATAATTACATATCTGCCATCATGCAAGAGTGTCCGAATAAGTGTCCGAGTTTTTAAACCCTAATGCATTAGAAATGGCAAGTAAACACCATAATTACTTATCTGCCATAATGATAGAGGGTCTGAATAGGTGTCCGAGTATTTAAACTCTAATGCATGAGAAATGGCAAATAAACCCCATAAATATATATCTGCCATCTTACAAGGGGGTCTTAATAAGTGTCCGAGTGTTCTAATCCTACTGCTCGAGAAACGCCAAGTAAACACCATAATTACATATCTGCCATCACGCAATAGGGTCCGAATAATTGTCCGAGTGTTTAAACCCTAATGCATGATAAATGGCAAATATTTACCATATTTACATATCTGCCATCATGCAAGTGGGTCTGAATAATGGTCCGAGTGTTTAAACGCTAACACATAAGAAATGGCAAGTAAACACCATAGTTACATATTTCCCATCATGCAAGATGGTCCGAATTAGTGTCCGAGTGTTTGAATCCTAATGCTCGACAAATGGCAAGTAAACACCATAATTACATATCTGCCATCATGCAAGAGGGTCCGAATAAGTGTCAGAGTGTTTAAACCATCATGCATGAGAAATGGCAAGTAAACACCATGATTACATATCTGCCATTATGCAAGACGGTCTGAATAAGTGTCCGAATGTTCGAATCCTAATGCACGAGAAATAGCAAGTAAACACCATAATTACATATCTACCATCATGCAAGAGTCTCTGAATATGTGTCCGAGTTTTTAAACCCTAATGCAAGAGAAATGGCAAGTAAACACCATAATTACTTATCTGCCATCATGCAAGTGGGTCCGAATAAGTTCCGAGTGTTTAAACCCTAATGCATGAGAAATGGCAAATAAACACCATAAATATATATCTGCCATCAAGCAGGAGGGTCTGAATAAGTGTCTGAGTGCTCGAATCATAATGCTCGAGAAATGGAAAGTAAACACTAGAATTACATATCTGCCATCATGCAAGAGGGTCCGAATAAGTGTCCGAGTGTTTAAATCCTAATGCATGATAAATGGCAAATATTTGCCGTAATTACATCTCTGCTATCATGCAAGAGGATTCGAATAAGTGACCGAGTGTTTAAACGCTAATGCATAAGAAATAGCAAGTAAACCCCATAATTACATATCTGCCATCGTGCAAGATGGTCCGAATAAGTGTTCGGGTGTTTGAATCCTAATGCTCAAGAAATGGCAAGTAAACACCATAATTACATATCTGCCATCATGCAAGAGGGTCCGAATACGTGTCCGAGTGTTTAAACCCTAATGCATGAGAAATGGCAAGTAAACACCATAATTACATATCTGTCATCATGGAAGAAGGTTCGAATAAGTGTCCGAGAGTTTGAACCCTAATGCATAAGAAAAGGCAAGCAGACACCATAATTACATATCTGCCATCATGCAAGAAGCTCCGAACAGTTTAAACCCTAATGCACGAGAAATGGCAAGTAATCACCATAATTACATATCTGCCATCATGTAAGAGGGTTCAAATAAGTGTCCGAGTGTTTAAACGCTAATGCATAAGAAATTGCAAGTGAAGACCATAATTACATTTCTGCCCTCATGAAAGATGGTCCAAATAAGTGTCCGAGTGTTTGAATCCTAAGGCTCAAGAAATGGCAAGTAAACACCATAATTACATATCTGCCATCGTGCAAGAGGTTCCGAATAAGTGTCTGAGTGTTTAAACCCTAATGCTAGAGAAATGGAAAGTAAACACCATAATTACATATCTACCATCATGCAAGAGGGTTTGAATAAGTGTCCGAATGTTCGAATCCTAATGCTCGAGAAATGGCTAGTAAACACCATAATTATATATCTGCCATCATGCAAGAGTGTCCGAATAATTGTCCGAGTTTATAAACCCTAATGCATCAGAAAATGGCAAGTAAACACCATAATTACTTTTCTGCCATCATGCAAGAGGGTCCGAATAAGTGTCCGAGTGTTTAAACCCAAATGCATGAGAAATGGAAAATAAACACCACAAATATATATCTTCCATCATACATGAGGGTCTGAATAAGTGTCCGAGTGTTCGAATCCTAATGCTCGAGAAATTCGAAGTAAACACCATAATTACATATCTGCCATCACGCAAGAGGGTACAGATAATTGTCAAAGTGTTTAAACCCTAATGTATGAGAAATGGCAAATATTTACCTTAATTGCATATCTGCAATCATGCAAGAGGGTTCGAAGAAGTGTCCGAGTGTTCAAACGCTAATGCATAAGAAATGGCAAGTAAACAGCATAATTACATATCTGCCATCATGCAAGATGGTCCGAATAAGTGTCCGAGTGTTCGAATCCAAATGCTCGAGAAATGCAAGTAAACCCCATACTTACATATCTGTCATCATGCAAGAGGGTCCGAATAAGTGTCCGAGTGTTTAAACCCTAATGCAAGAGAGATGGAAAATAAACACCATAATTACATATCTGCCATCATGCAAGAGGGTCCGAATAAGTGTACGAATGTTCGAATCCTAATGCTCGAGAAATGGCAAGTAAACACCATAATTAGATATCTGCCATCTTGCAAGAATGTCCGAATAAGTGTCTGAGTTTTTAAACCCTAATGCGTTAGAAATGGCAAGTAAACACCATAATTATTTATCTGCCATCATGCAAGAGGGTCCGAATAAGTGTCCGAGTGTTTAGACCCTAATGCATGAGAAATGGCAAGTAAACACCATAATTACATATCTGCCATCATACAAGAGGGTCTGAATCAGTGTCCGAATGTTCGAATCCTAATGCACGAGAAATGGCAAGTAAACACCATAATTACATATTTGCCATCATGCCACAGTGTCTGAATAAGTGTCCGAGTTTTTAAACCCTAATGCAAGAGAAATGGCGAGTAAACACCATAATTACTTATCTGCCATCATGCAAGAGGGTCCGAATAATTGTCCTTGTGTTTAAACCCTAATGCATGAGAACTGGCAAGTAAACACCACAATTACATATCTGCCATCATGAAAGGGGGTCCAAGTAAGTGTCTGAGGGTTTAAACCCCAATGCACGAGAAATGGCAAATAAACACCATAAATATAAATCTGCCATCACACAAGATGGTCAGAATAAGTGTGCGAGTGTTCGAATCCTAATGCTCGAGAAATGCCAAGTAAACACCATAATTACATATCTGCCATCATACAAGATGGTCCGAATAAGCGTCCGAGTGTTTGAATCCTAATGCTCGAGAAATGGCAAGTAAACACCATAATTACATATCTGCCATCATGCAAGAGGGTCCGAATAAGTGTCCGAGTATTTAAACCCGAATGCATGAGAAATGGCAAGTAAACACTATAATTACATATCTACCATCATGCAAGAGGGTCCGAATAAGTGTCCGAGTGTTTAAACCCTAATGCATGAGAACTGGAAAGTAAACACCATAATTACATATCTGCCATCATGCAAGAGGGTCCGGGCAAGTGTCTGAGGGTTTAAACCCCAATGCACGGGAAATGGCGAATAAACACCATAATTACATATCTGCCATCATGCAAGACGGTCCAAATAAGTGTTAGAGTGTTTAGACCCTAATGCAAGAGAGATGGCAAACAAACACCATAATTACATATCTACCATCATGCAAGAGGGTCCGAATAAGTGTCCGAAAGTTTGAACCCTAATGCATAAGAAAAGGCAAGCTGACACCATAATTACATATCTGCCATAATGCAAGATGGTCCGAACAAGTGTCCGAGCGTTTAAACCCTAATGCACGAGAAATGGCAAGTAAACACCATAATTACATATCTGCCATCATGCAAGATGGTCCGAATAAGTGTCCGAGTGTTTGAATCCAAATGCTCGAGAAATGCAAGTACACACCATAATTACATATCTGCCATCATGCAAGATGGTCCGAATAATTGTCCGAATGTTTGATTCCTAAGGCTTGAGAAATGGCAAGTAAACACCATAATTA
Source organism: Camellia sinensis (assembly GCF_055761805.1). Classification (NCBI taxonomy): domain Eukaryota; kingdom Viridiplantae; phylum Streptophyta; class Magnoliopsida; order Ericales; family Theaceae; genus Camellia; species Camellia sinensis. The sequence goes on along the minus strand of NW_028129474.1, from coordinate 9,855,291 downwards.
CATATCTGCCATCATGCGAGAGGGTCTGAATAAGTGTCCGAATGGTCGAATCCTAATGCTCGAGAAATGGCAAGTAAACACCATAACTACTTATCTGCCATCATGCAAGAGAGTCCGAATAAGTGTCCGAGTGTTTAAATCCTAATGCAAGAGAAATGGCAAATAAACGCCACAAATATATATCTGCCATCATGCAGGAGGGTTTGAATAAGTGTCCGAGTGTTCGAATCCTAATGCTCGAGAAATTCGAAGTAAACACCATAAATACATATCTACCATCATGCAAGAGGGTCCGGATAATTGTCCGAGTGTTTGAACCCTAATGCAGGAAAAATGGAAAATATTTACCTTAATTACATATCTGCCATCATGCAAGAGGGTCCGAATAAGTTTCCGAGTGTTTAAACGCTAATGCATAAGAAATGGCAAGTAAACACCATAATTACATATCTGCCACCATGCAAGATGGTCCGAATAAGTGTCCGAGAGTTTGAACCCTAATGCATAAGAAAAGGCAAGCAGACACCATAATTACATATCTGCCATCATGCAAGAAGCTCCGAACAAGTCTCCAAGCGTTCAAACCCTAATGCACGAGGAATGGCAAGTAAACACCATAATTACATATCTACCGTCATGTAAGAGGGTCCAAATAAGTGTCCGAGTGTTTAAACGCTAATGCATAAGAAATGGCAAGTAAAGACCATAATTACATATCTGCCATCATGAAAGATGGTCCAAATAAGTGTCCGAGTGTTTGAATCCTAAGGCTCGAGAAATGGCAAGTAAACACCATAATTACATATCTGCCATCGTGCAAGAGGGTCCGAATAAGTGTCTGAGTGTTTAAACCCTATTGCAAGAGAAATGGTAAGTAAACACCATAATTACATATCTGCCATCATGCAAGAGGGTTTGAGTAAGTGTCCGATTGTTCGAATCCTAATGCTCGAGAAATGGCTAGTAAACACCATAATTATATATCTGCCATCATGCAAGAGTGTCCGAATAATTGTCCGAGTTTATAAACCCTAATGCATGAGAAATGGCAAGTAAACACCTTAATTACTTTTTTGCCATCATGCAAGAGGGTCCGAATAAGTGTCCGAGTGTTTAAACCCAAATGCATGAGAAATGGCAAATAAACACCACAAATATATATCTTCCATCATACAAGAGGGTCTGAATAAGTGTCCGAGTGTTCCAATCCTAATGCTCGAGAAATGCGAAGTAAACACCATAATTATATATCTGCCATCACGCAAGAGGGTACGGATAATTGTCAAAGTGTTTAAACCCTAATGCATGAGAAATGGCAAATATTTACCTTAATTACATATCTACCATCATGCAAGAGGGTTCGAAGAAGTGTACGAGTGTTTAAACGCTAATGCATAAGAAATGGCAAGTAAACACCACAATTACATATCTGCCATCATGCAAGATGGTCCGAGTAAATGTCCGAGTGTTCGAATCCAAATGCTCGAGAAATGAAAGTAAACCCCATAAGTACATATCTGCCATCATGCAAGAGGGTCTGAATAAGTGTCCGAATGTTCTAATCCTAATGCACAAGAAATGGCAAGTAAAAACCATAATTACATATCTGCCATCATGCAAAAGTGTCCGAACATGTGTCCGAGTTTTTAAACCCAAATGCAAGGGAAATGGCATGTAAACACCATAATTACTTATCTGCCATCATGCAAGAGGGTCCGAATAAGTGTCTGAGTCTTTAATCCCTAATGCATGAGAAATGGCAAATAAACAACATAAATATATATCTGCCATGATGCAGGAGGGTTTGAATATGTGTCCGAGTGTTCGAATCCTAATGCTCGAGAAATGGGAAGTAAATACCATAATTACATATCTGTTATCATGCAAGAGGGTCTGAACAAGTGTCCGAGTGTTTAAACCCTAATGCAAGAGAGATGGAAAATAAAAACCCTAATTACATATCTGCCATCATGAAAGAGGGTCCGAATAAGTGTCCGAATGTTCGAATCCTAATGCTCGAGAAATGGCTAGTAAACACCATAATTACATATCTGCCATCATGCAAGAGTGTCCGAATAAGTGTCCGAGTTTTTAAACCCTAATGCATTAGAAATGGCAAGTAAACACCATAATTATTTATCTGCCATCATGCAAGAGGGTCCCAATAAATGTCCGAGTGTTTAAACTCTAATGCATGAGAAATGGAAAATAAACACCATAAATACATACCTTCCATCATACAAGAGGGTCTCAATAAGTGTCCGAGTGTTCGAATCCAAATGCTCGAGAAATGCCAAGTAAACAACCTAATTACATATCGGCCATCTTGCAAGAGGGTCCGAATAATTGACCGAGTGTTTAAACACTAATGCATGATAAATGGCAAATATTTACCATAATTACATATCTGCCATCATGCAAGAATGTCCGAATAGGTGTCCGAGTGTTTAAATGCTAATGCATAAGAAATGGGAAATAAACGCCATAATTACATATCTGCCATCAAGCAAGATGGTCCGAATTAGTGTCCGAGTGTTTGAATCCTAATGCTCGAGAAATGGCAAGTAAACACCATAATAACATATCTGCCATCATGCAAGAGGGTCCGAATAAGTGTCCGAGTGTTTAAACCCTAATGCATGAGAAATGGCAAATAAACAACATAATTACACATCTGCCATCGTGCAAGAGGGTCTGAATAAGTGTCCGAATGTTCGAATCCTAATGCATGAGAAATATCAAGTAAACACCATAATTACATATTTGCCATCATGCAATAGTGTCCGAATAAGTGTCCGAGATTTTAAACCCTAATGCAAGAGAAATGGCAAGTAAACACCATAATTACTTATCTGCCATCATGCAAGAGGGTCCGAATTAGTGTCCTAGTGTTTAAACCCTAATGCATGAGAACTGGGAAGTAAACACCATAATTACATATCTGCCATCATGCAAGACAGTCCGAGTAAGTGTCTGAGGGTTTAAACCCCAATGCTCGAGAAATGGCAAACAAACACCGTAAATATAAATCTGCCATCACACAAGAGGGTCAGAATAAGTGTGTGAGTGTTCGAATCCTAATGCTCGAGAAATGCCAAGTAAACACCATAATTACAATATCTGCCATCTTGCAAGAGGGTCCGAATAATTGTCCGAGTGTTTAAACCCTAATGCGTGATAAATGGCAAATATTTACCATAATTACATATCTGCCATCAAGCAAGATGGTCCGAATAAGTTTCCGAGTGTTTGAATCCTAATGCTCAAGAAATGGAAAGCAAACACCATAATTACATATCTGCCATCATGCAAGAGGGTCCGAATAAGTGTCCGAGTATTTAAACCCTAATGCATGAAATATGGCAAGTAAACACTATAATTACATATCTGCCATAATGCAAGAGGGTCCGAATAAGTGGCCGAGTGTTTAAACCCTAATGCATGAGAACTGGAAAGTAAACACCATAATTACATATCTGCCGTCATGCAAGAGGGTCCGAATAAGTGTCATAGTGTTTAAACCCTAATGCATGAGAAATGGCAAGTAAACACCATAATTACATATCTGCCATCATGATAGAGTGTCCGAATAAGTGTTCGAGTTCTTAAACCCTAATGCATGAGAAATGGCAAGTAAACACCATAATTACATATCAGCCATTATACAAGAGGGTCCGAATAAGTGTCCGAGTGTTTAGACCCTAATGCAAGAGAGATGGAAAATAAAAACCATAATTACATATCTACCATCATGCAAGAGGGTCCGAATAAGTGTCCGAGAGTTTGAACCCTAATGCATAAGAAAAGGCAAGCTGACCCCATAATTACATATCTGCCACAATGCAAGATGGTCCGAACAAGTGTCCGAGCGTTTAAACCCTAATGCGCGAGAAATGGCAAGTAAACACCATAATTACATATCTCCCATCATGCAAGATGGTCCGAATAAGTGTCCGAGTGTTTGAATTCAAATGCTCGAGAAATGCAACTAACACCGTAATTACATATCTGCCATCATGCAAGATGGTCCGAATAATTGTCCGAGTGTTTGATTCCTAAGGCTCAAGAAATGGCAAGTAAACACCATAATTATATATCTGCCATCATGCAAGATGGTCCGAATAAGTGTCTGAGTGTTTAAACCCTAATGCATGAGAAATGGCAAGTAAACACCATAATTACATATCTGCGATCATCCAAGAGGGTCTGAATAAGTGTCCGAATGTTCGAATCCTAATGCTCGAGAAATGGCAAGTAAACACCATAATTACTTATCTGCCATCATGCAAGAGAGTCCGAATAAGTGTCCGAGTGTTTAAATCCTAATGCAAGAGAAATGGCAAATAAACGGCACAAATATATATCTGCCATCATGCAGGAGGGTCTGAATAAGTGTCCGAGTGTTCGAATCCTAATGCTCGAGAAGTGCGAAGTAAACACCATAAATACATATCTACCGTTATGCAAGAGGGTCCGGATAATTGTCCGAGTGTTTGAACCCTAATGCAGGAGAAATGGAAAATATTGACCTTAATTACATATCTGCCATCATGCAAGAGGGTCCGAATAAGTGTCTGAGTGTTTAAACGCTAATGCATAAGTAATGGCAAGTAAACACCATAATTACATATCTGCCACCATGCAAGATGGTCCGAATAAGTGTCCGAGTGTTTGAATCCAAATGCTCGAGAAATGCAAGTAAACACCATAATTACATATCTGCCATCATGCAAGAGGGTCTGAATTAGTGTCCGAATGTTCGAATCCTAATGCACGAGAAATAGCAAGTAAACACGAAATTACATATCTGCCATCATGCAAAAGTGTCCGAACAAGTGTCCGAGTTTTTAAACCCTAATGCAAGAGAAATGGCAAGTAAACACCGTAATTACTTATCTGCCATCATGCAATAGGGTCCGAATAAGTGTCTGAGTCTTTAATCCCTAAAGCATGAGAAATGGCAAATAAACAACAAAAATATATATCTGCCATCGTGCAGGAGGGTCTGAATAAGTATCCGAGTGTTCGAATCCTAATGCTCGAGAAATGGAAAGTAAACACCATAATTACATATCTGTCACCATGCAAGAGCGTCCGAATAAGTGTCAGAGTGTTTAAACCCTACTGCAAGAGAGATGGCAAATAAACACCATAATTACATATCTGCCATCACAAAAGAGGGTCCGAATAAGTGTCCGAATGTTCGAATCCTAATGCTCGAGAAATGGCAAGTAAACACCATAATTACATATCTGTCATCATGCAAGAGTGTCCGAATAAGTGTTCGAATTTTTAAAGCTTAATGCATTAGAAATGGCAAGTTAACACCATAATTAGTTATTTGCCATCATGCAAGTGGGTCTGAATAAGTGTCCGAGTGTTTAAACTCTAATGCATGAGAAATGGCAAATAAACACCATAAATATATATCTGCCATCATACAAGAGGGTCATAATAAGTGTCTGAGTGTTCGAATCCTAATGCTCGAGAAATGCCAAGTAAACACCATAATCACATATCTGCCATCGTGCAAGTGGGTCCGAATAATTGTCCGAGTGTTTAAACCCTAATGCATAATAAATGGCAAATAATAACTATAATTACATATTTGCCATCATGCAAGAGGGTTCGAATAATTGTCCGAGTGTTTAAACGCTAAAGGATAAGAAATGGCAAGTAAACACCATAATTACATGTCTGCCATCATACAAGATGGTCCGAATAAGTGTCCATGTGTTTGAATCCTAATGCTCGAGAAACGGCAAGTAAACACCATAATTACATATCTACCGTCATGCAAGAGGGTCCGAATAAGTGTTCGAGTGTTTAAACCCTAATGCATGAGAAATGACAAGTAAACACCATAATTACATATCTGCCATCATGCAAGAGGGACTGAATAAGTGTCTGAATGTTCGAATCCTAATGCACAAGAAATAGCAAGTAAGCACCATAATTACATATCTGCCATCATGCAAGATGGTCCAAATAAGTGTCCGAGTGTTTGAATCCAAATGCTCGAGAAATGCAAGTAAACACCATAATTACATATCTGCCATCACGCAAGAGGGTCCGAGTAAGTGTCCGAGTGTTAAACTCTAATGCGTGAGAAATGGAAAGTGAACACGATAATTACATATCTGCCAACATGCAAGAGGGTCTGAATAAGTGTTCGAATGTTCGAATCCTAATCCTCGAGAAATGGCAAGCAAACACGATAATTACAAATCTGCCAACATGCAAGAGTGTCCGGGTAAGTGTTCGAGTTTTTAAACCCTAATGCATGAGAAATGGCAAGGAAAACACCACAATTACTTGTCTGCCGTCATGCAAGAGGGTCCGAATAAGTGTCTGTGTTTTTAAACCCTAATGCATGAGAAATGGCAAGTAAACACCATAAATATATATCTGCCATCATGCAAGAGGGTCTGAATAATCATCCGAGTGTTCGAAAACTATTTCTCGAGAAATGCCAAGTAAATACCATAATTACATATCTGCCATCATGCAAGATGGTCCGAATAAGTGTCCGAGTGTTTGAATCCTAATGCTCGATAAATGGTAAGTAAATACCATAATTACATATCTACCACCATGCAAGAGCGTCCGAATAAGAGTCCGAGTGTTTAAACCCTAATGCTTGAGAAATGGCATGTAATGACCCCCAAATGCGTATAGAAAGTCATCCTTATTTAATTAGGGTTTAATGTGTTTTAATTCAACTATATCTATCGGAATTAAAGAATTATCTGCTGAGTTATGGCGACCTTTATTGTATCGGCTTGAAATTTTTTTTTTACCCTCCGCTCGAGCATGGGCTCATTTTTGACATTCTTAATAGTGTATTTGGAATGTTCTTACCTTATTTTGGGTTATTGTTTGAGGTGGTGGTATGATGGTAAAGTAAGATTGGACCAACGAATTTAATTCGAATAGTTAATCTACGATCAGCCGTCATTCATTTGTCCATTTCTTTTTCCACACTTTGAATTTGAATGTGAGGTTAGAACCATTGGAAAGCTTATTTCCGGGGCTTCGATTTGGACACAAGAACGACCTAGAACGGAGTCCCGATGAGAGAGTTATACCCGTTTGAAATTTTCACATCTGTGCTGGAAGCAGAGCCGCACGTGCGGGGAATAGCGCCGCACGTGCGGCCTGTGCGGGACAGCTGCTCTAAAAACGGGATTTTGGGGCCATTTCTTGCAATTTCTTTTCCTCTCTTCTTCTCCCCTCTTCCATGTCCGAAACCCTAGCCCCAAATCCTTGAATTCCTTTACTTTGCTCATGATCCACCATGGTTTTTGGCATCAAGGATGGAGAACAAGGGAGGATCAATGTTTTTACCCGATTAGAACTTGGATTTGTGAAGGCTTCTTCTCAAGCTCACTTCTTTGCTTGATTATTGAGGTAATGGTTTGAATACTCTTCAATACTTATATCCATAGATAGATTTGTGACATTTTAGTATCTAAATACAAAATTTCCATGTTTAGAGCTTGTAGTGTATAGTATGAGATTTGGGGTTTTATGGTTTGAAGATGTTGGGAGTTAAATTGGTGGGTTTAAATGATGAATTGTGAATCCTAGATGTAGAATCATTGGGAAAATTGGAATTAAAAGTGGTAATTTAAGAAGTGTGAATTTTTGTTAAAAATCCTCATTTTTCTTGAAACCCTAGGTTGATTAATGATGATACCCAATGATTTGGCCCAAATTGAAAGTAGCATAATGAAATTGAGGTATTGAATTATATGTGTTCAAGTTTAATTAGAATTTGGAAATGTTTGAAAATTATGTTTAAAATTTGCGAATGAACTTTGTTATGAATATTGGAATTCATGCTAGCATGTGAAGGGAAAATTGGGGAAATAATCTATTAATGGTATGAATGATATGAACTTGGTTTTGGAATGTTGAAATGGAATTTAAGAATTTCTCTTGAATTATGTTGAATTATATTTAATGATGTTGAGTTGAATCATGTTGCTTATGTTGAATTGTAGTGATTATGTGAGATGGTATTGACTATGTTGACTTTGATTTTTGTGACCTAAAATATAGAGTTTTCCAAAATGGGTTAATCCCAAATTATTTTGCTAAATACTTGTGGGCTTGCTCAGTTATTAAAATCAAGAGAATGATTTATTTTTGGAAAAATATGGAAGATGTCCATACAATTCCTTCCTATCTTGAAATCGAAGTGATTGATTAAAAATTCCATATTGTGTTTGTAAGAATGGTAATCTTCTATTTCTATATATAGATATATTGAGATGGAGGAAATTGTGGTATAATGGATGGATAATGGTAGGCTTGTGAAGAATAATAAAGGAAGGAAAGAGAACTAATGACTAAGTTATATATGTGTACAGGGCATACTTCAGGAGGGCCAAGCACTCCGTTGTAGCACTGTGAGTAGTAGTACTTCGATGTATCTCTAACCATTAATGATTATTGTTATCGACGTTATGATCTTCGTCATAAGAATTATGTTGACATGTATGTTATGTATGCTACGTAAATATTGTGAAATTATGGAAACACCAAAGGTGTATGCTATATGAGGAACATTGTGAAATTATGGAAACATCAAAAAGGATTTGTGAAATATGCATCTCGAATTTGTGAAGTATGGATCACCAACTTGTGAAATATGAAACGATGTGGCCGAGGGCCATTTGTGCAGTATGAATTTCCGAGTTGTGAATTGTGAAACTATGAAGCCAAGAGCCGAATTGTGAACCTATGAAACCCAAAAGCTAATTTATGCATATGTGAATTTATGAGGCCGAGGGCCGACTTGTGAATTTATGTGGCCAGGGGCCATTTGTGAACTATGAACCTATGTGGCCAGGGGCCATTTGTGAAATTATGAAGCTATGAGGCCAAGGGCCAAACTTGTGAACTTGTGAATTTATGAGGCCAAGGGCCGACTTGTGAATTTATGTGGCCAGGGGCCATTTGTGAACTATGAACCTATGTGGCCAGGGGCCATTTGTGAAATTATGAAGCTATGAGGCCAAGGGCCAAACTTGTGAACTTGTGAATCCAAAGGGCCGAAGGCCGATGTGATGAGTTGTGAATCTATGAAACCTAAAGGCTATCGTGAATGTGTGAACCCCTCAGGCCAAGGGCCGAACGGTGGAATTGTGAAACCGATAAAGTCATCTGTAATCTAATGAAAATGTGCTTACTTTGTCCTATTAACTTTACGTTAATTATGTCAACTCGTGGGAATGATGTAACGGTTACCATTAGGACTCTATTAATTACAAGGCAAGGCAACTATGTTAACATATAAGAACGATTAAACAACGGTGTATACTATTGATTAATAGAACACGTGAATTAAGTCATTTACCCAAAAGAATTTATGTTCATTCTTGAAGAATAGATTCTGAGTAAATATAAGAGTAGCCATGTGTATCCATATGAATTTGAAGTTATTTTGCTATATTGTTTATGAATTGGAAGTTATTCAGAATCTACGATATAAGTGCAAAGTTTAGCATTATTATGTGACTCTCATGAGAATGTGAATTAGTCTCTTATTGTTAAGCGTACGAAAATGACATAATACAACAAGAAACACTCTGGTTATAATATGTTCCGTTTGAATTAATGAATGATGTTCAAGTATGCTCAGGTATGTTTCAAGTATATGTTACAAGTTTGAATATGCTACAAGGTCAAACAAGTTTCAAGGGCTTTATGCCAATGTTTCAAGGGCCTCGTGCCACCACATTTCAAGGGCTTATAGCCATCAAGTTTATGTTGCAAGATTGGGCCTAAGGTCGTTATGTACTTAGCACAGAATCAGACTATTACATTGACATGTATTATGTTTCAAGTTAAGCATCATTTTATTTATGTATTACTATTCACTGAGCCCGGCTCACTCTCTATTATGTCTGTTTCTGTAGGTCAGCAACCAGGTGGTCAGTCCTAGCCAAGACGTCCGCTTTCTTTTGTCAACCTTCGTATGTCCAGGCACTGTATAAGCCATTTATTTTGTCAAGTTGTTAAGATGTTGACTTGCTTATGGGTGTCCCTCTAAGGTTGTTGCATATACTTTCATGTTCATTTTTTTTTTTTGTATACGCCCAATCATGGGGCTGGCATTGTAAATGTGTATGTATATGCTCCGGGTTATAGTTGGAACTTTATCTATCCACTATAATGCATGTGATGAATGAGATCCTGGCATGTAGAAGTAGCTCAATGGAGTTTATTTGTTTCATTATTTCCATTTTTTTCGTGCTTCCGATAAGGCCCCGTATGTTATGTTACCAGGTTACATGTCCGTTTCTGAATAGGTCATGCCCAAACTTTTAGGGGCGGGTTTGGGGCGTGACAAGTGGTATCAGAGCACGAGTTGCTATCTCACACATGAATCCATTGAGCTTTAGGATGTCTAGAAAAGACTTAGGCATCATGCATTAAACCCTTAGTGCATATGAAAGAAAGTGATGGCAACGTTAAATGTAATTTGTTAACGCTAACGATTATCACCCCTGTCCATTGTATATTCCTTGTGTGTATTGTGAATGATTGTGATGTAGAACATGGTAAGGCATGCAGATGGGGTTAAATCAACAGAATTGCGCAGCGGAAGCATGGTAAGGGTTCGAGCTGATCGGTAAGACAGTCCCTATGTCAATGATTAAATAAGATGTATGTTATCGACTGTTATTTGCGGATTGGAAGTTGCTTATCATCCGTTTAGATGAAGTGATTAAACCCTAAGTATGGAATAATCCTAAGACTAAAGAAAATGATATAGTCTTCCATGTCACAACAATGTTTAGATCTGTGATTTTGTGCAATTACTGCATATGAGTATTTGATAAGATGTGTTTGTGGGCTAACTGAACTTGTGTTGAATACGAATGGCTGTTTGAAGAAGTTATGTATATAATGACCCCTCTTAGAATTGTGTGTAATTTGTTATGGAAGTCTATAATTCGAAATTTGCATTCTGAAATATGAAATTCGACATTTGAAATCTCACACTACCATTTGTAATCTATTTTGTTATGTGTAAATTGTAATATGTAATCAATATTTCTCTACGTGATATGTATAAGGAAACAAAAGGCTAAGGTTTATGAAATTGTAGTGTTTTGACTTGGCTAATGGGAAGTACAAACATGTTGAGTTCTGGAAACATGAAATGATGAGAGACATTAGAATTATGGTAGCTGACAATTCATGAAATTATTATGATTAAAATATTTAATGATTGATAACGAGCATGGAATTGGTAATCAAGAGTTAGAATGTTGAAATTGCTACCTGGAATGTTAATAAATACAAGTATCATGATTTGTGATCACATAATGTTCGGTAGAATTTTATAGAAGTTTAATGATATAGGGAAATTGTGTTTCTTTTGTGGACTGCCAATTGACTGAAGGACATAATTTTGCTTTGATGTGTTTTTATTCTGAACCTAACGTATTGTTATCATAAACCCACCATTATTGATTAAGGATGAAATATTTATATGAGACTTAATTTAAGGCTTGTTCCTTTATTATGACACGGAAAAGAGTGTTTATTAAAAAAAAAAAAAACAAAAAAACCTTATGTGATCCGTGTTATTTAGAGATGTCATACCATCATCTGCATTCGGTACTTTTGTCAAATGATTTTAACAACAACTATGCTATACAATGTTTAAGGAAATCCATATTTTGGGCTACGAAATGTTTTATATGATAAGTATTTTCGGAAATAATAAAAATGCTATGAACTTCCGACATGTTTATGATATGATAAACTTTCTGAATAATTTTCCCAAAATGACTAGATACGCTACGGAACTCCGAATGTTCAAGGTATGACAAGTTTTCTGAAAGAGATATCTCGCTATGCATGAACGAGTTCTTCATTTGATAATTGATTGTGGCATGCTTGATGAAGGTTCTATGTTGAGCTTCAAGCTATTCTGTTTTATCTGTTATAAGTTGAATTGGAGATTGTTCTATCAAAGTTTAAATAAGTTTAATGCTATTGGGAATTATTCCATCATCTGATATCTTTGAAAGGTCTGATAAGTTCCTGTACTGTAATTTGGGAAGTATGACCATTAAGGTTTAATCTGTATTTGATTTTACTAATACTCTACTCTGAACATGTAATTCCTTGATATGAGATTTAAGTTGGTATTTGGAGTGTGTTAGGGATTTGATTTGAACTGATAAGTCTAATTTAGGTAATGAACAAAGAACCACGAAATCGTTGATTTAGAACTTAATTGCTACTGTGGGTCTAATCGTTGTACGAAGTATATACCTTTGACGCATGATTATGTCGTGAATGTTTCCTTAATCTTGAAGGAATTATGATAATGGGGGTTATTTGTGAACTTAAAAAGTTTGAATTATGTTTGATAGTTTATGAGTTGCATGCAAACGAATACTTGAAATGAATTCATTTCTGAATACCCTTAAGCTGTTCTATTATGTGGAAGATATGATTTGTGGAGTAATAAATGAAAATGTTATGAAGTATTATTATTAATTGGGTTATCAATTAGTTAGTGGAGTTGAATTACTTGTGATTTTGGGAGCAAACTCCATCGAAATTAATTGTATAGAATTGTGAATGGCTAAATGATTGAGAAATGTTATATGTCCAGGACGGAACTAGACTTGTGACAAGGTGAATCAAGTTTGGAGGACCAAACTTCTTAAGGTGGGGAGAATGTAATGACCCCCAAATGCGTATAGAAAGTCATCCTTATTTAATTAGGGTTTAATGTGTTTTAATTCAACTATATCTATCGGAATTAAAGAATTATCTGCTGAGTTATGGCGACCTTTATTGTATCGGCTTGAAATTTTTTTTTTACCCTCCGTTCGAGCATGGGCTCATTTTTGACATTCTTAATAGTGTATTTGGAATGTTCTTACCTTATTTTGGGTTATTGTTTGAGGTGGTGGTATGATGGTAAAGTAAGATTGGACCAACGAATTTAATTCGAATAGTTAATCTACGATCAGCCGTCATTCATTTGTCCTTTTCTTTTCCCACACTTTTAATTTGAATGTGAGGTTAGAACCATTGGAAAGCTTATTTCCGGGGCTTCGATTTGGACACAAGAACGACCTAGAACGGAGTCCCGATGAGAGAGTTATACCCGTTTGAAATTTTCACATCTGTGCTGGAAGCAGAGCCGCACGTGCGGGGAATAGCGCCGCACGTGCGGCCTGTGCCGCACGTGCGGCCTGTGCGGGACAGCAGCTCTAAAAACGGGATTTTGGGGCCATTTCTTGCAATTTCTTTTCCTCTCTTCTTCTCCCCTCTTCCATGTCCGAAACCCTAGCCCCAAATCCTTGAATTCCTTTACTTTGCTCATGATCCACCATGGTTTTTGGCATCAAGGATGGAGAACAAGGGAGGATCAATGTTTTTACCCGATTAGAACTTGGATTTGTGAAGGCTTCTTCTCAAGCTCACTTCTTTGCTTGATTATTGAGGTAATGGTTTGAATACTCTTCAATACTTATATCCATAGATAGATTTGTGACATTTTAGTATCTAAATACAAAATTTCCATGTTTAGAGCTTGTAGTGTATAGTATGAGATTTGGGGTTTTATGGTTTGAAGATGTTGGGAGTTAAATTGGTGGGTTTAAATGATGAATTGTGAATCCTAGATGTAGAATCATTGGGAAAATTGGAATTAAAAGTGGTAATTTAAGAAGTGTGAATTTTTGTTAAAAATCCTCATTTTTCTTGAAACCCTAGGTTGATTAATGATGATACCCAATGATTTGGCCCAAATTGAAAGTAGCATAATGAAATTGAGGTATTGAATTATATGTGTTCAAGTTTAATTAGAATTTGGAAATGTTTGAAAATTATGTTTAAAATTTGCGAATGAACTTTGTTATGAATATTGGAATTCATGCTAGCATGTGAAGGGAAAATTGGGGAAATAATCTATTAATGGTATGAATGATATGAACTTGGTTTTGGAATGTTGAAATGGAATTTAAGAATTTCTCTTGAATTATGTTGAATTATATTTAATGATGTTGAGTTGAATCATGTTGCTTATGTTGAATTGTAGTGATTATGTGAGATGGTATTGACTATGTTGACTTTGATTTTTGTGACCTAAAATATAGAGTTTTCCAAAATGGGTTAATCCCAAATTATTTTGCTAAATACTTGTGGGCTTGCTCAGTTATTAAAATCAAGAGAATGATTTATTTTTGGAAAAATATGGAAGATGTCCATACAATTCCTTCCTATCTTGAAATCGAAGTGATTGATTAAAAATTCCATATTGTGTTTGTAAGAATGGTAATCTTCTATTTCTATATATAGATATATTGAGATGGAGGAAATTGTGGTATAATGGATGGATAATGGTAGGCTTGTGAAGAATAATAAAGGAAGGAGAGAGAACTAATGACTAAGTTATATATGTGTACAGGGCATACTTCAGGAGGGCCAAGCACTCCGTTGTAGCACTGTGAGTAGTAGTACTTCGATGTATCTCTAACCATTAATGATTATTGTTATCGACGTTATGATCTTCGTCATAAGAATTATGTTGACATGTATGTTATGTATGCTACGTAAATATTGTGAAATTATGGAAACACCAAAGGTGTATGCTATATGAGGAACATTGTGAAATTATGGAAACATCAAAAAGGATTTGTGAAATATGCATCTCGAATTTGTGAAGTATGGATCACCAACTTGTGAAATATGAAACGATGTGGCCGAGGGCCATTTGTGCAGTATGAATTTCCGAGTTGTGAATTGTGAAACTATGAAGCCAAGAGCCGAATTGTGAACCTATGAAACCCAAAAGCTAATTTATGCATATGTGAATTTATGAGGCCGAGGGCCGACTTGTGAATTTATGTGGCCAGGGGCCATTTGTGAACTATGAACCTATGTGGCCAGGGGCCATTTGTGAAATTATGAAGCTATGAGGCCAAGGGCCAAACTTGTGAACTTGTGAATTTATGAGGCCAAGGGCCGACTTGTGAATTTATGTGGCCAGAGGCCATTTGTGAACTATGAACCTATGTGGCCAGGGGCCATTTGTGAAATTATGAAGCTATGAGGCCAAGGGCCAAACTTGTGAACTTGTGAATCCAAAGGGCCGAAGGCCGATGTGATGAGTTGTGAATCTATGAAACCTAAAGGCTATCGTGAATGTGTGAACCCCTCAGGCCAAGGGCCGAACGGTGGAATTGTGAAACCGATAAAGTCATCTGTAATCTAATGAAAATGTGCTTACTTTGTCCTATTAACTTTACGTTAATTATGTCAACTCGTGGGAATGATGTAACGGTTACCATTAGGACTCTATTAATTACAAGGCAAGGCAACTATGTTAACATATAAGAACGATTAAACAACGGTGTATACTATTGATTAATAGAACACGTGAATTAAGTCATTTACCCAAAAGAATTTATGTTCATTCTTGAAGAATAGATTCTGAGTAAATATAAGAGTAGCCATGTGTATCCATATGAATTTGAAGTTATTTTGCTATATTGTTTATGAATTGGAAGTTATTCAGAATCTACGATATAAGTGCAAAGTTTAGCATTATTATGTGACTCTCATGAGAATGTGAATTAGTCTCTTATTGTTAAGCGTACGAAAATGACATAATACAACAAGAAACACTCTGGTTATAATATGTTCCGTTTGAATTAATGAATGATGTTCAAGTATGCTCAGGTATGTTTCAAGTATATGTTACAAGTTTGAATATGCTACAAGGTCAAACAAGTTTCAAGGGCTTTATGCCAATGTTTCAAGGGCCTCGTGCCACCACATTTCAAGGGCTTATAGCCATCAAGTTTATGTTGCAAGATTGGGCCTAAGGTCGTTATGTACTTAGCACAGAATCAGACTATTACATTGACATGTATTATGTTTCAAGTTAAGCATCATTTTATTTATGTATTACTATTCACTGAGCCCGGCTCACTCTCTATTATGTCTGTTTCTGTAGGTCAGCAACCAGGTGGTCAGTCCTAGCCAAGACGTCCGCTTTCTTTTGTCAACCTTCGTATGTCCAGGCACTGTATAAGCCATTTATTTTGTCAAGTTGTTAAGATGTTGACTTGCTTATGGGTGTCCCTCTAAGGTTGTTGCATATACTTTCATGTTCATTTTTTTTTTGTATACGCCCAATCATGGGGCTGGCATTGTAAATGTGTATGTATATGCTCCGGGTTATAGTTGGAACTTTATCTATCCACTATAATGCATGTGATGAATGAGATCCTGGCATGTAGAAGTAGCTCAATGGAGTTTATTTGTTTCATTATTTCCATTTTTTTCGTGCTTCCGATAAGGCCCCGTATGTTATGTTACCAGGTTACATGTCCGTTTCTGAATAGGTCATGCCCAAACTTTTAGGGGCGGGTTTGGGGCGTGACATGGTAAGTAAACACCATAATTACATATCTACCATCATGCAAGAGGGTCTGAATAAATGTTCGAATCCAAATGCTCGGGAAATGGCAAGTAAACACCATAATTACATATCTACCATCATGCAAGAGTGTCCGAATAAGTGTCCGAGTTTTTAAACCCTAATGCATGAGAAATGGCATGTAAACACCATAATTACTTATCTGCCATCATGCAAGGGGGTCCGAATAAGTGTCCGAGTGTTTGAATCCAAATGCTCGAGAAATGCAAGTAAACACCATAATTACATATTGCCATCATGTAAGAGGGTCCGAGTAAGTGTCCGAGTGTTTAAACCCTAATGCATGAGAAATGGCAAGTAAACACCATAATTACATAGCTGCCATCATGCAAGAGGGTCTGAATAAGTGTTTGAATGTTCGAATCCTAATGCTCGAGAAATGGCAAGTAAACTCGATAATTACATATCTGCCTTCATGCAAGAGTGTTCGAATAAGTGTCCGAGTTTTTAAACCCTAATGTATGAGAAATTGCAAGTAAACACCATAATTACATATCTGCCATCGAGCAAGAGGGTCCGAGTAACTGTCCAAGTGTTTAAATCCTAATGCAAGAGAAATGACAAGTAAACACCATAATTACATATCTGCCATCATGCAAGAGGGTCTGAATAAGTGTCCGAATGTTCGAATCCTAATGCTCGAGAAATGGCAAGTAAACACCATAATTACATATCTGTCATCATGCAAGAGTGTCCGAATAAGTGTCCGAGTTTTTAAACCCTAACGCAAGAGAAATGGCAAGTAAACACCATAATTACATATCTGCCATCATGCAAGAGGGTCCGAATAAATGTCCGAGCGTTTAAACCCTAATGCGTGAGAAATGGCAATTAAACACCATAAAAATATTTCTACCATCATGGAGGAGGGTCTGAATAAGTGTCCGAGTGTTCGAACCCCAATGCTCGAGAAATGGCAAGTAAACACCATAATTACATATCTGCCATCAAGCAACCGGGTCCGAATAAGTGTCCGAGTGTTTAAACCCTAATGCAAGAGAGATGGCAAATAAACACCATAATTACATATCTGCCATCATGCAAGAGGGTCCGAATAAGTGTCCGAATGTTCGAATCGTAATGCGCGAGAAATGGCAACTATACAGCATAATTACATATCTGCAATCATGCAAGAGGGTCCGAATAAGTGTCCTAGTTTTTAAACGCTAATGCATTAGAAATGGCAAGCAAACACCATAATTACATATCTTCCATCATGCAAGATGGTCCGAACAAGTGTCTGAGGGTTTGAATCCTAAGGCTCAAGAAATGGCAAGGAAACACCATAATTAAATATCTGCCATCATGCAAGAGGGTCCGAATAAGTGTCTGAGTCTTTAAACCCTAATGCATGAGAAATGGAAAATAAACACCATAAATATATTTCTGCCATCAAGCAGGAGGGTCTGAATATGTGTCCGAGTGTTCGAATCCTATTGCTCGAAAATGCCAAGTAAGCACCATAATTACATATCTGTCGTCATGCAAGAGGGTCCGCATAAGTGTCCGAGTGTTTAAACGATAATGCATAAGAAATGGCAAGTAAACACCATAATTACATATCTGCCATCATGCAAGATGGTCCGAATAAGTGTCCGAGTGTTTGAATCCAAATGCTCGAGAGATGCAAGTAAACACCATAATTACATATCTGACATCATGCAAGAGGGTCCGAGTATGTGTCCGAGTGTTTAAACCCTAATGCATGAGAAATGGCTAGTAAATACCATAATTACATATCTGCCATCATGCAAGAGGGTCTGAATAAGTGTCCGAATGTTCGAATCCTAATGCTCGAGAAATGGCAAGTAAACACCATAATTAAATATCAAGCATCATGCAAGAGTGTCCGAGTAAGTGCTCGAGTTTTTAAAAACTAATGCAAGAGAAATGGCAAGTAAACACCATAATTACTTATCTGCAATCATGCAAGATGGTCCAAATAAGTGTCCGAGTGTTTGAACCCTAATGCATGAGAAATGGCAAATAAACACCATAACTATATATCTGCCATCATGCAGGAGGGTCTGAATAAGTGTCCGAGTGTTCGAATCCAAATGCTCGAGAAATGGCAAGTAAACACCATAATTTCATATCCGCCATCATGCAAGAGGGTCCGTATAAGTGTCCGGGTGTTAAAACCCTAATGCATGAGAAATGGCTATTAAACTATATAAATATATATCTGCCATCATGCAGGAGGGTCTGAATAAGTGTCCGAGTGTTCGAATCCTAATGCTCGAGAAATGGCAAGTATACACGATTATTACATATCTGCCATCATGCAAGAGGGTCCGAATTTGTGTCCGAGTGTTTAAAAACTAATGCATAAGAAATGGCAAGTAAACACCATAATTACATATCTGCCATCCTGCAATATGGTCCGAATAAGTGTCCGAGTGTTTAAACCCTAATGCATTAGAAATGGCAAGTAAACACCATAATTACTTATCTGCCGTCATGCAAGAGGGTCCGAATAAGTGTCCGAGTGTTAAAACCCTAATGCATGAGAAATGGCTATTAAACACTATAAATATATATCTGCCATCATGCAGGAGGGTCTGAATAAGTGTCCGAGTGTTCGAATCCTAATGCTCGAGAAATGGCAAGTATACATGATTATTACATATCTGCCATCATGCAAGAGGGTCCGAATTTGTGTCCGAGTGTTTAAACACTAATGCATAAGAAATGGCAAGTAAACACCATAATTACATATCTGCCATCCTGCAATATGGTCCGAATAAGTGTCCGAGTGTTTAAACCCTAATGCATTAGAAATGGCAAGTAAACACCATAATTACTTATCTGCCGTCATGCAAGAGGGTCCGAATAAGTGTCCGAGTGTTAAAACCCTAATGCATGAGAAATGGCTATTAAACACTATAAATATATATCTGCCATCATGCAGGAGGGTCTGAATAAGTGTCCGAGTGTTCGAATCCTAATGCTCGAGAAATGGCAAGTATACATGATTATTACATATCTGCCATCATGCAAGAGGGTCCGAATTTGTGTCCGAGTGTTTAAACACTAATGCATAAGAAATGGCAAGTAAACACCATAATTACATATCTGCCATCCTGCAAGATAGTCCGAATAAGTGTCCGAGTGTTTAAACCCTAATGCATTAGAAATGGCAAGTAAACACCATAATTACTTATCTGCCGTCATGCAAGAGGGTCCGAATAAGTGTCCGAGTGTTAAAACCCTAATGCATGAGAAATGGCTATTAAACACAATAAATATATATCTGCCATCATGCATGAGGGTCTGAATAAGTGTCCGAGTGTTCGAATCCTAATGCTCGAGAAATGGCAAGTATACACCATTATTACATATCTGCCAGCATGCAAGAGGGTCCGAATTTGTGTCCGGGTGTTTAAACGCTAATGCATAAGAAATGGCAAGTAAACACCATAATTACATATCTGCCATCCTGCAAGATAGTCCGAATAAGTGTCCGAGTGTTTGAATCCTAAGGCTCGAGAAATGGCAAGTAAACACCATAATTACATATCTGCCATCATGCAAGAGGGTCCGAATACGTGTCCGACTGTTTAAACCCTAATTAATGAGAAATGGCAAATAAACACCATAATTACATATCTGCCATCATGCAAGAGGCTCTGAATAAGCTTCCGAATGTGCTAATCCTAATGCTCGAGAAATGGCAAGTAAACACCATAATTACATATCTGCCATCATGCAAAAGTGTCCGAATAATTGTCCGAGTTTTTAAACCCTAATGCTCGAGAAATGGCAAGTAAACACCATAATTACTTATCTGCCACCATGCAAGAGGGTCCGAATAAGTGTCCAAGTGTTTAAACCCTAATGCACGAGAAATGACAAATAAACACCATAAAAATATATCTGCCATCATGCAGGAGGGTCTAAATAAGTGTCCGAGTGTTCGAATGCTAATGCTCGAGAAATGTGAAGTAAACACCACAATTACATATCTGTCATCATGCAAGAGGGTCCAAATAAGTGTCCGAGTGTTTAAACGTTAATGCATAAGAAATGGCTAGTAAACACCATAATTACATATCTACGATCATGCAAGATGGTCCGAATAAGTGTCCGAGTGTTTCAATCCAAATGCTCGAGAAATGCAAGTAAACACCATAATTACATATCTGCCATCATGCAAGAGGGTCCGAGTAAGTGTCCAAGTGTTTAAACCCTAATGCATGAGAAATGGCTAGTAAACACCATAATTACATATCTGCCATCATGCAAGAGGGTCTGAGTAAGTGTCCGAATGTTCGAATCCTAATGCTCGAGAAATGGCAAGTAAACACTGTAATTACATCTCTGCCATCATGCAGGAGTGTCTGAATAACTGTCCGAGTTTTCAAACCCTAATGCAAGAGAAATGGCAAGTAAACACCATAATTACTTATCTGCCATCATGCAAGAGGGTCCGATTAATTGTCCGACCGTTTAAACCCTAATGCATGAGAAATGGCAATTAAGCACCATAAAAATATATCTGCCGTCATGCAGGAGGGTCTGAATAAGTGTCCGAGAGTTCGAATCCTAGTGCTCGAGAAATGGCAAGTAAACACCATAATTACATATCTGCCATCATCCAAGAGGGTCCGAATTTGTGTCCGAGTGTTTAAACGCTAATGCATAAGAAATGGCAAGTAAACACCATAATTACATATCTGCCATCCTGCAAGATGGTCCGAATAAGTGTCCGAGTGTTTGAATCCTAAGGCTCGAGAAATGGCAAGCAAACACCATAATTACTTATCTGCCACCATGCAAGAGGGTCCGAATAAGTGTCCGAGTGTTTAAACCCTAATGCACGAGAAATGGCAAATAAACACCATAAATGTATATCTGCCATCATGCAGGAGGGTCTGAATAAGTGTCCGAGTGGTCGAATCCTAATGCTCGAGAAATGCGAAGTAAACACCAAAATTACATATCTGCTATCATGGAAGAGGGTCCAAATAAGTGTCCGAGTGTTTAAACGTTAATGCATAAGAAATGGCTAGTAAACACGATAATTACATATTTGCCATCATGCAAGATGGTCCGAATAAGTGTCCGAGTGTTTCAATCCAAATGCTCGAGAAATGCAAGTAAACACCATAATTAAATATCTGCCATCATGCAAGAGGGTCCGAGTATGTGTCCGAGTGTTTAAACCCTAATGCATGAGAAATGGCTAGTAAACACCATAATTACATATCTGCCATCATGCAAGAGGGTCAGAGTAAGTATCCGAATGTTCGAATCCTAATGCTTGAGAAATGGCAAGTAAACACCGTAATTACATATCTGCCATCATGCAAGAGCGTCCGAATAAGTGTCCGAGTTTTTAAACCCTAATGCAAGAGAAATGGCAAGTAAACACCATAATTACTTATCTGCCATCATGCAAGAGGGTCCGATTAGTTGTCCGACCGTTTAAACCCTAATGCATGAGAAATGGCAATTGAGCACCATAAAAATATATCTGCCATCATGCAGGAGGGTCTGAATAAGTGTCCGAGAGTTCGAATCCTAGTGCTCGAGAAATGGCAAGTAAACACCATAATTACATATCTGCCATCATGCAAGAGGGTCCGAAAAATGTCCGAGTGTTTAAACCCTAATGCAAGGGAGATGGCAAATAAAAACCATAATTACATATCTGCCATCATGCAAGAGGGTCCGAATACGTTTCCGAAAGTTCGAATGCCAATGCTCGAGAAATGGCAAGTAAACACCATAATTACATATATGCCATCACGCAAGAGGGTCCGAATAAGTGTCCGAGTGTTTAAACCCTAATGCATTAGAAATGGCAAGTAAACACCATAATTACTTATCTGCCATCATGCAAGAGGGTCCGAATAAGTGTCGGAGTGTTTAAACCCTAATGCATGAGAAATGGCAACCAAACACCGTAAATATATATCTGCCATCATGCAGGAGGGTCTAAATAGGTGTCCGAGTGTTCGAATCCTAATGCTCGAGAAATGGTAAGTAAACACCATAATTACATATCTGCCATCATGCAAGAGGGTCCGAATGTTCGAATACTAATGCTCGAGAAATGGCAAGTAAACACCATAATTACATATCTGCCATCACGCAAGAGTGTCCGAATAAGTGTCCGAGTTTTTGAACCCTAATGCATTAGAAATGGCAAGTAAACACCATAATTACTTATCTGCCATCATGCAAGAGGGTCCGAATAAGTGTCCGAGTGCCTAAACCCTAATGCTTGAGAAATGGGAAATAAACACCATAAATATATATCTGCCATCATGCAGGAGGGTCTAAGTAAGTGTCCGAGTGTTCGAATCCTAATGCTCGAGAAATGCCAAGTAAGCACCATAATTACATATATGCCATCATGCAAGAGGGTCCGAATAAGTGTCCGAGGGTTTAAACGCTAATGCATAAGAAATGGCAAGTAAACACCATAATTACATATCTGCCATCATGCAAAATGGTCCGAATAAGTGTCTGAGTGTTTGAATCCTGGGGTTCGAAAAATGGCAAGTAAACACCATAATTACATATCTGCCATCATGCAAGGGGGTCCGAATAAGTGTCTGAGTGTTTAAACCCTAATGCATGAGAAATGGCAAGTAACACCATAATTACATATCTGCCATCATGCAAAAGGGTCGGAATAAGTGTCCGAATGTTCGAATCCTAATGCTCGAGAAATGGCAAGTAAACACCGTAATTACATATCTACCATCATGCAAGAGTGTCTGAATAAGTGTCCGAGTTTTTAAACCCTAATACAGGATAAATGGCAAGTAAACACCATAATTACTTATCTACCATCATGCAAGAGGGTCCGAATAAGTGTCCGAGTGTTTAAACCCTAATGCATGAGAAATGGCAAATAAACACCATAAATATATATCCGCCATCATGCAGGAGGGCCTGAATAAGTATTCGAGTGTTCGAATCCTAATGCCGGAGAAATGGCAAGAAAACACCATAATTACACATCTGCCATCATGCAAGACGGTCCGAATAAGTGCCTGAGTGTTTAAACTCTAATGCAAGAGAGATTGCAAATAAACCCATAATTACATATCTGGCATCATGCAAGAGGGTGTCCGAATAAGTCTCTGAATGTTCGAATCCTAATGCCCGAGAAATGGCAAATAAACACAATAATTACATATCTACCATCATGCAAGAGTATCCGAACAAGTGTCCGGGTTTTTAAACCCTAATGCATGAGAAATGGTAAATATTTACCACAATTACAAATCTGCCATCATGCAAGAGGGTCCGCATAACTGTTCGAGTGTTTAAATGATAATGCATAAGAAATGGCAAGTAAACACCATAATTACTTATCTGCCATAATGCAAGAGGGTCCGAATAAGTGTCCGAGGGTTTAAACCCTAATGCATGAGAAATGGCAAATAAACACCATAAATATATATCTGCCATCATGCAGGATGGTCTGAATTTGTGTTCGAGTGTTCGAATCCTATTGCCCGAAAATGCCAAGTAAGCACCATAATTACATATCTGCCATCATGCAAGAGGGTCCGCATAAGTGTCCGAGTGTTTAAACGATAATGCATAAGAAATGGCAAGTAAACACTATAATTACATATCTGCCATCATGCAAGATGGTCCGAATAAATGTCCGAGTGTTTGAATCCAAATGCCCGAGAGATGCAAGTAAACACCATAATTACATATCTGCCATCATGGAAGAGGGTCCGAGTAAGTGTCTGAGTGTTTAGACACTAATGCATGAGAAATGGCTAGTAAATACCATAATTACATATCTGCCATCATGCAAGAGGGTCTGAATAAGTGTCCGAATGTTCGAATCCTAATGCTCGAGAAATGGAAAGTAAACACCATAATTACATATCAGGCATCATGCAAGAGTGTCCGAGTAAGTGCTCGAGTTTTTAAACCCTAATGCAAGAGAAATGGCAGGTAAACACCATAATTACTTATCTGCAATCATGCAAGAGGGTCCGAATAAGTGTCCGAGTATTTGAACCCTAATGCATGAGAAATGGCTATTAAACACTATAAATATATATCTGCCATCATGCAGGAGGGTCTGAATAAGTGTCCGAGTGGTCGAATCATAATGCTCGAGAAATGGCAAGTAAACACCATAATTACATATCTGCCATCATGCAAGAGGGTCCGTATAAGTGTCCGAGTGTTAAAACCCTAATGCATGAGAAATGGCTATTAAACACTATAAATATATATCTGCCATCATGCAGGAGGGTCTGAATAAGTGTCCGAGTGTTCGAATCCTAATGCTCGAGAAATGGCAAGTATACACGATTATTACATATCTGCCATCATGCAAGAGGGTCCGAATTTCTGTCCGAGTGTTTAAACACTAATGCATAAGAAATGGCAAGTAAACACCATAATTACATATCTGCCATCCTACAAGATGGTCGAATAAGTGTCCGAGTGTTTAAACCCTAATGCATTAGAAATGGCAAGTAAACCCCATAATTACTTATCTGCCGTCATGCAAGAGGGTCCGAATAAGTGTCCGAGTGTTAAAACCCTAATGCATGAGAAATGGCTATTAACCACTATAAATATATATCGACCATCATGCAGGAGGGTCTGAATAAGTGTCCGAGTGTTCGAATCCCAATGCTCGAGGAATGGAAAGTATACACCATTATTACATATCTGTCATCATGCAAGAGGGTCCGAATTTGTGTCCGGGTGTTTAAACGCTAATGCATAAGAAATGGCAAGTAAACACCATAATTACATATCTGCCATCCTGCAAGATGGTCCGAATAAGTTTCCGAGTGTTTGAATCCTAAGGCTCGAGAAACGGCAAGTAAACACCATAATTACATATCTGCCATCATGCAAGAGGGTTCGAATAAGTGTCCGACTGTTTAAACCCTAATTAATGAGAAATAGCAAATAAACACCATAATTACATATCTGCCATCATGCAAGAGGCTCTGAATAAGCTTCTGAATGTGCTAATCCTAATGCTCGAGAAATGGCAAGTAAACATCATAATTACATATCTGCCATCATGCAAATGTGTGCGAATAATTGTCCTAGTTTTTAAACCCTAATGCTCGAGAAATGGCAAGTAAACACCATAATTACTTATCTGCCACCACACAAGAGGGTCCGAATAAGTGTCCGAGTGTTTAAACCCTAATGCACGAGAAATGGCAAATAAACACCATAAATATATATCTGCCATCATGCAGGAGGGTCTAAATAAGTGTCCGAGTGTTCGAATCCTAATGCTCGAGAAATGCAAAGTAAACACCACATTTACATATCTGCCAACAAGCAAGAGGGTCCAAATAAGTGTCCGAGTGTTTAAACGTTAATGCATAAGAAATGGCTAGTAAACACCATCATTACATATCTACCATCATGCAAGATGGTCCGAATAAGTGTCCGAGTGTTTCAATCCAAATGCTCGAGAAATGCAAGTAAACACCATAATTACATATCTACCATCCTGCAAGAGGGTCCGAGTAAGTGTCCGAGTGTTTAAACCCTAATGCATGAGAAATGGCTAGTAAACACCCTAATTACATATCTTCCATCATGCATGGGGGTTTGAGTAAGTGTCCGAATGTTCGAATCCTAATGCTCGAGAAATGGCAAGTAAACACCGTAATCACATATCTGCCATCATGCAGGAGTGTCTGAATAAGTGTCCGAGTTTTCAAACCCTAATGCAAGAGAAATGGCAAGTGAACACCACAATTACTTATCTGCCATCAAGCAAGAGGGTCCGAATAAGTGTCCGAGTGTTTAAACCCTAATGCATGAGAAATGGCAAATAAACACCGTAAATATATATCTACCATCATGCAGGAGGGTCTGAAAAAGTGTCCGGGTGTTCAAATCCAAATGCCCGAGAAATGGCAAGTAAACACCATAATTACATATCTGCCATCATGCAAGAGGGTCCGAATAAGTGTCCGAGTGTTTAAATTCTAATGCGAGAGAGATGGCAAATAAAGACCATAATTACATGTCTCCCATCATGCATGAGGGTGTCCGAATAAGTGTCCGAATGTTCGAATCCTAATGCTCGAGAAATGGCATGTGAACACCATAATTACATATCAGCCATCATGCAAGAGGGTCCGAGTAAGTGTCCGAGTTTTTGAACCCTAATGAATTAGAAATGGCAAGTAAACACCATAATTACTTATCTGCCATCATGGAAGAGGGTCCGAATAAGTGTCCGAGTGTTTAAACCGTAATGCACGAGAAATGGCAAATAAACACCATAAATATATATCTGCCATCATACAAGATGGTCTGAATAAATGTCCGAGTGTTCGAGTCCTAATGCTCGAGAAATGCCAAGTAAACACCGTAATTACATATCTGCCATCATGCAAGAGGGTCTGAATAAGTTTCCGAATGTTCGAATCCTGATGCTCGAGAAATGGCAAATATTTACCATAATTACATATCTGCCATCATGCAAGAGGGTCCGAATTAGTGTCCGAGTGTTTAAACGCTAATGCATAAGAAATGGCAAGTAACACCATAATTACTTATCTGCCATCATATAAGAGGGTCCGAATAAGTGTCCGAGTGTTTAAACGCTAATGCATGAGAAATGGAAAATAAACACCATAAATATATATCTGCCATAATGCCGGAGGGTCTGAATAAGTGTCAGAGTCGTCGAATCCTAATGCTCGAGAAATGCGAGGTAAACACCATAATTACATATCTGCCATCACGCAAGAGGGTCCGAATAAGTGTCCGAGTGTTTAAGCGCTAATGCAAAAGAAATGGCAACTAAACACCATAATTACATATCTGCCATCATGGAAGATGGTCTGAATAAGTGTCCGAGTGTTTGAATCCAAATGCTCGAGAAATGCAAGTAAACACCGTAATTACATATCAGCGATCATGCAAGAGGGTCCGAGTAAGTGTCCGAGTGTTCAAACCAAAATGCATGAGAAATGGCAGGTAAATACCATAATTACATATCTGCCAGAATGCAAGAGGGTCTGAATAAGTGTCCGAAGGTTCGAATCGTAATGCTCGAGAAAAGGTAAGTAAACCCCGTAATTGCATATCTGGCATCATGCAAGAGTGTCCGACTAAGTGTCGGAGTTTTTAAACCCTAATGCATGAGAAATGGCAAGTAAACACCATAATTACTCATCTGCAATCATGCAAGAGGGTCCGAATAAGTGTTCGAGTGTTTAAACCCTAATGCATTAGAAATGGCAAGTAAACACCATAATTACTTATCTGCCATCATGCAAGAGGGTCCGAATAAGTGTCTGAGTGTTAAAACCCTAATGCATGAGAAATGGCTATTAAACACTATAAATATATATCTGCCATCATGCAGGAGGGTCTGAATAAGTGTCCGAGTGTTCGAATCCTAATGCTCGAGAAATGGCAAGTATACACCATTATTACATATCTGCCATCATGTAAGAGGGTCCGAATTTGTGTCCGAGTGTTTAAACGCTAATGCCTAAGAAATGGCAAGTAAACCCCATAATTACATATCTGCCATCCTGCAAGATGGTCCGAATAAGTGCCCGAGTGTTTGAATCCTAAGGCTCGAGAAATGGCAAGTAAACACCATAATTACATATCTGCCATCATGCAAGAGGGTCCGAATAAGTGTCCGAGTGTTTAAACCCTAATTCATGAGAAATGGCAAATAAACACCATAATTACATATCTGCCATCATGCAAGAGGCTCTGAATAAGCTTCCGAATGTGCGAATCCTAATGCTCGAGAAATGGCAAGTAAACACCATAATTACTTATCCGCCACCATGCAAGAGGGTCCGAATAAGTGTCTGAGTGTTTAAACCCTAATGCACGAGAAATGGCAAATAAACACCATAAATATATATCTGCCATCATGCAGGAGGGTCTGAATAAGTGTCCGAGTGTTCGAATCCTAATGCTCGAGAAATGCGAAGTAAACACCGTAATTACATATCTACCATCATGCAAGAGTGTCTGAATAAGTGTCCGAGTTTTTAAACCCTAATACAGGAGAAATGGCAAGTAAACACCATAATAACATATCTGCCATCAGGCAAGAGGGTCCGAATAAGTGTCCGAGTGTTTAAACCCTAATGCATGGGAAATGGCAAGTAAACACCGTAATTGCATCTCTGCCATCATGCAAAAGGGTCTCAATAAGTGTCCAAATGTTCGAATCCTAATGCTCGAGAAATGGCAAGTAAACACCATAATTATATATCTGCCATCATGCAAGAGTGCCCGAATAAGTGTCCGAGTTTTTAAACCCTAATCCATGATAAATGGCAAGTAAACAACATAATTACTTATTTGCCATCATACAAGAGGGTCCGAATAAGTGTCCAAGTGGTTAAACCCTAATGCACAAGAAATGGCAAGTAAACGCCATAATTACATATCTGCCATTATGCAAGATGGTCCGAATAAGTGTCCGAGTGTTTCAATCCTAATGCTCGATAAATGGTAAGTAAACACCATAATTACATATCTGCCACAATGCAAAAGGGTCCGAATAAGTGTCTGAGTGTTTAAACCCTAATGCATGAGAAGTGGCAAGTAAACACCATAATTACATATCTGCCATCATGTAAGAGGGTCTGAATAAGTGTCCAAATGTTCGAATCCGAATGCTCGAGAAATGGCAAGTGAGAACCATAATTACATTTCCGCAATCATGCAAGAGTGTCTGAATAAGTGTCCGAGTTTTTAAACCCTAATGCATGAGAAATGGCAAGTAAACACCATAATTACTTATCTGCCATCACGCAAGAGGGTCCGAATAAGTGTACTAGTGTTTAAACCCTAGTGCATGAGAAATGGCAAATAAACCCCATAAATATATATCTGCCATCATGCAGGAGGGTCTAAATAATTGTCCGAGTGTTCGAACCCTAATGCTCGAGAAATGTGAACTAGACACCACAATTACAGATCTGCCATCATGCAAGAGGGTCCGAATAATTGTCCGAGTGTTTAAACCCTAATGCATGAGAAATGGCAAATATTTACCATAATTACATATTTGCCATCATGCAAGAGGGCTCGAATAAGTGTCCGAGTGTGTAAACGCTAGTGCATAAGAAATGGCAAGTAAACACCATAATTACATATCTGCCATCATGCAAGAGGGTCCGAATAAGTGTCTGGGTGTTTAAACCCTAATGCACTAGAAATGGCAAGTAAACTGGATAATTACATATCTGCCATCAAGGAAGAGGGTCCGAATAAGTGTCCGAATGGTCGAATCCTAATGCTCGAGAATTGAAAGTAAGAACTATAATTACATATCAGCCATCATGCAAGAGGGTTCGAATAAGTGTCCGAGTGTTTAAACCCTAATGCATGAGAAATGGCAAATAAACACCATAAATATATATCTGCCATCATGCAAAGGGGTCCGAATAAGTGTCCGAGTGTTTGAACCCTAATGCATGAGAAATGGAAAACAAACCCCATAATTACATATCTGCCATCATGCAAGAGGGTCCGAATAAGTGTACCAGTAAAACCCTAATGCATAAGAAATGGCAAGTAAAAACCGTAATTACATATCTGCCATCATGCAAGAGGGTCCGAATAAGTGTCCGAGTGTTCGGATCCTAATGTTCGAGAAATGCAAGTAAACACCACAATTACATATCTGGCATCATGCAAGAGGGTCCAAATAAGTGTCCGAGTGTTTAAACCCTAATGCACGAGAAATGGAAATTAAACACCATAATTACATATTTGCCATCATGCAAGAAGGTCCGAATAAGTGTCCGAGTGCTTAAACCCTAATGCAAGAGAGATGGCAAATAAACACCATAATTACATATCTGCCATCATGCAAAAGGGTTCGAATAAGTGTCCAAGTGTTTGAACCCTAATGCATGAGAAATGAAAAATAAACACCATAATTACATATCTGTCGTCATGCAAGAGGGTCCGAATAAGTGTCTGAGTGTTAAAACCCTAATGCATAAGAAATGGCAAGTAAACACCAAAATTACATATCTGCCATCATGCGAGAGGGTCCGAATAAGTGTCCGAGTGTTCGAATCCTAATGATCGAGAAATGGCAAGTACACACCATAATTACATATCTGCCATCATGCAAGAGGGTCCAAATAAGTGTCCGAGTGTTTAAACCCCAATGCATGAGAAATGGTAAGTAAACACCATAATTACATATCTGCCATAATGCAAGAGGGTCCGAATAAGTGTCCGAGTGTTTAAACCCAAATGCATGAGAAATGGAAACCAAACACCATAATTACATATCTGTCATCATGCAAGAGGGTCCGAATAAGTGTCCAAGAGTTTGAACCCTAATACATAAGAAAAGGCAAGTAAACACCATAATTACATATCTGCCATCATTTAAGAAGGTCCGAATAAGTGTCCGAGTGTTTAAACCCTAATGCACGAGAACTGGTAAGCAGACACCATAATTACATATCTGTCATCATGCAAGAGGGTCTGAATAAGTGTCCGAGTGTTTAAACCCTAATGCATGGGAAATGGCAAATAAACACCACAATCACATATCTGCCATCATGCAAGAGGGTCCAAATAAGTGTCCGAGTGGTGGAATCCAAATGCTCAAGAATTGGAAAGTAAACATTATAACTACATATCTGCTGCCATGCAGGAGGGTCCGAATAAGTGTCCGAGAATTTGAACCCTAATGCATAAGAAATGGCAAGTAAACACCATAATTATATATCAGCCATCGTGCAAGAGGGTCCGAATAAGTGTCCCAGTGTTTAAACCCTAATGCATTCGAAATGGCAAGTAAACACCATAATTACTTATCTGCCATTATGCAAGAGGATCCGAATAAGTGTCTGAGTTTTTAAACCATAATGCATGAGAAATGGCAAATAAACACCATAAATATATATCTGCCATCATACAAGAGGGTTTGAATAAGTGTCCGAGTGTTCGAATCAGAATGCTCGTGAAATGCCAGGTAAACACCATAATTACATATCTGCCATCATGCAAGAGGGTCCGAATAATTGTCCAAGTGATTAAACCCTAATGCATGATAAGTGGCAAATATTTACCACAATTACATATCTGCCATCATGCAAGAGGGTCCGAATAAGTGTCCGAGTGTTTAAATACTAATGCATAAGAAATGGCAAGTGAACACCATAATTACATATCTGCCATCATGCAAGATGGTCCGAATAAGTGTCCTAGTGTTTGAATCCTAAGGCTCGAGAAATGGCAAGTAAACACCATAATTACGTATCTACCATAATTCAAGAGGGTCCGAATAAGTGTCCAAGTGTTGAAACCCTAATGCATGAGAAAGGGCAAGTAAACACCATAACTACATATCTGCCAGCATGCAAGAGGGTCTGAATAAGTGTCCGAGTGTTTAAAACCTAATGCATGAGAAATGGCATGTAAACACCACAATTACATGTCTGCCATCATGCAAGAGGGTCCGAATATGTGTCCGAGTGTTGAAACCCTATTGCATGAGAAATGGCAAATAAACACTATGAATATATATCTGCCATCATGCAAGAGGGTCTGAATAAGTGTCCGAGTGTTCGAATCCAAATGCTCGAGAAATGCCAAATAAACACCATAATTACAAATCTGCCATCATGAAAGAGGGTCCGAATAAGTGTCCGAGTAAAACCCTAATGCATAAGAAATGGCAAGTAAAAACCATAATTACATGTCGGCCGTCATGCAAGAGGGTCCGAATAAGTGTCCGAGTGTTCGGATCCTAATGTTCGAGAAATGCAAGTAAACACCACAATTACATATCTGGCATCATGCAAGAGGGTCCAAATAAGTGTCCGAGTGTTTAAACCCTAATGCACGAGAAATGGAAATTAAACACCATAATTACATATTTGCCATCATGCAAGAGGGTCCGAATAAGTGTCCGAGTGTTTAAACCCTAATGCAAGAGAGATGGCAAATAAACACCATAATTACATATCTGCCATCATGCAAAAGGGTCCGAATAAGTGTCCGAGTGTTTAAACCCTAATGCATGAGAAATGGAAAATAAACACCATAATTACATATCTGTCGTCATGCAAGAGGGTCCGAATAAGTGTCCGAGTGTTAAAACCCGAATGCATAAGAAATGGCAAGTAAACACCAGAATTACATATCTGCCACCATGCAAGAGGATCCGAATAAGTGTCCGAGTTTTTAAACCCTAATGCATGAGAAATGGCTAATAAACACCATAAATATATATCTGCCATCATGCAAAGGGGTCCGAATAAGTGTCCGAGTGTTTGAACCCTAATGCATGAGAAATGGAAAACAAACCCCATAATTACATATCTGCCAGCATGCAAGAGGGTCCGAATAAGTGTACCAGTAAAACCCTAATGCATAAGAAATGGCAAGTAAAAACCGTAATTACATATCTGCCATCATGCAAGAGGGTCCGAATAAGTGTCCGAGTGTTCGGATCCTAATGTTCGAGAAATGCAAGTAAACACCACAATTACATATCTTTCATCATGCAAGAGGGTCCAAATAAGTGTCCGAGTGTTTAAACCCTAATGCACGAGAAATGGAAATTAAACACCATAATTACATATTTGCCATCATGCAAGAGGGTCCGAATAAGTGTCCGAGTGCTTAAACCCTAATGCAAGAGAGATGGCAAATAAACACCATAATTACATATCTGCCATCATGCAAAAGGGTTCGAATAAGTGTCCAAGTGTTTGAACCCTAATGCATGAGAAATGAAAAATAAACACCATAATTACATATCTGCCGTCATGCAAGACGGTCCGAATCAGTGTCCGAGTGTTAAAACCCTAATGCATAAGAAATGGCAAGTAAACACCAAAATTACATATCTGCCATCATGCGAGAGGGTCCGAATAAGTGTCCGAGTGTTCGAATCCTAATGATCGAGAAATGGCAAGTAAACACCATAATTACATATCTGCCTTCATGCAAGAGGGTCCAAATAAGTGTCCGAGTGTTTAAACCCCAATGCATGAGAAATGGTAAGTAAACACCATAATTACATATCTGCCATAATGCAAGAGGGTCCGAATAAGTGTCCGAGTGTTTAAACCCAAATGCATGAGAAATGGAAACCAAACACCATAATTACATATCTGCCATCATGCAAGAGGGTCCGAATAAGTGTCCAAGAGTTTGAACCCTAATACATAAGAAAAGGCAAGTAAACACCATAATTACATATCTGCCATCATTTAAGAAGGTCCGAATAAGTGTCCGAGTGTTTAAACCCTAATGCACGAGAAATGGCAAGCAGACACCATAATTACATATCTGTCATCAAGCAAGAGGGTCTGAACAAGTGTCCGAGTGTTTAAACCCTAATGCATGGGAAATGGCAAATAAACACCACAATCACATATCTGCCATCATGCAAGAGGGTCCAAATAAGTGTCCGAGTGGTGGAATCCAAATGCTCAAGAATTGGAAAGTAAACATTATAACTGCATATCTGCTGCCATGCAGGAGGGTCCGAATAAGTGTCCGAGAGTTTGAACCCTAATGCATAAGAAATGGCAAGTAAACACCATAATTATATATCTGCCATCGTGCAAGAGGGTCCGAATAAGTGTCCCAGTGTTTAAACCCTAATGCATTCGAAATGGCAAGTAAACACCATAATTACTTATCTGCCATTATGCAAGAGGATCCGAATAAGTGTCCGAGTTTTTAAACCCTAATGCATGAGAAATGGCAAATAAACACCATAAATATATATCTGCCATCATACAAGAGGGTTTGAATAAGTGTCTGAGTGTTCGAATCAGAATGCTCGTGAAATGCCAGCTAAACACCATAATTACATATCTGCCATCATGCAAGAGGGTCCGAATAATTGTCCAAGTGATTAAACCCTAATGCATGATAAGTGGCAAATATTTACCACAATTACATATCTGCCATCATGCAAGAGGGTCCGAATAAGTGTCCGAGTGTTTAAATACTAATGCATAAGAAATGGCAAGTGAACACCAGAATTACATATCTGCCGTCATGCAAGATGGTCCGAATAATTGTCCTAGTGTTTGAATCCTAAGGCTCGAGAAATGGCAAGTAAACACCATAATTACGTATCTACCATAATGCAAGAGGGTCCGAATAAGTGTCCAAGTGTTGAAACCCTAATGCATGAGAAAGGGAAAGTAAACACCATAACTACATATCTGCCAGCATGCAAGAGGGTCTGAATAAGTGTCCGAGTGTTTAAAACCTAATGCATGAGAAATGGCATGTAAACACCACAATTACATGTCTGCCATCATGCAAGAGGGTCCGAATATGTGTTCGAGTGTTGAAACCCTATTGCATGAGAAATGGCAAATAAACACTATGAATATATATCTGCCATCATGCAAGAGGGTCTGAATAAGTGTCCGAGTGTTCGAATCCAAATGCTCGAGAAATGCCAAATAAACACCATAATTACATATCTGCCATCATGAAAGAGGGTCCGAATAAGTGTCCGAGTAAAACCCTAATGCGTAAGAAATGGCAAGTAAAAACCATAATTACATATCTGCCGTCATGCAAGAGGGTCCGAATAAGTGTCCGAGTGTTCGGATCCTAATGTTCGAGAAATGCAAGTAAACACCACAATTACATATCTAGCATCATGCAAGAGGGTCCAAATAAGTGTCCGAGTGTTTAAACCCTAATGCACGAGAAATGGAAATTAAACACCATAATTACATATTTGCCATCATGCAAGAGGGTCCGAATAAGTGTCCGAGTGTTTAAACCCTAATGCAAGAGAGATGGCAAATAAACACCATAATTACATATCTGCCATCATGCAAAAGGGTCCGAATAAGTGTCCGAGTGTTTAAACCCTAATGCATGAGAAATGGAAAATAAACACCATAATTACATATCTGTCGTCATGCAAGAGGGTCCGAATAAGTGTCCGAGTGTTAAAACCCTAATGCATAAGAAATGGCAAGTAAACACCAGAATTACATATCTGCCACCATGCAAGAGGATCCGAATAAGTGTTCGAGTTTTTAAACCCTAATGCTTGGGAAATGGCTAATAAACACCATAAATATATATCTTCCATCATGCAAAGGGGTCCGAATAAGTGTCCGAGTGTTTGAACCCTAATGCAAGAGAAATGGAAAACAAACCCCATAATTACATATCTGCCATCATGCAAGAGGGTCCGAATAAGTGTACCAGTAAAACCCTAATGCATAAGAAATGGCAAGTAAAAACCGTAATTACATATCTGCCATCATGCAAGAGGGTCCGAATAAGTGTCCGAGTGTTCGGATCCTAATGTTCGAGAAATGCAAGTAAACACCACAATTACATATCTGGCATCATGCAAGAGGGTCCAAATAAGTGTCCGAGTGTTTAAACCCTAATGCACGAGAAATGGAAATTAAACACCATAATTACATATTTGCCATCATGCAAGAGGGTCCGAATAAGTGTCCGAGTGCTTAAACCCTAATGCAAGAGAGATGGCAAATAAACACCATAATTACATATCTGCCATCATGCAA
This sequence comes from Camellia sinensis, assembly GCF_055761805.1. NCBI lineage: Eukaryota > Viridiplantae > Streptophyta > Magnoliopsida > Ericales > Theaceae > Camellia > Camellia sinensis. The sequence continues at coordinate 9,819,288 of NW_028129474.1, read as the reverse complement.
AAGGGTTCGAATAAGTGTCCAAGTGTTTGAACCCTAATGCATGAGAAATGAAAAATAAACTCCATAATTATATATCTGCCGTCATGCAAGAGGGTCCGAATAAGTGTCCGAGTGTTAAAACCCTAATGCATAAGAAATGTCAAGTAAACACCAGAATTACATATCTGCCACCATGCAAGAGGGTCCGAATAAGTGTCCGAGTGTTCGAATCCTATTGATCGAGAAATGGCAAGTAAACACCACAATTACATATCTGCCATCATGTAAGAGGGTCCAAATAAGTGTCCGAGTGTTTAAACCCCAATGCATGAGAAATGGCAAGTAAACACCATAATTACATATCTGCCATAATGCAAGAGGGTCCGAATAAGTGTCCGAGTGTCTAAACCCTAATGCATGAAAAATGGAAACCAAACACCATAATTACATATCTGCCATTATGCAAGAGGGTTCGAATAAGTGTCCAAGAGTTTGAACCCTAATGCATAAGAAAAGCCAAGTAAACACCATAATTACATATCTGCCATCATTCAAGAAGGTCCGAATAAGTATCCGAGTGTTTAAACCCTAATGCACGAGAAATGGCAAGCAAACACCATAATTATATATCTGCCATCATGCAAAAGGGTCTGAACAACTGCCCGAGTGTTTAAACCCTAATGCATGGGAAATGGCAAATAAACACCACAATCACATATCTGCCATCACGCAAGAGGGTCCGAATAAGTGTACGAGTGGCGGAATCCTAATGCTCGAGAATTGGAAAGTAAACATTATAATTGCGTATCTGCCACCATGCAGGAGGGTCCGAATAGGTGTCAGAGTGTTTGAACCCTAATGCATAAGAAATGGCAAGTAAACACCATAATTATATATCTGCCATCATGCAAGAGGGTCCAAATAAGTGTCCGAGTGTTTAAACCATAATGCATTCGAAATGGCAAGTAAACACCATAATTACTTATCTACCATCAAGCAAGAGGGTCCGAATAAGTGTCTAAGTTTTTAAACCCTAATGCATGAGAAATGGCAAATAAACACCATAAATATATATCTGCCATCATACAAGAGGGTCTGAATAAGTGTCCGAGTGTTCGAATCCTAATGCTCGCGAAATGCCAGGTTAACACCATAATTACATATCTGCCATCATGCAGAAGGGTCCGAATAATTGTCCAAGTGATTAAACCCTAATGCATGATAAATGGCAAATATTTACCATAATTCCATATCTGCCATCATGCAAGAGGGTCCGAATAAGTGTCCGAGTGTTTAAACGCTAATGCATAAGAAATGGGAAGTAAACACCATAATTACATATCTATCATCATGCAAGAGGGTCTGAATAAGTGTCCGAATGTTCGAATCCTAATGCACGAGAAATGGCAAGTAAACACCATAATTACATATCTGCCATCATGCAAGAGTGTCCGAATATGTGTCCGAGTTTTTGAACCCTAATCCAGGAGAAATGGCAAGCGAACACCATAATTACTTATCTACCATCTTGCAAGAGGGTTCGAATAAGTGTCCGAGTGTTTAAACCCTAATGCATGAGAAATGGCAAATACACACCATAAATATATATCTGCCATCATGCTGGAGGGTCTAAATAAGTGTCCGAGTGTTCGAATCCTAATGCTCGACAAATGCGAAGTAAACACCATAATTACATATCTGCCATCATGCAAGAAGGTCCGAATAATTGTCCGAGTGTTTAAACCCTAATGCATGAGAAATAGCAAATATTTACCATAATTACATATTTGCCATCATGCAAGAGGGTCCGAACAAGTGTCCGAGTGTTTAAACGCTAATGCATAAGAAATGGCAAGTAAACACAGTAATTACATATGTGCCATCATGCAAGATGGTCCGAATAAGTGTTCGAGTGTTTGAATCCTAATGCTCGAGAAATGCAAGTAAACACCATAATTACATATCTGCCATCATGCAAGAGGGTCCGAATAAGTGTCCGTGTGTTTAGACGCTAATGCTTGAGAAATGGGAAGTAAACACCATAATTAAATATCTGCCACCGTGGAAGAGGGTTCGAATAATTGTCCGAGTGTTTAAACCCTAATGCATGGGAAATGGAAAATAAACACCATAATTACATATCTGCTATCATGCAAGAGGGTCCGAATAAGTGTCCGAGTGTTTTAATCCTCATGCTCGAGAAATGGCAAGTAAATACCATAATTACATATCTGCCATTATGCAAGAGGGTTCAAATAAGTGTTCAAGTGTTCAAATCCTAATGCCCGAGAAATGGCAAGTAAACACCATAATTACATATCTGCCATCATGTAACAGGGTCCGAATAAGTGTCCGAGTATTTAAACCGTAATGCATGAGAAATGGCAAGTAAACACCATAATTACGTATTTGCTATCATGCAAGAGGGTCCGAAAAAGTGTCCGAGAGTTTGAACCCTAATGCAAAAGAAATGGCACGTAAACACCATAATTACATATCTGCCATCGTGCAAGAGGGTCAGAATAAGTGTCCGAGTTTTTAAACCCTAATGCAAGAGAGATGGCAAATAAACACCATAATTATATATCTGCCATCATGTAAGAGGTTCCGAATAGATGACCAAGTGTTTAAACCCTAATGCATGAGAGATGGCCCGCAAACACCATAATTACATATATGCCACCATGCAAGTGGGTCTGAATAAGTGTCCACGTGTTTATACGCTAATGCATGAGAAATGGAAAATAAACACCATAATTACATATCTGCCATCATGCAAGAAGGTCCGAATAATTGTCCGAGTGTTTAAACCCTAATGCATGAGAAATAGCAAATATTTACCATAATTACATATTTGCCATCATGCAAGAGAGTCCGAACAAGTGTCCGAGTGTTTAAACGCTAACGCATAAGAAATGGCAAGTAAACACCGTAATTACATATGTGCCATCATGCAAGATGGTCCGAATAAGTGTTCGAGTGTTTGAATCCTAATGCTCGAGAAATGCAAGTAAACACCATAATTACATATCTGCCATCATGCAAGAGGGTCCGAATAAGTGTCCGTGTGTTTAGACGCTAATGCTTGAGAAATGGGAAGTAAACACCATAATTAAATATCTGCCACCATGGAAGAGGGTTCGAATAATTGTCCGAGTGTTTAAACCCTAATGCTTGGCAAATGGAAAATAAACACCATAATTACATATCTGCTATCATGCAAGAGGGTCCGAATAAGTGTCCGAGTGTTTGAATCCTCATGCTCGAGAAATGGCAAGTAAATACCATAATTACATATCTGCCATTATGCAAGAGGGTCCAAATAAGTGTCCAAGTGTTCAAATCCTAATGCCGGAGAAATGGCAAGTAAACACCATAATTACATATCTGCCATCATGTAACAGGGTCCGAATAAGTGTCCGAGTATTTAAACCGTAATGCATGAGAAATGGCAAGTAAACACCATAATTACGTATTTGCCATCATGCAAGAGGGTCCGAAAAAGTGTCCGAGAGTTTGAACCCTAATACAAAAGAAATGGCACGTAAACACCATAATTACATATCTGCCATCGTGCAAAAGGGTCAGAATAAGTGTCCGAGTTTTTAAACCCTAATGCAAGTGAGATGGCAAATAAACACCATAATTATATATCTGCCATCATGTAAGAGGTTCCGAATAGATGACCAAGTGTTTAAACCCTAATGCATGAGAGATGGCCCGCAAACACCATAATTACATATATGCCACCGTGCAAGTGGGTCCGAATAAGTGTCCGCGTGTTTATACGCTAATGCATGAGAAATGGAAAATAAACACCATAATTACATATCTGCCATCATGCAAGAAGGTCCGAATAATTGTCCGAGTGTTTAAACCCTAATGCATGAGAAATAGCAAATATTTACCATAGTTACATATTTGCCATCATGCAAGAGAGTCCGAACAAGTGTCCGAGTGTTTAAACGCTAACGCATATGAAATGGCAAGTAAACACCGTAATTACATATGTGCCATCATGCAAGATGGTCCGAATAAGTGTTCGAGTGTTTGAATCCTAATGCTCGAGAAATGCAAGTAAACACCATAATTACATATCTGCCATCATGCAAGAGGGTCCGAAAATGTGTCCGTGTGTTTAGACGCTAATGCTTGAGAAATGGGAAGTAAACACCATAATTAAATATCTGCCACCATGGAAGAGGGTTCGAATAATTGTCCGAGTGTTTAAACCCTAATGCATGGCAAATGGAAAATAAACACCATAATTACATATCTGCTATCATGCAAGAGGGTCCGAATAAGTGTCCGAGTGTTTGAATCCTCATGCTCGAGAAATGGCAAGTAAACACCATAATTACATATCTGCCATTATGAAAGAGGGTCCAAATAAGTGTCCAAGTGTTCAAATCCTAATGCCCGACAAATGGCAAGTAAACACCATAATTACAAATCTGCCATCATGTAACAGGGTCCGAATAAGTATCCGAGTATTTAAACCGTAATGCATGAGAAATGGCAAGTAAACACCATAATTACGTATTTGCCATCATCCAAGAGGGTCCGAATAAGTGTCCGGGAGTTTGAACCCTAATGCAAAAGAAATGGCACGTAAACACCATAATTACATATCTGCCATCGTGCAAGAGGGTCAGAATAAGTGTCCGAGTTTTTAAACCCTAATGCCAGAGAGATGGCAAATAAACACCATAATTATATATCTGCCATCATGTAAGAGGTTCCGAATAGATGACCAAGTGTTTAAACCCTAATGCATGAGAAATGGCCCGCAAACACCATAATTACATATATGCGACCATGCAAGTGGGTCCGAATAAGTGTCCGCGTGTTTATACGCTAATGCATGAGAAATGGAAAATAAACACCATAATTACATATCTTCCATCATGCAAGAAGGTCCGAATAGTTGTCCGAGTGTTTAAACCCTAATGCATGAGAAATAGCAAATATTTACCATAATTACATATTTGCCATCATGCAAGAGGGTCCGAACAAGTGTCCGAGTGTTTAAACGCTAACGCATAAGAAATGGCAAGTAAACACCGTAATTACATATGTGCCATCATGCAAGATGGTCCGAATAAGTGTTCGAGTGTTTGAATCCTAATTCTCGAGAAATGCAAGTAAACACCATAATTACATATCTGCCATCACGCAAGAGGGTCCGAATAAGTGTCCGTGTGTTTAGACGCTAATGCTTGAGAAATGGGAAGTAAACACCATAATTAAATATCTGCCACCATGGAAGAGGGTTCGAATAATTGTCCGAGTGTTTAAACCCTAATGCATGGGAAATAGAAAATAAACACCATAATTACATATCTGCTATCATGCAAGAGGGTCCGAATAAGTGTTCGAGTGTTTGAATCCCCATGCTCGAGAAATGGCAAGTAAACACCATAATTACATATCTGCCATTATGCAAGAGGGTCCAAATAAGTGTCCAAGTGTTCAAATCCTAATGCCCGAGAAATGGCAAGTAAACACCATAATTACGTATCTGCCATCATGTAACAGGGTCCGAATAAGTGTCCGAGTAGTGAAACCGTAATGCATGAGAAATGGCAAGTAAACACCATAATTACATATTTGCCATCATACAAGAGGGTCCGAATAAGTGTCCGAGAGTTTGAACCCAAATGCAAAAGAAATGGCATGTAAACACCATAATTACATATCTGCCATCGTGCAAGAGGGTCAGAAAAAGTGTCCGAGTTTTTAAACCGTAATGCAAGAGAGATGGCAAATAAAAACCATAATTATATATCTGCCATCATGCAAGAGGTTCCGAATAAATGACCAAGTGTTTAAACCCTAATGCATGAGAAATGGCCTGCAAACACCATAATTACATATATGCCACCATGCAGGTGGGTCCGAAAAAGTGTCCGCGTGTTTATACGCTAATGCGTGAGAAATGGAAAATAAACACCATAATTACATATCTGCCATCATGCAAGAGGGTCCGAATAAGTGTCCGAGTGTTAAAACCATAATGCATAAGAAATGGCAAGTAAACACCATAATTACATATCTGTCATCATGCAAGAGGGTCCGAACAAGTGTCCGAGTGTTCGAATCCTAATGCTCGGAAATGGCAAGTAAACAACAAAATTACATATTTGCCATCAAGCAAGAGCGTCCGAATAAGTGTCCCAGTGTTTGAACCCTATTGCATGAGAAATGGGAAGCAAACACAATAATTGCATATATGCCATCATGCAAGAGGGTCCGAATAAGTGTCCCACTGTTCGAATCCTAATGCTCGAGAAATGGCAAGTAAAGACCATAATTACATATCTGCCATCACGTAAGAGGGTCCGAATAAGTGTCCGAGTGTTCGAATCGTAATGCTCGAGAAATGGCAAGTCAACACCACAATTACATATCTGCCATCACGCAAGAGGGTCCAAATAAGTTTCCGAGTGTGTAAACCCTAATGCATGAGAAATGGCAAGTAAACACCATAATTACATATCTGCAATCATGCAAGAGGGTCTGAATAAGTGTCCCGAGTGTTTAAACCTTAATGCATGTGAAATGGCAAGCAAACACCATAATTACATATATGCCACCATACAAGTGGGTCCGAATAAGTGTCCGAGTGTTAAAACCCTAATGCATGAGAAATGGAAAGTAAACACCGTAATTACATATCTGCTATCATGCAAGAGGGTCCGAATAAGTGTCCAAGTGTTAAAACCATAATGCATAAGAAATGGCAAGTAAACACCATAATTACATATCTTCCATCATGGAAGAGGGTCCGAATAAGTGTCCGAGTGTTCGAATCCTAATGCTCGAGAAATGGAAAGTAAACAACACAATTACATATCTGCCTTCAGGCAAGAGGGTCTGAATAAGTGTCCTAGTGTTTCAACCCTAATGCATGAGAAATGGGAAGCAAACACAATAATTGCATATATGCCATCATGCAAGAGGGTCCGAATAAGTGTCCGAGTGTTAAAACCCTAATGCATGAGAAATGGAAAACAAACACAATAATTGCATATCTGCCATCATGCAAGAGGGTCCGAATAAGTGTCCGAGTGCTTAAACCCTAATGGAAGAGAGATGGCAACTAAACCCCATAATTACATATCTGCCATCATGCAAGAGGGTCCGAATAAGTGTCCGAGTGTTCGAATCGTAATGCTCAAGAAATGGCAAGTATACACCACAATTACATATCTGCCATCTGTAGACACCCCATTTTTGACCGACCTTAAGACTCAGACGTCACCAATTGGGCGCTTGGTGATGTTGCATATTGTGCTCGTTCAGAAGCCTCAGAGTCGCGGCCGTGAGCCCCGCCTCCGGACTCCCGAACCCTCTTCTATGCCTTGCCTAGGTTTGCGAACCAGACTCAGTTTTTCTCTGTTTCTTTTCCTGAGGGGAGGGAGAGGTCCTGTAGACCATCTCTTAGTGGCCGTGGGCTAAATTTTGTGGCCATAGGCCATTTTTGCCCATTTCGGAGCCCGGTTTCCGGTTTTTCGGAACCGTTGGCCGTGTGCCTCGGTTCGGGACCGCTAAACCATCTCCGTTTGCTCTAAATTTTGGCATACATCTTATTTTCTCCCTTTCAAGGGACACTGGGGTCGGAGAAACCCACTTCGTGGCCGAACGCCACTTTCGGTGCTTGGCAGCCAATTTTCGGGACCCCGAACTGCGTGTTTTGGCCCCCGAGCATTCGTTTTGCATCGGTTTTCGTTCATTTTTGGCAGGTGCCTCTGTTTCACCACCAGGAAGGTCACTGGAGGGTGGGAGGCCAGCAATTATCTTGGCAACTAGTTATATTCCATTTTTGCCCTCCGACACCCGTTTTTTGCACTTCCAAGCCAATGTTGAACACCTTGGGGCCACTTTCTTCAACCCCAAACCACATATTTGTGTTGTACACACATGGGAGGATCCTAATATTATTTGGCCGGCCAGAAACTCCATTTGACCCTTTTGAACCCCTCTTAAAAATGGCTTGCTCTCTCTCCTGTTTTAGAGTTTCCAAATTCGAACCACGGGGTTGTGATGAGGGGACCTGGGAGGCCACCTTTTTGTGGTGGCCGGCCACTAAAGCAAGTTGACCTTTTTGACCCCTAGCCGGCCGGCTAGGGGGGGTGGCCGGCCGGCCACCTGCAACTCCAAAAGGTGGCCGGCCATGTTCCTCTCAATGTGAACTTTATAGCTGTATAGCTGTTGTCCCCCTGAAATATCTAATTCCGGTGGACACCTTTTGGGGAAAACTTGCCTCCTTTTCCCCCACCTTTTCCCCACCTTTACTCCCTCTCCTTGGTCCATATAACCAGCCTCCAACACTTGTATTAGGGGTTACAAAAAATTGCTTCAAGGAGAGGCATCCAAATCTCCCTCTATCTCTCTCATTTTCTCAAAAACTCCTAAGTTCTACCCCATTCCTTCATCACCACCAAGCACCACCACCACCACTCCATTTCCAGCAGCAAGGAGGGCTTCTCAGAGGCTAAAGGTGCTGCAACTTGGCCCAAGAAGCAACCAAAGATTGGTCTACAAGGGTGAGTTGCCATTTCCCCCTTTTTTGAGCTTATTTTTGCAACATTTCTTAACCACATATGCTTACTGTTTTGAGCTCCGGCCCTAACCGAAAGTGGCCTTCTTTTGAGCTCTTTTTCACTTTTTCTTAAGGGCTCAACCCTGTTTGAGCCCCCCACCTTGCACTTGCTTCAATACCTTCCTTGAATGCTATTTTCTTGCATGCTTTGGCAGCCCATTATGCTTCCATTTTTGGGCATTTTACAGAACTAAAAATAGGCTTATTTTGAGCCCCTCTTCAACATTTAAGAAGGGCTCAACACTGTTTGGGACCTCCATGATAAACTTGCCTTCATATTCTCTTTTGGGTCCCATTTTTGCATGTTTTGGAAACCCATTATGCTTTCATTTTTGGTCATTTTACAGAACTGAGAATAGTATTATTTTGGCCCATTATTCATGTTTCATTTAGGGCCTTTCATGGTTCGGGACCTCCATATGCCACTTCATGTTATATCCCCTCTTTGGTCCCCATTTTTGCATGCTTTGGCAGCCCATTATGCTTTCATTTTTGGTCATTTTACAGAACTTAAAATAGTCTTATTTTGGCCCATTTTTCATGTTTCATTAAGGGCCTTTGGCTGTTTGATGGATATTTAGTATACTTTGTGCTTTGGCCATCTTTTGGCCCATTTCTTGCATAAGAGCTTAGCCATATCTATATTTGTTTTTGGGGTTTTTACAGTTCTGTAAACATGCATATTTTTAGTCCCTCTTCAATGTTGTAGAAGGGAATTGTTCAGTTTGGGCTTTGCATATGCCACTTGCCTCTTTGGCCACCTTTTGACCCATTTTCTTGCATGAGAGCTTAGCCATATCTATATTTGTTTTTGGGGTTTTTCTAGTTCTGTAAAGTGGCTTATTTTGGGTCCCTCTTCAATGTTGTTGAAGGGCCCTAACCTGTTTGAGGTCAGCAGCTGTGAGTTGCTTCATAACCTCACATTTAGGGCCATTTTTGCATGCTAGTTTTGCCCTGTTTCGGTTAGCTGTTTGGCCATGCTTTGAACTGTAAAAATGCTTATTTTGAGGCTTCCTTTCTTCTGTCTTTTCATTCCATGTACCAATTATGCATGCTTTGTATAGCTGTAAGCCATTTCACGTACTTAATTTTGCATTTCGGGAGAGATTCCATGCATCGGGTGTACTTTCGCCTCATTTCGGGGCTTTTTTCCCCCACATTTCAGTGCTGAAATTCCATTAGCATGTTTTCATATCATTTTCCATGCTATTGCATTGCGTATGCCATTGCCTCGGTTTGCGTGCCCGTGTGCACGCATTTCGAGGCACTTCATTTTCATCCATCGGCATCCTATGTGAGTGTAGTTGAGGCTCTCTCATGTTAGTGTAAGTCCATGTTGCATTCTATATGCCATTTTATCCATATTGCATTGCGTATGCCATTGCCTCGGTTTGCGTGCCCGTGTGCACGTATTTCGAGGCATTTGATTTTCATCCATCGGCCTCCTATGTGAGTGTGGCTGAGGCTCTCTCATGTTAGTGTAAGCCCATATCATATTTCCATGTCATTTGCATTGCGTATGTCATTTCCTCAGTTTGCGTGCCTGTGTGCACGCATTTCGAGGCATCTCATTTTCACAGCATAGTGCATACTAGGTTGTATCTTAGATCGCATTTATGCATTTCCTCAGTTTGCGTGCCCGTGTGCACGCATTTCGAGACATCTCATTTTCATAGCATTGTGCATGCTAGGCTGTATCTTAGCTGCATTCATGCATATCATGCATATTGCATCGTGTTCGGGATAGGAGTTAGCCCGGGCACGGGAAACGAGGTGCGTTTCGTACTCCGAGTGACGGAACGTGTCTCCATCCCCAGTCACCGACACTCCGGATTATCCATGATGGAGTTAGGTTCTTGTTGTGTTTACACGTGCATTCATTCTATATTAAGTTGCACATTTCGACTCCTCTGCCATCATGCATCGATATGCGTGATTGGTGGCACGAGGATCGAGGCATGCATATATCTGTGAAAATACATTGCCATGCCCCTTTCCTGCTCTCTGTTACAGCAGAATGAAGAATCAGCAACTTTTTGGAGTTTGGCGCGCATTTCAAGAAAGGTGTAAACAGAGGCTAATTGGGGCATCCCAGTGAATTTCCGCGCAAGGCAGCCCAAACATACATCATTCATCAGAATAGCCGAGCCTGCTATAGTTGCATTTTTGCATGTGTTGCATTAGGATCATGCATGATTTCTAATGTAGTTTCTATTTTGGCTTGGAGTACTCGGTAAGTTCTATGCTTTAGCATCCTTGCATGCGTGTGAGTGACTGCCATGAATAGCATGCTTACCATGAGGCTATATGCTTATGTGATATAACTGCCTGAATGCCCGTGGGTGAAGGTTCGGTTATTTGGATTGGAATAATTCATCAAATGTGTGTTTTAAGCCCACTAGATAGTGGCAAAATCATGTTTTCTAAGCCCACCCGACGGTGGCAAATCCACGTCTTAGCCTACCTGCGGGTAGCACCATCAAACCATTTTCAAACAAACAAACATAAAATGTTTTGTTCCAATTCAGGCGACTCAGTCTATACTTGTATGCTGTGCGCATCACATAGTAACCTAGGCTAATAACCGAAATAAGGATACACAAAGTTTTCAAAAATAGATATCACGGTTAGTAGAGGCCGATCTTTGATCGGGCGAGCGGGGCTGCTCACGAAGTGACCTTCCCCAATCGTACCCAAGTTCCCGAGCCGAGGCAACTTTGGTGATGACGAACACGTGGCCTTTGGCATCGAGTCAGGGTTTCCTAAATTTCCCATTTAAAAAAACATTCAGGTGGCGACTCTGTATCTGGCAAAGTAGTCCATGTTTGGCACTTCTTTCAAAAAAATCTGTTTTCTCAAAACGATTTGCCGGATTTGGACTCTTAGGTTCAGACTTAGAACCGTGACAATTTGAGAGTCCTGAGCTGTAGTGACCCCAAAATGAACGGAACGGGAGCTCGTTCCTCCCGGGGCGTTCAGGGACATCTACACCATCATGCAAGAGGGTCCGAATAAGTGTCCAAGTGTTTAAACCCTAATGCATGAGAAATGGCAAGTAAACACCATAATTACATATCTGCCATCATGCAAGAGGGTCCGAATAAGTGTCCAAGTGTTTAAACCCTAATGCATGAGAAATGGCAACTAAACACCGTAATTACATATCTCCCATCAAGCAAGAGGGTCCGAATAAGTGTCCGAGAGTTCGAACCCTAATGCTTAAGAAAAGGCAAGTAAACACCATAATTACATATCTGCCATCATGCAAGAAAGTCCGAATAAGTATCCGAGTGTTTAAACCCTAATGCACAAGAAATGTCAAGTAAACACCATAATTACATATCTGCCATCATGCAAGACGGTCCGAATAAGTGTCCGTTTGTTTAAACCCTAATGTATGAGAAGTGGCAAATAAACACCATAATTACATATATGCCATCATGCAAGAGGGTCCGAATTAGTGTCCGAGTGGTGGAATCCTAATGCCCGAGAATTGGAAAGTAAACACTATAATTGCATATCTACCATCATGAAAGAGGGTCCGAATATGTGTCCGAGAGTTTGAACCCTAATGCATAAGAAATGGCAAGTAAACACCATAATTATATATCTGCCATCGTGCAAAGGGGTCCGAATAAGTGTCCGAGTGTTTAAACACTAATGCCTGAGTACTGGCAAGTACACACCATAATTACATATCTGCCATCATGCATGAGGGTCCGAATAAGTGTCCGAGGGTTTAAACCCCAATGCATGAGAAATGGCAAATAAACACCGTGATTACATATCTGCCATCATGCAAGATAGTCCGAATAAGTGTCCTAGTGTTTAAACCTTAATGCATGAGAAATGGCAAGTAAACGCCATAATTACATTTCTGTCATCATGCAAGATGGTCCGAATAAGTGTCCGGGTGTTTGAATCCAAATGCTCGAGAAATGGCAAGCAAACACCAAAATTACATATCTACCATGATGCAAGAGTGTCCGAACATGTGTCCGAGTTTTTAAAACGTAATGCATGAGAAATGGCAAGTAAACACCACAATTGCATGTCTACCATCATGTAAGAGGGTCCGAATAAGTGTCCGAATGTTCAAACCCTAATGCATGAGAAATGGCAAATGAACACCACAATTGCCTGTCTGCCATCATGCAAGAGGGTCTGAATAAGTGTCTGAGTGTTCGAATCCTAATGCTCGAGAAATGCCAAGTAAACACCATAATTACATATCGGCCATCATGCAAGAGGGTCCGAATAAGTGTCCGAGTGTTAAAACCCTAATGCATAAGAAATGGCAAGTAAAAACCATAATTACATATCTGCCATCATGCAAAAGTGTCCAAATAAGTGTCCGAGTGTTTAAACCCTAATGCATGAGAAAGGGAAAGTAAACACCATAATTACATATCTGCCATCATGCAAGAGAGTCTGAATAAGTGTCCGAGTGTTTAAACCCTAATGCAAGAGAGATGGCAAATAAACTCCATAATTACATATCTGCCATCATGCAAGAGGGTCCGAATAAGTGTCCGAGAGTTTGAACCCTAATGCATAAGAAAAGGCAAGTAAACACCATAATTACATATCTGCCATCATGCAAGAGGGTCCGAATAAGTGTCCGAGTGTTTAAACCCTAATGCACTAGAAATGGCAAGTAAACACCATAATTACATAACTGCCATCATGCAAGAGGGTCCGAATAAGTGTCCGAGTGTTTAAACCCAAATGCATGAGAAATGGCAAATATACACCATAATTATACATCTGACATTATGCAAGAGGGTCCGAATAAGTGTCCGAATGATCGAATCCTAATGCACCAGAATTGGAAAGTAAACACTATATTTACATATCTGTCATCATGCAAGAGGATCCGAATATGTGTCCGAGTGTTTAAACCCTGACGCAAGAAAAATGGCAAATAAACACCATAATTGCATATCTGCCATCATGCATGAGAGTCCAAATAAGTGTCCTACTGTTTAAACCTTAATGCATGAGAAATGGCAGGTAAACACCATAATTACAATTCTGCCAACATGCAAAATGGTCCGAATAAGTGTCCGAGTATGTGATTCCTAATGCTCGAGAAATGGCAAGTAAACACCATAATTACATAACTGCCATCATGCAAGAGGGTCCGAATAAGTGTCCGACTGTTTAAACCCTAATGCATAAGAAATGGCAAGTAAACACCATAATTACATATCTGCTATCCTGTAACAGGGTCCGAATAAGTGTCCGAGTATTTAAACCGTAATGCATGAGAAATGGCAAGTAAACACCATAATTACATATTTGCCATCATGCAAGAGGGTCCGGATAAGTGTCCGAGACTTTGAACCCTAATGCAAAAGAAATGGCACGTAAACACCACAATTACATATCTGCCATCGTGCAAGAGGGTCAGAATAAGTGTCCGAGTTTTTAAACCCTAATGCAAGAGAGATGGCAAATAAACACCATAATTATATATCTGCTATCATGCAAGAGGGTCCGAATAAGTGTCCGAGTGTTTAAACCCTGATGCATGAGAAATGGAAAATAAACACCATAATTACATATCTGCCATCATGCAAGAGGGTCTGAATATGTGTCCGAGTGTTAAAACCCAAATGCATAAGAAATGGCAAGTAAACACCATAATTACATATTTGCCATCATACAAGAGGTCTGAATAATTGTCCGAGTGTTCGAATCCTAATGCTCGAGAAATGGCAAGTAAACACCACAATTACATATCTACCATCATGCAAGAGGATCCAAATAAGTGTTCGAGTGTTTAAACCCTAATGCATGAGAAATGGCAAGTAAACACCATAATTACATATCTGCCATCATGCTAGAGGGTCCGAATAAGTGTCCGAGTGTTTAAACCCTAATGCATGAGAAATGGAAACCAAACACCATAATTACATATCTACCATCATACAAGAGGGTCCGAATAAGTGTCCGAGAGTTTGAACCCTAACGCATAAGAAAAGGGAAGTAAACACCAAAATTACATATCTGCCATCATGCAAGAAGGTCCGAATAAGTGTCTGCGTCTTTAAACCCTAATGCACGAGAAATGGCAAGTAAACACCATAATTACATATCTGCCATCATGCAAAATGATCTGAACAAGTGTCCCAGCGTTTAAACCCTAATGCATGGGAAATGGCAAATAAACACCATAATCACATATCTGCCATCATGCAAGAGGGTCCGAATAAGTGTCCGAGTGGTGGAGTCCCAATGCTCGAGAATTGGAAAGTAAACACTATAATTACATATCTGCCATCATGCAAGCGGGTCTGAATAAGTGTTCGAGAGTTTGAACCCTAATGCATAAGAAATGGCAAGTAAACACCATAATTATATATCTGCCATCGTGCAAGAGGGTCCGAATAACTGTCCGAGTGTTTAAACCCTAATGCATGAGAACTGGCAAGTAAACACCATAATTACATATCTGCCATCAGGCATGAGGGTCCGAATAAGTGTCCAGGGGTTTAAACCTCAATGCATGAGAAATGGCAAATAAACACCATGATTACATATCTGCCATCATGCAAGATGGTCCGAACAAGTGTCCCAGTGTTTAAACCATAATACATGAGAAATGGCAAGTAAACACCATAATTAAATATCTGCCATCATGCAAGATGGTCCGAATAAGTGTCCAAGTTTTTGAATCCTAATCCTCGGGAAATGGCAAGCAAATACCAAAATTACAAATCTACCATCTTGCAAGAGGGTCTGAATAAGTGTCCGAGTGTTAAAAACCTAATGCACGAGAAACGGCAAGTAAACACCACAATTGCATGTCTGCCATCATGCAATAGGGTCCGAATAAGTGTCCGAGTGTTGAAAACCTAATGCCTGAGGAATGGAAAATAAACACTATAAATATATATTTGCCATCATGCAAGAGGGTCTGAATAAGTGTCCGAGTGCTCGAATCCAAATGCTCACGAAAAGCCATGTAAACACTATAATTACATATCTGCCATCGTGCAAGAGGGTCCGAATAAGTGTCCGAGTGTTAAAACCCTAATGCATAAGAAATGGCAAGTAAAAACCATAATTACATATCTGCCATCATGCAAGAGGGTCCGAATAAGTGTCTGAGTGTTCGGATCCTAATGCTCGAGAAATGGCAAGTAAACACCACAATTACATATCTGCCATCATGCAAGAGGGTCCAAATAAGTGTCCGAGTGTTTAAAGCCTAATGCATGAGAAACGGAAAGTAAACACCATAATTACATACCTGCCATCATGCATGAGGGTCCGAATAAGTGTCCGAGTGTTTAAACCCTAATGCAAGAGAGATGGCAAATAAACACCATAATTACATATTTGCCATCATGGAAGAGGTTCCGAACAAGTGTCCAAGAGTTTGAACCCTAATGCGTTTGAAATGGCACATAAACACCATAATTACATATCTGCCATCGTGCAAGAGGGTCCGAATAAGTGTCCGAGTGTTTAAACCCAAATGCATGAGAACTGGCAAGTAAACACAATAATTACATATCGGCCATCATGCAAGATGGTCCGAATAAGTGTCAGAGTGTTTGAATCCTAATGCTCGAGAAATGGCAAGTAAACACCATAATTACATATCTGCCATCATGCAAGAGGGTCCGAATAAGTGTCCGAGTGTTTTAACCCTAATGCATGGGAAATGGCAAGTAAACACCATAATTGCATGTCTGCCATCATGCAAGAGGGTGTGAATAAGTGTCCGAGTGTTTAAACGCTAATGCATGAGAAATGAAAAATGAACACCATAATTACATATCTGCCATCATGCAAGAGGGTCGAAATAAGTGTCCGAGTGTTCGAATCCAAATGCTTGAGAAATAACAAGGAAACACCATAATTATATATCTGCAATCACGCAAGAGGGTTCGAATAAGTGTCCGAGTGTTCGAATGCTAATGCTCGAGAAATGCCAGGTAAACATCACAATTACATATCCGCCATCACGCAAGTGGGTCCGAATAACCGTATGAGTTTTTAAACCCTAATGCATTAGAAATGGCTAGTAAACAGCATAATCACATATCTGCCATCATGCAAGAGGGTCCGAATAAGTGTCCGACGGGTTAAACCCTAATGCATGAGAAATGGCCAATAAACACCATAATTACATATCTGCTATCATGCAAGAGGATCCAAATTAGTGTCTGTTTAAACCCTAATGCATGAGAAATGGCAAGTAAACACCATAATTGCATGTCTGCCATCATGCAAGAGGCTCCGAATAAGTATCTGAGTGTTTAAACCCTAATGCATGAGAAATGGAAAATGAACACCGTAATTACATATCTCCCATCACGCAACAGGGTCCAAATAAGTGCCCGAGTGTTCGAATCCTAATGCTCGAGAAATGGCAAGCAAACAACATAATTATATATCTGCCATCATGCAAGAGGGTCCGAATAAGTGTCCGAGTGTTCGAATCCTAATGCTTGAGAAATGCCGAGTAAACATCATAATTACATATCTGCCATCATGCAAGAGGGTCTGAACAAGTGTCTGAGTTTTTAAACCCTAATGCATGAGAAATGGCAAGTAAACACCATAATTACTTATCTGCCATCATGCAAGAGGGTCCGAATAAGTGTCCGAGTGTTTAAACCCTAATGCATGAGAACTGGCAAGTAAACACCATAATTACATTTCTGCCATCATGCAAGAGGGTCCGAATAAGTGTCTGAGGGTTTAAACCCCAATGCATCAGAAATGGCAAATAAACCCCACAATTACATATCTGTCATAATGCAAGAGGGTCCGAATAATTGTCCGAGTGTTTAAACCCTAATGCAAGTGAAATGGCAAATATTTACCATAATTACATATATGCCATCATGCAAGAGGGTCCGAATAAGTGTCCGAGTGTTTAAACGCTAATGCAAAAGAAATGGCAAGTAAACACCATAATTACATATCTGCCATCATGCAAGATGGTCCCGAATAAGTGTCCGAGTGCTTGAATCCTAATGCTCGGGAAATGTAAAGTAAACACCATAATTACATATCTGCCATCATCCAAGAGGGTCCGAATAACTGTCCGAGTGTTTAAACCCTAATGCATGAGAAATGCCATGTAAACACCATAATTACATATCTGCCATCATGCAAGAGGGTCCGAATAAGTGTACGAGAGTTTGAACCCTAATGCATAAGAAAAGGCACGTAAACACCATAATTACATATCTGCCATCGTGCAAGAGGGTCTGAATAAGTGTCCGAGTGTTTAAACCCTAATGCATGAGAACTGGCAAGTAAACACCATAAATACAAATCTGCCATCATGCGTGAGGGTCCGAATAAGTGTCCGAGGGTTTAAACCCCAATGCATGAGCAATGGAAAATAAACACCATAATTACATATCTTCCATCATGCAAGATGCTCCGAATAAGTGTCCGAGTGTTTGATTCCGAATACTCTTGAAATGGCAAGTAAACACCACAATTACATATCTGCCGTCATGCAAGAGGGTCCGAATAAGTGTCCGAGTGTTTTAACCCTAATGCATGAGAAATGGCAAGTAAACACCATAATTGCATGTCTGCCATCACGCAAGAGGATACGAATAAGTGTCCGAGTGTTTAAACCCTAATGCATGAGAAATGAAAAATGAACACCATAATTACATATCTGCCACCATGCCAGAGGGTCCAAATAAGTGTCCGAGTGGTCGAATCCTAATGCTCAAGAAATGACAAGGAAACACCATAATTTTATATCTGCCATCATGCAAGAGGGTTCGAATAAGTGTCCGAGTGTTCGAATCCTAATGCTCGAGAAATGGCAGGCAAACATCATAATTACATATCTGTCATCATGCAACAGGGTCCGAATAACTGTATGAGTTTTTAAACCCTAATGCATGAGAAATGGCAAGTGAACACCATAATCACATATCTGCCATCATGCAAGAGGGTCCGAATAAGTGTGCGACTGTTTAAACCCTAATGCAAGAGAAATGGCCAATAAACACCATAATTACATCTCTGATATCATGCAAAAGGGTCCGAATAAGTGTCCGAGTGTTTAAACCCTAGTACATACGAAATGCAAGTAAACACCATAATTACATATCTGCCGTCATCCAAGAGGTTCCGAATAAGTGTCCGGGTCCTCGAATCCTACTACTCGAAAAATGGCAAGTAAACAACATAATTACATATCTGCCATCATGTAACAGGGTTCGAATAAGTGTCCGAGGGTTTAAACCCCAATGCATGAGAAATGGCAAATAAACACCATAATTACATATCTGCCATCATGCAAGATGGGCCAAATTTGTCTCCAAGTGTTTAAACCCAAATGCATGTGAAACGGCAAGTAAACACCATAATTACATATCTGCCATCATGCAAGAGGGTCCGAATAAGTGTCCGAGTGTTTAAACCCAAATGCATGAGAAATGACAAGTAAACACCATAATTGCATGTCTGCCATCATGCAAGAGGGTCTGAATAAGTGTCCGAGTGTTTAAACCCCAATGCGTGAGAAATGAAAAATGAACACCATAATTACATATCTGTCATCAGGCAAGAGGGTCCAAATAAGTGTCCGAGTGTTCGAATCCTAATTCTCGAGAAATGGCAAGCAAACACCATAATTATATATCGGCCATCATGCAAGAGGGTTCGAATAAGTGTCCGAGTGTTCGAATCCTAATGCTCGAGAAATGCCAAGTAAACACCATAATTACATATCAGCCATCATGCGAGAGGGTCCGAATAGGTGTATGAGTTTTCAAACCCTAATGCATGAGAAATGGCAAGTAAACACCATAATCACATATCTGCCATCGTGCGTGAGAGTCCGAACAAGTGTCCGACTGTTTAAACCCTAATGCAAGAGAAATGGCCAATAAACACCATAATTACATATCTGCTATCATGCAAGAGGGTCCAAATAAGTGTCTGTTTAAACCCTAATGCATGAGAAATGGAAAATGAACACCATAATTGCATGTCTGCCATCATGCAAGAGGCTCGGGATAAGTGTCCGAGTGTTTATACCCTAATGCATGAGAAATGGAAAATAAACACCGTAATTACATATCTGCCATCATGCAAGAGGGTCCAAATAAGTGCCCCAGTGTACGAATCCTAATGCTGCAGAAATGGCTAGCAAACAACATAATTATATATCTGCCATCATGCAAGAGGGTCCGAATAAGTGTCTGAGTGTTCGAATCCTAATGCTTGAGAAATGCCAAGTAAACACCAAAATTACATATCTGGCATCATGCAAGAGGGTCCGAATAAGTGTCTGAGTTTTTAAACCCTAATGCATGAGAAATGGCAAATAAACACCATAAATATATATTTGCCATTATGCTAGAGGGTCTGAATAGGTGTTCGAGTGTTCGAATCCTAATGGTCGAGAAATGCGAAATAAACACCATAATTACATATCTGTCACAATGCAAGAGGGTCCGAATAATTGTCCGAGTGTTTAAACCCTAATGCACGAGAAATGGCAATTATTTACCATAATTACATATATGCCATCATGCAAGAGAGTACGAATAAGTTTCCGAGTGTTTAAATGCTAATGCATAAGAAATGGCAAGTAAACACCATTACTACATATCTGCCATCATGCAAGATGGTCCGAATAAGTGTCCGAGTGTTTGAATCCTAATGCTCGAGAAATGGCAAGTAAACACCATAATTACATATCTGCCATCATCCAAGAGGGTCCAAATAACTGTCCGAGTGTTTAAACCCTAATGCATGAGAAATGGCATGTAAACACCATAATTACATATCTGGGATCATGTAAGAGGGTCCAAATAACTGTCCGAGTGTTTAAACCCTAATACATGAGAAATGGCAAATAAACACCATAGTTACATATCTGCCATCATGCAAGAGGGTCCAAATAAGTGTCCGAGTGTTCGAATCCTCATGCTCGAGAAATGGCAAGTAAAGACCATAATTACATATCTGCCATCATGGAAGAGGGTCCGAATAAGTGTCTGAATGTTTAAACCCTAATGCAAGAGAGATGGCAAATTAATACCATAATTACACATCTGCCATCATGCAAGAGAGTCCGAATAAGTGTCTGACAGTTTGAGCCCTAATGCTTCAGAAAAGGCAGGCAAACAGAATAATTACATATCTGCCATCATGTAAGAAAGTCCGAATAAGTGTCCGAGTGTTCGAATCCTCATGCTCGAGAAATGGCATGTAAACACCATAATTACATATCTGCCATCATGCAAGAGGGTCCGAATAAGTGTCCAAGTGTTCGAATCCAAATGCTTGGGAAATGGCAAGTAAACACAATAATTACATATCTGCAATCATGCAAGTGGGTCCGAATAAGTGTCCGAGTGTTTAAACCGTAATGCATGAGAAATGGCAAAGAAACACCTAATTACATATATGTCATCATTCAAGAGGGTCCAAATAAGTGTCTGGGTGTTTAAACCCAAATGCATGAGAAATTGAAGACAAACACCATAATTACATATCTGCCATCATGCAAGAGGGTCCGAATAAGTGTCCGAGTGTTAAAACCCTAATGAATCAGAAATGGCAAATAAAGAACCACAATTACATATCTGCCATCTAGCAAGAGGGTCCGAATATGCGTCCGAGTGTTCGAATCGTAATGCTCGAGAAATGGCAAGTAAACACCACAATTACGTATCTGCCATCATGCATGCGGGTCCAAATAAGTGTCCGAGTGTTTAAACCCAAATGCATGAGAAATGGCAAGTAAACACCATAATTACATATCTTCCATTATGCAAGAGGGTCCGAATAAGTGTCCGAGTGCTTAAACCCTAATGGAAGAGAGATGGCAACTAAAACACCATAATTACATATCTGCCATCATGCAAGAGGGTCCGAATAAGTTTCCGAGAGTTTGAACCCTAATGTATAAGAAAAGGCAAGCAAACACCATAATTACATATCTGCCATCATACAAGAAGGACCGAACAAGTGTCCGAGTGTTTAAACCCTAATGCACGAGAAATGGCAAGTAAACACCATAATTACATATCTGCCATCATGCAAGAGGGTCCGAATAAGAGTCCGAGTGTTTAGACCCTAATGCATGAGAAATGGCAAATAAACAGCATAATTACATATCTGTCATCATGCAAGAGGGTCCGAATAAGTGTCCGAGTGTTTGAATCCTAATGCTCGAGAAATGGTAAGAAAACACTATAATTACATATCTGCCATCATGCAAAAGGGTCCGAATAAGTGTTCGAGTGTTTAAGCCCTAATACAAGAGATAATTCAAGTAAACACCATAATTACATATCTGCCATCATGCAAGAGGGTCCGAATAAATGTCCGAGTGTTTAAAACCTAATGCATGAGAAATGGCAAATAAACACCAAAATTACATATCTGCCATCATGCAAGAGGGTCCGAATAAGTGTCCGAGTGTTCGGATCCTCATGCTCGAGAAATGGCAAGTAAACACCATAATTACATATCTGCCATCATGCAAGAGGGTCCAAATAAGTGCCCCAGTGTACGAATCCTAATGCTGCAGAAATGGCTAGCAAACAACATAATTATATATCTGCCATCATGCAAGAGGGTCCGAATAAGTGTCTGAGTGTTCGAATCCTAATGCTTGAGAAATGCCAAGTAAACACCAAAATTACATATCTGGCATCATGCAAGAGGGTCCGAATAAGTGTCTGAGTTTTTAAACCCTAATGCATGAGAAATGGCAAATAAACACCATAAATATATATTTGCCATTATGCTAGAGGGTCTGAATAGGTGTTCGAGTGTTCGAATCCTAATGGTCGAGAAATGCGAAATAAACACCATAATTACATATCTGTCACAATGCAAGAGGGTCCGAATAATTGTCCGAGTGTTTAAACCCTAATGCACGAGAAATGGCAATTATTTACCATAATTACATATATGCCATCATGCAAGAGAGTACGAATAAGTTTCCGAGTGTTTAAATGCTAATGCATAAGAAATGGCAAGTAAACACCATTACTACATATCTGCCATCATGCAAGATGGTCCGAATAAGTGTCCGAGTGTTTGAATCCTAATGCTCGAGAAATGGCAAGTAAACACCATAATTACATATCTGCCATCATCCAAGAGGGTCCAAATAACTGTCCGAGTGTTTAAACCCTAATGCATGAGAAATGGCATGTAAACACCATAATTACATATCTGGGATCATGTAAGAGGGTCCAAATAACTGTCCGAGTGTTTAAACCCTAATACATGAGAAATGGCAAATAAACACCATAGTTACATATCTGCCATCATGCAAGAGGGTCCAAATAAGTGTCCGAGTGTTCGAATCCTCATGCTCGAGAAATGGCAAGTAAAGACCATAATTACATATCTGCCATCATGGAAGAGGGTCCGAATAAGTGTCTGAATGTTTAAACCCTAATGCAAGAGAGATGGCAAATTAATACCATAATTACACATCTGCCATCATGCAAGAGAGTCCGAATAAGTGTCTGACAGTTTGAGCCCTAATGCTTCAGAAAAGGCAGGCAAACAGAATAATTACATATCTGCCATCATGTAAGAAAGTCCGAATAAGTGTCCGAGTGTTCGAATCCTCATGCTCGAGAAATGGCATGTAAACACCATAATTACATATCTGCCATCATGCAAGAGGGTCCGAATAAGTGTCCAAGTGTTCGAATCCAAATGCTTGGGAAATGGCAAGTAAACACAATAATTACATATCTGCAATCATGCAAGTGGGTCCGAATAAGTGTCCGAGTGTTTAAACCGTAATGCATGAGAAATGGCAAAGAAACACCTAATTACATATATGTCATCATTCAAGAGGGTCCAAATAAGTGTCTGGGTGTTTAAACCCAAATGCATGAGAAATTGAAGACAAACACCATAATTACATATCTGCCATCATGCAAGAGGGTCCGAATAAGTGTCCGAGTGTTAAAACCCTAATGAATCAGAAATGGCAAATAAAGAACCACAATTACATATCTGCCATCTAGCAAGAGGGTCCGAATATGCGTCCGAGTGTTCGAATCGTAATGCTCGAGAAATGGCAAGTAAACACCACAATTACGTATCTGCCATCATGCATGCGGGTCCAAATAAGTGTCCGAGTGTTTAAACCCAAATGCATGAGAAATGGCAAGTAAACACCATAATTACATATCTTCCATTATGCAAGAGGGTCCGAATAAGTGTCCGAGTGCTTAAACCCTAATGGAAGAGAGATGGCAACTAAAACACCATAATTACATATCTGCCATCATGCAAGAGGGTCCGAATAAGTTTCCGAGAGTTTGAACCCTAATGTATAAGAAAAGGCAAGCAAACACCATAATTACATATCTGCCATCATACAAGAAGGACCGAACAAGTGTCCGAGTGTTTAAACCCTAATGCACGAGAAATGGCAAGTAAACACCATAATTACATATCTGCCATCATGCAAGAGGGTCCGAATAAGAGTCCGAGTGTTTAGACCCTAATGCATGAGAAATGGCAAATAAACAGCATAATTACATATCTGTCATCATGCAAGAGGGTCCGAATAAGTGTCCGAGTGTTTGAATCCTAATGCTCGAGAAATGGTAAGAAAACACTATAATTACATATCTGCCATCATGCAAAAGGGTCCGAATAAGTGTTCGAGTGTTTAAGCCCTAATACAAGAGATAATTCAAGTAAACACCATAATTACATATCTGCCATCATGCAAGAGGGTCCGAATAAATGTCCGAGTGTTTAAAACCTAATGCATGAGAAATGGCAAATAAACACCAAAATTACATATCTGCCATCATGCAAGAGGGTCCGAATAAGTGTCCGAGTGTTCGGATCCTCATGCTCGAGAAATGGCAAGTAAACACCATAATTACATATCTGCCATCATGGAAGAGGGTCCGAATAAGTGTCCGAATGTTTAAACCCTAATGCAAGAGAGATGGCAAATTAATGCCATAATTACACATCTGCCATCATAAAAGAGAGTCCGAATAAGTGTTTGACAGTTTGAACCTTAATGCTTCAGAAAAGGCAGGCAAACAGAATAATTACATATCTGCCATCATGTAAGAAGGTCCGAATATGTGTCCGAGTGCTTAAACCCTAATGCACGAGAAATGGCAAGTATACACCATAATTACATATCTGCCATCATGCAAGAGGGTCCTAATAAGTGTCCGAGTGTTTAAATCCTAATGCATGAGAAATGGCAAATGAACACCATAATTACATATCTGCCACCATGCTAGAGGGTCCGAATAAGTGTCCGAGTGGTCGAATCCTAATGCTCGAGAATTGGAAAGAAAAAAATATAATTACATATCTGCCCTCATCCAAGAGGGTCCGAATAAGTGTCCATGAGTTTGAACCCTAATGCAATCGAAATGGCAAGTAAACACCGTAATTACATATCTGCCATCGTGCAAGATGGTCTGAATAGGTGTCTGAGTGTTTGAATCCTAATGCCCAAGAAATGGCAAGAAAACACCACAATTACATATCTGCCATCATGCAAGAGGGTGTGAATAAGTGTTCGAGTGTTTAAACCCTAATGCATGAGATATGTCAAGTAAACACCATAACTACATATCTGCCATCAAGCAAGAGGGTCCGAATAAGTGTCCGAGTGTTTAAACCCTAATGCATGAGAAATGGCAAATAAACACCATAATTACATATTTGCCATCATGCAAGAGGGTCCAAATAAGTGTCCGAGTGTTCGGACCCTCATGCTCGAGAAATGGCAAGTAAACACCATAATTACATATCTGCCATCATGCAAGAGGGTCCGAATAAGTGTCCAAGTGTTCGAATCCAAATGCTTGGGAAATGGCAAGTAAACACAATAATTACATATCTGCAATCATGCAAGTGGGTCCGAATAAGTGTCCGAGTGTTTAAACCGTAATGCATGAGAAATGGCAAAGAAACACCATAATTACATATATGTCATCATTCAAGAGGGTCCAAATAAGTGTCTGGGTGTTTAAACCCAAATGCATGAGAAATTGAAGACAAACACCATAATTACATATCTGCCATCATGCAAGAGGGTCCGAATAAGTGTCCGAGTGTTAAAACCCTAAAGAATCAGAAATGGCAAATAAAGAACCACAATTACATATCTGCGCATCTAGCAAGAGGGTCCGAATAAGCGTCCGAGTGTTCGAATCCTAATGCTCGAGAAATGGCAAGTAAACACCACAATTACGTATCTGCCATCATGCATGCGGGTCCAAATAAGTGTCCGAGTGTTTAAACCCAAATGCATGAGAAATGGCAAGTAAACACCATAATTACATATCTGCCATTATGCAAGAGGGTCCGAATAAGTGTCCGAGTGCTTAAACCCTAATGGAAGAGAGATGGCAACTAAAACACCATAATTACATATCTGCCATCATGCAAGAGGGTCCGAATAAGTTTCCGAGAGTTTGAACCCTAATGTATAAGAAAAGGCAAGCAAACACCATAATTACATATCTGCCATCATACAAGAAGGACCGAACAAGTGTCCGAGTGTTTAAACCCTAATGCACGAGAAATGGCAAGTAAACACCATAATTACATATCTGCCATCATGCAAGAGGGTCCGAATAAGTGTCCGAGTGTTTAGACCCTAATGCATGAGAAATGGCAAATAAACAGCATAATTACATATCTGTCATCATGCAAGAGGGTCCGAATAAGTGTCCGAGTGTTTGAATCCTAATGCTCGAGAAATGGTAAGAAAACACTATAATTACATATCTGCCATCATGCAAAAGGGTCCGAATAAGTGTCCGAGTGTTTAGGCCCTAATACAAGAGATATTTCAAGTAAACACCATAATTACATATCTGCCATCATGCAAGAGGGTCCGAATAAATGTCCGAGTGTTTAAACCCTAATGCATGAGAAATGGCAAATAAACACCAAAATTACATATCTGCCATCATGCAAGAGGGTCCGACTAAGTGTCCGAGTGTTCGGACCCTCATGCTCGAGAAATGGCAAGTAAACACCATAATTACATATCTTCCATCATGGAAGAGGGTCCGAATAAGTGTCCGAATGTTTAAACCCTAATGCAAGAGAGATGGCAAATTAATGCCATAATTACACATCTGCCATCATAAAAGAGAGTCCGAATAAGTGTCTGACAGTTTGAACCTTAATGCTTCAGAAAAGGCAGGCAAACAGAATAATTACATATCTGCCATCATGTAAGAAGGTCCGAATATGTGTCCGAGTGTTTAAACCCTAATGCACGAGAAATGGCAAGTATACACCATAATTACATATTTGCCATCATGCAAGAGGGTCCTAATAAGTGTCCGAGTGTTTAAATCCTAATGCATGAGAAATGGCAAATGAACACCATGATTACATATCTGCCACCATGCTAGAGGGTCCGAATAAGTGTCCGAGTGGTCGAATCCTAATGCTCGAGAATTGGAAAGAAAAAACTATAATTACTTATCTGCCCTCATCCAAGAGGGTCCGAATAAGTGTCCATGAGTTTGAACCCTAATGCATTTGAAATGGCAAGTAAACACCGTAATTACATATCTGCCATCGTGCAAGATGGTCTGAATAGGTGTCTGAGTGTTTAAATCCTAATGCTCAAGAAATGGCAAGTAAACACCACAATTACATTTCTGCCATCATGCATGCGGGTCCAAATAAGTGTCCGAGTGTTTAAACCCTAATGCATGAGAAATGGAAAGTAAACACCATAATTACATATCTGCCATCATGCAAGAGGGTCCGAATAAGTGTCCGAGTGCTTAAACCCTAATGGAAGAGAGATGGCAACTAAACACCATAATTACATATCTGCCATCATGCAAGAGGGTCCGAATAAGTGTCCGAGAGTTTGAACCCTAATGTATAAGAAAAGGCAAGCAAACACCATAATTACATACACTACAACAAAATACACATTTGGCGACCCAGAAATTGGTCGCCAAAAGTACACATTTCGTCGCCAAAAGAATCTGCGACAAATACACAATTTGTCGCCAAAGGCCTGTCACTAAAAGTATTGGTGACGAAATAAGAAATTGTCGCCGTATGTAGACATTTAGCAACAAGAAAATTTGTCGCCAAAAATCATATATTTTGTCGCTATAAAATTACAATTTGTTGCTAAAAGGTTGAAATTTGGATAGGCCCTGTAGTTTTAGCGACAAATAAATGCATCGCCAAAAGTACTATTTAACGACAAAATTAATTTGGTCGCTAAAAATCACGTTTTTAGCGACGAATAAGTTTTGGTTGCGAAAAGTTCTTGGAATAACCACTAACTTTTAGCAACAAAAACAATATGTTGTCGCCAAATATATTAACAGCAACCAAAATACCACCTGTCACTAAAAATTCAGTACATAAATTTTGATTTTAATAATTTTCCTGTTCAAAATAATCCAAAACACCTGTTTTCCTGTGCACAATATATACACAAATGTAATGTGAATAATAATACACCTGTGCAAGACATTCATACTAATTCAAAATTAATAGCTATGAAAAATCCCAATAAACATAATTACAATTCTCTGACAATCTAAAACATGCATGCCAAAGTACTTACAAACTACTAACATCAAACCCATAAATACATTACCAAATGCTATGTCAAAATATTTTCAAAATTACAACCAAATATTTTGATGTTAAACATCTAACCAACAAGTCAATTACTAAAATCCTATGTCAAAATATTTGGAAAAATACAACACCAAATATTTTGATGCTAAACATTTAATCCATAAATCATTTACCAAAATCCTATGTCAAAATATTTCCAAAAACACAAAATCAAATCTTCTGATGCAGCCCAAACTATTTTCCACCATTGCCAATCTGTCACATGAAAAAACAAAACAATATTAGATTGACAAAAAAAAAAAAAAAACAAAACAAAACAAGCTGTCCGTGCTAAGTTTCGATGGTTTCGGTGGTCATTTCACAGTTTCGACCCCCGAACGGGCCTTTTAAGTCTTGTATTTTACAATTTTCCTTCTAATTTTCTAACCGAAGATCCAATTGAGGTCCCGTTTGTTCCTACAAGTCTATTTAGGCCTTAACCAGCTGTCCGTGCTAAGTTTCGATGGTTTCGGTGGTCATTTCACAATTTCGGCCCCCGTACGGGCCTTTTAAGTCTTGTATTTTACAATTTTCCTTCTAATTTTCCAACCGGAGATCCAATAGAGGTCCCGTTTGTTCCTACAAGTCTATTTAGGCTTGAACAAGCTGTCCGTGCCAAGTTTCGGTGGTTTCGGTGGTCATTTTGCAATTTCGGCCCCCGAACGGGCCTTTTAAGTCTTGTATTTTACAATTTTCCTTCTAATTTTCTAACCGGAGATCCAATTGAGGTCCCGTTTGTTCCTTCAAGTCTATTTACGCTTGAACAAGCTGTCCGTGCCAAGTTTCAGTGGTTTCGGTGGTCATTTCGCAATTTCGGCCCCCAACGGGCCTTTTAAGTCTTGTATTTTACAATTTTCCTTCTAATTTTCTAACCGAAGATCCAATTGAGGTCCCGTTTGTTCCTACAAGTCTATTTAGGCCTTAACCAGCTGTCCGTGCCAAGTTTCAGTGGTTTCAGTGGTCATTTCGCAATTTCGGCCCTCGAACGGGCCTTTTAAGTCTTGTATTTTACAATTTTTCTTCTAATTTTCTAACCGAAGATCCAATTGAGGTCCCGTTTGTTCCTACAAGTCTATTTAGGACTTAACCAGCTGTCCGTGCTAAGTTTCGATGGTTTCGGTGGTCATTTCACAGTTTCGGCCCCCGAACGGGCCTTTTAAGTCTTGTATTTTACAATTTTCCTTCTAATTTTCTAACCGGAGATGCAATTGAGGTCCCGTTTGTTCCTTCAAGTCTATTTATGCTTGAACAAGCTGTCCGTGCCAAGTTTTATTGGTTTCGGTGGTCATTTCGCAATTTCGGCCCCCGAACGGGCTTTTTAAGTCTTGTATTTTACAATTTTCTTTCTAATTTTCTAACCGAAGATCCAATTGAGGTCCCGTTTGTTCCTACAAGTCTATTTAGGCCTTAACCAGCTGTCCGTGCCAAGTTTCAGTGGTTTCGGTGGTCATTTCGCAATTTCGGCCCCCGAACGGGCCTTTTAAGTCTTGTATTTTACAATTTTTCTTCTAATTTTCTAACCGGAGATCCAATTGAGGTCTCGTTTGTTCGTACAAGTCTATTTAGGCCTTAACCAGCTGTTCGTGCAAAGTTTCATTGGTTTCGGTGGTCGTTTCGCAATTTCTGCCCCCGAACGGGCCTTTTAAGTCTTGTATTTTACAATTTTTCTTCTAATTTTCTAACCGGAGATCCAATCGAGGTCTTGTTTGTTCAACACAACCAGACATATTAAATGAAATGCTTGTGCTAATTTGAAAAGTAAATTATGAAAAATATACTTACAAAAGTGTTTGTCAATAAGATTCCTCTGATGAATAATTATTTTCATCAACATGCATGCCTGCCTGATCCTTGGTCATCCTCATAAACTTCTCAATCTCTTCAAATCTTTTGTTTTGCATTTCAATCATTTTAGCTTGCTCTTGTGCTACCAGGTTTTGGGCTGCAATTTGTTCTTGCTGGATCTCGGACAAATTCTTCAATGACTCTAGTTCTTTTTGTAGGCTCGAAACCACCTCAGTATGTGCTTGTGCAGTAACAGAAGATCTGGATGATGATGGTTTTGGACCAACTCCAAAGCCTTTTAAGTATCCCGATTTCTTTCCAAGAATCTCAATTGATAGCTGCTCCTGAGTTAAAGGTATTGCCCCAGGCTCTAAAGACTCATCATGTCGCTTTTTCAAAGCTTCCTATCAATTTGTAAACAACTTCAACAAATACCATCATTTACATAAATATGTAACTCTATTAATTGGCATACTTACATGTAATTGACCACATATCGGGGCTACCCAATCCGACTTTCTCTTGCTCCAATGGGAATCTTTGTAGAAGTCTACAAAGTCAGTCTTCTCGGTACCCTAATTCCATTTAAAAGTAAGCATACATAATTAATTTCAATCATTATGTTAGATATAATAAATGCATCACTTGTTTATACATTGCAGCTTGAAATGACTTGGAGCCCATTGTATGATTATATGGTAACCTCGCTCGACTATCCCTTGCTTTTTTAGCCAAGTTCTGCAAAATTAATTGATTAGTAAAATTAAATTGAAATTACAACATGATTCTTCAAATTAGGAAATTTTACCTGATAATCTTCATCAAGCCATACATGATTGATCATGTATACCCAAGCCTCAGAATCGACCCCTTTGTATGGTTTACTATAAGGGTCAACACCAGCGTCTACCAACTTCGAGTAATGAGTCTTCATCTTGTTACGCCAACTTCTGTAAAGAGTTTTGCACTTTTTATTGACTCCTTTCCGAACCTCTTCATCCTCATCATAATCAACAATCTCAAATTTATCCTACAAATATAATGAATGCTTTTATTAA
Source organism: Camellia sinensis (assembly GCF_055761805.1). Classification (NCBI taxonomy): domain Eukaryota; kingdom Viridiplantae; phylum Streptophyta; class Magnoliopsida; order Ericales; family Theaceae; genus Camellia; species Camellia sinensis. Next base: position 9,788,223 of record NW_028129474.1, on the reverse strand, counting down.
TATCAAAATGCAAGTAATGGTGATAATCTAATTATCTGAAAAGTAGCAAATACATGTACCCGAACTGCTTGAATGATTGGGGCTTTATGAATCTCATCAATCTTGTCCCACTTTTTTATACCAATGATTGGTGCAGCCATCCTTATCTGTAAGCCAAGTTCATTTGCAAATGGAGTGGCATAAGGTCCTACTGGCACCTTCGCATCTGCAGGGATCCAAACAGGAAGTTTTTTACCACCATTGTTAGCTATGAGACGTGCTATGCTCTTCCCTCGAGTCTGACCCCTGACTTGTCTAGAACGAGTACGCAAACTAGTGGTAGATGGCACATCATGGGTAGTAGTTGCATTTGTAGATGGTGCAACCTGGGTAGTTGCATTTGTAGATGGTGCAACCTGGGTAGTAGTTGCATTTGTAGATGGTGCAACCTGGGTAGTAGTTGCATTTGTCGGTGGTGTAGGCTGGATACTTAGAGCATTTGTAGATGGTACACTCTAAATAGATGGGGTTAAAATAGGTGGTGCATGCTGAGTAGGGGCAGCAATTCTAGCTGCAGCTTGTTGGGAAGGTAGAGGAACTTTGGATGATGCTGCATGTCGAACTTTACCAGGGCCTGCCATCTAGCACAACAACTCAACAATTACATGTGTGAAGCATATATAAAATAAGCAATTACATTAATATCAATGGCTATATAATAGAATCAATGTCAGAACATAAGTAATAACTAAACAATAACATAACATAAGAAACAAAAAAAATAAATTAGACAAAGAGAGACAGATAGCCATCAAACTCAAACTCAAAGGCACTTAAACAACAGTGTCATCAAAACATATTACAATCACACAACAATTAAAGTTCTATGTCAAAATCTATATTACAATCAAAATGATTATGTAGCTCATCTTCTCGAATAGTCAATGCTCGTAGTAATCATCTTCATTATCGCACCCCTCTTCCTCATCAACACCATCGTTGTGTGCTCGATTAACTGATTGTAAAACCACCTCACTTGGGATAATTTGAGGATCAATGTCATTCCTATGAAGTGAGATTGTCACGGGGTCTTCAACGCTCACTGGGACAGCATCAGTTGTTTCATTTTGTTGCAATACATTTTCAGGTTCAAAGCCATCTTGTTCTGGTACATCCCATATTCCTCGATGTTGTAGTCTTTCTACGACTTTCCAATGTCCGCCTAACTTTGTATCATCAACGTAAAAAACTTGTTTCACATGACTTGGTAAGACAAATGGATCATCTTTATACCATCGACTTCTAACATCAATACTTGTGCAATGTGTATCGGTATGTAATGTTCTATTGCTACCGGTATTGAACCATTCGCATTGGAATAAAACAACTCGATGTCCAAGTATGTAATGCATCTCCCACACTCTATTCAAGTACCCATAAAAGTTAATTGTTTGTCTCTCATGCTCCCCTTCCACAACTAACCCACTATTTTGGCATTTATGAGTACTATCACGATCCTTACTATGAAATCGAACACCATTGGAAATGCAAGCTGAATACAAGTTAACATTCACACTAGGACCATTTGCTAATGACCACAAATCATCAGTTGCTTCTGGTAATCCTTGAGCTCGTAATTGGTTCATCTACATAACGACATCAATTTCAATCATTATGTTAGTATTCATATAAGTGTAGCTGAATAAAGTTTGGGATTATATCTTACATGTTCTTTGAACCACTTGGGGAATTCCTTTTTCTGTCTATTTGTGATGTCACGTACACCTTCATTTTCTAAAAGATTCTTGTGTTGCCTACTTACAAACATATGATTCATAAGTAACATATTATATTGAAAACATAATTCTACAAAAAAAAAAACAAGATTAAGAACGTACTCTAGATAATGGTCAAGCTCGAGGCTAGTATTCAAGACAAACCAATGAGCCATTTCATGTTCTTTTTGAGACACGTTAGAAACCCTTGTTATTAGCCCAAAAGGACGAACATTTTGCGCGAAGACCTCTAACCCTGACTCATGCACACTAACATCGACATTCCGTTCCTCTCGATTAAATACAGTTTCAATCCCACCCACATACATTGAGCAAAATGTGAGACACTCCTTGACAACATAAGCTTCTGTGATCGAACCTTCTGGACGAGCTCGATTTGCAACATATCCTTTTAAAGTTCCAAGCAGCCTATGAAACAAACAATAGAATAATCTTATTACACACACACTCACATTTTTATAAATACATATGCAGGTTGTGCTACAATTTAAGTATTCTAGTGTTTTAATAAGTTAGTAAGTACCTTTCAATGGGGTACATCCACCGATATTGCACAGGTCCACCAAGAATGGCTTCACGCGGCAAATGAATCGCCAAATGGACCATCACATCAAAAAACGCTGGTGGGAAAATTTTTTCTAACTTGCATAGTATGAATATTATGCGATCTTCTAATATTTCCAAATTCTTCATCTTCAATGTCTTTGAGCAAAGCTCTTGGAAGAAATTTCCCAACTCAAATAATGCAACACAAATATCATTGTGAAGATATCCACGCATTCCAATGGGAAGAAGTCGCTGTATGAGGACATGACAATCATGACTTTTTAGGCCTGTTAACTTATCACCTTTTGTGTTCACACACCTTGAGATGTTTGCTGCATAACCATCAGGATACTTAATTGACTTTAAAAACTCACAAAAACCATATCTTTCATCTGAGGACAAAGTGTACAATGCTGGGGGCTTTTCAAAAGATCCATTGGTACGCCTTTTTAAGTGCAACTCCTTCCTTATTTTCATATCTTCCAAATCCATGCGTGCTTTTTCTGTGTCTTTGTTCTTCCCATCTATACTCAGTAATGTTCCAAGCAAACTATCACATATATTCTTCTCTATGTGCATAACATCGAGGTTGTGTCGGAGTTTAAGTGTTTTCCAATATGGCAACTCAAAGAAGATGCTTTTTTTTGTCCAATTCAATACTGGATTTTCCCTTTTTCTTTTCTTATTGGTTGGATGCTTTCCAAATGGTTTGAATGTCCCTGAATCCAATTGTTCTAAGATTTGTTCCCCTGATAACTGTAAAGGTCTTGACAGGAACTCAGTCTTACCATTATAAAGTCGACTCCTTCGCCAAGGGTGGTCATCAGGCAGGTAACGACGAGCGCCTGTGTACCCTATCTTACCTCTCAACCGTTGTGAGGAAACATTTTTGTTACAGGTGGGACAAGCCAAATACCCTTTCGTACTCCATCCCGACAAGTTTCCATATGCAGGAAAGTGATTAATTGTCCACATAACAGCTGCATGCATTTGAAAACTTAATTCAGTTGAGGCATCATAAGTAAGCACACCATCTTCCCACAAGTCCTTCAACTCATCAATTAATGGTCGCATGTAAACATCGATATCTCTCCCTGGTGCTTGTGGTCCAGGGATAAGCAATGACAGCATACTAAATGCTTGTTTCATACATTTCCAAGGAGGCAAGTTGTAAGGCATAACAATCACAGGCCACATACTGTACGAGTTGCTCATGTTTCCAAAAGGATTGAAACCATCAGTGGCCAACCTTAACCTCACATTTCGACTCTCTTGGGAAAACAAAGGATGTTGCCTATCAAAATCCTTCCATGCCTCACCATCAGCCGGGTGTCTCAATATCCCATCATCTACTCGTTTCTCTTTATGCCATCTCATATCTATTGCTGTTTTTCTCGACATATATAATCTCTGCAACCTTGATGTCAACGGGAAGTATCTTAAGGTCTTGTGAGGAACTTTTTTACCTTTTCCATAATTCGACTTGTATCTAGACTCTTGACAAATCGGACAATTCTCTAAATTTGCATTCTCTTTCCAGAAAAGTACACAATCATACTTGCATGCATGAATCGACACATATCCTAAGCCTAAGGCACGTAAGAATTTTTTGGCTTCATAAAGGGTCCATGGAATCACTTGATCACTTACCGGTAGAAGGTCCTTTAATATCCCCAACAACATGTTGAAAGACTTATTGCTCCACTTGTTCAACACCTTCACATGAAGCATCTTAACAACAAATGATAAAAGAGAAAACTTACGACACCCAGGGTACAACTCTCTTTGAGCATCATTCAACAATTTGTTAAAGTTGGGCACGCCCTCTTTTTCAACATTGTTAGCCACATCATCGTCATTGTCATTGTCATTGTCACCTTCCTCCTCATCCTCTTCATTTTCATCATCATTTATGGTAGTCCCCATGTAAACATCTTCTAACAAATTTAGGAATTCATCTTGATCTTCGCCTGTCTCTGCTTCCATTCTATCCCCAACACTTCCAAAGTCATTGTGGTTGTCATTATTCAATGCATGAGATTGATTCATGGGAACAGATTCCCCGTGATGCACCCAAGTCTTATAAGAAGGAGACATCCCTTTCACAACTAAATGATACTCCACAATTTTACAAGTATGTCGTTCACAATTCAAACAGTCCATACATGGGCAACGAATCTTATCATTTGGCTCTACATTCATCATTGCAAATTGAACAAAAGCCTTCACCCCATCTCGATACTGGGAACTCATCCTATCCCTAAGTAGCATCCAACTCTTATCCATATTTGGTCACCTACAAAGCCATGGTTATGTGAAATTCCTTTGAATTAGAGAATTACATGTCAAATAGTTCCTTGAGTCATATAAGTGTTTGTCATATCATGAATGCTCAAAACATTAGGTAAACATTGAGAAACAATAAAAAAATAATATTTTCTCTCAAAAAAGCCAAACCTTGTAATACATTTTTTTAATTTAACATTTAATTTAAAGATGCTGCATGTACACATGATGACATTGTATAGTATAAGAAACTATAAGTCAAATTATATGGTGATCTTCCAACATCCTATTGGCCTTGATGGCTGTTTTCCAATGATATTTGAACATATATGTTTTTCGTAATATTGTTAGCAAGACTTTAAATAGACGTAGCATTGCTCTTAAACTATTCTTACCTAATAAACTATAAACAGAAACTATACAAAACAGTTTAAATTGATTCTAAAAATAATAAATAACTATAAACAACTCATATAAACCATACAAAATAGTCCCATAATGTGGCATGAACCACATATAAACTGAAGGGTAATTTACAGTTTGCCCTTTTATTTTTTATTTTTTTAATCAACAACAAATAACCCTTTATTGATGATGGATAACCTTACAGAAAGGAAGAAAACATCAACAAAAAGAGAGGGATGATGCAAGCAATACAGCAACTACAAACCAAAATAGAGGCATGCAACCTAATCCAAATACAAACAAAACAAAAAGAGCCATGGAACCAGTGCTAGCATAGGCCAAAAACAGCAACAGACACGCATCAGATTAGCAGATTAGCATCAGGTTATCACCCAACAGATACAGACCAGCCACACAGCAGCAGAGAACCAGATTAACAAAAAATCAGATTATCACCCAACAGATACAGATTAGCAGATAATCAAATTATCACCCAGTAGTCCCAGAAACAACCCTCATTTTATATGATGTGGCAGGAAACATGCATTTTCTATCTAATTTTGAACAAAAGTTAGTTTTAGGAGTAAATTAAAAAAAAAACTTGAAACATGAATGATCAAAATAAAAAAAAATGACTAAAAATAAAGGGAAAAAGTGCAATTTATCCTAAAAACAAAAAGATAACTGATTATTTCTCTTTTCTTTTTAGGCCTGTTTGGGACTTATATTTTGGGTAAATAGTCAATAGAAAAAAATAGTTAATAAAACAAAATGTCATGTCCTATACATTAATCAACAACTTTTTCTTTTACAATTATCTATTCACCTACAAAAAAAAAAAAAAATTCCACAAATCATCCAAAACATAATTCTTTTTCATTTCATAAAAAAATAAAAAAATCAACTAAAATATTAAAGTTGCTAAATGACGTATCTAGTCCCATTTTTTTTGACAACTAGACTTATTAAATTTAATAAGGTTATATAGTTTCAAGATCATAGGTGTAGAAACTAAAATGACTAACTTGATAAATAAATTTAAAATGCCCTAAAATATAGTCAAAGCTTACTTGATGTAGTAATTGCCCCCAACGAATGATTGCAGCTTTTTTATCTCTTCGCATTAGCCAATAACCTATAACATTTGAATTGTAAATCAAAGTTTAAATTAAAATCGCACTGTACATGAAATTAACGGAGAGTGGACATGAAATGAATGTTATATGATGAAATTATTAAAAGGGTCACCGATACACAAAATATCTATAATTTTTTGGGCAATGAATAGTTGTAACTTGTAAGAATATTCAACACAAAACTGTGGTCCACCCTCATGACACACCACTTGAATAAAAATACAAAAAAAATGCAAGTTCCCTGGTTCATTCACATTCCCAACAAAACAAAACAAGAGTCATATTTTGCATACTCCATCTAAACCAATGGCAAAGGTGATCTCAGCCAATGCTCTTGAATATCCCATTAACATATGCTTTTTAATTCCATGTCATGTTGTGTGCTCACAATCGATGGATATAAAAAATGGATCTAAAAAATGGGCTTATATATCATTTTTCCCTAAAGAATACTTAAGTTTGATTGATGAGTATTGCTATTCTAAGTCCAAGTTAGCCCCAACCATGTGGCAATCAATTAGAATATTTATGACACCATTCTCTCTCGTATGTTCTCTAATTATTAGTTAATCGCCTCTCTTACATATCATTGAGTATAGAAAGTGGGTCTAAAAAATAGATTTGTATATTATTTTTCTTAATTTATTTACATAAGGAGTTGATTTAAAATGCCCTTCCAAATATAAGTAAAGCTCAAATAGCGAAATTACTTGTACAACCCAAGCTGTACCACAAAATTATCCATTAGTTGAAATATATAAACTAAATTCATTTTGAATGTGACGAACACTGTAACAAAATTTTAAATTTACATAAATTCAAAGTCTAAGAATTTTTTTTAAATAATTGTTTTGAGTATAAAATATTTCTGATTTATTATTTTAGTAAAGGGGAAAAAAAATTATACATTTTTTATCAGCACTATTACATCCACACAATTTGTTCTACCTATATGTACACAATTGAAACTCTTACGGGTCAGAGTCTCAATTGTCTGCATTCAGGCAAAACAAATTGTGTGAATGAATCATTAATCATTGTTTATATACTAATTCAACAACTGCCTACTGTAATAAACATATATTCATGTTAAGTAATTGCATAAATAAATAAATTTGAGGATTCCAAAATTTGTTATAAATATAATCAACCGACCAGAATCTCAGATACATTGAGGTAATAACATAATAAACAAAACTCTATTGACAAGTGATTCAAATAATGTGCTGATCAAAAAATAATAATAAAAAAGTGATTTAAATAATGTACATGTTTATATATATATATATATATATATATATATATATTAGCAAAAAACAAATAAATGAAGATCAATGTGTGTGCCTTAATCATATTACACACCTAGAATCTGCAAGGTTCAACTAGAGTCAGTGATATCAAATATGCATTGCAGAGCACATGTATGTAGTCAAGCAGAACATGGGAATAGACCAAAATTCCCAGTTCCACAATTAAAGTTAAACACCTAGAATCTGCAAGGTTCAACTAGATTTTGTTTCTTACAAAAATCAGTCCAAAAATTCCGAACATACCAGTCCCGAAAATTAGTTTCAAAATCAGTCCAAAAATTAGAATAGATCAATCCCGAAAATCACAATATCAGTCCGAAACTCACAATATCAGTCCGAAACTCACAATATCAGTCCGAAACTCTCACAGTGTGAGTGAGTGAGAGTGAGAGGGAGAGGGAGAATGAGAGGGAGAGGGAAAGAGACGAAGAAGAGGGAGAGAAAAATACCTGTTTGGGCCGCTTCTGTTTGTGCCGCTGCAGATTCGGAACTGAGAAGATGAAGAAATCTCCTTTTAGGTCACTTTTGTTTATTCACTTAAAAGTCATTTAAAAAAAAAAAAAAAGACAGATTCGAAACTCTCACAGTGTGAGTGAGTGAGAGTGAGAGGGAGAGGGAGAGGGAGAGGGAGAAAGAGAGGGAGAGGGAAAGAGAGACGAAGAAGAGGGAGAGAAAAATACCTGTTGTGCTGCCTCTGTTTTGTGCCGCTGCAGATCCTGAATGAGAAGATCAAGAAGTCTCTTTAGGTCAGTTTTGTTTATTCACTTATTAAAAAAAAAAAAAAAGACAGATTAAAAACGACGTCGTTTTGATATAAATTTATTAGCGATGAAAATAATTTCGTTGCCATAAATAGCACTCAACTTTCAGCGACTAGTTTAATTCTGTCGCCAAAAAGTCGAAAATTGGCTACAAACAGTTTCGTCGCCATATATTAATTGCGTCGCCAAAACTTTTTTAGCGCTCCCGCGCAAAAAATTAAATTGGCGCCAACCATTTTTCGCGACGAATTTAAATATTTGTTGCTAATGGTGTATTTTTTGGCGACAAACACGTATATTGTCGCCAAAAAAATACAATCGGCAACCAAATTCAATTTTGTTGCTAAAAAACGTCGCAGAAAATGCATTTTGTTGTAGTGATATCTGCCATCAAGTAAGAAGGTCCGAACAAGTGTCCGAGTGTTTAAACCCTAATGCACAAGAAATGGCAAGTAAACACCATAATTACATATCTGCCATCATGCAAGAGGGTCCGAATAAGTGTCCGAGTGTTTAAACCCTAATGCATGAGAAATGGAAAATAAACACCATAATTACATATCTGCCATCATGCAAGAGGGTCCGAATAAGTGTCCGAGTGTTCGGATCCTCATGCTCGAGAAATGGCAAGTAAACACCATAATTACATATCTGCCATCATGCAAGAGGGTCCGAATAAGTGTCCAAGTGTTCGAATCCTAATGCTCGAGAAATGGCAAGTAAACACCATATTTACATATCTTCCATCGTGCAAGAGGGTCTGAATAAGTGTCCGAGTGTTTAAACCCTAATGCATGAGAAATGGCAAAGAAACACCATAATTACATATATGCCATCATTCAAGAGGGTCCGAATAAGTGTGTGGGTGTTTAAACCCTAATGCATGAGAAACGAAAAATGAACACCGTAATTACATATCTGCCATCATGCAAGAGGGTCCAAATAAATGCCCGCGTGTTCGAATGCTAATGCTCGAGAAATGGCAAGCAAACAACATAGTTATATATCTGCCATCATGCAAGAGGGTCCGAATAGGTGTCCAAATTTTTGAATCCTAATGCTCGAGAAATGGCAAGTAAACACCATTATTACATATCTGCCATCATGCAAGAGGGTCCGAATAAGTGTCCGAGTGTTTAAACCCTAACGCATGAGAAATGACAAGGAAACACCATAATTGCATGTCTGCCATCATGCAAGTGGGTCCGAATAAGTGTCCGAGTGTTTCAACCCTAATGCATGAGAAACGAAAAATGAACACCGTAATTACATATCTGCCATCATGCAAGAGGGTCCAAATAAATGCCCGCGTGTTCGAATCCTAATGCTCGAGAAATGGCAAACAAACAACATAGTTATATATCTGCCATCATGCAAGAGGGTCCGAATAAATGTCCGAGTGTTCGAATCCTAATGCTTGAGAAATGCCAAGTAAACACCATAATTACATATCTGGCATCATGCATGAGGATCCGAATAAATGTCTGAGTTTTTAAACCCTAATGCATGAGAAATGGCAAGTAGACACCATAATAGCTTATCTGCCATCATGCAAGAGGGTCCAAATAAGTGTCCGAGTGTTTAAACCTTAATGCATGAGAACTGGCAAATAAACACCATAAATATATATCTGCCATTATGCTAGAGGGTCTGAATAAGGGTCCGAGTGTTCGAATCCTAAGGCTCGAGAAATGCAAAATAAACACCATAATTTCATATCTGTCACAATGCAAGAGGGTCCGAATAATTGTCCGAGTGTTTAAACCCTAATGCACGAGAAAAGGAAAATATTTACCATAATTACATATCTTCCATCATGCAAGAGGGTCAAAATAAGTGCCCGAGTGTTCGAATCCTAATGCTGGAGAAATGGCAAGCAAACAACAAAGTTATATATCTGCCATCATGCAAGAGGGTCCGAATAAATGTCCGAGTGTTCGAATCCTAATGCTTGAGAAATGCCATGTAAACACCATAATTACATATCTGGCATCATGCAAGAGGGTCCGAATAAGTGTCTGAGTTTTTAAACCCTAATGCATGAGAAATGGCAAGTAGACACCATATTTACTTATCTGCCATCATGCAAGAGGGTCCAAATAAGTGTCCGAGTGTTTAAACCTTAAAGCATGAGAAATGGCAAATAAACACCATAAATATATATCTGCCATTATGCTAGAGGGTCTGAATAAGTGTCCGAGTGTTCGAATCCTCATGCTTGAGAAATGGCAAGTAAACACCATAATTACATATCTGCCGTCATGCGAGAGGGTCCGAACAAGTGTCTGAGTGTTTAAACCCAAATGCAAGAGAGATGGCAAATTAATACCATAATTACACATTTGCCATCATGCAAGAGTGTCCGAATAAGTGTCTGACAGTTTGAACCCTAATGCTTAAGAAAGGGCAGGGAAACAGAATAATTACATATCTGCCATCATGCAAGAAGGTCCGAATAAGTGTCTGAGTGTTTAAACCCTAATGCACGAGAAATGGCAAGTAAACACCATAATTACATATATGCCATCATGCAAGAGGGTCCTAATAAGTGTCCGAGTGTTTAAATCCAAATGCATGAGAAATGACAAATGACAAATGAACACCATAATTACATATCTGCCACCATGCTAGAGGGTCCGAATAAGTGTCCGAGTGGTCGAATCCTAAAGCTCGAGAATTGGAAAGTAAAAACTATAATTACGTATCTGCCATCATGCAAGAGGGCCCGAATAAGTGTCCACGAGTTTGAACCCTAATGCATAAGAAATGGCAAGTAAACACCATAATTACATATCTGCCATCGTGCAAGAGGGTCCGAATAAGTGTCCGAGTGTTAAAACCCTAATGCATGAGAACTGGCAAGTAAACACCATAATTACATATTTGCCATCATGCATGAGGGTCCGAATAAGTGTCTGAGTGTTTAAACGCTAATGCATAAGAAATGGCAAGTAAACACAGTAATTACATATCTGCCATTGTGCAAGATGGTCCGAATAGGTGTCCGAGTGTTTGAATCCTAATGCTCCAGAAATGGCAAGAAAACAGCATAATTACATATCTGCTATCATGCAAGAGGGTCCGAATAACAGTCTGAGTGTTTAAACCCTAATGCGTGAGAAATGGCATGTAAACACCATAATTACATATCTGCGATCTTGTAAGAGGGTCCGAATAACTGTCCGAGTGTTTAAACCCTAATGCAAGAGAAATGGCAAATAAACACCATAATTACATATCTGCCATCATGAAAGAGGGTCCGAATAAGTGTCCGAATGTTCGAATCCTAATGCTCGAGAAATGGCAAGTAAACACCATAATTACATATCTGCCATCATGCAAGAGGGTCCGAATAAGTGTCAAAGTGTTCGAATCCTAATGCTTGGGAAATGGCAAGTAAACACAATGATTGCATATCTGCAATCATGCAAGAGGGTCCGAATAAGTGTCCGTGTGTTTAAACCCTAATGCATGCGAAATGGCAAAGAAACACCATAATTACATATAGGCCGTCATTCAAGAGGGTCCGAATAAGTGTCTGTGTGTTTAAACCCTAATGCATGAGAAATTGAAAACAAACACCATAATTACATATCTGACATCATGCATGCGGGTCAAAATAAGTGTCCGAGTGTTTAAACCCTAATGCATGAGAAATGGCAAGTGAACACCGTAATTACATATCTGCCTTCATGCAAGAGGGTCCGAATAAGTGTCCGAGTGTTTAAACCCTAATGGAAGAGAGATGGAAACTAAACACCATAATTACAAATCTGCCATCATGCAAGAGTGTCTGAATAAGCGTCCGAGAGTTTGAACCCTAATGTATAAGAAAAGGCAAGCAAACATCATAATTACATATCTGCCATCATGCAAGAAGGTCCGAACAAGTGTCCGAGTGCTTAAACCCTAATGCACGAGAAATGGCAAGTAAACACCATAATTACAGATCTGCCATCATGCACGAGGGTCCGAATAAGTGTCCGAGTGTTTAGACCTTAATGCATGAGAAATGGCAAATAAACAGCATACTTACATATCTGTCATCATGCAATAGGTTCCGAATAAGTGTCCGAGTGTTTGAATCCTAATGCTCGAGAAATGGCAAGAAAACACCATAATTACATATCTGCCATCATGCAAGAGGGTCCGAATAGTTGTCCGAGTGTTTAAACCCTAATGCATGAGAAATGGAAAATAAACACCATAATTACATATCTGCCATCATGCAAGAGAGTCCGAATAAGTGTCCGAGTGTTCGGATCCTCATGCTCGAGAAATGGCAAGTAAACACCATAATTACATATATGTCATCATGCAAGAGGGTCCGAATAAGTGTCCAAGTGTTCAAATCCAAATGCTCGAGAAATGGCAAGTAAACACCATAATTACATATCTTCCATCATGCAAGAGGGTCTGAATAAGTGTCCGAGTGTTTAAACCCAAATGCATGAGAAATGGCAAATAAACACCATAATTACATATCTGCCATCATGCATGCTGGTCCCAATAAGTGTCCGAGTGTTTAATCCCTAATGCATAAGAAATGGCAAGTAAACACCATAATTACATATCTGCCATGATGCAAGAGGGTCCGAATAAGTGTGCGAGTGTTTAAACCCTAATGCAAGAGAGATGGCAACGAAACATCATAATTACATATCTGCCATCGTGCAAGAGGGACCGAATAAGTGTCCGAGAGTTTGAACCCTAATGTATAAGAAAAGGCAAGCAAACACCATAATTACATATCTGCCATCATGCAAGAAGGTCCGAACAAGTGTCTGAGTGTTTAAACCCCAATGCACGAGAAATGGCAAGTAAACACCATAATTACATATCTGCCATCATGCAAGAGCGTCCGAATAAGTGTCCGAGTGTTTAGACCCGAAGGCATGAGAAATGGCAAACAAATAGCATAATTACATATCTGCCATCATGTAAGAGGATCCAAATAAGTGTCCGAGTGTTCGAATCCTAATGCTCGAGAAATGGAAAGCAAACACCATAATTATATATCTGCCATCATGCAAGAGGGTTCGAATAAGTGTCCGAGTGTTCAAATCCTAATGCCTGAGAAATGCCAGGTAAACATCATAATTACATATCTGCCATCATGCGAGAGGGTCCGAATAAGTGTATGAGTTTTTAAACCCTAATGCATGAGAAATGGCAAGTAAACACCATAATCACATATATGCCATCGTGCAAGGGGGTCCGAATAACTGTCCGAGGGGTGGAATCCAAATGCCCGAGAATTGGAAAGTAAACACTATTAATACATATCTGCCATCATGCAAGAGGGTCCGAATATGTCTCCGAGAGTTTGAACCCTAATGCATAAGAAATGGCAAGTAAGCACCATAATTATATATCTGTCATCGTGCAAGAGGGTCCGATTAAGTGCCCGATTGTTTAAACCCTAATGCATGAGAACTGGCAAGTAAACACCATAATTACATATCTGCCATCACGCATGAGGGTCCGAATAAGTGTCCGAGGGTTTAAACTCCATTGCATGAGAAATGGAAAATAAAGACCATGATTACATATCTGCCATCATGCAAGATAGTCCGAATAAGTGTCCTAGTGTTCAAACCATAATGCATGAGAAATGGCAAGTAAACGCCATAATTATATATCTGCCATCATGCAAGATGGTCCGAATAACTGTCTGAGTGCTTGAATCCAAATGCTCGAGAAATGGCAAGTAAACACCAAAATTACATATCTACCTTCATGCAAGAGTGTCTGAATAAGTGTCCGAGTGTTTAAAACCTAATGCATGAGAAATGGTAAGTAAACACCACAATTGCATGTCTGCCATCATGCGAGAGGGTCCGAATAAGTGTCCGAATGTTGAAACCCTAATGCATGAGAAATGGCAAATAAATAATATAAATACATATCTGCCATCATGCAAGGGGGTCTGAATAAGTGTCCGAGTGTTCGAATCCTAATGCTCGGGAAATGCCAAGTAAACAACAAAATTACATATCTACCATCATGCAAGAGGGTCCGAATAAGTGTCCGAGTCTTAAAACGCTAATGCATAAGAAATGCCAAGTAAAAACCATAATTACATATCTGCCATGATGCAAAAGTGTCCGAATAAGTGTCCGAGTGTTCGGATCCAAATGCTCGAGAAATGGCAAGAAAACACCACAATTACATATCTGCCATCATGCAAGAGGGTCCAAATAAGTGTCCGACTGTTTAAACCCTAATGCATGAGAAAAGGAAAGTAAACACCATAATTACATATCTGCCATCTTGCAAGAGGGTCCGAATAAGTGTCCAAGTGTTTAAACACTAATGCAAGAGAGATGGCAAATAAACTCCATAATTACATGTCTGACATCATCCAAGAGGGTCCGAATAAGTGTCCGAGAGTATGAACCCTAATGCACAAGAAAAGGCAAGTAAACACCATAATTACATATCTGCCATCATGCAAGAGGGTCCAAATAAGTGTCCGAGTGTTTAAACCCTAATGCACTAGAAATGGCAAGTAAACACCATACTTACATATCTGCCATCATGCAAGAGGGTCGGAATAAGTGTCCGAGTGTTTATACCCAAATGCTTGAGAAATGGCAAATATACACCACAATTATATATTTGACGTTATGCAAGAGGGTTCGAATAAGTGTCCGAATGATCGAATCCTAATGCTCCAGAATTGGAAAGTAAACACTATAATTACATATCTGTTATCATGCAAGAGGGTCCGAATAAGTGTCCGAGTGTTTACACCCTGACGCATGAGAAATGGCAAATAAACACCATAAATATATATCTGCGATCATGCAGGAGGGTCTGAATAAGTGTCCGAGTGTTCGAATCCTAATGCTGGAGAAATGGCAAGTAAACACCATAATTACATATCTGCCATCAAGCAAGAGGGTCCGAATAAGTGTCCGAGTGTTTAAACGCTAATGCATAAGAAATGGCAAGTAAACACAATAATTACATATCCGCCATCATGCAAGACGGTCCGAATAAGTGTCCAAGTGTTTCAATCCTAAGGCTCGAGAAATGGCAAGTAAACACCATAATTACATATCTGCCATCATGCCAGTGGGTCTGAATAAGTGTCCGAGTGTTTAAAACCTAATGCATGAGAAATGGCATGTAAACACCACAATTGCATGTCTACCATCATGCAAGAGGGTCCGAATAAGTGTCCGAGTGTTGAAACCATAATGCATGAGAAATGGAAAATAAACACTATAAATATATATCTGCCATCATGGAAGAGGGTCTGAATAGGTGTCCGAGTGTTCGAATCCTAATGCTCGAGAAATGCCAAATAAACACCACAATTACATATCTACCATCATGCAAGAGGGTCTGAATATGTGTCCGAGTGTTGAAACCCTAATGCACAAGAAATGGCAAGTAAAAACCATAATTACATGTCTGCAATTATGCAAGAGGGTCCGAATAAGTGTCCGGGTGTTCGGCTCCTAATGCTCGAGAAATGCACGTAAACACCGCAATTACATATCTGCAATCATGCAAGAGGGTCCAAGTAAGTGTCCGAGTGTTTAAACCCTAATGCATGAGAAATGGAAAGTAAACACCATAATTACATATCTACTATCTTGCAAGAGGGTCCGAATAAGTGTCCGAGTGTTTAAACCCTAATGCAGGAGAGATGGAAAATAAACACCATAATTACATATCTGTCATAATGCAAGAGGGTCCCAATAAGTGTCTGAGTGTTTAAACCCTAATGCATGAGAAATGGAAAATAAACACCATAATTACATATCTGCCATCATGCAAGAGGGTCTGAATAAGTGCCCGAGTGTTAAAACCCTAATGCATAAGAAATAGCAAGTAAACACCATAATTACATATCAGCCATCATCCAAGAGGGTCCGAATAAGTGTCCGTCTGTTCGAATCCTAATGCTCGAGAAATTGCAAGTAAACACCACAATTACATATCTTCCATCATGCAAGAGGGTCCAAATAAGTGTCCGAGTGTTTAAGCCCTAATGCATGAGAAATGGCAAGTAAACACCATAATTACATATCTGCCACCATGCAAGAGGGTCTGAATAAGTGTCTGAGTGTTTAACCCTAATGCATGGGAAATGGAAACCAAACACCATAATTACATATCTGCCATCATGCAAGAGGGTCCGAATAAGTGTCCGAGACTTTGAATCCTAATGCATAAGAAAAGGCAAGTAAACACCATAATTACATATCTGCCATCATGCAAGAAGGTCTGAATAAGTGTCCACGTCTTTAAACCCTAATGCACGAGAAATGGCAAGTAAACACCATAATTACATATCTGCCATCATGCAAGAGGGTCTGAACAAGTGTCCGAGTGTTTATACCCTAATGCATGGGAAATGGCAAATAAACACCATAATCACATATCTGCCATCATGCAAGAGGGTCCGAATAAGTGTCCGAGTGGTGGAATCGTAATGCTCGAGAATTGGAAAGTAAACACTATAATTAGATATCTGCCATCATGCAAGCGGGTCCGAATAAGTGTCCGAGAGTTTGAACCCTAATGCATAAGAAATGGCAAGTAAACACCATAATTATATATCTGCCATCGTGCAAGAGGGTCCAAATAACTGCCCGAGTGTTTAAAACCAAATGCATGACAAATGGCAAGTAAACACCACAATTGCATGTCTGCCATCCTGCAAGAGGGTCCGAATAAGTGTCCGAGTGTTGAAACCCTAACGCATGAGGAATGGAAAATAAACACTATAAATATATATCTGCCATCATGCAAGAGGGTCTGAATAAGTGTCCGGGTATTCGAATCCTAATGCTCGAGAAATGCCAAGTAAGCACTATAATTACACATCTGCCATCATGCAAGAGGGTCCGAATAAGTGTCTGAGTGTTAAAACCCTAATGCATAAGAAATGGCAAGTAAAAACCATAATTACACATCTGCCATCATGCAAGAGGGTCCGAATAAGTATCCGAGTGTTTGGATCCTAATGCTCGAGAAATGGCAAGTAAACACCACAATTACATATCTGCCATCACGTAAACACCATAATTACATATCTGCCATTGTGCAAGTGGGTCCGAACATGCGTCTGAGTTTTTAAACCCTAATGCAAGAGAGATGGCAAATAAACACCATAATTATATATCTGCCATCATACAAGAGGGTTCGAATAAGTGTCCGAGTGGTTAAACCCTTATGCGTGAGACATGGAAAATAAACACCATAATTACATATCTGCCATCATGCAAGAGGGTCTGAATAAGTGTCCGAGTGTTAAAACCCTAATGCATAAGAAATGGCAAGTAAACACCACAATTACATATCTGCCATCATGCAAGAGGGTCCGAATAAGTGTCCGAGTGTTCGAATCCTAATGCTCGAGAAATGGCAAGTAAACACCACAATTACATATCTACAATCATGCAAGAGGGTCCAAATAGGTGTCCGAGTGTTTAAACCCTAATGCGTGAGAAATGGCAAGTAAACACCATAATTACATATCTGCCAACATGCAAGAGGGTCCGAATAAGTGTCCGAGTGTTTAAACCGTAATGCATGAGAAATGGAAAGCAAACACCACAATTACATGTCGGCCATCATGCAAGAGGGTCCGAATACATGTCCGAGAGTTTGAACCCTACTGCATAAGAAAAGGAAAGTAAACACCATAATTACATATCTGTCATCATGCAAGAAGGTCCGAATAAGTGTCCGCGTCTTTAAACCCTAATGCACGAGAAATGGCAAGTAAACACCATAATTACATATCTACCATCATGCAAGAGGATCTGGACAAGTGTCCGAGCGTTTAAACCCTAATGCATGGGAAATGGCAAATAAACACCATAATCACATATCTGCCATCATGCAAGAGGGTCCGAATAAGTGTCCGCGTGGTGGAATCCTAATGCTCGAGAATTGGAAAGTAAACAATATAATTACATATCTGCCATCATGCAAGCGGGTCTGAATAAGTGTCAGAGTTTTTGAACCCTAATACATAAGAAATGGAAAGTAAACACCATAATTACATATCTGCCATCATGCATGAGTGTCCGAATAAGTGTCCGGGGGTTTAAACCCCAATGCATGAGAAATGGCAAATAAACACCATGATTACATATCTGCCATCATGCAAGATAGTCCGAATAAGCGTCCTAGTGTTTAAACCATAATGCATGAGAAATGGAAAGTAAACACCACAATTACATATCTGCCATCATGCAAGATGGTCCGAATAAGTGTCCGAGTGTTTGAATCCTAATGCTCGAGAAATGGCAAGCAAACCCCAAAATTACATATCTGCCATCTTGCAGGAGGGTCTGAATAAGTGTCTGAGTGTTTAAAACCAAATGCATGAGAAATGGCAAGTAAACACCACAATTGCATGTCTGCCATCTTGCAAGAGGGTCTGAATAACTGTCCGAGTGTGGAAACCCTAATGCATGAGGAATGGCAAATAAGCACTATAAATATATATCTGCCATCATGCAAGGGGGCTTGAATAAGTGTCCGGGTGTTTGAATCCTAATGCTCGAGAAATGCCATGTAAACACTATAAATATATATCTGACATCGTGCAAGAGGGTCCGAACAAGTGTCCGAGTTTTAAAACCCTAATGCAGAAGAAATGGCTAGTAAAAACCATATTTACATATCTGCCATCATGCAAGAGGGTCCGAATAAGTGTCCGAGTGTTCGGATCCTAATGCTCGAGAAATGGTAAGTAAACACCACAATTACATATCTGCCATCATGCAAGAGGGTCCTAATAAATGTCCGAGTGTTTAAACCCTAATGCATGAGAAACGGAAAGTAAACACCACAATTACATATCTGCCATCATGCATGAGAGTCCGAATAAGTGTCCGAGTGTTTAATCCCTAACGCAAGAGAGACGGCAAATAAACACCATAATTACATATTTGCCATCATGCAAGAGGGTCCGAATAAGTGTCCAAGAGTTTGAACCCTAATGCATAAGAAATGGCACGTAAACACCATAATTACATATCTGCCATCCTGCAAGAGGGTCCGAATAAGTGTCCGAGTGTTTAAACCCTAATGCATGAGAACTGGCAAGTAAACACCATAATTACATATCTGCCATCATGCATGAGGGTCCGAATAAGTGTCCGAGGGTTTTAACCCCGATGCATGAGCAATGGCAAATAAACACCACAATTACATATCTGCCATCACGGAAGATGGTCCAAATAAGTGTTCTGGTGTTTAAACCCTAATGCATGAGAAATGGCAAGTAAACACCATAATTACATATCTGCCATCATGCAAGATGGTCCGAATAAGTGTCTGAATGTTTGAATCCTAATGGTCGAGAAATGGCAAGTAAACACCATAATTACATATCTGCCATCGTGCAAGAGGGTCCGAATAAGTGTCCATGTGTTTAAACCCTAATGCATGAGAAATGGCAAGTAAACACCAAAATTGCATGTCTGCCATCATGCAAGAGGGTACGAATAAGTGTCCGAGTGTTTAAACCCTAATGCATGAGAAATGAGAAATGAGAAATGAACACCATAATTACATATCTGCCATCATGCAAGAGGGTCCAAATAAGTGTTTGAGTGTTCGATTCCAAATGCTCGAGAAATGACAAGGAAACACCATAATTATATATCTGCTATCATGCAAGAGGTTTCGAATAAGTGTCCGAGTGTTCGAATCCTAATGCTCGAGAAATGCCAGGTAAACATCGTAATTACATATCTGCCATCATGCAAGAGGGTCCGAATAACTGTATGAGTTTTTAAACCCTAATGCATGAGAAATGGCAAGTAAACACCATAATTACATATCTGCCATCATGCAAGAGTATCCGAATAAGTGTCCGAGTGTTTAAACCCAAATGCATGAGAAATAACAAATAAACACCATAATTGCATGTCTGCCATCATGCAAGAGGGTCCAAATAAGTGTCCGAGTGTTTAAACCCTAAAGCATGAGAAATGAAAAATGAACCCCATAATTACATATCTGCCATCATGCAAGAGGGTCCAAATAAGTGTCCGAGTGTTCGAATCCTAATGCTCGAGAAATGCCAGGTAAACATCATAATTACATATCTGCCATCATGCAAGAGGGTCCGAATAACTGTATGAGTTTTTAAACCCTAATGCATTAGAAATGGCAAGTAAACACCATAATCACATATCTGCCATCATGCACGAGGGTTCGAATAAGTGTCCGACAGGTTAAACCCTAATGCATGAGAAAGGGCCAATAAACACCATAATTACATATCTGCTATCAGGCAAGAGGGTCCAAATTAGTGTCTGTTTAAACCCTAATGCATGAGAAATGGAAAGTAAACACCATAATTGCATGTCTGTCATCATGCAAGAGGCTCCGAATAAGTGTCCGAGTGTTTAAACCCTAATGCATGAGAAATGGAAAATGAACACCGTAATTACATATCTGCCATCACACAACAGGGTCCAAATAAGTGCCCGAGTGTTCAAATCCAAATGCTCGAGAAATGGCAAGCAAACAACATAATTATATATCTGCCATCATGCAAGAGGGTCCGAATAAGTGTCCGAGTGTTCGAATCGTAATGCTTGAGAAATGCCAAGTAAACACCAAAATTGCATATCTGCCATCATGCAAGAGGGTCAGAATAACTGTATGAGTTTGTAAACCCTAATGCATGTGAAATGGCAAGTGAACACCATAGTCACATATCTGCCATCATGCAAGAGGGTCCGAATAAGTGTCCGACTATTTAAACCCTAATGCAAGAGAAATGGCCAATAAACACCATAATTACATATCTGCTATATTGCAAAAGGGTCCGAATAAGTGTCCGAGTGTTTAAACCCTAGTGCATACGATATGCAAGTAAACAACATAATTACATATCTACCGTCATGCAAGAGGTTCCGAATAAGTGTCCGGGTCTTCGAATCCTACAACCCGAGAATTGGCAAGTAAACACCATAATTACATATCTGCCATCATCCCAGAGGGTCCGAATAACTGTCGGAGTGTTTAAACCCTAGTGCATGAGAAATGGCATGTAAACACCATAATTACATATCTGCGATCATGCAAGAGGGTCCGAATAAGTGTCCGAGTGTTTAAACCCTAATACATGAGAAATGGCAAATAAACGCCATAGTTACATATCTGCCATCATACGAGAGGGTCCAAATAAGTGTCCGAGTGTTCGAATCCTCATGCTCGAGAAATGGCAAGTAAACACCATAATTACACATTTTCCATCATGCAAGAGGGTCCGAATAAGTGTCCGAGTGTTTAAACCCTAAAGCAAGAGAGATGGCAAATTAATACCATAATTACACATCTGCCATCATGCAAGAGGGTCCGAATAAGTGTCTGACAGTTTGAACACTAATGCTTAAGAAAAGGCAGGCAAACATAATAATTACATATCTGCCATCATGCAAGAAGGTCCGAATAAGTGTCCGAGTGTTTAAACCCTAATGCACGAGAAATGGCAAGTAAACACCATAATTACATATCTGCCATCATGCAAGAGGGTCCTAATAAGTGTCCGAGTGTTTAACTCCTAATGCATGAGAAATGGCAAATTAACAACATAATTACATATCTACCGTCATGCTAGATGGTCCGAATAAGTGTCCGAGTGGTCGAATCCTAATGCTCGAGAATTGGAAAGTAAAAACTATAATTACATAGCTGCCATCATGCAAGAGGGTCCGAATAAGTGCCCATGAGTTTGAACCCTAATGCATAAGAAATGGCAAGTAAACACCATAATTACATATCTGCCATCGTGCAAGAGGGTCCGAATAAGTGTCCGAGTGTTTAAACCCTAATGCATGAGAACTGGCAAGTAAACACCATAATTACATATCTGCCATCATGCATGATGGTCCGAATAAGTGTCCGAGTGTTTAAACCGTAATGCGTGAGATATGTCAAGTAAACACCATAATTACATATCTGCCATCATGCAAGTGGGTCCGAATAAGTGTCCGAGTGTTTAAACCCTAATGCTTGAGAAATGGAAAATAAACACCATAATTACATATCTGCCATCATGCAAGAGGGTCCGAATAAGTATCCGAGTGTTTAAACCCTAATGCATGAGAACTGGCAAGTAAACACCATAATTACATATCTGCCATCATGCATGATGGTCCGAATAAGTGTCCGAGTGTTTAAACCGTAATGCGTGAGATATGTGAAGTAAACACCATAATTACATATCGGCCATCATGCAAGTGGGTCCGAATAAGTGTCCGAGTGTTTAAACCCTAGTGCTTGAGAAATGGCAAATAAACACCATAATTACATATCTGCCATCATGCAAGATGGTCCAAATAAGTGTCCGAGTGTTTAAACGCTAATGCATAAGAAATGGTAAGTAAACACCGTAATTACATATCTGCCATCGTGCAAGATGGTCCGAATAGGTGTCCAAGTGTTCGAATCCTCATGCTCGAGAAATGGCAAGTAAACACCATACTTACATATCTGCAATCGTGCAAAGGGGTCCGAATAAGTGTCCGAGTGTTTAAACGCTAATGCATAAGAAATGGTAAGTAAACACCGTAATTACATATCTCCCATCGTGCAAGATGGTCCGAATAGGTGTCCAAGTGTTCGAATCCTCATGCTCGAGAAATGGAAAGTAAACACCATACTTACATATCTGCCATCGTGCAAAGGGGTCCGAATAAGTGTCCGAGTGTTTAAACCCTAATGCATGAGAAATGGCAAAGAAACACCATAATTACATATATGCCATCATTCAAGAGGGTCCGAATAAGTGTTTGGGTGTTTAAACCCTAATGCATGAGAAATTGAAAACAAACACCATAATTACATATCTGCCATCATGCAAGAGTGTCCGAGTGTTAAAACCCTAATGCATAGGAAATGGCAAATAAAGAACCATAATTACATATCTGCCATCATGCAAGTGGGTTCGAATAAGTGTCCGAGTGTTCGAATCCTAATGCTCGAGAAACGGCAAGTAAACACCACAATTACATATCTGCCGTCATGCATGCGGGTCCAAATACGTGTCCGAGTGTTTAAACCCTAATGCATGAGAAATGGCAAGTAAACACCATAATTACATATCTGCCATCATACAAGAGTGTCCGAGTGTTAAAACCCTAATGCATAGGAAATGGCAAATAAAGAACCATAATTACATATCTGCCATCATGCAAGTGGGTTCGAATAAGTGTCCGAGTGTTCGAATCCTAATGCTCGAGAAACGGCAAGTAAACACCACAATTACATATCTGCCATCATGCATGCGGGTCCAAATACGTGTCCGAGTGTTTAAATCCTAATGCATGAGAAATGGCAAGTAAACACCATAATTACATATCTGCCATCATGCAAGAGGGTCCGAATAAGTGTCCGAGTGTTTAATCCCTAATGCATGAGAAATGACAAATAAAAAACATAATAAATACATATCTACCACCATGAAAGAGGGTCCAAATAAGTGTCCGAGTGTTTAAACCCAAATGCAAGAGAGATGGCAAATAAACACTATAATTACATATCTGCCACCATCCAAGAGGGTTCGAATAAGTGTCCGTGAGTTTGAACCCTAATACGTAAGAAAAGGCAAGTAAACACCATAATTACAAATCGGCCATCATGCAAGAGGGTCCGAATAAGTGTCCGAGTGTTTAAACCATAATGCACGAGAAATTGCAAATAAACACCGTAATTATATATCTGCCATCATCCAAGAGGGTCGAAATAAGTGTTCGAGAGGTTAAACCCTAATGCATCTGAAATGGCAAATACACTCCTTAATTACATATCTGCCATCATGCAAGAGGGTCCGAATATGTGTCCGAGTGGTCGAATCCTAATGCTCAAGAATTGGAAAGTAAACACTATAATTACATTTCTGCCATCATGCAAGAGGGTCCGAATAAGTGTCCAAGAGTTTGAACCCTAATTTAAAAGAAATGACAAGTAAACACCATAATTACATATCTGCCCTCGTGCAAGAGGGTCCGAATAAATGTCCGAGTTTTTAAAACCTAATGCATGAGAACTGGCATGTAAACACCATAATTACATATCTGCCATCATGCAAGAGGGTCCGAATAAATGTCCGAGTGTTTAAAACCTAATGCATGAGAACTGGCATGTAAACACCACAATTACATATCTGCCATCATGCAAGGGGGGTCCAAATAAGTGTCCGAGTGTTTAAACGCTAATACAAGAGAAAATGGCAAGTAAACACCATAATTACATATCTTCCATCATGCAAGAGAGTTCAAATAAGTGTCCGAGTGTTTAAACCCTAATGCATGAGAAATGGCAAGTAAACACCATAATTACATATCTGCCATCATGCAAGAGGGTCCGAATAAGTGTCCGAGTGTTTAAACCGTAATGCACGAGAAATGCCAAGTAAACACCGTAATTTCATATTTGCCATCGTGCATGAGGGTCCGAATAAGTGTCCGAGTGTTTAAACACTATTGCGTGAGAACTGGCAAGTAAACACTGTAATTACATATCTACCATGATGCATGAGGGTCCGAACAAGTGTCCGAGGGTTTAAACCCCAATGCATGAGAAATGGCAAATAGACACCATAATTACATATCTGCCATCATGCAAGATGATTCGAATAAGTGTCCGAGTGTTAAAACCATAATGCATAAGAAATGGCAAGTAAACACCATAATTACATATATGCCACCATGCAAGTGGGTCCGAATAAGTCTCAGAGTGTTTAAACCCTAATGCGTGAGAAATGGAAAATAAAAACCATAATTACATATCGGCCATCATGCAGGAGGGTCTGAATAAGTGTCCGAGTGTTAAAACCATAATGCATAAGAAATTGCAAGTAAACACCAAAATTACATATCTACCATCATGCAAGAGGGTCCGAATAAGTGTGCGAGTGTTCGAATCCCCATGCTCGAGAAATGGCATGTAAACACCATAATTGCATATCTGCCATCATGCAAGAGGGTACGAATAAGTGTCCCAGTGTTTGAATCCTAATGCTCGAGAAATGGCAAGTAAACACCATAATTACATATCTGCCATCATGCAAGAGGGTCCGAATAAGTGTCCGAGTGGTCGAATCCTAATGCTCGAGAATTGGAAAGTAAAAACTATAATTACATATCTGCCATCATACAAGAGGGTCTGAATAAGTGTCCATGAGTTTTAACCGTAATGCATAAGAAAAGGCAAGTAAACCCCATAATTACATATCGGCCATCATGCAAGAGGGTCCGAATAATTGTCTGAGTGTTTAAACCATAATGCACGAGAAATAACAAGTAAGCACCGTAATTATATATCTGTCATCATGCAGGAGGGTCCAAATATGTGTCCGAGTGTTTAAACCCTAATGCATCTGAAATGGCAAATACACTCCTTAATTACATGTCTGCCATCATGCAAGAGGGTCCGAATAAGTGTCCGAGTGGTCGAATCCTAATGCTCGAGAATTGGAAAGTAAACACTATAATTACATTTCTGCCGTCATGCAAGGGGGTCCGAATAAGTGTCCAAGAGTTTGAACCCTAATGCAAAAGAAATGACAAGTAAACACCATAATTACATATCTGCCATCGTGCAAGAGGGTCCGAATAAGTGTCCGAGTGTTTAAAACCTAATGCATGAGAACTGGCATGTAAACACCATAATTACATATCTGCCATCATGCATGAGGGTCCGAATAACTGTACGAGGGTTTAAACCCCAATGCATTAGAAATGGCAAACAAACACCATAATTACATATCTGCCATCATGATAGATGGTCCGAATAAGTGTCCTAGTGTTTAAACCCTAACGCATGAGAATTTGCAAATAAACACCATAATTACATATCTGCCATCATGCAAGAGGGTCTGAATAAGTGTCTGAATGTTCGAATGCTAATGCTCGAGAAATGGCAAGTAAACACCATAATTACATATATGCCTTCATGCTAGAGTGTCTGAATAAGTGTCCGAATAAGTGTCCGAGTTTTTTAACCCTAATGCATGAGAAATGGCAAATAAACACCATAATTACATATCTGCCATCATACAAGAGGGTCTGAATAAGTGTCCGAATGTTTAAACCCTAATGCAAGAGAAATGGCAAGTAAACACCATAATTACATATCTGCCATCATACAAGAGGGTCTGAATAAGTGTCCGAATGTTCGAATGCTAATGCTTGAGAAATGGAAAGTAAACACCATAATTACATATCTGCCATCACGCAAGAGTGTCCGAATAAGTGTCCGATTTTTTAAATCCTAATGCATGAGAAATGACAAGTAAACACCATAATTACTTATCTGCCATGATGCAAGAGTGTCCAAATAAGTATTCGAGTGTTTAAACCTAATGCATGAGAAAACGCAAATAAACACCATAATTATTTAACTGACATCATGCAAGAGGGTCCGAATAAGTGTCCGAGCGTTTAAACCCTAATGCATGAGAAATGGCAAGTAAACACCATAATTACATATCTGCCATCGTGCAAGAGGGTCCGAATAAGTGTCCGAGTGTTCAAAACCTAATGCATGAGAACTGGCATGTAAACACCACAATTACATATCTGCCATCATGCAAGGGGGGTCCAAATAAGTGTCCGAGTGTTTAAAACCTAGTGCATGAGAACTGGCATGTAAACACCACAATTACATATCTGCCATCATGCAAGGGGGGTCCAAATAAGTGTCTGAGTGTTTAAACCCTAATACAAGAGAAAATGGCAAGTAAACACCATAATTACATATCTGCCATCATGCAAGAGAGTTCAAATAAGTGTCCGAGTGTTTAAACCCTAATGCATGAGAAATGGCAAGTAAACACCATAATTACATACCTGCCATCATGCAAGAGGGTCCGAATAAGTGTCCGAGTGTTTAAACCCTAATGCACGAGAAATGCCAAGTAAACACCGTAATTTCATATTTGCCATCGTGCATGAGGGTCCGAATAAGTGTCCGAGTGTTTAAACCCTATTGCGTGAGAACTGGCAAGTAAACACCGTAATTACATATCTACCATGATGCATGAGGGTCCGAAAAAGTGTCCGAGGGTTTAAACCCCAAATGCATGAGAAATGGCAAATAGACACCATAATTACATATCTGCCATCATGCAAGATGATTCGAATAAGTGTCCGAGTGTTAAAACCATAATGCATAAGAAATGGCAAGTAAACACCATAATTACATATATGCCACCATGCAAGTGGGTCCGAATAAGTCTCCGAGTGTTTAAACCCTAACGCGTGAGAAATGGAAAATAAAAACCATAATTACATATCGGCCATAATGCAAGAGGGTCTGAATAAGTGTCCGAGTGTTAAAACCATTATGCATAAGAAATTGCAAGTAAACACCATAATTACATATCTGCCATCATGCAAGAGGGTCCGAATAAGTGTCCGAGTGTTCGAGTCCCCATGCTCGACAAATGGCAAGTAAACACCATAATTACATATCTGCCATCATGCAAAAGGGTCCAAGTAAGTGTCCGAGTGTTTAAACCCTAATGCCTGAGAAATGGCAAGCAAACACCATAATTACATATAGGCCATCATGCAAGAGGGTCCGAATAAATGTCCGAGTGTTTCAATCTTAATGCAGGAGAAGTGGAAAAAAAACACTGTAATTACATATCTGCCATCATGCAAGAGGGTCCGAATAAGTGTCCAACCGTTAAAACACTAATGCATAAGAAATGGCAAGTAAACACCAAAATTACATATCTGCCGTCATGCAAGAGGGTTCAAATAAGTGTCCGTCTCTTCGAATCCTAATGCTCGAGAAATGGCAAGTAAACACCACAATTACATATCTGCCATCATGCAAGAGGGTCTGAATAAGTGTGCGAGTGTTTAATCCCTAATGCATGTGAAATGATCAGTAAACACCATAATTACATATCGGCCTTCATGCAAGAGGGTCGAATAAGTATTCGAGTGTTTAAACCTAATGCATGAGAAAACGCAAATAAACACCATAATTATTTAACTGACATCATGCAAGAGGGTCCGAATAAGTGTCCGAGCGTTTAAACCCTAATGCATGAGAAATGGCAAGTAAACACCATAATTACATATCTGCCATCGTGCAAGAGGGTCCGAATAAGTGTCCGAGTGTTCAAAACCTAATGCATGAGAACTGGCATGTAAACACCACAATTACATATCTGCCATCATGCAAGGGGGGTCCAAATAAGTGTCCGAGTGTTTAAAACCTAGTGCATGAGAACTGGCATGTAAACACCACAATTACATATCTGCCATCATGCAAGGGGGGTCCAAATAAGTGTCCGAGTGTTTAAACCCTAATACAAGAGAAAATGGCAAGTAAACACCATAATTACATATCTGCCATCATGCAAGAGAGTTCAAATAAGTGTCCGAGTGTTTAAACCCTAATGCATGAGAAATGGCAAGTAAACACCA
The DNA here is from genome assembly GCF_055761805.1 of Camellia sinensis. NCBI lineage: Eukaryota > Viridiplantae > Streptophyta > Magnoliopsida > Ericales > Theaceae > Camellia > Camellia sinensis. The sequence goes on along the minus strand of NW_028129474.1, from coordinate 9,759,569 downwards.
TAATTACATACCTGCCATCATGCAAGAGGGTCCGAATAAGTGTCCGAGTGTTTAAACCCTAATGCACGAGAAATGCCAAGTAAACACCGTAATTTCATATTTGCCATCGTGCATGAGGGTCCGAATAAGTGTCCGAGTGTTTAAACCCTATTGCGTGAGAACTGGCAAGTAAACACCGTAATTACATATCTACCATGATGCATGAGGGTCCGAAAAAGTGTCCGAGGGTTTAAACCCCAAATGCATGAGAAATGGCAAATAGACACCATAATTACATATCTGCCATCATGCAAGATGATTCGAATAGGTGTCCGAGTGTTAAAACCATAATGCATAAGAAATGGCAAGTAAACACCATAATTACATATATGCCACCATGCAAGTGGGTCCGAATAAGTCTCCGAGTGTTTAAACCCTAACGCGTGAGAAATGGAAAATAAAAACCATAATTACATATCGGCCATCATGCAAGAGGGTCTGAATAAGTGTCCGAGTGTTAAAACCATTATGCCTGAGAAATGGCAAGCAAACACCATAATTACATATAGGCCATCATGCAAGAGGGTCCGAATAAATGTCCGAGTGTTTCAATCTTAATGCAGGAGAAGTGGAAAAAAAACACTGTAATTACATATCTGCCATCATGCAAGAGGGTCCGAATAAGTGTCCAACCGTTAAAACACTAATGCATAAGAAATGGCAAGTAAACACCAAAATTACATATCTGCCGTCATGCAAGAGGGTTCGAATAAGTGTCCGTCTCTTCGAATCCTAATGCTCGAGAAATGGCAAGTAAACACCACAATTACATATCTGCCATCATGCAAGAGGGTCTGAATAAGTGTGCGAGTGTTTAATCCCTAATGCATGTGAAATGATCAGTAAACACCATAATTACATATCGGCCTTCATGCAAGAGGGTCGAATAAGTATCCGAGTGTTTAAACGCTAATGCATAAGAAATGGCAAGTAAACACCATAATTACATATCTGCCATCATGCAAGATGGTCCGAATAAGTGTCCGAGTGTTTGAATCCTAATGCTTGAGAAATGGCAAGTAAACACCATAATTACGTATCTGCCATCATCCAAGAGGGTCCGAATAACTGTCCGAGTGTTTAAACCCTAATGCATGAGAAATGGCATGTAAACACCATAATTACATATCTGCGATCATGCAAGAGGGTCTGAATAAGTGTCCGAGTGTTTAAACACTAATACATGAGAAATGGCAAATAAACACCATAATTACATCTCTGCCGTCATGCAAGAGGGTCCTAATAAGAGTCCGAGTGGTCGAATCCTAATGCTCGAGAATTGGAAAGTAAACACCACAATTACATATCTGCCATCATGCAAGGGGGTCCAAATAAGTGTCCGAGTGTTCAAACCCTAATGCAAGACAAAATGGAAAGTAAACACCATAATTACATATCTGCCATCATGCTAGAGGGTTCGAATAAGTGTCCGAGTGTTTAAACCCTAATGCATGAGAAATGGCAAGTAAACACCATAATTACATATCTGCCATCATGCAAGAGGTTCCGAATAAGTGTCCGAGTGTTTAAACCCTAATGCACGAGAAATGCCAAGTAAACACCATAATTACATATTTGCCATCATGCTAGAGTGTCCGAATAAGTGTCCGAGTGTTTAAACCCTAATGCATGAGAAATGGCAAATAAACGCCATAATTACATATCTGCCATCATGCAAGAGAGTCCGAATGAGTGTCCGAGTGGTCGAATCCTAATGCTCGAGAATTGGGAAGTAAACACTATAATTACATTTCTGCCATCATGCAGGAGGGTCCGAATAAGTGTCCGAGAGTTTGAACCCTAATGCATAAGAAATGGCAAGTAAACACCATAATTACATATCTGCAATTGTGCAAGAGGGTCCGAATAAGTGTCCGAGAGTTTAAACCCTAATGCATGAGAACTGGCAAGTAAACACCATAATTACATATCTGCCATCATGCATGAGGTTACGAAAAAGTGTCCGAGGGTTTAAACCCCAACGCATGAGAAACACCAAATAAACACCACAATTGCATATCTTCCATTATGCAAGATGGTCCGAATAAGTGTCCGAGTGTTTCAATCTGAATGCAGGAGAAGTGGAAAAAAAACACTGTAATTACATATCTGCCATCGTGCAAGAGGGTCCGAATAAGTGTCCAACCGTTAAAACCCTAATGCATAAGAAATGGCAAGTAAACACCATAATTACATATCTGTCGTCATGCAAGAGGGTTCGAATAAGTGTCCGTGTGTTCGAATCCTAATGCTCGAGAAACGGCAAGTAAACACCACAATTACATATCTGCCATCATGCAAGAGGGTCCAAATAAGTGTCCGAGTGTTAAATCCCCAATGCATGAGAAATGATAAGTAAACACCATAATTACATATCGGCCATCATGCAAGAGGGTCGAATAAGTGTCCGAGTGTTTAAACGCTAATGCATAAGAAATAGCAAGTAAACACCATAATTACATATCTGCCATCATGCAAGATGGTCCGAATAAGTGTCCGAGTGTTTGAATCCTAATGCTCGAGAAATGGCAAGTAAACACCATAATTACATATCTGCCATCATCCAAGAGGGTCCGAATAACTGTCCGAGTGTTTAAACCCTAATGCATGAGAAATGGCATGTAAACACCATAATTACATATCTGCGATCATGCAAGAGGGTCCGAATAAGTGTCCGAGTGTTTAAACCCTAATACATGAGAAATGGCAAATAAACACCATAATTACATATCTGCCGTCATGCAAGAGGGTCCGAATAAGAGTCCCAGTGGTCGAATCCTAATGCTCGAGAATTGGAAAGTAGAAACTATAATTACATATCTGCCATCATGCAAGAGGGTCCGAATAAGTGTCCATGAGTTTGAACCGTAATGCGTAAGAAATGGCAAGTAAGCACCAAAATTACATATCTAGCATCGCGCAAGAGGCTCCGAATAAGTGTCCGTGTGTTCAAACCCTAAGGCATGAGAACTGGCAAGTAAACACCATAATTACATATCAGCCATCATGCATGAGGGTCCGAATAAGTGTCCGATGGTTTAAACCCCAATACATGAGAAATGGCAAATAAACGCCATAATTACATATCTGCCATCATGCATGATGGTCCGAATAAGTGTCCTAGTGTTTAAACCCTAATGCATGAGAATTGGCAAATAAACACCATAATTACATATCTGCCGTCACGCAAGAGTGTCTGAATAAGTGTCCGAGTTTTTAAACCCTAATGCATGAGAAATGGAAGTAAACACCACAATTACTTATCTTCCATGATGCAAGAGGGTTTGAATAAGTGTTCGAGTGTTTAAACCTAATGCGTGAGAAAAGGCAAATAAACACCATAATTACGTATCTGCCATCATGCAAGAGGGTCCGAATAAGTGTCCGAGTCTTTAAACCCTAATGCAAGAGAAATGGCAAGTATACACCATAATTACATATCTGCCATCGTGCAAGAGGGTCCGAATAAGTGTCCGAGTGTTCGAATCCTAATGCTCGAGAAATGGCAAGTAAACACCACAATTACATATCTGCCATCATGCAAGGGGGTCCAAATAAGTGTCCGAGTGTTTAAACCCTAATGCAAGAGAAAATGGAAAGTAAACACCATAATTACATATCTGCCATCATGCTAGAGGGTTCGAATAAGTGTCCGTGTGTTTAAACCCTAATGCATGAGAAATGGCAAGTAAACACCATAATTACATATCTGCCATCATGCAAGAGGTTCCGAATAAGTGTCCGAGTGTTTAAACCCTAATGCACGAGAAATGCCAAGTAAACACCGTAATTACATATTTGCCATCATGCTAGAGTGTCCGAATAAGTGTCCGAGTGTTTAAACCCTAATACATGAGAAATGGCAAATAAACGCCATAATTACATATCTGCCATCATGCAAGAGAGTCCGAATGAGTGTCCGAGTGGTCGAATCCTAATGCTCGAGAATTGGAAAGTAAACACTATAATTACATATCTGCCATCATGCAAGAGGGTCCGAATAAGTGTCCGAGAGTTTGAACCCTAATGCATAAGAAATGGCAAGTAAACACCATAATTACATATCTGCAATCGTGCAAGAGGGTCCGAATAAGTGTCCGAGAGTTTAGTCCCTAATGCATGAGAACTGGCAAGTAAACACCATAATTACATATCTGCCATCATGCATAAGGTTCCGAAAAAGTGTCCGAGGGTTTAAACCCTAACGCATGAGAAACACCAAATAAACACCATAATTACATATCTGGTATTATGCAAGATGGTCCGAATAACTTTCCGAGTGTTTCAATCGTAATGCAGGAGAAGTGGAAAAAAAACACTGTAATTACATATCTGCCATCGTGCAAGAGGGTCCGAATAAGTGTCCAACCGTTAAAACCCTAATGCATAAGAAATGGCAAGTAAACACCATAATTACATATCTGCCGTCATGCAAGAGGGTTCGAATAACTGTCCGTGTGTTCGAATCCTAATGCTCGAGAAACGGCAAGTAAACACCACAATTACATATCTGCCATCATGCAAGAGGGTCCAAATAAGTGTCCGAGTGTTTAATCCCTAATGCACGAGAAATGATAAGTAAACACCATAATTACATATCGGCCATCATGCAAGAGGGTCGAATAAGTGTCCGAGTGTTTAAACGCTAATGCATAAGAAATGGCAAGTAAACACCATAATTACATATCTGCCATCATGCAAGATGGTCCAAATAAGTGTCCGAGTGTTTGAATCCTAATGCTCGAGAAATGGCAAGTAAACACCATAATTACATATCTGCCATCGTCCAAGAGGGTCCGAATAACTGTCCGAGTGTTTAAACTCTAATGCATGAGAAATGGCATGTAAACACCATAATTACACATCTGCGATCGTGCAAGAGGGTCCGAATAAGTGTCCGAGTGTTTAAACCCTAATACATGAGAAATGGCAAATAAACACCATAATTACATATCTGCCATAATGCAAGAGGGTCCGAATAAGTGTCCGAGTGGTCGAATGCTAATGCTCGAGAATTGGAAAGTTAAAACTATAGATACATATCTGCCATCATGCAAGAGGGTGCGAATAAGTGTCCATGAGTTTGAACCGTAATGCATAAGAAATGGCAAGTAAACACCATAATTAGATATCTAGCATCGCGCAAGAGGGTCCGAATAAGTGTCCGTGTGTTTAAACCCTAATGCATGAGAACTGGCAAGTAAACACCAGAATTACATATCTGCCATCATGCATTAGGGTCCGAATATGTGTCCGATGGTTTAAACGCCAATGCATGAGAAATGGCAAATAAACGCCATAATTACATATCTGCCATCATGCATGATGGTCGGAATAAGTGTCCTAGTGTTTAAACCCTAATGCATGAGAATTGGCAAATAAACACCGTAATTACATATCTGCCGTCACGCAAGAGTGTCCGAATAAGTGTCCGAGTTTTTAAACCCTAATGCATGAGAAATGGAAGTAAACACCACAATTACTTATGTGCCATGATGCAAGAGGGTCTGAAGAAGTGTTCGAGTGTTTAAACCTAATGCATGAGAAAAGGCAAATAAACACCATAATTACGTATCTGCCATCATGCAAGAGGGTCCGAATAAGTGTCCGAGTGTTTAAACACTAATGCAAGAGAAATGGCAAGTAAACACCATAATTACATATCTGCCATCGTGCAAGAGGGTCCGAATAAGTGTCCGAGTGTTCGAATCCTAATGCTCGAGAAATGGCAAGTAAACACCACAATTACATATCAGCCATCATGCAAGGGGATCCAAATAAGTGTCCGAGTGTTTAAACCCTAATGCAAGAGAAAATGGAAAGTAAACACCATAATTACATATCTGCCATCATGCAAGAGGGTTCGAATAAGTGTCCGAGTGTTTAAACCCTAATGCATGAGAAATGGCAAGTAAACACCATAATTACATATCTGCCATCACGGAAAACGTTCCGAATAAGTGTCCGAGTGTTTAAACCCTCATGCACGAGAAATGCCAAGTAAACACCGTAATTACATATTTGCCATCATGCTAGAGGGTCCGAATAAGTGTCCGAGTGTTTGAACCCTAATGCATGAGAAATGGCAAATAAACGCCATAATTACATATCTGCTATCATGCAAGAAAGTCCGAATGAGTGTCCGAGTGGCCGAATCCTAATGCTCGAGAATTGGAAAGTAAACACTATAATTACAAATCTGCCATCACACAAGAGGGTCTGAATAAGTGTCCGAGAGTTTGAACCCTAATGCATAAGAAATGGCAAGTAAACGCCATAATTACATATCTGCCATCATGCATGATGTTCCGAAAAAGTGTCCGAGGGTTTAAACCCCAACGCATGAGAAACACCAAATAAACACCACAATTACATATCTGCCATCATGCAAGATGGTCCGAATAAGTGTCCTATTGTTTAAACCCTATTGCATGAGAAATGGCAAGCAAAGACCATAATTACATATATGCCACCATGCAAGTGGGTCCGAATAAGTGTCCGAGTGTTTAAACCCTAATGCATGAGAAATGGAAAATAAACACCATAATTACATATCTGCCATCATGCAGGAGGGTCCGAATTAGTGTCCGAGTGTTAAAACCATAATGCATAAGAAATGGCAAGTAAACACCATAATTACGTATCTGCCATCATGCAAGAGGTTCCGAATAAGTGTCCGAGTGTTCGAATCCTAATGCTCGAGAAATGGCAAGTAAACAACACAATTACAAATCTGCCATCAGGCAAGATGGTCCGAATAAGTGTCCCAGGGTTTAAACCCTAATGCATGAGAAATGGGAAGCAAACACAATAATTGCATATATGCCATCATGCAAGAGGGTCCGAATAAGTGTCCGAGTGTTAAAACCCTAATGCATAAGGTATGGCAAGTAAACACCATAATTACACATCTGCCAGCATGCAAGAGTGTCCGAATAAGTGTCCGAGTGTTCGAATCGTAATGCTCGAGAAATGGCAAGTAAACACCACAATTACCTATCTGCCATCATGCAAGAGGGTCCAAATAAGTGTCCGAGTGTTTAATCCCTAATGCATGAGAAATGGCAAGTAAACACCATAATTACATATCTGCCATCATCCAAGAGGGTCCGAATAAGTGTCCGAGTGTTTAAACCCTAATGCATGAGAATTGGCAACTAAACACCATAATTACATATCTGCCACCATGCAAGAGGGTCTAAATTAATGTCTGACAGTTTGAACCCTAATGCTTAAGAAACGGAAAGTAAACACCATAATTACATAGCTGCCATCATGCAAGACGGCCCGAATAAGTGTCCCAGTGTTTAAACCCTAATGCATGAGAAATGGCAAGTAAACACCATAATTACATATCTGCCCTCATGCAAGAGGGTCTGAATAAGTGTCAAAGTGTTTAAACCCTAATATATGAGAAGTGGCAAATAGACACCATAATTACATATCTGCCATCATGCAAGAGGGTCTGAATAAGTGTCCGAGTGGTGGAATCCAAATGCACGAGAATTGGAAAGTAAACACTATAATTACATATCTGCTATCATGCAAGAGGGTCCGAATAAGTGTCCGAGAGTTTGAACCCTAATGCATAAGAAATGGCAAGTAAACACCATAATTATATATCTGTCATCGTGCAAGAGGGTCCGAAAAAGTGTCTGAGTGTTTAAACCCTAATGCATGAGAACTGGCAAGTAAAACCGTAATTACATATCTGCCATCATGCATGAGGGTCCGAATAAGTGTCCGAGGGTTTAAACCCCAACGCATGAGAAATGGCAAATAAACACCATGATTACATATCTGCCATCATGCAAGATAGTCCGAATAAGTGTCCTAGTGTTTAAACCTTAATGCATGAGAAATGGCAAGTAAACGCCATAATTACATATCAGTCATCTTGTAAGGTGGTCCGAATATGTGTCCGAGTGTTTGAATCATAAGTCTCGAGAAATGGCAAGTAAACACAAAAATTACGTATCTACCATCATGCAAGAGTGACCGAATAAGTGTCCAAGTGTTTAAACCCTAATGCAAGAGAGATGGGAAATAAAGACCATAATTAAGTATCTGCCATCATGCAAGAGGGTCCGAATAAGTGCTCAAGAGTTTGAACCCTAATGCATAAGAAATGGCAAGGAAACACCGTAATTACATATCTGCCATCATGCAAGAGGGTCCAAATAAGTGTCCGAGTGTTCGAATCCTAATGCTCGAGAAATGGCAAGGAAACACCATAATTATATATCTGCCATCATGCAAGAGGGTTCGAATAAGTGTCCGAGTGTTCGAATCCTAATGCTCGAGAAATGCCAGGTAAACAGCATAATTACATATCTGCCATCACGCAAGGGGGTCCGAATAACTGTATGAGTTTTTAAACCCTAATGCATGAGAAATGGCAAAGGGTAAATTGGCAGAGAATCATAACCGCTCAGAGCCGACAAAGGAGTTACGCCGACCAGAGAAGGAAGGAGTTAGATATCGAAGTAGGGGATCATGTGTTCCTGAAAACCTCGCCGATGAAAGGAGTTTCAAGATTTGGGAAGAAGGGTAAATTGGCACCCCGTTACATTAGACCGTTTGAAATCCTTGTGAAAGTTAACCCGGTTGCTTACAGACTTGCTTTACCACCAAGATTAAGTCAAGTTCATATTGTGTTTCATGTCTCGATGTTGAGAAGGTATATACGGGATCCACTACACGTGATCGATCATTTCGGGATTGTGGTTGATGAAGGCCTAAGCTATGAAGAAGAGCCGATACGCATCATCGATAGACAAGTGAGACGATTGAGAAATAAGGCAATACCGATGGTGAAGATTGAATGGAAAGAGCATTACGGCAAGGTTGCTACGTGGGAAATGGAAGAGGAAATGAAAGTCCGATACCCAGAGTTATTCTCGAACCAAGGTAACTCAAGTTTGGGGACCAAACTTCTTTAAGGGGTGTAGGATGTAATAACCCTCACGCTATCCTAGCCATGCTCATATGCGTTCATGTGATTTTTGTCTTGTAAGTTGTGTTTCAAGTCTTGTCCTTGTTTGTTTAAGTGTTTCAGCATGTTTTGTACCCTGCTTCGTGTGAGTTTAGCCGAGGGCGTCTTTAGTCTAGAACTTCCTTGGAACCCCTTTGTTTGACCTCTACCTTCGGCTTGAGATACTGGCCAAGATGTCATTATCTGGGCCGAGGTGTTCATCACCAAGGCCGAGGTGTGAATTATCTAGGCCGAGATGTTACCTTTGCACCCAAGTGATCTTGTCTCGGAGAGGTATGACCTAGACCGAGGTGTGGCACATCTAGGCCAAGGTGTGGCATAGCTTAGTCAAGTGTTGTCCTTCCTGGCCGAGGTCATTATTCCCTACTTGCCGATGTCTTATTCTTAGCCGAGATCATTACTCGCCAGAGTGCCCATGCTGTCATGCTTGTTGAACACACTTTGTCATAGTTTTGTCTTGTCACTCAGCCACCTTTCTGTGTAGCACCAACCAGCCGCCGCCACGTGCCTTTGTAGAGGGTTAAGTCAGCCAGCAGACTTAGAAATGCATCATTTGCTATATGTCTTTGTTTTTAAGGAGAGAGAAGCTCTAGAAGAAGAAGTTTAGAGTGAGAGAGTGAGTTTTCGAGCTTCATTCCTAGAGATCAAACCATTATATTCGCGTATAGAGGTTAGATTCTTGATTTACTCTTGTCATTCTTATTGTTCATCTAGCTGCATTGCATGATCGAACCCGTTTTGCATGTCATGCATCGATTTAAAGATGGTTCTAGAAAGAGAAAATGGTGTTCATGTGTTTTTGGAAGAAAGGTCTTGTTTGATCTGAAAGGTCGCATTAAGTTTCGTGTTTTTGTGTTTGTTCTCACTAGATCCTTGAATATGGGTACCCAGGTCCATGTTTTTGAACTCATAGCATGAAATCTCAAATTTTGTAATAGCAAATCACGATCTTTTCATTCATCTCCATCATGTTCATGTTCTTCATGTTCATCATGTTCTTCAAGGAAGAGAAACCCAGATTTTTCCCGACTTCATTCCGCTGACCGTGGCCATCGAGGCAATGCCTCGACAAGGAGGTGTGGGACCTCGGCCTAGACCTGGTAGTTGCCCAGCATGTTTTCCCGAGATAAGGAACTGTGTTTGTTTTGATTTGACTTAGTCTTGAGGATTGCCGAGATCATTTGCATACATGAGAAACTTGTTTGAAAATGCATTCAATAGACTTTACCATGTGTTGTAGGACTTGGACTTGCCTTGACCCCGACGTTTGAGGAACTAGGTGAGTGGTATTTTTAATAAAGCTATGTTATAATGCTTTGATGAAAGTTTCGTTTTGCTTCGTTTTTGAAAAGTATTTGTAAGCATGAATGGTTATTCCTAGTTGGAAAATATATTTGCATTATCTTGTTTTGATGACATTCTTGGGAAGTCCGTACGTGCTAAGAGACTATAAGCATTTGTAGCACAAAGTTTGGAAGTCCGTACGTGGTAAGGGACTATAAGCATTGGTAGCACAAAGTTTGGAAGTTCGTACTTGCTAGGGGACTCTAAGCATTAGTAGCACAAGTCCTTAGTGTCCGGGGACTATAATGCAACGACACCATTGAATTGAGATATCTCCCTTGTCTTGCCTCGTCTTGTCTTGTTTGCCACTGACGGTTTACCGAGTGGGTTTCGTTTGCCGAGATGTCATCACTTGTATTATAATGATGTTAGTAAGCATCCTTTGAAACTTGACAGATTTGTTAGATGGACTTGGTTCATCCTTTGACTTGCACTAATTATGTTATATATTGTTCGATAAAGATCTTGAATACCAGTCATGCAAACCCCTTTATTTCTTATACCATTCACTGAGTATCCAAGCTCACCCTCTCTATATATATGTAGGTGATGAGCAGGAAGGCGGTGATGCCTAGGTGCGACTCGCAAGCTTGTTTTGGGTTTTTGGTTATATCGGCCTAACTTGTATTCATGTCGGCAGTCTTGAAAATTATGCTTCTCCGCTTATAATGCTTGTAATTTGCACATGTCGGCTGGAGAAGCCCTTTGATCAAGATGTAAAATGTATTTTGTACTTTATTTTATTTGTATCCAAGCTGTAATATTATGTAAAGTTGTATGCCATTCCATGTAACTTACACACAGCTCTTATGGACCACTTGTATTTTTAAATTATTCTTCCGCACTTGTGAGCCCCATATATATTTATACTCTGGTTGTGTGTGAATTTTGAAAGTTGGCCTTCGGTAATCTCGGATTACTGGCCATCACGACACCAAACTACTAGGGGCTGTTTGGGGTCGTGGCAGATTGGTATCAGAGCACGCATTCCTTATAGTGCGTTTTTCACACACTTTGAGTCCTAAAGAGCATAGGATGTCCCTTAGAATGATTTTAGGATTGCATCATTTTGCTTGCTACTTGACAAGGTGTGTATCATCTCGGCATAACCAATTGTTATTTGCATACATAGTTCTTGGTTCAGTTTGTTTTAAGGTTACATTTTTGCCTACTCATAGCATCATGAGGAGAGGTAGACCATCAGTTGGCCGAGATCAATCAGAGGATAGATTGGACAGACTAGAAAGACTAGTTGAAGGTCTAATCCATGAGTTAAGGCAGATGAGACAACAGAATGCAAGTGCTACATCTACCCCGGCCGAACAGACGGATGGCCGACATGCAGCTCCACCTCTTCCAGTGCCCCAAGTGCCTCCACAGCCAGCCTTGTATGGGGAAGGGATGATGACTTTGATTAAGAAGTTCAAGAAGATGAACCCACCGAGATTCACAGGGGGCATAAAGCCGATGAAGGCCGAGGCATGGGTATTGGAAATGGAAAAGCTGTTCGAGATCTTTCCTAGCACCGACACTCAAAAGGTGACATTAGCAGCATTCACATTAGACGACGATGCTCGTAGGTTGCGGATGATGATCCCGGAGGCTAATCCTTGTTTAACTTGGGCCAGATTTTTGGAACTGTTTTACAACAAGCATTTTCTGCTTAGCGTTCGAGATCGCAAGACTACAGAGTTCCAGACTCTAACACAAGACAGCAGAACAGTGGCAGAGTACGACCGTGCCTTCACTGAATTGGCGAGATATGCGCCTCATATGGTCAGTGATGAGTATAGGAAGGTCAGGAAGTTTGAAAGTGGACTACGTGGACCAATTCAGGATCGGGTCAACATGCTCAATATGCCGACTTATGCTGAGGTGTTAGACAAGGCCATCTTGGCGGAAGCTAATCTAAATCGATACCAAAGTTCAGGAGAGAGTCAGAAGAAGAGACAGAACTATGAAGGTCGTCGGATGCCGTTTAATGCCAAGAAGAAGGTGAATGTGGGTAGTTCCAGCAACTTAGATCGGGATAAAAATGCTAAGCCGACGTGTGCGAGTTGTGGGAAGCCGCATCTAGGGTTTGTCGTTGGGCGACAGGAGCCTACTTTGAAAGTGGCGAGATAGGCCACCGCGTGAAGGACTGTCCAAAGGCAAGAGCTGGTGATGGAAAGAAAAATGGGAGCACCTCAGGCTCTGCACAAGGAAGCAACATTGGAAGGACACAGATGAGACAGAGCAGAGTCTTTGCTTTAGTGCCAGGAGACGCCCAGAATGCTGAAACGGTAGTGTCAGGTACACTCTCAATTTGCTCTCAAGTTGCATACGTCTTGATTGATTCGGGCTCTACGCATTCCTTTGTATCTGTTAAATTTGCCGAGAAGTTGAACAGACCGTTAGAACCCCTTGATTACGTGCTATCTGTATCTACTCCATCTGGGGAAATTATACTTATTGCATCCATATATAGGGCGTGTGTTGTGATGATTGAGAACGTAGAATTACTAGCTGATTTGATGCCATTTAGCATGACTCACTTTGATGTCATATTGGGAATGGATTGGTTAGTAGCGCATCATGCATCCATTAATTGTGTTACTAAGAGCGTTACATTGAAGACTTCAAACAAAACCGAGGTCTTTTTCCAGGGTAAGGGAGTGGTACCCCTACCCTACTTCATCTCATCCATGAAAGCCTATAAGTTGATCCAAAAAGGGTGTCAGGGTTATTTGTGCAGTATACTAAGTGATTTGAATGGAAGTGTTGAGTTAGCCGGCATACCGGTTGTTAAGGAGTTTCCCGACGTCTTTCCAAATGAGCTGCCTAGCCACTTAGTCGATAGAGAAATAGAGTTTACTGTGTACCTCGTGTCGGGAACGCAACCTATCTCCAAAACACCCTATAGAATGGCCCTAGCAGAACTTAGAGAACTGAAACTACAGTTACAAGAATTGTTGGATAAGGGATTCATTAGGCCGAGCACTTCACCGTGGGGAGCACCCGTTTTATTTGTTAAGAAAAAGGATGGCACACTTCGTCTTTGCATTGATTATAGAGAATTTAATAAGGTAACCATCAAGAACAAGTACCCATTGCCTAGGATTGACGATTTGCTTGATCAATTACAAGGGGCACGAGTCTTTTCTAAGATTGACCTTAGGTCGGGCTACCACCAGCTGAAGGTTAAAGCCGGGGACATTGAGAAGACTGCTTTTCGGACAATGTATGGCCACTACGAATTTTTGGTAATGCCCTTCAGAGTGACCAATGCTCCTGCAACATTCATGGACTTGATGAACAGGGTCTTTAAGCCATATTTAGATGAGTTCATAGTTGTTTTTATTGACGACATATTGATCTATTCCAAGAGTACGATTGAGCACGAGAATCATCTGAGGCGTGCCCTGCAAATCCTGAGAGACAAGAAGCTGTACGCCAAGTTGAGTAAGTGTGAATTTTGGCTTTCTAGCATCTCATTTTTCGGGCATGTGATTAATGAATTGGGTATATCAGTTGATCCAAGTAAGATTGAAGCCATTGTGAATTGGCCGACGCCGACCAACGTGTCCGAGGTTCGTAGTTTTCTGGGCTTGGCAGGTTATTACAGAAGGTTTGTGAAGGACTTCTCGAGGATACCAGTACCATTGACACGACTAACTAAGAAGGGAGCAGCATATGAATGGACCAATGATAGAGAATCAGCCTTCCAAGAGTTGAAGATGAGGTTAGTTACGGCACCAATTCTTGTACTCCCATCAGGTAATGAGGAATTTCAGATCTTCAGCGATGCTTCACATAAGGGTTTGGGTTGTGTATTAATGTAAGGGGGCAGAGTCATAGCATATGCATCTCGTCAGTTGAAACTTCATGAAAAGAACTATCCAACCCATGATCTTGAGCTAGCAGCCGTGGTGTTTGCTTTGAAGATTTGACGCCACTACTTGTATGGAGCCTCTTGCCAAGTTTTTATGGATCCCAACAGTTTGAAGTACCTATTCACCCAAAAGGAACTGAATTTGAGGCAGAGGAGATGGCTTGAATTATTGAAAGATTACGACATGCAGATTCAGTATCACCCAAGTAAAGCAAACTTGGTAGCCGATGCGTTGAGTAGAAAGTTAGTGGGAAGTTTGGCATGCCTAGCAGTGATTTCAGTGAAGCCGACTACTATTTGGGAAGTAAAGGCAAGGCAAATGGAAGATGGATTCCTAAAGAAAGTAGCCGACGAGATTACCACCAAGCCAAAGTCGGGTTACGCCCTTGAGAATGAAGTGCTTAAGTTTGAAGGAAGATTGTGCGTGGCCGACGTCCCAGAATTGAAAAGAAGGATTTTGCAAGACTCACATGGATCCAGATTTGCAGTTTATCCAGGGAACACCAAGATGTATCAAGATGTAAAACAGACCTTTTGGTGGCTGAATATGAAGAGAGAGATAGCCGAGTTCGTGTCTCAGTGTTTGTATTGTCAACAAGTGAAAGTGGAACATCAGAGGCCGGCAGGACTTCTCCAACCTTTGCCGATTCCTGAGTGGAAATGGGAAGACATCTCCATGGACTTCGTGACTGGGTTGCCGAAGACACAGAAAGGAATGGATTCGATTTGGGTAATAATCGACAGGTTAACCAAATCAGCGCATTTCTTGCCAGTTAGGACTTTGTTCAGTGCCGATCGACTTGCTGTGTTGTATACGAATGAGATCGTTAGACTTCATGGTGTGCCGATGTCTATCGTGTCAAACCGATATCCAAAATTTGTTTCTAGATTTTGGCAGAGTTTACTAAGGGCTTTGGGGACCGAATTAAGGTTTAGTACAGCTTTTCATCCGCAGACCGATGGCGAAACAGAGAGGACAATTCAAACACTTGAAGATATGCTTAGACTGTGTGTATTGGACTTCAAGGGAAGCTGGGAAGTGCATTTCCCATTAGTAGAGTTCGCTTACAACAACAGCTACCAAGCTAGCATTGGCATGGCACCGTATGAAGCCTTGTATGGGAGGAAGCGCAGATCGCCGATATGTTGGACCGAAGTAGGAGATAAAGCTTTGATCGGCCCCGATTTAGTTCGAAGGACAACCGAAAAGATTAAGCTTATCCAACAGAGAATCAGAACTGCTCAGAGCCGACAAAGGAGTTACGCCGACCAGAGAAGGAAGGAGTTAGAATTCGAAGTAGGGGATCATGTGTTCCTGAAAACCTCGCCGATGAAAGGAGTTTCAAGATTTGGGAAGAAGGGTAAATTGGCACCCCGTTACATTGGACCGTTTGAAATCCTTGAGAAAGTTAACCCGGTTGCCTACAGACTTGCTTTACCACCAAGATTAAGTCATGTTCATAATGTGTTTCATATCTCGATGTTGAGAAAGTATATACGGGATCCACTACACGTGATCGATCATTTCGGGATTGTGGTTGATGAAGGCCTAAGCTATGAAGAAGAGCCGATACGCATCATCGATAGACAAGTGAGACGATTGAGAAATAAGGCAATACCGATGGTGAAGATTGAATGGAAAGAGCATTACGGCAAGGATGCGACGTGGGAAATGGAAGAGGAAATGCAAGTCCGATACCCGGAGTTATTCTCGAACCAAGGTAACTCAAGTTTGGGGACCAAACTTCTTTAAGGGGGGTAGGATGTAATAACCCTCACGCTATCCTAGCCATGCTCATATGCATTCATGTGATTTTTGTCTTGTAAGTTGTGTTTCAAGTCTTGTCCTTGTTTGTTTAAGTGTTTCAACATGTTTTGTACCCTGCTTGGTGTGAGTTTAGCCGGGGGCGTCTTTAGTCCAGAACTTCCTTGGAACCCCTTTGTTTGACCTCTACCTTCGCCTTGACATACTGGCCGAGATGTCATTATATGGGCCGAAGTGTTCATCACCAAGGCCGAGGTGTGAATTATCTAGGCCGAGATGTTACCTTTGCACCCAAGTGATCTTGTCTCGGAGAGGTATGACCTAGACCGAGGTGTGGCACATCTAGGCCAAGGTGTGGCACAGCTTAGTCAAGTGTTGTCCTTCCTGGCCGAGGTCATTATTCCCTACTTGCCGATGTCTTATTCTTAGCTGAGATCATTACTCGCCAGAGTGCCCATGTCGTCTTGCTTGTTGAACACACTTTGTCATAGTTTTGTCTTGTCACTCAGCCACCTTTCTGTGTAGCACCAACCAGCCGCTGCCACGTGCCTCTGTAGAGGGTTAAGTCAGCCAGCAGACTTAGAAATGCATCATTTGCTATATGTCTTTGTTTGTGAGGAGAGAGAAGCTCTAGAAGAAGAAGAAGTTTAGAGTGAGAGAGTGAGTTTTCGAGCTTCATTCCTAGAGATCAAACCATTAGATTCGTGTATTGAGGTTAGATTCTTGATTTACTCCTGTCATTCTTATTGATCATCTAGGTGCATTGCATGATCGAACCCATTTTGCATGTCATGCATCGATTTAAAGATGGTTCTAGAAAGAGAAAATGGTGTTCATGTGCTTTTGGAAGAAAAGTCTTGTTTGATCTGAAAGGTCGCATTAAGTTTCGTGTTTTTGTGTTTGTTCTCACTAGATACTTGAATATGGGTACCCAGGTCCATGTTTTTGAACTCATAGCATGAAATCTCAGATTTTGTAATAGCAAATCACGATCTTTGCATTCATCTCCCTCATGTTCATGTTCTTCATGTTCATCATGTTCTTCAAGGAAGGGAAACCCAGATTTTTCCCGTCTTCATTCCGCTGAATGTGGACATCGAGGCAACGCCTCGACAAGGAGGTGTGGGACCTCGGCCTAGACCTGGTAGTCGCCCAGCATGTTTTCCTGACATAAAGAACTGTGTTTGTTTTGATTCGACTTAGTCTTGAGGACTGCCGAGATCATCTGCATGCATGAGAAACTTGTTTGAAAGTGCATTCAATAGACTTTACCATGTGTTGTAGGACTTGGACTTGCCTTGACCCCGACGTTTGAAGAACTAGGTGAGTGGTATTTTTAATAAAGCTATGTTATAATGCTTTGATGAAAGTTTCATTTTGCTTCGTTTTTGAAAAGTATTTGTAAGCATGAATGGTTATTCCTAGTTGGAAAATATATTTGTATTATCTTGTTTTGATGACATTCTTGGGAAGTTCGTACATGCTAAGGGACTATAAGCATTTGTAGCACAAAGTTTGGAAGTCCGTACGTGCTAAGAGACTATAAGCATTTGTAGCGCAAAGTTTGGAAGCCCGTATGTGCTAAGTGACTATAAGCATTGGTAGCACAAAGTTTGGAAGTTCGTACGTGCTAGGGGACTCTAAGCATTAGTAGGACAAGTCCTTAGTGTCCGAGGACTATAATGCAACGACACCATTGAATTGAGATATCTTCCTTGTCTTGCCTCGTCTTGTCTTGTTTGCCACTAACGGTTTACCGAGTGGGTTTCGTTTGCCGAGATGTCATCACTTGTATTATAATGATGTTAGTAAGCATCCTTTGAAACTTGACAGATTTGTTAGATGGACTTGGTTCATCCTTTGACTTGCACTAATTATGTTATATATTGTTCGATAAAGATCTTGAATACCAGTCAGGCAAACCCCTTTATTTCTTATACCATTCACTGAGTATCCAAGCTCACCCTCTCTATACATATGTAGGTGATGAGCAGGAAGGCGGTGACGCCTAGGTGCGACTCGCAAGCTTGTTTTGGGTTTTTGGTTATATCGGCCTAACTTATATTCATGTCGGCAGTCTAGAAAATTATGCTTCTCGGCTTATAATGCTTGTAATTTACACATGTCGGCTGGAGAAGACTTTTGATCAATATGTAAAATGTATTTTGTACTTTATTGTATTTGTATCCAAGCTGTAATATTATGTAAAGTTGTATGCCATTCCATATAACTTACGACCAGCTTTTATGGACCACTTGTATTTTCAAAATATTCTTCCGTACTTGTGAGCCCCATATATATCTATACTCTGGTTGTGTGTGAATTTTGAAAGTTGGCCTTCGGTAATCACGGATTACTGGCCATCACGGCACCAAACTGCTAGGGGCTGTTTGGGGTCGTGACAAAGATGGTCAGAATAAGTTTCCGACTGTTTAAACCCTAATGCATGAGAAATGGCCAATAAACACCATAATTACATATCTGCTATCATGCAAGAGGGTCCGAATAAGTGTCTGTTTAAACCCTAATGCATGAGAAATGGCAAGTAAACACCATAATTGCATGTCTGCCATCATGCAAGAGGCTCCGAATAAGTGTCCGAGTGTTTCAACCCTAATGCATGAGAAACGAAAAATGAACACCGTAATTACATATTTGCCATCATGCAAGAGGGTCCAAATAAATGTCCGCGTGTTCGAATCCTAATGCTCGAGAAATGGCAAGCAAACAACATAATTATATATCTGCCATCATGCATGAGGGTCCGAATAAGTGTCCGAGTGTTCGAATCCTAATGCTTGAGAAATGCCAAGTAAACACCATAATTACATATCTGCCATCATGCAAGAGAGTCCGAATAAGTGTCTGAGTTTTTAAACCCTAATGCATGAGAAATGGCAAGTAAACAACATAATTACTTATCTGCCATCATGCAAGAGGCTCTGAATAAGTGTCCGAGTGTTTAAACCCTAATGCATGAGAAATGGCACATAAACAACATAAATATATATCTGCCATTATGCTACAGGGTCCGAATAAGTGTCCTAGTGTTCGAATCCTAATGCTCGAGAAATGCGAAATAAACACCATAATTACATATTTCTCACAATGCAAGAGGGTCCGAATAATTGTCCGAGTGATTAAACCGTAATGCATGAGATATGGCAAAGATTTACCATAATTACATATCTGCCATCATGCAAGAGGGTGAAATAAGTGTCCGAGTGTTTAAACGCTAATGCATAAGAAATGGCAAGTAAACACCATAATTACATATCTTCCATCATGCAAGATGGTCCGAATAAGTGTCTGAGTGTTTGAATCCTAATGCTCGAGAAATGGCAAGTAAACACCGTAATTACATACCTGCCATCATCCAAGAGTGTCCGAATAACTGTCCGAGTGTTTAAACCCTAATGCATGAGAAATGGCATGTAAACACCATAATTACATATCTGCGATCATGCAAGACGGTCCGAGTAAGTGTCCGAGTGTTTAAACCCTAATACATGAGAAATGGCAAATAAACACCATAATTACATATCTGCCATCATGCAAGAGGGTCCGAATAAGTGTCCGAGTGGTAGAATCCTAATGCTCGAGAATTGGAAATTAAAAACTATAATTACATATCTGCCATCATGCAAGAGGGTCCGAATAAGTGTCCATGAGTTTGAACCCTAATGCATACGAAATGGCAAGTAAACACCATAATTACATATCTAGCATCGTCCAAGAGGGTCCGAATACGTGTCCGAGTGTTTAAACCCTAATGCATGAGAACTGGCAAGTAAACACCATAATTACATATCTGCCATCATGCATTAGGGTCCGAATAAGTGTCCGAGTGTTTAAACGCAAATGCATAAGAAATGGCAAGTAAACACCATAATTACATATCTGCCATCATGCATGAGAGTCCGAATAAGTGTCCGAGTGTTTAAACGCTAATGCATAAGAAATGGCAAGTAAACACCATAATTACATATCTGCCAACGTACAATATGGTTCGAATAGGTGTCCGAGTGTTTGAATCCTAATGCTCGAGAAATGGAAAGTAAACACTATAATTACATATCTGCCACCATGCAAGGGGGTCCGAATAAGTGTCCGAGTGTGTAAACCCTAATGCATGAGTAATGGCAAGTAAACACCATAATTACATAGCTGCCATCATGCAAGAGGGTCCGAATAAGTGTCCGAGTGTTTAAACCAAATGCATGAGAAATGGCAAGCAAACACCATAATTACATATAACCCATCATGCAAGAGGGTCCGAATAAGTGTCTGAGTATTAAAACCGTAATGCATGAGAAATGGGAAATAAACACCATAATTACATATCTGCCATCACGCAAGAGGGTCCGAATAAGTGTCCAAGTGTTTAAACCCTAATACATGAGAAATGGCAAGTAAACACCAGAATTACATATCAGCCATCATGCAAGAGGGTCCGAATACGTGTCCGAGTGTTTGAATCCTAATGCTCGAGAAATGGCAAGTAAACACCACAATTACATATCTGCCATCATGCAAGAGGGTCCAAATAAGTGTCCGAGTGTTTAAACCCTAATGCATAAGAAAAGGCAAGCAAACACCATAATTACATATCTGCCATCATGGAAGAGGGTCCGAATAAGTGTCCGACTGTTCAAACCCTAATGCAAGCGAGATGGCAAATAAACACCATAATTACATATCTTCCATCATGCAAGAGCGTCCGAATAAGTGTCCGAGAGTTTGAACCCTAATGCAAAAGAAAAGGCAAGTAAACACCATAATTACATATCAGCCATCATGCAAGAAGGTCCGAATAAGTGTCCGAGTGTTTAAACCCTAATGCACGAGAAATTGCAAGTAAACACCATAATTACATATCTGCCATCATGCATTAGGGTCCGAATAAGTGTCCGAGAGTTTAAACCCTAACGCATGAGAAATGGCAAATAAACACCATAATTACATATCTGCCATCATGCAAGAGGTTCCGAATAAATGTCTGAGTGTTTAAAACCTAATGCATGAGAAATGGCAAGTAAACAATATAATTGCATGTCTGCCATCATGGAAGAGGGTCCGAATAAGTGTCCGAGTCTTTAAACCCTAATGCCTGATAAATGGAAAATAAACACCATTAATATATATCTACCATCATGTAAGAGGGTCTGCATAAGTGTCCGAGGGTTCGACTCCTAATGCTTGAGATATGCGAAGCAAACACCATAATTACATATCTGTCATCATGTAAGAGGGTCCGAATAAGTGTCCGAGTGTTTAAACGCTAATGCATAAGAAATGGCTAGTATACCCCATAATTACATATCTGCCATCATGGAAGATGGTCTGAATAAGTGTCCGAGTGTTTGAAACCTATTGCTCGAGAAATGGCAAGTAAACACCATAATTACATATAACCCATCATGCAAGAGGGTCCGAATAAGTGTCTGAGTATTAAAACCGTAATGCATGAGAAATGGGAAATAAACACCATAATTACGTATCTGCCATCACGCAAGAGGGTCCGAATAAGTGTCCAAGTGTTTAAACCCTAATGCATGAGAAATGGCAAGTAAACACCAGAATTACATATCTGCCATCATGCAAGAGGGTCCGAATACGTGTCCGAGTGTTTGAATCCTAATGCTCGAGAAATGGCAAGTAAACACCACAATTACATATCTGCCATCATGCAAGAGGGTCGAAATAAGTGTCCGAGTGTTTAAACCATAATGCATAAGAAAAGGCAAGCAAACACCATAATTACATATCTGCCATCATGGAAGAGGGTCCGAATAAGTGTCCGACTGTTCAAACCCTAATGCAAGCGAGATGGCAAATAAACACCATAATTACATATCTGCCATCATGCAAGAGCGTCCGAATAAGTGTCCGAGAGTTTGAACCCTAATGCAAAAGAAAAGGCAAGTAAACACCATAATTACATATCAGCCATCATGCAAGAAGGTCCGAATAAGTGTCCGAGTGTTTAAACCCTAATGCACGAGAAATTGCAAGTAAACACCATAATTACATATCTGCCATCATGCATTAGGGTCCGAATAAGTGTCCGAGTGTTTAAACGCAAATGCATAAGAAATGACAAGTAAACACCATAATTACATATCTGCCATCATCCATGAGAGTCCGAATAAGTGTCCGAGTGTTTAAACGCTAATGCATAAGAAATGGCAAGTAAACTCCATAATTACATATCTGCCAACGTGCAATATGGTCCGAATAAGTGTCCGAGTGTTTAAACCCTAATGCACGAGAAATTGCAAGTAAACACCATAATTACATATCTGCCATCATGCAAGAGGGTCCGAATAAGTGTCCGAGAGTTTAAACCCTAACGCATGAGAAATGGCAAATAAACACCATAATTACATATCTGCCATCATGCAAGAGGTTCCGAATAAATGTCTGAGTGTTTAAAACCTAATGCATGAGAAATGGCAAGTAAACAATATAATTGCATGTCTGCCATCATGGAAGAGGGTCCGAATAAGTGACCGAGTCTTTAAACCCTAATGCACGAGAAATGGAAAATAAACACCATTAATATATATCTACCATCATGTAAGAGGGTCTGAATAAGTGTCCGAGGGTTCGAATCCTAATGCTTGAGATATGCGAAGCAAACACCATAATTACATATCTGTCATCATGTAAGAGGGTCCGAATAAGTGTCCGAGTGTTTAAACGCTAATGCATAAGAAATGGCTAGTATACCCCATAATTACATATCTGCCATCATGGAAGATGGTCCGAATAAGTGTCCGAGTGTTTGAAACCTATTGCTCGAGAAATGGCAAGTAAACACCATAATTACATATCTGCCATCATGCAAGTGGGTCCAAATAAGTGTTCGAGTGTTTAAACCCAAATGCATGAGAAATGGCAAGCAAACACCATAATTACGTATATGCCATCATGCAAGAGGGTCCAAATAAGTGTCCGAGTGTTCAAACCCTAATGCATAAGAAATGGCAAGTAAACACCATAATTACATATCTGCCATCATGCAAAAGGGTCCGAGTAAGTGTCCGAGTGGTCGAATCCTTATTCTCGAGAAATGGCAAGTAAATACCACAACTGCATATCTGCTACCATACAAGAGGGTCCAAATAAGTGTCCGAGTGTTTAAACCCAAATGCATGAGAAATGGCAAGTAAACACCATAATTGCATATCTGCCATTATGCAAGAGGGTCCGAATAAGTGTCAAAGTGTTCGAATCCTAATGCTTGAGAAATGGCAAGTAAAAACCATAATTACATATCTCCCATCATGCAAGAGGGTCCGAATAAGTGTCCGAGTGTTTAAACCCTAATGCATGATAAATGGCAAGCAAACACCATAATTACATATATGCCATCATGCAAGAGGGTCCGAATAAGTGTCCGAGTGTTTAAACCCTAATGCATGCGAAATGGCAAATAAACACGATAATTACATATCCGCCATCATGCAAGAGGGTCCGAATAAACGTCCGACTGGTCGAATCCGAATGCTCGAGAATTGGAAAGTAAACACTATAATTACATATCTGCCGTCATGCAAGAGGGTCCGAATAAGTGTCCGAGAGTTTGAACCCTAATGCATAAGAAATGCCAAGTAAACACCATAATTACATATCTGCCATCGTGCAAGAGGGTCAAAATAAGTGTACGGGTGTTTAAAACCTAATGCATGAGAACTGGCAAGTAAACACCATAATTACATATCTGCCATCATGCATGAGTGTCCGAATAAGTGTCCGAGGGTTGAAACCCCAGTGCAAGAGAAATGGCAAACAAACACCATAATTACATATCTGCCATCATGCACGATGGTCCGAATAAGTGACCTAGTGTTTAAACCCTAATGCATGAGAAATGGCAAGTAAACACCATAGTTACATATCTGCCATCACGCAAGGGGGTCCGAATAAGTGTCCGATTGTTTAAACCCAAATGCATGAGAAATGGCAGGTAAACACCATAATTGCATGTCTGCCATCATGCAAGAGGCTCCGAATAAGTGTCCGAGTGTTTAAACCCTAATGCATGAGAAATGGAAAATGATGACCATAATTACATATCTGCCATCATGCAAGAGGGTCCAAATAAGTGTCCGAGTGTTCGAATCCTAATGCCCGAGAAATGGCAATCAAACACCGTAATTATATATCTGCCATCATGTAAGAGGGTCCGAATAAGTGTCCGAGTGTTCGAATCCTAATGCTCGAGAAATGCCAGGTAAACACCACAATTACATATCTGCCATCATGCAAGAGGGTCCGAACAAGTGTCTGTGTTTTTAAACCCTCATGCATGGGAAATGGCAAGTAATCACCATTGTCACATATCTGCCATCATGCAAGAGGGTCCGAATAAGTGTTCGACTATTTAAACCCTAATCAATGAGAAATGACCAATAAACACCATAATTACATATCCGCCATCATGCAAAAGGGTCCGAATAAGTGTCCGAGTGTTTAAACGCTAATGCATACGAAATGCAAGTAAACACCATAATTACATATCTGCCATCATGCAAGAGGGTCCAAATAAGTGTCCGAGTGTTCGAATCCTACTACCCGAGAAATGGCAAGTAAACACCATAATTGCATATCTGCCATCATATAACATGGTCCGAATAAGTGTCCGAGTGTTTAAACCCTAATGCATGAGAAATGGCAAGTAAACACCATAATTACACATCTGCCATCATGCAAGAGGGTCCGATTAAGTGTCCGAGTGTTTAAACCCTAATGCATGAGAAATGGCCTATAAACACCATAATTACATATCTGCCATCATGCAAAAGGGTCCGAATAAGTGTCCGACTGTTTAAACCATAATGCGTAAGAAATTCAAGTAACCACCATAATTAAATATCTGTCATCATGCAAGGGGGTCCGAATAAGTGTCTGAGTGTTCGAGTCCTACTACTCGAGAATTGGCAAGTGAACACCATAATTACAAATCTACTATCATGCAAGAGTGTTCGAATAGGTGTCCAAGTTTTTAAACCCTAATGCATGAGAAATGGCAAGTAAACACCATAATTACTTATCTGACATGATGCAAGAGAATCTGAACAAGCGTCCGAGTGTTTAAACCTTAATGCAAGAGAAATGGCAAATAAACCCCATAATTACATATCTGCCATCATCCAAGAAGGTCCGAATAAGTGTCCGAGTTTTCGAATCCAAATGCTTGAGAAATGGCAAGTAAACACCATAATTACATATCTGCCATCACGCAAGAGGGTCCGAATAACTGTCCGAGTGTTTAAAGCCTAATGCATGAGAAATGGCAAATAAACACCAAAATTACATATCTGCCATCATGCAAGAGGGTCCACACAAGTGTCCGAGTGTTCGAATCCTAATGCTCGAGAAATGGCAAGGTAACACCATAATTATATATCTACCATCATGCAAGAGGGTCCGAATAAGTGTCCGAGTGTTCGAATCCTAATGCTCGAGAAGTGGCAAGTAAACACCATAATTACATATCTGCTATCATGCAAGTGGGTCCGAATAAGTGTCCGAGTGTTTAAACCCTAATGCATAAGAAATGGCAAGTAAACACCATAATTACATATCTTCCATCATGTAAGAGTGTCCGAATAAGTGTCCGAGTGTTTAAATCCTAATGCATGAGAAATGGCAAATAAACACCCTAATTACATATTTACCATAATGCAAGAGGGTCCGAATAAGTGTCCTGGGGTTTAAACCCTAACGCATGAGAAATGGCAAGTAAACACCATAATTACATATCTTTCATCATGCAAGAGGGTTTGAATAAGTTTCCGAATGTTCGAATCCTAATGCTCGAGAAATGGCAAATAAACACCATAATAACGTATCTGCCATCATGCAAGAGTGTCCGAATGAGTGTCCGAGTTTTTAAACCCTCATGCATGAGAAATTGCAAGTAAACACCATAATAACTTCTCTACCATCTTGCAAGAGGGTCCGAATAAGTGTCCGAGTGTTTGAATCCTAATGCCCGAGAAATGGCAAGTAAACACCATAAGTACATATTTGCCATCATGCAAGAGGGTCCGAATCAGTGTCTGAGTGTTTAAACCCTAATGCATGAGAAATAGCGAGTAAACACCATAATTACTTATCTGACATGATGCAAGAGGATCCCAATAAGCGTCCGAGTGTTTAAACCGTAATGCAAGAGAAATGGCAAAATACACCCCATAATTACATATCTGCCATCATCCAAGAAGGTCCGAATAAGTGTTCGAGTTTTCGAATCCAAATGCTTGAGAAATGGCAAGTAAACACTATAATTACATATCTGCCATCATGCAAGAGGGTCCGAATAAGTGTCCGAGTGTTTAAAGCCTAATGCATGAGAAATGGAAAATAAACACCAAAATTACATATCTGCCATCATGCAAGAGGGTCCACACAAGTATCCGAGTGTTCGAATCCTAATGCTCAGGGAATGGAAAGCTAACACCATAATTATATATCTACCATCATGCAAGAGGGTCCGAATAAGTGTCCGAGTGTTCGAATCCTAATGCTCGAGAAATGGCAAGTAAACACCACAATTACATATCTGCTATCATGCAACTGGGTCCGAAATAGTGTCCGAGTGTTTAAACCCTAATGCATGAGAAATGGCAAATAAACACCATAATTACATATTTACCATAATGCAAGAGGGTTCGAATAAGTGTCCTGGGGTTTAAACCCTAATGCATGAGAAATGGCAAGTAAACACCATAATTACATATCTGTCATCATGCAAGAGGGTTTGAATAAGTTTCTGAATGTTCGAATGCTAATGCTCGAGAAATGGCAAATAAACACCATAATTACGTATCTGCCATCATGCAAGAGTATTCGAATGAGTGTCCGAGTTTTTAAACCCTAATGCATGAGAAATTGCAAGTAAACACCATAATTACTTCTCTACCATCTTGCAAAAGTGTCCGAATAAGAGTCCGAGTGTTTGAATCCTAATGCCCGAGAAATGGCAAGTAAACACCGTAAGTACATATTTGCCATCATGCAAGAGGGTCCGAATCAGTGTCAGAGTGTTTAAACCCTAATGCATGAGAAATGGCAAGTAAACACCATAATTACTTATCTGACATGATGCAAGAGGATCCGAATAAGCATCCGAGTGTTTAAACCATAATGCAAGAAAAATGGCAAATACACCCCATAATTACATATCTGCCATCATCCAAGAAGGTCCGAATAAGTGTTCGAGTTTTCGAATCCAAATGCTTGAGAAATGGCAAGTAAACACTATAATTACATATCCGCCATCATGCAAGAGGGTCCGAATAAGTGTCCGAGTGTTTAAAGCCTAATGCATGAGAAATGGCAAATAAACACCAAAATTATATATCTGCCATCATGCAAGAGGGTCCACACAAGTATCCGAGTGTTCGAATCCTAATGCTCGGGGAATGGCAAGCTAACACCATAATTATATATCTACCATCATGCAAGAGGGTCCGAATAAGTGTCCGAGTGTTCGAATCCTAATGCTCGAGAAATGGCAAGTAAACACCACAATTACATATCTGCTATCATGCAAGTGGGTCCGAAAAAGTGTCCGAGTGTTTAAACCCTAATGCATGAGAAATGGCAAATAAACACCATAATTACATATTTACCATAATGCAAGAGGGTCCGAATAAGTGTCCTGGGGTTTAAACCCTAATGCATGAGAAATGGCAAGTAAACACCATAATTACATATCTGTCATCATGCAAGAGGGTTTGAATAAGTTTCTGAATGTTTGAATCCTAATGCTCGATAAATGGCAAATAAACACCATAATTACGTATCTGCCATCATGCAAGAGTGTCCGAATGAGTGTCCGAGTTTTTAAACCCTAATGCATGAGAAATTGGAAGTAAACACCATAATTACTTCTCTGCCATCATGTAAGAGGGTCCGAATAAGTGTCCGAGTGTTTGAATCCTAATGCCCGAGAAATGGCAAGGAAACACCATAATTGCATATTTGCCATCATGCAAGAGGGTCCGAATAAGTGTACGAGTGTTTAAACCCTAATGCATGAGAAATGGCAAGTAAACACCACAATTACATATCTGCCATCACGCAAGAGGTTCTGAATAAGTGTCCGAATGTTCGAATCCTAATGCTCGAGAAATGACAAGTAAACACCATAATTACATATCTGCCATCATGCAAGAGTGTCCGAATGAGTGTCCGAGTTTTTAAACCCTAATGCATGAGAAATGGCAAGTAAACACCATAATTACATATCTGCCATCATGCAAGAGGGTCCGAATAAGTGTCATAGTGTTTAAACCCTAATGCATGAGAAATGGCAAATAAACACCATAAATAAATATCTGCCATCAAGCAAGAGAGTCTGAATAAGTGTCTGAGTTTTTGAATCCTAATGCACGAGAAATGGCAAGTAAACACTATAATGGCATATCTGCCATCATGCAAGAGGGTCCGAATAAGTGTCCAAGTGTTCGAATCCTGATGCTCGAGAAATGTCCAGTAAACACTATAATTACATTTCTACCATCATGCAAGAGGGTCCGAATAAGTGTCCGAGTGTTTAAAACCTAATGCATGAGAACTGGCTTGTACACACCATAATTACATATCTGCCATCATGCATGGGGGTCCGAATAAGTGTCTGAGGGTTTAAACCCAACTGCATGAGAAACGGCAAATAAACACCATAATTACATATCTGCCATCATGCAAGATGGTCCGAATAAGTGTCCTAGTGTTTAATCCCTAACGCATGAGAAATGGAAAATAAACATCATAATTTCGTATCTGCCACCACGCAAGAGGGTCTGAATACGTGTCTGAATGTTCGAATCCTAACGCTCGTAAAATGGCAAGTAAACACCATAATTACATATCTGCCATCATGCAAGAGTGTTCGAATAAGTATCCGAGTTTTTTAACCCTAATGCCTGAGAAATGGTAAGTAAACACCGTAATTACTTATCTACCATCATGCAAGATGGTCCGAATAAGTGTTCTTGTGTTTAAACCCTAATGCTTGAGAAATGGAAAATAAACACCATAATTACATATCTGCCATCATGCAAGAGGGTCCGAATAAGTGTCCGAGTGTTCGAATCCTCATGCACGAGAACTGGCAAGTAAACACCATAATTACATATCTGCCATCATTCAAGAGGGTCCGAATAAGTGTTCGAGTGTTCGAATCCTAATGCTCGAGAAATGGCAAGTAAACACCATAATTACATATCTGCCATCGTGCAAGAGGGTCCAAATAAGTGTCTGAGTGTTTAAACCCAAATGCATGAGAAATGGCAAGTAAACACCATAATTACCTATCTGCCATCATGCAAGAGGGTTCGAATAAGTGTCCGAGTGTTTAAACCCAAATGCATGAGAAATGGGAAGTAAACACCATAATTACATATCTGCCATCATGCAAGAGGGGCCGAATAAGTTTCCGAGTGTTTAAACCCTAATGCACGAGAAATGGCCAGTAAACACCATAATTACATATTTGCCAATATGCAAGAGGGTCCGAATAACTGTCCGAATGTTTAAACCCTAATGCATGAGAAATGGCCAATAAACAACATAATTACATATCTGCCAACATACAAGAGGGTCCGAGTAAGTGTCCGAGTGCTCGAATCGTAATGCTCGAGAATTGGAAAGTTAACACTATAATTACGTATCTGCCGTCATGCAAGAGGGTCCGAATAAGTGTCCGAGAGTTTGGACCCTAATGCATAAGAAATGGCAACAAAACACCATAATTACATCTCTACGATCTTGCAGAAGGGTCCGAATAAGTGTCGAGGGTTTAAATCCCAATGCGTGAGAAACGGCAAATAAACACCATTATTACATATCTGCCATCATGCAAGACGGTCCGAATAATTGTCCTAGTGTTTAAACCTTAATGCATGAGAAATGGATAGTAAACACCATAATTAAATATCGGCCATCATGGAAGAGGATCTGAATAATTGTCCGAATGTTCGAATACTAATGCTCGAGAAATTCCAAGTAAACACCATAATTACACATCTGCCATCATGCAAGAGTGTCCGAATAAGTGTCCAAGTTTTTAAACCCTAATGCATGAGAAATGGCAAGTAAACATCATAATTACTTATCTGCCATCATGCAAGAGGGTCCGAATAAGTGTTCGAGTGTTTAAACCCTAATGCATGAGAAAATGCAAATAAACACCATATTTACATATCTGCCATCATGCAAGAGGGTTCGAATAAGTGTCCGAGTGTTTAAACCCTAATGCATGAGAAATGGCAAGTAAACACCAAAATTACATATCTGCCATCATGCAAGAGAGTCCGTATAAGTGTTCGAGTGTTTAAACCCTAATGCACGAGAAATGGCAAGTAAACACCATAATTACATATTCGCCATCATGCAAGAGGGTCCGGATAAGTGTCCGAGTGTTTAAACCCTAATGAATGAGAAATGGAAAATAAACACCCTAATTACATATCTGCCATCATGTAAGAAGGTCCGAATAAGTGTCCGAGTGCTCGAATCCTAATGTTCGAGAAATGGAAAGTAAACACTATAATTACGTATCTGCCATCATGCAAGAGGGTCCGAATAAGTGTCCGAGAGTTTGAACCATAATGCATAAGAAATGGAAACTAAACACCATAATTACATATCGGCCATCGTGCAAGAGGGTCCGAATAAGTGTCCGAGGGTTAGATCCACATGCTCAGAGCTGAAACCAATCTTGATCAGGATACCCTAATCAATCTTGATCAGGATACCCTATCTCCAGAACAAATTCAAAATATTCAATTGAACTTTCAGGAACCCTCATCTGTAAACAAGCTAAACTATTACAGTTCAGCTAAACCAGGATTTTTACCTCATACTAGAAACTACTATTCCAGACCTACTCCCCCAGATATTCTTTATGAAGAAGCTTATCTGAATGAACAGAATAGTTACCATGGTAAAACCATTTATGAATGGAATATTGATGGTGAATCAGAATTTGGTATTTACAAAAAGCTACATCAAATGATGATGTATGCTACTGTTTGTCGCCAATACAGTAATAATGATCAGGCCATAGCTAAGTTTATTATTAATGGCTTTACTGGTATTCTTAAAGGATGGTGGGATAATATTATGACTCCCCTCCAACAAACAGAAATCCTCACTGCTATCAAGCTTGAACTTGATCCCACTACTAACCAGCAAGTCCAACAGTCTGATGCTGTTTATACCCTTATACAGACTATCATTTACCATTTTGTTGGCACCAGTACCTCTACTCAGGACCGTGGCCGTGAGCTCCTCCAGAATCTGCGTTGTCCTTCCTTAACCCATTTCCGTTGGTATAAGGATGTTTTCCTTCTTAAGGTTACCCAACGCTCCGATGCTAACAGTACTCATTGGAAAGCCAAATTTATTGATGGCCTTCCTACCCTCTTTGCCGAACGTGTCAGGAAAAAACTTCGGGATCGCCATGACCGGATGTCTATTCCTTATGAACAGTATACTTATGGACAACTTGTGTCCATTGTTACCGATGAAGGTCTTTCTTTGTGTAATGACCTCAAACTCCAGTATCAAATGAAACAACAAAACTTAACAGGACGAAAAGAATTAGGAGAATTTTGTGACCAGTTTGCTTATGAACCTGGAATCAAATATCCTAACAAAACCAGGAAGATATCCCATAGAAAATCCACTAAACTCTACAGAAAGAAGTCTTATCAAAAGACTAGCCATCCGAAACCTACTAAGAAGTTTTATCCGAAGAAATCTACCAGTAAACCCAAAGGTAAATCTAAATCAGAAGTTAAGTGCTATAAATGTGGCCAAACAGGACATTATGCTAATAGGTGTAGATCTAAAGCTAAATCTAAGGTTAATGAATTAAACCTTGATCCAGACATTAAAAACCAGTTAATCCAAGCCCTAGAAGCTGAAGAAATTTCAACAGAAGATGAAATTCCTTCTGATGATGAGCTTAACCAGTTATACTCTTCCTCCTCCGATGAAGATGATCCAGAAGAACCATGTCCCTGTAGTACCAATCAGGAACAAATATCAGAAATTAATTACTGGAAATCCATAGTGGAAATGAATGGTTTACACTTAGGAGAGCCAAGTAGTATTAATGTTTTAACAGACACTCAAAAGGATATGCTTGCTGTTGCAGACCAGATCCAAGATCCAGAAATAAAAATAAAATATTTAAAGATGTGTTATGAACACCAACAAGCAACAATAGAAACCCCTCCTATACCAGATTATTCTTATAATCTTCAAACAGTCATTAACAGAATCCAGACAAAATCCATAGTAGAACAGCCTACTACCCTCCAGGATTTAAAAATGGAAATTAATATCCTTAAAACAGAAGTTAAACACTTGCAAACTGCAAGTGCAGCCGCTATCAAAGATATTAAATATCTTCATACTCAACTTCCTAAACAGAAAGCAGAAGAAACTGAACAAAAACTTGATCTTAACAAGCAAGAACCAGAATCCTCAACTCCTTATTTATTACTTGTTAATCAGGTTACTTTTCAGAAATGGTACATAAAAATTTCTTTTATGATTAAACCGGATTTTATCATTAAGGATGCAATTGCCTTAGTTGATAGTGGAGCAGATATGAACTGTATCCAAGAAGGTATAGTTCCGACCAGGTATTTTGCAAAAACTACCCAAAGTCTTACCAGTGCAAGTGGAAATTCTCTCCAGATCAGGTATAAAATTCCAGAAGCTTATATTTGTAATGAAGATCTCTGCCTTCCCACATCTTTTGTATTAGTCAGAAATCTTGCTACAAATATTATTTTAGGCACACCTTTTCTTTGTCTTTTAATGCCTATCCAGAAAATTGATTCAACAGGTATTTATTCCCAATTACAAGGAAAAACAGTTACTTTTGAATTTATCACTCAACCGTATACCAAAGAATTAGATCAGATTCGTGATTTAATTTCTGTTAAACAAAATCAGATAAATTTGATTCAAAAAGAAGTCTCTTTTTTAACAACAGAACAAAGGCTTAATCAATCTGCTTTTCAACAGAAAATTAAATTAATTGAAAAGGAATTTCAATCAGAAGTCTGTGGTACTGTTCCTAATGCTTTTTGGAATCGTAAAAAGTATATTGTAACATTACCATACGAACCAGATTTTGATGAAAAATATATTCCAACTAGAGCTCGCCCTAGTCAAATGAAAAAGGAATATATGGAGATGTGCAAAACAGAAATTCAAGATCTTCTTATGAAGAAACTCATCCGTCCTAGTCACTCCCCGTGGAGTTGTACCGCCTTTTATGTGAATAAAAATGCAGAGTTAGAACGAGGTGTTCCTCGCCTTGTAATTAACTATAAACCGTTAAATGATAAATTGAAATGGATTCGTTATCCTATTCCGAACAAAAAGGATCTTTTAGATCGCCTCCAGGATGCCATAATTTTTTCCAAATTTGATTTAAAATCAGGATATTGGCAAGTTGAAATTGCTGAACAGGATCGCTATAAAACAGCTTTTACAGTACCTTTTGGGCATTATGAATGGAATGTTATGCCTTTTGGTTTGAAGAATGCCCCTTCAGAATTCCAGCATATCATGAACGATATTTTTAATCCATTTACAGAATTTACTTTATCCTATATTGATGATGTTTTAATATTTTCCCCATCAATTGACCAGCATATCAAACATCTTAATATTTTTAAGAATGTTATTATCCGAAATGGCTTAGTTTTATCCGCACCAAAAATGCAATTATTTCAAACCACCATCAGATATTTAGGACATAATATTTCTAATGGTAGTATTATTCCTATTAACAGAAGTATGGAGTTTGCCTCTAAATTTCCAGATGAAATTAAAGACAAAACTCAATTACAGAGATTTTTAGGTAGTCTTAATTATATTCGTGACTATTACCAGAATTTATCTGCAGATGCTAACATCTTGTATACCAGGTTAAAGAAGAATCCTCCACCTTGGTCTCCAGAACATACTTTAGCTGTTCAAAAAATTAAAGCTAAAGTCCAACAGCTACCTTGTTTAAATTTACCTAATCCTGAATGGAAGAAAATAGTTGAAACAGATGCTTCCAATGAAGGATTTGGTGGTATTTTAAAACAGTTTAATCCCAAAACTCAGAAAGAAGAACTTTTACGTTTTCATTCTGGACATTGGAATCAAGCTGCTTTAAATTATCCAACCATTAAACAGGAATGTTTAGCCATAGTCAAATGTGTTATGAAATTCCAGGATGATTTATTAAACCAGCATTTCATCATCAGAGTTGATTGCTCTGCTGCTAGACAGATATTTAAACAGGATGTTAAAAATCTTGTTTCCAAGCAGATATTCGTAAGCTGGCAGGGTTATTTATCCAATTTTGATTTTGATATTGAATATATTAAAGGAGAAACTAACTCTTTGCCTGACTTTTTGACCCGTGAATATTTGCAGAAATCAGCAAATGACCAGTAGAGGCCAAAGAGGTCGAGGTCGTGGCCGGGGTTCTAACCCTCGCTATGATCCATCCGAATATCCACCCCTCTCTCGTGGAGGAGGTCAAACCAGTAATCCAACGGCAAGGGATGTTCTCCTAAGGCCGGAAGACCCGTATACTCCTAACAGTCTTTCTGATGAAACGGTCCTTTGGATCGAACCGTCAGATGAACAGTGGATGACAGACCCGTGGGAGATTAAACGTCGTTATCTCACCACCCAACAGTCACCTCCTCATTTTGATCAATACCGATATATTTACGAACAGATACTTGTTGAAACTGGAGCTGTTGAAATCAAGCATACATTGCATGATGCCAATAAGACTGCCAGCCCTATTCAATTCAGTAAAATGGTCATCCGTAATATTATGCCCATTGCTACTTGGGGCATCCATCCGCACACCACCCGGGATATTGATCTACGGAACAAACAGACCAAATACTCTTACTGGGACTATATTGATGCCTTTACTCAGGTATTCTATTACCAGAACCCCATCAAGAATCATTCTTGGTTTATCCGTATCACGTCCGATGTTCTCAAAACCGATGTCCCTTCCTGGTTCCTCGTTTGGTGGGATAAGTTCGGACTTTCTCTTGACATTTTACCAGAATCCGTCAGAACAGAATTTGATGAATGGCATGTTGCTTATTCTCGTGCCTATTCATATCTAAATAAAAATAGAGAACTTTCCATCAGAAAAGCTATAGTCCATTTCTCTATCCGCTTCAGCATTCCATGGATCTGGAAATGGGACTTTGCATGTGACTACCAGAATAAAATTCCCCGTTTAAAAAGAATTTATTTTATTAAATGGTGGGATAAAATGGATCTTAAGGATCTCATTCCGAAAATACAACAGCATACCAAAGCCTGCTGGGACTCTGTCAAACAGCCTGCTTTATCACCAGCACCCTCTTCCCCTGTCACAAATCCTTTTGTCCAAATGCAGAAGGAATTAAAACAGAAATTTCCTAACCTTTCAGATAATGAATTAATTCTTAAAAGTATGGATTATCTGAAAGAACAATTCCTCCAATCCGTTAATCCTGAAGATGACACCTCAATGAGGTCAGGTACCAGTCATACCCAATCCGAATCAGAAGCTGATCCAGCCGACCACGTGTTAGCAGGAGAATCACAATCAGAAGATGAGGCAGAAGTCACTCTTGGCGACTTTTGGGACTCTTTTACAGCTGCCATAGCAGACAAAATGGCTCAAGACAAAGGCAATAAAGGAAAGGGCCCCGAGCTTTAAGAGCGTCGGCACAACAGGACAAACAACTTTTCAGAAAGCAGATGCTCCATCAGTATCAGGGATAAAGATGTTCCCCACTTCCGCCAGCTTTGAAAATAAGGAGATAGGTGTAATCTGTCGATGCAATAGAAGATCTCCACCTGTCATATGTAATATTAGAATCTTATCTTCTTTTGTCTATTTAAGGGATGTCCTCACCCTTGTTGAGACACTTAGAAATTTTCAGTTTTTCTTTTATTTTTAGTTTTACATTTTCTGTCTCTTGTACTCTTCTTCCAAACCCCCTCTTGTAAAATATTTTACTTCCTCAATAAAAGTTTGCTATTCGTGTTTAAGAATGTATGCCCTCTGTTAACTTATTAGAACAGTTATTAACATTTTTAGACTTCTGGCAAACCCAAAAACAGCATTACCTTAATACTCCTGTAGATCTTTATACCCAACAGTATATATCTGAACGTCTTGCCGAGTGTGATCAGAGGATTGCCGAAATCCAGGTGTTGATCAACGAGAATCTGGTGGCCTGGGCGGCCAGAAGGCCTCAGCCACCCCAACAGTAAAGGTAATATGAGATCATATATGTCCTAATTTGTTTTATTTATGTCATTATTATATGCATATTAATTCTTGGGTTTGTGCTTTTGTAAGGTTAATTAAATGTTAGGATTAGTGGGACGTCACCCAAGTCGCGTAGGGTTTAGGTAGTGTTGCAGAGAGTGCGTTGACCGTTTGATGCCCGTAAGTCGTTGACAGACGTGCTAAGCCTACCTTTAGTGAAGCAGATATGAACTGTATCCAAGAAGGTATAGTTCCGACCAGGTATTTTGCAAAAACTACCCAAAGTCTTACCAGTGCAAGTGGAAATTCTCTCCAGATCAGGTATAAAATTCCAGAAGCTTATATTTGTAATGAAGATCTCTGCCTTCCCACATCTTTTGTATTAGTCAGAAATCTTGCTACAAATATTATTTTAGGCACACCTTTTCTTAAGGCAATTGCATCCTTAATGATAAAATCCGGTTTAATCATAAAAGAAATTTTTATGTACCATTTCTGAAAAGTAACCTGATTAACAAGTAATAAATAAGGAGTTGAGGATTCTGGTTCTTGCTTGTTAAGATCAAGTTTTTGTTCAGTTTCTTCTGCTTTCTGTTTAGGAAGTTGAGTATGAAGATATTTAATATCTTTGATAGCGGCTGCACTTGCAGTTTTCAAGTGTTTAACTTCTGTTTTAAGGATATTAATTTCCATTTTTAAATCCTGGAGGGTAGTAGGCTGTTCTACTATGGATTTTGTCTGGATTCTGTTAATGACTGTTTGAAGATTATAAGAATAATCTGGTATAGGAGGGGTTTCTGTTGTTGCTTGTTGGTGTTCATAACACATCTTTAAATATTTTATTTTTATTTCTGGATCTTGGATCTGGTCTGCAACAGCAAGCATATCCTTTTGAGTGTCTGTTAAAACATTAATACTACTTGGCTCTCCTAAGTGTAAACCATTCATTTCTACTATGGATTTCCAGTAATTAATTTCTGATATTTGTTCCTGATTGGTACTACAGGGACATGGTTCTTCTGGATCATCTTCATCGGAGGAGGAAGAGTATAACTGGTTAAGCTCATCATCAGAAGGAATTTCATCTTCTGTTGAAATTTCTTCAGCTTCTAGGGCTTGGATTAACTGGTTTTTAATGTCTGGATCAAGGTTTAATTCATTAACCTTAGATTTAGCTTTAGATCTACACCTATTAGCATAATGTCCTGTTTGGCCACATTTATAGCACTTAACTTCTGATTTAGATTTACCTTTGGGTTTACTGGTAGATTTCTTCGGATAAAACTTCTTAGTAGGTTTCGGATGGCTAGTCTTTTGATAAGACTTCTTTCTGTAGAGTTTAGTGGATTTTCTATGGGATATCTTCCTGGTTTTGTTAGGATATTTGATTCCAGGTTCATAAGCAAACTGGTCACAAAATTCTCCTAATTCTTTTCGTCCTGTTAAGTTTTGTTGTTTCATTTGATACTGGAGTTTGAGGTCATTACACAAAGAAAGACCTTCATCGGTAACAATGGACACAAGTTGTCCATAAGTATACTGTCCAATGTCCAGAATGAAAACGTAAAAGTTCTTCTTTCTGAGTTTTGGGATTAAACTGTTTTAAAATACCACCAAATCCTTCATTGGAAGCATCTGTTTCAACTATTTTCTTCCATTCAGGATTAGGTAAATTTAAACAAGGTAGCTGTTGGACTTTAGCTTTAATTTTTTGAACAGCTAAAGTATGTTCTGGAGACCAAGGTGGAGGATTCTTCTTTAACCTGGTATACAAGATGTTAGCATCTGCAGATAAATTCTGGTAATAGTTACGAATATAATTAAGACTACCTAAAAATCTCTGTAATTGAGTTTTGTCTTTAATTTCATCTGGAAATTTAGAGGCAAACTCCATACTTCTGTTAATAGGAATAATACTACCATTAGAAATATTATGTCCTAAATATCTGATGGTGGTTTGAAATAATTGCATTTTTGGTGCGGATAAAACTAAGCCATTTCGGATAATAACATTCTTAAAAATATTAAGATGTTTGATATGCTGGTCAATTGATGGGGAAAATATTAAAACATCATCAATATAGGATAAAGTAAATTCTGTAAATGGATTAAAAATATCGTTCATGATATGCTGGAATTCTGAAGGGGCATTCTTCAAACCAAAAGGCATAACATTCCATTCATAATGCCCAAAAGGTACTGTAAAAGCTGTTTTATAGCGATCCTGTTCAGCAATTTCAACTTGCCAATATCCTGATTTTAAATCAAATTTGGAAAAAATTATGGCATCCTGGAGGCGATCTAAAAGATCCTTTTTGTTCGGAATAGGATAACGAATCCATTTCAATTTATCATTTAACGGTTTATAGTTAATTACAAGGCGAGGAACACCTCGTTCTAACTCTGCATTTTTATTCACATAAAAGGCGGTACAACTCCACGGGGAGTGACTAGGACGGATGAGTTTCTTCATAAGAAGATCTTGAATTTCTGTTTTGCACATCTCCATATATTCCTTTTTCATTTGACTAGGGCGAGCTCTAGTTGGAATATATTTTTCATCAAAATCTGGTTCGTATGGTAATGTTACAATATACTTTTTACGATTCCAAAAAGCATTAGGAACAGTACCACAGACTTCTGATTGAAATTCCTTTTCAATTAATTTAATTTTCTGTTGAAAAGCAGATTGATTAAGCCTTTGTTCTGTTGTTAAAAAAGAGACTTCTTTTTGAATCAAATTTATCTGATTTTGTTTAACAGAAATTAAATCACGAATCTGATCTAATTCTTTGGTATACGGTTGAGTGATAAATTCAAAAGTAACTGTTTTTCCTTGTAATTGGGAATAAATACCTGTTGAATCAATTTTCTGGATAGGCATTAAAAGACAAAGAAAAGGTGTGCCTAAAATAATATTTGTAGCAAGATTTCTGACTAATACAAAAGATGTGGGAAGGCAGAGATCTTCATTACAAATATAAGCTTCTGGAATTTTATACCTGATCTGGAGAGAATTTCCACTTGCACTGGTAAGACTTTGGGTAGTTTTTGCAAAATACCTGGTCGGAACTATACCTTCTTGGATACAGTTCATATCTGCTCCACTATCAACTAAGGCAATTGCATCCTTAATGATAAAATCCGGTTTAATCATAAAAGAAATTTTTATGTACCATTTCTGAAAAGTAACCTGATTAACAAGTAATAAATAAGGAGTTGAGGATTCTGGTTCTTGCTTGTTAAGATCAAGTTTTTGTTCAGTTTCTTCTGCTTTCTGTTTAGGAAGTTGAGTATGAAGATATTTAATATCTTTGATAGCGGCTGCACTTGCAGTTTGCAAGTGTTTAACTTCTGTTTTAAGGATATTAATTTCCATTTTTAAATCCTGGAGGGTAGTAGGCTGTTCTACTATGGATTTTGTCTGGATTCTGTTAATGACTGTTTGAAGATTATAAGAATAATCTGGTATAGGAGGGGTTTCTGTTGTTGCTTGTTGGTGTTCATAACACATCTTTAAATATTTTATTTTTATTTCTGGATCTTGGATCTGGTCTGCAACAGCAAGCATATCCTTTTGAGTGTCTGTTAAAACATTAATACTACTTGGCTCTCCTAAGTGTAAACCATTCATTTCCACTATGGATTTCCAGTAATTAATTTCTGATATTTGTTCCTGATTGGTACTACAGGGACATGGTTCTTCTGGATCATCTTCATCGGAGGAGGAAGAGTATAACTGGTTAAGCTCATCATCAGAAGGAATTTCATCTTCTGTTGAAATTTCTTCAGCTTCTAGGGCTTGGATTAACTGGTTTTTAATGTCTGGATCAAGGTTTAATTCATTAACCTTAGATTTAGCTTTAGATCTACACCTATTAGCATAATGTCCTGTTTGGCCACATTTATAGCACTTAACTTCTGATTTAGATTTACCTTTGGGTTTACTGGTAGATTTCTTCGGATAAAACTTCTTAGTAGGTTTCGGATGGCTAGTCTTTTGATAAGACTTCTTTCTGTAGAGTTTAGTGGATTTTCTATGGGATATCTTCCTGGTTTTGTTAGGATATTTGATTCCAGGTTCATAAGCAAACTGGTCACAAAATTCTCCTAATTCTTTTCGTCCTGTTAAGTTTTGTTGTTTCATTTGATACTGGAGTTTGAGGTCATTACACAAAGAAAGACCTTCATCGGTAACAATGGACACAAGTTGTCCATAAGTATACTGTTCATAAGGAATAGACATCTCTTGACATTTTACCAGAATCCGTCAGAACAGAATTTGATGAATGGCATGTTGCTTATTCTCGTGCCTATTCATATCTAAATAAAAACAGAGAACTTTCCATCAGAAAAGCTATAGTCCATTTCTCTATCCGCTTCAGCATTCCATGGATCTGGAAATGGGACTTTGCATGTGACTACCAGAATAAAATTCCCCGTTTAAAAAGAATTTATTTTATTAAATGGTGGGATAAAATGGATCTTAAGGATCTCATTCCGAAAATACAACAGCATACCAAAGCCTGCTGGGACTCTGTCAAACAGCCTGCTTTATCACCAGCATGCAAGAGGGTCCGAATAAGTGTCCGAGTGTTCGAATCCTAATGCTCGAGAAATGGCAAGTAAACACCACAATTACATATCTGCTATCATGCAAGTGGGTCCGAAAAAGTGTCCGAGTGTTTAAACCCTAATGCATGAGAAATGGCAAATAAACACCATAATTACATATTTACCATAATGCAAGAGGGTCCGAATAAGTGTCCTGGGGTTTAAACCCTAATGCATGAGAAATGGCAAGTAAACACCATAATTACATATCTGTCATCATGCAAGAGGGTTTGAATAAGTTTCTGAATGTTTGAATCCTAATGCTCGATAAATGGCAAATAAACACCATAATTACGTATCTGCCATCATGCAAGAGTGTCCGAATGAGTGTCCGAGTTTTTAAACCCTAATGCATGAGAAATTGGAAGTAAACACCATAATTACTTCTCTGCCATCATGTAAGAGGGTCCGAATAAGTGTCCGAGTGTTTGAATCCTAATGCCCGAGAAATGGCAAGGAAACACCATAATTGCATATTTGCCATCATGCAAGAGGGTCCGAATAAGTGTACGAGTGTTTAAACCCTAATGCATGAGAAATGGCAAGTAAACACCACAATTACATATCTGCCATCACGCAAGAGGTTCTGAATAAGTGTCCGAATGTTCGAATCCTAATGCTCGAGAAATGACAAGTAAACACCATAATTACATATCTGCCATCATGCAAGAGTGTCCGAATGAGTGTCCGAGTTTTTAAACCCTAATGCATGAGAAATGGCAAGTAAACACCATAATTACATATCTGCCATCATGCAAGAGGGTCCGAATAAGTGTCATAGTGTTTAAACCCTAATGCATGAGAAATGGCAAATAAACACCATAAATAAATATCTGCCATCAAGCAAGAGAGTCTGAATAAGTGTCTGAGTTTTTGAATCCTAATGCACGAGAAATGGCAAGTAAACACTATAATGGCATATCTGCCATCATGCAAGAGGGTCCGAATAAGTGTCCAAGTGTTCGAATCCTGATGCTCGAGAAATGTCCAGTAAACACTATAATTACATTTCTGCCATCATGCAAGAGGGTCCGAATAAGTGTCCGAGTGTTTAAAACCTAATGCATGAGAACTGGCTTGTACACACCATAATTACATATCTGCCATCATGCATGGGGGTCCGAATAAGTGTCTGAGGGTTTAAACCCAACTGCATGAGAAACGGCAAATAAACACCATAATTACATATCTGCCATCATGCAAGATGGTCCGAATAAGTGTCCTAGTGTTTAATCCCTAACGCATGAGAAATGGAAAATAAACATCATAATTTCGTATCTGCCACCACGCAAGAGGGTCTGAATACGTGTCTGAATGTTCGAATCCTAACGCTCGTAAAATGGCAAGTAAACACCATAATTACATATCTGCCATCATGCAAGAGTGTTCGAATAAGTATCCGAGTTTTTTAAGCCTAATGCCTGAGAAATGGTAAGTAAACACCGTAATTACTTATCTACCATCATGCAAGATGGTCCGAATAAGTGTTCTTGTGTTTAAACCCTAATGCTTGAGAAATGGAAAATAAACACCATAATTACATATCTGCCATCATGCAAGAGGGTCCGAATAAGTGTCCGAGTGTTCGAATCCTCATGCACGAGAACTGGCAAGTAAACACCATAATTACATATCTGCCATCATTCAAGAGGGTCCGAATAAGTGTTCGAGTGTTCGAATCCTAATGCTCGAGAAATGGCAAGTAAACACCATAATTACATATCTGCCATCGTGCAAGAGGGTCCAAATAAGTGTCTGAGTGTTTAAACCCAAATGCATGAGAAATGGCAAGTAAACACCATAATTACCTATCTGCCATCATGCAAGAGGGTTCGAATAAGTGTCCGAGTGTTTAAACCCAAATGCATGAGAAATGGGAAGTAAACACCATAATTACATATCTGCCATCATGCAAGAGGGGCCGAATAAGTTTCCGAGTGTTTAAACCCTAATGCACGAGAAATGGCCAGTAAACACCATAATTACATATTTGCCAATATGCAAGAGGGTCCGAATAACTGTCCGAATGTTTAAACCCTAATGCATGAGAAATGGCCAATAAACAACATAATTACATATCTGCCAACATACAAGAGGGTCCGAGTAAGTGTCCGAGTGCTCGAATCGTAATGCTCGAGAATTGGAAAGTTAACACTATAATTACGTATCTGCCGTCATGCAAGAGGGTCCGAATAAGTGTCCGAGAGTTTGAACCCTAATGCATAAGAAATGGCAACAAAACACCATAATTACATCTCTACGATCTTGCAGAAGGGTCCGAATAAGTGTCGAGGGTTTAAATCCCAATGCGTGAGAAACGGCAAATAAACACCATTATTACATATCTGCCATCATGCAAGACGGTCCGAATAATTGTCCTAGTGTTTAAACCTTAATGCATGAGAAATGGATAGTAAACACCATAATTAAATATCGGCCATCATGGAAGAGGATCTGAATAATTGTCCGAATGTTCGAATACTAATGCTCGAGAAATTCCAAGTAAACACCATAATTACACATCTGCCATCATGCAAGAGTGTCCGAATAAGTGTCCAAGTTTTTAAACCCTAATGCATGAGAAATGGCAAGTAAACATCATAATTACTTATCTGCCATCATGCAAGAGGGTCCGAATAAGTGTTCGAGTGTTTAAACCCTAATGCATGAGAAAATGCAAATAAACACCATATTTACATATCTGCCATCATGCAAGAGGGTTCGAATAAGTGTCCGAGTGTTTAAACCCTAATGCATGAGAAATGGCAAGTAAACACCAAAATTACATATCTGCCATCATGCAAGAGAGTCCGTATAAGTGTCCGAGTGTTTAAACCCTAATGCACGAGAAATGGCAAGTAAACACCATAATTACATATTCGCCATCATGCAAGAGGGTCCGGATAAGTGTCCGAGTGTTTAAACCCTAATGAATGAGAAATGGAAAATAAACACCCTAATTACATATCTGCCATCATGTAAGAAGGTCCGAATAAGTGTCCGAGTGCTCGAATCCTAATGTTCGAGAAATGGAAACTAAACACTATAATTACGTATCTGCCATCATGCAAGAGGGTCCGAATAAGTGTCCGAGAGTTTGAACCATAATGCATAAGAAATGGAAACTAAACACCATAATTACATATCGGCCATCGTGCAAGAGGGTCCGAATAAGTGTCCGAGGGTTAGATCCGCAACGCGTGAGAAACGGCTAATAAGCACCATAATTACATATCTGCCATCGTGCAAGATGGTTCGAATAAGTGTCCTAGTGTTTAAACCGTAATGCAAGAGATATGGCAAGTAAACACCATAATTACATATCTGCCATCATGCAGGAGGGTCTGAATAAGTGTCCGAATGTTCGAATCCTAATGTTCGAGAATTGGCAAGTAAACACCATAATTACATAACTGCGATCATGCAAGAGTGTCCGAATAAGTGTCCGAGTTTTTAAACCCTAATGCATGAGAAATGGCAAGTAAACACCATAATTACTTATCTGCCATCATGCATGGGGGTCCGAGTAAGTGTTCGAGTGTTTAAACCCTAATGCATGGGAAAACGCAAATAAACACCATAATTACATATCTACCATCCTGGAAGAGGGTCCGAATAAGTGTCCGAGTGTTCGAATCCTTATGCTCGAGAAATGGCAAGTAAACACCATAATTACATATCTGCCATCGTGCAAGAGGGTCCGAATAAGTGTCCGAGGGTTCGAATCCTAACGCTCGAGAAATGGCAAGTAAACACCACAATTACATATATGCCATCATGCAAGGGGGTCCAAATAAGTGTCCGAGTGTTTGAACCCTAATGCATCAGAAAATGGCAAGTAAACACCATAATTACATATCTGCCATCATGCAAGAGGGTTCGAATAAGTGACCTAGTGCTTAAACCCTAATGCATGAGAAATGGCAACTAAACACCATAATT
Organism: Camellia sinensis; assembly: GCF_055761805.1. Lineage (NCBI taxonomy): Eukaryota > Viridiplantae > Streptophyta > Magnoliopsida > Ericales > Theaceae > Camellia > Camellia sinensis. The sequence continues at coordinate 9,714,667 of NW_028129474.1, read as the reverse complement.
ACATATCTGCCATCATGCAAGAGGGTCTGAACAAGTGTCCGAGTGTTTAAACCCTAATGCACGAGAAATGCCAATTAAACACCATCATTACATATTTGCCATTATGCTAGAGGGTCCGAATAAGGGTCCGAGTGTTTAAACCCTAATGCCTGAGAAATGGCAAATAAACACCATAATTACATATTTGCCATCATGCAAGAGGGTCCGAATAAGTGTCCGAGTGGTCGAATCCTAATGCTCGAGAATTGGAAAGTAAACACAATAATTACATATCTGCCATCTTGCAAGAGGGTCCGAATAAGTGTCTTAGGGTTTAAACCCCAATGCTTGAGAAATGGCAAATAAACACCATAATTACATATCTGCCGTCATGCAAGATGGTCCGAATAAGTGTCCGAATGTTCGAATCCTAATGCTCGAGAAATGGCAAGCAAAATACCATAATTAAATGTCTGCCATCATACAAGAGTGTCCGAGATTTTAAACCCTAATGCATGAGAAATGGCAAGTAAACACCATAATTACTTATCTACCATCATGCAAGAGAGTTCGAACAAGTGTTCGAGTGTTTAAACCACAATGCTTGAGAAATGGCAAATAAACAATATAATTACATATCTGCCATCATGCAAGAGGGTCCGAATAAGTGTCCGCATGTTCGAATCCTCATGCTCAAGAAATGGCAAGTAAACACCATAATTACATATCTGCCATCATGCAAGAGGTTCCAAATAAGTGTCCGTGTGTTTAAGCCCAAATGCATGAGAAATAGGAAGTAAACACCATAATTACATATCTGCCATCATGCATGAGGGTCCAAATAAGTGGCCGAGTGTTTAAACCCTAATGCAAGAGAGATAGCAAATAAACACCATAATTACATATCTGCCATCATGCAAGAGGGTCCGAATAAGTGTTCGAGTGTTTAAACCCTAATGCATCAGAAAACGCAAATAAACACCAAAATTACATATCTGTCATCTTGCAAGAGGGTCCGAGTAAGTGTGCGAGTGCTCAAATCCTCATGCTCGAGAAATGCCAAGTAAACACCATAATTACATATCTGTCATCGTGCAGGAGGGTCCGAATAAGTGTCCGAGTGTTCGAATCCTAATGCTCGAGAAATGGCAAGTAAACACTACAATTACATAACTGCCGTCATGCAAGGGGGTCAAAATAAGTGTCCGAATGTTTAAACCCTAATGCATGCGAAAATGGCAAGTAAACACCATAATTACATATCTGCCATCATGCAAAAGGGTTCGAATAAGTGTCCGAGTGTTTAAACCCTAATGCATGAGAAATGGCAAGTAAACACCATAATTACATATCTGCCATCATGCAAGAGGGTCTGAATAAGTGTCCGAGTGTTTAAACCCTAATGCACGGGAAATGCCAAGTAAACTCCATAATTACATATTTTCCATCATGCTAGAGGGTCCGAATAAGTGTCCAAGTGTTTAAACCCTAATGCCTGAGAAATGGCAAATGAACACCTTAATTACATATCTGCCATCATGCAAGAGGGTCCGAATAAGTGTCCGAGTGGTCGAATCCTAATGCTCGAGAATTGCAAAATAAACACTATAATTACATATCTGCCATCATACAAGAGGTTCTGAATAAGTGTCCGAGAGTTTGAACCCTAATGCATAAGAAATGGCAAGTAAACACCATAATTACATATCTGCCATCGTGCAAGAGGGTCCAAATAAGTGTCCGAATGTATAAACCCTAATGCATGAGAACTGGCAAGTAAGCACCAAAATTACATATCTGCCATCACGCATGAGTGTCCGAACAAGTGTCCGAGGGTTTAAACCCCAATGCGTGAGAAATGACATATAAACATCATAATTACATATCTGTCATCATGCAAGATGGTCCGAATAAGTGTCCTAGTGTTTACACCGTAATGCATGAGAAATGGAAAGTAAAGACCGTAATTACATATCTGCCATCATGCAAGGGGGTCCAAATAAGTGGCCAAGTGGTCGAATCCTAATGCTCCAGAATTGGAAAGTAAACACCATAATTACATATCTGCCATCATGCAAGAGGGTTCGAATAAGTGTCCTAGGGTTTAATCCCCAATGCATGAGAAATGGCAAATAAACACCATAATTACATATCTGCCGTCATGCATGATGGTCCAAATAAGTTTCTGAATGTTCGAATCCTATTGCTCGAGAAATGGCAAGTAAACACCATAATTACATGTCTGCCATCATACAAGAGTGTCCGAGATTTTAAACCCTAATGCATGAGAAATGGCAAGTAAACCCCATAATTACTTATCTGCCATCATGCAAGAGAGTTCGAATAAGTGTTCGAGTGTTTAAACCACAATGCATGAGAAATGGCAAATAAACAACATAATTACATATTTGCCATCATGCAAGAGGGTCCGAATAAATGTCCGCATGTTCGAATCCTCATGCTCAAGAAATGGAAAGTAAACACCATAATTACATATCTGCCATCATGCAAGATGGTCCAAATAAGTGTCCGAGTGTTTAAACCCTAACACATGAGAAATGGCAAGTAAACACCATAATTACATATCTGCCATCATGCAAGAGGGTCCGAATAAGTGGCTGAGTGTTTAAACCCTAATGCAAGAGAGATGGCAAATAAACACCATAATTACATATCTGTCATCATGCAAGAGGGTCCGAATAAGTGTTCGAGTGTTTAGACCCTAATGCATGAGAAGACGCAAATAAACACCAAAATTACATATCTGCCATCATGCAAGAGGGACCGAATAAGTGTCCGAGTGTTCAAATCCTCATGCTCGACAAATGCCAAGCAAACACCATAATTACACATCTGCCATCGTGCAAGAGGGTCCGAATAAGTGTCCAAGTGTTCGAATCCTAATGCTCGAGAGATGGCAAGTAAACACCACAATTACATATCTGCCGTCATGCAAGGGGGTCAAAATAAATGTCCGAGTGTTTAAACCCTAATGCATGCGAAAATGGCAAGTAAACACCATAATTACATATCTGCCATCATGCAAGAGGGTTCGAATCGAGTGTTTAAACCCTAATGCATGAGAAATGGCAAGTAAACACCATAATTACATATCTGCCATCATGCATGAGGGTCTGAATAAGTGTCCGAGTGTTTAAACCCTAATGCACGGGAAATGCCAAGTAAACACCATAATTACATATTTGCCATCATGCTAAAGGGTCCGAATAAGTGTCAAAGTGTTTAAACCCTAATGCCTGAGAAATGGCAAATGAACACCATAATTACATATCTGCCATAATGCAAGAGGGTCCGAATAAGTGTCCTAGCGGTCGAATCCTAATGCTCGAGAATTGGAAAGTAAACACTATAATTACATATCTTCCATCATGCAAGAGGGTCCGAATAAGTGTCCGAGAGTTTGAACCCTGATGCATAAGAAATGGCAAGTAAACTCCATAATTACATATCTGGCATCGTGGAAGAGGGTCCGAATAAGTGCCCGAGTGTTCAAACCCTAATGCATGAGAGCTGGCCAGTAAACACCATAATTACATATCTGCCATCATGCATGAGGGTCCGAACAAGTGTCCTGGGGTTTAAATCCCAATGCATGAGAAATGCCAAATAAACACCATAATTACATATCTGCCATCATGCAAAAGGGTCTGAATAAGTGTCGAAGTGGTCGAATCCTAATACCCGAGAATTGGAAAGTAAACACTATAATTACATTTCTGCCATCATGCAAGAGGGTCCGAATAAGTGTCTGCATGTTCGAATCCTCATGCTCAAGAAATGGAAAGTAAACACCATAATTACATATCTGCCATCATGCAAGAGGGTCCAAATAAGTGTCCGAGTGTTTAAACCCTAATGTATGAGAAATGGCAAGTAAACACCATAATTCCATACCTGCGATCAAACAAGAGGGTCCGAATAAATGGCCGAGTGTTTAAACCCAAATGCAAGAGAGATGGAAAATAAACACCATAATTACATATCGGCCATCGTGCACGAGGGTCCGAATAAGTGCCGAGTGTTCGAATCCTAATGCTCGAGAAATGGCAAGTAAACACCACAATTATATATCTGCCGTCATGCAAGGGGGTCCAAATAAGTGTCCGAGTGTTTAAACCCTAATGCATGAGAAAATGGCAAGTAAACACCGTAATTACATATTTGCCATCATGCAAGAGGGTCCGACTAAGTGTCTGAGTGTTTAAACCCTAATGCATGAGAAATGGAAAGTGAACACCATAATTACATATCTGCCATCATGCAAGAGGGTCTGAATAAGTGTCCGAGTGTCTAAACCCTAATGCACGGGAAATGCCAAGTAAACACCATAATTACATACTTGCCATCATGCTAGAGGGTCCGAATAAGTGTCCAACTGTTTAAACCCTAATGCCTGAGAAATGGCAAATGAACACCATAATTACGTATCAGCCATCATGCAAGAGGGTCCGAATAAGTGTCAGAGTGGTCGAATCCTAATGCTTGAGAATTGGAAAGTAAACACTATAATTACATATCTGCCATCATGCAAGAGTGTCCGAATAAGTGACCGAGAGTTTGAACCCTAATGCATAAGAAATTGCAAGTAAACACTATAATTACATATCTGGCATCGTGCAAGGGGTCCGAATAAGTGTCCGAGTGTTTAAACCCTAATGCATGAGAGCTGGCAAGTAAACACCACAATTACATATCTGCCATCATGCATGAGGGTCCGAACAAGTGTCCTTGGGTTTAAACCCCAATGCATGAGAAATGCCAAATAAACACCATAATTACATATCTGCCATCAGGCAAGATGGTCCCAATAAGTGTCCTAGTGTTTAAACATTAATGCATGAGAAATGGCAAGTAAACACCGTAATTACATATCTGCCATCATGCATGAGGGTCCGATTAAGTGTCCGAAGGTTTAAACCCCAATGCATGAGAAATGGCAAATAAACACCATAATTACATATCTGCCATCATGCAAGACGGTCCGAATAAGTGTCCTTGTGTTTAAACCTTAATGCATGAAAAATAGCAAGTAAACACCATAATGACATATCTGCCATCATGCAAAAGGGTCTGAATAAGTGTCCGAATGTTCGAATCCTAATGCTCGAGAAATGGCAAGTAAACACCAAAATTACAAGTCTGCCATCATACAAGAGTGTCCGAATAAGTGTCCGAGTTTTTAAACCCTAATGCATGAGAAATGGCATGTGAACACCATAATTACTTATCTGCCATCATGCAAGAGAGTCTGAATAAGTGTTCGAGCGTTTAAACTGTAATGCATGAGAAATGGAAAATAAACACCATAATTACATATCTGCCATCATGCAAGAGGGTCCGAATAAGTGTCCGGGTGTCCGAATCCTCATGCTGAAGAAATGGCAAGTAAACACCATAATTACATATCTGCCAACAGGCAAGAGGGTCCAAATAAGTGTTCGAGTGTTTAAACCATAATACATGAGAAATGGCAAGTAAGCACCATAATTACATATCTACCATCATGCAAGAGGGTCCGAATAAGTGGCCGAGTGTTTAAACCCTAATGGAAGAGAGATGGCGAACAAACACCATAATTACATATTTTCCATTATGCAAGAGGGTCCGAATAAGTGTCCGAGTGTCTAAACCCTAACGCACGAGAAATGGCAAGTAAACACCACAATTACATATCTGCCATCATGCAAGAGGGTCCGAACAAGTATCCGAGTGTTTAAAGCCTAATGCATGAGAAATGGCAAATAAACACCATAATTACATATCTGCCATCATGCAAGAGGGTCCCAATAAGTGTCCTAGTGTTGAAAGCTTAATGCATGAGAAATGGCAAGTAAACACCATAATTACATATCTGCCATCATGCATGAGGGTCCGATTAAGTGTCCGAGGGTTTAAACCCCAATGCATGAGAAATGGCAAATAAACACCATAATTACATATCTGCCATCATGCAAGACGGTCCGAATAAGTGTCCTTGTGTTTAAACCTTAATGCATGAGAAATAGCAAGTAAACACCAAAATGACATATCTGCCATCATCCAAAAGGGTCTGAATAAGTGTCCGAATGTTCGAATCCTAATGATCGAGAAATGGCAAGTAAACACCAAAATTACATGTTTGCCATCATACAAGAGTGTCCGAATAAGTGTCCAAGTTTTTAAACCCTAATGCATGAGAAATGGCAAGTGAACACCATAATTACTTATCTGCCATCATGCAAGAGAGTCCGAATAAGTGTTCGAGCGTTTAAACTGTAATGCATGAGAAATGGAAAATAAACACCATAATTACATATCTGCCATCATGCAAGAGGGTCCGAATAAGTGTCCGGGTGTCCGAATGCTCATGCTCAAGAAATGGCAAGTAAACACCATAATTACATATTTGCCAACAGGCAAGAGCGTCCAAATAAGTGTTCGAGTGTTTAAACCCTAATACATGAGAAATGGCAAGTAAACCCCATAATTACATATCTACCATCATGCAAGAGGGTCCGAATAAGTGGCCGAGTGTTTAAACCCTAATGCAAGAGAGATGGCGAACAAACACCATAATTACATATTTGCCATTATGCAAGAGGGTCCGAATAAGTGTCCGAGTGTCTAAACCCTAACGCAGGAGAAATGGCAAGTAAACACCATAATTACATATCTGCCATCATTCAAGAGGGTCCGAACAAGTATCCGAGTGTTTACAGCCTAATGCATGAGAAATGGCAAATAAACACCATAATTACATATCTGCCATCATGCAAGAGGGTCCGAATAAGTGTCCGAGTGGTCGAATCCTAATGCTTCAGAATTGGAAAGTAAACACTATAATTACATATCTGCCATCGTGCGAGAGGGTCCGAATAAGTGTCTGAGTGTTTAAACCCTAATGCATGAGAACTGCCAAGTAAACACCATAATTACATATCTGCCATCATACATGAGGGTCCGAATAAGTATCCGAGTGTTTAAACCCCAATGCATGAGAAATGACAAATAAACACCATAATTACATATCTGCCATCATGCCAGATGGTCCGAATAAGTGTCCTAGTGTTTAAACCTTAATGATGAGAAATGACAAGCAAACACCATAATTACATGTTTGCCATCATGCAAGAGGGTCTGAATAAGTGTCCGAATGTTCGAATCCTAATGCTCGAGAAATGGCAAGTAAACACCATAATTACATATCTGCCATCATGCATGAGTGTCCGAATAAGTGTTTGAGTGTTTAAACCCTAATGCATGAGAAAAGGCAAATAAACACCATAATTACATATCTGCCATCATGCAAGCGGGTCCGAATAAGTGTGTCCGAGTGTTCGAATCCTCATGCTCGAGAAATGGCAAGTAAACACCACAATTACATATCTGGCATCATGCAAGAGGGTCCAAATAAGTGTCCGAGTGTTTAAACCCTAATGCATGAGAAAATGGCAAGAAAACACCATAATTACATATCTGCCATCATGCAAGAGGGTTCGAATAAGTGTCCGAGTGTTTAAACCCTAATGCATATGAAATGGAAAATAAACACCATAATTACATATGTGTCGTCATGCAAGAGGGTCCGAATAAGTGTCCGAGTGTTTAAACCCTAATGCATGAGAAATGGCAAGCAACTACCAAAATTACATATCTGCCAACATGCAAGAGAGTCCGAATAAGTGTCCGAGTATTCAAACCCTAATGCTTGAGAAATGGCAAATTAACAACACAATTAAATATCTGCCATCATGCAAGATGGTCCGAATATGTGTCCGAGTGGTCGGATCCTAATGCTCGAGAATTGGAAAGTAAACACTACAATTACATTTCTGCCATCATGCAAGAGGGTCCGAATAAGTGTCCGAGAGTTTGAACCCAAATGCATAAGAAATGGCAAGTAAACACCATAATTACATATCTGCCATCGTGCAAGTGGGTCCGAATAAGTGTCCTAGTGTTTAAACCCTAATGCATGAGAACTGGCAAGTAAACACCATAATTACATATCTGCCATCATGCATGAGGGTCTGAATAAGTGTCGGAGGGTTTAAACCCCAATGCATGAGAAATGGCAAATAAACACCATAATTACATATCTCCCATCATGCAAGATGGTCCGAATAAGTGCCCTAGTGTTTAAACCTTAATGCATGAGAAATGGCAAGTAAGCACCATAATTACATATCTGCCATCATGCAAGAGGGTCCGAATAAGTGTCCGAGTGGTCGAATCCTAATGCTCGAGAATTGGAAAGTAAACACTATAATTACATATCGGCCATCATTCAAGAGTGTCTGAATAAGTGTCCGAGTGTTTAAACCCTAATGCATGAGAACTGGCAAAGAAACACCATAATTACATATCTGCCATCATGCACGAGGGTCTGAATAAGTGTCCGAATTTTCGAATCCTAATGCTCGAGAAATGGCAAGTAAACACCATAATTACATGTCTGCCATCCTACAAGAGTGTCTGAGAAATGGTAAGTAAACAACATAATTACTTATCTTCCATCATGCAAGAGGGTCCGAATAAGTGTTCGAGAGTTTAAACCCTAATGCAGGAGAAATGGCGAATAAACACCATAATTACATATCTGCCATCATGCAAGAGGGTCCGAATAAATTTCCAATAGTTTGAACCCTAATGCATAAGAAAAGGCAAGTAAACACCATAATTACATATCTGCCGTCATGCATGAGGTTCCGAATAAGTGTCCGAGTGTTTAAACCCTAATGCACGAGAAATGGCAAGTAAACACCATAATTACGTATCTGCCATCATGCAAGTGGGTCCGAATAAGTGTCCGAGTGTTTAAACCCTAATGCATGAGAAATGGCAAATAAACACCATAATTACATATGGGCCGTCATGCAAGAGGTTCCGAATAAGTGTCCGAGTGTTTAAACCGTAATGCATGAGAAAATGGCAAGTAAATACCAAAATTACATATCTGCCATCATGCAAGAGAGTCCAAATAAGTGCCCGAGTGTTTAAACCCTAATGCATGAGAAATGACAAGTAAACACCATAGTTACATATCTGCCATCATGCAAGAGGGTTCGAATTAGTGGCCGAGTGTTTAAACCCTAATGCAAGAGAGATGGCAAATAGACACGATAATTACATGTCTGCCATCATGCAAAGGGGTCCAAATAAGTGTACGAGTGTTTAAACCCTAATGCATAAGAAATGGCAACTAAACGCCATAATTACATGACTGCCATCATGCAAGAGGGTCCGAATAAGTGGCCGAGTGTTTAAACCGTAATGCAAGACGGATGGAAAATAAATACCACAATTACATATCTTCCATCATGCAAGTGGGTCCGAATAAGTTTCCAATAATCTGAACCCTAATGCATAAGAAAAGGCAAGTAAACACCATAATTACATATCTGCCATCATGCAAGAGGTCCGAATAAGTGTCCGAGTGTTTAAACCCTAACGCACGAGAAATGGCAAGTACACACCATAATTACATATCTGCCATCATGCAATAGGGTCCGAATAAGTGTCCGAGTGTTTAAACCCTAATGCATAAGAATTGGCAAATAAACACCATAATTACATATCTGCCGTCATTCAAGAGGGTCCGAATAAGTGTCCGAGTGGTAGAATCCTAATGCTTGAGAATTGGAAAGTAAACACTATAATTACATATCTGCCATCATGCGAGAGGGTCCGAATCAGTGTCTGAGGGTTTAAAGCCTAATGCATGAGAACTGGCAACTAAACACCATAATTACATTTCTGCCACCATGCATGAGGGTCCGAATAAGTGTCCGAGGGTTTAAACCCCATTGCACGAGAAATGACAAATAAACACCATAATTTCATATCTGCCATCATGGCCGATGGTCCGAATAAGTGTCCTACAGTTTAAACCTTAATGCATGAGAAATGGCAAGAAAACACCATATTTACTTATTTGCCATCATGCAAGAGAGTCTGAATAAGTGTCCGAATGTTCGAATCTTAATGCTCGAGAAATGGCAAGGAAACACCATAATTACATATCTGCCATCATGCATGAGTGTCCGAATAAGTGTTCGAGTGTTTAAACCCTAATGCATGAGGAAAGGCAAATAAACTCCATAATTACATATCTGCCATCATGCTAGAAGCTCCGAATAAGTGTCCGAGTGTTCGAATCCTCATGCTCGAGAAATGGCAAGTAAACACCATAATTAAATATTTGCCATCGTGCAAGAGGGTCCGAATAAGTGTCCGAGTGTTCGAATCCTATTGCTCGAGAAATGGCAAGTAAATACCACAATTACATATCTGCCATCATGCAAGAGGGTCCAAATAAGTGTACGAGTGTTTAAACCCTAATGCATTAGAAAATAGCAAGTAAACACCATAATTACATATCTTCCATCATGCAAGAGTGTTCAAATAAGGGTCTGAGTGTTTAAACCCTAATGCATGAGAAATGGAAAGTAAACACCATAATTACAAATCTGCCATCATGCAAGAGGGTCCGAATAAGTGTCCGAGTGTTTAAACCCTAATGCACGAGAAACGCCACATAAACACCCTAAGTTCATATTTGCCATCATGTTTGAGGGTCCGAATAAGTGTCCGAGTGTTTAGACCCTAATGCATGAGAAATGGAAAATAAACACCATAATTACATATCTGCCATCATGCAAGAGGGTCCGAATAAGTGTCCGAGTGGTCGAATCCTAATGCTCGAGGATTGGAAAGTAAACACTATAATTACATATCAGCCATCATGCAAGAGGGTCCGAATAAGTGTCCGAGAGTTTGACCCTAATGCACAAGAAATGGCAAGTAAACACCATAATAACATATCTGCCATCCTGCAAGTGGGTTCGAATAAGTGTCCGAGTGTTTAAACGCTAATGTATGAGAACTGGCAAGTAAACACCATAATTACATATCTGCCATCATGCGTGAGGGTCCGAATAAGTGTCCGAGGGTTTAATCTCCAATGCGTGAGAAATGGCAAATAAACATCATAATTACATATCTAGCATAATGCAAGATGGTCCGAATAAGTGTCCTAGTGTTTAAACCTTAATGCATGAGAAATGGCAAGTAAACACCATAATTACATATCTGCCATCATGCAAGAGGCTCCGACTAAGTGTCCGAGTGGTCGAATCCTAATGCTCAAGAATTGGAAAGTAAACACTGTAATTATATATCTGCCATCATGCAAGAGGGTCCGACTAAGTGTCTGAGAGTTTGAACTCTACTACATAAAAAATGGCCAGTAAACGCCATAATTACATGTCTGCCACCTTGCAAGAGGGTCCAAATAAGTGTCCGAGTGTTTAAACCCTAATACATGAGAACTGGCAAAGAAAAACCATAATTACATGTCAGCCATCACGCATGAGAGTCCGAATAAGTGTCCGATGGTTTAAACCACAATGCATAAGAAATGGCAAATAAACACCATAACTACATATCTGCCATCATGCAAGAGGGTCTGAATAAGTGTCCGAATGTTCGAATCCTAATGCTTGAGAAATGGCGAGTAAACACCATAATTACATGCCTGCCATCATACAAGAGTGTCCGAATAAGTGTTCGAGTTTTTAAACCCTAATGCATGAGAAATGGCAGGTAAACACCATAATTACATATCTGCCATCATGCAAGAGGGTCCGAATAAGTGTTAGAGTGTTTAAACCCTAACGCATGAGAAATGGCAAATAAACACCATAATTACATATCTGCCATCATGCAAGAGGGTCCGAATAAGTGTCCGAGTGTTCAAATCCTCATGCTCAAGAAATGGCATGTAAACACCATAATTACAGATCTGCCATCATGCAAGAGGGTCCAAATAAGTGTCCGAGTGTTTGAACCCTAATGCCTAAGAAATGGCAAATAAACACCATAATTACATATCTGCCATCATGCACGAAGGTCCGAAGAAGTGTCCGAGTGTTTAAACCATAATGCCTGAGAAATGGCAAATAAACACCATAATTACATATGTTCCGTCATGCAAGAGGGTTCGAATAAGTGTCTGAGTGTTTAAACCCTAATGCATGAGAAATGGCAAGTAAATACCAAAATTACAAATCTGTCATCATGCAAGAGAGTCCAAATATGTGTCCAAGTGTTTAAACCCTAATGCATGAGAAATGACAAGTAAACATCATAATTACATATCTGCCATCACATAAGAGGGTCCGAATAAGTGGCCGAGTGTTTAAACCCTAATGCAAGAGAGATGGCAAATAAACACCATTATTACATATCTGCCATCATGCAAGAGGGTCCGAATAAGTTTCCAATAGTTTGAACCCTAATGCATAAGAAAAGGCAAGTAAACACCATAATTACATATCTGCCATCATGCAAGAGGGTCCGAATAAGTGTCCGAGTGTTTAAACCCTAATGCATATGAAATGGAAAATAAACACCATAATTACATATGTGTCGTTATGCAAGAGGATCCGAATAAATGTCCGAGTGTTTAAACCCTAATGCATGAGAAATGGCAAGCAACTACCAAAATTACATATCTGCCAACATGCAAGAGAGTCCGAATAAGTATCGGAGGGTTTAAACCGCATTGCATGAGAAATGACAAATAAACACCATAATTACATATCTGCCATCATGCCCGATGGTCCGAATAAGTGTCCTACTGTTTAAACCTTAATGCATGAGAAATGGCAAGCAAACACCATAATTACTTATTTTCCATCATGCAAGAGAGTCTGAATAAGTGTCCGAATGTTCGAATCCTAATGCTCGAGAAATGGCAAGTAAACACCATAATTACATATCTGCCATCATGCATGTGTCCGAATAAGTGTTCGAATGTTTAAACCCTAACGCATGAGAAAAGGCAAATAAACTCCAAAATTACATATCTGCCATCATGCAAGAGGGTCCGAATAAGTGTCCAAGTGTTCCAATCCTCATGCTCGAGAAATGGCGAGTAAACACCATAATTACGTATCTGCCATCGTGCAAGAGGGTCCGAATAAGTGTCCGAGTGTTTGAGTCCTATTGCTCGAGAAATGGCAAGTAAACACCACAATTACATATCTGCCATCATGCAAGCGGGTCCAAATAAGTGTCCGAGTGTTTATACCCTAATGCATGAGAAAATAGCAAGTAAACACCATAATTACATATCTGCCATCATGCAAGAGGGTTCGAATAAGGGTCCGAGTGTTTAAACCCTAATGCATGAGAAATGGCAAGTAAACACCATAATTACATATCTGCTATCATGCAAGAGGGTCCGAATAACTGTCTGAGTGTTTAAACCCTAATGCACTAGAAACGCCACGTAAACACCATAATTACATATTTGCCATCATGATTGAGGGTCCGAATAAGTGTCCGAGTGTTTAAACCCTAATGCATGAGAAATGGCAAATAAACACCATAATTACATATCAGCCATCATGCAAGAGGGTCCGAATAAGTGTCCGAGTGGTCGAATCCTAATGCTCGAGAATTGGAAAGTAAACACTATAATTACATATCAGCCATCATGCAAGAGGGTCCGAACAAGTGTCCAAGAGTTTGAACCCTAATGCATAAGAAATGTCAAGTAAACAACATAATAACACATCTGCCATCCTGCAAGTGGGTCCGAATAAGTGTCCGAGTGTTTAAACCCTAATGTATAAGAACTGGCAAGTAAACACCCTAATTACATATCTGCCATCATGCATGAGAGTCGGAATAAGTGACCAAGGGTTTAAACCCCAATGCATGAGAAATGGCAAACAAACATCATAATTACATATCTGCCATCATGCAAGATGGTCTGAATAAGTGTCCTAGTGTTTAAACCCTAATGCTTGAGAAATGGCAAGTAAACACCATAATTACATATCTGCCATCACGCAAGAGGGTCCGAATTAGTGTCCGAGTGGTCGAATCCTAATGCTCGAGAATTGGAAAGTAAACACTATAATTACATATCTGCCATCATGCAAGAGGGTCCGAATTAGTGTCCGAGTGGTCGAATCCTAATGCTCGAGAATTGGAAAGTAAACACTATAATTACATATCTGCCATCATGCAAGAGGGTCCGACTAAGTGTCCGAGAGTTTGAACCCTACTGCATAAGAAATGGCCAGTAAACACCATAATTGCATATCGGCCACCGTGCGAGAGGGCCCAAATAAGTGTCCGAGTGTTTAAACCCTAATGCATGAGAAATGACAAGTAAACGCCATAATTGCATGTCTGCCATCATGCAAGAGGGTCCGAATAAGTGTCCGATTGTTTAAACCCCAATGCATGAGAAATGAAAAATGAACACCATAATTACATATCTGTCATCATGCAAGAGGGTCCAAATAAGGGTCCGAGTGTTTGAATGCTAATGCTCGAGAAATGGCAAGAAAACTCCATAATTATATATCGTCCATCATGCAAGAGGGTTCGAATAAGTGTCCGAGTGTTCGAATCCTAATGCTCGAGAAATGCCAGGTAAACATCATAATTACATATCTTCCATCATGCGAGAGGGTCCGAATAAGTGTATGAGTTTTTAAACCCTAATGCATGAGAAATGGCAAGGAAACACCATAATCACATATCTGCCATCGTGCAAGAGTGTCCGAATTAGTGTCCGACTGTTTAAACCCTAATGCATGAGAAATTGCCAATAAACACCATAATTACATATCTGTCATCATGAATGAGGGTCCGAATAAGTGTCCGAGGGTTTAAACCCCAATGCATGAGAAATGGAAAATAAACATCATAATTACATATATGGCATCATGCAAGATGGTCCGAATACGTGTCCTAGTGTTTAAACCTTAATGCATGAGAAATGGCAAGTAAACACCATAATTACATATCTGCCATCATGCAGGAGGGTCCGAATAAGTGTCCGAGTGGTCGAATCCTAATGCTCAAGAATTGGAAAGTAAACACTATAATTATATATCTGCCATCATGCAAGAGGGTCCGACTAAGTGTCCGAGAGTTTGAACCCTACTGCATAAGAAATGGCCAGTAAACACCATAATTACATATCTACCACCGTGCAAGAGGGTCCAAATTAGCGTTCGAGTGTTTAAACCCTAATACATAAGAACTGGCAAAGAAACACCATAATTACATATCAGCCATCACGCATGAGAGTCCAAATAAGTGTCCGAGGGTTTAAACCGCAATGCATAAGAAATGGCAAATAAACACCATAATTATATATCTGCCATCATGCAAGAGGGTCTGAATAAGTGCCCGAATGTTTGAATCCTAATGCTCGAGAAATGGCAAGTAAACACCATAATTACATGCCTGCCATCGTACAAGAGCACCGAATAAGTGTCCGAGTTTTTAAACCCTAATGCATGAGAAATGGCAAGTAAACACCATAATTACATATCTGCCATCATGCAAGAGGGTCCGAATAAGTGTTCGAGTGTTTGAACCCTAATGCATGAGAAATGGCAAATAAACACCATAATTACATATCTGCCATCATGCAAGAGGGTCCGAATAAGTGTTCGAATGTTTGAATCCTCGTGCTCAAGAAATGGCATGTAAACACCATAATTACAGATCTGCCATCATGCAAGAGGGTCCAAACAAGTGTCCGAGTGTTTAAACCCTAATGCATGAGAAATGGCAAATAAACACCATAATTACATATCTGCCATCATGCAAGAGGGTCCGAATAAGTGTCCGAGTGTTCGAATCCTCATGCTCAAGAAATGGCATGTAAACACCAAAATTACAGATCTGCTAACATGCAAGAGGGTCCAAATAAGTGTCCGAGTGTTTAAACCCTAATGCCTGAGAAATGGCGAGTAAACACCATAATTACGTATCTGCCATCGTGCAAGAGGGTTCGAATAAGTGCCCGAGTGTTCGAGTCCAATTGCTCGAGAAATGGCAAGTAAACACCACAATTACATATCTGCCATCATGCAAGAGGGTTCGAATAAGGGTCCGAGCGTTTAAACCCTAATGCATGAGAAATGGCAAGTAAACACCATAATTACATATCTGACATCTTGCAAGAGGGTCCGAATAAGTGTCCGAGTGTTTAAACCCCAATGCACTAGAAACGCCACGTAAACACCAGGATTACATATTTGCCATCATGCGTGATGGTCCGAATAAGTGTCCGAGTGTTTAAACCCTAATGCATGAGAAATGGCAAATAAACACCATAATTACATATCTGCCATCATGCAAGAGGGTCCGAATAAGTGTCCGAGTGGTCGAATCCTAATGCTCGAGAATTGGAAAGTAAACACTATAATTACATATCAGCCATCATGCAAGAGGGTCCGAATAAGTGTCCAAGAGTTTGAACCCTAATGCATAAGAAATGGCAAGTAAACACCATAATAACATATCTGCCATCCTGCAAGTGGGTCCGAATAAGTGTCCGAGTGTTTAAACCCTAATGTATGAGAACTGGCAAGTTGTAGACGCGCCCGCGAGGGCCTCGTGCTACTGCAGTTCGGACTCGCGATTTTTGTTGTCGCGGTTCTTAATCTGAACCAAAGAGTCCAAATCTGGCAAATCGTTTTGAGAAACAGATTTTTGAAAAAGTAGTGCCAAACATGGACTGCTTTGCCAGATACAGAGTCGCCACCTAAATATTTTAAACTGGGGAAATTTAGGAAACCCTGACTCGGTGCCGAAGGCCACATGTCCGTCATCACCGGAGTTGTCTCGGCTCGGGAGCTTGGGTACGATCGGGGAAGGTCAGCTATGAGCACCCCCTTTCGCCCGATCCGAAGACCGGCCTCTACTAACCATGATATCCGTATTTGAAAACTTTATGTGTTCTTAAACCAATTATTAGCCAAGAATTACTATGTTATGCGCGCAGCAAACAAGTATAGACTAGATTGTCTAATTGGGAAATAAACATTGCATATCCGTTTGGTTTGAAAATGCTTTGGAATTTGCTACTCGTAAGTAGGCTAAAATACGGATTTCAACGAGTTTTTCCAACTCAAACAATCCAACCTTTACGCACAGGCATTCGAAACAGTTTAACACATAAGCATCTAGCCACATGTTAAGCATGCTGTCATGGCAATATTCACACTCATGTGATATGCTAAAGCGGAAATACTTACATAGTACTCCGTGCCAAAACAAAGAACTTATTAGCAAACATGCATGATCCAAGTCCATGTGAAGTGCCTAATGCATCGCATACAAAATGTTACTAGAATAGGATCGGCTATCCTAAACATGTTATGTGAAAATGCACAATTATCACATATTCAATTTTTGATTTGAAGTACGAATGCAATTAGCGTGATGTACCGAGCCTAATGCATGCAATACAAATGCATGGATGCACACATGCATATCATGAGGTATGCTAAATTAAACGTGCCCTAATACTAACCATTAAAGCGGGTAAGTAAAAGGGAAGAAAGAAGTGAGGTTGGAAGACATACACACCACCCACACACACTTATTACAGGTTTGCCCTCGCTCGGAGGGACCAAATAAATATTACAAATTAATTAACTACGCAAGCTAATTAATATTACAAATTAACTAATTTAATTAACAAATTAAATAAATTAATTAAAGCAGGAAAACGCCTCGGGAAGCGAGCCACCATGCATGGGCTGCCTCTGTTTTCCTTCCTTTCCTCCTCTGGAGGCTGTCAAAGCCTCAGGACTGATCCCTTGGACAGAGAGGACCACCACCGGCTGATTGAAATTGCCACCGGCAGTGTGGTATGGCCATCGGCACAAAATTGAACCTGTCGGCAGAGAAAATGGTGCCGGTCGGCACATTACACTGCCGGTCGACAGAGTATTCCTGCAGAACCTGCAACTCACAGCAACAGAGGGCAAAACAAAGCATGGCAAAACAATTCAAGGCATGTATGCACCAACCATGTCCCTTATCATTGTGATGACTCAAAGGGACATGTGCCTCGGTTCTCGGACCACCAATCACGCATTTCCATGCATGATGGCCCAAAGAACCAAGTATGCAACTTTGATTTCAAATGCATGCAAACCAATCAAACAAAACTCCCAATCCCTATCACCCAAGTCAAGGGACAAGGAATGCATGCAAGATGCAATGCAACCTAGGCATACAAGCTAAGGATGCAACATGGCATGGCAAAGCACTTATGCAAGCATACAAGCATACATATGGCAATGCAAATAAATGGAAAGATGGACTTATACATGAATTAGGCAGCTCTAAAATAGACCTAAAACAGTGGCCATAAGTGCTAAAGAGTGAGGGCTAAATGGCATACACACACACATGCACATAAGGACCAACACTTAAGCACAAATCAAGCAACATTCGAGCACACTTGAAAGGGACAAACATGAACAATTAGCATGCATTATAAGCCTTGAAATCATGCTAATACGTGGTGCCAAACCAAGCAACAAATCAAGCCAAGCATGCACCAAATGGCCTAAGTGTTCAAAGCAAATCAATGAGGCATTGAACTACACTTAACATGACCAAACATGGCATGAAAAGAAGGACCAAAATCAGAGGTTTAGCATGTTAAAACAAAGCTAAAGGACTACTTAGATGGCATCTAAGTGACTCAAAAAACAAAGACATGCATAAACAACAAAACTTGGAGCATTGCTACACAAGCTTCCAAAGCATTAAAGAGGCATGCAAGGCAATCAAACAAGCATGGAAATGGGACTGAAATGGCATGTAGAATGATCCCAAATCACCAAAACAATGCAAAGATGGCATGCTACACATGCACATACTCAAGGCCAACAAGCCCAAATACAAAGGAGCTATATCAAGCATGCCAAAATCAACCCAAACACTTATGGACAGACCTAGAACATGGAAAAATAAGCACATAATCTTCACAAGACTAAGCCTAAAACATGCTCCAACAAAGGCTAACAACCTAAGGCACATTAAGGCACAAACAAGGCATTACATGGCAACTATGCTAAACATGCATGGAGTTCCAAAACCAACTTGAAATCATGTTATATTATAGATATATAAGCATGAAAAAAAAACCAAACATGCTCAACACACACTCAAGCATAGGCTTCCTTAAGAGGTCAAAATATGCCCTTTTCAAGGACAATAAGGAGAGGGGGTGGCCCTCTCCTTCTTGGGACTTCAAAGCATCATCTTCACCACTGAAATCCCTCAAGATTTCAGTGGTGAAGTGACCTCAACACCAAAATCCCGGAGCTAGCACAAAATGGCTCAAAAAGAAGCCTTTTGAGGTCTAAGGGTGGTCAACAACCCTCAAACAACAAAACACTCTTAATAAATAATAAAGAGGGCTTAAAAACAGAACTTTTTTATGTTATACAATAATCACAAAAACATCTCTAAGATAGGTATAAAATCAATGCAAAAATGTGGAAAAAAAGGACTAGAATCTCACCCTTGAAGACCCCTTTACAAATGATGCTCCAATGACCTCCTTTGGCTTGAATCCAACACCAAAATCTCAAAACAAACCCTTTAGAACCTCAGCTCCAAGAGGAAGGTGAAACACTAGGTGTTTGTGTGCAATAGTGAGACACAAAACACCTAGTGAACAAAATGAGAGGGAAAGAGAGATAGAATGTGTATCTCACCCAAACCCTAGAACAAGAGCTCAACAATGGCTGTTTTTCTCTCCAAAATATCCTAAGTCTAACCTTGTCTCTCCTCTTTTTGCCTTACAGAGAGCTCCTCTCTATATGCCTCTTGTAAAGCTTACAAGACAAGCTTTGCAAGAGGGAGATCCCTCCATACACGTGTATGGAGGGGAGCAAAAGCAAGACAGCTGTCTAAAAATATCTACAAAAGCAGATGAACAGCAATCGGCCGGCCAAAAATGCCATCTTGGCCAAAAGAGTGCCAGTCGGCAATAAATAGTGCTGACCGGCAACAAAGAGTGCCGGCCGGCAAACTATATTGTCGGTGGCAGCAAAAACCAGCCGGTGGCATCTAGCCACTGCCGGTGGTGGGTGGGGATGGTCTACAAGCCCCACCCTGCCTCTCAAAGGCAAGATGCAAGTGTTTGGTGCAAAACCAGACACTAAACGGTCGAGTTCGGAGATCCTGAGGCAAGGCACGCGAGCCGAGGCCTCCGGGAACTCCAAACGAACACAAACATGGAAGATCACCGTGTGTTCAAATGGTGACGTCCAAGTCTTGAGGACGGTCAAAAATGGGGTGTCTACACAAGTAAACACCATAATTACATATCTGCCATCATTCATGAGGGTCCGAATAAGTGTCCAAGGGTTTAAACCCCAATGCATGAGAAATGGCAAACAAACATCATAATTACATATCTGCCATCATGCAAGATGGTCCGAATAAGTGTCCTAGTGTTTAAACCTTAATGCATGAGAAATGGCAAGTAAACACCATAATTACATATCTGCCATCATGCAAGAGGGTCCGAATAAGTGTCCGAGTGGTCGAATCCTAATGCTCGAGAATTGGAAAGTAAACACTATAATTACATATCTGCCATCATGCAAGAGGGTCCGACTAAGTGTCCGAGAGTTTGAACCCTACTACAAAAGAAATGGGCAGTAAACACTATAATTACATATCTGCCACCGTGCAAAAGGGTCCAAAGAAGTGTCCGAGTATTTAAACCCCAATACATGAGAACTGGCATGGAAACACCATAATTACATATCAGCCATCATGCATGAGAGTCCGAATAAGTGTCTGAGGGTTTAAACTGCAATGCATAAGAAATGGCAAATAAACACCATAATTACATATCTGCCATCATGCAAGAGGGTCTGAATAAGTGTCCGAATGTTCGAATCCTAATGCTCGAGAAATGGCAAGTAAACAATATAATTACATGCCTGCCATCATACAAACTGTCCGAATAAGTGTCCGAGTTTTTAAACCCTAATGCATGAGAAATGGCAAGTAAACACCATAATTACATATCTGCCATCATGCCAGAGGGTCCGAATAAGTGTTCGAGTGTTTAAACCCTAATGCATGAGAAATGGCAAATAAACACCATAATTACATATCTGCCATCAGGCAAGAGGGTCTGAATAAGTGTTCGGGTGTTCGAATCCTCATGCTCAAGAAATGGCATGTAAACACCATAATTACAGATTTGCCATCATGTAAGAGGGTCCGAATAAGTGTCCGAGTGTTTAAACCCTAATGCCTGAGAAATGGCAAGTAAACGCCATAATTACATATCTGCCATCATGCAAGAGGGTCCAAACAAGTGTCTGAGTGTTTAAACCATAATGCATGAGAAACTGCAAATGAACACCATAATTACATATGTGCCGTCATGCAAGATGGTTCGAATAAGTGTCCGAGTGTTTAAACCCTAATGCATGAGAAATGGCAAGTAAATACCAAAATTACAAATCTGCCATCATGCAAGAGAGTCCAAATAAGTGTCCGAGTGTTTAAACCCTAATGCATGAGAAATGACAAGTAAACACCATAATTACATATCTACCATCACGTAAGAGGGTCCGAATAAGTGGCCGAGTGTTTAAACCCTAATGCAATAGAGATGGAAAATAAACACCATAATTACATATCTGCCATCATGCAAGACGGTCCGAATAAGTTTCCAATAGTTTGAACCCTAATGCATAAGAAAAGGTAATTAAACACCATAATTACATATCTGCCATCATGCAAGCGGGTTCGAATAAGTGTCCGAGTGTTTAAACCCTAATGCACGAAAAATGGCAAGTAAACACCATAATTACATATCAGCCATCATGTAAGAGGGTCCGAATAAGTGTCCGAGTGTTTAAACCCTAATGCATATGAAATGGCAAATAAACACCATAGTTACATATGTGTCGTCATGCAAGAGGGTCCGAATAAGTGTCCGAGTGTTTAAACCCTAATGCATGAGAAATGGCAAGCAACTACCAAAATTACATATCTGCCAACATGCAAGAGAGTCCGAATAAGTGTCCGAGTTTTTAAACCGTAATGCAGGAGAAATGGCAAATAAACCCCATAATTACATATCTGCCATCATGCATGAGGGTCCGAATAAGTATCCGAGGGTTTAAACCGCATTGCATGAGAAATGACAAATAAACACCATAATTACATATATGGCGTCTTGCAAGATGGTCCAAAAAAGTGTCCTAGTGTATAAACCTTAATGCATGAGAAATGGCAAGCAAACACCATAATTACTTATTTGCCATCATGCAAGAGAGTCTGAATAGGTGTCCGAATGTTCGAATCCTAATGCTCGAGAAACGGCAAGTAAACACCATAATTAAATATCTGCCATCATGCATGAGTGTCCGAATAAGTGTTCGAGTGTTTAAACCCTAATGCATGAGAGAAGGCAAATAAACACCATAATTACATATCTGCCATCGTGCAAGAGGGTAGGAACATGTTTCCGAGTGTTCGAATCCTCATGCACGAGAAATGGTAAGTAAACACCATAATTACATTTCTGCCATTATGCAAGAGAGTCCGAATAAGGGTCCGAGTGTTCGAATCCTAATGCTCGAGAAATGGCAAGTAAACACCACAATTACATATCTGCCATCATACAAGAGGGTCCAAATAAGTGTCCGAGTGTTTGCACCCTAATGCATGAGAAAATGGAAAGTCCACATCATAATTACATATCCGCCATCGTGCAAGAAGGTCCAAATAAAACTTGGTCCAGAAGGCTGTGTTTCGCTCTTGGCTTTGTGTACCATGTTGGTTTGGTTTCTCACCAAACATACATTAAGCCTTTTGGTGTTTTGTTCCCCCTACTCTGTTTATTCCTTCAATAAATAAAACTTTCTTTGCTGATCAAAAAAAAAAAAAAAAGAAGGTCCAAATAAGTGTCCGAGTGTTTAAACCCAAATGCATGAGAAATGGCAAGTAAACACCATAATTACATATCTGCCATCATGCAAGAGTGTCCGAATAGGTGTCCAAGTGTTTATACCCTAATGGATGAGAAATGGCAAGTAAACACCGTAATTACATATCTGCCCTCTGGCAAGAGGGTCCGAATAAGTGTCCGAGTGTTTAAACCCTGATGCATGAGAAATGGCAAGTAAACACCATAATTACATATCTGCCGTCATGCAAGGCGGTCTGAATAAGTTTCCGAGTGTTTAAGCCCTAATGCATGAGAAATGGCAAGTAAACGCCATAATTACATATCTGCCATCCTGCAAGAGGATCCGAATAAGTTTCCGAGTGTTTAAACCCTAATGCATGAGAAATGGCAAGAAAACACCATAATTACATATATGTCATCTGGCAAGAGGGTCCGAATAAGTGTCCGAGTGTTAAAACCCAAATGCATGAGAAATGCCAAATAAACACCATAATTACATATCTGCCATCGTGCAAGAGAGTCTGAATAAATGTTCGACTATTTAAATCCTAATGCATGAGAAACGGCAATTAAACACCATAATTACATATCGCCTATCACGCAAGGGGGTCCAAGTAAGTGTCCGAGTGTTCGAATCCTATTGCTCGAGAAACGGCAGGTAAACATCATAATTACATGTCTGCCATCGTGCAAGAGGCCGAATAAGGGTCCGAGTGTTTAAACCGTAATGCTTGAGAAAAGGCAAGTAAACACCATAATTATATATCTGCCATCATGCACGAGGGTCTGAATAACTGTCTGAGAGTTTAATCACTAATGCATGAGAAATGGCAAGTAAACACCATAATTACATATCTGCCATCATGGAATAGGGTCCGAATAAGTGGCCGAGTGTTTAAACCCTAATGCAAGAGAGATGGAAAATAAACACCATAATTACATATCTGCCATCATGCAAGAGGGTCCAAATAAGTGTCCGAGTGTTTAAACCCAAAAGCATGAGAATTGACAAGTAAAAACCATAATTACATATCTGCCATCATGCAAGACGGTCCGAATAAGTGGCCGACTGTTTAAACCCTAATGCGAGAGAGATGGAAAATAAACACCATAATTACATATCTGCCATCATGCAAGAGGGTCCGAATAAGTTCCAATAGTTTGAACCCTAATGCATAAGAAAAATCAAGTAAACACCATAATTACATATCTTCCATCATGCAAGAGGGTCCAAATAAGTGTCCGAGTGTTTAAACCCTAATGCACGAGAAATGGCAAGTAAACACCATAATTACATATCTGCCATCATGTAAGAGGGTCCGAATAAGTGTCCGAGTGTTTAAACCCTAATGCATGGGAAATGGCAAGTAAACACCATAATTACATATCTGCCATCATGCAAGAGGGTCCGAATAAGTGTCCGAGTGTTTAAACCCTAGTGCACGAGAAATGGAAAATAAACACCATAATTACATATGTGCCGTCATGCAAGAGGGTGTGAATAAGTGTCCTAGTGTTTAAACCCTAATGCATGAGAAATGGCAAGTAAATACCAAAATTACATATCTGCCATCATGCATGAGAGTCCAAATAAGTGTCCGAGTGTTTAAACCCTAATGCATGAGAAATGGCAAGTAAACACCGTAATTACATATCTGCCATCATGCTAGAGCGTCCGAATATGTGGCGAGTTTTAAACCCTAATGCAAGAGAGATGGCAAATAAACACCATAATTACATATCTGCCATCATGCAAGAGGGTCCAAATAAATGTCCGAGTGTTTAAACCCTAATGCATGAGAAATGGCAAGTAAACACCATAATTACATATCTGCCATCATGCAAGAGGGTCCGAATAAGTGGCCGAGTCTTTAAACCCAAATGCAAGAGAGATGGCGAATAAACACCATAATTACATATCTGCCATCATGCAAGAGGGTCCGAATAAGTTTCAAATAGTTTGAACCCTAATGCATAAGAAAAATCAAGTAAACACCATAATTACATATCTTCCATCTTGCAATAGGGTCCGAATAAGTGTCCTAGTGTTTAAACCCTAATGCACGAGAAATGGCAAGTAAACACCATAATTACATATCTGCCATCATGCAAGAGGGTCCGAATAAGTGTCCGAGTGTTTAAACCCTAATGCATGAGAAATGGCAAGTAAACACCATAATTACATATCTGCCATCACGCAAGAGGGTCCGAATAAGTGGCCGAGTCTTCAAACCCTAATGCAAGAGAGATGGCTAATAAACACCATAATTACATATCTGCCATCATGCAAGAGGGTCCGAATAAGTTTCAAATAGTTTCAACCCTAATGCGTAAGAAAAATCAAGTAAACACCATAATTACATATCTTGCATCATGCAATAGGGTTCGAATAAGTGTCCTAGTGTTTAAACCCTAATGCACGAGAAATGGCAAGTAAACACCATAATTAAACATCTGCCATCATGCATGAGTGTCCGAATAAGTGTTCGATTGTTTAAACCCTAATGCATGAGAAAAGGCAAATAAACACCATAATTACATATCTGCCATTATGGGTCCGAATAAGTGTCCGAGTGTTCGAATCCTCATGCTCGAGAAATGGCAAGTAAACACCATAATTACATATCTGCCATCGTGTAAGATGGTCCAAATAAGTGTCCGAGTGTTTGAATCCTAATGCTCGAGAAATGGCAAGTAAACACCACAATTACATATCTGCCATCATGCAAGAGGGTCCAAATAAGTGTCCGAGTGTTTAAACCCTAATGCATGAGAAAATGGAAAGTAAACACCATAATTACATATCTCCCACCATGCAAGAGGGTTCGAATATGTGTCCGAGTGTTTAAACCCTAATGCATGAGAAATGGCAAGTAAACACCATAATTACATATCTGTCATCATAGAAGAGGGTCAGAATAAGTGTCCGAGTGTTTAAACCCTAATACACGAGAAATGCCAACTAAACACCATAATTACATATTTGCCATAATGCTAGAGGGCCCGAATAAGTGTCCGATTGTTTAAACCCTAATGCATGAGAAACGACAAATAAACACCATAATTACATATCTGCCATCATGCAAGAGGGTCCGAATAAGTGTCCGAGTGGTCGAATCCTAATGCTCGAGAATTGGAAAGTAAACACTATAATTAAATATCTGCCATCATGCGAGAGGGTCCGAATAAGTGTCCGAGAGTTTGGACCCTAATGCATTAGAAATGGCAAGTAAACACCATAATTACATTTCTGCCATCATGCAAGAGGGTCCGAATAAGTGTCCGAGTGTTTAAACCCTAATGCATGAGAAATGCCAAATAAGCACTATAGATACATATCTGCAATCATGCAAGAGGGTCCTAATAAGTGTTAGTGTGTTTGAACCCTAATGCATGAGAAATGGCAAGTAAACACCATAATTACATATTTGCCATCATGCAAAAGGTTGCGAATAGCTGTCTGAGTGTTTAAACGCTAATGCTTGGGAAATGGCAAGTAAACACCATAATTACATATCTGCCATCATGCAAGAGGGTCCGAAGAGGTGACCGAGTGTTTATACCCTAATCGATGAGAAATGGCAAGTAAACACCATAATTACATATCTACCATCAGGCAACAGGGTCCGAATAAGTGTCCAAGTGTTTAAACCCTAATGCACGAGAAATGGCATGTAAACTCCATAATTACATATCTGTCATCATGCAAGAGGGTCTGAATAAGTGTCCGAGTGTTTAAACCGTAATGCATGAGAAATGGCAAGTAAACACCACAATTACATATCTGCCATCATGCAAGAGGGTCCGAATAAGTGGCCAAGTGTTTAAACCCTAATGCAAGAGAGATGGCAAATAAACACCATAATTACATAACTGCCATCGTGCAAGAGGGTCCAAATATGTGTCCGAGTATTTAAACCCTAACGCATGAGAAATGGCAAGTAAACACCCTAATTATATATTTGTCATCATGCAAGAGGGTCCGAATAAGTGTCCGAGTGTTCGAATCCTAATGGTCGAGAAATGGCAAGTAAACACCATAATTACATATCTGCCATCATGCAAGAGTGTCTGAAAAAGTGCCCGAGTCTTTAAGTGTCCGAGTGTTCGAATCCTAATGCTCGAGAAAAGTCAAGTAAAAACCATGATTACATATCTTCCATCATGCAAGAGGGTCCGAATAAGAGTCCGACTGTTTAAACCCTAATGCTTGAGAAATGGCAAGTAAACACCATAATTACATATCTGCCATCATGCAAGAGGGTCCGAATAAGTGTCCGAGTGCTTAAATGCTAATGCATGAGAAATGGCAATTAAACACCATAATTACATATCTTCCATCATGCAAGAGGGTCGGAATAAGTGTCCGAGTGTTTAGACCCTAATGTATGAGAAGTGGCAAGTAAACACCATAATCACATATCTGCCATCACGCAAGAGGATCCGAAAAAGTGTCTGAATTTTCGAATCCAAATGCACAAGAAATGAAAAGTCGACACCATAATTACATATTTGCTATCTTACAAGAGGGTCCGAAGAAGTGTCCGAGTGTTTAAACCCGAATGCAAATGAAATGACAAGTAAACACCACAATTACATATCTGCCATCATGCAGGAAGTTGCGAATAAGTGTCTGAGTGCTTAAACCCTAATGCATGGGAAGTGGCAAGTAAACACCATAATTACATATCTGCCATCATGCAAGATGGTCCGAATAAGTTTCCGAGTGTTTAAACCCTAATGCATGAGAAATGGCAATTACACACCATAATTACATATCTATCATCTAGCAAGAGGGTCCGAATAAGTGTCCGAGTGTTTAAATCCTAATGGAAGAGAAATGCCAAATAAACCGCAGAATTACATATTTGCCATCATGCAAGAGGGTCCAAATAGGTGTCCGAGTGTTTAAACCCCAATGCACGAGAAATTGCAAATAAACACCATAATTACATATCTGCCATCATGCAAGAGGGTCCGAATAGGTGTCCGACTGCTTAAACCCTAATGCTTGAGAAATGGGAAGTAAACACCATAATTACATATCTGGCATCGCGCAAGAGGGTCCGACTAAGTGTCCGAGAGTTTGAACCCTAATGCGTGAGAAACGACAAGTAAACACCAGAATTACATATCTGCTATCATGCAAGACGGTGCAAATAAGTGTCCGAGTGTTCGAATCCGAATGCTCGAGAAACGGCTGGTAAATGTCGCAATTACATATCTGCTATCCTACAAGAGGGTGCGAATAAGTGTACGAGTGTTTGAACCGTAATGCTTGAGAAATGGCAAGTAAACACCATAATTACATATCTGCAATCATGCAAGAGGGTCCGAATAAGTGTCCGAGTGTTTAAATCCTAATGCATGAGAAATGGAAACTAAACACCATAATTACATATCTGCCATCATGCAAGAGAGTTTGAGTAACTGTCCGAGTGTTTAAACCCTAATGCATGAGAAATGGCTAGTAAACACCATAATTACATACCTGCCACCACGCAAGAGGATCTGAATAACTGTCCGATAGTTTAAACCCTAATGCATAAGAAATGGCAAGCAAACACCATAATTACATATCTGCCATCACGCAAGAGGATCCGAAAAAGTGTTTGAATTTTCGAATCCAAATGCACAAGAAATGGAAAGTCGACACCATAATTACATATCTACCATCTTACAAGAGGGTCCGAACAAGTGTCTGAGTGTTCGAATCCTAATGCTCGAGAAATGGCAAGTAAACACCATAATTACAGATCTGCCATCATGCAAGAGGGTCCAAATAACTGTCCGTGTGTTTAAACCCTAATGCATGAGAAATGGCAAGTAAACACCATAATTACATATCTGCCATATTGCAAAAGGTAGCGAATAACTGTCTGAGTGTTTAAACCCTAATGCCTGGGACATGGCAAGTAAACACCATAATTACATATCTGTGTAGCACGCCCGCGTGGGGCCCTCGCTACAGTTCGGACTCGGTTTGTGTCACGGTTCTTAATCTTTGAGCCAAAGAGTCCAAATCTGGCAAATCGTTTTGAGAAAACAGATTTTAGGAAAGAAGTGCCAAACATGGACTGCTTTGCCAGATACAGAGTCGCCACCTAAATATTTTTTAAGGGAGAATTTAGGAAACCCTGACTCGGTGCCGAATGCCACATGTCCGTCATCACCGGAGTTGTCTCGGCTCGGGAGCTTGGGTACGATCGGGGAAGGTCAGCTACGAGCACCCTCTTTCGCCCGGTCCAAAGACCGGCCTCTACTAACCATGATATCCGATTTTGAAAATGTTATGTGTTTTTATTCCATTTATTAGCCTAGAATTACTATGTTATGCGCGCAACAAACAATTATAGGCTAGATTGCCTAATTTGGAAATAAGCATTGCATATCCATTTGTTTTGGAAAATGTTTTCGAATTTGCTACTCGCAAGTAGGCTAAAATACAGATTTCAACGAGTTTTTCCAACTCAAATAATCCAACCTTCACCCACAGGCATTCAAACAGTTTATCTCATATAAGCACTTAGCCACATAGTAAGCATGCTATCATGTTAACATTCACACGCATGCGAGATGCTAAAGCATAAATACTTACATCGTACTCCGTGCCAAAACAATAAACTAGTTAGCAAACATGCGTGATCCTAGTTCATGTCAAATTGACTAATGCAACACATGCAAGATGTAATTAGAGTAGGCTCGGCTAACCTAAACATGGCATGTGAAATGTAACCAATTGATGCACGTATTCAATTTGGAATTTGAAATACAAATGACGTTAGCATGATGTACCGAGCCCGGTGTATGCAGGACAGATGTATGAATGCACGCATGCATTGCATAAGGTATGCTAATTTTAAACATGCCCTAGTCTACCATCATAAGCAGGTAAATAAAAGGGAAGAAAGAAGTGGGGATTGGAAGACATACACATCACTCACACACACTTATTACAAATTTGCCCTCGCGCGGAGGGACCAAATAAATAATACAAATTAATTAAGTACACAAGCTAATTAAATATTACAAATTTCCTAATTAATTAACAAGTTAATTAAGCTAGGAAAAAGCGATAAACCGCCTCGGGAGGAGAGCCAGATGCAGCACGCGCTCGGGTCTTGCTCGGAAGCGCACCGCCATGCATAGTCTGCCTCTGTTTTCCCTGCTCTGCCTCTCTGAAGACTGCCAAAGTCTCAAGGATGCCTCTCTGGATACTGGGAATCACCACCGGCAGAGTAGAATTACCACCGGCAGTGGTATGTGGTCACCGGCACTAAATGCATCCATCGGCTGGTGATTTAATGCCGGTCGGCAATTTATAATGCCGGTCGGCAAAGAATGCCTGCAAAACCTGCAACTCACAGCAGCAGAGGACAGAACTTGCATGGCAATACAATTCAAGCAATGTATGCACCAATCATGTCCCCTATCATGTTTGTGACTCAAAGGGGCATGTGTCTCGATTCTCGGACCGCGAATCACGCATTTCCATGCATGACGGCCCAAAGAATCAAGTGTGCAACTTTCATGTCAAATGAAATGCAAACCAAACAAACAAACCAAGGCCCAATTCCTATCACCAAGTCAAGGAATAAGGCATGCATGCAAGATGCAATGCAACCTAGGCATGCAAGCTAAGGATGCAACATGGCATGGCAAGACACTTATGTAAGCATACAAGCAAACATGAGGCAATGCAAATTGATGGAAAGGTGGACTTACACATGATTTAGGCAACTCTAAATAGGCCTAAAACAATGGCCAAAATGACAAAAATAAAGGACTAAACACATACACACATGCACATGTTGAAGGCCTAAATGCTTAAGCATCAAAAGACTACTTCTAAGCACACTTCGAAGGGAATGATCATGGACATATAACATGCAAGGTAAGCATTGAAAATCATGTTAATGTGATGACAAAACTAACCTACCAATGCAAGCTATGCATGCAACAAATGGCCCAAGCATTCAAAGTAAACCAATGGAGTATTGAACTACACTTAACAAGACCAAACATGGCATGAACTTATTGACCAAAAACAGAGTTTTAGCACATTAAGACAAGGCCTAGAGATCACTTAGATGGCATCCAAATGACCTAAATTCAAAGGCATGCATAAATGCCAAAACAAGGAGCATGCTACCCAAGCTTTCAAAGCATTAAGGAGACATCCAAGGCAAACATATAGGCATGCAAAAGGGACTGAAATGACATGGTGGATGGTTCCAAACCACTAAATCAATGCAAGAATGTCATGCTATACATTCATACACTTAAGGCCAACAAGCCGGAATGCAAAGGAGCTATACTAAGCATGTCAAATCTGACCCAAACAACCTAGGACATACCTTAAACATGGCAAAATGAGCACAAAACCTTCACAAGGCTAAGCCTAAAACATGCTAGAACAAAGGCTAACAACCTAAGGCATATTAAGGCAATAACATGGCATTACATGGTAGGTATGCTAAGCATGCATGGTGTACCAAAACCAACACACAACAAGGTTATATCATGGCATAATAAGCATGGAAAACAGCCAAGATATGATCAATACACACTCTAACATGATGCTCTCTCAAGAGGCCAAAAAGGGTCCATTTTAAGGACAACAAGGAGAGGGGGTGGCCCTCCCCTTTTGGAGACTTCAAGGCACCATCTCCGCCACTGAAATCCCTCAAGATTTCAGTGGTGAAGAGGCCCAAACACCAAAGTCTCGAATCTCACTCAAAATAGCACAAAATGGGGCCTTTCAAGGCCTAAGAGGGGTCAAACACCTCCAAACCACAAAACACTCTTAATAAATAGTCAAGAGGGTTAAAAAACAGAAATTTTTTGTATTATACACTAAGCTCAAAAACGATTTTAAGATAGGTAGAAATACAATGCAAGATTGGGGAATAAAGAGGCAAAATTGTTACCCTTGAAGACCCCTTCAACAATGGTGCTCCAACAGCTCCTTCTAGGTTGAAACCAGCTCCAAAACTTCAAAACCAACCTCTTAGAACCTCAGTAGCTAAGTGAAGGTGAAACACTATGTGTTTGTATGCAATAGTAAGACACAAATGCACCTAAACACACACAAGAGGGAGATATAGAGATAGAAAGTGTATGGTTTCTAACCCTAGAACTCAAAACCCTAAGAATGGCTGTCTAAAAATATCTCAAGTCTCTCAAGTGTCTAACCTTTGCAACCAAGAGAGAAGACTCTCTCTTATAGAGCCTTTTGTCTTGTAAAGCTTACAAGACAAGCTTCTCAAGAGAGAGATCCCTCCATACACGTGTATGGAGGGGAGCCAAAAGCAAGACAGCTGTGATAAAATATCTGCAAAAGCAGATGCACAGTAGTCGGCCGGCCAAAGATGCCATTTTGGCAAAAAGGAGTGCCGACTGGCAAACAAAAGTGCCGATGGTAGCAAAAACCAGCCGGTGACCTCTAGCCACTGCTGGTGGTGTGTGGGGATGCCTCACAAAGCATTCCCTGCCCTTCCAAGGCAAAACACAAGTGTTTGGTGCAAAACCAGACACTGAAAAGTCGAGTTCGGAGATCCTGAGGCAGGGCGCGTAGCCGAGACCTCCGGGAACTCCAAACGAACACAAACATGGATGATCACCGAGTGTTCAAACGGTGACGTCCAAGTCTTGAGGACGGTCAAAAATGGGGTGTCTACAATCTGCCATCGTACAAGAGGGTCCGAATAGGTGTCCGAGTGTTTATACCCTAATGGATGAGAAATCGCAAGTAAACACCGTAATTACATATCTACCATCAGGCAAGAGGGTTTGAATAAGTGTCCGAGTGTTTAAACCCTAATGCATGAGAAATGGCAAATAAACACCATAATTACATATCTGCCATCATGCAAGAGGGTCTGAATAAGTTTTCGAGTGTTTAAACCCTAATGCATGAGAAATGGCAAGTAAACAACATAATTACATATCTGCCATCACGGAAGAGGGTCTCAATAAGTGTCTGAGTGTTCGAATCCTAATGCTCGATAAATGGCATGTAAACTCCATAATTACATATCTTCCATCATGCAAAAGGGTCCGAATAAGTGTAAGAGTGTTCAAATTGTAATGCTCGAGAAATGGCAAGTACACGCCATAATTACATATCTGCCATCACGCAAGAGGATCTGAATAAGTTTCCGAGTGTTTAAACCCTAATGCATGGGAAATGGCAAGTAAACACCATAATTACATATCTGTCATCTGGCAAGAGGGTCCGAATAAGTGTCCGAGTGTTTAAACCCTAATGCACGAGAAATGCCAAATAAACACCATAATTACATTTCTGCCATCATGCAAGAGGGTCCAAATAGGTGTCCGAGTGTTTAAACCCTAATGCATGAGAAATGGCATGTAAACACCATAATTACGTATCTGCCACCATGCAAGAGGGTCCGAATAAGTGTCCAAGTGTTTAAACCCTAATGCATGAGAAATGGCAAGTAAACACCCTAATTACATATCTCCCATCGTGCAAGAGGGTCTGAATAAGTGTCCGACTATTTAAACCATAATGCATGAGAAACGGCAAGTAAACACCATAATTACATATCGCCTATCACGCAAGGGGTCCAAGTAAGTGTCCGAGAGTTCGAATCCTATTGCTCAAGAAACGGCAGGTAAACATCATAATTACATATCTGCCATCATGCAAGAGGGTCCGAATAAGGGACCGAGTGTTTAAACCGTAATGCTTGAGAAATGGCAAGCCAACACCATAATTACATATCTGCAATCATGCAAGAGGGTCCGAATAAGTGTTCGAGTGTTTAAATCCTAATGCATGAGAAATGCCAACTAAACACCATAATTACATATCTGCCATCACGCACGAGAGTGCGAGTAAGTGTCCGAGTGTTTAAACCCTAATGCATGGGAAATGGCAAATGAACACCATAATTATATATCTGCCATCATGCAAGAGGGTCAGAATAAGTGTCCGAGTGTTTAAACCCTAATGCATGAGAAATGGCAAGTAAACACCATAATTACATATCTGCCATCATGCAAGAGGGTCTAAACAAGTGTCTGAGAGTTTAAACCCTAATGGATGAGAAATGGCAAATAAACACCATAATTACAATTCTGCCATCACGCAAGAGGGTCTGAATAAGTGTCCGAGTGTTTAAACCCTAATGCATGAAAAATGGCAACTAAAAAATATAATTACATATCGGCCATCATGCAAGAGGGTCTGAATAAGTTTCCGAGTGTTTAAACACTAATGCATGAGAAATGGCAAGCAAACACCATAATTACATATCTGCTATCACGCAAGACGGTTCAAATAAGTGTCCGAGTGTTCGAATCCTAATGCTCGACAAATGGCAGGTAAATGTCATAATTATATATCTTCCATCATGCAAGAGGGTCCGAATAAGTGTCCGAGTGTTTAAACCGTAATGCTTGAGAAATGGCAAGTAAACACCATAATTACATATCTGCAATCATGCAAGAGGGTCCGAATAAGTGTAAGAGTGTTTAAATCCTAATGCAAGAGAAATGGCAACTAAACTCCATAATTACATATCTGTCATCATGCAAGAGAGTCCGAGTAATTGTCCAAGTGTTTAAACCCTAATGCATGAGAAATGGCAAATGAACACGATAATTATATATCTGCTATCATGCAAAAGTGTCGGAATAAGTGTCTGAGTGTTTAACCCCTAATGCATGAGAAATGGCAAGTAAACACCATAATTACATATCTGCCATCATGCAAGAGGGTCTGAACAAGTGTCTGAGAGTTTAAACCCTAATGGATGAGAAATGGGAAGTAAACACCATAATTACATATCTGCCATCACGCAAGAGGGTCCGAATAAGTGTCCGAGTGTTTAAACCCTAATGCATGAGAAATGGCAAGTAAACACCATAATTACATATCTGCCATCAGGCAAGAGGGTCGGAATAAGTGTCCGAGTGTTTAAACCCTAATGCATGAGAAATGGCAAATAAACACCACAATTACATATCTGCCATCATGGAAGAGAGTCTAAACAAGTGTCCGAGAGTTTAAACCCTAATGGATGAGAAATGGGAAGTAAACACCATAATTACATATCTGCCATCACGCAACCGGATTCGAAAAAGTGTATGAATTTTCAAATCCAAATGCACAAGAAATGCAAAGTCGACACCATAATTACATATCTAACATCTTACAAGATGGTCCGAACAAGTGTCTGAGTGTTCGAATCCTAAATCTCGAGAAATGGCAAGTAAACACCATAATTACAGATCTGCCATCATGCAAGAGGGTCCAAATAAGTGTCTGTGTGTTTAAACCCTGATGCATGAGAAATGGCAAGTAAACACCATAATTACATATCTGCCGTAATGCAAAAGGGTCCGAACAGGTCCCCGAGTGTTTATACCCTAATGGATGAGAAATGGCAAGTAAACACCGTAATTACAAATCTGCCATCAGGCAAGAGGGTCCGAGTAAGTGTCCGAGTGTTTAAACCCTAATGCATGAGAAATGGCAACTAAACACCATAATTACATATCTGCCATCATGCAAGAGGGTCGGAATAAGTGTCCGAGTGTTTAAAGCCCAATGCATGAGAAATGGCTAGTAAACACCATAATTACATATCTGCAGTCATGCAAGAGGGTCCGAATAAGTGTACGAGTGTTTAAATCCTACTGCAAGAGAAATGGCAACTAAACACCAAAATTACATATCTGCCATCATGCAAGAGAGTCCGAGTAATTGTCCGAGTGTTTAAACCCTAATGCATGAGAAATGGCAAATGAACACCATAGTTATATATCTGCTATCATGCAAGAGGGTCGGAATAAGTGTCCGAGTGTTTAAAGCCTAATGCATGAGAAATGGAAAGTAAACACCATAATTACATTTCTGCCATCATGCAAGAGAGTCTGAACAAGTGTCCGAGAGTTTAAACCCTAATGGATGAGAAATGGCAAGTAAACACCATAATTACATATCTGCCATCACGCAAGAGGGTCTGAATAAGTGTCTGAGTGTTTAAACCCTAAGGCATGAGAAATGGCAAGTAAACACCATAATTGCATATCTGCCATCATGCAAGAGGGTCTGAATAACTGTCCGAGAGTTTAAACCCTAATGGATGAGAAATGGCAAGTAAACCCCATAATTACAGATCTGCCATCATGCAAGAGGGTCTGAATAAGTGTCCTAGTGTTTAAACCCTAATGCATGAGAAACGGCAACTAAATACCATAATTACATATTTGCCATCCTGCAAGAGGGTCTGAACAAGTTTCCGAGTGTTTAAACCCTAATGCATGAGAAATGGCAAACAAACACCATAATTACATATCTGCTATCACGCAAGATAGTTCAAATAAGTGTCCGAGTGTTCGAATCCTAATGCTCGAGAAACGGCAGGTAAATGTCATAATTACATATCTTCCATCATGCAAGAGGGTCCGAATAAGTGTCCGAGTGTTTAAACCGTAATGTTTGAGAAATGGCAAGCAAACACAATACATATCTGCTATCACGCCAGACGGTTCAAATAATTGTCCGAGTGTTCGAATCCTAATGCTCGAGAAACGGCAGGTAAATGTGATAATTACATATCTTCCATCACGCAAGAGGGTCCGAATAAGTGTCCGAGTGTTTAAACCGTAACGCTTGAGACATGGCAAGTAAACACCATAATTACATATCTGCAATCATGCAAGAGAGGCCAAATAAGTGTACGAGTGTTTAAATCCAAATGGAATGGAAATGGCAACTAAACACCATAATTACATACCTGCCATCATGCAAGAGAGTCTGAGTAATTGTCCGAGTGTTTAAACCCTAATGCATGAGAAATGGAAAATAAACACCATAATTATATGTCTGCTATCATGCAAGAGGGTCGGAATAAGTGTCCGAGTGTTTAAACCTTAATGCATGAGAAATGGCAAGTAAACCGCATAATTACATATCTGCCATCGTGCAAGCGGGTCTGAACAATTGTCTGAGAGTTTAAACCCTAATGGATGAGAAATGGCAAGTAAACACCATAATTACATATCTGCCATCACGCAAGAGAGTCTGAATAAGTGTCCGAGGGTTTAAACCCTAATGCATGAGAAAGGGCAAGTAAACACCATAATTACATACCTGCCATCACGCAAGAGGGTCTGAATAAGTGTCCGAGTGTTTAAACCCTAATGCATGACAAATGGCAACTAAACACGATAATTACATATCTGCCATCAGGGAAGAGGGTCTGAATAAGTTTCCGAGTGTTTAAACCCTAATGCATGAGAAATGGAAAGCAAACACCATAATTACATATCTGCTATCACGCAAGACGGTTCAAATAAGTGTCTGAGTGTTCGAATCCTAATGCTCGAGAAATGGCAGGTAAAGGTCATAATTACATATCTTCCATCATGCAAGAGGGTCCGAATAAGTATCCGAGTGTTTAAACCGTAATGCTTGAGAAATGGCAAGTAAACACCATAATTTCATATCAGCAATCATGCAAGAGGATCCTAATAAGTGTACAAGTGTTTAAATCCTAATGCAAGAGAAATGGCAACTAAACACCATAATTACATATCTGCCATCATGAAAGAGAGTCCGAGTAATTGTCCGAGTGTTTAAACCCTAATACATGAGAAATGGCAAGTGAACACCATAATTACATATCTGCCATCATGCAAGAGGGTCGGAATAAGTGTCCGAGTGTTTAAACCCTAATGCATGAGAAATGGCAAGTAAACACCATAATTACATATCTGCCATCATACAAGAGAGTCTGAACAAGTGTCCGAGAGTTTAAACCCTAATGGATGAGAAATGGCAAGTAAACACCATAATTACATATCTGTCATCACACAAGAGGATCTGAATAAGTGTCCGAGTGTTTAAACTCTATTGCATGAGAAATGGCAAGTAAACACCATAATTACATATCTGCCATCATGCAAGAGGGTTTGAATAACTGTCCGAGAGTTTAAACCCTAATGGATGAGAAATGGCAAGTAAACACCATAATTACATATCTGCCATCACGCAAGAGGGTCTGAATATGTGTCCGAGTGTTTAAACCCTAATGCATGATAAATTTTAAGTAAACACCATAATTACATATCTACCATCATGCAAGAGGGTCTGAATAAGTGTCCGAGTGTTTAAACCATAATGCATGAGAAATGGCAAGTAAACACCATAATTACATATCTGCCATCATGCAAAAGGGTCAAGCGAAGGAGTTTACGCTCGAGCGGACTTTTGGGGTTCTCAGCAATTTTGCAGACGGCCTGAGATTCTGGGAGTTGTGAATCTCCGCTTGAGCGGAGAAGTTGACGCTCGAGCGGACTGCTTTATTGGTCTGTGCGCGCTCGAGCGGTTGAAGCGACGCTCGAGCGTGAGAAGTAAGATTTCCCTTGACATTGTAGTGGTGTATTTGGAACGCCGTTATTTTATTTTGGGGTCTTGATTGTGGTGGTAATATGATGGTAGAGTAAGATTGGATCAAAAACTTTTGTCTGAATATTTTGTCTACGATCAGCCGCCACTCTTTTGCCCTGTTCTTTTTCCACACTTTGAATTTGGATGTGAGGTTGGAACCATTGGAAAGCTTATTTTCGGGGCTTCAATTTGAGCAGAAGAACGACTTAAAACGGAGTCCGGATGGGAGAGTTATGCCTATTTGAAGTTTTGACATCTGTGCTGAATGCATGTACGCTCGAGCGTGAAGATGTGCGCTCGAGCGGGTTTCTCGGACCAGCAGCTTTAAAAACGGGATTTTGGATCATTTTAGATGTTTTTCTTCTTTCCTCTTCCTTCCTCTCTTCCATGTCCGAAACCCTAGCCCCCAAACCCTTGAATTCCTTTACTTTGATCACAATCCACCATGGTTTTTGGCATCAAGGATGAAGAACAAGGGAGGATTAATGTTTTTACCCGATTGGAACTTGGATTTGCGAAGGCTTCTTTCCAAGCCCACTCTTTTGCTTGATTATTGAGGACACGCTTCGGGAGGAATAGATGCTCCACCAATGCACTGTGAGTAATAGTACGGAGATGTACATTTTATTTATTATTGATGATTATTATCACTAACGCTCTGTTTCTTGTAAGTGTTACACAAACATCTTACATGAACAATTATGATGAGTGAAAGTCAATGTGAACGTTGAAAGATTGGCATATATCAGTATGACATTGGAATGACTTCGTTTTATCAATAGCGAATAATAATTCTCTATTATCTATAAGCAAACTACGTCGTTTCTTAATGAATAACTAGAGTTATGTTCATCTTTAAGCCAAGTATCTGTATGAAACTGAGATTATTCTATTGTGTTGCTTATGGACCCGAGGTCATCAAGAACCTATGACACGCATGCAATGTTTAATATTATTATGTGGCCTCAGTTAATAATTGTTATGATTATTATTATCCAGTTGTTCGCGAGACACCTGTATTAATTTGTAATCAGGCCATGGGAAACTTATGTGCATTATTGCATACTGATACTTTAAGAAGACTGAAATCATCCTCATTACAAGGGCTTTATGCCATTACAAGTTTCATGGGCTTTATGCCATTACAAGTTACATGGGCTTTATGCCATTACAAGTTACATGGGCTTTACGCCATTACAAGTTTCATGGGCTTTATGCCATTACAAGTTACATGGGCTTTATGCCATTACAAGTTTCATGGGCTTTATGCCATTACAAGTTACAAGGGCTTTATGCCATTACAAGGGCTTTATGCCATCACAAGTTACAAGGGCTTTATGCCATTCCAAGGGCTTTATGCCATTACAAGGGCTTTATGCCATCACAAGTTACAAGGGCTTTATGTCATTCCAAGGGCTTCATGCCAACTTTTCAAGGGCTATATGCCATCTTTCAAGGGCTTTTAATGCCATATGTTTCAAGGGCTATTGTGCCAGATGTTCCAAGGGCTTTTATGCCATATGTTTCAGGGCTTTGACGCCAATGTGTTTCAAGGGCTTTATGCCGTTTTGATAAGAGCTTCATGCCATTTTGTTAAGGATTGCAAGCCGTTCTGTTAAGGGCTTAAAGCCATTGTGTTCAAGATTAGGCTCAAGGCCGTTCCGTCAAAGATACTTAAAATATAAATGACTTTGATGAAATCCGTATTTGGAGTTACGAAATGTTTCATATGATAAGTAACTTCTGAAATGAGAAAAATGCTATGAACTTATGATATGTTTATAATATGATATGCTTGCCGGATAATTTTCCCCAAAATGCCTAGATGCACTATGGAACCCCGAATGTTCAAGATATGACAAGTTTTCTGAAAAAGATACTTAGCTATGCATACAGAAACAAATAAACCATATGTTCTCTTTATTGATAAACACACGGATATGGATTATAATTCACGTTGAGCATTGAATTGTTATGTATTATTATTCACTGAGCTTGACTCACTCTATTTTATGTTTGTTTCTGTAGGCACTCAACCTGGAGATCAACCTTCACTTGTGGCTTTTGTTACCCAGTTGTCAAACCCTGAGTATCTAAGCCCTTAGATGTTGAATGTTCAAGTTGTGGAGTTTTGCTAGTTTTAATTTGTACCCTAAATGTCTGTTAAGATCGGCGTATATGTATATGTACATAGCTATCTTCAGGTGCACGTCACTGTATATTTAACGGCATTATGTTCTGTTTGTGATCCTGGCATGGTAGTGGTAGCTCAATGGATATGTTGTTACTATTATTATTATTTTTTTTTGTTTGCTATTATATACTATTAAATGCTTCCGTTCAGGCCCCGTAGATTATATTCATCAGGTTTTATGTCCGTTTTTCTGAGGTGGTCATGCCCAAACTTTTAGGGGCGAGTTCTGGGCGTGACAAGTGGTATCAGAGCACGTGTTGCTATCTCACACACGGATCCATTGAGCTGTAGGATGTCTAGAAAAGATTTAGGCTTCATGCATGACATCCTTAGTACATACGAAAAGACTGATAGCAACGGTAAATGTAATTTGTTCACGTTAACGATTATGAGTCATGTTTATTGTACATTCCTTGTGTATATTTTGATTGATTGTTGTGTAGAGCATGGCGGAAATAAGGATAGAGGATCACCTCGGGTTGGTTAGACAAAATGAAAAGGGAAAGTGATTGGTGAGTAATGCACATGCAATTTTTGGTTGATTTTGAACTGATAGTTACCTATCATTTATTTAGATGATTTGCAAATTGCTTAAATACTAAGTATGGAATATTTATGATACAGTTATGTCTTCCTTGTCATGCTACTATATGGACCTATGATTTGAAAACAAAATATTGGGATATGTACTTTGATTATCCTATTTTGTTAAGCACATGACAATGACATGATATGACAAGCAATGCTTTATTTTCTGATATGTTATGTTACGAATTAAGGAATGATGATGGTTTCAGTATGTTACAAGATATGTTTTGCCATCGATGGTCTTGTACGGATGGTGCCACCGACGGTCTTGTACGGGTGGATTATGATCAAGCATAAACTCTGATTTCTGTTTTTGATTCAAGTATAACTAGGAATATGTATGAATATGTTTCTATTATCTGTTTCGTTTATGTGCAATCGGGATCGATTATGGAATCCATGATTTGTGATTTGAAGTCTGTAATCTGATTTGTTTACGTGTATCCTGTAATTTGCGATCAGGATTTCGTGTAAAAATGATTGAATGATATAAAGGACCTTACCCACATCGCGTGTCTACTTACACGAGACAAAAAAAGAAGAAGAGAGAGTAGCTATTGACTACTTCGACGTCAAACTAAATGATCAGTAAATAGCTAAGCTACTGCAAGAATTCAAATTCTGTTTTTGTATATTAAGTGATTTAAGATTGAGAAAATCATTCCTGTGAACTATCTGTGTAACTATGCAAATGTTAGCAATTATGACATTGTCCTATATCACTTATATGGCAGTTATGATGTGAATACGAAACCATGTGATTGACCTCGTGTCTTCCAGTAAGAAAAAGAAGAATCGTTTGAAAGATAAAAAAAAAAAAAAAAAAAAAAAAAAGAAGAGAAGAGGCCAAATTAATTTGTGCTATGACAAGAAAAAGTGTTAGCAAAGGAAAATATCATACCTTATGGTTATGATTGATTAATCAAGTAAGATTTTGAATTCGATTTCTAGCTTTGTTTGATAACTGTATATATTATCCAAATTTGAACTTATGACGGCATGATCAGGTGTTTATAATGGGGATTCTTCTTCCCACCGTTCCGATCTTGTCAACAATTAGTAAATGTGGTTTTGACTCCACATAACGATATGATTTTGATATGTTTTCGGAAATGAAATGACTTTGAGCTTATCACTGTATTGGGGACTGGTGAAATGGAATATATTGTGCCTCTTAGGCAGAACCTTATTTGGTAGGTTATAAGATCTGGTTCAATGATGCAAAATCGGATTTTTATTTGACCACATAATTAAGTTGTTTTGAGAACTATACGTAACCGTAATGGTCATGTACCACCGAGTAAATTGCCTTATAAGATTTACTTAAGGAATTAATGTATGCTGTAGGAATTTTTAAATCATGTTTTCAGTCCTTGTTTTGTACCTTTAAATGTTTACGGTGAAATCCCCTGAGCAGTTAAGACTAAATAGTGGAACCATGTTTAAGGATTCCTATCTGTTTAACAAGAAACGTATCTGTTATACTTAGAATAATCGAATAAGGAATTGGAAGCCTTAAAAGTTTAATTATTTGAATTGATTATGTATCTGTGATTGGCATAATTTTATGTAATCTTAAGTATGGTTACGAGATTTCAATATCTGAATGATTTAACGATTGGATTTTGTCCTATATGTTTTTATATATGACTATCTATATGTATACCTAAGTCTTCATACGTAAGGAATAAGGGTTGAAAAGAAGAGCATAGATCCTCTAGGGAGCAAATGAGAAAGTGAAAGAGGGTATAGAAATCCTAAAACTTAAGGTATGTTTGTTTGGCCTCTCTTGAAGTTAAGTAGGAACTCCTCTACGTAATTGTTTTTAAGGAGCAATTGTATGATGGTCATCACTGTTTTTGTTTTTTTTTTTTAAATGTCAAGTGGAATAAAGAATTAATGATGCTGTTAAGTGAAGTGTAATTGAAAATTTGTTGTTAATTGAGAAGTTATTATGGACTTTGGGATTATAAATGGTTAGTGTTGCTCCTTACCTGTTGAAATTCTGATATGTATGTGTTGATCGAAAGTATTTGTGACCCTATCCTATCCCAAGTGTGGATCTAGTTTTGGAACATTGCAGGGTGTGTTTCCGTTTATGTTTGAACTGTCTTCTATTTGGTTTCTTCAATTTCGAGGACGAAATTTCTTAAGGCGGGAAGGATGTGACGACCAAGAATTTTTCCCTCCGCTCGAGCGAAGGAGTTTACGCTCGAGCGGACTTTTGGGGTTCTCAGCAATTTTGCAGACGGCCTGAGATTCTGGGAGTTGTGAATCTCCGCTCGAGCGGAGAAGTTGACGCTCGAGCGGACTGCTTTATTGGTCTGTGCGCGCTCGAGCGGTTGAAGCGACGCTCGAGCGTGAGAAGTAAGATTTCCCTTGACATTGTAGTGGTGTATTTGGAACCTCGTTATTTTATTTTGGGGTCTTGATTGTGGTGGTAATATGAT
This sequence comes from Camellia sinensis, assembly GCF_055761805.1. Taxonomy (NCBI): domain Eukaryota; kingdom Viridiplantae; phylum Streptophyta; class Magnoliopsida; order Ericales; family Theaceae; genus Camellia; species Camellia sinensis. The sequence goes on along the minus strand of NW_028129474.1, from coordinate 9,671,243 downwards.
GGTAGAGTAAGATTGGATCAAAAACTTTAGTCTGAATATTTTGTCTACGATCAGCCGTCACTCTTTTGCCCTTTTCTTTTGCCACACTTTGAATTTGGATGTGAGGTTTGAACCATTGGAAATCTTATTTTCGGGGCTTCAATTTGAGCACAAGAACGACTTAAAACGGAGTCCGGATGGGAGAGTTATGCCTATTTGAAGTTTTGACATCTGTGCTGAATGCATGTACGCTCGAGCGTGAGCATGTGCGCTCGAGCGGGTTTTTCGGACCAGCAGCTTTAAAAACGGGATTTTGGATCATTTTAGATGTTTTTCTTCTTTCCTCTTCCTTCCTCTCTTCCATGTCCGAAACCCTAGCCCCCAAACCCTTGAATTCCTTTACTTTGATCACGATCCACCATGGTTTTTGGCATCAAGGATGAAGAACAAGGGAGGATTAATGTTTTTATCCGATTGGAACTTGGATTTGCGAAGGCTTCTTTCCAAGCCCACTCTTTTGCTTGATTATTGAGGACACGCTTCGGGAGGAATAGATGCTCCACCAAGGCACTGTGAGAAATAGTTCGGAGATGTACATTTTATTTATTATTGATGATTATTATCACTAACGCTCTGTTTCTTGTAAGTGTAACACAAACATGTTACATGAACAATTATGATGAGTGAAAGTCAATGTGAATGCTGAAAGATTGGCATATATTGGTATGACTTTGGAATGACTTCGTTCTATCAATAGCGAATAATAATTCTCTATTATCTATAAGCAAACTACGTCGTTTCTTAATGAATAACTAGAGTTATGTTCATCTTTAAGCCAAGTATCTGTATGAAACTGAGATTATTCTATTGTGTTACTTATGGACCCGAGGTCATCAAGAACCTATGACACGCATGCAATGTTTAATATTATTATGTGGCCTCAGTTAATAATTGTTATGATTATTATTATCCAGTTGTTCGCGAGACACCTGTATTAATTTGTAATCAGGCCATGGGAAACTTATGTGCATTATTGCATACTGATACTTTAAGAAGACTGAAATCATCCTCATTACAAGGGCTTTATGCCATTACAAGTTTCATGGGCTTTATGCCATTACAAGTTACATGGGCTTTATGCCATTACAAGTTTCATGGGATTTATGCCATTACAAGTTACATGGGCTTTATGCCATTACAAGTTACATGGGCTTTATGCCATTACAAGTTTCGTGGGCTTTATGCCATTACAAGGGCTTTATGCCATCACAAGTTACAAGGGCTTTATGCCATTACAAGGGCTTTATGCCATCACAAGTTACAAGGGCTTTATGCCATTCCAAGGGCTTCATGCCAACTTTTCAAGGGCTATATGCCATCTTTCAAGGGCTTTTAATGCCATATGTTTCAAGGGCTATTGTGCCAGATGTTCCAAGGGCTTTTATGCCATTTGTTTCAGGGCTTTAATGCCAATGTGTTTCAAGGGCTTTATGCCGTTTTGATAAGAGCTTCATGCCATTTTGTTAAGGATTTCAAGCCGTTCTGTTAAGGGCTTAAAGCCATTGTGTTCAAGATTAGGCTCAAGGCCGTTCCGTCAAAGATACTTAAAATATAAATGACTTTGATGAAATCCGTATTTGGAGTTACGAAATGTTTCATATGATAAGTAACTTCTGAAATGAGAAAAATGCTATGAACTTATGATATGTTTATAATATGATATGCTTGCCGGATAATTTTCCCCAAAATGCCTAGATGCACTATGGAACCCCGAATGTTCAAGATATGACAAGTTTTCTGAAAAAGATACTTAGCCATGCATACAGAAACAAATAAACCATATGTTCTCTTTATTGATAAACACACGGATATGGATTATAATTCACGTTGAGCATTGAATTGTTATGTATTATTATTCACTGAGCTTGACTCACTCTATTTTATGTTTGTTTCTGTAGGCACTCAACCTGGAGATCAACCTTCACTTGTGGCTTTTGTTACCCAGTTGTCAAACCCTGAGTATCTAAGCCCTTAGATGTTGATTGTTCAAGCTGTGGAGTTTTGCTAGTTTTAATTTGTACCCTAAATGTCTGTTAAGATCGGCGTATATGTATATGTACATAGCTATCTTCAGGTGCACGCCACTGTATATTTAACGGCATTATGTTCTGTTTGTGATCCTGGCATGGTAGTGGTAGCTCAATGGATACGTTGTTACTATTATTATTATTTTTTTTTGTTTGCTATTATATACTATTAAATGCTTCCGTTCAGGCCCCGTAGATTATATTCATCAGGTTTTATGTCCGTTTTTCTGAGGTGGTCATGCCCAAACTTTTAGGGGAGAGTTCTGGGCGTGACATTACATATCTGCCATCACGGAAGAGGGTCTGAATAAGTGTCCGAGTGTTTAAACCCTAATGCATGAGAAATGGCAACTAAACACCATAATCACGTATCTGCCATCATGCAAGAGGGTCTGAATAAGTTTCCGAGTGTTTAAACCCTAATGCATGAGAAATGGCAAGCAAACACCATAATTACATATTTGCTATCACGCAAGACGGTTCAAATAAGTGTCCGAGTGTTCGAATCCTAATGCTCGAGAAACGGCGGGTAAATGTCATAATTACATATCTTCCATCATGCAAGAGGGTCCGAATAAGTGTCCGAGTGCTTAAACCGTAATGCTTGAGACATGGTAAGTAAACACCATAATTACATATCTGCAATCATGCAAGAGGGTCCGAATAAGTGTACGAGTGTTTAAATCCTAATGCAAGAGAAATGTCAACTAAACACCATAATTACATATCTGCCATCATGTAAGAGAGTCCGAGTAATTGTCCGAGTGTTTAAACCCTAATGCATGAGAAATGGCAAATGAACACCATAATTATATATCTGCTATCATGCAAGAGGGTCGAAATAAGTGTCCCAGTGTTTAAAGCCTAATGCATGTGAAATGGCAAGTAAACACCATAATTACATATCTGCCATCATGGAAGAGAGTCTGAACAAGTGTCCGAGGGTTTAAACCCTAATGGATGAGAAATGGCAAGTAAACACCATAATTACATATCTGCCATCACGCCAGAGGGTCTGAATAAGTGTCCGAGTGTTTAAACCCTAATGCATGACAAATGGCAAGCAAACACCATAATTACATATCTGCAATCACGGAAGACGGTTCAAATAAGTGTCCGAGTGTTCTAATCCTAATGCTCGGGAAACGGCAGGTAAATGTCATAATTACATATCTTCCATCATGCAAGTGGGTCTGAATGAGTGTCCGAGTGTCCAAACCGTAATGCTTGAGACATGGCAAGTAAACACCACAATTACATATCTGCAATCAAGCAAGAGGGTCCGAATAAGTGTACGAGTGTTTAAATCCTAATACAAGAGAAATGGCAACTAAACACCATAATTACACATCGGCCATCATGCAAGAGAGTCTGAATAAGTGTCTGAGAGTTTAATCCCTAATGGATGGGAAATGGCAAGTAAACACCATAATTACATATCTGCCATCACGCAAGAGGGTCTCAATAAGTGTACGAGTGTTTAAACCCTAATACATGAGAAATGGCAACTAAATACCATAATTACATATCTGCCATCATACAAGAGGGTCTGAATAAGTTTCCGAGTGTTTAAACCCTAATGCATGAGAAATGGCAAGCAAACACCATAATTACATATCTGCTATCACGCCAGACGGTTCAAATAAGTGTCCGAGTGTTCGAATCCTAATGCTCGAGAAACAACAGGTAAATGTCATAATTACATATCTTCCATCATGCAAGAGGGTCCGAATAAGTGTCCGAGTGTTCAAACCGTAATGCTTGAGACATGGCAAGTAAACACCATAATTACATATCTGCAATCATGCAAGAGGGTCCGAATAAGTGTACACGTGTTTAAATCCTAATGCAAGAGAAATGGCAACTAAACACCATAATTACATATCTGCCATCATGCAAGAGAGCCCGAGTAATTGTCCGAGTGTTTAAACCCTAATGCATGAGAAATGGAAAATGAACACCATCATTATATATCTGCTATCAGGCAAGAGGGTCGGAATAAGTGTCCGAGTGTTTAAAGCCTAATGCATGAGAAATGGCAAGCAAACCCAATAATTACATATCTGCCATCATGCAAGAGAGTCTGAACAAGTGTCCAAGAGTTTAAACCCTAATGGATGAGAAATGGCAAGTAAACACCATAATTACATATCTGCCATCTGTAACAGCGCCCGGGGAGGGGCCTCGCGCTACAGTTCGGACTCTCGATTTGTGTCACGGTTCTTAATCTGAACCAAAGAGTCCAAATCTGGCAAATCGTTTTGAGAAACAGATTTTTGAAAAAGTAGTGCCAAACATGGACTGCTTTGCCAGATACAGAGTCGCCACCTAAATATTTTAAAATGGGGGAATTTAGGAAACCCTGACTCGGTGCCGAAGGCCACATGTCCGTCATCACCGGAGTTGTCTCGGCTCGGGAGCTTGGGTACGATCGGGGAAGGTCAGCTATGAGCACCCCCTTTCGCCCGGTCCGAAGACCGGCCTCTACTAACCGTGATATCTGATTTTGAAAACTTTATGTGTTCTTATCCCGGTTATTAGCCTAGAATTACTATGTTATGCGCACAGCAAACAAGTATAGACTAGATTGCCTAATTTGGAAATAAACATTGCATATCCGTTTGGTTTGAAAATGCTTTGGAATTTGCTACTCGCAAGTAGGCTAAAATACGGATTTCAACGAGTTTTTCCAACTCAAACAATCCGGCCTTCACCCACAGGCATTCAAAACAGTTTAACACATAAGCATCTAGCCACATGTTAAGCATGCTGTTATGGCAACATTCACACTCATGCGATATGCTAAAGCAAAAATACTTACATCGTACTCCGTGCCAAAACAGTAAACTAGTTAGCAAACATGTATGTCCTAGTTCATGTTAAAAGTGGCTAATGCATCACATGCAAAATGTCGCTAAGATAGGCTCGGCTATCCTAAACATGTCATTTGAAAATGCACAATTATCACGTATTCAGTTTGAAAATTGAAGTATTGATGCAATTAGCGTGATGTACCGAGCCTAATGCATGTAATACAAATGCATGAATGCACGCATGCATAGCATAAGGTATGCTAAATTAGACGTGACCTAATACTAACCATCAAAGCAGGTAAGTAAAAGGGAAGAAAGAAGTGGGGATTGGAAGACATTCACACACCCACACACACTTATTACAGATTTGCCCTCGCTCGGAGGGACCAAATAAATATTACAAATTAACTAACTACGCAAGCTAATTAATATTACAAATTAACTAATTTAATTAACAAATTAAATTAAATTAATTAAAGCAGGAAAGCGTCTCGGGAAACGCGCCACCATGCGCAAGCTGCCTCTGTTTTCCTCCCTTTCCTCCTCTGGAGGTTGTCAAAACCTCAGGACTACATCCTTGGACAGAGGGGATCACCACCGGCTAGATGAAACTTCCACCGGCAGTGTGGTATGGCCATCGGCACAAAATAGGGCCTGTCGGCAGAGAAAATTGTGCCGGTCGGCACATTACACTGCCGGTCGGCAGAGTATTCCTGCAGAACCTGCAACTCACAGCAACAGAGGGCAAAACAAGGCATGACAGCATATTTCAAGACATGTATGCACTAACCATGTCCCTTATCATTGTGATGACTCAAAGGGACATGTGCCTCGGTTCTCGGACCACCAATCACGCATTTCCATGCATGATGGCCCAAGGAACCAAGTAAGCAACTTTGGTTTCAAATGCATGCAAACCAATCAAACAAATAAGGCCCAATTCCTATCACCAATTCAAGGAACAAGGCATGCATGCGAAATGCAATGCAACCTAGGCATACAAGCTAGGAATGCAACATGGCATGGCAATCAACTCATGCAAGCATACAAGCATGCATAGAGCAATGCAAATGGATGGCAAAGATGGACTTAAACATGAATTAGGCGACTCTAAAATAGGCCTAAAACAGTAGCCAAAAGTGCTAAAGAGTGAGAGCTAAATGGCATGCACACACACATGCTCATAAGGACCAACACTTAAGCATGAATCAAACAACATTTAAGCACACTTGAAAGAAGGAAACATGGACAAATTAGCATGCAACATGAGCCTTAAAATCATGTTATAAAATGATGCCAAATCAAATTATAAATCAAGTCAAGCATGCAACAAAAAGTCCAAGTGTTCAAGGCAAGTTGATAAGGCATTGAACTACACTTATCATGACCAAACATGGCATGCATTAAACAACTAAAAATAGATTTTTAGCTCATAACAAGGCCAAAGGACTCCTTAGATAGCATCTAAGTGGCCCAAATTCAAAGGCATGCAAAGGCACCAAAACATGGAACATTGCAAAACATGCTTTCAAAGCATTAAAGAGACATGCGAGGCAATCAAACAAGCATGGAAATGGGACTGAAATGACATATAGAATGATCCCAAATCACCAAAACAATGCAAAGATGGCATGCTACACATGCACATACTCAAGGCCAACACGCCCAAATGCAAAGGAGCCTTATAATGCATGCTAAAATCGACCCAAACGACTATGGACAGATCTAAAACATGGCAAAATAAGCATATAACCTTCACAAATACAAGCCTAAAACATGCTCCAACAAAGGCTAACAACCTAGAACATGTTAAGGCACAAATAAGGCATTACATGGCAACTATGCTAAACATGCATAAGGTTCCAAAACCAACTTGAAATCATGTTATATCATGGATATATAAGCATGAAAAACAAACCAAACATGCTCAACACACACTCAAGCATAGGCTTCTTTAAGAGGCCAAAATGTGCCCTTTTCAAGGACAACAAGGAGAGGGGGTGGCCCTCTCCTTCTTGGGACTTCAAAGCATCATCTTTACCACTGAAATCCCTCAAGATTTCAGTGGTGAAGAGACCTCAACACCAAAATCCCGGAGCTAGCACAAAATGGCTCAAAATGAGGCCTTTTGGGGCTTAAGGGTGGTCAACACCCCTCAAACAACAAAACACTCTTAACAAACAATAAAGAGGGCTTAAAAATAGAACTTTTTTATGTTATACAATAATCACAAAAACAGCTCTAAGATAGGTATAAAATTGATGCAAGAATGGGGAATAAAGGTGTAAGTTTCTTACCCTTGTAGTCCTCTTCAACAAGGATGCTCCAATGGCCTCCTTTGGCTCCAAATCAGTCAAGAAGCTCAAGAACAACCCCTTAGAACTCTAATCTTAAGAGGAAGGTGAAACACTAGGTGTTTGTGTGCAATAGTAAGGCACAAAACACCTAGTGTGCAAAATGGGAGGGAAAGAGAGATAGATTGAGTGTATCTAACCCTAACCCTAGAAAACCAGAGCTCTCCTCTGTCTTTTTTCTCTCAAAAATGTCTAAGCCTCCTTTTTAAGCCTTAGAGAGAGCCCTCTCTATAAGCCTCTTGTAAAGCTTATTCAACAAGCTTTGCAAGAGGGAGATCCCTCCATACACGTGTATGGAGGGGAGAAAAAGTTATACAGCTGTCCTAAAATATCTGCAAAAGCAGATGAACAGCAATCGGCCGGAAAAAAATGCCATCTTGGCCAAACAAAGTGCCGACCGGCACAAAAAAGTGCTGACCGGCAACAAATAGTGCCGACCGGCAAACTATTTTGCCGGTGGCAGCAAAAACCAGCCGGTGGCCTCTAGCCACTGCCGGTGATGGGTGGGGATGGTCTACAAGCCCTACCCTGCCCTTCCAAGGCAAAACACAAGTGTTCGGTGCAAAATCGGACACTGAACGGTCAAGTTCGGAGATTCTGAGGTAGGGCGCGAGAGCCAAAACCTCCGGGAACTCCAAACAAACACAAACAAGGATAATCACCGAGTGTTCAAGCGGTGACGTCCGAGTCTTGAGGACGGTCAAAAATGGGGTGTCTACAGTTGCCCCTCTTTGACAGAACTCGAAAGTCATAACAATGACGGGAGTGAATGTCAAAGCCTAGAGACGACCCATTTTTGACAAGGCCGAAGACTTAGACAAACATGCAATACAAATAAGATATGCGCCCGAAGGCAGGGGCAAAATGCACGACAATGCACAGAGCCGAGCATAACTTATGATCATGCAAAGAAAGCTGTAATGAAGCGAACATGCAACAATTTTAAGCTAGCATACCAAACTACACTACAATGCAGAAAGGATGTAAGAGAATTATGGAATTCTCAATACGTCTCACTCGGGAGATACAATACCTGCGCGGCTCGTCTGGTTGCACCAGCTTCAAATGAACCGTACATACAATATCGTGCCTGAAAAAGAAAACAAACTTAACAGGTACAATATTGTTAGCGACATGCATGACAATGCAAAATGGATGAAAAACGAAATGCAATATATACAAAACAATGTATAAACAATGCAAATGCAGATGCAATGTAATTGAAACAATGCAAGCTACATGCAAAGCAATTGAATCGTGATCCAATCACGAGCGGTTCGAAACCACACCTATGTCAAATAGATTGATGGAGGTAACAAGTCTGTCTACCATAGAACGGTCAACTGAACTATGAGTATTGTAGACAGACGCAAGAACAAGTATTGGGTGGAATGACACAAGTGGGGAAACAACCCGCTGGAGAAAGGACTACGATCCTAATGCCGGATGCAAAAATTACACTACAATGTAATGGGTGGATATGGCACGCAGGCCAAACCAAATCTTGCCTAGGAAAGGCATGCATACATACAAGCCATGTGTAACACAGAAAAGGTGCCGCAACCCTCAACCAACATATCAACGTGGAATCGGCGCGATACACATACAGAACTGTGTTCTAACATGAAAAGTAAGGGCACATACCAGACCAAGCTCAACCTGGAAAGGCGCAAGCCATTAGACGGAAGGTGATGCAATGAATGCATGCAATCTACAATGCAATATTTACAAATATGTAATGGAATGGATACAATGGATATGGCATACAAGCCAAACCAAATCTTGCCTAGGAAAGGCATGCACACATACGAGCCATGTGTAACACAGAAAAGGTGCCGCAACCCTCAACCAACATATCAACGCGGAATCGGCGCGATACACAAGAACTGTGTTCTAACATGAAAAGTAAGGACACATACCAGACCAAGCTCAACCTGGAAAGGCGCAAGCCAAAGGCGGAAGGTGATGCAATGAATGCATGCAAACTACAATGCAAATGCAAGACAATGCAAATATGCAATGACTATGATTGCAACTTTCCCTATCTTACCAACAGGGTGATATACTAGGTTGGTTCAGTATCCAGAACTGAGGCGTAGACATGCCGCCTCAACCTATGGGGCTTCCATACAGATTTCAAGCCGAGGGTAAACCTCTGGGTATTTAAACCAGACTTTAGTCTCGGAACTCCCGAACCTTTGCGTTCTAGGCATAAGCCGTTTGAACTCTAGTTTCCACCGTCCCCGTTGGTCTTCTAGGAACTCATCGCAAGCACAGACAGGTGGCTTTACTAGACCACCGAAAGTCGTTCGGGCACGACAAACACCGAAGGAATTGCACCTTCAGAGGATTTAAGGTCTCCTAGACCGGGATGCAAAATGTATGCATGACAATGCATGTTTTGTTGTTTTTTTTTTGAAGTGCAAATGATGTATGAAATGCATGTTGCATGAGATGCGCGACAACACGCGGCTTAAGATATGTACAAAGCAATAGTGTGCACACCAATGCAATAAAGGTCTTGCACCTTCCAAGGATTTAAGGTCTCCTAGACCGTACGTGTTTAAGGTCTCGCCAGACCATGCGTGTTTAAGGTCTCGCCAGACCATGCGTGTTTAAGGTCTCGCCAGACCACGGGGGTATTTACAAGACGCGTGACAATGCGCTGAAGGTTTCGCACCTCCAAAGGATTTAAGCTCTCCTAGACCGTGCGTGTTTAAGGTCTCGCCAGACCGTGCGTGTTTAAGGTCTCGCCAGACCATGCGTGTTTAAGGTCTCGCCAGACCGGCGGTATTTACAAGACGCGTGACAATGCGCTGAAGGTTTCGCACCTCCAAAGGATTTAAGGTCTCCTAGACCGTGCGTGTTTAAGGTCTCGCCAGACCGTGCGTGTTTAAGGTCTCGCCAGACCATGCGTGTTTAAAGTCTCGCCTGACCGGCGGTATTGCACGACGGTATGATGCGCAAAATAGCGCAATGCGTTAGGCAACGCGAGTGCACAAGACAGTGCGATGGAATGCATGCAAAATGCAATGAGATGCGCAAAACAGCGCGAACAATTTTGAAATGCACAGAACAGTGCGATGCGCAGAACAGCGCGAGGTTTGAAATGCACAAGACAGTGCAATGCGCAGAACAGCACGAACAATACAATGCACTAACAAGTGCAATGCGCAGAACAGCGCGAACAAAATACAATGCACTAACAAGTGCAAGTAAGGTGCGCAACATAGCGCGAACAAAATACAATGCACTAACAAGTGCAAGTAAGGTGCGCAAGATAGCGCGAACAAAATACAATGCACTAACAAGTGCAAGGCCAAGTGTGACGTGCATGCCACACGGAGTGTAAATGGGCTTAAATGCGCAACAACGCACGTATTCCGGAATGCATGACAATGCATGGAATGGAAATGCAATGATGATGCATGAGAAATGTGCACGACAATGCAAAGGGGTGCGTGTTGCAACGCATGTAACACGTGCATAACAATGCAAATGTGTGGCGCGTGACAGCGCGATGTAATGCACCGAAGTAGTGTGATGAGTTCGTGCAACACACATGGGGCAACTTTTGAATTCAAAAGGATACAAAAAGGATACACCTTGCACGAATTCGAGTGCCACGCACTGGAGACACGGCCCGAAGTCAAAACGGAGGCCGGTTGAATATCGGAGATGCACTTTCTTGCACTTTCTTGAGCTATGAAGACCACAAACTTCTCATATGGCCTAACCAAGGCTGTGGGAACCCCACCGGCAGTAATGGGAGGCCACCGGCTGGACATCGGCACAAAAATAATTCTATCGGCACAAAAAAGTGCCGGCCGGCACAAAACATTGCCGACCGGCAAACAGTTGCTGAATCGGGGCAGTTTTGTCTTTTCACTTCGGGCATTATAAAATAGGGCTTGAAAACCCTATTCTTCACTTTTCCACCGCCGAAAATTCTTGCCCTCTCTCTCTAGAGTGCTTCTGTCTCATTTTTCGCCCGTTTCTTCGCGTTCTACGCCCGTTTCGTCGTCGGATTCGCGTTTCTCTTCGCGTTTCGGACACTTTCCACCGATCACATTCTCGTTTCGGCGCCTCGTTCGGCGTTCTCGCCTTCTCGGGGTTTGTTCCCCTCACTTTCCTCTTCATTTCCGTGTCCTTTCACATTCCGGCCTTCCCGGCCATTTCCGACCCTCTCGGGAGTTGACTTTTCAGTTGACTCTTCGTATTCCGGCTCGGTTTTCCTTTTCCGGCCATTTTCACACCACTCTCTACATGGCGGACGACATTCCACGTGTCGGGACTCCCCCGGACCACGAGATGGACCCCGGGGTCGAGCTCTTACCACTGAGCGAGCGCCCGTTCGACCCGGCGACCTACCGGCCGGCGATTCACGTTCTGCCCCCAGACGGCCTGCGTCAGTTCCGGAGTTTCGAGAGGTACGCGGCCCCTGAGCTACTGCTGCGTGAGCCTACCTCCCACCTTTCATTCGGCACTCCCGAGGTAACTCTTCATCTTCTGCTTTACTTTCTGCAATGTAGGATACAAAACTGCCATAGTTAGCTGTATTCTTTAATTGCTGAAACCTGATATGCCGTAGACCGTAGTTGACTGTAAACATACATACAACTGATATCTGCTTGAGACTGACACATGCACACACACTGCACTAGTCCTGAATCACCCAAACACACGGCACACACTGTATTCTACTGCACACACACTGGTACCCAGTATTTGTCTGAATCTGTTCGATTTGCACACATGCCACATCTGTTCTGAAACGCCCAAACACGCTGACACAGCACACGTATTTTCTATAAGCACACCGGCACCCGGTATCTGCCTGAATCTGACAAACTTGCATACATGCCATATTTGTCTTTTCAAAATCGCATTTTGAATGTTGTCCTGCAATTGTTGTTTTCTGTTTACAGGAGGGTTCCCATACCATTCGCGGGTATGGGAATACTGGTGCGCGGGAGTGGTATGACGAGCTCCCTGATGCGGTCCAGCGCATCGTGGACCGAGCGGGCTTCGGCACCTTCTGCCGAGGGCTCTCTAGGTTGTCCACCTGCAGACCTCTTCTTCCTGCTCTGGCGGAGAGGTGGTGGGACACCACCGATTCTTTCCACTTTTCTGCCGCAGGGGATATGACGATGACCCCTTATGACTTCTCGATGCTCACAGGCATCGGGGTAGGGGGTGATCCGATCCCCTTCGACATAGCGATGGATGAGTGGACCGCCGCTCAGGTTCATTTACTGGGGGAGGCCCCTCCGCTAGCTCGCCCAGGCTTCGTCCGCTATTCCTGGTTCGAGGCACAGTTCAGGGTCCTGCCCGCATTGGGGGAGGAGACTCAGATGACCGAGGAGGACGTGGAGAGATATGCTCGGGGCTTCCTCATGTTCCTTTTCGGGACTACTATCTTCGCCGACCGGGCGAACACCGTGCCTCTCTGCCTTCTCAGTGCACTGGTGGACGTCTGAGATATTCTGCACTTCGATTGGGGCGGCGCTGCTCTGGCCACCTTATACGGATATATGAGCTCGGCTTCTCGCGGCAGCGGCCAGCTGCTCGGAGGTTACTGGCGAGCTTGGGAGGTACATTTCTTCTCCACTTTTCATTTCTGTCTCGTACTTTCTGTACTCTGTATACTGCACACACTGTAGTCTGCGTTACACTCACTGTATACTGTACACACGGCACACACATACATTCTGTTTTACACTGACTGTACACTGCTCACACTGTACACTGCACACAATACACTGCACAACACACGACTCTGCCATTTCTGCTTTATTCTGTATACCCTGCTTTATCTGAAGGTCATACTGACATCTGTTTTGCAGTTGTGGGTTTATGCCTACTTCCCTAGGCTTGCACCTGTGCCAGTTGCGGAGCCTCCTCCGGCTGTTCCTTTCTCGAGTCGCTTTGACGGGGGATGCACCCGGCGACCTCGGGAGACATTCGGCTTCTTCCGCCGATACTTCGACACCATCACCCCCACAGAGGTATGCTTTACTTTCAGTTCGTTTAGCTTCGCTTTCCCACTGCATGTTTCAATAACAGTAGATAACAAACTGTCTGTTACTTTCAGATCACATGGCGGCCATGGGCTTCCTTGCCGTCGGCGATGCGGGGTCGGTTCCCTGGTGCTGAGGAGACCTCGCGTTTCCGGATTCTGCTAGAGGGCCCGGTCTGTCGGGCTTGGTACCTGGGGGAGCGTTTTCTACGCCAGACCCGCGGGTTACCTGAGCAGATAGTCCCGGCTCACCCTCCTGCAGAGATGAGGGAGACCGAGGGGCTGACCCCTGAGCAGCTGGATGATTACTCCATCGGCTGGGAGGAGGCCGGCTTCCGAGGCACCGGCGACTATCAGGAGTACGTGCGGACGTACCTGATGCGACCTTTGAGCGGTCGTCGAGCAGAGGGGGCCAGGCCTGTAGCATCGGCGGCTGGGGCCGGAGCAGGAGCAGGGGCTGGATCTTCGAGGAGGGCCCGAGTCCGTGGCAGGGGCGGAGCGCGGGGAGGACGAGGAGCTGGCTGGCCTGCCCTGCCTGCTGTACTGACTTTCCAGGGGCAGGGTGGGGCGACCTATCAGATCCCCTTCGCCCCTCCACCAGCTGGGCATGAGTTCACTGACATCCCCGACCTTCCGCCGGTATGTATCACTGCACTTCGTACAGTTATCTCACTTCAGTTTACTGATATTCCACAGAATACTAATGCATCTGATACCTTTGCAGGCTTCTCCTGAGTACACCCGTCAGTCGTTGGCGATGAATGCCTCGATGATGGGGATGCTCCAGCGGACATTTGACCTTCTGGCTGTCTACAGCATACCGGTATGTCCTTCTGACACTGGCCTCAAACCATTCATACACTGCTTCGCATAATCTGATTCACGGCACAACATCTGATACACTGATCTCACTGTATCTGAGCACTGCATACACTGCATTCTGCACTAAACTCTGTACTGACAAACTGCTCACGGCATTCATACACTGTATCCATACACTGCATTCTGCACTGATAAACTGTCTACAGTATACTGATGCATTTCACTTTTTGTGTGCTTTTTCAGCCTCCCTTCCAGATTCCCATGGCAGGAGGTGCTCCAGCCAGACCTTCTGTCCCTGCCCGGGGTAGAGATGAGGAGGGCAGGATATTTCCCCGCACTAGGGGTGGGCGTACTCACGTCGGGAGCAGCTCTCGGGCTCCAGTCCCGGACGATGACGACGACGAGGAGTCAGAGGCGGAGGCAGGGTCGTCGGAGGAGGAGACCGCAGACGGTTCTAGCTCGGGCTCTGATGACGACGCTGTTGGTGCTCCTGGACCTTCGTCCAGGAAGAGGGCCAGGACGGACTGACGGCCCTTGGAGTGATCGACACAGATGCAGATTTTTGTTATCTTTTCTTTCTTTCCTTGTACTTTTCTTTTTGGTTGGTAGATAGATTACCTTGTACTGCCACAGGCAGGTTTTGTTTCCAAAGCTTGTACATTTGAAAAAGATAATGAAATGAAACGAAACGAACTTTTTATCTGAAAAAGTGTTTACTTTTACACATTTCATGCATTGCATCGCATCTCATCATGTTACACCTCAATGTAAATGGAATTGATTGGTTGTCTGAAAATTGAACACTTGCACTGTAATAATCAGATAACTTAAACAGCTAACAACCGAAACAACCCAAGCAACCCACTGCCTGATTCTTAGACACACAGCCCTTACTCTGTTGGGGATTGATCTGCATACAGCCCAAAACACAGCATTCAGTTCATTCTGCACACTGCAATTCTCAAACAAGACAGCCCAATCTAATCAGGACGGACCTCAAAGATGGAACCGGTTGGAGTCGGAACACGTTCCAATGTAGAGAATGGCACAGCATTCTGAGCATAAGCGATTTTTGAAATCGAATGAGGGTTTTTCAAACCGGGATATCGAGCCTACCACTGAACAGAGCGGAAAGGACTCAAATATAGGTACACGACCTAAACACAACGAGACACGCTCGGGAAAGTCTAAAAACAAAAGACGAGACCGTCAAATGAAAGAGACACGACACGCAGACGCGTAACCAAAGATGGGGGACCTCGGACCACGAGGAGCCAGTTCAATCTGGGTATTGTTTCCCACCCCTTCTTATTTGTGATTCTCACATCACTCAATTCTCAAGCTCGGATTTTCTCTCGAAACCCTTTTCCTCGCTTTTCTCTCAACTTACACCTCTCTATTCTTCATTCTCTCATTTTTCATCCCTCCCCGGGGTGATTGATAGAAAGGTGTGGGTTCACGCCCGATGCCGTCAGCTCACAGCTATTTCTTCTGGTGGGCAGAGTGCTCTTCTGGCAAGTACGTCGATGACGGGGGAGAGACAGAACGCCTGGCTCAACTGTGCCCCTAGTTCATCATTTTAACCATTCTTTCGTTTTTGCTTTCTACCAAAACGGTTTTGATCAAAACGAGAGTCGGATTAACGTACTTGTTCGACTTTTGATTTGAAAAGCATGCAAGTCAGGCAGCAAGCACTGAAAATTTTCCTTTTGGGTCCAAGACAATGGTCCGGTTTTGGAAAATGAAATAGTTTTCGAGAAAATAGTCAACCTCAGTAAAAATTTTCAAAAATTATTTTTCAAACAGCTGATGCTCAACAAGCATGGAACTTACTCTTCGAGATGCGCGACCTCGGATCGGAGGCAATGGAAAATTGCCCCTGGTTTGAAGGAGGGTGGGAGGCAACGGAAAGTTGCCCCTAGTTTGAAAGGCGGCTCACAGCGGCTCGTGGCAACGGAAAGTTGCCCCTTGTTTGGGATGGTGCCGCAGCAATTCACAGACAGTCTTCATTGGCGGTGGTCGAGCTCTTAGACACAGCGATGACGAAGACGGTCACAACACATATATGGACACAGTCACCTTGAAGGGTGTTGGCCACTGGACTTTGGAACGAAATTGAAACCATTGCATGGACTGAGACGCTTATGAAAGCGTTGGGGGCTGGACTTCATGATGAAGTTGCCTTCGTATCCCAAACATGGGAATCAAGCCTTACGTAGTTCCGGTTAAGGTCCACTCGGGTATTTTAACCTTCACTTTGTTTGGCTCTTATTTTTGCCAAGGCGCCCAATGCGGGTTTTCGACCTTGCGAGCTTCTTTTCATTTTCTATTTCTTCTTCATTTCTTTTGCATTTTTCTTTTTCTTTTCTTTTTGGTATCTTTTGTCTTTTCTTTTCTTTTCTTCTTTTTTTTTTGTATTTTTCTCTTGCTCTAACTTTTGCCTGGGTCGCCCTTCTGGGTTTTCGGCCCAGCGAGCCTCTCAAAGGGTAAAAGTGTAGCAAGTCCATGCCAAATGGTTCCTGAACTGGAAGCCTCTCCGTGTCTAAGAGAACGGCTGTTGCACTGATTTGCGGAGAACCCATCAGGGTTACTCTACGAGCTTCTTCCGGCGAGATCTACTCCTTCTGATTCGGCCTTGATGCTTCTTGATCGAAGGCTACCTCAAAACTGGCCACACGGGCCTTTCATGGCGTTTGTCCGTTGAACTTTTTGAACAGTCTGAATGGGTTCAAAGTCGGAGCGGGTTGAATCTTGAGGCTGAGAGCGATCCTAAGCTGCGCGATCTCAAGAACGATTCCACACAGGTCTTCACAAGGCCGCGTAAAATATTTGTTTTTGAAAGTTTTTAAGAAAGCGACGAATCGCTCGTGCCGAAGATAGTGTGGAACCAATCTGGATCAGGCCAGGGTCCTTCTCAGTACTCACGCCGACAAGCATGATTTCATTCATAAAAAGGCTTAGCACGCCTCTCTTTCTCTCAAAATGATCAAAATTTTACAAAACCCAAGGAATTCCTTCCTCTTCGTTTTCATCACCGCAGTGTTCAAAAAGTTTTTTTTTGAAAACTTAGGTTAATGCTATGAGTTTGGTGCGCAGGAGAGCAGGCGAGATGTACTGTCAGCCCATTCAAATTCTCTGGTCCTTATGCTGAAAGCAAGCATGAAGGTTGAGATAGCAACAGCTGTTTCAATCGGCTCTGTTGGTGTAACTGGCCCCTCGGCAGGAACAGACTCAAAACAAAAACAGATAATAATAAAACAAGACGGTGTTCGGGACAACAACCCCTGAATCACCGGGTATTATATACAACGGGGACTGACTCGATACAACAAGACAGACCCTTAAGCAAAAAAAGACTGACTCAAGACAAAGAGACAGACTCAAAACAAAAGACCGACTCGATATCCAAGCCAGAATTTACAAAACTCGGTTTCACCGATGCTCAAAAATGCGTGCCAAACGCTTCATCAAAAAAAATACCAAATGTTGCCCGCAGGCGGTTCACTTTACATACTCGCAGTATCTGAGCCCTCGAAATCCAACAACTGAGTGGTGACGGGCTTGCCTGAGGTAGGTGGTAGGATAACCTTATTATCAATCAAATCCTGCACTTCATGGCGAAGGCGGGAACATCCATCGGTGCTGTGACCGGACTGTTGATGGTACGCGCAGTACAAGGTAGCATCATGGGTGGCGGGGAGATTCTTCGGGAGCGGTCGGGGCTCCAAAGGCTTAAGATGCCCATTCTTCGCCAATATCAACAATGCCCTAGACAAAGGCATGTGGAGGTCGTGAAAGACTCTGCGCCCTCGAGGTAGGTACTTTGCAGTTTGAGGATTCTTGCCAGACGCGCTGGCGAAAGGATCAGCTGGCGCTGCCTTGGCTTTTTGAACCTTTCCCGGTGCAGGGTTGGGAACAACAGGAACTGTTTGGGCATGACGGGGCCCATCCCGGTTTTCTGCCTGGCTTGAACTGCCTTTGGTTGGAGCGGGGAAAGCATCATCTATAGCTTTGGTCACTATTGCGGATGTTTGTTGCTTGTTCATCCCTCTGGCCTTCAGAGCCTCGACTGCCCACAGCAGTTGTTCAATAGGGTCGGCATCTACCTTTGCCTTGTCCTTTCCTTTGGCCTCAGCCTGATCGAGGGTCGGGGTTAGTGCTGACATATCGTGGCTATAGCCAGAAGCCATCTCTGGCTGGCTGAGCTCTATCACAATCCGCCCCAGTAGCGGGGGCTCCTGTGGTACAAAATTCCCGGCATACGGTGCCGCTGGTGGTGAAGCCGACATTCCATAGGCGAGGTCTGCCACAGACCTTTGGAGATCGCCTATCATCCCCATCAATTCGAAGGTGGTGGGCTCACGAGCCTGGTATAACTGGGGAGCCCAAACCGGGTGCACAACGGGCGACCTGGGCGGATATGACATACTGATGCTGGCTTCATTCTGCGGAGTGGTTCCCTGCTCCGGTGCGGCTGTCATGACCACAATTTCTTCTGAACTTTGTGTCGCCATGAATCTTGCCTCAGCAAAGGGGAGACACTGGCTGTTCTGTATCAACTCTGCAATTCGCTGGACTGAAAGAAAAACAGACAGCACTTCAGCCCAAACTGATCAAACACGGGTGTAGCCGAACAACTGTTCCCTACTGCTGATCACTGTTCCCAGATTTCTGTTCCCCAAAATACTGAATCTGATACCCGCGGATAACTGATTCTCAAATTCTGATACCAATGCCCTTAGGCCTGATGCCCCAAACTTGCAAACTGGTATGTACATTCCTGTAGAGATACACTCTAAAAGCACATAGCAAGTAAGAGAGAGCCAAAACACCCCTATGTTGGGGTAGGGTTTCCCTGTCCTATTTTGTCAGGAACTAGGATTTCACTACGCACGCAGCGGTTTCAAACAACCTATAATCGGGTAAGCAACCTGTCCTAGCTTGGAATGGTCACTATGGATTCCGAATATGCACTAGGTCGAATGGTCAAAAAAAAGGGTGCCCCGGTAAACCGGGGTTTGTGTTCCCACACTGTCAGAGCCCATAGCCGGTCAGCCTTATGGACATGCCTTGACAAGACAAGCCTCCGGCAAACCGTTCAGGAATGGCAGATGGCAAACACTGTGTTCCTAGGCGCACCAATGCACATGTAATGCAAAAAAAACACATAAATGAGATCAAAAACAGGATATCACGAGTTCGAGTCAAACTCTCTAAAAGTCCCCAGCAGAGTCGCCAGAAACTGTAGCAGCGCCCGCGTGGGACCTCGTGCTACAGTTCGGACTCGATTTGTGTCACGGTTCTTAATCTGAACCAAAGAGTCCAAATCTGGCAAATCGTTTTGAGAAACTGATTTTTTGAAAAAGTAGTGCCAAACATGGACTGCTTTGCCAGATACAGAGTCGCCACCTAAATATTTTTAAAATGGGGAAATTTAGGAAACCCTGACTCGGTGCCGAAGGCCACATGTCCGTCATCACCGGAGTTGTCTCGGCTCGGGAGCTTGGGTACGATCGGGGAAGGTCAGCTATGAGCACCCCCTTTCGCCCGGTCCGAAGACCGGCCTCTACTAACCGTGATATCCATTTTTGAAAACTTTATGTGTTCTTAAACCAATTGTTAGCTTAGAATTACTATGTTATGCGCGCAGCAAACAAGTATAGACCAAATCGCTCAAATTAGAATAAAACATTTCCATGTTTGTTTTTGAAAATGGTTTGCTACTCGTAAGTAGGCTAAAATGCAGGTTTTGCCACCTTCAAGTGGGCTTAAAAAAAATCGCAGTTTTAACGCATTATCCCAATTTAAGCAATTTGACCTCCACCCACAGGCATTCAAGCAGTTTATCTCATGTAAGCACTTAGCCGCATGGCAAGCATACTATTATGGAAACATTCACACGCATGCTGGATGCTAAAGCATAACCACTTACATTGTACTCCGTGCCAAAACAATAACTAGTTAGCAAATGTGCGTGTCCTAGTTCATATTATTTTGCCTAATGCAACACATACAAGATGCAATTTTAGTTAGGCTCGGTTAACCTAAATATTACATACGATATGCAACCAACTGATTCATGTATTCAATTTGGAATTGAAAGTACAATGCAGTTAGTATGATGCGCCGAGCCCGATGCATGCAATACAGATGAATGATGCAAACATGCTGTCATACTGTATGCTAATTGAAATATGCCCTAATCTAACCATCAAAAGCGGATAAATAAAAGGGAGAAAGACGTGGGGTTGGAAGACATACATCACACTCACCCACACTTATTACAGTTGTGCCCTCACTCGGAGGGTCCAAATTAATATTACAGTCCCAAAATAATGAACAAATAAAATTATTACAAAATTTCCTAATTAATTAAAAAAAGGAGGCAAAAGAATGAAGAGGGTGGCCACAGCCTCTGCCTCGGGGCGCGCAGATGATGCATGCTCGAATCCGTCCTGCCCGGAAAACCCGTACTATACTCTTATCGCCTCTGTTTGTACTGCCTTGTCTTTCCGAAAATTACCAAAGTGCTGGAGCAAGCTCTCTGCATCTTGCAGAGCACCACCGGCCAGACAGAATTGCCACCGGCACTCCAAAATTCCCGTCGGCACTTTATCAGACCCATCGGCATTCCAGATAGTGCCGGTCGGCACTAAATTCTGCCGGTCGGCAGAAACTTCCTGCAGCAGACAATTTGACAGCAAAACAGAGAACAGACAATGCATGGCATGGGGTTCTTGGACACATGTAAGCATGGTCCTACTTCTTATCATATTTCGAACTCAAAGAAGCATGACCTTCGATCTTTGAGTCATCTAAGGTGCATGATGACTCAATGGATCAAATTTGCTATTTGATATGAAAATGCATGCAACAAATAACGTGAAAACCGGGGCCTTATCAAATTGGAGTCAAAGGTCCCGATGACCGGGGATCAAGGCACATAACATCACTTGAAGTATGAATGGTCCTTGACTCCCGCACTTGGTTTGACACCCGAAACCAAGTAAATGCAATGCATGTAATGCTCACAAGCCTCAAATGTGTCATACCACCAAGATGTAAAACACGACAAGCAATATGCAACTATGATGACAAAATGTATGATACCAAGCACACAAGATACAAACATGATGCAAACATGAAGCAAATTGACCATGGAATTGATGTGCTACAAAGCTTAATGGAACAACTATCCAACAAACATGGAGCAAGCATGCAAGAGGGCTTAAAAAAAAACAAAGGGACAGACCCTTACCCTCCTCAAAACAGTGACCAAAGGTGCTTAAAATGGTAGGCAATCAACTCATGTTATCAAGCAAATTCATGGCCCCAAAGTTAAGACACAAAGAGGAGACAACCCACCCCCATTACCATGACCACTCATGGCATGATCAAAACAAGCCCAAAAGGGAATTTATGCATGCAAGATAGGACCCCAAGAAGCTCCTAATATGGCAACTAAGATATCCCCCATGAAGCAAACAAACTAAGGCTCATTCTTAGGCATAAGAGGACACATCTTCAAGGCATGAAAGAGGCCATGCATGCACACATACAAGCATGATTCTTGGACTAAAATATGACCCTAGATGATGCCAAATCAAAAGGGTAAACACAACCATGCATGCTAGAGGTCAAAATGCTCAAGGCTTCCAAGCCAAAATACAAAGCAACTCTAACAAACATGCTAAACATGACCAAGTTGATAACCAACAGATTTTAAACATGGAAAAATAATGCCAAATACTCCATGGAACCAAGCCAACACACACAAAAATCATGGCCTAATCATGGGGTATACTTTTAAGCAAAATGGAGCAATACAAAGCAAATATCACAAGCATGCAAGAGGGTCCAAATCCGACCAAAAACAGAGATTATGTAAGACCTAAGATGCCTAAAAAAGTACTGAAATGAAGCCAAGAAACAACAAGTACACATGCTATCCTTTTGAGCCCAAAAAGCAAGTGAACAAAACCATAAAGGGAGAGGGGTGTCCCTCCCCTATGCAAGACTTCAAACCAACTTTTTTGACACGAAAATACACTGATTTTTGGTGATCAAAAGATCAAAATGCCGAAGTGAACAAAACCTTATCAAAAGGGTACCAAAATAGGCCAAACAAGGCCTATGAGGGTGAGTTTGCGATCTAACCACAAAGAGACCTCAATGAAAGTGTTAGAGCAGGAGAATATGAACCTTTTTTATGTTATACACAAGAGCCAAAACAATAAACAAAATAGGTAGAAAACCAATGCAAGTTTGGGGAATAAAAGGGAAGATGCTCACCCTTGAAGAACCCTTGAAGAACAAATGGTCTAACCTCCTTCTTTGGATCAAAACCAGTCCAAAACTCAAGAAACAAATCCCCCAAGTCCCTCAATCTCGGACTAAGGTGTGATAGTGTGTGTAATGGTGCAAAAGTAAGGTAAAACACACCTTTTGGGCCAAGAAACACACACAAAGGAAGGGGAAGAGGGAGATATAGAGATAGAGTGTATCTATATTGTTAAGGGCTGGTTTTTGCTTCTAAGAGTCTAACCTAGAACCAAGAGGGAGGACCTCCTCTTATAAGGATCCCTCTTGCAAAGCTTATACAACAAGCTTGGCTAGGGGGAAATCCCTCCATACACGTGTATGGAGGGGAAAGGAGTTGGTGCCAGCTATCACAGCTGGCACAAAATATCTCCATAAAGTGGAGGAACAGTGGTCGGCTGCCCAAAAAAGCTATTCCGGCAAAAAACAGTGCCGACCGGCAACATCTTATGCCGACCGGCAATAAAGTGTGCCGACCGGCAAACAAAAGTGCCGATGGAAGAAAAAGACCGGCCGGTGGCCTCCAGCCACTGCCGGTGGTGTATGGGGGTGTCTCACAAGACATTCCCTGCCCTTCTAAGGCAAAACAAAAGTGTTCGGTGTAAAACCGGACACCACACGGTCAAGTTCGGAGATCCTGAGGTAGGGCGCGCGAGCCGAGACCTCCGGGAACTCCAAACGAACACAATCATGGATAATCACCGAGTGTTCAAACGGTGACGTCCAAGTCTTGAGGAGGGTCAAAAATGGGGTGTCTACACCATCACGCAAGAGGGTCTGAATAAGTGTCCGAGTGTTTAAACCCTAATGCATGAGAAATGGCAAGCAAACACAATAATTACATATCTGCAATCACGCAAGACGGTTCAAATAAGTGTCCGAGTGTTCGAATCCTAATGCTCGAGAAACGGCAGGTAAATGTCATAATTACATATCTTCTATCATGCAAGAGGGTTAGAATAAGTGTCCGAGTGTTTAAACCGTAATGCTTGAGACATGGCAAGTAAACACCAGAATTACATATCTGCAATCATGCAAGAGGGTCTGAATAAGTGTACGAGTGTTGAAATCCTAATGCAAGAGAAATGGCAACTAAACACCATAATTACATATCTGCCATCATGCGAGAGAGTCCGCGCATTTGTCCGAGTGTTTAAACCCTAATACAAGAGAAATGTCAAATAAACACCATAATTACATATCCGCCATCATGCAAGAGGGTCAGAATAAGTGTCTGAATGTTTAAACCCTGATGCATGAGAAATGGCAAGTAAACACCATAATTACATATCTGCCATCATGCAAGAGAGTCTGAACAAGTGTCTGAGAGTTTAAACCCTAATGGATGAGAAATGGAAAGTACACACCATATCTACATATCTGCCATCACGCAAGAGGATCTGAATAAGTGTCCGAGGGTTTAAACCCTAATGCATGTGAAATGGCAAGTAAACACCATTATTACGTATATGCCATCTTGCAAGAGGGTCTGAATAACTGTCCGAGAGTTTAAACCCTAATGGATCAGAAATGGCAAGTAAACACCATAATTACATATCTGCCATCACGCAAGAGGGTCGGAATAAGTGTCCGAATGTTTAACCCCAATGCTTGAGAAGTGGCAATTAAACACCATAATTACATATCTGCCAACATGCACGAGGGTCTGAATAACTGTCTGAGGGTTTAATCCCTAATGGATGAGAAATGGCAAGTAAACACCATAATTACATATCTGCCATCACGCAAGAGGGTCTGAATAAGTGTCCGAGTGCTTAAACCCTAATGCATGAGAAATGGCAACTAAACACCGTAATCACAAATCTGCCATCATGCAAGAGGGTCTGAATAAGTTTCTGAGTGTTTAAACCCTAATGCATGAGAAATGGCAAACAAACACCATAATTACATATCTGCTATCACGCAAGACGGTTCAAATAAGTGTCCAAGTGTTCGAATCCTAATGCTCGAGAAACGGCAGGTAAATGCCATGACTACATATCTTCCATCATGCAAGAGGGTCCGAATAAGTGTCCGAGTGTTTAAACCGTAATGCATGAGCAATGGAAAGCAAATACCATAATTACATATCTGCTATCACGCCAGACGGTTCAAATAAGTGTCCGAGTATTCGAATCCTAATGCTCGAGAAACGGCAGGTAAATGCCATAATTACATATCTTCCATTACGCAAGAGGGTCCGAATAAGTGTCCGAGTGTTTAAACCGTAACGCTTGAGACATGGCAAGTAAACACCATAATTACATATCTGCAATCATGCAAGAGGGTTCGAATAAGTGTACGAGTGTTTAAATCCTAATGCAAGAGAAATGGCAACTAAACACCATAACTACATATCTGCCATCATGCAAGAGAGTCCGAGTAATTGTCCGAGTTTTTAAACCCTAATGCATGAGAAATGGCAAGCAAACACCATAATTACATATCCGCTATCACGCAAGACGGTTCAAATAAGTGTCCGAGTGTTCGAATCCTAATGCCCGAGAAACGGCAGGTAAATGCCATAATTACATATCTGCCATCATGCAAGAGAGTCCGAGTAATTGTCCGAGTGTTTAAACCCTAATGCATGAGAAATGGCAAGTAAACACCATAATTACATATCTGCTATCATGCAAGAGGGTCGGAATAAGTGTCCGAGTGTTTAAAGCCTAATGCATGAGAAATGGCTGGTAAACACCATAATTACATATCTGCCATCATGCAAGGGAGTCTGAACAAGTGTCCGAGAGTTTAAACCCTAATGGATGAGAAATGGTAACTAAACACAATAATTACATATCTGCCATCACGGAAGAGGGTCTGAATAAGTGTCCGAGTGTTTAAACCCTAATGCATGAGAAATGGCAAGTAAACACCATAATTACAGATCTACCATCATACAAGAGTATCTGAATAACTGTCCGAGAGTTTAAACCCTAATGGATGAGAAATGGCAAGTAACCACCATAATTACATATCTGCCATCACGCAAGAGGGTCTGAATAAGTGTCCGAGTGTTTAAACCCTAATGCATGAGAAATGGCAACTAAACACCATAATTACATATCAGCCATCATGCAAGAGGGTCTGAATTACTTTCCGAGTGTTTAAACCCTAATGCATGAGAAATGGGAAGCAAACACCGTAATTACATTTCTGCTATCACGCAAGACGGTTCAAATAAGTGTCCGAGTGTTCGAATCCTAATGCTCGAGAAACGGCAGGTAAATGTCATAATTACATATCTTCCATCATGCAAGAGGGTCTGAATAAGTGTCCGAGTGTTTAAACCGTAATGCTTGAGAAATGGAAAGTAAACACCATAATTACATATCTGCAATCATGCAAGAGGGTCCGAATAAGTGTATATGTGTTTAAATCCTAATGCAAGAGAAATGGCAACTAAACACCATAATTACATATCTGCCATCATGCACGAGAGTCCGAGTCATTGTCCGAGTGTTTAAACCCTAATTCATGAGAAATGGCATGTAAACACCATAATTACATATCTGCCATCATGCAAGATGGTCGGAATAAGTGTCCGAGTGTTTAAACCCTAATGGATGAGAAATGGCAAGTAATACAATAATTACATATCTGCCATCATGCAAGAGAGTCTGAACAAGTGTCCAAGAGTTTAAACCATAATGGATGAGAAATGGCAAGTACACGCCATAATTACATATCTGCCATCACGCAAGAGGATCTGAATAAGTGTCCGAATGTTTAAACCCTAATGCATGAGAAATGGCAAGTAAACACCATAATTACATATCTGCCATCATGCAAGAGGGTCTGAATTACTGTCCGAGAGTTTAAACCCTAGTGGATGAGAAATGGCAAGTAAACACCATAATTACATATCTACCATCACGCAAGAGGGTCGGAATAAGTGTCCGAATGTTTAAACCCTAATGCATGAGAAATGGCAAATAAACACCATAATTACATATCGGCCATCATGCTAGAGGGTCTGAATAACTGTCTGAGAGTTTAAACCCTAATGGATGAGAAATGGCAAGTAAACACCATAATTACATATCTGCCATCACGCAAGAGGGTCTTAATAAGTGTCCGAGTGTTCAAACCCTAATGCATTAGAAATGGCAACTGGACACCACAATTACATATCTGCCATCATGCAAGAGGGTCTGAATAAGTTTCCGAGTGTTTATACCCTAATGCAAGAGAAATGGCAAGCAAACACCATAATTACTTATCCGTTATCACGCAAGACGGTTCAAATAAGTGTCCGAGTGTTCGAATCCTAATGCTCGAGAAACGGAAGGTAAATGTCATAATTACATATCTTCCATCATGCAAGAGGGTCCGAATAAGTGTCCGAGTGTTTAAACCGCAATGCTTGAGAAATGGCACGTAAACAGCATAATTACATATCTGCAATCATGCACGAGGGTCCGAATAAGTGTACGAGTGTTTAAATCCTAATGCAAGAGAAATGACAACTAAACACCACAATTACATATCTGCCATCATGCAAGAGAGTCCGAGTAATTGTCCGAGTGTTTAAACCCTAATGCATGAGAAATGGCAAATGAACACCATAATTATACATCTGCTATCATGCAAGAGGGTCGGAATAAGTGTCCGAGTGTTTAAACCCCAATGCATGAGAAAGGGCAAGTAAACACCATAATTACATATCTGCCATCATGCAAGTGGGTCTGAACAAGTGTATGAGAGTTTAAACCCTAATGGATGAGAAATGGCAAGTAAACAACATAATTGCATATCTGCCATCATGCAAGAGGGTCTGAACAAGTGTCCGAGAGTTTAAACCCTAATGGATGAGAAATGGCAAGTACACACCATAATTGCATATCTGCCATCACGCAAGAGGATCTGAATAAGTGTCCGAGGGTTTAAACCCTATTGCATGAGAAATGGCAAGTAAACACCATTATTACATATCTGCTATCATGCAAGAGGGTCTGAATAACAGCCCGAGAGTTTAAACCCTAATGGATGAGAAATGGCAGGTAAACACCATAATTACATATCAGCCAGCATGCAAGGGGGTCGGAATAAGTGTCCGAGTGTTTAACCCTAATGCATGAGAAGTGGCAAATAAACACCATAATTACATATCTGCCACCATGCACGAGGGTCTGAATAACTATCTGAGAGTTTAATCCCTAATGGTTGAGAAATGGCAGGTAAACACCATAATTACATATCTGCCATCACGCAAGAGGGTCTGAATAAGTGTCCGATTGTTTAAACCCTAATGCATGAGAAATGGCAACTAAACACCATAATCAAAAATCTGCCATCATGCAAGAGGGTCTGAATAAGTTTCTGAGTGTTTAAACCCTAATGCATGAGAAATTGCAAGCAAACACCATAATTACATATCTGCTGTCACGCAAGACGGTTCAAATAAGTGTCCAAGTCTTCGAATCCTAATGCTCGAGAAACGGCAGGTAAATGTCATAATTACATATCTTCCATCATGCAAAAGGGTCGGAATAAGTATCCGAGTGTTTAAACCCTAACGCATGAGAAATGGCAAGTACACACCATAATTACATATCTGGCATCATGCAAGAGAGTCCGAACAAGTGTCCGAGTGTTTAAACCCTAATGGATGAGAAATGGTAAGTAAACACCATAATTACAATTCTGCCATCACGGAAGAGGGTCTGAATAAGTGTCCGAGTGTTTAAACCCTAATGCATGAGAAATGGCATGAAAACACCATAATTACAGATCTACCATCATGCAAGAGGGCTGAATAACTGTCCGAGAGTTTAAACCATAATGGATGAGAAATGGAAAGTAAAGACCATAATTACATATCTGCCATCACGCAAGAGGGTCTGAATAAGTGTCCGAGTGTTCCAATCCAAATGCTCGAGAAACGGCAGGTAAATGTCATAATTACAAATCTTCCATCATGCAAGAGGGTCTGAATAAGTGTCCGAGTGTTTAAACCGTAATGCTTGAGAAATGGCAAGTAAACACCATAATTACATATCTGCAATCATGCAAGAGGGTCCGAATAAGTTTACATGTGTTTAAATCCTAATGCAAGAGAAATGGAAACTAAACACCATAATTACATATCTGCCATAATGCACGAGAGTCCGAGTAATTGTCCGAGTGTTTAAACCCGAATTCATGACAAAGTGCAAGTAAACACCATAATTACATATCTGCCATCATGCAAGAGGGTCGGAATAAGTGTCCGAGTGTTCAAACCCTAATGCGTGAGAAATGGCAAGTAAATACGATAATTACACATCTGCCATCATGCAAGAGAGTCTGAACAAGTGTCCGAGAGTTTGAACCCTAGTGGATGAGAAATGGCAAGTACACGCCGAAATTACATATCTGCCATCACGCAAGAGGATCTGAATAAGTGTCTGAGAGATTAAACCCTAATGCATGAGAAATGGCAAGTACACACCATAATTACATATCTGCCACCATGCGAGAGAGTCTGAATTATTGTCCGAGAGTTTAAACCCTAATGGATGAGAAATGGCAAGTAAACACCATAATTACATATCTGCCATCACGCAAGAGGGTCGGAATAAGTGTCCGAGTGTTTAAACCCTAATGTATGAGAAATGGCAAATAAACACCATAATTACATATCTGCCATCATGGTAGAGGGTCTGAATAACTGTCAGAGAGTTTAAACCCTAATGGATGAGAAATGGCAAGTAAACAGCATAATTACATATCTGCCATCACGCAAGAGGGTCTGAAAAAGTATCCGAGTGTTTAAACCCTAATGCATGAGAAATGGAAACTACACACCACAATTACATATCTGCCATCATGCAAGAGGGTCTGAATAAGTTTCCGAGTGTTTAAACTCTAATGGAAGAGAATTGGCAAGCAAATACCATAATTACATATCTGCTATCACGCAAGACGGTTCATATAAGTGTCCGAGTGTTCGAATCCTAATGCTCGAGAAACGGCAGGTAAATGTCACAATTACGTATCTTCCATCATGCAAGAGGGTCCGAATAAGTGTACGAGTGTTTAAACCGTCATGCTTGAGAAATGGCAAGTAAACAACATAATTACATATCTGCAATGACGCAAGAGGGTTCGAATAATTGTACGAGTGTTTAATTCCTAATGCAAGAGAAATGACAACTAAACACCATAATTACATATCTGCCATCATGCAAGAGAGTCCGAGTAATTGTCCAAGTGTTTAAACCGTAATGCATGAGAAATGGCAAATGAACACCACAATTATGTATCTGCTATCATGCAAGAGGGTCGGAATGAGTGTCTGAGTGTTTAGACCCAAATGCATGAGAAATGGCAAGTAAACACCATAATTACATATCTGCCATCATGCAAGAGGGTCTGAACAATTGTCTGAGAGTTTAAACCCTAATGGAAGACAAATGGCAACTAAACACCATAATTACATATCTGCCATCACGCAAGAGGGTCTGAATAAGTGTCCGAGTGTTTAAACCCTAATGCTTGAGAAATGGCACGTAAACACCATAATTGCATATCTGCCATCACGCAAGAGGATCTGAATAAGTGTCCGAGTGTTTAAACCCTAATGCAAGAGAAATGGCAACTAAACACCATAATTACATATCTGCCATCACGCAAGAGGGTCGGAATAAGTGTCCGAGTGGTTAAACCCCAATGCATGAGAAATGGCAAGCAAACACCATAATTACATATCTGCTATCACGCAAGACGGTTCAAATAAGTGTCCGAGTGTTTGAATCCAAATGCTCGAGAAACGGCAGGTAAATGTCATAATTACATATCTTCCATCATGCAGGTGGGCCCGAATAAGTGTTCAAGTGTTTAAACCGTAATGCTTGAGAAATGGCAAGTAAACACCATAATTACATATCTGCAATCACTCAAGAGGGTCCGAATAAGTGTACAAGTGTTTAAATCCTAATGCAAGAGAAATGGCAACTAAACACCATAATTACATATCTGCCATCACGCAAGAGAGTCCGAGTAATTGTCCGAGTGTTTAAACCCTAATGCATGAGAAATGGCAAATGAACACCATAATTATGTATCTGCTATCATGCAAGAGGGTCGGAATAAGTGTCCGAGTGTTTAAACCCTAATGCATGAGAAATGGCAAGTAAACACCATAATTACATATCTGCCATCACGCAAGAGTGTCGGAATAAGTGTCCGAGTGTTTAAACCCTAATGCATGAGAAATGGCAAATAAACACCATAATTACATATCTGCCATCATGCTAGAGGGTCTGAATAACTGTCAGAGAGTTTAAACCCAAATGGATGAGAAATGGCAAGTAAACACCATAATTACATATCTCCCATCACGCAAGAGGGCCTGAATAAGTATCCGAGTGTTTAAACGCTAATGCATGAGAAATGGCAACTACACACCACAATTACATATCTGCCATCATGCAAGAGGGTCTGAATAAGTTTCCGAGTGTTTAAACTCTAATGCAAGAGAATTGGCAAGCAAATACCATAATTACATATCTGCTATCACGCAAGACAGTTCAAATAAGTGTCCGAGTGTTCGAATCCTAATGCTCGAGAAACGGCAGGTAAATGTCACAATTACGTATCTTCCATTATGCAAGAGGGTCCGAATAAGTGTCCGAG
The DNA here is from genome assembly GCF_055761805.1 of Camellia sinensis. Classification (NCBI taxonomy): domain Eukaryota; kingdom Viridiplantae; phylum Streptophyta; class Magnoliopsida; order Ericales; family Theaceae; genus Camellia; species Camellia sinensis. The sequence goes on along the minus strand of NW_028129474.1, from coordinate 9,640,228 downwards.
TGTTTAAACCGTCATGCTTGAGAAATGGCAAGTAAACACCATAATTACATATCTGCAATCACGCAAGAGGGTTCGAATAATTGTACGAGTGTTTAAATCCTAATGCAAGAGAAATGACAACTAAACACCATAATTACATATCTGCCATCCTGCAAGAGAGTCCGAGTAATTGTCCGAGTGTTTAAACCCTAATGCATGAGAAATGGCAAATGAACACCATAATTATGTATCTGCTATCATGCAAGAGGGTCGGAATAAGTGTCTGATTGTTTAAACCCTAATGCTTGAGAAATGGCACGTAAACACCATAATTACATATCTGCCATCAAGCAAGAGGATCTGAATAAGTGTCCGAGTGTTTAAACCCTAATGCAAGAGAAATGGCAACTAAACACCATAATTACATATCTGCCATCACGCAAGAGGGTCGGAATAAGTGTCCGAGTGTTTAAACCCTAATGCATGAGAAATGGCAAGCAAACACCATAATTACATATCTGCTATCACGCAAGACGGTTCAAATAAGTGTCCGAGTGTTCGAATCCAAATGCTCGAGAAACGGCAGGTAAATGTCATAATTACATATCTTCCATCATGCAGGAGGGCCCAAATAAGTGTTAAAGTGTTTAAACCGTAATGCTTGAGAAATGGCAAGTAAACACCATAATTACATATCTGCAATCACTCAAGAGGGTCCGAATAAGTGTACAAGTGTTTAAATCCTAATGCAAGAGAAATGGCAACTAAACACCATAATTACATATCTGCCATCATGCAAGAGAGTCCGAGTAATTGTCCAAGTGTTTAAACCCTAATTCATGAGAAATGGCAAGTAAACACCATAATTACATATCTGCCATCATGCAAGAGGGTCGGAATAAGTGTCCGAGTGTTTAAACCCTAATGCATGAGAAATGGCAAATAAACACCATAATTACATATCTGCCATCATGCAAGAGAGTCTGAACAAGTGTCCAAGAGTTTAAACCCTAATGGATGAGAAATGGCAAGTACACACCATAATTACATATCTGCCATCACGCAAGAGGATCTGAATAAGTGTCCGAGTGTTTAAACCCTAATGCATGAGAAATGGCAAGTAAACACCATAATTACATATCTGCCATCATGCAAAAGGGTCTGAATTACTGTCCGAGAAACCCTAATGGATGAGAAATGGCAAGTAAACACCATAATTACATATCTGCCATCACGCAAGATGGTCGGAATAAGTGTCCGAGTGTTTAAACCCTAATGCATGAGAAATGGCAAGTAAACACCATAATTACATATCTGCCATCATGCTAGGGGGTCTGAATAACTGTCTAAGAGTTTAAACCCTAATGGATGAGAAATGGCAAGTAAACACCATAATTACATATCTGCCATCACGCAAGAGTGTCTGAATAAGTTTCCGAGTGTTTAAACTCTAATGCATGAGAAATGGAAAACAAACACCATAATTACATAGCTGCTATCACGCAAGAAGGTTCAAAGAAGTGTCTGAGTGTTCGAATCCTAATGCTCGAGAAACGGCAGGTAAATGTCATAATTACATATCTTCCATCATGCAGGAGGGTCCGAATAAGTGTCCAAGTGTTTAAAGCGTAATGCTTGAGAAATGGCAAGTAAACACCATAATTGCATATCTGCAATCATGCAAGAGGGTCCGAATAAGTGTACAAGTGTTCAAATCCTAATGCAAGAGAAATGGCAACTAAACACCATAATTACATATCTGCCATCATGCAAGAGAGTCCGAGAAATTGTCCAAGTGTTTAAACCCTAATTCATGAGAAATGGCAAGTAAACACCATAATTACATATTTGCCATCATGCAAGAGGGTCGGAATAAGTGTCCGAGTCTTTAAACCCTAATGCATGAGAAATATCAAGTAAACACCATAATTACATATCTGCCATCATGCAAGAGTGTCTGAACAAGTGTCCGAGAGTTTAAACCCTAATGGATGAGAAATGGCAAGTACACGCCATAATTACATATCTGCCATCACGCAAGAGGATATGAATAAGTGTCCGGGTGTTTAAACCCGAATGCATGAGAAAATGGCAAGTAAACACCATAATTACATATCTGCCATCATGCAAGAGGGTCTGAATTACTGTCCGAGTGTTTAAACCCTAATGGATGAGAAATGGCAAGTAAACACCATAATTACATATCTGCCATCACGCAAGAGGGTCGGAATAAGTGTCCGAGTGTTTAAACCCTAAGGCATGAGAAATGTCAAGTAAACACCATAATTACATATCTGCCATCATGCAAGAGTGTCTGAACAAGTGTCCGAGAGTTTAAACCCTAATGGATGAGAAATGGCAAGTACAAGCCATAATTACATATCTGCCATCACGCAAGAGGATATGAATAAGTGTACGAGTGTTTAAATCCTAATGCAAGAGAAATGGCAACTAAACACCATAATTACATATCTGCCATCATGCAAGGGAGTCCGAGTAATTGTCCGAGGGTTTGAACCCTAATCCATGAGAAATGGCAAGTAAACACCATAATTACATATCTGCCATCATGCAAGACAGTCTGAACAAGTGCTCGAGAGTTTAAACCCTAATGGATGAGAAATGGCAAGTAAACACCATAATTACATATCTGCCATCACGCAAGAGAGTCTGAATAAGTGTCCGAGTGTTTAAACCCTAATGCATGAGAAATGGCAAGTAAACACCATAATTACATATCTGCCATCACGCAAGAGGGTCTGAATAAGTGTTTGAGTGTTTAAACCCTAATGCATGAGAAATGGAAAGTAAACACCATAATTACATATCTGCCTACATGCATGAGGGTCTGAACAAGTGTCTTAGAGTTTAAACCCTAATGGATTAGAAATGGCAAGTAAACACCATAATTACATATCTGCCATCACACAAGAGGGTCTGAATAAGTGTCGGAGTGTTTAAACCCTAATGCATGAGAAATGGCAAGTAAACACCGTAATTACATACCTGCCATCACGCAAGAGGGTCTGAATAACTGTCCGAAAGTTTAAACCCTAATGCATGAGAAATGGCAAACAAATACCATAATTACATATCTGCCATCACGCAAGAGGGTCTGAATAAGTGTCTGAGTGTTTAAACCCTAATGCATGAGAAATGGCAAGTAAACACCATAGTTAAATATCTGCCATCATGCAACAGGGCCTGAATAACTATCGGAGTGTTTAAACCCTAATGGATGAGAAATGGCAAGTAAACACCATAATTACATATCTACTATCACGCAAGAGGGCCGGAATAAGTGTCCAAGTGTTTAAAGCGTAATGCTTGAGAAATGGCAAGTAAACACCATAATTGCATATCTGCAATCATGCAAGAGGGTCCGAATAAGTGTACAAGTGTTTAAATCCTAATGAAAGATAAATGGCAACTAAACACAATAATTACATATCTGCCATCATGCAAGAGAGTCCGAGTAATTGTCCAAGTGTTTAAACCCTAATTCATGAAAAACGGCAAGTAAACACCATAATTACATATCTGCCACCATGCAAGAGGGTCGGAATAAGTATCCGAGTGTTTAAACCCTAATGCATGAGAAATGTCAAGTAAACACCATAATTACATATCTGCCATCATGCAAGAGTGTCTGAACAAGTGTCCGAGAGTTTAAACCCTAATGGATGAGAAATGGCAAGTACACGCCATAATTACATATCTGCCATCACGCAAGAGGATATGAATAAGTGTCCGGGTGTTTAAACCCTAATGCATGAGAAAATGGCAAGTAAACACCATAATTACATATCTGCCATCATGCAAGAGGGTCTGAATTACTGTCCGAGTGTTTAAACCCTAATGGATGAGAAATGGCAAGTAAACACCATAATTACATATCTGCCATCACGCAAGAGGGTCGGAATAAGTGTCTGAGTGTTTAAACCCTAAGGCATGAGAAATGTCAAGTAAACACCATAATTACATATCTGCCATCATGCAAGAGTGTCTGAACAAGTGTCCGAGAGTTTAAACCCTAATGGATGAGAAATGGCAAGTACAAGCCATAATTACATATCTGCCATCACGCAAGAGGATATGAATAAGTGTACGAGTGTTTAAATCCTAATGCAAGAGAAATGGCAACTAAACACCATAATTACATATCTGCCATCATGCAAGGGAGTCCGAGTAATTGTCCGAGGGTTTAAACCCTAATCCATGAGAAATGGCAAGTAAACACCATAATTACATATCTGCCATCATGCAAGACAGTCTGAACAAGTGCTCGAGAGTTTAAACCCTAATGGATGAGAAATGGCAAGTAAACACCATAATTATATATCTGCCATCACGCAAGAGAGTCTGAATAAGTGTCCGAGTATTTAAACCCTAATGCATGAGAAATGGCAAGTAAACACCATAATTACATATCTGCCATCACGCAAGAGGGTCTGAATAAGTGTCTGAGTGTTTAAACCCTAATGCATGAGAAATGGCAAGTAAACACCATAATTACATATCTGCCTACATGCATGAGGGTCTGAACAAGTGTCTTAGAGTTTAAACCCTAATGGATTAGAAATGGCAAGTAAACACCATAATTACATATCTGGCATCACACAAGAGGGTCTGAATAAGTGTCGGAGTGTTTAAACCCTAATGCATGAGAAATGGCAAGAAACACCGTAATTACATACCTGCCATCACGCAAGAGGGTCTGAATAACTGTCCGAAAGTTTAAACCCTAATGCATGAGAAATGGCAAGCAAATACCATAGTTACATATCTACAATCACGCAAGAGGGTCTGAATAAGTGTCTGAGTGTTTAAACCCTAATGCATGAGAAATGGCAAGTAAACACCATAGTTACATATCTGCCATCATGCAAGAGGGCCTGAATAACTATCCGAGTGTTTAAACCCTAATGGATGAGAAATGGCAAGTAAACACCATAATTACATATCTACTATCATGCAAGAGGGCCGGAATAAGTGTCCAAGTGTTTAAAGCGTAATGCTTGAGAAATGGCAAGTAAACACCATAATTGCATATCTGCAATCATGCAAGAGGGTCCGAATAAGTGTACAAGTGTTTAAATCCTAATGAAAGAGAAATGGCAACTAAACACCATAATTACATATCTGCCATCATGCAAGAGAGTCCGAGTAATTGTGCAAGTGTTTAAACCCTAATTCATGAGAAATGGCAAGTAAACACCATAATTACATATCTGCCATCATGCAAAAGGGTCGGAATAAGTGTCCGAGTGTTTAAACCCTAATGCATGAGAAATGTCAAGTAAACACCATAATTACATATCTGCCATCACGCAAGAGTGTCTGAACAAGTGTCCGAGAGTTTAAACCCTAATGGATGAGAAATGGCAAGTACACGCCATAATTACATATCTGCCATCACGCAAGAGGATATGAATAAGTGTCCGGGTGTTTAAACACTAATGCATGAGAAAATGGCAAGTAAACACCATAATTACATATCTGCCATCATGCAAGAGGGTCTGAATTACTGTCCGAGTGTTTAAACCCTAATGGATGAGAAATGGCAAGTAAACACCATAATTACATATCTGTCATCACGCAAGAGGGTCGGAATAAGTGTCCGAGTGTTTAAACCCTAAGGCATGAGAAAATGTCAAGTAAACACCATAATTACATATCTGCTATCATGCAAGAGTGTCTGAACAAGTGTCCGAGAGTTTAAACCCTAATGGATGAGAATTGGCAAGTACAAGCCATAATTACATATCTGCCATCACGCAAGAGGATATGAATAAGTGTCCGAGTGTTTAAATCCTAATGCAAGAGAAATGGCAACTAAACACCATAATTACATATCTGCCATCATGCAAGAGGGTCTGAATAAGTGTCCGAGTGTTTAAACCCTAATGCATGAGAAATGGCAAGTAAACACCACAATTACATATCTGCCATCACGCAAGAGGGTCTGAATAAGTGTCTGAGTGTTTAAACCCTAATGCATGAGAAATGGCAAGTAAACACCATAATTACATAACTGCCTACATGCAAGAGGGTCTGAACAAGTGTCTTAGAGTTTATACCCTAATGGATTAGAAATAGCAAGTAAACACCATAATTACATATCTGCCATCACACAATAGGGTCTGAATAAGTGTCGGAGTGTTTAAACCCTAATGCATGAGAAATGGCAAGTAAACACCGTAATTACATACCTGCCATCACGCAAGAGGGTCTGAATAACTGTCCGAAAGTTGAAACCCTAATGCATGAGAAATGGCAAGCAAATACCATAATTACATATCTGCCATCACGCAAGAGGGTCTGAATAAGTGTCTGAGTGTTTAAACCCTAATGCATGAGAAATGGCAAGTAAACACCATAGTTACATATCTGCCATAATGCAAGAGGGCCTGAATAACTATCCGAGTGTTTAAACCCTAATGGATGAGAAATGGCAAGTAAATACCATAATTACATATCTGCTATCATGCAAGAGGGCCGGAATAAGTGTCCGAGTGTTTAAAGCCTAATGCATGAGAAATGGCAAGCAAACACCATGATTACATATCTGCCCTCATGCAAGAGAGTGTGAACAAGTGTCCGAGAGTTTAAACCCTACTGGATGAGAAATGGCGAGCAAACACCATAATTACATATCTGCTATCACGCAAGACGGTTCAAATAAGTGTCTGAGTGTTTGAATCCTAATGCTCGAGAAACGGCAGGTAAATGTCATAATTACATATCTTCCATCATGCAAGAGGGTCCGAATAAGTGTCCGAGTGTTTAAACCGTAATGCATGAGAAATGGCAAGTAAACACCATAATTACATATCTGCAATGATGCAAGAGAGACCAAATAAGTGTACGAGTGTTTAAATCCTAAAGCAAGGGAAATGGCAACTAAACACCATAATTACATATCTGCCATCATACAAGATAGTCCGAGTAATTGTCCGAGTGTTTCAACCCTAATGCATTAGAAATGCCAAATCAACACCACAATTATATATCTGCTATCATGCAAGCGGGTCGGAATAAGTGTCCGAGTGTTTAAACCCTAATGCAGGAGAAATGGCAATTAAACACTATAATTATATATCTGCCATCATGCAAGAGGGTCTGAACAAGTGTCTGAGAGTTTAAACCCTAATGGATGAGAAATGGCAAGTAAACACCATAATTACATATCTGCCATCAAGCAAGAGGGTCTGAATAAGTGTCCTAGTGTTTAAACCCTAATCCATGAGAAATGGCAAGTAAACCCCATAATTACATACCTGCCATCACGCAAGAGGGTCTGAATAAATGTTCGAGTGTTTAAACCCTAATGCATGAGAAATGGCAACTAAACACCATAATTACATATCTGCCATCAAGCAAGAGGGTCTGAATAAGTTTCCGAGTGTTTAAACCCTAACGCATGAGAAATAACAGGCAAACAACATAATTACATATCTGCTATCACGCAAGACGGTTCAAATAAGTGTACGAGTGCTCGAATCCTAATGCTCGAGAAACGACAGGTAAATGTCATAATTACATATCTTCTATCATGCAAGAGGGTCCGAATAAGTGTTCCAGTGTTTAAACCGGAATGCTTGAGAAATGGCAAGTAAACACCATAATTACATCTCTGCAATCATGCAAGAGGGTCCGAATAAGCGTACAAGTGTTTAAATCCTAATGCAAGAGAAATGGCAAGTAAACACCATAATTACATATCTGCCATCATGCAAGAGAGTCCGAGTAATTGTCCAAGTGTTTAAACTCTAATGGATGAGAAATGGCAAATGAACACCGTAATTATATATCTGCTATCGTGCAAGAGGGTCGGAATAAGTGTTCGAGTGTTTAAACCCAAATGCATGAGAAATGGCAAGAAAACACCATAATTACATATCTGCCATCATGGAAGAGAGTCTGAACAAGTGTTCGAGAGTTTAAACCCTAATGGATGAGAAATGGCAAGTAAACACCATAATTACATATCTGCCATCACGCAAGATGGTCTGAATAAGTGTCCAAGTGTTTAAACCCGAATGCATGAGAAATGTCAAGTAAACACCATAGTTACATATCTGCCATCACACAAGAGGATGTGAATAAGTGTCCGAGTGTTTAAACCCTAATGCATGAGAAATGGCAATTAAACACCATAATTACATATCTGCCATCACGCAAGATGGTCTGAATAAGTGTCCGAGTGTTTAAACCCTAATGCTTGAGAAATGGCACGTAAACACCATAATTACATATCTGCCATCACGCAAGAGGATCTGAATAAGTGTCCGAGTGTTTAAACCCTAATGCAAGAGAAATGGCAACTAAACACCATAATTACATATCTGCCATCACGCAAGAGGGTCAGAATAAGTGTCCGAGTGTTTAAACCCTAATGCAGGAGAAATGGCAAATAAACACCATAATTACATATCTGCCATCATGCAAGAGGGTCTGAATAACTGTCTGAGAGTTTAAACCCTAATGGATGAGAAAATGTCATGTAAACACCATAATTACATATCTGCCATCACGCAAGAGGGTCTGAATAAGTGTCCGGGTGTTTAAACTTTAATGCATGAGAAATGGCAAATAAACACCATAATTACATATCTGCCATCACGCAAGAGGGTCTGAATAACTGTCTGAGAGTTTAAACCCTAATGGATGAGAAATGGCATGTAAACACCATACTTACATATCTGCCATCACGCAAGAGGGTCGGAATAAATGTCCGTGTGTTTAAACCCTAATGCATGAGAAATGGCAAATAAACACCATAATTACATATCTACCATCATGCAAGAGGGTCTGAATAGCTGTCTGAGAGTTTAAACCCTAATGGATGACAAATGGCATGTAAACACCATAATTACATATCTGCCATCACGCAAGAGGGTCTGAATAAGTGTCCGAGTGTTTAAACCCTAATGCATGAGAAATGGCAGCTAAACACCATAATTACATATCTGCCATCATAAAAGAGGGTCGGAATAAGTTTCTGAGTGTTTAAACCCTAATGAATGAGAAATTGAAAGCAAACATCATAATTACATATCTACTATCACGCAAAACGGTTCAAATAAGTGTCCGAGTGTTCAAATCCTAATGCTCGAGAAACGGCAGGTAAATGTCATAATTACATACCTTCCATCATGCAAGAGGGTCCGAATAAGTGTCCGAGTATTTAAACCGTAATGCTTGAGACTTGGCAAGTAAACACCATAATTACATATCTGCAATCATGCAAGAGGGTCCGAATAAGTGTACGAGTGTTTAAATCCTAATGCAAGAGAAATGGCAACTAAACACCATAATTACATATCTGCCATCATGCAAGAGAGTCCGAGTAAGTGTCCGAGTGTTTAAACCCGAATGCATGAGAAATGGCAAGTAAACTCCATAATTACATATCTGCCATCATGCAAGAGAGTCTGAACAAGTGTTTGAGAGTTTAAACCCTAATGGATGAGAAATGGCAAGTAAACACCATAATTACATATCTGCCATCACGCAAGAGGGTCTGAATAAGTGTCCGAGTGTTTAAACCCTAATGCATGATAAATGTCAAGTAAACACCATAATTACATATCTACCATCATGCAAGAGGGTCTGAATAAGTGTCCGAGTGTTTAAACCCTAATGCATGAGAAATGGCAAGTAAACACCATAATTACATATCTGCCATCATGCAAGAGAGTCTGAACAAGTGTTCGAGAGTTTAAACCCTAATCGATGGGAAATGGCAAGTAACCACCATAATTATATATCTGCCATCACGCAAGAGGGTCTGAATAAGTGTCCGAGTGTTTAAACCCGAATGCATGAGAAATGGCAAGTAAACACCATAATTACATATCTGCCATCGTGCAAGAGAGTCTGAACAAGTGTTCGAGAGTTTAAACCCTAATGGATGAGAAATGGCAAGTAAACACCATAATTACATATCTGCCATCACGCAAGAGGATCTGAATAAGTGTCTGAGTGTTTATACCCTAATGCATGAGAAATGGCAAGTAAATACCATAATTACATATCTGCCATCAAGCAAGAGGGTTTGAATAACTGTCCGAGAGTTTAAACCTTAATGGATGAGAAATGGCAAGTAAACACCATAATTACATATCTGCCATCACGCAAGAGGGTCGGACTAAGTGTCCGAGTGTTTAAACCCTAATGCATGATAAATGGCAAATAAACACCATAATTACATATCTGCCATCATGCAAGAGGGTCTGAGTAACTGTCTGAGAGTTTAAACCCTAATGGATGAGAAATGCCAAGTAAACACCATAATTACATATCTGCCATCACGCAAGAGGGTCTGAATAAGTGTCCGAGTGTTTAAACCCTAATGCATGAGAAATGGCAAGTAAACACCATAATTACATATCTGCCATCATGCACGAGGGTCAGAAAAAGTGCCTTGGAGTTTAAATCCTAATGGATGAGAAATGGCAAGTAAACACGATAATTACAAATCTGCCATCACGCAAGAGGGTCTGAATAACTGTCTGAGTGTTTAAACCCTAATGCATGAGAAATGGCAAGTAAACACCATAACTGCATACCTGCCATCACGCAAGAGGGTCTGAATAACTGTCCGAAAGTTTAAACCCTAATGCATGAGAACTGGCAAGTAAACACCATAATTACATATCTGCCATCACGCCAGAAGGTCTGAATAAGTGTTCGAGTGTTCAAACCCTAATGCATGAGAAATGGCAAGTAAACACCATAATTACATATCTGCCATCATGCAAGAGAGTCTGAACAAGTGTCCGAGAGTTTAAACCCTAATGGATGAGAAATGGAAAGTACACACCATAATTACATATCTGCCATCACGCAAGAGGATCTGAATAAGTGTCCGAGGGTTTAAACCCTATTGCATGAGAAATGGCAAGTAAACACCATTATTACATATCTGCTATCATGCAAGAGGGTCTGAATAACAGCCCGAGAGTTTAAACCCTAATGGATGAGAAATGGCAGGTAAACACCATTATTACATATTTGCCATCACGCAAGAGGGTCAGAATAAGTGTCCGAGTGTTTAACCCTAATGCATGAGAAGTGGCGAATAAACACCATAATTACATATCTGCCACCATGCACGACGGTCTGAATAATTATCTGAGAGTTTAATCCCTAATGGTTGAGAAATGGCAGGTAAACACCATAATTACATATCTGCCATCACGCAAGAGGGTCTGAATAAGTGTCCGATTGTTTAAACCCTAATGCATGAGAAATGGCAACTAAACACCGGAATCAAAAATCTGCCATCATGCAAGAGGGTCTGAATAAGTTTCTGAGTGTGTAAACCCTAATGCATGAGAAATGGCAAGCAAACACCATAATTACATATCTGCTATCACGCAAGACGGTTCAAATAAGTGTCCAAGTCTTCGAATCCTAATGCTCGAGAAAGGGCAGGTAAATGTCATAATTACATATCTTCCATCATGCAAGAGGGTCCGAATAAGTGTCCGAGTGTTTAAACCATAATGCATGAGAAATGGCAGGCAAACACCATAATTACATAGCTGCTATCACGCCAGACGGTTCAAATAAGTGTCCGAGTGTTCGAATCCTAATGCTCGAGAAACGGCAGGTAAATGTCATAATTACGTATCTTTCATCACGCAAGAGGGTCAGAATAAGTGTCCGAGTGTTTAAATCGTAACGCTTGAGACATGGCAAGTGAACACCATAATTACATATCTGCAATCACGCAAGAGGGTCTGAATAAGTGTACGAGTGTTTAAATCCTAATGCAAGAGAAATGGCAACTAAACACCGTAATTACATATCTGCCATCATGCAAGAGAGTCCGAGTAATTGTCCGAGTGTTTAAACCCTAATGCATGAGAAATGGCAAGCAAACACCATAATTACATATCTGCCATCATACAAGAGGGTCTGAATAACGGTCCGAGAGTTTAAATCCTAATGGATGAGAAATGGCAAGTAAACACCATAATTACATATCTGTTATAATGCAAGAGGGTCGGAATAAGTGTCCGATTGTTTAAACCCTAATGCATGAGAAATGGCAAGTAAATACCATAATTACATATCTGGCATCATGCAAGAGAGTCTGAACAAGTGTCCGAGTGTTTAAACCCTAATGGATGAGAAATGGTAAGTAAACACCATAATTACATTTCTCCCATCACGGAAGAGGGTCTGAATAAGTGTCCGAGTGTTTAAACCCTAATGCATGAGAAATGGCAAGTAAACAACATAATTACAGATCTACCATCATGCAAGAGGGTCTGAATAACTGTCCGAGAGTTTAAACCATAATGGATGAGAAATGGCAAGTAAAGACCATAATTACATATCTGCCATCACGCAAGAGGGTCTGAATAAGTGTCCGAGTGTTCCAATCCAATTGCTCGAGAAACGGCAGGTAAATGTCATAATTACATATCTTCCATCATGCAAGAGGCTCTGAATAAGTGTCCGAGTGTTTAAACTGTAATGCTTGAGAAATGGCAAGTAAACACCATAATTACATATTTGCAATCATGCAAGAGCGTCCGAATAAGTGTACAAGTCTTTAAATCCTAATGCAAGAGAAATGGCAACTAAACACCATAATTACATATCTGCCATCATGCAAGAGAGTCCGAGTAATTGTCCAAGTGTTTAAACCCTAATGCATGAGAAATGGCAAGTAAACAACATAATTACAGATCTACCATCATGCAAGAGGGTCTGAATAACTGTCCGAGAGTTTAAACCATAATGGATGAGAAATGGCAAGTAAAGACCATAATTACATATCTGCCATCACGCAAGAGGGTCTGAATAAGTGTCCGAGTGTTCCAATCCAATTGCTCGAGAAACGGCAGGTAAATGTCATAATTACATATCTTCCATCATGCAAGAGGCTCTGAATAAGTGTCCGAGTGTTTAAACTGTAATGCTTGAGAAATGGCAAGTAAACACCATAATTACATATTTGCAATCATGCAAGAGGGTCCGAATAAGTTTACATGTGTTTAAATCCTAATGCAAGAGAAATGGCAACTAAACACCATAATTACATATATGCCATCATGCAAGAGGGTCGTAATAAGTGTCCGAGTGTTCAAACCCTAATGCATGAGAAATGGCAAGTAAATACGATAATTACACATCTGTCATCATGCAAAAGAGTCTGAACAAGTGTCCGAGTGTTTAAACCCTAGTGGATGAGAAATGGCAAGTACACGCCATAATTACATATCTGCCATCACGCAAGAGGATCTGAATAAGTGTCTGAGTGTTTAAACCCTAATGCATGAGAAATGGCAAGTAAACACCATAATTACATATCTGCCATCACGCAAGAGGGTCGGAATAAGTGTCCGAGTGTTTAAACCCTAATGCATGACAAATGGCAAATAAACACCATAATTACATATCTGCCATCATGCTTGAGGGTCTGAATAACTGTCAGAGAGTTTAAACCCTAATGGATGAGAAACGGCAAGTAAATAGCATAATTACATATCTGCCATCACGCAAGAGGGTCTGAATGAGTATCCGAGTGTTTAAACCCTAATGCATGAGAAATGGCAACTACACACCACAATTACATATCTGCCATCATGCAAGAGGGTCTGAATAAGTTTCCGAGTGTTTAAACTCTAATGCAAGAGAATTGGCAAGCAAATACCATAGTTACATATCTGCTATCACGCAAGACGGTTCAAATAAGTGTCCAAGTGTTCGAATCCTAATGCTCGAGAAACGGCAGGTAAATGTCACAATTACGTATCTTCCACCATGCAAGAGGGTCCGAATAGGTGTCCGAGTGTTTAAACCGTCATGCTTGAGAAATGGCAAGTAAACACCATAATTACATATCTGCAATCACGCAAGAGGGTCCGAATAATTGTACGAGTGTTTAAATCCTAATGCAAGAGAAATGACAACTAAACACCATAATTACATATCTGCCATCACGCAAGAGAGTCCGAGTAATTGTCCGAGTGTTTAAACCCTAATGCATGAGAAATGGCAAATGAACACCATAATTATGTATCTGCTATCATGCAAGAGGGTTGGAATAAGTGTCTGAGTGTTTAAACCCAAATGCATGAGAAATGGCAAGTAAACACCATAATTACATATCTGCCATCATGCAAGAGGGCCTGAACAATTGTCTGAGAGTTTAAACCCTAATGGAAGACAAATGGCAAGTAAACACCATAATTACATATCTGCCATCACGCAAGATGGTCTGAATAAGTGTCCGAGTGTTTAAACCCTAATGCTTGAGAAATGGCACGTAAACACCATAATTACATATCTGCCATCACGCAAGAGGATCTGAATAAGTGTCCGAGTGTTTAAACCCTAATGCAAGAGAAATGGCAACTAAACACCATAATTACATATCTGCCATCATGCAAGAGGGTCGGAATAAGTGTCCGAGTGTTTAAACCCTAATGCATGAGAAATGGCAAGCAAACACCATAATTACATATCGGCTATCACGCAAGACGGTTCAAATAAGTGTCCGAGTGTTCGAATCCAAATGCTCGAGAAACGGCAGGTAAATGTCATAATTACATATCTTCCATCATGCAGGAGGGCCCGAATAAGTGTTCAAGTGTTTAAACCGTAATGCTTGGGAAATGGCAAGTAAACACCATAATTACATATCTGCAATCACTCAAGAGCGTCCGAATAAGTGTACAAGTCTTTAAATCCTAATGCAAGAGAAATGGCAACTAAACACCATAATTACATATCTGCCATCATGCAAGAGAGTCCGAGTAATTGTCCAAGTGTTTAAACCCTAATTCATGAGAAATGGAAAGTAAACACCATAATTACATATCTGCCATCATGCAAGAGGGTCGGAATAAGTGTCCGAGTGTTTAAACCGTAGTGCATGAGAAATGGCAAGTAAACACCATAATTACATAACTGCCATCATGCAAGAAAGTCTGAACAAGTGTCCAAGAGTTTAAACCCTAATGGATGGGAAATGGCAAGTACACGCCATAATTACATATCTGCCATCACGCAAGAGGATCTGAATAAGTGTCCGAGTGTTTAAACCCTAATGCATGAGAAATGGCAAGTAAACACCATAATTACATATCTGCCATCATGCAAGAGGGTCTGAATTACTGTCCGAGAGTTTAAACCCTAATGGATGAGAAATGGCAAGTAAACACCATAATTACATATCTGCCATCACGCAAGAGGGTCGGAATAAGTGTCCGAGTGTTTAAACCCTAATGCATGAGAAATGGCAAATAAACACCATAACTACATATCTGCCATCATGCTAGGGGGTCTGAATAACTATCTAAGAGTTTAAACCCTAATGGATGAGAAACGGCAAGTAAACACCATAATTACATATCTGCCATCACGCAAGAGTGTCTGAATAAGTTTCCGAGAGTTTAAACCCTAATGCATGAGAAATGGCAAACAAACACCATAATTACATATCTGCTATCACGCAAGAAGGTTCAAATAAGTGTCTGAGTGTTCGAATCCTAATGCTCGAGAAACGGCAGGTAAATGTCAGAATTACATATCTTCCATCATGCAGGAGGGTCCGAATAAGTGTCCAAGTGTTTAAAGCGTAATGCTTGAGAAATGGCAAGTAAACACCATAATTGCATATCTGCAATAATGCAAGAGGGTCCGAATAAGTGTACAAGTGTTTAAATCCTAATGCAAGAGAAATGGCAACTAAACACCATAATTACATATCTGCCATCATGCAAGAGAGTCCAAGTAATTGTCCAAGTGTTTAGACCCTAATTCATGAGAAATGGCAAGTAAACAGCATAATTACATATCTGCCATCATGCAAGAGGGTCGGAATAAGTGTCCGAGTGTTTAAACCCTAACGCAAGAGAAATGTCAAGTAAACACCGTAATTACATATCTGCCATCATGCAAGAGTGTCTGAACAAGTGTCCGAGAGTTTAAACCCTAATGGATGAGAAATGGCAAGTACACGCCATCATTACATATCTGCCATCACGCAAGAGGATATGAATAAGTGTCCGGGTGTTTAAACCCTAATGCATGAGAAATGGCAAGTAAACACCATAATTACATATCTGCCATCATGCAAGTGGGTCTGAATTACTGTCCGAGAGTTTAAACCCTAATGGATGAGAAATGGCAAGTAAACACCATAATTACATATCTGCCATCACGCAAGAGGGTCTGAATAAGTGTCCGAGTGTTTAAACCCTAATGCATGAGAAATGGCAAGTAAACACCATAATTACATATCTGCCATCACGCAAGAGGGTCGGAATAAGTGTCCGAGTGTTTAAACCCTAATGCATGAGAAATGGCAAGTAAACACCATAATTACATATCTGCCTACATGCAAGAGGGTCTGAACAAGTGTCTTAGAGTTTAAACCCTAATAGATTAGAAATTGCAAGTAAACACCATAATTACATATCTTCCATCACACAAGAGGGTCTGAATAAGTGTCCGAGTGTTTAAACCCTAATGCATGAGAAATGGCAAGTAAACACCGTAATTACATACCTGCCATCACGCAAGAGTGTCTGAATAACTGTCCGAAAGTTTAAACCCTAATGCATGAGAAATGGCAAGCAAATACCATAATTACATATATGCCATCACGCAAGAGGGTCTGAATAAGTGTCTGAGTGTTTGAACCCTAATGCATGAGAAATGGCAAGTAAACACCATAGTTACATATCTGCCATCATGCAAGAGGGCCTGAATAACTATCCAAGTGTTTAAACCCTAATGGATGAGAAATGGCAAGTAAACACCATAATTACATGTCTGCTATCATGCAAGAGGGCCAGAATAAGTGTCCGAGTGTTTAAAGCCTAATGCATGAGAAATGGCAAGCAAACACCATGATTACATATCTGCCCTCATGCAAGAGAGTCTGAACAAGTGTCCGAGAGTTTAAACCCTACTGGATGAGAAATGGAAAATAAACACCATAATTACATATCTGCCATCACGCAAGAGTGTCTGAATAAGTGTCCGAGTGCTTAAACCCTAATGCACGAGAAATGGCAAGTAAACACCATAATTACATATCTGCCATCAAGCCAGAGGGTCGAAATAACTGTCCGAGAGTTACAACCCTAATGGATGAGAAATGGCAAGTAAACACAATAATTACATATCTGCCATCACTCAAGAGGGTCTGAATAAGTGTCCGAGTGTTTAAACCCTAATGCATGAGAAATGGCAACTAAACACCGTAATTACATATCTGCCGTTAAGCAAGAGGGTCTGAATAAGTTTCCGAGTGTTTAAACCCTATTGCATGAGAAATGGCGAGCAAACACCATAATTACATATCTGCTATCACGCAAGACGGTTCAAATAAGTGTCTGAGTGTTCGAATCCTAATGCTCGAGAAACGGCAGGTAAATGTCATAATCACATATCTTCCATCATGCAAGAGGGTCCGAATAAGTGTCCGAGTGTTTAAACCGTAATGCTTGAGAAATGGCAAGTAAACACAATAATTACATATCTGCAATGATGCAAGAGGGACCAAAGAAGTGTACGAGTGTTTAAATCCTAAAGCAAGGGAAATGGCAACTAAACACCATAATTACATATCTGCCATCATACAAGAGAGTCCGAGTAATTGTCTGAGTGTTTAAACCCTAATGCATTAGAAATGGCAAATCAACACCACAATTATATATCTGTTATCATGCAAGCGGGTCGGAATAAGTGTCTGAGTGTTTAAGCCCTAATGCACGAGAAATGGCAAGTAAACACTATAATTATATATCTGCCATCATGCAAGAGGGTCTGAACAAGTGTCTGATAGTTTAAACCCTAATGGATGAGAAATGGCAAGTAAACACCATAATTACATATCTGTCATCAAGCAAGAGGGTCTGAATAAGTGTCCTAGTGTTTAAACCCTAATCCATGAGAAATGGCTAGTAAACCCCATAATTACATACCTGCCATCACGCAAGAGGGTCTGAAGAAATGTCCGAGTGTTTAAACCCTAATGCATGAGAAATGGCAACTAAACACCATAATTACATATCTGCCATCAAGCAAGAGGGTCTGAATAAGTTTCCGAGTGTTTAAACCCTAACGCATGAGAAATGGCAGGCAAACAACATAATTACATATCTACTATCACGCAAGACGGTTCAAATAAGTGTCCGAGTGTTCGAATCCTAATGCTCGAGAAACGGCAGGTAAATGTCATAATTACATACCTTCCATCATGCAAGAGGGTCCGAATTAGTGTCCGAGTGTTTAAACCATAATGCTTGAGACTTGGCAAGTAAACACCATAATTACATATATGCAATCATGCAAGAGGGTCCGAATCAGTGTACGAGTGTTTAAATCCTAATGCAAGAGAAATGGAAACTAAACACCATAATTACATATCTGCCATCATGCAAGAGAGTCCGAGTAATTGTCCGAGTGATGAAACCCTAATGCATGAGAAATGGCAAATGAACACCATAATTATATATCTGCTATCATGCAAGAGGGTCGGAATACGTGTCCGAGTGTTTAAACCCGAATGCATGAGAAATGGCAAGTAAACTCCATAATTACATATCTGCCATCATGCAAGAGAGTCTGAACAAGTGTTTGAGAGTTTAAACACTAATGGATGAGAAATAGCAAATAAACACCATAATTACATATCTGCCATCACGCAAGAGGGTCTGAATAAGTGTCCGAGTGTTTAAACCCTAATGCAAGAGAAATGGCAAGTAAACACCATAATTACATATTTGCCATCATGCACGAGGGTCTGAACAAGTGTCTTGGAGTTCAAACCCTAATGGATGAGAAATGGCACGTAAACACCATAATTACATATCTGCTATCATGCAAGACGGTTCAAGTAAGTGTCCGGGTGTTTGAGTCCTAATGCTTGAGAAACGGCAGGTAAATGTCATAATAATTGTCCGAGTGTCCGAGACTTTAAACCCTAATCGATGGGAAATGGCAAGTAAACACCATAATTACATATCTGCCATCACGCAAGAGGGTCTAAATAAGTGCCCGAGTGTTTAAACCCGAATGCATGAGAAATGGCAAGTAAACACCAGAATTACATATCTGCCATCATGCAAGAGAGTCTGAACAAGTGTTCGAGAGTTTAAACCCTAATGGATGAGAAATGGCAAGTAAACACCATAATTACATATCTGCCATCACGCAAGAGTGTCTGAATAAGTGTCCGAGTGTTTAAACCCTAATGCTTGAGAAATGGCAAGTAAACACCATAATTACATATCTGCCATCACGCAAGAGGATCTGAATAAGTGTCTGAGTGTTTAAACCCTAATGCATGAGAAATGGCAAGTAAATACCACAATTACATATCTGCCATCATGCAAGAGGGTTTGAATAACTGTCCGAGAGTTTAAACCTTAATGGATGAGAAATGGCAAGTAAACACCATAATTACATATCTGCCATCACGCAAGAGGGTCGGACTAAGTGTCCGAGTGTTTAAACCCTAATGCATGAGAAATGGCAAATAAACACCATAATTACATATCTGCCTTCATGCAAGAGGGTTTGAGTAACTGTCTGAGAGTTTAAACCCTAATCGATGAGAAATGCCAAGTAAACACCATAATTACATATCTGCCATCACGCAAGAGGGTCTGAATAAGTGTCCGAGTGTTTAAACCCTAACGCATGAAAAATGGCAAGTAAACACCATAATTACATATCTGCCATCATGCACGAGGGTCAGAACAAGTGCCTTGGAGTTTAAACCCTAATGGATGAGAAATGGCAAGTAAACACGATAATTACAAATCTGCCATCACGCAAGAGGGTCTGAATAACTGTCTTAGTGTTTAAACCCTAATGCATGGGAAATGGCAAGTAAACACCATAATTGCATACCTGCCATCATGCAAGAGGGTCTGAATAACTGTCCGAAAGTTTAAACCCTAATGCATGAGAACTGGCAAGTAAACACCATAATTACATATCTGCCATCACGCCAGAAGGTCTGAATAAGTGTCCGAGTGTTTAAACCCTAATGCATGAGAAATGGCAAGTAAACAACATAACTACATACCTGCCATCACGCAAGAGGGTCTGAATAACTGTCCGAAGGCTTAAACCCTAATGCATGAGAAATGACAAGTAAACACCATAATTACATATCTGCCATCACGCAAGAGGGTCTGAATAAGTGTCCGAGTGTTTAAACCCTAATGCACGAGAAATGGCAAGTAAACACTATAATTATATATCTGCCATCATGCAAGAGGGTCTGAACAAGTGTCTGAGAGTTTAAACCCTAATGGATGAGAAATGGCAAGTAAACACCATAATTACATATCTGTCATCAAGCAAGAGGGTCTGAATAAGTGTCCCAGTGTTTAAACCCTAATCCATGAGAAATGGCTAGTAAACCCCATAATTACGTACCTGCCATCACGCAAGAGGGTCTGCAGAAATGTCCGAGTGTTTAAACCCTAATGCATGAGAAATGGCAACTAAACACCATAATTACATATCTTCCATCAAGCAAGAGGGTCTGAATAAGTTTCCGAGTGTTTAAACCCTAACGCATGAGAAATGGCAGGCGAACAACATAATTACATATCTGCTATCACGCAAGACGGTTCAAATAAGTGTCTGAGTGCTCGAATCCTAATGCCCGAGAAACGGCAGGAAAATGTCATAATTACATATCTTCCATCATGCAAGAGAGTCCGAATAAGTGTTCGAGTGTTTAAACCGGAATGCTTGAGAAATGGCAAGTAAACACCATAATTACATATCTGCCATCATGCAAGAGGGTCGGAATAAGTGTCCGAGTGTTCAAACCCTAATGCATGAGAAATGGCAAGTAAACAGCATAATTACATATCTGCGATCATGCAAGAGAGTCTGAACAAGTGTCCGAGAGTTTAAACCCTAATGGATGAGAAATGGAAAGTACACACCACAATTACATATCTGCCATCACGCAAGAGGATCTGAATAAGTGTCCGAGTGTTTAAACCGTAATGCATGAGAAATGGCAAGTAAACACCATAATTACATATCTGCCATCATGCAAGAGGGTTTGAATAACTGTCCGAGAGTTTAAACCCTAATGGATGAGAAATGCCAAGTAAACACCATAATTACATATCTGCCATCATGCAAGAGGGTCTGAATAACTGTCTGAGAGTTTAAACCCTAATAGATGAGAAATGGCAAGTAAACACCATAATTACATATCTGCCATCACGCAAGAGGGTCTGAATAAGTGTCCGAGTGTTAAAACCCTAATGCATGAGAAATGGCAAGTAAACACCATAATTACATATCAGCCATCATGCAAGAGGGTCTGAATATGTTGCCGAGTGTATAAACCCGAATGCATGAGAAATGGAAAGAAAACACCAAAATTACATATCTGCTATCACGCAAGACGGTTCAAATAAGTGTCTGAGTGTTCTAATCGTAATGCCTGAGAAACGGCAGGTAAATGTCATAATTACATACCTTCCATCATGCAAGAGGGTTCGAATAAGTGTCCGAGTGTTTAAACCGTAATGCTTGAGACATGGCAAGTAAACACCATAATTACATATCTGCAATCATGCAAGAGGGTCCAAATAAGTGTACGAGTGTTTAAATCCTAATGCGAGAGAAATGGCAACTAAACACCATAATTACATATCTGCCATCATGCAAGAGAGTCCGAGTAATTGTCCAAGTGTTTAAACCCTAATGCATGAGAAATGGCAAATGAACACTGTAATTATATATCTGCTATCGTGCAAGAGGGTCGGAATAAGTGTTCAAGTGTTTAAACCCGAATGCATGAGAAATGGCAAGAAAACACCATAATTACATATCTGCCATCATGCAAGAGAGTGTGAACAAGTGCTCGAGAGTTTAAACCCTAATGGATGAGAAATGGCAAGTAAACACCATAATTACATATCTGCCCTCACGCAAGAGGGTCTGAATAAGTGTCCGAGTGTTTAAACCCGAATGCATGAGAAATGTCAGGTAAACACCATACTTACATATCTGCCATCACACAAGAGGATGTGAATAAGTGTCCGAGTGTTTAAACCCTAATGCATGAGAAATGGCAAGTAAACACCATAATTACATATCTGCCATCACGCAAGAGGGTCGGAATAAGTGTCCGAGTGTTTAAACCCTAATGCATGAGAAATGGCAAATAAACACCATAATTACCTATCTGCCATCACGCAAGAGGGTCTGAATAACTGTCTGAGAGTTTAAACCCTAATGGATGAGAAATGGCATGTAAACACCATAATTACATATCTGCCATCACGCAAGAGGGTCTGAATAAGTGTCCGAGTGTTTAAACCCTAATGCATGAGAAATGGCAGCTAAACACCATAAATACATATCTGCCATCATACAAGAGGGTCGGAATAAGTTTCTGAGTGTTTAAACCCTAATGAATGAGAAATGGAAAGCAAACATCATAATTACATATCTACTATCACGCAAGACGGTTCAAATAAGTGTCCGAGTGTTCGAATCCTATTGCTCGAGAAACGGCAAGTAAATGTCATAATTACATACCTTCCATCATGCAAGAGGGTCCGAATTAGTGTCCGAGTGTTTAAACCATAATGCTTGAGACTTGGCAAGTAAACACCATAATTACATATCTGCAATCATGCAAGAGGGTCCGAATCAGTGTACGAGTGTTTAAATCCTAATGCAAGAGAAATGGAAACTAAACACCATAATTACATATCTGCCATCATGCAAGAGAGTCCGAGTAATTGTCCGAGTGATTAAACCCTAATGCATGAGAAATGGCAAATGAACACCATAATTATATATCTGCTATCATGCAAGAGGGTCGGAATACGTGTCCGAGTGTTTAAACCCGAATGCATGAGGAATGGCAAGTAAACTCCATAATTACATATCTGCCATCATGCAAGAGAGTCTGAACAAGTGTTTGAGAGTTTAAACCCTAATGGATGAGAAATAGCAAGTAAACACCATAATTACATATCTGCCATCACGCAAGAGGGTCTGAATAAGTGTCCGAGTGTTTAAACCCTAATGCAAGAGAAATGGCAAGTAAACACCATAATTACATATCTGCCATCATGCACGAGGGTCTGAACAAGTGTCTTGGAGTTCAAACCCTAATGGATGAGAAATGGCACGTAAACACCATAATTACATATATGCCATCACGCAAGACGGTTCAAGTAAGTGTCCGAGTGTTTGAGTCCTAATGCTTGAGAAACGGCAGGTAAATGTCATAATAATTGTCCGAGTGTCCGAGACTTTAAACCCTAATCGATGGGAAATGACAAGTAAACACCATAATTATATATCTGCCATCACGCAAGAGGGTCTGAATAAGTGTCCGAGTGTTTAAACCCGAATGCATGAGAAATGGCAAGTAAACACCACAATTACATATCTGCCATCATGCAAGAGAGTCTGAACAAGTGTTCGAGAGTTTAAACCCTAATGGATGAGAAATGGCAAGTGAACACCATAATTACATATCTGCCAGCACGCAAGAGTGTCTGAATAAGTGTCCGAGTGTTTAAACCCTAATGCTTGAGAAATGGCAAGTAAACACCATAATTACATATCTGCCATCACGCAAGAGGATCTGAATAAGTGTCTGAGTGTTTAAACCCTAATGCATGAGAAATGGCAAGTAAATACCATAATTACATACCTGCCATCATGCAAGAGGGTTTGAATAACAGTCCGAGAGTTTAAACCTTAATGGATGAGAAATGGCAAGTAAACACCATAATTACATATCTGCCATCACGCAAGAGGGTCGGACTAAGTGTCCGAGTGTTTAAACCCTAATGCATGAGAAATGGCAAATAAACACCATAATTACATATCTGCCTTCATGCAAGAGGGTCTGAGTAACTGTCTGAGAGTTTAAACCCTAATGGATGAGAAATGCCAAGTAAACACCATAATTACATATCTGCCATCACGCAAGAGGGTCTGAATAAGTGTCCGAGTGTTTAAACCCTAACGCATGAGAAATGGCAAGTAAACACGACAATTACATATCTGCCATCATGCACGAGGGTCAGAACAAGTGCCTTGGAGTTTAAACCCTAATGGATGAGAAATGGCAAGTAAACACGATAATTACAAATCTGCCATCACGCAAGAGGGTCTGAATAACTGTCTGAGTGTTTAAACCCTAATGCATGGGAAATGGCAAGTAAACACCATAACTGCATACCTGCCATCATGCAAGAGGGTCTGAATAACTGTCCGAAAGTTTAAACCCTAATGCATGAGAACTGGCAAGTAAACACCATAATTACATATCTGCCATCACGCCAGAAGGTCTGAATAAGTGTCCGAGTGTTTAAACCCTAATGCATGAGAAATGGCAAGTAAACACCATAACTACATACCTGCCATCACGCAAGAGGGTCTGAATAACCGTCCGAAGGCCTAAACCCTAATGCATGAGAAATGACAAGTAAACACCATAATTATATATCTGCCATCACGCAAGAGGGTCTGAATAAGTGTCCGAGTGTTTAAACCGTAATGCAAGAGAAATGGCAAGTAAACACCATAATTACATATCTGCCATCATGCAAGAGAGTCCAAGTAATTGTCCGAGTGTTTAAACCCTAATACTTGAGAAATGGCAAGTAAACACCAAAATTACATGTCTGCCATCATGCAAGAGGGTCGGAATAAGTGTCCGAGCGTTCAAACCCTAATGCATGAGAAATGGCAAGTAAACACCATAATTACATATCTGCCATCATGCAAGAGAGTCTGAACAAGTGTCCGAGAGTTTAAACCCTAATGGATGAGAAATGGAAAGTACACACCATAATTACATATCTGCCATCACGCAAGAGGATCTGAATATGTTGCCGAGTGTTTAAACCCGAATGCATGAGAAATGGCAAGTAAACACCATAATTACATATCTGCCAGCATGCAAGAGGGTTTGAATAACTGTCCGAGAGTTTAAACCCTAATGGATGAGAAATGCCAAGTAAACACCATAATTACATATCTGCCATCACGGAAGAGGGTCGGAATATGTGTCAGAGTGTTTAAACCCTAATGCATGAGAAATGGCAAATAAACACCATAATTACATATCTGCCATCATGCAAGAGGGTCTGAATAACTGTCTGAGAGTTTCAACCCTAATGGATGAGAAATGGCAAGTAAACACCATAATTACATATCTGCCATCACGCAAAAGGGTCTGAATAAGTGTCCGAGTGTTTAAACCCTAATGTATGAGAAATGGCAACTAAACACCATAATTACATATCTGCCATCATGCAAGAGGGTCTGAATAAGTTGCCGAGTGTTTAAACCCGAATGCATGAGAAATGGCAAGCAAACACGAAAATTACATATCTGCTATCACGCAAGACGGTTCAAATAAGTGTCCAAGTGTTCTAATCCTAATGCTCGAGAAACGGCAGGTAAATGTCATAATTACATACCTTCCATCACCCAAGAGGGTCCGAATAATGTCCGAGTGTTTAAACCGTAATGCTTGAGACATGGCAAGTAAACACCATAATTACATATCTGCAATCATGCAAGAGGGTCCAAATATGCGTACGAGTGTTTAAATCCTAATGCGAGAGAAATGGCAACTAAACATCATAATTACATATCTGCCATCATGCAAGAGAGTCCGAGTAATTGTCCGAGTGTTTAAACCCTACTGCATGAGAAATGGCAAATGAACACCGTAATTATATATCTGTTATCGTGCAAGAGGGTCGGAATAAGTGTTCGAGTGTTTAAACCCGAATGCATGAGAAATGGCAAGAAAACACCATAATTACATATCTGCCATCATGGAAGAGAGTCCGAACAAGTGTTCGAGAGTTTAAACCCTAATCGATGAGAAATGGCAGGTAAACACCATAATTACATATCTGCCATCACGCAAGAGGGTCTGAATAAGTGTCCGAGTGTGTAAACCCGAATGCATGAGAAATGTCAGGTAAACACCATAATTACATATCTGCCATCACACAAGAGGATCTGAATAAGTGTCCGAGTGTTTATACCCTAACGCATGAGAAATGGCAAGTAAACACAATAATTACATATCTGCCATCACGCAAGAGGGTCGGAATAAGTGTCCGAGTGTTTAAACCCTAATGCATGAGAATGGCAAATAAACACCATAATTACATATCTGCCATTATGCAAGAGGGTCTGAATAACTGTCTGAGAGTTTAAACCCTAATGGATGAGAAATGGCATGTAAACACCATAATTACATATCTGCCATCATGCAAGAGAGTCTGAATAAGTGTCCGAGTGTTTAAACCCTAATGCATGAGAAATGGCAGTTAAACACCATAATTACATATCTGCCATCATACAAGAGGGTCGGAATAAGTTTCTGAATGTTTAAACCCTAATGCATGGGAAATGGAAAGCAAACATCATAATTACATATCTACTATCACGCAAGACGGTTCAAATAAGTGTCTGAGTGTTCGAATCCTAATGCTCGAGAAACGGCAGGTAAATGTCATAAATACATACCATCCATCATGCAAGAGGGTCCGAATAAGTGTCCGAGTGTTTAAACCGTAATGCTTGAGACTTGGCAAGTAAACACCACAATTAAATATCTGCAATCATGCAAGAGGGTCCGAATAAGTGTACGAGTGTTTAAATCCTAATACAAGAGAAATGGTAACTAAACACCATAATTATATATCTGCCATCATGCAAGAGAGTCTGAGTAATTGTCCGAGTGATTAAACCCTAATGCGTGAGAAATGGCAAATGAACACCATAATTATATATCTGCTATCATGCAAGAGGGTCGGAATAAGTGTCCGAGTGTTTAAACCCGAATGCATGAGAAATGGCAAGTAAACTCCATAATTACATATCTGCCATCATACAAGAGAGTCTGAACAAGTGTTTGAGAGTTTAAACCCTAATGGATGAGAAATGGCAAGTAAACACCATAATTACATATCAGCCATCACGCAAGAGGGTCTGAATAAGTGTCCGAGTGTTTAAACCCTAATGCAAGAGAAATGGCAAGTAAACACCATAATTACATATCTGCCATCATGCACGAGGGTCTGAACAAGTGTCTTGGAGTTCAAACCCTAATGGATGAGAAATGGCAAGTAAACACCATAATTACATATCTGCCATCACGCAAGAGGGTCTGAATAAGTGTCAGATTTTAAACCGTAATGCATGAGAAATGGCAAGTAAACACCATAATTACATACCTGCCATCACGCAAGAGGGTCTGAATAACTGTCCGAAAGTTTAAACCCTAATGCATGAGAATTGGCAAGTAAACACCATAATTACATATCTGCCATCACGCAAGACGGTTCAAGTAAGTGTCCGAGTGTTTGAATCCTAATGCTTGAGAAACGGCAGGAAAATGTCATAATAATTGTCCGAGTGTCCGAGACTTTAAACCCTAATGGATGGGAAATGGCAAGTAAACACCATAATTGTATATCTGCCATCACGCAAGAGGGTCTGAATAGGTGTCCGAGTGTTTAAACCCGAATGCATGAGAAATGCCAAGTAAACACCATAACTACATATCTGCCATCACGCAAGAGTATCTGAATAAGTGTCCGAGTGTTTAAACCCTAATGCGTGAGAAACGGCAAGTAAACACCGTAATTACATATCTGCCATCACGCAAGAGGATCTGAATAAGTGTCTCAGTGTTTAAACCCTAATGCATGAGAAATGGCAAGTAAATACCATAATTACATATCTGCCATCATGCAAGAGGGTTTGAATAACTGTCCGAGAGTTTAAACCCTAATGGATGAGAAATGGCAAGTAAACACCATAATTACATATTTGCCATCACGCAAGAGGGTTGGAATAAGTGTCCGAGTGTTTAAACCGTAATGCATGAGAAATGGAAAATAAACACCATAATAACATATCTGCCATCATGCAAGAGGGTCTGAGTAACTGTCTGAGAGTTCAAACTCTAATGGATGAGAAATGCCAAGTAAACACCATAATTAAATATCTGCCATCACGCAAGAGGGTCTGAACAAGTGTCTTGGAGTTTAAACCCAAATGGATGAGAAATGGCAAGTAAACACGATAATTACATATCTGCCATCACGCAACAGGGTGTGAATAACTGTCCGGGTGTTTAAACCCTAATGCATGAGAAATGGCAAGTAAACACCATAACTGCATACCTGCCATCACGCAAGAGGGTCTGAATAACTGTCCGAAAGTTTAAACCCTAATGCATGAGAACTGGCAAGTAAAGACCATAGTTACATAACTGCCATCACGGCAGAAGGTCTGAATAAGTGTCCGAGTGTTTAAACCCTAATGCATGAGAAATGGAAAGTAAACACCATAACTACATACCTGCCATCACGCAAGAGGGTCTGAATAACTGTCCGAAGGCTTAGACCTTAATGCATGGGAAATGACAAGTAAACACCATAATTACATATCTGCCATCACGCAAGAGGGTCTGAATAAGTGTCCGAGTGTTTAAACCGTAATGCATGAGAAATGGCAAGTAAACACCATAATTACATATCTGCCATCAGGCACGAGGGTCTGAACAAGTGTCTTGGAGTTTAAACACTAATGGATGAGAAATGGCAAGTAAACACCATAATTACATATCTGCCATCACGCAAGAGGGTCTGAATAAGTGTCCGAGTGCTTAAACCCTAATGCCTGAGAAATGGCAAGTAAACACCATAATCACATACCTACCATTACGCAAGTGGGTCTGAATAACTGTCCGAAAGTTTAAACCCTAATGCATGAGAAATGACAAGTAAACACCATAATTACATATCTGCCGTCACTCAAGACGGTTCATATAAGTGTCCGATTGTTCGAATCCTAATGCTCGAGAAACAGCAGGTAAATGTCATAATAAGTGTCCGAGTGTCCGAGACTTTAAACCCTAATGGATGGGAAATGGCACGTAAACACCATAATTACATATCTGCCATCACGCAAGAGGGTGTGAATAAGTGTCCGAGTGTTTAAACCCGAATGCATGAGAAAAGGCAAATAAACACCATAATTGCATATCTGCCATCATGCAAGAGAGTTTGAACAAGTGTTCGAGAGTTTAAACCCTAATGGATTAGAAATGGCAAGTAAACACCATAATTACATATCTGCCATCACGCAAGAGGGTCTGAATAAGTGTCCAAGTGTTTAAATCCTAATGCATGAGAAATGGCAAGTAAACACCATAATTACATATCTGCCATCACGCAAGAGGATCTGAATAAGTGTCTGAGTGTTTAAACCCTAATGCATGAGAAATGGCACGTAAATACCATAATTACATATCTACCATCATGCAAGAGAGTTTGAATAACTGTCCGAGAGTTTAAACCCTAATGGATGAGAAATGGCAAGTAAACACCATAATTACATATCTGCCATCACGCAAGAGGGTTGGAATAAGTGTCCGATTGTTCAAACCCTAATGCATGAGAAATGGCAAATAAACACCATAATTACATATCTGCCATCATGCAAGAGGGTCTGAATAACTGTCTGAAAGTTTAAACCCTAATGGATGAGAAATGGCAAGTAAACACCATAATTACATATCTGCCATCACGCAAGAGGGTCTGAATAAGTGTCCGAGTGTTTAAACCCTAATGCATGAGAAATTGCAAGTAAACACCATAATTACATATCTGCCATCATACATGAGGGTCGGAACAAGTGTCTTGGAGGTTAAACCCTAATGGATGAGAAATGGCATGTAAACACCATAATTACATATCTGCCATCACGCAAGAGGGTCTGAATTAGTGTCCGAGTGTTTAAACCCTAATGCATGAGAAATGGCAAGTAAACACCATAATTACATACCTGCCATCACGTAAGAGGGTCTGAATAACTGTTCGAAAGTTTAAACCCTAACGCATGAGAACTGGCAAGTAAACACCATAATTACATATCTACCGTCACGCAAGACGGTTCAAATAAGTGTCCGAGTGTTCGAATCCTAATGCTTGAGAAACAGCTGGTAAACGTCATAATAATTGTCCGAGTGTCCAAGACTTTAAACCCTAATGGATTGGAAATGGCAAGTAAACACCATAATTACATATCTGCCATGACGCAAGAGGGTCTGAATAAGTGTCCGACTGTTTAAACCCGAATGCATGAGAAATGGCAAGTAAAACACCATAATTACATATCTGCCATCATGCAAGAGGGTCTGAGCAAGTGTCCGAGAGTTTAAACCCTAATGGATGGGAAATGGCAAGTAAAAGCCATAATTACATATCTGCCATCACGCAAGAGAGTCTGAATAAGTGTCCGAGTGTTTAAACCCTAATGCATGAGAAATGGCAAGTAAACACCATAATTACATATCTGCCATCATGCAAGAGGGTCTGAATAAGTTTCCGAGTGTTTACACCCTAATGAATGCGAAATTGCAAGCAAACACCATAATTACATATCTGCTATCACGCAAGACGGTGCAAATAGGTGTCCGAGTGTTCGAATCCTAATGCTCGAGAAACAGCAGGTAAATGTCATAATTACATATCTTTCAACATGCAAGAGGGTCCGAATAAGTGTCCTATTGTTTAAACCGTAATGCTTGAGAAATGGCAAGTAAACACCATAATTACATATCTGCAATCATGCAAGAGGGTCCGAATAAGTGTACGAGTGTTTAAATCCTAATGCAACGGAAATGGCAACTAAACACCATAATTACATATCTGCCATCATACAAGAGAGTCCGAGAAATTGCCCGAGTGTTTAAACCCTAATGCATTAGAAATGGCAAATGAACACCATAATTATATATCTGCTATCATGCAAGAGGGTCAGAATAAGTGTCCAAGTTTTTAAACCCTAATGCACGAGAAATGGCAAGTAAACACCATAATTATATATCTGCCATCATGCAAGAGGGTCTGAACAAGTGTCTGAGAGTTTAAACCCTAATGGATGAGAGATGGCAAGTAAACACCATAATTGCATATCCGCTATCATGCGAAAGGGTCTGAATAAGTGTCCTAGTGTTTAAACCCTAATCCATGAGAAATGGCAAGTAAACTCCATAATTACATACCTGCCATCACGCAAGAGGGTCTGAATAAATGTCCAAGTGTTTAAACCCTATTGCATGAGAAATGACAACTAAACACCATAATTACATATCTGCCATCAAGGAAGAGGGTCCGAATAAGTGTTCGAGTGTTTAAACCGTAATGCCTGAGAAATAGCAAGTAAACACCATAATTACATATCTGCAATCATGCAAGAGGGTCCGAATAAGTGTACAAGTGTTTAAATCCTAATGCAAGAGAAATGGCAAGTAAACACCATCATTACATATCTGCCATCATGCAAGAGAGTCCGAGTAATTGTCTGAGTGTTTAAACCCTAATATTTGAGAAATAGCAAGTAAACACCATAATTACATATCTGCCATCATGCAAGAGGGTCGGAATAAGTGTCCGAGTGTTTAAACCCTAATGCATGAGAAATGGCAAGTAAACACCATAATTACATATCTGCCATCATGCAAGAGAGTCTGAACAAGTGTCCGGGAGTTTAAACCCTAATGGATGAGAAATGGAAAGTACACACCATAATTACATATCTGCCATCACGCAAGAGGATCGGAATAAGTGTCCGAGTGTTTAAACACTAATGCATGAGAAATGGCAAGTAAACACCATAATTACATAACTGCCATCATGCAAGAGGGTTTGAATAACTGTCCGAGAGTTTAAACCCTAATGGACGAGAAATGCCAAGTAAACACCATAATTACATATCTGCCATCACGCAAGAGGGTCGGAATATGTGTCCGAGTGTTTAAACCCTAATGCATGAGAAATGGCAAATAAATACCATAATTACATATGTGCCATCGTGCAAGAGGGTCTGAATAACTGTCTGAGAGTTTAAACCCTAATGGATGAGAAATGGCAAGTAAACACCAAAATTACATTTCTACCATCACGCAAGTTGGTCTGAATAAGTGTCCGAGTGTTTAAACCCTAATGCATGAGAAATGGCAACTAAACACCATAATTACATATTTGCCATCACGCAAGAGGGTCTGAATAAGTTGCCGCGTGTTTAAACCATAATGCATGAGAAATGGCAAGCAAACACCAAAATTACATATCTGTTATCACGCAAGACGGTTCAAATAAGTGTCTGAGTGTTCGAATCCTAATGCTCGAGAAACGGCAGGTAAATGTCATAATTACATACCTTCCATCATGCAAGAGGGTCCGAATACGTGTCCGAGTGTTTAAACCGTAATGCTTGAGACATGGCAAGTAAACACCATAATTACATATCTGCAATCATGCAAGAGGGTCCAAATAAGTGTACGAGTGTTTAAATCCTAACGCGATAGAAATGGCAACTATTCACCAGATTTACATATCTGCCATCATGCAAGAGAGTCCGAGTAATTGTCCGAGTGTTTAAACCCTAATGCATGAGAAATGGCAAATGAAGACCATAATTATATATCTGCTATCGTGCAAGAGGGTCGGAATAAGTGTTCGGGTGTTTAAACCCGAATGCAAGAGAAATGGCAAGTAAACACCATAATTACATATCTGCCATCATGGAAGAGAGTCTGAACAAGTGATCGAGAGTTTAAACCCTAATGGAGGAGAAATGGCAAGTAAACACCATAATTACATATCTACCATCACGCAAGAGGGTCTGAATAGGTGTCCGAGTGTTTAAACCCAAATGCATGAGAAATGTCAAGTAAACACCATAATTACATATCTGCCATCACACAAGAGGATCTGAATAAGTGTCCGAGTGTTTAAACCCTAATGCATTAGAAATGGCAACTAAATACCATAATTACATATCTGCCATCTTGCAAGGGGGTTTGAATAACTGTCCGAGAGTTTAAACCCTAATGCATGAGAAATGGCAAGTAAACACCATAATTACATATCAGCCATCACGCAAGAGGGTCGAAATTGGTGTCCGAGTGTTTACACCCTAATGCATGAGAAATGGCAAATAAACACCATAATTACATATCTGCCATCATGCAAGAGTGTCTGAATAACTGTCTGAGAGTTTACACCCTAATGGATGAGAAATGGCAAGTAAACACCATAATTACATATCTGCCATCACGCAAGAGGGTCTGAATAAGTGTCTTAGTGTTTAAACCCTAATGCATGAGAAATGGCAGCTAAACACCATAAT
The DNA here is from genome assembly GCF_055761805.1 of Camellia sinensis. Lineage (NCBI taxonomy): Eukaryota > Viridiplantae > Streptophyta > Magnoliopsida > Ericales > Theaceae > Camellia > Camellia sinensis. The sequence continues at coordinate 9,607,027 of NW_028129474.1, read as the reverse complement.
TACATATCTGCCATCATACAAGAGGGTCGGAATAAGTTTCTGAGTGTTTAAACCCTAATGCGTGAGAAATGGAAAGCAAACATCATAATTACATATCTACTATCACGCAAGACGGTTCAAATAAGTGTCCGAGTGTTCGAATCCTAATGCTCGAGAAACGGCAGGTAAATGTCATAATTACATACCTTCCATCATGCAAGAGGGTCCGAATAAGTGTCCGAGTGTTTAAACCGTAATGCTTCAGACTTGGCAAGTAAACACCATAATTACATATCTGCAATCATGCAAGAGGGTCCGAATAAGTGTACGAGTGTTTAAATCCTAATGCAGGAGAAATGGCAACTAAACACCATAATTACATATCTGCCATCATGCAAGAGAGTCCGAGTAATTGTCCGAGTGTTTAAACCCTAATGCATGAGAAATGGCAAATGAACACCATAATTATATATCTGCTATCATGCAAGAGGGTTGGAATAAATGTCCGAGTGTTTAAACCCGAATGCATGAGAAATGGCAAGTAAACACCATAATTACGTATCTGCCATCATGCAAGAGAGTCTGAACAAGTGTTTGAGAGTTTAAACCCTAATGGATGAGAAATGGCAAGTAAACAGCATAATTACATAGCTTCCATCATGCAAGAGGGTCTGAATAACTGTCTGAGAGTTTAAACACTAATGGATGAGAAATGGCAAGTAAACACCATAATTACATATCTGCCATCACGCAAGAGGGTCTGAATAAGTGTCCGAGTGTTTAAACCCTAATGCATGAGAAATGGCAAGTAAACACCATAATTACATATCTGCCATCATGCACGAGGGTCTGAACTAGTGTCTTGGAGTTTAAACCCTAATGGATGAGAAATGGCAAGTAAACACCATAATTACATATCTGCAATGACGCAAGAGGGTCTGAATAAGTGTCCGAGTGTTTAAACCCTAATGCATGAGAAATGGCAAATGAACACCATAATTACATATCTGCCATTATGCAAGAGGGTCTGAATAACTGTCTGAGAGTTTAAACACTAATGGATGAGAAATGGCAAGTAAACACCATAATTACATATCTGCCATCACGCAAGAGGGTCTGAATAAGTGTCCGAGTGTTTAAACCCTAATGCATGAGAAACGGCAAGTAAACACCATAATTACATATCTGCCATCATGCACGAGGGTCTGAACAAGTGTCTTGGAGTTTAAACCCTAATGGATGAGAAATGGCAAGTAAACACCATAATTACATATCTGCAATGACGCAAGAGGGTCTGAATAAGTGTCCCAGTGTTTAAACCCTAATGCATGAGAAATGGTAAGTAAACACCATAATTACGTACCTGCCATCACGCAAGAGGGTCTGAATAACTGTCCGAAAGTTTAATCCCTAATGCATGAGAATTGGCAAGTAAAAACCATAATTACATATCTACCGTCACGCAAGAGGGTCTGAACAAGTGTCCGAGAGTTCGAATCCTAATGCTCGAGAAACGGCAGGTAAATGTCATAATAAGTGTCCGAGTGTCCGAGACTTTAAACCCTAATGGATCGGAAATGGCTTGTAAACACCATAATTACATATCTGCCATCACGCAAGAGGGTTTGAATAAGTGTCCGAGTGTTTAAACCCGAATGCAAGAGAAATGGCAAGTAAACACCATAATTACATATCTGCCATCATGCAAGAGGGTCTGAATATGTGTCCGAGTGTTTAAACCCTAATGCATGAGAAATGGCAAGTAAACACCATAATTACATATCTGCCATCATGCACGAGGGTCAGAACAAGTGTCTTGGAGTTTAAACCCTAATGGATGAGAAATGGCAAGTAAACACCATAATTACATATCTGCAATGACGCAAGAGAGTCTGAATAAGTGTCCGAGTGTTTAAACCCTAATGCATGAGAAATGGCAAGTAAACACCATAATTACATACCTGCCATGACGCAAGAGGGTCTGAATAACTGTTCGAAAGTTTAAACCCTAATCCATGAGAATTGGTAAGTAAAAACCATAATTACATATCTACCGTCACGCAAGAGGGTCTGAACAAGTGTCCGAGAGTTCGAATCCTAATGCTCGAGAAACGGCAGGTAAATGTCATAATAAGTGTCCGAGTGTCCGAGACTTTAAACCCTAATGGATGGGAAATGGATTGTAAACACCATAATTACATATCTGCCATCACGCAAGAGGGTCCGAATAAGTGTCTTTGTGTTTAAACCCGAATGCATGAGAAATGGCAAGTAAACACCATAATTACATATCTGCCATCATGCAAGAGGGTCTGAACAAGTGTCCGAGAGTTTAAATCATAATGGATGAGAAATGGCAAGTAAAAGCCATAATTACATATCTGCCATCACGCAAGAGGGTCTGAATAAGTGTCCGAGTGTTTAAACCCTAGTGCATGAGAAATGGGAAGTAAACACCATAATTACATATCTGCCATCATGCAAGAGGGTCTGAATAAGTTTCCGAGTGTTTAAACCCTAATGCATGCGAAATTGCAAGCAAACCCCATAATTACATATCTGCTATCACGCAAGACGATCCAAATAGGTGTCCGCGTGTTCGAATCCTAATGCTCGAGAAACGGCTGGTAAATGTCTTAATTACATGTCTTCCATCATGCAAGAGGGTCCGAATAAGTGTCCGATTGTTTAAACCGTAACGTTTTAGATATGGCAAGTAAACACCATAATTTCATATCTGCCATCATGCAAGAGGGTCCAAATAGGGGTCCGAGTGTTTAAACCCAAATGCATGAGAAATGGAAACTAAACACTATAATTACATATCTTCCATCATGCAAGAGGGTCTGAATAAGTGTCTGAGAGTTTAAACCCTAATGCATGAGAAATGGCTAATAAACACCAGAATTACATATCAGCCATCATGCAAGAGGTTCTGAATAAGTTTCCGAGTGTTTAAACCCTAATCCATGAGAAATGGCAAACAAACACCATAATTACATATCTGCTATCACGCAAGACGGTCCAAATAGGTGTCCGAGTGTTCGAAGCCTAATGCTCGAGAAACGGCAGGTAAATGCCATAATTACATATCTTCCATCATGTAAGAGGGTCAGAATAAGTGTCCGGGTATTTAAACCGTAATGCTTGAGAAATGGTAAGTAAACACCATAATTACATATCTGCAATCATGCAAGAGGGTCCGAATAAGTGTCCGAGTGTTTAAATCCTAATGCATGGGAAATGGCAACTAAACACCATAATTACATATCTGCCATCATGCAAGAGTGTCCGAGTAAGTGTCCGAGTGTTTAAACCCTAATGCATGAGAAATGGTAAATGAACACCATAATTACATATCTGCCATAATGCAAGAGGGTCCAAATAGGTGTCGGAGTGTTTAAACCCTAATGCATGAGAAATGGCAAGTAAACACCATAATTACATATCTGCCATCATGCAAGAGGGTCTGAACAAGTGCCCGAGAGTTTAAACCCTAATGGATGAGAAATGGCAAGTAAACACCAAAATTACATATCTGCCATCACGCAAGAGATGCTGAATAAGTGTCCGAGTGTTTAAACCCTAATGGATGAGACATGGCAAATAAACACCATAATTACATATCTGCCATCATGCAAGAGGGTCTGAATAAGTTTCCGAGTGTTTAAACCCCAATGCGTTAGAAATGGCAAGCAAACACTATAATTAAAATCTGCTATCACGCAAGACGGTCCGAATAAGTGTTCGTGTGTTCGAATCCTATTGCTCGAGAAACGGCAGGTAAATGTCATAATTACATATCTTCCATCATGCAAGATTGTCCGAATAAGTGTTCGAGTGTTTAAACCGTCATGCTTGAGAAATGGCATGTAAGCACCATAACTACGTATTAGCAATCATGCAAGAGGGTCCAAATAAGTGTCCGAGTGTTTAATTCCTAATGCATGAGAAATGGCAACTCAACACCATAATTACATATCTGCCATCATGCAAGAGAGTCCGAGTAAGTGTCCGAGTGTTTAAACCCTAATGCATGAGAAATGGCAAATGAAAACCATAATTATATATCTGCCATCATGCAAGAGGGTTGGAATAAGTGTCCGAGTGTTTAAACCCTAATGCATTCGAAATGGCAAGTAAACACCATAATTACATATCTGCCATCACGCAAGCGGATCCGAAAAAGTTTCGGAGTTTTCGAATCCTAATGCACAAGAAATGGAAAGTCGACCCCATAATTACATAACTACAGATCTGAGTGTTTGAATCCTAATGCTCGAGAAATGGCAAGTAAACACCATAATTACAGATCTGCCATCGTGCAAGAGGGTCCAAATAAGTGTCCATGTGTTTAAACCCTAATGCATCAAAAATCGCAAGTAAACACCATAATTACATATCTGCCATCATGCAAAAGGTTGGGAATAACTGTCTGAGTGTTTATACCCTAATGCTTGGGAAATGGCAAGTAAACACCATAATTACATATCAGTCATCATGCAAGAGGGTCTGAACAAGTGTTCGAGTGTTTATACCCTAATGGATGAGAAACGGCAAGTAAACACCATAATTACACATCTGCCACCATGCAAGAGGGTCTGAATAAGTTTCCGAGTGTTTAAACCCAAATGCATGAGAAATGGCAAGTAAACACCATAATTACATATCTGCCATCACGCAAGAGGGTCCAAATAAGTGTCTGAGTGTTTGAATCCTAATGCTCGAGAAATGGCATGTAAACGCCATAATTACATATCTTCCATCGTGCAAGAGGGTCTGAATATGTGTCCGAGTCTTTAAACCATAATGCTTGAGAAATGGCAAGTAAACACCATAATTACATATCTGCAATCATGCAAGAGGGTTCGAATAAGTGTCCGAGTGTTTAAATCCTAATGCAAGAGAAATGGCAACTGAACACCATAATTACATATCTGCCATCATGCAAGAGAGTCCAAGTAAGTGTCCGAGTGTTTAAACCCTAATGCATGAGAAATGGCAAATGAACACCATAATTATATTTCTGCCATCACGCAAGAGGGTCTGAATAAGTGTCTGAGTGTTTAAACCCTAATGCATGAGAAATGGCAAGTAAACACCATAATTACATATCTGTCATCTGGCAAGAGGGTCCGAATAAGTGTCCGAGTGTTTAAACCCTAATGCAAGAGAAATGCCAAATAAACACCATAATTACATATCTGCCATCATGCAAGCGGGTCCAAATAGGTGTCCGAGTGTTCGAATCCTAATGCTCGAGAAACGGCAGCTAAACATCATAATTACATAACTTCCATCATGCAAGAGGGTCCGAATAAGTGTCCGAGTCTTTAAACCGTAATGCTTGAGAAATGGCAAGTAAACACCATAATTACATATCTGCAATCATGCAAGAGGGTCCGAATAAGTGTCCGGTTGTTTAAACCGTAATGCTTGAGAAATGGCAAGCAAACACCATAATTACATATCTGCAATCGTGCAAGAGGGTTCGAATAAGTGTCCGAGTGTTTAAACCGTAATGCTTGAGAAATGGCAAGTAAACACCATAATTACATATCTGCCATCATGCAAGAGAGTCCGAGTAAGTGTCCGAGTGTTTAAACCCTAATGCATGAGAAATGGCAAATGAACACCATAATTATATTTCTGCCATCACGCAAGAGGGTCAAAATAAGTGTCCGAGTGTTTAAACCCTAATGCATGAGAAATGGCAAGTGAACACCATAATTACATATTTGCTATCACGCAAGAGGGTCTGAATAAGTTTCTGAGTGTTTAAACCCAAATGCATGAGCAATGGCAAGTAAACACGATAATTACATATATGCTATCATGCACAGGCGTCCAAATAAATGTCCGAGTGCTCGAATCCTAATGCTCGAGAAACGGCACCTAAACATCAAAATTACATAACTTCCATCGTGCAAGAGGGTCGGAATAAGTGTCCGAGTGTTTAAACCCTAATGCAGGAGAAATGGCAAGTAAACACCATAATTACATATCTGCCATCACGCAAGAGGGTCTGAATAATTGTACGAGTGTTTAAACCCTAATGCATGAGAAATGGCAAGTGAACACTATAATTACAAATCTGCCATCATGCAAGAGGGTCTAAATAAGTTTACGAGTGTTTAAACCCTAATGCATGAGAAATGGCAAGCAAACACCGTAATTACATTTCTGCCATAACGCAAGAGGGTCCAAATAAGTGTCGGAGTGTTCGAATCCTAATCCTCAATAAACGGCAAGTAAACACCATAATTACATATCTGCCATCATGCAAGATGGTCCGAATAAGTTTCCGAGCGTTTAAACCGTAATGCATGAGAAATTGCAAATAAACAACATAATTACTTATCTGTCATCCGGCAAGAGGGTCCGAATAAGTGTCCGAGTGTTTAAACCCAAATGCAAGAGAAATGCCAAATAAACACAATAATTACATATCTGGCATCATGCAAGAAGGTCCAAATAGGTGTCCGAGTGTTTAAGCCCTAATGCATGAGAAATGGAAAATAAACACCATAATTACATATCTGCCATCATGCAAGAGTGTCTGAATAAGTGTCCGACTGTTTAAACCCTAATACATGAGAAATGGCAAGTAAACACCATAATTACATATCTGCCATCGTGCAAGAGGGTCTGAATAGGTGTCCAACTAATTAAACCCTAATGCATGAGAAACGGCTAGTAAACCCCATAATTACATATCTGCTATCACGCAAGAGGGTCCAAATAAGTGTCCGAGTGTTCGAATCCAAATGCTTGAGAAACGGCTGGTAAATGTCATAATTACATATCTTCCATCATGCAAGAGGGTCCGAATAAGTGTCCGATTGTTTAAACCGTAATGCTTGAGAAATGGCAAGTAAACACCATAATTACATATCTGCAATCGTGCAAGAGAGTCCGAATAAGTGTCCGAGTGTTTAAATGCTAATGCATGAGACATGGCAACTAAACACCATAATTACATATCTGCCATCATGCAAGAGAGTCCGAGTAAGTGTCCAATTGTTTAAACCCGAATGCATGAGGAATGGCAAATGAACACCATAATTATATATCTTCCATCATGCAAGAGGGTCGGAATAAGTGTCCGAGTGTCTAAACCCTAATGCCTGAGAAATGGCAAGTAAACACCATAATTACATATCTGCCATCACGCAAGCGGGTCCGAAAAAGTGTCCGAATTTTTGAATCCAAATGCACAAGAAATGGAAAGTCGACACCAAAATTACATATCTGCCATCTTACAAGAGCGTCCGAATATGTGTCTGAGTGTTCGAATCCAAATGCTCGAGAAATGGGAAGTAAACACCATAATTACAGATCTGCAATCATGCAAGAGGGTCCAAATAAGTGTTCGAGTGTTTAAACCCTAATGCATGAGAAATGTCAAGTAAACACCATAATTACATTTCTGCCATCATGCAAACGGGTCCAAATAAGTGTCTGCTTGTTCGAATCCTAATGCTCAAGAAATGGCAAGTAAACCCCATAATTACATATCTACCAACATGCAAGAGGTTCCAAATAAGTTTCCGAGTGTTTAAACGCTAATGCATGAGAAATGACAAGTAAACACCATAATTACATATTTGTCATCATGTAAGAGAGTCCGGATAAGTGTCCGAGTGTTTAAACCCTAATGCTAGACAAATGCCAAATAAACACCATAATTGCATATCTGTCTTCATACAAGAGGGTCCAAATAAGTGTCCGAGTGTTTAAACCCTATTGCAAGAGAAATGGCAAGTAAACACCATAATTACATATCTGCCACCGTGCAAGAGGATCTGATTAAGTGTCCGACTGTTTAAACCCTAATGCATGAGAAATGGCAAGTAAACCCCATATTTACATATTTGCTATCACGCAAGATGGTCCGAATAAGTGTCCGAGTGTTCCAATCCTAATGCTCGAGAAATGGGAAGTAAACACCATAATTACATATCTGCCATCATGCAATAGGGTCCGAATAAGTTTCCGAGTGTTTAAACCCTAATGCATGAGAAATGGCAAGTAATCACCAGAATTACATATCCGTTATCCGGCAAGAGGGTTCGAATAAGTGTACGAGTGTTTAAACCCTAATGCAAGAGAAAGGGCAAGAAAACACCATCATTACATATCTGCCACCATGCGAGAGGGTCCAGATAAGTGTCCGAATGTTTAAGCCCTAAGGCACGAGAAATGGCAAGTAAACACCATAATTACATATCTGCCACCGTGGAAGAGGGTCTGAATAAGTGTCCGACTGTTTAAACCCTAATGAATGATAAATAGCAAGTAAACACCATAATTACATATCTGCTATCACGCCAAAGGGTCCGAATATGTGTCCGAGGGTTCAAATCCTAATGCTCAAGAAATGCCAAGTAAACACTATAGTTACATATCTGCCGTCATCCAAGAGGGTCTGAATGAGTGACCAAGTGTTTAAATCCTAATGCAAGAGAAATGGCAAGTAAACATCATAATTACATATCTAGCATCATGCAAGAGGGTCCGAATAAGTGTCCGAGTGTTTCAACCCTAATGCTTGAGTAATGGCAAGTAAACAGCATAATTACATATCTGCCATCATGCAAGAGTGTCCGAATAAGTGTCCTAGCGTTTAAACACTAATGCTTGAGAAATGGCAAATAAACGCCATAATTATATATCTGCCATCATACAAGAGGGTCCGAACAAGTGTCCGAGTGTTTAAGCCCTAATGGATGCGAAATGGCAAGTAAACACCATAATTACATATCTGCCGCCACGCAAGAGGGTCTGAATAGGTGTCCAAGTGTTCGAATCCTAATGCTCGAGAAATGGTAAATAAACACTATAATTACATATCAGCCATCATGCAAAAGCGTCTGAACAAGTGCCCGAATGTTTAAACCCTAATGCATGAGAAATGGCAAGTAAACACCATAATTACATATCTGCCACCATGCAAGAGAGTCCGAATATGTGTCCTAGTGTTCGAATCCTAATGCTCGAGAAACGGCAAGTAAACACCATAATTACATATCTTCCATCATGCAAGGGGTCCGAATACGTGTTTGAGTGTTTTAACCCTAATGCTTGAGAAATGGCAAGTAAACACCATAATAACATATCTTCCATCATGCAAGAGGGTCCGAATAAGTGTCCGTGTGTTTAAATCCTAATGCATGAGAGATGGCAAATAAACACCATAATTACATATCTGCCATCAGGCAAGAGAATCCGAGTGAGTGTCCGAGTGTTTAAACCCTAATGCATGAGAAATGGCAAATAAACACCACAATTACATATCTGCCATCATGCAAGAAGGTCGGAATAAGTGTTCGAGTATTTAAACCCTAATGCATGAGAAATGGCAAGTAAACACCATAATTACAAATCTGCCGTCACGCAAGAGGATCCAAAAAAGTGTCCGAATTTTTGAATCTGAATGCACAAGAAATGGAAAGTCGACACCAAAATTACATATCTGCCATCTTACAAGAGGGTCTGAATAAGTGTACAAGTGTTCGAATCCTAATGCTCAAGAAATGGCAAGACCATAATTACAGATTTGCCATCATGGAAGAGGGTCCGAACAAATGTCCGAGTGTTTAAACCCTAATGCAAGAGAAATGCCATATAAACACCATAATTACATATCTGCCATCATGCAAGAGTGTCCGAATAAGTGTCCGACTGTTTAAACCCTAATACATGAGAAATGGCAAGTAAACACCATAATTACATATCTGCCATCGTGCAAGAGGGTCTGAATAGGTGTCCAACTAATTAAACCCTAATGCATGAGAAACGGCTAGTAAACCCCATAATTACATATCTGCTATCACGCAAGAGGGTCCAAATAAGTGTCCGAGTGTTCGAATCCAAATGCTCGAGAAACGGCTAGTAAATGTCATAATTACATATCTTCCATCATGCAAGAGGGTCCGAATAAGTGTCCGATTGTTTAAAACGTAATGCTTGAGAAATGGCAAGTAAACACCATAATTACATATCTGCAATCGTGCAAGAGGGTCCGAATAAGTGTCCGAGTGTTTAAATGCTAATGCATGAGACATGGCAACTAAACACCATAATTACATATCTGCCATCATGCAAGAGAGTCCGAGTAAGTGTCCAATTGTTTAAACCCGAATGCATGAGGAATGGCAAATGAACACCATAATTATATATCTTCCATCATGCAAGAGGGTCGGAATAAGTGTCCGAGTGTCTAAACCCTAATGCCTGAGAAATGGCAAGTAAACACCATAATTACATATCTGCCATCACGCAAGCGGGTCCGAAAAAGTGTCCGAATTTTTGAATCCAAATGCACAAGAAATGGAAAGTCGACATCAAAATTACATATCTGCCATCTTACAAGAGGGTCCGAATATGTGTCTGAGTGTTCGAATCCAAATGCTCGAGAAATGGGAAGTAAACACCATAATTACAGATCTGCAATCATGCAAGAGGGTCCAAATAAGTGTTCGAGTGTTTAAACCCTAATGCATGAGAAATGTCAAGTAAACACCATAATTACATTTCTGCCATCATGCAAACGGGTCCAAATAAGTGTCTGCTTGTTCGAATCCTAATGCTCAAGAAATGGCAAGTAAACCCCATAATTACATATCTACCAACATGCAAGAGGTTCCAAATAAGTTTCCGAGTGTTTAAACGCTAATGCATGAGAAATGACAAGTAAACACCATAATTACATATTTGTCATCATGTAAGAGAGTCCGGATAAGTGTCCGAGTGTTTAAACCCTAATGCTAGACAAATGCCAAATAAACACCATAATTGCATATCTGTCTTCATACAAGAGGGTCCAAATAAGTGTCCGAGTGTTTAAACCCTATTGCAAGAGAAATGGCAAGTAAACACCATAATTACATATCTGCCACCGTGCAAGAGGATCTGATTAAGTGTCCGACTGTTTAAACCCTAATGCATGAGAAATGGTAAGTAAACCCCATATTTACATATTTGCTATCACGCAAGATGGTCCGAATAAGTGTCCGAGTGTTCCAATCCTAATGCTCGAGAAATGGGAAGTAAACACCATAATTACATATCTGCCATCATGCAATAGGGTCCGAATAAGTTTCCGAGTGTTTAAACCCTAATGCATGAGAAATGGCAAGTAATCACCAGAATTACATATCCGTTATCCGGCAAGAGGGTCCGAATAAGTGTACGAGTGTTTAAACCCTAATGCAAGAGAAATGGCAAGAAAACACCATCATTACAAATCTGCCACAATGCGAGTGGGTCCAGATAAGTGTCCGAATGTTTAAGCCCTAAGGCACGAGAAATGGCAAGTAAACACCATAATTACATATCTGCCACCGTGGAAGAGGGTCTGAATAAGTGTCCGACTGTTTAAACCCTAATGAATGATAAATAGCAAGTAAACACCATAATTACATATCTGCTATCACGCCAAAGGGTCCGAATATGTGTCCGAGGGTTCAAATCCTAATGCTCAAGAAATGCCAAGTAAACACTATAGTTACATATCTGCCATCATCCAAGATTGTCTGAATGAGTGACCAAGTGTTTAAATCCTAATGCAAGAGAAATGGCAAGTAAACATCATAATTACATATCTAGCATCATGCAAGAGGGTCCGAATAAGTGTCCGAGTGTTTCAACCCTAATGCTTGAGTAATGGCAAGTAAACAGCATAATTACATATCTGCCATCATGCAAGAGTGTCCGAATAAGTGTCCTAGCGTTTAAACACTAATGCTTGAGAAATGGCAAATAAACGCCATAATTATATATCTGCCATCATACAAGAGGGTCCGAACAAGTGTCCGAGTGTTTAAGCCCTAATGGATGCGAAATGGCAAGTAAACACCATAATTACATATCTGCCGCCACGCAAGAGGGTCTGAATAGGTGTCCAAGTGTTCGAATCCTAATGCTCGAGAAATGGTAAATAAACACTATAATTACATATCAGCCATCATGCAAAAGCGTCTGAACAAGTGCCCGAATGTTTAAACCCTAATGCATGAGAAATGGCAAGTAAACACCATAATTACATATCTGCCCCCATGCAAGAGAGTCCGAATATGTGTCCGAGTGTTCGAATCCTAATGCTCGAGAAACGGCAAGTAAACACCATAATTACATATCTTCCATCATGCAAGGGGTCCGAATACGTGTTTGAGTGTTTTAACCATAATGCTTGAGAAATGGCAAGTAAACACCATAATAGCATATTTTCCATCATGCAAGAGGGTCCGAATAAGTGTCCGTGAGTTTAAATCCTAATGCATGAGAGATGGCAAATAAACACCATAATTACATATCTGCCATCAGGCAAGAGAATCCGAGTGAGTGTCCGAGTGTTTAAACCCTAATGCATGAGAAATGGAAAATAAACACCACAATTACATATCTGCCATCATGCAAGAAGGTCGGAATAAGTGTTCGAGTATTTAAACCCTAATGCATGAGAAATGGCAAGTAAACACCATAATTACAAATCTGCCGTCACGCAAGAGGATCCAAAAAAGTGTCCGAATTTTTGAATCTGAATGCACAAGAAATGGAAAGTCGACACCAAAATTACATATCTACCATCTTACAAGAGGGTCTGAATAAGTGTACAAGTGTTCGAATCCTAATGCTCAAGAAATGGCAAGACCATAATTACAGATTTGCCATCATGGAAGAGGGTCCGAACAAATGTCCGAGTGTTTAAACCCTAATGCAAGAGAAATGCCATATAAACACCATAATTACATATCTGCCACCATACGAGAGGGTCCAAATAAGTGTCTGAGTGTTTAAACCCTAACGCATGAGAAATGGCAAGTAAACACCATAATTAGATATCTGCCATCAATCAAGAGGGTCCGAGTAAGTGTTCGAGTGTTTAAACCCTAATGCTTGAGAAATGGCAAGTAAACACCATAATTAGATATCTGCCATCGGGCAACAAGGTCTGAATAAGTGTCCGAATGTTTGAACCCTATTGCATGAGAAATGGCAGGTGAACACCATAATTACATATCTGCTATCACGCAAGAGGGTCCGAATAAGTGTTCGAGTGTTCAAATCCTAATGCTCGAGAAATGGAAAATAAACACTATAACTACATATCTGCCATCATGCAAGAGGGTCTGAATAAGTGCCCGGGTGTTTAAACACTAATGCATGAGAAATGGCAAGTAAACAACATAATTACATATCTTCCATCATGCAAGAGGGTCCGAATAAGTGTCCGAGTGTTCGAATCCTAATGCTCGAGAAATGAAAAATAAACACTATAACTACATATCTGCCATCATGCAAGAGGTTCTGAATAAGTGCCCGAGTGTTTAAACACCAATGCATGAGAAATGGCAAGTAAACACCATAATAACATATCTGCCATCATGCAAGAGGGTCCGAATGGGTGTCCGAGTGTTGAAATCCTAATGCATGAGAAATGGCAAATAAACACCATAATTACATATCTGCCATCATGCAAGAGAGTCCGAGTAAGTGCCCGAGTGTTTGAACGCTAATGCATGAGAAATGGCACGTAAACACCAAAATTTCATATCTGCCATCACGCAACAGGATCCGATAAAGTGTCCGAATTTTCGACTCCAAATGCACAAGAATTGGAAAGTCAACACCAAAATTGCATATCTGCCATCTTACAAGTGGGTCCGAATAAGTTTCCGAGTGTTCGAATCCTAATGCTCGAGAAATGGCAAGTAAACACCATAATTAGATATCTGCCATCAGGCAAGAGGGTCTATATAAGTGTCCGAGTGTTTAAACCCTAATGCATGAGAAATGGCAGGTAAACACCATAATTACATATCTGCTATCACACAAGAGGGTCCGAATAAGTGTCCCAGTGTTCGAATCGTAATGCTCAAGAAATGGCAAATAAACACTATAATTACATATCTGCCATTATGCAAGAGGGTCTGAGTAAGTGCCCGAGTGTTAAAACACTAATGCATGAGAAATGGCAAGGAAAAACACCATAATTACATATCTTCCATCATGCAAGAGGGTTCGAATAAGTGTCTGAGTGTTTAAATCCTAATGCATGAGAAACGGCAAATAAACACCATAATTACATATCTACCATCAGGCAAGAGAGTCCGAGTAAGTGTCCGAGTGTTTAAACCCTAATGCATGAGAAATGTCAAATAAACACCGTAATTACATATCTGCCATCATGCAAGAGTGTGGGAATAAGTGTCCGAGTTTCAAACCCTAATGCTTGAGAAATGGCAAGTAAAGACCAAAATTTCATATCTGCCATCACGCAAGAGGATCCGAAAAAGTGTCCGAATTTTCGAATCCAAATGCACAAGATTTGGAAAGTCGACACCAAAATTGCATATCTGCCATCTTACAAGAGGGTCCGAATAAGTGTACATGTGTTCGAATCCTAATGCTCAAGAAATGGCAAGTAAAGACCATAATTACAGATTTGCCATCATGGAAGAGGGTCCGAACAAGTGTCCGAGTGTTTAAACCCTAATGCAAGAGAAATGCAACATAAACACCATAATTACATATCTGCCACCATACGAGAGGGTCCAAACAAGTGTCTGAGTGTTTAAACCCTAACGCATGAGAAATGGCAAGTGAACACCATAATTAGATATCTGCCATCAATCAAGAGGGTCCGAATAAGTGTTCGAGTGTTTAAACCCTAATGCTTGAGAAATGGCAAGTAAACACCATAATTAGATATCTGCCATCGGGCAACAGGGTCTGAATAAGTGTCCGAATGTTTGAACCCTAATGCATGAGAAATGGCAGGTAAACACCATAATTACATATCTGCTATCACGCTAGAGGGTCCGAATAAGTGTTCGAGTGTTCGAATCCTAATGCTCGAGAAATGGAAAATAAACACTATAACTACATATCTGCCATCATGCAAGAGGGTCTGAATAAGTGCCCGAGTGTTTAAACACTAATGCATGAGAAATGGCAAGTAAACACCATAATAACATATCTGCCATCATTCAAGAGGGTCCGAATGGGTGTCTGAATAAGTGTCCGAGTGTTCAAATCCTAATGCATGAGAAATGGCAAATACACACCATAATTACATATCTGCCATCATGCAAGAGAGTCCGAGTAAGTGCCCGAGTGTTTGAACGCTAATGCATGAGAAATGGCAAGTAAACACCAAAATTTCATATCTGCCATCACGTAACAGGATCCGAAAAAGTGTCCGAATTTTCGAATCCAAATGCACAAGAATTGAAAAGTCGACACCAAAATTACATATCTGCCATCTTACAAGTGGGTTCGAATAAGTTTCCGAGTGTTCGAATCCTAATGCTCTAGAAATGGCAAGTAAACACCATAATTACAGATCCACCATCATGCCAGAGGGTCCAAATAAGTGTCCGAGTGTTTAAACCTTAATGCATGAGAAATGGCAAGTAAACACCATAATTAGATATCTGCCATCAGGCAAGAGGGTCTATATAAGTGTCCGAGTGTTTAAACCCTAATGCATGAGAAATGGCAGGTAAACACCATAATTACATATCTGCTATCACACAAGAGGGTCCGAATAAGTGTCCCAGTGTTCGAATCGTAATGCTCGAGAAATGGCAAATAAACACTATAATTACATATCTGCCATTATGCAAGAGGGTCTGAGTAAGTGCCCGAGTGTTAAAACACTAATGCATGAGAAATGGCAAGGAAAAACACGATAATTACATATCTTCCATCATGCAAGAGGGTTCGAATAAGTGTCTGAGTGTTTAAATCCTAATGCATGAGAAACGGCAAATAAACACCATAATTACATATCTACCATCAGGCAAGAGAGTCCGAGTAAGTGTCCGAGTGTTTAAACCCTAATGCATGAGAAATGTCAAATAAACACCGTAATTACATATCTGCCATCATGCAAGAATGTGGGAATAAGTGTCCGAGTTTTAAACCATAATGCTTGAGAAATGGCAAGTAAAGACCAAAATTTCATATCTGCCATCACGCAAGAGGATCCGAAAAAGTGTCCGAATTTTCGAATCCAAATGCACAAGATTTGGAAAGTCGACACCAAAATTGCATATCTGCCATCTTACAAGAGGGTCCGAATAGGTGTACATGTGTTCGAATCCTAATGCTCAAGAAATGGCAAGTAAAGACCATAATTACAGATTTGCCATCATGGAAGAGGGTTCGAACAAGTGTCCGAGTGTTTAAACCCTAATGCAAGAGAAATGCCACATAAACACCATAATTACATATCTGCCACCATACGAGAGGGTCCAAACAAGTGTCTGAGTGTTTAAACCCTAACGCATGAGAAATGGCAAGTAAACACCATAATTAGATATCTGCCATCAATCAAGAGGGTCCGAATAAGTGTTCGAGTGTTTAAACCCTAATGCTTGAGAAATGGCAAGTAAACACCATAATTAGATATCTGCCATCGGGCAACAGGGTCTGAATAAGTGTCCGAATGTTTGAACCCTAATGCATGAGAAATGGCAGGTAAACACCATAATTACATATCTGCTATCACGCTAGTGGGTCCGAATAAGTGTTCGAGTGTTCGAATCCTAATGCTCGAGAAATGGAAAATAAACACTATAACTACATATCTGCCATCATGCAAGAGGGTCTGAATAAGTGCCCGAGTGTTTAAACACTAATGCATGAGAAATGGCAAGTAAACACCATAATAACATATCTGCCATCATTCAAGAGGGTCCGAATGGGTGTCCGAATAAGTGTCCGAGTGTTCAAATCCTAATGCATGAGAAATGGCAAATACACACCATAATTACATATCTGCCATCATGCAAGAGAGTCCGAGTAAGTGCCCGAGTGTTTGAACGCTAATGCATGAGAAAAGGAAAGTAAACACCAAAATTTCATATCTGCCATCACGCAACAGTATCCGAAAAAGTGTCCGAATTTTCGAATCCAAATGCACAAGATTTGGAATGTCGACACCAAAATTGCATATCTGCCATCTTACAAGAGGGTCCGAATAGGTGTACATGTGTTCGAATCCTAATGCTCAAGAAATGGCAAGTAAAGACCATAATTACAGATTTGCCATCATGGAAGAGGGTCCGAACAAGTGTCCGAGTGTTTAAACCCTAATGCAAGAGAAATGCCACATAAACACCATAATTACATATCTGCCACCATACGAGAGGGTCCAAACAAGTGTCTGAGTGTTTAAACCCTAACGCATGAGAAATGGCAAGTAAACACCATAATTAGATATCTGCCATCAATCAAGAGGGTCCGAATAAGTGTTCGAGTGTTTAAACCCTAATGCTTGAGAAATGGCAAGTAAACACCATAATTAGATATCTGCCATCGGGCAACAGGGTCTGAATAAGTGTCCGAATGTTTGAACCCTAATGCATGAGAAATGGCAGGTAAACACCATAATTATATATCTGCTATCACGCTAGAGGGTCCGAATAAGTGTTTGAGTGTTCGAATCCTAATGCTCGAGAAATGGAAAATAAACACTATAACTACATATCTGCCATCATGCAAGAGGGTCTGAATAAGTGCCCGAGTGTTTAAACACTAATGCATGAGAAATGGCAAGTAAACACCATAATAACATATCTGCCATCATTCAAGAGGGTCCGAATGGGTGTCCGAATAAGTGTCCGAGTGTTCAAATCCTAATGCATGAGAAATGGCAAATACACACCATAATTACATATCTGCCATCATGCAAGAGAGTCCGAGTAAGTGCCCGAGTGTTTGAACGCTAATGCATGAGAAATGGAAAGTAAACACCAAAATTTCATATCTGCCATCACGCAACAGTATCCGAAAAAGTGTCCGAATTTTCGAATCCAAATGCACAAGAATTGGAAAGTCGACACCAAAATTACATACTGCCATCTTACAAGTGGGTTCGAATAAGTTTCCGAGTGTTCGAATCCTAATGTTCTAGAAATGGCAAGTAAACACCATAATTACAGATCCACCATCATGCAAGAGGGTCCAAATAAGTGTCCGAGTGTTTAAACCTTAATGCATGAGAAATGGCAAGTAAACACCATAATTAGATATCTGCCATCAGGCAAGAGGGTCTGTATAAGTGTCCGAGTGTTTAAACCCTAATGCATGAGAAATGGCAGGTAAACACCATAATCACATATCTGCTATCACACAAGAGGGTCCGAATAAGTATCCTAGTGTTCGAATCGTAATGCTCGAGAAATGGCAAATAAATACTATAATTACATATCTTCCATCATGCAAGAGGGTTCGAATAAGTGTCCGAGTGTTTAAACACTAATGAATGAGAAATGCCAGATAAACACCATAATAACATATATGCCATCATGCAAGAGGGTCCAAATAATTGTCTGAGTGTTTAAATCCTAATGCATGAAAAACGGCAAATAAACACCATAATTACATATCTACCATCAGGCAAGAGAGTCCGAGTAAGTGTCCGAGTGTTTAAACCCTGATGCATGAGAAATGTCAAATAAATACCGTAATTACATATCTGCCATCATGCAAGAGGGTGGGAATAAGTGTCCGAGTTTTAAACCCTAATGCATGAGAAATGGCAAGTAAAGACCAAAATTTCATATCTACCATCATGCAAGAGGATCCGAAAAAGTGTCCGAATTTTCGAATCCAAATGCACAACAATTGGAAAGTCGACACCAAAATTGCATATCTGCCATCTTACAAGAGGGACCGAATAAGTTTCCGAGTGTTCGAATACTAATCCTCGATAAATGGCAGGTAAACACCATAATTACAGATCCACCATAATACAAGAGGGTCCAAATAAGTGTCCGAGTGTTTAAACCCTAATGCATGAGAAATGGCAAGTAAACACCAAAATTTCATATCTGCCATCATCCAAGAGGGTACGAATAAGTGTCCGAGTGTTCGAATCCTAATGCCCGAGAAATGGAAAATAAACACCATAATTACATATCTGCCATCATGCAAGAGGGTCCGAATAATTTCCGAGTGTTTAAACCCAAGTGCATGAGAAATGGCATGTAAACACCATAAATACATATCTGTCATCCGGCAAGAGGGTCCGAATAAGTGTCCGAGTATTTAAACCCTAATGCAAGAGAAATGCCAAACAAACACCATAACTACATATCTGCCATCATGCAAGACGGTCCAAATTAGTGTCCGAGTGTTTAAACCCTAATTCATGAGAAATGGCAAGTAAACACCATAATTACATATCTGCCATCATGCAAGAGGGTCGGAATAAGTGTCCGAGTGTTTACACCCTAGTGCATGAGAAATGGCAAGTAAACACCATAATTACATATCTGCCATCATGCAAGAGGGTCAAAATAAGTGCCCAAGTGTTTAAACCCTAATGCATGAGAAATGGTAAGTAAACACCATAATTACATATCTGCCATCATACAAGAGGGTCCGAATAAGTGTCCGAGGGTTTAAACCCTAATGCATGAGAAATGGCAAATAAACACCATAATTACATATCTGCCATCGTACAAAAGGGTCTGAATAAGTGTCCGAGTGTTCGAATCCAAATGTTCGAGAAATGGCAAGTAAACACCATAATTACAAATCTGCCATCATGCAGGAGGGTCTGAATAAGTGTCCGAGTGTTTAACACCTAATGAATGAGAAATGGTAAGTAAACATCATAATTACATATCTGCCATCACGCAAGAGGGTCCGAATAAGTGCCCGAGCGTTAGAATCCTAATGCTCGAGAAATGGCAAGTAAACACCATAACTACATATCTTCGATCATGGAAGAGGGTCTGAATAAGTGTCCGAGTTTTTAATCCCTAACGTTTGAGAAATGGGAAGTAAACACCATAATTACACATCTGCCATCATGCAACATGGTCCGAACAAGTGTCCGAGTTTTTAAACCCTAATGCATGAGAAATGGCAAGTGAACACCATAATTACAAATCTGCCATCATGCAAGAGGGTCCGAATAAGTGTCCGAGTGTTCGAAAGCAATTGCACAAGAAATGGAAAATCGACACCAAAATTACATATCTGCCATCTTACAAGAGGGTCCGAATAAGTGTCCGAGTGTTCGAATCCTAATGCTCAGGAAAAGGCAAGTAAACACCATAATTACAGATCTGCCATCATGCAAGAGGGTCCGAATAAGTGTCCGTATGTTTAAACCCTAATGCAAAAAAAATGCCAAATAAACATCATAATTACATATCTGCCATCATGCAAGAGGGTCCAAATAAGTGTCTGAGTGCGTAAACCCTAATGCAGGAAAAATGGCAAGTATGCACCATAATTAGATATCTGCCATCATGCAAGAGGGTCCGAATAAGTGTCCGAGTGTTTAAGCCCTAATGCATGAGAGATGGCAAGTAAACACCAGAATTACATATCTACAATCGTGCAAGAGGGTCTGAATAACTGTCTGACTATTTAGACCCTAATGCAAGAGAAATGGCAAGTAAACACCATAATTATATATCTGCTATCACGCAAGAGGGTCAGAATAAGTGTCCGAGTGTTCGAATCCTAATGCTCGAGAAATGGCAAATAAACCCTATAATTACATATCTGCCATCATGCAAAAGGGTCTGAATTAGTGCCCGAGTGTTTAAACCCTAATGCATGAGAAATGGAAAGTAAACCCCATAATTACATATCTACCATCATGCAAGAGTGTCCGAATAAGTGTCAGAGTGTTCGAATCCTAATGCTAGAGAAACGGGAAGTAAATACCCTAATTACATATCTTCCATCATGCAAGAGGGTCCGAATATGTGTCCGAGTGTTTAAACCCTAATGCTTGAGAAATGGCAAGTAAACACCATAATAACATATCTGCCATCATGCAAGAGGGTCCGAATAAGTGTCCGAGTGTTTTAACCCTAATGCTTGAGAAATGGCAAGTAAACACCATAAATAATATATCTGCCACCATGCAAGAGGGTCCCAATAAGTGTCCGAGTGTTTAAATCCTAATGCATGAGAAATGGCAGATAAATACCATAATTACATATCTACCGTCATGCAAGAGGGTCGGAATAAGTGTCCGAATGTTTAAACCCTAATGCATGAGAAATGGCAAGTAAACACCAAAATTTCATATCTGGCATCACGCAAGAGGATCCAAAAAACTGTCCGAATTTTCGAATCGAAATGCCCAAGAAATGGAAAGTCGACACCAAAATTACATATCTGCCATCTTACAAGAGGGTCCGAATAAGTTTCGGAGTGTTCGAATCCTATTGCTCGAGAATTGGCAAGTAAACACCATAATTACAGATCTGACATTTTGCAAGAGGGTCCAAATAAGTGTCCGAGTTTTTAAACCCTAATGCATGAGAAATGGCAAGTAAACACCATAATTACATATCTGCATCACGCAAGATGGTCCGAATAAGTGTCCGAGTGTTTGAATCCTAATGTTCGAGAAATGGGAAGTAAACACCATAATTACATATCTGCCATCATGCAAGAGGGTCCAAATAATTTCCGAGTGTTTAAATCCTAATGCATGAGAAATGGCATATAAATCCGAAGAAGTGTCCGAGTGTTTAATCCCTAATGCAGGAGAAATGCCAAACAAAGACCATAATTACATATCTGCCATCATGCAATAGGGTCCAAATAAGTGTTCAAGTGTTTAAACACTAATGCATGTGAAATGGCAAGTAAACACCATAATTACAGATCTGCCATCATGCAAGAGGGTCGGAATAAGTGTCCGAGTGTTTAAACCCTAATGCATGAGAAATGGCAAGTAAACACCATAATTACATATCTGCCATCGTACAAAAGGCTCAGAATAAGTGTCCGACTGTTTAAACCCTAATGCATGAGAAATGGCAAGTAAACAACATAATTACATATTTGTTATCACGCAAGAGGGTCCGAATAAGTGTCTGAGTTTTCAAATCCTAATGCTCGAGAAATGGCAAGTAAATACCATAATTACATATCTGTCATCATGCAGGAGGGTCTGAATAACTGTCCGAGTGTTTAACCCCTAATGCATGAGAAATGGCAAGTAAACACCATAATTACATATCTGCCATCGTACAAAAGGCTCAGAATAAGTGTCTGACTGTTTAAACCCTAATCCATGAGAAATGGCAAGTAAACACCATAATTACATATTTGCTGTCACGCAAGAGGGGTCGAATGAGTGTCTGAGTTTGCAAATCCTAATGCTCGGGAAATGGCAAGTAAACACCATAATTACATATCTGCCACCATGCAGGAGGGTCTTAATAACTATCCGAGTGTTTAACCCCTAATGCATGAGAAATGCCAAGTAAACACCATAATTACATATCTGCCATCATGCAAGAGGGTCCGAATAAGTGTTCGAGTGTTAGAATCCTAATGCTCGAGTAATGGCAAGTAAACACCATAATTACATAAATGTCATCATGCAAGAGGGTCCGAATAAGTGTCCGAGCATTCGAATCCTAATGCTCGAGAAACGGCAAGTAAACACCATAATTACATATCTTCCATCATGCAAGAGGGTCTGAATAAGTGTCCTAGTGTTTAAACCCTAATGCTTGAGAAATGGCAAGTAAACACCATAATTAGATATCGGCCATCACGCAACAGGGTCCGAACAAGTGTCCGAATTTTCGAAACCAATTGCACAAGAAATGGAAAGTCGACACCAAAATTACATATCTGCCATCTTACAAAAGGGTACGAGTAAGTGTTCGAGTGTTCGAATCCTAATGCTCAAGAAATGGCAAGTAAACACCATAATTACAGATCTTCCATCATGCATGAGGGTCCGAATAAGTGTCCGAGTGCTTAAACCCTAATGCAAGAGAAATGCCAAATAAACTCGATAATTACATATCTACCATCATGCAAGAGGGTCCAAATAAGTGTCTCAGTGTTTAAACCCTAACGCAAGAGAAATGGCAAGTAAACACCATATTTAGATATCTGCTATCATGCAAGAGGGTGTGAATAAGTGTCCGAGTGTTTATACCCTAATGCATGGGAAATGGCAACTAAACACCAAAATTACATATCTGCAATCGTGCAAGAGGGTCTGAATAACTGTCTGACCATTTAAACCTTAATGCATGAGAAATGGAAAGTAAACACCATAATTACATATCTGCTATCACGCAAGAGGGTCAGAATAAGTGTCCGTGTGTTCGAATCCTAATGCTCGGGAATGGCAAATAAACTCTATAATTACATATCTGCCATCATGCAATGGGCCTGAATTAGTGCCCGAGTGTTTAAACCCTAATGCATGAGAAATGGCCAGTAAACACCATAATTGCATGTCTGCCATCATGCAAGAGGGTCCGAATAAGTGTCCGAGTGTTCGAATCCTAATGCTCGAGAAACGGGATGTAAACACCCTAATTACATATCTTCCATCATGCAAGAGGGTCAGAATAAGTGTCCGAGTGTTTAGACCCTAATGCTTGAGAAATGGCAAGTAAACACCATAATAGCATATCTGCCATCACGCAAGAGGGTCCGTATAAGTGTCCGAGTGTTTAAACCTTAATGCTTGAGAAATGGCAAGTAAACACCATAATAACATATCTGCCATCACGTAAGAGGGTCCGAATAAGTGTCCGAGTGTTCAAATCCAAATGCATGAGAATTGGCAAATAAACACCACAATTACATATCTGCCGTCATGCAAGATGGTCGGAATAAGTTTCCGAGTGTTTAAAACCTAATGCATGAGAAATGGCAAGTAAACACCAAAATTTCAAATCTGCCATCATGCTAGAGGATCCGAAAAAGTGACCGAATTTTCGAATCCAAGTGCACAAGAAATATAAAGTCAACACCAAAATTACATATCTGCCATCTTACAAGAGAGTCTGAATAAGTTTTCGAGTGTTCGAATCCTAATGCTCGAGAAATGGCAAGTAAACACCAGAATTACAGATCCGCCATCATGCAAGAGGGTACAAATAAGTGTGCAAGTGTTTAAACCCTATTGCATGAGAAATGGCAAGTAAACACCATAATTACATATCTGTATCATGCAAGAGGGTCCGAATAGGTGTCCGAGTGTTCGAATCCTAATGCTCCAGAAATGGAAACTAAACACCATAATTACATATCTGCCATCATGCAAGAGGGTCCGAATAATTTCCGAGAGTTTAAACCCTAATGCATGAGAAATGGCATGTAAATCCGAATAAGTGTCCGAGTGTTTAAAACCTAATGCAAGAGAAATGCCAAATAAACACCATAATTACATATCTGCTATCATGCAAGAGGGTCCAAATAAGTGTCCGAGTGTTTAAACCCTAATGCATGAGAAATGGAAAGTAAACACCATAATTACATATCTGCCATCATGCAAGAGGGTCAGAGTAAGTGTTCGATTGTTTAAACCCTAATGCATGAGAAGTGGCAAGTAAACACAATGATTACAAATCTGCCATCGTACAAAAGGGTCTGAATAAGTGTCCGACTGTTTAAACCCTAATGTATGAGAAATGGCAAGTGAATACCATAATTACATATTTGCTGTCACGCAAGAGGGTCCGAATGAGTGTCCAAGTGTTCGAATTCTATTGCTCGAGAAATGGCAAGTAAACACCAAAATTACATATCAGCCATCATGCAGCAGGGTTTGAATAAGTGACCGAATGTTTAACCCCTAATGCATGAGAAATGGGAAGTAAACACCATAACTGCATATCTGCCATCACGCAAGAGGGTCCGAATAAGTGTCCGAGTGGTCGAATCCTAATGTTCGAGTAATGGCAAGTAAACACCATAATTACATAAATGCCATCATGCAAGAGGGTCCGAATAAGTGTCACAGTGTTTAAGCTCTAATGCATGAGAAATGGCAAATAAATATCATAATTACATACCTGCCATCATGCAAGAGAGTCCGAATAAGTGACCGAGCGTTCGAATCCTAATGCTCGAGAAATGGCAAGTAAACACCATAATTTCATATCTTCCATCATGCAAGAGGGTCTGAATAAGTGTCCGAGTGTTTAAACCCTAATGCTTGAGAAATGGCATGTAAACACCATAATTACATATCTGCCATCACGCAGGGGGGTCCGAACAAGTGTCCGAGTGTTTACACCCTAATGCATGAGAAATGGCAAGTAAACACCATAATTACATATCTGCCATCATGCAAGAGTGTCCGAATAAGTGTCCGAGTGTTCGAATCCTAATGCTCGAGAAATGGCCAGTAAACAACATAATTACATATCTGCCATCATGCAAGAGGGTCCAAATAATTTCCGAGTGTTTAAACCCAAATGCATGAGAAATGGCATGTAAACACCATAATTACATATCTGTCATCCGGCAAGAGGGTCCAAATAAGTGTCCGAGTGTTTAAACCCTAATGGAAGAGAAATGCCAAATAAACACCGTAATTACATATCAGCCATCATGCAAGAGGGTCCAAATAAGTGTCCGAGTGTTTAAGCCCTAATGCATGAGAAATGGCAAGTAAACACCATAATTACATATTTGCCATCATGCAAGAGGGTTAGAATAAGTGTCTGAGTGTTTAAACCCTAATGCATGAGAAATGGCAAGTAAACACCATAATTACAGATCCACCATCATCCAAGACGTTCCAAATAAGTGTGCGAGTGTTTAAACCCCAATGCATGAGAAATGGCAAGTAAACACCATAATTACATATCTGCATTATGCAAGAGGGTCCGAATAAGTGTCCGACTGTTCGAATCCTAATGCTCGAGAAATGGCAAGTAAACACCGTAATTACATATCTGCCATCATGCAAGAGGGTCCAAATAAGTGTCCGAGTGTTTAAACCCTAATGCATGAGAAATGGCAAGTAAACACCATAATTTCATATCTGCCATCATGCAAGAGGGTCAGAATAAGTGTCCGATTGTTTAAACCCTAATGCTTGAGAAATGGTTAGTAAACACCATAATTACATATCTGCCATCATACAAAAGGGTCTGAATAAGTGTCCGACTGTTTAAATCCTAATGCATGAGAAATGGCAAGTAAACACCATAATTACATATCTGCTATCATGCAAGAGGGTCAGAATAAGTGTCCGAGTGTTCGAATCCTAATGCTCGAGAAATGGCAAATAAACAATATAATTACATATCTGCCATCATGCAAGAGGATCTGAATTAGTCCCCGAGTGTTAAAACCCTAATGCATGAGAAATGGCAAGTAAACACCATAATCACATATCTGTCATCATGCAAGAGGGTCCGAATAAGTGTTCGAGTGTTCGAATCCTGATGCTCGAGAAACGGGAAGTAAACACCTTAGTTACATATCTTCCATCATGCAAGAGGGTCCGAATAAGTGTCTGAGTGTTTAAATCGTAATGCTTGAGAAATGGCAAGTAAACACTATAATAACATATCTGCCACCTTACAACAGGGTCCGAATACGTGTCTGAGTGGTCGAATCCTAATGCTCGAGAAATGGCAAGTAAACACCATAATTACGTATCTGCCATCATGCAAGAGGCTCCGAATAAGTTTCCGAGTGTTTAAACGATAATGCATGAGCAATGGCACGTAAAACCATAATTACATATCTGTCATCCGGTAAGACGGTCCAAATAAGTGTCCGAGTGTTCAAACCCTAGTGCAAAAGAAATGCCAAATAAACGCCAAAAGTATATAAATGCCATCATGCAAGAGGGTCCAAATAAGTGTCCATGTGTTTAATCCCTAATGCATGAGAAATGGCAAGTAAACTCCATAATTACATATCTGGCATCACGGAAGAGGGTCCGAATAAGTGTCTGAGTGTTCGAATCCTAATGCTCGAGAAATGGCATGTAAACACTGTAATTACAGATCAACCATCATGTAAGAGGGTCCAAATAAGTGTCCGAGTGTTTAAACCCGAATGCATGAGAAATGACAAGTAAACACCCTAATTATATATCTGCCATCATACAAGAGGTTGCGAATAAGTGTCTGAGTGTTTAAACCCTAATGCATGGGAAATGGCAAGTAAACACCATAATTGCATATCTGCCATCCTGCAACAGGGTCCGAACAAGGGTCCAAGTGTTTAAACCCTAATGGATGTGAAATGGCAAGTAAACACCGTAATTACATATCAGCCATCATGCAAGAAGGTCTGAATAAGTGTCCTAGTGTTTCAACCCTAATACATGAGAAATGGCAAGTAAACACCATAATTACATATCTACCATCATGTAAGAGGGTCCAAATAAGTGTCTGAGTGGCCGAATCTAATGCATGAGAAATGGCAAATAAACACCATAGTTACATATCGGCCATCATGCAAGAGGGTCTGAATAAGTGTTCCACTGATTAAGCCCTAATGCATGAGAAATGGCAAGTAAACACCATAACTACATATCTGCCACCACGCAAGAGGATTCGAATAAGTGTCCGAGTATTCGAATCCTAATGCAAAGGAAATGGAAAGTCGACACCATAATTACATATCTGGCATCATGCAAGAGGGTCCGAATAAGTGTCCGAGTGTTCGAATCCTAATGCTCAAGAAATGGCAAGTAAACACCATAATTACATATCTGCCATCATGCAAGAGGGTCCGAATAAGTGTCTGAGTGTTTAAACCCTAATGCATGAGAAATGGAAAATAAACACCATAATTACATATGTGGCATCATGCAAGAGGGTCCGAATAAATGTTCGAGTGTTTAAACCCTAATGCATCAGAAATGGCAAGTAGCACCATAATTACGTATCTGCCATCGTGCAAGAGGGTCCGAATAAGTGTCCGAGTGTTTAAACCCTAATGCATGAGAAATGACAAGTAAACACCATAATTATATATCTGCCATCGTGCAAGAGGTTACAAATAAGTGTCTGAGTGTTTAAACCCTAATGCATGGGAAATGGCAAGTAAACACCATAACTACATATCTGCCATCGTGCAAGTGGGTCCGAACAAGTGTCCAAGTGTTTAAACCCTAATGGATGTGAAATGGCAAGTAAACACCATAATTACATATTTGCCATAATGCAAGAGGGTCTAAATAAGTGTCCGAGTGTTTAAACCCTAATGCATGAGAAATGGAAAGTAAACACCATAATTACGTATCGATCATCCTGCAAGAGGGTCCAAATAAGTGTCCGTGTGGTCGAATCTAATGCATGAGAAATGGCAAGTAAACACCATAATTACATATCTGCCATCCTGCAAGAGGGTCTGAATAAGTGTCTGTAGACGTCCCCGAACGCTTCCGGGAGGAACGAGCTCCCGTTCTGTTCATTTGGGGTCACTACAGCTCAGGACTCTCAAATTTGTCACGGTTCTAAGTCTGAAGCAAAGAGTCCAAATCCGGCAAATCGTTTTGAGAAAAACAGATTTTTGAAAGAAATGCCAAACATGGACTGCTTTGCCAGATACAGAATCGCCACCTAAATGTTTTTTTATGGGAAATTTAGGAAACCCTGACTCGGTGCCAAAGGCCACGTGTCCGTCATCACCAAAGTTGCCTCAGGTCGGGAACTTGGGTACGATTGGGGAAGGTCACTTCGTGAGCACCCCCGCTCACCCGGTCAGAGACCGGCCTCTACTAACCATGATATCTATTTTTGAAGACATTATGTGTTCTTATTCCGGTTATTAGCTTAGGTTACTATGCGATGCACACAGCATATAAGTATAGACCGGGTCGCCCGAATTGGAACAAAACATTTCATGCTTGTTTATTTGAAAGATGGTTCGCTACTCGCAAGTAGGCTTAAAACATTTGATGATTTATTCCAATTTAAGTAACCCAACCTTCACCCACAGGCATTCAGGCAGATATATCACATAAGCAAATAGCCTCATGGTAAGCATGCTATTCATGGCAGTTACTCACACGCATGCAAGGATGCTAAAGCATAAAACTCACCGAGTACTCCAAGCCAAAATGGAAACCATATTAGAAATCATGCATGATCCTAAGTATACAGAAATGCCTAATCCAACACATGCAAAATGCAACTATAGCAGGCTCGGCTATTCTAAACATGGCATACGAAATGCTAGAGTTAACATGTATTCAATCTTGGAATTGAAAATACAATGCAGTTAGTATGATGCGTCGAGCCCGGTGCATGCAAAACAGATGAATGATGCAAACATGTTGTCATACTATATGCTAATTGAAATATGCCCTAATCTAAACATCATAAGCGGATAAATAAAAGGGAGAAAGACGTGGGGTTGGAAGACATACAACACACACACGCATACTTATTACAGTTATGCCCCCGCGCAGAGGGTCCGAATAAATATACAGTCCCGAATAAAAGAATATTACAGTCCAAATAATACAGTCCAAATAATATACAAATTCCTAATTAATTAATCAAATTAACTAAGAAAGCTGTAAAACTGGCGTGCAAGCCAGGGACTGCCTTGCTTTTGATGAATGATGCATGTCTGGGCTGCCTTGCGCGGAAATCCACTGGGATGCCCCAATTATCCTCTGTTTTGTGATTTTTCTTGGAAAATGCGCCAAACTCCGGAAGTTTCCTGATTTTTCATTTGCTGCAACAGAGAGCAGGAAAGGGGCATAGCAATGTATTTTCACAGATATATGCATGCCTCGATCCTCGCGCCACCAATCACACATATCGAGGCATGATGGCCGAGGAGTCGAATTGCACAATTTAATATGGGATGAATGCACGTATAAACACAACAAGAACCTAACTCCATCATGGATGATCCGGAGTGTCGGTGACTAGGGAATTGAGACACATTCCGTCACTCGGAGTACGAAATGCACCTCGTTTCCCGTGCCCGGGCTAACTTCTATCCCGAACACGATACAATATGCATGATATGCATGAATGCAACTAAGATACAGCCTAGTATGCACAATGCTATGAAAATGAGATGTCTCGAAATGCGTGCACACGGGCACGCAAACTGAGAAAAT
The DNA here is from genome assembly GCF_055761805.1 of Camellia sinensis. Lineage (NCBI taxonomy): Eukaryota > Viridiplantae > Streptophyta > Magnoliopsida > Ericales > Theaceae > Camellia > Camellia sinensis. Next base: position 9,577,191 of record NW_028129474.1, on the reverse strand, counting down.
GACAGAATGCGATCTAAGATACAACCTAGTATGCACTATGCTGTAAAAAAGAGATGCCTCGAAATGCGTGCACACGGGCACGCAAACCGAGAAAATGACATACGCAATGCAAATGACATGGAAATGTGATATGGGCTTACACTAACATGAGAGAGCCTCAGCCCCACTCACATAGGATGCCGATGGATAAAAATGAAGTGCCTCGAAATGCGTGCACATGGGCACGCAAACCGAGGCAATGGCATACGCAATGCAATGGCATGGAAAATGATATGCAAACATGCTAATGGGATTTCAGCACCAAAATGTGGGGGGAAACAGCCCCGAAATGAGGCGAAAGTACACCCGATGCATGGAATAGTCCCGAAACATGAATTTTGGCACCCGAAATGGCCTATAGCTATACCAAACATGCGCAATATGGGCATCCAATGAATAGAAAGTAGCAAGGCAGTCCCAAAATCAGTATTTTTCCAGTATAAATCATGGCCAAACAGCAAGCAAAGATAGGGCAACAATGGCATGCAAAAATAGGGGCCAAAAGAGGGTAATGAAACAAGTGGTATATGTAAAACCCAAACTGAAAAATTCCCTTCTACAACACTTAAGAGGGACCAAAAATATGCACATTTACAGTTTATGGCAACCCCAAAATCAGTATACAAACATGCTTGAAATGCAATGCAAAATGAGGCCCAAAAGTGGCTATAACATAAAGTACACAAAATATTCATCAAACAGCCAAAGACCCTTAATGAAACATGAATAATGGGCCAAAATAAGACTATTTTCAGTTTTGTAAAATGACTAAAAACCGAAGCACAATAGGCTGCCAAGATATGCAAGAAAAGGGGACCAAGGAGGGATATAACATGAAGTAGCATATGGAGGTCCCAAACCATGATGAGCCCTTAATAAAACATGAAGAATGGACCAAAATAAGACTATTTTCAGTGCTGTAAAATGACCAAAAACCGAAGCATAGTAGGCTGCCAAAACATGCAAGAAAAGGGGACCAAAGAGGGATATAACATGAAGTAGCATATGGAGGTCCCAAACAGTGATGAGCCCTTAATAAAACATGAAGAATGGACCAAAATAAGACTATTTTTAGTGCTTTAAAATGAACAAAAACCGAAGCATAATAGGCTGCCAAAACATGCAAGAATGGGACCCAAAAGAGAATATAAAGGCAAGTATAGCATGGAGGTTCCAAACAGTGACGAGCCCTTAATAAAACATTAATAATGGACCAAAATAAGACTATTTTTAGTGCTGTAAAATGACCAAAAACCGAAGCATAATAGGCTGCCAAAACATGCAAGAATGGGACCCAAAAGAGAGTATAAAGGCAAGTATAGCATGGAGGTCCCAAACAGTGATGAGCCCTTCTTCAATGTTGAAGCGGGGATCAAAATAAGCCTATTTACAGTTTACATCATGCTCCAAAACAGATCACACACAAGCTAAAACTACTACGCAAGATAACAGTATTTAAGAAGGATATTGAAGCAAGTGCAATATGGGGGGCTCAAACAGTGTTGAGCCCTTAAGAAAAAGTGAAAAAGAGCTCAAAATAAGGCCACTTTCATATAGGGCCGGAGCTCAAAACGGCAAGAATATATGGCTAAGGAATGTTGCAAAAATTGGCTTAAAAAGAAGGAAATGGCAACTCACCCTTGTAGACCAATCTTTGGTTGCTTCTTGGACCAAGTTGCAGCACCTTTAGCCTCTGAGAAACCCTCATTGCTGCTGGAAATGGAGTGGTGGTGATGGTGTTAGGTGGTAGTGAAGAAAAGGGGATGAAACTTGGGTGTTTTAGGGTAGAAATGAGAGAAGGAGAGGGGATATAATGCAAGAGGCTTAATGGATTTTTTTGTAACCCATAATACAAATGCTGGCCCCTGGTTATATGGAACAAAAAAAGGGAGTAAAGGTGGGGAAAAGGTGGGGGAAAAGGAGGCAAGTTTTCCCCCAAAAAATATCCCCCGGATTGAGATATTTTCTAGGGGATACAACTATACAGCTGTAAAGTGTGTATTGCAAGGAACATGGCCGACCACCTTTTGGAGCTGCAGGTGGCCGGCCGGCCACCCCCCCTAGCCAGCCGGCTAGGGGTCAAAAAGGTCAAGTTGAGTTAGTGGCCGGCCACCACAAAAAGATGGCCTCCCAGGTCCCCTCATCACAACCCTGTGGTTCGAATTTGGAAAGTCTAAAACAAGAGAGAGAACAAACCATTTTTAGGAGGAGTTCAAAAGGTTCAATTGGAGTTTATGGCCGGCCATAAACTTTTAGGGTCCTCCCATGTGTGTAGAACACAAATATGTGGTTTGGGGTTGAAGAAAGTGGCCCCAAGGTGTTCAACATTGGCTCGGAAGTGAGAAAATGGGTGTCGGGGGGCGAAAATGGAATATAACTGGTTGCTAAGATAATTGCTGGCCTCCCACCCTCCAGTGACCTTCCCGGTGATGAAACTGAGGTACCTGCCAAAAATGAACGAAAACCGATGCAAAACGAATGCTCGGGGGCCAAAACGCGCAGCTCGGGGTCCCGAAAATTGCCTGCTAAGCACCAAAAGTGGCGTTCGGCCACGAAGTGGGTTTCTCAGACCCCAGTGTCCCTCAAAAGGGAGAAAAAAGGAAGTATGCCAAAAATCAGAACAAACGGAGATGGTTAGGCGGTCCCGAACCGAGGCACACGGCCAACGGTCCCGAAAAACCGGAAACCGGACTCCGAAATGGGCAAAATGGCCTATAGCCACAAAATGTAGCCCACGGCCACTGAGAGATGGTCTACGGGACCTCTCCCTCCCCTCAGGAAAAGAAACAGAGAAAACCGAGCCTGGTTCGCAAACCGAGGCAAGGCACAGAAGAGGGTTCAGAAGTCCGGAGGCGGGGCTCACGGCCGCGACTCTGAAACTTCTGAACAAGCACATTATGCAACATCACCAAGCGCTCAATCGGTGACGTCTGAGTCTTAAGGTCGGTCAAAAATGGGGTGTCTACAGTTGCCCCTCTTTGATAGAACTCGGAAGTCATAAGTGACGGGAGTGAATGTCAAAGCCCAGAGACGACCCATTTTTGACAAGGCCGAAGACTTAGACAAACGTACAAGATAAACAGAGATGTGTCCGCAGGCATGCCCGCAGGCAAGGGGGAAAAATGCAAAGCGATAATGCAAGAAGCCGAAGGTAACTCAAAGATCGTGCAAATGCAGCAAGCTGTAATGAAACAAGTATTCGCAAATAGATGCAACAGTTTTAAGCATGAATGCAAAACAGCAACTACATTTCATGCAGTTAAGAATGCGGAGGATTATTCAATCCTCGCCACGTCTCACACGGAGAAGATACGATACCTGAGCGATTCGTCTGGTCGCACCAGCCTCAAATGAACCGTACATACAATATCGTGCCGGCAAAAGAGAGAAATTCAACAAGCACAACATGCTAACAACATATATTCAATGTGATTCTGAAAGTTCGACACACGCAGTGTCAGCAAGTGAATGCATCGCGATGCGAGAAAGGAACGTGAGTGACAAAGCATGCTCAAGCGCAGAGGTATGGTAATATCAAGAAAAGCGCACAATAATGCAAGTATGCTCATGAGAATGCAAGTTATGTGCACGATAGTGCAAAACGAGCCAAAATCAAGGTGCCCGTTTGTTACGAAATAACGAGCAAGGAAACGCATGTTTCGGCGAAGGCGACTCGATCACGGCCTCCGATTCACTTCCTGGAAAGGCTACAACACATTCAAAAGGATACATCTTGATTTTGATGAATAATGATGAGACACATGTCAGAACTTGAAGCTGAAGTTCCGGCGGAGCAATTTCGCGACCGGAAGTGTACTTTTCTTGAACTTTTTCAGGTCCCGGGAACTCCAATCTTCCTCAAAATTTGCAGGGAGCTAGGTGAGCCTGTGAGGGACACGGCCGGCTAGTTTTATGAGGGATGAGAGCTGGCCGGCTGGTTTTACAAAAAGAGAATGGCTGGCCGGCCGGAAAAGGTGGCCGGCCGGCCATTTGCCCAAATCCGAGGACAAATTGGTCTTTTCACTTCCCTTTCTTTGTGCTCTCTCACCCAAACACTTTGAGCCTATAAATACAGCCACGAGATCTTCTCCTCTTGCTTTCTGCACCATTTTCTCCTCCAGATCTGAGCTCCATACGCGTTTTCCAACGTCCCGCGCAAGTTGATTTTGCGAAAACATTCAGTTTCAAGCACTTTGGAGCGATTAAATTTTGGCTTCGGGGCTTCTTTTCTCATTTTCGCCACTTGAGGTGAGTTTGTCTCAATATTTGGAAGATTTTCTCGGGAGTTGACTTTTGTTGACTTTTTCATTTCCCGAGAGTTGACTTTTGTTGACTTTTTCCAATTTTGGCTCATTTTTGCTCATTTTTGCTCCTTTTGCAGATTTTCTGAAAATGGCGGGTAACTCTCCTCATGGTGGGGGTTTTCCAGGTGCTGAGGATGATTTTGATGCCATGACTTTGCCCCCGAGGGTCTGCCCCTTTATTCCCGGGAGGTATGCTCCACCAGCACATGTCCTCCCTCGGGCCGTTTTTCGTCATTTCACTGATTTTGATGAGTGAGCCCCTGGAGATCTACTCCTGCGGGAGCCAGAGCATCACCACTCCTACGAGGCACGAGAGGTATTTACTTCATTTTCCGCATTTTTCGTGAATTTCGTGTTTTTGCCATGCTTGAACGCACAGTTTAGCTTATGACATAGTACTTTGTTTGCATCCTGAATATGTAGTTTAAACACTTGAATTTCTGAACACTCGGCTGATTAATTGATTGCGAGCGCACAGCACACATTAGTTAAGAAATGAACACACGGCTCACACACTGATTTGTCGAACACACAGCCCGAATTAAATGGTGAACATATAGCACTCACTGACTTAGAGTAGAACACACAGCCCAAACTTCGATTTTCTGAACACGCAGCCCAGATTGATAGTGAACACGCAACCCACACTAATTGAGAGTTGAACACGCAGCCCACACTAATTGAGAGTTGAACACGCAGCCCAGATTGATAGTGAACACGCAGCCCACACTAATTGAGAGTTGAACACGCAGCCCAAACTAATTTCCTGAACACGCAGCCCAGATTGATAGTGAACACGCAGCCCACACTGATCGAAAGTTGAACACGCAGCCCAAACTTTAATTTCCTGAACACGCAGCCCAGATTGATAGTGGACACGCAGCCCACACTGATTGAAAGTTGAACACGGAGCCCAAACTTTAATTTCCTGAACACGCAGCCCAGATTGATAGTGGACACGCAGCCCACACTGATTGAAAGTTGAACACGCAGCCCAAACTTTAATTTCCTGAACACGCAGCCCAGATTGATAGTGAACACGCAGCCCACACTGATTGGAATTTGAACACGCAGCCCAGATTGATAGTGGACACGCAGCCCACACTGATTGAAAGTTGAACACGCAGCCCAAACTTTAATTTCCTGAACACGCAGCCCAGATTGATAGTGAACACGCAGCCCACACTGATTGAAAGTTGAACACGCAGCCCAAACTTTAATTTCCTGAACACGTAGCCCAGATTGATAGTGAACACGCAGCCCACATTAATTGAAGGTTGAACACGCAGCCCAAACTGATTTCATTTGCACACAGCCTATTTACTTGCACACAGCTTATTCATTTCATTGGCACATAGCCCACTTCATTTCGTTGGCACACAGCCCATTTCATTTCATTGGCACATAGCCCATTTCATTTCATTGGCACACAGCCCATTTCATTTCATTGGCACACAGCTCATTTCATTTTATACTGACACATGTATTCATTCTGAATGCAGGTTGGTTCTCGCAGTGTACGGGGGTATGGCTCCACCGCCGCGCGGGATTGGTATGTCGAGCTCCCGGAGGCTGTCCGAGATTTAGTAGATCTGGCAGGGTTTGGGGCCTTCTGTATTGGATTGTCACGTTGTCCTGCCAGGAGGACACTGATGGCAGCCTTGGTGGAGAGATGGTGGGACACCACCAACTCCTTTCATTTCTCTGCCACTGGGGGCATGACTATGACCCCTCTGGATTTTACTGTGTTGACCGGCCTGGACATAGGAGGTTGGTCCATCCCTTATGACGAGGACATGGGCGAGTGGGAGGCCGCAGGGATATATCTACTGGGAGCTCGCCCGCCTGTCGACACAGTTTCCGGGAGAGTTCGATATACTTGGTTCTCTTCTCACTTCCGGCGGGCGGAGATGGAGCCCGAGACTCCTGAGGAGACAGAGCAGTATGCCCGCGGTTTACTTATGTTCCTCTTCGGGACTACTCTGTTTGCCGATAGAGGGAACACGGTCGGGCTATATCTGTTGAGCGCTCTGGTTGACCTATCACAGGTCAGTCGATACGACTGGGGTGGCGCCGGCCTGGCTACCCTTTACTGCTATATGAGCGCGACCTCCCGCGGGCAGGGAGATTTACTTGGCGGCTACTGGAGAGCCTGGGAGGTACTTTTCTGTCCCCTTGATTTACATTTCTGCTCTTCATTACTTGTACATTGCACACACAGCGCACTTTACAGTCTGTATTTTGCCCTCAACACTTTGTACTTACATTCTGCACTGCTTTTCTCAGTTATGGGTTTACGTATACTTCCCAGTATTAGCCCCAGAGTTGGAGGCGGCAGGCCCTCCCATGACCCCATATTCACTGGTGTTCGAGGGCCCGCACCGGCCGAGACCCCGAGAGACTCTCCTTTATCTTCGGCAGTACTTTGATACTATGCGGCCATCGGAGGTACTTCAGAACTCTCAGTCCCTTCCATTTTCATCTTTGATTTGCTACGCATATTCCCGATTTCTGATTGGTTTATGGACTTGTTATCCGCAGATTACATGGCAGCCTTGGGCGCTCTTGGGTGATGGTCTCCGATTTCAGTATCCCGGAGGATCGGGCACCTCCCAGTACAGGTTCCTGCTCGAAGGACCTGTTGGTAGAGCATGGTTTCTGGGGGAATGCTTTCTGCGTCAGGTATGGGGGTATACTTCTCAGGACCCTGCCGCAGCACCCCCAGTCAGTATGCGGACTGCTGATAGGCTCTCTCACCAGGAGGTAGTCGGCGCTATGCTGGGTAGTGATGCCTTGTTGCACCTCGAGGAGGGGGACTACGCCACTTACTGTCATACGTATTTGATGCCTCCACTGGCGGGGGTTCGCATCCCGATGACGAGGTCTGCTGGTACGTCATCTTCGAGCCAGGCCCGGGCTTGGGCTACAGACGCCCCTTCTACTAGTAGGGCTGCTATATCGAGAGGTGGGGGTAGATCGGTTCCTCCGATTCCTCCGACTTATCCTCATCCTGGATGGCCGGACATGCCGTCCGAGTTGGCAGGATGGCGTTTTGGGACTCCTTACTCGATTCCATTAGAGCCTCCACTTCCTGACCATAGATATGTCAGGGATCCTGATTCACCACCGGTATGATTTATAGCTTTGATTTATCAGTCGGGTACTTAGACATTCATTCCTTTACTGATAGTTTTGCCTTTGTATCTGCAGCCTCCGGTTGAGTATGTGGACGAGATGCTCGGGGTGATGGCCGCACTTGAGGGCATGGTCCTTCGGAGAGAGACACACCTATCTGTTATGGGTGTGCTGGTACCGTTCATTTTTCTTGTATTTATCACACTTCTGATGACACACTGGTTTTGAACATTCTTCTGCATTGTAGAGCACATCCGACACACATCCCACTCACATACTGTACTCGTATTTGATTTTCATATTTGAACTGATGTATTGAACTTTTCATTTTCAGATGCCTCCTGTATATGCTCAGCCGCGGGCCGGGCCACCTGGGCCTCCTTGGGGAGCTGGGCCATCTGGGCCTTTTTACGGAGCTGGCCCATCTGGGCCTTCTCAGTGAGCTGGGCCATCCAGGCCTTTCCGAGGAGCTGGGCCATCCAGGCCTTTTCGAGGAGCTCGAGGAGGGTCCTCCCGCAGACGCAGGGCACACGTTGTAGAGGCGGAGCCCGAGGAGGAGGAGGAGGCTACCGACCGCCAGTCAGAGACATCTGCTGAGGAGGGGGGCTCCGGTCTTGGTTCGGGGAGCAGAGGCGAGGCTGGGGGGGATCCTGAGGACGACAGCTCCGACCCGGATGATGATGATGGTGCAGAGGTTGTCCCGCAGAAGAGGATGAGGAGTGCTTCTCATTCCCGCTCCCGAGGGCATTGATGCTGCTGTTTCCTGCTTTATTTTCCGCTTTGCTAGTAGTTTGTAGCACTTTGCACATTGTTAGGCAGTTTTATTTTTTTGTAAAACTTGTACCTTTGTTTGTTGTAAAACATGATGGAATGAAACAGCTTTTGAAAAGGTGTTTGTATTTTAAACTTTTAGCATCGTATCGCATCATTTTATTTTGCACAAAAATGAAATTGAATGGGAATGTGCATTGTGTAATCACCAAGTCAGGTAGTGAACCGACGCAACAAACTAAGCAACTCAACTTACTAAGATATAACAGAACCTTAGGAAGTTTACAACTCAATAAGCAAAATACAATAGTGTTGACAACGTAAATAAACAAGACTTAAACAACTCAAAGATTGTTTAAACAGAGAGCAATGACTCGAAAACACGAAGCACGTCCGCTCGACAAACAACTCGATAAGCAAAACAACAACTCGATAATCAAAACAACAACTCGATAAACAAAACTCCACAACAACAAAGTGTACTTCGGACGATCTGGGCACCGGAACGCATCCGAAACAGAGGGAAATGAAGGCCTTTGACTCTCCCGTTGCATGGAAATGCTTGAAACTTTCCCTCGAAGGGTAAAACAGGGCCAAGGAGATACACTGGAGCATTGACGGCCACCTTTGGGAGCCGGCCGGCCAATTTTATGGAGAGGGGGAGCCGGCCGGCCAGTTTTGTAAAAAGCAAATGGCTGGCCTGCCAGAAAAGGTGGCCGGCCGGCCACTTATCCCTGCAGTCGCCCAATTTTTGACACGTGTCTTCCTGAATAGTGTTTTTCCCTCTATAAAAGCCTCAACTTCGGGAGCATTCATTTCATCTTAGTTTTACACAAAGATGGAGGCGTTTCTCGCAGAAAATCTCACATCTTGGATCTCTTCTCTAGATGGCTCGGAAAAGCTGAACTTCCGTGGTTTTGGTTTGAATGCACTATTCACGCTGAGCCGTACTCCGCTACATCTCCCTTTTCTCCATGCCGCGGCAAGGTTCTGGAACCCAGTGACGCACGTTTTTAGCTTCGGCGGCCAAGAGGTATGTCCCACTGTCGAAGATTTTCAGGTTTTGATGGAGTCTAAATGCTCTGAAGTGATCTTGCCCCAGCTCCGTTTTGGTCATGCCCAGGCTTTAGGGCAGATGTGTGGGCTCACAGCGCATGATGCTCGATCTCTGATCTGCAGTGGGGAACTGGATATTCTCGGCTTGATCCATCGCTTTTCCAACGCCGGTGACCGCAGCAACCATTATTGGCAGGGTTTCCGGCAACACGCCCTCTGCTTGTGTTTGTTGTCTCACTTTCTGCTTTCCTCGGGCTTCGGCGGAGCTAGCATCCGTCTGATTGAAGTTGCCCAAGGCTTGAGAGAAGGAAAGAGCTGTATCGCCATGACCTTGGCTGAGACACTGATGGGCTTAGATTCTGTCTATCGCCGGGAGACGACTAGGTTTGCTGGGAGTCCACTGCTACTGCAGGTAATGTTTCCCACCCAACCTTACATATATATTTGCTCACATCACTCGACCCTCAGGCTCGGTTTTTCTCACAAAACCCTTGTCTTACTTTTCTCTCATCGTACACCTCTCTATTCTTTATTCTCTCATTTTCATCCCTCCCCAGGTATGGTTAATGGACAAGTTGCAGGTTGTGGACTCTTGCCCAGCCTACTCGGCTCGAGGCTATTTCTTTCGACAGCGCCTAGTCAATGCCCTCAATGAAAGATGGTGGTTTGACTGGATGTGCAATCTGTCCGCAGATCATATTGCTTGGCGTTGCCCTTGGCTCAACCTCCCGGCAATGAGCTATAGTATGTCCCGGCTGATTGGGATCCAGTTGATTGGTCTAACCCACTGCATATTCTATTTTCCGTTCCGGTTCCTGCGCCAGTTTGGTCACGATCAGATCTGCCCACCGGAGGGGATTGAGTACCCAGCTGCTTTTCCGGTCCGAGGTGCACAGCTTGCCCGATATGCCACAGCATGGAGGACTAGAGAGCTCCTGGCTCCAGCTCCCACTTTCAGTTGCACTTTGTCTGCCGAGTGCTTGGATTGGCTCAACGAGGAGGCACAGGTTGGGCGTAGCTTGGCATCAGATGCTTCGACCAGCTCTGGGAGGGGGCGCAGAGATACTTGACTCAACTATGCCCCAAATTTATTGCTTTATTAGCATTTTCAAGTTTTCTTTATGAATGTAATAAAAAAGCAACCTCGATTGTATGCAAGAGCAGGAGAACTCTGTTTTGAAATCAATGAAATTTGAAGGTTGTGGTACTGAAAATTTTCCGCGTTGGTCCAAAAATGGTCTTAATCGTAAAAAGATTAATTTGAACAAAGTCAACTTTTATTAAAACTTTTCAAAACTATTTTCGATGTGGATTAGAACTAGACAAGCCGAAGATCTGTCACTGAGATGCACAACCCCAGATCCCTGCAACTGGAAAGTTGCCCCTAGTCTGAAGAACAATGCGGCACTGCATGGCAACGGAAAGTTGCCCCTAGTCTGAGTAACTTTGCACCGTCGCGGCAACGGAAAGTTGCCCCTAGTCTGAATAGCACTGTACCAGAGATCACGATAAATGCTGATGGGTGAAGATGACTGAGATGATCAAAATGGACAGAGTTGATCGGGGAAGAGTTTATGGCTGAACTTCAAGGTGAAGTTGCCTACGTATCCCAAAGATGGGAATCAAGACTTACGTAGTTCAGGCTCAGGTTCACTCGAGTATTTTCACTCTCCTTTTGCGCTCTAACTTTTGCCAAGGCCGCCATTTGTGGGTTTTCAACATTGCGAGCTCAGTTTTTATATTTTCCAATTTTTTGTGCTCTAACTTTTGCCTAGGTCGCCCTTTCGGGTTTTCGGCCTAGCGAGCCTCTCAAGGATAATATTTCTTCAACTTGTCCATGTTAATTGGTTGTGAAAACTCTAGGCCATCTAGATCCATCAGAACCACAGCTCCACCTGACCAGATAGCTTTGATGATGTAAGGACCAGTCCAATTGGGTTTGAACTTGCCCCTTGGGTCGTGGATGGGAGTTCGGTTGTCTTTGAGCACCAAATCTCCTTCTTTCAGATTCCTGGACTTAACCTTCTTGTTGAAAGCCCGGGCAATTCTGCGTTGATAGCCTTGAATATGGTACAGTGCTTTCAGTCTTCTTTCATCAAAGAGCATGAGTTCCTCAAATCTGCTCTGCTGCCAATCTGTTTCGGCTATTTGGCACTCAGCCAACACTCGTAACGACGGAACCTCAATCTCGATGGGTAGAATGGCCTCCATTCCATAGACCAGTGAATACGGAGTCGCTCCGGTAGAAGTTCTGATTGAAGTCCTGTAGCCCCACAGAGCAAATGGCAGCTTGTCTGGCCAATCCCGGTAGGTTCCCACCATCTTCTGCAGTATATGTTTGATATTCTTGTTGGCGGCCTCGACCGCTCCGTTGGTTTGCGGCCGGTATGTAGATGACTTATGGAAAGCCACATTGTATTTTTCCAACAAGTCTATCACTTCCTTCTTGAAGTGGGAACCATTATCTGAAATTATCTCGTTTGGCACCCCGTAGCGACAGATGATGTTGTTTCTGATGAACTTTGCGACGTGCGACGCCTTCAACACCGCGTATGATTGGGCCTCGACCCACTTTGTGAAATAATCTATCGCTACCAGGATAAACTCATGCCCGTTTGACCCCTTCGGGGTAACAGCTTTGATCACATCAATTCCCCAAACTGAAAAAGGCCATGGCGAAGTCATGTTGTACAGCTTTGACGGCGGGATGTTCATGCGGTTTGCATGAATTTGACACTTGTGGCATCGCCGAACAAAATTAATACAATCCTCCTCCATGGTTGACCAGTAGTAGCCCTGTCTGAGGATCTTTCTGGCCAGCATTACTCCATTCATGTGTGCACCGCACTCCCCTCTATGGATGGCCTCCATCAGGCGCTTCGACTCTTCAGCTTCTACACAGAGCTTATGCATTCCCAGATGACCCCTTTTGTACAGCTTACCCCCGCAGATGATGAATTGAACAGCCATTCTTCTGATGGCCCTCTTATCCTTGGCATTTGCCCCTAGTGGATACGTCTCCTTTTCCAAGAAGTTCCAAATGTCGTAATACCAGGGGTTGCCGTCTTGAGCCTCATCTATGGCGGAAATCGACTCGTATGCTGGCGCAAACTTTTGATTAATAATGACTGGACGCATCCGAACTCCAGACGGGATGTCTATCATGGAAGATAGAGTTGCTAGTGAATCTGTGAACCTGTTGTTCTCTCTTACGAGGTGGGTGAAATTTAGCTTCTCAAACCGAGGAATTAACAAATCCAAGGTTTGGTGGTAAATTATCATCCTTTCCTCCTTGACTTTCCAATCTCCTTTTGCTTGAGACACAACAAGGTTTGAGTCCCCAATGACGTCCAACCGTCTTGCCCCTAGTTCTAGGGCTGCTTCCAGGCCAGCAATACATGCCTCATACTCTGCTTCATTGTTCGAGACTTTGAACCGGAGCTTGAATGCTAAAGGGATACGGGAATTGTCAGGCGCTATCAGCAACACCCCTATCCCATACCCATACTGGTTTGACGCTCCGTCAAAGTACATCGTCCAAGTTTCATCTTCGATGTGCAGAATGGCTTCATCTGGGAATAGGTACTCAACCGCTTCATCCCCCTCAACCAGGTGGTCGGCAAGGAACTCTGCTACCGCTCTTTCTTTTACTGACTTGCGCGTTACATACTTCAAATCAAATTCGGAGAGCAATAGTAGCCAACGAGCTAGCCTACCCGTAAGTGCTGGTTTCTCGAAAAGAAATTTGATGGGATCCAAACGTGAAACCAACATTACAGAGTGAGCTAACAGGTAGTGCCGCAGCTTCCTGGTAGCCCATACCAAGGCCAAACAAGCCTTCTCCAGCGGTGTATAGCGGGTCTCGTAATCCAGCATCTTTTTGCTCAGATAGTAGATGGCCCTTTCCACTTTGTCTTCTGACTCCTGCGCGAGCATGCAGCCTATGGTAGTCTCAGTTACCGAAAGGTACAATATCAACGGTCTCCCCGGCTCTGGTGGTGACAACACGGGCGGGTTCTGTAGATACTCTTTGATCTGTTCAAAAGCTGCTTGACATCGGCCGTCCCATTGGAATTTCTTTCCTTTCTTCAGGAGACCAAAAAGTGGTTCACAAGTCAAGTTTAATTTTGAGATAAATCGTCTTATGAATTGCACTTTACCCAGAAAGCCTCGCACCTCCTTTTCAGTCCTTGGTGGTGGCATTTCTAAGATGGCCTTGATTTTGGAAGGGTCGACCTCGATGCCCCTTTGTGTAATCAGAAACCCTAGCATTTTTCCCGCTGTAACACCAAACGTGCACTTCAGGGGATTCAACCGCAGCCGAAACTCTCTGATCCTTTGAAAGAATTTTTGTAAGGCGGTGTAGTGGCCCTCTCTTTCTTTGGACTTGACAATCATGTCGTCCACATACACCTCGACCTCTTTATGGATCATGTCATGCAATATTGTAGTTGCTGCCCGTTGATAAGTAGCTCCAGCGTTTTTCAACCCAAATGGCATCACTCTATAACAATATGTACCCCACGAGGTAGTGATTGCAGTCTTCTCCCGGTCTTCGGGTGCCATTACTATCTGATTATAGCCTGAGAAACCATCCATAAACGAAAGCAAGGCGTGTCCTGCCGTGAAATCCACCAATTCATCAATGTGTGGCAAGGGAAAGTCGTCCTTCGGACTGGCCCTGTTCAAATCTCTGAAGTCTACACAGACCCGAATTCTGTCATCCTTCTTTGGCACCGGAACAATGTTGGCCAACCAAGTTGGGTATTCGGATACCAGCAGGAAACCTGCGTCAATTTGCTTGGTGACTTCTTCCTTAATCTTGAGAGCCCAGTGTTGGCGGATCCTTCTGAGTTTTTGTTTGACAGGTCGGGCCTCGGGGTCAAGAGGGATCCGGTGCTGTATAATCTCAGGATCGATTCCAAGCATGTCTTCGTAGGACCACGCGAAAACATCTTTGAAATCTTTTAATAAAGCGACTAAGCGCTCGCGTTCCTCCGAAGAACGTGGACCCGATCTGGACCAGCAGCGGGTCCTTCTCAGTACCAACATTCACGGTAGTGATTTCATCCATTAAGGGTTTAACAAATCTTTCCTGCTCTTGATCAATTAACCGTTGCAAAACCGGAGGAATTTCTCCCTCGTTGTTTTCATCAAAATTTTGAAAATCCTGATTTAAGCAATAAATCAAAGGCACAGAAAAATACTCAGAAACCACATCCACATTATTCTCATTAAATATTTCCAAGCTGTCGGATTCCTCTGTTACAACAGACTCAAAAGAAAATGAAAATGACGACCTAGACAGGACTGTGGCATCCGGGTTATCAGCCCCAGGAATACCGGACTCAGACTCAGCCGAGCTGGAACCTGATTCCGACGCACAAGATTCGGTGGAATCAGATTCCGGCTCACTACCTGACCCGGTGCTGCTAGATAAAAAGCCTTCTTCATATTGCCAGATGAGAGAAGGTGCGATAGATGCATCCAAGATAGGCGCTGGAAAGCCCGCAGCTATTTCATCCCCAATCATAGAAACCGAAGAGTTGTCCCCCAAGCACTCTTGGTCGATCAAAGGATCTGAAAGTAGACACGCCAGTGCTACCCCCATTTCAAGCTCGGTGCTCTCAGAATCCACTGCTTTACACTGCTCAACCTCAGTTGGTGGGTCTGTCTGCGCTTCGGCAACGTCATCCCCAGGTAATTGTAAGTCGAAGAAGATTTCGAAACCAGGCACGCGCTTCCTCTCCGCGTTCAGCCATGGTTCTGGGAAGCCGCAGAATGGAAAGTCTTCCCCCTCCCGGACGAAGCGTCCGTTTA
This sequence comes from Camellia sinensis, assembly GCF_055761805.1. NCBI lineage: Eukaryota > Viridiplantae > Streptophyta > Magnoliopsida > Ericales > Theaceae > Camellia > Camellia sinensis. Next base: position 9,562,066 of record NW_028129474.1, on the reverse strand, counting down.
GGGTATCCCAGATGGGCCTATGCATTAACTCAAATGGCTTCCCAGCCTTCTTTGCTCTGGCTCTTCCGGCCATTTCTTTCCCCTTCCTCACTCAGTCCTCTTTGGTGGGCAGATAACCCAATCCAAAGGTGTGAGGGTTGTGTGGCGCTTCGGCCGATGCCGCGACGCCTTTCCGGCCGCTTCTTCCTAATCCCATTCCGGGGATATGTTGTAGCTTGTTCATGAGGTAGACAGATTGAGCACTGACGTACATACCCTCATTCACAGCCATGACATTCTGCGCCACTCGAGCCTCGGCCAAAGTGAACCTCGATAAAAACACATCCTCCGTGCCGTGCTCGATCTCCAAGACAGGTGTGGACACTTCCAGCGGCAGATGGATTGATGAATTTCCAAAAACGATCGCTACCCCTTTCCCGTGAGGGTACTTTAGCATCTGATGTAGAGTGGAAGAGACTGCCTTGACCTGGTGCAACCACGGTCGCCCTAAAAGTAGGTTAAAGGTTGCGGGAACGTCCAAGATATGAAATTCAATGCTGTGTTGTCCTGGACCAACCTTGGTTTGAATTTTAACAGTCCCCATCACTTCTCTGCTGGTATTGTCGTATGCTCTGATCACTTGAGTAGTTGGGACGAAGTCCACGGGCTTCAACCCGATTGCGTATGCCGTTCTGGTCGGGCAGACATTAATCGCAGACCCGGTATCAACAAGTACCACCGGTATCCACTTATCTCTACATTCCACAGAAATATAGAGAGGTTTGTTATGATTTGTGCCCTCAGGCGGTAGTTCCTTGTCCGAAAAGGTTAATGCCGGGGAACCTCCTCCCGGAAAAACCAGCCCAACCAACTGTTCAGGCGTGGTATCTATGGAGAGTTTGGACTTGCCCATAGCAGACAGGACAACTTCCCTATGTACTCGCGATGCCATTAGCAGTCCCCAGATGGAGATGTCTGCTTGTATCTTTTTTAACTGTTTCAGCACAACTTCCTCTTCAATCTGCTTCTCCTTCTGTTTCTCCGCTTCTCTATCCTTCCCGGATGCCTCGGGTTGGTCCAGGTGTCGGGGTTTGAAGTACCGCCCACTTCTCGTCATATGGTCAACCTCATCGAGGTACCAAGTGTCATCCGGTTGATTATTTCCCCAATCTTCATCCGTGTGGGCAAGACATAAGTCATCGTCTTCCCACCACATTCCGTCGGCAGCCAACAGACACCTGTCCAGCTCCGGTTCAGTTGCACTCGTAGTACTCTCCGTCTGCGTGCTCGCAGCATTCTCTATCTTCGTGCACACGGCACTCTCGGTCCCCTCAGGGCCCTTAGCTTTCCTAACTCTCTCAGCATCCTCCAACCTTTCTCGTTCCAGCTGCTTCAGTACAGCTGGTTGTCCAACGATCCCCGTATTCATAATGCCCAAGTCTCGAGCGGAATTCTTAGCACCGGCTCTCTCCGGCGATATAACTTGACTTCCGGCCCTTCCGGTCACAGCTGATACTCCTGCCCCTGTCGGGCTCTGTTCTGGTTGGGATTCCCCCACATCAACTGGTTGATCCTCGAGCCATCCAATGGCCTCCGCCGATTCCTCATAGTCGAACCAATTGATTGACGCATCCCCCGGTTCCTGGTCATCGAAAAATTGCAGGTTGGCAAAGTCCTCCTCTACGGCTGTCAGATCATCTGCCCCTAGCCCAGATCCATCCCCTCGGATCATGCACAGCTCTCCTATCTCTGGCAATTCTATACCTAGCCCAATTCGGCTTGTTGATAGGATGTACTCGCTTGGATCATAGGCTCCCCCAGCAAAGCTCTGTCCAGTCCCAGATTCAATAATCTCATTCTCTCCCGAAATCTGCCCTGCCCCATCTTCGACGGTCACCACCGTCGGTTCTGGTTGAGTTTTGGAGATGTCCACCATGCACAAGAAGTCAGTGCAATCGGGGAGGAACACCTCCAGCTTGGGTAGGTGGGATGGGGTGATATAGATACTGGGATCGTAAGATGCGACCCCAGTTTGGATAAAATTGATTCTGTTGCGAGGGGGAGCTTGGTTATGTGGTGGGAGAGGGTTGGTTGTGACATTGGGTTTATCGGGAGGCGCGATCACCTGTTTGTCGATAAGATCTTGGATCTCATGACGCAATCTGAAACAACGGTCGGTGTCGTGACCGTGTTGTTGGTGATACGCGTAGTACTTTGCTGGGTCATGAGAGGGAGGGAGTGGATTCGGTAGTGGCTTCGGCTCCAGGTGTTTCAAATGCTTTTTCCTGATCAATACCCCTAGAGCTTTGGACAGGGGCATATATAATGGGGTGAAGGTTCTTTGGCCTCGAGGTTGGAATCTGGTGGTTTGTGTGTTACTTTCGGACGCGCCGGAGAAGAGTGTGGCAGCCATGGGCCTTGGAGGGGGAGGGGGAGTGGTGGTGACCATACTGACTTCCGAGGCTCTTGTATTTGCAGCGCCACTCGGGCCCGCATTGTTGTTACGGTTGAAAGTCCTCCTCGGTTGTTCCCTATCGTGGTCAAACAGACCTTGTTTCATTGCATCTTCGATTTGCACCCCCATCTCGTGTAAATCTGAGAAAGTAGGAAAAGGGGATTACAATCATTCTCTGCATCAACTTTGGGTGGAGATTGTGCACAATCATCCGGATTTGGTCCTTATCCGTGGGCCTTAGAGTCATCATTGGCGCCTTTGCCCTCCATCAGATTACAAAGTCCGAGAAAGTTTCCTTGAGCTCTTGCCTTGTCGTTTCAAGATCACGAGTTGTAATCTCGATCTGAGTGTTGTACGAATATTCCGCGACAAAGGCCTCAGCCATTTCATCCCAATTCTTCTTCACTTCATCCTCTAACTTTGCGTACCAGTGGGCGGCCACACCCGACAGGGTTCGGCCGAATAATGAAAGCTTCTGTGGTCGCGTTAGGCCCATTGGCCGCAAGATGTCTGAGAACAGTCGGAGATGGACCATGGGGTCCCCGGACCCGTCAAAGCGTTCAATTTGAGGCATTTTGAACCTATCGGGCAATGTTACGGCCACGTCGGTATATCCATCCTCGATATCCGGGATAGCCTTGACCCCCTGGGATTTCTTGAAGAGCTTCTCAAGCTTGCTCAATTTCAGAGCTATATGATCAATCTCGAACTCGAAGGGAGAGTCTGGGTGATTGGGTGTATGGACCTTGGACAGTTGTGGCGGAAGCGGGGGCAGAGCTGGCCCCGTTGGAAGATTCGTGTCCTCTTGTAAGTTTTGGAGATTTGGCACGGCGTTCTGAGTGTTTGGCGGAGCGTTCTGAGCAGTAGGTGTTTGCTCAGGTAATGGAGCCCCTGCCGAAGGAGGAATTTGGTGTGAAGCAGATGCCGCATTCTGCTGTTGCAGTCTGGTGATTAGTTCAGCCTGTTGGGCCATGATCGCGGCCTGCTGTTTGGAGAACTCCGTTTGACGGGCGGCATCATCATGCATCTGTCTCATGCTCTCCTGCATCTGGCGCATTAGAGCCTCCATCCCTGATGTATTTTGCTGATCCATCTGACTAACTGGTATGTCTATTTCTACAGCAGTAATTGAGACCTCAGTCCTATAGTCCTCTAATGAAGTAACCCACTGCTCTGACAACCTCTGTTCTAACACACTGCGCTTTTTCGGCTTTCTTTTGGTAACGGGGGGTAGAGAATGGAACACTGGCTGTCCGTCGATTAGATCCTCAGATCGATTGAGTCGACGACCTCGTGTCCAAAGTGCTTGGGGAATGCCTGCTGGGTTGGAAGCAATTGTGCTAGAACTGACCTAGCAAAAGATAAATAAAGCGAAAAAGAAATAAATAAACAGATAAACGGACAGCATAACAGCTTAAAATAAAATGCATGACACACAGCCTGGCATAACAACACACAGTCGATAAGCTGAATACACACTGTCCTCAAACACTGGTTATTATCCCTGAATCACTGTTCCCAAAAGTTGAATCTGATACCCGCAGATAACTGATTCTCAAATGCTGACTGATGCCCGCAGGCCTGATACCCATAATACTGAACTGATGCCCGCAGGCCTGATGCCCAAACTCATATACTGAACTGATGCCCGCAGGCCTGATACTGACAATACTGAACTGATGCCCGCAGGCCTGATGCCCAAACTCATATACTGATACATGCATTCCTGTAGAGACGCACTCTAAAGCACATAACAGATAAGTGAGAGCCAAAACACCCCTATGTTGGGGTAGGGTTTCCCTGTCCTATTTTGTCAGGAGCTAGGGTTTCACTACGCACACAGCGGTTTCAAACAACCTATAAACGGGTAAGCAACCTGTCCTAGTTTGGAATGGTCACTATGGATCCGAATATGCACTAGGTCGAATGGTCAAAGAGGGTGCCCCGGTAAAACCGGGGTTTGTGTTCCCATACTGGCAGAGCCCACAACCGGTCAGCCTTATGGTCATGCCTTGACAAGACAAGCCTCCGGCAAACCGTTCAGGAATAGCAGATGGCAAACACGGTGTCCTAGGCGCACCAATGCAAATGCAATGCAAAAAACACACAAGTGTAGTCAAAAACAGATATCATGAGTTCGAGTCAAGTTCTCTAAATCCCCAGCAGAGTCGCCAGAAACTGTAGACGTCCCCGAACGCTCCCGGGAGGAACAAGCTCCCGTTTTGTTCATTTGGGGTCACTACAGCTCAGGACTCCCAATTTTGTCACGGTTCTAAGTCTGAACCAAAGAGTCCAAATCCGGCAAATCGTTTTGAGAAAAATAGATTTTTGCAAGAAGTGTCAAACATGGACTGCTTTGCCAGATACAGAGTCGCCACCTAAATGTTTTTTTATGGAAAATTTAGGAAACCCTGACTCGGTGCCAAAGGCCACGTGTCCGTCATCACCAAAGTTGCCTCGGCTCGGGAACTTGGGTACGATTGGGGAAGGTCACTTCGTGAGCACCCCCGCTCGCCCGGTCAGAGACCGGCCTCTACTAACCATGATATCTATTTTTGAAGACATTATGTGTTCTTATTCCAGTTATTAGCCTAGGTTACTATGTGATGCACACAGCATATAAGTATAGACCGGGTCGCCCGAATTGGAACAAAACTTTTCATGCTTGTTTATTTGAAAGATGGTTCGCTACTCGCAAGTAGGCTTAAAACATTTGATGATTTATTCCAATTTAAGTAACCCAACCTTCACCCACAGGCATTCAGTCAGATATATCACATAAGCAAATAGCCTCATGGTAAGCATGCTATTCATGGCAGTCACTCACACGCATGCAAGGATGCTAAAGCATAAAACTCACCGAGTACTCCAAGCCAAAATGGAAACCATATTAGAAATCATGCATGATCCTAAGTATACAGAAATGCCTAATGCAACACATGCAAAATGCAACTATAGCAGGCTCGGCTATTCTAAACATGGCATATGAAATGCTACAGCTAACATGTATTCAATCTTGGAATTGAAAATACAATGCAGTTAGTATGATGCGCCGAGCCCGGTGCATGCAAAACAGATGAATGATGCAAACATGCTGTCATACTGTATGCTAATTGAAATATGCCCTAATGTAAACATCATAAGTGGATAAATAAAAGGGAGAAAGACGTGGGGTTGGAAGACATACAACACACACACGCACACTTATTACAGTTATGCCCCCGCGCAGAGGGTCCGAATAAATATACAGTCCCGAATAAAAGAATATTACAGTCCAAATAATATACAAATTCCTAATTAATTAATCAAATTAACTAAGAAAGCTGTAAAACTGGCGTGCAAGCCAGGGACTGCCTTGCTTCTGATGAATGATGCATGTCTGGGCTGCCTTGCGAAAAAATCCACTGGGATGCCCCAATTAGCCTCTGTTTTGTGATTTTTCTTGGAAAGCGCCAAACTTCAGAAGTTTATTGATTCTTCATTTGCTGCAACAGAGAGCAGGAAAGGGGCATAGCAATGTATTTTCACAGATATATGCGTGCCTCTATCCTCGTGCCACCAATCACGCATATCGAGGCATGATGGCCGAGGAGTCGAATTGCACAATTTAATATGGGATGAATGCACGTATAAACACAACAAGAACCTAACTCCATCATGGATGATCCGGAGTGTCGGTGACTAGGGAATTGAGACACATTCCGTCACTCGGAGTACGAAATGCACCTCGTTTATCCCGAACACGATACAATATGCATGATATGCATGAATGCAACTAAGATACAGCCTAGTATGCACAATGCTATGAAAATAAGATGTCTCGAAATGCGTGCACATGGGCACGCAAACTGAGAAAATGACAGAATGCGATCTAAGATACAACCTAGTATGCACTATGCTGTAAAAAAGAGATGCCTCGAAATGCGTGCACACGGGCACGCAAATCGAGAAAATGACATACGCAATGCAAATGACATGGAAATGTGATATGGGCTTACACTAACATGAGAGAGCCTCAGCCCCACTCACATAGGATGCCGATGGATAAAAATGAAGTGCCTCGAAATGCGTGCACATGGGCACGCAAACCGAGGCAATGGCATACGCAATGCAATGGCATGGAAAATGATATGAAAACATGCTAATGGGATTTCAGCACTGAAATGTGGGCGGAAACAGCCCCGAAATGATGCGAAAGTACACCCGATGCATGGAATAGTCCCGAAACATGAATTTTGGCACCCGAAATGGCCTATAGCTATACCAAACATGCGAAATATGGGCATGCAATGAATAGACAGTAGCAAGGCAGTCCCAAAATCAGTTTTTTTCCAGTATAAATCATGGCTAAACAGCAAGCAAAGATAGGGCAACGATGGCATGCAAAAATAGGGGCCAAGAGAGGGTAATGAAACAAGTGGTATATGTAAAACCCAAACTGAAAAATGCCCTTCTACAACACTGAAGAGGGACTAAAAATATGCACATTTACAGTTTATGGCAGCCCCAAAATCAGTATACAAACATGCTAGAAATGCAATGCAAAATGAGGCCCAAAAGTGGCTATAACATAAAGTATACCAAATATTCATCAAACAGCCAAAGACCCTTAATGAAACATGAAGAATGGGCCAAAATAAGACTATTTTTAGTTCTGTAAAATGACTAAAAACCGAAGCACAATAGGCTGCCAAGATATGCAAAAAAGGGGACCAAGGAGGGATATAACATGAAATAGCATATGGAGGTCCCAAACCATGATGAGCCCTTAATAAAACATGAAGAATGGACCAAAATAAGACTATTTTCAGTGCTGTAAAATGACCAAAAACCGAAGCATATTAGGCTGCCAAAACATGCAAGAAAAGAGGACCAAAGAGGGATATAACATGAAGTAGCATATGGAGGTCCCAAACAGTGATGAGCCCTTAATAAAACATGAAGAATGGACTAAAATAAGACTATTTTTAGTGCTGTAAAATGACCAAAAACCGAAGCATAATAGGCTGCCAAAACATGCAAGAATGGGACCCAAAAGAGAATATAAAGGCAAGTATAGCATGGAGGTCCCAAACAGTTATGAGCCCTTAATAAAACATGAAGAATGGACCAAAATAAGACTATTTTTAGTGCTGTAAAATCACCAAAAACCGAAGCATAATAGGCTGCCAAAACATGCAAGAATGGGACCCAAAAGAGAATATAAAGGCAAGTGTAGCATGGAGGTCCCAAACAGTGATGAGCCCTTCTTCAATGTTGAAGAGGGGCTCAAAATAAGCCTATTTACAGTTTACATCATGCTCCAAAACAGATCACACACAAGCTAAAAATACTACGCAAGATAACGGTATTTAAGAAGGATATTGAAGCAAGTGCAATATGGGGGGCTCAAACAGTGTTGAGCCCTGAAGAAAAATTGAAAAAGAGCTCAAAAGAAGGCCACTTTTAGTTAGGGCCGGAGCTCAAAATAGCAAGCATATATGGCTAAGGAATGTTACAAAAATTGGCTTAAAAAGAAGGAAATGGCAACTCACCCTTGTAGACCAATCTTTGGTTGCTTCTTGGACCAAGTTGCAGCACCTTTAGCCTCTGAGAAACCCTCCTTGCTGCTGGAAATGGAGTGGTGGTGATGGTGTTAGGTGGTAGTGAAGAAAAGGGGATGAAACTTGGGTGTTTTAGGGTAGAAATGAGAGAAGGAGAGGGGATATCATGCAAGAGGCTTAATGGATTTTTTTGTAACCCCTAATACAAATGGTGGCCCCTGGTTATATGGAACAAAAAAAGGGAGTAAAGGTGGGGAAAAGGTGGGGGAAAAGGAGGCAAGTTTTCCCCCAAAAAATATCCCCCGGATTGAGATATTTTCTGGGGGATACAGCTATACAGCTGTAAAGTGTGTATTGCAAGGAACATGGCCGGCCACCTTTTGGAGCTGCAGGTGGCCGGCCGGCCACCCCCCCTAGCCGGCCAGCTAGGGGTCAAAAAGGTCAAGTTGAGTTAGTGGCCGGCCACCACAAAAAGATGGCCTCCCAGGTCCCCTCATCACAACCCTGTGGTTTCAATTTGGAAACTCTAAAACAGGAGAGAGAACAAGCCATTTTTAGGAGGGGTTCAAAAGGTTCAATTGGAGTTTCTGGCCGGCCATAAACTTTTAGGGTCCTCCCATGTGTGTACGACACAAATATGTGGTTTGGGGTTGAAGAAAGTGGCCCCAAGGTGTTCAACATTGGCTCGGAAGTGAGAAAAACGAGTGTCGGAGGGCGAAAATGGAATATAACTGGTTGCTAAGATAATTGCTGGCCTCCCACCCTCCAGTGACCTTCCCGGTGATGAAACTGAGGTACCTGCCAAAAATGAACGAAAACCGATGCAAAACGAATGCTCAGGGGCCAAAACGCGCAGCTCGGGGTCCCGAAAATTGCTTAAGCACCAAAAGTGGCGTTCGGCCACGAAGTGGGTTTCTCAGACCCCAGTGTCCCTCAAAAGGGAGAAAAAAGGAAGTATGCCAAAAATCAGAACAAACGGAGATGGTTAGGTGGTCCCGAACCGAGGCACACGGCCAACGGTCCCGAAAAACCGAAAACCGGACTCCGAAATGGGCAAAATGGACTATAGCCCCAAAATGTAGCCCACGGCCACTGAGAGATGGTCTACGGAACCTCTCCCTCCCCTTAGGAAAAGAAACAGAGAAAACCGAGCCTGGTTCGCAAACCGAGGCAAGGCACAGAAGAGGGTTCGGAAGTCCGGAGGCGGGGCTCACGGCCGCGACTCTGAAACTTCTGAACGAGCACATTATGAAACATCACCAAGCGCTCAATCGGTGACGTCTGAGTCTTAAGGTCGGTCAAAAATGGGGTGTCTACAGTGTCCCACTGTTTAAGCCCAAATGCATGAGAAATGGCATGTAAACACCATAATTACATATCTGCCATCACGCAAGAGGATTCGAATAAGTGTCCGAGTTTTCGAATCCTAATGCAAAAGAAATGGAAAGTCGACACCATAATTACATATCTGGCATCATGCAAGAGGGTCCGAATAAGTGTCCGAGTGTTCGAATCCTAATGCTCAAGAAATGGCAAGTAAACACCAGAATTACATATCTGCCATCATGAAAGAGGGTCCCAATAAGTGTATGAGTGCTTAAACCTTAATGCATGAGAAATGGCTAATAAACACCATAATTACATATGTGGCATCATGCAAGAGGGTTCGAATAAATGTCCGCGTGTTTAAACCCTAATGCATCAGAAATGGCAAGTAACACCATAATTACGTATCGACCATCATGCAAGAGGGTCCGAATAAGTGTCCGAGTGTTTAAACCCTAATGCACGAGAAATGAAAAGTAAACAGCATAATTATATATCTGCCATCATGCAAGAGGTTGCGAATAGGTGTCTGAGTGTTTAAGCACTAATGCATGGGAAATGGCAAGTAAACACCATAATTACATATCTGCCATCGTGCAAGAGGGTCCGAACATGTGTCCAAGTGTTTAAACCCTAATGGATGTGAAATGGCAAGTAAACACCATAATTACATGTCTGCCATCATGCAAGAGGGTCTGAATAAGTGTCCGAGTGTTTAAACCCTAATGCTTGAGAAATGGCTAGTAAACACCATAATTACATATCAGCCATCATGTAAGAGGGTCAGAATAAGTGTCCGAGTGTTTAAACCCTAATGCTTGAGAAATGGCTAGTAAACACCATAATTACATATCTGCCATCGTGCAAAAGGGTCTGAATAAATGTCTGACTATTTAAACCCTAATGCACGAGAAATGGCAAGTAAACAACATAATTACATATTTGCAATCACGCAAGAGGGTTCGAATAAGTGTTCGAGTGTTCGAATCCTAATGCTCGAGAAATGGCAAGTAAACACCATAATTACATATCTGCCATCATGCAGGAGGGTCTGAATAAGTGTCTGAGTGTTTAACGCCTAATGCATGAGAAATGGCAAGGAAACACCATAATTACATATCTGCCATCACGCAAGAGGGTCCGAATAAGTGTCCGAGTGTTCGAATCCTAATGCCCGAGTAATGGCAAGTAAACACCATAATTACATAAATGCCATCATGCAAGAGGGTCCGAATAAGTGTCCAAGTGTTTAAACTCCAATGCCTGAGAAATGGCAAGTAAACACCATAATTACATATCTGCCATCATGCAACAGGGTCTGAATAAGTGTCCGAGTGTTCGAATCCTAATGCTTGAGAAACGGCAAGTAAACACCATAATTGCATATCTTCCATCATGGAAGAGGGTCCGAATAAGTGTCCGAGTATTTAAACCCTAATGGTCGAGAAATGGCAAGTAAACACCATAATTACATACCTGCCATCATGCAAGAGGGTCCGAATAAGTGTCCAAGTGTTTAAACCCTAGTGCCTCAGAAGTGGCAAATAAACACCATAATTACATATCTGCCATCATGCAAGAGGGTCCGAATAAGTATCCGAGTGTTTAAACCCTAATGCATAAGAAATGGCAAGTAAACACGATAATTACATATCTGCCATCACGCAAGAGGATCCGAATAACTGTCCGAATTTTTGAATCCAAGTGCACAAGAAATGGAAAGTCGACACCATAATTACATATCGGCCATCTTACAATAAGGTCCGAATAAGTGTCTGAGTGTTCGAATCCTAATGCTCGAGAAATGGCAAGTAAACACTGTAATTACTGATCAGCCGTCATGCAAGAGGGTCCAAATAAGTGTCCGAGTGTGTAAACCCTAATGCATGGGAAATGGCAAGTAAACTCCACAATTACATATCTGCCATCGTGCAAGAGGGTCTGAACAAGTGTCCTAGTCTTTAAACGCTAATGGATGGGAAATGGCAAGTAAACACCAAAATTACATATCTACCATCGTGCAAGAGGGTCCGAACACGTGTCCAAGTGTTTAAACCCTAATGGATGTGAAATGGCAAGTAAACACCATAATTACAAATCTGCCATCATGCAAGAGGGTCTGAATAAGTGTCCGAGTGTTTAAACCCTAATGCATGAGATATGGCAAGTAAACACCATAATTACATATCTGCCATCATGTAAGAGGGTTTGAATAAGTGTCCCACTGTTTAAGCCCTAATGCATGAGAAATGGCACGTAAACACCATAACTACATATCTGCCATCACGCAAGCGGATTCGAATAAGTGTCTGAGTTTTCGAATCCTAATGCAAAAGAAATGGAAAGTCGACACCATAATTACATATCTGGCATCATGCAAGAGGGTCCGAATAAGTGTCCGAGTGTTCAAATCCTAATGCTCAAGAAATGGCAAGTAAACACCATAATTACATATCTGCCATCATGGAAGAGGGTCCGAATAAGTGTCTGATTGTTTAAACCCTAATGCATGAGAAATGGAAAATAAACCCCATAATAACATATGTGGCATCACGCGAGAGGGTCCGAATAAACGTCCGATTGTTTAAACCCTAATGCATAAGAAATGGCAAGTAACACCATAATTACATATCTGCCATCATGCAACAGGGTCCGAATAAGTTTCCGAGTGTTTAAACCCTAATGCATGAGAAATGCCAAATAAACTCCATAATTACATATCTACCATCATGCAAGAGGGTCCGAATAAGTGTCCGGGTGTTTAAACCCTAATGCATGAGAAATGGCAAGTAAACACCATAATTACATATCTGCCATCATGCAAGGGGTTCCGAATCAGTGTCCTACTGTTTAAATCGTAATGCATTAGAAATGAGAAGTAAACACCACAATTAAATATCTGCTATCACGCAATAGGATCCGAATAAGTGTCCGAGTTTTCGAATCCTAATGCAAAAGAAATGGAGAGTCGACACCATAATTACATTTCTGCCATCATGCAAGAGGGTCTGATTAAGTGTCCAAGTGTTCGAATCCTAATGCTGAAGAAATGGCAAGTAAACACCATAATTAATATATCTTCCATTATGCAAGAGGGTCCGAATAAGTGTCTGAGTGTTTAAAACCTAATGCATGAGAAATGGAAAATTAGCACCATAATTACATATGTGGCATCATGCAAAAGGGTCCAAATGGGTGTCCGAGTGTTTAAACCCGAATGCCTGAGAAATGGCAAGTAAACACTATAATTTCATATCTGCAAACATGCAAGAGGGTTCGAATATGTGTCTGAGTGTTTAAACCGTCATGCATTGGAAATGTCAAATAAACACCATAATTACATATGTGCCATCATGCAAAAGGGTCCGAATAAGTGTCCGACTCTTTAAACCCTAATGCATGAGAAATGGCAAGTAAACAACATAATTACATATCGGCCATCACGCAAGATGATCCGAATAAGTGTCCGATTTTTCGAATCCTAATGCAAAAGAAATGGAAAGTCGACACCATAATTACATATCTGGCATCGTGCAAGGGGGTCCGAATAATTGTCTGAATGTTCAAATCCTAATGCTCAAGAAATGGCAAGTAAACACCATAATTACATATCTGCCATCATGCAAGAGAGTCCGAATAAGTGTCTGATTGTTTAAACCCTAATGCATGAGAAATGGAAAATAAACACCATAATTACATATGTGGCATCATGCAAGAGGGTCCGAATAAATGTTCGATTGTTTACACCCTAATGCATAAGAAATGGCAAGTAGCACCATAATTTCATATTTGCCATCATGCAAGAGGGTCCGGATAAGTTTCCGAGTGTTTAAACCCTAATGCATGAGAAATGCCAAATAAACTCCATAATTACATATCTACCATCATGCAAGAGGGTCCGAATAAGTGTCCGGGTGTTTAAACCCTAATGCATGAGAAATGGCAAGTAAACACCATAATTACATATCTGCCATCATGCAAGGGGTTCCGAATCAGTGTCCTACTGTTTAAATCGTAATGCATTAGAAATGAGAAGTAAACACCACAATTAAATATCTGCTATCACGCAATAGGATCCGAATAAGTGTCCGAGTTTTCGAATCCTAATGCAAAAGAAATGGAGAGTCGACACCATAATTACATTTCTGCCATCATGCAAGAGGGTCTGATTAAGTGTCCAAGTGTTCGAATCCTAATGCTGAAGAAATGGCAAGTAAACACCATAATTAATATATCTGCCATTATGCAAGAGGGTCCGAATAAGTGTCTGAGTGTTTAAAACCTAATGCATGAGAAATGGAAAATTAGCACCATAATTACATATGTGGCATCATGCAAAAGGGTCCAAATGGGTGTCCGAGTGTTTAAACCCGAATGCCTGAGAAATGGCAAGTAAACACTATAATTTCATATCTGCAAACATGCAAGAGGGTTCGAATATGTGTCTGAGTGTTTAAACCGTCATGCATTGGAAATGTCAAATAAACACCATAATTACATATGTGCCATCATGCAAAAGGGTCCGAATAAGTGTCCGACTCTTTAAACCCTAATGCATGAGAAATGGCAAGTAAACAACATAATTACATATCGGCCATCACGCAAGATGATCCGAATAAGTGTCCGATTTTTCGAATCCTAATGCAAAAGAAATGGAAAGTCGACACCATAATTACATATCTGGCATCGTGCAAGGGGGTCCGAATAATTGTCTGAATGTTCAAATCCTAATGCTCAAGAAATGGCAAGTAAACACCATAATTACATATCTGCCATCATGCAAGAGAGTCCGAATAAGTGTCTGATTGTTTAAACCCTAATGCATGAGAAATGGAAAATAAACACCATAATTACATATGTGGCATCATGCAAGAGGGTCCGAATAAATGTTCGATTGTTTACACCCTAATGCATAAGAAATGGCAAGTAGCACCATAATTTCATATTTGCCATCATGCAAGAGGGTCCGGATAAGTTTCCGAGTGTTTAAACCCTAATGCATGAGAAATGCCAAATAAACTCCATAATTACATATCTACCATCATGCAAGAGGGTCCGAATAAGTGTCCGGGTGTTTAAACCCTAATGCATGAGAAATGGCAAGTAAACACCATAATTACATATCTACCACCATGCAAGGGGTTCCGAATAAGTGTCCTACTGTTTAAATCCTAATGCATTAGAAATGAGAAGTAAACACCACAATTAAATATCTGCCATCACACAATAGGATCCGAATAAGTGTCCGAGTTTTCGAATCCTAATGCAAAAGAAATGGAGAGTCGACACCATAATTACATTTCTGCCATCATGCAAGAGGGTCTGAATAAGTGTCCAAGTTTTCGAATCCTAATGCTGAAGAAATGGCAAGTAAACACCATAATTAATATATCTGCCATTATGCAAGAGGGTCCGAATAAGTGTCTGAGTGTTTAAAACCTAATGCATGAGAAATGGAAAATTAGCACCATAATTACATATGTGGCATCATGCAAAAGGGTCCAAATGAGTGTCCGAGTGTTTAAACCCGAATGCCTGAGAAATGGCAAGTAAACACTATAATTTCATATCTGCAAACATGCAAGAGGGTTCGAATATGTGTCTGAGTGTTTAAACCGTCATGCATTGGAAATGTCAAATAAACACCATAATTACATATGTGCCATCATGCAAAAGGGTCCGAATAAGTGTCCGACTCTTTAAACCCTAATGCATGAGAAATGGCAAGTAAACAACATAATTACATATCGGCCATCACGCAAGATGATCCGAATAAGTGTCCGATTTTTCGAATCCTAATGCAAAAGAAATGGAAAGTCGACACCATAATTACATATCTGGCATCGTGCAAGGGGGTCCGAATAATTGTCTGAATGTTCAAATCCTAATGCTCAAGAAATGGCAAGTAAACACCATAATTACATATCTGCCATCATGCAAGAGAGTCCGAATAAGTGTCTGATTGTTTAAACCCTAATGCATGAGAAATGGAAAATAAACACCATAATTACATATGTGGCATCATGCAAGAGGGTCCGAATAAATGTTCGATTGTTTACACCCTAATGCATAAGAAATGGCAAGTAGCACCATAATTACATATTTGCCATCATGCAAGAGGGTCCGGATAAGTTTCCGAGTGTTTAAACCCTAATGCATGAGAAATGCCAAATAAACTCCATAATTACATATCTACCATCATGCAAGAGGGTCCGAATAAGTGTCCGGGTGTTTAAACCCTAATGCATGAGAAATGGCAAGTAAACACCATAATTACATATTTGCCACCATGCAAGGGGTTCCGAATAAGTGTCCTACTGTTTAAATCCTAATGCATTAGAAATGAGAAGTAAACACCACAATTAAATATCTGCCATCACGCAATAGGATCCGAATAAGTGTCCGAGTTTTCGAATCCTAATGCAAAAGAAATGGAGAGTCGACACCATAATTACATTTCTGCCATCATGCAAGAGGGTCTGAATAAGTGTCCAAGTTTTCGAATCCTAATGCTGAAGAAATGGCAAGTAAACACCATAATTAATATATCTGCCATTATGCAAGAGGGTCCGAATAAGTGTCTGAGTGTTTAAAACCTAATGCATGAGAAATGGAAAATTAGCACCATAATTACATATGTGGCATCATGCAAAAGGGTCCAAATGAGTGTCCGAGTGTTTAAACCCGAATGCCTGAGAAATGGCAAGTAAACACTATAATTTCATATCTGCAAACATGCAAGAGGGTTCGAATATGTGTCTGAGTGTTTAAACCGTCATGCATTGGAAATGTCAAATAAACACCATAATTACATATGTGCCATCATGCAAAAGGGTCCGAATAAGTGTCCGACTCTTTAAACCCTAATGCATGAGAAATGGCAAGTAAACAACATAATTACATATCGGCCATCACGCAAGATGATCCGAATAAGTGTCCGATTTTTCGAATCCTAATGCAAAAGAAATGGAAAGTCGACACCATAATTACATATCTGGCATCGTGCAAGGGGGTCCGAATAATTGTCTGAATGTTCAAATCCTAATGCTCAAGAAATGGCAAGTAAACACCATAATTACATATCTGCCATCATGCAAGAGAGTCCGAATAAGTGTCTGATTGTTTAAACCCTAATGCATGAGAAATGGAAAATAAACACCATAATTACATATGTGGCATCATGCAAGAGGGTCCGAATAAATGTTCGATTGTTTACACCCTAATGCATAAGAAATGGCAAGTAGCACCATAATTACATATTTGCCATCATGCAAGAGGGTCCGGATAAGTTTCCGAGTGTTTAAACCCTAATGCATGAGAAATGCAAAATAAACTCCATAATTACATATCTACCATCATGCAAGAGGGTCCGAATAAGTGTCCGGGTGTTTAAACCCTAATGCATGAGAAATGGCAAGTAAACACCATAATTACATATCTGCCACCATGCAAGGGGTTCCGAATAAGTGTCCTACTGTTTAAATCCTAATGCATTAGAAATGAGAAGTAAACACCACAATTAAATATCTGCCATCACGCAATAGGATCCGAATAAGTGTCCGAGTTTTCGAATCCTAATGCAAAAGAAATGGAGAGTCGACACCATAATTACATTTCTGCCATCATGCAAGAGGGTCTGAATAAGTGTCCAAGTTTTCGAATCCTAATGCTGAAGAAATGGCAAGTAAACACCATAATTAATATATCTGCCATTATGCAAGAGGGTCCGAATAAGTGTCTGAGTGTTTAAAACCTAATGCATGAGAAATGGAAAATTAGCACCATAATTACATATGTGGCATCATGCAAAAGGGTCCAAATGAGTGTCCGAGTGTTTAAACCCGAATGCCTGAGAAATGGCAAGTAAACACTATAATTTCATATCTGCAAACATGCAAGAGGGTTCGAATATGTGTCTGAGTGTTTAAACCGTCATGCATTGGAAATGTCAAATAAACACCATAATTACATATGTGCCATCATGCAAAAGGGTCCGAATAAGTGTCCGACTCTTTAAACCCTAATGCATGAGAAATGGCAAGTAAACAACATAATTACATATCGGCCATCACGCAAGATGATCCGAATAAGTGTCCGATTTTTCGAATCCTAATGCAAAAGAAATGGAAAGTCGACACCATAATTACATATCTGGCATCGTGCAAGGGGGTCCGAATAATTGTCTGAATGTTCAAATCCTAATGCTCAAGAAATGGCAAGTAAACACCATAATTACATATCTGCCATCATGCAAGAGAGTCCGAATAAGTGTCTGATTGTTTAAACCCTAATGCATGAGAAATGGAAAATAAACACCATAATTACATATGTGGCATCATGCAAGAGGGTCCGAATAAATGTTCGATTGTTTACACCCTAATGCATAAGAAATGGCAAGTAGCACCATAATTACATATTTGCCATCATGCAAGAGGGTCCGGATAAGTTTCCGAGTGTTTAAACCCTAATGCATGAGAAATGCCAAATAAACTCCATAATTACATATCTACCATCATGCAAGAGGGTCCGAATAAGTGTCCGGGTGTTTAAACCCTAATGCATGAGAAATGGCAAGTAAACACCATAATTACATATCTGCCACCATGCAAGGGGTTCCGAATAAGTGTCCTACTGTTTAAATCCTAATGCATTAGAAATGAGAAGTAAACACCACAATTAAATATCTGCCATCACGCAATAGGATCCGAATAAGTGTCCGAGTTTTCGAATCCTAATGCAAAAGAAATGGAGAGTCGACACCATAATTACATTTCTGCCATCATGCAAGAGGGTCTGAATAAGTGTCCAAGTTTTCGAATCCTAATGCTGAAGAAATGGCAAGTAAACACCATAATTAATATATCTGCCATTATGCAAGAGGGTCCGAATAAGTGTCTGAGTGTTTAAAACCTAATGCATGAGAAATGGAAAATTAGCACCATAATTACATATGTGGCATCATGCAAAAGGGTCCAAATGAGTGTCCGAGTGTTTAAACCCGAATGCTTGAGAAATGGCAAGTAAACACTATAATTTCATATCTGCAAACATGCAAGAGGGTTCGAATATGTGTCTGAGTGTTTAAACCGTCATGCATTGGAAATGTCAAATAAACACCATAATTACATATGGGCCATCATGCAAAAGGGTCCGAATAAGTGTCCGACTCTTTAAACCCTAATGCATGAGAAATGGCAAGTAAACAACATAATTACATATCGGCCATCACGCAAGATGATCCGAATATGTGTCCGATTTTTCGAATGCTAATGCAAAAGAAATGGAAAGTCGACACCATAATTACATATCTGACATCGTGCAAGAGGGTCCGAATAAGTGTCCGAATGTTCAAATCCTAATGCTCAAGAAATGGCAAGTAAACACCATAATTACATATCTGCCATCATGCAAAAGGGTCCGAATAAGTGTCTGATTGTTTAAACCCTAATGCATGAGAAATGGAAAATAAACACCATAATTACATATGTGGCATCATGCAAGAGGGTCCGAATAAATGTCCGATTGTTTACACCCTAATGCATAAGAAATGGCAAGTAACACCATAATTACATATTTGCCATCATGAAAGAGGGTCCGGATAAGTTTCCGAGTGTTTAAACCCTAATGCATGAGAAATGCCAAATAAACTCCATAATTACATATCTACCATCATGCAAGAGGGTCCGAATAAGTGTCCGGGTGTTTAAACCCTAATGCACGAGAAATGGCAAGTAAACACCATAATTACATATCTGCCATGATGCAAGGGGTTCCGAATAAGTGTCCTACTGTTTAAATCATAATGCATTAGAAATGAGAAGTAAACACCACAATTAAATATCTGCCATCACGCAATAGGATCCGAATAAGTGTCCGAGTTTTCGAACCCTAATGCAAAAGAAATTGAAAGTCGACACCATAATTACATATCTGCCATCATGCAAGAGGGTCTGAATATGTGTCCAAGTGTTCGAATCCTAATGCTCAAGAAATGGCAAGTAAACACCATAATTAATATATCTGCCATTATGCAAGAGGGTCCGAATAAGTGTCTGAGTGTTTAAAACCTAATGCATGAGAAATGGAAAAATAGCACCATAATTACATATGTGGCATCATGCAAAAGGGTCCAAATGAGTGTCCGAGTGTTTAAACCCGAATGCCTGAGAAATAGCAAGTAAACACTATAATTTCATATCTGCCAACATGCAAGAGGGTCCGAATATGTGTCTGAGTGTTTAAACCGTCATGCATTGGAAATGGCAAATAAACACCATGATTACATATGTGCCATCATGCAAAAGGGTCCGAATAAGTGTCCCACTGTTTAAACCCTAATGCATGAGAAATGGCAAGTAAATAACATAATTACATATCGGCCATCACGCAAGATGATCCGAATAAGTGTCCGATTTTTCGAATCCTAATGCAAAAGAAATGGAAAGTCGACACCATAATTACATATCTGCCATCATGCAAGAGGGTCTGAATAAGTGTCCGAGTGTTCGAATCCTAATGCTCAAGAAATGGCAATTAACTCCAAAATTACATATCTGCCATCGTGCAAGAGGGTCTGAATAAGTGTCTGAGTGTTTCAACCCTACTGCATGAGAAATGGAAAATAAACACCATAATTACATATGTGCCATCATGCAAACGTGTCTGAATAATCCTCCGAGTGTTTAAACCCTAATGCATAAGAAATGGCAAGTAAACAACATAATTACGTATCTGCCATCATGCAAGAGGGTCCAAATAAGTGTCTGAGTGTTTAAACACTAATGCACGAGAAATTGAAAATAGACACCATAATTACATATCTGCCATCATGCAGGAGGGTCCGAAAAAGTGTCCGAGAGTTCGAATACAAATACTCGAGAAATGGCAAGAAAACACCATAATTACGTATCTGCCATCATGCAAAAGGGTCTGAATAAGTGTCCGACTGTTCAAATCCTAATGCTCGAGAAATGGCAAGTAAACACTATAATTACATATCGGCTATCATGGAAGAGCGTCCGAATAAGTGTCCGAGTGTTTAAACCATAATGAATGAGAAATGGTAAGTAACACCATAATTACATATCTGCCGTCATGCAAGAGTGTCCGAATAAGTGTCCGAGTGTTCGAATCCTAATACTCGAGAAATGGCAAGTAAACACCATAATTACATATCTGCCATCACACAAGGGGGTCCGAATAAGTGTCCGACTGTTCGAATCCTAATGCTCGAGAAATGGCAAGTAAACAACATAACTACATATCAGCCATCATGCAAGGGGGTCTGAATAAGTGTCCGACTGTTTAAACCCTAATGCATTACAAATGGGAAGTAAACACCATAATTACGTATCAGCCATCACGCAAGAGCATCCGAATATGTGTCCGAGTTTTCGAATCCTAATGTAAAAGAAATGGATAGTCGACACCATAATTACATATCTTCCATCACGCAAGAGGGTCTGAATAAATGTCCGAGTGCTCGAATCCTAATGCTCGAGAAACGGCATGTAAACACCATAATTGCATATCTTCCATCATGCAAGAGGGTCTGAATAAGTGTCCGAGTGTTTAAACCCTAATGCCTGAGAAATGGCAAGTAAACACCATAATTACATATCTGCCATCATGCAAGAGGGTCCGAATAAGTGTCCGAGTGTTTAAACCCTAATGCCTGAGAAATTGAAAATAAACAACATAATTACATATCTGCCATCATGCAAGAGGATCCGAATAAGTGTCCGAGTGTTTAAACCCTAATGCATAAGAAATGGCACGTAAACACGATAATTACATATCTGCCATCACACAAGAGGATCCGAATAACTGTCCGAATTTTTGAATCCAAATGCACAAGAAATGGAAAGTCGACACCATAATTACGTATCTGCTATCTTACAAGAGGGTCCGAATAAGTGTCCGAGTGTTTAAACCCTAATGCATGAGAAATGACAAGTAAACACCATAATTATATATCTACCATCATGCAAGAGGTTGCGAATAAATGTCTGAGTGTTTAAAGCCTAATGCATGGGAAATGGCAAGTAAACACCAAAATTACATATCTGTCATCGTGCAAGAGGGTCCGAACAAGTGTCCAAGTGTTTATACCCTAATGGATGTGAAATGGCATGTAAACCCCATAATTACATATCTGCCATCATGCAAGAGGGTCTGAATAAGTGTTCGAGTGTTTAAACCCTAATGCATGAGAAATGGCAAGTAAACACCAAAATTACATATCTGTCATCGTGCAAGAGGGTCCGAACAAGTGTCCAAGTGTTTAAACCCTAATGGATGTGAAATGGCATGTAAACACCATAATTATATATCTACCATCATGCAAAAGGGTCCGAATAAGTGTCCGAGTGTTTAAACCCGAATGCATGAGAAATGGCAAGTAAACACTATAATTTCATATCTGAAAACATGCAAGAGGGTCCGAATAAGTGTCTGAGTGTTTAAACCGTCATGCATTGGAAATGGCAAATAAACACCATAATTACATATGTGCCATCATGCAGAAGGGTCCGAATAAGTGTCCGACTGTTTAAACCCTAATGCACGAGAAATGACAAGTAAACAACATAATTACATATCGGCCATCACGCAAGATTATCCGAATAAGTGTCCGAGTTTTCGAATCCTAATGCAAAAGAAATGGAAAGTCGACACCATAATTACATATCTGCCATCATGCAAGAGGGTCTGAATAAGTGTCCCAGTGTTCGAATCCTAATGCTCAAGAAATGGCAAGTAAACACTATAATTTCATATCTGCAAACATGCAAGAGGGTCCGAATAAGTGACTGAGTTTTTAAACCCTAATGCATGAGAAATGGCAAATAAACACCATAATTACATGTGTGCCATCATGCAAAAGAGTCTGAATAAGCCTGCGAGTGTTTAAAACCTAATGCATGAGAAATGGCAGGTAAACAACATAATTACATATCTGCCATCATGCAAGAGGGTCCAAATAAGTGTCCGAGTGTTTAAACACTAATGCATGAGAAATGGCAAATAAACACCATAATTACATATCTGCCATGATGCAGGAGGGTCCGAATAAGTGCCCGAGAGTTCGAATCCTAACACTCGAGAAATGGCAAGTAAACACCATAATTACATATCTGCCATCACACAAGAGGGTATGAATAAGGGTCCGACTGATCGAATCCTAATGCTCGAGAAACGGCAAGTAAACACCATAATTACATATCGGCTATCATGCAAGAGCGTCCGAATAAGTGTTCAAGTGTTTAAACCCTAATGCATGAGAAATGGCAAGTAAACAACATAATTACGTATCTGCCATCATGCAAGAGCGTCCGACTAAGCGTCCGAGTGTCTAAACCCTAATGCATGAGAAATTGCAAGTAAACAACATAATTACATATCTGCCATCATGCAAGAGCATCCGAATAAGTGTCCGACTGTTCGAATCCTAATGCTCGAGAAATGGCAAGTAAACACCATAATTACATATCTGCCATCCTACAAAAGGGTCTGAATAAGTGTCTGAGTGTTTAAACCGTAATGCATGAGAAATGGCAAGTAAGCACCACAATTACAAATCTGCCGTCATGTAAGAGGGTCCGAATACGTGTCCGAGTATTTAAACCCTAATGCATGAGAACTGGCAATTGAACACCATAATTACATATCTGCCATCATGCAAAGGGTCTGAATAAGTGTCCGACCGTTTAAACCCTAATGTATGACAAATGGCAAGTAAACACCATAATTACGTATCTGTCATCATGCAAGAGGGTCCAAATAAGTGTCCGACTGTTTAAACCCTAATGCACGAGAAATGGCAAATAAACACCATAATTACATATCTGCCATCATGCAAGAGGGTTCGAATAAGTGTCCGAGTGTTCGAATCCTAATACTCGAGAAATGGCAAGTAAACACCATAATTACATGTCTTCCATCACACGAGAGGGTCCAAATAAGTTTCCGACTGTTCGAATCCTAAAGCTTGAGAAATGGTAAGTAAACACCATAATTACATATCGGCTATCATGTAAGAGGGTCCGAATAAGTTTCCGAGTGTTTAAGCCCTAATGCATGAGAAATGGCAAGTAACACAATAATTACACATCTGCCGTCATGCAAGACGGTCCGAATAAGTGTCCGAGTGTTTAAACCCTAATGCACGACAAATGGAAAATAAACACCATAATTACATATCTACCATCATGCAAGAGGGTCTTATTAAGTGACCGAGTGTGTAAACCCTAATGCATGAGAAATGGCACGTAAACACCATAATTACATATCTGCCGTCATGCAAGGGGGCCTGAATAAGTGTCTGGCTGTTTAAACCCTAATGCATTAGAAATGGGAAGTAAACACCATAATTACATATCCGCCATGACGCCAGAGGATCCGAATTTGTGTCTAAGTTTTCGAATCCTTATATAAAAGAAATGCAAAGTCGACACCGTAATTACATATCTGCCATCATGCAAGAGGGTTTGAATAAGTGTCGGAGTGTTCGAATCCTAATGCTCAAGAAATGGCAAGTAAACACCATAATTACATATCTGCCATCACGCAAGAGGGTCCGAATAAGTGTCTGAGTGTTTAAATCCTAATGCATGAGAAATGGCAAGTAATCACCATAATTACATATCTGCCATCACGCAAGAGGGTCCGAATAAGTGTCCGAGTGTTTAAACCTTAATGCATTAGAAATGGCGAGTAAACAACATAATTACATATCTTCCATGATGCAAGATGGTCCAAATAAGTGTCCGAGTGTTTAAACCCTAATGAATAAGAAATGGAAAATAAACACCATAATTACATATCTGCCATCATGCAGGAGGGTCCGAATAAGTGTCCGAGTGTTCGAATCCTAATGCTCGAGAAATGGCAAGTAAACACCATAATTACATATCTGCCGTCATGCAAGAGGGTCGGAATAAGTGTTCGAGTGTGTAAACCCTAATGCATGAGAAATGGAAAATAAAAACCATAATTACATATCTGTTATCATGCAAGAGGTTCTGAATAAGTGCCCGAGTGTTTAAACCCTAATCCATGTGAAATGGCAAATAAACACCATAATTAAATATCTTCCATCATGCAAGCGGATCCAATTAAGTGTCTGAATTTTCGAATCCTAAAGCGCAAGAAATGGAAAGTCGACACCATAATTACATATCTGCCATCATGCAGGAGCGTCCGAATAAGTGTCCGAATGTTCGAATCCTAATACTCGAGAAATGGAAAGTAAACTCCATAATTACATATCTGCCATCATGCAAGCGGGTTCGAATAAGTCCAGGCTGTTCGAATCCTAATGCTCGAGAAATGGCAAGTAAACACCATAATTACGTTTCTGCCATCATGCAAGAGGGTCAGAATAATTGACCGAGTTTTTAAACCCAAATGCATGAGAAATGGCCAGTGAACATCATAATTACATGTCTGCCATCATGCAAGACGGTCCGAGTAAGTGTCCGAGTGTTTAAACCCTAATGCATGAGAAATTGGAAATAAACACCATAATTACATATCCACCATCATGCAAGAGGGTCTGATTAAGTGTCCGAGTGTTTAAACCCTAATGCATGAGAAATGGCAAGTAAACACCATAATTACATATCTACCATCATGTAAGAGGGTCTGAATAAGTGTCCGACTATTTAAGCCCTAATGCTTGAGAAATGGTACGTAAACACCATAATTACATATCTGCCATCACGCAAGAGGATCCGAATAAGTGTCCGACTTTTCGACTCCTAATGCAAAAGAAATGGAAAGTCGAGACCATAATTACATATCTGCCATCATGCAAGAGGGTCCGAATAAGTGTCCGAGTGTTCGAATCCTAATGCTCGAAAAATGGCAAGTAAACACCATAATTACATATCTGCCATCACGCAAAAGGGTCCGAATAAGTGTCTGAGTGTTTAAAACCTAATGCATGAGGAATGGCAAATAAACACCATAATTACCTATGTGCCATCATGCAAAAGCGTCCGAATAAGTGTCCGAGTGTTTAAATCCGAATGCATGAGAAATGGGAAATAAACAATATAATTACATATCTGCCAACATGCAAGAGGGTCCGAATAAGTGTCTGAGTGTTTAAATCGTAATGCATGAGAAATGGCAAGTAAACACCATAATTACATATCTGCTATCAGGCAAGAGGGTCCGAATAGGTGTCCGGGTGTTTAAACCCTAATGCGTGGAAAATGGCAATTACACACCATAATTACATATTTGCCCACATGCAAAATGGTCTGAATAAGTGTCCGACTGTTTAAACCCTAATGCATGAGAAATGGCTAGTAAACACCATAATTACACATCTGCTGTCACGCAAGAGGGTCCGAATAAGTGTCCAAGTGTTCGAATCCTAATGCTAGAGAAATGGCAAGTAAACACCATAATTAAGTATTTGCCATCATGCAAGAGGGTCCGAATAAGTCTCTGAGTGTTTAAACCCTAATTCATGAGAAATGGCAAGTAAACACCATAATTACATATCTGCCACCATGCAAGAGGTTTCGAATAAGTGTCCGAATGTTCGAGTCCTAATACTCGAGAAATTGCAAGTAAACACCATAATTACATATCTGCCATCATGCAACAGGGTCCGAATAAGTGTCCGACTGCTCGAATCCGAATGCTCGAGAAATGGCAAGTAAACACCACAATTACGTATCAGCCATCATGCTAGAGGGTCCAAATTAGTGTCCGCGTGTTTAAACCCTAATGCATGAGAAATGGCAAGTAACCACCATAATTACATATCTGCCACCATGCAAGAGGGACCGAATAAATGTCTCAGTGTTTAAACCCTAATGCATTAGAAATGGCCAATAAACCCCATAATTACATATGTGCCGTGATGCAAAAGGGTCCGAATAAGTCTCCGAGTGTTTAAACTCTAATGCACGAGAAATGGCAAGTAAACAACATAACTACATATTTGCCATCATGCAAGGGGATCCAAATAAGTGTCCTTGTGTTAAAACCCTAATACATTAGAAATGGCAAATAAACTCCATAATTACATATCTACCATCATGCAAGAGGGTCCGATTAAGTGTCTGAGTGTTTAAACCGTCATGCATTGGAAATGGCAAATAAACACCATAATTACATATGTGCCATCATGCAGAAGGGTCCGAATAAGTGTCCGACTGTTTAAACCCTAATGCACGAGAAATGACAAGTAAACAACATAATTACATATCGGCCATCACGCAAGATTATCCGAATAAGTGTCCGAGTTTTCGAATCCTAATGCAAAAGAAATGGAAAGTCGACACCATAATTACATATCTGCCATCATGCAAGAGGGTCTGAATAAGTGTCCCAGTGTTCGAATCCTAATGCTCAAGAAATGGCAAGTAAACACTATAATTTCATATCTGCAAACATGCAAGAGGGTCCGAATAAGTGACAGAGTTTTTAAACCCTAATGCATGAGAAATGGCAAATAAACACCATAATTACATGTGTGCCATCATGCAAAAGAGTCCGAATAAGCCTGCGAGTGTTTAAAACCTAATGCATGAGAAATGGCAAATAAACACTATAATTACATATCTGTCAACATGCAAGAGGGTCCGAATAAGTGTCTGAGTGTTTAAACCGTAATGCATGAGAAATGGCAAGTAAAGACTATAATTACAAATCTGCCGTCATGTAAGAGGGTCCGAATACGTGTCCGAGTATTTAAACCCTAATGCATGAGAACTGGCAATTAAATACCATAATTACATGTCTGCCATCATGCAAAGGGTCTGAATAAGTGTCCGACTGTTTAAACCCTATTGTATGACAAATGGCAAGTGAACACCATAATTACATATCTCTTGTCCGCAAGAGGGTCCGAATAAGTGTCCAAGTGTTCGAATCCTATTGCCCGAGAAATGGCAAGTAAACACCGTAATTAAGCAATCATGCAAGAGGGTCCGAATAAGTGTCCGAGTGTTCGAATCCTAATAGTCGAGCAATGGCTAATAAACACCATAATTACATATCTGCCATCACGCAAGAGAATTCGAAAAAGTGTCCGAGTTTTCGAGTCGTAATGCAAAAGAAATGGAAAGTCGAAACCATAATTACATATCTGCCATCATGCAAAAGCGACCGAATAAGTGTCCGAGTGTTCGAATCCTAATGCTTGAGAAATGGCAAGTAAACACCATAATTACATATCTGCCATCACACAAGGGGGTTCGAATAAGTGTCCGAATGTTTAAACCCTAATGCATGAGAAATGGAAAATAAACACCATAATTACATATCTACCATCATGCAAGAGAGTTCGATTAAGTGTCCGAGTGTTTAAACACTAATGTATGAGAAATAGCAAGTAAACACCATAATTACATATCTACCATCATGCAAGAGGGTCTGAATAAGTGTCCGACTGTTTAAGCCCTAATGCATGAGAAATGGTAAGTAAACACCATAATTACATATATGCCATCATGCAACAGGATCCGAATAAGGGTCCGCCTTTTCGACTCCCAATTCAAAAGAAATGGAAAGTCGACACCATAATTACATATATGCCATCATGCAAGAGGGTCCGAATAAGTGTCGGAGTGTTCGAATCCTAATGCTCGAGAAATGGCAAGTAAACACCATAACTACATATCTGCCATCATGCAAAAGGGTCCGAATAAGTGTCTGAGTGTTTAAAACCAAATGCATGAGAAATGGCAAATAAACACCATAATTACATATGTGCCATCATGAAAAAGGGTCCGAATAAGTGTCCGAGTTTTTAAACCCGAATGCATGAGAAAAGGAAAACAAACACTATAATTACATATTTGCCAACATGCAAGAGGGTCCGAATAAGTGTATGTGTGTTTAAACCGTAATGCATGAGAAATGGCAAGTAAACACCATAATTACATATCTGCCATCAGGCAAGAGGGTCCGAGTAAGTGTCCGGGTGTTTAAACCCTAATGCATGAGAAATGGCAATTAAACACCATAATTACATATCTGCCCTCATCCAAGAGGGTCTGAATAAGTGTCCGACTGTTTAAACCCTAATGCAAGAGAAATGGCTAGTAAACACCATAATTACACATCTGCTGTCACGCAAGAGGGTCTGAATAAGTGTCCAAGTGTTCGAATCCTAATGCTCGAGAAATGGCAAGTAAACATCATAATTAAGTATCTGTCATCATGAAAGAGGGTCCGAATAAGTGTCCGAGTGTTTAAACCCTAATGCATGAGAAATGGCAAGTGAACAACATAATTACATATCTGCTATCATGCAAGAGGGTCCAAATAAGTGTCCGAGTGTTTAAACCCTAATGAATGAGAAATTGCAAATAAACACCATAATTACATATCTGCCATCATGCAAGAGTGTCCGAGTGTTCGAATCCTAATACTCGAGAAATGGCAAGTAAACAGCATAATTACATATCTGCCATCATGCAAGAGGGTCCGAATAAGTGTCCGACTGTTCGAATCCGAATGCTGGAGAAATGGCAAGTAAACACCACAATTACGTATCGGCCATCATGCAAGAGGGTCCGAATAAGTGTTCGAGTGTTTAAACCCTATTGCATGAGAAATGGCAAGTAAGCACCATAATTACATGTCCGCCATCATGCAAGAGGGTCCGAATAAGTGTCCGAGTGTTTAGACCCTAATGCATGAGAAATGGCAAATAAACAACATAATTACATATCCACCATCATGCAAGAGGGTCCGATTAACTGCCCGAGTGTTTAAACCCTAATGCATGGGAAATGGCAAATAAACACTATAATTACATATCTGCCACCATGCAAGAGGGTCTGAATAAGTGTCCGACTGTTTAAACCCTAATGCACGAGAAATGGCAACTAAACACCACAATTACATCTCTGCCATCACGCATGAGGAACCGAATATGTGTTCGAGTTTTCGAATCCTAATGCAAAAGAAATGGAAAGTCGACACCATAATTACATATCTGCCATCATGCAAAGGGGTCCGGATAAGTGTCTGAGTGTTCGAATCCTAATGCTCGAGAAATGGCAAGTAAACACCATAATTACTTATATGCCATCAAGCAAGAGGGTCCGAATAAGGGTCTGAGTGTTTAAACCCTAATGCATGAGAAATGGAAAATAAACCCCATAATTACATATGTGCAATCATGCAAAAGGGTCCGAATAGGTGTCTGAGTGTTTAAACTCGAACGCATGAGAAATGGCAGATAACACTATAATTACATATCTGCCAACATGCAAGAGGGTCCAAATAAGTGCCAGAGTGTTTAAACCGTAATGCATGAGAAATGACAATTAAACACTATAATTACATAACTTCCATCATAAAAGAGGCTCTGAATAAGTGTCCGAGTGTTTAAACCCTAATGCATGAGAAATGGCAATTAAACACCATAATAAGATATCTGCCATCATGCAAGAGAGTCTGAATAAGTGTCCGACTGTTTAAACCCTAATGCATGAGAAATGGAAAGTAAACACCACAATTACATATCTTCTGTCATGAAGAGGGTCCGAATAAGTGTCCAAGTGTTCGAATCCTAATGCTTTAGAAATGGCAAGTAAACACCACAATTAAGTATCAGTCATCATGCCAGAGGGTCCAAGTCTACGAGTGTTTAAACCCTAATGCACGAGAAATGGCAAGTAAGCAACATAATTACGTATCTGCCACCATGCAAGAGGGTCCAAATAAGTGTCCGAGTGTTTAAATCCTAATGCATGAGAAATTGCAAATAAACACCATAATTACATATCTCCCATCATGCAAGAGGGTCCGAATAAGTGTCCAAGTGTTCGAATCCTAATTCTCGAGAAATCGCAAGTAAACACCATAATTACATATCTGCCATCACACAAGAGGGTCTGAATAAGTGTCCGACTGTTCGAATCCTAATGCTCAAGAAATGGCAAGTAAACACCATAATTACATATCGGCCATCATGCAAGGGGGTCTGAATAAGTGTACGATTGTTTAATCCCTAATGCATGAGAAATGGCAAGTAAACACCATAATTACATATCGGCCATCATGCAAGAGGGTCTGATTAAGTGTCCGAATGTTTAAACCCTAATGCAAGAGAAATGGCAAATAGACACTATAATTACATATCTACCATCATGCAAGAGGGTGCGATTAAGTGTCCGAGTGTTTAAACCCTAGTGCCTGAAAAATGGCAAGTAAACACCATAATTACATATCTGCCATCATACAAAGGGGTCTGAATAAGTGTCAGACTGTTTAAACCCTAATGCATGAGAAATGGCACGTAAACACCATAATTACATATCTGCCATCACGCAAGAGAATTCGAAAAAGTGTCCGAGTTTTCGAATCCTATTGCAAAAGAAATGGAAAGTCGACACCGTAATTACATATCTGCCATCATGCAAGAGGGTCTGAATAAGTGTCCGAGTGGTCGAATCCTAATGCTCATGAAATGGCAAGTAAACACCATAATTACATATCTGCCATCATGCAAGGGGGTCCGAATAAGTGTCTGAGTGTTTAAACCCCAATGCATGAGAAATGGCCAATAAACACCATAATTACATATGTGCCATCATGCAAAAGGGTCCAAATAAGTCTCCGAGTGTTTAAACCCTAATGCATCAAAAATGGCAAGCAAAACACCATAATTACATATCTGCCATCATGCAAGAGGGTCTGAATAGGTGTTCGAATGTTTAAGCCCTAATGCATGAGAAATGGCAAGTAAACACTATAATTACATATCTGCCATCACGCTAGAGGATCCGAATAAGTGTCAGACTTTTCGAATCCTAATGCAAAAGAAATGGAAAGTCGACACCATAATTACATATCTGCCATCATGCAAGAGGGTCCGAATAAATGTCCGATTATTTGAATCCTAATGCTCGAGAAATGGCAAGTAAACACCATAATTACATTTCTGCCATCATGCAAGAGGGTCCAAATAAGTGTCCTAGTGTTTAAACCCTTATACATGAGAAATGGCAAATAAACTCCACAATTACATATCCACCATCATGCAAGAGGGTCCGATTAAGTGTCCGAGTGTTTAAACCCTAATGCATGAGAAATGGCAAGCAAACACCATAATTACATATCTGCCATCACGCAAAAGGGTCTGAGTAAGTGTTCGACTGTTTAAGCCCAAATGCATGAGAAATGGCAAGTAAACACCATAATTACATATCTGCCATCACGGAAGAGGATCCGAATAAGTGTCAGAGTTTTCAAATCCTAATGCAAAAGAAATGGAAAGTCGAAACCATAATTACATATCAGCCATCATGCAAGAGGGTCCGAATAAGTGTCCGATTGTTCGAATCCTAATGCTTGAGAAATGGCAAGTAAACACCATAATTACATATCTGCCATCTTGCAAGAGGGTCCGAATATGTGTCTAATTGTTTCAACGCTAATGCTTGAGAAATGGCAAATAAACACCAAAATTACATATGTGGCATCATGAAAAAGGGTCCGAATAAGTGTCCGAGTGTTTAAACCTGAATGCATGTGAAATGGCAAATAAACACTATAATTACATATCTGTCAACATGCAAAATGGTCCGAATAAGTGTCTGAGTGTTTAAACCGTAATGCATGAGAAATGGCAAGTAAACACCATAATTACAAATCTGTCATCATGTAAGAGCGTCCGAATACGTCTCCGAGTATTTAAACCCTAATGCATGAGAACTGGCAATTAAACACCATAATTACATATCTGCTATCATGCAAACGGGTCTGAATAAGTGTCTGACTGTTTAAACCGAATGCGTGAGAAATGGCAAGTAGACACCATAATTACATATCTCTTCTCTCGCAAGAGGGTCCGAATAAGTGTCCAAGTGTTCGAATCCTAATGCTCGAGAAATGGCAAGTAAACACCGTAATTAAGTATCTACCATCATGCAAGAGGGTCCGAATAAGTCTCCGAGTGTTTAAACCCTAATGCATGAGAAATGACAAGTAAACAACATAATTACGTATCTTCCATCATGCAAGAGGGTCCAAATAAGTGTTCGAGTGTTTAAACCCTAATGCATGAGAAATGGAAAATAAACACCAAAATTACATATCTGTAGTCATGCAAGAGGGTCCGAATAAGTGTCCGAGTGTTCGAATCCTAATAGTCGAGCAATGGCAAGTAAACACCATAATTACATATCTGCCATCACACAAGTGGGTCCGAATAAGTGTCCGACTGTTCGAATCCTAATGCTCGAGAAATGGCAAGTAAACACCATAATTACATATCGGCTATCATGCGAAAGCGTCCGAATAAGTGTCCGAGTGTCTCAACTCTAATGCATGGTTGTAGACACCGCATTTTTGACCGACCTTGAGACTTAGACGTCACCAGTTGAGCGCTCGGTCATATTGCATTTTGTGCTCATTCAGAAGTTTCAGAGTCTCGGCTGCGAGCCTTTCCTCCGGACTCTTTTGTGCTTTGCCTCGGTTTGCGAACCAGGCTCCGTTTTCTCTATTTTCTATTCCCGAAGGGAGGGAGAGGTCTCGTAGATCATCTCTCAGTGGCCGTAGGCTACGTTTCGTGGTCGTAGGCCGTTTTGCCCATTTGGAGTTCGGTTTTCGATTTTTCGGAGCCGTTGGCCGTGTGCCTCGGTTCGGGACCGCTTAACCACCTCCGTTTGCTCTAATTTTTGGCATGCATCTTATTTACTCCCTTTTGAGGGACACTGCAGTCCGAGAGACCAACTTCGTGGTCGGACACCACTTCCGGTGCCTAACAGCCCACTTTCGGGGCCCCGAACTACGTGTTTTGGCTCCCGAACCTTCATTCTTCATTTTTGGAGTTCGACCCGAACTTGAGTTAGTCATATTTTGAGGTCCTTTTCATGTTTGATTGAGGACCTTTTGCTGTTTGAGATCTCCTACTGCCACTTGCTTCTTTACCCCTCTTTTTGGCCTTTTCTTGCATGATAGTTTAGGCCTACTTGTATTTATTTTTGTGGCTTGTAATAAACTACAATGGCCTTATTTTGACCCTCTCTTAATGTTTCATTAAGGGTCTTTTACTGTTTGAGGCATCCTTTTTGTACTTTGTGTTATGGCTCTCTTTTTGGCCTTGTTTTGCATAGTATTTTGAGCATGCTTGAGCACTGTTTTGGGTTTGATCATAAACTGTAAAAGGTCATGCTGTGGGTCCCTCTCCAACATTGTTGAAGGGCCCTCTCTTTTTTGAGGCCAGCAGGCATGACTTGCTTCTTTATCTCACATTTAGGGCCATTTTTGCATGCTAGCTTAGCCCCATTTGTGTTCATTGTTTGGCCTTGCTTAAAACTGTAAACATGCTTGTTTTGGGGCTTCCTTGAATCTGTCTTCACATTTCATATTCAAATAATGCATGTTTTGTATAGCTATAGGCCAATGCATATGCCTAGTTTTGTGTTTCGGGTTCATTTCATGCATCAGGTGCCATGTGTCCATGATTCGGGGCTGTTTTGGGTCATATTTTAGTGCTGAAATTTGCATGCCAGTATGCCATATTCCATGCCTTGCCATGTCTTGTTAGAGTGGCATTTGTGCCTTAGGTTCGGTCCTCGGTTTGCGTGCACGCGTGCACGCATCTCGAGAGTCTCATTTTCATCTCATGGCCTCCTATGTGAGTGTGGCTGAGGTCCACTTGTGCTGGTGTAAGCCCATATTGCATTGTGTATGCCATTTCATTTCGTAGCATTGTGTATGCTAGGCCGTATGTTAGCGCATTGTGTATGCCATGTTATTTCGTGCATCGTGTATGCCATTTCATAGCATTGTGCATGCTAGGTTGTATATTAGTTACATATATTAGTTACATTCATGCATTTGGGATAGGAGTTAGCCCGAGCACGGGAAACAAGGTACGTTTTGTACTCCGAGTGACGGAACATGTCTCAATTCCCTGTCACCGGCACTCCGGATTATCCATGATGGAGTCTAGGCCCAGTTGTGTTTTCATGTGCATTCATTCTATATTGAGTTGCACAATTCGACTCCTCGGCCATCATGCATCGAGATGCGTGATTGGTGGCACGAGGATCGAGGCATGCATACATTTGTGAAAATACATTGCCACGCCCTTTTCTTGCTCTCTGTTGTAGCAAATCAAGAATTAGCAGCCTTCCGGAGTTCGGCACGCATTCCAAGAACAATTGCAAACAGAGGCAAACTGAGGCATCGCGATGGATTTCTGCGCAACTCGGGCATGCATCATTCATCATCTGAAGAAGAGTCAAGGCAGTCCCTGGCTTGCATGCCAGTTTATTTTTTTCTTAGTTAATTTGAAAATTAATTAGGATTTTTGTAATTATTTAGACTATAATTATTTGGGACTGTATTATTCTTTCGGACCCTCTGCGCGAGGGCAATGTTGTAATAAGTGTGCGTGCGTGTGATGCATGTCTTCCAACCCCACGTCTTTCTCCCTTTTATTTACCCGCTTATGATGGTTAGATTAGGGCATGTTTCAATTAGCATACAGTATGATAGCATGTTTGCATCATTCATCTGTTTTGCATGCATCGGGCTCGGCGCATCATACTAACTGCATTTGTATTTCAATTTCAAAGTTGAATACTTGTTAGCTGTTGCATCTCATATGCCATGTTTAGAATAGCCGAGCCTGCTATAGTTGCATTTTGCAAGTGTTGCATTACGCATTTCTGTACAGTTAGGATCATGCATGGATTTCTAATTAGCTTCTGTTTTGGCTTGGAGTACTCGGTAAGTTTTATGCTTTAGCATCCTTGCATGCGTGTGAGTGACTGCCATGAATAGCATGGTTACCATGAGGCTATATGCTTATGTGATATAACTGCCTGAATGCCTGTGGGTGAAGGTTGGGTTATTTGAATTGGAACAATTCATCAAATGTGTGTTTTAAGCCCACTAGATAGTGGCAAAATCATGTTTTCTAAGCCCACCCGAGGGTGGCAAATCCACGTCTTAGCCTACTTGCGAGTAGCACCATCAAACCATTTTCAAAACAAACAAACATGAAATGTTTTGTTCCAATTCAGGCGATCCAGTCTATACTTGTATACTGTGCGCATCACATAGTAAATCTAGGCTAATAACCGGAATAAGAACGCATAATGTTTTCAAAAATAGATATCACGGTTAGTAGAGGCCGATCTTTGATCGGGCGAACGGGGGTGCTCACGAAGTGACCTTCCCCAATCGTACCCAAGTTCCCGAGCCGAGGCAACTTTGGTGATGACGGACACGTGGCCTTAGGCAAACGAGTCAGGGTTCCCTAAATTTCCCCAAAATAAAATATTTAGGTGGCGACTCTGTATCTGGCAAAGCAGTCCTTGTTTGCCACTTCTTTCTAAAATATGTTTTCTCAAAACGATTTGCCGGATTTGGACTCTTTGGTTCAGACTTAGAACCGTGACAATTTGAAGAGTCCTGAGCTGTAGTGAGCCCAATATCGAACGGAACGGGGAGGGGACTCGTTCCTCTCCTGGGGCGTTCGGGGACGTCTACAACGAGAAATGGCAAGTAACACCATAATTACATATCTGCCATCATACAAGTGGGTCCGAATAAGTGTCCGAGTATTTAAACCCTAATGCATGAGAAATGGAAAATAAACACCATAATTACATATCTACCATCATGCAAGAGAGTCCGATTAAGTGTCCGAGTGTTTAAACCCTAATGCATGAGAAATAGCAACTAAACACCATAATTACATATCTACCACCATGTAAGAGGGTCTGAATAAGTGTCCGACTGTTTAAGCCCTAATGCATGAGAAATGGTAAGTAAGAACCATAATTACATATCTGCCATCACGCAAGAGGATCCGAATAAGCGTCCGACTTTTCTACTCCAAATGCAAAAGAAATGGAAAGTCGACACCATAATTACATATCTGCCATCATGCAAGAGGGTCCGAATAAGTGTCCGAGGGTTCGAATCCTAATGCTCGAGAAATGGCAAGTAAACACCAGAACTACATATCTGCCATTATGCAAGAGGGTCCGAATTAGTGTTTGAGTGTTTAAAACCTAATGCATGAGAAATGGCAAATAAACACCATAATTACATATGTGCCATCATGCAAAAGGGTCCGAATAAGTGTCCGAGCGTTTAAACCCGAATGCATGAGAAATGCCAAATAAACACTATAATTACATATCTGCCAACATGCAAGAGTGTCCGAATAAGTGTCTGAGTGTTTAAATCGTAACGCATAAGAAATGGCAAGTAAACACCATAATTACATATCTGCCATCAAGCAAGAGGGTCCAAATAAGTGTCCGGGTGTTTAAACCCTAATGCACGAGAAATGGCAATTAAACACCATAATTACATATCTGCCCTTATGCAAGAGGGTCTGAATAAGTGTCCGACTGTTTAGACCCTAATGCATGAGAAATGGCTAGTAAACATCGTAATTACACATCTGCTGTCACGCAAGGGGGTTCGAATAAGTGTCCAAGTATTCGAATCCTAATGCTCGAGAAATGGCCTGTAAACACCATAATTAAATATCTGCCATTATGCAAGAGGGTCCGAATAAGTTTCCGAGTGTTTAAACCCTAATGCATGAGAAATGGCAAGTAAACAACATAATTACATATCTGCCATCATGCAAGAGGGTCCAAATAAGTGTCTGAGTGTTTAAACCCTAATGAATGAGAAATGGCAAATAAACACCATAATTACATATCTGCCATCATGCAAGAGGGTCGAAATAAATGTCCGAGTGTTCGAATCCTAATACTTGAGAAATGGCAAATAAACACCATAATTACATTTCTGCCATCATGCAAGAGGGGCCGAATAAGTGTCCGACTGTTCCATTCCGAATGCTCGAGAAATGGCCAGTAAACACCACAATTACGTATCGGCCATCATGCAAGAGGGTCCGAATAAGTGTCCGAGTGTTTAAACCCTAATGCATGAGAAATGGCAAGTAAACACCATAATTACATGTCTGCCATCATGCAAGAGGGTCCGAATAAGTGCCCGACTGTTTAAACCCTAATGCATGACAAATGGCAAACAAACAACATAATTACATATCCACCATCATGCAAGAGTGTCCGATTAACTGCCCAAGTGTTTAAACCCTAATGCATGGGAAATGGCAAGTTAACACCATAATTACATATCTGCCACCATGCAAGAGGGTCTGAATAAGTGTCCGACTGTTTAAACCCTAATGCATGGGAAATGGCAAGTAAACACCATAATTACATCTCTGCCATCACGCAAGAGGAACCGAATAAGTGTTTGAGTTTTCGAATCCTAATGCAAAAGAAATGGAAAGTCGACACCATAATTAAGTATCTGCCATCATGAGAGAGGGTCTGAATAAGTGTCCGAGTGTTCGAGTGTTTAAACCCTAATGCACGAGAAATGGCAAGTAAAAAACATAATTACGTATCTGCCACCATGCAAGAGGGTCCAAATAAGTGTCTGAGTGTTGAAACCCTAATGCATGAGAAATTGCAAATAAGCACCATAATTACATATCTACCATCATGCAAGAGGGTCCGATTAAGTGTCCGAGTGTTCGAATCGTAATGCATGGGAAATGGCAAGTAAACACCGTAATTACATATCTGCCATCATACAAGGGGGTCTGAGTAAGTGTTCGACTGTTTAAACCCTAATGCATGAGAAATGGCAAGTAAACACCATAATTACATATCTGCCATCACGCAAGAGGATCCGAATAAGTGTCCCAGTTTTCGAATCCTAATGGATAAGAAATGGAAAGTCGACACCGTATTTACATATCTGCCATCATGAGAGAGGGTCTGAATAAGTGTCCGAGTGTTCGAATCCTAATGCTCAAGAAATGGCAAGTAAACACCATAATTACATATCTGCCATCATGCAAGAGGGTCCGAATAAATGTCTGAGTGTTTAAACCCTAATGCATCAGAAATGGCCAATAAACCCCATATTTACATATGTGCCATCATGCAAAAGGGTCCGAATAAGTCTCCGAGGGTTTAAACCCTAATGCATGAGAAATGGCTAGAAAACAACATAACTACGTATTTGCCATCATGCAAGAGGGTCCAAATAAGTGTCCTAGTGTTTAAACCCTAATACATGAGAAATGGAAAATAAACTCCATAATTACATATCCACCATAATGCAAGCGGGTCCGATTAAGTGTCCGAGTGTTTAAACCCTAATGCATGAGAAATGGCAAGCAAACACCATAATTACATATCTGCCATCATGCAAGAGGGTTTGAATAAGTGTCCGACTGTTTACGCCCTAATGCTTGAGAAATGGAAAGTAAACACCATAATTACATATCTGCCATCACGTAAGAGGATCCGAATAAGTGTCAGAGTTTTTGAATCCTAATGCAAAAGAAATGGAAAGTCGACACCATAATTATATATCTGCCATCATGCAAGAGGGTCTGAATAAGTGTCCGAGTGTTCGAATCCTAATGCGCGAGAAATGGAAAGTAAACACCATAATTACATATCTGCCATCATGGAAGAGGGTCCGAATATGTGTCTGAGTGTGTAAACCCTAATGCGTGAG
Organism: Camellia sinensis; assembly: GCF_055761805.1. Classification (NCBI taxonomy): domain Eukaryota; kingdom Viridiplantae; phylum Streptophyta; class Magnoliopsida; order Ericales; family Theaceae; genus Camellia; species Camellia sinensis. Next base: position 9,523,243 of record NW_028129474.1, on the reverse strand, counting down.
AAATGGAAAATAAACACCATAATTACATATGTGGCATCATGCAAAAGTGTCCGAATAAGTGTCCGAGTGTTTAAACCCGATTGCATGAGAAATGGCAAATAAACACTATAATTACATATCTGCCAACATGCAAAAGGGTCCGAATAAGTGTCTGAGTTTGTAAACCGTAATGCATGAGAAATGGCAAGTAAACACCATAATTACAAATCTGCCGTCATGTAAGAGGGTCTGAGTAAGTGTCCGAGTATTTAAATCCTAATGCATGAGAACTGGCAATTAAACACCATAATTACATATCTGCCATCATGCAAAAGGGTCTGAATAAGTGTCCGACTGTTCAAACCCTAATGCATGAGAAATGGCAAGTAAACACCATAATTACATATCTCCTGTCTCACAAAAGGGTCCGAATAAGTGTCCAAGTGTTCGAATCCTAATGCTCAAGAAATGGAAAGTAAACACCATAATTAAGAATCTGCCATCATGCAAGAGGGTCCGAATAAGTCTCCGAGTGTTTAAACCCTAATGCATGAGAAATGACAAGTAAACACCATAATTACATATCTGCAATCATGCAAGAAGGTCCGAATAAGTGTCCGAGTGTTCGAATCCTAATAGTCGAGCAATGGCGAGTAAACACCATAATTACATATCTGCCATCACACAAGTGGGTCCAAATAAGTGTCCGACTGTTCGAATCCTACCACCATGCAGGAGAGTCCGATTAAGTGTCCGAGTGTTTAAACCCTAATGCATGAGAAATTGCAAGTTAACACCATAATTACGTATCGGCCATCATGCAAGAGGGTTCGAATAAGTGTCTGAGTGTTTAAACCGTAATGCATTAGAAATGGAAAATAAACACCATAACTGTCACGCCCCCAACTCGCCCCCAAAAGTTCGGGCATGACCCCTTCTCAAACAGACATATGACCTGGTATACATATAGTATATGGGGCCTTGACGGAAGCACACAAACGTACAAGAATACAAAACCAAACAAATTCCATTAAGCTATTTCTAACATGCCAGGATCTCATACATTACATGCACCATAAGGAGTTAATAGAATCCAAAAATATTCCTTAGCAGAAGATATATTTATAAACACATATACAGACCCAGCCCTATAGTCGGGCATGCAACAAAAACTATTGGAGTTATACACTATCAACCTTGGAAAGGTAGCCAAGAAATAAGCCAATTAATTTAATAAACTTCACAAAATGGGTGGCCCTGTGAGTGCTTGGATACACGAAGGTTGTCAAAAGGAACCGGGCATCATAGGTTAGGATTGACCACCTGGTTGATTGCCTACAGAAACAGACATAACAGAGAGTGAGCCGGGCTCAGTGAATAGTAATACATAATGAAGCAATGCTCAATTTGAACATGACATATAACATTATATGTGTGAATGCAGAGATTCGAAAAGTAGCCTGATTCTGTATGCATCTTATATCGGCCTTAGGCCCATACCTGAACATAAAAGTTTGATATATCATATTCTTAATTCATAACAGCTTGAAGCCGTTAACATGGTGGCATAATGCCCTTGAACATAGTGGCACAAGGCCCTTAAACATGGTGGCATAAAGCCCTTGTAACATATGGCACTAAGGCCCTTGAAACATGTGGCACAAGGCCCTTGTACTTGTTGGCATTAAAGCCCTTGAAAGTGGCATAAAGCCCTTGAAACCATACATATACGGACTCAAGAGGTGTCTCACACGGATTCTAGGGGTGGCTCACGTCGTAGCACTTAGTTCCGTGTAGCACTTTGTTCCATATCTTGATAACTTATCTTGAATGGCCATAGGCCTAGAGTCTTATAGAACATAGGTGTTTTATCTTTCTTATTTCATTCATTACAGCATACTTGAGCATTAACATACATACTTACACACTTGAAACATTAATCTTAGTTGCGTACTTGAGACATTAACATAGTCACGTAAACGAAATGCTAATGAAAATCATTATTCATGTGTAAGGAAGATAATGATACTACTACTCACAGTGTTGCGACGACGTGCTTGTTCTTCCCGGAGTGTGCCCTGCACACATTCAACCTTACACACTTTAATTCCCTTTCCATATTAAATCACTTTCTGTTTCATTTTACTTCGAAGGAATTTATACATATTAAAAGACATCAAATACATATTCCGACAACATTAGAGGGTTCTACACGCAAAACGGAGCAAACCATATTTTTCAGCATGAGCCGCACGTGCGGCTGTGAGCCCCGCACGTGCGGCAGTTGGCCCCGCACGTGCGGCCCTGAGGTCCCGCACGTGCCTTTTTAGCAGAACAGAGGCCCCTGCTTTTCACCATTTCCCGCACGTGCGGCCATGACTCCCGCACGTGCGGCAGCACCTCCCGCACGTGCGGCCATGACCCCCGCACGTGCGGCGATTCAGCCCAAAAATGTCCGAAAATTCTTACAAAATCCCATCTTTTGGCACATATCTACAAGGCTCAAATCAACATTCTTATTTGATAATACATGGTCCAAAATCATGTCAAGATGATAGCAATTACATCAATTTAATTCAGTTCATCATTCTTAGGCTCTCAACATACACATATTCATGAAAATTCTTGCTTTACACATCCATAAACACATATATCCACATCTTTGAATTCAAATTAAAAGCTCAAATACAATATCTCCATGGTTGATTCAAGCAACTAAGCAAGGTTATCTTGTTCATTAACTTCTTACATACATATGGAATTATCATTCCAACCCCTAAGTAACATGATCATAAGGGTATTTTACACATCTTAAGAAGAAGAGTTATGGGAGTGAAGTGAGTTAGTTTTATACATACCTTATGCTTAATCTTCCACAAATTCCTAACCTTTTTGATGATCTCCTCCCCCTACCCTTCAATTTCTCTCACTCATCATCTTCCCTTAGGAGCAAATATGATTTCTAAGTCTTATGAGTCATAAGACTCTTATGAGCATATATGTACATATATAAAAACTTAGATAGGGACAAAAATGAATCGTTTAAGCATCCCCAAATTAAAATTTCATAAACATGCTTAATATTACTTAAAAATCATGCTGGTCATATATGTGAAATCAATTCCAGATAATTAAGCCTCTAAGGCTTCCAATTTCTGATCTAAACATTCTCATACAACAGATAGTTTTCTTATTGAACAGATAGACATCTTTAATCGTATGGTTTACTCACTTAAGGATTCCACAGTAAACATTCAAAATCACCAAAATAGGACCCAAAAATATAACAAAGAACATGTACGAGGGTCGGGTTATTACAATAACTACATATGTGCCATCATGCAAAAGGGTCTGAATAAGTGTCCGGCTATTTAAGCCCTAATGCATGAGAAATGACAAGTAAACAACATAATTACATATCTGCCATCATGCAAGAGGGTCTGAATAAGTGTCCGACTGTTCGAATCCTAATGCTCGAGAAATGGCAAGTAAACCCAGAATTACATATCGGCCAACATGCAAGCAGTTCCGAGTAAGTGTCCGAGTGTTTAAACCCTAATGCATGAGAAAGAGAAAATAAACACCATAATTACATATCCACCATCATGCAAGAGGATACGATTAAGTGTCCGAGTGTTTCAACCCTAATGCATGAGAAATGGCAAATAAACACCATAATTACATATCTGCCATCATGCAAGAGGGTCAGAATAGGTGTCCGACTATCCCAGTTTTCGAATCCTAATGCGAAGGAAATGGAAAGTTGACACCATAATTACATATCTGCCATCATGCAAGAGGTTCCGAATAAGTGTCCGCGTGTTCGAATCCTAATGTTCGAGAAATGGCAAGTAAACACCATAATTACATATCTGCTATCATGCAATAGGGTCCGAATAATTGTCGGAGTGTTTAAACCCAAATGCATGAGAAATGGCAAATAAACACCATAATTACATATGTGGCATCATGCAAAAGGTCCGAATATGTGTCCTAGTGTTTTAACCCAAATGGTTGAGAAATGGCAAATAAACACTAAAACTATATATCTGCCAACATGCAAGAGGATCCGAATAAGTGTCTGAATTTTCAAACCTTAATGCATTAGAAATGGCAAATATACACCATAATTACATATGTTCCATCATGCAAAATGGTCCGAATAAGTGTCCGACTGTTTAAACCCAAATGCAGGAGAAATGGCAAGTAAACACCACAATTACATATCTGCCATCACATAAGTGGATCCGAATAAGTGTCCAAGTTTTCGAATCCTAATGCAAAAGAAATGGAAAGTCGACACCATAATTACATCTCTACCATCATGCAAGAGGGTTTGAATAAGTGTCCGAGTGTTCGAATCCTAATGCTCAAGAAATGGAAAGTATACACCATAACTACATATCCGACATCATGCAAGAGGGTCCGAATAAGTGTCTGAGTGTTTAAACCGTAAGGCGTAAGAAATGGCAAATAAACACGATAATTACATATGGACCATCATGCAAAAGGGTCCGAATAAGTCTCCGAGTGTTTAAACCCTAATGCACGAGAAATGGCAAGTAAACAACATAATTACATATCTGCCATCATGCAAGAGCGTCCGAATAAGTGTCTGAGTGTTCGAATCATAATACTCGAGAAATGGCAAGTAAACACCATAATTACATATCTGCCATCATGCAAGAGGGTCCGAATAGTGTGTTCGACTGTTCGAATCCTAATGCTCAAGAAATGGCAAGTAAACACCATAATTACATATCGGCCAACATGCAAGAGGGTCCGAATAAGTGTCCGAGTGTTTAAACCCTAATGCATGAGAATTGGCAAATAAACACCATAATTACATATCCACCATCATGCAAGAGGGTCCGATTAAGTGTCCGAGTGTTCAAACACTAATGCATGAGAAATGGCAAGTAAACACCATAATTACATATCTGCCATCATGCAAGAGGGTCTGAATAACTCTCCGACTCTTTAAGCCGTAATGCTTGAGAAATGGCAAGTAAACACCATAGCTACATATCTGCCATCACGCAAGAGGATCCGAATAAGTGTCCCAGTTTTCGAATGCTAATGGAAAAGAAATGGAAAGTCAACACCATAATTACATATCTGCCATCATGCAAGATGTTCCGAATAAGTGTCCGAGTGTTCGAATCCTAACGCCCGAGAAATGGCAAGTAAACACCATAATTACATATCTGCCATCATGTAAGAGGGTCCAAATAAGTGTCAGAGTGTTTAAACCCTAATGCATGAGAAATGACAAATAAAGACCATAATTACATATGTGGTATCATGCAAAAGGATCCGAATAAGTGTCGGAGTGTTTAAACCCGAATGCATGAGAAATGGCAAATAAACACTATAATTACATATCTGCCAACATGCAAGAGGGTCCGAATAAGTGTTTGAGTGTTTAAACCGTAATGCATGAGAAATGGCAAGGAAACACCATAATTACATATCTGCCATCATGCAAGAGGGTCTGAATAAGGGTCCGACTGTTTAAACCCTAATGCATGAAAAATGGCAAATAAACACCGTAATTACATATCTGCTGTCACGCAAGAGGGTCCGAATAAGTGTCCGAGTGTTTACACCATAATTAAGTATCTGCATCATGCAAGAGGGCCCAAATAAGTCTCCGAGTGTTTAAACCCTAATGCATGAGAAATGGCAAGTAAACCTCATAATTACGTATTTGCCATCATCCAATAGGGTCCAAATAAGTGTCCTAGTGTTTAAACCCTAATGCATGAGAAATGGCGAATAAACACCATAGTTACATATCTGCCATCATACGAGAGGGTCCGAATAAGTGTCCGAGTGTTTGAATCCTAATACTCGAGAAATGGCAAGTAAACACCATAATTACATATCGGCTATGATGCAAGAGGGTCCGAATAAGTGTCCGAGTGTTTACACCCTAATGCATGAGAAATGGCAAGTAACACCATAATTACATATCTGCCATCATGCAAGTGGGTCCGAATAAGTGTCCGATTGTTTAAACCCTAATGCATGAGACATGGGAAATAAACACCATAATTACATATCTACCATCATGCAAGAGGGTCCGATTAACTATCCGAGTGTTTAAACCGTATTGTATGAGAAATGGAAAGTAAGCACCGTAATTACATATCAGCCATCATGGAAGGGGGTCTAAATACGTGTCCGACTGTTGAAACCCTAATGAATTAGAAATGGAAAGTAAACATCATAATTACATATCTGCCATCACACAAGAGGATCCGAATAAGTGTCCGAGTTTTCGAATCCTAATGTAAAAGAAATGGAAAGTCGACACCATAATTACATATCTGCCATCATGCAAGCAGCTCTGAATAAGCGTCCGAGTGTTCGAATCGTAATGCTCAAGAAATGGCAAGTAAACACCATAATTACATATCTGCCATCATGCAAGAGGGTCCGAATAAGTCTTTGAGTGTTTAAACCCTAATGCATGAGAAATGGCAAATAAACACCATAATTACATATGGGCCATCATACAAATGGGCCCGAATAAGTGGCCGAGTGTTTAAACCCGAATGCATGAGAAATGGCAAATAAACACTATAATTACATATCTGCTAACATGCATGAGGGTCCGAATAAGTGTCTAAGTGTTTAAACCGTAATGCATTAGAAATGGCAAATAAACACCATAATTACATATGTGCCATCATGCAAAAGGGTCCGAATAAGTGTCTGAGTGTTTAAACCCTAATGCATGAGAAATGGCAATTAAACACCATAATTACATGTCTGCCATCATGCAAGATGATCCGAATAAGTGTCCGACTGTTCGAATCCTAATGCTCAAGAAATGGCAAGTAAACACCATAATTACATATCGGCCAACAAGCATGAGGGTCCGAATAAGTGTCCGAGCGTTTAAACCCTAATGCATGAGAAATGACAAGTAAGCACCATAATTACATATCTGCCATTATGCAAGAGGGTCTGAATAAGTCTCCGACTATTTAAGCCCTAATGCATGAGAAATGGCAAGTAAACACCATAGCAACATATCTGCCATCACGCAAGAGGATCCGAATAAGTGTCCCAGTTTTCGAATCCCAACGCAAAAGAAATGGAAAGTCGACATCATAATTATATAGCTGCCATCATGCAAGAGGTTCCGAATAAGTGTCCGAGTGTTCGAATCTTAATGCTCGAGAAATTACAACTAAACACCATAATTAAATATCTGCCATAATGTAAGAGGGTCCGAATAAGTGTCTGAGTGTTTAAACCCTAATGCATGAGAAATGGAAAATAAACACCATAATTACATATGTGGCATCATGCAAAAGGGTCTGAATAAGTGTCTGAGTGTTTAAACCCGAATGCATGAGAAATGGCAAATAAACACTATAATTACATATCTACTAATATGGAAGAGGGTCCGAATAAGTGTTTGAGTGTTTAAAACGTAATGCATGAGAAATGGCAAGTAAACACCATAATTACATTTCTGCCATCGTGCAAGAGGGTTTGAATAAGTGTCCGACTGTTTAAACCCTAATGCATGAGAAATGGCAAGTAAACACCGTAATTACATATCTGCTGTCACGCAAGAGGGTTCGAATAAGTGTCCAAGTGTTCGAATCCTAATGCTCGAGAAATGGCAAGTAAACACCATAATTAAGTATCTGCCATAACGCAAGAGGGTCCAAATAAGTCTCCGAGTGTTGAAACCCTAATGCATGAGAAATGGCAGGTAGACAACATAATTACGTATTTGCCATCATGCAAGAGGGTCCAAATAGGTGTTGTAGACACCCCATTTTTGACCGTCCTCAAGACTTGGACGTCACCGCTTGAACACTCGGTGATCATCCATGTTTGTGTTCGTTTGGAGTTCTCGGAGGTCTCGGCTACGCGCCTTGTCTCAGAATCTCCGAACTCGACCGTTTAGTGTTTGGTTTTGCACCAAACACTTGTGCTTTGCCTTGGAAGGGCAGGGTAGGGCTTGTGGACCATCCCCACCCATCACCGGCAGTGCCTAGAGGCCACCGGCTGGTTTTTGCTGCCACCAGCAATGTATATTGCCGGCCGGCACTATTTGTTGCCGGTCAGCACTATTTAGTGCCGGCCGGCACTCTTTTTGGCCAAGATGGCATTTTTGGCCGGCCGATTACTGTGCATCTGCTTTTGCAGATATTTTAAGACAGCTGTCTTGCTTTTGCTCCCCTCCATATGTATGGAGGGATCTCCCTCTTGTGAAGCTTGTCTTGTAAGCTTTACAAGACAAGAAGTGCCATATAGAGAGAGAGGGTGTCTCTTGGCTTGAGGTTAGACTTAAGATATTTTGAGAGCCTAGACAGCCATTGTTAAGCTCTGGTTTTAGGGTTTGAGTTAGATACACATCCTATATCTCTTTCCCTCTCTTTTGTGCACTAGGTGTTTTGTGTCTTACTATTGCACACAAACACCTAGTGTTTCACCTTCCTCTTGGAATTGAGGTTCTAAGGGACTGATTTTGAAGTTTTGGTGTTGGATTCAAGCCAAAGGAGGCCATTGGAGCACCATTTGTGAAGGGGTCTTCAAGGGTGAGAACCTAGTCTCATTTTCCCCCATTTTTGCATTGATTTTCTACCTATCTTAGAGCTATTTTCGTGCTTATTGTATAACAAAAAAAAGTTCTGTTTTTTAGTCCTCTTGATTGTTTATTAAGAGTGTTTTGTGGTTTGGGTAAGTTTGAACACCCTTAGGCCTTAAAAGGCCTCATTTTGTGCCCTTTTGTGCTAGCTCCGGGATTTTGGTGTTGGGGTCCCTTCACCACTGAAATCTTGAGGGATTTCAGTGGTGAAGGTGATGCCTTGAAGTCCCAAGAAGGAGAGGGCCACTCCCTCTCCTTGTTGTCCTTGAAAAGGGCATATTTTGGTCTCTAAAGGGAGCTTATGCTTGAGTGTGTGTTGAGCATGTTTAGGCTGTTTTTCGTGCTTATATATCCATAATATAACATGATTTTAAATTGGTTTTGGTACTCCATGCATGCTTAGCACAGTTGCCTTGTAATGCCATGTTATTGCCTCAATGTGCCTTAGGTTGTTAACCTTTGTTGGAGCATGTTTTAGGCTTAGTCTTGTGAAGATTTTGTGCATGTTTTGCCCTGTTCTAGGTCTGTCCTAGGTTGTTTGGGTCGAATTTGGCATGCATCATATAGCCCCTTTGCATTCCGGCTTGTTGGCCTTAAGTATGTGAACGCATAGCATGCCATCCTTGCATTGTTTTGGTGATTTGGGACCATCTACCATGCCATTTCAGACCTTATTGTATGCTTGAGAGCTTGCATTTGATGTCCCTTTAATGCCTTGTAAGGTTGTCATCTCATGCTCCATGTTTTGGTGTTTATGCATGCCTTTGTTCTTGAGTCATTTGGATGCCATCTAAGTGGTCCTTAGGCCTTGTATTAATGTCCCAAAACTCTGTTTTTGGCCAACAAGTTCATGCCATGTTTGGTCTTGCTAAGTGTAGTTCAATACTCTATTGGTTTGCTTTGAGCATTTGGGCCATTTGTTGCATGCTTGGCTTGATTTATTGTTTGGTTTGGCACCATGTTTTAGCATGATTTCAATGCTTATGTTGCATGCTAATTAGTCCATGATTTCTCCTTTCAAATGTGTTTGAGGGTTGTCCAATTTGTGCCTAAGTGTTGGCCTTTCAACATGTGTATGTATGCATGTGTATTAGGTCCTTCATTATAGCATTTTGGCTACTGTTTTAGGCCTATTTAGAGTTGCCTAATTCATGTTTAAGTCCATCTCTCCATCTATTTGCATTGCCATATGTATGCTTGTATGCTTGCACAAGTGTATCGCCATGTCATGTTACATCCTTAGCTTGCATGCTTAGGTTGCATTGCATTTTGCATGCATGCCTTGTTCCTTGACTTAGTGATAGGAATTGGACCTTGTCTGATTTGATTTGGTTTGCATGCATTTGAAATCAAAGTTGCACACTTGATTCTTTGGGCCATCATGCATGGAAATACGTGATTGGTGGTCCGAGAATTGGGGCACATCCTCCTTTGAGTCATTAACCTGATAAGGAATGTGATGGGTGCATAAATTGCTTGAATTGCATTGCCATGCAAGATTTTGCCCTCTGCTGCTGTGAGTTGCAGGTTCTGCAGGAATTTATTGCCGGCCGGCAGTATTTAGTGCCGACCGGCAGTCAATCGATGGCCGGTGGATCTATTTTGTGCCGGTGACTAAATGCTACTGCCGGTGGAAATTCTGCTCAGCCAATGATATCCCCCAGTGTCCTGAGAGGCATCCCTGAGACTTTGGCAGTTTTCAGAGGAGCTGAGCAGGGAAAACAGAGGCAAATTATGCATGGCAGTGCGATTCCGAGCCAGTCCCGAGCATGTGTTGCATCTGGCCCTCGCCCCGAGGCGGTTTACTGTTTTTCTTTAGTTTAGTTAATTTGTTAATTAATTAAGCAATTTGTAATATTTAATTGGCTTGCGTAGTTAATTAATTTGTATTATTATTTTGGTCCCTCCGAGTGAGGGTAAATATGTAATAAGTGTGTGTGAGTGTGTATATGTCTTCCAACCTCACGTCTTTCTTCCCTTTTATTTACCTGCTTATGATGGTAGATTAGGGCACGTTTAATTTAGCATACCTTATGCTATGCATGCATGCATTCATGCATTTGTACTGCATGCATTAGGCTCGGTACATCACGCTAACTGCATTTGTACTTCAAATCACAAATTGAATATGTGATAGTTGATCGCATTTCATATGCCATGCTTAGGTTAGCCGAGCCTATCTAATTGCATCATGTATGTGTTGCATTAGGCAATTTAACATGAACTAGGACACGCATGTTTTGCTAACTAGTTTACTGTTCTGGCACGGAGTACAATGTAAGTATTTTCGCTTTAGCATCTCGCATGCGTGTGAATGTTAACATGACAGTATGCTTGCCATGCGGCTAAATGCTTATATGAGATAAACTGTTTTGAATGCCTGTGGGTGAAGGTTGGATTGTTTGAGTTGGAAAAACTCGTTGAAATCCGTGTTTTAGCCTACTTGCGAGTAGCAAATTCCAAAGCATTTTCAAAACAAACGGATATGCAATGTTTCTTTCCGAATTAGACAATCTAGTCTATTCTTGTTTGCTGCGCGCATAACATAGTAATTCTAGGCTAATAAATGGAATAAGAACACATAACGTTTTCAAAATCGGATATCATGGCTAGTAGAGGCCGGTCTTCGGATCGGGCGAAAGGGGGTGCTCATAGCTGACCTTCCCCGATCGTACCCAAGCTCCCGAGCCGAGACAACTCCGGTGATGACGGACATGTGGCCTTCGGCACTGAGTCAGGGTTTCCTAAATTTTCCCCATTTTAAAAATATTTAGGTGGCGACTCTATATCTGGCAAAGCAGTCCATGTTTGGCACTACTTTTTCAAAAATCCGTTTCTCAAAACGATTTGCTAGATTTGGACTCTTTGGTTCAGATTAAGACCCGCGACAAACAAAATCGCGAGTCCGAACTGTAGCAGCGAAGGTCCCCCTCCGCGGGGACGTCTACAGGTGTCTGAGTGTTTAAACCCTAATGCATGAGAAATGGAAAATAAACACCGTAGTTACACATCTGCTATCATACAAGAGGGTCCGAATAAGTGTCCGAGTGTTGGAATCCTAATACTCGAGAAGTGGCAAGTAAACACCATAATTACATATCTGCCATCACACAAGAGGGTCCGAATAAGTGTCCGACTGTTCGAATCCTAATGCTCGAGAAATGGCAAGTAAACCCCATAATTACATATCGGCTATCATGAAAGAGGGTCCGGATAAGTCTCCGAGGGTTTACACCCTAATGCATGAGAAATGGCAAGTAACACCATAATTACATATCTGCCATCACGCAAGTGGGTCCGAATAAGTGTCCGATTGTTTAAACCCTAATGCATGAGACATGGAAAATAAACACCATAATTACATATCTACCATCATGCAAGAGGGTCTAATTAACTGTCTGAGCGTTTAAACCCTATTGCATAATAAATGGCAAGTAAGCACCATAATTACATATCAGCCATCATGGAAGGGGGTCTGAATAAGTGTCCTACTGTTGAAACCCTAATGCATTAGAAATGGAAACATAATTACATACCTGCCATCACACAAGAGTATCCGAATAAGTGTCTGACTTTTCGAATCCTAATGTAATAGAAATGGAAAGTCGACACCATAATTACATATCTACCATCGTGCAAGAGGCTCTGAATAAGTGTCCGAGTGTTCGAATCCTAATGCTCAAGAAATGGCAAGTAAACACCATAATTACATATCTGCCATCATGCAAGAGGTTCCGAATAAGTGTCTGAGTGTTTAAACCCTAATGCATGGGAAATGGCAAATAAACACCCTAATTACATATGGGCCATCATGCAAAAGGGCCCGAATAAGTGTCCGAGTGCTTAAACCCGAACGCATGAGAAATGGCAAATAAACACTATGATTACATATCTGCCAACATGCATGAGGGTCCGAATAAGTGTCTGAGTGTTTAAACCGTAATACATTAGAAATGGCAAATAAACACCATAATTACATATGGGCCATCATGCAAAAGGGTCCGAATAAGTGTCCAGTGTTTAAACCCTAATGCATGAGAAATGGCAAATAAACACCATAATTACATATCTGCCATCATGCAAGCGGATCCGAATAAGTGTCCGAGTTTTCGAACCCTAATGCAAAAGAAATGGAAAGTCGACACCATAATTACATATCTGCCATCATGCAAGAGGGTCCGAACAAGTGCCCGACTATTCGAATCCTAATGCTCGAGAAATGGCGAGTGAACACCATAATTACATATCTGCCATCATGCAAGAGGGTCCGAATAAGTGTCCTTGTGTTTAAACCCTAATGCATGAGAAATGGCAATTAAACACCAAAATTATATATCTGCCATCATGCAAGAGATTCTGAATAACTGTCCGACTGTTTAAACCCTAGTGCGTGAGAAATGGCAAGTAAACACCATAATTACATGTCTGCTCTCACGCAAGAGGGCCCGTATAAGTGTCCGAGTGTTCGAATCCTAATGCTCGAGAAATGGCAAGTAAACACCATAATTACATATCTGCCATCATGCAAGAGGGTCTGAATAAGTGTCCGAGTGTTTAAACCGTAATGCATGAGAAATGGCAAGTAAACAACACAATTGCATATCTGCCATCATGCAATTGGGTCCAAATAAGTGTCCGAGTGTTTAAACCCTGATGAATGAGAAATGGCAAATAAACACCGTAATTACATATCTGCCATCATGCTGAGGATCCGAACAAGTGTCCAAGTGTTGGAATGCTAATGCTCGAGAAATGGCAAGTAAACACCATAATTACATATCTGCCATCATGCACGATGGTCCGAATAAGTGTTCGAGTGTGTAAACCCTAATGCATGAGAAATGGCTAATAAAAACCATAATTACATATCTGCCACCATGCAAGAGGGTCTGAATAAGTGCCCGAGTGCGTAAACCCTAATGCATGAGAAATGGCAAATGAACACCATAATTACATACCTGCCATCATGAAAGAGGGTCCGAATAAGTCCAGGCTGTTCGAATCCTAATGCTTGAGAAATGGTATGTAAGCACCATAATTACATTTTGCCATCATGCAAGAGGGTCAGAACAAGTGACCGAGTGTTTAAACCCAAATGTATGAAAATGACAAGTGAACACCATAATTACATATCTGCCATCATGCAAGCGGGTCTGAATAAGTGTCGAGTGTTTAAACCCCATTGCACGAGAAAGGGCAAATAAACACCATAATTACGTATCTGCCATCACGCAAAAGGGTCTGGATAAGTGTCTAACTATTTTAACCCAAATGCACAAGAAATGGCAAGTGAACACCATAATTACATATCGGCTGTCACGCTAGAGGATCCGAATAACTGTCCAAGTGTTCGAATCCAAATGCTCGAGAAATGGCAAGTAAACACCATAATTAAGTATCTGCCATCATGCAAGAGGGTCTGAAAAAGTCTCCGAGTGTTTAAACCCTAATGCATGAGAAATGGCAAGTAAACAACATAATTACGTATCTGCCATCATGTAAGAGGGTCCAAATAAGTGTCCGAGTGTTTAAACCCTAATGCATGAGAAATGACAAATAAACACCATAATTACATATCTGCCATTATGCAAGAGGGTCTGAATAAGTGTCCGAGTGTTCGAATCCTAATGCTCAAGAAATGGAAAGTAAACAGCATAAATACATATCTGCCATCACGCAAGAGTATCCGAATAAGCGTCTGAGTGTTTAAACCCTAATGCATGAGAAATGGCAAATAAACACCATAATTACATTTGTGCCATCATGAATAAGTGTCCGAGTGTTTAAACCCGAATGCATGAGAAATGACAAATAAACACTACAATTACATACCAGCCAACAAGCAAGAGGGTCCGAATAAGTGTCCAGTGTTTAAACCCTAATGCATGAGAAATGGCAAGTAAACACCGTAATTACATATCTGCCATAATGAAAGAGGATCCGAATAAGTGTCCGAGTTTTCGAACCCAAATGCAAAAGAAATGGAAAGTCAACACCATAATTACACATCTGCCATCATGCAAGAGGGTCCGAATTAGTGTCCGAGTGTTCGAATCCTAATGCTCGAGAATCGCCAAGTAAACACCCTAATTACATATCTGCCATCGTGCAAGAGGGTCTGAATAAGTGTCTGAGTGTTTAAACCCTAAGGCATGAGAAATGGCAAGTAAACACCATAATTACATATTTCCCATCATGCAAGAGGGTCCGAATAAGTGTCCGAGTGTTTAAACTGTAATGCATGAGAAATGGCAATTAAACACCATAATTACATATCTGCCGTCATGCAAGAGGGTCCGAATAATTGTCCGAGTGTTCCAATCCTAATACCCGAGAAATGGCAAGTAAACACCATAATTACATATCTGCAATCATGCAAGGGGGTCCGAATAAGTGTTTGAGTGTGCAAACCCTAATGCATGAGAAATGGCAAGTAAACACCATAATTACGTATCTACCATCGTGCAAGAGGGTTCGAATATGTGTCCGAGTGTTCGAATCCTAATGCTTGAGAAATGTCTAGTAAACACCATAATTACATATCTGCCATCATGCAAGGGGGTCCGAATAAGTGTTCGAGTGTGTAAACCCTAATACATGAGAAATGGCAAATAAAAATCATAATTACATATCTGCCATCATGCAAGAGGGTCTGAATAAGTGCCCGAGTGTTTAAACCCTAATTCATGAGAAATAGCAAATAAACACCATAATTACATAACTGCCAACAGGCAAGCGGATCCGAATAAGTGTCCGAATTTTCGAATCCTAATGCGCAAGAAATGGAAAGTCGACACCATAATTACATATCTACCCTCATGCAAGAGGGTCCGAATAAGCGTCCGAGTGTTCGAATCCTAATACTCAAGAAATGGCTAGTAAACACCATAATTACATATCTGCCATCACGAAAGAGTATCCGAATAAGTGTCTGAGTGTTTAAACCCTAATGCATGAGAAATGGAAAATAAACACCATAATTACATATGTGTCATCATGCAAGAGGGTCCGAATAAGTGCCTGAGTGTTCGAATCCCAATACTCGAGAAATGGCAAGTAAACAACATAATTACATACCTGCCATCACACAAGAGGGTCCGAATAAGTGTCCGACTGTTCGAATCCTAATGCTCGAGAAATGGCAAGTAAAAACACCATAATTACATGTCGGCTATCATGCAAGCGGGTCCGAATAAGTGTCTGAGTGTTTAAACCCTAATGCATGAGAAATGGCAAGTAACACCATAATTACATACCAGCCATCATGCAAGAGGATCCGAATAATTGTCGAAGTGTTTAAACCATAATGCATGAGAAACGGAAAATAAACACCATAATTACATATCTACCATCATGCAAGAGGGTCCGATTAAGTGTCCGAGTGTTTAAATCCTAATGCATGAGAAATGGCAAGTAAACACAAAAATTACATATCTGCCATCGTGCAAGGGGGTCTGAACAAGTGTCCGACTGTTTAAACACTAATGCATTGGAAATGGGGAGTAAACACCATAATTACATATCTGCCTTCACGCAAGAGGATCCGAATAAGTGTCCGAGTTTTCGAATCCTAATGTAAAAGAAATAGAAAGTCGACACCATAATTACATATCTGCCATCATACAAGAGGGTCGAAATAAGTGTCAGAGTGATTAAACCCTAATGCATGAGAAATGGTAAGTAAACAACATAATTACATATCTGCCATCATGCAAGAGGGTCTGAATAAGTGTCCGAGTGTTCGAATCCTAATGCTCAAGAAATGGCAAGTAAACACCATAATTACATATCTGCCATCACGCAAGAGTATCCGAATAAGTGCCAGAGTGTTTAAACTCTAATGCATGAGAAATGGCAAATAAACACTATAATTACATATGTGCCATCATGCAAAATGGTCTGAACAAGTGTCCGAGTGTTTAAACCCGAATGCATGAGAAATGGCAAATAAACACTATAATTACATATCTGCCAACATGCAAGAGGGTCCGAATAAGTGTCTGAGTGCTTAAATCGTAATGCATTAGAAATGACAAATAAACACGATAATTACGCATGTGCCATCATGCAAAAGGGTCCGAATAAGTGTCTAGTGTTTAAACCCTAATGCATGAGAAATGGCAAGTAAACACCATAATTACATATCTGCCATCATGTAAGAGGATCCGAATAAGTGTCCGAGTTTTCGAACACTAATGCAAAAGAAATGAAAAGTTGACCCCATAATTACATATCGGCCATCATGCAAGAGGGTCCGAATAAGTGTCCGAGTGTTCGAATCCAAATGCTCGAGAAATGGCAAGTAAACACCATAATTACGTATCTGCCATCATGCAAGAGAGTTCGAATAAGTGTATGAGCGTTTGAACCCTAATGCATGAGAAATGGCAAGTCAACACCATAATTACTTATCTGCCATCATGCAAGAGGGTCCGAATAAGTGTCCGAGTGTTTAAACCCTAATGCATGAGAAATGGCAATTAAACACCATAATTACATCTCTGCCATCATTCAAGAGGGTCTGAATAAGTGTCCGATTGTTTAAACCCTAATGCATGAGAAAGGGCAAACAAACTACATAATTACATATCTGCTATCATGCAAGAGGGTCCGAATAAGTGCTGGCCGTTCGAATCCTAATGCTCGAGAAATGGCAAGTAAACACCATAATTACATTTCTACCATCATGGAAGAGGGTCAGAATAAGTGACCGAGTGTTTAAACCCAAATGCATGAGAAATGGCAAGTAAACACCACAATTACATATCTGCCATCACGCAAGAGAATCCGAATAAGTATCCGAGTTTTCGAATCCTAATGCAAAAGAAATGGAAAGTCAACACCATAATTACATATCTACCATCATCCAAAAGGGTCAGAATAAGTGTCTAAGTGTTTAAACCTTAATGCATGAGAAAAGGGAATTAAACACCATAATTACATATCTGCCATCAGGCAAGAGGGTCTGAGTGAGTGTCCGACAGTTTAAACCCTAATGCATGAGAAATGGCAAGTAGACAACATAATTACATATCTGCAGTCACGCAAGAGGGTCCGAATAAGTGTCCAAGTGTTCGAATCGAAATGCTCGAGAAATGGCAAGTAAACACCATAATTAAGTATCCGCCATCATGCAACAGGGTCCGAATAAGTCTCTGAATGTTTAAACCCTAATGCATGAGAAATGGCTAGTAAATAACATAATTACGTATCTGCCATCATGCAAAAGGGTCCAAATAAGTGTCCGAGTGTTTAAACCCAAATGCATCAGAAATGAAAAATAAACACCATAATTACATATCTGCCATCAGGCAAGAGGGTCCGAATAAGTGTCTGAGTGTTCAAATCCTAATACTCGAGAAATGGCAAGTAAACACCATAATTACATATCTGCCATCACACAAGAGGGTCCGAATTAGTGTCCGACTGTTCGAATCCTAATGCTCGAGAAATGGCAAGTAAACACCGTGATTACATATCGGCTGTCATGCAAGAGGGTCTGAATAAGTGTCCGAGGGTTTAAACCCTAATGCATGAGAAATGGCAAGTAACACCATAATTACATATCAGCCATCATGCAAGAGGGTCCGAATTAGTGTCCGAGTGTTTAAACCCCAATGCATGAGAAATGGCAAATAAACAACATAATTACATATCTACCATCATGCAAGAGGGTCCGATTAAGTGTCCGAGTGTTTAAACCCTAAGGCAACAGAAATAGCAAGTAAACACCAAAATTACATTTCTACCATCGTGCAAGGGGGTCGGAATAAGTGTTCGACTGTTTAAACCCAAATGCATTAGAAATGGGGAGTAAACACCATAATTACATATCTGCCATGAGGCAAGAGGATCCGAATAAGTGTCCGAGTTATCGAATACTAATGTAAAAGAAATGGAAAGTCGACACCATAATTACATATCTGCCGTCATGCAAGAAGGTCTGAATAAGTGTCCGAGTGTTCGAATCCTAATGCTCAAGAAATGGCAAGTAAACACCATAATTACATATCTGCCGTCACGCAAGAGTATCCGAAGAAGTATCTGAGTGTTTAAACCCTAATGCATGAGAAATGGCAAATAAACACCATAATTACAAATTTGCCATCATAAAAAATGGTCCGAATAAGTGTCCGAGTGTTTAAACCCGAATGCATGAGAAATGGCAAATAAACACTATAATTACATATCTGCCAACATGCAAGAGGGTCCGAATAAGTGTCTGAGTGTTTAAACCGTAATGCATTAGAAATGGCAAATAAACACCATAATTACATATGTGCCATCATGCAAAAGGGTCCGAATAAGTGTCCAATGTTTAAACCCTAATGCATGAGAAATGGCAAATAAACACCGTAATTACATATCAGCCATAATGCAAGAGGGTCCGAATATGTGTCCGAGTGTTTAAACCCTAATGCATGAGAAATGGCAAATAAACACCATAATTACATATCTGCCATCACGTAAGAGGATCCGAATAAGTGTCCGAGTTTTTGAACCCTAAGGCAAAAGAAATTGAAAGTCGACACCAAAATTACATATCTGCCATCATGCAGGAGGGTCCGAATTAGTGTCCGAGTGTTCGGATCCTAATGCTCGAGAAATGGCAAGTAAACACTATAATTACATATCTGCCATCATGCAATGGGGTCTGAATAAGTGTCCGAGTGTTTAAACCCTAATGCATGAGAAATGGAAACTAAACACCATAATTATGTGTCTGCCATCGTGCAAGAGGGTCCGAATAAGTGTCCGAGTGTTCGAATCCTAATGCTCGAGAAATGGCAAGTGAACACCATAATTACATATCTGCCATCATGCAAGAGGGTCCGAATAAATGTCCGAGTCTTTAAACCCTAATGCATGAGAAATGGCAAGTAAACAACATAATTACATATATGCCATCATGCAACAAGGTCCAAATAAGTGTCCAAGTGTATAAACCCTAATGAATGAGAAATGGCAAATAAACACCGTAATTAAATATCTGACATAATGCAAGAGGGTCCGAATAAGTGTCCGAGTTTTCGAGTCCTAATGCTCGAGAAATTGCCAGTAAACACCTTAATTACATATCCGCCATCATGCAAGAGTGTCCGAATAAGTGTTCGAGTGTGTAAACCCTAATGCATGAGAAATGGAAAATAAAAATCATAATTACATATCTGCCATCATGCAAGAGGGTCTGAATAAGTGCCCGAGTGTTTAAACCCTATTGCATGAGAAATGGCAAAGAAACATCATAATTACATATCTGCCATGATCCAAGCGGATCCGAATAAGTGTCCGAATTTTCGAATCCTATTGCGCAAGGAATGGAAAGTCGACACCATAATTACATATCTGCCATCATGCAAGAGGGTTCGAATAAGTGTCCTAGTGTTTGAATACTAATACCCGAGAAATGGAAAGTAAACTCCATAATTACATATCTGCCATCATGCCAGAGGGTCCGAATAAGTCCAGGCTGTTCGAAACCTAATGCAAGAGAAATGGCAAGTAAAAACCATAATTATATTTTTGCCATCTTGCAATAGGGTCAGAATAAGTGACCGAGTGTTTGAACCGAAATGCATGAGAAATGGCAAGTGAACACCATAATTACATATCTGCTATCATGCAAGAGGGTCCGAATATGTGTCCAAGTGTTTAAACCCTAATGCTTGACAAATGGCAAATAAACACCGTAATTACATATCTGCCGCCATGCAAGTGGGTCCGAATAAGTGTCCGAGTGTTGAAACCCTAATGCATGAGAAATGGCAAGTAAACACCACAATTACATATCTGCCGTTATGCAAGAGGATCTGAATAAGTGTCCGACTGTTTAAACCCAAATGCCTGGGAAATGGCAAGTAAACACCATAATTTGATCCCTACCATCACGCAAGGGGATCCAAATAAGTGTTTGAGTTTTCGAATCCTAATGCAAAAGAAATGGAAAGTCGACACCATAATTACATATCTGGCATCATGCTAGAGGGTCAGAATATGTGTCCAAGCGTTTAAACCGTAATGCATGAGAAATGGCAAATAAACACTATAATTATATATCTGCCAACATGCAAGAGGGTCCGAATAAGTGTCCAGTGTTTAAACCCTAATGCACGAGAAATGGCAAATAAACACCATAATTACATATCTGCCATCATGCAAGAGGATCTCAATAAGTTTCCGAGTTTTCGAACACTAATGCAAAAGAAATGGAAAGTCAACAACATAATTACACATCTTCCATCATGCAAGAGGGTCCGAATTAGTGTCTGAGTGTTCGAATCCTAATGCCCGAGAAATGCCAAGTAGACACCATAATTACATATCTGCCATCATGCAAGGAGGTCCGAAGAAGTGTCTGAGTGTTTAAATCCTAAGGCATGAGAAATGGCAAGTAAACACCATAATTACGTATCTGCCATCATGCAAGAGGGTCCGAATAAGTGTCTGAGTGTTTAAACTCTAATGCCTGAGAAATGGCAATTAAACACCATAATTACATATCTTCCATTATGCAAGAGGGTCCGAATAAGTGTCCGTGTGTTTAAACCCTAATGCTTGAGAAATGGCAAATAAACACCATAATTACATATCTGCCATCATTCAAGCGGGTCTAAATAAGTGTCGAGTGTTTAAACCCCAATGCATGAGAAAGGGCAAGCAAACACCATAATTACATATCTGCCATCACGCAAGAGGGTCTGGATAAGTGTCTAACTGTTTAAACCCTAATGCACGAGAAATGGCAAATAAATGTCATATTTACGTATCTGCTGTCACGCAAGAGGATCCGAATAACTGTCCAAGTGTTCGAGTCCTAATGCTCGAGAAATGGCAAGTAAAAACCATAATTAAGTATCTGCCATCATGCAAGAGGGTCTGAAAGAGTTTCCGAGTGTTTAAACCCTAATGCATGAGAAATGGCATGGAAACAACATAATTACGTATCTGCCATCATGTAAGAGGGTCCAAATAAGTGTCCGAATGTTTAAACCCTAATGCATGTGAAATGGAAAATACACACCATAATTACATATCTGCCATTATGCGAGAGGGTCTGAATAAGTGTCCGAGTGTTCGAATCCTAATGCTCAAGAAATGGCAAGTAAACACCATAATTACATATGTGACATCACGCAAGAGTATCCGAGTAAGCATCTGAGTGTTTAAACCCTAATGCATGAGAAATGGAAAATAAACACCATAATTACATATGTGCCATCATGAAAAAGGGTCCGAATAAGTGTCCGAGTGTTTAAACCCAATGCATGAGAAATGGCAAATAAACACTATAATTACATATTTGCCAACATGCAAGAGGGTCCGAATAAGTGTCCAGTGTTTAAACCCTAATGCATGAGAAATGGCAAGTAAACACTGTAATTACATATCTGCCGTCTTGCAAGAGGATCTGAATAAGTGTCCGAGTTTTCGAACCCTAATGCAAAAGAAATGGAAAGTCAACACCATAATTACACATATGCCATAATGCAAGAGGGTCCGAATTAGTTTCTGAGTGTTCGAATCCTAATGCTCGAGAAATGCCATGTAGACACCATAATTACATATCTGCCATCATGTAAGAGGGTCCGAATAAGTGTCTGAGTGTTTAAATCCTAAGGCATGAGAAATGGCAAGTAAACACCATAATTACATATCTGCCATCATGCAAGAGAGTCCGAATAAGTGTTCGAGTGTTTAAGCTCTAATGCATGAGAAATGGCAACTAAACACCATAATTACATATCTGCCGTCATGCAAGAGGGTCCGAATATGTGTCCGAGTGTTCGAATCCTAATACCCGAGAAATGGCAAGTAAACACCATAATTACATATCTGCCATCGTACAAGAGGGTCCGAATAAGTGTCCGAGTGTTCCAATCCTAATGCTCGAGAAATGGCAACTAAACACTGTCATTACATATCTGCCATCATGCAATAGGGTCTGAATAAGTGTCCGAGTGTTTAAACCCTAATGCATGAGAAATGGCAAGTAAACACCATAATTACGTATCTGCCATTGTGCAAGAGGGTTCGAATATGTGTCCGAGTGTTCAAATCTTAATGCTCGAGAAATGGCAAGTGAACACCATAATTACATATCGGCAATCATGCAAGGGGATCCGAATAAGTGTTCGAGTGTGCAAACCCTAATGCATGAGAAATGGCAAACAAAAACCATAATTACATATCTGCCATCATGCAAGAGGGTCTGAATAAGTGTCTGACTGTTTAAACCCTAATGCATGAGAAATGGCAAGTAAACACCATAATTACATATCTGCTCTCACGCAAGAGGGTCCGTATAAGTATCCGAGTGTTCGAATCCTAATGCTCGAGAAATGGCAAGTAAAAACCATAATTACATATTTGCCCTCATGTAAGAGGGTCTGAGTAAGTGTCCGAGTGTTTAAACCCTAATGCATGAGAAATTGCAAGTAAACAACATAATTGCATATGTGCCACCATGCAATTGGGTCCAAATAAGTGTCTGAGTGTTTAAACCGTAATGAATGAGCAATGGCAAATAAACACCGTAATTACATATCTGCCATCTTGCTGAGGGTCCGAACAAGTGTCCGAGTGTTGGAATCCTAATGCTCGAGAAATGGCAAGTAAACACGATAATTACATATCTGCATCATGGACGAGGGTCCGAATACGTGTTCGAATGTGTAAACCCTAATGCATGACAAATGGCAAATAAAAACCATAATTACATATATGCCATCATGCAAGAGGGTCTGAAAAAGTGCCCGAGTGTTTAAACCCTAATGCATGAGAAATGGCAAGTAAACACCATAATTACATACCGGCCATAATGCAAGAGGGTCCGAATAAGTCCTGGCTATTCGAATCCTAATGCTTGAGAAATGGCATGTAAACACCATAATTACATTTTTGCCATCCTGGAAGAGGGTCAGAATAAGTGACCGAGTTTTTAAACCCAAATGCATGAAAATGGCAAGTGAACACCATAATTACATATCTTCCATCATGCAAGAGGGTCCGAATAAGTGTCCGAGTATTTAAACCCTAATGCTTGAGAAATGGCCAATAAACACCGTAATTACATATTTGACATCATTCAAGCAGGTCTGAATAAGTGTCAAGTGTTTAAACCCCAATGCATGAGAAAGGGCAAGCAAACACCATAATTACATATCTGCCATCACGCAAGAGGGTCTGGATAAGTGTCTGACTGTTTAAACCCTAATGCACGAGAAATGGCAAGTAAACATCATAATTACATATCTGCTATGACGCAAGAGGATCCGAATAACTGCCCAAGTGTTCGAATCCTAATGCTCGAGAAATGACAAGTAAACACCATAATTAAGTATCTGCCATCATGCAAGAGGGTCCGAAAAAGTCTACGAGTGTTTAAACCCTAATGCATGAGAAATGGCAAGTAAACAACATAATTACGTATCTGCCATCATGCAAGAGGGTCCAAATAAGTGTCCGAGTGTTTAAACCCTAATGCATGTGAAATGGAAAATAAACACCATAATTACATATCTGCCATTATGCGAGAGGGTCTGAATAAGTGTCCGAGTGTTCGAATCCTAATGCTCAAGAAATGGCAAGTAAACACCATAATTACATACCTGCCATCACGCAAGAGTATCCGAATAAGCGTCTGAGTGTTTAAACCCTAATGCATGAGAAACGGAAAATAAACACCATAATTACATATGTGCCATCATGAAAAAGGGTCCGAATAAGTGTCCGAGTGTTTAAACCCGAATGCATGAGAAATGGCAAATAAACAATATAATTACATATCTGCCAACATGCAAGAGGGTCTGAATAAGTGTCCAGTGTTTAAACCCTAAAGCATGAGAAATGGCAAGTAAACACCCTAATTACATATCTGCCATCATGCAAGAGGATCTGAATAAGTGTCCGAGTTTTCGAATCCTAATGCAAAAGAAATGGAAAGTCAACACCATAATTACATATTAGCCATCATGCAAGAGGCTCCGAATAAGTGTCTGAGTGTTTAAACCCTAAGGCATGAGAAATGGCAAGTAAACACCATAATTACATATCTGCCATCATGCAAGAGGGTCCAAATAAGTGTCCGAGTGTTTAAACTCTAATGCATGAGAAATGGCAATTAAACACCATAATTACATAACTGTCGTCATGCAAGAGGGTCCAAATAAGTGTCCGAGTGTGCGAAACCTAATACCCGAGAAATGGAAAGTAAACACCATAATTACATATCTGCCATCACACAAGAGGGTCCGAATAAGTGTTCGAGTGTTCGAATCCTAATGCTCGAGAAATGGCAAGTAAACACTGTCATTACATATCTGCCTTCATGCAATAGGGTCTGAATAAGTGTCCGAGTTTTTAAACCCTACTGCATGAGAAATGGCAAGTAAACACCATAATTACGTATCTGCCATCGTGCAAGAGGGTTCGAATATGGGTCCAAGTGTTCGAATCCTAATGCTCGAGAAATGGCAAGTAAACACCATAATTACATATCTGCCATCATGCAAGGGGTTCTGAATAAGTGTTCGAGTGTGTAAACCCTAATGCATGAGAAATGGCAAATAAAAACCATAATTACATATCTGCCATCATGCAAGAGGGTCTGAATAAGTCCCCGAGCGCTTAAACCCTAATGCATTAGAAATGGCAAATAAACACCATAATTACATATCTGCCATCAGGCAAGCGGATCCGAAAAAGTGTTTGAATTTTCGAATCCTAATGCGCAACAAATGGAAAGTCGACACCATAATTACATATCTACCATCATGCAAGAGGGTCCGAATAAGTGTCCGAGTGTTCGAATCCTAATGCTCGAGAAATGGCAAGTAAACACCATAATTACATATCTGCCATCATGCAAGGGGGTCCGAATAAGTGTTAGAGTGTGTAAACCCTAATGCATGAGAAATGGCAAATAAAAACCATATTTACATATCTGCCATCATGCAAAAGGGTCAGAATAAGTGCCCGAGTGCTTAAACCCTAATGCCTGAGAAATGGCAAATAAACACCATAATTACATATCTGCCATCAGGCAAGCGGATCCAAATAAGTGTCCAAATTTTCGAATCCTAATGCGTAGGAAATGGAAAGTCGACACCATAATTACATATCTACCATCATGCAAGAGGGTCCGAATAAGTGTCCGAGTGTTCGAATCGTAATGCTCTAGAAATATCAAGTAAACACCATAATTACATATCTGCCATCACGCAAGAGTATCCGAATAAGTGTCTGAGTGTTTAAACCCTAATGCATGAGAAATGGAAAATAAACACCATAATTACATATGTGTCATCATGCAAGAGGGTCCGAACAAGTGTCCGAGTGTTCGAATCCCAATACTCGAGAAATGGCAAGTAAACAACATAATTACATACCTGCCATCACAGAAGAGGGTCGGAATAAGTGTCTGACTGTTCGAATCCTAATGCTCGAGAAATGGCAAGTAAACACCATAATTACATATCGACTATCATGCAAGAGGGTCCGAAGAAGTGTATGAGTGTTTAAACCCTAATGCATGACAAATGGCAAGTAACAACATTATTACATATCAGCCATCGTGCAAGAGGGTCCGAATAAGTGTCCGAATGTTTAAACTCTAATGCATGAGAAACGGAAAATAAACACCATAATTACATATCTACCATCATGCAAGAGGGTCCGATTAAGTGTTCGAGTGTTGAAACCCTAATGCAAGAGAAAGGGCAAGTAAACACCAAAATTATATATCTGCCATCGTGCAAGGGGGTCTGAATAAGTGTTCGACTGTTTAAACCCTAATGCATTAGAAATGGGGAGTAAACACCATAATTACATATCTGCCATCACGCAAGAGGATCCGAATAAGTGTCCGAGTTTTTGAATCCTAATGTAAAAGAAATAGAAAGTCGACACCATAATTACATATCTGCCATCATGCAAGAGGGTCTGAATAAGTGTTCGAGTGTTTGAATCCCAATGCTCAAGAAATGGCAAGTAAACACCATAATTACATATCTGTCATCACGCAAGAGTATCTGAATAAGTGTCTGAGTGTTTAAACCCTAATGCGTAGGAAATGGCAAGTAAACACCATAATTACATATGTGCCTTCATGCAAAATGGTCTGAAGAAGTGTCCGAGTGTTTAAACCCGAATGCATGGGAAACGGCAAATAAACACTATAATTACATATCTGCCAACAAGCAAGAGGGTTCGAATAAGTGTCTGAGTGTTTAAATCGTAATGCATTAGAAATGGAAAATAAACACGATAATTACGTATGTGCCATCATGCAAAAGGGTCCGAATAAGTGTCCAGTGTTTAAACCCTAATGCATGAGAAATGGCAAGTAAACAGCTTAATTACATATCTGCCATCACGTAAGAGGATCCGAATAAGTGTCCGAGTTTTCGAACCCTAACGCAAAAGAAATGGAAAGTCGACACCATAATTACATATCGGCCATTATGCAGGAGGGTCCAAATAAGTGTCCGAGTGTTCAAATCCAAATGCTCGAGAAATGGCAAGTAAACACCATAATTACATATCTGCCATCATGCAAGAGGGTTCGAATAAGTGTTTGAGTGTTTAAACTCTAATGCATGAGAAATGGCAAGTAAACACCATAATTACTTATCTGCCATCATGCAAGAGTGTCCGAATAAGTGTCCGAGTGTTTAAACCTTAATGCATGAGAAATGGCAATTAAACACCATAATTACATATCTGCCATCACTCAAGAGGGTCTGAATAAGTGTCCGACTGTTTAAACCCTAATGCATGAGAAATGGCAAACAAACTCCATAATTACATATCTGCTATCATGCAAGAGGGTCCGAATAAGTCCAGGCCGTTCGAATCCTAATTCTCGAGAAATGGCAAGTAAACACCATAATTACATTTCTGCCATCATGCAAGAGGGTCACAATAAGTGACCGAGTGTTTAAACCCAAATGGATGAGAAATGGCAAGTGAAGACCGTAATTACATATCTGCCATCATGCAAGAGGGTCCGAATAAGTGTCCAAGTGTTTAAACCTTAATGCTTGAGAAATGGCAAATAAACACCGTAATTACATATCTGCCATTATACAAGAGGGTCCGAATATGTGTTAAGTGTTTAAACCCTAATGCACGAAAAAGGGCAAGTAAACACCATAATTACATATCTGCCATCATGCAAGAGGGTCTGAATAAGTGTCCGACTGTTTAAACCCTAGTGCACGAGAAATGGCAAGTAAACACCATAATTACATATCAACCATCATGCAAGAGAATCCAAATAAGTGTCTGAGTTTTTGAATCCTAATGCAAAAGAAATGGAAAGTCGACACCATAATTACATATCTGCCATCATACAAGAGGGTCAAAATAAGTGTCCAAGTGTTTAAACCTTAATGCATGAGAAATGGTGTAGACACCCCATTTTTGACCGTCCTCAAGGCTGGGATGTCACCGTTTGAACACTCGGTGATCATCCATGTTTGTGTTCGTCTTGAGTTCCCGGAGGTCTCGGCTTGCGCGCCTTGCCTCAAGATCTCGAGACTCGACTATTTAGTGTCTGGTTTTGCACCAAACACTTGTGTTGTGCCTTGGAGGGGCAGGGAATGCCTTGTGAGGCATCCCCACATATCACCGGCCATGGCCAGAGGCCACCGGCTGGTGTTTTGTTGCCATCGGCAATGTATATTGCTGGTCGGCATTCTTTGTTGCCGGTCGGCAGCCCATTTTGTCAAGATGGCAATTTTGAGCAGCCGACTACTGTTCATCTGCTTTTGCAGATATTTTAATACAGCTGTATGGCATTTTGTTCCCCTCCATACACGTGTATGGAGGGATGGCCATCTTGTTAGCTTACCTTGTAAGCTTTACAAGATTGGCTTCTCTATAAGAGGAGCCCTCCCCTCTTGGCTTTAGGGTTAGACATTTTAGAGAGAAAAAGCATTGTTAGAAGCTCTGGTTCTAGGGTTAGAACTTATATACATTCTATCTCTATATCTCTCTCTTGAGTGTTCTAGGTGTATTTGTTCATAGTATTGCACACAAACACCTAGTATTACACCTTCCCTTGGCTATTCAGGTTCTAAGGGATTGTTTTTAGAGTTTTGGAGCTGGTTTGGGGCTTAAGAAGCTGCTGGAGCTTCACTTGTGAAAGAAGTCTACAAGGGTAAGAAACTAGTCCCTTTATTCCCCATTCTTGCATACTATTTTTGCCTATTTTAGAACTATTTTTGAGCTTAGTGTATAATACAAAAAAGTTCTGATTTTGGGCCCTCTAAATAGTTTGTTTAGAGTGTTTTGTGGTTTGGAGGTGTTTGACCCCCCTTAGGCCTTGAGAGGCCCCATTTTGTGCTATTTTGAGTGAGCTCCGGGACCTTGGTGTTTGGGCCTCCTCACCACTGAAATCTTGAGGGATTTCAGAGGTGAGGATGGTGCCTTGAGGTCCTAGGGAGGAGAGGGCCACCCCCTCTCCTTGTTGTCCTTGAAAAGGACCATTTTTGGCCTCTTGAGGGAGCACCATGTTTAGGTTCATGTTGACCATACCTTAGCTGATTTTTGTGCTTATTATGTCATAATATGCCTCTGTTTTTAGTTGGCTTTGGTACACCATGCATGCTTAGCATACCTACCTTGTAATGCCATGTTTAGGCCTTAACATGCCCAAGGTTGTAAGCCATTGTTCAAGCATGTTTTAGGTCTAGCTTTGTGAAGCTTTTGTGCTTATTTTGCAATGTTAGAGGTCTATCCTTAGTTGTTTTGGTCGGCCATGACATGTTTAGTATAGCCCCTTTGCATTTTGGCTTGTTGGCCTTAAGTATGTGAGGGTATAGCATGTGTTACTTGCTTTATTTCAGTGGTTTAGCACCATTTGTAGCATCATTTCAGTCCCTTTAGCATGCTTGTATGCTTGCCTTGGATGCCTCCTTGATGCCTTATGAGCTTGTGTTGTATGCTCCTTAAAAGTGCATTTGTGCATGCTTTTGAATTCAAGCCATTTAGATGCCATCTAAGTGGTCTTTTGAGCTGTGTTTTATGTGCTAAAACTCTGTTTTGGTCATTAAATTCATGCCATGTTTGGTCTTGTTAAGTGTGGTCAAATACTTCATTAGCTTGCCTTGAATGCTTGGGCCATTTGTTGCATGTTTAGCCTATCTTGTTTGCTTGGTTTGGCACCATGTTCTTGCATGATTTTCAGAGCTTAATACATGCCCCATGTCCATGATTATTCCCTTTTAAGTGCGCTTAAAAGGTGCCCTTTGATGCTTAAGTGTTTAGGCCTTAACGTGTGCATGTGTGTATGTGTGTTTGGTCCCATTTTCTTAAGCTTTGTCCACTGTTTTGGACCTAGCATAGGGCTGTCCAAATTAGTGTAAGGCCACCCTCTCATGTTATTGCATGCATGCCTTGCATACCATCACATATTCGCTCCATTTCAACTTGTGTTGCATGCCATGTGTAATTGTATTTTGTTGTAGTGCTTGAGTTGCATGTATTCTCTCCTTTAGCCACTTAACATGTTGTTGCATGTTTTTGCATTGCCATGTCACATCCTTAGCTCACATGCCTAGGATTATATTCCATTTGCATGCATGCTTGGCCTCTTGAAATGCTTGTGATAGAGGTCGAGTCTCATGGGTTTGTTCATATGCATTGCATTCCATATCAAAAATGCACACTTGATTCTTTGGGCCATCACGCATTGAAATGCGTGATTGATGGTCCAAGAATCAAGGATCATGGCCCTTTGAGTCATAAACATGATAAGGGGCGTGATTGGTGCATACATTGCTTGAATAGCATTGCCATGCTCTGCCTTGCCCTCTGTTGCTGTCAATTGCAGATTCTGCAGGAACTTTCTGCCGATCGGCAGTGTTTAGTTCCGACCGGCAATCCTTCTTGGGCCGATAGCTTCATTAACAGCCAATGATTACACGCCACAACCGGTGATGATTCTACTCAGCCGGTGGTGTCTCCTAATGTCCAGGGAAGCAATTCTGAGACTTTGGCAGCCTTCCAAGAGGCAGTGCAGAGAAAATAGAGGCAGCCCATGCATGGCAGTGCACTTCCGAGCAAGACCCGAGCATGTGCGCATCGAACCCTCTTCCCGAGGCACCTTTTATTGCTTTTCTTATGCTTAGTTAATTTGTTAACTAATTAGGTAATTTGTACTAATTAATTAGCTAGGATAGTTAATTCATTATTCGAATTGTATTATTCTTTTGGCCCCTCCGAGCGAGGGCGAATCTGTAATAAGTGTGGATGAGTGTGTGCATGTCTTCCAACCCTCACTTCTTTCTCCCTTTTACTTACCTGCTTTGATGGTTAGTAATAGGACATGTTTAATTTAGCATACCTTATGCTACGCATGCGTGAATCCATACATTTGTCTTGCATGCACCGGGCTCGGTACATCATGCTAACTGCATTTGTACTTCGATTCCAAATTGAATACGTGCATCAACTGATTGCACTTCACATCCCATGTTTAGGTTAGCCGAGCCGACTCTAAATTGCATCCTGTATGTGTTGCATTAGTCAATTTGACATGACCTAGGACCATGCATGTTGGCTAACTAGTTTATTGTTTTGGCACGGAGTACGATGTAAGTATTTATGCTTTAGCATCCTTGCATGCGTGTGAGTATTGCCATGATAGCATGATTACCATGAGGCTAGCTGCTTATGTGATAAACTGTTTGGATGCCTGTGGGTGAAGGTTGGATTGTCTGAGTTGGAAAAACTCGTTGAAATTCGTATTTTAGCCTACTTGCGAGTAGCAAACTCCAAAACATTTTCCAAAACAAACGGATATGCAATGCTTATTCCCAAATTAGGCAATCTAGTCTACACTTGTTTGTTGTGCGCATAACATAGTAATTCTAGGCTAATAATCGGGATAAGAACACAAAACGTTTTCAAAAACGGATATCACGGTTAGTAGAGGCCGATCTTCGGATCGGGCGAGAGGGGGTGTGTAGACGTCCCCGAACGCCCCGGGAGGATGAGTCCCGTTCTGTTCATTTGTGGTTACTACAGTTCGGACTCGACTTGTGTCACGGTTCTTAATCTGAACCAAAGAGTCCAAATCTGGCAAATCGTTTTGAGAAACTGATTTTTTGAAAAAGTAGTGCCAAACATGGACTGCTTTGCCAGATACAGAGTCGCCACCTAAATATTTTTTTTATGGGAGAATTTAGGAAACCCTGACTCGGTGCCGAAGGCCACATGTCCGTCATCACCGGAGTTGTCTCGGCTCGGGAGCTTGGGTACGATCGGGGAAGGTCAGCTATGAGCACCCCCTTTCGCCCGGTCCGAAGACCGGCCTCTACTAACCATGATATCCGATTTTGAAAACGTTATGTGTTCTTATCCCGGTTATTAGCCTAGAATTACTATGTTATGCGCACAGCAAACAAGTATAGACTAGATTGCCTAATTTGGGAATAAACATTGCATATCCGTTTGTTTTGAAAATGCTTTGGATTTGCTACTCGCAAGTAGGCTAAAACACGGATTTCAATGAGTTCTTCCAACTCAAACAATCCAACCTTCACCCATAGGCATCCAAGCAGTTTCTAACACATAAGCATCTAACCACATGTTAAGCATGCTGACATGGCAACATTCACACTCATGCGATATGCTAAAGCGGAAATACTTACATCGTACTCCGTGCCAAAACAAAGAACTCGTTAGCAAACATGCATGATCCAAGTCCATGTTAAGTGCCTAATGCATCGCATACAAAGTGTTGCTAGAATAGGCTCGGCTACCCTAAACATGGCATGTGAGAAATGCACAACTATCACATATTCAGTTTAGAATTTGAAGTACAAATGCAGTTAGCATGATGTACCGAGCCTAATGTATGCAATACAAATGTATAGATGTACGCATGCATAGCATAAGGCATGCTAAATTAAACGTGCCCTAATACTAACCATCAAAGCAGGTAAGTAAAAGGGAAGAAAGAAGTGGGGATTGGAAGACATACACACCACCCACGCACACTTATTACAAATTTGCCCTCGCTCGGAGGGACCAGATAAATATTACAGATTAATTAACTACGCAAGCTAATTAATAATTACAAATTAATTAATTTAATTAACAAATTAAATAAATTAATTAAAACAGGAAAATCGCCACGGGAAACGCGCCGCCATGCATAGGCTGCCTCTGTTTTCCTTCCTTCACTCCTCTGGAGGCTGTCAAGACCTCAGGATTACATCCCTGGACACTGGGGAGTACCACCGGCTGAGTGGAATTACCACCGGCAGTGGTATGTGGCCATCGGCACAAACTGAAGCCATCGGCAGAGGATTGATTGCCGGCCGGCCCCTTACACTGCCGGTCGGCAAAGAAAGCCTACAGAACCTGCAACTCACAGCAACAGAGGGCAAAACAAAGCATGGCAGCACAATTCAAGGCATGTATGAACCAACCATGTCCCTTATCATGATAATGACTCAAAGGGGCATGTGCCTCGATTTTCGGACCACCAATCACGCATTTCCATGCATGATGGCCCAAAGACCAGGTATGCAACTTTGATTTCAAATGCAATGCAAACCAATCAAACAAACAAGGCCCAATTCCTATCACTAGTCAAGGAACAAGGCATGCATGCAAGATGTAATGCAACCTAGGCATACAAGCTAAGGATGCAGCATGGCATGGCAACAAACTTATGCAAGCATACAAGCATACATATGGCAATGCAAATAGATGGAAAGATGGACTTATACATGGATTAGGCAGCTCTAATAAGGCCCAAAACAGTAGCCATAATGCCCAAAAACGAAGGCTAAACATGCATGCACACATACACATGTTAGGGCCCAACACTTAGGCACAAAGCAAGCAACATTCAAGCACACTTGAAAGAGGCAATCATGAACAATTGGCATGCAACGCGAGCTCTAAAATCATGTTATAAAATGATGCCAAATCATACTAAACAAGACAAGCAAGTGCATGCAAGCATGGTCCAAGTACTTGAAGCAAGTCATGAAGCTTTGAAGCATGTTTATCACAACAAACATGGCATGCATTAAACTACTAAAACAGATTTTTAGCATGTCAAAACAAGGGCAAAGGACTCCTTAGATGGTATCTAAGTGGCTCAAATACAAAGGCATACATAGACACCAAAACATGAAGCATTGCTACACAAGCTTCCAAAGCATTAAAGAGGCATGCAAGGCAATCAAACAAGCATGGAAATGGGACTGAAATAACATGTGGAGGGACCCCAAATCACCAAAACAATGCAAAGATGTCATGCTACACATGCACATACTCAAGGCTAACAAGCCCAAATACAAAGGAGCTATATCAAGCATGCCAAAATCGACCCAAACACTTATGGACAGACCTAAAACATGGCAAAATGAGCACATAATCTTCACAAGACTAAGCCTTAAACATGCTCCCACAAAGGCTAACAACCTAAGGCACATTAAGGCATAAACAAGGCATTACATGGAAACTATGCTAAGCATGCATGGAGTACCAAAACCAACTTAAAATCATGTTATATTATGGATATATAAGCATGAAAAACCGCCTAAATATGCTCAACACACACTCAAGCATAATGCCCTCTCAAGAGGCCAAAACATGCCCTTTTCAAGGACAACAAGGAGAGGGGATGGCCCTCTCCTTCTTGGGACTTCAAGGCATCACCTTCACCACTGAAATCCCTCAATATTTCAGTGGTGAAGAGACCCCAACACCAAAATCCCGGAGCTAGCACAAAATGGCCCAAAATGAGGCCTTTCAAGGCCTAAGGGTGGTCAACTACCCTCAAACAACAAAACACTCTTAATGAACAATAAAGAGGGCTTAAAAACAGAACTTTTTTATGTTATACAATAAGCACAAAAACAGCTCTAAGACAGGTAGAAAATCAATGCAAAAATGGGGAAAAATGAGACTAGGTTCTCACCCTTGTAGACCTCTTCACAAATGGTGCTCCAATGGCCTCCTTTAGCTTGGATCCTACACCAAAACTTCAAAAATAGTCCTTTGAAACCTCAAGAGCCAAAGGAAGGTGAAACACTAGGTGTTTGTGTGCAATAGTAAGACACAAAACACCTAGTGCACAAATGAGAGGGAAAGAGAGATAGAAAATGTATCTAACTCAAACCCTAGAACAAGAGCTCAACAATGGCTGTTTTTGCTCTC
This sequence comes from Camellia sinensis, assembly GCF_055761805.1. NCBI lineage: Eukaryota > Viridiplantae > Streptophyta > Magnoliopsida > Ericales > Theaceae > Camellia > Camellia sinensis. The sequence continues at coordinate 9,488,463 of NW_028129474.1, read as the reverse complement.
AAAATCTCTCAAGTCTCTAACCTAAGTCCTCTCTTCTTGTTACAAGAGAGAGCCTCTCTCTATATGTCTTGTAAAGCTTACAAGACAAGCTTTACAAGAGGGAGATCCCTCCATACACGTGTATGGAGGGATGCAAAAGCAAGATAGTTGTCTAAAAATATCTGCAAAAGCAGATGAACAGCAATCGGCCGGCCAAAAATGCCATCTTGGCCAAAAAGAGTGCCGACCGGCACAACATAGTGCTGACCGGCAACAAAAGGTGCTAGCCGGCAAACTACATTGCCGGTGGCAGCAAACACCAGCTGGTGGCCTCTAGCCACTGCCGGTGGTGGGTGGGGGATGGCCTTCAAGCCCTGCCCTGCCTCTCAAAGGCAAGATGCAAGTGTTTGGTGCAAAACCAGACACTAGACGGTCAAGTTCGGAGATCCTGAGACAAGGCGCGCGAGCCGAGGCCTCCGGGAACTCCAAACGAACACAAACATGGATAATCACCGAGTGTTCAAACGGTGACGTCCAAGTCTTGAGGACGGTCAAAAATGGGGTGTCTACAGTTGCCCCTCTTTGACAGAACTCGAAAGTCATAACAATGACGGGAGTGAATGTCAAAGCCCAGAGACGACCCATTTTTGACAAGGCCGAAGACTTAGACAAACATGCAAGACAATCAAGATATGCGCCCGAAGGCAAGGGCAAAATGCAAGACAATGCACAGAGCCGAGCATAACCTATGATCATGCAAAGAATGCTGTAACGAAGCATACATGCGACAGTTTTAAGCTAGCATACACCAAACTACACTACAATGCAGAAAGGATGTAAGAGAATTATGCAATTCTCAATATGTCTCACTCGGGAGATACAATACCTGTGCGGCTCGTCTGATTGCACTAGCCTCAAATGAACCGTACATACAATATCGTGCCTGAAAAGAAAACAAACTTAACAGGTACAATATCGTTAGCAACATGCATGACAATGCAAGAATGGATGCAAAACGATATGCAGTATTATCAAAACAATGTATAAACAATGCAAATGAAGATGCAATGCAATTGAAACAATGCAAGCTACATGCAAAGCAATTGAATCGTGATCCAATCACGAGCGGTTCGAAGCCACACCTATGTCAAATAGATTGATGGAGATAACAAGTCTGTCTACCACAGAACGGTCAACTGAACTGTGAGCATTGTAGACAGACGCAAGAACAAGTATTGGGTGGAATTGACATAAGTGGGGAAACGACCCGCTAGGAAAAAGGACTACGATCCTAATGCCGGATGCAAAAATTACACTACAATGTAATACATGAATATGGCACGTAGGCCAAACCAAATCTTGCCTAGGAAAGGCATGTACACATACAAGCCATGTGTAACACAGAAAAGGTGCCGCAACCCTCAACCAACATATCAGCGTGGAATCGGCGCGATACACATGCAGAACTGTGTTTTAACATGAAAAGTAAGGGCACATACCGGACCAAGCTCAACCTGGAAAGGCGCAAGCCATGGGCGGAAGGCGATGCAATGAATGCATGCAACCTACAATGCAATATGTACAAATATGGAATGGAATGGATATGGATACAATGGATATGGCATACAAGCCAAACCAAATCTTGCCTAGGAAAGGCATGTACACATACGGGCCATGTGTAACACAGAAAAGGTGCCGCAACCCTCAACCAACATATCAGCGTGGAATCGGCGTGATACACATGCAGAACTGTGTTTTAACATGAAAAGTAAGGGCACATACCGGACCAAGCTCAACCTGGAAAGGCGCAAGCCATAGGCGGAAGGCGATGCAATGAATGCATGCAACCTACAATGCAATATGTACAAATATGCAATGATGCATGACAATGCAACTATTTACGATGATGTGTAACAATGCATGTTTTTGTTTGTTTTTTTTGAGATGCACATGATGCATGGAATGCGCGACTACACGCGGCTTAAGATGACGCAACTTATCAAAAGTCGTTCGGGCACGACAAACACCGAAGGACTTGCACCTTCAGAGGATTTTGGGTCTCCTAGACCGTGCGCATTTAAGGTCTCGCCAGACCATGCGTGTTTAAGGTCTCGCCAGACCGTGCGTGTTTAAGGTCTCTCCAGACCGTGCGTGTTTAAGGTCTCGCCAGACCGTGATGTTACAGGACGGTGTGATGCGCAAAATAGCGCGAATGGATACATGCAAGATGCAAGTGAGGTGCACAAAACAGTGCGATGGATTGAAATGCACAAAATAGTGCGATTGTTTGAAATGCACAAAACAGTGCGATTGTTTGAAATGCACAAAACAGTGCGACGGTTTGAAGTGCACAAAACATTGCGATGGTTTGAAATGCACAAACAGTGCGATTGATATGCGATATACATGGGGCAACTTTTGGACCTTGTAAAAAGTCCAAAGGATACGAAAAGGATACACCTTGCATGGGTTGAAGTGCTACGCACGGCAGATGTAGTCCGAAGTCAGAACGGAGGCCGGTTGAGCGTCGGGAATGCACTTTCTTGCACCTTCTTGAGCTATGAAGACCAAAAACTCCTCATATGGCCTAAACAAGGCTGTGGGAACATCACCGGCTGGGAGGGGAGGTCACCGGCTGTCCACCGGCTGCAAAACAATTCCATCGGCACAGAAAAGTGCCGGCCGGCACAAAACATTGCCGACCGGCAAACAGTTGCTGAGTCGGGGCAGATTCGACTTTTCACCCTGGGTGTTTTAAAATAGGGTTTCAAAACGCTATTCCTCACTTCTCCACCGCCGAAAACTCTAACTCTCTCTCTCTAGAGTGTTTTCTTCTTCCCGTTTCTCTGTTTCTTCGCGTTCTACGCCCATTTTGTCGTCGGATTCGCGATTTCCTTCACGTTTCGGACATTTTCAATCGATCGCATTTTTGTTTCGGTGCCTCGTTTGGCGTTCCCGCCTTTTCGGGGTTTGTTCCCCCCACTTTCCTCTTCATTCCTGTGCCTTTTCACATTCCGGCCTTCCCGGCCATTTCCGACCCTCTTGGGAGTTGACTTTTCAGTTGACTCTTTGCATTCCGGCCCGATTTTCCTTTTCTTGGCCATTTTCTCATCATTTTCGATATGGCAGACGACATTCCACGTGGCGGGACTCCCCCGGACCACGAGATGGATCCCGGGGTCGAGCTCCTACCACTGAGCGAGCGCCCGTTCGACCCGGCGACCTACCGGCCGGCGATCCATGTTCTGCCCCCCGACGGCCTGCGTCCGTTCCGGAGCTTCGAGAGGCACGTGGCACCTGAGCTACTGCTGCGTGAGCCTACCTCCCACCTTTCATTCGGCACTTCCGAGGTAACTCTTTGTCTTCTGCTTTACTTTCCGCAATGTAGGATACAAAAACTGTCATAGTTAGTTGTATTCTTTAACTGCTGAAAACTGATATGCTGTAGACTGTAGTTGACTGTAAACATACATACAACTGATATCTGCTTGAGACTGACACATGCACACACACTGCACTGACCCTGAATCACCCAAACACACTGCACTCACTGTATTCTACTGCATACACACTGGCACCCAGTATTTATCTGAATCTGTTAAATTTGCACACATGCTATATCTGTTCTGAAACACCTAAACACACTGACACATCACACGTATTTCACTGTAAGCACACCGGCACCCGGTATTCGTCTGAATCTGACAAACTTGCATACATGCTATATCTGTCCTTTCAAAACTGCATTTTGAATGTTGTCTTGCCACCATTATTTTCTGTTTACAGGAGGGTTCCCATACCATTCGCGGGTATGGGAATACTGGTGCACGGGAGTGGTATGATGAGCTCCCCGACGCAGTCCGGCGCATCGTGGATCGAGCGGGTTTCGGCGCCTTCTACCGAGGACTCTCCAGGCTCTCCACTTGCAGACCTCTCCTTGCTGCTCTGGCGGAGAGATGGTGGGACACCACCGATTCTTTTCATTTCTCCGCTGCAGAGGATATGACGATGACCCCTCATGATTTCTCGATGCTCACAGGCATCGGGGTAGGGGGTGATCCGATCCCATTTGACATCGCGATGGATGAGTGGACCGCCGCTCAGGTCCATCTACTGGGGGAGGCGCCACCCCTAGCTCGCCCAGGTTTCGTTCGATATTCCTGGTTTGAGGTCCAGTTTCGGGTCCAGCCCGCGTTGGAGGAGGAGGCGGAGATGACCTCGGAGGACGTGGAGAGGTATGCTCGCGGCTTCCTCATGTTCCTGTTTGGGACTACCATCTTCGCCGACCGGGCGAACACCGTGCCTCTCTGTCTTCTCAGCGCACTGGTGGACGTCCGGGACATTCTGCACTATGACTGGGGCGGCGCTGCTCTGGCCACCCTTTATGGATATATGAGCTCGGCTTCGCGCGGCAGCGGCCAGCTACTCGGAGGTTACTGGCGGGCTTGGGAGGTACATTTCTTCTCCGCTTTTTTCATTTCTGTCTCGTACTTTCTGTACTCTGTACACTGCACACACTGTAGTCTGCTCTATACTTGCTGTTTACTGTACACACGGCACACACATACATTCTGCTTTACACTGACTGTACACTGCTCACACTGTACACTGCACACAATACACTGCACAACACACGGCTCTGCCATTTCTGCTTTATTCTGCGTTCTGCTTCAACTGATAAATGCATTGGTATTTATCTTGCAGTTGTGGGTTTACGCCTACTTCCCTAGGCTCGCTCCTGTGCCAGTTGCGGAGACTCCCCTGGCCGTCCACTTTTCTAGTCGTTTCGACGGGAGATGCACCCGGCGACCATGGGAGACATTCGGCTTCTTCCGCCGATATTTCGACACCATCACCCCCGCGGAGGTATGCTTTACTTTCAGTTCATTTAAGCTTCGCTTTCCAACTGTATATTTCAATAACAGTAGATAACAAACTGTCTGTCATTTTCAGATCACATGGCGGCCGTGGGCTCCTATGCCGGCGGCGATGCGGGGTCGGTTCCCTGGTGTGGAGGAGACCTCGCGTTTTCGGATTTTTCTTGAGGGCCCGGTCTATCGGGCTTGGTACCTGGGGGAGCATTTTCTACGCCAGACCCTAGGGTTACCTGAGCAGATAGTCCCGATTCCCCCTCCTGCAGATATGAGGGAGACCGAGGGGCTCACGACTGAGCAGCTGGATGATTACTCCATCAGCTGGGAGGAGGCCCGCTTCCGAGGCACCGGCGACTATCAGGAGTACGTGCGGACATATCTGATGCGCCCCCTGAGCGGCCGTTGAGCAGAGGGGGCCAGGCCTGTGGCATCGGCGGCTGGGGCCGGAGCGGGAGTTGGAGTTGGATCTTCGAGGAGGGCCCGGGTCCGTGGCAGGGGCGGAGCTCAAGGAGGACGAGGAGCTGGCTGGCCTGCCCTGCCCGCTGTACTGACTTTCCAGGGGCAGGGTGGGTTGACCTATCAGATCCCCTTCGCCCCTCCACCGGCTGGTCATGAGTTCATCGACGTCCCCGACTTACCACCGGTACGTATCACTGCACCTCGTACAGTCATTTCATTTCAGTTTACTTGATATTCCACAGAATATTGATGCATCTGATACTTTTGCAGGCTTCTTCTGGGTACACCCGTCAGTCGTTGGCGATGAATGCCTCGATGATGGGGGTGCTCCAGCGGACCTTTGATCTCCTGGCCCTCTACAGCATACCGGTATGTCCTTCTAACACTGGCCTCAAACCATTCATACACTGCTTTACATAATCTGACACACGGCACAATACCCGATACACTGATCTCACAGCATCTGACATACTGCATACACTGCATTCTGCACTGTTAAACTGCCCACGGCATTCATACACTGTACTCGGCATTGCATTCTGCACTGATAGACTGCTCACGGCATTCCTACACTGTACTCTGCATTGCATTCGGCACTGATAAACTGTCTACAGTATACTGATGCATTTCTCTTTTGTGTACCTTTTCAGCCTCCTTTCCAGATTCCCATGGCAGGAGGTGCTCCAGCCGGACCTTCTGTCCTTGCTCGGGGGAGAGATGACGAGGGCAGGATATTTCCCCGTACCAGGGGAGGGCGTACTCATGTCGGGAGTAGCTCGCGAGCTCCAGTCCCGGACGATGACGATGACGAGGAGTCAGAGGTAGAGGCAAAGGCGGAGTCAGAGTCATCAGAGGAGAGAACCGGAGGCGGTTCTAGCTCGGGCTCTGACGACGACGCTGATGATGCTCCTGGACCCTCGTCCAGGAAGAGGACCAGGACGGGCTGACAGCCCTTGGAGTGCTCGACACAGATGTAGATTTTTGTTATCTTTCTTCTTTCTTATACTTTTCTCTTTGTTGGTAGATAGATTACCTTGTACTGCCGCAGGCAGATTTTTGTTTCCAAAACTTGTACATTTGAAAAGATAATGAAACGAATAGATCTTTGCTTAAAAAGTGTTACATTCACATATCTCATGTATTGCATCGCATTCCATCATGTTACACCTCAATGTAAATGAAATTGATTAGCTGTCTGAAAATTGAACACTTGCACTGCAATAATCAGATGACTAAACAGCCAATAGCAAAATAACCCAAGCAACCCACTGCCTGATTCCGGATACACGGCCCTTACACTGTTGGGGATTAATCTGTATTCAGCCCGTAGCACAGCATTCGGTTCATTCTGCACACGGCAAATCTTGAACAAACGGCCCAATCTAACAGGATGGACCTCAAAGATGGAACCAGCTAAGGTTGAAATATGCTCGAATGTAGAGAATGGCACAGCATTCCGAGCATAAATGATTTTTGAAATTGAATGAGGGTCTTTCAAACCGGGATACCGAGCCTACAACTGAACACAGCGGGGAGGACTCAAATATAAAGGTACCCGACCTAAACACAACGAGACATGCTCGAAAAAGGCCTAAAACAAAGATTGAGATAAACAAAACCAAAGACACGACATACAGACGCGTTAGCGAAGATGGGGAACCTCGGACCACGAGGAGCCAGTTCAACCTGGGTATTGTTTCCCACCCTGTCTGATTTGTGATTCTCACATCACTCGACTCTCCAGCTCGGATTTTCTCTCAAAAACCTTTTCTTCACTTTTCTCTCAACTTACACCTCTCTATTCTTCATTCTCTCATTTTTCATCCCTCCCCGGGGTGATTGATGAATGAACAGGAAGTTGCGGGTTCATGCCCAATGCCGTTAGCTCACGGCTATTTCTTCCGCGGGTAGAGTGCCCTTCTGGCAAGTACGTCGATGACGGGGGAAAGACAGAACGCCTGACTCAACAGTGCCCCTAGTTCATCATTTTAACCATTCTTTGTTTTTGCTTTCTACTAAAACAATTTTGATCAAAATGGGAGTCGGATTAACGTACTTGTTCGATTTTTTGATTTGAAAAGCATGCAAGTCAGGCAGCAAGCACTGAAAATTTTCCTTTTTGGGTCCAAGACAATGGTCCAGTTTTGGAAAATGGGATAGTTTTCGAGAAAATAGTCAACCTCAGTAAAAATTTTCAAAAACTATTTTTCAAACAGCTGATGCTCAACAAGCATGGAACTTACTCTTCGAGATGCGCAACCTCGGATCGGAGGCAATGGAAAATTGCCCCTGGTTTGAAGGGGGGTGGGAGGCAACGGAAAGTTTCCCCTAGTTTGAATGGCGGCTCACGGCGACTCGTGGCAATGGAAAGTTTCCCCTTGTTTGGGATGGTGCCGCAGCAATCCGCAGACAGTCTTCATTGGCGGTGGTCGAGCTCTTGGACACAGCGATGGCAAAGACGGTCACAACACATATATGGACACAATCACCTTGAAGAGTGTTGGCCACTGGACTTTGGGGATGAAATCGAAACCATTGCATGGACTGAGACGCTATGAAAGCGTTGGGGGCTGGACTTCACGATGAAGTTGCCTACGTATCCCAAACATGGGAATCAAGCCTTACGTAGTTCCGGTTAAGGTCCACTCGGGTATTTTAACCTTCACTTTTCTTAGGCTCTTACTTTTGCCAAGGCGCCCAATGCGGGTTTTCGACCTTGCGAGCTTCTTTTCATTTTCTTTTGTTCGTTTCTTTTTCTTTTCTTCTTTTTTTGTATTTTCTTTGCTTTGCTTTTCTTTTTTTTTACTTTTTTATTTTTTGTATTTTTCTCTTGCTCTAACTTTTGCCTGGACCGCCCTTCCGGGTTTTCGGTCCAGCAAGCCTCTCAAAGGGTAAAAGTGTAGCAAGTCCATGCCAAATGGTTTTTTGAATTGAAGCCTCTCTGTATCTAGGAGAACGGCTGTTGCACTGATTTGCGGAGAATCCATCCCGGTTACTCCACGAGCTTCTTCCGGTGAGATCTACTCCTTCCGATTCGGCTTTGTTGACTCTTGCCCGAGGGTTGCTTCAAAACTGGCCACACGGGCCTCCTCTAACGGTTGACTGTTGAATGTTCCGGATGAGTTCGAGGTTCAAGACAACAGGTCGAATCTTGAGGCTGAGAGCGATCCTAGGCTGCGCAGTCTCAAGAGCGATTTCACACAGGTCTTCGCAGGGCCGCGTAAAACATTTGTTTTTGAAAGTTTTTAAGAAAGCGACAAACCGCTTGCGCTGAAGATAGTGTGGAACCAATCTGGATCAGGCCAGGATCCTTCTCAGTACTCACGCCGACAAGCATGGTTTCATTCATAAAAAGGCTTAGCACGCCTTTCTTTCTCTCAAAATGATCAAAATTTTGCAAAAGCCGAGGAATTCCTTCCTCTTCGTTTTTATCACCGCAGTGTGCAAAAAAGTTTTGTTTTTTGGAAAACTTAGGTTAATGCAATGAGTTTGGCGCGCAGGAGAGCAGGCGAGATGTACTGTCAGCCCAATCAAATTCTCTGGTCCTTATGCTGAAAGCAAGCATGAAGTTGAGATAGCAACAGCTGTTCCGTTCGGATTTGTTGGTGCAACTGGCCCCTCGGCAGAAACAGACTCAAAACAAACAGATAATAACAAAACGGCGTTCGGGACAACAACCCCAGAATCACCTAGTATTATATACAAAGGGGACTGACTCGATACAACAAGACAGACCCTTAAGCAAAAAAAGACTGACTCAAGACAAAGAGACAGACCCAAAACAAAAGACTGACTCGATATCCAAGCCAGGATTAACAAAACTCGGTTTCACCGATGCTCAAAGATGCGTGCCAGACGCTACATCCAAAACACACCAAATGTCGCCCGCAGGCGGTCCACTTTACATACTCGCAGTATCTGAACCCTCGAAATCCAACAGCTGAGTGGTGACGGGCTTGCCTGAGGTGGGTGGTAGGATAACCTTGTTATCAATCAAATCCTGCACTTCATGACGAAGGCGGGAACATCCATCGGTACTGTGACCGGACTGTTGGTGGTACGCGCAGTACAAGGTAGCATCGTGCGTGGCGGGGAGATTCTTCGAGAGTGGCCGGGGCTCCAAAGGCTTAAGATGCCCATTCTTCGCCAATATTAGCAATGCCCTAGACAAAGGCATGTGGAGGTCGTGAAAGACCCTGCACCCTCGGGGCAGGTACTTTGAAGATTGAGGATTTTTGCCAGATGCGCCAGCGAAATGGTCGGCCGGCGCTGCCTTGGCTTTTTGAACCTTTCCCGGTGCAGGGTTAGGAACTACAAGAATTGTCGGGGCATGACGGGGCCCATCCCGGTTTTCTGCCTGGCTTGAATTGCCTTTGATCGGAGCGGGGAAAGCATCATCCACAGCTTTGATCACGATCGCAGATGTTTGTTGCTTGTTCATCCCTCTGGCTTTCAGAGCCTCGACTGCCCACAGCAGTTGTTCAATAGGATCGGCGTTTACCTTTGCCTTGTCTTTTCCTCTGGCCTCAGCCTGATCAAGGATCTGGGTTGGTGCTGGCATGTCGCGGCTGTAGCTGGAAGCCACCTCTGGCTGGCTGAGCTCTATCACAATCCGCCCCAATAGCGGGGGCTCCTGTGGTACGAAATTCCCGGCATACGGCGCCGCTAGCGGTGAAGCCGATATTCCATAGGCCAGATCGGCCACGGACCTCTGGAGGTCACCTATCATTCCCATCAATTTAAAGGTGGTGGGCTCACGAGCCTGATATAACTGGGGAGCCCAGACCGGGTGCACAACGGGCGACCTGGGTGGGTGTGACATACTGATGCTGGCCTCACTCTGCGGAGCGGTCCCCTACTCCAATGCAGCCGTCATAACCACAACTTCTTCTGAATTTTGTGCTGCCATAAATCCAGCCTCAGCAAGGGGAGACACTGGCTATTCTGTATCAACTCTGCGACTCTCTGAACTGAAAGGAAAAACAGGCAGCATTTCAGTCCAAACTGATCAAACACGGGCGTAGCCAAACAACTGTACCCTACTGCTGATCACTGTTCCCAGATTTCTATTCCCAAAAACTGAACTCGATACCCGCAGATAACTGATTCCTGATAACTGATTCTCAACAATACTGATTCTGGTGCCCTCGGGCCTGATACTCAAACTCGCAAACTGGTATATGCGTTCTTGTAGAGATACACTCTAAAAGCACATAGCGAGTAAGTGAGAGCCAAAACACCCCTATGTTGGGGTAGGGTTTCCCTGTCCTATTTTGTCAGGAGCTAGGGTTTCACTACGCACACAGCGGTTTTCAAACAACCTAACATCGGGTAAGCAACCTGTCCTAGCTGGGAATGGTCGCTATGGATTCCGAATATGCACTAGGTCGAATGGTCAAAAAGGGTGCCCCGGGAAAAATCGGGGTTTGTGTTCCCATACTGTCAGAGCCCATAGCCGGTCAGCCTTATGGACATGCCTTGACAAGACAAGCCTCCGGCAAACCGTTCAGGAATGGCAGATGGCAAACACTGTGTTCCTAGGCGCACCAATGCACATGCAATGCAAAGAAACACATAAATGAGGTCAAAACAGGATATCACGAGTTCGAGTCAAGCTCTCTAAAATCCCCAGCAGGGTCGCTAGAAACTGTAGACGTCCCCGAACGCCCCGGGAGGATGAGTCCCGTTCTGTTCATTTGGGGTTACTACAGTTCGGACTCGACTTGTGTCACGGTTCTTAATCTGAACCAAAGAGTCCAAATCTGGCAAATCGTTTTGAGAAACTGATTTTTTGAAAAAGTAGTGCCAAACATGGACTGCTTTGCCAGATACAGAGTCGCCACCTAAATATTTTTTTTATGGGAGAATTTAGGAAACCCTGACTCGGTGCCGAAGGCCACATGTCCGTCATCACCGGAGTTGTCTCGGCTCGAGAGGTTGGGTACGATCGGGGAAGGTCAGCTATGAGCACCCCCTTTCGCCCGGTCCGAAGACCGGCCTCTACTAACCATGATATCCGATTTTGAAAACGTTATGTGTTCTTATCCCAGTTATTAGCCTAGAATTACTATGTTATGCGCACAGCAAACAAGTATAGACTAGATTGCCTAATTTGGGAATAAACATTGCATATCCGTTTGTTTTGAAAATGCTTTGGATTTGCTACTCGCAAGTAGGCTAAAACACGGATTTCAATGAGTTCTTCCAACTCAAACAATCCAACCTTCACCCACAGGCATCCAAGCAGTTTCTAACACAGAAGCATCTAACCACATGTTAAGCATGTTGACATGGCAACATTCACACTCATGCGATATGCTAAAGCGGAAATACTTACATCGTACTCCGTGCCAAAACAAAGAACTCGTTAGCAAACATGCATGATCCAAGTCCATGTTAAGTGCCTAATGCATCGCATACAAAGTGTTGCTAGAATAGGCTCGGCTACCCTAAACATGGCATGTGAGAAATGCACAACTATCACATATTCAGTTTAGAATTTGAAGTACAAATGCAGTTAGCATGACGTACCGAGCCTAATGTATGCAATACAAATGTATGGATGTACGCATGCATAGCATAAGGCATGCTAAATTAAACGTGCCCTAATACTAACCATCAAAGCAGGTAAGTAAAAGGGAAGAAAGAAGTGGGGATTGGAAGACATACCCACCACCCACGCACACTTATTACAGATTTGCCCTCACTCGAAGGGACCAGATAAATATTACAGATTAATTAACTACGCAAGCTTATTAATAATTACAAATTAATTAATTTAATTAACAAATTAAATAAATTAATTAAAACAGGAAAATCGCCTCGGGAAACGCGCCGCCATGCATAGGCTGCCTCTGTTTTCCTTCCTTCACTCCTCTGGAGGCTGTCAAGACCTCAGGATTACATCCCTGGACACTGGGGAGTACCACCGGCTGAGTGGAATTACCACCGGCAGTGGTATGTGGCCATCGGCACAAACTGAAGCCATCGGCAGAGGATTGATTTTCGGCCGGCACCTTACACTGCCGGTCGGCAAAGAAAACCTGCGGAACCTGCAACTCACAGCAACAGAGGGCAAAACAAAGCATGGCAGCACAATTCAAGGCATGTATGCACCAACCATGTCCCTTATCATGATAATGACTCAAAGGGGCATGTGCCTCGATTTTCGGACCACCAATCACGCATTTTCATGCATGATGGCCCAAAGACCAAGTATGCAACTTTGATTTCAAATGCAATGCAAACCAATCAAACAAACAAGGCCCAATTCCTATCACTAGTCAAGGAACAAGGCATGCATGCAAGATGTAATGCAACCTAGGCATACAAGCTAAGGATGCAACATGGCATGGCAACAAACTTATGCAAGCATACAAGCATACATATGGCAATGCAAATAGATGGAAAGATGGACTTATACGTGGATTAGGCAGCTCTAATAAGGCCCAAAACAGTAGCCATAATGCCCAAAAACGAAGGCTAAACATGCATGCACACATACACATGTTAGGGCCCAACACTTAGGCACAAAGCAAGCAACATTCAAGCACACTTGAAAGAGGCAATCATGAACAATTGGCATGCAACGCGAGCTCTAAAATCTTGTTATAAAATGATGCCAAATCATACTAAACAAGACAAGCAAGTGCATGCAAGCATGGTCCAAGTACTTGAAGCAAGTCATGAAGCTTTGAAGCATGTTTATCACAACAAACATGGCATGCATTAAACTACTAAAACAGATTTTTAGCATGTCAAAACAAGGCCAAAGGACTCCTTAGATGGTATCTAAGTGGCTCAAATACAAAGGCATACATAGACACCAAAACATGGAGCATTCCTACACAAGCTTCCAAAGCATTAAAGAGGCATGCAAGGCAATCAAACAAGCATGGAAATGGGACTGAAATAACATGTGGAGGGACCCCAAATCACCAAAACAATGCAAAGATGTCATGCTACACATGCACATACTCAAGGCTAACAAGCCCAAATACAAAGGAGCTATATCAAGCATGCCAAAATCGACCCAAACACTTATGGACAGACCTAAAACATGGAAAAATAAGCACATAATCTTCACAAGACTAAGCCTAAAACATGCTCCCACAAAGGCTAACAACCTAAGGCACATTAAGGCATAAACAAGGCATTACATGGCAACTATGCTAAGCATGCATGGAGTACCAAAACCAACTTAAAATCATGTTATATTATGGATATATAAGCATGAAAAATAGCCTAAATATGCTCAACACACACTCAAGCATAATGCTCTCTCAAGAGGCCAAAACATGCCCTTTTCAAGGACAACAAGGAGAGGGGGTGGCCCTCTCCTTCTTGGTACTTCAAGGCATCACCTTCACCACTGAAATCCCTCAAGATTTCAGTGGTGAAGAGACCCCAACACCAAAATCCCGGAGCTAGCATAAAATGGCCCAAAATGAGGCCTTTCAAGGCCTAAGGGTGGTCAACTACCCTCAAACAACAAAACACTCTTAATAAACAATAAAGAGGGCTTAAAAACAGAACTTTTTTATGTTATACAATAAGCACAAAAACAGCTCTAAGACAGGTAGATAATCAATGCAAAAATGGGGAAAAATGAGACTAGGTTCTCACCCTTGTAGACCTCTTCACAAATGGTGCTCCAATGGCCTCCTTTAGCTTGGATCCTACACCAAAACTTCAAAAACAGTCGTTTGAAACCTCAAGAGCCAAAGGAAGGTGAAACACTAGGTGTTTGTGTGCAATAGTAAGACACAAAACACCTAGTGCACAAATGAGAGGGAAAGAGAGATAGAAAATGTATCTAACTCAAACCCTAAAACAAGAGCTCAACAATGGCTGTTTTTGCTCTCAAAATCTCTCAAGTCTCTAACCTAAGTCCTCTCTTCTTGTTACAAGAGAGATCCTCTCTCTATATGTCTTGTAAAGCTTACAAGACAAGCTTTACAAGAGGGAGATCCCTCCATACACGTGTATGGAGGGATGCAAAAGCAAGACAACTGTCTAAAAATATCTGCAAAAGCAGATGAACAGCAATCGGCCGGCCAAAAATGCCATCTTGGCCAAAAAGAGTGCCGACCGGCACAACATAGTGCTGACCGGCAACAAAAGGTGCTGGCCGGCAAACTACATTGCCGGTGGCAGCAAACACCAGCCGGTGGCCTCTAGCCACTGCCGGTGGTGGGGGCGGGATGGTCTACAAGCCCTACCCTGCCTCTCAAAGGCAAGATGCAAGTGTTTGGTGCAAAACCAGACACTAGACGGTCAAGTTCGGAGATCCTGAGACAAGGCGCGCGAGCCGAGGCCTCCGAGAACTCCAAACGAACACAAACATGGATAATCACCGAGTGTTCAAACGGTGACGTCCAAGTCTTGAGGACGGTCAAAAATGGGGTGTCTACAGGGTGCTCATAGCTGACCTTCCCCGATCGTACCCAAGTTCCCGAGCCGAGGCAACTTTGGTGATGACGGACATGTGGCCTTCGGCATCGAGTCAGGGTTTCCTAAATTCGCCCATAAAAAATATTTCGGTGGCGACTCTGTATCTGGCAAAGCAGTCCATGTTTGGTACTTCTTTTCAAAAATCTGTTTCTCAAAACGATTTGCCGGATTGGGTCTCTTTGGTTCAGATTAAGAACCGATACACGAATTGAGTCCGAACTGTAGCGAGGGCTCCCCACGTGGGCGCGTCTACAGTTTCTGGCGACTCTGCTGGGGATTTTAGAGAGCTTGACTCGAACTCGTGATATCCTGTTTTGATTGCATTTATGTGGCTGTTTGCATTGCATGTGCACTGGTGCGCCTAGGACACTGTGTTTGCCATCTGTCATTCCTGAACGGTTTGCCGGAGGCTTGTCTTGTCAAGGCATGACCATAAGGCTGACCGGTTATGGGCTCTGACAGTATGGGAACACAAACCCCGGTTTTACCGGGGCACCCTTTTTGACCATTCGACCTAGTGCATATCGAAATCCATAGTGACCATTCCTAGCTAGGACAGGTTGCTTATCCGATGTTAGGTTGTTTGAAAACTGCTGTGTGCATAGTGAAACCCTAGCTCCTGACAAAATAGGACAGGGAAACCCTCCCCCAACATAGGGGTGTTTTGACTCTCCTGGCTTGCTATGTGCTTTTAGGGTGTATCTCTACAGGAACGTACATATCAGTTTGCAAGTTTGAGTATCAGACCTGAGGGCATCAGTGTCAGTTTATGAGAATCAATTATCTGTGGGTATCAGGTTCAGTTTTGGGGACAATGATTTCTGAGGAACAGTGATCAGCAGTAGAGTACAATTGTTCAGCTACACCCGTGTTTGATCCATTTGGGCTGAAATGCTGCTTGTTGTCTCTTTCAGTTCGGACAGCTGGTACAGAATAGCTAGTGTTCCCCCTTGCTGAGGCAGGACTTATGATGACGCAGAATTCGGAAGAGATCGTGGTTATGACAGTTGCATTAGATCAAGGGATTATTCTGCAAAGTGAGACCAATATTGATATGCCACATCCACCCAGGTGGCCTATTGCGCACCCGGTCTGGGACCCCCAGCTATACCAGGCTCACGAGCCTACTACATTTGAACTGATGGGGATGATAGGTGATCTCCAGAGGTCTGTGGCTGATCTCGCCTACGGAATGTCAGCTTCACCACCAGCCGCACCATATACCGAGAGTTTTGTACCCCAGGAGCCCTCGTTGTTGGGGTGAATTGTGATTGAACTTAGCCAACCGGAGATGGCCTCCAGCTATGGTAATGACATATCCACATCAAACCAAACCCTCGATCAGACTGAGGCCAGAGGAAAAGACAAAGTGAAGGCAGATGCCAATCCTAGTGAACAACTGCTGCGGGCAGTCGAGGCTTTGAAGGCCGGAGGGATGAACAAGCAACAGATATCCACAGTTGTGGCAAAAACTGTGGAGGATGCTTTCCCCACTCTACCTGAGGGTAGTTCAAGTCAGTCGAAAAATTGGGATAGGCCCCGTCATGCCAGAACAGTTTCTCCTATTCCCGCCCCTACACCTGGGAAAGATCAGAAAGCCAAGGCAGTGCCTGCCGACTCTTTTGCTTGTGCGGCTAGTAAGAACGCTCAGACTTCAAAATACCTGCCCCGAGGGCGCAGGGTCTTCCACGCTCCCTACATGCCTTTGTCTAAGGCACTTCAGATCCTTGCCGATGGGGGACACCTTAAACCCTTGGAGCCTCGGCCTCTCCCGAAGAATCTCCCTCCTACGCACGATGCTGCTCAGTACTGCGTGTACCACCAGCAGACAGGCCATGCTACCGACAATTGTTTCCATCTCCGTCATGAGGTGCAAGATTTGATTGACAACGAGGTTATCCTCCCGCCCACCTCAGCGAAATCTGTTACCACCCAGTTATTGGATTTTGAGGACACAGATACTGCAAGTGTGTGATCAGAAAGTGAACCACTTGCGGGCGGCATTTGGTATATTTTGGACGTGGCGTCTGGCATGCATTTTTGAGCATCTGTGAACGCTAGCTTTGTAAATTCTGGTTCGGGTATCGAGTCAGTCTTTTGTTTTGAGTTTGTCTCTTTGTCTGGAGTCAGTCTTTTCGTTTAAGGGTCTGTCTTGTTATAGAGAGTCAGTCCCCTTTGTATAGAATACCAGGTGATTCCGGGGTTGTTTCCTCGAACACCGTTTTGTCTTCTAATTACCCGTTTTTGTTTTGAGTCTGTTTCTGCCAAGGGGCCAGTTATGCCAACAAATCTGAATGAAACAGCTGTGGCTATCTCATTTTCATTCTAGCTTTCAGTGTAAGTTAGTTGTGCCAGAGGATTTGATTGGGCTGACAGTACATCTCGCCTGCTCTCCTGCGTGCCAAACTCATTGCATCAACCTAAGTTTTTCAAAAAACCCCTTTTGAACACTGTGGTGATAAAAACGAAGAGGAAGGAATTCCTCGGGTTTTGCAAAACTTTGATCAAATTGAGAAAAAGAGAGGCATGCTAAGCCTTTTTATGAATGAAATCATGCTTGTCGGCGTGAGTACTGAGAAGGATCCTGGCTTGATCCAGATTGGTTCCACACTATCTTCGGCGCGAGTAATTTGTCGCTTTCTTAAAAACGTTCAAAAACAAATGTTTTACGCGGCCCTGTGAAGACCCGTGTGGGATCGCTCTCAGCCTCAAGATTCGACCTGTTTGTCTTGAACCTCGAACTCATTCGGAACATTCAATAGTCAACTGTCGGAGGAGGCCCGTGTGGCCAGTTTTGAAGCAGCCCTCGAGCAAGAGGCACCGAAGGCGAGTCAAAAAGATTAGATCTCACCAAAAGAAGCTCGTGGAGCAACCATGATGGATTCTTCTGCAAATCATTGCAACAACCGTTCTCCTAGATACAGAGAGGCTTCAACTTCAAAAATCATTTGGCATGGACTTGTTACACTTTTATCCTTTGAGAGGCTCCCTGGGCCGAAAACCCGAAAGGGCGACCCAGGCAAAAGTTAGAGCAAGAGAAAAATACGAAAAAGCAAAAAATACAAAAAAGAAAAGAAAAGAAAAGAAAAAAAATGCGAAAAAGAAAAGAAAAAGAAATGAACAACAAAGGAAAATAAAAAGAAGCTCGCAAGGTCGAAAACCCGCATCGGGCACCTTGGCAAAAGTTAGAGCCTGAGAAAGTGAAGGTTAAAATACTCGAGTGTAGCTTAGCCGGAACTACGTAAGGCTTGATTCCCATGTTTGGGATACGTAGGCAACTTCATTTTGAAGTCCAGCCCCCAACGCTTTCATAGCGTCTCGGTCCATACAATAGTTTCGACTTCATCCCAAAGTCCAGTCGCCAACACCTTCCAAGGTGACTGTGTCCATATATTTGTTATGACTGTCTTCCTCATCTCTGTGTCCAAGAATTCGACCACCACCGATGAAGACTGTTTGCGGACTGCTGCGGCATCATCCAAACAAGGGGCAACTTTTCGTTGCCACGAGTCGTCGCGAGACGCCATTCAAACCAGGGGCAACTTTCCGTTGCCATCCACGCCTTTCAAGTCAGGGGTAATTTTCCATTACCTTCGATCCGAGGTTGCGTATCTCAAAGAGTAGGTTCCATGCTCGTTGAGCATTAGTCATTTGCAAAAATAGTTTTTGAAAATTTTTACTGAGGTTAACTATTTTCTCGAAAACTATTTCGTTTTCCAAAACTGGACCATTTCTTAGACCAAAAAAAAAAAGGAAAATTTTCAGTGCCCACAGCCTGACTTGCGTGGTCTTCAAATCAAAATCGAACAAGTGTGTTAATCTAACTCTCATTTTGATCAAAACTGTTTTAGTAGAAAGCAAAAACAAAAAATGGTCAAAGCGATAAACTAGGGGCACAGTTGTGTCAGGTGTTCTGTCTTTCCCCCGTCATCGACGTACTTGCCAGGAGGGCACTCTATCCACCAGAAGAAATAGCCGTGAGCTAACGGTGTTGAGCATGAACCCACACCTTCCTATTTATCCATCAATCGCCCTGGTGAGGAATGAAAAATGAGAGAATAAAGAATAGAGAGGTGTAAGTTGAGAGAACAGTGAGGAAAAGGGTTTTGAAAGAAAAACCGAGCCTGAGGGTCGAGTGATGTGAGAATTACAAATCAAAAAGGGCAGGAAGTATACCCGGAGGAACCGGCTCCTCGAGGTTTGAGGTCTCTCAGTTTATAAGCACGTCCGTGTGTCGTGTCCTTTTGATTTGTCGGTCTCGCCTTTTGTTTTCAGTCTTTCCCGAGCGTGTCTCGTTGTGTTTAGGTCATGTACCTTTGTCGAGTCCTTTTCCGCTGTATCCAGTTGTGGGCTCGATACCCCGGTTAAGAAAACCCCTTTTCCAAAAGTTAATCGTTTATGCTCGGAATGCCGTGCCATTCTCTACATTTGGGGCGAACCAAAAGAAGGAAGGGAAAATTTGGGGCATCCGAGCATGTTTCAGCCCCAACAGGTTTCACCTTTGAAGGTCGTCTTGTCAGATTGGGCTGTTCTGTTTAAAGCTTGCCATGTGCAAAATAAACCAAGTGTTGGGTTATTGACTGTATGCAGATTGATCCTCAGCAGAGTATGGGCCGTGTGTTCAGGTTAAGTAGTGGTTTGCATGGGTTGCTTTGCCGTTACTTGGTTTGGTTATCTTGTTATTACAATGCAAGTGTTCAACATTCAGACCACAGATCAATTTCATTTACATTGAGGTGTAACATGATGCAATGTAATGGAATATAAAAAAAATGTAATGCTTCTTCAGATAAAAAGCTCGTTTCATTTCATAATCTTTTTCAAGTACAAAGTTTTGAGGAAAACAAAAATCTGCCCACGACAGTAGAAGGTAATCTAACTGCCAGCAAAAAAAAAATTGAAAAAGACGAAGAAAAGCAGCAATCTGGGTCATCATCAGTAGTCTCGGGCCCGGGGATCTGCCCTCGCCCTCTTCCTGGACGAAGGTCCAGGGGCATCGTCATCAGCATCGCCGTCTGAGCCTGAGTCTGAGTCATCTCCAGCCTCCTCAGATGACCCGGCCTCTGCCTCGGACTCATCATCGTTATCATCATCATCATCAGGGGTCGGCGCCCGAGAACTACTCCCGACATGAGTACGCCCTCCCCTGGTACGGGGACGTGCAGTGTCTCCACACCCTCCTCGAGCAGGAATAGAGGGCCCAGCCGGAGCACCACTCACCGGAGGGATCTGGAAGGGAGGCTGAAAAATCACAAAGGGCAAATACATCAGAATAATGTGAGCAGTGTATCAGTGCAGAATGCAGTGTATGGGTACGGTGTGAATGCTGTGAGCAGTGTATCAGTGCAGAATGCAATGTATGGGTACAGTGTGAACACCGTGAGCAGTTTATCAGTGCAGAATGCAGTATATGAGTACAGTGTGTGAACGTCGTGAGCAGTTTGTCAGTGTAGAATGCAATGTATGCAGTGTATCAGATGCTGTGAGAACAGTGCGTCAAGCGTGGTGTCGTGCGGTGTCGTGCATCAGATTACGTGAATCAACTTATGAATGGTTTGAGGCCATTGTCAGAAGAACATACCGGAATACTATAGAGGGCCAGAAGGTCGAAGGTCCGCTGCAGCATCCCCATCATGGAGGCATTCAACTCCACGGACTGCCAGGTGTACTCGGAGGACGCCTGCAAGAGTATAAGATATATCAGTATTCCTCGAAATATCAAATAAACTGAAATGAAATGTCAATGCAAGATGCAAAATGAAGTAATACATACCGGAGGCAAGTCGGGGATACCGGCTAACTCATGATCAGCCGGGGGAGGAGCAAAGGGGATCTGGTAAGTCGCCCCATCCTGCCCTCTATATGACAGTACAGTGGGCAGCGCAGGCCAGCCAGTCCCCCGTCCCCCCCGAGCTCCGCTCCTGCCATGCACTCGAGCTCTCCTCGACGCTCCTGCTCCAGCTCCCGCTCCCGCTCCAGCTGTCGGCGCCGCTGGCCTCTCCCCCTCAGCTCGGCGACCACCGCTCAAGGGTCGCATAATGTAGGTCTGGACGTACTCTGCGTAGTCGCCCTCGCCTCTGCGATGCTCCGCTCCCCAGCCGACGGTGTAATCCCTCATCTCCTGGGCAGCGAACCTCTTGGTATCTCTCATATGGGTAGGAGGTGGACCCGGTACTATCTGCTCCGGTAAACCCAGGGTCTGACGCAAGAAACGCTCGCCCAAGTACCAAGCCCGACAGACCGAGCCCTCTAACAGAATCCAACAACGGGCAGTCTCCCCTGCGCCCTCATAGTGATCCCTCACCACGGCCGGCAACGGAGCCCAGGGCTGCCAGGTGATCTGAAAATAATATGCAGTTTGTTATCTATCTGTTATTGAAAACATACGGTGCGAAGCAAAGCCAAAAAATAAACTCTAAGGTTGAACATACCTCCGCGGCAGTGATGGTGTCGAAGTATCGGCGGAAGAAAATAAGAGACTCTCGTGGTCTCTGTACGCATCGCACATCGAAGCGATGAGAGAAGGGGACGCCGAGTGGGATCTCCTCATCGGGTACTGGGGCAAGCCTAGGAAAGTAGGCATACACCCACAACTGCAGAATAGATATCAGTATGACTATCAGATAAGGCAAAATATAGAATAAAGCAGAAATGGCAGAACTGTGTGTTGCGCAGTGTATTGTGCGGAGTGTACTGTGTGTGCAGTATACAGTCAGTGTAAAGCAGAGTATATGTGTGCCGGGTGTGCAGTGTACAGTCAGTGTGGGCCAGTGTACAGTATATGTGCAATGTGCAGAATACAGAAAGCAGGAAGCAGAAATGTAAAAAGGGAAGAGGACGTACCTCCCAGGCTCGCCAGTAGCCACCGAGAAGCTGTCTGCTAAGGCGGAAAGAAGAGCTCATATAACCGTACAAAGTGGCCAGAGCTGCGCCACCCCAGTCGTAGCGGCGTATCCGCCTAACGTCTACCAATGTGCTCAACAAGCATAAAGGCACGGTGTTCGCTCGATCAGCGAAAAGGGTCGTCTCGAAAAGGAACATGATGAAGCCCCGCGCGTACTAATCAACCTCCTCCGGGGACATCTGCGCCTCCTCTGCCAAGGCCGATTGGACCCGAAAGTGGCTCTCGAACCAGGAATACCTGATGAACCCCGCTCGAGCGAGGGGAGGCTGAGCGCCAAGCAGGTACAGCTGGGCAGCGTCCCACTCATCCATATCGGTGTCGAAGGGGATTGGATCACCCCCTACCCCGATGCCGGTAAGCATCGAGAAGTCATAAGGGGTCATCGTCATGTCCCCTGCAACGGAGAAGTGGAAGGAGTTGGTGGTATCCCACCACCTCTCCACTAGAGCAGCAAGCAAGGGCCTGCAAGTGGTAAGTCGGGAGAGCCCCCTGCAGAAGATGCCGAAGCCGGCCTCGTCGACGATGTCACGAACCGCGTCTGGCAGCTCTAGGTACCAGTCCCGAGCAACGGTGTTCCCATACCTGCGGATGGTATGGGAATCCCCCTGTAATAAAAAACAACGATTGCAAGGCAATATTCAAAATGCAGTTCTAAGAAGCATATAGGTATACAGCATGTGTGCATGTTTTTGGATTCCAACATATACTGGGTGCCGGTGTGCTCGCCAGTGAACTACAGCATGTGATGTGTCGATGTGTTTGGGTGGTTCAGTACAGTATAGCATGTGTGCATGTTTTCAGACTCAAACAGATACCGGGTGCTGGTGCACTTACAGTGAACTACAACGTGTGATGTGTCGGCGTGTTTGAGTGGTCCAGGACAAATACGGCATGCATGCAAATTTTCAGACTCAAGCCAATACCGGGTACCAGTGTGTATGCAGTGAAATACAGTGTGCGCCGTGTGTTTGGGTGATTCAAAGCCAGTGCAGTGTGTGTGCATGTGTCAGTCTCAAACAGATATCAGTTGCACGTATGTTTACAATCAACTACAGTATACAGTATATCAGAATTAAGCAATTAAAGAGCATAACCAGCTAAGGAAGTTTTGCATCCTACATTGCAGAAAGTAAAGCAGACAAGGAAAGTTACCTCGGAAGCGTCGAAGGACAGGTGGGAGGTAGGCTCACGCAGTAGTAGCTCGGGTGGCACGTGCCTATCAAAGCTCCTGAACTGGCGTAGTCCGTCAGGAAGCATCACGTGAACCGCCGGCCTGTAGGTCTCCGGATCGAACGGCCGGATGCGGAGTGGCAAGGGCTCGGCCTCAGGGTCCATCTCGTGCTCTGGAGGGATCCCGCCCTGTGGAAGGTCATCTGCCATCTCAAAGAAAATGTGAAAATGGCCGGAAGACGGAAAACCGGGCAAGAATGCGAAAAGTCAACAAAAAGTCAAACCCGAGAGGGTCGAAAAGGGCCGGAAAAGCCAGAGTGTGGAAAAGGTATAGAGATCGAGAGGAACTCGAGGGAAACAAGCCCCGAGTGGCAGAAATCAAAAAACAAACACCGAAACGAAATTTCGTTCGGTTGAAAATGTCCGAAACGCGAAGGAGATCGCGAATCGAACAACGAAATGGGAGCTAGAACGTAAGAAAACGAGGAGATCGAAGGACGAAAACACTCTCGAGAGGAACTCCTACAATGGTTTTTGATCCTCCTACATCCTTGTTTGGGTTATATCCGTGGTTCAGGGCCTTCATTGCTCAAAATAGTGCAGAACAGTGCATCTCCGACGGTCAGCCGGCCTCCCTTTTGACCTCGGGTCGTGTCTTCTGTGCGTGGCACTCGAATTCGTGCAAGGTGTATCCTTTCCGTATCCTTTTGGCTTTTACAAAATTCAAAAGTTGCCTTGTGTGCATCACATATCAATCGCACTGTCTTGTGCGCTCGCGTTGTCTAAAATGCATTGCGCGGTTTTGCGCATCTCATTGCATTTTGCATGCATTCAATCAATTTCATTACTTGCGTAGACCACATGTTTTGCTTGCGCAGACCGCATATTTGTTCAAAATTCATTACTTGCGTAGACCGCATGTTTTGCTTGGGTAGACTGCATATTTGTTCAAAATTCATTACTTGCGTAGACCGCATGTTTTGCTTGCGTAGACCGCATGTTTGTTCAAAATTCATTACTCGTGTAGACCGCATGTTTTGCTTGCGTAGACCGCATATTTGTTCAAAATTCATTACTTGCGTAGACCGCATGTTTTGCTTGCGTAGACCTCATGTTCGTTCAATTTCATTACTTGCGTAGATCGCATGTTTTGCTTGCGTAGACTGCATATTTGTTCAATTTCATTACTTCCGTAGACCGCATGTTTTGCTTGCGTAGACCGCATATTTGTTCAAAATTCATTACTTGCGTAGACCGCATGTTTGTTCAATTTTCATTACCTGCGTAGACCGCATGTTTTGCTTGCGTAGACCGCATGTTTGTTCAAATTTCATTACCTACGTAGACCGCATGTTTGTTCAAATTTCATTACTTGCGTAGACCGCATGTTTTGCTTGCGTAGACCGCATGTTTGTTCAAATTTCATTACTTGCGTAGACCACATGTTTTGCTTGCGTAGACCGCATATTTGTTCAAAATTCATTACTTGCGTAGACCGCATGTTGTGCTTGCGTAGACCGTATGTTTGTTCAATTCATTACTTGCGTAGACCGCATTCCTATGTTCAAATTCATTACTTGCGTAGACCACATGTTCCGCTTGCGTGGACCGCATTCCTGTGTTCGAATTCATTACTTGCGTAGACCGCATGTTTCGCTTGCGTAGACCGCATGTTTCGCTTGCGTAGACCGCATGTTTGTTCAAATTCATTACGTGCGTAGACCGTATGTTTCGCTTGCGTAGACCGCATGTTTGTTCAAATTCATTACGTGCGTAGACCGCATGTTTTGCTTGCGTAGACCGCATGTTTGTTCAATTCCATTACGTGCGTAGACCGCATGTTTTGCTTGCGTAGACCGCACGTTTGTTCAATTCCATTACTTGCGTAGACCGCATGTTTGTTCAATTCCATTACTTGCGTAGACCGCATGTTTTACTTGCGTAGACTGCATGTTTGTTCAAATTCATTACTTGCGTAGACCGCATGTTTTGCTTGCGTAGACTGCATGTTTTATCAATTTCATTACTTGCGTAGACCGCATGCTCATGATCAATTTCGTTGCCTGCATAGACCGCGTGCTCCACTTTCATGTCTATACCTTCACAGTGTAGATATGCTTCCCACTCGCTTTGCGTTGTCGCGCATTTCGAGTACATTATTATGCATGTTGCTAACGATATTGTACCTGCTAAGTTTGTTTTCTTTGCAGGCATGATATTGTATGTACGGTTCATTTGAGGCTGGTGCAACTAGACGAGCCGCGCAGGTATTTGTATCCTCCGAGTGAGATGTATCGAGAATTGCATAATTCTTTTACATCCTTTCTGCATTGTAGCGTAGTTTGGTGTATGCTAGATTAAAACTGTTCCATGTGTGCTTCGTTACAGCTTTCTTTGCATGATCGTAAGTTAGGCTCGGCTTCGTGCATTGTCTTGCATTTTGCCCCTGCCTTCGAGCACATACCTTGTTTGTCTTGCATGTTTGTCTAAGTCTTCGGCCTTGTCAAAAATGGGTTGTCTCTGGGCTTTGACATTCACTCCCGTCATTGTTATGACTTTCGAGTTCTGTCAAAGAGGGGCAACTGTAGACACACCATTTTTGACCGTCCTCAAGACTGGGATGTCACCGTTTGAACACTCGGTGATCATCCATATTTGTGTTCGTCCTGAGTTCCCGGAGGTCTCGGCTTGCGCGCCTTGCCTCAGGATCTCTCGACTCGACTGTTTAGTGTCTGATTTTGCACCAAACACTTGTGTTTTTCTTTGGAGGGGCAGGGAATGCCTTGTGAGGCATCCCCACATATCACCGGCCATGGCCAGAGGCCACCGGCTGGTGTTTTATTGCCATCGGCAATGTATATTGCCGGTCGGCATTCTTTGTTGCTGGTCGGCAGCCCATTTTGTCAAGATGGCAATTTTGAGCAGCCGACTACTGTTCATCTGCTTTTGCAGATATTTTAATACAGCTGTATGGCATTTTGTTCCCCTCCATACACGTGTATGGAGGGATGGCCTTCTTGTTAGCCTACCTTGTAAGCTTTACAAGATTGGCTCCTCTATAAGAGGAGCCCTCCCCTCTTGGCATTAGGGTTAGACATTTTAGAGAGAAAAAACATTGTTAGAAGCTCTGGTTCTAGGGTTAGAACTTGTATACATTCTATCTCTGTATCTCTCTCTCTTGAGTGTTCTAGGTGTATTTGTTCATAGTATTGCACACAAACACCTACAATTACACCTTCCCTTGGCTATTGAGGTTCTAAGGGATTGTTTTCAAAGTTTTGGAGCTGGTTTGGGGCTTAAGAAGCTGCTGGAGCTTCACTTGTGAAAGAAGTCTACAAGGGTAAGAAACTAGTCCCTTTATTCCCCATTCTTGCATACTATTTTTGCGTATTTTAGAACTATTTTTGAGCTTAGTGTATAATACAAAAAAGTTCTTATTTTGGGCCCTCTAAATAGTTTGTTTAGAGTGTTTTGTGGTTTGGAGGTGTTTGACCCCCCTTAGGCCTTGAGAGGCCCCATTTTGTGCTATTTTGAGTGAGCTCCGGGACCTTGGTGTTTGGGCCTCCTCACCACTGAAATCTTGAGGGATTTCAGAGGTGAGGATGGTGCCTTGAGGTCCTAGGGAGGAGAGGGCCACCCCCTCTCCTTGTTGTCCTTGAAAAGGACCATTTTTGGCCTCTTGAGGGAGCACCATGTTTAGGTTCATGTTGACCATACCTTAGCTGATTTTTGTGCTTATTATGTCATAATATGCCTCTGTTTTTAGTTGGCTTTGGTACACCATGCATGCTTAGCATACCTACCTTGCAATGCCATGTTTAGGCCTTAACATGCCCTAGGTTGTAAGCCATTGTTCAAGCATGTTTTAGGTCTAGCTTTGTGAAGCTTTTGTGCTTATTTTTCCATGTCAGAGGTCTGTCCTTAGTTGTTTTGGTCGGCCATGACATGTTTAGTATAGCCCCTTTGCATTTTGGCTTGTTGGCCTTAAGTATGTGAGGGTATAGCATGTGTTACTTGCTTTATTTCAGTGGTTTATCACCATTTGTAGCATCATTTCAGTCCCTTTAGCATGCTTGTATGCTTTCCTTGGATGCCTCCTTGATGCCTTATGAGCTTCTGTTGTATGCTCCTTGAAAGTGCATTTGTGCATGCTTTTGAATTCAAGCCATTTAGATGCCATCTAAGTGGTCTTTTGAGCTGTGTTTTATGTGCTAAAACTTTGTTTTTGGTCATTAAATTCATGCCATGTTTGGTCTTGTTAAGTGTGGTCAAATACTTCATTAGCTTGCCTTGAATGCTTGGGTCATTTGTTGCATGTTTAGCCTATCTTGTTTGCTTGGTTTGGCACCATGTTCTTGCATGATTTTCAGAGCTTAATACATGCCCCATGTCCATGATTATTCCCTTTTAAGTGCGCTTAAAAGGTGCCCTTTGATGCTTAAGTGTTTAGGTCTTAACGTGTGCATGTGTGTATGTGTGTTTGGTCCCATTTTCTTAAGCTTTGGCCACTGTTTTGGACCTAGCATAGGGCTGTCCAAATTAGTGTAAGGCCACCCTCTCATGTTATTGCATGCATGCCTTGCATACCATCACATATTCGCTCCATTTTACGTTGTGTTGCATGCCATTTGTAATTGTATTTTGTTGTAGTGCTTGGGTTGCATGATATGCTATTGTATGCTTAGGTTGTAATACATTTGGCATGTATTCTCTCCTTTAGCCACTTAACATGTTGTTGCATGCTTTTGCATTGCCATGTCACATCCTTAGCTCACATGCCTAGGATTATATTCCATTTGCATGCATGCTTGGCCTCTTGAAATGCTTGTGATAGAGGTCGAGTTTCATTGGTTTGTTCATATGCATTGCATTCCATATCAAAAATGCGTACTTGATTCTTAGGGCCATCACGCATTGAAATGCGTGATTGATGGTCCAAGAATCAAGGATCATGGCCCTTTGAGTCATAAACATGATAAGGGGCGTGATTGGTGCATGCATTGCTTGAATAGCATTGCAATGCTCTGCCTTGCCCTCTGTTGCTGTCAATTGCAGATTCTGCAGGAACTTTCTGCCAATCGGCAGTGTTTAGTGCCGACCGGCAATCCTTCCTGGGCCGATAGCTTCATCAACAGCCGATGATTACACGCCACAGCCGGTGATGATTCTACTCAGCCGGTGGTGTCTCCTAATGTCCAGGGAAGCAATTCTGAGACTTTGGCAGCCATCCAAGAGGCAATGCAGAGAAAACAGAGGCAGCCCATGCATGGCAGTGCACTTCCGAGCAAGACCCGAGCACGTGCGCATCGAACCCTTTTCCCGAGGCCCCTTTTATTGCTTTTCTTATGCTTAGTTAATTTGTTAACTAATTAGGTAATTTGTAATAATTAATTAGCTAGGATAGTTAATTCATTATTCGAATTGTATTATTCTTTTGGTCCCTCCGAGCGAGGGCGAATCTGTAATAAGTGTGGGTGAGTGTGTGCATGTCTTCCAACCCTCACTTCTTTCTCCCTTTTACTTACCTGCTTTGATGGTTAGTAATAGGACATGTTTAATTTAGCATACCTTATGCTACGCATGCGTGCATCCATACATTTGTCTTGCATGCACCAGGCTCGGTACATCATGCTAACTGCATTTGTACTTCAATTCCAAATTGAATACGTGCATCAATTGATTGCACTTGACATCCCATGTTTAGGTTAGCCGAGCCTACTCTAAATTGCATCATGTATGTGTTGCATTAGTCAATTTGACATGACCTAGGACCATGCATGTTGGCTAACTAGTTTATTATTTTGGCACGAAGTACAATGTAAGTATTTATGCTTTAACATCCTTGCATGCGTGTGAGTGTTTCCATGATAGCATGATTACCATGAGGCTAGCTGCTTATGTGATAAACTGTTTGGATGCCCGTGGGTGAAGGTTGGATTGTCTGAGTTGGAAAAACTCGTTGAAATCCGTATTTTAGCCTACTTGCGAGTAGCAAACTCCAAAACATTTTCCAAAACAAATGGATATGCAATGCTTTTTCCCAAATTAGGCAATCAAGTCTATACTTGTTTGCTGTGCGCATGACATAGTAATTCTAGGCTAATAATCGGGATAAGAACACATAACGTTTTCAAAAACGGAAATCACGGTTAGTAGAGGCCGATCTTCAGATCGGGCGAGAGGGGGTGCTCATAGCTGACCTTCCCCGATCGTACCTAAGTTCCCGAGCCGAGGCAACTTTGGTGATGACGGACATGTCGCCTTCGGCACCGAGTCAGGGTTTCTTAAATTCCCCCATAAAAAATATTTAGGTGGCGACTCTGTATCTGGCAAAGCAGTCCATGTTTGGCACTTCTTTTCAAAAATCTGTTTCTCAAAACGATTTGCCGAATTTGGACTCTTTGGTTCGGATTAAGAACCGATACACGAATCGAGTCTGAACTGTAGCGAGGGCCCCCCACGCAGGTGCATCTACAAATGGCAAGTAAACACCATAATTAAGTATCTGCCATCACGCAAGAGGGTCCGAATAAGTCTCCGAGTGTTTAAACCCTAATGCATGAGAAACGGCAAATAAACAACATAATTACGTATCTTCCATAATGCAAGAGGGTCCAAATAAGTGTCCGAGTGTTTAAACCCTAAGGCATGAGAAATGACAAATAAACACCATAATTACATATTTGCCATCATGCAAGAGTGTTCGAATCCTAATACTCGAGAAATGGTAAGTAAACACCAAAATTACATACCTGCCATCACACAAGAGGGTCCGAATAAGTGTCCAACTGTTCGAATCCTAATGCACGAGAAATGGCAAGTAAACACCGTAATTACATATCGGCTGTCATGCAAGAGGGTCCGAATAAGTGTCCGAGGGTTTAAACCCTAATGCATGAGAAATGGCAAGTAACACCATAATTACAAATCAGCCATCATGCAAGAGGGTCCGAATAAGTGTCCGAGTGTTTAAACCCTAATGCATGAGAAATGGCAAATAAACACCATAATTACATATCTACCATCATGCAAGAGGGTCCGATTAAGTGTCAGAGTGTTTAAGCCCTAATGCAAGAGAAATGGAAAGTAAACACCAAAATTACATTTCTGCCATCGTGCAAGGGGGTCGGAATAAGTGTCCGACTGTTTAAACCCTAATGCATTAGAAATGGGGAGTAAACACCATAATTACATATCTGCCATCATGCAAGAGGATCCGAATAAGTGTCCGAGTTTTCGAATACTAATGTAAAAGAAATGGAAAGTCGACACCATAATTACGTATCTGCTATCAAGCAAGAGGGTCTGAATAAGTGTCCCAGTGTTCGAATCCTAATGGTCAAGAAATGGCAAGTAAACACCATAATTACATATCTGCCATCACGCAAAGTATCCGAATAAGTGTCTGAGTGTTTAAACCCTAATGCAAGGGAAATGGCAAATAAACACCATAATTACATATGTGCCATCATAAAAAATGGTCCGAATAAGTGTCCGAGTGTTTAAACTCGAATGCATGAGAAATGGAAAATAAACACTATAATTACATATCTGCCAACATGTAAGAGGGTCCGAATAAGTGTCTGAGTGTTTAAACCGTAATGCCGTAGAAATGGCAAATAAACACCATAATCACATATGTGCAATCATGCAAAAGGGTCCGAATAAGTGTCCAGTGTTTAAACCCTAATGCATGAGAAATGGCAAATAAACACCGTAATTACATATCTGCCATCATGCAAGAGGGTCCGAATATGTGTCCGAGTGTTTAAACCCTAATGCATGAGAAATGGCAAGTAAACACTATAATTACATATCTGCCATCACGTAATCGGATTCGAATAAGTGTCCGAGTTTTCGAACCGTAACGCAAAAGAAATGGACAGTCGGCACCATAATTACATATCTGCCATCATGCAGGAGGGTCCGAATAAGTGTTCGAGTGTTCGAATCCTAATGCTAGAGAAATGGCAAGTAAACACTATAATTACATATCTGCCATCATGCAATAGGGTCTGAATAAGTGTCCGAGTGTTTAAGACCTAATGCATGAGAAATGGCAACTAAACACCATAATTACGTATCTGCCATCGTGCAAGAGGGTCGGAATAAGTGTCCGAGTGTTCGAATCCTAATGCTCGAGAAATGGCAAGTTAACACCATAATTGCATATCTGCCATCCTGCATGAGGGTCCAAATAAGTGTCCGAGTGTTTAAACCCTAATGCATGAGAAATGGCATGTAAACAACATAATTACATATCTGCCATCATGCAACAAGGTCCAATTAAGTGTCCAAGTGTTTAAACCCTAGTGAATAAGAAATGGAAAATAAACACCGTAATTAAATATCTGCCATAATGCAAGAGGGTCTGAATAAGTGTCCGAGTGTTCGAATCCTAATGCTCAAGAAATGGCAAGTAAACATCATAATTACATATCTGCCATCATGCAAGAGGGTCCGAATAAGTGTTCGTGTGTGTAAACCATAATGCATGAGAAATGGAAAATAGAAACAATAATTACATATCTGGCATCATGCAAGATGGTCTGAATAAGTGCCCGAGTGTTTAAACCCTAATGCATGAGAAATGGCAAAGAAACCCCATAATTACATATCTGCCATCATGCAAGCGGATCCGAATAAGTGTCCGAATTTTCGAATTCTATTGCGTGAGAAATGGAAAGTCGACATCATAATTACATATCTGCCATCATGCAAGAGGGTTCGTGTCATGCCCTAAACTCGCCTCTACAAGTTTGGGCATGACCACTTCAGTAACGGACACTTAACCTGTTATATTATATCATATGGGGCCTGAACGGAAGCATTAAACATCAAAATTTGACAATAGAAACAAACTCCATTGAGCTACTATTATCATGCTAGGATCATAAACTTTTAAGAGACAAATAAAATCTAAAACATACACCTGAACATCGGTTATATACATACATATATACAGGCCCAGCCCTGTAATTGGGCATAAATCAAAAACATTAGAGAACGAAGTGTTGCACACATGTCAACTTTAGGCCAACAGCTAGAGTGCAAAACCAAAGTTCGTCAAAACTTCATGAAAATAAGAGCAGCTTCTCTTAGGCTTGGACATGGAAAGGTTGACCAAAGAGGACAAGCGTCATGGCTTAGGACTGACCACTTGGTTGGTTACCTACAGAAACAGACATAACATAGGGTGAGCCAAGCTCAGTGAATAGTATGATACATAATTGCACAATTTAAACATAATACATAACAATGCATAAATAAATGCGAAGATCATGTAGTTAATCTGTTCCTGTTTTCATTTTAAATGGCCTTAGGCCCCAATCGTGAGTCATAATGGTTTTAAGCCCTTGAACACATTAACATTAAGCTTTTAAACATGATGGCATATAGCCCTTGAACATATGGCATGGAGCCCTTAAACATGGTGGCATATGGCCCTTGTGCATATGGCATGAAGCCCTTGTCAGAATGGCATAAAGCCCTTATCAGAATGGCGTTACAGCCCTTGAACATATAGATATATGAACTCAAGAGGTGTCTCACACGGATTCTAGAGGTGACTCACATTGTAGCACTCAGTTCCGTGTAGCACTTTGTTTCATATTAGATTGGCATAAGCCCTTATCAGATTGGCATTAAGCCCTTAAAACATATTGGCATTAAAGCCCTTGAAACATATCGGCATTAAAGCCCTTGAAGCATGTCGGCATTAAAGCCCTTGAAACATATATATATCTATATGAACCCAAGAGGTGTCTCACACGGATTCTAGAGGTGACTCACATCGTAGCACTTAGTTCCGTGTAGCACTTTGTTTCATTTCATAACAACTTATACAGATGGCCATGAGCCTCATAACTTTCACAGAATGGCTTTCAGCCTCATAATTTTCACATATGTGTGGACTCAAGAGGTGTCTCACATGGACTCTAGCGGTGGCTCACAATGTAGCACTTAGTTCCAAGTAGCACTTTGTTCCATACCAATAAATAGCAGGTCTTACAGACCAAACCATACATAAATGTCATACCATAAACAGAAATAAATTCATACATATGCATTATGCTTGAATCATTAACAGAAATCAGAATTCATACTTACTTATACTTAGCCTTTTAATAGCGCTGGCAAATCAATAAAAAGCATTCTTGTTAGTTCCATAAAGAAACTCTTCAACATTGTGAACTTATAGTACACTTAAACTTGTACATATGTAAGCATGTAACGTAGCTTGTAACATACTTAAGCTTGTATCGTACTTAAACTTGTAACATACTTAAGCTTGTAACGCACTTAAACTTGTAACATACTTGAACTTATAACATGCGTATACTTGTAACATACTTGGACTTGTAACATACATGAACTTATAACATACTTAAACTTGAAAACTTGTAACATTCTTGACTTATAGCATACGTAAACTTATAACAGACTTAAACTTAGAACATACGTAAACTTGTAACTTAATTATTTGAACCTCGGTATTATTACCCCTGGGTAAGGGGCCCGGGCTACGGATGTCGTGAATACTTTACATTTATGGACAACTGTTCATTAATTCAAAACGTAACATATCAGAACATAGAACATTTCTTGTTATATCATGTCATCGTAATACACTTAGCAAAGACAGAACAGTTTACATTCTAACGTGGGTTACATAATGATATTAAACCTTTGCTTTCATGTCGTAGATTCTAACCGACCTCGGGTCCATACGTAACACAACAAGATAATCTTGGACTCATACAGATATCATTGTTTAAGAATGAACATAAGCTCCATTTATTCTTTAAGAAGAACGTAACATGCTGATAAATAACAGAGGGTTAATACTTGTTGTCGATAGAACAAAAGGGTTCCAAAGTCATACCGACGTACGCAAATCTTTCCATATTCATAGAAATTCATAATGATTTTCACTTGTCATAAACGTTGATAACACTTACAAAGAACAGAGTGTTAGTGACAATAATTATCAACGATAATAAGATGTACATTTCTGTACTACTACTCACAGTGTTCAGGTGCTTGATCCGCCCCTGTAGCTGACCCTACACAATTCACATAATTCAAACATAATTCATCATAGTACAACACCATTTGTAATTTAACTTAATTCAAAATAATTATTTGAATTCCATTTCAACATTCCAAAACCGAGTTCATATCATCCATGTCCTTAATAGATTATTTCTCTAATTTTTCTTTACATGATAGCATGAATTTCAACATTTATAATAAGGTTCATTCGCAAATTCTAAACATAAGTTTCAACATTCCCAAATTCCAATTCAACTTGAACACATATACTTCAATACTTTAATTTCATTACTCTACTTTCAACTTGAGCCAATTCATTGGTTGTCATCATTAATCAACCTAGGGTTTCTAAGAAAATTAGAGGTTTTCCTCTTTTCTTAGTGAAATCGCCGAATCAACAATTATTATACGCCAATATGCTAAAAACATTCAACATCCTTTGTGAAGTAGAGTGGAAGCCCCAATTGTGCATAAACATAAAGCCATAAGTGTCCCTATCCCATAATCAACTCAAGATTCCAAAATGTCAATAAAATCCCAAAGTACCAACAAAATCACTTTGAATCATAAACATTCAAGGCTAAGAGAACCCCCTACCTCGAAATTGGAAGCAAAGAAGCTAGGTTGAATCCATCCTCTCGAAAATTCCAAAATCTAATCGGTTGGAAAAGTTGATCTTCACTTCTTGTTCACCCTTGATGCACGATCCATGGTGGATTGTTGGTAAAAATAGATGAAATCAAAGGTTTGAGAGTTAGGGTTTCGGACTTAGGAAAAGAGGAAGGAAGAGGGAGGAAGAAAGATATAAGAAATGATCTAAAATCCCGTTTTTAAAGCTGCTGCCCCGAAAAACCCGCTCGAGCGTCCCTATTCCCGCTAGAGCGGACCTGTTCTCAGCACAGATTCCAAAACGTCAAACAGGTGTAACCCTCCCATCCGGACTCCGTTTTAGGTCGTTCTTGTGTCCAAATTGAAGCCCCAAAAATAAAATTTCCAATGGTTCTAACCTCACATCCAAATTCCAAGTGTGGAAAAAGAAAAGGGCAAAAGAGTGACGGTTGGTCGTAAACGAATTATTCAAATTAAAGTTTTTGATCCAATCTTACTTTACCATCATAATAACATCTCAATCAATAACCC
Organism: Camellia sinensis; assembly: GCF_055761805.1. NCBI lineage: Eukaryota > Viridiplantae > Streptophyta > Magnoliopsida > Ericales > Theaceae > Camellia > Camellia sinensis. The sequence goes on along the minus strand of NW_028129474.1, from coordinate 9,453,429 downwards.
AAAATAAGGTAAGAACATTCCAAACACACTAAGAAGAACATCAAAAATGAGTCCACATGTCTCAGAATCAAACTTAACCAGGCGACCCGCTCGAGCGCCCACTTATACGCTCGAGCGGAAAATCACCTCTCCCAGAATTTCAGTCTGCCTGCAAAATTACTGGAAATCCCAAAAGTATGCTCGAGCGCCAACTACTTCGCTCGAGCAGAGGGAAAAATTTCAGATTGTTTGGTAAAGGTCACCAATTCCAATTTCAAAGACATAACTCAACGGATAGTTCTTTAATTCCAATAGCAAAAACATTAAACCCTAATTAAATAAGGATAACTTTCTATACGCACTTTGGGGTCGTTACATTCTCCCCACCTTAAGAAGTTTGGTCCTCCAAACTTGATTCACCTTGTTATAAGTTTAGTTCCGTCCTGGACATATAACATTTCTTAATCGTTTCATCAACTATCAAACATAATTCAAACTTTTTAAGTTCATAAGTAACCCCCATTATCACAATTCCACAAAGGTATATGCTTCTTACAACAATTAGACCCATAATAGCGATTAAGTGCCAAATCAACGACTTCGGGGCACTTTGCTCATTATCTGTATTAGACTTATCAGTGTAAATCAAGTCTCTAACAGGCTTCAAATACCAACTTAAATCTCATATCAACGAATTACATGTTCAGGGTAGAGTGTTAGGAAAATCAAATACAGATCGAACCTTAATGGTCATATTTCCCAAATTTACAGTAAGATAATAATCAGTTAAGATCCATAATGGCTTAGAAGATCTCAAAGTTAACATTATGACATACATAATACATTTACCATAAAGTTCTTATATTCTTGTTCCATATGTAGTAAATGTTCCTATCATGGAAAAAAATATTTTCCAATAATATGTAATACATAAAGTTCTTCAAACCCTTCATTCGTACATACAATACGTTGTTCAGAGATATTACTCAGAAACTTATCAAGTCTTTCAAAGATATCGGATGATGGAATAATTCTCAATAGCATTAAACTTATTTAAACTTTGACAGAACAATCTCCGATTCAACTTATAACAGATAGGGCAGAATAGCTTGAAGCTCAACATAGAGCTTTCATCAAGTATGCAACAATAAATTATCAAATGAAGGACTCATTCATGCATAGCAAAATATTTCTTTCAGAAATCTTGTCATATCTTGAACATTCGGAGCTTCGTAGCGTATCTAGTCATTTTGGAAAATTATCCAGAAAGCTTATCATGTCATAAGCATGTCGGAAGTTCATAACATTTTGATCACTTCAGAAAATACTTACTACTTAAAAACATGTGATCACAAATCATCCTTATAGTATCAAAACAAAGAACATACAGTTTCGTAACTTCTCGTAACATATTAGACACTTGGTTATGTCGTCATAAGTTCAAATTGACTAGTTAGTCATAAACTTTACTTAACCCTTTTTTAAATACAGAATAGGGATTAGTTTAACAATTTTCATTAAAATACAGAAACAAACTTCCAATTTTTGTCGTAACTTATCAGTTTTTTTTTTTTTGTTTATTATTATTATTATTTTTTTTACCGGTATCATATGGGCAGACTCATCATATAGGGGGGTTCTTCATATTATTCGACCATCAAATACTTCCGTGCACAATCCCAAAGAGAATCACTATATGTATAACTTTTTATCATAGCCAGTCCTTTTCAACACATTACAAAGTATCATGCAGAACTTATTTTAGCAACTATTAACTCACAATAACCTCTCGAACTCGGGAGGATGTGGCTATGTTACAGAAAGTACACATCGCACGTATTATCTTATGTACGCACTAAATCATGTAAGTAAGTCATCTAAACAGATGCTTCGCAGATATCTATCAATTTTATAGTCACAATTAATAACACACATTTCACTTAGTCGTAGGCATATAACTTGTCTTACCGTTCAGTGTGAATTCTTACCACGCTTCCGCTGCGCAACTTTATTGATTTAATCCCATCTGCAGGTCTTACCATGTTCTGCATAGCAATTAATCACAATATATACAGGAAATGTATAACAGACATGAATAATAACCATTGCGGTTAGCGTCATTACATATACCATTATCGTTGCTATCAATTCCTTTCATATGCACTAAGGATGTCATGCATAATGCCTAAGTCTTTTCTAGACATCCTAAAGCTCAATGGATCCGTGTGTGAGATAGCAACTCATGCTCTGATACCACTTGTCACGCCCTAAACTCGCCCCTAGAAGTTTGGGCATGACCACTTCAGTAACGGACACTTAACCTGTTATATTATATCATATGGGGCCTGAACGGAAGCATTAAACATCAAAATTTGACAATAGAAACAAACTCCATTGAGCTACTATTATCATGCCAGGATCATAAACTTTTAAGAGACAAATAAAATCTAAAACATACACCTGAACATCGGTTATATACATACATATATACAGGCCCAGCCCTGTAATTGGGCATAAATCAAAAACATTAGAGAACGAAGTGTTGCACACATGTCAACTTTAGGCCAACAACTAGAGTGCAAAACCAAAGTTCATCAAAACTTCATGAAAATAAGAGCAGCTTCTCTTAGGCTTGGACATGGAAAGGTTGACCAAAGAGGACAAGCGTCATGGCTTGGGACTGACCACTTGGTTGGTTACCTACAGAAACAGACATAACATAGGGTGAGCCAAGCTCAGTGAATAGTATGATACATAATTGCACAATTTAAACATAATACATAACAGTGCATAAATAAATGCGAAGATCATGTAGTTAATCTGTTCCTGTTTTCATTTTAAATGGCCTTAGGCCCCAATCGTGAGTCATAATGGTTTTAAGCCCTTGAACACATTAACATTAAGCTTTTAAACATGATGGCATATAGCCCTTGAACATATGGCATGGAGCCCTTAAACATGGTGGCATATAGCCCTTGTACATATGGCATGAAGCCCTTGTCAGAATGGCATAAAGCCCTTATCAGAATGGCATTACAGCCCTTGAACATATAGATATATGAACTCAAGAGGTGTCTCACACGGATTCTAGAGGTGACTCACATTGTAGCACTTAGTTCCGTGTAGCACTTTGTTTCATATTAGATTGGCATAAGCCCTTATCAGATTGGCATTAAGCCCTTAAAACATATTGGCATTAAAGCCCTTGAAACATATCGGCATTAAAGCCCTTGAAGCATGTCGGCATTAAAGCCCTTGAAACATATATATATCTATATGAACCCAAGAGGTGTCTCACACGGATTCTAGAGGTGACTCACATCGTAGCACTTAGTTCCGTGTAGCACTTTGTTTCATTTCATAACAACTTATACAGATGGCCATGAGCCTCATAACTTTCACAGAATGGCTTTCAACCTCATAATTTTCACATATGTATGGACTCAAGAGGTGTCTCACATGGACTCTAGCGGTGGCTCACAATGTAGCACTTAGTTCCAAGTAGCACTTTGTTCCATACCAATAAATAGCAGGTCTTACAGACCAAACCATACATAAATGTCATACCATAAATGGAAATAAATTCATACATATGCATTATGCTTGAATCATTAACAGAAATCAGAATTCATACTTACTTATACTTAGCCTTTTAATAGCGCTGGCAAATCAATAAAAAGCATTCTTGTTAGTTCCATAAAGAAATTCCTCAACATTGTGAACTTATAGTACACTTGAACTTGTACATATGTAAGCATGTAACGTAGCTTGTAACATACTTAAGCTTGTATCGTACTTAAACTTGTAACATACTTAAGCTTGTAACGCACTTAAACTTGTAACATACTTGAACTTATAACATGCGTATACTTGTAACATACTTGAATTTATAACATACATGGACTTATAACATACTTGGACTTGTAACATACATGAACTTATAACATACTTAAACTTGAAAACTTGTAACATTCTTGACTTATAGCATACGTAAACTTATAACAGACTTAAACTTAGAACATACGTAAACTTGTAACTTAATTATTTGAACCACGGTATTATTACCCCTGGGTAAGGGGCCTGGGCTACGGATGTCATGAATACTTTACATTTATGGACAACTGTTCATTAATTCAAAACGTAACATATCAGAACATAGAACATTTCTTGTTATATCATGTCATCGTAATACACTTAGCAAAGACAGAACAGTTTACATTCTAACGTGGGTTCCATAATGATATTAAACCTTTGCTTTCATGTCGTAGATTCTAACCGACCTCGGGTCCATACGTAACACAACAAGATAATCTTGGACTCATACAGGTATCATTGTTTAATAATGAACATAAGCTCCATTTATTCTTTAAGAAGAACGTAACATGCTGATAAATAACAGAGGGTTAATACTTGTTATTGACAGAACAAAAGCGTTCCAAAGTCATACCGACGTACGCAAATCTTTCCATATTCATAGAAATTCATATTGATTTTCACTTGTCATAAACGTTGATAACACTTACAAAGAACAGAGTGTTAGTGACAATAATTATCAACGATAATAAGATGTACATTTCTGTACTACTACTCACAGTGTTCAGGTGCTTGATCCGCCCCTGTAGCTGACCCTACACAATTCACATAATTCAAACATAATTCATCATAGTACAACACCATTTGTAATTTAACTTAATTCAAAATAAATATTTGAATTCCATTTCAACATTCCAAAACCTGAGTTCATACCATCCATGTCCTTAATAGATTATTTCTCTAATTTTCCTTTACATGATAGCATGAATTTCAACATTTATAATAAGGTTCATTCGCAAATTCTAAACATAAGTTTCAACATTCCTAAATTCCAATTCAACTTGAACACATATACTTCAATACTTTAATTTCATTACTCTACTTTCAACTTGAGCCAATTCATTGGTTGTCATCGTTAATCAACCTAGGGTTTCCAAGAAAATTGGGGGTTTTCCTCTTTTCTTAGTGAAATCGCCGAATCAACAATTACTATATGCCAATATGCTAAAAACATTCAACATCCTTTGTGAAGTAGAGTGGAAGCCCCAATTGTGCATAAACATAAAGCCATAAGTGTCCCTATCCCATAATCAACTCAAGATTCCAAAATGTCAATAAAATCCCAAAGTACCAACAAAATCACTTTGAATCATAAACATTCAAGGCTAAGAGAACCCCCTACCTCGAAATTGGAAGCAAAGAAGCTAGGTTGAATGCATCCTCTCGAAATCCCAAAATCTAATCGGTTCGAAAAGTTGATCTTCACTTCTTCTTCACCCTTGATGCACGATCCATGGTGGATTGTTGGTAAAAATAGATGAAATCAAAGGTTTGAGAGTTAGGGTTTCGGACTTAGGCAAAGAGGAAGGAAGAGGGAGGAAGAAAGATATAAGGAATGATCTAAAATCCCGTTTTTAAAGCTGCTGCCCCAAAAAACCCGCTAGAGCGTCCCTATTCCTGCTCGAGCGGACCTGTTCTCAGCACAGATTCCAAAACTTCAAACAGGGGTAACCCTCCCATCCGGACTCCGTTTTAGGTCGTTCTTGTGTCCAAATTGAAGCCCCGAAAATAAAATTTCCAACGGTTCTAACCTCACATCCAAATTACAAGTGTGGAAAAAGAAAAGGGCAAAAGAGTGACGGTTGGTCGTAAACGAATTATTCAAATTAAAGTTTTTGATCCAATCTTACTTTACCATCATAATAACATCTCAATCAATAACCCAAAATAAAGTAGGAACATTCCAAACACACTAAGAAGAACATCAAAAATGAGTCCACATGTCTCAGAATCAAACTTAACCAGGCGACCCGCTCGAGCGCCCACTTATACGCTCGAGCAGAAAATCACCTCTCCCAGAATTTCAGTCTGCCTGCAAAATTACTGGAAATCCCAAAAGTACGCTCGAGCGCCAACTACTTCGCTCGAGCGGAGGGAAAAATTTCAGATTTTTTGCTAAAGGTCACCAATTCCAATTTCAAAGACATAACTCAACGGATAGTTCTTTAATTCCAATAGCAAACACATTAACCCCTAATTAAATAAGGATAACTTTCTATACGCACTTTGGGGTCGTTACAGTTCGAATAAGTGTCCGAGTGTTCGAATACTAATACTCGAGATATGGAAAGTAAACACCATAATTACATTTCTGCCATCATGCAAGAGGGTCCGAATAAGTCCAGGCTGTTCGAATCCTAATGCAAGAGAAATGGCAAGTAAACACCATAATTACATTTTTGCCATCATACAAGAGGGTCAGAATAAGTGACCGAGTGTTTGAACCCAAATGCGTGAGAAATGGCAAGTGAACACCATAATTACATATCTGCCATCATGCAAGAGGGTCCGAATATGTGTCCGAGTGTTTAATCCCTAATGCTTGAAAATGGAAAATAAACACCGTAATTACATATCTTCCATCATGCAAGTGGGTCCGAATAAGTGTACGAGTGTTGAAACCCTAATGCATGAGAAATGGCAAGTAAACACCACAATTACATATCTTCCATTATACAAGAGGATCTGAATAAGTGTCTGACTATTTAAACCTTAATTCATGAGAAATGGCCAGTAAACACCATAATTACATATCTGCCATCACGCAAGGGGATCCAAATAAGTGTCCGATTTTTCGAATCCTAATGCAAAAGCAATGGAAAGTCGACACCATAATTACATATCTGCCATCATGTAAGAGGGTCAGAATATGTGTCCAAGTGTTTAAACCCTAATGCTTGAGAAATGGCAAGTGAACACCATAATTACAAATCTGCCATCATGCAAGAGGGTCCGAATAAGTGTCCGAGTGTTGAAACCCTAATGCATGAGAAATGGCAAGTAAACACCACAATTACATATCTGCCATCATGTAGGAGGGTCTGAGTAAGTGTCCAACTGTTTGTATCCTAATGGATGAGAAATGGCAAGTAAACACCATAATTACATATCTGCCATCACGGGAGGGGATCCAAATAAGTATCCGAGTTTTCAAATCCTAATGCAAAAGAAATGGAAAGTCGACACCATAGTTACATATCTGCCATCATACAAGAGGGTCCGAATAAGTGTCCGAGTGTTCGAATCCTAACGCTCAAGAAATGGCAAGTAAACACCATAATTACATATCTGCCATCATACAAGAGGGTCCGAATAAGTGTCTGACTGTTCGAATCCTAATGCTCGAGAAATGGCAATTAAACACCATAATTACGTTTCTGCCATCATGGAAGAGGGTCTGAATAAGTGTCCGACTGTTTCAACCCTAATGCATGTGAAATGGCAAGTAAACACCATAATTACATATATGCTCTCACGCAAGAGGGTCCGAATAAGTGTCCAAGTGTTCGAATCCTAATGCACGAGAAATGGCAAGTAAACACTATAATTACATATCTGCCATCACGCAAGAGTGTCTGAATAAGTGTCTGAGTGTTTAAACCCTACTGCATGAGAAATCGCAAGTAAACAACATAATTACATATCTGCCATCATGCATGAGGGTCCAAATAAGTGTCAGAGTGTTCGAATCGTAATGCTCGAGAAATGGCAAGTAAACACCATAATTACATATCTGCCATCATACAAGAGGGTCCGAATAATTGTCCGAGTGCTTAAACCCTAATGCATGAGAAATGGCAATTAAACACCATAATTACATATCTGCCATCATTCAAGAGGGTCTGAATAAGTTTCCGACAGTTTAAACCGCAATGCATGAGAAATGGCAAGTAGACACCATAACTACATGTCTGCTCTCACGCAAGGGGTCCGAATCAGTGTCTGATTGTTTGAATCCTAATGCCCGAGAAATGGCAAGTAAACACTATAATTACATATCTGCCATCACGCAATAGGGTCTGATTGAGTGTCCGAGTGTTTAAACCCTAATGCATGAGAAATGGCAACTAAACACCATAATTACGTATCTGCCATCGTGCAAGAGGGTCCGAATGAGTGTCAGAGTGTTCAAATCCTAATGCTCGAGAAATGGCAAGTAAACACCACAATTACATATCTTCCATCATGCAAGAGGGTCCGAATAAGTGTCCGAGTGTTTAAACCCTAATACATGGGAAATGGCAAGTAAACAACATAATTACATATCTGCCACCATGCAACAAGGTCCAAATAAGTGTCCGAATGTTTAAACCCTAATGAATGAGAAATAGCCAATAAACACCATAATTAAATATCTGCCATCATGCAAGAGGGTCCGAATAAGTGTTCGAGTGTTCGAATCCTGATGCTCGAGAAATGGCAAGTAAACACCATAATTACATATCTGCCATCATGCAAGAGGGTCCGAATAACTGTTCAAGTCTGTAAACCCTAATGCGTGAGAAATGCCAAATAAAAATAGTAATTACATATCTGCCATCATGCAAGAGGGTCTGAATAATTGCCCGAGTGTTTAAACCCTAATGCATGAGAAATGGCAAAGAAACACCATAATTACATATCTGCCATCTTGCAAGCGAATCCGAATAACTGTCAGAATTTTTGAATCCTATTGCGCAAGAAATGGAAAGTCGATGCTATAATTACATATCTGCCCTCATGCAAGAGGGTCCGAACAAGTCCAGGCTGTTCGAATCCTAATGCAAGAGAAATGGAAAGTAAACACCATAATTACATTTTTGCCATCATGCAAGAGGGTCAGAATAAGTCACTGAATGTTTAAACCCAAATGCATGAGAAATGGCAAGTGAACACCATAATTACATATCTGCCATCATGCAAGAGGGGCCGAATATGTGTCCGAGTGTTTAAACCCTAATGCTTGAGAAATGGCAAATAAACACTGTAATTACATGTCTGCCATCATGCAAGTGGATCCGAATAAGTGTCCGAGTGTTGAAACCCGAATGCATGAGAAATGGCAAGTAAACACCACAATTACATATCTGCCATTAGGCAAGAGGGTCTGAATAAGTGTCCGGCTGTTTAAACCCTCGTGGATGAGAAAAGGCAAGTAAACTCCATAATTACATATCTGCCATCATGCAAGGGGATCCAAATAAGTGTCCGAGTTTTCGAATGCTAATGCAAAAGAAATGGAAAGTCGACACCATAATTACATATCTGCCATCATGCAAGAAGGTCCGAATAAGTGTCCGAGTGTTCGAATCCTAATGCTCGAGAAATGGCAACTAAACACCATAATTACATATCTGCCATCACACAAGAGGATCCGAATAAGTGTCCGAGTTTTCGAATCCTAATGCAAAAGAAATGGAATGTCTACACCATAATTCCATGTCTGCCATCCTGCAAGAGGGTCAGAATAAGTGTCCAAGTGTTTAAACCCTAATGCATGAGAAATGGAAAGTGAACACCATAATTACATATCTGCCATCATGCAAGAGGGTCCGAATAAGTGTCTGAGTGTTGAAACCCTAATGCAAGAGAAATGGCGAGTAAACACCACAATTACATATCTGCAATCATGCAAGAGGGTCTGAATAAGTGTCCGACTGTTTAAACCCTAATGCATGAGAAATGGCAAGTAAACACCATAATTACATATCTGCCATCACATAAGGGGATCCAAATCAGTGTTCGAGTTTTCGAATCGTAATGCAAAAGAAATGGAAAGTCGACACCATAGTTACATATCTGCCATCATGCAAGAGGGTCCGAATAAGTGTCTGAGTGTTCGAATCCTAATGCTCGAGAAATGGCAATTAAACACCAAAATTACATATCTGCCATCATGGAAGAGGGTCTGAATAAGTGTCCGACTGTATAAACCCTAATGCAAGTGAAATGGCAAGTAAACCCCATAATTACATATATGCTCTCACGCAAGGGGTACGAATAAGTGTCTGAGTGCTCAAATCCAAATGCTCGAGAAATAGCAAGTAAACACTATAATTACAGATCTGCCATCACCCAAGAGGGTCCGAATAAGTGTCCGAGTGTTTAAACCCTAATGCATGAGAAATGGCAAGTAAACAACATAATTACATATCTGCCATCATGCAAGAGGGTCCAAATAAGTGTCTGAGTGTTCGAATCGTAATGCTCGAGAAATGGCACGTAAACACCATAATTACATACCTGCCATCATACAAGAGGGTCCGAATAAGTGTCCAAGGGTTTAAACCCTAAAGCACAAGAAATGGCAAGTGAATAGCACAATTCCATATCTGCCACCATGCAAGAGGGTCCGAATAAGTGTCCGAGTGTTTAGACCCTAATACTTGAGAAATGGCAAATGAAAACCATAATTACTTATCTGCCATCATGTAAGAGGGTCTGAATAAGTGCCCGAGTGTTTAAACCCTAATGCGTGAGAAATGGCAAATAAAAACACCATAAATACATATCTACCATCATGCAAGCGGATCCAAATAAGTGTGCGAATTTTCGAATCCTAATGCGCAGGAAATGGAAAGTCGACACCGTAGTTACGTATCTATAGTCATGCAAGAGGGTCCGAATAACTGTCCGAGTGTTCGAATCCTAATGCTCAAGAAATGGCAAGTAAACACCATACTTACATATCTGCCATCATGCAAGAGGGTCTGAATAATTGCCAGAGTGTTTAAACCCTAATGCATGAGAAATGGCAATTAAACACCATAATTACATATCTGCCATCATGCAAGAGGGTCCGAATAAGTGTCCGAGTGTTTAAACCCTAATGCATGAGAAATGGTAATTAAACACCATAATTACATATCTACCATCATGCAAGAGGGTCTGAATAAGTGTCCGACTGTTTAAACCCTAATGCATGTGAAATGTCAAATAAACACCATAATTACATATCTGCTCTCACACAAGACGGTCCGAATAAGTGTCCGAGTGTTCGAATCGTAATGCTCGAGAAATGGCAAGTAAACACTATAATTACATATCTGCCACCATGCAAGAAGGTCTGAATAAGTGTCCGAGTGTTTAAACCCTAATGCATGAGAAATGGCAAGTAAACACCATAATTACGTATCTGCCATCAAGCAAGAGGGTCCGAATAAGTGTCTGATTGTTCGAATCCTAATGCTCGAAAAATGGCAAGTAAACACCACAATTACATATCTGCCATCTAGCTAGGGTGTCCGAATAAGAGTCCAACTGTTTAAACCCTAATGCAAGAGAAATGGCAAATAAACAACATAATTACATATCTGCCATCATGCAAGAGGGTCCGAATAAGTGTCTGAGTGTTCGAATCCTAATGCTCGAGAAATGACAATTAAACACCATAATTACATATCTGCCATCATGGAAGAGGGTCTGAATAAGTGTCCGACTGTTTAAACCCTAATGCATGTGAAATGCAAGCAAACACCATAATTACGTATCTGCTCTCACACAAGAGGGTCCGAATAAGTGTCCGTGTGCTCGAATCGTAATGCTCGAGAAATGGCAAGTAAACACTATAATTACATATTGGCCTTCACGCAAGAGGGTCCGAATAAGTGTCCGAGTGTTTAAACCCTAATGCATGAGAAATGGTAGGTCGACACCATAATTACATATCTGCCATCATGCAAGAGGGACCAAATAAGTGTCCGAGTCTTCGAATCGTAATGCTCGAGAAATGGCATGTAAACACCATAATTACATATCAGCCATCATACAAGAGGGTCCGAATAAGTGTCCGAGAGTTTAAACCCTAATGCATGAGAAATGGTAATTAAACACCATAATTACATATCAGCCATCATTCAAGAGGGTCTAAATAAGTGTCCGACTGTTTAAACCCTAATGCATGAGAAATGGCAAGTAAACACCATAATTACATATCTGCTATCACGCAAGAGGGTCCGAATAAGTGTCTAAGTGCTCGAATCCTGATGTTCGAGAAATGGCAAGTAAACACTATATTTACATATCTGCTATCATGCAATGGGGTCTGAATAAGTGTCCGAGTGTTTAAACCCTAATGCATGAGAAATGGAAACTAAACACCATAATTACGTATCTGCCATCGTGCAAGAGGGCCGAAGAAGTGATAGAGTGTTCGAATCCTAATGCTCGAGAAAAGGCAAGTAAACACCATAATTACATATCTTCGATCATGCAAGAGGGTCCGAATAGGTGTTCGAATGTTTAAACCCTAATGCATGAGAAATGGCAAGTAAACAACATAATTACATATCTGCCATCATGGAACATGGTCCAAATAAGTGTCCGAGTGTTTAAACCCTAACGAATGGGAAATGGCAAATAAACACCGTAATTAAATATCTGCCATCATGCAAGAGGGTCCGAAAAAGTGTCCGAGTGTTCGAATCCTAATGCTAGAGAAACGGCAGGTAAACACCATAATTACATATCTACCATCATGCAAGAGGGTCCGAATAAGTATTCGAGGCTGTAAACCCTAATGCCTGAGAAATGGCAAATAAAAACCGTAATTACATATCTGCCATCATGCAGGAGGGTCCGAATAAGTGTCCGAGTGTATAAACCCTAATACTTGAGAAATGGCGAATAAAAACCATAATTACATATCTGCCATCATGCAAGAGGGTCTGAATAAGTGCCCGAGTGTTTAAACCCTAATGCGTGAGAAATGGCAAGTAAACACCATAATTACATATCTGCCATCATGCAAGCGGATCCGAATAAGTGTCCGAATTTTCGAATCCTAATGCGCAAGAAATGGAAACTCGACACCGTAATTACGTATCTGCCATCATACAAGAGGGTCCGAATAACTGTCCGAGTGTTCGAGGCCTAATGCTCGAGAAATGGCAAGTAAACACGATACTTACATATCTGCCATCATCCAAGAGGGTCCGAATAAATGTCTGTGTGTTTAAACCCTAATGCAAGCGGATCCGAATAAGTGTCCGAATTTTCGAATCCTAATGCGCAAGAAATGGAAACTCGACACCGTAATTACGTATCTGCCATCATACAAGAGGGTCCGAATAACTGTCTGAGTGTTCGAAGCCTAATGCTCGAGAAATGACAAATAAACACCGTAATTACATATCTGCCATCATGCAAGAGGGTCCGAATAAGTGTCCGACTGTTTAAACCCTAATGCATATGAAATGCAAGCAAATACCATAATTACATATCTGCTCTCACACAAGAGGGTCCCAATAAGTGTCCGAGTGTTCGAATCGTAATGTTCGAGAAATGGCAAGTAAACACTATAATTATATATCTGCCATCACGCAAGAGGGTCCGAATAAGTGTCCGAGTGTTTAAACCCTAATGCATGTGAAATGGCAAGTCGACACCATAATTACATATCTGCCTTCATGCAAGAGAGTCCAAATAAATGTCCGAGTGTTTGAATTGTAATGCTCGAGAAATGGCAAGTAAACACCATAATTACATATCTGCCATCATACAAGAGGGTCCGAATAAGTGTCCGAGTGTTTGAACCCTAATGCATGAGAAATGGCAATTACACACCATAATTACATATCTGCCATCATTCAAGAGTGTCTGAATAAGTGTCCGCCTGTTTAAACCCTAATGCGTGAGAAATGGCAAGTAAACACCATAATTACATATCTGCTCTCACGCAAGAGGGTCCGAATAAGTGTCTGAGTGTTTAAATCCTAATGGTCGAGAAATGGCAAGTAAACACTATAATTACATATCTGCCATAATGCAATAGGGTCTGAACAAGTGTCCGAGTGTTTAAACCATAATGCATGAGAAATGGCAACTAAACCCCATAATTATGTATCTGCCAGCATGCAAGTGGGCCGAATAAGTGTCAGAGTGTTCGAATCCTAATGCTCGAGAAATGGCAAGTAAACACCATAATTACATATCTTTCATCACGCAAGAGGGTCTGAATAAGTGTCCGAGTGTTTAAACCCTAATGCATGAGAAATGGCAAGTAAACAACATAATTACATATCTGCCATCATGCAACAAGCTCCAAATAAGTGTCCGAGTGTTTAAACCCTAATGAATGAGAAATGGCAAATAAACACTGTAATTAAATATCAGCCATCATGCTAGAGGGTCCAAATAAGTGTCCGAGTGTTCGAATCCTAATGCTAGAGAAACGGCATGTAAACACCACAATTACATATCTACCATCATGCAAGAGGGTCCAAATAAGTGTTCGAGGCTGTAAAACCCTAATGCATGAGAAATGGCAAATAAAAACCGTAATAACATATCTGCCATCATGCAAGAGGGTCCGAATAAGTGTACGAGTGTTTAAACCCTAATACTTGAGAAATGGCAAATAAAAACCATAATTACATATCTGCCATCATGCAAGAGGGTCTAAATAAGTGCCCGAGTGTTTAAACCCTAATGCTTGAGAAATGGCAAGTAAACACCATAATTACATATCTGCCATCATGCAAGCGGATCCGAATAAGTGTCCGAATTTTCGAATCCTAATGCGCAAGAAATGGAAAGTCGACACCGTAATTACGTATCTGCCATCATGCAAGAGGGTCCGAATAAGTGTCCGAGTGTTCGAAGCCTAATGCTCGAGAAATGGCAAGTAATCACCATACTTACATATCTGCCATTATGCAAGAGGGTCCGAATAAATGTCTGAGTGTTTAAACCCTAATGCAAGAGAAATGGGCAATAAACCCCATAATTACATATCTGCCATCATGCAAGATGGTCCGAATAAGTGTCCGACTGTTTAAACCCTAAAGCATATGAAATGCAAGCAAACACCATAATTACATATCTGCTCTCACACAAGAGGGTCCGAATAAGTGTCCGAGTGTTCGAATCGTAATGCTCGAGAAATGGCAAGTAAACACTATAATTACATATCTGCCATCACGCAAGAGGGTCCGAATAAGTGTCCGAGTGTTTACACCCTAATGCATGAGAAATGGCCAGTCGACACCATAATTACATATCTGCCATCATTCAAGAGGGTCCAAATAAGTGTCCGAGTGTTCGAATCGTAATGCTCTAGAAATGGCAAGTAAACACCATAATTACATATCTGCCATCATACGAGAGGGTCCGAACAAGTGTCCAAGTGTTTGAACCCTAGTGCATGAGAAATGGCAATTACACACCATAATTACATATCTGCCATCATTCAAGATTGTCTGAATAAGTGTCCAAATGTTTAAACCCTAATGCATGAGAAATGGCAAGTAAACACCATAATTACATATCTGCTCTCACGCAAGAGCGTCCGAATAAGTGTCTGAGTGTTCGAATCCAAATGGTCGAGAAATGGCAAGTAAACACTATAATTACATATCTGTCATCATGCAATAGGGTCTGAATAACTGTCCGAGTGTTTAAACCCTAATGCATGAGAAATGGCAACTAAACACCAGAATTACGTATCTGCCATCGTGCAAGAGGGTTCGAATAAGTGTCAGAGTGTTCGAATCCTAATGCTCGAGAAATCGCAAGTAAACACCACAATTACATATCTTCCAAAATGCAAGACGGTCCGAATAAGTGTCCGAGTGTTTAAACCCTATTGCATGAGAAATGGCAAGTAAACCATAATTACACATCTGCCATCATGCAATAAGGTCCAAATAAGTGTCCGATTGTTTAAACCCTAATGAATGAGAAACGGCAAGTAAACACCATAATTACATATCTGCCATCATTCAAGTGGGTCCGAATAAGTGTTCGAGGCTGTAAACCCTAAAGCATGAGAAATGGAAAATAAAAACCATAATCACATATCTGCCATCATGCAAGGGCGTCTGAAAAGGTGCCCGAGTGTTTAAACCCTAATGCATGAGAAATGGTAAAGAAACACCATAATTACATATCTGCCATCATGCAAGCGAATCTGAACAAGTGTCCGAATTTTCGAATCCTATTGCGCAAGAAATGGAAAGTCGACACCATAATTACATATCTGCCATAATGCAAGAGGGTCCAAATAAGTGTCTGAGTGTTCGAATCGTAATGCTCAAGAAATGGCAAGTAAACACAATAATTACATATCTGCCATCATACAAGAGGGTCCGAATAAGTGTCCGAGTGTTTAAACCCCAATGCAGGAGAAATGGCAATTAAACACCATTCTTACATATCTGTCATCATTCAAGAGGGTCTGAATAAGTGTCCAGCTATTTAAACCCTAATGGATGAGAAATGGCAAGTAAACACCATAATTCCATATCTGCTCTCACGCAAGAGGGTCTGAACAAGTGTCTGAGTGTTCGAATCCTAATGCTCGAGAAATGGAAAGTAAACACTATAATTAAAATATCTGCCTTCATGCAATAGGGTCTGGATAAATGTCCAAGTGTTTAAACCCTAATGCATAAGAAATGGCAACTAAACACCATAATTACGTATCTGCCATCGTGCAAGAGGGTCTGAATAAGTGTCCGAGTGTTCTAATCCTAATGCTCGAAAAATGGCAAGCAAACACCATAATTACATATCTGCCATCATGCAAGAGGTTCTGAATAAGTGTCCGACTGTTTAAACCCTAATGCATGAGAAATGACAAGTAAACAACATAATTACATATCTGCCACCATGCAACAAGGTCCAAATAAGTGTCAGAGTGTTTAAACCCTAATGAATGAGAAATGGAAAATAAACCCCATAATTAAATATCTGCCACATGCCAGAGGGTCCGAATAAGTGTCCGAGTGTTCGAATCCTAATGATTGAGAAATGGCGAGAAAACACCATAATTATATATCTGCCATCATGCAAGAGGGTCCGAATAAGTGTTCGAGTGTGTAAACCCTAAAGCATGAGAAATGGCAAATAAAAATCGTAATTACATATCTGCCATCATGCAAGAGGGTTTGAATAAGTGCCCGAGTGTTTAAACCCTAATGCATGAGAAATGGCAAAGAAACACCATAATTACATATCTGCCATCATGGAAGCGAATCCGAATAAGTGTCTGGATTTTCGAATCCTATTGCGCAAGAAATGGAATGTCAACACCATAATTACATATCTGCCATCATGCAAGAGGGTTCGAATAAGTGTCCGAGTGTTCGAATCCTAATACTCGAGAAATGGAAAGTAAACTCCATAATTACATATCTGCAATCATACAAGTGGGTCTGAATAAGTGTCCGAGTATTTAAACCCAAATGCATGAGAAATGGCAAATAAACACCATAAATACATATCTGCCATCATGCAAGAGGGCCCAAATAAGTGTCCGACTGTTTAAACCCTAATGCATATGAAATGCAAGCAAACACCATAATTACATATCTGCAATCATACATGAGAAATGGCTAGTAAACACCATACCATCATGCAAGCGGATCCGAATAAGTGTCCGAATTTTCAAATCCTAATGCGCAAGCAATGGAAAGTCGACACTGTAATTACGTATCTGCCATCATGCAAGAGGGTCTGAATAAGTGTCCAAGTGTTCGAAGCCTAATGCTCGAGAAATGGCAAGTAAACACCATACTTACATATCTACCATCTTGCAAGAAGGCCCGAATAAATGTCTGAGTATTTAAACCCTAATGCATGAGAAATGGAAAATAAACACCATAATTACAAATCTGCCATCATGCAAGAGGGCCCAAATAAGTGTCCGACTGTTTAAACCCTAATGCATATGAAATGCAAGCAAACACCACAATTACATATCTGCTCTAACACAGGAGGGTCCGAATAAGTGTCCGAGTGTTCGAATCGTAATGCTGGAGAAATGGCAAGTAAACACTATAATTACGTATCTGCCATCACGCAAAAGGGTCCGAATAAGTGTCCGAGTGTTTAAACCCTAATGCATGAGAATTGGCAAGTTGACACCATAATTACATATCTGCCATCATGCAAGAGGGTCCAAATAAGTGTCCGAGTGTTCGAATCGTAATGCTCGAGAGATGGCAAGTAAACACCATAATTACATATCTGCCATCATACAAGAGGGTCCGAATAAGTGTTCGACTGTTTAAGCCCTAATGCATGAGAAATGGCAAGTAAACACCATAATTACATATCTGCTCTCACGCAAGAGCGTCCGAATAAGTGTCTGAGTGTTCGAATCCTAATGCTCGAGAAATGGCAAGTAAACACTATCATTACATATCTGCCATCATGCAATAGGGTCTGAATAAGTGTCCGAGTGTTTAAACCCTAATGCATGAGAAATGGCAACTAAACACCATAATTACGTATCTACCATCGTGCAAGAGGGTCCGAATAAGTGTCAGAGTGTTCGAATCCTAATGCTCGAGAAATGGCAAGTAAACAACATAATTACATATCTGCCATCATGTAACAAGGTCCAAATAAGTGCCCGATTGTTTAAACCCTAATGAATGAGAAATGGCAAATAAACACCGTAATTAAATATCAGCCATCATGCAAGAGGGTCCGAATAAGTGTCCGAGTGTTCGAATCCTAATGCTCGACAAATGGCAAGTAAACACCATAATTGCATATCTGCCATCATGCAAGAGGGTTCGAATAAGTGTTCGGGGTTGTAAACCCTAATGCATGAGAAATGGCAAATAAAAACCGTAATTACATATCTGCCATGATGCAAGAGGGTCTGAAAAAGTGCCCGAGTGTTTAAACCCTAACGCATGAGAAATGGCAAAGAAACACCATAATCACATATATGCCATCATGTGAGCGAATCTGAATAAGTGTTCGAATTTTCGAATCCTATTGCGCAAGAAATGGAAAGTTGACACCATAATTACATATCTGCCATCATGCAAGAGGGTCCAAATAAGTGTCCGAGGGTTCGAATCGTAATGCTCGAGAAATGGCAAGTAAACACCATAATTACATATCTGCCATCGTACAAGAGGGTCCGAATAAGTGTCCGAGTGTTTAAACCCCAATGCGTTAGAAGTGGCAATTAAACACCATAATTACATATCTGGCATCATTCAAGAGGGTCTGAATAAGTGTCCAACTGTTTAAACCCTAATGCCTGAGAAATGGAAAGTAAACACCATAATTACAAATCTGCTCTCACGCAAGAGGGTCCGAATAAGTGTCTGAGTGTTCGAATCCTAATGCTCGAGAAATGGTAAGTAAACACTATAATTACATATCTGCCATCACGCAATAGGGTATGAATAAGTGTCCGAGTGTTTATACCCTAATGCATGAGAAATGGAAACTAAACATCATAATTACGTATCTGCCATCGTGCAGGAGGGTCCGAATAAGTGTCCTAGTGTTCGAATCCTAATGCTCGAGAAATAGCAAGTAAACACCATAATTACATATCTGCAATCGGCAAGAGGGTCCGAATAAGTGTCCTACTGTTTAAACCCTAATGCATGAGAAATGGCAAGTAAACAACATAATTACATATCTGCCACCATGCAACAAGGTCCAAATAAGTGTCCGAGTGTTTAAACCCTAATGAATGAGAAATGGAAAATAAACACCGTAATTAAATATCTACCATCATGCAAGAGGGTGCGAATAAGTGTCAGGGTGTTCGAATCCTAATGCTCGAGAAATGGCAAGAAAACACCATAATTACATATTTGCCATCACGCAAGAGGGTCCGAATAAGTGTTCGAGTGTGTAAATCCTAATGCATGAGAAATGGCAAATAAAAACCGTAATTACATATCTGCCATCATGCAAGAGGGTTTGAATAAGTGCCCAAGTGTTTAATCCCTAATGCATGACAAATGGCAAAAAACACCATAATTACGTATCTGCCATCATGCAAGCGAACCCGAATAAGTGTCTGGATTTTCGAATCCTATTGCGCTAGATATGGAAAGTCGACAGCATAATTACATATCTACCATCATGCTAGAGGGTTCGAATAAGTGTCCGAGTGTTCGAATCCTAATACTCGAGAAATGGTAAGTAAACTCCATAATTACATATCTGCAATCATGCAAAAGGGTTCGAATAAGTGTCCGAGTGTTTAAACCCAAATGCATGAGAAATGGCAAGTGAACACCATAATTACATATCTGCCATTATGCAAGAGGGTCCGAATATGTGTCCGAGTGTTTAAACCCTAATGCTTGAGAAATGGCAAATAAACACCGTAATTACATATCTGCCATCATGCAAGTGGGTCCGAATAAGTGTCCGAGTATTGAAACCCTAATGCATGAAAAATGGCAAGTAAACACCACAATTACGTATCTGCCATTATGCAAGAGGCTCTGAATAAGTGTCCGACTGTTTAATCCCTAATACATGAGAAATGGCAAGTAAACACTATAATTACATATCTGCCATCACGCAATAGGGTATGAATAAGTGTCCTAGTGTTTAAACCCTAATGCATGAGAAATGGCAACAAAACACCATAATTACGTTTCTGCCATCGTGCAAGAGGGTCCGAATAAGTGTCTGAGTGTTCGAATCCTAATGCTCGAGAAATGGCAAATAAACACCATAATTACATATCTGCAATCATGCAAGAGGGTTCGAATAAGTGTCCGACTGTTTAAACCCTAATGCATGAGAAATGGGAAGTAAACAACATAATTACATATCTGCCACCATGCAACAAGGTCCAAATAAGTGTCCGAGTGTTTAAACCCTAATGAATGAGAATAGCAAATAAACACCGTAATTAAATATCTGCCATCATGCAAGAAGGTACGAATAAGCGTCCGAGTGTTCGAAGCCTAATGCTCGAGAAATGGCGAGAAAACACCATAATTACATATCTGCCATCATGCAAGAGGGTCCGAATAAGTGTTCGAGTGTGTAAATCCTATTGCATGAGAAATGGACAATAAAAACCGTAATTACATATCTGCCATCATGAAAGAGGGTTTGAATAAGTGCCCAAGTGTTTAATCCCTAATGCATGAGAAATGGCAAAGAAACACCACAATTATATAACTGCCATCATGCAAGCGAATCCGAATAAGTGTCTGGATTTTCGAATCCTATTGCGCAAGAAATGGAAAGTCGACGCCATAATTACATATCTGCCATCTTGCAAGAGGGTTCGAATAAGTGTGCGAGTGTTCGAATCTTAATACTCGAGAAATGGAAAGAAAACTCCATAATTACATATCTGCCATTATGCAAAGTGTCCGAGTGTTTAAACCCAAATGCATGAGAAATGGCAAGTGAACACCATAATTACATATCTGCCATTATGCAAAGGGTCCGAATATGTGTCCGAGTGTTTAAACCCTAATGCTTGAGAAATGGCAAATAAACACCGTAATTACATATCTGCCATCATGTAAGTGGGTCCGAATAAGTGTCCGAGGGTTGAAACCCTAATGCATGAAAAATGGCAAGTAAACACCACAATTACGTATCTGCCATTATGCAACAGGCTCTGAATAAGTTTCCGACTGTTTAATCCCTAATGCATGAGAAATGGCAAGTAAACACCATAATTACATATCTGCCATCATGCAAGGGGATCCAAATAAGTGTCCGAGTTTTCGAATCTTAATGCAAAAGAAATGGAAAGTCGACCCCATATTTACATATCTGCCATCATGCAAGAGGGTCCGAATAAGTGTCCGAGTGTTTGAATCCTAACGCTCGAGAAATGGCAAGTAAACACCATAATTACATATCTGCCATCTTGCAAGAGGTTCCGAATAAGTGTCTGAGTGTTCGAATCCTAATGCTCGAGAAATGGCAATTGAACACCATAATTACATATCTGCCATCATGGAAGAGGGTCTGAATAAGTGTCCGACTGTTTAAACCCTAATCCATGTGAAATGGCAAGTAAACACCATAATTACATATCTGCTCTCACGCAAGAGGGTCCGAATAACTGTCCGAGTGTTTAAACCCCAATGCATGAGGAATGCCAATTAAACACCAAAATTACATATCTACCATCATGCTGGAGGGTCTGAATAAGTGTCCGACTTTTTAAACCCTAATGCATGAGAAATGGCAAATAAACAACATAATTACATATTTGCCATCATGCATGAGGTTCCAAATAAGTGTCCGACTGTTTAAACCCTAATGAATGAGAAATGGAAAATAAACACCATAATTACATGTCTGCCATCATGCAAGAGGGTCTAAATAAGTGTCCGAGTGTTCGAATCCTAATGCTCAAGAAATGGCATGTAAACACCATAATTACATATCTGCCATCAAGCAAGAGGGTCCGAATAACTGTCCGAGTGTTTAAACCCTAATGCATGAGAAATGGTAAATAAAAACCATAATTACATATCTGCCATCATGCAAGAGGGTCAGAATAAGTGTCCAAGTGTTTAAACCCTAATGCATGAGAAATGGCAAGTGAACACCATAATTACGTATTTGCCATCATGCAAGAGGGCCCGAATAAGTATCTGAGTGTTTAAACACTAATGCATGGGAAATGGCAAATAAACACCGTAATTACATATTTGCCATCATGCAAGAGGGTCCGAATAAGTGTCTGAGTGTTGAAACCCTAATTGTAGACACCCCATTTTTGACCGTCCTCATGACTTGGACGTCACCGCCTGAACACTCGGTGATCATCCATGTTTTGTGTTCGTCTTGAGTTCCCGGAGGCCTCGGCTACGCGCCTTGCCTCAGGATCTCTCGACTTGATTGTTTTGTGTCTGGTTTTGCACCAAACACTTGTGTTTTAGCTTTGGAGGACAGGGAATGGCTTTTAGGACATCCCCACACTCCATCGGCCATGGCTTGAGGCCACCGACTGTGTTATGTTGCCACCGGCCAAATGAGGTTTTCAACAGATATTTCTGCAGACATTTGGCAGCTGTCATTCCAGGCCATACCACAGCCCATGCCTGGACGTGGGACTTTTGAGGGGGCTACAGATTGATATATCAATCAAGCTCTGTCAAGGAAAGAAAGAGAGATACAAGAGGAAGAGGAAGAGATATACAACTTTGAGCAAAAAAATCTCTCTCTCTCTACATTTTCTGCCTCTCTCTCTAAGGTTTAGGGCATGTTTGTGCTCAAAAGTGCATTTTCTTTGCACTTGTGCATACAAACACCTAGTTCTCTACTCCCTATATTGAGTTGAGGTCCTTGGAGTTGATTTTTGGGGTGATTTGAAGCCTTTTTTTGGTCCAAAAGTTGCTGATTTGCTGCTGTGCTTCAAGGGTGAGCTTTTACCTCTTTTAAGCCTTGTTTTCATAGCTTGTTTAGCCTATCTTGCATCTATTTTTGAGCTTAGAATATAACATATAAAAGTCTTGTTTTTTAGTGCTCTAAATAGTTTGTTAATGGTGTTTTAAGCTTTGGGGTTGTTTGACCCCTCTTAAGGCTTGTTTGGCCTTTGTTTTGTGCCATTTCGGTTGAGCTCCGGGACCATTGTATTTGGACCCCCTCACCACTGAAATATTGAGGGGTTTCAGTGATGAGGATGGTGCCTTGAGGTCCTAGGAAGGAGTGGGCCATCCCCTCTCCTTGTTGTCCTTGAAAAGGGCCATTTTTAGCCTCTTGAGGGAGCATATAGTTTGAGTGTGTATTGACCGTACCTTGACTGATTTTCATGCTTATTATGTCATAATATAGCATTGTTGTATGTTGGTTTGGACACACCTTGCATGGCTTGCATACATGTCTTGTAATGCCACATTTTTGCCTTAACATGCTTTAGGTGTAGACCCTTATTCTTGCATGATTTAGGCTTAGCTTTGTGAAGCTTACATGCATATTTTGATGTGCTAAGGGACTGTTTTAGGTCATTTGAGTCATTCATGTCTTGCTTTGTATAGCTACCATGCAATCCCTCTTGAATGCCTTAAGTTTTGGCCTCTCTAGCATGCATTACTTGCATTGTTTTAGTGGTTTGGAACCACTTACCATGTTATTTCTGTCCTTATAACATGCTTGTATGCTTGCCTTTGATGCCTCTTTGATGCTTTATGAGGTTGTGCCTTGTGCTCCATGTTTGGTCATTGTGCATGCCCTTGAATTTAAGTCATTTAGAGACCATCTAAGTGGTCTTTAGGCTTTGTTTTCATATGTTGAAACTCTGTTTTGATCATTTAATTCATGCGATGTTTGGTTTTGCTAAGGGTAGTTCAATACCTCCTTAGCTTGCCTTAAGCATTGGGCCATTTTTGCATGCATTGTTTGTGTGTGTATTTGCCTCCATTCCATAACATTTTGGCTTCCTATTTAGACATGGCCGAGGCTTGTCCATATTGGTCTAAGTCCACCTTTCACTTGTTGTTCAAATGTGATCACATTGCTACATGCTTGCATGCTTCGGTTGCATAATGTTTGCATGCTCATTACTTGCATTGTTGACACATGCTTAGCTATATTGCATTTTGTTGCATGCTTCCTCCATGTTCATATAGCAAACTAGTTTGCATGCCTAGGTTGCATTCTATCTAGCATGCATGCCTTGTCCCTTGATCTAGTGATAGGGATTGGGCCTTGGTTTGTGTGTGTGCATTGCATTTGAAATCAAAATGCATACTTGGACCCTTGGGCCATCATGCATGGAAATGCATGATTGGTGGCCCGAGAATCGAGGCCCATCCTCCTTTGAGTCATAAACATGATAAGGACTGTGGTTGGTGCATACATTTGCTCGAAATACATTTCCATACCTTGTCTGCCCTCTGCTGCTGTCAAACAGGTTTCAGCAGAAAGAATTGGCCGGCCGGTAGTGTTGGATGCCGACCGGCAAAATAGGTTTGGCCGAGAGCATGAGTTTGTGGCCGGTGACCATTCTCGATGGCCGGTGGAGTTCTCACTCAGCCGGTAGTGTTCCACAACACTCAGAGAAGCAACCTTGGGAGTTGTGCAATTTTCAGAGAAGCAGAACAGTCAAAGTAGAGGCAAACTTGTGCATGGCGTTGGATTTCTGAGCAAACCCGAGCACGCGCGCATTGGATCCTTTTCCCGAGGCCTTTACTGCTTTCTTAAGCATGGTTAATTTGCCTTATTAATTAGGTGGTCTGTAATAATTAATTAGCTTGTAGGTTAATTAATTTGCATTATTCTTTTGGTCCCTCCGAGCGAGGGTGAATTTGTAATAAGTGTGGGTGCGTGTGTGCATGTCTTCCAACCCCCCACTTCTTTCTTCCCTTTTATTTACCCGCTTATGATGGTAGACTAGGGCATATTTAAATTAGCATACCTTATGCTATGCATGCGCGCATTCATACATTTGTCTTGCATGCACCGGGCTCGGCACATCATGCTAACTGCATTGCGTTTTAAATTCCAAATTGAATACGTTTTAGTTGCAACATTTCACATGCCATGTTTAGAATAGCCGAGCCCATTTCTAGTTGCATTTCGCATGTGTTGCATTAGCCATCTTAAACTAGGATCATGCATATAATTACTAACTAGTTTCTGTTTTGGCTCGGAGTACTCGGTAAGCATTTATGCTTTAGCATGCCGCATGCGTGTGAGTGTTGCCATAACAGCATGATTACCATGAGGCTAGCTGCTTATGTGATATAACGACTTGAATGCCTGTGGATGGAGGTTGAATTACCTAAATTGGAATAATGCATTAAAACTGTGAGTTTTAAGCCCACTAGATAGTGGCAAAATCATGTCTTCCTAAAAGCCCACTCGAGGGTGGCAAAACCTGCATTTTAGCCTACTTGCGAGTAACAAACCATCTTCAAAACAAGCATGAAATGTTTTATTCCAATTTAGGCAATTTGGTATATACTTGTTTACTGCGCGCATAACATAGTAATTCTAGGCTAACAAATGGAATAAGAACACATAACGTTTTCAAAACTGGATATCATGGTTAGTAGAGGCCGATCTTCGAATCGGGTGAGAGGGGGTGCTCATAGCTGACCTTCCCCAATCGTACCCATGCTCCCGAGCCGAGGCAACCTTGGTGATGACGGACACGTGGCCTTTGGCACCGAGTCAGGGTTTCCTAAATTCCCCCATAAAAAAATATTTAGGTGGCCACTCTATATCTGGCAAAGCAGTCCATGTTTGGCACTTCTTTTCAAAAATCTGTTTCTCAAAACGATTTGTCGGATTTAGACTCTTTGGTTTAGATTAAGGACCGTGACACAAATTGAGTCCGAACTGTAGCACGTGGCCCATGGGCGCGTCTACAGTTTCTGGCGACTCTGCTGGGGACTTAGAGAGCTTCACTCGAACTCGTGATATCCTGTCTTGATTTCATTTATGTGTCTCTTTACATTGCATGTGCATTGGTGCGCCTAGGACACCGTGTTTGCCATCTGCCATTCCTGAACGGTTTGCCGGAGGCTTGACTTTGTCAAAGCATGCCATAAGGCTGACCGGTTGTGGGCTCTGACAGTATGGTAACACAAACCCCGGTTTTGCCAAGGCACCCTTTTCGACCATTCGACCTAGCGCATATCGAAATTCATAGTGACGATTCCAAACTAGGACAGGTTGCTTACTCGATGTTAGGTTGTTTGAAAACTGCTGCGTGCATAGTAAAACCCTAGCTCCTGACAAAATAGGACAGGGAAACCCTAGCCCTCCATAGGGGTGTTTTGGCTCTCTTTACTTGCTATATGTTTTTAGAGTGTATCTATGCAGGGAAACACACATATCAGTTCACAAGTTTGAGTATCAGACCTGAGGGCATCAGTGTCAGTTTATGAGAATCAGTTATATCTGTGGGTATCCGATCCAGTATTTTGGAGGCAGTGATTTCGGGCAAAAGTGATCAGTAGTAGAGTACAGTTATTCAGCTATACTAGCGTCTGTTCTGATTAGTCCCAAATGCTGCATGTTTTCTCTTTCAAGGGGGGTTCAGAGAGTTGATACAGAATAGCTAGTGTTCCTCCTTGCTGAGACAAGACAGATAACTGATTCGTCAGTCACCGTTCAGTACAGCAAACTTATCATGACGCAGAATTCAGAGGAGATTGTGGCTATGACGGCCGCATCAGACCAAGAGATCACTCCGCAAAGCGAGACCAATGTCGATGTACCGCATCCACCCAGGTCACCTGTCGCGTGCCCGGTCTGGACCCCCTAGTTGTATCAGGCTCGTGAGCCCACCACGTTTGAATTGATGGGAATGATAGGCGACCTCCAGAGATCCGTGGCCGAACTGGCCTATGGAATGTCGGCTTCGCCACCAGTGGCACCGTATGCCGGGAATTTCATACCACAGGATCCCCCGCTACTGGGGCGGATTGTGATCGAACTCAGCCAACCAGAGGTTGCCTCCAGCTACAGCAACGACGTGTCAGCAACAACCAGGCTTCGCTCTGATGTAGTAACCCAAACCCTCGATCAGGCTGAGGCCAGAGACAAGAACAAAATGAAGGCAGATGCCAATCCCATTGAACAACTGCTATGGGCAACCGAGGCTTTGAAAGCCATGGGGATGAATAAGCAACAAGTATTCGCAGTCATGACTAAAGCTGTGGATGATGCTTTCCCCGCTTCAACCGAAGGCGGTTCGAGCCGGGAGGAAAATCGGGATGGGCCCCGTCATGCCAAGACAGTCCCTGTCATCCCTAACCCTGTACCAGGAAAAGATCAGAAAGCCAAGGCAGTGCCTGTCGACCCTTTCGCTAGTACGTCTAGCAAGAACCCTCAGACTTCAAAGTACCTGCCTCGAGGGCGCAGAGCCTTTCATGCCCTCTACATGTCTCTGCCTAGGGCATTTCAAATATTGGCTAAAAAGGGGCATCTTAAATCCCTCGAGCCTCGGCCCCTTCCGAAGAATCTCCCTCTCTCGCATGATGCAACCTTGTACTGCGCGTACCACCAACAGTCCGGTCACAGTACCGATGGTTGTTTCTGCCTTCGTCATGAAGTGCAAGATTTGATCGACAATGAGGTCATCCTCCCGCCTACCTCAGCAAAGCCTATTACCACTGAGCTATTGGACTTCGAGGATACTGCAAATTTGTGATCAAGGTTGGACCACCTGCGGGCGGCACTCGGTGTATTTTGGATGTGGCGTCTGGCACGCATTTTTGGAGCATCTGCGAATGCTAGTTTTGTAAATCCTAGCTTGCGTGTCGAGTCAGTCTTTTGTTTTGTTTTGAGTCTGTCTCATTGTCTTGAGTCAGTCCTTTTGCTTATAGGTCTGTCTTCTTGTAGCGAGTCAGTCCCCCTTGTATAGAATGTCGGGTGATTCCGGAACTGTTGCCTCGAACACTGTTTTGTTTTGTAATTACCCTTTTGCTTTCTTTTGAGTCTGTCACTGTCGTGGAGGCAGTTGCAACTAGGGAATCTGAATGAAAACAGCTGCGGCTATCATGTTTCCATGCTTACTACTATTCTGAATTAGTTGTGCCAACAGACTTGAATGGAACAACAGTACATTCCACATGTTCTCTTGTGCCCTGAAAATCGTTGCATTAACCTAAGTTTTTCAAAACTTTTTGAACACTGCGGTGAAACCAAAGAGGATGGAATTGCTCAGGTTTTGCAAACTATGATCAAATTGAAAGAAAGAGAGGCGTGCTAAGCCCTTAATGATTGAAATCATGCTTGTCAGCGTGGGTACTGAGAAGGACCCTGGCTTGATCCAGACTGGTTCCACACTATCTTCAGCGCGAGCGATTCGTCGCTTCTTTAAAAACTTTCAAATACAAAATGTTTTGCGCAGTCCTGCGAAAACCTGTGTGGAATCGCTCTTGAGATTGTGCAGCTTAGGATCGCTCTCAACCTCAAGACTCGGGCCCTTGTTTTAAAGCCTTGAACCACAATTCGGAGTGTTCAACGATCGACCATCAAGAAAGGCTTGTGTGGCCAGATTGGAAGGAGCCCTCGAACAAGAGGCACCAAATCCAGATCAAGAAGATCAGATCTCATCAGGAGAAGCCTGTAAAGCTAGAACAGAAGCACCTCTCCAAACTAGGGGCAAAAATGTCCGATTTGCTCGAAGAACCGTAGATGGGTCCTTCAGTAAGTCAATGCAACAGCCACTCTCCTGGATACGGATGTCTTCAAAACCCTAAAACCATTTGGCATGGACTTGTTACACTTTTACCCTTTGAGCGGCTCGCTAGGCCAAAAACCCGGAAGGGCGACCCAGGCAAAAGTTAGAGCAAAAGAAAATATATACAGAAAAAAAAGAAGAAAAAAAATATACAAAAGAGAGAAAAATACAAAAAATATATATACAAAAAAAGAAAGGGAAGAAAGAAAGAAAAAGGAAAGAAAAGCTCACAAGGTCGAAAACCCGCATCGGGCGCCTTAGCAAAAGTTAGAGCCTAAAAAGTGAAGGTTGAAATACCCGAGTGTACCTTGACCGGAACTACGTAAGGTTTGATTCCCATGTTTGGGATGCGTAGGCAACTTCGTCCTGAAGTCCAGCCCCCAACGCTTTCATAGTGCCTCAGTCCATGTAATGGTTTTGATTATTTTTGCCCTCCCCGTGTCCGATAGTTCGGTTGTGACAACTGGATACGTAGGAAACTTCATCTCGAAGTCTAGCCCCCGACACCTTTAAAGTGACTGTGTCCATATATTGGTTTTGACCATCTTCGTCTTCTCTGTATCCGAGAAAGTTCGGTCGGGATCATCACTGGTGAGGGCTATTTGCAATATGCTACGGCATCATCCAGACAAGGGGCAACTTTCCGTTGCCATGAGTCGCCGTTCAAACTGGGGGCAACTTTCCGTTGCCATCCACGCCTTCCAAGCCAGGGACAATTTTCTATTGCCTCCGATCCGAGGTTGCACATCTCGAGGGTAAGTTTCGTGCTCGTTTAGCACCGGTCGTTTGCAAAAATAGTTTTTGAGAATTTTTACTGAGGTTGACTAGTTTTCTTGAAAATTGTTTTATTTTTCAAAACTTGGACCATTTTCTGGGACCCAAAAAAGGAAAATTTTCAGTGCCCGTAGCCTGACTTGCATGGTTTTTAGATCAAAAATTGAACAAGTTTGTTAATCTAACTCTCACTTTGGTCAAAACTGTTTTAGGAAGAAAACAAAAAAATGGTCATAATGATGAACTAGGGGCACAGTTGAGTTGGGCTTCCTGTCTTTCCCCCATCGCCAACATACTTGCCAAGAAGGGCACAACTGAAGCTGTCATTAAAGGGCTGAAAGCTCTCTTAACCTCCGAGCAAAGAGGTATCGAACCAAGTGCGAAGCACGAATCTGAAGGGATCAAGGTACTCTGTTCCCTTACCTGGGGCATCGACCAAGCGCCACCGGAAGAAACAGCCGTGAGCTAACCATGTTGGGCGTGAACCCACAACTTCCTATTCATCTATTAAAAATCCTGGGGAGGTATAAAAATGAGAGAATAAAGAATAGAGAGGTGTAAGTTGAGAGAAAGAGTGAGCCAAAGGGTTTTGAGAGAAAAACCGAGCCTGAGTGCCAGAGTGATGTGAGAATCACAAATGAGAAAAGGGTAGGAAACAATACCCAGAGAAACTGGCTCCTCGTGATCTGAGGTCCCCCATCTCCATTAACGCGTCTGTATGTCGTGTCTTCTGTCTTGTTTACCTTAACCTTTGTTTTGAGTCTTTTCCGAGTGTGTCACGTGTTTAGGTTGTTTACCTTTTTGTCTCCGCTGTTGAGTCTTTCTCGCTGAGTTCAGTTGTAGGCTCGATACCCCGATTTGAAAAAAAAAACCTTCTTCAATTTCAAAAATTAATCGTTTTGTGCTCAGAATGCTGTGCCATTCCCCACATTTGTGAAAAAACATGATTTGGTTCTTTCATACAACTGCAGGGTTCACCCCAGATAAGTGTGAACAGGAAAACCTGGGCCTCTTTTAAGCTTCTGGGTTTTAGATCGCATCTGAGTGTGCTTCAACTTCAGCAGATTCAACCTCCATGGTCCATCTTGTCAAATTTGGGCCGTTTGTTCAGGATCCGCTGTGTGCAAAATGAACGAAGCACTGTGTTATGAGCTGTATGCAGATTAATCCCCAGTAGAGTATGAGCCGAGTGTTCAGAATGTGCAGTGGTTGGTGTGGGTTGTTTTGCTATTGGCTGGTTCGTTATCTGATTATTACAATGCAAGCGTTCAATTTTCAGACGACAGATCAATTCCATTTACATTGAGGTACAACATGATGCAATGCGATACAATATATGAAATGTACAAATGCAACACTTTTTTAGACAAAAAGTTTGTTTCATTTCATCATCTTTTTCAAGTACATGGTTTTGGAAATAAAAATCTGCCTGCGGCAGTACAAGGTACTCTAATTACCAGCAAAAAGTACAAAAGCAAAAGAAAAAGAAAAACAGCAAAAGTCTGGATCAATGACAAAAGGCCGTGGGTCTAGGGGTCCGTCCTCGTCCTCTTCCTGGACGAAGGTCCAGGAACATCATCAGCGTTGTCATCTGAGTCCGAGTCCGAGCCATCTCCAGTCTCCTCCTCCGACGACTCTGCCTCCGCCTCCGCCTCCGACTCCTCATCATCATCATCAGGGACGGGTCCCCGTGAGCTACTCCCAACATGGGTGCGCCCCGCCTTGGTGCAGGGGTATGCTCTGCCATCTCCTCCGGTAGGAATAGAAGGTCCAGCTGGATCACCTCCCACAGTGGGAATCTGGAAAGGAGGCTGAAAAGTATAAGAGGCAAACACATCAGTATACCGTGAGCAGTTTATCAGTACGGAATGCAGTGTACGAGTACACTGTGCGAATGCCGTGAGCAGTTTGTTAGTACAGAATGCAGTGTATGAGTACAATGTGCGAATGTCATGAGCAGTTTATCAGTGCAGAATGCAGTGTATGAGTACAGTGTATGAATGACGTGAGCAACTTATCAAGTGTTGTATTGTGCATCAGATTATGTGAAGCAGTCTATGTATGGCTCGAGGCCGTGATCAGAAGAACATACCGGAATGCTGTAGAGGGCCAGGAGGTCGAAAGTCCGCTACAACATCCCCATCATGGAGGCATTCAGCTCCAAGGACTGTCGGGTATACTCGGAAGAAGCCTGCAAAAGTATCAAATGCATCAGTATCCTGCGGAATATCAAATAATCTGAAATGAAATGACAATGCAAGATGCAAGATGAAGTAGCACATACCGGAGGTAAGTCATAGAGCCCGACCAACTCATGATCAGCCGGAGGTGGAACAAAGGGGATCTGGTACGTTGCCCCACCCTGCCCTCGGCATGTCATCATCGTGGGTAGCGCTGGCCAGCTAACCCCCCGACCCCTCCGAGCTCCAATCCTGCCACGGACACGAGCTGTCCTCGACGTCCATGCCCCAGCTCCAGCTCCAGCTACTGGCGCCACTGGTCTCCCTCTCTTAGCTCGACGGCCACTGCTCAGAGGTCGCATAATGTAGGTCTAGATGTACTCTCTGTAGTCGCCCTCGCCCCTGAAGTCCTCCGCTTCCCAGCCAATCATGTAATCGGCCATCTGCTGGGCGGTGAACCTCTTAGTGTCCCTCATGTGGGTAGGAGGCAGACCCGAAACTATCTGCTCTAGCAAGCCCAGGGTCTGGCGTAGGAAACGCTCACCCAGGTACCAAGCCCGACAAACCGGGCCCTCCAGCAAAATCCTGAAACGTGCAGTTTCCTCTGCACCAGCAAATCGATCTCGAATCGTCGCAGGCAATAGAGCCCAAGGCTGCCAAGTGATCTGTAAATGACATGCAGTATGTTATCTACTGTTATTGAAAATACAGTGTAAAGCGAAACTTAAATGAACCGCAAGTAAAGCATACCTCTGCGAGGGTAATAGTGTCAAAGTAGCGGCGGAGAAAGATGAATGTCTCCCGCGGCCTCCGCACACACCTCACGTCAGAGCGACGCAAAAATGGGACGACAAGAGGGGTCTCTACGTCTGGCACTGGGGCGAGTCTCGGAAAGTAGGCGTAGGCCCACAACTGTAGAGCAAATACCAACAGGATTATCAGATAAAGCAGAACGCAAAATAAAGCAGAAATTGCAGGACCGTGTACTGTGCAGTGTGTTGAGCAGAGTGTACGGTGTATGCAGTGTACAGTTAGTGTAAACCAGGGTATATGTGTGTGCCGTGTGTGCAGTATACGATCAGCATGAAACAGAAAATCAGTGTGTGCAGTATACAGAGTACAGAAAATGTAAAACAGAAAAAGGAAAATGTACCTCCCAAGCACGCCAATAGCCTCCGAGCAACTGCCCACTGCCACGGGAAGCTGAGCTCATGTACCCATAGAGAGTGGCCAGAGCAGCGCCGCCCCAGTCGTAGTGCAGGATCTGCCTGACATCCACCAGTGCACTAAGCCGGCAGAGAGGCACAGTGTTCGCCCGGTCAGCGAAATCCACAGCCTCTTGAGTCATCGGAGCCTCCTCGGTCAAAGCTGGCTGGACCCTAAACTGGACCTCGAACCAGGAATATTGAACGAAGCCGGGACGCGCAAGAGGCAGCACCTCGCCGAGCAGATGGATCTGAGCAGCTGTCCACTCATCCATATCAGTATCAAAGGGGATCGGATCACCCCCTACCCCGATGCCTGTGAGCATCGAGAAATCGTAGGGAGTCATCGTCATGTCTCCCATGGTAGAAAGGTGGAACGAGTCGGTGGTGTCCCACCACCTCTCTGCTAGAGCAGCAAGGAGAGGCCTGCTCGTCGTCAATCTGGAAAGTCCTTTGCAGAATGCGCCGAAGCCGGCCTGGTCCACGATGTGGCGAACCGCGTCGGGTAACTCTGCATACCAATCCCGAGCGGCAACATTCCCATACCCACGGACAGTATGAGAATCTCCCTGTTTTCAAGCAGACAATGGCGAAAAAAAAAATGCTAAAGTACAGTTTTGAAAAGCATTCAGATTTGGTAGTGAAACTACACCATGTGATGTGTCAGTGTGTTTGCATGTTTTGTTGTAGATACAGCATGTGTGCACATTTTCCAGATTCAAACAGATAACGGGTGCCGGTGTGCTCGTAGTGAACTACAGTGACTGATGTGCCAGTGTATTTAAGAGGTTCAGGGCGAGTACAGTGTGTGTACACGCGTTCAGATTCAAACAGATAACAGTTGCAAGTGTGTTCACTGTCGATTACAGTGTACAGTGCCTCAGTGAATTTGGGCTAAGCAGTTAAAGAGCGTAATCAGTTATGGCAGCTAGGTGTTCTACATTGCAGAAAGTAAAGTAGAGGGAAGAATGTTACCTCGGAAGCGCCGATGGACGAATGAGATGTAGGCTCGCGCAAGAGAAGCTCTGGAGGCACGCCTCTCTCGAAGCTCCTGAACTGGCGAAGTCCGTCGGGAGGAAGCACGTGAATCGCCGGCCAGTAGGTCGCCGGGTCGAACGGGCGGACGCTCAAGGGGAAGAGCATGGCATCTGGGTCCCTCTCGTGATCCGGGGGAGTCCCGCCCCATGGAATAGCATCCGCCATGTCAAAAGTGGTGTGAAGACGGCCGAAAAAGAGGAAACCAGATGAGAATGTGAAAGGTCAACCGAAAAGTCAACCCCGGGAGGGCGGAAAATGGCTGGAAAGGTCGGGGTGCAGAAAAGGCACGGAAATCAAGAAAAACTTGGGGAAAACAAACCCCAAGAGGTGGAAATAGCAAAGGAGACACCGAAACGAAGAAATATTCGGTTCAAAGTGTTCGAAACGCGATAAACTTCGCGAATCAAACGATGGAACGGGCATAAAACGCGAGAAAACGGACAAAGAAAGGGGGGGAAATCTTCTAGAGAGAGGGGGAATGTAATTTCGGCTAGAGGGGAATGAAAGAAATAGGGTGTGAAACCCTATTTTAAAAGACCCAAGGTGAAAGGTCAAAACTGCTCCGAATCAAGCATTTTTGGCCGGTCGGCTATATTTTTGGCCGGCTGGCCACATTTTTGGTCGGTGATGTGTTTTTGCGGCCAGTGGACAGCCGGTGACTGCCCCTTTTGGCCAGTGAGCCTCCTACAAACTTGTTTGGGTCAGATCTGTGGTTTGGAACCTTTATTCTTCAAGATAGTACAAGAAAAGGCATTTCCAAAGCTCAACCGGCCTCCGTTTCAACCTCGGACCGTGTCTTCTGTGCGTGGCACTCAAATTCGTGCGACGTCTATCCTTTTGGTATCCTTTTTATCTCTTACAAGGTTCAAAAAGTTGCCCCACGTGGGTTACATTACAACGCTCTATCGTGAACGCACGCTGATTTTGCGTCATTTCTGTCACGTCGTTGCACACACACCGCGCTTTGTCACGCATGTCATAATCATGCATAATCATGCATTCAAAATAACAAAATTCATGTATTTGCCCGGTCTGGCGAGACCGTGAACCCGCTCGGTTGCATTGTCATGCATTTCAAACGACGTGCGTGGTTGCGCATTCGGGTTCATATGCATTGTCATGCATATCAGAAGACGTGCATTGTCACGCACTTACATCATCTGCATTATCATGCATCTCAAAAGCCGCGCGTTGTCGCGCATTTCAAAATCATGCATCATTATAAATAATGCATATGTCATGCATCATTGTAAATAGCGCATATGTCACGCATGCCACTGTAAATAATGCATATGTCATGCATCTTACTGTAAATATTGTATTTACGCCCATCCATTGCATATTTGTAAATAGTGCATTGTAGCTTGCATGCATTCACTGCATCACCCCCACCTATGGCTTGCGCTGTAGACGCGCCCGCGTGAGGCCCTCGTGCTACAGTTCAGACTCGATTTGTGTCACGGTCCTTAATCTGAACCAAAGAGTCCAAATCCAGCAAATCGTTTTGAGAAACAGATTTTTGAAAAGAAGTGCCAAACTTGGACTGCTTTGCCAGATACAGAGTCGCCACCTAAATATTTTTTATGGGGGAATTTAGGAAACCCTGACTCGGTGCCAAAGGCCACATGTCTGTCATCACCAAGGTTGCCTCGGCTTGGGAGCTTGGGTACGATTAGGGAAGGTCAGCTATGAGCACCCCCTCTTGCCCGATCCGAAGATCGGCCTCTACTAACCGTGATATCTGCTTTTGAAAATGTTATGTGTTCTTGTTTCGGTTATTAGCCAAGAATTACTATGTTGTGCACACAGCAAACAAGTATAGACCAAATCGCCTAAATTGGAACGAAAAATTGCATATCCGTTTGTTCGGAAACAATTTGAAATTTGCTACACGTAAGTAGGCTAAAAAAACGGATTTCAAGCAGTAATATCCAACCTTCACCCACAGGCATTCAAGCAGTAATATCATGTAAACATAAAGCCGCATGGCATGCATACTGTCATGTTAACATTCACACTCATACGAGATGCTAAAGCATAAATACTTACATCGTACTCCGTGCCAAAACAAAGAACTCGTTAGCAATCAATGCATGATCCAAGTCCATGTTTAAATGCCTAATGCAACGCATACGAAATGTCACTAGAGTAGGCTCGGCTAGTCTACGAATGACATGTGAAAATGCACAGGTAGCATGTATTCAAGTTAGATTTAAAATATTAACGCTGTTAGCATGATGCGCCGAGCCCGGTGCATGCAATACTGATGAATGATTCACGCATGCATAACATAAGGTATGCTAAATTAAACATGACCTATTATTAACCATGAAAACAGGTAAGTAAAAGGGAGAAAGAAGTGGGGGTTGGAAGACATGCACACACTCACCCACACTTATTACAAATTCGCCCTCGCTCGGAGAGACCGAAAGAATAATACAAATTAACTAACTTGCAAGCTATTTAATTATTACAAATCACCTAATTAATTAACAAATTAACTATGCCAAGAAAAGCAATAAAAAAAAGGGGCCTTGGGAAGAGGGTCCAATGCACGCATGCTCTGGTCTTGCTCGGAAGTCCAGTGCCATGCACAAGCCACCTCTGTTTTCCCTGCTCTGCTTCTCTGAAGACTACCAAAGTCTCAGGATGTGCTCACTGGATGTTGGGGAATGCCACTGGCTGGAGGGAATCATCATCCGCTGTGATTTGGTGTTGATTGGCCAAAAATGAATCCATCGGCCACAGATGGATTGCTGGTCGGCACTCTGTGCAGTCGATCGGCAAAACGTTCCTGTATAATCTGTTTGACAGCAGCAGAGGACAGAGCTTTGCATGGCAATGCAATTCAAGCAATGTATGCACCAACCATATCCCTTATCATGTTTATGACTCAAAGGGACATGGTCCTTGGTTCTCGGACCATCAATCGTGCATTTCAATGCGTGATGGCCCAAGAGACCAAATTATGCATGTTGATTTCACATGCAATGCAAACCAACAAACAAAGGCCCAACTCCCATCACTAAATCAAGGAAGAAGGCATGCATGCTAGATGGAGTGCAACCTAGGCATGTGAACTAGCATGCAACATGGGCATACAATGCATTTATGCAAGTATGCAAGCAAACATGTAAGGTAAGCATGCAAACAAGCAAAGGATGGACATAAGCTCGTTTGGGCAGCCCTTAAGGAAGCCCAAAACAGTGGCCATCAACCAAGGAAATGAGGCCAAATGCACATGCAAGCATACATGACAACATGGACCAACATTTAAGCACATAAAGGCAGCTTTTATGCGCACTTTAAAAGAGGCATAGCACGGACAATTAACATGCAAATGAAGCTCTTAAAATCATGCTATAGGAGGTGCCAAACCAACTAAACAAAGCAAGCAAAACATGCCACAATGGCCCAGGTGCTTAAGACAAGCCAAGGAGGCTTAAACCAAGGTCAAGTCCACCAAACCTCACAAGGCAAAGGGGACTTAAAACAAGTCAAATGTAGACTTAAACAAAGCCAAGGGTGCACTTAGATGGCATCTAAGCGGTCTAAAAGTGCAAGCATACTCCGAGGCCTAAACAAGGGGCATAAGGTAACAACCTTTAAACACATTGAAGGAGGATTAAATGCAAACATATACGCGTGTCATAAGGACTGAGATAACATGTTAAGCGGTTCCAAACCGTTGAAATGATACAAACAAGGCATGCTACACACTTATATATTTAAGGCCAACAAGCCCAAAATGCGGAGGGGGCATGGAATGCAAGCTATGGTCGACCAAAATAGCCAAGGATAGACCTTAAACATGGCAAAATAAACATGAAAAACTTCACAAAGTTAGGCCTAAAGCATGCTAGAACAATGGTTTACAACCTAAGGCATGTTAAGGCAACAAAATGGCATTACAAGGCATGTATGCTAAGTAAGCATGGTGCACCAAAACCAACATACAAAAATGCTATATTATGACATAATAAGCATAAAAAAAAGCCAAGGCATGGTCAACATGAGCCTAAGCTAGGTGCTCCCTCAAGAGGCAAAAAGTGCCCTTTTCAAGGATAACAAGGAGAGGGGGTGGCCCTCTCCTTCTTGGGACCACAAGGCACCATCCTCACCTCTGAAATCCCTTAAGATTTCAGTGGTGAGGAGGCCCAAACACTATGGTCCTGGAACTCACCCAAAATGGCACAAAATGGAGCCTTACAAGGCTTAAGATGAGTCAAACAACCCCAAAGCTTGAAGCAACCTTAAACAACTATTTAGAGGCCTTAAAAACAGAACTTTTACGTGTTATATGCAAAGCCAAAAAACAGTTGCAAGATAGGTAAAAGTAGTGTGCAAAAATGGGGGGTAATAGGGAAAAGTGATTACCCTTGTAGACCTTCTTCAACATTGGAGCTCCAGCAGCTTCTTGAGGTTGAAATCAACTTCAAAACTCTAAAAAAAACCCTCAAGGGCCTCAGCTCCAAGGAAAGGTGTGGTAGTGTGTGTTTGTGTACAAAACTAAGGCTTAAACACACACAATACAAGAGAAGGGGAGATATAGATATAGGATAGATATAAAACCCTAAACCTAGAACCAGAGCTCCTCTAACAATTTTTTCTAACCCTAATGCCAAGAGAGGAAGCCTCTTCTTATAGGCAACTCCCTCTTGGAAGGCTTCCAAAACAAGCCATCCAAGAGGGAAATCCCTCCATACACGTGTATGGAGGGGAACAGAGTGGGTGCCAGCTATCACAGCTGGCACAAAATATCTACTAAAAGTAGATGAACAGTGATCGGCCATCGAAAATTTCCATTTTGACAAAATAAATGGCCGATCGGCAACAAAGAATGCCGACCGGCAATATATATTGCCGATGGCATAAAATCACTGGCCAGTGGCCTCGAGCCATGGCTGGTGATGTGTGGGGATGCCTCACAAGGCATTCCCTGCCCCTTCAAGGCAAAACACAAGTGTCTGGTGCAAAACCAGACACAAAACAGTCGAGTCGAGAGATCCTGAGGCAAGGCGCGCAACCGAGACCTCTGGGAACTCAAGACGAACACAAACATGGATGATCACCGAGTGTTCAAGCGATGACGTCCAAGTCTTGAGGACGGTCAAAAATGGGGTGTCTACAGTTGCCCCTCTTTGACAGAACTCGAAAGTCATAACAATGACGGGAGTGAATGTCAAAGTCCAGAGACGACCCATTTTTTACAAGGCCGAAGACTTAGACAGACATGCAAGACAAGCAGGATATGTGCCCGAAGGCAGGGAAAAGATGCAAGACAATGCACAAAGCCGAACATAACTTATGATCATGCAAAGAAAGCTGTAACGAAGCCCACATGCAACAGTTTTAAGCTAGCATACACCGAACTACACTATATTGCAGAAAAGATGTAAGAGAATTATACGATTCTCGATATGTCTCACTCGGAGTATACCATACCTGTCCGGTTCGTCGGGTTGCACCAGCCTTAAATGAACCGTACATACAATATCGTGCCTGCAAAGAAAACAAACTTAACAGGTACGATGTGATTAACAACATGCATATTAATGTACTTGAAAATGCGTGACAATGCTAAGTAAGTGGGAAGCATAACAATGCTGTGAAGGCACAGACATGTAAGTGGAGCACGCGGTCTACGCAGGCGACGAAATTGATCATAAGCATGCGGTCTACGCAAGCAATGAAATTGGTTTCAAACGTGCGGTCTACGCAAGTAGAACATGCGGTCTACGCAAGCAATGAATTTGAACTTAAGAATGCGGTCCACGCAAGCAGAACATGCGGTCTACGCCAGCAAAACATGCGGTCTATGCAAGCAAAACATGCAGTCTAAACAAGTAATGAAATTGATTACAAACATGCGGTCTACGCAAGTAATGAAATTGATTACAAACATGCGGTCTACGCAAGTAGCGTAATTAATTATAAACATGCGGTCTACACAAGCAAAACATATGGTCTACGCAAGTAATGAAATTGATTACAAACATGCGGTCTACGCAAGCAAAACATGCGGTCTACACAAGTAATAAAATTGATTACAAACATGCGGTCTACGCAAGCAAAACATGCGGTCTACGCAAGTAATGAAATTAATTACAAACATGCGGTCTACGCAAGTAGCGTAATTAATTATAAACATGCGGTCTACGCAAGCAAAACATGCGGTCTACGCAAGTAATGAAATTGATTACAAATATGCGGTCTACGCAAGTAATAAAATTGATTACAAACATGCGGTCTACGCAAGTAGCGTAATTAATTAAAAACATGCGGTCTACGCAAGCAAAACATGCGGTCTACACAAGTAATGAAATTGATTACAAACATGCGGTCTACTCAAGTAAAACATGTGGTCTACGCAAGTAATGAAATTGATTACAAACATGCGGTCTACGTAAGTAGCATAATTAATTATAAACATGCTGTCTACGCAAGCAAAACATGCGGTCTACGCAAGTAATGAAATTGATTACAAACATACGGTCTACGCAAGCAAAACATGCGGTCTACGCAAGTAATGAAATTGATTACAAACATGCAGTCTACGCAAGCAAAACATGTGGTCTACGCAAGTAATGAAATTGATTACAAACATGCGGTCTACGCAAGTAATGAAATTGATTACAAACATGTGGTCTACGCAAGTAACGTAATTAATTATAAATATGCAGTCTACTGAAGCAAAACATGCGGTCTACGCAAGTAATGAAATTGATTACAAACATGCGGTCTACGTAAGTAGGGTAACTAATTATAAACATTCGGTCTACGCAAGCAAAACATGCGATCTACGCAAGTAATGAAATTGATTACAAACATGCGGTCTACTCAAGTAAAACATGCGGTCTACGCAAGTAATGAAATTGATTGCAAACATGCGGTCAACGCAAGTAGCATAATTAATTATAAACATGCTGTCTACGCAAGCAAAACATGCGGTCTACGCAAGTAATGAAATTGATTACAAACATGCGGTCTATGCAAGCAAAACATGCGGTCTACGGAAGTAATGAAATTGATTACAAACATGCGGTCTGCGCAAGCAAAACATGTGGTCTACGCAAGTAATGAAATTGATTACAAACATGCGGTCTACGCAATTGATGAAATTGATTACAAACATGCGGTCTACGTAAGTAGCGTAACTAATTATAAACATGCGGTCTACGCAAGCAAAACATGCGATCTACGCAAGTAATGAAATTGATTACAAACATGCGGTCTACACAAGCAAAACATGCGGCCTACGCAAGTAATGAAATTGATTACAAACATGCGGTCTACGCAAGCAAAACATGCGGTCTACGCAAGTAATGAAATTGATTACAAACATGCGGTCTACGCAAGTAAGGTAATTAATTATAAACATGCGGTCTACGCAAGCAAAACATCCGGTCTACGCAAGTAATGAAATTGATTACAAACATGCAGTCTACGCAAGTAGCGTAATTAATTATAAACGTGCGGTCTACGTAAGCAAAACATACAGTCTACGCAAGTAATGAAATTGATTACAAACATGCGGTCTACGCAAGCAAAACATGCGGTCTACGCAAGTAATGAAATTGATTACAAACATGCGGTCTACGCAAGTAATAGAATTAATTATAAACATGCGGTCTACGCAAGTAGTGTGTATGAGAAGAGTTGAATGTACACATGTAAGTAAAAACATGCTATTCACGATGCTGGACTGTAAAGTACTGTAACACAGCATAATTGAAACGATTTATGGAATCCACAAGACATTAAAAGGATACGGGAAGGGGCGTTCTTCATACGTATTCGAGTGCCGCGCACAGAAGACAAGATCCGAGGTCAAAACGGAGGCCGGTTGAGCGTCGGAGATGCACGTTTCTTGCACCGTCTTGAGCAATGAAGGCCATGAACCACACATATAACCCAAAAAGGATGTAGGAGGCTCCAAAACCATTGTAAGAGACCACCGGATACCCACCGGCCATCAAAATGCATCACCGGCCGTCCATCGGCCATCACAAAATTCCATCGGCCCAATATTTTGCCGACCGGCCAACAGTGTGGCCGACCGGCAAAATGTTCCTGTATCGGGGCAGTTTAGTCATTTGGCCACGGGTCTTTTAAAATAGGGCTTCTAGCCCTATTTTCTTCACTTCCTCTTGCTCGAAATTTCTCCCCCTCTCTCTCTAGATCATTTTCTTCCTTTGATTTCCTCGTTTTCTTGCGTTCTAGCCTCCATTTCGTCATCCGATTCGCGAATACCTTCGCGTTTCGAACGTTTCGAACCAAACGAAACTTCATTTCGGTGTCTCATTTTTTATTTCCGCCACTCGGGGCTTGTTTCCCTCAAGTTTTTCTTGATATCTGTGCCTTTTCCGCACCTCAGCTTTTTCGGCCTTTTTCGGCCCTCTCGGGGTTGACTTTTTGTTGACTCTTCACATTCTCGCCCGGTTTTTCGTCTTCCGGCCATTTTCACATTCTCTTCGAGATGGCGGACGATCTTCCATAGGGCGGGACCCCTCCAGAGCACGAGATGGATCCCGAGGCCGAGCCCTTGCCACTTCACATCCGGCCGTTTGATCCGGAGACCTACAGGCCAGTGGTTCATGTGATGCTCCCCGATGGACTATGCCAGTTCAGGGGCTTTGAGAGGGGCATGGCACCCGAGCTATTACTACGTGAGCCTAGCTCTCATCTGTCTTTCGGCGCTTCTGAGGTAACATTCTTTCCTGTGCGTTACTTTCCGCTATGTAGAATATAAAACTGCCGTAGCTGGTCATATTCTGTAACTGCTTAATTCTGATACACTGATGCACTGTACACTATAGTTGATCGCAAACAAACTTAAAACCGGTATCTGTTTGAAGCTTACACGTGCACACACACTGCACTGACCCTGAATCACCCAAACGCACGGTGCACACTGTATTTCACTCTATACACACTGGTACCCAGTATCTGCTTGAATCTGAAAACATGCACACATGTTGTATATCTGTATGCTTCTAAAAATTGCATTTTGAATATTGCCTCGCAATTGTTGTTTTTGATTACAGGGGGATTCCCATACTATCCGCGGGTATGGGAATGTCGTTGCTTGGGACTGGTACATAGAGCTGCCAGACGCGGTTCGCCATATCGTCGACGAGGCCGGTTTCGGCATCTTCTGCAGGAGGCTCTCCCGGCTTACGACCTGTAGGCCCTTGCTTGCTGCTTTAGTGGAGAGGTGGTGGGACACCACCAACTCCTTCCACTTCTCTACTGCGGGGGACATGACAATGACTCCCTACGATTTCTCGATGCTCACCGGCATCGGGGTAGGGGGTGATACCGATATGGATGAGTGGGACACCGCCCAGCTGTACCTGCTCGGCACTCAGCCACCCCTTGCCCGGGCAAGGTTTGTTAGGTACTCGTCGTTCGAGAGCCACTTCCGGATTCAGCCAGCCTTGGCGGAGGAGGCGCAGATGACCCCAGAGGAGGTGGATCAGTACGCACGGGGTTTCATCATGTTTCTGCCCAGGACGACCCTTTTCGCCGACTGGGCGAACACCGTGCCTCTTTGTCTGTTGAGCGCACTGGTCGATATCAGGCGGATCCGCCGTTATGACTGGAGTGGCGCAGGCTTGGCCACATTGTATGCTTACATGAGCTCTTCTTCCCGCCTCAGCGGGCAGCTACTTGGCGGCTACTGGCGAGCTTGGGAGGTACATCTTCTTCCCCTTTTACACTTCTGCTTCACGTTTTCTGTATTCTATACACTGCACGCACCACGGTCTGCCTCTTACTGACTATATACTACACAAGCGGCACACATATACTCTGCTTTACTTTAACTGTATACTGCACACACTGTATACTATGTACAATACACTGCACAACACACGGCTCTGCCATTTCTAATTTATTCTGTATTTTTCTTTATCTGATAGTCATACTTATATCTGTTCTGTAGTTGTGGGTGTATGCCTACTTTCCCAGGCTTGCCCCAGTACCTGATGTGGAGACCCCACTCGGCGTCCCCTTTTCTCATCGCTTTGATGTGCAATGCGTGCGGAGACCACGGGAGTCTTTTTTTTTCTTCCGCTGCTACTTCGACACCATCATCGCCGCGGAGGTATGTTCAACTTTAGAATTTGCTGAGGCTTCGCTTAGCACTGTATGTTTTCAATAACAGTAGATAACAAACTGCATTTCATTTTCAGATCACCTAGCAGCCTTGGGCTCCGTTGCCTGCCGTGACCCGG
This sequence comes from Camellia sinensis, assembly GCF_055761805.1. Lineage (NCBI taxonomy): Eukaryota > Viridiplantae > Streptophyta > Magnoliopsida > Ericales > Theaceae > Camellia > Camellia sinensis. Next base: position 9,409,274 of record NW_028129474.1, on the reverse strand, counting down.
GATTGGTTTGCTGGGGCAGAGGAGACTACACGCTTCTGGATTTTGCTGGAGGGCCCGGTCTGTTGGGCTTGGTACTTGGGCGAGCGTTTCCTACGCCAGACCCTGGGGTTACCAGAACAGATAGTCCCGGGTCCACCTCCTGCCCATATGAGAGATACTGAGAGGTTCATCGCCCAGGAGATGGCCGATTACACGATCGGCTGGGACGTGGAGGACTTCAGGGGCGAGGGCGACTTCAGAGAGTACGTCCAGACCTACATTATGCGGCCTCTAAGCTGTGGCCGCCGAGCTGAGAGAAGGGGACCTGTGGCGCCAGTAGTTGGAGCAGGAGCTGGGGCAGGGACGTCGAGGACGGCTCGTGTCCGTGGCAGGAGCGGAGCTTGGAGGGGTCGGGGGGTTAGCTGGCCTGCTCTACCCACTATACTGACATGCCGAGGGCAGGGTGGGGCGACGTACCAGATTCCCTTTGCTCCCCCTCCGGCTGACCATGAGTTGGTCGGGTTCAATGACTTACCTCTGGTATGTACTACTTCATCTTGCATCTTGCATTGTCATTTTATCTCAGTTTATTTTGATATTCCGCAGAATACTGATGCCTTTGATACTTTTGCAGGCGTCCTCCGAGTACACCCGGCAGTCCCTGGAGTTGACTGCCTCCATGATGGGGATGCTACAGCGGACCTTAAACCTCCTGGCCCTCTATAGTATTCTAGTATGTTCTTCTGATCACGGCCTCAAACCATACTCATAAGCTGCTTCACATAATCTGGTGCACAACACAACACTTGATAAGCTTCTCACGTCATTCATACACTGTACTCATATACTGCATTCTGCACTGAGAAACTGCTCACGGCATTTGCACACTGTACTGCATACATTACATTCTGTACTGATAAACTCCTCACGGCATTCGCACGTTGCATTGCATTCTGCACTGATAAACTACTCACGGCATACTGATGCGTTTGCCTCTTATACTTTTTAGCCTCCTTTCCAGATTCCCACTGTGGGAGGTGTTCCAGCTGGACCTTCTATTCCTACCGGAGGAGATGGCAGAGCATACCCCCGCACCAAGGCGGGGCGCGCTCACGTTGGGAGTAGCTCACGGGCACCCGTCCATGATGATGATGATGATGAGTCGGAGTCGGAGGCAGAGGCAGAGGCGGAGGCGGAGTCGTCGTCGGAGGAGACCGGAGACAGCTCGGACTCGGACTCAGATGACAGCGCTGATGATGTTCCTGGACCTTCGTCCAGGTTGAGGGCGAGGACGAACCCCTAGACCCACGGCCTTTTGTCATTGATCTAGACTTCTGCTGGTTTTTCTTTTTTTTTCTTTTTCTTTCGTACTTTTTTGCTAGTAGTTAGAGTGCCTTGTACTGCCGCATGTAGATTTTTATTTCCAAAACTATGTACTTGAAAAAGATGATGAAATGAAACAAATCATTTGTTTGAAAAAGTGTTGCATTTGTACATTTTATGTATTGCATCACATTGCATCATGTTGCACCTCAATGTAAATGAAATTGATCTGTTGTCTGAAAATTGAACACTTGCATTGTAATAATCAGATAACGAACCAGTCAACAGCAAAACAACCCATACCAACCACTGCACATTCTGAACATTTGGCTCATACTCTACTGGGGATTAATCTGCATACAGCTCATAACACAGCGCTTGACTCATTTTGCAAATAGCGGATCCTGAACAAACAGCCAAAATCTGACAAGACGGACCATGAAGGTTGAATCTGCTGAAGTTGAAGCACACTCAGATGCGATCTGAAACCCAGAAGCTTCAAAGAGACCCATGTTTTTTTTGTTCACACTTATCGGGGGTGGACCCTGCGGTTTGTATGAAAGAACCAAATCATGTTTTTGCACAAATGTGGAGAATGGCACAGCATTCTGAGCACAAAACGATTAATTTTTGAAATTGAAGAAGGTTTTTTTTTTTTCAAATCGGGGTATTGAGCCTACAACTGAACTCAGCGAGAATGACTCGACAGCGGAGACAAAAAGGTAAACAACCTAAACACAACGAGACACACCCGGAAAAGACTCAAAACAAAGGTTGAGGCAAACAAAACAAAAGACATGACCTACAGACACGTTAATGAAGACGGGGGACCTCAGATCACGAGGAGCCAGTTTCTCTGGGTATTGTTTCCCACCCTTTTCTCATTTGTGATTCTCACATCACTCTGGCACTCAAGCTTGGTTTTTCTCTCAAAACCCTTTGGCTCGCTTTGTCTCTCAACTTACACCTCTCTATTCTTTATTCTCTCATTTTTGTCCCTCCCCGGGGTGTTTAAGGGATGAATAGGAAGTTGTGGGTTCACACCAGACATGGTTAGCTCACGGCTGTTTCTTCTGGTGGCGTTTGGTCAATGCCCCAGGTAAGGGAACGGAGTACCTTGATCCCTTCGGATTCGTGCTTCGCACTTGGTTCGATACCTCATTGCTCGGAGGTTGAGAGAGCTTTCAGCCCTTTAATGACAGCTTGAGTTGTGCCCTTCTTGGCAAGTATGCTGGCGATGGGGGAAAGACAGGAAGCCTGACTCAACCGTGCCCATAGTTCATCATTTTGACCATTTTTTTGTTTTGGTTTCTACGAAAACAATTTTGACCAATATGAGAGTTAGATTAACATGCTTGTGTGATTTTTGGTTTGAAAATCATGCAAGTCAGGCTATGAGCACTGAAAATTTTCCTTTTTGGGTCCAAGAAAATGGTCCAGTTTTGGAAAATGAAATAATTTTTGAGAAAATGGTCAACCTCAGTAAAAATTCTCAAAAACTATATTTTTTTGGCAAACGGCCGCCACCCAACGAGCGCGGAACTCATTCTTGAGATGCACAACCTCGGATCGGAGGCAATGGAAAATTGCCCCTTGCTTGAAGGACGCTGAATGGCAACGAAAAGTTGCCCCTGGTTTGAACCGCGACTCATGGCAACGGAAAGTTGCCCCTTGTCTGGATGATGCCGCAGCATATTGTAAACAGTCCTTACCAGTGATGATCACGACCGAACTTTCTTGGATACAGAGAAGACGAAGATGGTCAAAACCAATATATGGACACAGTCACTTTGAAGGTGTTGAGGGCTGGACTTCGGGATGAAGTTGCCTATGTATCCGGTTGTGACAACCGAACTATCGGATTCGAAGAGGGCAAGAATAATCAAAACCATTACATGGACTGAGGCGCTATGAAAGCATAGAGGACTGGACTTCAGGATGAAGTTTCCTACGTATCCCAAACATGGGAATCAAGCCTTACGTAGTTCGGGTTAAGGTACACTCGGGTATTTTAACCTTCACTTTTTAGGCTCTAACTTTTGCCAAGGCGCCCGTTGCGGGTTTTCAGCCTTGCGAGCTTTTTTTTTTGTATATATATATTTTCTCTTTTTTTTTTGTATTTTTCTTGTATATATATATTTTTTTATTTTTGTATTTTTCTTTTTTTTTATTTTTCTCTTGCTCTATCTTCTGCCTGGGTCGCCCTTCCAGGTTTTCGACCCAGCGAGCCTCTCAAAGGGTAAAAGTGTAACAAGTCCATGCCAAATGGTTTTGAGATCGCGAAATCATCTGAATCTAGGAGAATGGCTGTTGCGTTGATTTGCAGAAGGATCCATCACGGTTGCTTCACACGCTTCTTCTGGTGAGATCTGATCTTCTTGATCTGATTTTGGTGCCTCTTGTTCGAGGGCTGCTTCTAATCCGGCCACACAGACCTTACATGGCGGTTGACTGTTGGACTTTCTGAACGGGTTCAAGGTTCGAAAACAAACGGGTTGAATCTTGAGGCCGAGAGCGATCCTAGGCTGCACAATCTCAAGAGCGATTCCACACAGATCTTCACAGGGCTGCGCAAAACATTTGTTTTTGAAAGTTTTTAAGAAAGCGACAAATCGCTCGCGCCGAAGATAGTGTGGAACCAATCTGGATCAAGCCACAGTCCTTCTCAGTACTCACGCTAACAAGCACGGTTTCATTCATTAAAGGCTTAACATGCCTCTCCTTTTCTCAAATTGATCAAAGTTTTGCAAAACTCGAGGAATTCCTTCCTCTTTGTTTTCACCGCAGTGTTAAAGAGGTTTTGAAAAACATGGGTCAATGCAATGATTTTCAAAGCACAAGAGAACAGGTGGAATGCATGGCCGTTCGATTCAAATCCTTTGGCACAACTAGCTCAAAATTAGCAATAAGCATGGAAACATGGTAGCCGCAGCTGCTCCATTCAAATTCCCTGATTGTAACTGGCTCCACAACAGAGACAGACTCAAAACAAAAGGGTATTTACAAAACCAAAACGGCGTTCAAGGCAACAACCCTAGAATCACCTGACACCCTAGACAACGGGACTGACTCGGTACCACAAGACAGACCCAAAAACAAAAAGACTGACTCAAAGCAAAGAGGCAGACTCAAAAACAAAACAGAGAACTGACTCAAAACCTAAGCCAGAAGCTACAAAACTGCATTTACAAATGCTCAAAAGTGCGTGCCAGACGCCACATTTGAAATACACCGAGCGCCGCCCGCAGGTGGTCCAACCCCTGATCACAAACTCGCAATATCCTCAAAGTCCAACAGCTCGGTGGTAACAGACTTTGCTGAGGTAGGTGGAAGAATGACCTCATTATCGATCAGATCCTGCACTTCATGGCGAAGGCGGAAACAGTTGTCGGTGGCGTGACCGGTCTGTTGGTGGTACACGCAGTACAAAGCAGCATCATGTGTGAGAGGGAGATTCTTCGGGAGAGGCTGAGGTTCGGGAGAGAGCATGAAAGATCCTGCGCCCTTCGGGCAGGTACTTTGAAGTCTGAGTATTCTTACTAGACGCACTATCAAAAGGGTCGGCAGGCACTGCCTTGGTTTTCTGATCTTTCCCAGGTGTAGGGTTGGGAATAGGAGGAACTGTTCTGGCATGACAGGGCCTATCCCGATTTTCTGACTGACTTGAACTACCCTCAGGTGGAGTGGGGAAAGCATCCTCCACAGTTTTTGCCACAACTGCGAATATCTGTTGCTTGTTCATCCCCCCAGCTTTCAAAGCCTCGACTGCCCGCAGCAGTTGTTCAATGGGATCGGCATCTGCCTTCATTTTGTTCTTGCCTTTGGCCTCAGCCTGATCGGGGGTTTGGGTTGCTACATCAGAGCAAAGCCCGGTTGTTGCTGATACGTCGTTGCTGTAGCTGGAGGCAACCTCTGGTTGGCTGAGCTCTACCACAATCCGCCCCAGTAGCGGGGGCTCCTGTGGTATGAAATTCCCGGCATACGGTGCCGCTGGCAGCGAAGCTGACATTCCATAGGCTAGATCGGCCACAGATCTCTGGAGGTCACCAATCATTCCCATCAGCACGAATGTAGTGGGCTCGCGAGCCTGATACAACTGGGGGGTCCAGACTGGGTGCGCGACAGGCGACCTGGGTGGATGCGGTTCATCGACATTGGTCCCGCTTTGCAGAGTGATTCCTTGATCTAATGCGGCCGTCATAACCACAGTCTCCTCTGAATTTTGTGTCATGATAAGTCCGCTGGACTGAACGGTGACTGACAGATCAGATATCTGTCTTGCCTCAGCAATGGGGAACACTAGCTGTTCTGTATCAACTCTCTGAACCTCTGAACTGAAAGGAAAAACAAACAGCATTTTAGCCCTAACAGATCAAGCACGGGTGTAGCCGAACAACTGCACTCTATTACTGATCACTGTTCCCTAGAATCACTGTTCCTAAAACTGAACTTGATACCCGCAGATAACTAATTTCTCAACAACACTGATACTGGTGCGCTCAGGTCTGATACTCAAACTTGCGAACTGAAATGTGTGTTCCCCTGCATAGATACACTCTAAAACACATAGCAAGTAAAGAGAGCGAAAACACCCCTATAGAGGGATAGGGTTTCCCTGTCCTATTTTGTCAGGAGCTAGGGTTTCACCATGCACGCAGTAGTTTTCAAACAACCTAACATCGGGTAAGCAACCTGTCCTAATTTGGAATGATCACTATGGATTTCGATATGCACTAGGTCGAATGGTCGAAAAGGGTGCCCCGATAAAACCGGGGTTTGTGTTCCCATACTGTCAAAGCCCACAATCGGTCAGCCTTATGGTCATGTCTTGACACGACAAGCCTTTGGCAAACCATTCAGGAATGGCAGATGGCAAACACGGTGTCCTTGGCACACCAATGCACATGCAATGCAAAGAAACACATAAATGAAATCAAAATAGGATATCACGAGTTCGAGTCAACCTCTCTAAAATCCCCAGCAGAGTCGCCATAAACTGTAGACGCGCCCGCGTGAGGCCCTTGTGCTACAGTTCGGACTCGATTTGTGTCACGGTCCCTAATCTGAACCAAAGAGTCCAAATCCGGCAAATTGTTTTGAGAAACAGATTTTTGAAAAGAAGTGCCAAACATGGACTGCTTTGCTAGATATAGAGTCGCCACCCAAATATTTTTTATGGGGGAATTTAGGAAACCCTGACTCGGTGCCAAAGGCCACGTGTCCGTCATCACCAAGGTTGCCTCGGCTCGGGAGCTTGGGTACGATTGGGGAAGGTCAGCTATGAGATCCGAAGATCGGCCTCTACTAACCGTGATATCCGCTTTTGAAAACGTTATGTCTTCTTATTCCGGTTATTAGCCTAGAATTACTATGTTGTGCGCACAGCAAACAAGTATAGACCAAATCGCCTAAATTGGAACGAAACATTGCATATCCGTTTGTTCGGAAAACAATTTGAAATTTGCTACTCGTAAGTAGGCTAAAAAAACCGGATTTCAATGAGTTGTTCCAACTCAAACAATCCAACCTTGACCCACAGGCATTCAAGCAGTAATATCATGTAAACATATATCCGCATGGCAAGCATACTGTCATGTTAATATTCACACTCATGCGAGATGCTAAAGCATAAATACTTACATCGTACTCCGTGCCAAAACAAAGAACTCGTTAGCAATCAATGCATGATCCAAGTCCATGTTTAAATGCCTAATGCAACGCATACGGAATGTCACTAGAGTAGGCTCGGCTAGTCTATGAATGACATGTGAAAATGCACAGGTAACATGTATTCAAGTTATATTTGAAATATTAACGATGTTAGCATGATGCGCCGAGCCCGGTGCATGCAATACTGATGAATGATGCACGCATGCATAGCATAAGGTATGCTAAATTAAACATGACCTATTATTAACCATCAAAACAGGTAAGTAAAAGGGAGAAAGAAGTGGGGGTTGGAAGACATGCGCACACTCACCCACACTTATTACAAATTCGCCCTCACTCGGAGGGACCGAAAGAATAATACAAATTAACTAACTCGCAAGCTATTTAATTATTACAAATCACCTAATTAATTAACAAATAAACTAAGCCAAGAAAAGAAATAAAAAAAAAGGGGCCTTGGGAAGAGGGTCCAATGCACACATGCTCAGGTCTTGCTCGGAAGTCCAGTGCCATGCACAAGCCGCCTCCATTTTTCCTGCTCTGCTTCTCTAAAGACTGCCAAAGTCTCAGGATGTGCTCACTGGATGTTGGGGAATGCCACCGGCTGGAGGGAATCATCATCGGTTGTGATTTGGTGTTGATCGGCCAAAAATGAATCCATCGGCCACAGATGGATTGCCGGTCGACACTCTGTGCAGTCGATCGGCAAAAAGTTCCTGTAGAATCTGTTTGACAGCAGCAGAGGACAGAGCTTTGCATGGCAATGCAATTCAAGCAATGTATGCACCAACCATATCCCTTATCATGTTTATGACTCAAAGGGACATCGTCCTTGGTTCTCGAACCATCAATCGCGCATTTCTATGCGTGATGGCCCAAGAGACCAAATTATGCATGTTGATTTCACATGCAATGCAAACCAACAAACAAAGGCCCAACTCCCATCACTAAATCATGGAACAAGGCATGCATGCTAGATGGAGTGCAACCTAGGCATGTGAACTAGCATTCAACATGGGCATACAATGCATTTATGCAAGTATGCAAGCAAACATGTAAGGTAAGCAAGAAAACAAGCAAAGGATGGACTTAAGCTCGTTTGGACAGCCCTTAAGGAAGCCCAAAACAGTGGCCATCAACCAAGGAAATGAGGCCAAATGCACATGCAAGCATACATGACAACATGGACCAACATTTAAGCACATAAAGGCAGCTTTTAAGCGCACTTTAAAAGAGGCATAGCACGGACAATTAACATGCAAATGAAGCTCTGACAATCATGCTATAGGAGGTGCCAAACCAACTAAACAAAGCAAGCAAAACATGCCACAATGGCCCAAGTGCTTAAGACAAGCCAAGGAGGCTAAAACCAAGGTCAAGTCCACCAAACCTCACAAGGCAAAGAGGACTTAAAACAAGTTAAATGCAAACTTAAACAAAGCCAAGGGTGCACTTAGATGGCATCTAAGCGGTCAAAAAGTGCAAGCATACTCCGAGGCCTAAACAAGGGGCATAAGGTAACAACCTTTAAACACATTGAAGGAGGATTAAATGCCAGCATATAAGCGTGTCATAAGGACTGAGATAACATGTTAAGCGGTTCCAAACCATTGAAATGATACAAACAAGGCATGCTACACACTTATATACTTAAGGCCAACAAGCCCAAAATGCAAAGGGGGCATGCAATGCAAGCTATGGTCGACCAAAACAGCCAAGGACAGACCTTAAACCTGGCAAAATAAACATGAAAGCTTCACAAAGTTAGGCCTAAAGCATGCTAGAACAATGGTTTACAACCTAAGGCACGTTAAGGCAACAAAATGGCATTACAAGGCATGTATGCTAAGTAAGCATGGTGTACCAAAACCAACATACAACAATGCTATATTATGACATAATAAGCATAAAAAACAGCCAAGGCATGGTCAACATGAGCCTAAGCTAGGTGCTCCCTCAAGAGGCAAAAGTGCCCTTTTCAAGGACAACAAGGAGAGTGGGTGGCCCTCACCTTCTTGGGACCTCAAGGCACCATCCTCACCTTTGAAATCCCTCAAGATTTCAGTGGTGAGGAGGCCCAAACACTATGGTCCTAGAGCTCACCCAAAATGGCACAAAATGGTGCCTTACAAGGCTTAAGAGGGGTCAAAACAACCCCAAAGCTTGAAGTAACCTTGAACAACTATTTAGAGGCCTTAAAAATAGAACTTTTACGTATTATCTGCAAAGCCAAAAAATAGTTGCAAGATAGGTAAAAGTAGTGTGTAAAAATGGGGGGTAAAAGGGAAAAGTGATTACCCTTGTAGAACTTCTTCGACAATGGAGCTCCAGCAGCTTCTTGAGGTTGAAATCAACTTCAAAACTCTAAAAGCAACCCTCAAGGGCCTCAGCTCCAAGGAAAGAGGGTCCAAATAAGTGTCCGAGTGTTTAAACCCTAATGAATGTGAAATGGCAAATAAACACCATAACTACGTATCTGCCATCATGCATGAGGGTCCAAATAAGTGTTCGAGTGTTTGAATCCTAATGCTCTAGAAATGGCAAGTAAGCACCATAATTACATATTTGCCATCATGCAGGAGGATCCGAATAAGTGTCCGAGTGTTTAAACCCTAATACATGAGAAATGACAAATAAAAACCATGATTACATATCTGCCATCATGCAAGAAGGTCTGAATAAGTGCCCGAGCGTGTAAACCCTAATGCAAGAGAAATGGCAAGTAAACACCATAATTACAAATCTGCCATCTTGCAAGCGGATCCGAACAACTCTCCGAATTTCCGAATCCTAATGCACAAGAAATGGAAAGTCGACACCATAATTACGTATCTGCCATCATGCAAGAGGGTACGAATAAGTGTCCGAGTGTTCGAATCCTAATATTCGAGAAATGGCAAGTAAACACCATAATTACATATCTGCCATCATGCAAGAGGGTCCGAATAATTGTCCGACTGTTTCAACCCCAATGCATGAGAAACGGCAAATAAACACCGTAATTACATATCTGCCATGATGCAAGAGGGTCCGAATAACTGTCCGAGTGTTTAAACCCTAATGCATGAGAAATGGCAAGTAAACACCATAATTACATATCTGCCATCATGCAAGCGGATCCGAATAAGTACCCAAATTTTTGAATCCTAATGCGCAAGAAATGGAAAGTCGACATCATAATTATGTATCTGCCATCATGCAAGAGGGTCCGAATAAGTGCCCGAGTGTTCGAATCCTAGTATTCGAGAAATGGCAAGTAAACAACATAATTACATATCTGCCATCATGCAAGAGGGTCCGAATAATTATCCGAGTGTTTAAACCCTAATGCATGAGAAATGGAAAATAAACACCCTAATTACACATCTGTCATCATGCATGAGGGTCAGAGTAAGTGTCCAAGTGTTTAAACCCTAATGCATGAGAAATGGCAACTAAACCCCAGAATTAAATATTTTCCATCACGCAAGAGGGTCTGAATAAGTGTCTGACTGTTTAAACCCTAATGCATGAGAAATGGCAAGTAAACACCATAATTACACATCTGCCATCATGCATGAGGGTCAGAGTAAGTTTCCAAGTGTTTAAACCCTAATGCATGAGAAATGGCAAGTGAATACCATAATTACATATCTGCCATCATGCAAGAGGGTCCGAATAAGTGTCCGAATGTTTAAACCCTAATGAATGAGAAATGGCAAATAAACAACGTAATTACATATTTGCCATCATGCAAGAGGGTCTGAATAAGTGTACGACTGTTTAAACCCTAATGCATGGGAAATGACAAGTAAACACCCTAATTACACATCTGTCATCATGCATGAGGGTCAGATTAAGTTTCCATGTGTTCAAACCCTAATGCATGAGAAATGGCAAGTGAACACCATAATTGCATATCTGCCATCACGCAAGAGGGTCCGAATAAGTGTCCGAATGTTTAAACCCTAATGCATGAGAAATGTCAAATAAACACCGTAATTACATATCTGCCATCATGCAAGAGGGTCTGAATAAGTGTCCGGCTGTTTAAATCGTAATGCATGAGAAATGGCAAGTAAACACCATAATTACATACCTGCTCTCACGCAAGAGGGTCTGTATAAGTGTCTGAGTGTTCGAATCCTAATGCTCGAGAAATGGAAAGTAAACACTATAATTACATATCTGCCATCAAGCCAGAGCGTCTGACTAAGTGTCCGAGTGTTTAAACCCTAATGGAAGAGAAATTGCAAGTAAACACCATAATTACGTACTTGCCATCTTGCAAGAGGGTCCGAATAAGTATCCGAGTGTTCGAATCTTAATGCCCGACAAATGGCAAGTAAATACCATAATTACATATCCGCCATCATGCAAGGCGGTTGAAATAAGTGTCTGAGTTTTTAAACTCTAATGGATGAGAAATGGCAAGTAAACAACATAATTACATATCCGCCGTCATGCAAGAGGGCCCAAATAAGCGTCCGACTTTTTAAACCGTAACGAATGAGAAATGGCAAATAAACACCACAATTAGAGATCTGCCATCATGCAAGAGGGTCGGAATAAGTGTCCGAGTGTTCGAATCCTAATGCTCGAGAAATGGCAAGTAAATACCATAATTACATATCTGCAATCATGCAAGAGGGTCCGAATAAGTGTCCGAATGTTTAAACCCAAACGCATGAGAAATGACAAATAAAAACCATAATTACATATCTGTCATCATGCAAGAGGGTCTGAATAAGTGTCCGACTGTTTAAGCCCTAATGCATGAGAAATGGCAAGTAAACACCATAATTACATATCTGCCATCACGCAAGGGGATCCTAATAAGTGTCCGATTTTTCGAATCGTAATGCAAAAGAAATGGAAAGTCGACACCATAATTACATATTTGCCATCATGCAAGAGGGTCCAAATAAGTGTCCGAGTGTTCGAATCCTAATGCTCGAGAAATGGCAAGTAAACTCCATAATTACATATCCGCCATCATGCAAGAGGGTCCGAATAAGTGTCTGAGTGTTTAAACCCTAATGCATGAGAAATGGCAAGTAAACACCACAATTACATATCTGCCATCGTGCAAGAGCGTCCGAATAAGTGTCCGAGTGTTTAAGCCCTAATGCATGAGAAATGGCAAGAAAACGCCATAATTACATATCTGCCATCATGCAAGAGTGTCTGAATAAGTTTCCGACTCTTTAAACCCTAATGCATGTGAAAAGGCAAGTAAACCCCATAATTACATATCTGCTCTCACGCAAGACGGTCCGAATAAGTGTCTGAGTGTTTGAATCCTAATGCTCGAGATATGGCAAGTAAACACTATAATTACATATTTGCCATCATGAAAGAGGGTCCGAATAAGTGTCCGAGTGTTTAAACCCTAAAGGATGAGAAATGGCAAGTAAACAACATAATTACATATTTGCCGTCATGCAAGAGGGTCCAAATAAGTGTCCGAGTGTTTAAACCCCAATGAATGTGAAATGGCAAATAAACACCATAACTACATATCTGCCATCATGCAAGAGGGTCCGAGTAACTGTCCGAGTGTTTGAATCCTAATGCTCTAGAAATGGCAAGTAAGCACCATAATAACATATCTGCCATCATGCAAGAGGGTCCGAATAAGTGTTCGAGTGTTTAAACCCTAATACATGAGAAATGACAAATAAAAACCATAATTACATATCTGCCAACATGCAAGAAGGTCTGAATAAGTGCCCGAGTGTTTAAACCCTAATGCAAGAGAAATGGCAAGTAAACACCATCATTACATATCTGCCATCTTGCAAGCGGATCCGAACAACTGTCCAAATTTTCGAATCCTAATGCGCAAGAAATGGAAAGTCGACACCATAATTACGTACCTGCCATCATGCAAGAGGGTAGGAATAAGTGTCCGAGTGTTTGAATCCTAATATTCGAGAAATGGCAAGTAAACACCATAATTACGTATCTGCCCTGATGCAAGAAGGTCCGAATAATTGTCCGAGTGTTTCAACCCTAATGCTTGAGAAATGGCAAATAAACACCGTAATTACATATCTGCCATCATGCAATAGGGTCCGAATAAGTGTCCGACTGTTTAAACCCTAATGCATGAGAAATGGCAAGTAAACACCGTAATTACATATCTGCCATCATGCAAGTGGATCCGAATAAGTGTCCAAATTTTTGAATCCTAATGCGCAAGAAATGGAAAGTCGACATCATAATTACGTATCGGCCATCATGTAAGAGGGTCCGATTAGGTGCCCGATTGTTCGAATCCTAGTATTCGAGAACTGGAAAGTAAACAATATAATTACATATCTGCCATCATGCAAGAGGGTCCGAATAATTGTCCGAGGGTTTAAACCCTAATGCATGAGAAATGGCAAGTAAACACCATAATTACATATCTGTCATCACGCAAGAGGGTCTGAATAAGTGTCCGACTGTTTAAACCCTAACGCATGAGAAATGGCAACTAAACCCCAGAATTACATATCTGCCATCACGCAAGAGGGGCTGAATAAGTGTCTGACTGTTTAAACCCTAATGCATGAGAAATGACAAGTAAACACCATAATTACACATCTGCCATCATGCATGAAGGTCAGAGTAAGTGTCCAAGTGTTTAAACCCTAATGCATGAGAAATGGCAAGTGAATACCATAGTTACATATCTGCCATCATGCAAGAGGGTCCGAATAAGTGTCCGAATGTTTAAACCCTAATGCATGAGAAATGGCAAATAAACAACGTAATTACATATTTGCCATCATGCAAGAGGGTCCGAATAAATGTCCGACTGTTTAAACCCTAATGAATGAGAAATTACAACTAAACACAATAATTACACATCTGCCATCACGCATGAGGGTCAGAATAAGTGTCCGAGTGTTTAAACCCTAATGCATGAGAAATGCCAAGTGAACACCATAATTACACAGCTGCCATCATGCAAGAGGGTCCGAATAAGTGTCCGATTGTTTAAACCCCAATGCAAGAGAAATGGCAAATAAACACCGTAATTACATATGCAAGAGGGTTTGAATAAGTGTCCGACTGTTTAAACCCTAATGCATGAGAAATGGAAAGTAAACACCATGATTACATATCTGCACTCACGCAAGAGGGTCTGTATAAATGTCCGAGTGTTCGAATCCTAATGCTCGAGAAATGGAAAGTAAACACTATAATTACATATCTGCCATCACGCATGAGGGTCTGGATAAGTGTCCGAGTGTTTAAACCCAAATGGAAGAGAAATTGCAAGTAAACACCATAATTACGTACATGCCATGTTGCAAGAGGGTCCGAATAAGTGTCTGACTGTTTGAATGCGAATGCTCGAGATATGGCAAGTAAACACTATAATTACATATCTGCCATCATGCAAGAGGGTCCGAATAAGTGTCCGAGTGTTTATACCCTAAAGGATGAGAAATGGCAAGTAAACAACATAATTACATATCTGCCGTCATGCAAGAGGGCCCAAATAAGAGTCCGAGTGTTTAAACCCTAACGAATGAGAAATGGCAAATAAACACCATAATTACAGATCTGCCATCATGCAAGAGGGTCCGAATAAGTGTCCGAGTGTTCGAATCCTAATGCTCGAGAAATGGCAATTAAATACCATAATTACATATCTGCAATCATGCAAGAGGGTCCGAATAAGTGTCCAAATGTTTAAACCCTAATGCATGGGAAATGACAAATAAAAACCATAATTACATATCTGCCATCGTGCAAGAGGGTCTGAATAAGTGTCCGACTGTTTAAACCCTAATGCATGAGAAATGGCAAGTAAACACCATAATTACATATCTGCCATCACGCAAGGGGATCCAAATAAGTGTCCGACATTTCGAATCCTAATGCAAAAGAAATGGAAAGTTGACACCATAATTACATATTTGCCATCATGCAAGAGGGTCCAAATAAGTGTCCGAGTGTTCGAATCATAATGCTCGAGAAATGGCAAGTAAACTCCATAATTACATATCCGCCATCATGCAAGGGAGTCCGAATAAGTGTCTGAGTGTTTAAACCCTAATGCATGATAAATGGCAAGTAAACACCATAATTACATATCTTCCATCATGCAAGAGGGTCCGAATAAGCGTCCGAGTGTTTAAACCCTAATGCATGAGAAATGGCAATAAAACACCATAATTACATATCTGCCATCATGCAAGAGCGTCTGAATAAGTGTCCGACTCTTTAAACCCTAATGCATGTGAAATGGCAAGTAAACACCATAATTACGTATCTGGTCTCACGCAAGAGGGTCCGAATAAGTGTCTGAGTGTTTGAATCCTAATGCTCGAGATATGTCAAGTAAACACTATAATTACTTATCTGCCATCATGCAAGAGGGTCCGAATAAGTGTCCGAGTGTTTAAACCCTAAAGGATAAGAAATGGCAAGTAAACAACATAATTATATATCTGCCGTCATGCAAGAGGGTCCAAATAAGTGTCCGAGTGTTTAAACCCTAACGAATGTGAAATGGCAAATAAACACCATAACTACATATCTGCGATCGTGCAAGAGGGTCCGAATAAGTGTCCGAGTGTTTGAATCCTAATGCCCTAGAAATGGCAGGTAAGCACCATAATTACATATCTGCCATCATGCAAGAAGGTCCGAACAAGTTTCCGAGTGTTTAAACCCTAATACATGAGAAATGACAAATAAAAACCATAATTACATATCTGCAATCATGCAAGAAGATCTGAATAAGTACCCGAGTGTTTAAACCCTAATGCAAGAGAAATGGCAAGTAAACACCATAGTTACAAATCTGTCATCTTGCAAGTAGATCCGAACAACTGTCCGAATTTTCGAATCCTAATGCGCAAGAAATGGAAAGTCGACACCATAATTACGTATCTGCCATCATGCAAGAGGGTACGAATACGTGTCCGAGTGTTCGAATCCTAATATTCGAGAAATGGCATGTAAACACCATAATTACATATCTGCCATCATGCAAGAGGGTCCGAATAATTGTTCGAGTGTTTCAACCCAAATGCATGAGAAATGGAAAATAAACACCGTAATTACATATCTGCCATCATGCAAGAGGGTCCGAATAAGTGTCCGAGTGTTTAAACCCTAATGCATGAGAAATGGCAAGTAAACACCATAATTACATATCAGCCATCATGCAAGCTGATCCGAATAAGTGTCCAAATTTTTGAAAGCTAATGCGCAAGAAATGGAAAGTTGACATCATAATTACGTATCTGCCATCATGCAAGAGGGTCCGAATAAGTGCCCGAGTGTTCGAATCCTAGTATTCGAGAAATGGCAAGTAAACAATATAATTACATATCTGCCATCATGCAAGAGGGTCCGAAAATTGTGCGAGTGTTTAAACCCTAATGCATGAGAAATGGAAAATAAACACCGTAATTACGTATCTGCCATCGTGCAAGAGGGTCCGAATTAGTGTCCGAGTGTTTAAACCCTAATGCATGAGAAATGGCAAGTAAACACCATAATTACATATCTATCATCACGCAAGAGGGTCTGATTAAGTGTCCGACTGTTTAAACCCTAATGCATAAGAAATGGCAACTAAACCCCAGAATTACATATCTGCCATCGGGCAAGAGGGTCGGAATAAGTGTGTGACTGTTTAAACCCTAATGCATGAGAAATGACAAGTAAACACCACAATTACACATCTGCCGTCATGCATGAGGGTCAGAGTAAGTGTCCAAGTGTTTAAACCCTAATGCATGAGAAATGGCATGTGAATACCATAATTACATATCTGCCGTAATGCAAGAGGGTTCGAATAAGTGTCCGAATGTTTAAACCCTAATGGATGAGAAATGGCAAATAAACAACGTAATTACATATCTGTCATCACGCAAGAGGGTCTGAATAAGTGTCCGACTGTTTAAACCCTAATGCATGAGAAATGACAAGCAAACACCATAATTACACATCTGTCATCATGCATGAGGGTCAGATTAAGTGTCCAACTGTTTAAACCCTAATGCATGAGAAATGGCAAGTGAACATCATAATTGCATATCTGCCATCATGCAAGAGGGTCCGAATAAGTGTCCGAATGTTTAAACCCTAATGCAAGACAATTGGCAAATAAAGACCGTAATTACATATCTGCCATCATGCAAGAGGGTCTGAATTAGTGTCAGACTGTTTAAACCCTAATGAATGTGAAATGACAAATAAACACCACAACTACATATCTGCCATCATGCATGAGGGTCCAAATAAGTGTTCGAGTGTTTGAATCCTAATGCTCTAGAAATGGCAAGTAAGCACCATAATTACATATCTGCCATCATGCAGGAGGATCCGAATAAGTGTCCGAGTGTTTAAACCCTAATACATGAGAAATGACAAATAAAAACCATGATTACATATCTGCCATCATGCAAGAAGGTCTGAACAAGTGCCCGAGTGTTTAAACCCTAATGCAAGAGAAATGGCAAGTAAACACCATAATTACAAATCTGCCATCTTGCAAGCGGATCCGAACAACTCTCCGAATTTTCGAATCCTAATGCACAAGAAATGGAAAGTCGACACCATAATTACGTATCTGCCATCATGCAAGAGGGTATGAATAAGTGTCCAAGTGTTCGAATCCTAATATTCGAGAAATGGCAAGTAAACACCATAATTACAAATCTGCCATCATGCAAGAGGGTCCGAATAATTGTCCGACTGTTTCAACCCCAATGCATGAGAAATGGAAAATAAACACCGTAATTACATATCTGCCATCATGCAAGAGGGTCCGAATAACTGTCCGAGTGTTTAAACCCTAATGCATGAGAAATGGCAAGTAAACACCATAATTACATATCTGCCATCATGCAAGCGGATCCGAATAAGTACCCACATTTTTGAATCCTAATGCGCAAGAAATGGAAAGTCGACACCATAATTATGTATCTGCCATCATGCAAGAGGGTCCGAATAAGTGCCCGAGTGTTCGAATCCTAGTATTCGAGAAATGGCAAGTAAACAACATAATTACATATCTGCCATCATGCAAGAGGGTCCGAATAATTATCCGAGTGTTTAAACCCTAATGCATGAGAAATGGCAAATAAACACCCTAATTACACATCTGTCATCATGCATGAGGGTCAGAGTAAGTGTCCAAGTGTTTAAACCCTAATGCATGAGAAATGGCAACTAAACCCCAGAATTAAATATTTGCCATCACGCAAAAGGGTCTAAATAAGTGTCTGACTGTTTAAACCCTAATGCATGAGAAATGACAAGTAAACACCATAATTACACATCTGCCATCATGCATGAGGGTCAGAGTAAGTTTCCAAGTGTTTAAACCCTAATGCATGAGAAATGGCAAGTGAATACCATAATTACATATCTGCCATCATGCAAGAGGGTCCGAATAAGTGTCCGAATGTTTAAACCCTAATGCATGAGAAATGGCAAATAAACAACGTAATTACATATTTGCCATCATGCAAGAGGGTCTGAATAAGTGTACGACTGTTTAAACCCTAATGCATGGGAAATGACAAGTAAACACCCTAATTACACATCTATCATCATGCATGAGGGTCAGATTAAGTTTCCATGTGTTTAAACCCTAATGCATGAGAAATGGCAAGTGAACACCATAATTGCATATCTGCCATCACGCAAGAGGGTCCGAATAAGTGTCCGAATGTTTAAACCCTAATGCATGAGAAATGTCAAATAAACACCGTAATTACATATCTGCCATCATGCAAGAGGGTCTGAATAAGTGTCCGGCTGTTTAAACCGTAATGCATGAGAAATGGCAAGTAAACACCATAATTACATACCTGCTCTCATGCAAGAGGGTCTGTATAAGTGTCTGATTGTTCGAATCCTAATGCTCGAGAAATGGAAAGTAAACACTATAATTACATATCTGCCATCACGCCAGAGGGTCTGACTAAGTGTCCGAGTGTTTAAACCCTAATGGAAGAGAAATTGCAAGTAAACACCATAATTACGTACTTGCCATCTTGCAAGAGGGTCCGAATAAGTATACGAGTGTTCGAATCTTAATGCACGACAAATGGCAAGTAAATACCATAATTACATATCCGCCATCATGCAAGGCGGTCGAAATAAGTGTCTGAGTTTTTAAACTCTAATGGATGAGAAATGGCAAGTAAACAACATAATTACATATCCGCCGTCACGCAAGAGGGCCGAAATAAGCGTCCGAGTGTTTAAACCGTAATGAATGAGAAATGGCAAATAAACACCACAATTAGAGATCTGCCATCATGCAAGAGGGTCGGAATAAGTGTCCGAGTGTTCGAATCCTAATGCTCGAAAAATGGCAAGTAAATACCATAATTACATATCTGCAATCATGCAAGAGGGTCCGAATAAGTGTCCGAATGTTTAAACCCAAACGCATGAGAAATGACAAATAAAAACCATAATTACATATCTGTCATCATGCAAGAGGGTCTGAATAAGTGTCCGACTGTTTAAACCCTAATGCATGAGAAATGGCAAGTAAACACCATAATTACATATCTTCCATCACGCAAGGGGATCCTAATAAGTGTCCGATTTTTCGAATCGTAATGCAAAAGAAATGGAAAGTCGACACCATAATTACATATTTGCCATCATGCAAGAGGGTCCAAATAAGTGTCCGAGTGTTCGAATCCTAATGCTCGAGAAATGGCAAGTAAACTCCATAATCACATATCCGCCGTCATGCAAGAGGGTCCGAATAAGTGTCTGAGTGTTTAAACCCTAATGCATGAGAAATGGCAAGTAAACACCACAATTACATATCTGCCATCGTGCAAGAGCGTCCGAATAAGTGTCCGAGTGTTTAAACCCTAATGCATGAGAAATGGCAAGAAAACGCCATAATTACATATCTGCCATCATGCAAGAGTGTCTGAATAAGTTTCCGACTCTTTAAACCCTAATGCATGTGAAAAGGCAAGTAAACCCCATAATTACATATCTGCTCTCACGCAAGAGGGTCCGAATAAGTGTCTGAGTGTTTGAATCCTAATGCTCGAGATATGGCAAGTAAACACTATAATTACATATCTGCCATCATGAAAGAGGGTCCAAATAAGTGTCCGAGTGTTTAAACCCTAAAGGATGAGAAATGGCAAGTAAACAACATAATTACATATTTGCCGTCATGCAAGAGGGTCCAAATAAGTGTCCGAGTGTTTAAACCCCAATGAATGTGAAATGGCAAATAAACACCATAACTACATATCTGCCATCATGCAAGAGGGTCCGAGTAAGTGTCCGAGTGTTTGAATCCTAATGCTCTAGAAATGGCAAGTAAGCACCATAATAACATATCTGCCATCATGCAAGAGGGTCCGAATAAGTGTCCGAGTGTTTAAACCCTAATACATGAGAAATGACAAATAAAAATTACATATCTGCCAACATGCAAGAAGGTCTGAATAAGTGCCCGAGTGTTTAAACCCTAATGCAAGAGAAATGGCAAGTAAACACCATCATTACATATCTGCCATCTTGCAAGCGGATCCGAACAACTGTCCAAATTTTCGAATCCTAATGCGCAAGAAATGGAAAGTCGACACCATAATTACGTACCTGCCATCATGCAAGAGGGTAGGAATAAGTGTCCGAGTGTTTGAATCCTAATATTCGAGAAATGGCAAGTAAACACCATAATTACGTATCTGCCCTGATGCAAGAAGGTCCGAATAATTGTCCGAGTGTTTCAACCCTAATGCTTGAGAAATGGCAAATAAACACCGTAATTACATATCTGCCATCATGCAATAGGGTCCGAATAAGTGTCCGACTGTTTAAACCCTAATGCATGAGAAATGGCAAGTAAACACCGTAATTACATATCTGCCATCATGCAAGTGGATCCGAATAAGTGTCCAAATTTTTGAATCCTAATGCGCAAGAAATGGAAAGTCGACATCATAATTACGTATCGGCCATCATGTAAGAGGGTCCGATTAGGTGCCCGATTGTTCGAATCCTAGTATTCGAGAACTGGAAAGTAAACAATATAATTACATATCTGCCATCATGCAAGAGGGCCCGAATAATTGTCCGAGGGTTTAAACCCTAATGCATGAGAAATGGCAAGTAAACACCATAATTACATATCTGTCATCACGCAAGAGGGTCTGAATAAGTGTCCGACTGTTTAAACCCTAACGCATGAGAAATGGCAACTAAACCCCAGAATTACATATCTGCCATCACGCAAGAGGGTCTGAATAAGTGTCTGACTGTTTAAACCCTAATGCATGAGAAATGACAAGTAAACACCATAATTACACATCTGCCATCATGCATGAGGGTCAGAGTAAGTGTCCAAGTGTTTAAACCCTAATGCATGAGAAATGGCAAGTGAATACCATAGTTACATATCTGCCATCATGCAAGAGGGTCCGAATAAGTGTCCGAATGTTTAAACCCTAATGCATGAGAAATGGCAAATAAACAACGTAAATACATATTTGCCATCATGCAAGAGGGTCCGAATAAGTGTCCGACTGTTTAAACCCTAATGAATGAGAAATTACAAGTAAACACAATAATTACACATCTGCCATCACGCATGAGGGTCAGAATAAGTGTCCGAGTGTTTAAACCCTAATGCATGAGAAATGCCAAGTGAACACCATAATTGCACAGCTGCCATCATGCAAGAGGGTCCGAATAAGTGTCTGATTGTTTAAACCCCAATGCATGAGAAATGGAAAATAAACACCGTAATTACATATCTGCCATCATGCAAGAGGGTCTGAATAAGTGTCCGACTGTTTAAACCCTAATGCATGAGAAATGGAAGGTAAACACCATGATTACATATCTGCACTCACGCAAGAGGGTCTGTATAAGTGTCCGAGTGTTCGAATCCTAATGCTCGAGAAATGGAAAGTAAACACTATAATTACATATCTGCCATCACGCATGAGGGTCTGGATAAGTGTCCGAGTGTTTAAACCCAAATGGAAGAGAAATTGAAAGTAAACACCATAATTACGTACTTGCCATGTTGCAAGGGGGTCCGAATAAGTGTCTGAGTGTTTGAATGCGAATGCTCGAGATATGGCAAGTAAACACTATAATTACATATCTGCCATCATGCAAGAGGGTCCGAATAAGTGTCCGAGTGTTTATACCCTAAAGGATGAGAAATGGCAAGTAAACAACATAATTACATATCTGCCGTCATGCAAGAGGGCCCAAATAAGCGTCCGAGTGTTTAAACCCTAACGAATGAGAAATGGCAAATAAACACCATAATTACAGATCTGCCATCATGCAAGAGGGTCCGAATAAGTGTCCGAGTGTTCGAATCCTAATGCTCGAGAAATGGAAATTAAATACCATAATTACATATCTGCAATCATGCAAGAGGGTCCGGATAAGTGTCCAAATGTTTAAACCCTAATGCATGGGAAATGACAAATAAAAACCATAATTACATATCTGCCATCCTGCAAGAGGGTCTGAATAAGTGTCCGACTGTTTACACCCTAATGTATGAGAAATGGCAAGTAAACACCATAATTACATATCTGCCATCACGCAAGGGGATCCAAATAAGTGTCTGACATTTCGAATCCTAATGCAAAAGAAATGGAAAGTTGACACCATAATTACATATTTGCCATCATGCAAGAGGGTCCAAATAAGTGTCCGAGTGTTCGAATCCTAATGCTCGAGAAATGGCAAGTAAACTCCATAATTACATATCCGCCATCATGCAAGATAGTCCGAATAAGTGTCTGAGTGTTTAAACCCTAATGCATGATAAATGGCAAGTAAACACCATAATTACATATCTTCCATCATGCAAGGGGGTCCGAATAAGCGTCCGAGTGTTTAAACCCTAATGCATGAGAAATGGCAATAAAACACCATAATTACATATCTGCCATCATGCAAGAGGGTCTGAATATGTGTCCGACTCTTTAAACCCTAATGCATGTGAAATGGCAAGTAAACACCATAATTACGTATCTGGTCTCACGCAAGAGGGTCCGAATAAGTGTCTGAGTGTTTGAATCCTAATGCTCGAGATATGGCAAGTAAACACTATAATTACTTATCTGCCATCATGCAAGAGGGTCCGAATAAGTGTCCGAGTGTTTAAACCCTAAAGGATAAGAAATGGCAAGTAAACAACATAATTATATATCTGCCGTCATGCAAGAGGGTCCAAATAAGTGTCCGAGTGTTTAAACCCTAATGAATGTGAAATGGCAAATAAACACCATAACTACATATCTGCGATCGTGCAAGAGGGTCCGAATAAGTGTCCGAGTGTTTGAATCCTAATGCGCTAGAAATGGCAGGTAAGCACCATAATTACATATCTGCCATCATGCAAGAAGGTCCGAACAAGTTTCCGTGTGTTTAAACCCTAATACATGAGAAATGACAAATAAAAACCATAATTACATATCTGCAATCATGCAAGAAGGTCTGAATAAGTACCCGAGTGTTTAAACCCTAATGCAAGAGAAATGGCAAGTAAACACCATAGTTACATATCTGTCATCTTGCAAGTAGATCCGAACAACTGTCCGAATTTTCGAATCCTAATGCGCAAGAAATGGAAAGTCGACACCATAATTACATATCTGCGATCATGCAAGAGGGTACGAATACGTGTCCGAGTGTTCGAATCCTAATATTCGAGAAATGGCATATAAACACCATAATTACATATCTGCCATCATGCAAGAGGGTCCGAATAATTGTTCGAGTGTTTCAACCCAAATGCATGAGAAATGGCAAATAAACACCGTAATTACATATCTGCCATCATGCAAGAGGGTCCGAATAAGTGTCCGAGTGTTTAAACCCTAATGCATGACAAATGGCAAGTAAACACCATAATTACATATCAGCCATCATGCAAGCTGATCCGAATAAGTGTCCAAATTTTTGAAAGCTAATGCGCAAGAAATGGAAAGTTGACATCATAATTACGTATCTGCCATCATGCAAGAGGGTCCGAATAAGTGCCCGAGTGTTCGAATCCTAGTATTCGAGAAATGGCAAGTAAACAATATAATTACATATCTGCCATCATGCAAGAGGGCCCGAATAATTGTGCGAGTGTTTAAACCCTAATGCATGAGAAATGGAAAATAAACACCGTAATTACGTATCTGCCATCATGCAAGAGGGTCCGAATAACTGTCCGAGTGTTTAAACCCTAATGCATGAGAAATGGCAAGTAAACACCATAATTACATATCTATCATCACGCAAGAGGTTCTGATTAAGTGTCCGACTGTTTAAACCCTAATGCATAAGAAATGGCAACTAAACCCCAGAATTACATATCTGCCATCGGGCAAGAGGGTCGGAATAAGTGTGTGACTGTTTAAACCCTAATGCATGAGAAATGACAAGTAAACACCACAATTACACATCTGCCATCATGCATGAGGGTCAGAGTAAGTGTCCAAGTGTTTAAACCCTAATGCATGAGAAATGGCATGTGAATACCATAATTACATATCTGCCGTAATGCAAGAGGGTTCGAATAAGTGTCCGAATGTTTAAACCCTAATGGATGAGAAATGGAAAATAAACAACGTAATTACATATCTGTCATCATGCAAGAGGGTCTGAATAAGTGTCCGACTGTTTAAACCCTAATGCATGAGAAATGACAAGCAAACACCATAATTACACATCTGTCATCATGCATGAGGGTCAGATTAAGTGTCCAACTGTTTAAACCCTAATGCATGAGAAATGGAAAGTGAACATCATAATTGCATATCTGCCATCATGCAAGTGGGTCCAAATAAGTGTCCGAATGTTTAAACCCTAATGCATGACAATTGGCAAATAAAGACCGTAATTACATATCTGCCATCATGCAAGAGGGTCTGAATTAGTGTCACACTGTTTAAACCCTAACGCATGAGAAATGGCAAGTAAACACCATAATTACATATCAGCTCTCACGCAAGAGGGTCTGTATAAGTGTCCGAGTGTTCGAATCCTAATGCTCGAGAAATGGAAAGTAAACACTATAATTACGTATCTGCCACTACGCAAGAGGGTCTGAATAAGTGTCCGAGTGTTAAAACCCTAATGGAAGAGAAATTGCAAGTAAACACCATAATTTCATACTTGCCATGTTGCAAGAGGGTCCGAATAAGTGTCTGAGTGTTTGAATGCGAATGTTTGAGATATAGCAAGTAAACACTATAATTACATATCTGCCATCATGCAAGAGGGTCCGAATAAGTGTCCGAGTGTTTATACCCTAAAGGATGAGAAATGGCAAGTAAACAACATAATTACATATCTGCCGTCATGCAGGAGGGTCCAAATAAGTGTCCGAGTGTTTAAACCCTAATGAATGTGAAATGGCAAATAAACACCATAACTACATATCTGCCATCATGCGTGAGGGTCCGAATGAGTGTCCGAGTGTTTGAATCCTAATGCTCTAGAAATGGCCAGTAAGCACCATAATTACATATCTGCCATCATGCAAGAATGTCCGAATAAGTGTCCGAGTGTTTAAACCCTAATACATGAGAAATGACAAATAAAAACCATAATTACATATCTGCCATCATGCAAGAAGGTCTGAATAAGTGCCCGAGGGTTTAAACCCTAATGCAAGAGAAATGGCAAGTAAACACCATAATTACATGTCTGCCATCTTGCAAGAGGATCTGAACAACTGTCCAAATTTTCGAATCCTAATGCGCAAGAAATGGAAAGTCGACACCGTAATTACGTATCTGCCATCATGCAAGAGGGTACGAATAACTGTCCGAGTGTTCAAATCCTAATATTCGAGAAATGGCAAGTAAACACCATAATTACATATCTGCCATCATGCAAGAGGGTCCAAATAATTGTCCGAGTATTTCAACCCTAATGCATGAGAAATGGCAAATAAACACCGTAATTACATATCTGCCATCATGCAAGAGGGTCTGAATAACTGTCCGAGTGTTTAAACCCTAATGCATGAGAAATGACAAATAAACACCGTAATTACATTTCTGCCGTCATGCAAGAGGGTCCGAATTGGTGTCCGAGTGTTTAAACCCTAACGCATGAGAAGTGGCAAGTGAACACCATAATTACATATCTGTCATCACGCAAGAGGGTTTGAATAAGTGTCCGATTATTTAAACCCTAATGCATGGGAAATGGCAACTAAACGCCAAAATTACATATCTGCCATCACGCAAGAGGGTCTGAATAAGTGTCTGACTGTTTAAACCCTAATGCATAAGAAATGACAAGTAAACACCATAATTATACATCTTCCATCATGCATGAGGGTCAGAGTAAGTGTCCAAGTGTTTAAACCCTAATGCATGAGAAATGGCAAGTGAATACCATAATTACATACCTGTCATCCTGCAAGAGGGTCCGAATAAGTGTCCGAATGTTTAAACCCTAATGCATGAGAAATGGCAAATAAACAACGTAATTACATATTTGCCATCATGCAAGAGGGTCTGAATAAGTGTCTGACTGTCTAAACCCTAATGCATGAGAAATGACAACTAAACACCATAATTACACATCTGCCATCATGCATGAGGGTCAGATTAAGTGTCCAACTGTTTTAACCCTAATGCATGAGAAATGGCAAGTGAACACCATAATTGTGTATCTGCCATCATGCACGAGGGTCCAAATAAGTTTCCGAATGTTTAAACCCTAATGCATGAGAAATGAAAAATAAACACCGTAATTACATATCTGCCTTGATGCAAGAGGGTCTGAATAAGTGTCCGACCGTTCAAACCCTAAGGCATGAGCAATGGAAAGTGAACACTATAATTACATATTTGCCGTCACGCAAGAGGGTCTGAATAAGTATCCAGGTGGTTTAACCCTAAAGTAAACACCATAATTATGTACTTGCCATCTTGCAAGAGGGTCCGAATAAGTATCCGAGAGTTCGAATCTTAACGCTCGACAAATGGCAACTAAATACCGTAATTACATATCTGCCATCATGCAAGAGGGTCGGAATAAGTGTCCGAGTTTTTAAACTCTAATGGATGAGAAATGGCAAGTAAACAACATAATTACATATCTGCCATCATGCAAGAGGGTCCAAATAAGCGTCCGAGTGTTTAAACCCTCACGAATGAGAAATGGCAAATAAACACCATAATTACAGATCTGCCATCATGCAAGAGGGTCTGAATAAGTGTCCGAGTGTTCGAATCCTAATGCTCGAGAAATGGCAAGTAAATACCATAATTACGTATCTGCAATCTTGCAAGAGGGTCCGAATACGTGTCCGAATGTTTAAACCCTAATGCACAAGAAATGACAAATAAAAACCATAATTTCATATCTGCCGTCATGCAAGAGGGTCTGAATAAGTGCCCGAGTGTTTAAACCCTAATGCCTGAGAAATGGCAAGTAAACACCATAATTACATATCTGCCATCATGCAAGCGGATCCGTATAAGTGTCCAAATTTTTGAATCCTAATGCGCAAGAAATGGAAAGTCGACACCATAATTACATATCTGCCATCTTGCAAGAGGGTCCGAATAAGTGTCCGAGTGTTTAAACCCTAATGAATGTGAAATGGAAAATAAACACCATAACTACATATCTGCCATCATGCAAGAGGGTCCGAGTAAGTGTCCGAGTGTTTGAATCCTAATGCTCTAGAAATGGCAAGTTAGCACCATAATAACATATCTGCCATCATGCAAGAGGGTCCGAATAAGTGTCCGAGTGTTTAAACCCTAATACATGAGAAATGACAAATAAAAACCATAATTACATATCTGCCAACATGCAAGAAGGTCTGAATAAGTGCCCGAGTGTTTAAACCCTAATGCAAGAGAAATGGCAAGTAAACACCATCATTACATATCTGCCATCATGCAAGCGGATCCGAACGACTGTCCAAATTTTTGAATCCTAATGCGCAAGAAATGGAAAGTCGACATCATAATTACGTATCGGCGATCAAGCAAGAGGGTCCGATTAAGTGCCCGATTGTTCGAATCCTAGTATTCGAGAACTGGAAAGTAAACAATATAATTACATATCTGCCATCATGCAAGAGGGTCCGAATAATTGTCCGAGGGTTTAAACCCTAATGCATGAGAAATGGCAAGTAAACACCATAATTACATTTCTGTCATCATGCAAGAGGGTCTGAATAAGTGTCCGACTGTTTAAACCCTAACGCATGAGAAATGGCAACTAAACCCCAAAATTACATATCTGCCATCACGCAAGAGGGTCTGAATAAGTGTCTGACAGTTTAAACCCTAATGCATGAGAAATGACAAGTAAACACCATAATTACACATCTGCCATCATGCATGAGGGTCAGAGTAAGTGTCCAAGTGTTTAAACCGTAATGCATGAGAAATGGCAAGTGAATACCATAGTTACATATCTGCCATCATGCAAGACGGTCCGAATAAGTGTCCGAATGTTTAAACCCTAATGCATGAGAAATGGAAAATAAACAACGTAATCACATATTTGCCATCATGCAAGAGGGTCCGAATAAGTGTCCGACAGTTTAAACCCTAATGAATGAGAAATTACAAGTAAACACAATAATTACACATCTGCCATCACGCATGAGGGTCAGAATAAGTGTCCGAGTGTTTAAACCCTAATGCATGAGAAATGCCAAGTGAACACCATAATTGCATAGCTGCCATCATGCAAGAGGGTCCGAATAAGTGTCCGATTGTTTAAACCCCAATGCATGAGAAATGGCAAATAAACACCGTAATTACATATCTGCCATCATGCAAGAGGGTCTGAATAAGTGTCCGACTGTTTAAACCCTAATGCATGAGAAATGGCAAGTAAACACCATGATCACATATCTGCACTCACGCAAGAGGGTCTGTATAAGTGTCCGAGTGTTCGAATCCCAATGCTCGAGAAATGGAAAGTAAACACTATAATTACATATCTGCCATCACGCATGAGGGTCTGGATAAGTGTCCGAGTGTTTAAACCCAAATAGAAGAGAAATTGCAAGTAAACACCATAATTACGTACTTGCCATGTTGCAAGAGGGTCCGAATAAGTGTCTGAGTGTTTGAATGCGAATGCTCGAGATATGGCAAGTAAACACTATAATTACATATCTGCCATCATGCAAGAGGGTCCGAATAAGTGTCCGAGTCTTTATACCCTAAAAGATGAGAAATGGCAAGTAAACAACATAATTACATATCTGCCGTCATGCAAGGGGGCCCAAATAAGCGTCCGAGTGTTTAAACCCTAACGAATGAGAAATGGCAAATAAACACCATAATTACAGATCTGCCATCATGCAAGAGGGTCCGAATAAGTGTCCGAGTGTTCGAATCCTAATGCTCGAGAAATGGCAAGTAAATACCATAATTACATATCTGCAATCATGCAAGAGGGTCCGAATAAGTGTCCAAATGTTTAAACCCTAATGCATGGGAAATGACAAATAAAAACCATAATTACATATCTGCCATCGTGCAAGAGGGTCTGAATAAGTGTCCGACTGTTTAAACCCTAATGCATGAGAAATGGCAAGTAAACACCATAATTACATATCTGCCATCACGCAAGGGGATCCAAATAAGTGTCCGACATTTCGAATCCTAATGCAAAAGAAATGGAAAGTTGACACCATAATTACATATTTGCCATCATGCAAGAGGGTCCAAATAAGTGTCCGAGTGTTCGAATCCTAATGCTCGAGAAATGGCAAGTAAACTCCATAATTACATATCCGCCATCATGCAAGAGGGTCCGAATAAGTGTCTGAGTGTTTAAACCCTAATGCATGATAAATGGCAAGTAAACACCATAATTACATATCTTCCATCGTGCAAGAGGGTCCGAATAAGCGTCCGAGTGTTTAAACCCTAATGCATGAGAAATGGCAATAAAACACCATAATTACATATCTGCCATCATGCAAGAGGGTCGGAATAAGTGTCCAAGTTTTTAAACTCTAATGGATGAGAAATGGCAAGTAAACAACATAATTACATATCTGCCATCATGCAAGAGGGTACAAATAAGCGTCCGAGTGTTTAAACCCTCACGAATGAGAAATGGCAAATAAACACCATAATTACAGATCTGCCATCATGCAAGAGGGTCTGAATAAGTGTCCGAGTGTTCGAATCTTAATGCTCGAGAAATGGCAAGTAAATACCATAATTACATATCTGCAATCTCGCAAGAGGGTCCGAATACGTGTCCGAATGTTTAAACCCTAATGCACAAGAAATGACAAATAAAAACCATAATTTCATATCTGCCATCATGCAAGAGGGTCTGAATAAGTGCCCGAGTGTTTAAACCCTAATGCCTGAGAAATGGCAAGTAAACACCATAATTACATATCTGCCATCATGCAAGCGGATCTGTATAAGTGTCCGAATTTTCGAATCCTAATGCGCAAGAAATGGAAAGTCGACACCATAATTACATATCTGCCATCATGCAAGAGGGTCTGAATAAGGGTCCGAGTGTTCGAATCGTAATACTCGAGAAATGGAAAGTAAACACCATAATTACATATCGGTCATCATGCAAGAGGGTCCGAATAAGTGTATGAGTGTTCGAATCGTAATACTCGAGAAATGGCAGGTAAACACCATAATTACATATCTGTCATCACGCAAGAGGGTTCGAATAAGTGTCCGAGTGTTTAAACCCTAATGCATGAGAAATGGCAAGTAAACACCGTAATTACATATCTGCCATCACGCAAGAGGGTCCGAATAAGTGTCCGAGTATTAAAACCCTAATGCATAAGAAATGGCAATTAAACACCATAATTACATATCTGCCATAATGCCAGAGGGTCTGAACAAGTGTTTGACTATTTGAACCCTAATGCATGAGAAATGGAAAGTAAACACTATAATTACATATCTGCCATCACACAAGAGGGTCTGAATAAGTGTCCAAGTGTTTAAACCCTAATGGAAGAGAAATTGCAAGTAAACACCATAATTACGTATTTGCCATCTTGCAAGAGGGTCCGAATTAGTATCCGAGTGTTCGAATCTTAATGCTCGACAAATGGCAAGTAAACACCAGAATTACATATCTGCCATCATGCAAGAGGGTCGGAATAAGTGTCCGAGTTTTTAAACTCTAATGGATGAGAAATGGCAAGTAAACAACATAATTACATATCTGCCATCATGCAAGAGGGCCCAAATAAGCGTCCTAGTGTTTAAACCCTAACGAATGAGAAATGGCATATAAACACCATAATTATAGATCTGCCATCATGCAAGAGGGTCTGAATTAGTGTCCGAGTGTTCGAATCCAGGTGCTCGAGAAATGGCAAGTAAATACCATAATTACATATCTGCAGTCATGCAAGAGGGTCCGGATAGGTGTCTGAATGTTTAAACCCTAATGCATGAGAAATGTCAAATAAAAACCGTAATTACGTATCTGCCATCATGCAAGAGGGTCTGAATAACTGCCCGAGTGTTTAAACCCTAATGCCTGAGAAATGGCAAGTAAACACCATAATTATATATCTGCCATAACGCAAGAGGGTCTGAATAAGTGTCTGACTATTTGAACCCTAATGCATGAGAAATTGCAAGTAAACACCATAAGTACATGTCTACCATCATGCAAAAGGGTCTGAATAAGTGTCCGACTGTTTAAACCCTAATGAATGAGAAATGGCAAGTAAACACCATAATTACATATCTGCTCTCACGCAAGAGGGTCTGTATAAGTGTCCGAGTCTTCGAATCCTAATGCTCGAGAAATGGAAAGTAAACACTATAATTACATATCTGCCATCACGCAAGAGGGTCTGAATAAGTGCCTGAGTGTTTAAACCCTAATACCTGAGAAATGGCATGTAAACACCATAATTATATATCTGCCATAACACAAGAGGGTCTGAATAAGTGTCCGACTATTTGAACCCTAATGCATGAGAAATGGAAAGTAAACACCATAATTACATATCTGCTGTCACGCAAGAGGGTCCGAATAAGTGTCCGAGTGTTCGAATCCTAATGCTCGAGAAATGACAAATAAACACTATAATTACATATCTGCCATCATGCAAGAGGGTCTGAATAAGTGTCCGAGTGTTTAAACCCTAATGCATGAGAAATGGCAAGTAAACACCATAATTACGTATCAGCCATCACGCAAGAGGGTCCGAATAAGTGTCCGATTGTTCGAATCCTAATTCTCGAGAAATGGCAAGCAAACACCATAATTAAATATATGCCATCATGCAAGAAGGTCCGAATAAGTGTCCGAGTGTTTAAACCCTAATGCCTGAGAAATGGCAAGTAAACACCATAATTACATATCTGCCATCATGCAAGCGGATCCGTATAAGTGTCCGAATTTTCGAATCCTAATGCGCAAGAAATGGAAAGTCGACACCATAATTACATATCTGCCATCATGCAAGAGGGTCTGAATAAGGGTCCGAGTGTTCGAATCGTAATACTCGAGAAATGGAAAGTAAACACCATAATTACATATCGGTCATCATGCAAGAGGGTCCGAATAAGTGTATGAGTGTTCGAATCGTAATACTCGAGAAATGGCAGGTAAACACCATAATTACATATCTGTCATCACGCAAGAGGGTTCGAATAAGTGTCCGAGTGTTTAAACCCTAATGCATGAGAAATGGCAAGTAAACACCGTAATTACATATCTGCCATCACGCAAGAGGGTCCGAATAAGTGTCCGAGTATTAAAACCCTAATGCATAAGAAATGGCAATTAAACACCATAATTACATATCTGCCATAATGCCAGAGGGTCTGAACAAGTGTTTGACTATTTGAACCCTAATGCATGAGAAATGGAAAGTAAACACTATAATTACATATCTGCCATCACACAAGAGGGTCTGAATAAGTGTCCAAGTGTTTAAACCCTAATGGAAGAGAAATTGCAAGTAAACACCATAATTACGTATTTGCCATCTTGCAAGAGGGTCCGAATTAGTATCCGAGTGTTCGAATCTTAATGCTCGACAAATGGCAAGTAAACACCAGAATTACATATCTGCCATCATGCAAGAGGGTCGGAATAAGTGTCCGAGTTTTTAAACTCTAATGGATGAGAAATGGCAAGTAAACAACATAATTACATATCTGCCATCATGCAAGAGGGCCCAAATAAGCGTCCTAGTGTTTAAACCCTAACGAATGAGAAATGGCATATAAACACCATAATTATAGATCTGCCATCATGCAAGAGGGTCTGAATTAGTGTCCGAGTGTTCGAATCCAGGTGCTCGAGAAATGGCAAGTAAATACCATAATTACATATCTGCAGTCATGCAAGAGGGTCCGGATAGGTGTCTGAATGTTTAAACCCTAATGCATGAGAAATGTCAAATAAAAACCGTAATTACGTATCTGCCATCATGCAAGAGGGTCTGAATAACTGCCCGAGTGTTTAAACCCTAATGCCTGAGAAATGGCAAGTAAACACCATAATTATATATCTGCCATAACGCAAGAGGGTCTGAATAAGTGTCTGACTATTTGAACCCTAATGCATGAGAAATTGCAAGTAAACACCATAAGTACATGTCTACCATCATGCAAAAGGGTCTGAATAAGTGTCCGACTGTTTAAACCCTAATGAATGAGAAATGGCAAGTAAACACCATAATTACATATCTGCTCTCACGCAAGAGGGTCTGTATAAGTGTCCGAGTCTTCGAATCCTAATGCTCGAGAAATGGAAAGTAAACACTATAATTACATATCTGCCATCACGCAAGAGGGTCTGAATAAGTGCCTGAGTGTTTAAACCCTAATACCTGAGAAATGGCATGTAAACACCATAATTATATATCTGCCATAACACAAGAGGGTCTGAATAAGTGTCCGACTATTTGAACCCTAATGCATGAGAAATGGAAAGTAAACACCATAATTACATATCTGCTGTCACGCAAGAGGGTCCGAATAAGTGTCCGAGTGTTCGAATCCTAATGCTCGAGAAATGACAAATAAACACTATAATTACATATCTGCCATCATGCAAGAGGGTCTGAATAAGTGTCCGAGTGTTTAAACCCTAATGCATGAGAAATGGCAAGTAAACACCATAATTACGTATCAGCCATCACGCAAGAGGGTCCGAATAAGTGTCCGATTGTTCGAATCCTAATTCTCGAGAAATGGCAAGCAAACACCATAATTAAATATATGCCATCATGCAAGAAGGTCCGAATAAGTGTCCGAGTGTTTAAACCCTAATGCATGAGAAATGGCAAGTAAACAACACAATTACATATCTGCCATCATGCAAGAGGCTATAACGAAGTGTCCGAGTGTTTAAACCGTAATGAATGAGAAATGGAAAGTAAACACCATAATTACATATTTGCCATCATGCAAGAGGGTCCGAATAAGTGTACGAGTGTTCGAATCCTAATGCTCGTGAAATGGCAAGTAAACACCAAAATTACATATCTGCCATCATGCAAGACGGTCCGAATAAGTGTCCGAGTGTTTAAACCTTAATGCATGAGAAATGGAAAATAAAAACCATAATTACATATCTACCATCATGTAAGAGGGTCTGAGTAAGTGCCCGAGTGTTTAAACCCTAATGCATGAGAAATGGCAAGTAAACACCATATTTACATATCTGCCATCATGCAAGCGGATCCGAATAAGTGTCCGAATTTTCGAATCCTAATGCGCCAGAAATGGAAAGTCAACACCATAATTACATATATGCCATCATGCAAGAGGGTCCGAATAAGTGTCCGAGTGTTCGAATCCGAATACTCGAGA
Source organism: Camellia sinensis (assembly GCF_055761805.1). Classification (NCBI taxonomy): domain Eukaryota; kingdom Viridiplantae; phylum Streptophyta; class Magnoliopsida; order Ericales; family Theaceae; genus Camellia; species Camellia sinensis. Next base: position 9,374,523 of record NW_028129474.1, on the reverse strand, counting down.
TTTGGCAAGTAAACACCATAATTACATATCTGCCACCATGCAAGAGGGTCCGAATAAGTGTCCAACCGTTCGAATCCTAATGTTTGAGAAATGTCAAGTAAACACTATAATTAGATATCTGCCATCATGCAAGAGGGTCAGAATAAGGGTCCGAGTGTTTAAACCCAAATGCATGAGAAATGGCAAGTGATCACCAAAATTACGTATCTGCCATCATGCAAGAGGGTCCGAATAAGTGTCTGAGTGTTTAAACCCAAATGCAAGAGAAATGGCGAATAACCACTGTAATTACATATCTTCCATCACACAAGTGGGTCCGAATAAGTGTCCGAGTGTTGAAACCTAATGCATGAGAAATGGAAAGTAAACACCACAATTACATATCTGCCATCATGCAAGAGGGTCGGAATAAGTGTCCAACTGTTTAAAACCTAATGCATGAGAAATGGCAACTGAACACCAAAATTACGTATCTGCCATCATGCAAGAGGGACCGAATAAGTGTCCGAGTGTTTAAACCCTAATGCATGGGAAATGGAATATAAACACCGTAATTACATATCAGCCATCATGCAAGAGGGTCCGAATAAGTGTCAAGTGTTTAAACCCTAATGCACGAGAAATGGCAACTAAACACCATAATTACATATCTGCCATCCTACAAGCGGGTCTGAATAAGTGTCCGACAGTTTAAACCCTAATGCACGAGAAATGGCAAGTAAACACCATAATTACATATTTGCCATCACGCAAGAGGATCCGAATAAGTATCCGAATTTTGGAATCCTAATGCAAGAGAAATGGAAAGTCGACACCATACTTACATATCTGCCATCGTGCAAGAGGGTCCGAATAAGCATCCGAGTGTTCAAATCCAAATGCTCGAGAAATGGCAGGTGAACACCATAATTACAGATCTGCCATCATGCTAGAGGGCCCGAATAAGTGTCTGAGTGTTTAAACCCTAATGCATGAGAAATGCCAAGTAAACACCACAATTACATATCTGTCATCAAGCAAAAGGGTGCGAATAAGTGTCCGAGTATTTAAACCCTAGTGCATGAGAAATGGCAATTAAACACCATAATTACATATTTGCCATCATGCAAGAGGGTCCGAACAAGTGTCCGAGTGTTCGAATCCTAATGCTCGAGAAATGGCAAATAAACACTATAATTACATATCTGCCATCATGCAAGAGGGTCTGAATAAGTGTCCGAGTGTTTAAACCCTAATGCATGAGAAATGGCAAGTAAACACCATAATTACGTATCAGCCATCACGCAGGAGGGTCCGAATAAGTGTCCGATTGTTCGAATCCTAATTCTCGAGAAATGGCAAGCAAACACCATAATTAAATATATGCCATCATGCAAGAAGGTCCGAATAAGTGTCCGAGTGTTTAAACCCTAATGGATGAGAAATGACAAGTAAACAACATAATTACATATCTGCCATCATGCAAGAGGCTCCAACGAAGTGTCCGAGTGTTTAAACCGTAATGAATGAGAAATGGAAAGTAAACACCATAATTACATATTTCCCATCATGTAAGAGGGTCCGAATAAGTGTACGACTGTTCGAATCCTAATGCTCGTGAAATGGCAAGTAAACACCATAATTACATATCTGCCATCATGCAAGACGGTCCGAATAAGTGTCCGAGTGTTTAAACCTTAATGCATGAGAAATGGCAAATAAAAACCATAATTACATATCTGCCATCATGTAAGAGGGTCTGAGTAAGTGCCCGAGTGTTTAAACCCTAATGCATGAGAAATGGCAAGTAAACACCACATTTACATATCTGCCATGATGCAAGCGGATCCGAATAAGTGTCCGAATTTTCGAATCCTAATGCGCCAGAAATGGAAAGTCGACACCATAATTACATATATGCCATAATGCAAGAGGGTCCGAATAAGTGTCCGAGTGTTCGAATCCGAATACTCGAGATATGGCAAGTAAACACCATAATTACATATCTGCCATCATGCAAGAGGGTCTGAATAAGTGTCCAACCGTTCGAATCCTAATGTTTGAGAAATGGCAAGTAAACACCATAATTACATATCTGCCATCATGAAAGAGGGTCAGAATAAGGGTCCGAGTGTTTAAACCCAAATGCATGAGAAATGGCAAGTGATCACCAAAATTACGTATCTGCCATCATGCAAGAGGGTCCGAATAAGTGTCCGAGTGTTTAAACCCAAATGCAAGAAAAATGGCGAATAACCACTGTAATTACATATCTTCCATCACACAAGTGGGTCCGAATAAGTGTCCGAGTGTTGAAACCCTAATGAATGAGAAATGGAAAGTAAACCCCACAATTACATATCTGCCGTCATGCAAGAGGGTCTGAATAAGTGTCCAATTGTTTAATACCTAATGCATGAGAAATGGCAACTGAACACCAAAATTACGTGTCTGCCATCATGCAAGAGGGTCCGAATAAGTGTCCGAGTGTTTAAACCCTAATGCATGGGAAATGCAAAATAAACACCGTAATTACATATCTGCCATCATGCAAGAGGGTCCGAATAAGTGTCAAGTGTTTAAACCCTAATGCACGAGAAATGGCAACTAAAAACCATAATTACATATCTGCCATCCTACAAGCGGGTCTGAATAAGTGTCCGACAGTTTAAACCCTAATGCACGAGAAATGGCAAGTAAACACCATAATTACATATTTGCCATCACGCAAGAGGATCCGAATAAGTGTCCTAATTTTCGACTCCTAATGCAAGAGAAATGGAAAGTCGACACCATACTTACACATCTGCCATCATGCAAGAGGGTCCGAATAAGCGTCCGAGTGTTCGAATCCAAATGCTCGAGAAATGGCAGGTGAACACCATAATTACATATCTGCCATCATGCCGGAGGGCCCGAATAAGTGTCTGAGTGTTTAAACCCTAATGCATGAGAAATGCCAAGTAAACACCACAATTACGTATCGGCCATCAAGCAAGAGGGTGCGAATAAGTGTCCGAGTATTTAAACCCTAGTGCATGAGAAATGGCAATTAAACACCATAATTACATATTTGCCATCGTGCAAGAGGGTCCGAACAAGTGTCCGAGTGTTCGAATCCTAATGCTCAAGAAATGGCAATTAAACACTATAATTACATATCTGCCATCATGCAAGATGGTCTGAATAAGTGTCCGAGTGTTTAAACCCTAATGCAAGAGAAATAGCAAGTAAACACCAGAATTACGTATCTGCCATCGTGCAAGAGGGTCCGAATAAGTGTCCGAGTGTTCGAATCCTAATGCTCGAGAAATGGCAAGTAAACACCATAATTACATATTTGCCATCAAGCAAGAGGGTCTGAATTAGTGTCCGACTGTTTAAACCCTAATGCATGAGAAATGGCAAGTAAACAACATAATTACATATCTGCCATCATGGAAGAGGGTCCAAATACGTGTTCGAGTGTTAAAATCCTAATGCTCGAGAAATGGCAAATAAACACCATAACTACATATTTGCCATCATGCAAGATGGTCTGAATAAGTGTCAAAGTGTTTAAGCCCTATTGCATGAGAAATGGCAAGTAAAAAACATAATTACATATCTGCCATCATGCAAGACGTTTTGAATAAGTGCCCGAGTGTTTAAACTCTAATGTATGAGAAATGGCAAGTGAACACCACAATTACATATCAGCCATCATGCAAGCGAATCCGAATAAGTGTCTGAATTTTCGAGTCCTAATGCGGAAGAAATGGAAAGTCGACACCATAATTACATATCTGCCATCGTGCAAGAGGGTCCGAATAAGTGTCCGTGTGTTCGAATCCTAATACTCTGGATATGGGAAGTAAACACCATAATTACATATCTGCCATCATGCAAGAGGGTCAGAATAAGTGTACGAGTGTTTAAACCCTAATGCATGAGAAATGGCAAGTGAACACCATAATTACGTATCTGCGATCATGCAAGAGGGTCCGAATAAGTGTCCGAGTGTTTAAACCCTAATGCATGAGAAATGGCAAATAAATACCGTAATTACGTATCCGCCATCATGCAAGAGGTTCTGAATAAGTGTCAAGTGTTTAAACCCTAATGCACGAGAAATGGCAAGTAAACACCATAATTACATATCTGCCATCTTGCAAGAGGGTCTGAATAAGTGTCCAACAGTTTAAACCCTAATGCACGAGAAATGGCAAGTAAACACCATAATTACGTATCTGCCATCAAGCAAGAGGGTCCGAATAAGTGTCCGAGTGTTCGAATCCCAACGCTCGAGAAATGGAAAGTTAACACAATAATTACATATTTGCCATCATGCAAGAGACTCCGAAAATGTGTCCGAGTGTTTAAGCCCTAATGCATGAGAAATGGAAAGTAAACACCATAATTACATATCTGCCATCATGCAAGAGGGTCTGAATAAGTGTCGAGTGTTTAAACACTAATGCACCAGAAATGGCAAGTAAACACCATAATTACATATCTGCCACCATGCAAGGGGGTCTGGAGAAGTGTCCGACTGTTTAAACCCTAATGCACGAGAAATGGAATGTAAACACCATAATTACATATCTGCCATCATGCAAGAGGGTCTGAATGAGTGTCCGACTGTTTAAACCCTAATGCATGTGAAATGGCAAGTATACACCAGAATTACATATCTGCTCTCACGCAAGAGGGTCCGAATAAGTATCCGAGTGTTCGAATCCTAATGCTCGAGAAATGGGAAGTAAACACTATAATTATATATCTCCCATCATGCAACAGGGTCTGAATAAGTGTCCGAGTGTTTAAACCCTAATGCATGAGAAATGGCAAGTAAACACCATAATTACGTATCTTCCATCATGCAAGAGGGTCCGAATAAGTGTCCGAGTGTTCGAATCCCAATGCTCGAGAAATGGCAAGTTAACACAACAATTACATATTTGCCATCATGCAAGAGACTTCGAAAATGTGTCCGAGTGTTTAGGCCCTAATGCATGAGAAATGGCAAGTAAACACCATAATTACATATCTGCCATCATGCAAGAGGGTCTGAATAAGTGTCGAGTGTTTAAACCCTAATCCACTAGAAATGGCAAGCAAACACCATAATTACATATCTGTCACCGTGCAAGGGGGTCTGGAGAAGTGTCCGACCGTTTAAACCCTAATGCACGAGAAATGGAATGTAAACCCCATATTAACATATCTGCCATCATGCAAGAGGGTCTGAATAAGTGTCCGACTGTTTAAACCCTATTGCATGTGAAATGGCAAGTATACACCAGAATTACATATCTGCTCTCACGCAAGGGGGTCCGAATAAGTGTCCGAGAGTTCGAATCCTAATGCTCGAGAAATGGGAAGTAAACACTATAATTACATATCTCGCATCATGCAAGAGGGTCTGAATAAGTGTCCGAGTGTTTAAACCCTAATGCATGAGAAATGGCAAGTAAACACCATAATTACGTATCTGCCATCATGCAAGAGGGTCTGAATAAGTGTCTGACTGTTTAAACCCTATTGCATGTGAAATGGCAAGTACACAATAGAATTACATATCTGCTCTCACGCAAGGGGGTACGAATAAGTGTCCGAGTGTTCGAATCCTAATCCTCGAGAAATGGCAAGTTAACACAATAATTACATATTTGCCATAATGCAAGAGGCTCCGAAAATGTGTCCGAGTGTTTAAGCCCTAATGCATGAGAAATGGCAAGCAAACACCATAATTACATATCTGTCATCATGCAAGAGGGTCTGAATAAGTGTCGAGTGTTTAAACCCTAATGCACCAGAAAATGGCAAGTAAACACCATAATTACATATCTGCCACCATGCAAGGGCGTCTGGAGAAGTCTCCGACCGTTCAAACCCTAATGCACAAGAAATGGAACGTAAACACCATAATTACATATCTGCCATCATGCAAGATGGTCTGAATAAGTGTCCGACTGTTTAAACCCTAATGCATGTGAAATGGCAAGTATACACTAGAATTACATATCTGCTCTCACGCAAGAGGGTCCGAATAAGTGTCCGAGTGTTCGAATCCTAATGCTCGAGAAACGGGAAATAAACATTATAATTACATATCTCCCATCATGCAAGAGGTTCTGAATAAGTGTCCGAGTGTTTAAACCCTAATGCATGAGAAATGGCAAGTAAACACCGTATTTACGTATCTTCCATCATGCAAGAGGGCACGAATAAGTGTTCGAGTGTTCGAATCCTAATGCTCGAGAAATGGCAAGTTAACACAATAATTACATATTTGCCATCACGCAAGAGGCTCCGAAAATGTGCCCGAGTGTTTAAGCCCTAACGCATGTGAAATGGCAAGTAAACACCATAATTACATATCTGCCATCATGCAAGAGGGTCTGAATAAGTGTCGAGTGTTTAAACGCTAATGCACCAGAAATGGCAGGTAAACACCATAATTACATATCTGCCACCATGCAAGGAGGTCTGGAGAAGTGTACGACCGTTTAAACCCTAATGCACGAGATATGGAATGTAAACACCACAATTGCATGTCTGCCATCACGCAAGAGGGTCTGAATAAGTGTCCGACTGTTTAAACCCTAATGCATGTGAAATGGCAAGTATACACCAGAATTACATATCTGCTCTCACGCAAGAGGGTCCGAATAAGTGACCGAGTGTTCGAATCCTAATGCTCGAGAAATGGGAAGTAAACACTATATTTAAATATCTCCCATCATGCAAGAGGGGTCTGAATAAGGGTCCGAGTGTTTAAACCGTAATGCATGAGAATTGGCAAGTAAACACCATAATTACGTATCTGCCATCATGCAAGAGGGTCCGAATAAGTGTCCGAGTGTTCGAATCTTAATTCTCGAGAAATGGCAAGTTAACACAATAATTACATATTTGCCATCGTGCAAGAGGCTCCAAAAATGTGTCCGAGTGTTTAAGCCCTAATGCATGAGAAATGGAAAGTAAACACCATAATCACATATCTGCCATCATGCAAGAGGGTCTGAATAAGTCTCGAGTGTTTAAACGCTAATGCACCAGAAATGACAAGTAAACACCATAATTACATAGCAGCCACCATGCAAGGTGGTCTGGAGAAGTGTTCGACCGTTTAAACCCTAATGCACGAGAAATCGAATGTAAACACCATAATTACATATCTGCCATCATGCAAGATGGTCTGAATAAGTGTCCGACTGTTTAAACCCTAATGCATGTGAAATGGCAAGTATACACCAGAATTACATATCTGCTCTCACGCAAGAGGGTCCGAATAAGTGTCCGAGTGTTCGAATCCTAATGCTCGAGAAATGGGAATTAAACACTATAATTTCCTATCTCCCATCATGCAAGAGGGTCTGAATAAGTGTCCGAGTGTTTAAACCCTAATGCATGAGAAATGGCAAGTAAACACCATAATTACGTATCTGCCATCATGCAAGAGGGTCCGAATAAGTGTCCGAGTGTTCGAATCCTAATGCTCGAGAAATGGCAAGTTAACACAATAATTACATATTTGCCATCATGCAAGAGGCTCCGAAAATGTGTCCGAGTGTTTAAGCCCTAATGCATGAGAAATGGCAAGCAAACACCATAATTACATATCTGTCATCATGCAAGAGGGTCTGAATAAGTGTCGAGTGTTTAAACCCTAATGCACCAGAAAATTCCAAGTAAACACCATAATTACATATCTGCCACCATGCAAGGGCGTCTGGAGAAGTCTCCGACCGTTCAAACCCTAATGCACAAGAAATGGAATGTAAACACCATAATTACATATCTGCCATCATGCAAGATGGTCTGAATAAGTGTCCGACTGTTTAAACCCTAATGCATGTGAAATGGCAAGTATACACCAGAATTACATATCTGCTCTCACGCAAGAGGGTCCGAATAAGTGTCCGAGTGTTCGAATCCTAATGCTCGAGAAATGGGAAATAAACATTATAATTACATATCTCCCATCATGCAAGAGGTTCTGAATAAGTGTCCGAGTGTTTAAACCCTAATGCATGAGAAATGGCAAGTAAACACCGTATTTACGTATCTTCCATCATGCAAGAGGATACGAATAAGTGTTCGAGTGTTCGAATCCTAATGCTCGAGAAATGGCAAGTTAACACAATAATTACATATTTGCCATCACGCAAGAGGCTCCGAAAATGTGCCCGAGTGTTTAAGCCCTAACGCATGTGAAATGGCAAGTAAACACCATAATTACATATCTGCCATCATGCAAGAGGGTCTGAATAAGTGTCGAGTGTTTAAACGCTAATGCACCAGAAATGGCAGGTAAACACCATAATTACATATCTGCCACCATGCGAGGAGGTCTGGAGAAGTGTCCGACCGTTTAAACCCTAACGCACGAGATATGGAATGTAAACACCACAATTACATGTCTGCCATCACGCAAGAGGGTCTGAATAAGTGTCCGACTGTTTAAACCCTAATGCATGTGAAATGGCAAGTATATACCAGAATTACATATCTGCTCTCACGCAAGAGGGTCCGAATAAGTGACCGAGTGTTCGAATCCTAATGCTCGAGAAATGGGAAGTAAACACTATAATTAAATATCTCCCATCATGCAAGAGGGGTCTGAATAAGGGTCCGAGTGTTTAAACCGTAATGCATGAGAATTGGCAAGTAAACACCATAATTACGTATCTGCCATCATGCAAGAGGGTCCGAATAAGTGTCCGAGTGTTCGAATCCTAATTCTCGAGAAATGGCAAGTTAACACAATAATTACATATTTGCCATCATGCAAGAGGCTCCAAAAATGTGTCCGAGTGTTTAAGCCCTAATGCATGAGAAATGGAAAGTAAACACCATATTTACATATCTGCCATCGTGCAAGAGGGTCTGAATAAGTCTCGAGTGTTTAAACGTTAATGCACCAGAAATGACAAGTAAACACCATAATTACATAGCAGCCACCATGCAAGGTGGTCTGGAGAAGTGTTCGACCGTTTAAACCCTAATGCATGAGAAATCGAATGTAAACACCATAATTACATATCTGCCATCATGCAAGATGGTCTGAATAAGTGTCCGACTGTTTAAACCCTAATGCATGTGAAATGGCAAGTATACACCAGAATTACATATCTGCTCTCACGCAAGAGGGTCCGAATATGTGTCCGAGTGTTCGAATCCTAATGCTCGAGAAATGGGAATTAAACACTATAATTACCTATCTCCCATCATGCAAGAGGGTCTGAATAAGTGTCCGAGTGTTTAAACCCTAATGCATGAGAAATGGCAAGCAAACACCATAATTACGTATCTGCCATCATGCAAGAGGGTCCGAGTAAGTGTCTGAGTGTTCGAATCCTAATGCTCGAGAAATGGCAAGTTAACACAATAATTACATATTTGCCATCATGCAAGAGGCTCCGAAAATGTGTCCGAGTGTTTAAGCCCTAATGCATGAGAAATGGCAAGCAAACACCATAATTACATATCTGTCATCATGCAAGAGGGTCTGAATAAGTGTCGAGTGTTTAAACCCTAATGCACCAGAAAATGGCAAGTAAACACCATAATTACATATCTGCCACCATGCAAGGGGGTCTGGAGAAGTGTCCGACCGTTTAAACCCTAATGCACAAGAAATGGAATGTAAACACCATAATTGCATATCTGCCATCATGCAAGTGGGTCTGAATAAGTGTTCGACTGTTTCAACCCTAATGCATGTGAAATGGCAAGTATACACCAGAATTACATATCTGCTCTCACGCAAGAGGGTCCGAATAAGTGTCCGAGTGTTCGAATCCTAATGCTCGAGAAACGGGAAACAAACATTATAATTACATATCTCCCATCATGCAAGAGGTTCTGAATAAGTGTCCGAGTGTTTAAACCCTAATGCATGAGAAATGGCAAGTAAACACCGTAATTACGTATCTGCCATCATGCAAGAGGGTACGAATAAGTGTCCGAGTGTTCGAATCCTAATGCTCGAGAAATGGCAAGTTAACATAATAATTACATATTTGCCATCATGCAAGAGGCTCCGAAAATGTGTCCGAGTGTTTAAGCCCTAATGCATGAGAAATGGCAAGCAAACACCATAATTACATATCTGTCATCATGCAAGAGGGTCTGAATAAGTGTCGAGTGTTTAAACCCTAATGCACCAGAAAATGGCAAGTAAACACCATAATTACAAATCTGCCACCATGCAAGGGGGTCTGGAGAAGTGTCCGACCGTTTAAACCCTAATGCACAAGAAATGGAATGTAAACACCATAATTGCATATCTGCCATCATGCAAGTGGGTCTGAATAAGTGTTCGACTGTTTCAACCCTAATGCATGTGAAATGGCAAGTATACACCAGAATTACATATCTGCTCTCACGCAAGAGGGTCCGAATAAGTGTCCGAGTGTTCGAATCCTAATGCTCGAGAAACGGGAAATAAACATTATAATTACATATCTCCCATCATGCAAGAGGTTCTGAATAAGTGTCCGAGTGTTTAAACCCTAATGCATGAGAAATCGCAAGTAAACACCGTAATTACGTATCTGCCATCATGCAAGAGGGTACGAATAAGTGTCCGAGTGTTCGAATCCTAATGCTCGAGAAATGGCAAGTTAACACAATAATTACATATTTGCCATCATGCAAGAGGCTCCGAAAATGTGTCCGAGTGTTTAAGCCCTAATGCAGGAGAAATGGCAAGTAAACACCATAATTACATATCTGCCATCATGCAAGTGGGTCTGAATAAGTGTCGAGGGTTTAAACCCTAATGCACCAGAAATGGCAAGTAAACACCATAATTACATATCTGCCGCCATGCAAGGGGGTCTGAAGAAGTGTCCGACTGTTTAAACCCTAATGCACAAGAAATGGAATGTAAACAACATAATTACATATCTTCCATCATGCAAGAGGGTCTGAATGAGTGTCCGACTGTTTAAACCCTAATGCATGTGAAATGGCAAGTATACACCAGAATTACATATCTGCTCTCACGCAAGAGGGTCCGAATAAGTGACCGAGTGTTCGAATCCTAATGCTCGAGAAATGGGAAGTAAACACTATAATTAAATATCTCCCATCATGCAAGAGGGGTCTGAATAAGTGTCCGAGTGTTTAAACCGTAATGCATGAGAATTGGCAAGTAAACACCATAATTACGTATCTGCCATCATGCAAGAGGGTCTGAATAAGTGTCCGAGTGTTCGAATCCTAATTCTCGAGAAATGGCAAGTTAACACAATAATTACATATTTGCCATCATGCAAGAGGCTCCAAAAATGTGTCCGAGTGTTTAAGCCCTAATGCATGAGAAATGGCAAGTAAACACCATAATTACATATCTGCTATCATGCAAGAGGGTCTGAATAAGTCTCGAGTGTTTAACCGCTAATGCACCAGAAATGACAAGTAAACACCATAATTACATAGCAGCCACCATGCAAGGTGGTCTGGAGAAGTGTTCGACCGTTTAAACCCTAATGCACGAGAAATGGAATGTAAACACCATAATTACATATCTGCCATCATGCAAGATGGTCTGAATGAGTGTCCGACTGTTTAAACCCTAATGCATGTGAAATGGCAAGTATACACCAGAATTACATATCTGCTCTCACGCAATAGGGTCCGAATAAGTGTCCGAGTGTTCGAATCCTAATGCTCGAGAAATGGGAAGTAAACACTATAATTACATATCTCCCATCATGCAAGAGGGGTCTGAATAAGTGTCCGAGTGTTTAAACCCTAATGCATGAGAAATGGCATGTAAACATCGTAATTACGTATCTGCCATCATGCAAGAGGGTCCGAATAAGTGTCCGAGTGTTCGAATCCTAATGCTCGAGAAATGGCAAGTTAACACAATAATTACATATTTGCCATCATGCAAGAGGCTCCGAAAATGTGTCCGAGTGTTTAAGCCCTAATGCACGAGAAATGGCAAGGAAAAACCAAAATTACATATCTACCATCATGCAAGAGAGTCTGAATAAGTGGTTGAGTGTTTACACCCTAATGCACCAAAAATGGCAAGTAAACACCATAATTACATATCTGCCGCCATGCAAGGGGGTCTGGAGAAGTGTCCGACTGTTTAAACCCTAATGCACGAGAAATGGAATGTAAACACCATAATTACATATCTGTCATCATGCAAGAGGGTCTGAATGAGTGTCCGACTGTTTAAACCCTAATGCATGTGAAATGGCAAGTATACACCAGAATTACATATCTGCTCTCACGCAAGAGGGTCCGAATAAGTGACCGAGTGTTCGAATCCTAATGCTCGAGAAATGGGAAGTAAACACTATAATTAAATATCTCCCATCATGCAAGAGGGGTCTGAATAAGTGTCCGAGTGTTTAAACCCTAATGCATGAGAAATGGCATGTAAACACCATCATTACGTATCTGCCATCATGCAAGAGGGTCCGAATAAGTGTCCGAGTGTTCGAATCATAATTCTCGAGAAATGGCAAGTTAACACAATAATTACATATTTGCCATCATGCAAGAGGCTCCGAAAATGTGTCCGAGTGTTTAAGCCCTAATTCAAGAGAAATGGCAAGTAAACACCAGAATTACATATCTCCCATCACACAAGCGGATTCGGATAAGTGTCCGAGTTTTCGAATCCTAATGCAAGAGAAATGGAAAGCAAACAACATAATTACATATCTGCCATCTTGCAAGAGGGTCCGAATTAGTGTCCGAGTGTTTATACCCTAATGCATGAGAAATGGCAAATAAATACCGTAATTACATATCTGCCATCATGCAAGAGGGTCTGAATAAGTGTCAAGTGTTTAATCCCTAATGCACGAGAAATGGCAGGTAAAAACCATAATTACATATCTGCCATCATGCAAGAGGGTCTGAATTAGTGTCCAACTGTTTAAACCCTAATGCATGAGAAATGGCATGTAAACACCATAATTACATATTTGCCATCGCGCAAGAGGATCCGAATAAGCGTCCGAATTTTCGAATCCTAATGCAAAAGAAATGGAAGGTCGACACCATAATTACATATCTGCCATTATGCAAGAGGGTCCGAATAAGTGTCCGTGTGTTCGAATCCTAATGCTCGAGAAATGGCAGGTAAACACCATAATTACATATCTGCCATCATGCCAGAGGGTCTGAATAAGTGTCTGAGTGTTTAAACCGTAATGCATGAGAAATGCCAAGTAAACACCATAATTATATATCTGCCATCATGCAAGAGCGTGCGAATTAGTGTCCGAGTATTTAAACCCTAATGCGTGAGAAATGGCAATTAAACACCATAATTACATATCTGCCATCATGCATGACGGTCTGAATAAGTGTCCAAGTGTTCGAATCCAAATGCTCGAGAAACGGCAGCTAAACACTATAATTACGTATCTGCCTTCATGGAAGAGGGTTTGAATAAGTGTCCGAGTGTTTAAACCCTAATGCAAGAGAAATGGCAAGTAAACAACATAATTACGTATCTGCCATCATGCAAGAGGGTCCCAATAAGTGTCCGAGTGTTCGATTCCTAATGCTCGAGAAATGGCAAGTTAACACCATAATTACACATTTGCCATCATGCAAGAGGGTCCGAAAATGTGTCCGAGTGTTTAGGCCCTAACGCACGAGAAATGGCAAAGAAAAACCAAAATTACATATCTGCCATCATGCAAGAGGGTCTAAATCAGTGGCGGAGTGTTTAAACCATAATACACAAGAAATGGCAAGTAAACACCAGAATTACATATCTGCCATCACACAAGAGGATTCGAATAAGTGTCCAAGATTTCGAATCCTAATGCAAAAGAAATGGAAAGTCGACACCATAATTACATATCTGCCATCTTGCAAGAGGGTCCGAATAAGTGTCCGAGTGTTTAAACCCAAATGCATGAGAAATGGCAAATAAATACCGTAATTACATGTTTGCCATCATGCAAGAGGGTCCGAATAAGTGTCAAGTGTTTAATCCCTAATGCACGAGAAATGGCAAGTAAACACCATAATTACATATCTGCCATCATGCAAGAGGGTCTGAATTAGTGTCCAACTGTTTAAACCCTAATGCACGAGAAATGGCATGTAAACACCATAATTACATATTTGCCATCACACAAGAGGATCCGAATAAGTGTACGAATTTTTGAATCCTAATGCAAAAGAAATGGAAGGTCGACACCATAATTACATATCTGCCATCATGCAAGAGGGTCCGACTAAGTGTCCGTGTGTTCGAAACCTAATGCTCGAGAATTGGCAGGTAAACACCATAATTACATATCTGCCATCATGCCAGAGGGTCCGAATAAGTGTCTGAGTGTTTAAACCGTAATGCATGAGAAATGCCAAGTAAACACCATAATTACATATCTGCCATCATGCAAGAGCGTGTGAATTAGTGTCCGAGTATTTAAACCCTAATGCGTGAGAAATGGCAATTAAACACCATAATTACATATCTGCCATCATGCAAGACGGTCCGAATAAGTGTCCGAGTGATTGAATCCTAATGCTCGAGAAACGGCAATTAAACACTATAATTACATATCAGCCATCACGCAAGAGGGTCTGAATAAGTGTCCGAGTGTTTAAACCCTAATGCAAGAGAAATGGAAAGTAAACACCATAATTACGTATCTGCCATCATGCAAGAGCGTGCGAATTAGTGTCTGAGAATTTAAACCCTATTGCGTGAGAAATGGCAATTAAACACCATAATTACATATCTACCATCATGCAAGACGGTCCAAATAAGTGTCCGAGTGTTCGAATCCTAATGCTCGACAAACGGCAATTAAACACTATAATTACATATCTGCCGTCATGCAAGAGGGTCTGAATAAGTGTCAGAGTGTTCGAATCCGAATGCTCGAGGAATGGCAAGTAAACACCATAATTACATATTTGCCATCATGCAAGAGGCTCCAAATAAGTGTCCAACTGTTTAAACCCTAATGCATGAGAAATGGCAAGTAAACAACATAATTACATATCTGCCATCATGGAAAAGGGTCCAAATAAGTGTCCGAGTGATCGAATCCTAATGCTCGAGAAATGGCAAGTAAACACCGTAATTACATATTTGCCATCATGCAAGAGGGTCCGAATAAGTGTCAAACTGTATAAACCCTAATGCATAAGAAATGGCAAGTAAACAACATAATTACATATCTGCCATAATGCAAGAGGGGCCAAATAAGTGCCCGAGTGTTTAAACCCTAATACATGAGAAATAGCAAATAAACACCATAATTACATATCTCACATCATGCAAGAGCGTCCGAATAAGTGTCCGAGTGTTCGAATCGTAATGCTCGAGAAATGGCAAGTAAACACAATAATTACATATCTGCCACCACACAAGAGGGTCCGAATAAGTGTCCGAGTGTTTAAACCCTAATGCAGGGGAAATGGCAAATAAACACCATAATTACATATCTGCCATCATCCAAGAGGGTCTGAATAAGTGTCGAGTCTTTAAACCCTAATGCGTGAGAAATGGCAAGTGAACACAATAATTACGTATCTGCCATCATGGAAGAGGGTCCGAATAAGTGTCCGAGTGTTCGAATCCTAATGCTCGAGAAATGGCAAGTTAACACCGTAATTACATATCTGCCATCATGCAAGAGGGTCCGAAAATGTGTCCGAGTGTTTAAACCCTAATGCATGAGAAATGGCAAATAAATACCGTAATTACATATCTGCCATCATGCAAGAGGGTCCGAATAAGTGTCAAGTGTTTAATCCCTAATGCACGAGAAATGGCAAGTAAACACCATAATTACATATCTACCATTATGCAAGAGGGTCTGAATTAGTGTCCAACTTTTTAAACCCTAATGCACGAGAAATGGCAAGTAAACACCATAATTACATATTTGCCATCACGCAAGAGGATCCGCATAAGCGTCCAAATTTTCGAATCCTAATGCAAAAGAAATGGAAGGTCGACACCATAATTACATATCTGCCATCATCCAAGAGGGTCCGAATAAGTGTCCGTGTGTTCGAATCCTAATGCTCAAGAAATGGCAGGTAAACACCATAATTACATATCTGCCATCATGCCAGAGGGTCCGAATAAGTGTCTGAGTGTTTAAACGGTAATGCATGAGAAATGCAAAATAAACACCAAAATTATATATCTGCCATCATGCAAGAGCGTGCGAATTAGTGTTCGAGTATCTAAACCCTAATGCGTGAGAAATGGCAATTAAACACCATAATTACATATCTGCCATCATGCAAGATGGTCCGAATAAGTGTCCAAGTGTTCGAATCCTAATGCTCGAGAAACGGAAATTAAACACTATAATTACGTATCTGCCATCATGGAAGATGGTCTGAATAAGTGTCCGAGTGTTTAAACCCTAATGCAAGAGAAATGGAAAGTAAACAACATAATTACGTATCTGCCCTCATGCAAGAGGGTCCGAATAAGTGTCCGAGTGTTCAATTCCTAATGCTCGAGAAATGGCAAGTTAACCCCATAATTACATATTTGCCATCATGCAAGAGGGTCGGAAAATGTGTCCGAGTGTTTAGGCCCTAATGCACGAGAAATGGCAAAGAAAAACCAAAATAAGATATCTGCCATTATGCAAGAGGGTCTGAATCCGTGGTTGAGTGTTTAAACCATAATGCACGAGAAATGGCAAGTAAACACTAGAATTACATATCTGCCATCACACAAGAGGATCCGAATAAGTGTCCGAGTTTTCGAATCCTAATGCAAAAGAAATGGAAAGTCGACACCATAATTACATATCTACCATCTTGCAAGAGGGTCCGAATAAGCGTCCGAGTGTTTAAACACTAATGCATGAGAAATGGCAAATAAATACCGTAATTACATGTTTGCCATCATGCAAGAGGGTCCGAATAAGTGTCAAGTGTTTAATCCCCAATGCATGAGAAATGGCAAGTAAACCCCATAATTACATATCTGCCATCGTGCAAGAGGGTCTGAATTAGTGTCCAACTGTTTAAACCCTAATGCACGAGAAATGGCATGTAAACACCATAATTACATATTTGCCATCACCCAAGAGGATCCGAATAAGTGTCTGAATTTTTGAATCCTAATGCAAAAGAAATGGACGGTCGACACCATAATTACATATCTGCCATCATGAAAGAGGGTCTGACTAAGTGTCCGTGTGTTCGAATCCTAATGCTCGAGAAATGGCAGGTAAACACCATAATTACATATCTGCCATCATGCCAGAGGGTCCGAATAAGTGTCTGAGTGTTTAAACCGTAATGCATGGGAAATGCCAAGTAAACACCATAATTACATATCTGCCATCATGCAAGAGCGTGCGAATTAGTGTCCGAGTATTTATACCCTAATGCGTGAGAAATGGCAATTAAACACCATAATTACATATCTGCCATCATGCAAGACGGTCCGAATAAGTGTCCGAGTGATCGAATCGTAATGCTCGAGAAACGGCAATTAAACACTATAATTACATATCTGCCATCATGCAAGAGGGTCTGAATAAGTGTCTGAGTGTTTAAACCCTAATGCAAGAGAAATGGAAAGTAAACACCATAATTACGTATCTGCCATCATGCAAGAGCGTGCGAATTAGTGTCTGAGAATTTAAACCCTATTGCGTGAGAAATGGCAATTAAACACCATAATTACATATCTACCATCATGCAAGATGGTCCAAATAAGTGTCCGAGTGTTCGAATCCTAATGCTCGACAAACGGCAATTAAACACTATAATTACATATCTGCCGTCATGCAAGAGGGTCCGAATAAGTGTCCTAGTGTTCGAATCCTAATGCTCGAGAAATGGCAAGTAAACACCATAATTACATATTTGCCATCATGCAAGAGGCTCCAAATAAGTGTCCAACTGTTTAAACCCTAATGCATGAGAAATGGCAAGTAAACAACATAATTACATATCTGCCATCATGGAAAAGGGTCCAAATAAGTGTCCGAGTGATCGAATCCTAATGCTCGAGAAATGGCAATTAAACACCGTAATTACATATTTGCCAGCATGCAAGAGGGTCCGAATAAGTGTCAAAGTGTATAAACCCTAATGCATAAGAAATGGCAAGTAAACAACATAATTACATATCTGCCATAATACAAGATGGGCCAAATAAGTGTCCGAGTGTTTAAACCCTAATACATGAGAAATAACAAATAAACACCATAATTACATATCTCCCATCATGCAAGAGCGTCCGAATAAGTGTCCGAGTGTTCGAATCGTAATGCTCGAGAAATGGCAAGTAAACACAATAATTACATATCTGCCACCACACAAGAGGGTCCGAATAAGAGTCCGAGTGTTTAAACCCTAATGCAGGGGAAATGGCAAATAAACACCATAATTACATATCTGCCATCATGCAAGAGGGTCTGAATAAGTGTCGAGTCTTTAAACCCTAATGCGTGAGAAATGGCAAGTGAACACAATAATTACGTATCTGCCATCATGGAAGAGGGTCCGAATAAGTGTCCGAGTGTTCGAATCCTAATGCTCGAGAAATGGCAAGTTAACACCATAATTACATATTTGCCATCATGCAAGAGGGTCCGAAAATGTGTCCGAGTGTTTAAGCCCTAATGCATGAGAAATGGCAAATGAACACCATAATTACATATCTGTCATCATGCAAGAGGGTCCGAATAATTGTCCGAGTGTTTAAGCCGTAATGCGCGAGAAATCGCAAACAAAAACCATAATTACATATCTACCATCATGCAAGAGGGTCTGCATAAGTGGCCGAATGTTTAAACCCTAATGCACGAGAAATGGCAAGTAAACACCATAATTACATATCTGCCATCATGCAAGAGGATCCGAATAAGTGTCCAAGTTTTGGAATCCTAATGCAAAAGAAATGGAAAGTCGACACCATAAGTACATATCTACCATCAAGCAAGAGGGTCCGAATAAGTGTCGGAGTGTTTATACCATAATGCATGAGAAATGGAAAATAAATACCGTAATTACATATCAGCCGTCGTGCAAGAGGGTTCGAATAAGTGTCAAGTGTTTAAACCCTAATGCGCGAGAAATGGCAAGTAAACACCATAATTACATATTTGCCATCATGCAAGTGGGTCTGAATAAGTATCCGACCGTTTAAACCCTAATGCACGAGAAATGGCAAGCAAACACCATAATTACATATTTGCCATCACGCAAGAGGATCCGAATAAGTGTCCGAATTTTCGAATCCTAATGCAAAAGAAACGGAAAGTCGACCCCATAATTACATATCTGCCATCATGCAAGAGTGTCCGAATAAGTGTCCGAGTGTTCGAATCCTGATGCTCGAGAAATGGCAATTGAACACTATAATTACATATCTGCCATCATGCAAGAGGGTCTGAATAAGTGTCCGAGTGTTTAAACCCTAATGCAAGAGAAATGGCATGTAAACACCATAATTACGTATATGCCATCATGCAAGAGGGTCCGAATAAGTGTCCGATTGTTCGAATCCTTACCCTCGAGAAATGGCAAGTAAAAACCATAATTATATATTTGCCATCATGCAATAGGGTCTGAATATGTGTCCGAGTGTGTAAACCCTAATGCCTGAGAAATGGCAAGTAAAAAACATAATTACATATCTGCCATCACGGAAAGGGTCCAAATAGGTGTCCGAGTGCTCGAATCCTAATGCTCGAGAAATGGCAAGTAAACACAATAATTACATATTTGCCGTCACGTAAGAGGGTCCGAAGAAGTGTCAAAGTGTTTAAACCCTAATGCATGAGAAATGACAAGTAAACAACATAATTACATATCTGCTATCAAGCAAGAGGGTCCAAATAAGTGTCTGAGTGTTTAAACCCTAATACATGAGATATGACAAATAAACACCATAATTACATATCTGCCATCATGCAAGAGGGTCCGAATAAGTGTCCGAGTGTTCAAATCGTAATGCTCGAGAAATGGCAACTAAACTCCATAATTACATATTTGCCATCATACAAGAGGGTCCGAATAAATGTCCGAGTGTTTAAACCCTAATGCATGAGAAGTGGCAAGTAACACCATAATTACATATCTGCCATCATGCAAGAGGGTCAGAATAAGTGTCGAGTGTTTAAACCCTAATGCACCAGAAATGGCAAGTAAACCCCATAATTACATATCTGCCACCAAGCAAGGGGGTCTGGAGAAGTGTACGACTATTTAAAGCCTAATGCACGAGAAATGGCATGTAACAACCATAATTACATATCTGCCATCATGCAAGAGGGTCTGAATAAGTGTCCGACTGTTTAAACCCTAATGCATGTGAAATGGCAAGTATACACCATAATTACATATCTGCTCTCACGCAAGAGGGTCCAAATAATTGTTCGAGTGTTCGAATCTTAATGCTCGGGAAATGGCAAGTATACACTATAACTACATATCTGCCATCACGCAAGAAGGTCTGAATAAGTGTCCGGCTGTTTAGACCATAATGCATGAGAAATGGAAAGTAAACACCATAATTACATATTTGTCATCATGCAAGAGGGTCCAAACAAGTGTCCGAGTGTTCGAATCCTAATGCCCGAGAAATGGGAAGTAAACACCGTAATTACATATTTGCCATCATGCAAGAGGGACCGAATAAGTGTCCAAGTGTTTAAACCGTAATGCATGAGAGCTGGCAAGTAAATAACATAATTACATATCTACCATCATGCAAGAGTGTCCAAATAAGTGTCCGAGTGTTTAAACCCTAATACTTGAGAAATTGCAAATAAACATCATAATTACATATCTGTCATGATGCAAGAGGGTCCGAATAAGTGTCTGAGTGTTCGAATCCTAACGCTCGAGAAATGGCAAGTAAACACCATAATTACATATCTGCCGTCATGCAAGAGGGTCCGAATAAGTGTCCGAGTGTTTAAACCCTAATGCATGAGAAATGGCAAGTAAACACCATAATTACATATCTGCCATCATGCAAGAGGGTCTGAATAGTTGTTGAGTGTTTAAACCCTAATGCACGAGAAATGGCAAGTAAACACCATAATTACATATCTACCATCATGCAAGAGAGTCTGGAGAAGTGTCCGACTGTTTGAACCCTAATGCATGAGACATGGCAAGTAAACACCATAATTGCATATCTTCCATCACGCAAGAGGATCTGAACAAGTGTCCGAGTTTTCGAATCCTAATGCAAAAGAAAGGGAAAGTCGAGACCATAATTACATATCTGCCATTATGAAAGAGGGTCCAAATATGTGTCCGAGTGTTCGAATCCTAATGCTCGAGAAATGGCAAGTAAACACCATAAATACATATCTGCCATCATACAAGAGGGTCCGAATAAGTGTCCGAGTTTTCGAACCCCAATGCTCGAGAAATGGGAAGTAAACACTATAATTACATATCTGCCATCATGCAAGAGGGTCTGAATAAGTGTCCGAGTGTTTAAACCTTAATGCAAGAGAAATGGCAAGTAAACACCATAATTACGTATCTGCCATCATGCAAGATGGTCCGAAAAAGTGTCCGAGTGTTCGAATCCTAATGCTCGAGAAATGGCAAGTTAACACCATAATTACATATTTGTCATCATGTAGGAGGGTCCGAATAAGTGTCCGAGTGTTTAAGCCCTATTGCACGCGAAATGGCAAGTAAAAACCATAATTACATATCTACCATCATGCAAGAGGGTCTGAATAAGTGGCCGAGTGTTTAAACCCTAATCCACGAGAAATGGCAAGTAAACACCAGAATTACATATCTTCCATCACGCAAGAGGATCGGAATAAGTGTCCGACTATTTAAACCCTAAAGCACAAGAAATGGCAAAGAAACACCATAATTACATATCTGCCATCATGCAAGAGTGTCCGAATAAGTGTCTGAGTGTTTAAACCCTAATGCATGAGAAATGGCCTGTAAACACTCTAATTACAAATCTGCCATCATGCAAGAGGGTCCGAATAAGTGTCCGAGTGTTTAAACCCTAATGCAGTAGAAATGGCAATTAAACACCATAATTACATATCTGCCATCGTGCAAAAGGGTTTGAATAAGTGTCTGACAGTTTAAACACTAATGCATGTGAAAGGGCTAGCAAACACCATAATTACATATCTGCTCTCAAGCAAGAGGGTCCGAATAAGTGTCCGAGTGTTCGAATCTTAATGCTCAAGAAATGGCAAGTAAACACTATAATTACATATCTGCCATCATGCAAGAGGGTCTGAATAGGTGTCCGAGTGTTTAAAACTTAATGCATGAGAAATGGCAAGTAAACAACATAATTACATATCCGCCATCATGCAAGAGGGTCCAAATATGTGTCTGTGTGTTTAAACCCTAATGCGTGAGAGACGGCAAATAAACACCATAATGACGTATCTGCCACTATGCAAGAGGGTCCGAATAAGTGTCCGAGTGTTCGAATCCTAATCCTTGAGAAATGGCAAGTAAACACCATATTTACATATCTGCCATCATGCAAGAGGGTCCGAATAAGTGTCCGAGTGTTTAAACCCTAATGCATGAGAAATGGAAAGTAAACACCATAATTACGTATCTGCCATCGTGCAAGAGGGTCTGAAGAAGTGTCCGGCTGTTTAAACCCTAATGCACGAGAAATGGCAAATAAACACCATAATTACATATCTGCCATCACGGTAGAGGATCCGAATAAGTGTCTGACTATTCAAATCCTAATGCATAAGAAATGGCAAATAAACAACATAATTACGTATCGGCCATCATGCAAGTGGGTCCAAATCAGTGTCCGAGTGTTCGAATCCTAATGCTCGAGAAATGGCAAGAAAGAACCATAATTACATATCTGCCATGACTCAAGAGGGTCCGAATAAGTGTTCGAGTGTTTAAACCCCATTGTATGAGAAATGGAAAGTAAACACCATAATTACATATCTGCCATCATGCAAGAGGGTTTGAATAAGTGTCGAGTGTTTAAACCCTAATGCACGAGAAATGGCAACTAACACAACAATTACATATCTGCCATCATACAAGGGGGTCTGAAGAAGTGTACGACTGTTTAAACCCTAATGCACGAGAAATGGCAAGTAAACACCATAATTCCATATCTGCCATCACGTAAGAGGATCTGTATAAGTGTCCGAGTTTTCCAATCCTAATGCAAAACAAATGGAAATTCGACACCATAACTACATATCTGCCATCATGCAAGAGGGTCCGAATAAGTGACCGAGTGTTCGAATCCTAATGCTCGAGAAATGGCTAGTAAACACAATAATTACATATCTGCGATCATGCAAGAGGGTCCAAATAAGTGTCCGAGTGTTTAAACCCTAATGCATTAGAAATGGCAATTAAACACCATAATTACATATCTGCCATTATGCAAGAGGGTCTGAATAAGTGTCCGAGTGTTCAAACCCTAATGGATAAGAAATGGAAATTGAACACCATAATTACATATCTGCCATCATGCAAGAGGCTCTGAATAAGTGTCCGACTGGTTAAACCCAAATGCATGAGAAATGGCAAGTAAACAACATAATTACATATCTGCTCTCACGCAAGAGGGTCCGAATAAGTGTCCGAGTGTTCGAATCCTACTGCTTAAGAAATGGCAAGTAAACGCTATAGTTACATATCTGCCATCATGCAAGAGGGTCTGAATAAGTGTCCGAGTGTTTAAACGCTAATGCATGAGAAATGGCAGGTAAACACCATAATTGCGTATCTGCCATCATGCAAGAGGGTCCAAATAAGTGTCCGGGTGTTCGAATCATAATGCTCGAGAAATGGCAAGTAACACCATAATTACATATCTGCTACCATGCAAGGGGTCCAAATAAGTGTTCGAGTGTTTAAGCCCTCATGCGTGAGAAATGGCAAATAAAAACCATAATTACATGTCTTTCATCATGCAAGAGGGTAAGAATAAGTGTCCAAGTTTTTAAATCCTAAAGCATGAGAAATGGCAAGTGAACACCATAATTACATATCTGCCATCATGGAATAGGGTCCGAATAAGAGTCCGAGTATTTAAACCCCAATGCAAGAGAAATGGCAAATAAACACCGTAATTACATATCTACCACCATGCAAGTGGGTCCGAAAAATTGTCCGAGTGTTGAAACCCTAATGCATGAGAAATGGCAAGTAAACACCCCAATTACATATCTGCCATCATGCAAGAGGCTCTGAATAAGTGTCCGAGTTTTTGAATCCTAATTCAAAAGAAATGGAAAGTCGACACTATAATTACATATCTGCCATCATGCAAGAGGGTCCGAATAATTGTCCGAGTGTTCGAATCCTAATGCTCAAGAAATGGCAAGTAAACACCATAATTACATATCGGCCATCACGCGAGAGGGTCCGAATAAGTGTCTGAGTGTTGAAACCCTAATGCATGAGAAATGGCAAATAAACACCATAATTACATATCTGCGATCATGCAAGAGGGTCCGAATAAGTGTCTGAGTGTTTAAACCCTAATGCATTAGAAATGGCAATTAAACACCATAATTACATATCTGCCATCATGCAAGAGGGTCTGAATAAGTGTCCGACTGTTTAAACCCGGATACATGTGAAATGGCAAGTAAACACCATAATTACATATCTGCTCTCACGCGTGAGGGTCCGAATAAGTGTCCCAGTGTTTAAACCCTAATGCATGAGAAATGGCAAGTGGACACCATAATTATGTATCTACCATAATGCAAGAGGGTCCGAATAACTGTTCGAGTGTTCGAATCCTAATGCTCGAGAAATGGCAAGTAAACACCATAATTATATAATTTCCATCATGCAAGAGGGTCCGAATAAGTGTCCGAGTGTTTAAACCCTAATGCATGAGAAATGGCAAGTAAACAACATAATTACATACCTGGCATCATGCAAGAGGGTCCGAATAGGTGTCCGATTGTTTAAACACTAGTCCATGAGAAATGGAATGTAAACACCATAATTGCATATCAGCCATCATGCAAGAGGGTCTGAATAAGTGTCGAGTGTTCAAACCCTAATGCATTAGAAATGGCAAGTAAACACCATAATTACGTATCTGCCATCATGCAAGAGGGGCCGAATAAGTGTCCGGGTGTTCGAATCCTAATGCTCGAGAAATGGCAAATAAAAACCATAATTACATGTCTATCTTCATGCAAGAGGATCTGAATATGTGCCCCAAGTGTTTAAACCCTAATGCACGAGAAAAGGCAAATAAACACTATAGTTACATATCTGCTATCACGCAAGAGGATCCGAATAAGTGTCTGAGTTTTCGGATCCTAATGCAAAAGAAATGGAAAGTCGACACCATAATTACAAATCTGCCATCATGCAACAGGGTCAGAATAACCGTCCAAGTGCTTAAACCCTAATGCATGAGAAATGGCAAGTTAACACCATAATTACATATCTGCCATCATGCAAGAGGGTCCGAATAAGTGTCCGAGTGTTTAAACCCTAATGCATGAGAAATGGCAAGTGAACACCGTAATGACATATCTGCCGTCATGCAAGTGGGTCCGAAAAAGTGTTCGAGTGTTGAAACCCTAATGCAAGAGAAATGACAAGTAAACACCGTAATTACATATTTGCCATCATGCAAGAGGATCCAAATAAGTGTCCGAGTTGTCGAAACCTAATGCAAAAGAAATGGAAAGTCAACACCATAATTACATATCTGCCATCATGCAAGGGGGTTTGAATAAGTATCTGAGTGTTTAAACCCTAATGCATGAGCAATGGCATGTAAACACCATAATTACCTATCTGCCATCGTGCAAGAGGGTCCGAATAAGTGTCAGAGTGTTTAAACCCTAATGCATTAGAAATGGCTCTTAAACACCATAATTACATATCTGCCATCATGCAAGAGGGTCTGAATTAGTGTCCGACTATTTAACCCCTAACGCATGTGAAATGGCAAGTAAATACCGTAATTACATATCTGCTCTCACGCAAGAGGGTTCAAAAAAGTGTCCGAGTGTTCGAATCCTAATGCTCGAGAAATGGCAAGTAAGCACTATAATTGCATATCTACCATCATGCAAGAGGGTCTAAATAAGTGCCCGAGTGTTTAAACCCTAATGCATGAGAAATGGCAAGTAAACAACATAACTACATATCTGCCATCATGCAAGAGGGTCCAAATAAGTGTCCGAGTGTTTAAAACCTAATGAATGAGAAATGGCAAATAAACACCACAATTACATATCTGCCATCATGCAAAAGGGTCCGAATAAGTGTTCGAGTGTTCGAATCCTAATGCTCCAGAAATGGCAAGTAAACACCGTAATTACATATCTTCCATCATGCAAGAGGGTCCGAATAATTGTCCGAGTGTTTAAACACTAATGCATGAGAAATGGCAAATATACACCGTAATTACATTTTTGCCATCATGTAAGAGGGTCCGAATAAGTGTCTGAGTGTTTAAACCCTAATGCATGAGAAATGGCAACTAAACCCAACAATTACATATCTGCCATCATGCAAGAGGGTCTCAATAAGTGTCCGACTGTTTAAACCCCAACGTGTGAGAAATGGCAAGTAAAAACACCATAATTACATATCTGCCATCACGCAAGAGGATCCGAATAAGTGTCTGAGTTTTCGAATCATAATGCAAAAGAAATGGAATGTCGACACCATAATTATATATCTGCCATCATGCAAGAGGGTCCGAATAAGTGTCCGAGTGTTCGAATCGTAATGCTCGAGAAATGGATAGTAAACACCATAATTACATATCTGCCATCACGCAAGAGGGTCCGAATAAGTCTCTGAGTGTTTAAACCCTAATGCATGAGAAATGACAAGTAAACACCATAATTACATATCTACCATCATGCAAGAGGGTCCGAATAAGTGTCGAGTGTTCAAACCCTAATGCATGAGAAATGGCAATTAAATACCATAATTACGTATCTGCCATCATGCAGGAGGGTTTGAATAAGTGTCTGACTGTTTAAACCCTAACGCATGTGTTTAAACCCTAATGAATGAGAAATGGCAAATAAACACCATAATTACATATCTGCCATCATGCAAGAGGGTCTGAATAAGTGTCTAAGTGTTCGATTCCTAATGCTCGAGAAATGGCTAGTAAACACCATAATTACATATCTGCCATCATGCAAGAGGGTTCGAATAAGTATCCGAGTGTTTGAACCCTAACGCATGAGAAATGGAAAATAAAAACCGTAATTACATATCTACCATCATGCAAGAGGATCCGAATAAGTGTATGAGTTTTCGAATCCTAATGCAAAAGAAATGGAAAGTCGACACCGTAATTACATATCTGCCATCATGCAAGAGGGTCTGACTAAGTGTCTGACTGCTCGAATCCTAATGCTCAGGAAATGGCAAGTAAAAACCATAACTACATGTCTGCCATCATGCAAGAGGGTCTGAATAAGTGTCTTGAGTGTTTAATCCCTAATGCATGAGAATTGGCAAGTAAACACCGTAATTACATATCTGCCATCTTGCAAGAGGGTCCGAATAAGTGTCTGAGTGTTTAAACCCGAATGCATGTGAAATGACAGTTAAACACCATAATTACATATCTGCCATCATGCAACAGGGTTCGAATAAGTGTCCGAGTGTTCGAATCCTAACGCTCGAGAAATGGCAAGTAAACCCGATAATTGCATATCTGCCATCACGCAAGAGGGTCCGAATAAGTGTCAGGGTGTTTAAACCCGAATGCAAGAGAAATGGTAAGTAAACAACATAATTACATATCTGCCATCACGCAAGAGGGTCAAAATAAGTGACCGAGTGCTTAAACCCTAATGCTTGAGAAATGGCAAGTAAACACCATAATTACGTTTCTGCCATCAAGCAAGAGGGTCCGAATAAGTGTCTGAATCCTAATTCTCAAGAAATGGCAACTAAACCCCATAATTACATATCTGCCATCATGCAAGAGGGTCCGAAGAAGTGTCCGAGGGTTTCAACCCTACTGCATGAGAAATGGCAAGTAAACACCATAATCACATATCTGCCATCATGTAAGAGGGTCTGAATAGGTGTCCGAGTGTTTAAACCCTAATACCTGAGAAATGGCAACTGAACCCCATAATTACATATCTGCCATCAGGCAAGAGGGTTTGAATAAGTGTCCGACTATTTAAACCATAATGCATGAGAAATGCCAAGTAAACACCATAATTACATATCTGCCATCACGCAAGAGGATCCGAATAAGTGTATGAGTTTTCGAATCCTAATGCAAAAGAAATGGAAAGTCGACACTGTAATTACATATCTGTCATCATGCAAGAGGGTCCGAATAAGTGTCCGGGTGTTCGAATCCTAATGCTCGAGAAATGGCAAGTAAACACCATAATTACATGTCTGCCATCATGCAAGACTGTCTGAATAAGTGTCTGGGTGTTTAATCCCTAGTGCATGAGAAATGGCAAGTAAACACCAAAATTACATATCTTCCATCGTGCAAGAGGGTCCAAATAAGTGGCCGAGTGTTTAAACCCTAATGCCTGTGAAATGGCAATTAAACACCGTAATTACATATCTGCCATCAAGCAAGACGGTCGGAATAAGTGTCCGACTGTTTAAACCCTAATGCAAGAGAAATGGCAAGTAAACACCAACATATCTGCTCCTACGCAAGAGGGTCCGAATAGGTGTCCGAGTATTCGAATCCTAATGCTCGAGAAATGGAAAGTCGACACTATAATTACATATCTGCCATCATGCAAGAGGGGCTGAATAAGTGTCCGAGTGTTTAAACCCTAATGCATGAGAAATGCAAAGTTAACACCATAACTACGTATCTGCCATCATGCAAGAGGGTCCGAATAAGTGTCCGAGTGTTCGAATCCAAATGCCCGAGAAATGGCAAGTAAACCCCGTAATTACATATCTGCTATCATGCAAGATTGTCCGAATAAGTGTCAGAGTGTTTAAACCCTAATGCATGAGAAATGGTAAGTAAACAACATAATTATATATCTACCATCAATCAAGAGGGTCCAAATAAGTGTTCGAGTGTTTAAACCCTAATGAATGAGATATGGAAAATAAACACCAAAATTACATATCTGCCATTATGCAAGAGGGTCTGAATAAGTGTCTGAGTGTTCGAATCCTAATGCTCGAGAAATGGCAAGTAAACACCATAATTACATATCTGCCATCATGCAAGAGGGGCCGAATAAGTGTCCGAGTGTTTAACCCATATTGCATGAGAAATGGCAAATAAAAACCATAATTACATATCTGCTATCATGCAAAAGCGTCTGAATAAGTGTCCGACTGTTTAAACCCTGATGCAAGAGAAATGGCAAGTAAACACCATAATTACATATCTGCCACCACGCAACAGGTCCGAATAAGTGTCCGGGTGTTCGAATCCTAATGCTCGAGAAATGGCAGGTAAACACTATAATTACATATCTGGAATCATGCAAGAGGGTCTGGATAAGTGGCCGAATGCTTAAACCCTAACGCATGAGAAATGGCAAGTAAACACCATAATTACGTATCTGCCATCATGCAAGATTGTCCGAATAAGTGTCCGAGTGTTCGAATCCAAATTCTCGAGAAATGGCAAGTAAACACTATAATTACATATATGCCATCATGCAAGAGGGTCCGAATAAGTGTCCGAGTGTTTAAACCCTAATGCATGAGAAATGGCAAGTGAACAACATAATTACATATCTGCCATCATGCAAGAGGGTCCAAATAAGTGTCCGAGTGTTTAAATCCTAATGAATGAGAAATGGCAAATAAACACCATAATTACATATCTGCCACCATGCAAGAGGGTCCGAATAAGTGTCCGAGTGTACGAATCCTAATGCTCGAGAAATGGCAACTAAACACCATAATTACAAATCAGTCGTCATACAAGAGGGTCCAAATAAGTGTCCGAGTGTTTCAACCCTAATGCACGAGAAATGGCAAACAAAAACCATAATTACATATCTGCCATCATGCAAGAGGGTCTGAATAAGTGCCCGAGTGTCTAAACCATAATGCATGAGAAATGGCAAGTAAACACCACAATTACATAGCTGCCATCATGCAAGCGGATCCGAATAAGTGTCCAAATTTTCGAATCCTAATGTGCAAGAAATGGAAAGTCGACACCATAATTACATATCTTCCATCGTGCAAGAGGGTCCGAATAAGTGTCCGAGTATTCGAATCCTAATACTCGAGATATGGCAAGTAAATACCATAATTTCATAACTGCCATCATGGAAGAGGGTCCGAACAAGTGTCTGACTGTTCGAATCCTAATGCTCGAGAAATGGCAAGTAAACACCATAATTACATATCTGCCATCATGCAAGAGCGTCAGAATAAGTGTCCGGGTGTTTAAACCCTAATGCATGAGAAATGGGAAGTGAAGACCACAATTACATATCTAGCATCATGGAAGAGGGCCCGAATAAGTGTCCGAGTGTTTAAACCCTAATGCATGAGAAATGGCAACCAAACACCGTAATTACATTTCTGGCATCATGCAAAAAGGTCCGAATAAGTGTCGAGTGTTTAAACCCTAATGCACGAGAAATGGCAATTAAACACCATAATTACATATCTGCGATCATGAAAGAGGGTCTGAATAAGTGTCCAACTCTTTAAACCCTAATGCACGAGAAATGTCAAGTAAACACCATAATTACATATCTGCCATCACGCAAGAGGATCCGAATAAGTGTCCGATTTTTTGAATCCTAATGCAAAAGAAATGCAAAGTCAACACCATAATTACATATCTGTCATCATGCCTGAGGGTCCGAATAACTGTCCGAGTGTTCGAATCCTAATGCATGACAAATGGCAAGTAAGCACAATAATTACATATCTGCCATCATGCAAGAGGGTCCGAATAAGGGTCCGAGAGTTTAAACCCTAATGCATGAGAAATGGCAAATAAACACCGTAATTACATATCTGCCATCCTGTAAGAGGGTCCGAATAGGTGTTGACTATTTAAACACTAATGCACGAGAAATGGCAAGTAAACACCATAATTACATATCTGCCATCATGCAAGAGGGTCTGAATATGTGTCCGACTGTTTAAATCCTAATGAACGAGAAATGGCCAGTAAACACCATAATTACACAACTGCCATCCCGCAAGCGGATCCGAATAAGTGTCCGAATTTTCAAATCCTAATGCAAAAGAAATGGAAATTCGACCCCATAATTACATATCTGCCATCATGCATGAGGGTCCGAATAAGTGTCCGAGTGTTCAAATCCTAATGCTCGAGAAATGGCAAGTAAACACCATAATTACATATCTGCCACCATGCATGAGGGTCCGAATAAGTGTCCGACTGTTCGAATCCAAACGCATGAGAAATGACAAGTAAACACCATAATTACATATCTGCCATCATGCAAGAGGGTCAGAATAAGTGTCCAAGTGTTTAAACCCTAATGCATGAGTATTGGGAAGTGAACACCACAATTACATATCTGGCATCATGCAAGAGAGTCCGAATAAGTGTCCGAGTGTTTAAACCCTATTGCATGAGAAATGGCAAGTAAACACCGTAATTACATATCTGCCATCATGCAAGAGGGTCCGAACAAATGTCCGAGTGTTTAAACCCTAATGCATGTGAAATGGCAATTAAACACCATAATTACATATCTGCCATCATGCAAGAGGGTCTGAATAAGTGTCCGACTGTTTAAACCCTAATGCATGAGAAATGGCAAGTAAACACCATAATTACATATCTACTCTCACGCAAAAGGGTCCGAGTAAGTGTCCGAATGTTCAAATCCTAATGCTCGAGAAATGGCAAGTAAACACCATAATTACATATCTGCCACCATGCATGAGGGTCCGAATAAGTGTCCGACTGTTCGAATCCAAACGCATGAGAAATGACAAGTAAACACCATAATTACATATCTGCCATCATGCAAGAGGGTCAGAATAAGTGTCCAAGTGTTTAAACCCTAATGCATGAGTATTGGGAAGTGAACACCACAATTACATATCTGGCATCATGCAAGAGAGTCCGAATAAGTGTCCGAGTGTTTAAACCCTATTGCATGAGAAATGGCAAGTAAACACCGTAATTACATATCTGCCATCATGCAAGAGGGTCCGAACAAATGTCCGAGTGTTTAAACCCTAATGCATGTGAAATGGCAATTAAACACCATAATTACATATCTGCCATCATGCAAGAGGGTCTGAATAAGTGTCCGACTGTTTAAACCCTAATGCATGAGAAATGGCAAGTAAACACCATAATTACATATCTACTCTCACGCAAAAGGGTCCGAGTAAGTGTCCGAATGTTCAAATCCTAATGCTCGAGAAATGGCAAGTAAACACCATAATTACATATCTGCCACCATGCATGAGGGTCCGAATAAGTGTCCGACTGTTCGAATCCAAACGCATGAGAAATGACAAGTAAACACCATAATTACATATCTGCCATCATGCAAGAGGGTCAGAATAAGTGTCCAAGTGTTTAAACCCTAATGCATGAGTATTGGGAAGTGAACACCACAATTACATATCTGGCATCATGCAAGAGAGTCCGAATAAGTGTCCGAGTATTTAAACCCTATTGCATGAGAAATGGCAAGTAAACACCGTAATTACATATCCGCCATCATGCAAGAGGGTCCGAATAAGTGTCCGAGTGTTTAAGCCATAATGCGTGAGAAATGGCAAGTAAACAACATAATTACATATCTGCCATCATGCAAGAGGGTCCAAATAAGTGTCCGAGTGTTTAAACCCTAATGCATGAGAAATGGGAAATAAACACCATAATTATGTATCTGCCATCATGCAAGAGGGTCCGAATAAGTGTCCGAGTGTTTAAGCCCCAATGCGTGAGAAATGACAAGTAAACACCATAATTACACATCTACCATCATGCAAGAGGGTCAGAATAAGTGTCCCAGTATTTACACCCTAATGCATGAGAAATGGCAAGTAAACACCATAATTACATATCTGCCATCATGCAAGAGGGTCAGAATAAGTGTCTAAGTGTTTAAACCCTAACGCATGAGTATTGGGAAGTGAACACCACAATTACATATCTGCCATCATGCAAGAGGGTCTGAGTAACTGTCCGAGTGTTTAAACCCTCATGCATGAGAAATGGCAAGTAAACACCATAATTATGTATCTGCCATCATGCAAGAGTGTCTGAATATGTGTCTGAGTGTTCGAATCCTAATGCTCGAGAAGTAGCAAGTAAACCCCATAATTACATATATGCCATCATGCAAGAGGGTCTGAATAAGTGTCAGAGTGTTTAAACCATAATGCATGAGAAATGGTAAGCAAACAACATAATTACATATCTGCCATCATGCAAGAGGGTTCAAATAAGTGTCCGAGTGTTTAAACCCTAATGACTGTGAAATGGCAAATAAACACCATAATTACATATTTGCCATCATCCAAGAGGGTCTGAATAAGTGTCTGGGTGTTCGAATCCTAATGCTTGAGAAATGGCAAGTAAACACCATAATTACATAGCTAACATCATGCAAAAGGGTCCGAATAAGTGTCCCAGTGTTTAAACTCTAACGCATTAGAAATGGAAAATAAAAACCATAATTACATATCTGCCATCATGCAAGAGCGTCTGAATAAGTGTCCAACTGTTTAAACCCTAAAGCACGAGAAATGGCAAGTAAACACAATATTACTTATCTGCTCTCACGCAAGAGGGTCCGAATACGTGTCCAAGTGTTCGAATCCTAATGCTTGAGAAATGGCAAGTAAACACCATAATTACATATCTGCCATCATGCAATAGGGTCCGAATAAGTGTCCGAGTGTTTAAACTCTAATGCATGAGAAATGGAAAATAAAAACCATAATTACATATCTGCCACCATGCAAGAGCGTCTGAATAAGTGTCCAACTGTTTAAACCCTAATGCATGAGAAATGGCAAGTAAACACAATAATTACATATCTGCTCTCACGCAAGAGGGTCCGAATACGTGTCCGAGTGTTCGAATCCTAATGCTTGAGAAATGGTAGGTAAACACTCTAATTACATATCTGCCATCATGTAAGAGGGTCAGAATAAGTCTCCAAGTGCTTAAACCATAATGCATGAGAAATGGCAAGTAAACACCATAATTACGTATCTGCCATCATGCAAGATGGTCCGAATAAGTGTCCGAGTGTTCGAATCCAAATTCTCGAGAAATGGCAAGTAAACACCATAATTGCATATCTGCCATCATGCAAGAGGGTCCGAATAAGTGTTCGAGTGTTCGAATCCAAATGGTCGAGAAACGGCAAGTAAACACCATAATTACATATCTGCCATCATGCAAGAGGGTCGGAATAAGTCTCCGAGTGTTTCAACCCTAATGCATTTCAAATGGCAATTAAACACCGTAATAACATATCTGCCATCATGCAAGAGGGTCGGAATAACTGTACAACTGTTTAAACCCACATGCATGAGAACTGGCAAGTAAATACCATAATGGTATATCTGCTCTCACGCAAGAGGGTCCGAATAAGTGTCCGAGTGATCGAATCCTAATGCTCGAGAAATGGCAAGTAAACACTGTAATTACATATCTACCATCAAGCAAGACGGTTTGAATAAGTGTCCAAGTGTTTAAACCCTAATGCATGAGAAATGGCAAGTAAACACAATAATTATGTATCTGCCATCATGCAAGAGGGTCCGAATAAATGTCCGAGTGTTCGAATCCTAATGCTCGAGAAATGGCGAGTAAAAACCATAATTACATATCTGCCATCATGCAAGAGGGTCCGAATAAGTGTTTGAGTGTTTATACCCTAATGCATGAGAAGTGGCAAGTAAACAAAATAATTACATATCTGCCATCATGCAATAGTGTCCAAATAAGTGTCAGAGTGTTTTGACCCTAATGATTGAGAAATGGCAAATAAACACCATAATTACATATCTTCCATCATGCAAGAGGGTCCGAATAAGTGTCCGTGTGTTTAAACCCTAAAGCCTGAGAAATGGAAAATAAAAACCATAATTACATATCTGCCATCATGCAAGAGCGTCTGAATAAGTGTCCGGCAGTTTAAACCCTAACGCAAGAGAAATGGCAAGTAAACACCATAATTGCATATCTGTTCTCACGCATGAGGGTCCGAATGAGTCTTCGAGTGTTCGAACCCTAATGCTCGAGAAATGGCAGGTAAACACTATAATTACATATCTGCCATCATGTAAGAGGGTCTGGATAAGTGTCCGAGTGTTTCAACCCTAATGCACGAGAAATGGCAAGTAAACACCATAATTACATATCAGCCATCATGCAAGCGGATCCGAATAAGTGTCCGAATTTTTGAATCTTAATGCGCAAGAAATGGAAAGTAGACACCATAATTACATATCTGCCATAATGCAAGATGGTCCGAATAAGTGTCCGAGTGTCCGAATCTAAATACTCGAGAAACGGCTAGTAAACACCATAATTACATATCTGCCATCATTCAAGAGTTTCCGAATAAATGTCCCGGTGGTTAAACCCTAATGCATGGGAAATGGCAAAGAAACACCGTAATTACATATCTGCCATCATGCAATAGGGTCCAAATGATTGTCCAAGTGTTCAAACCCTAATGCTCGAGAAATGGCAAGTAAACCCCATAATTACATATCTGCCATCATGCAAGAGGGTCGAAATAAGTGTCAGAGTGTTTAAACCCTAATGCATGAGAAATGGTAAGTAAACAACATAATTACATATCTGCCATCATGCAAGAGGGTCTAAATAAGTGTCCGAGTGTTTAAACCCTAATGAATGAGAAATGGCAAATAAACACCATAATTGCATATATGCCATCATGCAAGAGGGTCTTAATAAGTGTCTGAGTGTTCGAATCCTAATGCTCGAGAAATGGCAAATAAACACCATAATTACATATCTGCCATCATGCAAAAGGGTCTTAGTAAGTGTCTGAGTGTTCGAATCCTAATGCTCGAGAAATGACAAGTAAACACCATAATTACATATCTGCCAGCATGCAAGAGGGTTCGAATAAGTGTGTGAGTGTTTAGACCCTAATGCATGAGAAATGGAAAATAAAAACCATAATTACATATCTGCCATCATGCAAGAGTGTCTGAATAAGTGTCCGACAGTTTAAACCCTAATGCAAGAGAAATTGCAAGTAAACACCATAATTACATATCTGCTCTCACACAAGAGGGTCCGAATAAGTGTCTGAGTGTTCGAATCCTATTGCTCGAGAAATGGGAGGTAAACACTATAATTACATATCTGCCGTCATGCAAGAGTGTCTGCATAAGTGTCCGAGTGTTTAAACCCTAATACCTGAGAAATGTTAAGTAAACACCATAATTAAATATCTGCCATTATGCAAGAGGCTCCGAATAATTGTCCGAGCAGTTAAACCCTAATCCATGTGAAATGGAAAGTAAACAACATAATTACGTATCTGCCATCGTGGAAGAGTGTCCAAATAAGTGTCCGAGTGTTGAAATCCTAATGAAAGAGAAATGGCCAATAAACACCATAATTACATATCTGTCATAATGCAAGAGGGTCTGAATAAGTGTCTGATTGGTCGAGTCCTAATGATCGAGAAATGGAAACTAAACACCATAATTACACATCTGCCATCATGCAAGAGGGTCCAAATAAATGTCCGAGTGTTTAAACCCTAATGAATGAGAAATGGCAAATAAACACCATAATTACATATCTGCCATCATGCAAGAGGGTCTGAATAAGTGTCTGAGTGTTCGAATCCTAACGCTCGAGAAATGGAAAGTAAACACCATAATTACATATCTGCCGTCATGCAAGAGGGTCCAAATATGTGTCCGAGTGTTTAAACCCTAATGCAAGAGAAATTGCAAGTAAACACCATAATTACATATCTGCTCTCACGCAAGAGGGTCTGAATAAGTGTCTGTGTGTTCGAATCCCAATGCTCGAGAAATGACAAGTAAACACCACAATTACATATCAGCCATCATGCAAGAGGGTCCAAATATGTGTCCGAGTGTTTAAACCCTAATGCGTGAGAAATGGAAAATAGAAACCATAATTACATATCTGCCATCATGAAAAAGGGTCCGAATAAGTGTCCGAGTGTTCGAATCCTAATGCTCGAGAAATGGCAAATAAACACCATAATTACATGCCTGCCATCATGCAAGAGGGTCCGAATAAGTGTTAGAGTGTTTAATCCCTAATGGATGAGAAATGGCAAGTAAACACCGTAATTACATATCTGCCATCATGCAAGAGGGTCCGAATATGTGTTGGAGTGTTTAAACCATAATGCATGTGAAATGGCAATTAAACACTGAAATTACATATCTTCCATCATGTGAGAGGGTCTGAATAAGTGTCCGACTGTTTAAACCCTAATGCATGAGAAATGGCAAGTAAACACCATAATTACATATCTGCTGTCACGCAAGAGGGTTCGATTAAGTGTCCGAGTGTTCGAATCCTAATGCTCGAGAAAAGCCATGTAAACACTATAATTACATATCTGCCATCATGCAAGAGGGTTTGAATAAGTGTCCGAGTGTTCAAACCCTAATGCGTGAGAAATGGCAAGTAAACCCCATAATTACGTATCTGCCATCATGGAAAAGGGTCTGAATAAGTGTCCGAGTGTTCGAATCCTAATGCTTGAGAAATGGCAAGTAAACCCCATAATTACATATCTGCCATCTTGCTAGAGGGTCTGAATAAGTGTCAGAGTGTTTCAACCCTAATGTATCAGAAATGGCATGTAAATAACATAATTACATATCTGCCATCATGCAAGAGGGTCCGAATAAGTGTCCGAGTGTTTAAAACCTAAAAAACAAGAAATGGCAAATAAACACCATAATTACATATCAGCCATCATGCAAGAGGGTCTGAATAACAGTCTCAGTGTTCGAATCCTAACACTCGAGAAATGGCAAGTAAACACTATAATTACATATCTGCCATCATGCAAGAGGATCTGAATAAGTGTCCGAGTGTTTAAACCCTAATGCAAGACAAGTGGCAAGTAAACACCATAATTACGTATCTACCATCATGGAAGAGGGTCCGAATAAGTGTCCGAGAGTTCGAATCCTAATCCTCGAGAATTGGCAAGTAAACCCTATAATTACATATCCGCCATTATGCAAGAGGGTCCGATTAAGTGTCAGAGTGTTTAAACCCTAATGCATGAGAAATGGTAAGTAAATAACATAATTACATATCTGCCATCATGCAAGAGGGTTCAAATAAGTGTCCGAGTGTTTAAACCCTAATGAATGAGTAATGGCAAATAAACACCATAATTATACATCTGCCATCATGCAAGAGGGTCTGAATAAGTGTCTGAGTGTTCGAATCCTAATACTCGAGAAATGGCAAGTAAACACCATAATTACTTATCTGCCATCATGCAAGAGGGTCCAAATAAGTGTCCGAGTGCTTAAACCCTAATGCATGAGAAATGGAAAATAACAACCATAATTACATATTTGTCATCATGAAAGAGTGTCTAAATAAGTGTCCGACTGTTTAAACCCTAATGCAAGAGAAATGGCATGTAAACACCATATTTACATAACTGCTCTCACGCAAGAGGTTCCGAATAAGTGTCTGAGTGTTCGAATCCTAATGCGCGAGAAATGGCAGGTAAACACTATAAGTACATATCTGCCATCATGCAAGAGGGTCTGGATAAGTGTCCGAGTGTTTAAACCCTAATGCATGAGAAATGGCAACTAAATACCATAATTACATATCTGCCATCATGCAAGCGGATTTGAATAAGTGTCCGAATTTTCGAATCTTAATGCGCAAGAAATAGAAAGTCGACACCATAATTACATATCTGCGATAATGCAAGACGGTCCGAATATGTGTCCGAGTGTTCGAATCAAAATACTCGAGAAATGGCTAGTAAACACCGTAATTACATAACTGCCATCATGCAAGAGGCTCCGAATAATTGTCCGAGCGGTTAAACCCTAATGCATGGGAAATGGCAAATAAACACTGTAATTACATATCTCCAATCATGCAAGAGGGTCCGAATGAGTGTCCGAGTGTTTAAACTCTAATGCATGAGAAATGGCAAGTAAACACTACAATTACATATCTGCCATCAAGTAAGAGGGTTTGAATAAGCGTCCGAGTGTTTAAACCCTAATGCATGAGAAATGGCAAGTAAACAGCATAATTACGTATCTGCCATCATACAAGAGGGTCCGAATAAGTGTCCGAGTGTTCGAATCCTAATGCTCGAGAAATGGAAAGTAAAAATCGTAATTACATATCTGCCATCATGCAAGAGGGTCCGAATAAGCGTCTGAGTGTTTATACCCTAATGCATGAGAAGTGGCAAGCAAACAAAATAATTACATATCTGCCATCATGCCAGAGGGTCCAAATAAGTGTCCGAGTGTTTAAACCCTAATGAATGAGAAATGGCAAATAAACACCAAAATTACATATCTGCCATCATGCAAGAGGGTCCGAATAAGTGTCCGAGTGTTCGAATCCTAATGCTCAAGAAATGGCAAGTAAACACCATAACTACATATCTACCATGATGCAAGAGGGTCCGAATAAGTGTCCGAGTGTTGAAACCATAATGCATGAGAAATGGCAAATAAAAACCATAATTACATATCTGCCATAATGCAAGAGGGTTTGAATAAGTGCCCGAGTGTTTAAACCTTAATACATGAGAAATGGCAAGTAAACACCATAATTACATATCTGCCATCATGCAACGGATTCGAATAAGTGTCCGAATTTTTGAATCTTAATGCGCAAGAAATGGAAAGTCGACACCATAATTACATATTTGCCATCATGCAAGAGGCTCCGAATAATTGTTCGAGCATTTAAACCCTAACGCATGAGAAATGGCAAATAAACACCGTAATTACATATCTGCCATCATGCAAGAGGGTCCAAATAAGTGTCCGAGTGTTTAAACCCTAACGCATGAGAAATGACAAGCGAACAACATAATTACATATCTGCCATCATGCAAGAGGGTCCATATAAGTGTCCGAGTGTTTAAACCCTAATGAAAGAGAAATGGCAAATAAACACCATAATTACATATCTGCCATCATGCAAAATGGTCCGAATAAGTGTCTGAGTGTTCGAATCCTAATGCTCGAGAAATGGCAAGTAAACACCATAACTACATATCTACCATCATGCAAGAGGGTCCGAAGAAGTGTCCGAGTGTTGAAACCATAATGCATGAGAAATGGCAAATAAAAATCGTAATTACATATCTGCCATCATGCTAGAGGGTCTGAATTAGTGCCCGAGTGTTCGAATCCTAATGCTCGAGAAATGGCAATTAAACACTATAATTACATATCTGCCATCAAGCAAGTGGGTCTGAATAAGTGCCCAAGTGTTTAAACCCTAATGCATGAGAAATGGTAAGTAAACACCATAATTACATATCTGCCATCATGCAGCGGATTCGAATAAGTGTCCGAATATTCGAATCTTAATGTGCAAGAAATGGAAAGTCGACACCATATTTATATATCTGCCATCATGCAAGAGGCTCCGAATAATTGTCCGAGCGGTTAAACGCTAATGCATGGGAAATGGCAAATAAACACTGTAATTACGTATCTGCCATCATGCAAGAGGGTCCGAATAAGTGTCCGAGTGTTGAAACCCTAATGCTTGAGAAATGGAAAGTAAGCACCATAATCACATATCTTCCATTATGCAAGAGGGTCTGTAAAAGTGTCCGACTGTTTAAACCCTAATGCAAGAGAAATGGCAACTAGACCCCATTGTTACATATCTGCCATCATGCAAGAGGGTCTGAATAAGTGTCTAACTATTTAAACCCCAATGCATGAGAAATGGCAAGTAAACACCATAATTACGTATCTGTCCTCACTCAAGAGGATCCGAATAAGTGTATGAGTTTTCGAATCCTAATGCAAAAGAAAAGGAAAGTCGACACCGTAATTATATATCTGCCATCATGCAAGAGGGTCCGAATAAGTGTCCGAGTGTTCGAATCCTAATGCTCGAGAAATGACAAGTAAACACCATAATTACATGTCTGCCATCATGCAAGAGGTTCCGAATAAGTGTCTGAGTGTTTAATCCCTAATGCATGAGAAATGGCAAATAAACACCATAATTACCTATCTGTCATCATGCAAGAGGGTCGGAATAAGTGTCCGAGTATTTAAACCCTAATGCATGTGAAATGGCAATTAAACACCATAATTACATATCTGCCATCATGCAAGAGGGTCTGAATAAGTGTGTGACTGTTTAAACCCTAATGCATGAGAAATGGGAAGCAAACACCATAATTACATATCTGGTCTAGCGCAAGAGGGTCCGATTAACTGTCCAAGTGTTCGAATCCTAATGCTCGAGAAATGGCATGTAAACACTATAATTACATATCTGCCATCATGCAAGAGTGTCTGAATAAGTGACCGAGTGTTCAAACCCTAATGCATGAGAAATGGCAAGTAAACCCCATAATTACGTATCTGCCATCGTGTAAGAGGGTCCGAATAAGTGTCCGTGTCACGCCCTACACCTGCCCCTAAAGGTTTGGGCATGACCTAAGCAAAAACTGACATAAAAACTGATGTACACACCGTACGGGGCCTTATCGGAAGCATAAAATATTAATAAACATAAATACGAGCATACTCCATTGAGCTATTTCTAATATGCCAGGATCTCATGCATTACATACATCATCAAAAGCGGATAAAGTTTAAAACTATATCCTTGGATATCGTGTATAACATATACATTTACAGTCTTTGCCCGATAATTGGGCATAACAAAAGGAATATGAAAGTTAAGTACAACATCCGTAGGTGGCTCTCAAAAGCAGACCCATAACTTAGCAGCTTCACAAAAATAAATGGCCTGGTATGGTGCCTGAACATGTAAAGGTTGACAAAGGGACAACGTCAAAGTTAGGACTGACCCCCTGACTGATAACCTACAGAAACAGACATAATAGAGAGTGAGCCGAGCTCAATGAGCAGTAATACATAATGAAAGACGTTTGACTTGAAGCTTAAAAACATCAATACATAAAAAGATGCAGCATGCACATGATTTGTCTGATTCTGCGTTTAGCTCATACTGGCCCTAGGCCTATTCCCGTGACATAAGCATGTGGCTATAAGCCCTTGAAACATGTTGGCACGAAGCCCCTGAACATATGGCACGAGGCCCTTGTATTACACTTGAAACTTGTGGCGCGAGGCCCTTGAAAATACACTTGAAACTTGTGGCACATGGCCCTTGAAATGTACTTGAAACTTGTGGCACACGGCCCTTGAAAATGTACTTGAAACTTGTGGCACATGGCCCTTGAAAATGTACTTGAAACTTGTGGCACATGGCCCTTGAAAATGTACTTGAAACTTGCTTTAACACCAACATATCTTAAACATGCATAAGTACATTACATACTTAAGACATTAACATAATTGCCTTACATGCCTTGAAACATTGACATGATTACATAACATTACATAGGTACTACTACTCACAGTGTTGAGGTGGCGTGTTGCTTCCTTCTGGAATGTGCCCTGCACACAATTTATACATTAGTTTCTTTTTTTTTATAAAGCATTTCCTGAGTCTTACACCTTGCATGCTTACAACCGCTTTAAAATCATCTGTAAAATATTCTAAAAATACCAGAGAAACAAGCACTCAAAGCTGAACAAACATTTAATTTTTCCTGAAAATGAGTCCCCCGCTCGAGCGCCACTTTGGCCGCTCGAGCGGACTGTAAAATACACCAAACTGCTGAGAGGTGGTTTTTCCCGCTCGAGCGGGCTTTCCGACGCTCGAGCGGACCAAGCGAATTTCTGAAATTCTGGACCTCCATTCGAGTCCCAACCTGGTATTCATTCCATTTTTACATGCAACCCAAGGTTAGGTTAATGTAACATTCCTACCTAACATCACTATAACATGGATTCTACATTGAGTATAACAAATTAACCAAGATTAGAAGCTTCAACAAGCCATCTCTCTCTCTAATTCCATTCTTGGATTCAAGTTCTTCATATCTTGAAACATAACACATGATATATGCATAATTCCATGAAGTGATGATAGAAAACCATAGATGGAAGTATAATTCCCTACCGCACTCAATCTAGATGCCTAAGCAACCAATTGAGAGAAACCCTCATTAATCAAGCATGAATTGGACATGAATCAAACATACACATCAATTACAAACTCTAAGTAGCCATAATAAGAAGGATTTGAGCTTACCTTGAATTCAATCCTACACCTCTAACAACTTTGCCAAGCTTTCTTGTTGGATCCCTTCTCCCCCAATTTCTCTTCTTCACTTTCCCTTCTTTTCTCCCCCAAAAATGGTATTCACGTTTTTTTTACCCCTTTTTTTTTTTTTTTTTCCTAAGGCTCATGAAGTCTTAGAAGTCTATATGCATATATAAGGCATATAAGACAAAAATGAATCGTTTAATCATGCCAAAATTAAAATTTCGAAAACATGCTTAATATTACTTAAAAATTATGCGGATCACAAATATATAATCAATTTCAGCTAATTAAGCTGTTAAGACTTCCAATTTCTAAAGCAAACGTGTTAATGGTGACAGATAGTTTCCTTGTGAGACAGATAGACATTCATAGACATGGATTTCACTTCCTTAATCATAATTTTCACGGAACTACACAGTAAGAATTTAAAAGTACCATTTGAGGACTGAGAATATAACAGAAATCATGTACGAGGGTCGGGTTATTACAGTCCGAGTGTTCGAATCCTAATGCTTGAGAAATGGCAAGTAAACCCCATAATTACATATCTGCCATCATGCAAGAGGGTCTGAATAAGTGTCAGAGTGTTTAAACCCTGATGCATCAGAAATGGCAAGTAAACAACATAATTACATATCTGCCATCATGCAAGAGGGTCCAA
This sequence comes from Camellia sinensis, assembly GCF_055761805.1. NCBI lineage: Eukaryota > Viridiplantae > Streptophyta > Magnoliopsida > Ericales > Theaceae > Camellia > Camellia sinensis. The sequence continues at coordinate 9,330,598 of NW_028129474.1, read as the reverse complement.
ATAAGTGTCTGAGTGTTTAAAACCTAATAAATGAGAAATGGCATATTAACACCATAGTTACATATCTGCTATCATGCAAGAGGGTCTGAATAAGTGTCTGAGTGTTCGAATCCTAATGCTCGAGAAATGGCAAGTAAACACTATAATTACATATCTGCCATCATGCAAGAGGGTCTGAATAAGTGTCCGAGTGTTTAAACCCTAATGCATGAGAAATGGCAAGTAAACACCATAAATACATATCTGCCATCATGAAAGAGAGTCAGAATAAGTGTCCGAGTGTTTGAATCCTAATGCTCGAGAAATGGCAAGTAAACACTATAATTACATATCTGCCATCATGCAAGAGGGTGTGAATAAGTGTTCGAGTGTTTAAACCCTAATGCATGAGAAATGGCAAGTAAACACCATAATTACGTATCTGCTATCATGCAAGAGGGTCCGAATAAGTGTCCGAGTGTTTGAATCCTAACGCTCGAGAAATGGAAAGTAAACCCGATAATTACATATCTGCCATCATGCAAGAGGTCCGAATAAGTGTCAGAGTGTTTAAACCCTAATGCATGAGAAATGGTAAGTAAACAACATAATTACACATCGGCCATCATGCAAGAGGGTCCTAATAAGTGTCCGAGTGTTTAAACCATAATGAATGAGAAACGGCAAAAACACACGATAAGTACATATCTGCCATTATGCAAGAGGGTCTGAATATGTGTCCGAGTGTTCGAATCCTAATGCTCGAGAAATGGCAAGTAAACACCATAATTACATATCTGCCATCATGGAAGAGGGTCCGAATAAGTGTCTGAGTGTTTAAACCCTAATGCATGAGAAATGGCAAATAAAAACCATAATTACATATCTGCCATCATGCAAGAGCGTCTGAATAAGTGTCTGACTGTTTAAACCCTAATGCATGAGAAATGGCAAGTAAACGCCATAATTACATATCTGCTCTCACGCATGAGGGTCCGAATAAGTGTCCGAGTATTCGAATCCTAATGCTCGAGAAATGGCAGGTGAACACTATAATTACATATCTGCCATCATGCAAGAGAGTCTGAATGAGTGACTGAGTGCTTAAACCCTAATGCATGAGAAATGGCAAGTAAACACCATAATTACGTATCTGCCATCAAGCAAGAGGGTTCGAATAAGTGTCCGAGTGTTCGAATCCTAATTCTGGAGAAATGGCAACTAAACACCATAATGACATATCTGCCATCATGCAAGAGGGTCCGAATAAGTGTCCGAGGGTTTCAACCCTACTGCATGAGAAATGGCAAGTAAACACCATAATCGCATATCTGCCATCACGCAAGAGGGTCTGAATAAGTGTCCGACTGTTTAAAGCCTAAAGCATGAGAAATGGCAACTGAACCCCACAATTACATATCTGCCATCATGCAAGTGGGTTTGAATAAGTGTCCGACTATTTAAACCCTAATGCACGAGAAATGCCAAGTAAACAACATAATTACATATATGCCATCACGCAAGAGGATCCGAATAAGTGTATGAGTTTTCGAATCCTAATGCAAAAGAAATGGAAAGTCGACACTGTAATTACATATCTGCCATCATGCAAGAGGGTCCGAATAAGTGTCCGGGTGTTCGAATCCCAATGCTCGAGAAATGGAAAGTAAACACCATAATTACATGTCTGCCATTATGCAAGACGGTCCGAATAAGTGTCTGAGTGTTTAATCCCTAATGCATGCGAAATGGCAAGTAAACACCACAATTACGTATCTGCCATCATGCAAGAGGATCCGAATAAGTGTCCGGGTGTTCGAATCCTAATGCTCGAGAAATGGCAAGTAAAAACCATAATTACATATCTGCCATCATGCAAGAGGGTCCGAATAAGTGTCTCAGAGTTTATACCCTAATGCAAGAGAAGTGGCAAGTAAACAAAATAATTACATATCTGCCATCATGCAAGAGGGTCCAAATAAGTGTCCGAGTGTTTAAACCCTAATGAATGAGAAATGGCAAATAAACACCATAATTACATATCTTCCATCATTCAAGAGGGTCCGAATAAGTGTCCGAGTGTTTAAACCCTAATGCATGAGAAATGGAAAATAAAAACCATAATTACATATCTGCCATCATACAAGAGTGTCTGAATAAGTGTCCGACAGTTTAAACCCAAATGCAAGAGAAATGGCAAGTAAACACCATAATTACATATCCGTTCTCATGCAAGAGGGTCCGAATAAGTGTCCGAGGGTTTCAGCCCTACTGCATTAGAAATGGCAAGTAAACACCATAATCACATATCTGCCATCGTGCAAGATGGTCTGAATAAGTGTCCGACTGTTTATACCCTAATGCATGAGAAATGGCAACTGAACCCCATAATTACATATCTGTCATCATGCAAGAGGGTTTGAATAAGTGTCCGACTATTTAAACCCTAATGCATGAGAAATGCCAAGTAAACACCATAATTACATATCAGCCATCACGCAAGAGGATCCGAATATGTGTATGAGTTTTCGAATCCTAATGCAAAAGAAATGGAAAGTCGACACTGTAATTACATATCTGCCATCATGCCAGAGGGTCCGAATAAGTGTCCGGGTGTTCGAATCGTATTGCTCGAGAATTGGCAAGTAAACACCATAATTACATGTATGCCATCATGCAAGACGGTCCGAATAAGTGTCTGGGTGTTTAATCCCTAATGCATGAGAAATGGCAAGTAAACACCTTAATTGCATATCTTCCATCATGCAAGAGGATCAGAATAAGTGTCCAAGTGTTTAAACCGTAATGCATGAGAAAGGGGAAGTGAACACCACAATTACATATCAGGCATCATGCAAGAGAGAACGAATAAGTGTCCGAGTGTTTAAACCCTAATGCATGAGAAATGAAAAATAAAAACCGTAATTACATATCTGCCATCATGCAAGAGTGTCTGAATAAGTGTCCAACAGTTTAAACCCTAATGCATGAGAAATGGCAAGTAAACACCATAATTACATGTATGCCATCATGCAAGACGGTCCGAATAAGTGTCTGGGTGTTTAATCCCTAATGCATGAGAAATGGCAAGTAAACACCTTAATTGCATATCTTCCATCATGCAAGAGCGTCTGAATAGTGTCCAAGTGTTTAAACCCTAATGCATGAAAAAGGGGAAGTGAACACCACAATTACATATCTGGCATCATGCAAGAGGGTCCGAATAAGTGTCCGAGTGTTTAAACCCTAATGCATGAGAAATGGAAAATAAAAACCATAATTACATATCTGCCATCATGCAACAGTGTCTGAATAAGTGTCCCACAGTTTAAACCCTAATGCAAGAGAAATGGCAAGTAAACACCATAATTACGTATCAGTTCTCACGCAAGAGGGTCCGAATAAGTGTCCGAGGGTTTCAACCCTATTGCATGAGAAATGGCAAGTAAATACCATAATCACATATCTGCCATCATGCAAGAGGGTCTGAATAAGTATCCGAATGTTTAAACCCTAATGCATGAGAAATGGGAACTAATCACCGTAATTACATATCTGCCATCATGCGAGAGGGTCCAAATAAGTGTCGAGTGTTTAAACCCTAATGCACGAGAAATGGCAATTGAACACCATAATTACATATCTGCGATCATGAAAGAGGGTCTGAATAAGTGTTCAACTGTTTAAACCCTAATTCACGAGAAATGGCAAGTAAACACCATAATTACATATATGCCATCACGCAAGAGGATCCGAATAACTGTCCGAATTTTCGAATCCTAATGCAAAAGAAATGGAAAGTCGACATCATAATTACATATCTGCCATCATGCAAGAGGGTCAGAATAAGTGTCCGAGTGTTCGAATCCTAATCCTCAAGAAATGGAAAGTAAACACCATAATTAGATATCTGCCATCAAGCTAGAGGGTCCGAATAAGTGTCCGAGTGTTTAAACCCTAATGCATGAGAAATGGCAAGTGAGCACAATAATTACATATCTGCCATCATGCAAGAGGGTCCGAATAAGTATCCAAAAGTTTAAACCCTAATGCATGAGAAATGACAAATAAACACCGTAATTACATATCTGCCATCATGTAAGAGGGTCCGAATAAGTGTCGAGTGTTTAAACCCTAATGCACGAGAAATGGCAAGTAAAGACCATAATTTCATATCTGCCATCATGCAAGAGGGTCTGAATAAGTGTCCGACTGTTTAAACCCTAATGCACGAGAAATGGCTAGTAAACACCATAATTACATAACGGGCATCCTGCAAGAGGATCGGCATAAGAGTCTGAATCTTCAAATCCTAACGCAAAAGAAATGGAAATTCGACACCATAATTACATATCTGCCATCATGCAAGAGGGTCCGAACAAGTGTTCGAGTGTTCGAATCCTAATGCTCGAGAAATGGCAACTAAACACCATAATTACATATCTGCCACCATACATGAGGGTCCGAATAAGTGTCCGACTGTTCGAATCCAAACGCATGAGAAATGGCAAGTAAATACCATAATTACATATCTGCCATCATGCAAGGGGGTCAGAATAAGTGTCCGACTGTTTAAACCCAAATGCATGAGTATTGGGAAGTGAACACCGCAATTACATATCTGCCATCATGCAAGAGGGTCCGAACAAGTGTCCGAGTGTTTAAACCCTAAAGCATGTGAAATGGCAATTAAACACCATAATTACATATCTGCCATCATGCAAGAGGGTCTGAATAAGTGTCCGACTGTTTAAACCCTAATGCATGAGAAATGGCAAGTAAACACCATAATTACATATCTGCTCTCACGCAAGAGGGTCCGAATAAGTGTCCGAATGTTCGAATCCGAATGCTCGAGAAACGGCATGTAAACAATATAATTACATATCTGCCATCATGCAAGAGAGTCTGAATAACTGTCCGAGTGTTTAAACCCTCATGCATGAGAAATGGCAAGTAAACACCATAATTACGTATCTGCCATCATGCAAGAGTGTCTGAATAAGTGTCTGAGTGTTCGAATCCTAATGCTCGAGAAACAGCAAGTAAACCCCATAATTACATATCTGCCATCATGCAAGAGGGTCCGAATAAGTGTCAGAGTGTTTAAACCCAAATTCATGAGAAATGGTAAGTAAACATCATAATTACATATCTGCCATCATGCAAGAGGGTCTAAATAAGTGTCCGAGTGTTTAAACCCTAATGAATGAGAAATGGCAAATAAACACCATAATTGCATATTTGCCATCACGCAAGAGGGTCTGAATAAGTGTCTGAGTGTTTGAATCCTAATGCTCGAGAAATGGCAAGTAAACACCATAATTACATATCTGCCATCATGCAAAAGGGTCCGAACAAGTGTCCGAGTGTTTAAATTCTAATGCATGAGAAATGGAAAATAAAAACCATAATTACATATCTGCCATCATGCAAGAGCTTCTGAATAAGTGTCCAACTGGTTAAACCCTAATGCATGAGAAATGGCAAGTAAAACAATAATTACATATCTGCTCTCTCGCAAGAGGATCCGAATACGTGTCCGAGTGTTCGAATCGTAATGCTCGAGAAATGGTAGGTAAACACTATAATTACATATCTGCCATCATGTAAGAGGGTCTGAATAAGTGTCCGAGTGCTTAAACCATAATGCATGAGTAATAGCAAGTAAACACCATAATTACGTATCTGCCACCATGCAAGATGGTCCGAATAAGTGTCCGAGTGTTCGAATCCAAATTCTCGTGAAATGGCAAGTAAACACCATAATTGCATATCTGCCATCATGCAACAGGGTCCGAATAAGTGTTCGAGTGTTCGAATCCCTATGCTCGAGAAACGGCAAGTAAACACCATAATTACACATCTGCCATCATGCAAGAGGGTCGGAATAAGTCTCCGAGTGTTTAAACCCTAATGTATGTGAAATGGCAATTCAAGACCATAATTACATATCTGTCATCATGCAACAGGGTCAGAATAACTGTACGACTGTTTAAACAATAATGCATGAGATATGGCAAGTAAACACCATAATGGTATATCTCCTTTCACGCAAGAGGGTCCGAATAAGTGTCTGAGTGTTCGAATCCTAATGCTCGAGAAATGGCAAGTAAACACTATAATTACATATCTGCCATCAAGCAAGAGGGTTTGAATAAGTGACCAAGTGTTTAAACCCTAATGCATGAGAAATGGCAAGTAAACACCACAATTACGTATCTGCCATCACGCAAGAGGGTCCGAATAAGTGTCCGAGTGTTCGAATCCTAATGCTCGAGAAATGGCAGGTAAAGACTATAATTACATAACTGCCATCATGTAAGAGGGTCTGGTTAAGTGTCTGAGTGTTTAAATCCGAATCCATGAGAAATAGCAAGTAAACACCACAATTACATATCTGCCATCATGCAAGCGGATCCGAATAAGTGTCTGAATTTTCAACTCTTAATGCGCATGAAATAGAAAGTCGACACCATAATTACATATCTGCCATAATGCAAGAGGGTCTGAATAACTGTCCGAGTGTCCGAATCCAAATACTCGAGAAACGGCTAGTAAACACCATAATTACATATCTGCCATCATGCAAGAGGCTCCGTGTAATTGTCCGAACGGTTAAACCCTAATGCATGGGAAAGGACAAATAAACACCGTAATTACATACCTGCCATCATGCAAGAGGGTCCGAATGAATGTCCGAGTGTTTAAACCCTAATGCTCGAGAAATGGAAAGCAAACCCCATAATTACGTATCTGCCATCATGCAAGAGGGTCCGAATAAGTGTCAGAGTGTTTAAACCCTAATGCATGAGAAATGGTAAGTAAACAACAAAATTACATATCTGCCATCATGCAGGAGGGTCCAAATAAGTGTCCGAGTGTTTAAACCCTAACGAATGAGAAGTGGCAAATAAACACCATAATTACATATCTGTCATCATGCAATACGGTGTTAATAAGTGTCTGAGTGTTTGAATCCTATTGCTCGAGAAATGGCAAATAAACAGCATAATTACATATCTGCCATCATGCAAGAGGATTTTAATAAGTGTCTGAGTGTTCGAATCCTAATGCTCGAGAAATGGCAAGTAAACACCATAATTACATATCTGCCATCATGCAAGAGGGTCCGAATAAGTGTGCGAGTGTTTAGACCCTAATGCATGAGAAATGGAAAATAAAAACCATAATTACATATCTGCCATCATGCAAGAGTGTCTGAATAAGTGTCCGACTATTTAAACCCTCATGCAACATAAATGGCAAGTAAACACCATAATTACATATCTGCCGTCATGCAAGAGTGTCTGGATAAGTGTGTGAGTGTTTAAACCATAATGCATGAAAAATGTTAAGTAAACACCATAATTACATATCTGACATCATGATATCTGACATCATGCAAGAGTGTCCAAATAAATGTCCGAGTGTTTAAACCCTAATGAATGAGAAATGGCAAATAAACACCATAATTACATATCTGCAATCATGCAAGAGGGTCTGATAAAGTGTCTGAGTGTTTGAATCGTAATGCTCGAGAAATGGAAAGTAAACACCATAATTACATATCTACCATCATGCAAGAGGGTCCAAATAAGTGTCCGACTGTTTAAACCCTAATGAATGAGAAATGGCAAATAAACATCATAATTACATATCTGCCATCATGCAAGAGGGTCTGAGTAAGTGTCTGTGTGTTCGAATCCTAATGCTCGAGAAATGGCAAGTAAACACTATAATTAAATATCTGCCATCATACAAGAGGGTCCAGATATATGTCCAAGTGTTTAAACCCTAATGCATGAGAAATGGAAAATAAAAACCATAATTACATATCTGCCATCATGCAAGAGTGTCTGAATAAGTGTCTGAATAAGTGTCCGACTGTTTAAACCCTAATGCAAGAGAAATGGCAAGTAAAGAACATAATTACATATCTGCTCTCGCGCAGGAGGGTCCGAATAAGTGTCCGAGTGTTCGAATCCTAATGCTCGAGAAATGGCAGGTAAACACTATAATTACATATCTGCCATCATACAAGAGGGTCCGGATAAGTGTCCGAGTGTTTAAACACTAATGCATGAGAAATGGCAAGTAAACACCATAATTACATATCTGCCATCATGCAAGCGGATCCGAATAAGTGTCCAAATTTTCGAATGTTAATGCGCAAGAAATGGAAAGTCGACACCATAATTCCATATCTGCCATATGTAAGAGGGTCCGAATAAGTATCCGAGTGTTCGAATCCTAATACTCGAGAAATGGCTAGTAAACACCATAATTACATATCTGCCATCATGCAAGAGTCTCCGAATAATTGTCCGAGCGGTTGAACCCTAATGCATGGGAAATGGCAAATAAACACCGTAATTACATATCTACCATCATGCAAGAGGGTCCGAATAAGTGTCCGAGTGTTTAAACCCTAATGCATGAGAAATGGCAAGTAAACACCATAATCACATATCTGCCATCATGCAAGAGGGTCGGAATATGTGTCCGACTGTTTAAACCCTAATGCAAGAGAAATGGAAACTAAACCCCATACATACATATCTGCCATCATGCAAGAGGGTCTGAATAAGTGTTCGACTATTTAAACCCCAATGCATGAGAAATGGCAAGTAAAAACCATAATTACATATCTGCCCTCACGCAAAAGGATCCGAATAAGTGTATGAGTTTCCAAATCCTATTGCAAAAGAAAAGGAAAGTCGACACCGTAATTACCTATCTGCCATCATGCAAGAGGGTCCGAATAAGTGTCCAAGTGTTCGAATCCTAATGCACGAGAAATGGCAAATAAACACCATAATTACATGTCTGCCATCATGCAAGAGGGTCCGAATAAGTGTCTGAGTGTTTAATCCCTATTGCATGAGAAATGGCAAGTAAACACCGTAATTACGTATCTGCTATCATGCAACAGGGTCCGAATAAGTGTCCGAGTGTTTAAACCATAATGCTTGTGAAATGGCAATTAAACACCGTAATTACATATCTGCCATCGTGCAAGAGGGTCTGAATAAGTGTCCGACTGTTTAAACCCTAATGCATGAGAAATGGCAAGTAAACACCATAATTACTTATCTGCTCTCACGCAAGAGGGTTCGATTAAGTGTCCGAGTGTTTGAATCCTAATGCTCGAGAAATGGCATGTAAACACTAGAATTACATATCTGCCATCATGCAAGAGGGTTTGAATAAGTGTCCAGGTGTTGAAACCCTAATGCATGATAAACGGCAAGTAAACCCCATAATTACGTATCTGCCATTATGCAAGAGGGTCCGAATAAGTGTCCGAGTGTTCGAATCCTAATGCTCGAGAAATGGCAAGTAATCAATATAATTATATATCTGCCATCGTGCAAGAGGGTCCGTATAAGTGTTAGAGTGTTTAAACCCTAATGCATGAGAAATGATAAGTAAATAACATAATTACATATCTGCCACCATGCAAGAGGGTCCAAATATGTGTCCGAGTGTTTAAACCCTAATGAATGAGAAATGGCAAATAAACACCATAATTACATATCTGCCATCATGCAAGAGGGTCTGAATAAGTGTCCGAGTGTTTAAACCCTAATGCATGCGAAATGGCAAGAAAACACCATAATTACGTATCTGCCATTATGCGAGAGGGTCCGAATAAGTGTCCGAGTGTTCGAATCCTAATTCTCGAAAAATGGCAAGCAAAAACCGTAATTACATATCTGCCATCATGCAAGAGGGTCCGAATAAGTGTCTGAGTGTTTATACCCTAATGCATGAGAAGTGGCAAGTAAACAAAATGATTACATATCTGCCATCATGCAAGAGGGTCCAAATAAGTGTCCGAGTGTTTAAACCCTAATGAATGAGAAATGGCAAATAAACACCAAAGTTGCATATCTGCCATCATGCAAGAGGGTCCGAATAAGTGTCCGAGTGTTCGAATACTAATGCTCGAGAAATGGCAAGTAAACACCATAACTACATATCTACCACCATGCAAGAGGGTCCGAATAAGTGTCCGAGTGTTGAAACCATAATGCATGAGAAATGGCAAATAAAAACCATAATTACATATCTGCCATCATGCAAGAGCGTCTGAATAAGTGCCCGAGTGTTTAAACACTAATGCATGTGAAATGCCAAGTATACACCATAATTACATAGCTGCCATTATGCAGCGGATTCGAATAAGCGTCCGAATTTTCGAATCTTAATGCGCAAGAAATGGAAGGTCGATACCATAATTACATATTTTCAATCGTGCAAGAGGCTCCGAAAAATTGTTCGAGCGTTTAAACCCTAATGCATGAGAAATGGCAAATAAACACTGTAATTACATATCTGCCATCATGCAAGAAGGTCCAAATAAGTGTCCGAGTGTTTAAACCCTAACGCATGAGAAATGACAAGTAAACAACATAATTACATATCTGCCATCATGCAAGAGGGTCCAAATAAGTGTCCGAGTGTTTAAACCCTAATGAACGAGAAATGGCAAATAAACACCATAATTACATATCTGCCATCATGCAAGAGGGTCCAAATAAATGTCCGAGTGTTTAAACCCAAATGAACGAGAAATGGCAAATAAACACCGTAATTACATATCTGCCATCATGCAAGAGGGTCTGAATAAGTGTCCGAGTGTTTAAACTCTAATGCATTACGTATCTGCCATCATCCAAGAGGGTCCGAATAAGTGTCCGAGTGTTCGAATCCTAATGCTCGAGAAATGGCAAGTAAAAACCGTAATTACATATCTGCCGTCAAGCAAGGGGGTCCGAATATTTGTCTGAGTGTTTATACCCTAATGCATGAGAAGTGGCAAGTAAACAAAATGATTACATATCTGCCATCATGCAAGAGGGTCCAAATAAGTGTCCGAGTGTTTAAACCCTAATGAATGAGAAATGGAAAATAAACACCAAAGTTACATATCTGCCATCATGCAAGAGGGTCCGAATAAGTGTCCGAGTGTTTATTCCCTAATGCATGAGGATTGGCAAGTAAACAAAATGATTACATATCTGCCATTATGCAAGAGGGCCCAAATAAGTGTCCGAGTGTTTAAACCCTAATGAATGAGAAATGGCAAATAAACACCAAACTTACATATCTGCCATCATGCAAGAGGGTCTGAATAAGTGCCCGAGTGTTTAAACCCTAATGCATGAGAAATGGCAAGTAACACCATAATTACATATCTGCCATCATGCAGCGGATTCGAATAAGTGTCCGAATTTTCGAATCTTAATGTGCAAGAAATGGAAAGTCGACACCGTAATTACATACTTGCCATTAAGCAAGAGGCTCCGAATAATTGTTCGAGCGTTTAAACCCTAATGCATGAGAAATGGCAAATAGACACCGTAATTACATATCTGACATCATGCAAGAGGGTCCAAATAAGTGTCCGAGTGTTTAAGCCCTAACGCATGAGAAATGACAAGTAAACAACATAATTACATATCTGCCATCATGCAGGAGGGTCCAAATAAGTGTCCGAGTGTTTAAACCCTAATGCATGACAAATGGCAAGTAAACCCGATAATTACATATCTGCCATCATGCAAGAGGGTCCGAATAAGTGTCCGAGTGTTTAAACCCTAATGCATGAGAAATGGCAAGTAAACACCATAATCACATATCTGCCATCATCCAAGAGGGTCTGAATAAGTGTCCGACTGTTTAAACCCTAATGCAAGAGAAATGGCAACTAAACCCCAAAATTAAACATCTGCCATCGTGCAACAGGGTCTGAAGAAGTGTCCGACTATTTAAACCCTAATGCATGAGAAATGGCAAGTAAACACCATAATTACATATCTGCCTTCACGCAAGAGGATCCGAATAAGTGTATGAGTTTTCGAATCCTAATGCAAAAGAAATGGAAAGTCGACACCGTAATTACATATCTGCCATCATGCAAGAGGGACCGAGTAAGTGTCTGAGTGTTCGAATCCTAATGCTCAAGAAATGGCAAGTAAACACCATAATTACATGTCTGCCATCGTGCAAGAGGGTCCGAATAAGTGTCTTGAGTGTTTAATCCCTAATGCATGAGAAATGGCAAGCAAACACCATAATTACATATCTGCCATCATGCAAGAGGGTCCGAATAAGTGTCCGAGTGTTTATACCCTAATGCATGTGAAATGGCAGTTAACCACCATAATTGCATATCTGCCATCATGCATGAGGGTCTGAATAAGTGTCCGACTGTTTAGACCGTAATGGGTGAGAAATGGAAAGTAAACACCATAATTACATATGTGCTCTCACGCAAGTGGCTCCAAAAAAGTGTCCGAGTGTTCGAATCCTAATGCTCGAGAAATGGCTAGTAAACACTATAATTACAGATCTGCCATCATGCAAGAGGGTCTAAGTAAGTGTCCGAGTGTTGAAACCCTAATACATGAGAAATGGCAAGTAAACCCCATAATTACGTATCTGCTACCATGCAAGAGGGTCCGAATATGTGTCCGAGTGTTCGAATCCTAATTCTCGGGAAATGGCAAGCAAACCCCTTAATTACATATCTGCCATCATGCAAAAGGGTCCAAATAAGTGTCAGAGTGTTTAATCCCTAATGCATGTGAAATGGCATGTAAACACCATAATTACATATCTGCCATCATGCAAGAGGGTCCGAATAAGTGTCCGAGTGTTTAAACCCAAATGCATGTGAAATGACAATTACACACCATAATTACATATCTGCCATCATGCATGAGGGGTTGAATAAGTAGCCGACTGTTTAAACCATAACGCATGAGAAATGGCAAGTAAACACCATAATTACATATCTGCTCTCATGCAAGAGGGTCTAATTAAGTGTCCGAGGGTTGAAACCCTAATGCATGAGAAATGGCAAGAAAACACTATAATTACAAATCTGCCATCATGCAAGAGGGTCTAAATAAGTGTCCGAGTGTTGAAACCCTAATGCATGAGAAATGGAAAGTAAACCCCATAATTACGTATCTGCTATCATGCAAGAGGGTCCAAATAAGTGTCTGAGTGTTCGAATCCTAATGCTCAAGAAATGCCAAGAAAACACCATAATTACTTATCTGCCATCATGCAAGAGGGTCCAAATAAGTGTCCGAGTGTTTAAACCCTAATGCATGAGAAATGGAAAATAAAAACCATAATTACATATCTGCCATAATGCAAGAGTGTGTGAATAAGTGTCCGACTGTTTAAACCCTAATGCAAGAGAAATGGCAATTAAACACCTTAATTACATATATGCTCTCACGCAAGAGGGTCCGAATAAGTGTCCGAGTGTTCGAATCCAAATGCTCGAGAAATGGCAGGTAAACACTATAACTACATATCTGCCATCATGCAAGAGGGTCTGGATAAGTGTCCGAGTGTTTAAACCCTAATGCATGAGAAATGGCAAGTAAACACCATAATTACATATCTGTCATCATGCAAGCGGATCCGAATAACTGTCCGAATTTTCGAATCTTAATGCGCAAGAAATAGAAAGTCGACACCATAATTACATATCTGCCATAATATAAGAGGGTTCGAATATGTGTCCGAGTGTTCGAATCCTAATACTCGAGAAATGGCCAATAAACACCATAATTACATATCTGCCATCATGCAAGAGGGTCCGAATAAGTGTCCGAGTGTTCGAATCCTAATGCTCGAGAAATGGCAAGTAACCCCCATAATTACATGTCTGCCATCATGCAAGAGGGTCCAAATAAGTGTCAGAGTGTTTAAACCCTAATGCATGAGAAATGGCAAGTAAACACTATAATTACATATCTTCCATCAAGCAAGAGGGTCTGACTAAGTGTCCGAGTGTTTAAACCCTAATGCATGAGAAATGGCAAGTAAACACCACAATTACGTATCTGCCATCTTGCAAGAGGGTCCGAATAAGTGTCCGAGTGTTCGAATCATAATGCTCGAGAAATGGCACGTAAACACTATAATTACATATCTGCCATCATGCAAGAGGGTTTAAATAAGTGTCCGAGTCTTGAAACCCTAATGCATGAGAAGTGGCAAGTAAACCCCATAATTACGTATCTGCGATCATGCAAGAGGGTCCGAATAAGTGTCCGAGTGTTTAAACCCAAATGCATGAGAAATGGCAAGTAAACACCATAATTACGTATCTGCCGTCATCCAAGAGGGTCCGAATAAGTGTCTGAGTGTTCGAATCCTAATGCTCGAGCAATGGCAAGTAAAAACCATAATTACATATCTGCCATCATGCAAGAGGGTCCGAATAAGTGTCAGAGTGTTTAATCCCTAATGCATGAGAAATGGCATGTGAACACCATAATTACATTTCCGCCGTCATGCAAGAGGGTCCGAATAAGTGTCCGAGTGTTTAAACCCAAATGCATGTGAAATCGCAATTGAACACCATAATTACATATCTGCCATCATGCAAGAGGGTCCGAATAAGTGTCCGAGTGTTTAAACCCAAATGCATGTGAAATGACAATTAAACACCATAATTACATATCTGCCATCATGCATGAGGGGTTTAATAAGTGGCCAACTGTTTAAACCATAACGCATGAGAAATGGCAAGTAAACACCATAATTACATATCTGCTCTCATGCAAGAGGGTCTAATTAAGTGTCCGAGGGTTGAAACCCTAATGCATGAGAAATGGCAAGTAAACACTATAATTACAAATCTGCCATCATGCAAGAGGGTCTAAATAAGTGTCCGAGTGTTGAAACCCTAATGCATGAGAAATGGAAAGTAAACCCCATAATTACGTATCTGCTATCATGCAAGAGGGTCCAAATAAGTGTCTGAGTGTTCGAATCCTAATGCTCAAGAAATGCCAAGAAAACACCATAATTACTTATCTGCCATCATGCAAGAGGGTCCAAATAAGTGTCCGAGTGTTTAAACCCGAATGCATGAGAAATGGAAAATAAAAACCATAATTACATATCTACCATCATGCAAGAGTGTGTGAATAAGTGTCCGACTATTTAAACCCTAATGCAAGAGAAATGGCAATTAAACACCATAATTACATATCTGCTCTCACGCAAGAGGGTCTAAATAAGTGTCCGAGTGTTCGAATCCTAATGCTCAAGAAATGGCAGGTAAACACTATAACTACATCTCTACCATCATGCAAGAGGGTCTGGATAAGTGTCCGAGTGTTGAAACCCTAATGCATGAGAAATGGCAAGTAAACACCATAATTACATATCTGTCATCAGGCAAGCGGATCCGAATAACTGTCCGAATTTTTGAATCTTAATGCGCAAGAAATAGAAAGTCGACACCATAATTACATATCTGCCATAATATAAGAGGGTTCGAATGAGTGTCCGAGTGTTCGAATCCTAATACTCGAGAAATGGCTAATAAACACCATAATTACAAATCTGCCGTCATGCAAGAGGGTCCGAATAAGTGTCCGAGTGTTCGAATCCTAATGCTCGAGAAATGGCAAGTAACCCCCATAATTACATGTCTGCCATCATGCAAGAGGGTCCAAATAAGTGTCTGAGTGTTTAAACCCTAATGCATGAGAAATGGCAAGTAAACACTATAATTACATATCTTCCATCAAGCAAGAGGGTCTGACTAAGTGTCCGAGTGTTTAAACCCTAATGCATGAGAAATGGCAAGTAAACACCACAATTACATATCTGCCATCTTGCAAGAGGGTCCGAATAAGTGTCCGAGTGTTCGAATCCTAATGCTCGAGAAATGGCAAGTAAACACTAAAATTACATATCTGCCATCATGCAAGAGGGTTTAAATAAGTGTCCGAGTCTTGAAACCCTAATGCATGAGAAGTGGCAAGTAAAACCCGTAATTACGTATCTACGATCATGCAAGAGGGTCCGAATAAGTGTCCGAGTGTTTAAACCCAAATGCATGAGAAATGGCAAGTAAACACCATAATTACGTATCTGCCGTCATACAAGAGGGTCCGAATAAGTGTCTGAGTGTTCTAATCCTAATGCTCGAGCAATGGCAAGTAAAAACCATAATTACATATCTGCCATCATGCAAGAGGGTCCGAATAAGTGTTAGAGTGCTTAATCCCTAATGCATGAGAAATGGCATGTGAACACCATAATTACATATCCGCCGTCATGCAAGAGGGTCCGAATAAGTGTCCGAGTGTTTAAACCCAAATGCATGTGAAATCGCAATTGAACACCATAATTACATATCTGCCATCATGCAAGAGGGTCCGAATAAGTGTCCAAGTGTTTAAACCCAAATGCATGTGAAATGACAATTAAACACCATAATTACATATCTGCCATCATGCATGAGGGGTTGAATAAGTGGCCGACTGTTTAAACCATAACGCATGAGAAATGGCAAGTAAACACCATAATTACATATCTGCTCTCATGCAAGAGGGTCTAATTAAGTGTCCGAGGGTTGAAACCCTAATGCATGAGAAATGGCAAGTAAACACTATAATTACAAATCTGCCATCATGCAAGAGGGTCTAAATAAGTGTCCGAGTGTTGAAACCCTATTGCATGAGAAATGGAAAGTAAACCCCATAATTACGTATCTGCTATCATGCAAGAGGGTCCAAATAAGTGTCTGAGTGTTCGAATCCTTATGCTCAAGAAATGCCAAGAAAACACCATAATTACTTATCTGCCATCATGCAAGAGGGTCCAAATAAGTGTCCGAGTGTTTAAACCCTAATGCATGAGAAATGGAAAATAAAAACCATAATTACATATCTGCCATCATGCAAGAGTGTGTGAATAAGTGTCTGACTGTTTAAACCCTAATGCAAGAGAAATGGCAATTAAACACCATAATTACATATCTGCTCTCACGCAAGAGGGTCCGAATAAGTGTCCGAGTGTTCAAATCCTAATGCTCGAGAAATGGCAGGTAAACACTATAATTACATATCTGCCATCATGCAAGAGGGTCTGGATAAGTGTCCGAGTGTTTAAATCCTAATGCATGAGAAATGGCAAGTAAACACCATAATTACATATCTGTCATCATGCAAGCGGATCCGAATAACTGTCCGAATTTTCGAATATTAATGCGCAAGAAATAGAAAGTCGACACCATAATTACATATCTGCCATAATATAAGAGGGTTCGAATTAGTGTCCGAGTGTTCGAATCCTAATACTCGAGAAATGGCTAATAAACACCATAATTACATATCTGCCATCATGCAAGAGGGTCCGAATAAGTGTCCGAGTGTTCGAATCCTAATGCTCGAGAAATGGAAAGTAACCCCCATAATTACATGTCTGCCATCATGCAAGAGGGTGCAAATAAGTGTCAGAGTGTTTAAACCCTAATGCATGAGAAAGGGCAAGTAAACACTATAATTACATATCTTCCATCAAGCAAGAGGGTCTGACTAAGTGTCCGAGTGTTTAAACCCTAATGCATGAGAAATGGCAAGTAAACACTATAATTACATATCTTCCATCAAGCAAGAGGGTCTGACTAAGTGTCCGAGTGTTTAAACCCTAATGCATGAGAAATGGCAAGTAAACACCACAATTACGTATCTGCCATCTTACAAGAGGGTCCGAATAAGTGTCCGAGTGTTCGAATCCTAATGCTCGAGAAATGGCAAGTAAACACTATAATTACATATCTGCCATCATGCAAGAGGGTTTAAATAAGTGTCCGAGTGTTGAAACCCTAATGCATGAGAAGTGGCAAGTAAACCCCATAATTACGTATCTGCGATCATGCAAGAGGGTCTGAATAAGTGTCTGAGTGTTTAAACCCAAATGAATGAGAAATGGCAAGTAAACACCATAATTACGTATCTGCCGTCATGCAAGAGGGTCCGAATAAGTGTCTGAGTGTTCGAATCCTAATTCTCGAGCAATGGCAAGTAAAAACCATAATTACATATCTGCCATCATGCAAGAGGGTCCGAATAAGTGTCAGAGTGTTTAGTCCCTAATGCATGAGAAATGGCATGTGAACACCATAATTACATATCCGCTGTCATGCAAGAGGGTCCGAATAAGTGTCCGAGTGTTTAAACCCAAATGCATGTGAAATCGCAATTGAACACCATAATTACATATCTGCCATCATGCACGAGGGTCTGAATAAGTGGCCGACTGTTTAAACCAGAATGCATGAGAAATGGTTGGTAAACACCATAATTACATATCTACTCTCATGGAAGAGGGTCTAAATAAGTGTCCGAGTGTTGAAACCCAAATGCATGAGAAATGGAATGTAAACACTATAATTATATATCTACCATCATGCAAGAGGGTCTAAATAAGTGTCCGAGTGTTGAAACCCTAATGCATGAGAAACGGCAAGTAAACCCCATAATTACGTATCTGCTATCATGCAAGAGGGTCCGAATAAGTGTCTGAGTGTTCGAATCCTAATGCTCGAGAAATGGCAAGTAAACCCCATAATTACATATTTGCCATCATGCAAGAGGGTTCGAATAAGTGTCCGAGTGTTCGAATCCTAATGCTCGAGAAATGGCAAATAAACCCCATAATTACATATCTGCCATCATGCAAGAGGGTCCGAATAAGTGTCATAGTGTTTAAAGCCTAATGCATGAGAAATGGTAAGCAAATAACGTAATTACATATCTGCCATCATTCAAGGGGGTCCAAATAAGTGTCCGAGTGTTTACACCTTAATGAATGAGAAATGGCAAATAAACACCATAATTACATATCTGCCATCATGCAAGAGGGTCTGAATAAGTGTCTAAGTGTTCTAATCCTAATGCTCGAGAATTGGCAAGTAAACACCATAATTACTTATCTGCCATCATGCCAGAGGGTCCAAATAAGTGTCCGAGTGTTTAAACCCAAATGCATGAGAAATGGAAAATAAAAACCACAATTACATATCGCCCATCATGCAAGAGTGTCTGAATAAGTGTCCGACTGTTTAAACCCTTATGCAAGAGAAATGGCAAGTAAACACCATAATTACATATCTTCTCTCATGCAAGAGGGTCCGAAAAAGTGTCCGAGTGTTCGAATCCTAATGCTTGAGAAATGGCAGGTAAACACAATAATTACATATCTGCCATCATGCAAGAGGGTCTCGATAAGTGTCCGAGTGTTTAAACCCTAATGCATGAGAAATGGCAAATAAACACCATAATTACATATCTGCCATCATGCAAGCAGATTCGAATAAGTGTTCGAATTTTCGAATCTTAATGCGCAAGAAATAGAAAGTCGACACCCTAATTACATATCTGCCATAATGCAAGAGGGTCCGAATAGGTGTCCGAGTGTTCGAATCCTAATGCTCGAGAAATGGCTAGTAAACACCATAATTACATATCTGCCATCATGCAAGAGGCTCCGAATAATTTTTCCGAGCGGTTAAACCGTAATGCATGGGAAATGGCAAATAAACACCGTAATTACATATCTTCCACCATGCAACAGGGTCCGAATAAGTGTCCGAGTGTTTAAACCCTAATGCATGTGAAATGGCAGTTAAACACCAAAATTACATATCTGCCATCATGCATGACGGTCTCAATAAGTGTCCGACTATTTAAACCCTAATGCATGAGAAATGGAAAGTAAACACCATAATTACATATCTGCTCTCACGCAAAAGGGTCCGAATAAGTGTCCAAGGGTTTGAATCCTAATGCTCGAGAAATGGCAAGCAAACACTATAATTACATATCTGCCACCATGCAAGAGGGTCTGAATAAGTGCCCGAGTGTTGAAACCCTAATGCATGAGAAATGGCAAGTAAACCCCATAATTACGTATCTGCTATCATGCAAGAGGGTCCGAATAATTGCCTGAGTGTTCGAATCCTAATGCTCGAGAAATGGCAAATAAACCCCTTAATTACATATCTGCCATCATGCAAGACGATCCGAATAAGTGTCAGAGTGGTTAATCCCTAATGCTTGAGAAATGGCATGTGAACACCATAATTACATATCTGCGATCATGCAAGAGGGTCCGAATAAGTGTCCGAGTGATTAAACCCAAATGCATGTGAAATGGCAATTAAACACCATAATTACATATCTGCCATCATGCATGAGAAATGGGAAGTAAACACCATAATTACATATCTGCTCTCATGCAAGAGGGTCCGAATAAGTGTACGATTGTTCGAATCCTAATGCTCGAGAAATGGAAAGTAAACACTGTAATTACATATCTGCCACAATGCAAGAGGGTCTGAATAAGTGTCCGAGTGTTTAAACCTTAATGCACGAGAAAATGGCGAGTAAACACCATAATTGCGTATCTGCCATCGTGCAAGAGGGTACAGATAAGTGTCCGAGTGTTCGAATGCTATTGCTCGAGAAATGGCAACTAAACCCCATAATTACATATCTACCATCATGCAAGAGGGTCCGAATAAGTGTCAGAGTGTTTAAACCCTAATACGTGAGAAATGGTAAGTAAATAACATAATTACATATCTACCATCATGCAAGAGGGTCCAAATAAGTGTCCGAGTGTTTAAACCCTAATCAATGAGAAATGGAAAATAAACACCAGAATTACATATCTACCATCATGCAAGAGGGTCTGAATAAGTGTCTGAGTGTTCGAATCCTAATGCTCGAGAAATGGCAAGTAAACACCATAACTACATATTTACCATCATGCAAGAGGGTCCGAATAAGTGTCCGAGTGTTGAAACCATAATGCATGAGGAATGGCAAATAAAAACCATAATTACATATCTGCCATCATGCAAGAGGGTCTGAATAAGTGCCCGAGTGTTTAAACCCTAATGCATGAGAAATGACAAGTAAACACCATAATTACATATCGGCCATCATGCAGCGGATTCCAATAAGTGTCCGAATTTTGAATCTTAATGCGCAAGAAATGGAAAGTCCACACCATAATTACATATCTGCATCATGCAAGAGGCTCCAAATAATTGTTCTACGTTTAAACCCTAATGCATGAGAAATGACAAATAAACACCGTAATTACATCACTGCCATCATGCAAGAGGCTACGAATAAGTGTCCGAGTGTTTAAACCCTAATGCATGAGAAATGGCAAATAAACACCATAATTACATATCTTCCATCATGCAAGAGGGTCTGAATAAGTGTCTGAGTGTTCGAATCCTAATGCTCCAGAAATGGCAAGTAAACACTATAATTACATATCTGCCATCATGCAAGAGGGTCTGAATAAGTGTCCGAGTGTTTAAACCCTAATGCATGAGAAATGGCAAGTAAACACCATAATTATGTATCTGCCATCATGCAAGAGGGTCCAAATAAGTGTCCGAGTGTTTAAACCCTAATGCATGAGAAATGGAAAATAAAAACCATAATTACATATCTGCCATCATGCAAGAGTGTCTGAATAAGTGTTCGACTGTTTAAACCCTAATGCAAGAGAAATGGAAAGTAAACACAACAATTACATATCTGTTCTTACGCAAGAGGGTCCGAAAAAGTGTTAAGAGTGTTCGAATCCTAATGCTCAAGAAATGGCAGGTAAACACTATACTTACATATCTGCCATCAAGCAAGAGGGTCTGGATATGTGTCCGAGTGTTTAAACCCTAAAGCACGAGAAATGGCAAGTAAACACCATAATTACATATCTGCCATCATGCAAGCGGATCCGAAAAAGTGTCCGAATTTTCGAATCTTAATCCGAAGAAATAGAAAGTCGACACGATAATTACATATCTGCCATAATGCAAGAGGGTCCGAATAAGTGTCCAAGTGTTCGAATCCTATTACTCAAGAAATGGCTAGTAAACACCATAATTACATACCTGGCATCATGCAAGAGGCTCCGAATAATGGTCCGAGCGGTTAAACCCTAATGCATGGCAAATGGCAAATAAACACCGTAATTACATATCTGCCATCATGCAAGATGGTCCGAATAAGTGTCCGAGTGTTCGAATCCGAATGGTCGAGAAAAGGCAAGTAAACCCCATAATTACATATCTGCCATCATGCAAGAGTGTCCGAATAAGTGTCAGAGTGTTTAAACACTAATGCATCAGAAATGGTAAGTAAACAACATAATTAAATATCTGTCGCCATGCAAGAGTGTCCAAATAAGTGTCCGAGTGTTTAAACCCTAATGAATGAGAAATGGCAAATAAACACCATAATTACATATCTGCCATTATGCAAGAGGGTCCGAATAGGTGTCCGAGTGTTCGAATCCTAATGCTCGAGAAATGGCTAGTAAACACCATAATTACATATCTGCCATCATGCAAGAGGCTCCGAATAATTTTTCCGAGCGGTTAAACCGTAATGCATGGGAAATGGCAAATAAACACCGTAATTACATATCTTCCACCATGCAACAGGGTCCGAATAAGTGTCCGAGTGTTTAAACCCTAATGCATGTGAAATGGCAGTTAAACACCAAAATTACATATCTGCCATCATGCATGAGGGTCTCAATAAGTGTCCGACTATTTAAACCCTAATGCATGAGAAATGGAAAGTAAACACCATAATTACATATCTGCTCTCACGCAAAAGGGTCCGAATAAGTGTCCAAGGGTTTGAATCCTAATGCTCGAGAAATGGCAAGCAAACACTATAATTACATATCTGCCACCATGCAAGAGGGTCTGAATAAGTGCCCGAGTGTTGAAACCCTAATGCATGAGAAATGGCAAGTAAACCCCATAATTACGTATCTGCTATCATGCAAGAGGGTCCGAATAATTGCCTGAGTGTTCGAATCCTAATGCTCGAGAAATGGCAAATAAACCCCTTAATTACATATCTGCCATCATGCAAGACGATCCGAATAAGTGTCAGAGTGGTTAATCCCTAATGCTTGAGAAATGGCATGTGAACACCATAATTACATATCTGCGATCATGCAAGAGGGTCCGAATAAGTGTCCGAGTGATTAAACCCAAATGCATGTGAAATGGCAATTAAACACCATAATTACATATCTGCCATCATGCATGAGAAATGGGAAGTAAACACCATAATTACATATCTGCTCTCATGCAAGAGGGTCCGAATAAGTGTACGATTGTTCGAATCCTAATGCTCGAGAAATGGAAAGTAAACACTGTAATTACATATCTGCCACAATGCAAGAGGGTCTGAATAAGTGTCCGAGTGTTTAAACCTTAATGCACGAGAAAATGGCGAGTAAACACCATAATTGCGTATCTGCCATCGTGCAAGAGGGTACAGATAAGTGTCCGAGTGTTCGAATGCTATTGCTCGAGAAATGGCAACTAAACCCCATAATTACATATCTACCATCATGCAAGAGGGTCCGAATAAGTGTCAGAGTGTTTAAACCCTAATACGTGAGAAATGGTAAGTAAATAACATAATTACATATCTACCATCATGCAAGAGGGTCCAAATAAGTGTCCGAGTGTTTAAACCCTAATCAATGAGAAATGGAAAATAAACACCAGAATTACATATCTACCATCATGCAAGAGGGTCTGAATAAGTGTCTGAGTGTTCGAATCCTAATGCTCGAGAAATGGCAAGTAAACACCATAACTACATATTTACCATCATGCAAGAGGGTCCGAATAAGTGTCCGAGTGTTGAAACCATAATGCATGAGGAATGGCAAATAAAAACCATAATTACATATCTGCCATCATGCAAGAGGGTCTGAATAAGTGCCCGAGTGTTTAAACCCTAATGCATGAGAAATGACAAGTAAACACCATAATTACATATCGGCCATCATGCAGCGGATTCCAATAAGTGTCCGAATTTTGAATCTTAATGCGCAAGAAATGGAAAGTCCACACCATAATTACATATCTGCATCATGCAAGAGGCTCCAAATAATTGTTCTACGTTTAAACCCTAATGCATGAGAAATGACAAATAAACACCGTAATTACATCACTGCCATCATGCAAGAGGCTACGAATAAGTGTCCGAGTGTTTAAACCCTAATGCATGAGAAATGGCAAATAAACACCATAATTACATATCTTCCATCATGCAAGAGGGTCTGAATAAGTGTCTGAGTGTTCGAATCCTAATGCTCCAGAAATGGCAAGTAAACACTATAATTACATATCTGCCATCATGCAAGAGGGTCTGAATAAGTGTCCGAGTGTTTAAACCCTAATGCATGAGAAATGGCAAGTAAACACCATAATTACGTATCTG
The DNA here is from genome assembly GCF_055761805.1 of Camellia sinensis. Classification (NCBI taxonomy): domain Eukaryota; kingdom Viridiplantae; phylum Streptophyta; class Magnoliopsida; order Ericales; family Theaceae; genus Camellia; species Camellia sinensis. Next base: position 9,306,506 of record NW_028129474.1, on the reverse strand, counting down.
CCATCATGCAAGAGGGTCCAAATAAGTGTCCGAGTGTTTAAACCCTAATGCATGAGAAATGGAAAATAAAAACCATAATTACATATCTGCCATCATGCAAGAGTGTCTGAATAAGTGTTCGACTGTTTAAACCCTAATGCAAGAGAAATGGAAAGTAAACACAACAATTACATATCTGTTCTTACGCAAGAGGGTCCGAAAAAGTGTTAAGAGTGTTCGAATCCTAATGCTCAAGAAATGGCAGGTAAACACTATACTTACATATCTGCCATCAAGCAAGAGGGTCTGGATATGTGTCCGAGTGTTTAAACCCTAAAGCACGAGAAATGGCAAGTAAACACCATAATTACATATCTGCCATCATGCAAGCGGATCCGAAAAAGTGTCCGAATTTTCGAATCTTAATCCGAAGAAATAGAAAGTCGACACGATAATTACATATCTGCCATAATGCAAGAGGGTCCGAATAAGTGTCCAAGTGTTCGAATCCTATTACTCAAGAAATGGCTAGTAAACACCATAATTACATACCTGGCATCATGCAAGAGGCTCCGAATAATGGTCCGAGCGGTTAAACCCTAATGCATGGCAAATGGCAAATAAACACCGTAATTACATATCTGCCATCATGCAAGATGGTCCGAATAAGTGTCCGAGTGTTCGAATCCGAATGGTCGAGAAAAGGCAAGTAAACCCCATAATTACATATCTGCCATCATGCAAGAGTGTCCGAATAAGTGTCAGAGTGTTTAAACACTAATGCATCAGAAATGGTAAGTAAACAACATAATTAAATATCTGTCGCCATGCAAGAGTGTCCAAATAAGTGTCCGAGTGTTTAAACCCTAATGAATGAGAAATGGCAAATAAACACCATAATTACATATCTGCCATTATGCAAAAGGGTCTGAATAAGTGTCTGAGTGTTCGAATCCTAACGCTCGAGAAATGGCAAGTAAACACCATAACTTCATATCTGCCATCATGCAAGAGGGTCCGAATAAGTGTCCAAATGTTTAAACCCTATTGCATGAGAAATGGCAAAAAAAAACCATAATTACATATCTGCCATCACGCAAGAGCGTCTGAATAAGCGTCCGACTGTTTAAACCCTAATGCATGAGAAATGGCAAGTGGACACCAAAATTACATATCCGCTCTCACGCAAGTGGGTCCGAATAAGTGTCCGAGTGTTCGAATCCTAATGCTCGAGAAATGGCAGGTAAACACAATAACTACATATCTGCCATCATGCAAGAGGGTCAAAATAAGTGACCGAGTGCTTAAACCCTAATGCATGAGAAATGGCAAATAAACACCATAATTACGTAACTGCCATCATGCAAGAGGGTCCGAGTAAGTGTCCGAGTGTTCGAATCCAAATTCTCGAGAAATGGCAAGTAAACCCCATAATTACATATCTGCCATCATGCAAGCGGGTCCGAATAAGTGTCCGAGTGTTTAAACCCTAATGCATGAGAAATGACAAGTGAACAACATAATTACATATCTGCCATCATGCATGCGGTAAGAGTAAGTGTCCGACTGTTTAAACCCTAATGCAAGAGAAATGACAACTAAACCCCATAATTACATATTTGCCACCATGCAAGACGGTCTAACTGAGTGTCCGACTATTTAAACCCTAATGCATGAGAAATGGCAAGTAAACACCATAATTACATATTTGCCATCATGCAAGAGGGTCTGAATAGGTGTCCGACTGTTTAAACCCTAATGCATGAGAAATGGCAACTGAACCCCATAATTAATTATCTGCCATCATGCGAGAGGGTCTGAATAAGTGTCTAACTATTTAAAGCCTGATTCATGAGAAATGGCAAGTAAACACCATAATTACATATCTGTCATCATGCAAGAGGATCCGAATAAGTGTCCGACTGTTCGAATCCGAATGGTCGAGAAAAGGCAAGTAAACCCCATAATTACATATCTGCCATCATGCAAGAGTGTCCGAATAAGTGTCAGAGTGTTTAAACACTAATGCATCAGAAATGGTAAGTAAACAACATAATTACATATCTGTCACCATGCAAGAGTGTCCAAATAAGTGTCCGAGTGTTTAAACCCTAATGAATGAGAAATGGCAAATAAACACCATAATTACATATCTGCCATTATGCAAAAGGGTCTGAATAAGTGTCTGAGTGTTCGAATCCTAACGCTCGAGGAATGGCAAGTAAACACCATAACTTCATATCTGCCATCATGCAAGAGGGTCCGAATAAGTGTCCAAATGTTTAAACCCTATTGCATGAGAAATGGCAAAAAAAAACCATAATTACATATCTGCCATCACGCAAGAGCGTCTGAATAAGCGTCCGGCTGTTTAAACCCTAATGCATGAGAAATGGCAAGTGGACACCAAAATTACATATCCGCTCTCACGCAAGTGGGTCCGAATAAGTGTCCGAGTGTTCGAATCCTAATGCTCGAGAAATGGCAGGTAAACACAATAACTACATATCTGCCATCATGCAAGAGGGTCAAAATAAGTGACCGAGTGCTTAAACCCTAATGCATGAGAAATGGCAAATAAACACCATAATTACGTAACTGCCATCATACAAGAGGGTCCGAGTATGTGTCCGAGTGTTCGAATCCAAATTCTCGAGAAATGGCAAGTAAACCCCATAATTACATATCTGCCATCATGCAAGCGGGTCCGAATAAGTGTCCGAGTGTTTAAACCCTAATGCATGAGAAATGACAAGTGAACAACATAATTACATATCTGCCATCATGCAAGCGGTAAGAGTAAGTGTCCGACTGTTTAAACCCTAATGCAAGAGAAATGACAACTAAACCCCATAATTACATATTTGCCATCATGCAAGACGGTCTAACTGAGTGTCCGACTATTTAAACCCTAATGCATGAGAAATGGCAAGTAAACACCATAATTACATATTTGCCATCATGCAAGAGGGTCTGAATAGGTGTCCGCCTGTTTAAACCCTAATGCATGAGAAATGGCAACTGAACCCCATAATTAATTATCTGCCATCATGCGAGAGGGTCTGAATAAGTGTCTAACTATTTAAAGCCTGATTCATGAGAAATGGCAAGTAAACACCATAATTACATATCTGTCATCATGCAAGAGGATCCGAATAAGTGTCCGACTGTTTAAACCCTAATGCATGAGAAATGGCAACTGAACCCCATAATTACATATCTGCCATCATGCAAGAGGGTCTGAATAAGTGTCCGACTATTTAAACCCTAATACATGAGAAATGGCAAGTAAACACCATAATTACATATCTGCCATCACGAAAAAAGGATCCGAATAAGTGTCCGATTGTTCGAATCCTAATGCTCGAGAAATGGCAAGTAAACACTATAATGACATGTCTGCCATCATGCAAGAGGGTCCGAATAAGTGTCCGTGTGTTTAAACCCTAATCCATGAGAAATGGCAAGTAAACACCATAATTACGTATCTGCGATCATGCAAGAGGGTCCGAATAAGTGTCCGAGTGTTCGCATCCTAACGCTCGAGAAAGGACAAGTAAACCCGATAATTACATATCTGCCATCATGCAAGAGGGTCCGAAAAAGTGTCAGAGTGTTCAAACCCTAATGCATGAGAAATGGTAAGTAAACAACATAATTACATGTCTGCCATCATGCAAGAGGGTCCCAATAAGTGTCCGAGTGTTTAAACCCTAATGAATGAGAAATGGCAAATAAGGACCATAATTACATATCTGCCATTATGCAAGAGGGTCTGAATAAGTGTCTGAGTGTTCTAATCCTAATGCTCGAGAAATGGCAAGTAAACACCATAATTACATATCTGCCATCATGCAAGAGGGTCCGAATAAGTGTCCAAGTGTTTAAACCCTATTGCATGAGAAATGGCAAATAAAAACCATAATTACAAATCTGCCATCCCGCAAGAGCGTTTGAATAAGCGTCCGACTGTTTAAACCCTAATGCATGAGAAATGGCAAGTGGGCACCAAAATTACATATCCGCTCTCACGCAAGAGGGTCCGAATAAGTGTCCGAGTGTTCGAATCCTAATGCTCGAGAAATGGCAGGTAAACACTATAACTACATATCTGCCATCATGCAAGAGAGTCAAAATAAGTGACCGAGTGCTTAAACCCTAATGCATGAGAAATGGCAAATAAACACCATAATTACGTAACTGCCATCATGCAAGAGGGTCCGAGTAAGTGTCCGAGTGTTCGAATCCAAATTCTCGAGAAATGGCAAGTAAACACCATAATTACATATCTGCCATCATGCAAGCGGGTCCGAATAAGTGTCCGAGTGTTTAAACCCTAATGCATGAGAAATGACAAGTGAACAACATAATTACATATCTGCCATCGTGCAAGCGGTAAGAGTAAGTGTCCGACTGTTTAAACCCTAATGCAAGAGAAATGACAACTAAACCCCATAATTACATATTTGCCATCATGCAAGACGGTCTGACTGAGTGTTCGACTATTTAAACCCTAATGCATGAGAAATGGCAACTAAACACCATAATTACATATTTGCCGTCATGCTAGAGGGTCTGAATAGGTGTCTGACTGTTTAAACCCTAATGCATGAGAAATGGCAACTGAACCCCATAATTAAATATCTGCCATCATGCGAGAGGGTCAGTATAAGTGTCTAACTATTTAAACCCTGATTCTTGAGAAATAGCAAGTAAACACCATAATTACATATCTGCCATCATGCAAGAGGATCCGAATAAGTGTCCGACTATTTAAACCCTAATGCATGAGAAATGGCAACTGAACCCCATAATTACATATCTGCCATCATGCAAGAGGGTCTGAATAAGTGTCCGACTATTTAAACCCTAATGCATGAGAAATGGAAAGTAAACACCATAATTACATATCTGCCATCACGAAAAAAGGATCCGAATAAGTGTCCGAATGTTCGAATCCTAATGCTCGAGAAATGGCAAGTAAACACTATAATGACATGTCTGCCATCATGCAAGAGGGTCTGAATAAGTGTCCGTGTGTTTAAACCCTAATGCATGAGAAATGGCAAGTAAACACCATAATTACGTATCTGCGATCATGCAAGGGGGTCCGAATAAGTGTCCGAGTGTTCGAATCCTAACGCTCGAGAAAGGGCAAGTAAACCCGATAATTACATATCTGCCATCATGCAAGAGGGTCCGAATAAGTGTCAGAGTGTTTAAACCCTAATGCATGAGAAATGGTAAGTAAACAACAAAATTACATGTCTGCCATCATGCAAGAGGGTCCCAATAAGTGTCCGAGTGTTTAAACCCTAATGAATGAGAAATGGCAAATAAGGACCATAATTACATATCTGCCATTATGCAAGAGGGTCTGAATAAGTGTCTGAGTGTTCTAATCCTAATGCTCGAGAAATGGCAAGTAAACACCATAATTACATATCTGCCATCATGCAAGAGGGTCCGAATAAGTGTCCAAGTGTTTAAACCCTATTGCATGAGAAATGGCAAATAAAAACCATAATTACATATCTGCCATCCCGCAAGAGCGTCTGAATAAGCGTCCGACTGTTTAAACCCTAATGCATGAGAAATGGCAAGTGGGCACCAAAATTACATATCCGCTCTCACGCAAGAGGGTCCGAATAAGTGTCCGAGTGTTCGAATCCTAATGCTCGAGAAATGGCAGGTAAACACTATAACTACATATCTGCCATCATGCAAGAGAGTGAAAATAAGTGACCGAGTGCTTAAACCCTAATGCATGAGAAATGGCAAATAAACACCATAATTACGTAACTGCCATCATGCAAGAGGGTCCGAGTAAGTGTCCGAGTGTTCGAATCCAAATTCTCGAGAAATGGCAAGTAAACACCATAATTACATATCTGCCATCATGCAAGCGGGTCCGAATAAGTGTCCGAGTGTTTAAACCCTAATGCATGAGAAATGACAAGTGAACAACATAATTACATATCTGCCATCGTGCAAGCGGTAAGAGTAAGTGTCCGACTGTTTAAACCCTAATGCAAGAGAAATGACAACTAAACCCCATAATTACATATTTGCCATCATGCAAGACGGTCTGACTGAGTGTCCGACTATTTAAACCCTAATGCATGAGAAATGGAAACTAAACACCATAATTACATATTTGCCATCATGCTAGAGGGTCTGAATAGGTGTCTGACTGTTTAAACCCTAATGCATGAGAAATGGCAACTGAACCCCATAATTAAATATCTGCCATCATGCGAGAGGGTCAGTATAAGTGTCTAACTATTTAAACCCTGATTCTTGAGAAATGGCAAACAAACACCATAATTACATATCTGCCATCATGCATGAGGATCCGAATAAGTGTCCGACTATTTAAACCCTAATGCATGAGAAATGGCAACTGAACCCCATAATTACATATCTGCCATCATGCAAGAGGGTCTGAATAAGTGTCCGACTATTTAAACCCTAATGCATGAGAAATGGCAAGTAAACACCATAATTACATATCTGCCATCACGAAAAAAGGATCCGAATAAGTGTCCGAATGTTCGAATCCTAATGCTCGAGAAATGGCAAGTAAACACTATAATGACATGTCTGCCATCATGCAAGAGGGTCTGAATAAGTGTCCGTGTGTTTAAACCCTAATGCATGAGAAATGGCAAGTAAACACCATAATTACGTATCTGCGATCATGCAAGGGGGTCCGAATAAGTGTCCGAGTGTTCGAATCCTAACGCTCGAGAAAGGGCAAGTAAACCCGATAATTACATATCTGCCATCATGCAAGAGGGTCCGAATAAGTGTCAGAGTGTTTAAACCCTAATGCATGAGAAATGGTAAGTAAACAACATAATTACATGTCTGCCATCATGCAAGAGGGTCCCAATAAGTGTCCGAGTGTTTAAACCCTAATGAATGAGAAATGGCAAATAAGGACCATAATTACATATCTGCCATTATGCAAGAGGGTCTGAATAAGTGTCTGAGTGTTCTAATCCTAATGCTCGAGAAATGGCAAGTAAACACCATAATTACATATCTGCCATCATGCAAGGGGGTCCGAATAAGTGTCCAAGTGTTTAAACCCTATTGCATGAGAAATGGCAAATAAAAACCATAATTACATATCTGCCATCCCGCAAGAGCGTCTGAATAAGCGTCCGACTGTTTAAACCCTAATGCATGAGAAATGGAAAGTGGACACCGAAATTACATATCCGCTCTCACGCAAGAGGGTCCGAATAAGTGTCCGAGTGTTCGAATCCTAATGCTCGAGAAATGGCAGGTAAACACTATAACTACATATCTGCCATCATGCAAGAGAGTCAAAATAAGTGACCGAGTGCTTAAACCCTAATGCATGAGAAATGGCAAATAAACACCATAATTACGTAACTGCCATCATGCAAGAGGGTCCGAGTAAGTGTCCGAGTGTTCGAATCCAAATTCTCGAGAAATGGCAAGTAAACACCATAATTACATATCTGCCATCATGCAAGCGGGTCCGAATAAGTGTCCGAGTGTTTAAACCCTAATGCATGAGAAATGACAAGTGAACAACATAATTACATATCTGCCATCATGCAAGCGGTAAGAGTAAGTGTCCGACTGTTTAAACCCTAATGCAAGAGAAATGACAACTAAACCCCATAATTACATATTTGCCATCATGCAAGGCGGTCTGACTGAGTGTCCGACTATTTAAACCCTAATGCATGAGAAATGGCAAGTAAACACCATAATTACATATTTGCCATCATACTAGAGGGTCTGAATAGGTGTCTGACTGTTTAAACCCTAATGCATGAGAAATGGCAACTGAACCCCATAATTAAATATCTGCCATCATGCGAGAGGGTCAGAATAAGTGTCTAACTATTTAAACCCTGATTCTTGAGAAATGGCAAGTAAACACCATAATTACATATCTGCCATCATGCAAGAGGATCCGAATAAGTGTCCGACTATTTAAACCCTAATGCATGAGAAATGGCAACTGAACCCCATAATTACATATCTGCCATCATGCAAGAGGGTCTGAATAAGTGTCCGACTATTTAAACCCTAATGCATGAGAAATGGCAAGTAAACACCATAATTACATATCTGCCATCACGAAAAAAGGATCCGAATAAGTGTCCGAATGTTCGAATCCTAATGCTCGAGAAATGGCAAGTAAACACTATAATGACATGTCTGCCATCATGCAAGAGGGTCTGAATAAGTGTCTGTGTGTTTAAACCCTAATGCATGAGAAATGGCAAGTAAACACCATAATTACGTATCTGCGATCATGCAAGAGGGTCCGAATAAGTGTCCGAGTGTTCGAATCCTAACGCTCGAGAAAGGGCAAGTAAACCCGATAATTACATATCTGCCATCATGCAAGAGGGTCCGAATAAGTGTCAGAGTGTTTAAACCCTAATGCATGAGAAATGGTAAGTAAACAACATAATTACATGTCTGTCATCATGCAAGAGGGTCCCAATAAGTGTCCGAGTGTTTAAACCCTAATGAATGAGAAATGGCAAATAAGGACCATAATTACATATCTGCCATTATGCAAGAGGGTCTGAATAAGTGTCTGAGTGTTCTAATCCTAATGCTCGAGAAATGGCAAGTAAACACCATAATTACATATCTGCCATCATGCAAGGGGGTCCGAATAAGTGTCCAAGTGTTTAAACCCTATTGCATGTGAAATGGCAAATAAAAACCATAATTACATATCTGCCATCCCGCAAGAGCGTCTGAATAAGCGTCCGACTGTTTAAACCCTAATGCATGAGAAATGGAAAGTGGACACCGAAATTACATATCCGCTCTCACGCAAGAGGGTCCGAATAAGTGTCCGAGTGTTCGAATCCTAATGCTCGAGAAATGGCAGGTAAACACTATAACTACATATCTGCCATCATGCAAGAGAGTCAAAATAAGTGACCGAGTGCTTAAACCCTAATGCATGAGAAATGGCAAATAAACACCATAATTACGTAACTGCCATCATGAAAGAGGGTCCGAGTAAGTGTCCGAGTGTTCGAATCCAAATTCTCGAGAAATGGCAAGTAAACACCATAATTACATATCTGCCATCATGCAAGCGGGTCCGAATAAGTGTCCGAGTGTTTAAACCCTAATGCATGAGAAATGACAAGTGAACAACATAATTACATATCTGCCATCATGCAAGCGGTAAGAGTAAGTGTCCGACTGTTTAAACCCTAATGCAAGAGAAATGACAACTAAACCCCATAATTACATATTTGCCATCATGCAAGGCGGTCTGACTGAGTGTCCGACTATTTAAACCCTAATGCATGAGAAATGGCAAGTAAACACCATAATTACATATTTGCCATCATACTAGAGGGTCTGAATAGGTGTCTGACTGTTTAAACCCTAATGCATGAGAAATGGCAACTGAACCCCATAATTAAATATCTGCCATCATGCGAGAGGGTCAGAATAAGTGTCTAACTATTTAAACCCTGATTCTTGAGAAATGGCAAGTAAACACCATAATTACATATCTGCCATCATGCAAGAGGATCCGAATAAGTGTCCGACTATTTAAACCCTAATGCATGAGAAATGGCAACTGAACCCCATAATTACATATCTGCCATCATGCAAGAGGGTCTGAATAAGTGTCCGACTATTTAAACCCTAATGCATGAGAAATGGCAAGTAAACACCATAATTACATATCTGCCATCACGAAAAAAGGATCCAAATAAGTGTCCGAATGTTCGAATCCTAATGCTCGAGAAATGGCAAGTAAACACTATAATGACATGTCTGCCATCATGCAAAAGGGTCTGAATAAGTGTCCGTGTGTTAAACCCTAATGCATGAGAAATGGCAAGTAAACACCATAATTACGTATCTGCGATCATGCAAGAGGGTCCGAATAAGTGTCTGAGTGTTCGAATCCTAACGCTCGAGAAAGGGCAAGTAAACCCGATAATTACATATCTGCCATCATGCATGAGGGTCCGAATAAGTGTCAGAGTGTTTAAACCCTAATGCATGAGAAATGGTAAGTAAACAACATAATTATATGTCTGCCATCATGCAAGAGGGTCCCAATAAGTGTCCGAGTGTTTAAACCCTAATGAATGAGAAATGGCAAATAAGCACCATAATTACATATCTGTCATTATGCAAGAGGGTCTGAATAAGTGTCTGAGTGTTCTAATCCTAATGCTCGAGAAATGGCAAGTAAACACCATAATTACATATCTGCCATCATGCAAGAGGGTCCGAATAAGTGTCCGAGTGTTTCAACCCTATTGCATGAGAAATGGAAAATAAAAACCATAATTACATATCTGCCATCATGCAAGAGCGTCTGAATAAGTGTCCGACTGTTTAAACCCTAATGCATGAGAAATGGCAAGTAAACACCATAATTACATATCTGTTCTCACGCAAGAGGGTCCGAATAAGTGTCCGAGTGTTCGAATCCTAATGCTCGAGTAATGGTAGGTAAACACTATAATTACATATCTGCCATCATGCTAGAGCGTCTGAATAAGTGTCCGACTGTTTAAACCCTATTGCATAAGAAATGGCAAGTAAACACCATAATTACGTATCTGCCATCATGCAAGAGGATCCGAATAAGTGTCCGACTGTTTAAACCCTAATGCATGAGAAATGGCAACTGAATCCCATAATTACATATCTGCCATCATGCAACAGGGTCTGAATAAGTGACCGAGTGCTTAAACCCTACTGCATGAGAAATGGCAAGTGAACACCACAATTACGTATATGCCATCATGCAAGAGGGTCCGAATAAGAGTCCGAGTGTTCGAATCCTAATTCTCGAGATATGGCAAGTAAACACCATAATTACATATGTGCCATCATGCAAGAGGGTCTGAATAAGTGTCTGAGGGTTTCAACCCTAATGCATGAGAAATGGCAAGTAAACACCATAATCACATATCTGCCATCATGCAACAGGGTCTGAATAAGTGTCCGACTGTTTAAACACTAATATATGAGAAATGGCAACTGAACCCCATAATTACATAACTGCCATCATGCAAGAGGGTTTGAATAAGTGTCCAACTATTTAAACCCTAATGCATGAGAAATGGAAAGTAAACACCATAATTACATATCTGCCATCACGGAAGAGGATCCAAATAAGTGTACGAGTATTCGAATCCTAATGCAAAAGAAATGGAAAGTCGACACTGTAATTAAATATCTGCCATCATGCAAGAGGGTCCCAATAAGGGTCCGGGTGTTCGTATCCTAATGCTCGAGAAATGGGAAGTAAACACCAAAATGCCTAATGCGTGAAAAATGGCAAGTAAACACCATAATTACATATCTTCCATCATGCGAGAGGGTCCGAATAAGTGTTCGAGTCTTTAAACCCTAATGCCTGTGAAATATTAATTAAACACCATAATTACATATCTGCCATCATGCAAGACGGTCTGAATAAGTGTCCGACTGTTTAAACCCTAATGCATGAGAAATGGCAAGTAAACACCATAATTACATATCTGCTCTCACGCAAGAGGGACCGAATAAGTGTCCGAGTGTTCGAATCCTAATGCTCGAAAAATGGCAAGTAAACACTGTAATTTAATATCTGCCATCATGCAAGAGGGGCTGAATAAGTGTCCGAGTGTTTAAACCCTAATGCATGAGAAATGGCAAGTAAACACAATAATTACATAACTGCCATCATGCAAGAGGGTCCGAATAAGTGTCCGAGTGTTCAAATCCTATTGCTCGAGAAATGGCAAGTAAACCCCAAAATTAAACATCTGCCATCATGCAAGAGTGTCCGAATAAGTGTCAGACTGTTTAAACCCTAATGCATGAGAAATGGTAAGTAAACAACTCAATTACATATCTGTCATCATGCAGGAGGGTCCAAATAAGTGCCTGAGTGTTTAAACCCTAATGAATGAGAAATGGCAAATAACCACCATAATTACATATCTGCCATTATGCAAGACGGTCTGAATAAGTGTCTGAGTGTTCGAATCCTAATGCTCGAGAAATGGCAAGTAAACACCATAATTACAATATCTGCCATCATGCAAGAGGGTCCGAATAAGTGTCCGAGTGTTTAAACCCTATTGCATGAGAAATGGCAAATAAAAACCATAATTACATATCTGCCATCATGCAAGAGCGTCTGAATAAGTGTCCGACTGTTTAAACCCTAATGCATGAGAAATGGCAAGTGAACACCATAATTACATATCCGTTCTCAAGCAAGAGGGTCCGAATAAGTGTCCGAGTGTTCGAATCCTAATGCTCGAGAAATGGCAGGTAAACACTATATTTACATATCTGCCATCATGCAAGAGGGTCTGAATAAGTGACCGAGTGCTTAAACCCTAATGCATGAGAAATGACAAATAAACACCATAATTACGCAACTGCCATCACGCAAGAGGGTCCGGATAAGTGTCCGAGTGTTCGAATTCAAATTCTCGGGAAATGGCAAGTAAACACCGTAATTACATATCTGCCATCGTGCAAGAGGGTCCGAATAAGTGTCCGAGTGTTTAAACCCTAATGCATGAGAAATGTCAAGTGAACAACATAATTACATATCTGCCATCACGCAAGAGGGCCCAAATAAGTGTCCGAGTGTTTAAACCCAAGTGAAAGTGAAATGGCAAATAAATAGCATAATTACATATCTGCCATAACGCAAGAGGTTCCGAATAAGTGTCCGAGTATTCAAATCCTAATACTCGAGAAATGGCTAGTAAACACCATAATTACATATCTGCCATCATGCAAGAGTGTCTGAATAAGTGTCCTAGTGTTTAAACCCAAATGCATGAGAAATGGAAAATAAACACCATAATCACATATCTGCCATCATGGAAGAGGTCAGAGTAAGTGTCCGACTGTTTAAACCCTAATGCAAAAGAAATGGCAACTAAACCCCATAATTACATATCTGCCATCAAGCAAGACGGTCTGAATAAGTGTCCGACTATTTAAACCCTAATGCATGAGAAATGGCAAGTAAACACCATAATTACATATCTGCCCTCACGCAGGAGGATCCGAATAAGTGTATGAGTTTCCGAATCCTAAGGCAAAGGAAATGGAAAGTCGATACCGTAATTACATATCTGCCATCATGCAAGATGGTCCGAATAAGTGTCCGAGTGTTCGAATCCTAGTGCTCGAGAAATGGCAAGTAAACACCATAATTACATGTCTGCCATCATGCAAGAGGGTCTGAATAAGTGACCGAGTGCTTAAACCCTAATGCATGAGAAATGGCAAGTAAACACCATAATCACTCATCTGCCATAATGCAAGAGGGTCCGAATAAGTGTCCGAGTGTTCGAATCCTAATACTCGAGAAATGGCTAGTAAACATCATAATTACATATCTGCCATCATGCAAGAGGCTCCAAATAATTGTCCGAGCGGTTAAACCCTAATGCGTGGGAAATGGCAAATAAACACCGTAATTACTTATCTGCCACCATGCAAGAGGGTCCGAATATGTGTCCGAGTGTTTAAACCCTAATGCATGCGGAATGGCAAGTAAACACCATAGTCACATATCTGCCATTATGCAAGAGGACTGAGTAAGTGTCTGACTGTTTAAACCCTAATGCAAGAGAAATGGCAACTAAACCCCATAATGACATATCTGCCTTCATGCAAGACGGTTTGAATAAGTGTCTGACTATTTAAACCCTAATGCATGAGAAATGGCAAGTAAACACCGTAATTACATATCTGCCGTCACGCAAGAGGATCCGAATAAGTGTATGAGTTTTCGAATCCTAATGCAAAAGAAATGGAAAGTCGACACCGTAATTACATATCTGCCATCATGCGTGATGGTCCGAATAAGTGTCCGAGTGTTCGAATCCTAGTGCCCGAGAAATGGCAAGTAAACACCAGAATTACATGTCTGCCATCATGCAAGAGGGTCCGAATAAGTGTCTGAGTGTTTAATCCCTAATGCATGAGAAATAGCAAGTAAACACCATAATTACGTATCTACCATCACGCAAGGGGGTCCGAATAAGTGTCCGAGTGTTCGAATCCTAATGCTCGTGAAATGGCAAGTAAACCTGATAATTACATATTTGCCATCATGCAAGAGGGTCTGAATAAGTGTCCGACAGTTTAAACCCTAATGCATGAGAAATGGCAAGTAAACACCATAATTACATATCTGCTCTCACGCAAGAGGGTCCGAATAAGTGTCCGAGTGTTCGAATCCTAATGCTCGAGAAATGGCAAGTAAACACTATAATTACATATCTGGCATCATGCAAGAGGGTCTGAATAAGTGCCCGAGTGTTTAAACTCTAATGCATGAGAAATGGCAAGTAAACACCATAATTACGTATCTGCCATCATGCAAGAGGGTCCGAATAAGTGTCTGAGTGTTCGAATCCTAATGCTTGAGAAATGGCACATAAACCCAATAGTTACATATCTGCCATCATTCAAGAGGGTCTGAACAAGTGTCAGAGTGTTTAAACCCTAATGCGTGAGAAATGGTAAGTGAACAACATAATTACATATCTGCCATCATGCAAGAGGGTCCCAATAAGTGTCTGAGTGTTTAAACCCTAATGAATTAGAAATGGCAAATAAACACCGTAATTACATATCTGCCATCATGCAAGAGGGACCGAATAAGTGTCCGAGTTTTTAAACCCTAATGCATGAGAAATGGCAAATAAAAACCATAATTACATATCTGTCATCATGCAAGAGTGTCTGAAAAAGTGTTCGACTGTTTAAACCCTAATGCATGACAAATGGCAAGTAAACGCCTTAATTACATATCTGCTTTCACGCAAGAGGGTCCGAATAAGTGTCCGAGTGTTCGGATCCTAATGCCTGAGAAATGGCAGGTAGACACTATAATTACATATCTGCCATCATGCAAGAGGGTCTGAATAAGTGACCGAGTACTTAAACCCTAATGCATGAGAAATCGCAAGTAAACACCATAATTACGTATCTGGCATCATGCAAGAGGGTTCGAATAAGTGTCCAAGTGTTCGAATCCCAATTGTCGAGAAATGGCAAGTAAACACCATATTTACAAGTCTGCCATCATGCAAGAGGGTCGGGATAAGTGTCCGAGGGTGTCAACCCTAATGCATGAGAAATGGCAAGTAAACACCGTGATCACATATCTGCCATCATGCAAGAGGGTCTGAATAAGTGTCCGATTGTTTAAACCCTAATGCATGAGAAATGGCAACTGAACCCCATAATTACATATCTGCCATCATGCAAGAGGGTCTGAATAAGTGTCTGACTATTTAAACCCTAATGCATGAGAAATTACAAGTAACCACCATAATTACATATCTGTCATCACGTGAGAGGATCCGAATAAGTGTCCGAGTGTTCGAATCCTAATGCTCGAGAAATGGCAAGTAAACACTATAATTACATATCTGCCATCATGCAAGAGGGTCTGAATAGGTGTCCGAGTGTTTAAACCCTAATGCATGAGAAATGGCAAGTAAAAACCACAATTACGTATCTGCCATCATGCAAGAGGGTCCGAATAAGTGTCCGAGTGTTCGAATCCTAATGCTCGAGAAATGGCAGGTAAACCCCATAATTACATATCTGCCATCATGCAAGAGGGTCCGAATAAGTGTCAGAGTGTTTAACCCCTAATGCATGAGAAATGGTAAGTAAACAACATAATTACATATCTGTCGTCATGCAAGAGGGTCCAAATAAGTGTCCGAGTGTTTAAACCCTAATGAATGAGAAATGGCAAATAAACACCATAATTACATATCTGCCATTATGCAAGAGGGTCTGAATAAGTGTCCAAGTGTTCGAATCCTAATGCTCGAGAAATGACAAGTAAACACCACAATTACATATTTGCCATCATGGAAGAGGGTCCGAATAAGTGTCCGAGTGTTTAAACCGTAATCCATGAGAAATGGCAAATAAAAACCATAATTACATATCTGCCATCATGCAAGAGCGTCTGAATAAGTGTCCGACTGTTTAAACCCTAATGCATGAGAAATGGCAAGTAAACGCCATAGTTACGTATCCGAGTGTTCGAATAAGTGTCCGAGCGTTCGAATCGTAATGCTCGAGAAATGGCAGGTAAACACTATAATTACGTATCTGCCATCATGCAAGAGGGTCAGAACAAGTGACCGAGTGCTTAAACCCTAATGCATGAGAAACGGCAAGTAAACACCATAATTACGTATCTGCCATCATGCAAGAGAGTCCGAATAAGTGTCCGAGTGTTCGAATCCTAATTCTCGAGAAATGGCAAGTAAACACCATAATTACATATATGCCATCATGCAAGAGGGTTTGAATAAGTGTCCGACTGTTGAAACACTAATGCATGAGAAATGGCAACTGAACCCCAAAATTACATATCTGCCATCATGCAAGAGGGTTTGAATAAGTGTCTGATTATTTAAACCCTAATGCATGAGAAATGGCAAGTAAACACCATAGTTACATATCTGCCATAACGCAAGAGGATCCGATTAAGTGTATGAGTTTTCGAATCCTAATGCAAAAGAAATGGAAAGTCGACACTGTAATTACATATCTGCCAACATGCAAGGGAGTCTCAATAAGTGTCCGGGTGTTCGAATCCTAATGCCCGAGAAATAGTAAGTAAACACCATAATTACATGTCTGCCATCATGCAAGACGGTCCGAATTAGTGTCTGAGTGTTTAATCCCTAATGTATGAGAAATGGCAAGTAAACACCATAATTACATAACTTCCATCATGCAAGAGGGTCCGAATAAGTGTCCGTGTGCCTAAACCCTAATGCCTTTGAAATGGAAATTAAACACCATGATTACATATCTGCCATCATCCAAGACGGTCTGAATAAGTGTCCGACTATTTAAACCCTAATGCATGAGAAATGGCAAGTAAACACCATAATTACATATCTGCTCTCACGCAAGAGGGTCCGAATAAGTGTCCGAGTGTTCGAATCCTAAAGCTCGAGGAATGGCAAGTGAACACTACAATTACATATCTGCCTTCATGCAAGAGGGGCTGAATAAGTGTCCAAGTGTTTAAAACCTAATGCATTAGAAATGGCAAGTAAACACCATAATTACGTATCTGCCATCATGCAAGAGGGTCCGAATAAGTGTCCGAGTGTTTGAGTCCTAATGCTCGAGAAATGGCAAGTAAACCCCATAATTACATATCTGCCATCATTCAAGAGTGTCCGAATAAGTGTCAGAGTGTTTAAACCCTAATGCAAGAGAAATGGTAAGTAAACAACATAATTACATATCTGCCATCATGCAAGAGGGTCCAAATAAGTGGCCGACTGTTTAAACCCTAATGAGTGAGAAATGGCAAATAAACACCACAATTACATATCTGCCATCATGCAAGAGGGTCTGAATAAGTGTCTGAGTGTTCGAATCCTAATGCTTGAGAAATGGCAAGTAAACACCATAATTGCATATCTGCCATCATGCAAGAGGGTCCGAATAAGTGTCCGACTGTTCAAACCCTAATGCATGAGAAATGGCAAGTAAACACCATAATTACATGTCTGCTCTCCCGCAAGAGGGTCCGAATAAGTGTCCGAGTGTTCGAATCCTAATGCTCGAGAAATAGCAGGTAAACACTATAATTACATATCTGCCATCAATCAAGGGGGTCTGAATAAGTGACCGAGTGCTTAAACCCTAATGCATGAGAAATGGCTAGTATACACCATAATTACGTATCTGCCATCATGCAAGAGGGTCCGAATAAGTGTCCGAGTGTTCGAATCCAAATTCAAGAGAAATGGCTAGTTAACAGCATAATTACATATCTACCATCATGCAAGAGGGTCTGAATAAGTGTCCGTGTGTTTAAACCCTAATGCCTGAGAAATGGCAAGTGAACAACATAATTACATATCTGCCATCATGCAAGAGGGTCCAAATAGGTGTCCGAGTGTTTAAACCCTAATGAATGAGAAATGGCAAATAAACACCATAATTACATATCTGCCATCATGCAAGAGGGTCTGAATAAGTGTCTGAGTGTTCGAATCCTAATGCTCGAGAAATGGCAAGTAAACACGATAATTACATATCTGCCATCATGCAAGAGGGTCCTAATAAGTGTCCGAGTGTTTAAACCCTAATGCATGAGAAATGACAAATAAAAACCATAAGTACATATCTGCCATCATGCAAAAACGTCTGAATAAGTGTCCGACTGTTTAAAGCCTAATGCATGAGAAATGGCAAATAAACACCATAATCACATATCTGCCATCATGCAAGAGGTCTGAATAAGTGTCCGACTGTTTAAACCCGAATGCAAGAGAAATGGCAACTAAACCCCATAATTACATATCTGCCATCATGCAAGACGGTCTGAATAAGTGTCCGACTATTTAAACCCTAATGCATGAGAACTGTCAAGTAAACACCATAATTACATATCTGCCCTCACGTAAGAGGATCCGAATAAGTGTATGAGTTTTCGAATCCTAATGCAAAAGAAATGGAAAGTCGACACCGTAATTACATATCTGTCATCATGCAAGATGGTCTGAAAAATTGTCCGAGTGTTCGAATCCTAGTGCCTGAGAAATGGCAAGTAAACACCAGAATTACATGTCTGCCATCATGCAAGAGGGTCCGAATAAGTGTCTGAGTGTTTAATCCTTAATGCATGAGAAATGGCAAGTAAACACCATAATTACGTATCTGCCATCATGCAAGGGGGTCCGAATAAGTGTCCGAGTGTTTAAATGCTAATGCATGTGAAATGGCAATTAAACACCATAATTACATATCTGCCATCATGCAAGAGGGTCTGAATAAGTGTCCGACTGTTTAAACCGCAAATGGCAAGTAAACACCATAATTACATATCTGCTCTCAGAAAAGAGGGTCTGAATAAGTGTCCGAGTGTTTAAACCCTAATGCTTGAGAAATGGGAAGCAAACACCACAATTACGTATCTGCCATCATGCAAGAGGGTCCGAATAAGTGTCCGAGTGTTCGAATCCTAATGCTCGAGAATGGCAAGTAACCTCCATAGTTACATATCTGCCATCATCCAAGAGTGTCCGAATAAGTGTCAGAGTGT
This sequence comes from Camellia sinensis, assembly GCF_055761805.1. NCBI lineage: Eukaryota > Viridiplantae > Streptophyta > Magnoliopsida > Ericales > Theaceae > Camellia > Camellia sinensis. The sequence continues at coordinate 9,287,413 of NW_028129474.1, read as the reverse complement.
TTAAACCCTAATGCATGAGAAATGGTAAGTAAACAACATAATTACATTTCTGCCATCATGCAAGAGGGTCCAAATAAGTGTCCGACTGTTTAAACCCTAATGAGTGAGAAATGGCAAATAAACACCATAATTACATATCTGCCATCATGCAAGAGGGTTTGAATAAGTGTCTGAGTTTTCGAATCCTAATGTTCGAGAAATGGCAAGTAAACACCATAATTGCATATCTGCCATCATGCAAGAGGGTCTGAATAAGTGTCCGAGTGTTTAAACCCTATTGCATGAGAAATGGCAAAAAAAACCATAATTACATATCTGCCACCATGCGAGAGCGTCTGAATAAGTGTCTGACTGTTCAAACCCTAATGCATGCGAAATGGCAAGTAAACACCATAATTACATGTCTGCTCTCATGCAGGAGGGTTCGAATCCTATTGCTCGAGAAATGGCAAGTAAACACTATAATTACATATTTGCCATCAATCAAGGGGGTCTGAATAAGTGACCGAGTGCTTAAACCCTAATGCATGAGAAATGGCAAGTAAACACCATAATTACGTATCTGCCATCATGCAAGAGGGTCCGAATAAGTATCCGAGTGTTCGAATCCAAATTCTCAAGAAATGGCAAGTTAACACCATAATTACATATCTGCCATCATGCAAGAGGGTCCGAATAAGTGTCCGGGTGTTTAAACCCTAATGCATGAGAAATGGCAAGTGAACAACATAATTACATATCTGCCATCACGCAAGAGGGTCCAAATAAGTGTCCGAGTGTTTAAACCCCAATGAATGAGAAATGGCAAATAAACACCATAATTACATATCTGCCATCATGCAAGAGGGTCTGAGTAAGTGTCTGAGTGTTCGAATCCTAATGCTCGAGAAATGGCAAGTAAACACCATAATTACATATCTGCCATCTTGCAAGAGGGTGCAAATAAGCGTCCGAGTGTTTAAATCCTAATGCACGAGAAATGGAAAATAAAAACCGTAATTATATATCTGCCATCATGCAAGAGCGTCTGAATAAGTGTGCGACTGTTTAAACCCTAATGCCTGAGAAATGGCAAGTAAACACCATAATCACATATCTGCCATCATGCAAGAGGTCTGAATAAGTGTCCGACTATTTAAAGCCGAATGCATGAGAAATGGCAACTAAATCCCATAATTACATATCTGCCATCATGCAAGACGGTTTGAATAAGTGTCCGACTATTTAAACACTAATGCATGAGAAATGGCAAGTAAACACCACAATTACATATCTGCCCTCACGCAAGAGGATCCGAATAAGTGTTTGAGTTTTTGAATCCTAATGCAAAAGAAATGGAAAGTCGACACTGTAATTACATATCTGCCATCATGCAAGATGGTCCGAAAAATTGTCCGAGTGTTCGAATCCAAGTGCTCGAGAAATGGCAGGTAAACACCATAATTACATGTCTGCCATCATGCAAGAGGGTCCGAATAAGTGTCTGAGTGTTTAATCCCTAATGCATGAGAAATGGCAAGTAAACAACATAATTCCATATCTGCCATCTTGCAAGAGGGTCCAAATAAGTGTCCGAGTGTCTAAACCCTAATGAATGAGAAATGGAAAATAAACACCATAATTACATATCTTCCATCATGCAAGAGGGTCTGAATAAGTGTCTGAGTGTTCGAATCCTAATGCTCGAGAAATGGCAAGTAAACACGATAATTACATATCTGCCATCATGCAAGAGGGTCCGAATAAGTGTTAGAGTGTTTAAACCCTAACGCATGAGAAATGGAAAATAAAAACCATAATTACATATCTGCCATCATGCAAAAGCGTCTGAATAAGTGTCCGACTGTTTAAACCCTAATACATGGGAAATGGCAAATAAACACCATAATCACATATCTTCCATCATGCAAGAGGTCTGAATAAGTGTCCGACAGTTTATACCCGAATGCAAGAGAAATGGCAACTAAACCCCATAATTACATATCTGCCATCATGCAAGATGGTCTGAATAAGTGTCCGACTATTTAAACCCTAATGCATGAGAACTGGCAAGTAAACACCATAATTACATATCTACCCTCACGCAAGAGGATCCGAATAAGTGTATGAGTTTTCGAATCCTAATGCAAAAGAAATGGAAAGTCGACACCGTAATTACATATCTGTCATCATGCAAGAGGGTCCGTAAAATTGTCCGAGTGTTCGAATCCTAGTGCTCGAGAAATGGCAGGTAAACACCATAATTACATGTTTGCCATCGTGCAAGAGGGTCCGAATAAGTGTCTGAGTGTTTAATCCGTCATGCATGAGAAATGGCAATTAAACACCATAATTACATATCTGCCATCATGCAAGAGGGTCCGAATAAGTGTCCGAGTGTTTAAATGCTAATGCATGTGAAATGGCGATTAAACACCATAATTACATATCTGCCATCATGCAAGAGGGTCTGAATAAGTGCCGACTGTTTAAAGCGTAATGTGTGAGAAATGGCAAGTAAACACCATAATTACATATCTGCTCTCAGACAAGAGGGTTTGAATAAGTGTCCGAGTGTTTAAACCCTAATGCATGAGAAATGGCAAGTAAACAACATAATTGCGTATCTGCCATCATGCAAGAGGGTCCGAATAAGTGTCCGAGTGTTCGAATCCTAATGCTCGAGAAATGGCAAGTAAACTCCATAATTACATATGTGCCATCATCCAAGAGTGTTCGAATAAGTGTTAGAGTGTTTAAACCCTAATGCATGAGAAATGGTAAGTAAACAACATAACTACATATTTGCCATCATGCAAGAGGGTCCAAATAAGTGTCCGAGTGTTTAAACCCTAATGAATGAGAAATGGCAAATAAACACCATAATTACATATCTGCCATCATGCAAGAGGGTCTGAATAAGTGTCTGAGTGTTCGAATCGTAATGCTCGAGAAATGGCTTGTAAACACCTAAACACGATAATTACATACCAGCCATCATGCAAGAGGGTCCGAATAAGTGTCCAAGTGTTTAAACCCTAATGCATGAGAAATAGCAAATAAAAACCATAATTACATATCTGCCATCATGCAAAAGCGTCTGAATAAGTGTCCGACTGTTTAAACCCTAATGCATGAGAAATGGTAAATAAACACCATAATCACATATCTGCCATCATGCAAGAGGTCTGAATGAGTGTCCGACTGTTTAAACCCGGATGCAAGAGAAATGGCAACTAAACCCCATAATTACATATCTGTCATCATGCAAGACGGTCTGAATAAGTGTCCGACTATTTAAACCCTAATGCACGAGAACTGGCAAGTAAACAGCATAATTACATATCTGCCCTCACGCAAGAGGATCCGAATGAGTGTGTGAGTTTTCGAATCCTAATGCAAAAGAAATGGAAAGTCGACACCGTAATTACATATCTGTCATCTTGCACGAGGGTCTGAATCCTAGTGCTCGAGAAATGGCTGGTAAACACCATAATTACATGTCTGCCATCATGCAAGAGGGTCTGAATAAGTGTCTGAGTGTTTAATCCCTAATACATGAGAAATGGCAAGTAAACACCATAATTGCATATCTGCCATCATGCAAGAGGGTCCGAATAAGTGTCCGAGTGTTTAAATGCTACTGCATGTGAAATGGCAATTAAACACCATAATTACATATCTGCCATCATGCAAGAGGGTCTGAATAAGTGTCCGACTGTTTAAACCGTAATGCATGACAAATGGCAAGTAAACACCATAATTACATATCTGCTCTCAGACAAGGGGGTCTGAATAAGTGTCCGAGTGTTTAAACCCTAATGCATTAGAAATGGCAAGTAAACACCATAATTACGTATCTGCCATCATGCAAGAGGGTCCGAATAAGTGTCCGAGTGTTCGAATCCTAAGGCTCGAGAAATGGCGAGTAAAATCCATAATTACATATCTGCCATCATCCAAGAGTGTCCGAATAAGTGTCAGAGTGTTTAAACCCTAATGCATGAGAAATGGTAAGTAAACAACATAATTACATATCTGCCATCATGCAAGAGGGTCCAAATAAGTGTCCGACTGTTTAAACCCTAATGAGTGAGAAATGGCATATAAACACCATAATTACATATCTGCCATCATGCAAGAGGGTTTGAATAAGTGTCTGAGTGTTCGAATCCTAATGCTCGAGAAATGGCAAGTAAACCCCGTAATTGCATATCTGCCATCATGCAAGAGGGTCCGAATAAGTGTCCGACTGTTTAAAGCCTATTGCATGAGAAATGGAAAAAAAAAAACCATAATTATATGTCTGCCATCATGCAAGAGCGTCTGAATATGTGTCCGACTGTTCAAACCCTAATGCATGAGAAATGGCAAGTAAACGCCATAATTACATGTCTGCTCTCACGCAAGGGGGTCCGAATAAGTGTCCGAGTGTTCGAATCCAAATGCTCGACAAATGGCAGGTAAACACTGTAATTGCATATCTGCCATCATTCAAGGGGTCTGAATAAGTGACCGAGTGCTTAAACCCTAATGCATGAGAAATGGCAAGTAAACACCATAATTACGTATCTGCCATCATGCAAGAGGGTCCGAATAAGTGTCCGAGTGTTCGAATCCAAATTCTCGGGAAATGGCAAGTTAACACCATAATTATATATCCGCCATCATGCAAGAGGGTCCGAATAAGTGTCCGAGTGTTTAAACCCTAATGCATGAGAAATGGTAAATAAAAACCATAATTACATATCAGCCATCATGCAAGAGCGTCTGAATAAGTGTCCGACTGTTTAAACCCTAATGCATGAGAAATGGCAAGTAAACACCATAATCGCATATCTGCCATCATGCAAGAGTTCTGAATAAGTGTCCGACTGTTTAAACCCGAATGCAAGAGAAATGGCAACTAAACCCCATAATTACATATCTGTCGTCATGCAAGACGGTCTGAATAAGTGTCCGACTGTTTAAACCCGAATGCAAGAGAAATGGCAACTAAACCCCATAATTACATATCTGCCGTCATGAAAGACGGTCTGAATAAGTGTCCGAGTGTTCGAATCCTAGTGCTCGAGAAATGGAAGGTAAACACCATAATTACATGTCTGCCATCATGCAAGAGGGTCCGAATAAGTGTCTAAGTGTTTAATCCCTAATGCATGAGAAATGGCAAGTAAACACCATAATTACATATCTGACATCATGCAAGACTGTCCGAATAGGTGTCCGAGTGTTTAAATGCTAATGCATGTGAAATGGCAATTAAACACCATAATTACATATCTGCCATCATGCAAGCGGGTCTGAATAATTGTCCGACTGTTTAAACCGTAGTGCATGAGAAATGGCAAGTAAACACCATAATTACATATCTGCGCTCAGACAAGCGGGTTTGAATCAGTGTCCGAGTGTTCGAATCCTAATGCTCGAGAAATGGCAAGTAAACCCCATAATTACATATCTGCCATCATCCGAGAGTGTCCGAATAAGTGTCAGAGTGTTTAAACCCTAATGCATCAGAAATAGTAGGTATACAACACAATTACATATCTGCCACCATGCAAGAGGGTCCAAATAAGTGTCCGACTGTTTAAAACCTAATGAGTGAGAAATGGCAAATAAACACCATAATTGCATATCTGCCATCATGCAAGAGGGTCTGAATAAGTGTCTGAGAGTTCGAATCCTAATGCTCGAGAAATGGCAAGTAAACACCATAATTGCATATCTACCATCATGCAAGAGGGTCCGAATAAGTGTCCGACTGTTTAAACCCTATTGCATGAGAAATGGCAAAAAAAAAAACCATAATTACATATCTGCCATCATGCAAGAGCGTCTGAATAAGTGTCCGACTGTTCAAACCCTAATGCATGAGAAATGGCAAGTAAACACCATAATTACATGTCTGGTCTCACGCAAGAGGGTCCGACTAAGTGTCCGAGTGTTCGAATCCAAATGCTCGAGAAATGGCAGGCAAACACTGTAATTACATATCTGCCATCATTCAAGGGGGTCTGAATAAGTGACCGAGTGCTTAAACCCTAATGCATGAGAAATGGCAAGTAAACACCATAATTACGTATCTGCCATCATGCAAGAGGGTCCGAATAAGTGTCCGAGTGTTCGAATCCAAATTCTCGAGAAATGGCAAGTTAACACCATAATTACATATCTGCCATCATGCAAGAGGGTCTGAATAAGTGTCCGAGTGTTTAAACCCTAATGCATGAGAAATGGAAAATGAAAACCATAATTACATATCTGCCATCATGCAAGAGCGTCTAAATAAGTGTCCGACTGTTTAAACCCTAATGCATGAGAAATGGCAAGTAAACACCATAATCACATATCTGCCATCATGCATGCGGTCTGAATAAGTTTTCGACTGTTTAAACCCGAATGCAAGAGAAATGGCAACTAAACCCCATAATTACATATCTGCCATCATGCAAGACGGTCTGAATAAGTGTCTGACTCTTTAAACCCTAATGCATGAGAAATGGCAAGTAAACACCATAATTACATATCTGCCCTCACGCAAGAGGATCCGAATAAGTGTATGAGTTTTCGAATCCTAATGCAAAAGAAATGGAAAGTCGACACCGTAATTACATATCTGCCATCATGCAAGAGGGTCCGAAAAATTGTCCGAGTGTTCGAATCCTAGTGCTCGAGAAATGGCAGGAAAACACCATAATTACATGTCTGCCATCATGCAAGAGGGTCCGAATAAGTGTCTGAGTGTTTAATCCGTAATGCCTGAGAAATGGCAAGTAAACACCATAATTACATATCTGCCATCAAGCAAGAGGGTCCGAATAAATGTCCGAGTGTTTAAATCTAACGCATGTGAAATGGCAATTAAACACCATAATTACATATCTGCCATCATGCAAGAGGGTCTGAATAATTGTCCGACTGTTTAAACCTTAGTGCATGAGAAATGGCAGGTAAACACCATAATTACATATCTGTGCTCAGACAAGAGGGTCTGAATAAGTGTCCGAGTGTTCGAATCCTAACGCTCGAGAAATGGCAAGTAAACCCCATAATTACATATCTGCCATCATTCAAGAGTGTCCGAATAAGTGTCAGAGTGTTTAAAACCTAATGCATGAGAAATGGTAGGTATACAGCACAATTACATATCTGCCATCATGCAAGAGGGTCCAAATAAGTGTCCGACTGTTTAAACCCAAATGAGTGAGAAATGGCACATAACCACCATAATTACATATCTGCCATCATGCAAGAGGGTCTGAATAAGTGTCTGAGAGTTCGAGTCCTAATGCTCGAGAAATGGCAAGTAAACACCATAATTGCATATCTGCCATCATGCAACAGGGTCCGAATAAGTGTCCGACTATTTAAACCCTATTCATGAGAAATGGAAAAAAAAACCATAATTACATATCTGCCATCATGCAAGAGTGTCTGAATAAGTGTCCGACTGTTCAAACCCTAATGCATGGGAAATGGCAAGTAAACACCATAATTACATGTCTGCTCTCACGCAAGAGGGTCCGAATAAGTGTCCGAGTGTTCGAATCCTAATGCTCGAGAAATGGCAGGCAAACACTGTAATTACATATCTGCCATCATTCAAGGGGGTCTGAATAAGTGACCGAGTGCTTAAACCCTAATGCTTGAGAATTGGAAAGTAAACACCATAATTACGTATCTGTCATCGTGCAAGAGGGTCCGAATAAGTGTTAGAGTGTTCGAATCGAAATTCTCGAGAAATGGCAAGTTAACATCATAATTACATATCTGCCATCATGCAAGAGGGTCCGAATAAGTGTCCGAGTGTTTAAACACTAATGCATGAGAAATGGCAAATAAAAACCATAATTACATATCAGCCATCATGCAAGAGCGTCTGAATAAGTGTCCGACTGTTTAAACCCTAATGCATGAGAAATGGCAAGTAAACACCATAATCGCATATCTGCCATCATGCAAGACGTCTGAATAAGTGTCCGACTGTTTAAACCCAAATGGAAGAGAAATGGCAACTAAACCCCATAATTACATATCTGTCGTCATGCAAGACGGTCTGAATAAGTGTCCGACTGTTTAAACCCGAATGCAAGAGAAATGGCATCTAAACCCCATAATTACATATCTGCCGTCATGCAAGACGGTCTGAATAAGTGTCCGAGTGTTCGAATCCTAGTGCTCGAGAAATGGCAGGTAAACACCATAATTACATGTCTGCCATCATGCAAGAGGGTCCGAATAAGTGTCTAAGTGTTTAATCCCTAATGCTTGAGAAATGGCAAGTAAACACCATAATTACATATCTGACATCATGCAAGACTGTCCGAATAAGTGTCCGAGTGTTTAAATGCCAATGCATGTGAAATGGCAATTAAACACCATAATTACATATCTGCCATCATGCAAGAGGGTCTGAATAATTGTCCGACTGTTTAAACCGTAGTGCATGAGAAATGGCAAGTAAACACCATAATTACATATCGGCACTCAGACAAGAGGGTCTGAATAAGTGTCCGAGTGTTCGAATCCTAATGCTCGAGAAATGGCAAGTAAACCCACAATTACATATCTGCCATCATCCAAGGGTGTCCGAATAAGTGTCAGAGTGTTTAAACCCTAATGCATGAGAAATGGTAGGTATACAACACAATTACATATCTGCCATCATGCTAGAGGGTCCAAATAGGTGTCCGATTGTTTAAACCCTAATGAGTGAGAAATGGCAAATAAACACCATAATTACATATCTGCCATCATGCAAGAGGGTCTGAATAAGTGTCTGAGAGTTCGAATCCTAACGCTTGAGAAATGGCAAGTAAACACCGCAATTGCATATCTGCCATCATGCAAGAGGGCCGGAATAAGTGTCTGACTGTTTAAACCCTATTGCATCAGAAATGGCAAAAAAAAACCATAATTACATATCTGCCATCATGCAAGAGCGTCTGAATAAGTGTCCGACTGTTCAAACCCTAATGCATGAAAAATGGCAAGTAAACACCATAATTACATGTCTGCTCTCACGCAAGAGGGTCCGAATAAGTGTCCGAGTGTTCGAATCCTAATGCTCGAGAAATGGCAGGCAAACACTGTAATTACATATCTGCCATCATTCAAGGGGGTCTGAATAAGTGACCGAGTGCTTAAACCCTAATGCATGAGAATTGGAAAGTAAACACCATAATTACGTATCTGTCACCATGCAAGAGGGTCCGAATAAGTGTCCGAGTGTTCGAATCCAAATTCTCGAGAAATGGCAAGTTAACACCATAATTTCATATCTGCCATCATGCAAGAGGGTCCGAATAAGTGTCTGAGTGTTTAAACCCTAATGCATGAGAAATGGAAAATAAAAACCATAATTACATATCTGCCATCATCCAAGAGCGTCTGAATAAGTGTCCGACTGTTTAAACCCTAATGCATGAGAAATGGCAAGTAAACACCATAATCGCATATCTGCCATCATGCAAGAGGTCTGAATAAGTGTCCGACTGTTTAAACCCGAATGGAAGAGAAATGGCAACTAAAACCCATAATTACATATCTGCCATCATGCAAGACGGTCTGAATAAGTGTCCGACTATTTAAACCCTAATGCATGAGAAATGGCAAGTAAACACCATAATTACATATCTGCCCTCACGCAAGAGGATTCGAATAAGTGTATGTGTTTTCGAATCCTAATGCAAAAGAAATGGAAAGTCGACACCGTAATTACATATCTGCCATCACGCAAGGGGGTCCGAAAAATTGTCCGAGTGTTCGAATCCTAGTGCTCGAGAAATGGCAGGTAAACACCATAATTACATGTCTGCCATCATGCAAGAGGGTCCGAATAAGTGTCCGACTGTTTAAACCGTAGTGCATGAGAAATGGCAAGTATACACCATAATTACATATCTGCTCTCAGACAAGAGGGTCTAAATAAGTGTCCGAGTGTTCGAATCCTAATGCTCGAGAAATGGCAAGTAAATCCCATAATCACATATCTGCCATCATCCAAGAGTGTCCGAATAAGTGTCTGAGTGTTTAAACCCTAATGCATGAGAAATGGTAGGGAAACAACACAATTACATATCTGCCATCATGCAAGAGTGTCCAAATAAGTGTCCGACTGTTTAAACCCTAATGAGTGAGAAATGGCAAATAAACACCATAATTACATATCTGCCATCATGCAAGAGGGTCTGAATAAGTGTCTGAGAGTTCGAATCCTAATGCTCGAGAAATGGCAAGTAAACACCATAATTGCATATCTACCATCATGCAAGAGGGTCCGAATAAGTGTCCGACTGTTTAAACCCTATTGCATGAGAAATGGCAAAAAAAAAAAACCATAATTACATATCTGCCATCATGCAAGAGCGTCTGAATAAGTGTCCGACTGTTTAAACCCTAATGCATGAGAAATGGCAAGTAAACACCGTAATTACATGTCTGCTCTCACGCAAGAGGGTCCGAATAAGTGTCCAAGTGTTCGAATCCTAATGCTCGAGAAATGGCAGGTAAACACTGTAATTACATATCTGCCATCATTCAAGGGGGTCTGAATAAGTGACCGAGTGCTTAAACCCTAATGCATGAGAAATGGCAAGTAAACACCATAATAACATATCTGCCATCATGCAAGAGGGTCCGAATAAGTTTCCGAGTGTTTAAACCCTAATGCATGAGAAATGGCAAATAAAAACCATAATTACATATCTGCCATCATGCAAGAGCGTCTGAATAAGTGTCCGACTGTTTAAACCCTTATGCATGAGAAATGGCAAGTACACACCATAATCACATATCTGCCATCATGCAAGAGGTCTGAATAAGTGTCCGACTGTTTGAACCCTATTGCAAGAGAAATGGCAACTAAACCCCATAATTACATATCTGCCGTCATGGAAGACGGTCTGAATAAGTGTCCGACTATTTAAACCATAATGCATGAGAAAAGGCAAGTAAACACCATAATTACGTATCTGCCCTCACGCAAGAGGATCCGAATAAGTGTATGAGTTTCCGAATCCTAATGCAAAAGAAATGGAAAGTCGACACCGTAATTACATATCTGCCATCATGCAAGAGGGTCCAAAAAATTGTCCGAGTGTTCGAATCCTAGTGCTCAAGAAATGGCAGGTAAACACCATAATTACATGTCTGCCATCATGCAAGAGGGTCCGAATAAGTGTCTGAGTGTTTAATCCCTAATGCATGAGAAATAGCAAGTAAACACCATAATTACATATCTGCCATCATGCAAGAGGGTCCGAATAAGTGTCCAAGCGTTTAAATGCTAATGCATGTGAAATGGCAATTAAACACCATAATTACAGATCGGCCATCATGCAAGAGGGTCTGAATAATTGTCCGACTGTTTAAACCGTAGTGCATGAGAAATGGCAAGTAAACACCATAATTACATATCTGCGCTCAGACAAGAGGGTCTGAATAAGTGTCCGAGTGTTCGAATCCTAATGCTCGAGAAATGGCAAGTAGACCCCATAATTACATATCTGCCATCATCCAAGAGTGTCCGAATTAGTGTCAGAGTGTTTAAACCCTAATGCATGAGAAATGGTAGGTATACAACACAATTACATATCTGCTATCATGCAAGAAGGTCCAAATAAGTGTCCGACTATTTAAACCTTAATGAGTGAGAAATGGCAAATAAACACCATAATTACATATCTGCCATCATGCAAGAGGGTCTGAATAAGTGTCTGAGAGTTCGAATCCTAATGCTCGAGAAATGGCAAGTAAACACCATAATTGCATATCTGCCATCATGCAAGAGGGTCCGAATAAGTGTCCGAGTGTTTAAACCCTAATGCATGAGAAATGGCAAATAAAAACCATAATTACATATCTACCATCATGCAAGACGGTCTGAATAAGTGTCCGACAATTTAAACCCTAATGCATGAGAAATGGTAAGTAAACACCATAATTACATATTTGCCATCATGCAAGAGGGTCTGAATAAGTGTCCAAGTGTTTAAATGCTAATGCATGTGAAATGGCAATTAAGCACCATAATTACATATCTGTCATCATGCAAGAGGGTCTGAATAAGTGTCCGACTGTTTAAACCGTAGTGCATGAGAAATGGCAAGTAAACACCATAATTACATATCTGCTCTCAGACAAGAGGGTCTGAATAAGTGTCCGAGTGTTCGAATCCTAATGCTCGAGAAATGGCAAGTAAATCCCATAATCACATATCTGCCATCATCCAAGAGTGTCCGAATAAGTGTCTGAGTGTTTAAACCCTAATGCATGAGAAATGGTAGGGAAACAACACAATTACATATCTGCCATCATGCAAGAGTGTCCAAATAAGTGTCCGACTGTTTAAACCCTAATGAGTGAGAAATGGCAAATAAACACCATAATTACATATCTGCCATCATGCAAGAGGGTCTGAATAAGTGTCTGAGAGTTCGAATCCTAATGCTCGAGAAATGGCAAGTAAACACCATAATTGCATATCTGCCATCATGCAAGAGGGTCCGAATAAGTGTCCGACTGTTTAAACCCTATTGCATGAGAAATGGCAAAAAAAAAACCATAATTACATATCTGCCATCATGCAAGAGCGTCTGAATAAGTGTCCGACTGTTTAAACCCTAATGCATGAGAAATGGCAAGTAAACACCGTAATTACATGTCTGCTCTCACGCAAGGGGGTTCGAATAAGTGTCCAAGTGTTCGAATCCTAATGCTCGAGAAATGGCAGGTAAACACTGTAATTACATATCTGCCATCATTCAAGTGGGTCTGAATAAGTGACCGAGTGCTTAAACCCTAATGCATGAGAAATGGCAAGTAAACACCATAATTACGTATCTGCCATCATGCAAGAGTGTCCGAATAAGTGTCCGAGTGTTCGACTCCAAATTCTCGAGAAATGGCAAGTTAACACCATAATAACATATCTGCCATCATGCAAGAGGGTCCGAATAAGTGTCCGAGTGTTTAAACCCTAATGCATGAGAAATGGCAAATAAAAACCATAATTACATATCTGCCATCATGCAAGAGCGTCTGAATAAGTGTCCGACTGTTTAAACCCTTATGCATGAGAAATGGCAAGTACACACCATAATCACATATCTGCCATCATGCATGAGGTCTGAATAAGTGTCCGACTGTTTGAACCCTATTGCAAGAGAAATGGCAACTAAACCCCATAATTACATATCTGCCGTCATGGAAGACGGTCTGAATAAGTGTCCGACTATTTAAACCATAATGCATGAGAAATGGCAAGTAAACACCATAATTACGTATCTGCCCTCACGCAAGAGGATCCGAATAAGTGTATGAGTTTCCGAATCCTAATGCAAAAGAAATGGAAAGTCGACACCGTAATTACATATCTGCCATCATGCATGAGGGTCCAAAAAATTGTCCGAGTGTTCGAATCCTAGTGCTCAAGAAATGGCAGGTAAACACCATAATTACATGTCTGCCATCATGCAAGAGGGTCCGAATAAGTGTCTGAGTGTTTAATCCCTAATGCGTGAGAAATAGCAAGTAAACACCATAATTACATATCTGCCATCATGCAAGAGGGTCCGAATAAGTGTCCAAGCGTTTAAATGCTAATGCATGTGAAATGGCAATTAAACACCATAATTACAGATCGGCCATCATGCAAGAGGGTCTGAATAAGTGTCCGACTGTTTAAACCGTAGTGCATGAGAAATGGCAAGTAAACACCATAATTACATATCTGCTCTCCGACAAGAGGGTCTGAATAAGTGTCCGAGTGTTCGAATCCTAATGCTCGAGAAATGGCAAGTAAATCCCATAATCACATATCTGCCATCATCCAAGAGTGTCCGAATAAGTGTCTGAGTGTTTAAACCCTAATGCATGAGAAATGGTAGGGAAACAACACAATTACATATCTGCCATCATGCAAGAGTGTCCAAATAAGTGTCCGACTGTTTAAACCCTAATGAGTGAGAAATGGCAAATAAACACCATAATTACATATCTGCCATCATGCAAGAGGGTCTGAATAAGTGTCTGAGAGTTCGAATCCTAATGCTCGAGAAATGGCAAGTAAACACCATAATTGCATATCTGCCATCATGCAAGAGGGTCCGAATAAGTGTCCGACTGTTTAAACCCTATTGCATGAGAAATGGCAAAAAAAAAACCATAATTACATATCTGCCATCATGCAAGAGCGTCTGAATAAGTGTCCGACTGTTTAAACCCTAATGCATGAGAAATGGCAAGTAAACACCGTAATTACATGTCTGCTCTCACGCAAGGGGGTCCGAATAAGTGTCCAAGTGTTCGAATCCTAATGCTCGAGAAATGGCAGGTAAACACTGTAATTACATATCTGCCATCATTCAAGTGGGTCTGAATAAGTGACCGAGTGCTTAAACCCTAATGCATGAGAAATGGCAAGTAAACACCATAATTACGCATCTGCCATCATGCAAGAGTGTCCGAATAAGTGTCCGAGTGTTCGACTCCAAATTCTCGAGAAATGGCAAGTTAACACCATAATAACATATCTGCCATCATGCAAGAGGGTCCGAATAAGTGTCCGAGTGTTTAAACCCTAATGCATGAGAAATGGCAAATAAAAACCATAATTACATATCTGCCATCATGCAAGAGCGTCTGAATAAGTGTCCGACTGTTTAAACCCTTATGCATGAGAAATGGCAAGTACACACCATAATCACATATCTGCCATCATGCATGAGGTCTGAATAAGTGTCCGACTGTTTGAACCCTATTGCAAGAGAAATGGCAACTAAACCCCATAATTACATATCTACCGTCATGGAAGACGGTCTGAATAAGTGTCCGACTATTTAAACCATAATGCATGAGAAATGGCAAGTAAACACCATAATTACGTATCTGCCCTCACGCAAGAGGATCCGAATAAGTGTATGAGTTTCCGAATCCTAATGCAAAAGAAATGGAAAGTCGACACCGTAATTACATATCTGCCATCATGCAAGAGGGTCCAAAAAATTGTCCGAGTGTTCGAATCCTAGTGCTCAAGAAATGGCAGGTAAACACCATAATTACATGTCTGCCATCATGCAAGAGGGTCCGAATAAGTGTCTGAGTGTTTAATCCCTAATGCGTGAGAAATAGCAAGTAAACACCATAATTACATATCTGCCATCATGCAAGAGGGTCCGAATAAGTGTCCAAGCGTTTAAATGCTAATGCATGTGAAATGGCAATTAAACACCATAATTACAGATCGGCCATCATGCAAGAGGGTCTGAATAATTGTCCGACTGTTTAAACCGTAGTGCATGAGAAATGGCAAGTAAACACCATAATTACATATCTGCGCTCAAACAAGAGGGTCTGAATAAGTGTCCGAGTGTTCGAATCCTAATGCTCGAGAAATGGCAAGTAGACCCCATAATTACATATCTGCCATCATCCAAGAGTGTCTGAATTAGTGTCAGAGTGTTTAAACCCTAATGCATGAGAAATGGTAGGTATACAACACAATTACATATCTGCCATCATGCAAGAGGGTCCAAATAAGTGTCCGACTATTTAAACCTTAATGAGTGAGAAATGGCAAATAAACACCATAATTACATATCTGCCGTCATGCAAGAGGGTCTGAATAAGTGTCTGAGAGTTCGAATCCTAATGCTCGAGAAATGGCAAGTAAACACCATAATTGCATATCTGCCATCATGCAAGAGGGTCCGAATAAGTGTCTGAGTGTTTAAACCCTAATGCATGAGAAATGGCAAATAAAAACCATAATTACATATCTACCATCATGCAAGACGGTCTGAATAAGTGTCCGACTATTTAAACCCCAATGCATGAGAAATGGTAAGTAAACACCATAATTACATATCTGCCATCATGCAAGAGGGTCTGAATAAGTGTCCAAGTGTTTAAATGCTAATGCATGTGAAATGGCAATTAAGCACCATAATTACATATCTGTCATCATGCAAGAGGGTCTGAATAAGTGTCCGACAGTTTAAACCGTAGTGCAAGAGAAATGGCAAGTAAACACCATAATTACATATCTGCTCTCAGACAAAAGGGTCTGAATAAGTGTCCGAGTGTTCGAATCCTAATGCTCGAGAAATGGCAAGTAAACCCCATAATTACATATCTGCCATCATCCAAGAGTGTCCGAATAAGTGTCTGAGTGTATAAACCCTAATGCATGAGAAATGGTAGGTAAACAACACAATTACATATCTGCTATCATGCAAGTGGGTCCAAATAAGTGTCCGACTGTTTAAACCTTAATGACTGAGAAATGGCAAACAAACACCACAAGTACATATCTGCCATCATGCAAGAGGGTCTGAATAAGTGTCTGAGTGTTCGAATCCGAATGCTCGAGAAATGGCAAGTAAACACCATAATTGCATATCTGCCATCATGCAAGAGGGTCCGAATAAGTGTCCGACTGTTTAAACCCTATTGCATCAGAAATGGCAAAAAAAACCCATAATTACATATCTGCCATCGTGCAAGAGCGTCTGAATAAGTGTCCGACTGTTCAAACCCTAATGCATGAGAAATGGCAAGTAAACACCGTAATTGCATGTCTGCTCTCACGCAAGAGGGTCCGAATAAGTGTCCTAGTGTTCGAATCCTAATGCTCGAGAAATGGCAGGTAAACACTGTAATTACATATCTGCCATCATTCAAGGGGGTCTGAATAAGTGACCGAGTGCTTAAACCCTAATGGATGAGAAATGGCAAGTAAACACCATAATTACGTATCTGCCATCATGCAAGAGGGTCCGAACAAGTGTCCGAGTGTTCGAATCCAAATTCTCGAGAAATGGCAAGTTAACACCATAATTACATATCTGCCATCATGCAAGAGGGTCCGAATAAGTGTCCGAGTGTTTAAACCCTAATGCATGAGAAATGGAAAATAAAAACCATAATTACACATCTGCCATCATGCAAGAGCGTCTGAATAAGTGTCCGACTGTTTAAACCATAATGCATGAGAAATGGCAAGTAAACACCATAATTACATCTCTGCCCTCACGCAAGAAGATCCGAATAAGTGTATGAGTTTCCGAATCCTAATGCAAAAGAAATGGAAAGTCGACACCGTAATTACATATCTGCCATCATGCAAGAGGGTCCGAAAAATTGTCCGAGTGTTCGAATCCTAGTGCTCGAGAAATGGAAGGTAAACACCATAATTACATGTCTGCCATCATGCAAGAGGGTCCGAATAAGTGTCTGAGTGTTTAATCCCTAATGCATGAAAAATGGCAAGTAAACACCATAATTACATATCTGCCATCATGCAAGAGGGTCCGAATAAGTGTCCAAGTGTTTAACTGCTAATGCATGTGAAATGGCAATTAAACACCATAATTATATATCTGCCATCATGCAAGAGGGTCTGAATAATTGTCTGACTGTTTAAACCGTAGTGCATGAGAAATGGCAAGTAAACAACATAATTACATATCTGCCCTCAGACAAGAGGGTCTGAATAAGTGTCCGAGTGTTCGAATCCTAATGCTCGAGAAATGGGAAGTAGACCCCATAATTACATATCTGCCATCATCCAAGAGTGTCCGAATAAGTGTCAGAGTGTTTAAACCCTAATGCATGAGAAATGGTAGGTATACAACACAATTACATATCTGTCATCATGCAAGAGGGTCCAAATAAGTGTCCGACTGTTTAAACCTTAATGAGTGAGAAATGGCAAATAAACACGATAATTACATATCTTCCATCATGCAGGAGGGTCTGAATAAGTGTCTGAGAGTTCGAATCCTAATGCTCGAGAAATGGCAAGTAAACACCATAATTGCATATCTGCCATCATGCAAGAGGGTCCGAATCAGTGTCCAACTGTTTAAACCCTATTGCATGAGAAATGGCAAAAAAAAACCATAATTACATATCTGGCATTACGCAAGAGCGTCTGAATAAGTGTCCGACTGTTCAAACCCTAATGCATGAGAAATGGCAAGTAAACACCATAATTACATGTCTGCTCTCACGCAAGAGGGTCCGAATAAGTGTCCGAGTGTTCGAATCCTTATGCTCGAGAAATGGCAGGTAAACACTGTAATTACATATCTGCCATCATTCAAGGGGGTTTGAATAAGTGACCGAGTGCTTAAACCCTAATGCATGAGAAAGGGCAAGTAAACACCATAATTACGTATCTGCCATCATGCAAGAGGGTCCGAATAAGTGTCCGAGTGTTCGAATCCAAATTCTCGAGAAATGGCAAGTTAACACCATAATTACATATCTGCCATCGTGCAAGAGGGTCCGAATAAGTGTCCGAGTGTTTAAACCCTAATGCATGAGAAATGGCAAATAAAAACCATAATTACATATCTGCCATCATGCAAGAGCGTCTGAATAAGTGTTCGACTGTTTAAACCCCTATGCATGAGAAATGGCAAGTAATCACCATAATCACTTATCTGCCATCATGCAAGAGGTCTGAATAAGTGTCCGACTGTTTAATCCCGAATGCAAGAGAAATGGCAACTAAACCCCTTAATTACATATCTGCCGTCATGCAAGACGGTCTGAATAAGTGTCCGACTATTTAAACCATAATGCATGAGAAATGGCAAGTAAACACCATAATTACGTATCTGCCCTCACGCAAGAGGATCCGAATAAGTGTATGAGTTTTCGAATCCTAATGCAAAAGAAATGAAAAGTCGACACCGTAATTACATATCTGCCATCATGCAAGAGGGTCCGAAAAATTGTCCGAGTGTTCGAATCCTAGTGCTCGAGAAATGGCATGTAAACACCGTAATTACATGTCTGCCATCATGCAAGAGGGTCCGAATAAGTGTCTGAGTGTTTAATCCCTAATGCATGAGAAATGGCAAGTAAACACCATAATTACATATCTGCCATCATGCAAGAGCGTCCAAATAAGTGTCCGACTGTTTAAATGCTAATGCATGTGAAATGGCAATTAAACACCATAATTGCATATCTGCCATCATGCAAGAGGGTCCGAATAAGTGACCGACTGTTTAAACCCTATTGCATAAGAAATGGCAAAAAAAACCATAATTACATATCTTCCGTCATGCAAGAGCGTCTGAATAAGTGTCCGACTGTTTAAACCCTAATGCATGAGAAATGGCAAGTAAACACCATAATTACATGTCTGCTTTCACGCAAGAGGGTCCGAATAAGTGTCCGAGTGTTCGAATCATAATGCTCGAAAAATGGCATGTAAACACTGTAATTACATATCTGCCATCATTCAAGGGGGTCTGAATAAGTGACCGAGTGCTTAAACCCTAATGCATGGGAAATGGCAAGTAAACACCATAATTACGTATCTGCCATCATGCAAGAGGGTCTGAATAAGTGTCCGAGTGTTCGAATCCAAATTCTAGAGAAATGACAAGTTAACACCATAATTACATATCTGCCATCATGCAAGAGGGTCCGAATAAGTGTCCGAGTGTTTAAACCCTAATGCGTTAGAAATGGCAAATAAAAACCACAATTACATATCTGCCATCATGCAAGAGTGTCTGAATAAGTGTCCGACTGTTTAAACCCTTATGCATGAGAAATGGCAAGTAAACACTATAATCACATATCTGCCATCATGCAAGAGGTCTGAATAAGTGTCCGACTGTTTAAACCCGAATGCAAGAGAAATGGCAACTAAACCCCATAATTACATATCTGCCGTCATGGAAGACGGTCTGAGTAAGTGTCCGACTATTTAAACCATAATGCATGAGAAATGGCAAGTAAACACCATAATTACATATCTGCCCTCACGCACGAGGATCCGAATAAGTGTATGAGTTTCCGAATCCTAATAAAAAAGAAATGGAAAGTCGACACCGTAATTACATATCTGCCATCATGCAAGTGGGTCCGAAAAATTGTCCGAGTGTTCGAATCCTAGTGCTTGAGAAATGGCAGTTAAACACCATAATTACATGTCTGCCATCATGCAAGAGGGTCCGAATAAGTGTCTGAGTGTTTAATCCCTAATGCATGAGAAATGGCCAGTAAACACCATAATTACATATCTGCCATCATGCAAGAGGATCCGAATAAGTGTCCGAGTGTTTAAATGCTAATGCATGTGAAATGGCAATTAAACACCACAATTACATATTTGCCATCATGCTAGAGGGTCTGAATAAGTGCCCGACTGTTTAAACCGTAGTGCATAAGAAATGGCAAGTAAACACCATAATTACATATCTGCTCTCAGACAAGAGGGTCAGAATAAGTGTCCGAGTGTTCGAATCCTAATGCTCGAGAAATGGCAAGTAAACCCCATAATTACATATCTGCCATCATCCAAGAGTGTCCGAATAAGTGTCAGAGTGTTTAAACCCTAATGCATGAGAAATGGTTGGTAAACAACACAATTACATATCTGACATCATGCAAGAGGGTCCAAATAAGTGTCCGACTGTTTAAACCCTAATGAGTGAGTAATGGCAAATAAACACCATAATTACATATTCGCCATCATGCAAGAGGGTCTGAATAAGTGTCTGAGTGTTCGAATCCTAATGCCCGAGAAATGGAAAGTAAACACCATAATTGCATATCTGCCATCATGCAAGAGGGTCCGAATAAGTGTTCGACTGTTTAAAACCTATTGCATGAGAAATGGCAAAAAAAAACCATAATTACATATCTGCCATCATGCAAGAGCGTCTGAATAAGTTTCCGACTGTTTAAACCCTAATGCATGAGAAATGGAAAGTAAACACCATAATTACATGTCTGCTCTCACGCAAGAGGGTCCGAATAAGTGTCCGAGTGTTCGAATCCTAATGCTCGAGAAATGGCAGGTAAACACTGTAATTACATATCTGCCATCATTCAAGGAGGTCTGAATAAGTGACCGAGTGCTTAAACCCTAATGCATGAGAAATGGCAAGTAAACACCATAATTACGTATCCGCCATCATGCAAGAGGGTCCGAAGAAGTGTCCGAGTGTTCGAATCCAAATTCTCGAGAAATGGCAAGTTGACTCCATAATTACATATCTGCCATCATACAAGAGGGTCCGAATAAGTGTCCGAGTGTTTAAACCCTAATGCGTGAGAAATGGCAAATAAAAACCATAATTACATATCTGCCATCATGCAAGAGCGTCTGAATAAGTGTCCGACTGTTTAAACCCTTATGCATGAGAAATGGCAAGTAAACACCATAATCACATATCTGCCACCATGCAAGAGGTCTAAATAAGTGTCCGACTGTTTAAACCCGAATGCAAGAGAAATGGCAACTAAACCACATAATTACATATCTGCCGTCATGCAAGACGGTCTGAATAAGTGTCCGACTATTTAAACCATAATGCATGAGAAATGGCAAGTAAACACCATAGTTACATTTCTGCCCTCACGCAAGAGGATCCGAATAAGTGTATGAGTTTCCGAATCCTAATGCAAAAGAAATGGAAAGTCGACACCGTAATTACATATCTGCCATCATGCAAGAGGGTCCGAAAAATTGTCCGAGTGTTCGAATCCTAGTGCTCGAGAAATGGCAGGTAAACGCCATAATTACATGTCTGCCATCATGCAAGAGGGTCCGAATAAGTGTCTAAGTGTTTAATCCCTAATGCATGAGAAATGGCCAGTAAACACCATAATTACATATCTGCCATCATGCAAGAGGGTCCGAATAAGTGTCCGAGTGTTTAAATGCTAATGCATGTGAAATGGCAATTAAACACCATAATTACATATCTGCAATCATGCAAGAGGGTCTGAATAAGTGTCCGACTGTTTAAACCGTAGTGCATGAGAAATGTCAAGTAAACACCATAATTACAGATCTGCTCTCAGACAAGAGGGTCTGAATAAGTGTCCGAGTGTTCGAATCCTAATGCTCGAGAAATGGCAAGTAAACCCCATAATTACATATCTGCCATCATCCAAGAGTGTCCGAATAAGTGCCAGAGTGTTTAAACCCTAATGCATGAGAAATTGTTGGTAAACAACACAATTACATATCTGCCATCATGCAAGAGGGTCCAAATAAGTGTCCGACTGTTTAAACCCTAATGAGTGAGTAATGGCAAATAAACACCATAATTACATATCTGCCATCATGCAAGAGGGTCTGAATAAGTGTTTGAGTGTTCGAATCCTAATGCTCGGGAAATGGCAAGTAAACACCATAATTGCATATCTGCCATCATGCAAGAAGGTCCGAATAAGTGCCCGACTGTTTACACCCTATTGCATGAGAAATGGCAAAAAAAAAACCATAATTACATATCTGCCATCATGCAAGAGCGTCTGAATAAGTGTCCGACTGTTTAAACCCTAATGGATGAGAAATGGCAAGTAAACACCATAGTTACGTGTCTGCTCTCACGCAAGGGGGTCCGAATAAGTGTCCGAGTGTTCGAATCCTAATGCTCGAGAAATGGCAGGTAAACACTGTAATTACATATCTGCCATCATTCAAGGAGGTCTGAATAAGTGACCGAGTGCTTAAACCCTAATGCATGAGAAATGGCAAGTAAACACCATAATTACGTATCCGCCATCATGCAAGAGGGTCCGAAGAAGTGTCCGAGTGTTCGAATCCAAATTCTCGAGAAATGGCAAGTTGACTCCATAATTACATATCTGCCATCATACAAGAGGGTCCGAATAAGTGTCCGAGTGTTTAAACCCTAATGCGTGAGAAATGGCAAATAAAAACCATAATTACATATCTGCCATCATGCAAGAGCGTCTGAATAAGTGTCCGACTGTTTAAACCCTTATGCATGAGAAATGGCAAGTAAACACCATAATCACATATCTGCCACCATGCAAGAGGTCTAAATAAGTGTCCGACTGTTTAAACCCGAATGCAAGAGAAATGGCAACTAAACCCCTCAATTACATATCTGTCATCATGCAAGACGGTTGAATAAGTGTCCCACTATTTAAACCATAATGCATGAGAAATGGCAAGTAAACACCATAATTACATATCTGCCCTCACGCAAGAGGATCCGAATAAGTGTATGAGTTTCCGAATCCTAATGCAAAAGAAATGGAAAGTCGACACCGTAATTACATATCTGCCATCATGCAAGAGGGTCCGAAAAATTGTCTGAGTGTTCGAATCCTAGTGCTCGAGAAATGGCATGTAAACACCATAATTACATGTTTGCCATCATGCAAAACGGTCCGAATAAGTGTCTGAGTGTTTAATCCCTAATGCATGAGAAATGGCAAGTAAACACCATAATTACATATCTGCCATCATGCAAGAGGGTCCGAATAAGTGTCCGAGTGTTTAAATGCTAATGCATGTGAAATGGCAATTAAACACCATAATTGCATATCTGCCATCATGCAAGGGGGTCCGAATAAGTGTCCAACTGTTTAAACCCTATTGCATAAGAAATGGCAAAAAAAAACCAAAATTACATATCTGCCATCATGCAAGAGCGTCTGAATAAGTGTCCGACTGTTTAAACCCTAATGCATGAGAAATGGCAAGTAAACACCATAATTACATGTCTGCTCTCACGCAAGAGGGTCCGAATAAGTGTCCGAGTGTTCGAATCCTAATGCTCGAGAAATGGCAGGTAAACACTGTAATTACATATCTCCCATCATTCAAGGAGGTCTGAATAAGTGACCGAGTACTTAAACCCTAATGCATGAGAAATGGCAAGTAAACGGCATAATTACGTATCCGCCATCATGCAAGAGGGTCCGAATAAGTGTCCGAGTGTTCGAATCCAAATTCTCGAGAAATGGCAAGTTAACTCCATAATTACATATCTGCCATCATGCAAGAGGGTCCGAATAAGTGTCCGAGTGTTTACACCCTAATGCGTGAGAAATGGCAAATAAAAACCATAATTACATATCTGCCATCATGCAAAAGCGTCTGAATAAGTGTCCGACTGTTTAAACCCTTATGCATGAGAAATGGCAAGTAAACACCATAATCACATATCTGCCACCATGCAAGAGGTCTAAATAAGTGTCCGACTGTTTAAACCCGAATGCAAGAGAAATGGCAACTAAACCCCATAATTACATATCTGTCGTCATGCAAGACGGTCTGAATAAGTGTCCCACTATTTAAACCATAATGCATGAGAAATGGCAAGTAAACACCATAATTACAGTTCTGCCCTCACGCAAGAGGATCCGAATAAGTGTATGAGTTTCCGAATCCTAATGCAAAAGAAATGGAAAGTCAACACCGTAATTACATATCTGCCATCATGCAAGAGGGACCGAAAAATTGTCCGAGTGTTCGAATCCTAGTGCTCGAGAAATGGCAGGTAAACGCCATAATTACATGTCTGCCATCATGCAAGAGGGTCCGAATAAGTGTCTGAGTGTTTAATCCCTAATGCATGAGAAATGGCCAGTAAACACCATAATTACATATCTGCCATTATGCAAGAGGGTCCGAATAAGTGTCCGAGTGTTTAAATGCTAATGCATGTGAAATGGCAATTAAACACCATAATTACATATCTGCAATCATGCAAGAGGGTCTGAATAAGTGTCCGACTGTTTAAACCGTAGTGCATGAGAAATGTCAAGTAAACACCATAATTACATATCTGCTCTCAGACAAGAGGGTCTGAATAATTGTCCGAGTGTTCGAATCCTAATGCTCGAGAAATGGCAAGTAAACCCCATATTTACATATCTGCCATCATCCAAGAGTGTCCGAATAAGTGTCAGAGTGTTTAAACCCTAATGCATGAGAAATTGTTGGTAAACAACACAATTACATATCTACCATCATGCAAGAGGGTCCAAATAAGTGTCCGACTGTTTAAACCCTAAAGAGTGAGTAATGGCAAATAAACACCATAATTACATATCTGCCATCATGCAAGAGGGTCTGAATAAGTGTCTGAGTGTTCGAATCCTAATGCCCGGGAAATGGCAAGTAAACACCATAATTGCATATCTGCCATCATGTAAGAGGGTCCGAATAAGTGTCCGACTGTTTACACCCTATTGCATGAGAAATGGCAAAAAAAAAACCATAATTACATATCTGCCATCATGCAAGAGCGTCTGAATAAGTGTCCGACTGTTTAAACCGTAATTCATGAGAAATGGCAAGTAAACACCATAGTTACATGTCTGCTCTCACGCAAGGGGGTCCGAATAAGTGTCCGAGTGTTCGAATCCTAACGCTCGAGAAATGGCAGGTAAACACTGTAATTACATATTTGCCATCATTCAAGGAGGTCTGAATAAGTGACCGAGTGCTTAAACCCTAATGCATGAGAAATGGCAAGTAAACACCATAATTACGTACTTGGCATCTTGCAAGAGGGTCCGAGTAAGTGACCGGGTGCTCGAATCCAAATTCTCGAGAAATGGCAAGTTAACACCATAATTACATATCTGCCATCATGCAAGAGGGTCCGAATAAGTGTCCGAGTGTTTAAACCCTAATGCATGAGAAATGGAAAATAAAAACCATAATTACATATCTGCCATCATGCAAGAGCATCTGAATAAGTGTCCGACTGTTTAAACCCTTATGCATGAGAAATGGCAAGTAAACACCACAATCACATATCTGCCATCATGCAAGAGGTCTGAATAAGTGTCCGACTGTTTAAACCCGAATGCAAGAGAAATGGCAACAAAACCCCTTAATTACATATCTACCGTCATGCAAGACGGTTGAATAAGTGTCCGACTATTTAAACCATAATGCATGAGAAATGGCAAGTAAACACCATAATTACATATCTGCCCTCACGCAAGAGGATCCGAATAAGTGTATGAGTTTCCGAATCCTAATGCAAAAGAAATGGAAAGTCGACACCGTAATTACATATCTGCCATCATGCAAGAGGGTCCGAAAAATTGTCCGAGTGTTCGAATCCTAGTCCTCGAGAAATGGCATGTAAACACCATAATTACATGTTTGCCATCATGCAAGAGGGTCCGAATAAGTGTCTGAGTGTTTAACCCCTAATGCATGAGAAATGGCAAGTAAACACCATAATTACATGTCTGCTCTCACGCAAGAGGGTCCGAATAAGTGTCCGAGTGTTCGAATCCTAATGCTCGAGAAATGGCAGGTAAACACTGTAATTACATATCTGCCATCATTCAAGGAGGTCTGAATAAGTGACCGAGTGCTTAAATCCTAATGCATGAGATATGGCAAGTAAACACCATAATTACGTATCCGCCATCATGCAAGAGGGTCCGAATAAGTGTCCGAGTGTTCGAATCCAAATTCTCGAGAAATGGCAAGTTAACTCCATCATTACATATCTGCCATCATGCAAGAGGGTCCGAATAAGTGTCCGAGTGTTTAAACCCTAATGCGTGAGAAATGGCAAATAAAAACCATAATTACATATCTGCCATCATGCAAGAGCGTCTGAATAAGTGTCCGACTGTTTAAACCCTTATGCATGAGAAATGGCAAGTAAACACCATAATCACATATCTGCCACCATGCAAGAGGTCTAAATAAGTGTCCGACTGTTTAAACCCGAATGCAAGAGAAATGGCAACTAAATCCCATAATTACATATCTGTCGTCATGCAAGACGGTCTGAATAAGTGTCCGACTATTTAAACCATAATGCATGAGAAATGGCAAGTAAACACCATAATTACATATCTGCCCTCACGCAAGAGGATCCGAATAAGTGTATGAGTATCCGCATCCTAATGCAACAGAAATGGAAAGTCAACACCGTAATTACATATCTGCCCTCATGCAAGAGGGTCCGAAAAATTGTCCGAGTGTTCGAATCGTAGTCCTCGAGAAATGGCAGGAAAATACCATAATTACATGTCTGCTATCATGCAAGAGGGTCCGAATAAGTGTCTGAGTGTTTAATCCCTAATGCATGAGAAATGGCAAGTAAACACCATAATTACATATCTGCCATCATGCAAAAGGGTCCGAATAAGTGTCCGAGTGTTTAAATGCTAATGCATGTGAAATGGCAATTAAACACCATAATTACATATCTGCCATCATGCAAGAGGGTCTGAATAAGTGTCCGACTGTTTAAACTGTAGTGCATGAAAAATGGCAAGTACACACCATAATTACATATCTGGTCTCAGACAAGAGGGTTTCAATAAGAGTCCGAGTGTTCGAATCCTAATGCTCGAGAAATGGAAAGTAAACCCCATAATTACATATCTGCCATCATCCAAGAGTGTCCGAATAATTGTCAGAGTGTGTAAACCCTAATGCATGAGAAATGGTAGGTAAACAACACAATTACATATCTGCCATCATGCAAGAGGGTCCAAATAAGTGTCCGACAGTTTAAACCCTAATGAGTGAGTAATGGCAAATAAACACCATAATTACATATCTGCCATCATGCAAGAGGGTCTTAATAAGTGTCTGAGTGTTCGAATCCTAATGCTCGAGAAATGGCAAGTAAACACCATAATTGCATATCTGCCATCATGCAAGAGGGTTCGAATAAGTGTCCGACTGTTTAAACCCTATTGCATGAGAAATGGCAAAAAAAAACCATAATTACATATCTGCCATCATGCAAGAGCGTCTGAGTAAGTGTCCGACTGTTTAAACCCTAATGCATGAGAAATGGCAAGTAAACACCATAATTACATGTCTGCTCTCACGCAAGAGGGTCCGAATAAGTGTCCGAGTGTTCGAATCCTAATGCTCGAGAAATGGCCGGTAAACACTGTAATTACATATCTGCCATCATTCAAGGAGGTCTGAATAAGTGACCGAGTGCTTAAACCCTAATGCATGAGAAATGGCAAGTAAACACCATAATTACGTATCTGCCATCATGCAAGAGGGTCCGAATAAGTGTCCGAGTGTTCGAATCCAAATTCTCGAGAAATGGCACGTTAACACCATAATTAGATATCTGCCATCATGCAAGAGGATCCGAATAAGTGTCCGAGTGTTTCAACCATAACGCATGAGAAATGGCAAATAAAAACCATAATTACATATCTGCCATCATGCAAGAGCGTCTGAATAAGTGTCCGACTGTTTAAACCCTTATGCATGAGAAATGGCAAGTAAACACCATAATCACATATCTGCCATCATGCAAGAGGTTTGAATATGTGTCCGACTGTTTAAACCCGAATGCCAGAGAAATGGCAACTAAACCCCATAATTACATATCTGCCGTCATGCAAGACGGTCTGAATAAGTGTCCGACTATTTAAACCCTAATGCATGAGAAATGGCAAGTAAACACCATAATTACATATCTGCCCTCACGCAAGAGGATCCGAATAAGTGTATGAGTATCCGAATCCTAATGGAAAAGAAATGGAAAGTCGACACCGTAATTACATATCTGCCATCATGCAAGAGGGTCCGAAAAATTGTCCGAGTGTTCGAATCCTAGTCCTCGAGAAATGGCAGAAAAACACCATAATTACATGTCTGCCATCATGCAAGAGGGTCCGAATAAGTGTCTTAGTGTTTAATCCCTAATGCATTAGAAATGGCAAGTAAACACCATAATTACATATCTATCATCATGCAAGAGGGTCTGAATAAGTGTCTGAGTGTTTAAAGGCTAATGCATGTGAAATGGAAATTAAACACCATAATTACATATCTGCCATCATGCAAGCGGGTCTGAATAAGTGTCCGACTGTTTAAACCGTAGTTCATGAGAAATGGCAAGTAAACACCATAATTACATATCTGCTCTCAGACAAGAGGGTCTGAATAAGTGTCCGAGTGTTCGAATCCTAATGCTCGAGAAATGGCAAGTAAACCCCATAATTACATATCTGCCATCATCCAAGAGTGCCCGAATAAGTGTCAGAGTGTTTAAACCCTAATGCATGAGAAATGGTAGGTAAACAACACAATTACATATCTGCCATCATGCAAGAGGGTCCAAATAAGTGTCCGTCTGTCTAAACCCTAATGAGTGAGTAATGGCAAATAAACACCATAATTATATATCTGCCATCATGCAAGAGGGTCTGAATAAGTGTCTGAGTGTTCGAATCCTAATGCTCGAGAAATGGCAAGTAAACACCATAATTGCATATCTGCCATCATGCAAGAGGGTCCGAATAAGTGTCCGACTGTTTAAACCCTATTGCATCAGAAATGGCAAAAAAAAACCACAATTACATATCTGCCATCATGCAAGAGCGTCTGAATAAGTGTCCGACTGTTCAAACCTTAATGCATGAGAAATGGCAAGCAAACACCATAATTACATGTTTGCTCTCACGCAAGAGGGACCAAATAAATGTCCGAGTGTTCGAATCCTAATGCTCGAAAAATGGCAGGTAAACACTGTAATTACATATCTGCCATCATTCAAGGGGGTCTGAATAAGTGACCGAGTGCTTAAACCCTAATGCATGAGAAATGGCAAGTAAACACCATAATTACGTATTCGCCATCATGCAAGAGCGTCCGAATAAGTGTCCGAGTGTTCGAATCCAAATTCTCGAGAAATGGCAAGTTAACACCGTAATTACATATCTTCCATCATGCAAGAGGCTCCGAATAAGTGTCCGAGTGTTTAAACCCTAATGCATGAGAAATGGCAAGTGAACAACATAATTACATATCTGCCATCATGCAAGTGGGTCCAAATAAGTGTCCGAGTGTTTAAACCCTAATGAATGAGAAATGGCAAATAAACACCATAATTTCTTATCTGCCATCATGCAAGAGGGTCTGAATAAGTGTCTGAGTGTTCGAATCATAATGCTCGAGAAATGGCAAGTAAACACCAAAATTACATATCTGCCATCATGCAAGAGGGTCCGAATAAGTGTCCGAGTGTTTAAACCCTAATCCTTGAGAAATGGAAAATAAAAACCATAATTACATATCTGCCATCATGCAAGAGCGTCTGAATAAGTGTCCGACTGTTTAAACCCTTATGCATGAGAAATGGCAAGTAAACACCATAATCACATATCCGCCATCATGCAATAGGTCTGAATGAGTGTCCGACTGTTTAAACCCGAATGCAAGAGAAACGGAAACTAAACCCCAAAATTACATATCTGCCATCATGCAAGACGGTCTGAATAAGTGTCCGACTATTTAAACCCTAATCCATGAGAAATGGCAAGTAAACACCATAATTACATATCTGCCCTCACGCAAGAGGATCCGAATAAGTGTACGAGTTTTCGAATCCTAATGCAAAAGAAATGGAAAGTCGACACCGTAATTACATATCTGCCATCATGCGAGAGGGTCCGAAAAAGTGTTCGAGTGTTCGAATCTGAGTGCACGAGAAATTGCAAGTAAACACCATAATTACATGTCTGTCATCATGCAAGAGGCTCCGAATAAGTGTCTGAGTGTTTAATCCCTAATGCATGAGAAATGGCAAGTAAACACCATAATTACATATCTGCCATCATGCAAGAGGGTCTGAATAAGTGTCCGAGTGTTTAAATGCTAATGCACGTAAAATGGCAATTAAACACCATAATTACATATCTGCCATCATGCAAGACGGTCTGAATAAGTGTCTGTCTGTTTAAACCGTAATGCATGAGAAATGGCAAGTAAACAACATAATTATATATCTGCTCTCAGACAAGAGGGTCTGAATAAGTGTCCGAGTGTTCGAATCCTAATGCTCGAGAAATGGCAAGTAAACACTATAATTACATATCTGGCATCATGCAAGAGGGTCTGAAGAAGTGTCCGAGTGTTTAAACCCTAATGCATGAGAAATGGCAAGTAAACTCCATAATTACGTATCTGCCATCATGCAAGAGGGTCCAAATAAGTGTCCTATTGTTCGAATCCAAATACTCGAGAAATGGCAAGTAGGCCCGATAATTACATATCTGCCAGCAAGCAAGAGGGTCCGAATAAGTGTCAGAGCGTGTAAACCCTAATGCATGAGAAATGGTAAGTAGGCGACATAATTACATATCTGCCATCATGCAAGAGGGTCCCAATAAGTGTCCGAGTGTTTAAACCCTAATGAATGAGAAATGGCAAATAAACACCATAATTACATATCTGCCATTATGCAAGAGGGTCTGAATAAGTGTCTGAGTGTTTGAATCCTAATGCTCGAGAAATGGCAAGTAAACACCATAATTACATATCTGCCATCTTGCAAGAGGGTCAGAATAAGTGTCCGAGAGTTTAAACCCTAATGCATGAGAAACGGCAAATAAAAACCATAATTACATATCTGCCATCATGCTAGAGCGTCTGAATAAGTGTCCGACTGTTAAAACACTAATGCATGAGAAATGGCAAGTAAACGCCACAATTACATATCTACTCTCACGCAAGACGGTCCGAATAAGTGTCCGAGTGTTCGAATTCTAATGCTCGAGAAATGGCAGGTAAACACTATAATTATGTATCTGCCATCATACATGAGGGACTGAATAAGTGACCGAGTTCTTAAACCCTAATGAACGAGAAATGGCAAGTAAACACCATAATTACGTATCTGCCATCATGCAAGAAGGTCCGAATAAGTGTCCGAGTGTTCGAATCCTAATTCTCGAGAAATGGCAAGTAAACACCATAATTACATATCTGCTATCATGCAAGAGGGTCCGAATAATTGTCCGAGGGTTTCAACCCTAATGCATGAGAAATGGCAAGTAAACACCATAATCACATATCTGCCATCATGCAAGAGAGTCTGAATAAGTGTCCTACTATTTCAACCCTAATGCATGAGAAATGGCAACTGAACCCCATAATTACATATCTGCCATCATGCAAGAGGTTCCAAATAAGTGTCCGAGTGTTCGAATCGGAATGCTCGAGAAATGGTAAGTAAACACTATAATTACATATCTACTAACATGCAAGAGGGTCCGAATAAGTGTGATAGTGTTTAAACCCTAATGCATGAGAAGTGGCAAGTAAACACCATAATTACGTATCAACCATCATGCAAGAGGGTCCGAATAAGTGTCCGAGTGTTCGAATCCTAATGCTCGAGAAATGGCAAGTAAACCCGATAATTACATATCTGCCATCACGCAAGAGGGTCCGAATAAGTGTCAGACTGTTTAAACCCTAACGGATGAGAAATGGTAAGTAAACAACATAATTACATATCTGCCATCATGCAAGAGGGTCCTAATAAGTGTCCGAGTGTTTAAACCCTAATGAATGAGAATTGGCAAATAAACACCATAATTACATATACGCCATTATGCAAGAGGGTCTGAATAAGTGTCTGAGTGTTCGAATCCTAATGCCCGAGAAATGGCAAGTAAACACCATAATTACATATCCGCCATCATTCAAGAGGGTCCGAATAAGTGTCCGAGTGTCTAAACCCTAATGCATGAGAAATGGCAAATAAAAGCCACAATTACATATCTGCCATCATGCTAGAGCGTCTGAATAAGTGTCCGACTATTTAAATCGTAATGCTCGAGAAATGGCAAGTAAACCCCATAATTACGTATCTGCTCTCACGCAAGAGGGTCCGAATAAATGTCCGAGTGTTCGAATCCTAATGCTCGAGAAATGGCATGTAAACACCACAATTACATATCTGCCATCATGCAAGAGGGTCCAAGTAAGTGTCCGAGTGTTTAAACCCTAATGAATGAGAAATGGCAAATAAACTCCATAATTACATATCTGCCATCATGCAAGAGGGTCCGAATAACTGTCCGACTGTTCGAATCCTAATGCTCGAGAAACGGCAAGTAAACACCATAATTACAAATCTGCCATAATGCTAGAGGGTCCGAATAAGTGTCCTAGTGTTTAAACCCTAATGCATGAGAAATGGCAAAGAAAAACCATAATTACATATCTGCCATCATGCAAGAGGGTCTGAATAAGTGCCTGAGTGTTTAAACCGTAATGCATGAGAAATGGAGAGTAAACCCCATAATTAAGTATCTGCCCTCACGCAAGAGGGTCCGAATAAGTGTCCAAGTGTTCGAATCCAAATTCTCAAGAAATGGCAAGTAAATACGATAATTACATATCTGCCATCGTGCAAGAGGGTCCGAATAAGTGTCCGAGTGTTTAAGCCCTAATGAATGAGAAATGGCAATTAAACACCATAATTACATATCTGCTATGAGGCAAGAGGGTCCGAATAAGTGTCCGAGGGTTTCAACCCTAATGCATGAGAAATGGCAAGTAAACACCATAATCACATATCTGCCATCATGCAAGGGGGTCTGTATAAGTGTCCGACTATTTAAACCCAAATGCATGAGAAATGGCAAGTAAACACCATAATTACATATCTGCCACCACGCAAGAGGATCCGAATAAGTGTCCGAGTGTTCGAATCGTAATGCTCGAGAAATGGCAAGTAAACACTATAATTACATATCTACTAACATGCAAGAGGGTCCGAATAAGTGTGATAGTGTTTAAACCCTCATGCATGAGAAATGGCAAGTAAACACCATAATTACGTATCTGCCATCATGCAAGAGGGTCCGAATAAGTGTCCAAGTGTTCGAATCCTAATGCTCGAGAAATGGCAAGTAAACCCGATAATTACATATCTGCCATCATGCAAGAGGGTCCGAATAAGTGTCAAAGTGTTTAAACCCTAATGGATGAGAAATGGTAAGTAAAAAACATAATTACATATCTGCCATCATGCAAGAGGGTCCCAATAAGTGTCCGAGTGTTTAAACCCTAATGAATGGGAATTGGCAAATAAACACCATAATTACATATATGCCATTATGCAAGAGGGTCTGAATAAGTGTCTGAGGGTTCCAATCCTAATGCCCGAGAAATGGCAAGTAAACACCATAATTACATATCTGCCATCATTCAAGAGGGTCCGAATAAGTGTCCGAGTGTTTAAACCCTAATGCATGAGAAATGGCAAATAAAAGTCACAATTACATATCTGCCATCATGCAAGAGCGTCTGAATAAGTGTCCGACTGTTTAAATCGTAATGCTCGAGAAATGGCAAGTAAACCCCATAATTACGTATCTGCTCTCACGCAAGTGGGTCCGAATAAATGTCCGAGTGTTCGAATCCTAACGCTCGAGAAATGGCATGTAAACACCACAATTACATATCTGCCATCATGCAAGAGGGTCCAAGTAAGTGTCCGAGTGTTTAAACCCTAATGAATGAGAAATGGCAAATAAACACCATAATTACATATCTGCCATCATGCGAGAGGGTCCGAATAACTGTCCGAGTGTTCGAATCCTAATGCTCGAGAAACGGCAAGTAAACACCATAATTACAAATTTGCCATAATGCAAGAGGGTCCGTATAGGTGTCCTAGTGTTTAAACCCTAATGCATGAGAAATGGTAAAGAAAAACCATAATTACATATCTGCCATCATGCAAGAGGGTCTGAATAAGTGCCTGAGTGTTTAAACCGTAATGCATGAGAAATGGAGAGTAAACCCCATAATTAAGTATCTGCCCTCACGCAAGAGGGTCCGAATAAGTGTCCAAGTGTTCGAATCCAAATTCTCAAGAAATGGCAAGTAAATACGATAATTACATATCTGCCATCGTGCAAGAGGGTCCGAATAAGTGTCCGAGTGTTTAAACCCTAATGAATGAGAAATGGCGATTAAACACCATAATTACATATCTGCTATGAGGCAAGAGGGTCCAAATAAGTGTCCGAGGGTTTCAACCCTAATGCATGAGAAATGGCAAGTAAACACCATAATCACATATATGCCATCATGCAAGGGGGTCTGTATAAGTGTCCGACTATTTAAACCCAAATGCATGAGAAATGGCAAGTAAACACCATAATTACATATCTGCAACCACGCAAGAGGATCCGAATAAGTGTCCGAGTGTTCGAATCGTAATGCTCGAGAAATGGCAAGTAAACACTATAATTACATATCTACTAACATGCAAGAGGGTCCGAATAAGTGTGATAGTGTTTAAACCCTCATGCATGAGAAATGGCAAGTAAACACCACAATTACGTATCTGCCATCATGCAAGAGGGTCCAAATAAGTGTCCGAGTGTTCGAATCCTAATGCTCGAGAAATGGCAAGTAAACCCGATAATTACATATCTGCCATCATGCAAGAGGGTCCGAATAAGTGTCAGAGTGTTTAAACCCTAATGGATGAGAAATGGTAAGTAAACAACATAATTACATATCTGCCATCATGCAAGAGGGTCCCAATAAGTGTCCGAGTGTTTAAACCCTAATGAATGGGAATTGGCAAATAAACACCATAATTACATATATGCCATTGTGCAAGAGGGTCTGAATAAGTGTCTGAGGGTTCCAATCCTAATGCCCGAGAAATGGCAAGTAAACACCATAATTACGTATCTGCCATCATTTAAGAGGGTCCGAATAAGTGTCCGAGTGTTTAAACCCTAACGCATGAGAAATGGCAAATAAAAGCCACAATTACATATCTGCCATCATGCAAGAGCGTCTGAATAAGTGTCCGACTGTTTAAATCGTAATGCTCGAGAAAAGGCAAGTAAACCCCATAATTACGTATCTGCTCTCACGCAAGAGGGTCCGAATAAATGTCCGAGTGTTCGAATCCTAATGCTCGAGAAATGGCATGTAAACACCACAATTACATATCTTCCATCATGCAAGAGGGTCCAAGTAAGTGTCCGAGTGTTTAAACCCTAACGAATGAGAAATGGCAAATAAACACCATAATTACATATCTGCCATCATGCAAGAGGGTCCGAATAACTGTTCGAGTGTTCGAATCCTAATGCTCGAGAAACGGCAAGTAAACACCATAATTACAAATCTGCCATAATGCAAGAGGGTCCGAATAAGTGTCCTAGTGTTTAAACCCTAATGGATGTGAAATGGCACAGAAAAACCATACTTACATATCTGCCATCATGCAAGAGGGTCTGAATAAGTGCCTGAGTGTTTAAACCGTAATGCATGAGAAATGGAGAGTAAACACCATAATTAAGTATCTGCCCTCACGCAAGAGTGTCCGAATAAGTGTCCAAGTGTTCGAATCCAAATTCTCAAGAAATGGCAAGTAAATACGATAATTACATATCTGGCATCGTGCAAGAGGGTCCGAATAAGTGTCTGAGTGTTTAAACCGTAATGAATGAGAAATGACAATTAAACACCATAATTACATATCTGCTATGAGGCAAGAGGGTCCGAATAAGTGTCCGAGGGTTTCAACCCTAATGCATGAGAAATGGCAAGTAAACACCATAATCACATATCTGCCATCATGCAAGGGGGTCTGTATAAGTGTCCGACTATTTAAACCCAAATGCATGAGAAATGGCAAGTAAACACCGTAATTACATATCTGCCACCACGCAAGAGGATCCGAATAAGTGTCCGAGTGTTCGAATCGTAATGCTCGAGAAATGGCAAGTAAACACTATAATTACATATCTACTAACATGCAAGAGGGTCCGAATAAGTGTGATAGTGTTTAAACCCTCATGCATGAGAAATGGCAAGTAAACACCATAATTACGTATCTGCCATCATGCAAGAGGGTCCGAATAAGTGTCCGAGTGTTCGAATCCTAATGCTCAAGAAATGGCAAGTAAACCCGATAATTACATATCTGCCATCATGCAAGAGGGTCCGAATAAGTGTCAGAGTGTTTAAACCCTAATGGATGAGAAATGGTAAGTAAACAACATAATTACATATCTGCCATCATGCAAGAGGGTCCCAATAAGTGTCCGAGTGTTTAAACCCTAATGAATGGGAATTGGCAAATAAACACCATAATTACATATATGCCATTATGCAACAGGGTCTGAATAAGTGTCTGAGGGTTCCAATCCTAATGCCCGAGAAATGGCAAGTAAACACCATAATTACGTATCTGCCATCATTCAAGAGGGTCCGAATAAGTGTCCGAGTGTTTAAACCCTAATGCATGAGAAATGGCAAATAAAAGCCACAATTACATATCTGCCATCATGCAAGAGCGTCTGAATAAGTGTCCGACTGTTTAAATCGTAATGCTCGAGAAATGGCAAGTAAACCCCATAATTACGTATCTGCTCTCACGCAAGAGGGTCCGAATAAATGTCCGAGTGTTCGAATCCTAAAGCTCGAGAAATGGCATGTAAACACCACAATTACATATCTGCCATCATGCAAGAGGGTCCAAGTAAGTGTCCGAGTGCTTAGACCCTAATGAATGAGAAATGGCAAATAAACACCATAATTACATATCTGCCATCATGCAAGAGGGTCCGAATAACTGTTCGAGTGTTCGAATCCTAATGCTCGAGAAACGGCAAGTAAACACCATAATTACAAATCTGCCATAATGCAAGAGGGTCCGAATAAGTGTCCTAGTGTTTAAAACCTAATGGATGTGAAATGGCACAGAAAAACCATAATTACATATCTGCCATCATGCAAGAGGGTCTGAATAAGTGCCTGAGTGTTTAAACCGTAATGCATGAGAAATGGAGAGTAAACACCATAATTAAGTATCTGCCCTCACGCAAGAGGGTCCGAATAAGTGTCCAAGTGTTCAAATCCAAATTCTCAAGAAATGGCAAGTAAATACGATAATTACATATCTGCCATCGTGCAAGAGGGTCCGAATAAGTGTCCGAGTGTTTAAACCCTAATGAATGAGAAATAGAAATTAAACACCATAATTACATATCTGCTATCAGGCAAGATGGTCCGAATAAGTGTCCGAGGGTTTCAACCCTAATGCATGAGAAATGGCAAGTAAACACCATAATCACATATCTGCCATCATGCAAGGGGGTCTGTATAAGTGTCCGACTATTTAAAGCCAAATGCATGAGAAATGGCAAGTAAACACCATAATTACATATCTGCCACCACGCAAGAGGATCCGAATAAGTGTCCGAGTGTTCGAATCGTAATGCTCGAGAAATGGCAAGTAAACACTATAATTACATATCTACTAACATGCAAGAGGGTCCGAATAAGTGTGATAGTGTTTAAACCCTCATGCATGAGAAATGGCAAGTAAACACCATAATTACGTATCTGCCATCATGCAAGAGGGTCCGAATATGTGTCCGAGTGTTCGAATCCTAATGCTCGAGAAATGGCAAGTAAACCCGATAATTACATATCTGCCATCATGCAAGAGGGTCCGAATAAGTGTCAGAATGTTTAAACCCTAATGGATGAGAAATGGTAAGTAACAACATAATTACATATCTGCCATCATGCAAGAGGGTCCCAATAAGTGTCCGAGTGTTTAAACCCTAATGAATGGGAATTGGCAAAGAAACACCATAATTACATATATGCCATTATGCAAGAGGGTCTGAATAAGTGTCTGAGGGTTCCAATCCTAATGCCCGAGAAATGGCAAGTAAACACGATAATTACATATCTGCCATCATTCAAGAGGGTCCGAATAAGTGTCCGAGTGTTTAAACCCTAATGCATGAGAAATGGCAAATAAAAGCCACAATTACATATCTGCCATCATGCAAGAGCGTCTGAATAAGTATCCGACTGTTTAAATCGTAATGCTCGAGAAATGGCAAGTAAACCCCATAATTACGTATCTGCTCTGACGCAAGAGGGTCCGCATAAGTGTCCGAGTGTTCGAATCCAAATGCTCGAGAAATGGCATGTAAACACCACAATTACATATCTGCCATCATACAAGAGGGTCCAAATAAGTGTCCGAGTGTTTAAACCCTAATGAATGAGAAATGGAAAATTAACACCATAATTACATATCTGCCATCACGCAAGAGGGTCCGAATAACTGTTCGAGTGTTCGAATCCTAATGCTCGAGAAACGGCAAGTAAACACCATAATTACAAATCTGCCGTAATGCAAGAGGGTCCGAATAAGTGTCTGAGTGTTTAAACCCTAATGCATGAGAAATGGAAAAGAAAAACCATAATTACATATCTGCCATCATGCAAGAGGGTCTAAATAAGTGCCCGAGTGTTTAAACCGTAATGCATGAGAAATGGAGAGTAAGCACCATAATTAAATATATGCCCTCACGCAAGAGGGTCCAAATAAGTGTCCAAGTGTTCGAATCCAAATTCTCAAGAAATGGCAAGTAAATACGATAATTACATATCTGCCATCGTGCAAGAGGGTCCGAATAAGTGTCCGAGTGTTTAAACCCTAATGAATGAGAAATGGCAATTAAACACCATAATTTCATATCTGCCATCATGCAAGAGGGTCTGAATAAGTGTCCGAGTGTTCGAATCCTAATGCTCGAGAAGTGGCAAGTAGACACCATAATTACAAATCTGCCATCATGCAAGAGGGTCCGAATAAGTGTCCTAGTGTTTAAACCCAAATGCATGAGAAATGGCAAATAAAAACCGTAATTACATATCTATCATCATGCAAGAGGGTCTGCATAAGTGCCTGAGTGTTTAAACCCTAATGCATAGGAAATGGCAAGTATAGACCACAAGTACGTAGCTTCCATCATGCAAGCGAATCCGAATAAGTGTCTGAATTTTCAAATCCTAATGCGCAAGAAATGGAAAGTCGACACCATAATTACATATCTTCCATCATGCAAGAGGGTCCGAATAAGTGTCCGAGTGTTTCAATCCTACTACTCGAGATATGGCAAATAAATACCATAATTTCATATCTGCCATGATGCAAGAGGGTCCGAATAAGTGTCCGACTGTTCGAATCTTAATGCTTGAGAAATGGCAAGTAAACACCATAATTACATATCTGCCATCATACAAAAGGTCAGAATAAGTGTCCGAGTGTTTAAACTCTAATGCATGAGAAATGGAAGGGAACACCATAATTACATATCGGGAATCATGCAAGAGGGTCCGAATAAGTGTCCGAGTGTTTAAACCCTAATGCACGAGAA
The DNA here is from genome assembly GCF_055761805.1 of Camellia sinensis. Classification (NCBI taxonomy): domain Eukaryota; kingdom Viridiplantae; phylum Streptophyta; class Magnoliopsida; order Ericales; family Theaceae; genus Camellia; species Camellia sinensis. The sequence continues at coordinate 9,247,663 of NW_028129474.1, read as the reverse complement.
ATGGTAGGTAAACAATATAATTACATATCTGGCAACATGCAAGAGGGTCTGAATAAGTGACCGAGTGCTTAAACCCTAATGCATGTGAAATGGCAAGTAAACACGATAATTACGTATCTGCCAACATGCAAGAGGGTCCGAATAAGTGTCCGAGTGTTCGAATCCAAATTTTCGAAAAATGGCAAGTAAACACCATAATTACATATCTGCCATCATGCAAGAGGGTCCAAATAAGTTTCCGAGTGTTTAAACACTAATGAATGAGAAATGGCAAATAAACACCATAATTACATATCTGCCATCAAGCAAGAGGGTCCGAATAAGTGTCCGAGTGTTCGAATCCAAATGCTCGAGAAGTGGCAAGTAAACACAATAATTACAAATCTACCATCATGCAAGAGGGTCCGAATAAGTGTCCGAGTGTTTAAACCCTAATGCATGAGAAATGGCAAATAAGAACCGTAATTACATATCTGTCATCATGCAAGAGGGTCTGAATAACTGCCCGAGTGTTTAAACCATAATGCATAGGAAATGGCAAGTAAACACGACAATTACATAGCTGCCATCATGCAAGCGAATCCGAATAATTGTCCGAATTTTCGAATCCTAATGCGCAAGAAATGGAAAGTCGACACCATAATTACATATCTTCCATCATGAATGAGGGTCCGAATAAGTGTCCGAGTGTTCGAATCCTAATACTCGAGATATGGCAAACAAATACCATAATTTCATATCTGCCATCATGCAAGAGGGTCTGAATAAGTGTCCGACTGTTCGAATCCTAGTGCTGGAGAAAGGGCAAGTAAACACCATAATTACATATATGCCATCATACAAGAGGGTCAGAATAAGTGTCCGAGTGTTTAAACCCTAATGCATGAGAAATGGGAAGTGAACACCACAATTACATATCTGGCATCATACAAGAGGGTCCGAATAAGTGTCCAGTGTTTAAACCCTAATGCATGAGAAATGGCAACTAAACACCGTAATTACATATCTGCCATAGTGCAAGAGGGTCCAAATAAGTGTCGAGTGTTTAAACCCTAATGCACGAGAAATGGCAATTAAACACCATAATTACGTATCTGCCATCATCCAAGAGGGTCTGAATATGTGTCCAACTATTTAAACCCTAATGCACGACAAATGGCAAGTAAACACCATAATTACATATCTGCCATCACGCAAGAGGATCCGAATAAGTGTCCTAATTTTGAAATCCTAATGCAAAAGAAATGAAAATTCGACACCGTAATTACATATCTGCCATCATGCAAGAGGGTCCGAATTAGTGTCCGAGTGTTTGAATCCTAATGTTCGTGAAATGCCATGTAAACACCATAATTACATATCTGCCATCATGTAAGAGGGTCCGAATAAGTGTCGAGTGTTGAAACCCTAATGCACGAGAAATGGCAAGTAAACACCATAATTACATATTTCCCATCATGCAAGAGGATCCGAATAAGTTTCCAAATTTTCAAATCCTAATGCAAAAGAAATGGAAATTTGACACCATAATTACATATCTGCCATCATGCAAGAGGGTCCGAATAAGTATCCGAATGTTCGAATCCTAATGCTCGAGAAATGGCAAGTAAACACCATAATTACATATCTGCCACCATGCATGAGGGTCCGAATAAGTGTCTGAGTGTTTAAACACTAATGCATGAGAAATGGAAAGTGAACACCATAATTACATACCTGCCATCATGCAAGAGGGTCCGAATAAGTGTCCGAGTGTTTAAACCACAGTGCATGAGAAATGACAATTAAATACCATAATTACATATCTGTCATCATGCAAGATGGTCAGAATAATTGTCCGACTGTTTAAACCCTAATGCATGAGAAATGGCAAGTAAACACCATAATCACATATATGCGCTCACGCAGAAAGGTCCGAATAAGTGTCTGAGTGTTCGAAACCTAATTCTCGAAAATGGAAAATACACTCTATAATTACATATTTGCCATCATACAAGAGTGTCCGAATAAGTGTCCAAGTGTTTAAACCCTAATGCATGAGAAATGGCAAGTAAACACCATAATTATGTAACTGCCATCACGCAAGAGGGTTCGAATAAGTGTCCGTGTGTTCGAATCCTAATGCAAGAGAAATAGCATGTAAACCCCATAATTACATATTTGCCATCATGCAAGAGGGTCCAAATAAGCGTCCGAGTGTTTAAACCCTAATGCATGAGAAACGGAAAATAAACACCATAATTACATATCTATCATCATGCAAGAGGGTCTGAATAAGTCTCCGAGTGTTTGAATCCTAATGCTCGAGAAATGCCTAGTAAACAACATAATTACATATCTGCCATCATGCAAGACGGTCAGAACAAGTGTCTATTGTTTAAACCCTAATGGACGAGAAATGGCAAGTAAACACCATAATTACATATCTGTCATCGTGCAAGAGGGTCTGAATAACTGTCCGACTATTTAAACCCTAATGCACGAGAAATGGCATGTAAACACTATAGTTACATATCTGCCATCATGCAAGAGGGTCTGAATAATTGTCCGAGTGTTTAAACCCTAATGCAAGAGAAATGGCAAGTAACCACCATAATCATGTATCTGCCATCATGCAAGAGGGTCCGAATAAGTGTCCGAGTGTTCGAATCCTAATGCTCGACAAATGGAAAGTGAACACCATAATTACATATCTGCCATCATGCAAGAGGGTCCAAATAAGTGTCCGAGTGTTTAAACCCTAATGCATGAGAAATGGAAAATAAAAATCATAATTACATGTCTGCCATCATGCAAGAGCGTCTGAAGAAATGCTCGAGTGTTTAAACCCTAATGCATAAGAAATGGCAAGTAAACACCACAATTATGTATCTGCCATCATGCAAGCGGATCCGAATAAGTGTCCGAATTTTCGAATCCTAATGCGCAAAAAATGGAAAGTCGACACCATAATTATATATCTGCCATCATGCAAGACGGTCCGAATAAGTGTCCGAGTGTTCGAATCCTAATACTCGAGATATGGCAACTAAACACCATAATTATATATCTGCCATCATGCAAGAGGGTCTGAATAAGTGTCTGACTGTTTAAACCCCAATGCACGAGAAATGGCAAGTAAACACCATAATTACATATCTCCCATCAGGCAAGAGGATCCGAATAAGTGTCCGAATTTTCGAATCCTAGTGCAAAAGAAATGGAAAGTCGACACCATAATTACATATCTGCCATCACGCAAGAGGGTCAGAATAAGTGTCCCAGTGTTTAAACCCTAATGCACGTGAAATGGCAAGTAAACACTATAATTTCATATATGCCGTCATGCAAGAGGGTCTGAATAAGTGTCTGAGTGTTTAAACCCTAATGCATGAGAAATGGCAATAAAACACCATAATTACATATCTGCCATCATGCAAGACGGTCTGAATAAGTGTCTGACTGTTTAAACCCTAATGCGTGAGAAATGGCAAGTAAACACCATAATTACATATATGCTCTCACGCAAGACGGTCTGAATAGTGTGTCCGAGTGTTCGAATCCTAATTCTCGAAAATGGAAAATAAACACTATAATTTCATATCAGCCATATTGCAAGACAGTCTGAATAAGTGTCTGAGCGTTTAAACCGTAATGCAAGAAATATGGCAAGTAAACACCATAATTATGTATCAGCCATCATGGAAGAGGGTCCGAATAAGTGTCCGAGTGTTCGAATCTTAATGCTCGAGAAATGGCAAGTAAACACCATAATTACATATTTGCCATCATGCAAGAGGGTCCGTATAAGTGTCCGAGTGTTTAAACCCTAATGCGTGAGAAATGGCAAGTAAACAACATAATTACATATCTGCCATCATGCAAGAGGGTCCAAATAAGTGTCCGACTGTTTAAACCCTAATGCATGAGAAATGGCAAATAAACACCATAATTACATATCTGTCATCATACAAGAGGGTCCGAATCAGTGTCTGACTGTTCGAATCCTAATGCTCGAGAAATGGCCAGTAAACACCACAATTATATATCTGCCATCGTGCAAGAGGGTTCGAATAAGTGTCCGAGCGTTTAAACCCTAATCCATGAGAAACGGAAAATAAACACCGTAATTACATGTCTGCCATCATGCAAGGGGGTCTGAATAAGTGTCGAGTGTTTAAACCCTAATGGACGAGAAATGGGAAGTAAACACCATAATTACATATGTGCCGTCACGCCAGAGGGTCTGAATAAGTGTCCGAGTGTTTAAACCCTAATGCACGTGAAATGGCAAGTGAACACTATAATTACATATCTGCCGTCATGCAAGAGGGTCTGAATCAGTGTCTGAGAGTTTAAACCCTAATGCACGAGAAATGGCAAGTAAACACCATAATTGCATATCTGCTATCTTGCAAGAGGGTCCCAATAAGTGTCCGAGTGTTTAAACCCTAATGCATGAGAAATGGCAGTTAAACACCATAATTACACATCTGCCGTCATCCAAGACGGTCTGAATAAGTGTCTGACTGTTTAAACCCTAATGCATTAGAAATGGCAAGTAAACACTATAATTACATATATGCTCTCACGCAAGAGGGCCCGAATAAGTGTCCGAGTGTTCGAATCCTGATTCTCGAAAATGGCAAATAAACACTATAATTACATATCTGCCATCATGCTAGAGGGTCTAAATAAGTGTCCGAGTGTTTAAACCCTAATGCGTGTGAAATGGCAAGTAAACAACATAATTGCATATCTGCCATCATGCAAGAGGGTCCAAATAAGTGTCCGAGTGTTTAAACCCTAATGCTTGAGAAATGGCAAACAAACACCATAATTACATATCAGTCATCATCCAAGAGGGTCTGAATCAGTGTCTGAGTGTTCGAATCCTAATGCTTGAGAAATGGCTAGTAAACACTATAGTTACATATATGCCATCGTGCAAAATGGTCCGAATAAGTGTTCGAGTGTCTAAACCGTAATTCATGAGAAATGGAAAATAAACACCATATTTACATATCTGCCATCATGCAAGGGGTCTGAATAAGTGTCGAGGGCTTAAACCCTAATGGACGAGAAATTGCAAGTAAACACCATAATTACATATCTGCCATCATGCAAGAGGGTCTGAAAAAGTGTCCGAGTGTTTAAACGGTAATGCATGAGAAATGACAAGTAAACACCATAATTGCGTATCTGCCATAATGCAAAAGGGTCCGAATCAGTGTCCGAGTGTTCGAATCTTAATGCTCGAGAAATGGCAAGTAAACACCATAATTACATATTTGCCATCATGCAGGAGGGTCCGAAAATGTGTCCGAGTGTTTAAACCCTAATGCGTGTGAAATGGAAAGTAAACAACGTAATTACATATCTGCCATCATGCAAGAGGGTCCAAATAAGTGTCCGAGTGTTTAAACCCTAATGCTTGAGAAATGGCAAATAAACACCATAATTACATATCTGTCATCATCCAAGAGGGTCTGAATCATTGTCTGAGTGTTCGAATCCTAATGCTCGAGAAATGGCTAGTAAAAACCATAATTACATATCTGCCATCGTGCAAAATGGCCCGAATAAGTGTCCGAGTTTTTAAACCCTAATGCATGAAAAATGGAAAAGAAACACCATAATTACATATCTGCAATCATGCAAGAGGGTCTGAATAAGTGTCGAGTGTTTAAACCCTAATGGACGAGAAATGGCAAGTAAACACCATATTTACATATCTGCCATCATGCAAGATGGTCCGAATAAGTGTCCGACTGTTTGAACCCTAATGCATGAGAAATGGCATGTAAACACCATAATTAGATATCTGCCATCACGCAAGAGGATTCGAATAATTTTCTGAGTTTTCGAATCCTAATGCAAAAGAAATGGAAAGTCGACACCATAATTACATATCTGCCATCATGCAAGAGGCTCCGAATAAGTGTCCGAGTGTTCGAATCCTAATGCTCGAGAAATGGCTAGTAAACACTATAATTACATATCTGCCATCATGCAAGAGGGTCTGAATATGTGTCCGAGTGTTTAAACCCTAATGCAAGAGAAATGGCAAGTAATCGCCATAATTATATATCTGCCATCATGCAAGAGGGTCGATATAAGTGTCCGAGTGTTCGAATCCTAATGCTCGAGAAATGGCAAGTGAACACCACAATTGCATATTTGCCATCATGCAAGGGGGTTCGAATAAGTGTCCGAGTGCTTATACCCTAATGCGTTAGAATTGGCAAAAAAATAATATAATTTCGTATCTGCCACCATGCAAGAGGGTGCGAATAAGGGTCCGAGTGTTTAAACCCTAATGCATGAGAAATGGCAAGTACACACCATTATTACATATCTGTCATCATGCAAGAGGGTCCGAATAAGTGTCCGAGTGTTCGAATCCTAATGCTCGAGAAATGGCAAGTAAACACCATAATTACATATCTGCCATCATGTAAGAGGGTCCGAATAAGTGTTTGAGTGTTTAAACCCTAATGCATGAGAAATGGCAAATAAACACCGTAATTACATATCTGTCATCATGCAAGAGGGTCTGAATAAGTGTCGAGTGTTTAAACCCTAATGGACGAGAAATGGCAAGTAAACACCATAATTACATATCTGCCATCATGCAAGATGGTCTGAATAAGTGTCCGACTGTTTAAACCCTAATGCACGACAAATGGCAAGTAAACACCATAATTACATATCTCCCATCACGCAAGAGGATCCGAATAAGTGTCCGAATTTTCGAATCCTAGTGCAAAAGAAATGGAAAGTCGACACCATAATTACATATCTGCCATCATGCAAGAGGGTCAGAATAAGTGTCCCAGTGTTTAAACCCTAATGCACGTGAAATGGCAAGTAAACACTATAATTTCATATATGCCGTCATGCAAGAGGGTCTGAATAAGTGTCTGAGTGTTTAAACCCTAATGCATGAGAAATGGCAATAAAACACCATAATTACATATCTGCCATCATGCAAGACGGTCTGAATAAGTGTCTGACTGTTTAAACCCTAATGCGTGAGAAATGGCAAGTAAACACCATAATTACATATATGCTCTCACGCAAGACGGTCTGAATAGTGTGTCCGAGTGTTCGATTCCTAATGCTCGAAAATGGAAAATAAACACTATAATTTCATATCAGCCATATTGCAAGACGGTCTGAATAAGTGTCTGAGCGTTTAAACCGTAATGCAAGAAATATGGCAAGTAAACACCAAAATTATGTATCAGCCATCATGGAAGGGGGTCCGAATAAGTGTCCGAGTGTTCGAATCTTAAAGCTCGAGAAATGGCAAGTAAACACCATAATTACATATTTGCCATCATGCAAGAGGGTCCGTATAAGTGTCCGAGTGTTTAAACCCTAATGCGTGAGAAATGGCAAGTAAACAACATAATTACATATCTGCCATCATGCAAGAGGGTCCAAATAAGTGTCCGAGTGTTTAAACCCTAATGCATGAGAAATGGCAAATAAACACCATAATTACATATCTGTCATCATGCAAGAGCGTCCGAATCAGTGTCTGACTGTTCGAATCCTAATGCTCGAGAAATGGCAAGTAAACACCATAATTACATATCTGCCATCATGCAACATGGTCTGAATAAGTGTCCGACTGTTTAAACCGTAATGCACGACAAATGGCAAGTAAACACCATAATTACATATCTGCCATCACGCAACAGGACCTGAATAAGTGTCCGAGTTTTCGAATCCTAATGCAAAAGAAATGGAAAATCGACACCATATTACATATCTGCCATCCCGCAAGTGGGTCTGAATAAGTGTCTGAGTGTTCGAATCCTAATGCTCGAGAAATGGCTAGTAAACCCCATAATTACATATCTGCCATCATGCAGGGTGTCCGATTACTTGTCTGAGTGTTTAAACCCTAATGCATGAGAAATGGCAAGAAAACACCATAATTACACATATGCCATCATGCGAGAGTGTCCGAATAAGTGTCCGAGTGTTCGAATCCTAATGCTCGAGAAATGGCAAGTAAATACCACAATTACATATCTGCCATCATGCAAGAGGGTCCGAATAAGTGTCTGAGTGTTTAAACCCTAATGCATGAGAAATGGCAAGTAAAGACCATAATTACATATCTGCCATCTTGCAAGAGGGTCCGAATAAGTGTCCGAGTGTTCGAATCCTAATGGTCGAGAAATGGCTAGTAAACACCATAATTACATATCTGCCATCATGCAAGAGGGTCCGAATAATTGTCTGAGTGTTTAAACCCTAATGCATGAGAAATGGCAAGTAAACACCATAATTACATATATGCCATCATGCGAGAGGGTCCGAATAAGTGTCCGAGTGTTTGAATCCTATTGCTCGAGAAAGGGCAAGTAAACACCATAATTACATAACTGCCATCATGCAAGAGGGTCCGAATAGGTGTCTGAGTGTTTAAACCCTAATGCTTGAGAAGTGGCAAGTAAACACCATAATTACATATCTGTCATCTTGCAAGAGGGTCCGAATTAGTGTCCAAGTGTTTAAACCCTAATGTATGAGAAATGGAAATTAAACACCATAATTACATATCTGCCATCATGCAAGACGGTCTGAATAAGTGCCTGACTGTTTAAACCGTAATGCATGAGAAATGGCAAGTAAACACCATAATTGCGTATCTGCCATAATGCAAGAGGGCCCGAATAAGTGTCCGAGTGTTCGAATCCTGATTCTCGAAAATGGCAAATAAACACTATAATTACATATCTGCCATCATGCTAGAGGGTCTAAATAAGTGTCCGAGTGTTTAAACCCTAATGCGTGTGAAATGGCAAGTAAACAACATAATTGCATATCTGCCATCATGCAAGAGGGTCCAAATAAGTGTCCGAGTGTTTAAACCCTAATGCTTGAGAAATGGCAAACAAACACCATAATTACATATCAGTCATCATCCAAGAGGGTCTGAATCAGTGTCTGAGTGTTCGAATCCTAATGCTTGAGAAATGGCTAGTAAACACTATAATTACATATATGCCATCGTGCAAAATGGTCCGAATAAGTGTTCGAGTGTCTAAACCGTAATTCATCAGAAATGGAAAATAAACACCATATTTACATATCTGCCATCATGCAAGGGGTCTGAATAAGTGTCGAGGGCTTAAACCCTAATGGACGAGAAATTGCAAGTAAACACCATAATTACATATCTGCCATCATGCAAGAGGGTCTGAAAAAGTGTCCGAGTGTTTAAACGGTAATGCATGAGAAATGACAAGTAAACACCATAATTGCGTATCTGCCATAATGCAAAAGGGTCCGAATCAGTGTCCGAGTGTTCGAATCTTAATGCTCGAGAAATGGCAAGTAAACACCATAATTACATATTTGCCATCATGCAGGAGGGTCCGAATATGTGTCCGAGTGTTTAAACCCTAATGCGTGTGAAATGGAAAGTAAACAACGTAATTACATATCTGCCATCATGCAAGAGGGTCCAAATAAGTGTCCGAGTGTTTAAACCCTAATGCTTGAGAAATGGCAAATAAACACCATAATTACATATCTGTCATCATCCAAGAGGGTCTGAATCATTGTCTGAGTGTTCGAATCCTAATGCTCGAGAAATGGCTAGTAAAAACCATAATTACATATCTGCCATCGTGCAAAATGGCCCGAATAAGTGTCCGAGTTTTTAAACCCTAATGCATGAAAAATGGAAAAGAAACACCATAATTACATATCTGCAATCATGCAAGAGGGTCTGAATAAGTGTCGAGTGTTTAAACCCTAATGGACGAGAAATGGCAAGTAAACACCATATTTACATATCTGCCATCATGCAAGATGGTCCGAATAAGTGTCCGACTGTTTGAACCCTAATGCATGAGAAATGGCATGTAAACACCATAATTAGATATCTGCCATCACGCAAGAGGATTCGAATAATTGTCTGAGTTTTCGAATCCTAATGCAAAAGAAATGGAAAGTCGACACCATAATTACATATCTGCCATCATGCAAGAGGCTCCGAATAAGTGTCCGAGTGTTCGAATCCTAATGCTCGAGAAATGGCAAGTGAACACCACAATTGCATATTTGCCATCATGCAAGGGGGTTCGAATAAGTGTCCGAGTGCTTATACCCTAATGCGTTAGAATTGGCAAAAAAATAATATAATTTCATATCTGCCACCATGCAAGAGGGTGCGAATAAGGGTCCGAGTGTTTAAACCCTAATGCATGAGAAATGGCAAGTACACACCATTATTACATATCTGTCATCATGCAAGAGGGTCCGAATAAGTGTCCGAGTGTTCGAATCCTAATGCTCGAGAAATGGCAAGTAAACACCATAATTACATATCTGCCATCATGCAAGAGGGTCCGAATAAGTGTTTGAGTGTTTAAACCCTAATGCATGAGAAATGGCAAATAAACACCGTAATTACATATCTGTCATCATGCAAGAGGGTCTGAATAAGTGTCGAGTGTTTAAACCCTAATGGACGAGAAATGGCAAGTAAACACCATAATTACATATCTGCCATCATGCAAGATGGTCTGAATAAGTGTCCGACTGTTTAAACCCTAATGCACGACAAATGGCAAGTAAACACCATAATTACATATCTTCCATCACGCAAGAGGATCCGAATAAGTGTCCGAATTTTCGAATCCTAGTGCAAAAGAAATGGAAAGTCGACACCATAATTACATATCTGCCATCATGCAAGAGGGTCAGAATAAGTGTCCCAGTGTTTAAACCCTAATGCACGTGAAATGGCAAGTAAACACTATAATTTCATATATGCCGTCATGCAAGAGGGTCTGAATAAGTGTCTGAGTGTTTAAACCCTAATGCATGAGAAATGGCAATAAAACACCATAATTACATATCTGCCATCATGCAAGACGGTCTGAATAAGTGTCTGACTGTTTAAACCCTAATGCGTGAGAAATGGCAAGTAAACACCATAATTACATATATGCTCTCACGCAAGACGGTCTGAATAGTGTGTCCGAGTGTTCGATTCCTAATGCTCGAAAATGGAAAATAAACACTATAATTTCATATCAGCCATATTGCAAGACGGTCTGAATAAGTGTCTGAGCGTTTAAACCGTAATGCAAGAAATATGGCAAGTAAACACCAAAATTATGTATCAGCCATCATGGAAGGGGGTCCGAATAAGTGTCCGAGTGTTCGAATCTTAATGCTCGAGAAATGGCAAGTAAACACCATAATTACATATTTGCCATCATGCAAGAGGGTCCGTATAAGTGTCCGAGTGTTTAAACCCTAATGCGTGAGAAATGGCAAGTAAACAACATAATTACATATCTGCCATCATGCAAGAGGGTCCAAATAAGTGTCCGAGTGTTTAAACCCTAATGCATGAGAAATGGCAAATAAACACCATAATTACATATCTGTCATCATGCAAGAGGGTCCGAATCAGTGTCTGACTGTTCGAATCCTAATGCTCGAGAAATGGCAAGTAAACACCATAATTACATATCTGCCATCATGCAACATGGTCTGAATAAGTGTCCGACTGTTTAAACCGTAATGCACGACAAATGGCAAGTAAACACCATAATTACATATCTGCCATCACGCAACAGGACCTGAATAAGTGTCCGAGTTTTCGAATCCTAATGCAAAAGAAATGGAAAATCGACACCATATTACATATCTGCCATCCCGCAAGTGGGTCTGAATAAGTGTCTGAGTGTTCGAATCCTAATGCTCGAGAAATGGCTAGTAAACCCCATAATTACATATCTGCCATCATGCAGGGTGTCCGATTACTTGTCTGAGTGTTTAAACCCTAATGCATGAGAAATGGCAAGAAAACACCATAATTACACATATGCCATCATGCGAGAGTGTCCGAATAAGTGTCCGAGTGTTCGAATCCTAATGCTCGAGAAATGGCAAGTAAATACCACAATTACATATCTGCCATCATGCAAGAGGGTCCGAATAAGTGTCTGAGTGTTTAAACCCTAATGCATGAGAAATGGCAAGTAAAGACCATAATTACATATCTGCCATCTTGCAAGAGGGTCCGAATAAGTGTCCGAGTGTTCGAATCCTAATGGTCGAGAAATGGCTAGTAAACACCATAATTACATATCTGCCATCATGCAAGAGGGTCCGAATAATTGTCTGAGTGTTTAAACCCTAATGCATGAGAAATGGCAAGTAAACACCATAATTACATATATGCCATCATGCGAGAGGGTCCGAATAAGTGTCCGAGTGTTTGAATCCTATTGCTCGAGAAAGGGCAAGTAAACACCATAATTACATAACTGCCATCATGCAAGAGGGTCCGAATAGGTGTCTGAGTGTTTAAACCCTAATGCTTGAGAAGTGGCAAGTAAACACCATAATTACATATCTGTCATCTTGCAAGAGGGTCCGAATTAGTGTCCAAGTGTTTAAACCCTAATGTATGAGAAATGGAAATTAAACACCATAATTACATATCTGCCATCATGCAAGACGGTCTGAATAAGTGCCTGACTGTTTAAACCGTAATGCATGAGAAATGGCAAATAAACACCATAATTATGTGTCAGCCATCATGCAAGAGGATCCGAATAAGTGTCCGAGTGTTCGAATCCAAATGCTTGCGAAATGGCAAGTAAACACCATAATTACATATTTGCCATCATGCTAGAGGGTCCGAATAAGTGTCCGAGTGTTTAAGCCCTAATGCATGAGAAATGGAAAATAAACCCCATAATTACATATCTGTCATCATGCAAGATGGTCCGAATAAGTGTCTGAGTTTTCGAATCCTGGTGCCCGAGAAATGGCTAGTAAACACCATAATTACATATTTGCCTTCGTGCAAAATGGTCCGAGTAAGTTTCCGAGTGTTTGAACCCTAATTCATGAGAAATGGAAAATAAACACCATAATTACATATCTGCCATCATGCAAGGGGTCTGAATAAGTGTCGAGGGTTTAAACCCTAATGGACGAGAAATGGCAAGTAAACACCATAATTACATATCTGCCATCATGCAAGAGGGTCTGAATAAGTGTCCCACTGTTTAAGCCCTGATGCAAGTGAAATGGCAAGTAAACGCCATAACTACATATCTGCTCTCACGCAAGAGGGTCCGAATAAGTGTCCGAGTGTTCGAATCCTAATGTTCGAGAAATGGGAAGTAAACACAATAATTACATATCTACCATCAGGAAAGAGGGTCTGAATAAGTGCCTGAGTGTTTAAACGGTAATGCATGAGAAATGGCAAGTAAACACCATAATTGCGTATCTGCCACAATACAAGAGGGTCCGAATCAGGGTCCGTGTGTTCGAATCTTAATGCTCGAGAAATGGCAAGTAAACACCATAATTACATATTTGCCATCATGCAGGAGGGTCCGAATATGTGTCCGAGTGTTTAAACCCTAATGCGTGTGAAATGACAAGTAAACAACATAATTACATATCTGCCATCATGCAAGAGGGTCCAAATAAGTGTCCGAGTGTTTAAACCCTAATGCATGAGAAATGGCAAATAAACACAATAATTACATATCTGTCATCATGCAAAAGGGTCTGAATCTGTGTCTGAATGTTCGAATCCTCATGCTCGAAAAATGGCTTGTAAACACCATAATTACGTATCTGCCATCGTGCAAAATGGTGCGAATAAGTGTCCGAGTTTTTAAACCCTAATGCATGAAAAATGAAAAATAAACACCATAATTACATATCTGCCATCATGCAAGTGGGTCTGAATAAGTGTCGAGTGTTTAAACCCTAATGGACGAGAAATGGCAAGTAAACACCATATTTACATATCTGCCATCATGCAAGATGGTCTGAATAAGTGTCCGACTGTTTAAATACTAATGCACGAGAAATGGCATGTAAACACCATAATTAGATATCTGCCATCACGCAAGAGGATCCGAATAAGTGTCTGAGTTTTCGAATCCTAATGCAAAAGAAATAGAAAGTCGACACCATAATAACATATCTGCCATGAAGCAAGAGGTTCCGAATAAGTGTCCGAGTGTTCGAATCCTAATGCTCGAGAAATGGCCAGTAAACACCATAATTACATATCTGCCATCTTGCAAGGGATTCTGAATAAGTGTCGAGTGTTTAAACCCTAATGGACGAGAAATGGCAAGTAAACACCATAATTACATATCTGCCATCATGCAAGAGGGTCTGAATAAGTGTCCGATTCTTTAAACCCTAATGATCGTGAAATGGCAAGTAAATACTATAATTACATATCTGCCATCATGCAAGAGGGTCTGAATAAGTGTCCGAGTGTTTAAACCCTAATGCAAGGGTAATGGCAAGTAATCACCATAATTCTGTATCTGCCATCATGCAAGAGGGTCCGAGTAAGTGTCTGAGTGTTCGAATCCTAATGCTCGAGAAATGGCAAGTATACACCATAATTACATATTTGCCATCATGCAAGAGGGTTCGAATAAGTGTCCGAGTGCTTATACCCTAACACGTGAGAATTGGCAAGAAAACAATATAATTACATATCTGTCATCATGCAAGAGGGTGCGAAAAAGTGTTCGGGTGTTTAAACCCAAATGCATGAGAAATCGCAAATAAACACCATTATTACATATCTGTCATCATGCAAGAGGGTCCGAATAAGTGTCCGAGTGTTCGAATCCTAATGCTCGAGAAATGGCAAGTAAACACCACAATTACATATCTGTAATCAAGCAAGAGCGTCCGAAAAAGTGTTCGAGTGTTTAAACCCTAATGCATGAGAAATGGTAAATAATCACCGAAATTACATATCTGTCATCATGCAAGAGGGTCTAAATAAGTGTCGAGTGTTTTAACCCAAATGGACGAGAAATGGCAAGTAAACACCATAATTACATATCTGCCATCATGCAAGATGGTCTGAACAAGTGTCCGACTCTTTAAACCCTAATGCACGAGAAATGGCAAGTAAACACCATAATTACATATCTGCCAACCTGCAAGAGGGTCGAAATAAGTGTCTGCGTGTTTAAAACCTAATGCATGAGAAATGGCAAGTAAACACCATAATTACATATCTGCCATCTTGCAAGAGGGTCTGAATAAGTGTCCGAGTGTTTAAACCCTAATGCATGTGAAATGGCAATTAAACACCATAATTACATATCTGTCATCACGCAAGGATGTCCGAATAAGTGTCTGAGTGTTCGAATCCTAATGCTCGAGAAATGGCCAGTAAACACCATAATTACATATCTGCCATCGTGCAAGAGGGTCCGAATAAGTGTCCGAGTGTTTACACCCTAAAGCATGAGAAATGGAAAATAAACACCGTAATTACATATCTGCCATCATGTAAGGGGGTCTGAATAAGTGTCTAGTGTTTAAACCCTAGTGGACGAGAAATGGCAAGTAAACACCATAATTACATATCTGCCATCATGCAAGGGGGTCTGAATAAGTGTCCGAGTGTCTAAACCCTAATGCACGTGAAATGGCAAGTAAACACTATAATTACATATCTGCCGTCATGCAAGAGGGTCTGAATAAGTGTCCGAGTGTTTAAACCCTAATGCAAGAGAAATGGCAAGTAAACACCATAATTATGTATCTGCCATCATGCAAGAGGGTCCGAATAAGTGTCCGAGTGTTCGAATCCTAATGCTCGAGAAATGGCAAGTAAACACCATAATTACATATTTGCCATCATGCAAGAGGGTTCGAATAAGTGTCTGAGTGCTTAAACCCTAAGGCGTGAGAATTCGCAAGTAAACAATATAATTACATATCTGACATCATTCAAGAGGGTGCAAATAAGTGTTCGAGTGTTTAAACCCTAATGCTTGAGAAATGGCTAATAAACACCATAATTACATATCTGCCATCATGCAACTGGGTCCGAATAAGTGTCCGAGTGTTCGAATCCTATTACTCGAGAAATGGCAAGTAAACACCATAATTACATATCTGCCAACATGCAAGAGGGTCCGAATAAGTGTCAGAGCGTTTAAACCCTAATGCATGAGAAATGGCAAGTAAACACCATAATTACGTATCTGCCATCTTGCAAGAGGGTCCGAATAAGTGTCCTAGTGTTTAAACCCTAATGAATGAGAAATAGCAATTAAACAGCATAATTACATATCTGTCATCATGCAAGAGGGTCCGAATAAGTGTCTGAGTGTTCGAATCCTAATACCCGAGAAATGGCTAGTAAACACCATAATTACATATCTGCCATCGTGCAAAATGGTCCGAATAAGTGTCCGAGTGTTTAAACCCTAATGCATGAAAACTGGAAAATAAACACCATAATTACATATCTGCCATCATGCAAGAGGGTCTGAATAAGTGTCGAGTGTTTAAACCCTCATGAACGAGAAATGGCAAGTAAACACAATAATTACATATCTGCCATCATGCAAGATGGTCTGAATAAGTGTCCGACTGTTTAAACCCTCATGCACGAGAAATGGCAAGTGAACACCATAATTACATATATGCCATCACGCAATAGGATCCGAATAAGTGTCCGAGTTTTCGAATCCTAATGCAAAAGAAATGGAAAATCGACACCATATTACATATCTGCCATCAGGCAAGAGGGTCCGAATAACTGTCCGAGTGTTCGAATTCTAATGCTCGAGAAATGGCAAGTAAACACCATAATTACATATCTGTCATCATGCAAGGGGTCCGATTAATTGTCTGAGTGTTTAAACCCTAATGCATGAGAAATGGAAAGTAAACACCATAGTTACACGTATGCCATCATGCCAGAGTGTCCGAACAAGTGTCCGAGTGTTCGAATCCTAATGCTCGAGAAATGGCAAGTAAATACCACAATTACATATCTGCCATCATGCAAGAAGGCCCGAATAAGTGTTTGAGTGTTTAAACACTAATGCATGAGAAATGGCAAGTAAACACCATAATTACATATCTGCCATCTTGCAAGAGGGTCCGAATAAGTGTCAAAGTGTTCGAATCCAATTGCTCGAGAAATGGCTAGTAAACACCATAATTACATATCTGCCATCATGCAAGAGGGTCCGAATAATTGTCTGAGTGTTTAAACCCTAATGCGTGAGAAATGGCAAGTAAACACCATAATTACAGATATTCCATCATGCAAGAGGGTCCGAATAAGTGTCCGAGTGTTCGAATCCTATTTCTCGTGAAATGGCAAGTAAACACCATAATTACATATCTGTCATCATGCAAGAGGGTCCGAATAGGTGTCTGAGTGTTTAAACCCTAGTGCTTCGGAAGTGGCAAGTAAACACCATAATTACATATCTACCATCATGCAAGAGGGTCCGAATAAGTGTTCGAGTGTTTAAACCCTCATGCATGAGAAATGGTAAATAAACACCTTAATTACATATCTGTCATCATGCAAGAGGGTCTAAATAAGTGTCGAGTGTTTAAACCCTGATGGACGAGAAATGGCAAGTAAACAACATAATTACATATCTGCCATCATGCAAGATGGTCTGAATAAGTGTCCGACTGTTTAAACCCTAATGCACGAGAAATGGCAAGTAAACACCATAATTACGTATCTGCAATCACGCAATAGGATCCAAATAAGTGTCCGAGTTTTCGAATCCTAATGCAAAAGAAATGGAAAATCGACACCATATTACATATCTGCCATCATGCAAGTGGGTCCGAATAAGTGTCCGAGTGTTCGAATCCTAATGCTCGAGAAATGGCTAGTAAACACCATAATTACATATCTGTCATCATGCAAGGGGTCCGATTAATTGTCTGAGTGTTTAAACCTTAATGCATGAGAAATGGCAAGTAAACACCATAATTACACATATGCCATCATGCCAGAGTGTCCGAATAAGTGTCCGAGTGTTCGAATCCTAATGCTCGAGAAATGGCAAGTAAATACCACAATTACATATCTGCCATCATGCAAGAGGGTCCGAATAAGTGTCTGAGTGTTCAAACGCTAATGCATGAGAAATGGCAAGTAAACACCATAATTACATATCTGCCATCTTCCAAGAGGGTCCGAATAATTGTCCGAGTGTTCGAATCCTAATGCTCGAGAAATGGATAGTAAACACCATAATTACATATCTGCCATCATGCAAGAGGGTCCGAATAATTGTCTGAGTGTTTAAACCCTAATGCGTGAGAAATGACAAGTAAACACCATAATTACATATTTGCCATCATGCAAGACGGTCCGAATAAGTGTCCGAGTGTTCGAATCCTATTGCTCGCAAAATGGCAAGTAAACACCATAATTACATATCTGTCATCATGCAAGAGGGTCCGAATAGGTGTATGAGTGTTTAAACCCTAGTGCTTCAGAAATGGCAAGTAAACTCCATAATTACATATCTTCTATCTTGCAAGAGGGTCCGAATAAGTGTCCGAGTGTTTAAACTCTAATGCATGAGAAATGGCAATTAAACACCATAATTACATATCTTCCATCATGTAAGACGGTCTGAATAAGTGTCTGACTGTTTAAACCATAATGCATGAGAAATGGCAAGTAAACACCAAAATTACATATATGCTCTCACGCAAGAGGGTCTGAATAGTGTGTCCGAGTGTTCGATTCCCAATGCTCGAAAATGGAAAATAAATAGTATAATTACATATCTGCCATAATGCAAGAGGGACTGAATATGTGTCCGAGTGTTTAAACCCTAAAGCAAAGAAAAATGGCAAGTAAACACCATAATTATGTATCAGCCATCATGCAAGAGGGTCCGAATAAGTGTCCAAGTGTTCGAATCCTAATGCTCAAGAAATGGCAAGTAAACACCATAATTACATATTTGCCTTCATGCATGAGGGTCCAAATAAGTGTCCGAGTGTTTAAACCCTAATGCGTGAGAAATGGCAAGTAAACAACATAATTACATATCTGCCATCATGCAAGAGGGTCCAAATAAGTGTCCGAGTGTTTAAACCCTAATGCATGAGAAATGGCAAATCAACACCACAATTACATATCTGTCATCATGCAAGAGGGTCCGAATAAGTGTCTGAGTCTTCGAATCCTAATGCTCGAGAAATGGCTTGTAAACACCATAATTACATATCTGACATCGTGCAATAGGGTCCGAATAAGTGTCCGAGTGTTTACACCCTAAAGCATGAGAAATGGAAAATAGACACCGTAATTACATATCTGCCATCATGCAAGGGGGTCTGAATAAGTGTCTAGTGTTTAAACCCAAATGGATGACAAATGGCAAGTAAACACCATAATTACATATCTGCCATCATGCAAGCGGTCTGAATAAGTGTCCGAGTGTTTAAACCCTAACGCAATAGAAATGGCAAGTAACCACCATAATTTTGTATCTGCCATCATGCAAGAGAGTCCTAATAAGTGTCCGAGTGTTCGAATCCTAATGCTCGAGAAATGGCTAGTAAACACCATAATTACATATTTGCCATCATGCAAGTGGGTTCGAATAAGTGTCCGAGTGCTTAAACCCTAAGGCGTGAGAATTCACAAGTAAACAATATAATTACATATCTGCCATCATGCAAGAGGATGCCAATAAGTGTTCGAGTGTTTAAACCCTAATGCTTGAGAAATGGCTAATAAACACCATAATTACATATTTGTCATCAAGCAAGTGGGTCCGAATAAGTGTCCGAGTGTTCGAATCCTATTGCTCGAGAAATGGCAAGTAAAGACCATAATTACATATCTGCCATCATGCAAGAGGGTCCGAATAGGTGTCTGAGTGTTTAAACCCTAATGCATGAGAAATGACAAGTAAACACCATAATTACATATCTTCCATCTTGCAAGAGGGTCCGAATAAGTGTCCGAGTGCTTAAACTCTAATGCATGAGAAATGGCAATTAAACACCATAATTACATATCTGTCATCATGCAAGACGGTCTGAATAAGTGTCTGACTGTTTAAACCATAATGCATGGGAAATGGCAAGTAAACACCGTAATTACATATTTGCTCTCACGCAAGAGGGTCTGATTAGTGTGTCCGAGTGTTCGAATCCTAGTGCTCGAAAATGGAAAATAAACAGTATAATTACATATCTGCCATAATGCAAGAGGGACTGAATAAGTGTCCGAGTGCTTAAACCCTAATGCAAGAAAAATGGCAAGTAAACACCATAATTATGTATCAGCCATCATGCAAGAGGGTCCGAATAAGTGTTCAAGTGTTCGAATCGTAATGCTCAAGAAATGGAAAATAAACACCATAATTAGATATCTGTCATCATGCAAGAGGGTCCGAATAAGTGTCCGAGTGTTCGAATGCTAATGCTCGACAAATGGCAAGTAAAGACCATAATTACATATCTGCCATCATGCAAGAGGGTCCGAATAAGTGTTCGAGTGTTTAAACCCTAATGCATGAGAAATTGCAAATAAACACCGTAATTACATATCTGTTATCATGCAAGAGGGTCTAAATAAGTGTCGAGTGTTTAAAGCCTAATGGACGAGAAGTGACAAGTAAATACTATAGTTACATATCTGCCATTATGCAAGATGGTTTGAATAAGTGTCCAACTGTTTAAACCCTAATGCACGAGAAATGGCAAGTAAACACCATAATTACATATTTGCCATCACGCAAGAGGATCTGAATAAGTGTCCGGGTTTTCGAATCCTAATGCAAAAGAAATGGAAAATCGACACCATATTACACATCTGCTATCATGCAAGAGGGTCCGAATAAGTGTCGGAGTGTTCGAATCCTAATGCTCGAGAAATGGCTAGTAAACACCATAATTACATATCTGCCATCATACAAGGGGTCCGAATAATTGTCTGAGTGTTTAAACCCTAATGCATGAGAAATGGCACGTAAACACCATAATTACACATATGCCATCATGCAAGAGTGTCCAAATAAGTGTCCGAGTGTTCGAATCTTAATGCTCGAGAAATGGCAAGTAAACACCATAATTACATATCTGTCATCATGCAAGAGGGTCCGAATAATTGTCTGAGTGTTTGAACCGTAATTCATGAGAAATGGCAAGTAAACACTATAATTACATATTTCCCATCTTGCAAGAGGGTCTGAATAAGTATCCGAATGTTCGAGTCCTAATGCTCGAGAAATGGCTAGTAAACACGATAATTACATATTTGCCACATACAAGGGGTTCGAATAATTGTTTGAGTGTTTAAACCCTAATGCATGAGAAATGGCAAGTAAACACCATAATTACATATATGCCATCATGCAAGAGGGTCCGAATAAGTGTCCGAGTGTTCGAATCCTATTGCTCGAGAAATGGCAACTAAACACCATAATTACATATCTACCATCATGCAAGAGGGTCCGAATAGGTGTCTGAGTGTTTAAACCCTAATGCTGGAGAAATGGCTAGTAAACTCCATAATTACATATCTGCCATCTTGCTAGAGGGTCCGAATAAGTGTCTGAGTGTTTAAACCCTAGTGCATGAGAAATGGAAAATAAACACCGTAATTACGTATCTGCCATCATGCAAGGGGGTCTGAATAAGTGTCCGAGTGTTTAAACCCTAATGCACGTGAAATGGCAAGTAACACTATAATTACATATCTGCCGTCATGCAAGAGGGTATGAATAAGTGTCCGAGTGTTTAAACCCAAATGCAAGAGAAATGGCAAGTAAACACCATAATTATGTATCTGCCATCATGCAAGAGGGTTCGAATAAGTGTCCGAGTGTTCGAATCCTAATGCTCGAGAAATGGCAAGTAAACACCATAATTACATATTGGCCATCATGCAAGAGGGTTCGAATAAGTGTCCGAGTGCTTAAACCCTAAGGCATGATAATTCGCAAGTAAACAATATAATTACATATCTGCCATCATGTAAGAGAGTGCAAAGAAATGTTCGACTGTTTAAACCCTAATGCTTGAGAAATGGGTAGTAAACAACATAATTACATATCTATCATCATGCAAGTGGGTTCGAATAAGTGTCCAAGTGTTCGAATTCTATCGCTCGAGAAATGGCAAGTAAACACCATAATTACATATCTGCCATCATGCAAGAGGGTCCAAATAAGTGTCTGCGTGTTTAAACCCTAATGCATGAGAAATGGCAAGTAAACACCATAATTACATATCTGCCATCTTGTAGGTTGGTCCGAATAAGTGTCCGATTGTTTAAACCCTAATGCATGAGAAATGGCAATTAAACACCATAATTACATATTTGCCATCATGCAACACGGTCTGAATAAGTGTCTGATTGTTTAAACCCTAATGCATGAAAAATGGCAAGTAAATACCATAATTACATATATGCTCACGCAAGGGGGTCTGAATAAGTGTCCGAGTGTTCGAATCTTGTTGCTCGAAAATGGAAAATAAACATTATAATTACATATCTGCCATCATGCAAGAGGGTCTGAATAAGTGTCTGAGTGTTTAAACCCTAATGCAAGAAAAAGGGCAAGTAAACACCATAATTATGTACCAGCCATCATGCAAGAGGGTCCGAATAAGTGTCCGAGTGTTTGTAGACACCCCATTTTTGACCGTCCTCAAGACTTGGACGTCACCATTGGAACACTTGGTGATTATCCTTGTTTGTGTCCGTTTGGAGTTCCCGGAGGTCTCGGCTACGCGTCCCGCCTCAGGATCTCCGAACTTGACTGTTTAGTGTCTGATTTCACACCAAACACTTGTGTTTTTCCTTGGAGGGGCAGGGAATGCCTTGTGAGGCATCCCCACACACCACCGGTAGTGGCAAGAGGCCACCGGCTGGTTTTTACTTCCATCGGCAATATTTTCTGCCGGTCGGCAGCTTTTGTTGCCGGTCGGCACTCTTTTTTGTCAAAATAACATTTTTGGGCAGACGACCACTGTTCATCTACTTTATGTAGATATTTTATGCCACCTGTGATAGCTGGCACCAACTCTGCTTCCCTCCATACACGTGCATGGAGGGATCTCCCTCTAAGCAAGCTTGTCGTATAAGCTTTGCAAGAGGGAGTTCTATAAGAGGAGAGGCCTTCTCTTTGCTCTAGGTTAGAGATTTTGAAGGCAAAACCAGAGCTTCCACATATAGATACACCCTATCTCTATATGTCCCTCTCTCTCCTCCTTTGTGTGTGTTTCTTGGCCGAAAAGTGTGATTTTACCTTACTTTTGCACCAATACACACACTATTACACCTTGCTCCGAGATTGAGGACTTTGAGGGTTGATTCTTGAGGTTTTGGGCTGTTTTTGATCAAAAGAAGGAGGCTGCCTTGGCTGTTCTTGAAGTGTGCTTCAAGGGTGAGCATTTTACTTTAGTTTCCCCAAACTTGCACTAGCTTTTTACCTATCTTACTTGCTGATTTAGTTTTTGTGCATAAGATAAAAAAGGCTTGTATTTTCATGCTTAAGAACTTTCATTAAGAGTCTTTCATGGTTTGAGTTCAAACTCACCCTCTTAGGCCTTATTTGGCCTTTTTGTTGCCTCTTTGGTAAGGCTTTGTTTGCTTAAGTGTTTTGGTCTTCTCGCCACTAAAAACCAGTGGATTTTCAGTGGTGAGGAAGGAGGTTTGAAGTCTTGCATAGGGGAGGGACACCCCTCTGCCTTCATTGTCTTGTTTCCTTGTATTTTGGCTTAAAAGGGTAACATGCTGTAGACGCGCACGCGGAGGGGGCCCTATGCTACTACAGTTCGGACTCTCAATTTTGTGTCAAGGTTCTTAATCTGAACCAAAGAGTCCAAATCCGGCAAATCATTTTGAGAAACAGATTTTTGAAAAAGTAGTGCCAAACATGGACTGCTTTGCCAGATACAGAGTCGCCACATAAATATTTTTTTAATGGGGAAATTTAGGAAACCCTGACTCGGTGCCGAAGGCCACATCTCCGTCATCACCGGAGTTGTCTCGGCTCGGGAGCTTGGGTACGATCGGGGAAGGTCAGCTATGAGCACCCCCTTTCGCCCGGTCTGAAGACCGGCCTCTACTAACCATGATATCCGATTTTAAAAACGTTATGTGTTCTTATTCCAATTATTAGCCTAGAATTACTATGTTATGCGCCTAGCAAACAAGTATAGACTAGATTGCCTAATTTGGAAATAAGCATTGCATATCCGTTTGTTTTGGAAAATGTTTTGAAATTTGCTACTCTCATGTAGGCTAAAATACGGATTTCAATGAGTTTTTCCAACCCAAACAATCCAACCTTCACCCACAGGCATTCAAACAGTTTATCACATAAGCATCTAGCCACATGGTAAACATGCTGTCATGGCAACACTCACACGCATGCGGGATGCTAAAGCGTGAATACTTACATCGTACTCCGTGCCAAAACAATAAACTAGTTAGCAAACATGCATGTCCTAGTTCATGTTAAGAATGGCTAATGTATCGCATGCAAAAATGTAATCTAGACAGGCTCGGCTAACCAAAACATGGCATGTGAAATGCGATCAACTATCACATATTCAGTTTTGAATTTGAAGTACAAATGCAGTTAGCGTGATGTACCGAGCCTAATGCATGCAATACAAATGCATGATGCACGCATGCATAGCATAAGGTATGCTAAATTAAATGTGCCCTAATACTAACCATCAAAGCGGGTAAGTAAAAGGGAAGAAAGAAGTGGGGATTGGAAGACATACACACCACCCACACACACTTATTACAGATTTGCCCTCGCTCGGAGGGACCGAATAAATATTACAAATTAATTAACTACGCAAGCTAATTAATATTACAAATTGGCTAATCAACTAAGCAAATTAACTTAAGCTAAGAAAACAGTAAATCACCTCGGGAAATGCGCCGCCATGCATGAGCTGCCTCTGTTTTCCTTCCTTCACTCCTCTGGAGGTTGTCAAAACCTCAGGACTGCTTCCTTGGACATCGGGGAATACCACCGGCTGAATGAAATTGCCACCGGCAGTGAGATGTGGCCACCGGCCATTGGTGAAGCTATCGGCAGAGAAAGGATTGCCGGTCGGCACTTGACACTGCCGGTCGGCAAAGTGTTCCTGCAGAATCTGCAATTGACAGCAACAGAGGGCAAGGCAAAGCATGGCAGCACAATTCAAGGCATGTATGCACTAATCATGCCCCCTATCATGGTTGTGACTCAAAGGGACATGTGTCTCGATTCTCGGACCACCAATCACGCATTTCCATGCATGATGGCCCAAAGAATCGAGTATGCAACTTTCATGTCAAATGAAATGCAAACCATACAAACAAATCAAGGCCCAATTCCTATCATCAAGTTAAGGAACAAGGCATGCATGCAAGATGAAATGCAACCTAGGTATACAAGCTAAGGATGCAACATGGCATGGCAAGGCACTTATGCAAGCATACAAGCATACATATGGCAATGCAAATGGATGAAAAGATGGACTTATGCATGATTTAGGCAGCTCTAATTAGGCCTAAAACAAGGGCCAAAGTGCTATAATAAGGGACCAAATACACATGCACACATGCACATGTTGAAAGGCCAACACTTAGGCACAAATTGGACAACTCTCAAACACATTTGAAAAAAGGATATCATGGACAATTAGCATGCAAAGTAAGCATTATAAATCATGTTAGGATGATGTCATACCAAGCAACAAGATAAGCTAAACATTAGCATGCAAATAGCCCAAATGCTCAAAGCAAACCAATGGAGTATTGAACTATACTTAGCAAGACCAAACATGGCATGAACTTATTGACCAAAAACAGAGTTTTAGCACATTAAGACAAGGCCTAAGGATCACTTAGATGGCATCTAAGTGGCTCAAGTTTAAAGGCATGCACAATGGCCAAAACATGGAGCATACCGCACAAGCTTCCAAAGCATTAAAGATGCATTCAAGGCAAACATATAGGCATGCAAATGGGACTGAAATGACATGGTGGATGATCCCAAATCACCAAATCAAAACAAAAATGTCATGCTATACATTCATATACTTAAGGCCAACAAGCCAAAATGCAAAGGGGCTATATGATGCATGCCAAATTCGACCCAAACAACCTAGGACAGACCTAGAACATGGCAAAATATGCACAAAATCTTCACAAGACTAAGCCTAAAACATGCTCCAACAAGGGCTAACAACCTAAGGCACATTGAGGCAATAACATGGCATTACATGGTAGGTATGCTAAGCATGCATGGATGCATGGTATACCAAAACTAACAAAAAACAGAGGTATAATACAACATATTAAACATGGAAAGCAGCCAAGACATGGTCAATACACACTCTAACATGGTGCTCCCTCAAGAGGCCAAAAATGGTCCATTTCAAGGACAACAAGGAGAGGGGGTGGCCCTCTCCTTTTAGAGACTTCAAGGCACCATCTCCACCACTGAAATCCCTCAATATTTTAGTGGTGAAGAGGCCCAAGCACCAAAGTCCCGAAACTAGCACAAAATAGCACAAAATGAGGCCTTTCAAGGCCTAAGAGGGGTCAAACACCCTCAAACCACAAAACACTCTTAATAAACAATCAAGAGGACTAAAAAACAGAACTTTTTTGTATTATACACTAAGCACAAAAATAGTTCTAAGATAGGTAGAAATAAGGTGCAAAAATGGGGAATAAAGGGGTGAGATTCTTACCCTTGAAGACCTCTTCAACAATGATGCTCCAATGGCCTTCCTTGGCTTGAATCCAACACCAAAACACTAAAATCAGTCCCTTAGAACCTCAGTAGCTAGACAAAGGTGAAACACTAGGTGTTTATGTGCAATAGTAAGACACAAAACACCTAGAGCACAAAGAGAGAAAAAGATAGATAGGATATGTATGGATCCTAACCCTAAAAACCAGAGCTTCTCTCTATGTTTTTTTGTCTCTAAAATGTCTAAAGTCTCCAACCCTAAGGCCAAGAGACAAGGCTTCTCTTTATAGAAGCTTATTGTCTTGTAAAGCTTACAAGACAAGCTTCCAAGAGAGAAATCCCTCCATACACGTGTATGGAGGGGAGCGAAAAGCAAGACAGCTGTCTTAAAATATCTGCAAAAGCAGATGCACAGTAGTCAGCCGGCCAAAAATGCCATTTTGACAAAAAAGAGTGCCGATCGGCAGAAAATAGTGCCGACCTGCAACAAAATGTGCCGACCGGCAACAAATAGCGCCGATGGCAGCAAAAACCAGCCGGTGGCCTCTAGCCACTGCCGGTGGTGAGTGGGGATGCCTCACAAGGCATTCCCTGCCCCTCCAAGGCAAAACACAAGTGTTTGGTGTAAAACCAGACACTAAACAGTCAAGTTCGAAGATCCTGAGGCAAGGCGCGCGAGCCGAGACCTCCGGGAACTCCAAACGAACACAAACATGGATAATCACCGAGTGTTCAAGCGGTGACGTCCGAGTCTTGAGGACGGTCAAAAATGGGGTGTCTACACATGCATGCTTGATCATTTTTGGCCTCATTTCAGAAGTTTTTTGGGTGTTTTAGGTCATATGTGATCTCTGTTTTTTGTCGGATTTGTACCCATTTGCATGCTTAATATGCTCGCTTTACATTCCTCCATTTGGCCTAGAATTGTATCTTGTGTTTAGGCCATGATTCTTGCATGTGTTGGCTTGATTCCATGAAGATGTTGGCATTATTTCACCATGTTTAAGGTCTGTTGGCCATTGATTTCAGTCATACTTGCCTTGTTTGGTGTCGTCTCTTTATGTTTTGGCTTGTAAGCTTTGAGCATATTGACCTCTAGCATGCATAACTATGATCATCCTCATGATTTGACATCATTTAGGACCACATTTCAGTCTATAAATCATGTTTATATGTGTGCATGTGTGACCTCCTTTATGCCTTGAGGGTGTGCCCTTTTATGCCTAGATATGAGCCTTGGTGCACGCACCTCTTTGGAGTCACTTTAGCTGCCATATTAATGGGTTTTGGAGTCCATTCTTGCATATTAAAATTCTGTTTTGGCTTGTCCAAGTCATGCCATGAGTGGTCTTGTTGGTGGGAGTGAAGTGCCTCCTTTTTGTGCCTTAACCTTAGGACCATTGGTTTGCTTGTTAGCATGAGTATTGGTCGACCTTTCTAGGCATTTTTGGCCACTGTTTTGGGGTGGATCAAGGTCTGCCCCTTTACGGTTTAAGGCCCTCTTGCATGCATGTCTCATGTCCATTGCATGATTGCTTCATTAAGTGTTGTAATATGTTGATCCCATTCCTTAAATGGTTCATGTTTGCATTGCATTTGCATCTTGCATGCCTAGCATTACATTCTTGCCATATTAGTTGCATGACATTTAGTATGCCTTGTATAATTAGTACCATGTTGCATTTTGAGCCATGTGAGTATAACATGCATTGCATTACTTGGTTTGGGGTGTCAAACCAAGTGTGAGAGTCAAGGAACATTCATACTATGAGTGATGTAATGTGCCTTGATTCTCGGTCACCGGGACCCTTGACTTCGGCATGATAGGGTCTTGGTCCTCATTTGTGTGGTTGCATGCATCTTTACATCAAGTGGCAAACTTGATCCCTTGGGCTATCATGCACCATTGATGGCTCGAGGATCGAGGGCCATGCTTCCCTGAGTTCAAAGCATGATGGGAAGCATGACCATGCTCACATGTGCCTGAAATCCCATGCCATATACTGTCTGTTCTCTGTTGCTGTCAAATCTGTCTTCTGCAGGAAGCTCCTGCCGACCGGCATAATTCAGTGCCGACCGGCCATTGATGAATGGCCGATAAACCCAAAAACAGCCGATGGAAATTCTGCACTGCCGGTGGGAATTTCCCCTAGCCGGTGGTACTCTGCAGCATGCAAGGAACCTGTCCTAGGGCTTTGGGAGTTTTCAGAGAGACAGGGCAGTATAAATAGAGGTGGCAGGGGTATGGTACGGGTTTTCTAGGCGAGCTGGGTTTCGAGCATGCATCACACACGCATCCCGAGGCAGGGGGCTGTGGCCACCTTTCTTCCTTTTGCGTTCATCCTATTAATTAAATTAGAAGTTCTGTAATAATTTATTTGCTTATTATTCGGACTGTAATATTCATTTGGCCCCTCCGAGTGAGGGCAATTATGTAATAAGTGTGCGTGAGTGTGTGTATGTCTTCCAACCTCACGTCTTTCTTCCCTTTTATTTACCTGCTTATGATGGTAGATTAGGGCATTTTTGAAATTAGCATACCTTATGCTATGCATGCGTGCATTCATGCATTTGCATTGCATGCATTAGGCTCGGTACATCATGCTAGCTGCATTTGTAGCCCAATTCCAAATTGAATACGTGCATCAAATTGATCGCATTTTCGCATGCCATGACTAGGTTAGCCGAGCCTACTCTAATTGCATCCTGCATGCGTTGCATTAGTCAACTTGACATGAACTAGGACATGTATGTTTGCTAACTAGTTTCTTGTTTTGGCACGGAGTACGATGTAAGTATTTTCGCTTTAGCATATTGCATGCGTGTGAATGTTGCCATGATAACGTGCATACTATGCGGCTAGATGCTTATTTGTTATAAACTGTTTGAATGCCTGTGGGTGAAGGTTGTATTGTTTGAGTTGGAAAAACTTGTTGAAATCCGTACTTTAGCGTACTTGCGAGTAGCAATTTCCAAAGCGCTTTTCAAAACAAACGGATATGCAATGTGTGTTTCCAAATTAGGCAATCTAGTCTATATTTGTTTGCTGTGCGCATAACATAGTAATTCTAGGCTAATAAATGGAATAAGAACATATAAAGTTTTCAAAAAACTGATATCACGGTTAGTAGAGGCCGATCTTCGGATCGGGCGAGAGGGGGTGCTCATGGCTGACCTTCCCCAATCGTACCCTAGCTCCCGAGCCGAGACAACTCCGGTGATGACAGACATGTGGCCTTCGGCACCGAGTCAGGGTTTCCTAAATTCCCCCATAAAAAATATTTAAGTGGCGACTCTGTATCTGGCAAAGCAGTCCATGTTTGGCACTTCTTTTCTAAAATCTGTTTTCTCAAAACGATTTGCCAGATTTGGACTCTTTGGTTCGAGATTAAGAACCGTGACACGAATCGAGTCCGAACTGTGGCGAGGGCCCCACGCGGGCGCGTCTACAGTTTCTGGCGACTCCGCTGGGGAGATTAGAGAGCTTGACTCGAACTCGTGATATCCTGTTTTGATTTCATTTATGTGTCTCTTTGCATTTGCATTTGCATTGGTGCGCCTAGGACACCGTGTTTGCCATCTGCCATTCCTGAACGGTTTGCTGCAGGCTTGTCTTGTCAAGGCATGACCATAAGGCTGACCGGTTATGGGCTCTGATAGTATGGGAACACAAACCCCGGTTTTACCGGGGCACCCTTTTCGACCATTCGACCTAGTGCATATTCGAATCCATAGTGACCATTCCAAGCTAGGACAGGTTGCTTACCCATTTATAGGTTGTTCGAAACCGCTGTGTGCGTAGTAGAACCCTAGCTCCTGACAAAATAGGACAGGGAAACCCTACCCCAACATAGGGGTGTTTTGGCTCTCTTTACTTGCTATGTGCTTTTAGAGTGTTGCTCTACAGGAACGTGCATATCAGTTTGCAAAATTGAGTATCTGGCCTGAGGGCATCAGTATCAGCTTATGAGAATCAGTTATCTGCGGGTATCAGGTTTAGTTGTGAGAACAGAGATTTTGGGGAACAGTGATCAGTATCGAGGAATAGTGTGTTCGGCTTACCAACTGTGTATTATGGATACCCAACTGTACATTGTGTGTGTTTATTTTATGCCGTTGCGCTGTCCGGTTGTTAGTTTATTTACTGCTTTATTTATCTTTTTGCTAGGTAGTTTAGCATCATTGCTTCCAACCCGGTAGATATTGCCCAAGCACTCTGGATCAGAGGTCGTCGGCTCCATCGATCTGAGGATCTGATAGACGGACAACCAGTGCACCACTCTCTACCCCCGGTTACTAAACAGAGAACAACTAGGCAGAGGGCATCAGCTCAACAATCAGTACAGAGGGCTTTGTCTACCCCACCTGTGTACAGTAGGGATTAGGATCCTGTTTCACCCGTAGAAAGGGAACATATACCGACAATTCAGTCAGAACAGAGCAGCATGGCTAGTTTAGAAGAGATGGTGCGCCAACTCCAAGAAAGCTTGAAAGTGATGCAGCAAGATGCTGTCCGACAGGCAGAATTCGCCAAACAACAAGCCACAGTTATGAATGAGCAAGCGGAGTTAATTGTGAGATTGCAATAGCAAACTGGGGCGTCAGCTTCACAGCAATTCCCTCCCCCACTAAGGGTTCTGATACCCGAAGAGACGCCAAACGCCCGGAATGTCCAAGAAGATACAGACATCCCAACGGGGCCGGCTCCACCCCCGATTCTGCCTCAACCACCCAAGGTACCCACACCTATCAATCAATCAGATTCTCTCTTCGAGTCCGAGGTAGATCCCGTGACCTTAAAAATGCGCAATCTTGAAAAGTTGTTCAAGAAATCTCAAGGTGTGAAGTTCATTCCGAACATTGGAGACGGATACACTAACGCAGCCGTGACGCTGCCAGATCGGTTTAAGATGCCACAAATTGATCGTTTTGACGGATCTGAGGATCCCATGGTACACCTGCGACTATTTTCAGACGTCCTAAGGCCAATGGGCCTTACTAGATTGCAGAAGCTGTCTTTATTTGGCCGGACCCTGTCGGGTGTAACGGCCGCATGGTATGCAAAATTGGAGGATGACGTAAAGAGAAGTTGGGACGAGATGGCTGAGGCCTTCATCCTGCAGTACTCGTATAACACACAAATCGAGATCACAACCCAGGATCTTGAGACAACGAGGCAAGAACCCATGGAGAGCTTCTCAGAATTCGTAACCAGATGGCGGGCTAAGGCTTCGATGATGACCTTAAGACCCACGGACAAAGACCAGATTCGGATGATTGTGCACAATCTTCAGCCGAAGCTAATGCAAAAGATGATTGTAATCCCCTTTCCTACCTTTGCTCATCTGCATGAAATGGGAGTGCAGATCGAGGATGCCTTAAAACAAGGCCTGATTGATAACGACCGAGAGCAACCCCGCAGAACTTTCAATCGTAATACTGATGCAGGCCTGAGTGGCGCTACAACTACCAGGACCTCCGAAGTGAGTACGGTCACCACCAACCCTTCCCCGAGAACTATGGCAGCCATACCATTCTCCGGTGTGTCCGGAAGCAACCCACAAACAGCCAAATACCCTCCCAAAAATACCAGAACCTTCGCTCCGCTTTATATGCCCCTGTCCAAAGCTTTGGGGGTTTTGATCAGAAAAGGGCATCTGAAGCCCCTAGAGCCGCGGCCCTTACCGGAAAGACTCCCCGCTGCCCACAATCCAGCCAAGTATTGTGCGTTCCACCAGCAGCACGGTCACGACACCGACCTGTGCTTTCGATTGCGTCATGAGATTCAAGATCTCATTGATAATGGGATGATTTTACCTCCTGAGAAGCCCAATGTTACTACAAATCCTCTCCCCACACATAACCAAGCTCCACCACCCAAAAGAATCAATTTCATCCACACTGGGGTCGTGTCCTACGATCCCAGTATCTACATCACACCCTCCTACCTGCCTAAGCCGGAGGTTTTCCTTCCTGATTGCATCGATTTGTGCATGATGGACGTCTCTATAACCCAACCCAAGCCTGTGGTGGTGACCATCGAGAGCAGGAGAGAGAAGACTCCAAAGGAGAAGGGGGTTGTCGGGCCAGAGTCTGCGAAATCTGGGAGTGATGTTGGGAATGCTTATAGTCCGAGTGACTACATTTCACCGATGGGCCAGAATAGACCAGATGTGGAATTTCCAGCAGAAGGAGAGCTGTGTGCAATCCAAGGGGACCGTTCAGGACAGGGAACAGATGATTTGAGAGCTGTGGAAAGGGATCTTGCAATGTTCCAGTTTTACGATAACCAAGATCCGAAAGACTCAGCCATCAACTGGTTCGATTACGAGGAATCGGCGGAGGCCACGGGATGGTTGGACGATCAGCCAGATGTGGTAGGAGAGTTTCAGTCAGAACAAGGCCCGGCAGGGGCAGGAATGTCAATAACAGCCGGGAGGGTCGGAGAGCAGAATACATCGCCGGAGAGCGCCGGTGTCGAGAGTTTCGCTCTGGAATGGAGCATTTTGAGTACAGGGATCATTGAATAATCTACTGCATTGACACAGTCAGAACAGGAAAGATTCGAAGATTCTGAGAGGATCAGGAAGGCAAAAGCCCACGTGGCGGTTGAGACTGCCACAAGTACAGAAATGGAGAATGCTGCGAGCATAGGGATAGAAGGTACTGCAAGTATCGGAACAGTCACGCCAGGACCGGATAAGTGCCTGTCAACTGCAGATGGCATGTTGTGGGAAGACGATGATCTACGTCTTGCCCACACGGACGAGGATTGGGAAGGTAACCAACCAGATGATACCTGGTATATCGGCGAAGTCGATCACATGACTAGGAGTGGACGGTACTTCAAGCCTCCACACCTAAATCAACCGGAGGCGTTTGGAAAAGATAAGGAGGCAGAGAAGCAAAAGGAAAAGCAACTCGAAGATGAGGCCGTATTGAGACAATTGAAAAAGATACAAGCAGACATCTCCATCTGGGGGCTACTTATGGCTTCTCGAGTACATAGACAAGCTGTCCTTACGGCCATGGACAAAGCCAAACTTTCAATAGACACCACACCCGAACAGCTGGTGGGCCTAGTTTTTTCGGGAGGAAGTTCCCCGGCATTGACCTTCTCTGACAAAGAACTGCCACCTGAGGGTGCGAACCATAACAAGCCGCTCTACATCTCTGTGGAATGCAGAGATAAATGGATACCCGTGGTGCTCGTCGACACGGGATCCGCCATCAACGTCTGCCCAGCAAGGACAGCCTATGCGATCGGTTTGAAAGTCGCGGACTTTATGCCAACGGCCCAGGTGATTCGGGCGTATGACAACACAAGCCGGGAAGTAATGGGAACAGTTAAGATTCAAACAAAGGTTGGGCCGGGACAGCATGGGATAGATTTCCATGTCTTGGAGGTTCCGGCAACTTTCAACCTGCTTCTCGGGCGGCCGTGGCTGCATCAGGCAAAGGCAGTCTCCTCCACCCTACATCAAGTGGTGAAATACCCCTATGGGAAGGGAGTAGCCATCGTCTTCGGAAATTCATCGATTCATCCGCCGCCAGAAGTATCCACGACTGTTCCAGAAATTGAACACGGTATGGAAGATGTGTTCATATCGGGTTTTACCTTGGCTGAGGCTCGGGTTGTACAGGACATTATGGCTGCTAATGAAGGGGTATATGTCAGTGCTCAGGCAGTCTATCTCATGAACAAGCTCCAACATATCCCCGGGATGGGATTGGGCAAGAGCGGCCGGAAAGGCATCGCAGCATTGGCCGAAGTGCCGCACAACCCTCATGCCTTTGGATTGGGTTATCTACCCGCCAAAGAGGACTGGATAAGGAAAGGAAAGGAAATGGCCGTAAGAGCCAGAGCAAAGAAGG
Organism: Camellia sinensis; assembly: GCF_055761805.1. NCBI lineage: Eukaryota > Viridiplantae > Streptophyta > Magnoliopsida > Ericales > Theaceae > Camellia > Camellia sinensis. The sequence continues at coordinate 9,213,248 of NW_028129474.1, read as the reverse complement.
CTGGGAAGCCCTTCGAGTTGATGCATTGGCCCATTCAGGGTACCCTAAACGGACGCTTCGTCCGGGAGGGGGAAGACTTTCCGTTTTGTGGCTTCCCAGAACCATGGCTGAACGCGGAGAAGAAGCGCGTGCCGGGCTTTGAGATTTTCTTCGACCTGTAGCTACCTGAGACTGAACAGAGTAAGGAAGAGCAGTCTGAGGACGCTGAGAATGAAATGGGGGTAGCACTGTCATGTCTACTTTCAGGTCTTCCGATCGAACAGAAGTGCTTGGGGGATAGCTCCTCGGTATGTGTGATCGGGAATGAGACGGCTGCGAGCCTACCAACAACTATTTTGGATGCATCCATCGCACCCTCTCTCGTCTGGAAATATGAAGAAGGATTCTTGTCCAGCAGCACCGGGTCAGGTAGTGAGCCGGAATCTGATTCCACCGAGTCCTGTGAGTCGGAATCAGGTTCCAGCTCGACTGAGTCTGAGTCCGGTATTCCTGGGGGTGATAACCCGGATGCCACAGTCCTGTCTAGGTCGTCATTTTCTTTCTCTTTTGAGTCTGTTGTAATAGAAGAATCAGACGGCTTGGAAGTATTTAATGAGAATGATGTGGATGTGGTTTCTGAGTATTTTTCTGTGCCTTTGATTTATTGCTTAAATCAGGATTTTCAAAATTTTGATGAAAACGACGAGGAAGAAATTCCTCCGGTTTTGCAATGGTTAATTGATCAAGAGCAGGAAAGATTTATTAAACCCTTAATGGATGAAATCACTACCGTGAATGTTGGTACTGAGAAGGACCCACGGCTGGTCCAGATCGGGTCCACGTTGTCTTCGGAGGAACGCGAGCGCTTAGTCGCTTTATTAAAAGATTTCAAAGATGTTTTCGCGTGGTCCTACAAAGACATGCCTGGAATCGATTCTGAGATTGTACAGCACCGGATCCCTCTTGATCCCGAGGCCCGACCTGTCAAGCAGAAACTCAGAAGGATCCGCCCGGATTGGGCCATTAAGATCAAGGAAGAGGTCACCAAGAAAATCGATGCAGGCTTCCTGCTCGTATCCGAATACCCGACTTGGTTGGCCAACATTGTTCCGGTGCCAAAGAAGGATGGCAGAATTCGGGTATGTGTAGACTTCAGATATTTGAACAGGGCCAGTCCAAAGGACGACTTTCCCTTGCCGTACATTGACGAATTGGTAGATTTCACGGCAGGACACGCCTTGCTTTCGTTTGTGGATGGCTTCTCAAGCTATAATCAGATAGTAATGGCACCTGAAGACCGGGAGAAGACTGCATTCACTACCCCGTGGGGTACATATTGCTACAGAGTGATGCCATTTGGGTTGAAGAACGCTGGAGCTACTTATCAACGGGCAGCAACTACAATATTGCATGATATGATCCGTAAAGAGGTCGAGGTGTACGTGGACGACATGATTGTCAAGTCCAAAGAAAGAGAAGGCCACTACACCGCCTTACAAAAGTTCTTTCAAAGGATCAGAGAGTTTCGGCTGCGGTTGAATCCTCAGAAATGTACTTTTGGTGTTACAGCGGGAAAAATGCTTGGGTTTCTGATTACACAAAGGGGCATCGAGGTCGACCCTTCAAAGATCAAGGCCATCTTAGAAATGCCACCACCAATGACTGAAAAGGAGGTGTGAGGCTTTCTGGGTAAGGTGCAATTCATAAGATGGTTTATCTCGAAATTAACCTTGACTTGTGAACCACTTTTTGGTCTCCTGAAGAAAGGAAAGAAGTTCCAATGGGACGGCCGATGTCAAGCAGCTTTTGAACAAATCAAAGAATATCTACAGAACCCGCCCGTGTTGTCACCACCAGAGCCGGGGAGACCGTTGATATTGTATCTTTCAGTAACTGAGACTACCATGGGCTGCATGCTCGCACAAGAGTCAGAAGACAAAGTGGAAAGGGCCATTTACTATCTGAGCAAGAAGATGCTGGATTACGAGACCCGCTATACTCCGCTGGAGAAGGCTTGTTTGGCCTTGGTGTGGGCTACCAGGAAGCTACGGCACTACCTGTTAGCTCACTCTGTAATGTTGGTTTCACGTTTGGATCCCATCAAATATCTTTTCGAGAAACCGGCACTTACGGGTAGGCTAGCTCGTTGGCTGCTATTGCTTTCTGAATTTGATTTGAAGTATGTGACACGCAAGTCAGTGAAAGGAAGAGTAGTAGCAGAGTTCCTTGCCGACCACCCGGTTGAAGGGGATGAAGCGGTCGAGTACCTGTTCCCAGAAGAAGCCATTCTGCACATCGAAGATGAAACTTGGACGATGTATTTTGACGGAGCGTCGAACCGATATGGGTATAGGATAGGAGTGTTGCTGATAGCGCCAGACGATTCCCGTATCCCTTTAGCATTCAAGCTCCTGTTCAAAGTCTCGAACAATGATGCAGAATATGAGGCATGTATTGCCGGCCTAGAAGCAGCCCTAGAACTAGGGGCAAGACGGTTGGACGTCATTGGGGACTCGAACCTTGTTGTATCCCAAGCAAAAGGAGACTTGAAAGTTAAAGAGGAAAGGATGATAATTTACCACCAAACCTTGGATTTGTTAATTCCTCGGTTTGAGAAGCTAAATTTCACCCACCTAGTAAGAGAGAACAACAGGTTCGCATATTCACTAGCAACTCTATCTTCCATGATAGACTTCCCGTCCGGAGTCCGGATGCGTCCAGTCATTATTGATCAGAAGTTTGCGCCAGCATACGACTCAATTTCCGCCATAGATGAGGCTCAGGACGATAACCCCTGGTGTTACGACATTTGGAACTTCTTGGAAAAGGGGGCGTATCCACCAGGGGCAAATGCCAAGGATAAAAGGGCAATCAGAAGAATGGCTGTTCAGTTCATCATTTGCGGAGGTAAACTGTATAAGAGAGGTCATCTGGGAATGCATAAGCTCTGTGTAGAGGCTGAAGAATCGAAGCGCCTGATGGAGGCCATCCATGGAGGAGAGTGTGGTGCGCACATGAATGGAGTAATGCCTGCCAGAAAGATCCTCGGACAGGGCTGCTACTGGTCTACTATGAAAGAAGATTGTATCGGTTTTGTTCGGCGATGCCACAAATGCCAGATCCATGCGAACTGTATGAACATCCCGCCGTCGAAGCTGTACAACATGACTTCCCCATGGCCATTTTCCGTTTGTGGAATTGATGTGATCGGAGCTGTTACCCCGAAGGGGTCGAATGGACATGAGTTTATCCTGGTAGCGATAGATTATTTCACAAAGTGGGTCGAGGCCCAATCATATGCGGTGTTGAAGGCGTCGCTCGTCGCAAAGTTCATCAGAAACAACATCATCTGTCGCTACAGGGTGCCAAACGAGATTATTTCAGATAATGGATCCCACTTTAAGAAGGAAGTGATTGACTTGTTGGAGAAATATAATGTGGCTTTTCGTAAGTCATCCACATACCGGCCGCAAACCAACGGAGCAGTTGAGGCCGCCAACAAGAACATCAAGCATATACTGCGGAAGATGGTGGAAACCTACCGGGATTGGCCAGATAAGTTGCCATTTGCTCTGTGGGGTTACAGGACTTCAATTAGAACTTCTACCGGAGCGACTCTGTATTCGTTAGTTTATGGAATGGAGGCCGTTCTACCTATCGAAATTGAAGTTCCGTCCTTACGGGTATTGGCTGAGTGTCAGATAGCTGAGGCAGATTGGCAGCAGAGCAAGTTTGAGGAACTCATGCTCTTTGACGAGAGAAGACTGAAAGCACTGTACCACGTCCAAAGTTATCAGCGCAGAATTGCCCAGGCTTTCAACAAGAAGGTTAAGTCCAGAAATCTAAAGGAAGGGGATTTGGTGCTCAAGGACAACCGAGCTCCCATCCACGACCCAAGGGGCAAGTTCAGACCCAATTGGAGGGATCCCTACATTATCAAAGCTATCTGGTCAGGTGGAGCTGTGGTTCTGATGGACCTAGATGGCTGGAGTTCTCCCAACCGATCAACATGGACAAGTTGAAGAAATGTTACCCTTGAGAGGCTCGCTAGGCCGAAAACCTGAAAGGGCGACCTAGGCAAAATTTAGAGCACAAAAAATTAGAAAATATAAAAACTGAGCTCGCAAGGCTGAAAACCCGCAAAGGGCGGCTTTGGCAAAAGTTAGAGCGCAAAAGGGGAGTGAAAATACCCGAGTGAACCTAAGCCTGAACTACTTAAGGCTTGATTCCCATCTTTGGGATACGTAGGCAGCTTCATCCTGAAGTTCAGCCATAACACTTCCCCGATCAACTTTGTCCATTTGATCCTCTCAGTCATCTTTGTCTATCAGCATCCATTGGAATCTCCAGTGCAGTGCCACTCAGACTAGGGGCAACTTTCCGTTGCTGTGTAGTACTGCAGTGCTCTTCAGACTAGGGGCAACTGTCCAGTTGCAGGGATCTGGGGTTGCGCATCTCAGTGACAGATCTTAGGCGTGTCCAGTTCTGATCCATATCAAAAATGATTTTGAGAAGTTTTAATAAAAGCCGACTTTGTTCAAATAATTTTTTTACAACTTTGACCATTTTTGGACCAAAAGCGGAAAATTTTCAGTACCACAATCTTCAATTTCATTGATTTCAAAAAAACAGAGTTCTCCTGCTCTTGCATACAATCGAAGTTGCTTTTTATTACATTCATAAAGAAAACTTGAAAGTACTAATAAAGCAATAAATTTAGGGCATAGTCAAGTCAGGTGCTCCTGCGCCCCCTCCCAGAGCTGGTCGAAGCCTCTGATGCCAAGCTGGGCCCAATTTGTGCTTCTTCGTTGAGCCAATCCACGCACTCGTCAGACAAAATGCAACTGAAAGTAGGAGCGGGGGCTAGGAGTTCTCTCATCCTCCACGCGGTGGCCTGCCAAGCAAGCTGTGCGCCTCGGGCTGGGAATGCAGCAGGATACTCTATCCCCTCTGGCGGGCAGGTCTGATCATGGCCAAATTGTCGCCGAATCCGAAATGGGAAGTAGAATACACAGTGAGTAAGACCAACCAATTGAATCCCAGTCTGTCAGGGCATATTGTAACTCATTGCCGGAAGGCTCAGCCAAGGGCATCGCCAAGCAATACGGTCTGCGGACAAGCGGCACATCCAAGCGAACCACCATCCCTCATCCAAGGCATTGACTAGACGGTGCCGAAAGAAGTAGCCACGGGCTGAATATGCTGGGCAAGTGTCCACAACCTGCAATTTGTCCATCAACCATACCTGGGGAGGGATGAAAAATGAGAGAGTAAAGAATGGAGAGATGTACGAAGAGAGAAAAGTGAGAATAGGGTTTTGTGAGAAAAGACAGAGCTTGAGGGCCGAGTGATGTGAGCAATGCATAATGCGAGATTGGGTGGGAAACATTACCTGTAGTAGTAGTGGACTTCCTGCTAATCTGGTCGTCTCATGACGATAAAAGGCGTCTAAGCCCATTAATGTCTCCGCCAGAGTCATGGCAATGTAGCTCTTGCCCTCCTTCAAGCCTTTGGCAACCTCAATCAGTCGGAGACTAGACCCTCCAGAGCCTGAGACAAATAGAAAATGGGATAGCATGCACAAACAGAGGGCGTGTCGCCGGAAGCCTTGCCGGTGATGGTTGTTGCGATCACCAGCATCAGAAAACCGATCGGTCAAACTTGGAATGTCCAGCATCCCGTCAAAAATCAGAGACCGAGCGTCACGCATACTGAGTCCACACATTCTCCCTAAGGATTGGGCATGGCCAAAATTAAGTTGGGGCAGGAGCTCCTCGTCGTGCTCGGACTCCATAAAGGCTCGGAAATCTTCAAAGGTAGGACATATCTCTTGCCTGGCGAAGCTAAAGACATGCGTCACTGGATTCCAAAACCTTGCCGCAGCTTGAAGAAACGGGAGGTGCAACGGGGTACGACCCACAGTAAATAGTGCATTTATGCCGAAACCCCGAAAATTCAACTTTTCCTAGCCATCCAAGCTAGCAATCCAAGCTGTGAGATTTTGAGCAAGAAACTCTTCCATCAGAGCAAATCAATGTGGAATTGAGAAAAACTACGAAGTTGGGGTCTTTTGTAGGAGATAAGGTTGGGTGGAGGACAGGTGTCAGCATTCTGGTGATTCCCTCATTCATAGCTGGCCGGCCAAACATTTTGCCGACCGGCCATCATATTTTGCCGACCGAACAAATTTTTGGCCGATGGCCATTCCTCGTGGCCGATGGCCTCTCCCCCTGGCCGATGGGCTTCCTTCTGGTTCCCGGAGCTATTTATGCTAGGGATTAGGGAACTCCACCACCTCCGATCCCTCCCCCGGTGATCGATTCTTGCGAAGTCATGCCTGCCTGCTTGTCGAGTTTTTGAACATTTGCTTATCGAGTTGTATTTCACTCTCTTTGAGAATTTGATTTATTTATCGAGTTGTACTCACGCTTGTTTGGTCCAATCATGTCTTTGTACATTTGCTTTCGAGTTGTAAGTCGGTTCACTGCCTGATTATTACGATGCGAATACTCGGTGTTCAAGATGAGTTCAATTTCGTTCACATTGTGGTGTGATACCTAGCGATGAGATGCATAGAAATTTTACAAACGCAAACATCTTTTGAGTAAAATGGTTGTTTCATTCTCATCACGTGCTTTGCAAAATGCGTAATTTCGAGAAAGAGTAAAACCTGCCCGAGGCAGTGCAATATGCTTAAACTACTAGTAAAAAGGAAAGTAAAACATAAGAATGACAGGGTAGCCAAGTGTCGGAATGGATACCAGCAAAACTCCCCCTGCGGTCAACGCAGCTTCCGTGCCTTTGTTCAGGTCAACGACATGGTTTCGCACCTTCGTTACTTGAGACCATGCGGGGAAGCGCACTTTTGAAACGTGGACCTTCGAGTTGACCTCAGGCCACAACTTCTACGAATGATGCTCGATACGTACGAAGAACGTTCCTTCCCGTATCCTTTTCATGTCTTGAGGGTTCCCACAAATCGCTTCAATTACCCTGTGTTACATCCCCGCATTATGAATGATATGTCCTCACTCACATATGTTCAAGCACGTTAATTACATCACCTGCGTAGACCGCATGTTTGTAATCACTTTCTTTACTTGCGTAGACCGCATGTTAATTACATCACCTGCGTAGACCGCATGTTTGTAATCACTTTCTTTACTTGCGTAGACTGCATGTTAATTACATCACCTGCGTAGACCGCATGTTTGTAATCACTTTCTTTACTTGCGTAGACCGCATGTTAATTACATCACCTGTGTAGACCGCATGTTTTTAATCACTTTCTTTACTTGCGTGGACCGCATGTTAATTACATCACCTACGTAGACCGCATGTTTTGTAATCACTTTCTTTACTTGCGTAGACCGCATGTTAATTACATCACCTGCGTAGACCGCATGTTTGTAATCACTTTCTTTACTTGCGTAGACCGCATGTTAATTACATCACCTGCGTAGACCGCATGTTTGTAATCACTTTCTTTACTTGCGGATCGAATGTTTGTAATCACTTTCTTTGCTTGCGTAGACCGCATGTTAATTACATCACCTGCGTAGACCGCATGTTTGTAATCACTTTCTTTACTTGCGTAGACCGCATGTTAATTACATCACCTGCGTCGACCGCATATTTGTAATCACTTTCTTTACCTACGTAGACCGCATGTCAATTACATCACCTGCGTAGACCGCATGTTTGTAATCACTTTCTTTATTTGCGTAGACCGCATGTTAATTACATCACCTGCGTAGACCGCATGTTTGTAATCACTTTCTTTACTTGCGTAGACCGCATGTTAATCACATTACCTGCGTAGACCGCATGTTTGTAATCACTTTCTTTACTTGCGTAGACCGCATGTTAATCACATTACCTGCGTAGACCGCATGTTTGTAATCACTTTCTTTACTTGCGTAGACCGCATGTTAATTACATTACCTACGTAGACCGCATGTTTGTAATCACTTCCTTTACTTGCGTAGACCGCATGTTAATTACATTACCTGCGTAGACCGCATGTTTGTAATCACTCCCATTACCTGCGTAGACCGCATGTTTTGCTTGCGTAGACCGCATGATTAATCAATTCCATTACCTGCATAGACTGCATGTTTTGCTTGCGTAGACTGCATGATTAATCAATTCCATTACCTGCGTAGACCGCATGTTTTGCTTGCGTACACCGCATAATTGTTCAATTTCATCGCCTGCGTAGACCGCACGTTTTGCCCGCGTAGACCGCATGTTGATTACATTACTTGCGTAGACCGCATGATTGTTCAATTTCGTTACTTGCGTAGACCGCATATTCTACTTGCGTAGACCGCATTCTTATGTCCAATTTCATTGCTTGTGTAGACCGCATACTTACGATCAAACTCATTGCCTGCGTTGACCGCATGTTCCACTTACACATCTGTACCTTCGCGGCATTCTTATACTCCCCACTTGCTTTGCGTTGTCATGCATTTCGAGTACACTATTATGCATGTTGCTAACGATATTGTACCTGTTACGGTTGTTTTCTTTGCAGGCACGATATTGTATGTACGGTTCATTTGAGCCTGGCACAACCAGACGAGCCACACAGATATTATATCCTCCGAGTGAGACGTATTGAGAATTACATGATTCTCTTACATCCCTTCTGCATTGTAGTGTAGTTCGGTGTATGCTAGCTTAAAATTGTCGCATGTGTGCTTCGTTACAGCTTTCTTTGCATGATCTTAAGTTATGCTCGGCTTCGTGCATTGTCTTGCCTTTTGCCCCGGCCTTCGGGCGCATATCTTGTTTGTCTTGCATGTTTGTCTGAGTCTTCGGCCTTGTGAAAAATGGGTCGTCTCTCGGCTTTGACGTTCACTCCCGTCACTGTTATGACTTTCGAGTTCTGACAAAAATGGGTAACTGTAGACACCCCATTTTTGACCGTCTTCAAGACTTGGACGTCACCATTGGAACACTTGGTGATTATCCTTGTTTGTGTTCGTTTGGAGTTCCCGGAGGTCTCGGCTACGCGCCCCGCCTCAGGATCTCCGAACTTGACTGTTTTGTGTCTGGTTTCACACCAAACACTTGTGTTTTGCCTTGGAGGGGCAGGGAATGCCTTGTGAGGCATCCCCACACACCACCGGCAGTGGCTAGAGGCCACCAGCTGGTTTTTGCTTCCATCGGCAATATTTTCTGCCGGTCGGCACCTTTTGTTGCCGGTCGGCACTCTTTTTTGTCAAAATGACATTTTTGGGCAGCCGACCACTGTTCATCTACTTTATGTAGATATTTTGTGCCAGCTGTGATAGCTGGCACCAACTCTGCTTCCCTCCATACACGTGTATGGAGGGATCTCCCTCTAAGCAAGCTTGTTGTATAAGCTTTGCAAGAGGGAGTTCTATAAGAGGAGAGGCCTTCTCTTGGCTCTAGGTTAGAGATTTTGAAGGCAAAACCAGAGCTTCCACATATAGATGCACCCTATCTCTATATCTCCCTCTCTCTCCTCCTTTGTGTGTGTTTCTTGGCCTAAAAGTGTGATTTTACCTTACTGTTGCACCAATACACACACTATTACACCTTGCTCCGAGATTGAGGACTTTGAGGGTTGATTCTTGAGGTTTTGGGCTGTTTTTGATCAAAAGAAGGAGGCTAACTTGGCTGTTCTTGAAGTGTGCTTCAAGGGTGAGCATTTTACTTTAGTTTCCCCAAACTTGCACTAGCTTTTTACCTATCTTACTTACTGATTTAGTTTTTGTGCATAACATTAAAAAGGCTTGTATTTTCATGCTTAAGAACTTTCATTAGAGTCTTTCATGGTTTGAGTTCGAACTCACCCTCTTAGGCCTTATTTGGCCTTTTTGTTGCCTCTTTGGTAAGGCTTTGTTTCCTTAAGTGTTTTGGTCCTCTCACCACTAAAAACCAGTGGACTTTCAGTGGTGAGGAAGGAGGTTTGAAGTCTTGCATAGGGGAGGGACACCCCTCTCCCTTCACTGTCTTGTTTCCTTGTATTTTGGCTTAAAAGGGTAACATGCATGCTTGATCATTTTTGGCCTCATTTCAGAAGTTTTTTGGGTGTTTTAGGTCATATGTGATCTCTGTTTTTGGCCGGATTTGTACCCATTTGCATGCTTAATATGCTTGCTTTACATTCCTCCATTTGGCCTAGAATTGTATCTTGTGTTTAGGCCATGATTCTTGCATGTGTTGGCTTGATTCCATAAAGAAGGCATTATTTCACCATGTTTAAGGTCTGTTGGCCATTCATTTCAGTCATACTTTCCTTGTTTGGTGTCGTCTCTTATGTTTTGGCTTGTAAGCTTTGATCATATTGACCTCTAGCATGCATAACTATGATCATCCTCATGATTTGGCATCATTTAGGACCACATTTCTGTCTATAAATCATGTTTATATGTGTGCATGTGTGACCTCCTTTATGCCTTGAGGGTGTGCCCTTTTATGCCTAGATATGAGCCTTGGTGCACACACCTCTTTGGAGTCACTTTAGCTGCCATATTAATGGGTTTTGGAGTCCATTCTTACATATTAAAATTCTATTTTGGCTTGTCCAAGTCATGCCATGAGTGGTCTTGTTGGTGGGAGTGAAGTGCCTCCTTTTTGTGCTTTAACCTTAGGACCATTGGTTTGCTTGTTAGCATGAGTATTGGTCCACCTTTCTAGGCATTTTTGGCCACTGTTTTGGGGTGGATCAAGGTCTGCTCCTTTACGGTTTAAGGCCCTCTTGCATGCTTGTCTCATGTCCATTGCATGATTGCTTCATTAAGTGTTGTAATATGTTGATCCCATTCCTTAAATGGTCCATGTTTGCATTGCATTTGCATCTTGCATGCCTAGCATTACATTCTTGCCATATTAGTTGCATGACATTTAGTATGCCTTGTATAATTAGTACCATGTTGCATTTTGAGCCATGTGAGTATAACATGCATTGCATTACTTGGTTTGGGGTGTCAAACCAAGTGTGAGAGTCAAGGAACATTCATACTATGAGTGATGTAATGTGCCTTGATTCTCGGTCACCGGGACCCTTGACTTCGGCATGATAGGGTCTTGGTCCTCATTTGTGTGGTTGCATGCATCTTTACATCAAGTGGCAAACTTGATCCCTTGGGCTATCATGCACCATTGATGGCTCGAGGATCGAGGGCCATGCTTCCCTGAGTTCAAAGCATGATGGGAAGCATGACCATGCTCACATGCGCCTGAAATCCCATGCCATATACTGTCTGTTCTCTGTTGCTGTCAAATCTGTCTTCTGCAGGAAGCTCCTGCCGACCGGCATAATTCAGTGCTGACCGGCCATTGATGAATGGCCGATAAACCCAAAAACAGCCGATGGAAATTCTGCACGGCCGGTGGGAATTTCCCCTAGTCGGTGGTACTCTGCAGCATGCAAGGAACCTGTCCTAGGGCTTTGGCAGTTTTCAGAGAGACAGGGCAGCATAAACAGAGGTGGAAGGGGTATGGTACGGGTTTTCCAGGCGAGCCGGGTTTCGAGCATGCATCACACGCGCATCCCGAGGCAGGGGGCTGTGGCCACCTTTCTTCCTTTTGCATTCACCCTATTAAGTAAATTAGAAGTTCTGTAATAATTTATTTGTTTATTATTCGGACTGTAATATTCATTTGGCCCCTCCGAGTGAGGGCAATTATGTAATAAGTGTGCGTGAGTGTGTGTATGTCTTCCAACCTCACGTCTTTCTTCCCTTTTATTTACCTGCTTATGATGGTAGATTAGGGCATTTTTGAAATTAGCATACCTTATGCTATGCATGCGTGCATTCATGCATTTGTATTGCATGCATTAGGCTCGGTACATCATGCTAACTGCATTTGTACCCCAATTCCAAATTGAATACGTGCATCAAATTGATCGCATTTTTGCATGCCATGATTAGGTTAGCCGAGCCTACTCTAATTGCATCCTGCATGCGTTGCATTAGTCAACTTGACATGAACTAGGACATGCATGTTTGCTAACTAGTTTCTTGTTTTGGCACGGAGTACGATGTAAGTATTTTTGCTTTAGCATATTGCATGCATGTGAATGTTGCCATGATAACGTGCTTACCATGCGGCTAGATGCTTATTTGTTATAAACTGTTTGATTGCCTGTGGGTGAAGGTTGGATTGTTTGAGTTGGAGAAACTCGTTGAAATCCGTACTTTAGCCTACTTGCGAGTAGCAATTTCCAAAGCGCTTTTCAAAACAAACGGATATGCAATGCGTGTTTCCAAATTAGGCAATCTAGTCTATACTTGTTTGCTGTGCGCATAACATAGTAATTCTAGGCTAATAAATGGAATAAGAACATATAAAGTTTTCAAAACACGGATATCACGGTTAGTAGAGGCCGATCTTCGGATCGGGCGAGAGGGGGTGCTCATGGCTGACCTTCCCCAATCGTACCCTAGCTCCCGAGCCGAGACAACTCCGCTGATGACGGACATGTGGCCTTCGGCACCGAGTCAGGGTTTCCTAAATTCCCCCATAAAAAATATTTAGGTGGCGATTTTGTATCTGACAAAGCAGTCCATGTTTGGCACTTCTTTCCTAAAATCTGTTTTCTCAAAACGATTTGCCAGATTTGGACTCTTTGGTTCGAGATTAAGAACCGTGACACGAACCGAGTCCGAACTGTGGCGAGGGCCCCACGCGGGCGCGTCTACAGTTTTTGGCGACTCCGTTGGGGAGATTAGAGAGCTTGACTCGAACTCGTGATATCCTGTTTTGATTTCATTTATGTGTCTCTTTGCATTTGCATTTGCATTGGTGCGCCTAGGACACCGTGTTTGCCATCTGCCATTCCTGAACGGTTTGCTAGAGGCTTGTCTTGTCAAGGCATGACCATAAGGCTGCCGGTTATGGGCTCTGACAGTATGGGAACACAAACCCCGGTTTTACCGGGGCACCCTTTTCGACCGTTCGACCTAGTGCATATTCGACTCCATAGTGACCATTCCAAGCTAGGAAAGGTTGCTTACCCGTTTATAGGTTGTTTGAAACTGCTGTGTGCGTAGTAGAACCCTAGCTCCTGACAAAATAGGACAGGGAAACCCTATCCCAACATAGGGGTGTTTTGGCTCTCTTTACTTGCTATGTGCTTTTAGAGTGTCGCTCTACAGGAACGTGCATATCAGTTTGCAAAATTGAGTATCAGGCCTGAGGGCATCAGTATCAGTTTATGAGAATCAGTTATCTGCGGGTATCAGGTTCTGTTGTGAGAACAGAGATTTTGGGGAATAGTTATCAGTATCGAGGAACAGTGTGTTCGGCTTACCAACTGTGTATTATGGACACCCAACTGTACATTGTGTGTGTTTATTTTATGCCGTTACGCTGTCCGGTTGTTAGTTTATTTACTGCTTTATTTATCTTTTTGCTAGGTAGTTTAGCATCATTGCTTCCAACCCGGTAGATATTGCCCAAGCACTCTGGATCAGAGGTCGTCGGCTCCATCGATCTGAGGATCTGATAGACGGACAACCATTGTACCACTCTCTACCCCGGTTACTAAACAGAGAACAACTAGGCAGAGGGCATCAGCTCAACAATCAGTACAGAGGGCTTTGTCTACCCCACCTGTGTACAGTAGGGATTAGGATCCTGTTTCACCCGCAGAAAGGGAACATATACTGACAATTCAGTCAGAACAAAGAAGCATGGCTAGTTTAGAAGAGATGGTGCGCCAACTCCAAGAAAGCATGAAAGTGATGCAGCAAGATGCTGTCCGACAGGCAGAATTCGCCAAACAACAAGCCACAGTTATGAATGAGCAAGCGGAGTTAATTGTGAGATTGCAACAGCAAACTGGGGCGTCAGCTTCACTGCAAGTCCCTCCCCCACTAAGGGTTCTAATACCCAAAGAGACGCCAAACGCCCGGAATGTCCAAGAAGATACAGACATCCCAACGGGGCCGGCTCCACCCCCGATTCTGCCTCAACAACCCAAGGCACCCACTCCTATCAATCAATCGGATTCTCTCTTCGAGTCCGAGGTAGATCCCGTGACCTTAAAAATGCGCAAGCTTGAAAAGTTGTTCAAGAAATCTCAAGGTGTGAAGTCCATTCCGGACATTGGAGACGGATACACTGACGCAGCCGTAACGCTGCCAGATCGGTTTAAGATGCCACAAATTGATCGTTTTGACGGATCTGAGGATCCTATGGTACACCTGCGACTATTTTCAGACGTCCTAAGGCCAATCTGCCTCACTAGATTGCAGAAGCTGTCTTTATTTGGCCGGACCCTGTCGGGTGTAGCAGCCGCATGGTATGCAAAATTGAAGGATGACGTCAAGAGAAGTTGGGACGAGATGGTTGAGGCCTTCATCCTGCAGTACTCGTATAACACACAAATCGAGATCACAACCCGGGATCTTGAGACAACGAGGCAAGAACCCAAGGAGAGCTTCTCAGAATTCGTAACCAGATGGCGGGCTAAGGCTTCGATGATGACCTTAAGACCCACGGACAAAGACCAGATTCGGATGATTGTGCGCAATCTTCAGCCGAAGCTAATGCAAAAGATGATTGTAATCCCCTTTCCTACCTTTGCTGATCTGCATGAAATGGGAGTGCAGATCGAGGATGCCTTAAAACAAGGCCTGATTGATAACGACCGGGAGCAACCCCGCAGAACTTTCAATCGTAATACTAATGCAGGCCTGAGTGACGCTACAACTACCAGGACCTCCGAAGCGAGTATGGTCACCACCAACCCTTCCCCGAGAACTATGGCAGCCACACCATTCTCTGGTGCGTCCGGAAGCAACCCACAAACAGCCAAATACCCTCCTAAAAATACCAGAACCTTCGCTCCGCTTTATATGCCCCTGTCCAAAGCTTTGGGGGTTTTGATCAGAAAAGGGCATCTGAAGCCCCTAGAGCCGCGGCCCTTACCGGAAAGACTCCCCGCTGCCCACAATCCAGCCAAGTATTGTGCGTTCCACCAGCAGAACGGTCACGACACCGACCTGTGCTTTCGATTGCGTCATGAGATTCAAGATCTCATTGATAATGGGATGATTTTACCTCCTGAGAAGCCCAATGTTACTACAAATCCTCTCCCCACACATAACCAAGCTCCACCACCCAAAAGAATCAATTTCATCCACACTGGGGTCGTGTCCTACGATCCCAGTATCTACATCACACCCTCCTACCTGCCTGAGCCGGAGGTTTTCCTTCCTGATTGCACCGATTTGTGCATGATGGACGTCTCTATAACCCAACCCAAGCCTGTGGTGGTGACCATCGAGAGCAGGAGAGAGAAGACTCCAAAGGAGAAGGGGGTTGTTGGGCCAGAGTCTGCGAAATCTGGGAGTGATGTTGGGAATGCTTATAGTCCGAGTGACTACATTTCACCGATGGGCCAGAATAGACCAGATGTGGAATTTCCAGCAGAAGGAGGGTTGTGTGCAATCCAAGGGGACCGTTCAAGACAGGGAACGGATGATTTGACAGCTGTGGAAAGGGATATTGCCAAGTTCCAGTTTTACGATAACCAAGATCCGGAAGACTCAGCCATCGACTGGTTCGATTATGAGGAATCGGCGGAGGCCACGGGATGGTTGGACGATCAGCCAGATGTGGTAGGAGAGTTTCAGTCAGAACAAGGCCCGGCAGGGGCAGGAATGTCAATAACAGCCGGGAGGGTCGGAGAGCAGAATACATCACCGGAGAGCGCCAGTGTCGAGAGTTTCGCTCGGGAATGGAGCATTTTGAGTACAGGGATCATTGAACAATATACTGCATTGACACAGTCAGAACAGGAAAGATTCAAAGATTCTGAGAGGATCAGGAAGGCAAAAGCCCATGTGGGGGTTGAGACTGCCACAAGTACAGAAATGGAGAATGCTGTGAGCATAGGGATAGAAGGTACTGCAAGTATCGGAACAGTCACGCCAGGACCGGACAGGTGCCTGTTAGCTGCAGATGGCATGTGGTGGGAAGACGATGATCTACG
This sequence comes from Camellia sinensis, assembly GCF_055761805.1. NCBI lineage: Eukaryota > Viridiplantae > Streptophyta > Magnoliopsida > Ericales > Theaceae > Camellia > Camellia sinensis. The sequence continues at coordinate 9,197,287 of NW_028129474.1, read as the reverse complement.
TCTTGCCCACACGGACGAGGATTGGGAAGATAACCAACCAGATGATACCTGGTATATCGGCGAAGTCGATCACATGACTAGGAGTGGACGGTACTTCAAGCCTCCACACCTAGATCAACTGGAGGCGTCTGGAAATGATAAGGAGGCAGAGAAGCAAAAGGAAAAGCAACTCGAAGATGAGGCCGTATTGAGACAATTGAAAAAAATACAAGCAAACATCTCCATCTGGGGGCTGCTTATGGCTTCTCAAGTACATAGACAAGCTGTCCTTACGGCCATGGACAAAGCCAAACTTTCAATAGACACCACACCCGAACAGCTGGTGGGCCTAGTTTTTTCGGGAGGAAGTTCCCCGGCATTGACCTTCTCTGACAAAGAACTGCCACCTGAGGGTGCGAACCATAACAAGCCGCTCTACATCTCTGTGGAATGCAGAGATAAATGGATACCCGTGGTGCTCGTCGACACAAGATCCGCCATCAACGTCTGCCCAGCAAGGACAGCCTATGCGATCGGTTTGAAAGTCGCGGACTTTGTGCCAACGGCCCAGGTGATTCGGGCGTATGACAACACAAGCCGGGAAGTAATGGGAATAGTTAAGATTCAAACAAAGGTTGGGCCGGGACAGCATGGGATAGATTTCCATGTCTTGGAGGTTCCTGCAACTTTCAACCTGCTTCTAGGGCTGCTGTGGCTGCATCAGGCAAAGGCAGTCTCCTCCACCCTACATCAAGTGGTGAAATACCCCTATGGGAAGGGAGTAGCCGTCGTCTTCGGAAATTCATCGATTCATCCGCCGCCAGAAGTATCCACGCCTGTTTTAGAAATTGAACACGGTATGGAAGATGTGTTCATATCGGGTTTTACCTTGGCTGAGGCTCGGGTTGTACAGGACATTATGGCTGCTAGTGAAGGGGTATATGTCAGTGCTCAGGCAGTCTATCTCATGAACAAGCTCCAACATATCCCTGGGATGGGATTGGGCAAGAGCGGCCGGAAAGGCGTCGCAGCATTGGCCGAAGTGCCGCACAACCCTCATGCCTTTGGATTGGGTTATCTACCCACCAAAGAGGACTGGATAAGGAAAGGAAAGGAAATGGCCGGAAGAGACAGAGCAAAGAAGGCTGGGAAGCCCTTCGAGTTGATGCATAGGCCCATTCAGGGTACCCTAAACGGACGCTTCATCCGGGAGGGGGAAGACTTTCCATTTTGTGGCTTCCCAGAACCATGGCTGAACGTAGAGAAGAAGCGCGTGCCGGGCTTTGAGATTTTCTTCGACCTGTAGCTACCTGAGAATGACATCGCCGAAGGGCGGGCAGATCTGTCGGCCGAGACTGAACAAAGTAAGGAAGAGCAGTCTGAGGACGCTGAGAATGAAATGGGGGTAGCACTGGCATGTCTACTTTCAGATCTTTCGATCGAACAGAAGTGCTTGGGGGATAGCTCCTCGGTATGTGTGATCGGGAATGAGACGCTGCGAGCCTACCAACAACTATTTTGGATGCATCCATCACACCCCCTCTCGTCTGGAAATATGAAGAAGGATTCTTGTCCAGCAACACCGGGTCAGGTAGTGAGCCGGAATCTGATTCCACCGAGTCCTGTGAGTCGGAATCAGGTTCCAGCTCGACTGAGTCTGAGTCCGGTATTCCTGGGGGTGATAACCCGGATGCCACAGTCCTGTCTAGGTCGTCATTTTCTTTCTCTTTTGAGTCTGTTGTAACAGAAGAATCAGATGGCTTGGAAGTATTTAATGAGAACGATGTGGATGTGGTTTCTGAGTATTTTTCTGTGCCTTTGATTTATTGCTTAAATCAGGATTTTCAAAATTTTGATGAAAACGACGAGGAAGGAATTCCTCCGGTTTTGCAACGGTTAATTGATCAAGAGCAGGAAAAATTTGTTAAACCCTTAATGGATGAAATCACTACCGTGAATGTTGGTACTGAGAAGGACCCGCGGCTGGTCCAGATCGGGTCCACATTGTCTTCGGAGGAACGCGAGCGCTTAGTCGCTTTATTAAAAGATTTCAAAGATGTTTTCGCGTGGTCCTACAAAGACATGCCTGGAATCGATTCTGAGATTGTACAGCACCGGATCCCTCTTGATCCCGAGGCCCGACCTATCAAGCAGAAACTCAGAAGGATCCGCCCGGATTGGGCCATTAAGATCAAGGAAGAGGTCACCAAGCAAATCGATGCAGGCTTCCTACTCGTATCCGAATACCTGACTTGGTTGGCCAACATTGTTTCGGTGCCAAAGAAGGATGGCAAAATTCGGGTATGTGTAGACTTCAGAGATTTGAACAGGGCCAGTCCGAAGAACGACTTTCCCTTACCGCACATTGATGAATTGGTAGATTTCACGGCAGGACACGCCTTGCTTTCGTTTATGGATGGCTTCTCAGGCTATAATCAGATAGTAATGGCACCAGAAGACCAGGAGAAGACTGCATTCACTACCCCATGGGGTACATATTGCTACAGAGTGATGCCATTTGGGTTGAAGAACGCTGGAGCTACTTATCAACGGGCAGCAACTATAATATTGCATGATATGATCCATAAAGAGGTCGAGGTGTACGTGGACGACATGATTTTCAAGTCCAAAGAAAGAGAAGGCCACTACACCGCCTTACAAAAGTTCTTTCAAAGGATCAGAGAGTTTCGGCTGCGGTTGAATCCTCAGAAATGTACTTTTGGTGTTACAGCGGGAAAAATGCTTGGGTTTCTGATTACACAAAGGGGCATCGAGGTCGACCCTTCAAAGATCAAGGCCATCTTAGAAATGCCACCACCAATGACTGAAAAGGAGGTGTGAGGCTTTCTGGGTAAGGTGCAATTCATAAGACGGTTTATCTCGAAATTAACCTTGACTTGTGAACCACTTTTTGGTCTCCTGAAGAAAGGAAAAAAGTTCCAATGGGACGGCCGATGTCAAGCAGCTTTCGAACAAATCAAAGAATATCTACAGAACCCGCCCGTGTTGTCACCACCAGAGCCGGGGAGACCGTTGATATTGTATCTTTCAGTAACTGAGACTACCATGGGCTGCATGCTCGGACAAGAGTCAGAAGACAAAGTGGAAAGGGCCATCTACTATCTGAGCAAGAAGATGCTGGATTACGAGACCCGCTATACTCCGCTGGAGAAGGCTTGTTTGGCCTTGGTGTGGGCTACCAGGAAGCTGCGGCACTACCTGTTAGCTCACTGTGTAATGTTGGTTTCACGTTTGGATCCCATCAAATATCTTTTCGAGAAACCGGCACTTACGGGTAGGCTAGCTCGTTGGCTGCTATTGCTTTCTGAATTTGATTTGAAGTATGTAACACGCAAGTCAGTGAAAGGAAGAGCAGTAGCGGAGTTCCTTGCCGACCACCCGGTTGAAGGGGATGAAGCGGTCGAGTACCTGTTCCCAGATGAAGCCATTCTGCACATCGAAGATGAAACTTGGACGATGTATTTTGACGGAGCGTCGAACCAATATGGGTATGGGATAGGAGTGTTGCTGATAGCGCCAGACGATTCCCGTATCCCTTTAGCATTCAAGCTCCGGTTCAAAGTCTCGAACAATGAAGCAGAATATGAGGCATGTATTGCCGGCCTAGAAGCAGCCCTAGAACTAGGGGAAAGACGGTTGGACGTCATTGGGGACTCGAACCTTGTTGTATCCCAAGCAAAAGGAGACTGGAAAGTTAAAGAGGAAAGGATGATAATTTACCACGAAACCTTGGATTTGTTAATTCCTCGGTTTGAGAAGCTAAATTTTACCCACCTAGTAAGAGAGAACAACAGGTTCGCAGATTCACTAGCAACTCTATCTTCCATGATAGACATCCCGTCCGGAGTCCGGATGCGTCCAGTCATTATTGATCAGAAGTTTGCGCCAGCATACGAGTCAATTTCGGCCATAGATGAGGCTCAGGACGACAACCCTGGTATTACGACATTTGGAACTTTTGGAAAATGGGGCGTATCCACCAGGGGCAAATGCCAAGGATAAAAGGGCAATCAGACGAATGGCTGTTCAGTTCATCATCTGCGGAGGTAAACTGTATAAGAGAGGTCATCTGGGAATGCATAAGCTCTATGTAGAGGCTGAAGAATCGAAGCGCCTGATGGAGGCCATCCATGGAGGAGAGTGCGGTGCGCACATGAATGCAGTAATGCTGGCCAGAAAGATCCTCAGACAGGGTTACTACTGGTCTACTATGGAAGAAGATTGTATCGGCTTTGTTCGGCGATGGCACAAATGCCAGATCCATGCGAACCATATGAACATCCCGCCGTCGAAGCTGTACAACATGACTTCCCCATGGCCATTTTCCGTTTGGGGAATTGATGTGATCGGAGCTGTTACCCCGAAGGGGTCGAATGGACATGAGTTTATCCTGGTGGCGATAGATTATTTCACAAAGTGGATCGAGGCCTAATCATATGCGGTGTTGAAGGCGTCGCACGTCGCAAAGTTCATCAGAAACAACATCATCTGTCGCCACGGGGTGCCAAACGAGATTATTTCGGATAATGGATCCCACTTTAAGAAGGAAGTGATTGACTTGTTGGAGAAATATAACGTGGCTTTTCGTAAGTCATCCACATACCGGCCGCAAACCAACAGAGCAGTTGAGGCCGCCAACAAGAACATCAAGCATATACTGCAGAAGCTGGTGGAAACCTACCGGGATTGGCCAGATAAGTTGCCATTTGCTCTGTGGGGTTACAGGACTTCAATTAGAACTTCTACCGGAGCGACTCCGTATTCATTAGTTTATGGAATGGAGGCCGTTCTACCTATCGAAATTGAAGTTCCGTCCTTACGGGTATTGGCTGAGAGTCAGATAGCTGAGGCAGATTGGCAGCAGAGCAGGTTTGAGGAACTCATGCTCTTTGACGAGAGAAGACTGAAAACACTGTACCACGTCCAAAGTTATCAGCGCAGAATTGCCCAGGCTTTCAACAAGAAGGTTAAGTCCAGAAATCTAAAGGAAGGGGATTTGGTGCTCAAGGACAACCAAGCTCCCATCCACGACCCAAGGGGCAAGTTCAGACCCAATTGGATGGGTCCCTACATTGTCAAAGCTATCTGGTCAGGTGGAGCTGTGGTTCTGATGGACCTAGATGGCCTGGAGTTCTCCTAACCGATCAACGTGGACAAGTTGAAGAAATATTACCCTTGAGAGGCTCGCTAGGCCGAAAACCCGAAAGGGCGACCTAGGCAAAAGTTAGAGCACAAAAAATTAGAAAATATAAAAACTGAGCTCGCAAGGCTGAAAACCCGCAAAGGGCGGCTTTGGCAAAAGTTAGAGCGCAAAAGGGGAGTGAAAATACCCGAGTGAACCTAAGCCTGAACTACGTAAGGCTTGATTCCCATCATTGGGATACGTAGGCAGCTTCATCCTGAAGTTCAGCCATAACACTTCCCCGATCAACTTTGTCCATTTGATCCTCTCAGTCATGTTTGTCTATCAGCATCTATTGGAATCTCCAGTGCAGTGCCACTCAGACTAGGGGCAACTTTTCGTTGCTGTGCAGTACTGCAGTGCTCTTCAGACTAGGGGCAACTTTCCAGTTGCAGGGATCTGGGGTTGCGCATCTCAGTGAAAGATCTTAGGCGTGTCCAGTTCTGATCCATATCAAAAATGATTTTGAGAAGTTTTAATAAAAGCCGACTTTGCTCAAATAATCTTTTTACAACTTTGACTATTTTTGGACCAAAAGCGGAAAATTTTCAGTACCACAATCTTCAATTTCATTGATTTCAAAAAAACAGAGTTCTCCTGCTCTTGCATACAATCGAAGTTGCTTTTTATTACATTCATAAAGAAAACTTGAAAGTACTAATAAAGCAATAAATTTAGGGCATAGTCAAGTCAGGTGCTCCTGCGCCCCCTCCCAGAGCTAGTCGAAGCCTCTGATGCCAAGCTGGGCCCAATTTGTGCTTCTTCGTTGAGCCAATCCACGCACTCGTTAGACAAAATGCAACTGAAAGTAGGAGCGGGGGCCAGGAGTTCTCTCATCCTCCACGCGGTGGCCTGCCAAGCAAGCTGTGCGCCTCGGGCTGGGAATGCAGCAGGATACTCTATCCCCTCTGGCGGGCAGGACTGATCATGGCCAAATTGGCGCCGAATCCGAAATGGGAAGTAGAATACACAGTGAGTAAGACCAACCAATTGAATCTCAGTCTGTCGGGGCATATTGTAACTCATTGCCGGAAGGCTCAGCCAAGGGCATCGCCAAGCAATACGGTCTGTGGACAAGCGGCACATCCAAGCGAACCACCATCCCTCATCCAACGCATTGACTAGACGGTGCCGAAAGAAGTAGCCCCGGGCTGAATATGCTGGGCAAGAGTCCACAACCAGCAGTTTGTCCATCAACCATACCTAGGGAGGGTTGAAAAATGAGAGAGTAAAGAATAGAGAGATGTACGAAGAGAGAAAAGTGAGACTAGGGTTTTGTGAGAAAAGGCCGAGCTTGAGGGCCGAGTGATGTGAGCAATGCATAATGCGAGATTGGGTGGGAAACATTACCAGTAGTAGTAGTGGACTTCCTGCTAATCTGGTCGTCTCATGATGGTAAAAGGCGTCTAAGCCCATTAACGTCTCGGCCAGAGTCATGGCAATGCAGCTCTTGCCCTCCTTCAAGCCTTGGGCAACCTCAATCAGCCGGACACTAGACCCTCCAGAGCCTGAGACAAATAGAAAATGGGATAGCATGCACAAACAGAGGGCGTGTCGCCGAAAGCCTTGCCGGTGATGGTTGTTGCGATCACCAGCATCAGAAAACCGATCGGTCAAACTCGGAATGTCCAGCATCCCGTCAAAAATCAGAGACCGAGCGTCACGCATACTGAGTCCACACATTTGCCCTAAGGATTGGGCATGGGCAAAATTAAGTTGGGGCAGGAGCTCCTCGTCGCGCTCGGACTCCATTAAGGCTCGGAAATCTTCAAAGGTAGGATATATCTCTTGTCCGGCGAAGCTAAAGACATGCGTCACCGGATTCCAAACCCTTGCCGCAGCTTGAAGAAACGGGAGGTGCAACGGGGTACGACCCAGAGTGAATAGTGCATTTATGCCGAAACCCCGGAAATTCAACTTTTTCGAGCCATCCAAGCTAGCAATCCAAGCTGTGATATTTTGAGCAAGAAACTCTTCCATCAGAGAAAATTAGTGTGGAATTGAGAAAAACTACGAAGTTGGGGTCTTTTGTAGGAGATAAGGTTGGGTGGAGGACAGGTGTCAGCATTTTGGTGATTCCCTCATTCATAGCTGGCCGGCCAAACATTTTTCCGACTGGCCATCATATTTTGCCGACCGAACAAATTTTTGGCTGATGGCCATTCCTCGTGGCCGATGGCCTCTCCCCCTGGCCGATGGGCTTCCTTCTGGTTCCCTGAGCTGTTTATGCTAGGGATTGGGGAACTCCACCACCTCCGATCCCTCCCCCGGTGATCGATTCTTGCGAAGTCACGCCTGTCTGCTTGTCGAGTTTTTGAACATTTGCTTATTGAGTTGTATTTCACTCTCTTTGAGTCTTCGATTTATTTATCGAGTTGTACTCACGCTTGTTTGGTCCTATCATGTCTTTGTACATTTGCTTATCGAGTTGTAAGTCGGTTCACTGCCTGATTATTACGATGCGCATACTCGGTGTTCAAGATAAGTTCAATTTCGTTCACATTGTGGTGTGATACCTAGCGATGCGATCCATAGAAATTTTACAAACGCAAACATCTTTTGAATAAAATGGTTGTTTCATTCCCATCACGTGCTTTGCAAAATGCGTAATTTCGGGAAAGAATAAAACCTGCCCGAGGCAGTGCAATATGCTTAACCTACTAGTAAAAAGGAAAGTAAAACATAAGAATGACAGGGTAGCCAAGTGTCGGAATGGATACCAGCAAAACTCCCCCTGCGGTCAACGCAGCTTCCATGCCTTTGTTCGGGTCAACGACATGGTTTCGCACCTTCGTTACTTGAGACCATGCGGGGAAGCGCACTTTTCAAACGTGGACCTTTGAGTTGACCTTAGGCCACAACTTCTACGAATGATGCTTGATACGTACGAAGAACGTTCCTTTCCGTACCCTTTTCATGTCTTGAGGGTTCCCACAAATCGCTTCAATTACGCTGTGTTACATCCCTGCATTATGAATGATATGTCCTCACTCACATATGTTCAAGCACGTTAATTACATCACTTGCGTAGACCGCATGTTTGTAATCACTTTCTTTACTTGCGTAGACCGCATGTTAATTACATCACCTGCGTAGACCGCATGTTTGTAATCACTTTCTTTACTTGCGTAGACCGCATGTTAATTACATCACCTGCGTAGACCGCATGTTTGTAATCACTTTCTTTACTTGTGTAGACCGCATGTTAATTACATCACCAGTGTAGACCGCATGTTTGTAATCACTTTCTTTACTTGCGTAGACCGCATGTTAATTACATCACCTGCATAGACCGCATGTTTTGTAATCACTTTCTTTACTTGCGTAGACCGCATGTTAATTACATCACCTGCGTAGACCGCATGTTTGTAATCACTTTCTTTACTTGCGTAGACCGCATGTTAATTACATCACCTGCGTAGACCGCATGTTTGTAATCACTTTCTTTACTTGCGTAGACCGCATGTTAATTACATCACCTGCGTAGACCGCATGTTTGTAATCACTTTCTTTACTTGCGTAGACCGCATGTTAATTACATCACCTGCGTAGACCGCATGTTTGTAATCACTTTCTTTACTTGCGTAGACCGCATGTTAATTACATCACCTGCGTAGACCGCATATTTGTAATCACTTTCTTTACTTGCGTAGACTGCATGTTAATTACATCACCGGCGTAGACCGCATGTTTGTAATCCCTTTCTTTACTTGCGTAGACCGCATGTTAATTACATCACCTGCGTAGACCGCATGTTTGTAATCACTTTGTTTACTTGCGTAGACCGCATGTTAATCACATCACCTGCGTAGACCGCATGTTTGTAATCACTTTCTTTACTTGTGTAGACCGCATGTTAATCACATTACCTGCGTAGACCGCATGTTTGTAATCACTTTCTTTACTTGCGTAGACCACATGTTAATTACATTACCTGCGTAGACCGCATGTTTGTAATCACTTCCTTTACTTGCGTAGACCGCATGTTAATTACATTACCTGCGTAGACCGCATGTTTGTAATCACTCCCATTACCTGCGTAGACCGCATGTTTTGCTTGCGTAGACCGCATGATTAATCAATTCCATTACCTGCGTAGACTGCATGTTTTGCTTGCGTAGACCGCATGATTAATCAATTCCATTACCTGCGTAGACCGCATGTTTTGCTTGCGTAGACCACATAATTGTTCAATTTCATCGGCTGCGTAGATCGCACGTTTTACCCGCGTAGACCGCATGTTGATTACATTACTTGCGTAGACCGCATGATTGTTCAATTTCGTTACTTGCATAGACCGCATATTCTACTTGCGTAGACCGCATTCTTATGTCCAATTTCATTGCTTGTGTAGGCCGCATACTTACGATCAAACTCATTGCCTGCGTTGACCGCATGTTCCACTTACACATCTGTACCTTCGCGGCATTCTTATACTCCCCACTTGCTTTGCGTTGTCATGCATTTCGAGTACACTATTATGCATGTTGCTAACGATATTGTACCTGTTACGGTTGTTTTCTTTGCAGGCACGATATTGTATGTACGGTTCATTTGAGGCTGGCACAACCAGACGAGCCGCACAGGTATTATATCCTCCGAGTGAGACGTATTGAGAATTACATGATTCTCTTACATCCCTTCTGCATTGTAGTGTAGTTCGGTGTATGCTAGCTTAAAATTGTTGCATGTGTGCTTCGTTTTAGCTTTCTTTGCATGATCTTAAGTTATGCTCGGCTTCGTGCATTGTCTTGCATTTTGCCCCTGCCTTCGGGTGCATATCTTGTTTGTCTTGCATGTTTGTCTGAGTCTTCGGCCTTGTCAAAAATGGGTCGTCTCTCGGCTTTGACGTTCACTCCCGTCACTGTTATGACTTTCGAGTTCTGTCAAAAAGGGGCAACTGTAGACACCCCATTTTTGACCGTCCTCAAGACTTGGACGTCACCATTGGAACACTTGGTGATTATCCTTGTTTGTGTTCGTTTGGAGATCCCGGAGGTCTCGGCTACGCGCCCCGCCTCAGGATCTCCGAACTTGACTGTTTAGTGTCTGATTTCACACCAAACACTTGTGTTTTGCCTTGGAGGGGCAGGGAATGCCTTGTGAGGCATCCCCACACACCACCGGCAGTGGCTAGAGGCCACCGGCTGGTTTTTGCTTCCATCGGCAATATTTTCTGCCGGTTGGCACCTTTTTTTGCCGGTCGGCACTCTTTTTTGTCAAAATGACATTTTTGGGCAGCCGACCACTGTTCATCTACTTTATGTAGATATTTTGTGCCAGCTGTGATAGCTGGCACCAACTCTGCTTCCCTCCATACACGTGTATGGAGGGATCTCCCTCTAAGCAAGCTTGTTGTATAAGCTTTGCAAGAGGGAGTTCTATAAGAGGAGAGGCCTTCTCTTTGCTCTAGGTTAGAGATTTTGAAGGCAAAACCAGAGCTTCCACATATAGATACACCCTATCTCTATAGCTCCCTCTCTCTCCTTCTTTGTGTGTGTTTCTTGGCCTAAAAGTGTGATTTTACCTTACTTTTGCACCAATACACACACTATTACACCTTGCTCTGAGATTGAGGACTTTGAGGGTTGATTCTTGAGGTTTTGGGCTATTTTTGATCAAAAGAAGGAGGCTGCCTTGGCTGTTCTTGAAGTGTGTTTGAAGGGTGAGCATTTTACTTTAGTTTCCCCAAACTTGCACTAGCTTTTTACCTATCTTACTTGTTGATTTAGTTTTTGTGCATAACATAAAAAAGGCTTGTATTTTCATTCTTAAGAACTTTCATTAAGAGTCTTTCATGGTTTCAGTTCAAACTCACCCTCTTAGGCCTTATTTGGCCTTTTTGTTGCCTCTTTGGCAAGGCTTTGTTTGCTTAAGTGTTTTGGTCTTCTCACCACTAAAAACCAGTGGACTTTCAGTGGTGAGGAAGGAGGTTTGAAGTCTTGCATAGGGGAGGGACACCCCTCTCCCTTCATTGTCTTGTTTCCTTGTATTTTGGCCTCATTTCAGAAGTTTTTTGGGTGTTTTAGGTCATATGTGATCTCTGTTTTTGGCCGGATTTGTACCCATTTGCATGCTTAATATGCTTGCTTTACATTCCTCCAATTGGCCTAGAATTGTATCTTGTGTTTAGGCCATGATTCTTGCATGTGTTGGCTTGATTCCATGAAGATGTTGGCATTATTTCACCATGTGTAAGGTCTGTTTGCCATTCATTTCAGTCATACTTGCCTTGTTTGGTGTCGTCTCTTTATGTTTTGGCTTGTAAGCTTTGAGCATATTGACCTCTAGCATGCATAACTATGATCATCCTCATGATTTGGCATCATTTAGGACCACATTTCAGTCTATAAATCATGTTTATATGTGTGCATGTGTGACCTCCTTTATGCCTTGAGGGTGTGCCCTTTTATGCCTAGATATGAGCCTTAGTGCACACACCTCTTTGGAGTCACTTTAGCTGCCATATTAATGGGTTTTGGAGTCCATTCTTGCATATTAAAATTCTGTTTTGGCTTGTCCAAGTCATGCCATGAGTGGTCTTGTTGGTGGGAGTGAAGTGCCTCCTTTTTGTGCCTTAACCTTAGGACCATTGGTTTGCTTGTTAGCATGAGTATTGGTCCACATTTCTAGGCATTTTTGGCCACTGTTTTGGAGTGGATCAAGGTCTGCCCCTTTGCGGTTTAAGGCCCTCTTGCATGCTTGTCTCATGTCCATTGCATGATTGCTTCATTAAGTGTTGTAATATGTTGATCCCATTCCTTAAATGGTCCATGTTTGCATTGCATTTGCATCTTGCATGCCTAGCATTACATTCTTGCCATATTAGTTGCATGACATTTAGTATGCCTTGTATAATTAGTACCATGTTGCATTTTGAGCCATGTGAGTATAACATGCATTGCATTACTTGGTTTGGGGTGCCAAACCAAGTGTGAGAGTCAGGGAACATTCATACTATGAGTGATGTAATGTGCCTTGATTCTCGGTCACCGGGACCCTTGACTTCGGCATGACAGGGTCTTGGTCCTCATTTGTGTGGTTGCATGCATCTTTACATCAAGTGGCAAACTTGATCCCTTGGGCTATCATGCACCATTGATGGCTCGAGGATCGAGGGCCATGCTTCCCTGAGTTCAAAGCATGATGAGAAGCATGACCATGCTCACATGTGCCTAAAATCCCATGCCATATACTGTCTGTTCTCTGTTGCTGTCAAATCTGTCTTCTGCAGGAAGCTCCAGCCGACCGGCAAAATTCAGTGCCGACCGGCCATTGATGAATGGCCGATAAACCCAAAAACAGCCGATGGAAATTCTGCACGGCCGGTGGGAATTTTCCCTAGCCGGTGGTACTCTGCAGCATGCAAGGAACCTGTCCTAGGGCTTTGGCAGTTTTCAGAGAGACAGGGCAGTATAAACAGAGGTGGCAGGGGTATGGTACGGGTTTCGAGCATGCATCACACGCGCATCCCGAGGCAGGGGGCTGTGGCCACCTTTCTTCCTTTTGCGTTCATCCTATTAAGTAAATTAGAAGTTCTGTAATAATTTATTTGTTTATTATTCGGACTGTAATATTCATTTGGCCCCTCCGAGTGAGGGCAATTATGTAATAAGTGTGCGTGAGTTTGTGTATCTCTTCCAACCTCACGTCTTTCTTCCCTTTTATTTACTTGCTTATGATGGTAGATTAGGGCATTTTTGAAATTAGCATACCTTATGCTATGCATGCGTGCATTCATGCATTTGTATTGCATGCATTAGGCTCAGTACATCATGCTAACTGCATTTATACCCCAATTCCAAATTGAATACGTGCATCAAATTGATCGCATTTTCGCATGCCATGATTAGGTTAGCTGAGCCTACTCTAATTGCATCCTGCATGCGTTGCATTAGTCAACTTGACATGAACTAGGACATGTATGTTTGCTAACTAGTTTGTTGTTTTGGCACGGAGTACGATGTAAGTATTTTCGCTTTAGCATATTGCATGCGTGTGAATGTTGCCATGATAACGTGCTTACCATGCGGCTAGATGCTTATTTGTTATAAACTGTTTGAATGCCTGTGGGTGAAAGTTGGATTGTTTGAGTTGGAAAAACTCGTTGAAATCCGTACTTTAGCCTACTTGCGAGTAGCAATTTCCAAAACGCTTTTCAAAACAAACGGATATGCAACGCGTGTTTCCAAATTAGGCAATCTAGTCTATACTTGTTTGCTGTGCACATAACATGTCTGCCACCACGCATGTTTATTACATTACCTGCATAGACCGCATGTTAATTACTTTCTTTACTTGCGTAGACCGCATGTTAATTACATTACCTGCGTAGACCGCATTTTTATAATCACTTTCTTTACTTGCGTAGACCGCATGTTCATTACATTACCTGCGTAGACCGCATGTTTGTAATCACTTTCTTTACTTGCGTAGACCGCATGTTAATTACATTACCTGCGTAGACCGCATGTTTGTAATCACTTTCTTTACTTGCGTAGACCGCATGTTAATTACATTACCTGGATAGACTGCATGTTTTGCTTCCGTAGACCGCATGTTTTGCTTGCGTAGACCGCATAATTAATCAATTTCATTACCTGCGTAGGCCGCATGTTTTGCTTGCGTAGACCGCATGATTAATCAATTTCATTACCTGCGTAGGCCGCATGTTTTGCTTGCGTAGACCGCATAATTAATCAATTTCATTACTTGCGTAGACCGCATAATTAATCAATTTCATTACCCGCGTAGACCGCATGTTTTGCTTGCGTAGACCGCATGTTAATTTCATTACTTGCGTAGACCGCATGTTTAATCAATTTCATTACTTGCGTAGACCGCATGTTTTGCTTACGTAGACCGCATGATTGTTCAATTTCGTTACTTGCATAGACCACATATTCTACTTGCGTAGACCGCATTCTTATGTCCAAATTCATTGCTTGTGTAGACCGCATGCTTACGATCAAACTCATTGCCTGCGTAGACCGCATGTTCCACTTACACATCTGTACCTTCGCGGCATTTTTATACTCCCCACTCGCTTTGCGGTGTCGCGCATTTCGAGTACACTATTATGCATGTTGTTAACAATATTGTACCTGTTAAGTTTGTTTTCTTTGCAGGCACGATATTGTATGTACGGTTCATTTGAGGCTGGTGCAACCAGACGAGCCGCACAGGTATTGGATCCTCCGAGTGAGACGTATTGAGAATTACATAATTCTCTTACATCACTGCTGCATTGTAGTGTAGTTCGGGGTATGCTAGCTTAAAATTGTTGCATGTGTGCTTCGTTACAGCTTTCTTTGCATGATCATAAGTTATGCTCGGTTTCGTGCATTTTCTTGCATTTTGGCCCCTGCTTCGGGCGCATACCTTGTTTGTCTTGCATGTTTGTCTGAGTCTTCGGCCCTGTCAAAATTGGGTCGTCTCTGGGCTTTGACATTTACTCCCGTCATTGTTATGACTTTCGAGTTCTGTCAAAGAGGGGCAACTGTAGACACCCCATTTTTGACCGTCCTCAAGACTTGGACGTCACCATTGGAACACTTGGTGATTACCCTTGTTTGTGTTCGTTTGGAGTTCCCGGAGGTCTCGGCTACGCGCCCTGCCTCAGGATCTCCGAACTTGACTGTTTAGTGTCTGGCTTTGCACCAAACACTTATGTTTTGCCTTGGAGGGGCAGTGAATGCCTTGTGAGGCATCCCCACACACCACCGGCAGTGGCTAGAGGTCACCGGCTGGTTTTTGATGCCATCGGCACTTTTGGTTGCCGGTCGGCACTAAATTTTGTCAAAATGACATTTTTGGGCAGCCAACCACTGTTCATCTACTTTATGTAGATATTTTGTGCCAGCTGTGATAGCTGGCACCAACTCTGCTTCCCTCCATACACATGTATGGAGGGATCTCCCTCTAAGCAAGCTTGTTGTATAAGCTTTGCAAGAGGGAGTTCTATAAGAGGAGAGGCCTTCTCTTTGCTCTAGGTTAGAGACTTTGAAGGCAAAACCAGGGCTTACACATATAGATACACCCTATCTCTATATTTCCCTCTCTCTCCTCCCTTGTGTGTGTTTCTTGGCCTAAAACTGTGAATTTACCTTACTTTTGCACCAATACACACACTATTACACCTTGCATCGAGATTGAGGACTTTGAGGGTTGATTCTTGAGTTTTTGGGCTGTTTTGGATCAAGAGAAGGGGGCTGCCTTGGCTGTTCTTGAAGTGTGCTTCAAGGGTGAGCATTTTACTTTAGTTTCCCCAAACTTGCACTAGTCTTTTACCGATCTTACTTGCTGATTTAGTTTTTGTGCATAACATAAAAAGGCTTGTATTTTCATGCTTAAGAACTTTCATTAAGAGTCTTTCATGGTTTGATTTCAAACTCACCCTCTTAGGCCTTCTTTGGCCCTTTTTGTTGCCTCTTTGGTAAGACCTTGTTTGCCTAAGTGTTTTGGTCTTCTCACCACTGAAAACCAGTGGATTTTCAGTGGTGAGCAAGGTGGTTTGAAGTCTTGCATAGGGGAGGGACACCCCTCTCCCTTCATTGTCTTGTTTCCTTGCATTTTGGCTTAAAAGGGTAACATGCATGCTTGATCATTTTTTGCCTCATTTCAGAAGTTTTTTGGGTGTTTTGGGTCATATATGATCTCTGTTTTTGACCGGATTTGTACCTATTGGCATGCTTAATATACTTGCTTTACATCCCTCCATTTGGCCTAGAATTGTATCTTGTGTTTGGGCCATGGTTCTTGCATGTGTTGGCTTGGTTCCATGAAGATGTTGGCATTATTTTACTATGTTTAAGGTCTGTTGGCCTTTATTTCAGTCATGCTTGCCTTGTTTGGTGTCATCCTTTTGCGTTTTGGCTTGTAAGCTTTGAGCATATTGACCTTTAGGGTGCATAGCTATGACCATCCTTGTGATTTGCCATCATTTAGGGTCACATTTCAGTCCATGAATCATGTTTATATGTGTGCATATGTGACCTCTTTCATGCCTTGAGGGTGTGCCCTTTTATGCCTACATATGAGCCTTGGTGCATACATCTCTTTGGAGCCACTTTAGCTGCCATATTAATGGGTTTTGGAGTCCATCTTTGCATTTTAAATTTCTATTTTGGCTTGCCTAGGTCATGCCATGAGTGGTCATGTTGGTGGGAGTGAGGTGCCTCCTTTTTGTGCCTTAACCTTAGGACCATTGGTTTGCTTGTTAGCATGAGTATTGGTCCACCATTTGGACACTTTTGGTCACTGTTTTGAGGTGGGTCAAGGTCTGCCCCTTTACCATTTTAAGCCACTATTGCATGTTTGTTTCATGTTTATTGCATGGTTGCTTCATTAGGTGTTGTATCATGATGACCCTTTGGCTTAAATTGTCCATATTTACATTGCACTTACATCTTGTATGCCTAACATTGCATGCTTGCCATACTAGTTGCATGACACTTGGTATGCCTCGCATCTTGATATCATGTTGCATTTTGAGCCATGTTTGCATAACATGCATTGCATTACTTGGTTTGGGGTGTCAAACCAAGTGTGAGGGCTAAGGGAAATTCATACTATAAGTGATGTAATGTCCCTTAACTCTCGGTCACCGGGGCCTTTGATTTCGACATGATAAGGTCTTGGTCCTCATTCGTGTGATTGCATGCAATCCTACATCAAGTGGCAAGCTTGATCTCTTGGGCTATCATGCACCATTGATGGCTCGAGTATTGAGGGCCATGCTGAGTTCAAAGCATGATGGGAAACATGACCATGCTCAAATGTGCCTGAAATCCCATGCCATATACTGTTTGTTCTCTGTTGCTGTCAAAACTGTCTCCTGCAGGAAGTTTCTGCCGACCGGCAGAATTCAGTGCCGACCGGCATTTGGTGAATGGCCGATAAATCCAGAACTAGCCAATGGCAATTATGCACTGCCGGTGGGAATTTCCTTCAGCCGGTGGTACTCTGCAGTATGCAACAAACCTGTCCCAGCACTTTGGAATTTTTCAGAAAGATAGGGTAGTGTAAATAGAGACAGCCTTGGTATGGTACGGACTTTCCGGGCAAGGCGGGTTCGAGCATGCATCATTCGCGTATTTCGAGGCGGAGGCTGTGTCCATCTCTCTCCTTCATTTTGCATTCATTCTATTAATTAAGTAGAAATTCTGTAATAATTAATTTATTTGTTATTCGGACTGTAATATTTATTTGTACCCTTCGAGCAAGGGCAAATCTGTAATAAGTGTGGGTGAGTGTGTGTATGTCTTCCAATCCCCACTTCTTTCTTCCCTTTTATTTACCTGCTTCTGATGGTAGACTAGGGCATATTTAAAATTAGCATACCTTATGCAATGCATGCGTGCATTCATACATTTGTCCTGCATGCATTGGGCTCGGTACATCATGCTAACTGCATTTGTATTTCAAATTCTAAATTGAATACGCACATCAATTGGTTGCATTTCACATGCCATGTTTAGGTTAGCCGAGCCTACTCCAATTGCATCTTGCATGTGTTGCATTAGTCAACTTGACATGAACTAGGACACGCATGTTTGCTAACTAGTTTATTGTTTTGGCATGGAGTACGATGTAAGTATTTATGCTTTGGCATACCGCATGCGTGTGAGTGTTGCCATGACAGTATGTTTGCCATGCGGCTAGATGCTTATATGAGATAAACTGTTTGAATGCCCGTGGGTGAAGGTTGGATTGTTTGAGTTAGAAAAACTCGTTGAAATCTATGTTTTAGCCTACTTGCGAGTAGCAAATTATAAAGCGCTTTTTTTTTAAAAAAACAAACGGATATGCAATGTTTCTTTCCGAATTCGGCAATCTAGTCTATACTTGTTTGCTGTGCACATAACATAGTAATCTAGGCTAACAATTGGAATAAGAACACATAATATTTTCAAAAATGGATGTCACGGTTAGTAGAGGCCGATCTTCGGATCGGGCGAGAGGGGGTGCTCATAGCTGACCTTCCCTAATCGTACCCTAGCTCCCGAGCCGAGACAACTCCGGTGATGACGGACATGTGGCCTTCGGCACCGAGTCAGGGTTTCCTAAATTCCCCCATAAAAATATTTAGGTGGTGACTCTGTATCTGGCAAAGCAGTCCATGTTTGGCATTTCTTTCCTAAAATCTGTTTTCTCAAAACGATTTGCTAGATTTGGACTCTTTGGTTCAGATTAAGAACCGCAAACAAAATCGAGTCCGAACTGTAGTAGCGGGGTCCCTCGCGGGCGCGTCTACAGTTGGATTTGACATGCTTAGTATAGCTCATTTGCATTCCGGCTTGGTGGCCTTAAGTGTATGAATGTATAGCATGACATTCTTGCATTGATTTAGTGGTTTGGAACCATCCACCATGTCATTTCAGTCCCTTTTGCATGCCTATATGTTTGCCTTGGATGTCTCCTTAATGCTTTGAAAGCTTGGGTAGCATGCTCCTTGTTTTGGCATTTATGCATGCCTTTGAATTTAGGTCATTTGGACGCCATCTAAGTGATCTCTAGGCCATGTCTTAATGTGCTAAAACTCTATTTTTGGTCAATAAGTTCATGCCATGTTTGGTCTTGTTAAGTGTAGTTCAATACTCCATTGGTTTACTTTGAATGCTTGGGCCATTTGTTGCATGCATAGCTTGCATTGGTAGGTTAGTTTTAGCATCACACTAACATGATTTTCAATGCTTACCTTGCATGTCATATGTCCATGATCATTCCCTTCTAAGTGTGCTTAGAAGTAGTCTTTTGATGCTTAAGCATTTAGGCCTTCAACATGTGCATGTGTGTATGTGTTTAGTCCTTTATTTTGGTCACTTTGGCCATTGTTTTAGGCCTATTTAGAGTTGCCTAAATCATGTGTAAGTCCACCTTTCCATCAATTTGCATTGCCTCATGTTTGCTTGTATGCTTGCATAAGTGTCTTGCCATGCCATGTTGCATCCTTAGCTTACATGCCTAGGTTGCATTGCATCTTGCATGCAGGCCTTATTCCTTGACTTGGTGATAGGAATTGGGCCTTGGTTTGTTTGTTTGGTTTGCATTTCATTTGACATGAAAGTTGCACACTTGATTCTTTGGGCCGTCATGCATGGAAATGCGTGATTGGAGGTCCGAGAATCGAGACACATGCCCCGTTGAGTCACAAACATGATACGGGACATGATTGGTGCATACATTGCTTGAATTGTATTGCCATGCAAGTTCTGTCCTCTGCTGCCGTGAGTTGCAGGTTCTGCAGGCATTCTTTGCCGACCGGCATTACAAATTGCCGACCGGCAGTAAATCACCAGCCGATGGATGCATTTTGTGCTGGTGACCACATACCACTGCCGGTGGTAATTCTACTCAACCGGTGGTGATTCCCATTATCCAAAGAGGCATCCTTGAGACTTTGGCAGTCTTCAGAGGGACAGAGCAGGGAAAACAGAGGCAGACTATGCATGGCGGTGCAATTCCGAGCAAGACCCGAGCACGCGCTGCATCTGACTCTCCTCCCGAGGCGGTTTACTGTTTTTTCCTAGCTTAATTAGTTTGTTAGCTGATTAGGAAATTTGTAATATTTAATTAGCTTGCGTAGTTAATTAATTTGTATTATTTATTTGGTCCCTCTGCGCGAGGGCAAATCTGTAATAAGTGTGTGTGAGTGACGTGTATGTCTTCCAATCCCCACTTCTTTCTTCCCTTTTATTTACCTGCTTATGATTTTAGATTAGGGCATGTTTA
This sequence comes from Camellia sinensis, assembly GCF_055761805.1. Classification (NCBI taxonomy): domain Eukaryota; kingdom Viridiplantae; phylum Streptophyta; class Magnoliopsida; order Ericales; family Theaceae; genus Camellia; species Camellia sinensis. Next base: position 9,177,372 of record NW_028129474.1, on the reverse strand, counting down.
AATTAGCATACCTTATGCTATGCATGTGTGCATTCATCCATTTGTTTTGCATGCACCGGGCTCGGTACATCATGCTAACTGCATTTGTATTTCAATTCCAAATTGAATACGTGCATCAATTGGTTGTATCTCACATGCCATGTTTAGGTTAGCCGAGCCTACTCTAATTGCATTTTGCATGTGTTGCATTAGTCAACTTGGCATGAACTAGGATCACGTATGTTTGCTACCAGTTTATTGTTTTGGCACGGAGTACATTGTAAATATTTATGCTTTAGCATCTCGCATGCGTGTGAATGTTAACATGATAGCATGCTTACCATGTGGCTAGATGCTTATGTGTTATAAACTGTTCGAATGCCTGTGGGTGAAGGTTGGATTGTTTGAGTCGGAAAAACTCGTTGAAATCCGTATTTTAGCCTACTTGTGAGTAGCAAATTCCAAAACGTTTTTCCAAAACAAACGGATATGCAATGCTTATTTCCAAATTAGGCAATCTAGTCTATACTTGTTTGCTGTGCGCATAACATAGTAACGATAGGCTAATAATTGGTTTAAGAACACATAACGTTTTCAAAATCGGATATCAAGGTTAGTAGAGGCTGGTCTTCGGACCGGGCGAAAGGGGGTGCTCGTAGCTGACCTTCTCCAATCGTACCCTAGCTCCCGAGCCGAGACAACTCCGGTGATGACGGACATGTGGCCTTCGGCAAAGAGTCAGGGTTTCCTAAATTCTCCCATAAAAAATATTTAGGTGGCGACTCTGTATCTGGCAAAGCAGTCCATGTTTGGCACTTCTTTTCAAAAATCTATTTCTCAAAACGATTTGCCAGGTTTGGACTCTTTGGTTCAAGATTAACAACCGTGACACAAAATCGAGTCCGAACTGTAGTAGCGTGGTCCCTCGCGGGCGCGTGCAACAGTGTCCAATTGTTCGAATTCTAATGATCGAGAAATGGCAAGTAAACACCATAATTACATATCTGCCATCATGCAAGAGGGTCCGAATAAGTGTCCATGTGTTTAAACCCTAATGCATGACAAATGGCAAATAAACACCATAATTACAAATCTACCATCATGCAAGAGGGTCCGAATAAGTGTCCAAGTGTTCGAACCCTAATGCATGACAAATGGCAAATAAACACCATAATTACATATCTGCCATCATGCAAGAGGGTCTGAATAAGTGTCCGGGTGTTTAAACCCTAATGCATGAGAAATGGCAAGTAAACACCATGATTACATATCTGCCATCATGCAAGAGGGTCTGAATAAGTGTCCAAGTGTTCAAACCCTAATGCATGAGAAATCGCAACTAAATACCATAATTACATATCTGCCATCATGCAAGAGGGTCCGAATAAGTGTCTGAGTGTTTAAACCCTAATGCATGGGAAATGGCATGTAAACACTATAATTACATATCTGCCGTCATGCAAGAGGGTCTGAATAAGTGTCCGACTATTTAAACCCTAATGCGTAAGAAATGGCAAGTAAACACCATAATTACATATCTGCTCTCACGCAAGAGGGTCCGAATAAGTGTCCTAGTGTTCGAATTATAATGCTCGTCAAATGGTAAGTAAACACCATAATTCCTTATCTGCCATCATGCAAGAGGGTCTGAATAAATGTCTGAGTGTTTAAACTCTAATGCATGAGAAATGGCAAGCAAACACCATAATTACATATCTGTATCATGCAAGAGGGTCCGAATAAGTGTCCGAGTGTTCGAATCCTAATGCTCGAGAAAAGGCAAGTAAACACCATAATGACATATCTACCATCACGCAAGAGGGTCTGAATAAGTGTGCGAGTGTTTAAACCCTATTGCCAGAGAAATGGCAAGTAAACGCCATAATTACAAATCTGCCATCACGCAAGAGGATCCGAACTAGTCTCCGAGTTTGCGAATCGTAATGCAAAAGAAAAGGAAAGTCAACACCGTAATTAAATATCTGCCATCATGCAAGAGGGTACAAATAAGTGTCCTAGTGTTAGAATCCTAATACTCGAGAAATGGCAAGTGAACACCATAATTACATATCTTCCATCTTGCAAGAGTGTCCGAATAAGTGTCCGAGTGTTTAAAACCTAATGCATGAGAAATGGCAAATAAACAGCATAATTACATATCTGCCATCATGCAAGAGGCTCCGAATAAGTGTCCGGGGGTTTAAACCTTAATGCATAAGAAATGGCAAGTAAACACCATGATTACATCTCTGCCATCATGCAAGAGGGTCTGAATAAGTGTCCAATTGTTTAAACCCTAATGCATAAGAAATGGCAAGTGAATACCATGATTACCTATCTGCTCTCACGCAAAAGGGTCCGAATAAGTGTCATAGTGTTCGAATTATAATGCTCGACAAATGGAAAGTAAACACTATAATTCCATATCTGCCATCATGCAAGAGGGTCTGAATATGTGGCCGAGTGTTTAAACCCAAATACATGAGAAATGGCAAGTAAACACCAAAATTACTTATCTGCCATCATGCAAGACGGTCCGAATAAGTGTCCGATTGTTGGAATTCTAATGATTGAGAAATGGCAAGTATACACCATAATTACATATCTACCATCGTGCAAGAGGGTCCGAATAAGTGTCCGAGTGTTTCAACCCTAATGCATGAGAAATGGTAAGTAAACACCACAATTACATATCTGCCATCATGGAAGAGGGTCTGAATAAGTGCCCGCGTGTTTAAACCCTAATGCATGAGAAAAGGCAAGTAAACACCATAATTACATGTCTGCCATCATGCAAGAGGGTCCGAATAAGTGTCCAATTTTTTAAACCCTAATGCGTAAGAAATGGCAAGTAAACACCATGAATACATATCTTCTCTCACGCAAGAGGGTCCGAATAAGTGTCCTAGTGTTCAAATTATAATGCTCGACAAATGGAAAGTAAGCCCTATAATTCCATATCTGCCATCATGTAAGAGGGTCTGAATATGTGGCCGAGTGTTTAAACCCAAATGCAAGAGAAATGGCAAGTAAACACGAAAATTACATATTTGCCATCTTATAAGAGGGTCTGAATAAGTGTCTGATTGTTCGAATTCTAATGATCGAGAAATGGCAAGTAAACACCATAGTTACATATCTGCCATCATGCAAGAGGGTCCGAATAAGTGTCCATGTGTTTAAACCCTAATGCATGACAAATGGCAAATAAACACCATAATTACATATCTGCCATCATGCAAGAGGGTCTGAATAAGTGTCCGAGTGTTCGAACCCTAATGCATGACAAATGGCAAATAAACACCATAATTATATATCTGCCGTCATGCAAGAGAGTCTGAATAAGTGTCCGGGTGTTTAAACCCTAATGCATCAGAAATGGCAAGTAAACACCATGATTACATATCTGCCATCATGCAAGAGCGTCTGAATAAGTGTCCAAATTTTTAAACCCTAATGCGTAAGAAATGGAAAATAAACACCCTGATTACATATCTTCTCTCACGCAAGAGGGTCCGAATAAGTGTCCTATTGTTCAAATTATAATGCTCGACAAATGGAAAGTAATCACTATAATTCCATATCTGCCATCATGTAAGAGGGTCTGAATATGTGGCCGACTGTTTAAACCCAAATGCATGAGAAATGGCAAGTAAACAAGAAAATTACATATTTGCCATCTTGTAAGAGGGTCTGAATAAGTGTCCGATTGTTCAAATTCTAATGATCGAGAAATGGCAAGTAAACACCACAATTGCATATCTGCCATCATGCAAGAGGGTCCGAATAAGTGTCCATGTGTTTAAACCCTAATGCATGACAAATGGCAAATAAACACCATAATTGCATATCTGCCATCATGCAAGAGGGTCCGAATAAGTGTCCGAGTGTTCGAACCCTAATGCATAACAAATGGCAAATAAACACAATCATTACATATCTGCCATCATGCAAGAGGCTCTGAATAAGTGTCCGAGTTTTCGAATCCTATTGCAAAAGAAATGGAAAGTCGACACCCTAATTACACATTTGGCACCATGCAAGGGGGTCCGAATAAGTGTCTAAGTGCTCGAATCCTAATACTCAAGAAATGGCAAGTAAACAACATAATTACATATCTACCATCATGCAAGAGGGTCCGAATAAGTGTCCGAGTGTTTAAGCCCTATTGCATGAGAAATGGCAAGTAAACACCATAATTACATATCTACCATCATGCAAGAGGGTCCGAATAAGTGCCCGAGTGTTTAAACCCTAATGCTTGAGAAATGGCATGTAAACACCATAATTACATATCTGCCATCATGCAAGAGGGTCCGAATAACTGTCCGATTGATCGAATCCTAATGCTCGAGAAATGGAAAGTAAACACCATAATTACATATCTGCCATCATGCAAGAGGGTCTGAATAAGTGTCCGTGTGTTTGTAGACGCGCCCGCGGAGGGGCCCCTCGCTACAGTTCGGACTCGATTTGTGTCACGGTTCTTAATCTGAACCAAAGAGTTCAAATCCGGCAAATCGTTTTGAGAAAATAGATTTTTAGAAAAAGAAGTGCCAAACATGGACTGCTTTGCCAGATACAGAGTCGCCACCTAAATATTTTTTATGGGGGAATTTAGGAAACCCTGACTGAGTGCCGAAGGCCACATGTCTGTCATCACCGGAGTTGTCTCGGCTCGGGAGCTTGGGTACGATCGGAGAAGGTCAGCTATGAGCACCCCCTCTCGCCCGATCCGAAGATCGGCCTCTACTAACCGTGATATCCATTTTTGAAAACTTTATGTGTTCTTATTCCAATTATTAGCCTCGAATTACTATGTTATGCGCACAGCAAACAAGTATGGACTAGATTGCCTAATTTGGAAATAAGCATTGCATATCCGTTTATCTTGGAAAAAAAATGTTTTGGAATTTGCTACTCGCAAGTAGGCTAAAACACGGATTTCAACGAGTTATTCCAACTCAAGCAATCCAACCTTCACCCACTGGCAATCAAACAGTTTACCAGATAAGCATCTAGCCACATGGTAAACATACTGTCATGGTGGCACTCACACGCATGCGGGATGCTAAAGCATAACTACTTACATCGTACTCCGAGCCAAAACGAAGAACTCGTTAGCAAACATGCATGATCGAAGTCCATGTTAAGTGCCTAATGTATCACATACAAAATGTTGCTAGAATAGGCTCGGCTAACCTAAACATGGCATGTGAAATGCGATCAATTGATGCATGTATTCAATTTGGAATTGAAGTACAAATGCAGTTAGCATGATGTACCGAGCCCGGTGCATGCAGGACAAATCAATGAATGCACGCATGCATTGCATGAGGTATGCTAATTTAAACGTGCCCTAATACTAACCATCAAAGCAGGTAAATAAAAGGGAAGAAAGAAGTGGGGATTGGAAGACATACACCCACTCACACACACTTATTACAGATTTACCCTCACTCAGAGGGACCAAATAAACAATACAAATCAATTAACTACGCAAGCTAATTAAATATTACAAATTGCCTAATCAGCTAAGCAAATTAATTTAAGCTAAGAAAACAGATAAACTGCCTCGGGAGGAGAGCCTGATGCAATGTACGCTCGGTCTTGCTCGGAAATACACCGCCATGCATAGGCTGCCTCTGTTTTCTTTCCTTTACTCCTCTGGAGGCTGCCAAAACCTCAGGACTACTTCCTTGGACATCGGGGAACCCCACCGGCTGAATGGAATTGCCACCGGCAGTGGGATGTGGCCACCGGCCATGGATGAAGCTATCGGCAGAGAAGAGGTTGCCGGTCGGCACTTAGAACTGTCGGTCGGCAGAGTGTTCCTGCAGAATCTGCAATTGACAGCAACAGAGGGCAAGGCAAAGCATGGCAGCACAATTCAAGGCATATATGCACCAATCATGTCTCTTATCATGGTAATGACTCAAAGGGACATATTTCTCGGTTCTTGGACCACCAATCACGCATTTCCATGCATGATGGCACAAGTGACCAAGTGTGCAACTTTCATGTCAAATGAAATGCAAACCAAACAAACACATCAAGGCCCAATTCCTATCATCAAGTCAAGGAACAAGGCATGCATGCAAGATGCAATGTAACCTAGGCATGCAAGCTAAGGATGCAACATGGCATGGCAAGGCACTTATGCAAGCATACAAGCAAGCATGAGGCAATGCAAATGGATGAAAAGATGGACTTAAACATGATTTGGGCAGCTCTAAATAGGCCCAAAACAGCGGCCAAAGTGCTATAAAATGAGGGCTACATGGCATGCAAACATGCATGCACACAAGGACCAACGCTTAAGCATAAAAAGGCAACTCTCAAACACACTTGGAAGAGGCATAATGTGGGCTAATGGCATGCAAAGTAAACATTGAATATGCATGAATTAGAGGTTCCAAACCAACCAATTAACACAAGCAATGCATGCTAGCATGATCAAAGCTCAAAGCAAGCTAAAGGGAGTATTGGACCACACTTAACGGAACCGAACATGGCATGAAAGGAAGGACCAAAATCAGAGGTTTAGCATGTTAAAACAAAGCTAAGAACACAATGACATGACATCCTAGGGGCCTAAACATGGTGGCATGCATGAAGGCACAAACATGGAGCATGAGATGACAACCTTACAAGGCATTAAAGGGACATCAAATGCAAGCTTATAGGCATGCAAAGGGGACTGAAATTACATGGTGGATAGTTCCAAACCACTAAATCAATGCAAGAATGGCATACTACACACTCACACACTTAAGGCCAACAAGCCAAAATGCAAAGGGGCTATATGATGCATGCCAAATCTGACCCAAACAACCATGGGCAGACGTAAAACATGGAAAAATATACACAAAGCCTTCACAAGACTAAGCCTAAAACATGCTTGAACAAAGGCTAACAACCTAAGGCACATTGAGGCAATAACATGGCATTACATGGTAGGTATGCTAAGCATGCATGGTGTACCAAAACCAACAAAAAACAGAGGTATAATATGACATATTAAGCACAAAAAACAGCCAAGGCATGGTCAATACACACTCTAACATGGTGCTCCCTCAAGAGGCCAAAAATGGTCCATTTCAAGGACAACAAGGAGAGGGGGTGGCCCTCTCCTTTTAGAGACTTCAAGGCACCATCTTCACCACTGAAATCCCTCAAGATTTCAGTGGTGAAGAGGCCCAAACACCAAAGTCACGAAACTAGCACAAAATAGCACAAAATAAGGCCTTTCAAGGCCTAAGAGGGGTCAAACACCCTCAAACCACAAAACACCCTTAATAAACAATCAAGAGGGTCTAAAAAAAGAACTTTTTTGTATTATACACTAAGCTCAAAAACGATTTTAAGATAGGTAGAAATAAGGTGCAAAAATGGGGAATAAAGGGGTAAGATTCTTACCCTTGAAGACCTCTTCAACAATGATGCTCCAATGGCCTTCCTTGGCTTGAATCCAACACCAAAACACCAAAATCAGCCCCTTAGAACCTCAGGAGCCAAAAAAAGGTGAAACACTTGGTGTTTGTGTGCAACAGTAAGACACAAAACACCTAGAACACAAAGAGAGAAAAAGAGAGATAGGATATGTATGGATCCTAACCCTAAAAACCAGAGCTTCTCTCTGTGTTTTTTGTCTCTAAAATGTCTAAAGTCTCCAAACTGTGTAACCCTTGCAACAAGAGAGAGCCCCTCTCTTTATAGAACTTCTTGTCTGGTAAAGCTTACAAGACAAGCTTCATAAGAGGGAGATTCCTCCATACACGTGTATGAAGGGGAGCAAAAAGCAAGACAGCTGTCTTAAAATATCTGCAAAAGAAGATGCACAGTAGTCGCCCGGCCAAAGATGCCATTTTGGCAAAAAAGAGTGCCGACCGGCAACAAATAGTGCCGACCTGCAACAAAAAGTGCCGACCGGCAACAAATAGTGCCTATGGCAGCAAAAACCAGCCGGTGACCTCTAGCCACTGCCGGTGGTGTGTGGGGATGCCTCACAAGGCATTCCCTGCCCTTCCAAGGCAAAACACAAGTGTTTGGTGTGAAACCAGACACTAAACGGTTGAGTTCAGAGATCCTGAGGCAAGGCGCGCGAGCCGAGACCTCCGGGAACTCCAAACGAACACAAACATGGATAATCACCGAGTGTTCAAACGGTGACGTCCAAGTCTTGAGGACGGTCAAAAATGGGGTGTATACAGTTGCCCCTCTTTGACAGAACCCGAAAGTCACAACAATGACAGGAGTGAATGTCAATGGCCAGAGACGACCCATTTTTGACAAGGCCGAAGACTCAGACAAACATGCAAAACAGACAAGATATACGCCCGAAGGCAGGGGCAAAATGCAAGACAATGCACAGAGCCGGACATAACTTATGAGCATGGAAAGAAAGCTGTAACGAAGCACACATGTGACAGTTTTAAGCCAGCATACACCAAACTACACTACAATGCAGAAAGGATGTAAGAGAATTATGTAATTCTCAATACGTCTCACTCGGAGTATACAATACCTGTGCGGCTCGTCTGGTTGCACCAGCCTCAAATGAACCGTACATACAATATCGTGCCTGAAAAGAAAACAAACTTAACAGCTACAATATTGTCAGCAACATGCATGACAATGCAAGAATGGATGCAAAATGATATGCAACATATACAAAACAATTTATAAACAATGCAAATGAGGATGCAATGTAATTGAAACAATGCAAATTATATGCAAAGCAATTGAATCACGATCCAATCACGAGTGGTTCGAAACCACACCTATGTCAAATAGATTGATGAAGGTAACAAGTCTGTCTACCATAGAACGGTCAACTGAACTATGAGCATTGTAGACAGACACAAGAACAAGTATTGGGGGGGATTGACATAAGTGGGGAAACAACCCGCTGGAGAAAGGACAATGATCCTAACCCTGGATGCAAAAATTACACTACAATGTAATATATATATATGGATATGCTGGGGAGATGAAATGGATATGGCACGCGGGCCAAACCAAATCTTGCCTAGGTAGGGCATGTACGCATACAACCACGTCTAACATAGAACGGTCCACTGAACTATGCTTCGACACGAGAAGTATGGGCACATACCAAACCAAGCTCAACATGGAAAGGCGCAAGCCATAGGTGGAAGGTGATGCAATGAATGCATGCGATCTACGATGCAATGGATATGGCACGCGGGCCAAACCAAATCTTGCCTAGGAAAGGCATGTACGCATACGAGCCATGTCTAACACAGAAAAGGTGCCGCAACCCTCAAACCAACATACCAGCGTGGAATAGGCGCGTACACATGCAGAACTGTGCTTTAACGTGAAAAGTAAGGGCACATACCAGACCAAGCTCAATCATGGAAAGGTGCGAGCCATGGGCGGATGGTGATGCAATGAATGCATGCAATCTACAATGCAATATCTACAAATATGCAATGGAAGGGATATTTACAAAATGCATGACAATGCAGTATGATGCAATCTACTAGGGAAAATGCAATGAATGCATGCAAGCTGCAATGGAAATGCATGACAATGCACTATGATGCAATGACTATGACTGCAACTTTCCCTATCTTACCAACAGGGCGATATACTAGGTTGGTTCAGTATCCAGAACTAAGGCGCAGACATGCTGCCTCAATCTATGGGGCTTCCATACAGATTTCAAGCCGAGGGTACACCTCTGGGTATTTAAACCAGACTTTAGTCTCGGAACTCCCGAACCTTTACGTTCTAGGCATTAGCCGTTCGAACTCTAGTTTCCATCGTCCCAGTTGGTCTTCTAGGAACTCACCGCAAACATAGGCAGGTGGCTTTACCAGACCACCGAAAGTCATTCGGGCACGACAAACACCAAAGGAATTGCACCTTCAGAGGATTTAAGGTCTCCTAGACCGGGGAGATTGCAAAATGTATGCACGACAATGCATGTGTTTTTGAAATACGCAACACGTGCGGCTTGAGACATGCATGGCAATGCAAGTGAACTATGCACACCAATGCGCCGAAGGTTTCGCACCTTCCAAAGGATTTAAGGTCTCCTAGACCGTGCGTGTTTAAGGTCTCGCCAGACCAACGTGTGTGTTTAACGTCTCGCCAGACCGGCGCGCGTGTTTAAGCTCTCGCCAGACCGCCTAAACATGCACAACAATGCAAGAATGAGGCACGCATGCTAATGCTAGTGACGACACACATACCAGCGGAAATGTGACACGCATGCCCATGCAAATGAAGCATGGTGCAAGATGATACAAATGAGACATGCGTGCCTCATAAGATGCAAAATGATACAAGTGTGACACGTATGCCACACGGAATGCAAAATGAAACAAATGAGACACGCGTGCCTCATAAGATGCAAAACGATACAAGTGTCACACGCATGCCACACGGAATGCAAAATTTTGAAAATTGGACTTATACGCCACGCGAAGCCGGTTTATATTCAAAACAATGCAATGTACTAACAAGTACAAGTAAGGTGCGCAAGATAGCGCGATAGGATACATGCAAGATGCAAGTAAGGTGCACAATACAGTGCGATGCGGTGCGCAAAATAGCGCGAGTGATTTTGAAATGCACAGAACAGTGCGATTGAAATGCAATGCACAAAACAGTGCGATGCGCTAAACGGCGCGAGTGAAAACTGCACAAAACAGTGCGATTGAGGTGCGCAAAATAGCGCGAGTGTAAACTGCACAAAAGAATGCGATGCGCTAAACAGCACGATTGAATGCAATGCACAAAACAGTGCGATGCGCTAAATAGCGCGAGTGATTCGAAATGAACAAAACCGTGCGATGCGCTAAACAGCGCGATTGATATGGAAATGCACAAAACAGTGCGATCGATTTGAAGTGCACAAAACAGTGCGATGCGCTAAACAGCGCGATTGATTTTGAAATGCACAAAACAGTGCGATGCGCTAAACAGCGCGATTGAATGCAATGCACAAAACAGTGCGATGCGCTAAACAGCGCGATTGAAATGCAATGCACAAAACAGTGCGATGCGCTAAACAGCGCGAGTGATTTTGAAATGCACAAAACAGTGCGATGCGCTAAACAGCGCGATTGAAATGCAATGCACAAAACAGTGCGATGCGCAAAATAGCGCGATTGAAATGCAATGCACAAAACTGTGCAATTGAGATACAAAGTGTAAATGCACAAGATAGTGCGAGTGAATGCATGTTCTATGCAAACGAGGCGCACAGGCCGATGAAAATGACACAAAATGAAACACGCATGCCCCATAGGATGCCAAATGATATAAATGAGACACGCATGCCTCACAAGATGCAAAATGATGCTCAGTGCGACACGTATGTCACACGGAATGTAAAACGATGCTAAGTGTGACACGCATGCCACACGAAATGTAAAATGATGCCAAGTGTGACACGCGTGCCACACGGAATGTAAATGGACTTAAATGCGTAACAACGCACGTGTTTCGGAATGCATGACAATGCATGGAATAAAAAATGCAATGACAATGCTTGAGGGATGTGCATGACAATGCAAGGGGTGCGTGCTACAACGCATGTAGTATGTGCATAACAATGCAACTGGGAGGCGCATGACGGCGCGATGTAATGCACCGAAATAGTGCAATGAACGCGTGTAACGCACATGGGGCAACTTCTGAATTTAAAAGGATACAAAAAGGATACACCTTGCACGAATTCGAGCGCCACGCGCAGAAGACACGACCCGAGGTCACAACGGAGGCCGGTTGAGCATCGGAGATGCACTTTCTTGCACTTTCTTGAGCTATGAAGACCAGAAACTTCTCATATGGCCTAAAAAAGGTTGTGGGAACACCACCGGCCGGGAGGGCAGGCCACCGGCTATCCACCGGCTGAAAAATAACTCCATTGGCACAATATATTGCCGGCCGGCACAAAACATTACCGACTGGCAAAAAGTTGCTGAGTCGGGGCAGATTCGACATTTCACTTCGGGTGTTTAAAAATAGGGTTTCAAACCCTATTTTCTGACTTTTCCTTCCGCCGAAAACTCTCACACTCTCTCTCTAGAGCGTTTTCCTCTCCTCTTTCGTTCGTTTCTTCGCGTTCTACGCCCGTTTCGTCGTCGGATTCGCGATTTCCTTCGCGTTTCGGACATTTTCGACCAAACACATCTTCGTTTTGGTGCCTCGTTTGGCGTTCTTGCCTTTTTGGAGTTTCTTCCCCTTGCTTTTTTCTTGATTTTTGTGCCCTTTCACATCCCCGCCTTTCCGGCCATTTTCGACCTTCTCTGGAGTTGACCTTTCGGTTGACTCTTCGTATTCTAGCCCGTTTTTCCTTCCTCTGGCTATTTTCTAATCATTCTTGACATGGCGGACGACATTCCACGCGGCGGGACTCCCCCGGATCACGAGATGGATCCCGGGGTCGAGCTTCTACCTTTGCGCGAGCGCCCATTCGACTCGGCGACCTACCGGCCGGCGATCCATGTTCTGCCCCCCGACAGACTCCGCCAGTTTCGGAGCATCGAGAGGCACGTGCCACCCGAGCTATTGTTGCGCGAGCCTACCTCCCACCTGTCCTTCGGCGTTTCCGAGGTAACTCTCTTTCCTCTACTTTACTTTCTGCAATGTAGGGCGAAAACTGTCGTAGCTTATTTATTCTCTTTAACTGCTTTAGCTGATATGCCGTATACCGTAGTTGACTGTAAACATACACACAACTGATATCTGCTTGAAAGTGACACATGCACACACACTGCACTGGCCCTGAATCACCCAAACACACTGTATTTTACTGCATACATACTGGTACCCGATAGCTGTTCGAACCTGTCAAACTTGCACTCATGCTATATCTGTTCTGAACTACCCAAGCACGCTGACTCATCACACGTTGTAGTTCACTGTAAGCAAACCGGCACCCGGTATTTGTTTAAATCTGTTAAACTTGCACGCATGCTACATCTGTATGCTTCTTAAAACTGCATTTTGAGTGTTGTTTTGCAATTGTTATTTTCTGTTTACAGGAGGATTCCCATACCATCCGCGGGTATGGGAACACTGGCGCTCGGGAGTGGTACGACGAGCTCCCTGACGCGGTCCATCGCATAGTGGACCAGGCGGGCTTCAGCGCCTTCTGCCGAGGACTCTCTAGGCTTACCACATGCAGGCCTCTCCTTGCCGCTCTGGCAGAGAGATGGTGGGACACCACCGATTCATTTCACTTATCCTCAGCAGGGGACATGGCGATGACCCCTTATGATTTCTCGATGCTCACAGGCATCGGGGTAGGAGGTGATCCGATCCCCTTTGATATCGACATGGATGAGTGGACTGCTGCTCAGGTCCATCTACTGGGTGAGGCGCCACCTCTTGCTCGTCCAGGCTTTGTCCGGTATTCCTGGTTTGAGGTGCAGTTTAGGGTCGAGCCCACTCTCGGTGATGCAGATCCGATGACCCCGGAGGTCGTGGAGAGGTACCCTCGCGGCTTCCTCATGTTCTTATTCGGGACGACCATCTTCGCCGACCGGGCGAACACCGTGCCTCTCTGCCTTCTCAGCGCACTGGTGGACGTCCGAGACATTTTGCACTACGACTGGGGTAGCACCGCTCTGGCCACCCTCTATGGATACATGAGCTCAGCTTCTCGTGGCAGCGGCCAGTTGCTCGGAGGCTATTGGCGAGCTTGGGAGGTACATTTCTTCTCCGCTTTTCATTTCTGCTTTTCTATCTTTCCTGTACTCTGTACACTGCACACACTGTAGTCTGCTTCATACTTGCTGTATACTGTACACACTGCACACACATACATTCTGCTTTACACTGACTGTATACTGTACACACGGCACACACATACACAATACACTGCACAACACACGGCTCTGCCATTTTTACTTTTACTCTATACTCTGCTTTATCTGATAGTCATACTGACATCTGTTTTGTAGTTGTGGGTTTACGCCTACTTTGCTAGGCTCGCTCCCGTACCAGTCACAGAGACTCCTCTGGTCGTCCCCTTTTCACGTCGCTTTGACGGGAGATGCACCCGGAGGCCACGAGAGACATTCGGCTTTTTCCGACGATACTTCGACACCATCACCCCCGCGGAGGTATGTTTTACTTGCAGTTTATTTAAGCTTCGCCTTGCCACTGCATATTTCAAAGACAGTAGATAACAAACTGTATTGCATTTTTAGATCACCTGGCAGCCTTGGGCTCCTTTGCCAGCTGTGACGCGGGATCGGTTCGCCGGTGCCGATGAGACCTCACGTTTCCGAATCTTGTTGGAGGGCCCGGTCTGTCGGGCTTGGTACCTAGGTGAGCGTTTCTTGCGCCAGACCCTGGGGTTACCTGAGCAGATAGTCCCGGTTCACCCTCTTGCGGACATGAGGGAGACCGAGAGGCTCACCACCGAGCAGATGGACGATTTCACTATCGGCTGGGAGGAGGCCCGCTTCAGAGGCATCGGCGACTACCGAGAGTACGTGCAGACGTACCTGATGCGACCTCTGAGCGGCGGCCGTCGAGCGGAGGGGGCCAGGCCCGTGGCACCAGCGGCTGGGGCAGGAGCGGGAGCTGGAGCGGGAGCTTCGAGGAGGGCCCGAGTCCGTGGCAGGGGCGGAGCTCAGGGAGGACGGGGGGCTGGCTGGCCCGCCCTACCTGCTGTACTGACTTTCCGGGGGCAGGGTGGGGCGACCTATCAGATCCCCTTCGCCCCTCCGCCAGCTGATCACGAGTTCGTCGGTGTCCCCGACTTGCCTCCGGTATGTATTACTGCACTTTTGTATAGTCATTTCATTTCAGTTTATTTGATATTCCACAGAATATTGATGCATCTGATACTTTTGCAGGCTTCTTCTACGTACACCCGGCAGTCATTGGAGATGAATGCCTCCATGATGGGGATGCTCCAGCGGAATTTTGAACTCCTTGCCCTCTCATGCATTCTGGTACGTTCTTCTGACACTGGCCTCAAACCATTCATACACTACTTCACGTAATCTGATGCACGGCACAACACCTGATACACTGATCTCACAGCATCTGACACGCTGCATACACTGTATTCTGTACTATACTCTGCATTCTGGACTGACAAACTGCTCACGGCATTCATACACTGTACTCACACACTGCATTCTGCACTGTTAAACTATCCACAGTATACTGATGCATTTCCCTTTTGTGTACCTTTTCAGCCTCCTTTCCAGATTCCTATGGCAGGAGGTACTCCAGCTGGACCTTCCGTCCCTGCCCGAGGGAGAGATGAGGAGGGCCGAGTATTCCCCCGCTGCAAAGCGGGGCACACCCATGTCGGGAGTAGCTCGCGAGCTCCAGTCCCGGATGATGATGATGACGAGGAGTCAGAGGCGGAGGTAGAGGCGGAGTCCGAGTCATCGGAGGAGGAGACCAGAGGCGGTTCTAGCTCGGGTTCTGACGACGACGTTGATGATGCTCCTGGACCCTCGTCTAGGAAGAGGACTAGGACAGACTGATGGCCCCCCGGAGTGCTCGTCATGGATACAGATTTTTGTTATTTTTCTTTCTTTCTCGTACTTTTCCTTTTTTATAGTCAGGATACTTTGTACTGCCGCAGGCAGATTTTGTTTTCCTCAAAACTTTGTACTTGAAAAAGATTATGAAAGGAACAGATTTTTGCTTAAAAAGTGTTACATTTACATATCTCATGTATTGCATCGCATTCCATCATGTTACACCTCAATGTGAATGAAATTGATTGGTTGTCTGAAAATTGAACACTTGCACTGTAATAATCAGATAATCAAATAGCCAACAGCAAAATAACCCAAGCAACCCACTGCCTGATTCTGGACACACAGCCCTTACTCTGTTGGGGATTAATCTGCATACAGCCCGTGACATAGCATTCGGTTCATTCTGCACACAGCAAACTTTAAACAAAATAGCCCAATCTGACAAGACGGAGCTCAAAGACGGAACCGGTTGGAGTTGAAGTACGCTCAAATACAGAGAATGGCACCACATTTTGGGTATAAACAATTCTGAAATTAAATGAGGGTTTTTCAAACCGGGGTATCGAGCCTACAACTGAACACAGCGGGGAGGACTCGAACAAAGGTACACGACCTAAACACAACGAGACACGCTCGAAAAAGACCTAAAACAAAGGTTGAGATAAACAAAACAAAAGACACGACATACAGACGCGTTAACGAAGACGTGGAACCTCGGATCACGGGGAGCCAGTTTCTCTCAGTATTGCTCCCCACCCTTTCTGATTTGTGATTCTCAGACACTCGACTCTCAAACTCGGTTTTTCTCTCAAAACCGTTTTCCTCGCTTTTCTCTCAACTTACACCTCTCTATTCTTCACTCTCTCACTTTTCATCCCTCCCCGGGGTGATTGATGGATAAATAGAAAGGTGTGGGTTAATGCTCAACACCGTTAGCTCACGGCTATTTCTTCTGGCGGGCAGAGTGCTCTTCTGGCAAGCATGTTGACGACCGGGGGGGGGGGGGAAGACAGAATGCCTGACTCAATTGTGCCCCTAGTTCATCATTTTAACCATTCTTTTTTTTTTGCTTTCTACTAAAACAGTTTTGATCAAAATGAGAGTCGGATTAACGTACTTGTTCGATTTTTGATTTGAAAATCATACAAGTCAGGCTATAAGCACTGAAAATTTTCCTTTTTGGGTCCAAGACAATGGTCCAGTTTTGGAAAATGGAATAGTTTTCGAGAAAATAGTCAACCTCAGTAAAAATTTTCAAAAACTATTTTTGCAAACAGTCAATGCTCAACGGGCATGGAACTTACTCTTCGAGATGCGCAACCTCGGATCGGAGGTAATGGAAAATTGCCCCTGGTTTGAAGGGGGTTGGGAGGCAACAGAAAGTTGCCCCTGGTTTGAACGGCGTCTCGTGGCAACGGAAAGTTGCCCCTTGTTTAGATGGTGCCGCAGCAATCCGCAAACAGTCTTCATTGACGGTGGCCGAACTCTTGGACACAGAGATGACGAAGACGGTTATAACAAATATATGGACACAGTCACCTTGGAAGCGTTGGCGACTAGACTTTGGGATGAAATTGAAACCATTGCATGGACTGAGACGCTATGAAAGCGTTGGGGGCTGGACTTCATGATGAAGTTGCCTACGTATCCGAAACATGGGAATCAAGCCTCACGTAGTTCCGGTTAAGGTACACTCGGGTATTTTAACCTTCACTTTTCAGGCTCTAACTTTTGCCAAGGTGCCCGTTGCGGGTTTTCGACCTTGCGAGCTCCTTTTTTTTTTCTCTTTTGTTCATTTCTTTTTCTTTCTCTTCTGCATTTTTCTTTTCTTTTCTTTTTTTCTTTTTGCTTTTTTGCATTTTTTGCTTTTTGCTTTTTTGTATTTTTCTCTTGCTCTAACTTTTGCCTGGGTCGCCCTTCCGGGTTTTTGGCCCAGCGAGCCTCTCAAAGGGTAAAAGTGTAACAAGTCCATGCCAAATGGTTTTTTGAGTTGAAGCCTCTCTGTGTCTAGGAGAACGGCTGTTGCAATGATTTGTAGGAGAATCTATCATGGCTGCTCCACGAGCTCCTTCTGGTGAGATCTAGTCCTTTGATGCAGATTCGGCTTTGGTGCCTCTTGCTCGTGGGTTGCCCCTGATCTGGCCATACAGACCTTGCATAACGTTTGACCGTTGAACTTTCTGAACGTTCTGAACGGGTTCAAAGTTTGAAAACGAACGGGTTAAATCTTGAGGCTGAGAGCGATCCTAGGCTGCGCAATCTCAAGAGCGATTCCACACAGGTCTTCATAGGGCCGCGTAAAACACTTGTTTTTGAAAGTTTTTAAGAAAGCGACAAATCGCTCACGCCGAAGATAGTGTGGAACCAATCTGGATCAAGCCAGGGTCCTTCTCAATACCAACGCCGACAAGCATGGTTTCATTCATAGAGAGGCTTAGCACGCCTCTCTTTCTCTCAAAATGATCCAAAATTTTGCAAAACCCGAGGAATTCC
The DNA here is from genome assembly GCF_055761805.1 of Camellia sinensis. Lineage (NCBI taxonomy): Eukaryota > Viridiplantae > Streptophyta > Magnoliopsida > Ericales > Theaceae > Camellia > Camellia sinensis. The sequence goes on along the minus strand of NW_028129474.1, from coordinate 9,159,406 downwards.
TTCCTCTTCGTTTTCATCACCGCAGTGTTCAAAAGGGTTTTTTGAAAGGCTTAGGTTAATGCAATAAGTTTGGCGCGCAGGAGAGCAGGCGAGATGTACTGTCAGCCCAATCAAATTCTTTGGCACTTATGCTGAAAGCAAGCATGAAAGTGAGATAGCAACAGTTGTTTCATTCAGATTTGTTGGTGCAACTGGCGCCTCGGCAAAAACAGACTCAAAAACAAAAACAGGTAATTACAAGACAAAACAGTGTTCGAGGCAACAACCCCAGAATCACCTGGTATTCTATACAAGGGGGACTGACTCGCTACAACAAGACAGACCCTTAAGCAAAAAGACTGACTCAAGGCAAAGAGACAGACTCAAAACAAAAGACTGATTCGATACCCAAGCCAGGGTTTACAAAGTTAGCGTTCACAGCCACTCAAAAATGCATGCCAGACGCCACATTCAAAATACATCTAGATGCCGCCCGCAGGTGGTTCACTTTCTGATTACATACTTGCAATATCCTCAAAGTCCAACAGCTCGGTGGTAACAGACTTCGCTGAGGTGGGTGGGAGGATAACCTCATTGTCAATCAAATCTTGCACCTCATGACGGAGGCGGAAACAATTGTCGGTGGCATGGCCTGTCTGCTGGTGGTACGCGCAGTACTGAGCAGCATCATGCGTTGCAGGGAGATTCTTCGGGAGAGGCCGAGGTTCCAAGGGTTTAAGGTGTCCCCTCTCGGCAAGGATCTGAAGTGCCTTGGACAGAGGCATATAGAGAGCATGAAAGGTCCTGCGCCCCCGGGGCAGGTACTTTGGGGTTTGAGCGCTCTTACTAGCTGCACAAGCGAAGGGGTCGGCAGGCGCCACTTTAGCTTTCGGATCTTTCCCGGGTGCAGGGGCGGGAATAGGAGGAATTGCCTTGGCATGACGAGGCCTATCCCGATTTTCTGACTGGCATGAACTACCCTCAGGTGGAGTGGAGAAAGCATCCTCCACAGTTTTTATCACAACTGCGGATATCTGTTGCTTGTTCATCCCCCCGGCTTTCAAAGCCTCGACTGCCCACAGCAGTTGTTCGATGGGATCGGTGTCTATCTTTGCTTTGTCTTTTCCTCTGGCCTCGGCCTGATCGGGGGTTTGAGTTGATGTTGATATGTCATTGCCATAGCTAGAGGCCATCTCCGGTTGGCTAAGTTCAATCACAATGCGCCCCAACAACGGGGGCTCCTGGGGTACAAAACTCCCGGCATATGGTGCGGCTGGAGGTGAAGCTGACATTCCGTAGGCGACATCCGCCACAGTCCTCTGGAGATCACCTATCATCCCCATTAGCTCAAATGTAGTAGGCTCGCAAGCCTGGTATAGCTGGGGGGTCCAAACCGGGTGCGCAACAGGCGACCTAGGTGGATGTGACACATCGATGCTGGCCGCACCTTGCAGGGTGATCCCTTGCTCTAATGTGGCTGTCATAACCACGATCTCTTCTGAATTCTGCGTCATCACAAACCCTGCCACGGCAAGGGGGACGCTGGTTATTCTGTACCAATTCTCTGGACACTCTGAACTGAAAGGAGAAACAAACAGCATTTCAACCCAAACAGATCAAACACTGGTGTAGCTGAACAACTGTATTCCACTACTGATCACTGTTCCCAGAAATCACTGTCCCCAAAACTGAAAGTACTGATACTGGTGCCTTCGGGCCCGATACTCAAACTTGCAAACTGATATGTACTTTCCCTGTGAAATACATTCTAAAAGCACATAGCAAGTAAAGAGGACCAAAACACCCCTATGTTGGGGTAGGGTTTCCCTGTCCTATTTTGTCAGGAGCTAGGGTTCCACTATGCACGCAGCAGTTTCAAACAACCTAACATCGGGTGAGCAACCTGTCCTAGTTTGGAATGGTCACTATGGATCCGAATATGCACTAGGTCGAATGGTCGAAAAGGGTGCCCTGGTAAAACCGGGGTTTGTGTTCCCATGCTGTCAGAGCCCATAACCGGTCAGCCTTATGGTCATGCCTTGACAAGACAAGCCTCCGGCAAACCGTTCAGGAATGGCAGATGGCAAACACTGTGTTCCTAGGCGCACCAATGCACATGCAATGCAAAGAGACAGATAAATGAAATCAAAACAGGATATCACGAGTTCGAGTCAAACTCTCTAAAAGTCCCCAGCAGAGTCGCCAAAAATTGTAGACGCGCCCGCGGAGGGGCCCCTCGCTACAGTTCGAACTCGATTTGTGTCACGGTTCTTAATCTGAACCAAATCTGGCAAATTGTTTTGAGGAAACAGATTTTTAGAAAAAGAAGTCCCAAACATGGACTGCTTTGCCAGATACAGAGTCGCCACCTAAATATTTTTTATGGGGGAATTTAGGAAACCCTGACTCGGTGTCGAAGGCCACATGTCCGTCATCACCGGAGTTGTCTCAGCTCGGGAGCTTGGGTACGATCGGGGATGGTCAGCTATGAGCACCCCCTCTCGCCCGATCCGAAAATCGGCCTCTACTAACCGTGATATCCATTTTTGAAAACTTTATGTGTTCTTATTCCAATTATTAGCCTAGAATTACTATGTTATGCGCACAGCAAACAAGTATAGACTAGATTGCCTAATTTGGAAATAAGCATTGCATATCCGTTTATCTTGGAAAAAAAATGTTTTGGAGTTTGCTACTCGCAAGTAGGCTAAAACACGGATTTCAACGAGTTATTCCAACTCAAGCAATCCAACCTTCACCCACAGGCAATCAAACAGTTTATCACATAAGCATCTAGCCACATGGTAAACATACTGTCATGGTGGCACTCACACGTATGCGGGATGCTAAAGCATAACTACTTACATCGTACTCCGTGCCAAAATAAAGAACTCGTTAGCAAACATGCATGATCCAAGTCCATGTTAAGTGCCTAATGTATCACATACAAAATGTTGCTAGAATGGGCTCGGCTAACCTAAACATGGCATGTGAAATGCGATCAATTGATGCACGTATTCAATTTGGAATTGAAGTACAAATGCAGTTAGCATGATGTACCGAGCCCGGTGCATGCAGGACAAATGAATGAATGCACGCATGCATTGCATGAGGTATGCTAATTTAAACGTGCCCTAATACTAACCATCAAAGCAGGTAAATAAAAGGGAAGAAAGAAGTGGGGATTGGAAGACATACACCCACTCACACACACTTATTACAGATTTACTCTCACTCGGAGGGACCAAATAAATAATACAAATCAATTAACTACGCAAGCTAATTAAATATTACAAATTGCCTAATCAGCTAAGCAAATTAATTTAAGCTAAGAAAACAGATAAACCGCCACGGGAGGAGAGCCTGATGCAATATATGCTCGGTCTTGCTCGGAAATGCACCGCCATGCATAGGCTGCCTCTATTTTCTTTCCTTTACTCCTCTGGAGGCTGCCAAAACCTCAGGACTGCTTCCTTGGACATCGGGGAACACCACCGGCTGAATGGAATTGCCACCGGCAGTGGGATGTGGCCACCGGCCATGGATGAAGCTATCGGCAGAGAAGAGGTTGCCGGTCGGCACTTAGAACTGTCGGTCGGCAGAGTGTTCCTGCAGAATCTGCAATTGACAGCAACAGAGGGCAAGGCAAAGCATGGCAGCACAATTCAAGGCATATATGCACCAATCATGTCTCTTATCATGGTAATGACTCAAAGGGACATATTTCTCGATTCTTGGACCACCAATCATGCATTTCCATGCATGATGGCACAAGTGACCAAGTGTGCAACTTTCATGTCAAATGAAATGCAAACCAAACAAACACATCAAGGCCCAATTCCTATCATCAAGTCAAGGAACAAGGCATGCATGCAAGATGCAATGCAACCTAGGCATGCAAGCTAAGGATGCAACATGGCATGGCAAGGCACTTATGCAAGCATACAAGCAAACATGAGGCAATGCAAATGGATGAAAAGATGGACTTAAACATGATTTGTGCAGCTCTAAATAGGCCCAAAACAGCGGCCAAAGTGCTATAAAATGAGGGCTACATGGCATGCAAACATGCATGCACACAAGGACCAACGCTTAAGCATAAAAAGGCAACTCTCAAACACACTTGGAAGAGGCATAATGTGGGCTAATGGCATGCAAAGTAAACATTGAATATGCATGAATTAGAGGTTCCAAACCAACCAATTAACACATGCAATGCATGCTACCATGATCAAAGCTCAAAGCAAGCTAAAGGGAGTATTCGACCACACTTAACGGAACCGAACATGGCATGAAAGGAAGGACCAAAATCAAAGGTTTAGCATGTTAAAACAAAGCTAAGAACACAATGACATGACATCCTAGGGGCCTAAACATGGTGGCATGCATGAAGGCACGAACATGGAGCATGAGATGACAACCTTACAAGGCATTAAAGGGACATCAAATGCAAGCTTATAGGCATGCAAAGGGGAGTGAAATTACATGGTGGATAGTTCCAAACCACTAAATCAATGCAAGAATGGCATACTACACACTCACACACTTAAGGCCAACAAGCCAAAATGCAAAGGGGCTATATGATGCATGCCAAATCTGACCCAAACAACCATGGTCAGACCTAAAACATGGCAAAATATACACAAAGCCTTCACAAGACTAAGCCTAAAACATGCTTGAACAAAGGCTAACAACCTAAGGCACATTGAGGCAATAACATGGCATTACATGGTAGGTATGCTAAGCATGCATGGTGTACTGAAACCAACAAAAAACAGAGGTATAATATGACATATTAAGCACAAAAAACAGCCAAGGCATGGTCAATACACACTCTAACATGGTGCTCCCTCAAGAGGCCAAAAATGGTCCATTTCAAGGACAACAAGGAGAGGGGGTGGCCCAGTCCTTTTAGAGACTTCAAGGCACCATCTTCACCACTAAAATCCCTCAAGATTTCAGTGGTGAAGAGGCCCAAACACCAAAGCCTTGAAACTAGCACAAAATAGCACAAAATGAGGCCTTCCAAGGCCTAAGAGGGGTCAAACACCCTCAAACCACAAAACACCCTTAATAAACAATCAAGAGGGTCTAAAAACAGAACTTTTTTGTATTATACACTAAGCTCAAAAACGATTTTAAGATAGGTAGAAATAAGGTGCAAAAATGGGGAATAAAGGGGTGAGATTCTTACCCTTGAAGACCTCTTCAACAATGATGCTCCAATGGCCTTCCTTGGCTTGAATCCAACACCAAAACACCAAAATTAGCCCATTAGAACCTCAGGAGCCAAAAAAAGGTGAAACACTAGGTGTTTGTGTGCAATAGTAAGACACAAAACACCTAGAACACAAAGAGAGAAAAAGAGAGATAGGATATGTATAGATCCTAACCCTAAAAACCAGAGCTTCTCTCTGTGTTTTTTGTCTCTAAAATGTCTAAAGTCTCCAAAGTGTCTAACCCTTGCAACAAGAGAGAGCCCCTCTCTTTATAGAACTTCTTGTCTGGTAAAGCTTACAAGACAAGCTTCATAAGAGGGAGATCCCTCCATACACGTGTATGGAGGGGAGCAAAAAGCAAGACAGCTGTCTTAAAATATCTGCAAAAGCAGATGCACAGTAGTCGGCCGGCCAAAGATGTCATTTTGGCAAAAAAGAGTGCCGACCTGCAACAAATAGTGCCGACCTCAACAAAAAGTGCCGACCGGCAACAAATAGTGCCGATGGCAGCAAAAACCAGCCGGTGACCTCTAGCCACTGCCAGTGGTGTGTGGGGATGCCTCACAAGGCATTCCATGCCCTTCCAAGGCAAAACACAAGTGTTTGGTGTGAAACCAGACACTAAACGGTTGAGTTCGGAGATCCTGAGGCAAGGCGCGCGAGCCGAGACCTCCGGGAACTCCAAACGAACACAAACATGGATAATCACCGAGTGTTCAAACGGTGACGCCCAAGTCTTGAGGACGGTCAAAAATAGGGTGTCTACAATGTTTAAACCCTAATACACGAGAAATGGCAAGTAAACAACATAATTACATCTCTGCCATCATGCAAGAGGGTCCGAATATGTGTCCGAGTGTTCGAATCCTAATGCTCGAGAAAAGGAAAGTAAACACCATAATTATATATCTGCCATCATGCAAGAGGGTCTGAATAAGTGTCTGAGTGTTTAAACCCTAATCCATGAGAAATGGCATGTAAACACCATAATTACATATTTGCCATCATGCAAGACGATCTGAATAAGTGTCCGAGTGTTTGAATCCTATTGCAAATGAAATGGAAAGTTGACACCATAATTGCATATCTGCCATCACGCAAGAGGGTCCGAATAAGTGTTCCAGTGTTCGAATCCTAATGCTCGAGAAATGGCAAGTAAACACCAAAATTACATATCTACCATCATGCAAGACGGTCCGAATAAGTGTCCGAGTGTTTATACCTTAATGCATGAGAAATGGCAAGTAAATACCATAATTACATGTCTGCCATCATGCAAGAGGGTTTGAATAAGTGCCCGAGTGTTTAAACCCTAATGCATGAGAAATGGCAAGTAAACATCATAATTACATATCTGCCACCATGCAAGCGGATCCGAATAAGTGTCTGAATTCTGAAATCCTAATGCGCAAGAAATGGAAAGTCGACAGCATAATTGCATATCTGCCATCATGCAAGAGGGTCCGAATAAGTGTCCGACTGTTCGAATCCAAATGCTCGAGAAATGGCAAGTAAACACCATAATTACATGTCTGCCACCATGCAAGAGGGTCAGAATAAGTTTCCGAGTGCTTAAACCCTAATGCTTGAGAAATGGCAAGTAAACACCATAATTACATATCTGCCATCATGCAAGAGGGACCGAACAAGTGACCGAGTGTTTAAACCCTAATGCATTAGAAATGGCAAGCAAACACCATAACTACATATCTGCCATAATGCAAGAGGGTCCGAATGAGGGTCTGAGGGTTTAAAGGCTAATACATGAGAAATGGCAAGTAAACAACATAATTACATTTCTGCCATCATGCAAGAGGGTCTGAATAAGCGTCCGACTGTTTAAACCCTAAAGCGTAAGTAATGGCATGTAAACACCATAATTACATATCTGCTCTCATGCAAGAGGGTCCGAATAAGTGTCCTAGTGTTCGAATTATAATTCTCGGCAAATGGCAAGTAAACACTATAATTTCTTATCTGCCATCATGCAAGAGGGTCTGAATAGGTGTCCAAGTGCTTAAACCACAATGCATGAGAAATGGCAAGTAAACACATAATTACAAATCTGCCATCATGCAAAAGGGTCCGAATAAGTGTCCGAGTGTTCGAATCCTAACGCTCGAGAAATGGCAAGTAAACACCATAATTACATATCAGCCATCATGCAAGAGAGTCTGAATAAGTATCCGAGTGTTTAAAACCTAATGCATGACAAATGGGAAATAAGCACCATAATTACATATCTGCATCATGCAAGAGGGTCCAAATAAGTGTCCGAGTGCTCGAATCCTAATGCTCGAGAAATGGAAAGTAAACACCATAATGACATATCTGCCATCACGCAGCAGGGTCTGAATAAGTGTCCGAGTGTTTAAACCCTAATGCAAGAGAAATGGCAAGTAAACACCATAATTACAAATCTACCATCACGCTAGAGGATCCGAATAAGTCTCCGAGTTTGCGAATCGTAATGCAAAACAAAAGGAAAGTCGACATCATAATTACATATCTCCCATCATGCAAGAGGGTCCGAATAAGTGTCCTAGTGTTCGAATCCTAATCCTCGAGAAATGGCAAGTGAACTCCATAATCACATATCTGCCATCATGCAAGAGAGTCTGAATAAGTGTCCGAGTGTTTAAACCCTAATGCCTGAAAAATGGCAAATAAACACCATAATTACATGTCTACCAGCATGCAAGAGTGTCCGAATAAGTGTCCGGGTGTTTAAACCCTAATGCATGAGAAATGGCAAGTAAACATCATTCTTACATATCTGCCATCGTGCAAGAGGGTCTGAATAAGTGTCCAACTGTTGAAACCCAAATGCGTAAGAAATGGCAAGTAAACACCATGATTACATATATACTCTCACGCAAGAGGGTTCGGATAAGTTTCCAAGTTTTCGAATTCTAATGCTCGACAAATGGAAAGTAAACACTATAATTCCATATCTGTCATCATGCAAGAGGGTCTGAATATGTGGCCGTGTGTTTAAACCCAAATGCATGAGAAATGGCAAGTAAACACCAAAATTACATATCTGCCATCATGCAAGAGAGCCCGAATAAGTGTCCGATTGTTCGAATTCTAATGCTCGAGGAATGGGAAGTAAACACCATAATTACATATCTGCCATCATGCAAGAGGGTCCGAATAAGTGTCCATGTGTTTAAACCCGAATGCATAACAAATGGCAAATAAACACCATAATTACATATCTGCCGTCATGCAAAAGGTTCTGAATAAGTGTCCGAGTGTTCGAATCCTAATGCTCGAGAAAAGGCAAGTAAACACCATAATTACACATCTGCCATCATGCAAGATGGTCTGAATAAGTGTCCGAGTGTTTAAACCCTTTTGCAAGAGAAATGGCAAGTAAACAACATAATTACAAATCAGCAATCACGCTAGAGGATCCGAATAGATCTCCGAGTTTGCGAATCGTAGTGCAAAAGAAAAGGAAAGGCGACACCATAATTACATATCTGCCATCATGCAAGAGAGTCCGAATAAGTGCCCTAGTGTTCGAATCCTAATGCTCGAGAAATGGCTAGTGAACACCATAATTACATCTCTGCCGTCATGCAAGAGGGTCCGAATAAGTGTCCGAGTGTTTAAACACTAATGCATGAAAAATGGCAAACAAACACCATAATTACATGTCTGCCAGCATGCAAGAGCGTCTGAATAAGTGTGCGCGTGTTTAAACCCTAATGCATGAGAAATGGCAAGTAAACACCATGATTACATATCTACCATCATCCAAGAGGGTCTGAATAAGTGTCTGACTGTTGAAACCCTGATGTGTAAGAAATGGCAAGTAAACACCATGATTACCTATCTGCTCTCACGCAAGAGGGTCCAAATAAGAATCCAAGTGTTCGAATTATAATGCTCAACCAATGGAAAGTAAACACTATAATTCCATATCTACCATCATGCAAAAGGGTCTGAATATGTGGCCGTGTGTTCAAACCCAAACGCATGAGAAATGGCAAGTAAACACCAAAATTACCGATCTGCCATCATGCAAGAGGGTCCAAATAAGTGTCCGATTGTTCGAATTCTAATGCTAGAGAAATGGCAAGTAAACACCATAATTACATATCTGCCATCATGCAAGAGGGTCCGAATAAGTGTCCGTGTGTTTAAACACTAATGCATGACAAATGGCCAATAAACACCAAAATTACATATCTTCCATCACGCAAGAGGGTTCGAATAAGTGTCCGAGTGTTTAAACCCTAATGCATGAGAAAAGGCAAGTAAACACCATAATTACACATCTGCCATCATGCAAAGGGGTCTGAATAGGTGTCCGAGTTTTCGAATCCTGTTGCAAAAGAAATGTAAAGTTTACACCATAATTACATATCTGCCATCATGCAAGGGAGTCCGAATAAGACTCTGAGTGTTCGAATCCTAATGCTCGAGAAATGGCAAGTAAACACCATAATTACATATCTACCATCATGCAAGAGGGTCCGAATAAGTGTCCGAGTGTTTAAACCCTAATGCATGAGAAAACGCAAGTAAACACCATAATTACATATCTGTCATCATGCAAGAGGGTCCGAATAAGTGTCCGAGCGTTTAAACCCTAATGCAAGAGAAATGGCAAGTAAACACCATAATTACATATCTGCCATCATGCAAGACGGTCTGAATTAGTGCCCGAGTGTTTAAACCCTAATGCTTGAGAAATGCCAAGTAAACACCATAATTACATATCTGCCATCATGGAAGAGAGTCCGAATAAGTGTCCGCGTGTTTAAAACCTAATGCGTGACAAATCGAAAATAAACACCATAATTACATATCTGCATCATGGAAGAGGGTCCGAATAAGTGTCCGAGTGTTCGAATCCTAATGCTCGAGAAAAGGCAAGTAAACACCATAATGACATATCTACCATCATGCAAGAGGGTCTGAATAAGTGTCCGACTGTTTGAACCCTAATGCATAAGAAATGGCAAGTGAACACCAAGATTACATATCTGCTCTCATGCAGGAGGATCCGAATAAGTGTCCTAGTGTTTGAATTATAATGCTCAACAAATGAAAACAAAACACTATAATTCCATATCTGCCATCATGCAAGATGGTCTGAATATATGGCCGAGTGTTTAAACCAAAATGCATGAGAAATGGCAAGTAAACACCAAAATTACATATCTGCCATCATGCAAGAGGGTCCGAATAAGTGTCCAATTGTTCGAATTATAATGCTCGAGGAATGGCAAGTAAACACCATAATTACATATCTGCCATCATGCGAGAGAGTCCAAGTAAGTGTCCATGGGTTTAAACCCTAATGCATGACAAATGGCAAATAAACACCATAATTACATATCTCCCATCATGCAAGTGGTTCCGAATAAGTGTCCGAGTGTTCGAATCCTAATGCTCGAGAAAAGGCAAGTTAACACCATAATTACACATCTACCATCACGCAAGGGGGTCTGAATAAGTGTCTGAGTTTTCGAATCTTGTTGCAAAAGAAATGTAAAGTTGACACCATAATTACATATTTGCCATCATGCAAGGGGGTCCGAATAAGTCTCTGAGTGTTCGAATCCTAATGCTCGAGAAATGGCAAGTAAACAACATAATTATATATCTACCATCATGCAAGAGGGTCCGAATAAGTGTCCGAGTGTTTAAACCCTAATGCATGAGAAAAGGCAAGTAAACACCCTATTTACATATCTGTCATCATGCAAGAGGGTCCGAATAAGTGTCCGAATGTTTAAACAATAATGCCAGAGAAATGGCAAGTAAACACCATAATTACATATCTGCCATCATGCTAGAGGGTCTGAATTAGTGCCCGAGTGTTTAAACCCTAATGCTTGAGAAATGCCAAGTAAACACCATAATTACATATCAGCCATCATGGAAGAGAGTCCGAATAAGTGTCCGCGTGTTTAAAACCTAATGCATGACAAATAGAAAATAAACACCATAATTACATATCTGCATCATGGAAGAGAGTCCGAACAAGTGTCCGAGTGTTCTAATCCTAATGCTCGAGAAAAGGCAAGTAAACACCATAATCACATATCTACCATAATGCAAAAGGGTCTGAATAAGTGTCCGACTGTTTGAACCCTAATGCGTAAGAAATGGCAAGTGAACACCATGATTACATATCTGCTCTCACGCAAGAGGGTCCGAATAAGTGTCCCAGTGTTCGAATTATGATGCTCAACAAATGGAAAGTAAACTCTATAATTCCATATCTGCCATAATTCAAGAGGGTTTGAATATATGGCCGAGTGTTTAAACGCAAATGCATGAGAAATGGCAAGTAAACACCAAAATTACAAATTTGCCATCATGCAAGAGCGTCCGAATAAGTGTCCGATTGTTCGAATTCTAATGCTCAAGGAATGGCAAGTAAACACCATAATTACATATCTGCCATCATACAAGTGGGTCGGAATAAGTGTCCATGTGTTTAAACCCTAATGCATGAAAAATGGCAAATAAACACCATAATTACATATCTGCCCTCATGCAAGAGGGTCCGAGTAAGTGTCCGAGTGTTCGAATCCTAATGCTCGAGAAATGGCAAATAAATACCATAATTACATATCTGCATCATGGAAGACAGTCCGAATAAGTGTCCGAGAGTTCGAACCTAATGCTCGAGAAAAGGCAAGTAAACACCATAATGACATATCTACCATCATGCAAGAGGGTCCGAATAAGTGTCCGAGTGTTTAAACCCTAATGCATGAGAAAAGACAAGTAAACACCAAAATTGCATATCTGCCATCATGGAAGAGGGTCTGAATAAGTGTTCGAGTGTTTAAACCCTAATCCATGAGAAATGGCATGTAAACACCATAATTACATATCTGCCATCACGCAAAGTGTCCGAGTTTTTGAATCCTATTACAAAAGAAATGGATGGTCGACACCATAATTACATATCTGCCATCATGCAAGAGGGTCTGAATAAGTGTCCGAGTGTTCGAATCCTAATGCTCGAGAAACGGCAAGTAAACACCATAATTACATATCTACGATCATGCAAGAAGGTTCGCATAAGTGTTCGAGTGTTTAAACCCTAATGCATGAGAAATGGCAAGTAAAAACCATAATTACATATCTGTCATCATGCAAGAGGGTCCGAATAAGGGTCCGAGTATTTAAACCCTAATGCTTGAGAAATGGCAAGTAAACACCATAATTACATATCTGCCATCATTAAAGAGGGTCTGAATAAGTGCCCGAGTGTTTAAACCCTAATGCATGAGAAATGGCATGGAAACACCATAATTACAAATCTGCCATGATGCAAGCGGATCCGAATAAGTGTCCGAATTTTCCAATCCTAATGCACAAGAAATGGAAAGTCGGCACCATAATTACATATCTGCCATCATGCAAGAGTGTCCGAATAAGTGTCCGACTATTCGAATCCTAATGCTCGAGAAATGGCAAGTAAACACCATAATTACATATCTGCCATCAAGCAAGCAGATCCGAATAAGTGTCTGAATTTTCAAATCCTAATGCGCAAGAAATGGAAAGTCGACACCCTAATTACATATCTGCCATCATGCAAGAGGGTCCGAATAAGTGTCCGACTGTTCGAATCCTAAGGCTCGAGAAATGGCAAGTAAACACCATAATTACATACCTACCATCATGCAAGCGGGTCAGAATAAGTGTTCGAGTGATTAAACCCTAATCCATGAAAAATGCCAAGTAAACACCATAATTACATATCTGCCATCAGGCAAGAGGGTCTGAATAAGTGTCCGACTGTTTAAACCCTTATGCGCATGAAATGGCAAGTAAACACCATAATTACATATCTGCTCTCACGCAAGAGGGTCCGAATGAGTGTCTTAGTGTTCGAATTATAATGCTCGACAAATGGCAAGCAAACGCTATAATTCCTTATCTGCCATCATGCAAGAGGGTCTGAATAAGTGTCCGAGTGTTGGAAACCTAATGCATGTGAAATGGCAAGTAAACACCATAATTACATATCTGCCATCATGCAAGGGGATCCGAATAAGTGTCCGAGTGTTCGAATCCCAATGCTCAAGAAATGGCAAGTAAACACCATAATTACATATTTGCCATCCTGCAAGAGAGTCCGAATAAGTGTCCGAGTGTTTAAAACCTAATGCATGACAAATGGAAAATAAACACCATAATTACATATCTCCATGATGCAAGAGCGTCCGAATAAGTGTCTGAGTGTTCGAATCCTAATGCTCGAGAAAAGGCAAGTAAACACCATAATGACATATCTACCATCGTACTGGAGGGTCTGAATAAATGTCCGAGTGTTCAAACCCTAATCCATGAGAAATGGCAAGTAAACACCATAATTACATATCTGCCATCACGCGAGAGGATTCGAATAAGTGTCCGAGTTTTCGAATCCTAGTGCAAAAGAAATGGAAAGTCGACACCATAATTACATATCTTCCATCATGCAAGAGGGTTCGAATAAGTGTCTGAGTTTTCGAATACTACAGCTCGAGAAATGGCAAGTAAACAACATAATTACATATCTACCATCATCCAAAATGGTCCGAATAAGTGTCAGAGTGTTTAAACCCTAATGCAAGAGAAATGGCAAGTAAACAGCACAATTACAAATCTGCCATCACGCAACAAGATCCGAATAAGCCTTCGAGTTGGCGAATCGTAATGCAAAAGAAAAGGAAAGTCGACACCATAATTACATATCTGCCATCATGCAAGAGGGTCCGAATAAGTGTCCTAGTGTTCGAATCCTAATGCTCGAGAAATGGCAAGTGAAAACCGTAATTACATATCTGTCATCATGCAAGAGGGTCCGAATAAGTGTCCGTGTGTTTAAGCCCTAATGCATGAGAAATGGCAAATAAACACCGTAATTACACGTCTGCCATCAGGTAAGAGGGTCGGAATAAGTGTTCGGGTGTTTAAACCCTAATGCCTGAGAAACGTCAAGTAAACACCATAATTACATATCTGCCATCATGCAAGAAGGTCTGAATAAGTGTCCGACAGTTTAAACCCTAATGCGTTAGAAATGGCAACTAAACACCATGATTACATATCTCCTCTCACGCAAGAGGGTCCGAATAAGTGTCCTAGTGTTCGAATTATAATTCTTGACAAATGGAAGTAAACACTATAATTCCTTATCTGCCATCATGCAAGAGTGTCCGAATATGTGGCCGAGTGTTTAGACCCAAATGCATGAGAAATGGCAAGTAAACACCAAAATTACATATCTGCCATCATGCAAGAGGGTCCGAATACGTGTCCGATTGTTCGAATTCTAATGCTAAAGAAATGGCAAGTAAACAGCATAATTACAGATCTGCCATCATGCAATAGGGTCTAAATAAGTGTCCATGTGTTTAAACCATAATGCATGACAAATGGCAAATAAACACCATAATTACATATCTGCCATCATGCAAAAATGTCCGAATAAGTGTCCGAGTGTTCGAATCCTAATGCTCGAGAAAAGGAAAGTAAACACCATAATTACATATCAGCCATCATGCAAGAGGGTCTGAATAAATGTCCGAGTGTTTAAACCCTAATCCATGAGAAATGGCAAGTTAACACCATAATTACATATCTGCTATCACGAAAGAGGATTCGAATAAGTGTCCGAGTTTTCGAATCCTATTGCAAAAGAAATGGAAAGTCGACACCATAATTACATATCTTCCATCATGGAAGAGGGTCCGAATAAGTGTCTAAGTGTTCGAATCCTAATGCTCGAGAAATGGCAAGTAAACAACATAATTACATATCTACCATCATGCAAGTGGGTCCGAATAAGTGTCTGAGTGTTTAAACCCTAATGCATGAGAAAAGGCAAGTAAACACCAAAATTGCATATCTGCCATCATGCAAGAGGGTCTGAATAAGTGTCCGAGGGTTTAAACCCTAATCCATGAGAAATGGCATGTAAACACCATAATTACATATCTGCCATCACGCTAGAGGATCCGAATAAGTGTCCGAGTTTTTGAATCTTATTGCAAAAGAAATGAAAGGTCGATACCATAATTACATATCTGCCATCATGCATTAGGATCTAAATAAGTGTCCGAGTTTTTGAATCCTATTACAAAAGAAATGGAAGGTCGACACCATAATTACATATCTGCCATCATGCAAGAGGGTCCGAAGAAGTGTCCAAGTGTTCGAATACTAATGCTCGAGAAATGGAAAGTAAACACCATAATTACATATCTACGATCATGCAAGAGGGTCCGAATAAGTGTTCGAGTGTTTACACCCTAATGCATGAGAAATGGCAAGTAAACACCATAATTACATATCTGCCATCATTCAAGAGGGTCTGAATAAGTGCCCGAGTGTTTAAACCTTATTGCATGAGAAATGGCATGTAAACACCATAATTACAAATCTGCCATCATGCAAGTGGATTCGAATAAGTGTCCGAATTTTCAAATCCAAATGCACAAGAAATGGAAAGTCGACACCATAATTACATATCTGCCACCATGCAAGAGGGTCCGAATAAGTGTCCGACTGTTCGAATCCTAATGCTCAAGAAATGGCAAGTAAACACCATAATTACATATCTGCGATCATGCAAGCGGATCCGAATAACTGTCCGGATTTTCAAATCCTAATGCGCAAGAAATTGAAAGTCCACACCATAATTACATATCTGCCACCATGCAAGACTGTCCGAATAAGTGTCCGACTGTTCGAATCCTGAGGCTCGAGAAATAGCAACTAAACACAATAATTACATATCTGCCATCATGCGAGCGGGTCCGAGTAAGTGTCCGAGTGTTTAAACCCTAATGCATGAGAAATGGCAAGTAAGCACCATAATTACATCTCTGCCATCATGCAAGAGGGTCTGAATAAGTGACCGACTGTTTAAACCCTAATGCGTAAGAAATGGCAAGTAAACACCATAATTACATATCTGCTCTCACGCAAGAGGGTCCGAATAAGGGTCCTAGTGTTCGAATTATAATGCTCGACAAATGGCAAGTAAACACTATAATTCCTTATCTGCCATCTTGCAAGTGGCTCTGAATAAGTGTCCTAGTGTTTAAAACCTAATGCATGAGAAATGTCATGTAAACACCATAATTACATATCTGCCATCACGCATGAGGATCCGAATAAGTGTCCGAGTTTTTGAATCCTATTACAAAAGAATTGGAAGGTCGACACCATAATTACATATCTTCCATCATGCAAGAGGGTCCGAATAAGTGTCCGAGTTTTTGAATCCTATTACAAAAGAAATGGAAGGTCGACACCATAATTACATATCTGCCATCATGCAAGAGGGTCCGAATAAGTGTCCGAGTGTTCGAATCCTAATACTCTAGAAATGGCAAGTAAACACCATAATTACATATCTACGATCATGTAAGAGGGTCCGAATAAGTGTTCGAGTGTTTACACCCTAATGCAAGAGAAATGGCAAGTAACCACCATAATTACATATCTGTCATCATGCAAGAGGGTCCGAATAAGTGACCGAGTGTTTAAACCCCAATGCATGAGTAATGGCAAGTAAACACCACAATTACATATTTGCCATCATTCAAGAGGGTCTGAATAAGTGCCCGAGTGTTTAAACCCTAATGCATGAGAAATGGCATGTAAACACCATAATTACAAATCTGCCATCATGCAAGAGTATCCGAATAAGCGTCCGAGTTTTTGAATCCTATTACAAAAGAAATGGAAGGTCGACACCATAATTACATATCTGCCATCATGCAAGAGGGTCCGAATAAGTGTCCGAATTTTCAAATTCTATTGCGCAAGAAATGGAAAGTCGACACCATAATTACATATCTGCCATCATGCAGGAGGGTCCGAATAAGTGTCCGACTGTTCGAATCCTAAAGCTCGAGAAATGGCATGTAAACACAATAATTACATATCTGCCATCATGCAAGAGGGTCCGAATAAGTGTCCGAGTGTTCAAACCCTAATGCATGAGAAATGGCAAGTAAACACTATAATTACATATCTGCCATCATGCAAGAGGGTCTGAATAAGTGTCTGACTGTTTAAACCATAATGCGTAAGAAATGGCAAGTAACACCATAATTACATATCTGCTCTCACGCAAGAGGGTCCGAATAAGTGTCCTTGTGTTCGAATTATAATGCTCGACAAATGGCAAGTAAACACTATAATTCCTTATCTGCCATCATGCAAGAGGGTCCGAATAAGTGTCCGAGTGTTTAAAACCTAATGCATGAGAAATGGCAAGTAATTACCATAATTACATATCTGCCATCATGCAAGAGGATCCGAATAAGTGTCCGTGTTTTCGAATCCTAAAGCTCGTGAAATGGCAAGTAAACACCATAATTGCATATCTGCCATCCTGCAAGAGAGTCCGAATAAGTGTCCGAGTGTTTAAAACCTAATGCATGACAAATGGAAAATAAAAACCGTAATTACATATCTGCATCATGCAAGAGGGTCCGAATAAGTCTCCGAGTGTTCGAATGCTAATGCTCGGGAAATGGCAAGTAAACACCATAATTACATATCCACCATCATGCAAGAGGGTCTGAATAAGTGTCCGAGTGTTTAAACCCTAATCCATGAGAAATGGCATGTAAACACCATAATTACATATCTGCCATCACCCGAGAGGATTCGAATAAGTGTCCGAGTTTTCGAATCCTATTGCAAAAGAAATGGAAATTCGACACCATAATTACATATCTTCCATCATGCAAGAGGGTCCGAATAAGTGTCTGAGTGTTCGAATCCTAATGCTCGGGAAATGGCAAGTAAACAACATAATTACATATCTACCATCATGCAAAAGGGTCCGAATAAGTGTCTGAGTGTTTAAACCCTAATGCAAGAGAAATGGCAAGTAAACAACATAATTACAAATTTGCCATCACGCAAGAGGATTCGAATAAGTCTTTGAGTTTGCGAATCGTAATGCAAAAGAAAAGGAAAGTCG
This sequence comes from Camellia sinensis, assembly GCF_055761805.1. Lineage (NCBI taxonomy): Eukaryota > Viridiplantae > Streptophyta > Magnoliopsida > Ericales > Theaceae > Camellia > Camellia sinensis. Next base: position 9,141,235 of record NW_028129474.1, on the reverse strand, counting down.
ACACCATAATTACATATCTGCCGTCATACAAGAGGGTTCGAATAAGTGTCCTAGTGTTCGAATCCTAATGCTCGAGAAATGGCAAGTGAACACCGTAATTACATATCTACCATCATGCAAGAGGGTCTGAATTAGTGTCGGAGTGTTTAAGCCCTAATGCATGAGAAATGGCAAATAAACACGATAATTACATGTCTGCCATCAGGCAAGAGGGTCCGAATATGTGTACGGGTGTTTAAACCCTAATGCAAGAGAAACGGCAAGTAAACACCATGATTACATATCTGCCATCATGCAAGAGGGTCTGAATAAGTGTCCGACAGTTTAAACCCTAATGCGTAACAAATGGCAAGTAAACACCATGATTACATATCTCCTCTCACGCAAGAGGGTCCGAATAAGTGTCCTAGTGTTCGAATTATAATGCTCGACAAATAGAAAGTAAACCCTATAGTGCCTTATCTACCATCATGCAAGAGAGTCTGAATATGTGGCCGAGTGTTTAAATCCAAATGCATGAGAAATGGCAAGTAAACACCAAAATTTCAAATCTGTCATCATGCAAGAGGGTCCGAATAAGTGTCCGATTGTTCGAATTCTAATGCTAAAGACATGACAAGTAAACACCATAATTACATATCTGCCATCATGCAACAAGGTCCGAATTAGTGCCCATGTGTTTAAACCCTAATGCATGACAAATGACAAATAAACACCATAATTACATATCTGCCATTTTGCAAAAATGTCCGAATAAGTGTCCGAGTGTTCGAATCCTAATGCTCGAGAAAAGGCAAGTAAACAACATAATTACATATCAGCCATCATGCAAGAGGGTCTGAATAAGTGTCCGAGTGTTTAAACCCTAACCAATGAGAAATGGCAACTAAACACCACAATTACATATCTGCCATCACGCAAGAGGATTCGAATTAGTGTCCGAGTTTTCGAATCCTATTGCAAAAGAAATGCAAAGTCGACACCATAATTACATATCTTTCATCATGCAAGAGGGTCCGAATAAGTGTCTGAGTGTTCGAATCCTAATGCTCGAGAAATGGCAAGTAAACAACATAATTACATATCTACCATCATGCAAGAGGGTCAAATAAGTGTCTGAGTGTTTAAACCCTGATGCACGAGAAAGGGCAAGTAAACACCATAATTACATATCAGCCATCATGCAAGAGGGTCTGAATAAGTGTTCGAGTGTTTAAACCCTAATGCATGAGAATTGGCAAGTAAACGACATAATTACATATTTTCTATCATGCAAGAGGGTCCGAATAAGTGTCCGATTGTTCGAATCCTAATGCATGAGAAATGGCAAGTAAACACCATAATTACATATCTTCCACCATGCAAGAGGGTTCGTATAAGTGTCCGAGTGTTTAAACCCTAATGCATGACAAATGGCAAGTAAACACCATAATTACATCTCTACCATCATGCAAGAGGGTCTGAATAAGTGACCGACTGTTCAAACCCTAATGCGTAAGAAATGGCAAGTAAACACCATAATTACATATCTGCTCTCACGCAAGAGGGTCCGAATAAGTGTCCTAGTGTTCAAATTATAAGGCTCGACAATTGGCAAGTAAACACTATAATTACTTATCTGCCATCATGCAAGAGGGTCTGAATAAGTGTCCGAGTGTTTAAAACATAATGCACGAGAAATGGCATGTAAACACCATAATTACATATCTGCCATCACGCAAGAGGATCCGAATAAGTGTCCGAGTTTTTGAATCCTATTACACAAGAAATGGAAGGTCGACACCATAATTACATATCTGCCATCATGCAAGAGGTTTCGAATATGTGTCCGAGTGTTCGAATCCTAATGCTCGAGAAATGGCAAGTAAACACCATAATTACATATCTACGATCATGCAAGAGGGTCCGAATAAGTGTTAGAGTGTTTACACCCCAATGCATGAGAAATGGCAAGTAACCACCATAATTACATATCTGTCATCATGCAAGACTGTCCGAATAAGTGTCCGAGTGTTTAAACCCTAATGCATGAGAAATGGCAAGTAAACACCATAATTACATATCTACCATCGTTTAAGAGGGATTGAATAAGTGCCTGAGTGCTTAAACCCTAATGCATGAGAAATGGCATGTAAACACCATAATTACAAATCTGCCATAATGCAAGTGGATCCGAATAAGTGTCCGAATTTTCAAATCCTAATGCACAAGAAATGGAAAGTCGACACCATAATTACATATCTGCCATCATGCAAGAGGGTCCAAATAAGTGTCAGACTGTTCGAATCCTAATGCGTGAGAAAGGGCAAGGAAACACCATAATTACATATCTGCCATCACGCAAGCGGATCCGAATAAGTGTCCGAATTTTCAAATCCTATTGCGCAAGAAATGGAAAGTCGACACCATAATTACATATCTGGCATCATGCATGAGGGTCCGAATAAGTGTCCGACTGTTCGAATCCTAGGGCCCGAGAAATGGCTAGTTAACACCACAATTACTTGTCTGCCATCATGCAAGAGGGTCCAAATAAGTGTCCGAGTGTTCAAACCCTAATGCATGAGAAATGGCAAGTAAACACCATAATTACATATCTGCCATCATGCAAGAGGGTCTGAATAAGTGTCCGACTGTTTAAACCCGAATGCGTAAGAAATGGCAAGTAAACATCATAATTACATATCTGCTCTCACGCAAGAGGGTCCGAATAAGTGTCCTAGTGTTCGAATTATAATGCTCGACAAATGGCAAGTAAACACTATAATTCCTTATATGCCATCATGCAAGAGGGTCTGAATAAGTGTCCGAGTGTTTAAAACCTAATACATGAGAAATGGCAAGTAAATTCCATAATTACATATCTGCCATCAAGCAAGAGGATCCGAATAAGTGTCCGAGTGTTCGAATCCCAAAGCTCGAGAAATGGAAAGTAAACACCATAATTACATATCTGCCATCCTGCAAGAGAGTCCGAATAAGTGTCCGAGTGTTTGAAACCTAATGCCTGACAAATGGAAAATAAACACCATAATTACATATCTGCATCATGCAAGAGGGTCCGAATAAGTGTCTGAGTTTTCGAATCGTAATGCTCGAGACAAGACAAGTAAAGACCATAATGACATACCTACCATCATGCAAGAGGGTCTGAATAAGTGTCCGAGTGTTTAAACCCTAATCCATGAGAAATGGCAAGTAAACACCATAATTACATATCTGCAACCACGCGAGAGGATTCGAATAAGTGTCCGAGTTTTCGAATCCTATTGCAAAAGAAATGGAAAGTCGACACCATAATTGCATATCTTCCATCATGCAAGATGGTCCGAATAAGTGTCTGAGTATTCGAATCCTAATGCTCGAGAAATGGCAAGTAAACAACATAATTACATATCTACCATCATGCAAAAGGGTCCGAATAAGTGTCTGAGTGTTTAAACCCTAATGCAAGAGAAATGGCAAGTAAACACCATAATTACAAATTGGCCATCACACAAGGCGATTCGAATTAGTCTTCGAGTTTGCGAATCGTAAAGCAAAAGAAAAGAAAAGTCGACACCATAATTACATATCTGCCATCATGCAAGAGGGTTCGAATAAGTGCCCTTGTGTTCGAATCCTAATGCTCGAGAAATGGCAAGTGAACACCGTAATTACATATCTGCCATCATGCAAGATGGTCCGAATAAGTGTCCGAATGTTTATGCCATAATGCATGAGAAATGGCAAATAAACACCATAATTACATGTCTGCCATCAGGCAAGAGGGTCCGAATAACTGTCCCGGTGTTTAAACCCTAATGCATGAGAAATGGCAAGTAAACACCATGATTACATATCTGCCATCGTGCTAGAGGGTCTGAATAAGTGTCTGACAGTTTAAACCCTAATGCGTAAGAAATGGCAAGTAAACACCACGATTACAAATCTCCTCTCACGCAAGAGGGTCCGAATAAGTGTCATAGTGTTCGAATTATAATGCTCGAAAAATGGAAAGTAAACATTATAATTCCTTATTTGCCATCATGCAAGAGAGTCTGAATATGTGGCCGAGTGTTTAAATCCAAATGCATGAGAAATGGCAAGTAAACACCAAAATTACATATCTGCCATCATTCAAGAGGGTCCGAATAAGTGTACGATTGTTCGAATTTTAATGCTAAAGAAATGGCAAGTAAACACATAATTACATATCTGACATCATGCAACAGGGTCCGAATAAGTGTCCAAGTGGTTAAACCCTAATGCATGACAAATGGCAAATAAACATCATAATTACATATCTGCCATCATGCAAAAATGTCCGAATAAGTGTCCGAGTGTTCGAATCCTAATGCTCCAGAAAAGGCAAGTAAACACCATAATTACATATCAGCCATCATGCAAGAGGGTCTGAATAAGTGTCTGAGTGTTTAAACCCTAATCCATGAGAAATGGCAAGTAAATACCATAATTACATATTTGCCATCACGCAAGAGGATTCGAATAAGTGTCCGAGATTTCGAATCCTATTGCAAAAGAAATGGAAAGTCGACACCATAATTACATATCTTCCGTCTGAGTGTTCAAATCCTAATGCTCGAGAAATGGCAAGTAAACAACATAATTACATATCTACCATCATGCAAGAGGGTCCGAATAAGTGTCTGAGTGTTTAAACCCTAATGCACGAGAAATGGCAAGTAAACACCATAATTACATATCTGCCATCATGCAAGAGGGTCCGAATAAGTGTCTGAGTGTTTAAACCCTAATGCACGAGAAACGGCAAGTAAACACCATAATTACATATCTGCCATCATGCAAGAGGGTCCGAATAAGTGTCCGAGTGTTTAAACCCTAATGCATGAGAATTGGCAAGTAAACGACATAATTACATATTTTCCATTATGCAAGAGGGTCCGAATAAGTGTCCGATTGTTCGAATCCTAATGCTCGAGAAATGGCAAGTAAACACCATAACAACATATCTGCCATCATGCAGGAGGGTCCGAACAAGTGTCCGTGTGTTTAGACCCTAATGCATGACAAATGGCAAATAAAAACCATAATTACATATCTGCCATCACGCATGAGGGTCCGAATAAGTGTCCGAGTGTTTAAATCCTAATTCTAGAGAAAAGGAAAGGAAACACCATAATTACATATCTGCCATCATGTAAGAGGGTCTGAACAAGCGTCTGAGTGTTTAAACCCTAATCCATGAGAAATGGCACGTAAACAACATAATTACATATCTGCCATCACGGAAGAGGATCCGAATAAGTGTTCGAGTTTTTGAATCCTATTACAAAAGAAATGGAAGGTCGACACCATAATCACATATCTGCCATCATGCAAGAGGATCCGAATAAGTGTCCGAGTTATTGAATCCTATTACAAAAGAAATGGAAGATCGACACCATAATTACATATCTGTCATCATGTAAGAGGGTCCGAATAAGTGTCTGAGTGTTCGAATGCTAATGCTCGTGAAATGGCAAGAAAACACTATAATTACATATCTAACATCACGCAACAGGGTCCAAATATGTGTCCGAGTTTTTAGACCGTAATGCATGAGAAATAGCAAGTAAACACCATAATTACATATCTACCATCATGCTAGAGGGTCCGAATAAGTGTCTGAGTGTTTAAACCCTAATGCATGAGAAATGGCATGTAAACACCATAATTACGTTTCTGCCATCATGTAAAAGGGTCTGAATAAGTGCCCGAGTGTTTTATCCCCTAATGCATGGGAAATGGCAAGTAAACACCAAAATTACATATCTGCCATCATGCAAGAGGGTCCAAATAAGTGCCCGAGTGTTAAAACCCTATTGCACGAGAAATGGAAAATAAACCCCATAATAACATATCTGCCATCATGGAAGAGGGTCCGAATAAGTGTCCGTGTGTTTAGACAATAATGGATGTCAAATGGCAAATAAACACCCTAATTACATATCTGCCATCATGCAAGAGGGTCTGAATAAGTTCCCGAGTGTTTAAACTCTAATGCATGAGAAATGGCAAATAATCACCATAATTACATATCTGCCATCATGCAAGAGGGTCTGAATAAGTGCCCGAGTGTTTAAACCCTAATGCATGTGAATTGGCAAGTAAACACCATAATAACATATCGGCCATCATGCAAGAGGGTCCGAATAAGTGTCCGTGTGTTTAGACCCTAATTCATGACAAATGGCAAATAAACACCGTAATTACATATCTGTCTTCATGCAAGAGGGTCTGAATAAGTTCCCGAGTGTTTAAACCCTAATGCATGAGAAATGGCAAGTAATCACCATAATTACATATCTGCCATCATGCAAGAGGCTCTGAATAAGTGCCCGGGTGTTTAAACCCTAATGCATGAGAAATGGCACGTAATCACCATAATTACATATCTGCCATCATGCAAGAGGGTCTGAATAAGTGCCCGAGTGTTTAAACCCTAATGCATGAGAAATGGCAAGTTAACACCATAATTACATATCTGCCATCACGCAAGAGGGTCGAAATAAGTGTCGGAGTGTTTAGACCCTAATGCATTACAAATGGCAAATAAACACCATAATTACATATCTGCCATCGTGCAAGAGGGTCTGAATAAGTGCCCGAGTGTTTAAACCCTAATGCATGAGAAATGGCAAGTAAACAGCACAATTACATATCTGCCATCAGGCAAGATGGTCTTAATAAGTGTCCGACTGTTTAAACCCTAATGCGTAAGAAATGGCAAGTAAACACCGTAATTACATATTTGCTCTCACGCAAGAGGGTCCGAATAAGTGTCCTAGTGTTCGAATTATAATGCTCGACAAATGGAAAGTAAACACTATAATTCCATATCTGCCATCATGCAAGAGGGTTTGAATATGTGGCCGAGTGTTTAATCCCAAATGCATGGGAAACGGAAAGTAAAAACACCATAATTACATATTTGCCATCATGCAAGAGGGTCCGAATAAGTGTCCGGGTGTTAAAACCCTATTGCATGAGAAATGGAAAATAAACACCATAATTACATGTCTGCCATCGTGCAAGAGGGTCCGAATAAGTGTCTGGGTGTTTAAACACTAATGCATGAGAAATGGCAAGTAAACTCGATGATTACATATCTGACGTCATGCAAGGGGGTCTGAATAAGCGTCTGACTGTTTAAACCCTAATGCGCAAGAAATGGAAAGTAAACACCATGATTACATATCTGCTCTCACGCAAGAGGGTCCGAATAAGTGTCCTACTGTTCGAATTATAATGCTCGACAAACGGAAAGTAAACACTATAATTCCATATCTGCCATCACACAAGAGGGTCTGAATAAGTGTCCGATTATTCGAATTCTAATGCTCGAGAAATGGCAAGTAAACAACATAATTACATATCTGCCATCATACAAGAGGGTTCGAATAAGTGTCCATGTGTTTAAACCCTAATGCATGCCAAATGGCAAATAAACACCATAATTACATATCTGCCATCATGCCAGAATGTCTGAATAAGTGTCCAAGTTTTCGAATCCTAATGCTCGAGAAAAAGCAAGTAAACACCATAATTACATATCTGCCATCATGCAAGAGGGACTGAATAAGTGTCCGAGTGTTTAAACCCTAATCCTCAAGAAATGGCAAGTAAACAACATAATTACATATCTGCCATCATGCAACAGGGTCCGAATAAGTGTCTGAGTGTTCGAATCCTAATGCTCGAGAAATGGCAAGCAAACAACATAATTACATATTTACCATCATGCAAGAGGGTCCGAATAAGTGTCCGAGTGTTTAAACCCTAATGCATGGGAATTGGCAAGTAAACACCATAACTACATATCTGCCATCATGCAAGAGGGTCCGAATAAGCGTCTGATTGTTCGAATCCTAATGCTCGAGAAATGGCAAGTAAACACCATAATTACAGATATGCCATCATGCAAGAGTGTTCGAATATGTGTCCAAGTGTTTAGACACTAATGTATGAGAATTGGCAAGTAAACACCATAATTACATATCTGCCATCATGCAAGAGGGTCCGAATGAGTGTCCGATTGTTCGAATCGTAATGCTCGAGAAATGGCAAGTAAACACCATAATAACATGTCTGCCATCATGCAAGAGGGTCCGAATATGTTTCCGTGTGTTTTGACCCTAATGCATGACAAATGGCAAATAAACACCATAATTACATATCTGCCATCATGTAAGAGGGTCCGAATAAGTGTCCGAGTGTTCGAATCCTAATGCTCAAGAAAAGGAAAGTAAACACCATAATTACATATCTGCCATCATGCAAAAGAGTCTGAATAAGTGTCTCATTGTTTAAACCCTAATGCATGAGAAATGGCAAGTAAGCACCATAATTACAAATCTGCCATCATGCAAGACGGTCCGAATAAGTGTCTGAGTGTTTAAACCCTAATGCATGAGAAATGCCAAATAAACACCATAATTACATATCTGCTCTCACGCAATAGGGTCCGAATAACTGTCCTAGTGTTCAAATTATAATGCTCGACAAATGGCACGTAAACACTATAATTCCTTATCTGTCATTATGTAGGACGGTCTGAATAGGTGTCCAGGTGTTTAAACCCTAATGCATGAGAAAGGGCTAGTAAAAACCGTAATTACATATCTGCCATCATGCAAGAGGGTCAGAATAAGTGTCCGAGTGTTTAAACCCTAACGCATGAGAAATGGCAAGTAAACACCATAATTGCATATCTGTCATCATGCAAGAGGGTCTGAATAAGTGTCCGAATGTTTAAACCCTAATGCGAAAGAAATGGCAGGTATACACCATAATTACATATCTGCTCTCACGCAAGAGGGTCCGAATAACTGTCCTAGTGTTCAAATTATAATGCTCGACAAATGGCAAGTAAATACTACAATTCCTTATCTGCCATTATGCAAGAGGGTCTGAATAAGTGTCCGAGTGTTTAAACCCTAATGCTTGAGAAATGGCCAGTAAACATCATAATTACATATCTGCCATCATGCAAGAGGGTCCGAATAAGTGTCCGAGTGTTCGAGTCCTAATTCTCGAGAAATAGAAAGTAAACACCATAATTACATATCTGCCATCATGCAAGAGAGTCCGAATAAGTGTTCGAGTGTTGAAAACCTAATGCATGACAAATGGAAAATAAACACCATAATTACATATCTTCATCAAGCGAGAGGGTCCGAATAAGTATCCGAGTGTTCGAATCCTAATGCTCGAGAAAAGCCAAGTAAACACCATAATGACATATCTACCATCATGCAAGAGGGTCAGAATAAGTGTCCCAGTGTTTAAACACTAATACATGAGAAATGGCAAATGAACACCATAATTACATATCTGTCATCATGCAAGAGGGTCCGAATAAGTGTCCGGGTGTTTAAACCCTAATGCATGAAAAATGGCAAGTAAACACCATGATTACATATCTGCCATCAAGCAAGAGGGTTAGAATAAGTGTTCGACTGTTTAAACCCTAATGTGTAAGAAATGGCAAGTAAACACCTTGACTACATATCTGCTCTCACGCAAGAGGGGCCGAGTAAGTGTCCTAGTGTTCGAATTATAGTGCAAGACAAATGGAAAGCAAACACTACAATTCCATATCTGCCATCATGCAAGAGGGTCTGAATATGTGGCCGAGTGTTTAAACCCAAATGCATGAGAAATGGCAAGTAAACACCATAATTACATATCTGCGATCATGCAAGAGGGTCCGAATAACTGTCCGAGTGTTTAAACGCTAATGCATGTCAAATGGCAAGTAAACACCATAATTACATATCTGTCATCATGGAAGAGGCTCCGAATAAGTGTCTGAGTGTTTAAACCCTAATGCATGAGAAATGGCAAGTAAACACCATAATTACATATCTGCCATCATGCAAGTGGATCCGAATAAGTGTCCGAATTTTGAAATCCTAATGCGCATGAAATGGAAAGTCGACACCATAATTACATATCTGCCATCCTGTAAGAGGGTCCGAATAAGTGTCCGACTGTTCGAATCCTAATGCTCGAGAAATGGCAAGTAAACACCCTAATTACATATCTGCCATCATGCCAGAGGGTCAGAATAAGTGTCCGAGTGTTTAAACCCTAATGCATGAGAAATGGAAAGTAAACACCATAATTACATATCTTCCATCATGCAAGAGGGTCCCAATAAGTATCTGAGTGTTTAAACCCAAATGCCTGAGAAATGGCAAGTAAAAACCATAAGTACATATCTGCCATAATGCAAGATGGTCTGAATAAGTGTCCGAGTGTTCGAATTCCAATGCTCAAGAAATGGCAAGCAAACCCCATAATTACATATCTGCTCTCATGCAAGATGGTCTGAATAATAGTCCGAATAAGTGACCTAGTGTTTGAATTATAATGCTCGACAAATGCCAAGTATACACAATAATTCCTTATCTGCCATCAATCAAGAGGGTCTGAATAAGTGTCCGAGTGTTTAAACCCTAATGCATGAGAAACGGCAAGCAAACACCATAATTACATATCTGCCATCGTGCAATAGGGTCTGAATAAGTGTCCGAGTGTTCGAATCCTAATGCTCGAGGAATGGCAGGTAAACACCATAATTACATATCAGCCACCATGCAAGAGATTCCGAATAAGTGTTCGGGTGTTTAAAACGTAATGCATTACAAATGGAAAATAAACACCATAATTACATATTTGCATCATGCAAGAGGGTCCGAACTAGTGTCCGAGTGTTTGAATCCTAATGCTCGAGAAAATGCAAGTAAACACCACAATGACATATCTACCATCGCGCAAGAGGGTCTGAATTAGTGTCCGAGTGTTTAAACCCTAATGCAAGAGAAATGGCAAGTAAACACCATAATTACAAATCTGCCACCACGCAAGAGGATCCGAATAAGTCTCCTAGTTTGCGAATCGTAATGGAAAAGAAAAGGAAAGTCGACACCATAATTAAATTTCTGCCATCAAGCAGGAGGGTCCGAATAAGTGTCCTAGTGTTCGAATCGTAATGCTTGAGAATTGGCAAGTGAACACCATAATTACATATCTGCCATCATGCGAGAGGTTCAGAATAAGTGTCCGAGTGTTTAAACCCTAATGCATGAGAAATGGCACGTAAACACCATAATTACATATTTGCCATCATGCAAGAGGGTCCGAATAAGTGTCTGAGTGTTTAAACCCAAATGCCTGAGAAATGGCAAGTGAACATTATAATTACATATCTGCCATCATGCAAGATGGTCTGAATATGTGTCCGAGTGTTCGAATCCTAAAGCTCGAGAAATGGCAAGCAAACCCCATAATTACATATCTGCTCTCACGCAAGAGAGTCCGAATAAGTGTCCTAGAGTACGAATTATAGTGCTCAACAAACGGAAAGTAAACACTATAATTCCATATCTGCCATCGTGCAAGAGGGTCTGAATATGTGGCCGAGTGTTTAAACCCAAATGCATGAGAAATGGCAAGTAAACACCATAATTACATATCGGCCATCATGCAAGAGGGCCCGAATAAGTGTCTGATTTTTCGAATTCTAATGCTCGAGGAATGGCAAGTAAACCCCATAATTACATATCTTCCATCATGCAAGAGAGTCCGAATAAGTGTCCGAGTGTTCGAATCCTAATGCTCGAGAAATGGCAAGTAAACACCATAATTACATATCTACCATCATGCACGAGGCTCCGAATAAGTATCTGAGTGTTTAAACCCTAATGCATGAGAAATGGCAAGTAATCACTATAATTATATATCTGTCATCGTGCAAGAGGATCCGAGTAAGTGTCCCAGTGTTTAAACCCTAATGCATGAGAAATGGCAAGCAAACACCATAATTACATATCTGCCATCTTGCAAGAGGGTCTGATTAAGTTCCTGAGTGTTTAAACCCAAATGCATGAGAAATCGCAAGTAAACACCATAATTACACATCCGCCATCATGCAAGTGGATCCAAATAAATGTCCGAATTTTGAAATCCTCTGAATAGCTTGCCAAGTGTTTAAACCCAAATGCATGTGAAATGGCAAGTAAATAATAGAATTTCATATCTGCCATCATGCAAGCGGATCCGAATAAGTGTCCGAATTTTCAAATCCTAATGCGCAAGAAATGGAAAGTCGACACCATAATTACATATCTGCCATCATGCAACAGGGGTCGAATAAGTGTCCAACTGTTTGAATCCTAATGCTCGAGAATTGGCAAGCAAACACCATAATTACATATCTTCCATCAGGCAAGAGGGTCAGAATTAGTGTCCGAGTGTTTAAACCCTAATGCATGAGAAATGAGAAGTAAACACTATAATTACATATCTGCATCATGCAAGGGGGTTCGAATAAGTGTCTGAGTGTTTAAACTCAAATGCCTGAGAAATGGCAAGTAAACACCATAATTACATATCTGCTGTCACGCAAGAGAGTCCGAATAAGTGTCCTAGTGTTCAAATTATAATGCTCGACAAATGGCATGTATACACCATAATTCCTTATCTGCCATCATGCAAGAGGATCTGAATAAGTGTCCGAGAGTTTAAACCCTAATGCATGAGAAACGGCTAGTAAACACCATAATTACATATCTGCCATCATGCAAGAGGGACCGAATAAGTGTCCGAGTGTTCAAATCCTAATGCTCGAGAAATGGCAAGTAAACACCATAATTACATTTTTGCCACCATGCAAGAGAGTCCGAAGAAGTGTTCTAGTGTTTAAAACCTAATGCATGACAAATGGAAAATAAACACCACAATTACATATCTGCATCATGCAAGAGGGTCCGAATAAGTATCCGAGTGTTCGAATCCAAATGCTCGAGAAAATGCAAGTAAACACCACAATGACATATCTACCATCATGCAAGAGGGTCTGAACAAGTGTCCGAGTGTTTAAACCCTAATGCAAGTGAAATTGCAAGTAAACGCCATAATTACAAATCTGTATCACGCAAGAGGATCCGTATAAGTCTCCGAGTTTGTGAATCGCAAGGTAAAAGAAAAGGAAAGTCGACACCATAATTACATATCTGCCATCATGCAAGAGGGTCCGAATAAGTGTCTTAGTGTTCGACTCCTAATGCTCGAGAAATGGCCAGTGAACACCGTAATTACATATTTGCCATCATGGAAAAGGGTCCGAATAAGTGTCCAAGTGTTTAAACCCTAATGCATGAGAAATGGCAAATAAACACCATAATTACTTGTCTACCATCATGAAAGAGGGTCTGAATAAGTTTTCGGTTGTTTAAACCCTAATGCATGAGAAATAGGAAGTAAACACCATGGTTACATATCTGCCATCATGCAAGAGGGTCAGAACAAGTGTCCGACTGTTTAAACCCTAATGCGTAAGAAATGGCAAGTAAACACCATGATTACATATCTGGCCTCACGCAAGAGGGTCCGAATAAGTGTCCTAGTGTTCGAAATATAATGCTCGACAAATGGAAAGTAAACACTATAATTCCATATCTGCCATCATGCAAGAGGGTCTGAATATGTGGCCGAGTGTTTAAACCCAAATGCATGAGAAATGGCAAGTAAACACCATAATTACATATCTGTCATCATGCAAGAGGGTCCGAATAAGTTTCCGATTGTTCGAATACTAATGCTCGTGAAATGGCAAGTAAACACCATAATTACATATCTGCCATCACGCAAGAGGGTCCAAATATGTGTCCGAGTGTTCGAATCCTAATGCTCGAGAAATGGCTAGTAAACACCATAATTACATTTCTACCATTATGCAAGAGGGTCCGAATAAGTGTCCGAGTGTTTAAACCCTAATGCATGAGAAATGGCAAGTAAACACAATAATTACGTACCTGTCATCATGCAAGAGGGTCCGAATAAGTGTCCGAGTGTTTAAATCCTATTGCATGAGAAATGGCAAGTAAACACCATAATTACATAACTGCCATCATGCAAGAGGGTCTGAATTAGTGCCCGAGTGTTTAAACCCTAATGCATGAGAAATGGCAAGTAAAGACCATAATTACATATCTGCCATCCCGCAAGCGGATCCGAATAAATATCCGAATTTGCAAATCCAAATGCGCAAGAAATGGAAAATCGACACCATAATTACATATCTGCCATCATGCAAGAGGGTCCGAATATGTGTCCGACTGTTCGAATCCTAATGCTCAAGAAATGGCAAATAAAGACCATAATTACATATTTGCCATCATGCAAGGGGGTCCGAATAAGTGTCCAATGTTCGAAACCTAATGCTCGAGAAATGGCAAATGAACACCATAATTACATATCTGCCATCATGCAAAAGGGTCCGAATAAGTATCCGAGTGTTTAAACCGTAATGCATGAGAAATGGCAAATAAACACCACAATTACATGTCTACCATCATGCAAGAGGGTCCGAATAAGTGTCCGGGTGTTTAAACCCTAATGCATGTGAAATGGCAAGTAAACACCATGGTTACATATCAGCCATCATGCAAGAGGGTCAGAACAAGTGTCCGACTGTTTAAACCCTAATGCGTAAGAAATGGCAAGTAAACGCCTTGATTACATATCTGGTCTCACGCAAGAGGGTCCGAATAAGTGTCCAAGTGTTCGAATTATAATGCTCGACAAATGGAAAGTAAACCCTATAATTCCATATCTGCCATCATGCAAGAGGGTCTGAATATGTGACCGAGTGTTTAAACCCAAATGTATGAGAAATGGCAAGTAAACACCATAATTACAGATCTGTCATCATGCAAGAGGGTCCGAATATGTGTCTGATTGTTCGAATTCTAATGCTCGAGAAATGGCAAGTAAACACCATAATTACAAATCTACCATCACGCAAGAGGGTTCGAATAAGTGCCTGAGTGTTCGAATCCTAATGCTCGAGAAATGGAAAGTAAACAGCATAATTACATATCTTGCATCATGCAAGAGGGTCCGAATAAATGTCCGAGTGTTTAAACCCTAATGCATGAGAAATGGCAAGTAAACACCATAATTACATATCTGTCATCATGCAAGAGGGTCCGAATAAGTGTCCGAGTGTTTGAACCCTAATGCATGAGAAATGGCAAGGAAACACCATAATTACATATCCGCCATCATGCAAGCGGATCCGAATAAGTGTACGAATTTTCAAATCCAATTGCACAAGAAATGGAAAGTCGACACTATAATTACATATCTGTCATCATGCAAGAGGGTCCGAATAAGTGTATGACTATTCGAATCCTAATGCTCAAGAAACGGAAAATAAACACCATGATTACATATCTGCCATCATGCAAGAGGGTCAGAATAAGTGTCCGAGTGTTTAAACCCTAATGCATGAGAAATGGGAAGTAAACACCATAATTACATATCTGCATCATGCAAGGGGGTCAAAATAAGTGTCCGAGTGTTCGAATCCTAATGCTCGAGAAATGGCAATGAAACACCATAATTAGATATCTAGCATCATGCAAGAGGGTCCGAATAAGTGTCCGAGTGTATAAACCCTAATGCATGAGAAATGGCAAGTAAAAATCATAATTACATATCTGTCATCGTGTAAGAGGGTCCGAATAAGTGTCCAAGTGTTCGAATCCTAATGCTCGAGAAATGGCAAGTAAACACCATAATTACAGATCTGCCATCATGCAAGAAAGTCCAAATAAGTGTCTGAGTGTTTAAACACTAATGCACGAGAATTGGCAAGTAAACACCATAATTACATATCTGTAATCATGCAAGAGGGTCCGAATCAGTGTCCGATTGTTCGAATCCTAATGCTCGAGAAATGCCAAGTAAACACCATAATAACAAATCTGCCATCATGCAAGAGGGTACGAATAAGTTTCCGTGTGTTTAGACCCTAATGCATGACAAATGGCAAAGAAACACCATAATTACATGTCTTTCATCATGCAAGAGTGTCCAAATAAGTGTCCGAGTGTTCGAATCCTAATGCTCGAGAAATGGCAAGTAAACACCATAATTACAGATCTGCCATCATGCAAGAGCGTCCAAATAAGTGTCCGAGTGTTTAAACACTAATGCATGAGAATTGGCAAGTAAACACCATAATTACATATCTGCAATCATGCAAGAGGGTCGGAATGAGTGTCCGATTGTTCGAATCCTAACGCTCGAGAAATGGCAAGTAAACACCATAATAACATATCTGCCCTCATGCAAGAGGGTCCGAATACTTTTTCGTTTGTTTAGACCGTAATGCATGACAAATGGCAAATAAACACCATAATTACATATCTGCCATCATGTGAGAGGGTCCGAATAAGTGTCCGAGTGTTCGAATCCTAATGCTCGAGAAAAGGAAAGTAAACACCACAATTACATATCTGCCATCATGCAAAAGGGTCTGAGTAAGTGTTTGAGTGTTTAAACCCTAATCCATTAGAAATGGCAAGTAAACACCATAATTACATATCTGCCCTCACGGAAGAGGATCCGAATAAGTGTTCGAGTTTTTGAATCCTATTACAAAAGAAATGGAAGGTCGACACCATAATTACATATCTGCCATTATGCAAAAGCGTCCGAATAAGTATCCGAGTGTTCGAATCTTAATGCTCAAGAAATGGCAAGTAAACACCATTATTACATATCCTCCACCTCGCAAAAGGGTCCGTATAAGTGTCCGAGTGTTCAAACCCTAATGCATGAGAAATGGCAAGTAAACACCATAATTACATATCTGTCATCAGGCAAGAGGGTCCGAATAAGTTTCCGAGTGTTTAAACCCTAATGCAAGAGAAATGGCAAGTAAACACCATAATTACATATCTGCCATCATGCAAGAGGGTCTGAATACGTGCCCGACGGTTTAAACCCCAATACATGAGAAATGGCAAGTAAACTCATAATTACATATCCGCCATCATGTAAGCGAATCCGAATAAGTGTCCGAATTTTCAAATCCGAATGCGCAAGAAATGGAAAGTCGACACCATAATTACATATCTTCCATCATGCAAGAGGGTCTGAATAAGTTCCCGAGTGTTTAAACCCTAATGCATGAGAAATGGCAAGTGAACACGATAATTACACATCTGCCATCATGCCAGCGGATCCGAATAAGTGTCTGAATTTTGAAATCCTAATGCGCAAGAAATGGAAAGTCGACACCATAATTACATATCTGCCATCATGCAAGAGGGTCCGAATAAGTGTCCGACTTTTCGAATCCTAATGCTCGAGAAATGGCAAACAAACACCATAATTACGTATCTGCCATCATGCGAGAGGGTCAGAATAAGTGTCCGAGTGTTAAAACCCTAACCCATGAGAAATGGCAAGTAAACACCATAATTACATATCTGCCATCATGCAAGAGGGTCCGAATAAGTGTCTAAATGTTTAAACCCAAATGCCTGAGAAATGGCAAGTAAACACTATAATTACATATCTGCCACCTTGCAAGATGGTCTGAATAAGTGTCCGAGTGTCCGAATCCTAATACTAGAGAAATGGCAAGTAAACCCCATAATTACGTATCTGCTCTCACACAAGAGAGTCCGAATGAGTATCCTAGTGTTCGAATTGTAATGCTCGACAAATGGCATGTATACACCATAATTCCTTATCTGCCATCATGCAAGTGGGTCTGAATAAGTGTCCGAGTGTTTAAACCCTAATGCATGAGAAACGGCTAGTAAATACCATAATTACATATCTGCCATCATGCAAGAGGGTCCGAATAAGTGTCCGAGTGTTCGAATCCTAATGCTCGAGAAATGGCAAGTAAACACCATAATTACATGTCCGCCATCATGCAAGATAGTCCGAATAAGTGTTCGAGTGTTTAAATCCTAATTCATGGCAAATGGAAAATAAACACCATAATTACATATCCGCATCATGCAAGAGGGTCCGAATAAGTGTCCGAATGTTTAAACCCTAATGCAAGAGGGTCTGAATAAGTGTCCGACTGTTTAAACCCTAATGCAAGAGAAATGGCAAGTGAACACCATAATTACATATCTGCCATCATGTAAGAGTGTCCAAATATGTGTCCGAGTGTTTAAACCCTAATGCGTGAGAAACGGAAAATAAACACCACAATTACATGTCTGCTATCATGTAAGAGGGTCCGAATAAGTGACTGGTTGTTTAAACCTAATGCATGAGAAATGGCAAGTAAACACCATGATTATGTATCTGCCGTCATGCAAGAGGGTCAGAACAAGTGTCCGACTGTTTAAACCCTAATGCATAAGAAATGGCAAGTAAACACCATGATTACATATCTGCTCTCACGCAAGAGGGTCCGAATAAGTGTCCTAGTGTTCGAATTATAATGCTCGACAAACGGAAAATAAACACTATAATTTCATATCGGCCATCATGCAAGAGGGTCTGAATATGTGGCCGAGTGTTTAAACCCAAATGGATGAGAAATGGCAAGTAAACACCATAATTACATATCTGCCATCATGCAAGAGGGTCCGAATAAGTGTCCGATTGTTCGAATTCTAATGCTCGAGAAATGGCAAGTAAACACCATAATTACATATCTGCCATAATGCAAGAGGGTCCGAATAAGTGGCTGAGTGTTCGAATCCTAATGCTCGAGAAATGGCAAGTAAACACCATAAATACATATCTACCATCATGCAAGAGTGTCCGAATAAGTGTCCGAGTGTTTAAACCCTAATTCATGAGAAATGGCAAGTAAACACTATAATTGCATATCTGTCATCATGCAAGAGGGTCCGAATAAGTGTCCGAGTGTTTAAACCCTAATGCATGAGAAATGGAAAGTAAACACCATAACTACATATCTGCCATCATGCAAGAGGGTCTGAATAAGTTCCCGAGTGTTTAAACCCAAATGCATGAGAAATGGCAAGTAAACATCGTAGTTACACATCTGCCATCATGCAGGCAGATCCGAATAAGTGTCCGAATTTTCAAATCCTAATGAGCAAGAAATGGAAAGTCGACACCATAATTACATATCTGCCATCATGCCAGAGGGTCCGAATAACTGTCCGACTGTTCGAATTCTAATGCTCAAGAAATGGCAAGTAAACACCATAATTACATATCTACCATCATGCAACAGGGTCCGAATAAGTGTCCGAGTGTTTAAACCCTAATGCATGAGAAATGGCAAGTAAACACCATAATTACATATCTGTCATCATGCAAGAGGGTCCGAATAAGTGTCCGAGTGTTTAAACCTAATGCATGAGAAATGGCAAGTAAACACCATAATTACATATCTGCCATCATGCAAGAGGGTCAAAATAAGTGTCCGGGTGTTTAAACCCTAATGCATGAGAAATGAGAAGTAAACACCATAGTTACATATCTGCATCATGCAAGGGTGTCCGAATAATTGTTCGAGTGTTCGAATCCTAATCCTTGGGAAATGGCAATTAAACACCATAATTACATATCTACCGTCATGCAAGATGGTCCGAATAGGTGTCCGAGTGTTTAAACCCTAATGCACGAGAAATGGCAAGTAAACAACATAATTACATATCTGTCGTCATGCAAGAGGGTCCAAATAAGTGTCTGAGTGTTTAAACCCAAATGCCCGAGAAATGGCAAGTAAACACCATCATTACATATCTGCCATCATGCAAGAGGGTCTGAATAAGTGTCCGAGTGTTCGAATCCTATTGCTCGAGAAATGGCAAGTGAACCCCATAATTACATATCTGCTCTCACGCAAGAGAGTTCGAATAAGTGTCCAGTGTTCGAATTATAATTCTCGACAAATTGCAAGTATACACCATAATTCCTTATCTGCCATCATGCAAGTGCGACTGAATAAGTGTCTGAGTGTGTAAACCCTAATGCATGAGAAACGGCTAGTAAATACAATAATTACATATCTGCCTTCATGCAAGAGAGTCCGAATATGTGTCCGAGTGTTCGAATCCTAATGCTCGAGAAATGGCAAGTAAATACCATAATTACATATCTGCCATCATGCAAGTGGGTCTGAATAAGTGTCCGAGTGTTTAAACCCTAATGCATGAGAAACGGCTAGTAAATACCATAATTTCATATCTGCCATCATGCAAGAGGGTCCGAATAAGTGTCCGAGTGTTCGAATCCTAATGCTCGAGAAATGGCAAGTAAACACCATAATTACATATCTGCCACCATGCAAGAGAGTCCGAATATGTGTTCAAGTGTTTAAAACCTAATGCATGACAAATGGAAAATAAACACCATAATTACATATCTGCATCATGGAAGAGGGTCCGAATAAGTGTCCGAGTGTTCGAATCCTAATGCACGAGAAAAGGCAAGTAAACACCATAATGACATAGCTACCATCAAGCAAGAGGGTCTGAATAAGTGTCCGAGTGTTTCGACCCTAATGCAAAAGAATTGGAAAGTAAACACCATAATTACAAATCTGCCATCACGCCAAAGGATCCGAATAAGTCTCCGAGTTTGTGAATCGTAATGTAAAAGAAAAGGAAAGTTGACACCATAATTACATATTTGCCATCTTGCAAGACGCTCCGAAGAAGTGTCCTAGTGTTCGAATCCTAATGCTTGAGCAATGGCAAGTGAACACCATAATTACATATCTGCCACCGTGCAAGAGGGTCCGAATAAGTGTCCGAGTGTTTAAACCCTGATGCATGAGAAATGGCAAATAAACACCATAATTACATGTCTGCCATCATGCAAGAGGGTCCGAATAAGTGTCCGGGTGTTTAAACCCTAATGCATGAGAAATGGCAAGTAAACACCATGATTACATATCTGCCATCATGCAAGAGGGTCAGAACAAGTGTCCGACTGTTTAAACCCTAATGCCTAAGAAATGGCAAGTAAACACCATGATTACATATCTGCTCTCACGCAAGAGGATCCAAATAAGTGTCCTAGTGTTCGAATTACAATGCTCGACAAACAGAAAGTAAACACTATAATTCCATATCTACCATCACGCAAGAGGGTCTGAATATGTGGCCGAGTGTTTAAACCCAAATGCATGACAAATGGCAAGTGAACACAATAATTACATATCTGACATCATGCAAGATGGTCCGAATAAGTGTCCGATTATTCGAATTCTAACGCTCGAGAAATGGCTAATAAACACCATAATTACATATCTGCCATCATGCAAGTGGGTCCGAATAAGTGTTCGAGTGTTCGAATCCTAATGCTCGAGAAATGGCAAGTAAACACCATAATTACATATCTACCATCATGCAAGAGGGTCTGAATAAGTGTCCGAGTGTTCGAATCGTAATGCTCGAGAAACGGCAAGTAAACACCATAATTACATATCTGCCATCATGCAAGAGGGTCTGAATACGTGCCCGACGGTTTAAACCCCAATACATGAGAAATGGCAAGTAAACTCATAATTACATAGCCGCCATCATGTAAGCGAATCCGAATAAGTGTCCGAATTTTCAAATCCGAATGCGCAAGAAATGGAAAGTCGACACCATAATTACATATCTGCCATCATGCAAGAGGGTCTGAATAAGTTCCCGAGTGTTTAAACCCTAATGCATGAGAAATGGCAAGTGAACACGATAATTACACATCTGCCATCATGCCAGCGGATCCGAATAAGTGTCTGAATTTTGAAATCCTAATGCGCAAGAAATGGAAAGTCGACACCATAATTACATATCTACCATCATGCAAGAGGGTCTGAATAAGTGTCCGACTTTTCGAATCCTAATGCTCGAGAAATGGCAAACAAACACCATAATTACGTATCTGCCATCATGCGAGAGGGTCAGAATAAGTGTCCGAGTGTTAAAACCCTAACCCATGAGAAATGGCAAGTAAACACCATAATTACATATCTGCCATCATGCAAGAGGGTCCGAATAAGTGTCTAAGTGTTTAAACCCAAATGCCTGAGAAATGGCAAGTAAACACTATAATTACATATCTGCCACCTTGCAAGATGGTCTGAATAAGTGTCCGAGTGTCCGAATCCTAATACTAGAGAAATGGCAAGTAAACCCCATAATTACATATCTGCTCTCACACAAGAGAGTCCGAATAAGTATCCTAGTGTTCGAATTGTAATGCTCGACAAATGGCATGTATACACCATAATTCGTTATCTGCCATCATGCAAGTGGGTCTGAATAAGTGTCCGAGTGTTTAAACCCTAATGCATGAGAAACGGCTAGTAAATACCATAATTACATATCTGCCATCATGCAAGAGGGTCTGAATAAGTGTCCGAGTGTTCGAATCCTAATGCTCGAGAAATGGCAAGTAAACACCATAATTACATGTCTGCCATCATGCAAGATAGTCCGAAAAAGTGTTCGAGTGTTTAAATCCTAATTCATGGCAAATGGAAAATAAACACCATAATTACATATCCGCATCATGCAAGAGGGTCCGAATAAGTGTCCAAATGTTTAAACCCTAATGCAAGAGGGTCTGAATAAGTGTCCGACTGTTTAAACCCTAATGCAAGAGAAATGGCAAGTGAACACCATAATTACATATCTGCCATCATGTAAGAGTGTCCAAATATGTGTCCGAGTGTTTAAACCCTAATGCGTGAGAAACGGAAAATAAACACCACAATTACATGTCTGCTATCATGTAAGAGGGTCCGAATAAGTGACTGGTTGTTTAAACCTAATGCATGAGAAATGGCAAGTAAACACCATGATTATGTATCTGCCGTCATGCAAGAGGGTCAGAACAAGTGTCCGACTGTTTAAACCCTAATGCATAAGAAATGGCAAGTAAACACCATGATTACATATCTGCTCTCACGCAAGAGGGTCCGAATAAGTGTCCTAGTGTTCGAATTATAATGCTCGACAAACGGAAAATAAACACTATAATTTCATATCGGCCATCATGCAAGAGGGTCTGAATATGTGGCCGAGTGTTTAAACCCAAATGCATGAGAAATGGCAAGTAAACACCATAATTACATATCTGCCATCAAGCAAGAGGGTCCGAATAAGTGTCCGATTGTTCGAATTCTAATGCTCGAGAAATGGAAAGTAAACACCATAATTACATATCTGCCATAATGCAAGAGGGTCCGAATAAGTGTCTGAGTGTTCGAATCCTAATGCTCGAGAAATGGCAAGTAAACACCATAAATACATATCTACCATCATGCAAGAGTGTCCGAATAAGTGTCCGAGTGTTTAAACCCTAATTCATGAGAAATGGCAAGTAAACACTATAATTACATATCTGTCATCATGCAAGAGGGTCCGAATAAGTGTCCGAGTGTTTAAACCCTAATGCATGAGAAATGGCAAGTAAACACCATAATTACATATCTGCCATCATGCAAGAGGGTCTGAATAAGTTCCCGAGTGTTTAAACCCAAATGCATGAGAAATGGCAAGTAAACATCGTAGTTACACATCTGCCATCATGCAGGCAGATCCGAATAGGTGTCCAAATTTTCAAATCCTAATGAGCAAGAAATGGAAAGTCGGCACCATAATTACATATCTGCCATCATGCCAGAGGGTCCGAATAACTGTCCGACTGTTCGAATTCTAATGGTCAAGAAATGGCAAGTAAACACCATAATTACATATCTACCATCATGCAACAGGGTCCGAATAAGTGTCCGAGTGTTTAAACCCTAATGCATGAGAAATGGCAAGTAAACACCATAATTACATATCTGTCATCATGCAAGAGGGTCCGAATAAGTGTCCGAGTGTTTAAACCTAATGCATGAGAAATGGCAAGTAAACACCATAATTACATATCTGCCATCATGCAAGAGGGTCAAAATAAGTGTCCGGGTGTTTAAACCCTAATGCATGAGAAATGAGAAGTAAACACCATAGTTACATATCTGCATCATGCAAGGGTGTCCGAATAATTGTTCGAGTGTTCGAATCCTAATCCTTGGGAAATGGCAATTAAACACCATAATTACATATCTACCGTCATGCAAGATGGTCCGAATAGGTGTCCGAGTGTTTAAACCCTAATGCACGAGAAATGGCAAGTAAACAACATAATTACATATCTGTCGTCATGCAAGAGGGTCCGAATAAGTGTCTGAGTGTTTAAACCCAAATGCCCGAGAAATGGCAAGTAAACACCATCATTACATATCTGCCATCATGCAAGAGGGTCTGAATAAGTGTCCGAGTGTTCGAATCCTATTGCTCGAGAAATGGCAAGTGAACCCCATAATT
This sequence comes from Camellia sinensis, assembly GCF_055761805.1. Lineage (NCBI taxonomy): Eukaryota > Viridiplantae > Streptophyta > Magnoliopsida > Ericales > Theaceae > Camellia > Camellia sinensis. The sequence continues at coordinate 9,117,113 of NW_028129474.1, read as the reverse complement.
ACATATCTGCTCTCACGCAAGAGAGTTCGAATAAGTGTCCAGTGTTCGAATTATAATTCTCGACAAATTGCAAGAATACACCATAATTCCTTATCTGCCATCATGCAAGTGGGACTGAATAAGTGTCTGAGTGTGTAAACCCTAATGCATGAGAAACGGCTAGTAAACACAATAATTACATATCTGCCTTCATGCAAGAGAGTCCGAATATGTGTCCGAGTGTTCGAATCCTAATGCTCGAGAAATGGCAAGTAAACACCATAATTACATATCTGCCATCATGCAAGTGGGTCTGAATAAGTGTCCGAGTGTTTAAACCCTAATGCATGAGAAACGGCTAGTAAATACCATAATTACATATCTGCCATCATGCAAGAGGGTCCGAATAAGTGTCCGAGTGTTCGAATCCTAATGCTCGAGAAATGGCAAGTAAACACCATAATTACATATCTGTCACCATGCAAGAGAGTCCGAATATGTGTTCGAGTGTTTAAAACCTAATGCATGACAAATGGAAAATAAACACCATAATTACATATCTGCATCATGGAAGAGGGTCCGAATAAGTGTCCGAGTGTTCGAATCCTAATGCACGAGAAAAGGCAAGTAAACACCATAATGACATATCTACCATCAAGCAAGAGGGTCTGAATAAGTGTCCGAGTGTTTCGACCCTAATGCAAGAGAATTGGAAAGTAAACACCATAATTACAAATCTGCCATCACGCCAAAGGATCCGAATAAGTCTCCGAATTTGTGAATCGTAATGTAAAAGAAAAGGAAAGTTGACACCATAATTACATATTTGCCATCTTGCAAGACGCTCCGAAGAAGTGTCCTAGTGTTCGAATCCTAATGCTTGAGCAATGGCAAGTGAACACCATAATTACATATCTGCCACCGTGCAAGAGGGTCCGAATAAGTGTCCGAGTGTTTAAACCCTGATGCATGAGAAATGGCAAATAAACACCATAATTACATGTCTGCCATCATGCAAGAGGGTCCGAATAAGTGTCCGGGTGTTTAAACCCTAATGCATGAGAAATGGCAAGTAAACACCATGATTACATATCTGCCATCATGCAAGAGGGTCAGAACAAGTGTCCGACTGTTTAAACCCTAATGCCTAAGAAATGGCAAGTAAACACCATGATTACATATCTTCTCTCACGCAAGAGGGTCCAAATAAGTGTCCTAGTGTTCGAATTACAATGCTCGACAAACAGAAAGTAAACACTATAATTCCATATCTACCATCACGCAAGAGGGTCTGAATATGTGGCCGAGTGTTTAAACCCAAATGCATGACAAATGGCAAGTGAACACAATAATTACATATCTGCCATCATGCAAGATGGTCCGAATAAGTGTCCGATTATTCGAATCTAACGCTCGAGAAATGGCTAATAAACACCATAATTACATATCTGCCATCATGCAAGTGGGTCCGAATAAGTGTTCGAGTGTTCGAATCCTAATGCTCGAGAAATGGCAAGTAAACACCATAATTACATATCTGCCATCATGCAAGAGGGTCTGAATAAGTGTCCGAGTGTTCGAATCGTAATGCTCGAGAAACGGCAAGTAAACACCATAATTACATATCTGCCATCACGCAAGAGGGTCTGAATAAGTGTCCGAGTGTTTAAGCCCTAATGCATGAGAAATGGCAAGTAAAGACCATAATTACCTATCTGTCATCAAGCAAGAGGGCCTGAATAAGTGTCCGAGTGTTTAAACCCTAATGCACGAGAAATGGCAAGTAAACACCATAATTACATATATGCCATCATGCAAGAGGGCCTGCATAAGTGCCCGAGTGTTTAAACCCTAATGCATGAGAAATGGCAAGTAAACACCATATTTACATATCTGCCATCATGCAAGCGGATCCGAATAAGTGCCCGAATTTTCAAATCATAATGTGCAAGAAATGGAAAGTTGACACCATAATTACATATCTGTCATCATGCAAGAGGGTCCGAATAAGTGTCCGACTGCTCGAATCCTAATGCTAGAGAAATGGCAAGTAAACACCATAATTACACATCTGCCATCTTGCAAGAGGGTCAGAATAAGTGTCCGAGTGTTTAAACCCTAATGCAAGAGAAATGGCAAGTAAACCCCATAATTCCAAATCTGCCATCACGCAAGAGGATCTGAAGAAGTCTCCGAGTTTGTGAATCGTAATGTAAAAGAAAAGCAAAGTCGACACCATAATTACATATCTGCCATCATGCAAGAGGGTCCGAAAAATTGTCCTAGTGTTCGAATGCTAATGCTCGAGAAATGGCAAGTGAGCACCATAATTACATATCTGCCATCATGCAAGAGGGTCCGAATAAGTGTCCGAGTGTTTAAACCCAAATGCATGAGAAACGGCAAATAAACACCATAATTTCATGTCTACCATCATGCAAGAGGGTCTGAATAAATGTCCGGCTGTTTATACCCTAATGGATTAGAAATGGCAAGTAAACACCAAGATTACATATCTGCCATCATGCAAGAGGGTCAGAACAAGTGACCAACTGTTTAAACCCCAATGCGTAAGAAATGGCAAGTAAACACCCTGATTACATATCTGCTCTCAGGAAAGAGGGTCCGAATAAGTGTCCTTCTGTTTGAATTATAAACACTATAATTCCATATCTACCATCATGTAAGAGGGTCTGAATATGTGGCCGAGTGTTTAAACCCAAATGCATAAGAAACGGCAAGTAAACATCATAATTGCGTATCTGCCATCATGCAAGAGGGTCCGAATAAGTGTCTGATTGTTCGAATTCTAATGCTCGAGAAATGGCTAGTAAACACCATAATTACATATCTGCCATCATGCAAGGGGGTCTGAATGAGTGTCCGATTGTTCGAATTCTAAGGCGCGAGAAATAGCAAGTAAACACCATAATTACATATCTGCGATCGTGCAAGAGGGTCCGAATATGTGTCCGCGTGTTTAAACCCTAATGCATGAGAAATAACAAGTAAACACCATAATTACATATCTGCCATCATGCAAGGGGGTCTGAATAAGTGCCCAAGTGTTTAAACACTAATGCATGAGAAATGGCAAGTAAACACCATAATTACATATTTACCATCATGCAAGTGGATCCGAATAAGTGTCCGAATTTTCAAATTCTAATGCGCAAGAAACGGAAAGTCGACACCATAATTACAAATCTGCCATCATGCAAGAGTGTCCGAATAAGTGTCCGACTGTACGACTCCTAATGCTCGAGAAATGCCAAGTAAACACCATAATTACATATCTGCCACCATGCAAGAGAGTCCGAATAAGTGTTCGAGTGTTTAAAACCTAATCCATGACAAATGGAAAATAAACACCATAATTACATATCTGCATCATGCAAGAGGGTCCGAATAAGTGTCCGAGTGTTCGAATCCTAATGCACGAGAAAAGGCAAGTAAACACCATAATGACATATCTACCATCAAGCAAGAGGGTCTGAATAAGTGTCCGAGTGTTTCGACCCTAATGCAAGAGAATTGGAAAGTAAACACCATAATTACAAATCTGCCATCACGCAAAAGGATCCGAATAAGTCTCCGAGTTTGTGAATCGTAATGTAAAAGAAAAGGAAAGTCGACACCATAATTACAAATCAGCCATCATGCAAGAGGCTCCGAAGAAGTGTCCTAGTGTTCGAATCCTAATGCTTGAGTAATGGCAAGTGAACACCATAATTACATATCTGCCATCGTGCAAGAGGGTCCGAATAAGTTCCCAAGTGTTTAAACCCTAATGCATGAGAAATGGCAAATAAACACCATAATTACATGTCTGCCATCATGCAAGAGGGTCCGAATAAGTGTCCGGGTGTTTAAACCCTAATGCAAGAGAAAAGGCCAGTAAACACCATGATTACATATCTGCCATCATGCAAGAGGGTCAGAACAAGTGTCCGACGGTTTAAACCCTAATGCCTAAGAAATGGCAAGTAAACACCATGATTACATATCTGCTCTCACGCAAGAGGGTCCAAATAAGTGTCCTAGTGTTCGAATTACAGTGCTCGACAAACGGAAAGTAAACACTATAATTCCATATCTACCATCACGCAAGAGGGTCTGAATATGTGGCCGAGTGTTTAAACCCAAATGCATGACAAATGGGAAGTGAACACAATAATTACATATCTGCCATCATGCAAGATGGTCTGAATAAGTGTCCGAGTGTTCGAATCGTAATGCTCGAGAAACGGCAAGTAAACACCATAATTACATATCTGCCATCACGCAAGAGGGTCTGAATAAGTGTCCGAGTATTTAAACCCTAATGCATGAGAAATGGCACGTAAAGACCATAATTACCTATCTGTCATCAAGCACGAGGGCCTGAATAAGTGTCCGAGTGTTTAAACCCTAATGCACGAGAAATGGCAAGTAAACACCATAATTACATATATGCCATCATGCAAGAGGGCCTGCATAAGTGCCCGAGTGTTTAAACCCTAATGCATGAGAAATGGCAAGTAAACACCATAATTACATATCTGCCATCATGCAAGAGGATCCGAATAAGTGCCCGAATTTTCAAATCCTAATGTGCAAGAAATGGAAAGTTGACACCATAATTACATATCTGCAATCATGCAAGAGGGTCCGAATAAGTGTCCGACTGCTCGAATCCTAATGCTAGAGAAATGGCAAGTAAACACCATAATTACACATCTGCCATCTTGCAAGAGGGTCAGAATAAGTGTTCGAGTGTTTAAACCCTAATGCAAGAGAAATGGCAAGTAAAAACCATAATTGCAAATCTGCCATCACGCAAGAGGATCCGAATAAGTCTCCGAGTTTGTGAATCGTAATGTAAAAGAAAAGCAAAATCGACACCATAATTACATATCTGCCATCATGCAAGAGGTTCTGAAAAATTGTCCTAGTGTTCGAATGCTAATGCTCGAAAAATGGCAAGTGAAGACCATAATTACATATCTGCCATCATGCAAGAGGGTCCGAATAAGTGTCCGAGTGTTTAAACCGTAATGCATGACAAACGGAAAGTAAACACCATAATTCCATATTTACCATCATGCAAGAGGGTCTGAATATGTGGCCGAGTGTTTAAACCTAAATGCATAAGAAACGGCAAGTAAACATCATAATTGCATATCTACCACCATGCAAGAGGGTCCGAATAAGTGTCCGATTGTTCGAATTCTAATGCTCGAGAAATGGCTAGTAAACACCATAATTACATATCTGCCATCATGCAAGGGGGTCCGAACGAGTGTCCGATTGTTCGAATTCTAATGCTCGAGAAATAGCAAGTAAACACCATAATTACATATCTGCGATCATGCAAGAGGGTCCGAATATGTGTCCGCGTGTTTAAACCCTAACGCATGAGAAATGGCAAGTAAACACCATAATTACATATCTGCCATCATGCAAGAGGGTCTGAATAAGTGGCCGAGTGTTTAAACCCTAATGCATGAGAAATGGCAAGTAAACACCATAATTACATATTTACCATCATGCAAGCGGATCCGAATAAGTGTCCGAATTTTCAAATCGTAATGCGCAAGAAATGGAAAGTCGACACCATAATTACATATCTGCCATCATGCAAGAGTGTCCGAATAAGTGTCTGACTGTAGGAATCCTAATGCTCGAGAAATGGCAAGTAAACACCATAATTACATATCTGCCATCATGCAAGAGGGTCGGAATAAGTGTCTTGGTGTTTAAACCCAAATGCCTGAGAAACGGCAAGTAAACACCATAATTACATATCTGCCATCATGCAAGAGGGTATGAATAAGTGTCCGAGTATTCGAATCCTAATGCTCGAGAAATGGCAAGTAAACCCCATAATTACATATCGGCTCTCATGCAAGAGAGTCCGAGTAAGTGTCCTAGTGTTCGAATTATAATGCTCGACAAATGGCAAATATACACCATAATTCCTTATCTGCCATCATGCAAGAGAGTCTGAATAAGTGTCCGAGTGTTTAAACCCTAATGCGTGAGAAACGGCTAGTAAACACCATAATTACATATCTGCCATCATGCAAGAGGGTCCGAATAAGTATCCAACTGTTCGAATCCTAATGCTCAAGAAATGGCAAGTAAACACCATAATTACATATCTGCCATCATGCAAGAGAGTCCGAATAAGTGTTCGAGTGTTTAAACCCTAATGCATGACAAATGGAAAATAAACACCTTAATTACATATCTGCATCATGCAAGAGGGTCCGAATAAGTGTTCGAGTGTTCGAATCCTAATGCTCGAGAAAAGGCAAGTAAACATCATAATGACATATCTACAATCATGCAAGAGGGTCTGTATAAGTGTCCAAGTGTTTAAACCCTAATGTAAGAGAAATGGCAACTAAACACCATAATTACAAATCGCCATCACGCAAGAGGATCCGAATAAGTCTCCGAGTTTGCGAATCGTAATGTAAAAGAAAAGGAAAGTCGACACCATAATTACATATCTGCCATCATGCAAGAGGGTCCGAATAAGTGTCCAAGTGTTCGAATCCTAATGCTCGAGAAATGGCAAGTGAACACCATAATTACATATCTGCCATCGTCCAAGAGTGTCCGAATAAGTGTCCGAGTGTTTAAACCCTAATGCATGAGAAATGGCAAATAAACACCATAATTACTTGTCTGCCTTGATGCAAGAGGGACCGTATAAGTGTCCGGGTGTTTAAACCCTACTGCATGAGAAATGGCAAGTAAACACCATGATTACAGATCTGCCACCATGCAAGAGGGTCAGAACAAGTGGCCGACTGTTTAAACACTAATGCGTAAGAAATGGCAAGTAAACACCATGATTACATATCTGCTCTCACGCAAGAGGGTCCAAATAAGTGTCCTAGTCTTCGAATTATAATGGTCGACAAACGGAAAGTAAATACTATAATTCCATATCTACCATCATGCAAGAGGGTCTGAATATGTGGCCAAGTGTTTAAACCCAAATGCATGAGAAATGGCAAGTAAACACCATAATTACATATCTGCCATCATGCAAGAGGGTCCGAATAATAGTCCGATTGTTCGAATTCTAATGCTCGAGAAATGGCAAGTAAACACCAAAATTACATATCTGCCATCATGAAAGTGGGTCCGAATAAGTGTCCGAGTGTTTAAACCCTAATGCATGAGAAATGGCAAGTGAACACCATAATTACATATCTGCCATCATGCAAGAGGGTCTGAGTAAGTGCCCTAGTGTTTAAACCCTAAGGCCTTAGAAATGGCAAGTGAACACCATAATTACATATCTGCCATCATGCAAGCGGATCCGAATAAGTGTCTGAATTTTCAAATCCTAATGCGCAAGAAATGGAAAGTCGACACCATAATTACATATCTGCCATCATGCAAGAGTGTCCGAATAAGTGTCCGACTGTACGAATCCTAATGCTCGAGAATTGGCAAGTAAACACCATAATTACATATATGCCGTCATGCAAAAGGGTCAGAATAAGTGTCCGGTTGTTTAAACCATAATGCATGAGAAATGGCATGTAAACACCATTATTACATATCTGCCATCATGCAAGAGGGTCCGAATAAGTGTCTGGGTGTTTAAACCGAACTGCCTGAGAAATGGCAAGTAAACACCATAATTACATATCTGCCATCGTGCAAGAGGGTCTGAATAAGTGTCCGAGTGTTCGAATCCTAATGCTCGAGAAATGGCAAGTATACCCCATAATTACATATCTGCTCTCATGCAAGAGAGTCCGAATAAGTGTCCTAGTGTTCGAATTATAATGCTCGACAAATGGCAAATATACACCATAATTTCTTATCTGCCATCATGCAAGAGAGTCTGAATAAGTGTCCGAGTGTTTAAACCCTAATGCGTGAGAAACGGCAAGTAAACACCATAATTACATATCTGCCATCATGCAAGAGGGTCCGAATAAGTGTCTGACTGTTCGAATCCTAATGCTCGAGAAATGGCAAGTAAACACCATAATTACATATCTGCCATCATGCAAGAGAGTCCGAATAAGTGTTCGAGTGCTTAAAACCTAATGCGTGACAAATGGGAAATAAACACCTTAATTACATATCGGCATCATGCAAGAGGGTCCGAATAACTGTCCGAGTGTTCGAATCCTAATGCTCGAGAAAAGGCAAGTAAACCCCATAATGACATATCCGTCATCATGCAAGAGGGTCCGAATAAGTGTCCGAGTGTTTAAAGCGAAATGAATGAGAAATGGCAAGTAAACACCATAATTGCATATCTGCCATCACGCAAGAGGGTCTGAATAAGTGTCTGAGTGTTTAAACCCTAATGCATGAGAAATGGCATGTAAACACCATAATTACATATCTGCCATCATGCAAGACGGTCCGAATAAGTGTCCATGTGTTTAAACCCTAATGCATGACAAATGGCAAAAAAACACCATAATTACATATCTACCATCATGCAAGAGGGTCTGAATAAGTGTCCAAGTGTTTAAACCCTAAAGCAAGAGAAATGGCAAGTAAACACCATAATTATAAATCTGCCATCACGCAAGAAGATCCGAATAAGCCACCGAGTTTGCGAATCGTAATTTAAAGAAAAGGAAAGTCGACACCATAATTACATATTTGCCATCATGCAAGAGGGTCCGAATAAGTGTCCTAGTGCTCGAATCCTAATGCTCGAGAAATGGCAAGTGAGCACCACAATTACATATCTGCCATCACGATAGAGGATCCGAATAAGTGTCCTAGTGTCTAAACCCTAATGCATGAAAAATGGCAAGTAAACACCATAATTGCATATCTGCCATCATACTAGATGGTCTGAATAAGTGTCTGACTGTTTAAACCGTAATGCATGAGAAATGGCAAGTAAACACCATAATTACATATATGCCCTCACACAAGAGGGTCCAAATAAGTGTCTGAGTGTTCGAATCCTAAAGCTCAAAAATTGAAAATAAACACTATAATTACATATCTCCCATCATGCAAGAGGGTCTGAATAAGTGTCCAAGTGTTTAAACCCTAATGCAAGAAAAATGGCAAGTAACACCATAATTACATAGCTGCCATCATGCAAGACGGTCTGAATAAGTGCCCGAGTGTTTAAACCCTAATGCTCGAGAAATGGCAAGTAAACACCAAATTTCCATATCTACCATCATGGAAGAGAGTCCGAATTACTGTTCGAGTGTTTAAAACAAAATGCATGACAAATGGAAAATAAACACCATAATGACACATCTGCATCATGCAAGAGGGTCCAAATAAGTGTCTGATTCTACGAGTTCTAATGCTCCAGAAATGGAAAGTAAACACTATAATTACATATCTGCCATCATGCAAGAGGGTCAGAATAAGTGTCCGAGTGTTTAAACCCTAATGCATGAGAAATGGTAAGTAAATCCCATAATTACATATCCACCATCACGCAAGAGGGTCCGAATAAGTGTCCGAGTGTTTAAACCCTAATGCATGAGAAATTGCAAGTAAACACCATAATTACATATCTGCCATCATGCAAGCGGATCCCAATAAGTGCCCGAATTTTCAAATCCTAATGCGCAAGAAATGGAAAGTCGACACCATAATTACATATCTGCCATCATGCAAGAGGGTCCGAATAAGTGTCCGACAGTTCAAATCCTAATGCTCGAGAAGTGGCAAGTAAACACCATAATTGCATATCTACCATCATGCAAGAGGGTCAGAATAACTGTCCGAGTGTTTAAATCGTAATGCATGAGAAATGAGAAGGAAACACCATAATTACATATCTGCATCATGCAAGAGGGTCCGAATAAGTGTCTGAGTGTTCGAATCCTAATGCTCGCGAAATGGCAATTAAACACCATAATTACATATCTACCATCATGCAAGAGGATCCGAATAAGTGTCCGAGTGTTTAAACCCTAATGTATGAGAAATGGCAAGTAAACACCATAATTACATATATGTCATCATGCAAGAGAGTCCGAATAAGTGTCCGAGTGTTTAAACCCTAATGCATGAGAAATGGCAAGTAAACACCATAATTACATATCTGCCATCGTGAAAGAGGGTCTGAAAAAGTGCCCGAATGTTTAAACCCTAATACATGAGAAATGGCAAGTAAACACCATAATTACATATCTGCCATCATGTATGAGGGTCCGGATAAGTGTCCGATTGTTCGAATTCTAATGCTCGAGAAACGGCAAGTAAACACCATAATTACATATCTGCCATCATGCAAGACGGTCCGAATAAGTGTCCATGTGTTTAAACCCTAATGCATGACAAATGGCAGAAAAACACCATAATTACATATCTGCCATCATGCAAGAGGGTCCGAATAAGTGTTCGAGTGTTCGATTGTTCGAATTCTAATGCTCGAGAAAAAGCAAGTAAACACCATAATTACATATCTGCCATTTTGCAAGAGCGCTTGAATAGGTGTCCGAGTGTTTAAACCCTAATCCATGAGAAATGGAAACTAAACACCATAATTACATATCTGCCATGACGCAAGGGGATCGGAATAGGTGTCCGTGTTTTTGAATCCTATTGCAAAAGAAATGGAAAGTCGACACCATAATTACATATCTGCCATCATGCAAGAGGGTCCGAATAAGTGTCTAACTGTTCGAATCCTATTGCTCGGGAAATGGCAAGTAAACAACATCATTACATATCTACCATCATGCAAGAGGGTCCGAATAAGTGTCCGAGTGTTTAAACCCTAATGCTTGAGAAATGGCAAGTAAACACCATAATTACATATCTGCCGTCATGCAAGAGGGTCCGAATAAGTGTTCGAGCATTTAAACCCTAATGCTTGAGAAATGGCAAGTAATCACCATAATTACGTATCTGCCATCATACAAGAGGGTCTGAATAAGTGCCCGAGTGTTTAAACCCTAATGCATGAGAAATGGCAAGTAAACACCATAATTACATATCTGCCATCATGTAAGAGGATCCGAATAAGTGTCCGAATTTTCAAATCCTAATGCACAAGAAATGGAAAGTCGACACCATAATTACATATCTGCCATCATGGAATAGGGTCAGAATAATTGTCCGAGTGTTTAAACCCTAATGCATGAGAAATGGCACGTAAACACCATAATCACATATCTGCCATCATGCAAGAGGATCTGAATAAGTGTCCGAGTGTTTAAACCATAATGCATGAGAAATGGCAAGTAAACACCATAATTACATATCTGCCATCATGCAAGAGGATCTGAATAAGTGTCTGGGTTTTTAAACCCTAATGCATGAGAAATGGCAAACAAACACCATAATTACATATCTATCATCACGCAAGAGGGTCTGAATAAGTGTCCGAGTGTTCGAATCCTAATGCTCGAGAAATGGCAAGTAAACACCATAATTACATATCTACATCATGCAAGAGGGTCCGAATAAGTGTCCGAGTGTTCGAATCCTACTGCTCGAGAAAAGGCAAGTAAACACCATAATGACATATCTACCATCATGCAAGAGGGTCTGAATAAGTGTCCGAGTGTTTAAACCCTAATGCAAGAGAAATGGCAAGTAAACACCATAATTACAAATCTGCCATCACGCAAGAAGATCCGAATAAGCCACCGAGTTTGCGAATCGCAATTTAAAAGAAAAGGAAGTCGACACCATAATTACATATCTGCCATCATGCAAGAGGGTCCGAATAAGTGTCCTAAAGTTCGAATCCTAATGCTCGAGAAATGGCAAGTGAACTCCACAATTCCATATTTGCCATCACGAAAGAGGATCCGAATAAGTGTCCTAGTGTTTAAACCCTAATGCTTGACAAATGGGAAGTAAACACCATAATTACATATCTGCCATCATACTAGATGGTCTGAATAAGTGTCTGACTGTTTAAACCCTAATGCATGAGAAATGGCAAGTAAGCACCATAATTACATATATGCCCTCACGCAAGAGGGTCCAAATAAGTGTCTGAGTGTTCAAATCCTAATGCTCGAAAATGGAAAATAAACACTATAATTACATATCTCCCATCATGCAAGAGGGTCTGAATAAGTGTCCAAGTGTTTAAACCCTAATGCACGAAAAATGGCAAGTAACACCATAATTACATAGCTGCCATCATGCAAGACGGTCTGAATAAGTGCCTGAGTGTTTAAACCATAATGCTCGAGAAATGGCAAGTAAACACCATAATTACATATCTGCCATCATGCAAGAGAGTCCGAATAAGTGTTCGAGTGTTTAAAACCAAATGCACAACAAACGGAAAATAAACACCATAATGGCACATCTGCATCATGCAAGAGGCTCCAAATAAGTGTCTGATTTTTTGAATTCTAATTCTCCAGAAATGGAAAGTAAACACCATAATTACATATCTGCCATCATGCAAGAGGGCCCGAATAAGTGTCCGAGTGTTCGAATCCTAATGCTCGAGAAAAGGCAAGTAAACACCATAATTACATATCCACCATCATGCAAGAGGGTCCGAATAAGGGTCCGAGTGTTTAAACCATAATGCATGAGAAATGGCAAGTAAACACCATAATTACATATCTGCCATCATGCAAGCGGATCCGAATAAGTGTCCGAATTTTCAGATCCTAATGCGCAAGAAATGGAAAGTCGACACCATAATTACATATCTGCCATCATGCAAGAGGGTCCGAATAAGTGTCCGACTGTTCAAATCCTAATGCTCGAGAAATGGCAAGTAAACACCATAATTATATATCTGCCATCATGCAAGAGGGTCAGAATAAGAGTCCGAGTGTTTAAATCCTAATGCACGAGAAATGAGAAGTAAACAGCATAATTACATATCTGCATCATGCAAGAGTGTCCGAATAAGTGTCTGAGTGTTCGAATCCTAAAGCTCGCGAAATGACAATTAAACACCATAATTCCATATCTACCATCATGCAAGAGGATCCGAATAAGTGTCCTAGTGTTTAAACCCTAATGTATGAGAAATGGCAAGTAAACACCATAATTACATATCTGTCATCATGCAAGTGGGTCCGAATAAGTTTCCGAGTGTTTAAAGCCAAATGCATGAGAAATGGCAAGTAAACACCATAATTACATATCTGCCATCACGCAAGAGGGTCTGAATAAGTGCCCGAGTTTTTAAACCCTAATGCATGAGAAATGGCACGTAAACACCATAATTACATATCTGCCATCATGCAAGACGGTCCGAATAAGTGTCCATGTGTTTAAACCCTAATGCATGACAAATGGCAAAGAAACACCATAATTACATATCTGCCATCATGCAAGAGGGTCCGAATAAGTGTCCGAGTGTTCGAATCCTAATGCTCGAGAAAAGGCAAGTAAACACCATAATTACATATCTGCCATCATGCAAGAGGGCTTGAATAAGTGTCCGAGTGTTTAAACCCAAATCCATGAGAAATGGCAAGTAAACACCATAATTACATATTTGCCATGACGCAAGGGATCCGAGTAGGTGTCCGTGTTTTTGAATCCTATTGCAAATGAATTGGAAAGTCGACACCATAATTACATATCTGCCATCATGCAAGAGGGTCCGAATAAGTGTCTAACTGTTCGAATCCTAACGCTCGGGAAATGGCAACTAAACAACATATTTACATATTTACCATCATGTAAGAGGGTCCGAATAAGTGTCTGAGTGTTTAAACCCTAATGCTTGAGAAATGGCAAGTAAACACCATAATTACATATCTGCCATCTTGCAAGAGGGTCCGAATAAGTGTTGGAGCGTTTAAACCCTAATGCTTGAGAAATGGCAAGTAAACACCATAATTACGTATCTGCCATCATGCAAGAGGGTCTGAATATGTGCCCGAGTGTTTAAACCCAAATGCATGAGAAATGGCAAGTAAACACCATAATTACATATCTGCCATCATGTAAGAGGATCCGAATAAGTGTCCGAATTTTCAAATCCTAATGCACAAGAAATGGAAAGTTGACACCATAATTACATATCTGCCATCATGCAATAGGGTACAAATAAGTGTCCGACTGTTCGAATCCTAGTGCTCGAGAAATGGCAAGTAAACACCAAAATTACATATCTGCCATCATGCAAGAGGGTCAGAATAAGTGTCCGAGTGTTTAAACCCTAATGCATGAGAAATGGCAAGTAAACACCATAATCACATATCTGCCATCATGCAACAGGGTCTGAATAAGTGTCCGAGTGTTTAAACGCTAATGCATGGGAAATGGCAAGTAAACACCATAATTACATATCTGCCATCATGCAAGAGGGTCCGAATAAGCGTCTGGGTGTTTAAACCCTAATGCATGAGAAATGGCAAATAAACACCATAATTACATATCTGCCATCATGCAAGAGGGTCTGAATAAGTGTCCGAGTGTTCGAATCCTAATGCTCGAGAAATGGCAAGTAAACACCATAATTACGTATCTGTTCTCACGCAAGAGGGTCGGAATAAGTGTCCTAGATTTCGAATTATAACGCTCGATTAATGGCAAGTAAACACTATAATTCCTTATCTGCCATCGTGCAAGAGGGTCTGAATAAGTGTCCGAGTGTTTAATCCCTAATACACGACAAATGGCAAGTAAACACCATAATTACATATCTACCATCATGCAAGTGCGTCCGAATAAGTGTCCGAGTGTTCGAATTCCAATGCTCGAGAAATGGCAAGTAAACACCATAATTACATATCTACCGTCATGCAAGAGAGTCCAAATAAGTGTTCGAGTGTTTAAAACCTAATGCATGACAAATGGAAAATAAACACCATAATTACATGTCCGCCATCATGCAAAAGGGTCTGAATAACTGTCTGGGTGTTTAAACCCTAATGCATGAGAAATGGCAAGTAAACACCATGATTACATATCTGCCATCAGGCAAGAGGGTCCGAATAAGTGTTCGACTGTTTAAACCCTAATGCGTAAGAAATGGTAAGTAAACCCCACGATTGCATATCTGCTCTTACGCAAGAGGGTCCGAATAGGTGTCCTAGTGTTCGAATTATAATGCTCGACAAATGGAAAGTAGACAGTATAATTCCATATCTGCCATCATGTAGGACGGTCTGAAGATGTGGCCGAGTGTTTAAGCCCAAATGCATGAGAAATGGCAAGTAAACTCCATAATTACATATCTGCCATCATCCAAGAGGGTCCGAATAAGTGTCCGATTGTTCGAATTCTAAGGCTCGAGAAATGGCAAGTAAACACCATAATTACATATCTGTCGTCATGCAAGATGGTCCGAATAAGTGTCCATGTGTTTAAACCCAAATGCATGACAAATGGAAAAAAAACACCATAATTACATATCTGCCATCATGCAAGAAGGTCCGAATAAGTGTCCGAGTGTTCGAATCCTAATGCTCGAGAATTGGCAACTAAACACCATAATTACACATCTGCCAATGTGCAAGATGGTCTGAATAAATGCCCCAGTGTTTAAACCCTAATGCTCAAGAAATGGCAAGTAAACACCATAATTACATATCGGCCATCATGCAAGAGAGTCCGAATAAGTGTTCGAGTGTTTAATACCTAATGCATGACAAATGGAAAATAAACACCATAATTACATATCTGCATCATGCAAGAGGGTCCAATTAAGTGTCCGATTGTTTGAATTCTAATGCTCCAGAAATGGCAAGTAAACACCATAATTACATATCTGCCATCATGTAAGCAGATCCGAATAAGTGTCTGAATTTTCATATCCTAATGCACAAGAAATGGAAAATCGACACCATAATTACATATCTGCCATCATGCAATAGGGTCTGAATAAGTGTCCGACTATTCGAATCCTAATGCTCGAGAAATGGCAAGTAAACAACATAATTACAAGAGAAATGGCTAGATTTCGAATTGTAATGCTTGACAAATGGCAAGTAAACACTATAATTCCTTATCTGCTATCGTGCAAGAGGGTCTGAATAAGTGTCCGAGTGTTTAGACCCTAATACAAGAGAAGTGGCTACTAAACACCATAATTACATATCTGCCGTCATGCAAGAGCGTCCGAATAAGTGTCCGAGTGTTCGAATTCTAATGCTCGAGAAATGGCAAGTAAACACTATAATTACATATCTGCCATCATGCAAGAGAGTCCAAATAAGTGTTCGAGTGTTTAAAACCTAATGCATGACAAGTGGAAAATGAACACCCTAATTACATAGCTGTACCATGCAAGAGGGTCCGAACAAGTGTCCGAGTGTTCGAATCCCAATGCTCGAGAAAAGGCAAGTAAACACCATAATGACATATCTACCATCATGCAAGAGGGTCTGAATAACTGTCTGAGTGTTTAAACCCTAATGCAAGAGAAATGGCAAATAAACATCATAATTACATATCTGCCATCATGCAAGAGTGTCCGAATAAATGTCCTAGTGTTCGAATCCTCATGCTCGAGAAATGGCAAGTGAACACCATAATTGCATATCTGCCATCATGTGAGAGGATCCGAATAAGTGTCCGAATGTTTAAACCCTAATGCATGAGAAATGGAAAATAAACACCATAATTACATTTCTGCCATCATGCAAGAGGGTCCGAATAAGTGTTCGATTGTTTAAACCCTAATGCGTAAGAAATGGCAAGTAAACCCCACAATTACATATCTGCACTTACGCAAGAGGGTCCGAATAGGTGTCCTAGTGTTCTAATTATAATGCTCGACAAATGGAAAGTAAACACTATAATTCCATATCTGCCATCATGCAGGAGGGTCTGAATAAGTGTCCATGTGTTTAAACCCTAATGCATGACAAATGGCAAAAAAACACCATAATTACATATCTGCCATCATGCAAGAGGGTCCGAATAAGTGTCCGGGTGCTCGAATCCTAATGCTCGAGAAAAGGCAAGTAAACACCATAATTACATATCTGCCATCATGCAAGAGGGCTTGAATAAGTGTCCGAGTGTTAAACCCTAATCCATGAGAAATGGCAACTAAACACCACAATTACATATCTGCCATGATACATGAGGATCCGAATAGGTGTCCGTGTTTTTGAATCCTATTGCAAAAGAAATTGAAAGTTGACATCATAATTACATATCTACCGTCATGCAAGAGGGTCCGAATAAGTGTCCGAGTGTTTAAACCCAAATGCATGAGAAATGACAAGCAAACACCATAATTACATATCTGCCATCATGCAAGAGGGTCCGAATAAGTGTTCGAGCTTTTAAACCCTAATGCTTGAGAAATGGCAAGTAAACACCATAATTACAAATCTGCCATCATGGAAGAGGGTCTGAATAAGTGTCTGACTGTTTAAACCCTAATGCGTAAGAAATGGAACGTAAACACCATAATTACATATTATCTCCCACATAAGACGCTCCGAATAAGTGTCCTACTGTTCGAATTATAATGCTCGACAAATAGCAAGTAAACATTACAATTCCATATCTGCCATCATGCAAGAGGGTCTGAATAAGTGTCTGAGTGTTTAAACCCTAATGCAAGAAAAAGGGTAACTAAACACCATAATTATGTATCAGCCATCGTGCAAGGGGGTCCGAATAAGTGTCTGGGTGTTCGAATCCTAATGCTCGAGAAATGGCAAGTAAACACCATAATTACATATTTGCCATCATGCAAGAGGGTCCGAATAAGTGTCCGAGTGTTTAAACCGTAATGCGTGAGAAATGGCAAGTAAACACCATAACTACATATCTGCATCATGCAAGAGAGTCCGAATAAGTGTTGGAGTGTTTAAAACCTAATGCATGACAAATGGAAAATAAACACCATAATTACATATCTGCATCAAGCAAGAGGGTCCAAATAAGTGTCCGATTGTTTGAATTCTAATGCTCCAGAAATGGCAAGTAAACACCATAATTACATATCTGCCATCATGTAAGCGAATCTGAATAAGTGTCCGAATTTTCAAATCCTAATGCACAAGAAATGGAAAGTCGACACCATAATTACATATTTGCCATCATGCAATAGGGTCTGAATAAGTGTCCGACTGTTCGAATCCTAATGCTCGAGAAATGACAAGTAAACACCATAATTACATATCTGCCATCATGCAAGAGGGTCAGAATAAGTGTCCGAGTGTTTAAACCCTAATGCATGAAAAATGGCAAGTAAACACCATAATTACATATCTGCCATCATGCAAGAGGGTCTGAATAAGTGTTCGAGTGTTTGAACCCTAATGCATGAGAAATGGCAAGTAAACACCATAATTACATATCTGCCATCATGCAAGAGGGTCCGAATAAGTGTCTGGGTGTTTAAACCCGAATGCATGAGAAATGGAAAATAAACACCATAATTACATATCTGCCATCATGCAAGAGGTTCTGAATAAGTGTCCGTCTGTTCGAATCCTAATGCTCGAGAAATGGCAAATAAACACGATAATTACATATCTGCTCTCACGCAAGAGCGTTGGAATAAGTGTCCTAGATTTCGAATTATAATGCTCGACAAATGGCAAGTAAACACTATAATTCCTTATCTGCTATCGTGCAAGAGGGTCTGAATAAGTGTCCAAGTGTTTAGACCCTAATACCAGAGAAATGGCTAGTAAACACCATATTTACATATCTGCCGTCATGCAAGAGCGTCCGAATAAGTGTCCGAGTGTTCAAATTCTAATGCTCGAGAAATGGCAAGTAAAGACCATAATTACATATCTGCCATCATGCAAGAGAGTCCAAATAAGTGTTCGAGTGTTTAAAACCTAATGCATGACAAGTGGAAAATGAACACCCTAATTACATATCTGCACCATGCAAGAGGGTCCGAATAAGTGTCCGAGTGTTCGAATCCTAATGCTCGAGAAAAGGCTAGTAAACACCGTAATGACATATCTACCATCATGCAAGAGGGTCTGAATAAGTGTCCGAGTGTTTAAACCCTAATGCAAGAGAAATGGAAAGTAAACACCATAATTACAAATCTGCCATCACGCAAGAGGATCCGAATAAGTCTCCGAGTTTGCGAATCGTAATGTAAAAGAAAAGGAAAGTCGACATCATAATTACATATCTGCCATCCTGCAAGAGTGTCCGAATAAGTGTCCTAGTGTTCCAATCCTAATGCTCGAGAAATGGCAAGTGTACACCATAATTACATATTTGCCATCATGCCAGAGGATCCGAATAAGTGTCAGAGTGTTTAAACCCTAATGCATGAGAAATGGAAAATAAACGCCATAATTACATGTCTGCCATCATACAAGAGGGTCCGAATAAGTGTTCGATTATTTAAACACTAATGCGTATGAAATGGGAAGTAAACCCCACGATTACATATCTGCTCTCACGCAAGAGGGTCCGAATAGGTGTCCTAGTGTCCGAATTATAATGCTCGACAAATGGAAAGTAAACACTATAATTCCATATCTGCCATCATGCAGGAGGGTCTGAACATGTGGCCGAGTGTTTAAACCCAAATGCGTGAGAAATGGCAAATAAACACCATAATTACATATCTGCCATCATGCAAGAGGGTCCGAATAAGTGTCCGATTGTTCGAATTCTAATGCCCGAGAAATGGCAAGTAAACACCATAATTACATATCTCCCATCATGCAAGATGGTCCGAATAAGTGTCCATGTGTTTAAACCCTAATGCATGACAAATGGCAAAAAAACACCATAATTACATATCTGCCATCATGCAAGAGGGTCCGAATAAGTGTCCGAGTGTTTGAATCCAAATGCTCGAGAAAAGGCAAGTAAACACCATAATTACATATCTGCCATCATGCAAGAGGGCTTGAATAAGTTTCCGAGTGTTTAAACCCTAATCCATGAGAAATGGCAAGTAAACACCATAATTACATATCTGCCATGACGCAAGAGGATCCGAATAGCTGTCCGTGTTTTTGAATCCTATTCCAAAAGAAATTGAAACTCGACATCAAAATTACATATCTGCTATCATGCAAGAGGGTCCGAATAAGTGTCTAATTGTTCAAATCCTAATGCTCGGGAAATGGCCAGTAAACAACATATTTACATGTCTACCGTCATGCAAGAGGGTCCGAATAAGTGTCCGAGTGTTTAAACCCTAATGCAAAAGAAATGGCAAGCAAATACCATAATTACATATCTGCCATCATGCAAGAGGGTCCGAATAAGTGTTCGAGCGTTTAAACCCTAATGCCAGAGAAATGGAAAGCAAACACCATAATTACATATCTACCATCATGCAAGAGGGTCTGAATAAGTGTCCGACTGTTTAAACCCTAATGCGTAAGAAATGGCACGTAAACACCATAATTACATATTATCTCTCACACAAGAGGGTCCGAATCAGGGTCCTAGTGTTCGAATTATAATGCTCGACAAATAGCAAGTAAACACTAGAATTCCATATCTGCCATCATGCAAGAGGGTCTGAATAAGTGTCCGAGTGTTCAAACCCTAATGCAAGAAAAAGGGCAAGTAAACACCATAATTATGTATCAGCCATCGTGCAAGAGGGTCCGAATAAGTGTCCGGGTGTTCGAATCCTAATGCTCGAGAAATGGCAAGTGAACACCATAATTACATATTTGCCATCTTGCAAGAGGGTCCAAATAAGTGTCCGAGTGTTTAAACCCTAATGCGTGAGAAATGGCAAGTAAACACCATAATTACATATCTGCATCATGCAAGGGGGTCCAAATAAGTGTCCGTTTGTTCGAATTCTAATGCTCGAGAAATGGCAAGTAAACACCATAATTACATATCTGCCATCATGCAAGACGGTCTGAATAAGTGCCCGAGTGTTTAAACCCTAATGCTCGAGAAATGGCAAGTAAACACCAAAATTACATATCTGCCATCATGCAAGAGAGTCCGAATAAGTGTTCGAGTGTTTAAAACCTAATGCATGACAAATGGAAAATAAACACCATAATTACATATCTGCATCATACAAGAGGGTCCAAATAAGTGTCCGATTGTTTGAATTCTAATGCTCCAGAAATGGCAAGTAAACACCATAATTACATATCTGCCATCATGTAAGCGGATCCGAATAAGTGTCCGAATTTTCAAATCCTAATGCACAAGAAATGGAAACTCGACACCATAATTACATATCTGCCATCATGCAATAGGGTTTGAATAAGTGTCCGACTGTTCGAATCCTAATGCTCGAGAAATGGCAAGTAAACATCATAGTTACATATCTGCCATCATGCAAGAGGGTCAGAATAAGTGTCCGAGTGTTTAAACCCTAATGCATGAAAAATGGCAAGTAAACACCATAATTACATATCTGCCATCATGCAAGAGGGTCTGAATAAGTGTTCGAGTGTTTGAACCCTAATGCATGAGAAATGGCAAGTAAACACCATAATTACATATCTGCCATCATGCAAGAGGGTCCGAATAAGTGTCTGGGTGTTTAAACCCTAATGCATGAGAAATGAAAAACAAACACCATAATTACATATCTGCCATCATGCAAGAGGTTCTGAATAAGTGTCCGTGTGTTCGAATCCTAATGCTCGAGAAATGGCAAGTAAAGACCATAATTACATGTCTGCTCTCACGCAAGTGGGTCGGAATAAGTGTCCTAGATTTCGAATTACAATGCTCGACAAATGGCAAGTAAACACTATAATTCCCTATCTGCCATCCTGCAAGAGGGTCTGAATAAGTGTCCGAGTGTTTAGACCCTAATACAAGAGAAATGGCTAGTAAACACCATAATTACATATCTGCCGTCATGCAAGAGCGTCCGAATAAGTGTCCGAGTGTTCGAATTCTAATGCTCGAGAAATGGCAAGTAAACACCATAATTACATATCTGCCATCATGCAAGATAGTTCGAATAAGTGTTCGAGTGTTTAAAACCTCATGCATGACAAGTGGAAAATAAACACCATAATTACATATCTGCACCATGCAAGAGGGTCCGAATAAGTGTCCGAGTGTTCGAATCCTAATGCTCGAGAAAAGGCAAGTAAACACCATAATGACATATCTACCATCATGCAAGAGGGTCTGAATAAGTGTCCGAGTGTTTAAACCCTAATGCAAGAGAAATGGCAAGTAAACACCATAATTACAAATCTGCCATCACGCAAGAGGATCCGAATATGTCTCCTAGTTTGCGAATCGTAATGTAAAAGAAAAGGAAAGTCGATACCATAATTACATATCTGCTATCATGCAAGAGGGTCCGAATAAGTGTCCGAGTGTTTAAACCCTAATGCATGAAAAATGGAAAATAAACACCATAATTACATGTCTGCCATCATGCAAGAGGGTTCGAAAAAGTGTCCGGGTGTTTAAACCCTAATGCATGAGAAATGGAAAGTAACACCATGATGACATATCTTCCATCAGGCAAGAGGGTCCGAATAAGTGTTCCGTTGTTTAAACCCTAATGCGCAAGAAAGGGCAAGTAAACCCGACGATCACATATCTGCTCTCACGCAAGAGGGTCCGAATAGGTGTCCGTGTGTTCGAATTATAATGCTCGACAAATGGAAAGTAAACACTATAATTCAATATCTGCCATCATGCAGGAGGGTCTGAATATGTGGCCGAGTGTTTAAACCCAAATGCGTGAGAAATGGTAAGTAAACACCATAATTACATATCTGCCATCATGCAAGAGGGTCCGAATAAGTGTCCGACTGTTCGAATTCTAATGCTCGAGAAATGGCAACTAAACACCATAATTACATATCTGCCATCATGCAAGACAGTCCGAATAAGTGTCCACGTGTTTAAACCCTAATGCAAGACAAATGGCAAAAAAACACCATAATTACATACCTGCCATCATGCCAGAGGGTCCGAACAAGTGTCCGAGTGTTCGAATCCTAATGCTCGAGA
The DNA here is from genome assembly GCF_055761805.1 of Camellia sinensis. NCBI lineage: Eukaryota > Viridiplantae > Streptophyta > Magnoliopsida > Ericales > Theaceae > Camellia > Camellia sinensis. The sequence continues at coordinate 9,094,331 of NW_028129474.1, read as the reverse complement.
AAAGGGAAGTAAACACCATAATTACATATCTGCCATCATGCAAGAGGGCTTGAATAAGTGTCCGAGTGTTTAAACCCTAATCCATGAGAAATGGCAAGTAAACACCATAATTACATATCAGCCATGACGCAAGAGGATACGAATAGGTGTCCGTGTTTTTGAATCCTATTGCAAAAGAAATTGAAAGTCGACATCATAATTACATATCTGAAATCATGCAAGAGGGTCCGAATAAGTGTCTAACTGTTCAAATCCTAACGCTCGGGAAATGGCAAGTAAACAACATAATTACATATCTACCATCATGAAAGACTGTCCGAATAAGTGTCCGAGTGTTTAAACCCTAATGCGTTTGAAATGGCATATAAATACCGTAATTACATATCTGCCATCATGCAAGAGGGTCCGAATAAGTGTCCGAGTGTTTAAACCGTAGTGCATGAGAAATGGCAAGCAAACACCACAATTACATATCTGCCATCATGCAAGAGGGTCCGAATAAGTGTCCGAGTGTTCGAATCCAAATGCTCGAGAAAAGGCAAGTAAACACCATAATTACATATCTGCCATCATGCAAGAGGGCTTGAATAAGTGTCTGACTGTTTAAACCCTAATCCATGAGAAATTGCAAGTAAACACCACAATTACATATCTGCCATGACGCAAGAGGATCCGAATAGGTGTCCGTGTTTTTGAATCCTATTGCAAAAGAAATTGAAAGTCGACATCGTAATTACATATCTGCTATCATGCAAGAGGGTCCGAATAAGTGTCTAATTGTTCGAATCCTAATGCTCGGGAAATGGCAAGTAAACAACATATTTACATGTCTACCGTCATGCAAGAGGGTCCGAATAAGTGTCCGAGTGTTTAAACCCTAATGCACGAGAAATGGCAAGCAAACACCATAATTACATATCTGCCATCATGCAAGAGGGTCCGAATAAGTGTTCGAGCGTTTAAACCCTAATGCCAGAGAAATTGCAAGCAAACACCATAATTACATATCTACCATCATCCAAGAGGGTCTGAATAAGTGTCCGACAGTTTAAACCCTAATGCGTAAGAAATGGCACGTAAACACCATAATTACATATTATCTCTCACACAAGAGGGTCCGAATCAGTGTCCTAGTGTTCAAATTATAATGCTCGACAAATAGCAAGTAAACACTAGAATTCCATATCTGCCATCATGCAAGAGGGTCTGAATAAGTGTCCGATTGTTTAAACCCTAATGCAAGAAAAAGGGCAAGTAAACACCATAATTATGTATCAGCCATCGTGCAAGAGGGTCCGAATAAGTGTCCGGGTGTTCGAATCCTAATGCTCGAGAAATGGCAAGTAAACACCATAATTACATATTTGCCATCATGCAAGAGGGTCCGAATAAGTGTCCGAGTGTTTAAACCCTAATGCGTGAGAAATGGCAAGTAAACACCATAATTACATATCTGCATCATGCAAGGGGGTCCAAATAAGTGTCCGTTTGTTCGAATTCTAATGCTCGAGAAATGGCAAGTAAACACCATAATTACATATCTGCCATCATGCAAGACGGTCTGAATAAGTGCCCGAGTGTTTAAACCCTAATGCTCGAGAAATGGCAAGTAAACACCAAAATTACATATCTGCCATCATGCAAGAGAGTCCGAATAAGTGTTCGAGTGTTTAAAACCTAATGCATGACAAATGGAAAATAAACACCATAATTACATATCTGCATCATGCAAGTGGGTCCAAATAAGTGTCCGATTGTTTGAATTCTAATGCTCCTGAAATGGCAAGTAAACACCATAATTACATATCTGCCATCATGTAAGCGGATCCGAATAAGTGTCCGAATTTTCAAATCCTAATGCACAAGAAATGGAAACTCGACACCATAATTACATATCTGCCATCATGCAATAGGGTTTGAATAAGTGTCCGACTGTTCGAATCCTAATGCTCGAGAAATCGCAAGTAAACATCATAGTTACATATCTGCCATCATGCAAGAGGGTCAGAATAATTTTCCGAGTGTTTAAACCCTAATGCATGAAAAATGGCAAGTAAACACCATAATTACATATCTGCCATCATGCAAGAGGGTCTGAATAAGTGTTCGAGTGTTTGAACCCTAATGCATGAGAAATGGCAAGTAAACACCATAATTACATATCTGCCATCATGCAAGAGGGTCCGAATAAGTGTCTGGGTGTTTAAACCCTAATGCATGAGAAATGAAAAACAAACACCATAATTACATAACTGCCATGATGCAAGAGGGTCCGAATAAGTGTCCGAGTGTTGGAATCCTAACGCTCGAGAAATGGAAAGTAAACACCGTAATTACATATCTGCCATCATGGAAGAGGGTCCGAATAAGTGTCCGAGTGTTTATACCGTAATGCATGAGAAATGGCAAATAAACACTATAATTACATATTTGCCATCATGGAAGAGGGTCCGAATAAGTGTCAAAGTGTTTAAACCCTAATGCGTGAGAAATGACAACTAAACACCATAGTTACATATCTGCCATCATGCAGGAGGGTCTGAATAAGTGTCCGAGTGTTTAAACCCTAATGCATGTGAAATGGCAAGTAAACACCATAATTTCATATCTGCCATCATGTAAGAGGATCCGAATAAGTGTCCGAGTTTTCGAATCCTATTGCAAAAGAAATGGAAAGTCGACACCATAATTACATATCTGCCAACATGCAAGAGGGCCTGAATAAGTGTCCGAGTGTTCGAATCCTAATGCTCGAGAAATGGCAATTAAACACCATAATTACATATCCGCCATCATGCAAGGGGTCTGAATAAGTGTCCGAGTGTTTAAACCATAATGCATGAGAAATGGCAAATAAACACCGTAATTGCATATCTGCCACCATGCAAGAGGGTTCGTATGAGTGTCCAAGTGTTTAAACCCTAATGCATGAGAAATGGCAAGTAAACACGATAATTACATATCAGCCATCATGCAAGACGGTCTGAATAAGTGTTCGACTGTTTAAACTCTAATGCGTAAGAAATGGCTGTAAACACCATAATTACATATCTACTCTCACGCAAGAGGGTCTGAATAAGTGTCCGGGTGTTTGAATTATAATGCTCGACAAAAGGCAAGTAAACAGTATAATTCCATATCTGCCATGATGCTCGAGGGTCTGAATAAGTGTCCGAGTGTTTAAACCCTATTGCATAAGAAATGGCAAGTAGACGCCATAATTACATAGCTGCCATCATGCAAGGGGGTCTGAATAAGTGTCCGAGGGTTCAAAACCCTAATGCATGAGAAATGGCAAGTAAACACCATAATTACATATCGGCCATCACGCAAGAGGATCTGAATAAGTGTCCGAGTTTTCGAATCCTAATGGAAAAGAAATGGAAAGTCGACACCGTAATGAAAAATCTGCCATCATGCAAGAGGGTCCGAATAAGTGTTCGAGTGTTTAAACCCTATTGCATGAGAAATGGAAAGTGAACACCATAATTAAATATCTGCCGTCAGGCCAGAGGGTCCGAATAAGTGTCCGAGTGTTCGTATCCTAATGCTCGAGTAATGGCAATTAAGCACCATAATTACATATCTGCCATAATGCAAGAGGGTCCGAATAAGTGTCCAATTGTTGAAACCCTAATGCGTTAGAAATGGAGAGTAAACACCATAATTACATATCAGCTCCCACGCAAGAGGGTCTGAATAAGTGTCCTACTGTTCGAATTATAATGCTCGACAAATGGCAAGTAAACACTATAATTCTATATCTGCCATCATGCAAGAGGGTCTGAATCTGTGTCCGATTGTTTAAACCCTAATACATGAGAAATAACAAGTAAACACCATAATTACATATCTTCCATCATGCAAGAGGGTCCGAATAAGTGTCCGAGTGTTTAAACCCTAATGCATGAGAAATTGCAAATAAACACTATAATTACATATCTGCCATCATGCAAGAGGGTCCGAATAAGTGTCTGAGTGTTTAAACCCTAATGCATGAGAAATTGCAAGTAAAGACCATAGCTACATATCTGCCATCATGCAAGAGGGTCTGAATAAGTGTCCGAGTGTTTAAACCATAATGCATGAGAAATGGCAAGTAAACACCATAAGTACGTATCTGTCATCATGCAAGAGGATCCGAATAAGTGACCGAATTTTCGAATCCTAATGCAAAAGAAATGGAAAGTCGACACCATAATTACATATCTGCCAACATGCAAGAGGGTCTGAATAAGTGTCCGAGTGTTCGAATCCTAATGCTTGAGAAATGGCAATTAAACACCATAATTACCTATCCGCCATCATGCAAGAGGGTTCGAAGAAGTGTCCGAGTGTTTAAACCCTAATGCTTGAGAAATGGCTAGTAAACACCATAATTACATATCTGCCACCACGCAAGAGGGTTCGTATATGTGTCCGAGTGTTTAAACCCTAATGCACGAGAAATGGCAAGTAAACACCATAATTACATATCTGCCATCACGCAAGGGGGTCTGAATAAGAGTCCGACTGTTTAAACCTTAATGCGTTAGAAATGGAAAGTAAACACCATAATTACATATCTCCTCTCACGCAAGAGGGTCCGAATAAGTGTCCTAGTGTTCGAATTATAATGCTCGACAAAAGGCAAGTAAACAGTATAATTCCATATCTGCCATGATGGTAGAGGGTCTGAATAAGTGTCTGAGTGTTTACACCCTAATGCATAAGAAACGGCAAGTAAACACCATAATTACATAGCTGCCATCATGCAAGTGTCCGAGGGTTTAAACCCTAATGCATGAGAAATGGAAAGTAAACACCAATAATTACATATCGGCCATCCCGCAAGAGGATCCGAATAAGTGTTCGAGTTTTCGAATCCTAATGGAAAAGAAATGGAAAGTCGACACCGTAATCAAAAATCTGCCATCATCCAAGAGTGTCCGAATAAGTGTCTGAGTTTTTAAACCCTAATGCATGAGAAATGGCAAGTAAACACCACAATTAAATATTTGCCATCTCGCTAGAGGGTCCGAATAAGTGTCCGAGTGTTCGAATCCTAATGCTCGAGTAACGGCAATTAAGCACCATAATTACATATCTGCCATAATGCAAGAGGGTCCGAATAAGTGTCCGACTGTTTAAACCCTAATGCGTAAGAAATGGAAAGTAAACACCATAATTTCATATCTACTCTCACGCAAGAGGGTCCGAATAAGTGTCCTAGTGTTCGAATTATAATGCTCGACAAATGGAAAATAAACACTATAATTCCATATCTGCCATCATGCAAGAGGGTTTGAATATGTGTCCGATTGTTTAAACCCTAATGCATGAGAAATGGCAAGTAAACACCATAATTACATATCTGCCATGATGCAAGAGGGCCCGCATAAGTGTCCGAGTGTTCGAATCCTAATGCTCGAGAAATGGAAAGTAAACACCGTAATTACATATCTGCCATCATGCAAGAGGGTCCGAATAAGTGTCCGAGTGTTTAAACCGTAATGCATGAGAAATGGCAAATAAACACTATAATTTCATATCTGCCATCATGGAAGAGGGTCCGAATAAGTGTCAGAGTGTTTAAAACCTAATGCATGAGAAACGGCAAGTAAACACCATAGTTACATATCTGCCATCATGTAAGAGGGTCTGAATAAGTGTCTGAATGTTTAAACCCTAATGCATGAGAAATGGCACGTAAACACCATAATTACATATCTGCCATCACGCAAGAGGATCCGAATAAGTGTCCGAGTTTTCGAATCCTAATGCAAAAGAAATGGAAAGTCGACACCATAATTACATATCTGCCGACATGCAAGTGGGTCTGAATAAGTGTCAGAGTGTTCGAATCTTAGTGCTCGAGAAAAGACAATTAAACACCATAATTACATATCCGCCATCATGCAAGGGGGTTCGAATAAGTGTCCGAGTGTTTAAACCCTAATGCATGAGAAATGGCAAATAAACACAGTAACTACATATCTGCCACCATGCACGAGGGTTCGTATAAGTGTCCGAGTGTTTAAACCCTAATGCAAGAGAAATGGCAAGTAAACAACATAATTACATATCAGCCATCATGCAAGAGGGTCTGAATAAGTGTTCGACTGTTTAAACTCTTAATGCGTAAGAAATGGCAAGTAAACACCATAATTACATATCTACTCTCACGCAAGAGGGTCCGAATAAGTGTCCTAGTGTTCGAATTATAATGCTCGACAAAAGGCAAGTAAACAGTATAATTCCATATCTGCCACGATGCTAGAGGGTCTGAATAAGTGTTCGAGTGTTTAAACCCTATCGCTTAAGAAATGGCAGGTAAACGCCATAATTACATAGCTGCCATCATGCAAGGGGGTCAGAATAAGTGTCCGAGGGTTTAAACCCTAATGCATGAGAAATGCAAGTAAACAACATAATTACATATCGGCCATCACGCAACAGGATCCGAATAACTGTCCGAGTTTTCGAATCCTAAAGGAAAAGAAATGGAAAGTCGACACCGTAATTAAAAATCTGCCATCATGCAAGAGGGTCCGAATAAGTGTTCGAGTGTTTCCACCCTAATGCATGAGAAATGGCAAGTAAACACCATAATTACAAATCTGTCATCATGCCAGAGGGTCTGAATAAGTGTCCGAGGGTTTAAACCCTAATGCATGAGAAACGGCAAGTAAACACCATAATTACATATCGGCCATCATGCAAGAGGATCCGAATAAGTGTCCGAGTTTTGGAATCGTAATGGAAAAGAAATAGAAATGTGACACCGTAATTAAAAATCTGCCATCATGTAAGAGGGTCCGAATAAGTGTCCGAGTGTTTAAACCCTAATGCATGAGAAATGGCAAGTAAACACCACAATTAAATATCTGCCATTGTTCCAGAAGATCCGAATAAGGGTCCGAGTGTTCGAATCCTAATGCTCGAGTAACGGCAATTAAGCACCATAATTACATATCTGCCGTAATGCAAGAGGGTCCGAATAAGTGTCCGACTGTTTAAACCCTAATGCGTAAGAAATGGCAAGTAAACACCATAATTACATATCTACTCTCACGCAAGAGGGTCCAAATAAGTGTTCTAGTGTTCGAATTATAATGCTCGACAAATGGAAAGTAAACACTATAATTCTATATTTGCCATCATGCAAGAGGGTTTGAATATGTGTCCGATTGTTTAAATCCTAATGCATGAGAAATGGCAAGTAAACACCATAATTACATATCTGCCATGATGCAAGAGGGTCCGAATAAGTGTCGGAGTGTTGGAATCCTAATGCTCGTGAAATGGAAAGTAAACACTGTAATTACATATCTGCCATCATGCAAGAGGGTCCGAATAAGTGTCCGAGTGTTTAAACCCTAATGCATGAGAAATGGCAAGTAAACACCATAATTACATATATGTCATCATGCAAGAGGGTCCGAATAAGTGTCCGAGTGTTTAAACCCTAATGCATGAGAAATGACAAGTAAACACCATAATTACATATCTGCCATCATGCAAGAGGGTCCGAATAAGTGTTCGAGTGTTTCAACCCTAATGCTTGAGAAATGGCAAGTAAACACCATAATTACAAATCTGTCATCATGCCAGAGGGTCTGAATATGTGTCCGAGTGTTTAAACCCTAATGCATGAGAAACGGCAAGTAAACACCATAATTACATATTGGCCATCACGCAAGAGGATCCGAATAAGTGTCTGAGTTTTGGAATCCTAATGGAAAAGAAATAGAAATGCGACACCGTAATTAAAAATCTGCCATCATGCAAGAGGGTCCGAATAAGTGTCCTAGTGTTTAAACACTAATGCATGAGAAATGGCAAATAAACACCACAATTAAATATCTGCCGTCGTGCCAGAAGGTCCGAATAAGGGTCCGAGTGTTCGAATCCAAATGCTCGAGCAACGGCAATTAAGCACCATAATTACATATCTGCCGTAATGCAAGAGGGTCCGAATAAGTGTCCGACTGTTTAAACCCTAATGCGTAAGAAATGGCAAGTAAACACCATAATTACATATCTACTCTGACGCAAGGGGGTCCGAATAAGTGTCCTAGTGTTCGAATTATAATGCTCGACAAATGGAAAGTAAACACTATAATTCCATATCTGCCATCATGCAAGAGGATTTGAATATGTGTCCGATTGTTTAAACCCTAATGCATGAGAAATGGCAAGTAAACACCATAATTACATATCTGCCATGATGCAAGAGGGTCCGAATAAGTGTCCGAGTGTTGGAATCCTAACGCTCGAGAAATGGAAAGTAAACACCGTAATTACATATCTGCCATCATGGAAGAGGGTCCGAATAAGTGTCCGAGTGTTTATACCGTAATGCATGAGAAATGGCAAATAAACACTATAATTACATATCTGCCATCATGGAAGAGGGTCCGAATAAGCGTCAGAGTGTTTAAACCCTAATGCGTGAGAAATGACAAGTAAACACCATAGTTACATATCTGCCATCATACAGGAGGGTCTGAATAAGTGTCCGAGTGTTTAAACCCTAATGCATGAGAAATGGCAAGTAAACACCATAATTTCATATCTGCCATCATGTAAGAGGATCCGAATAAGTGTCCGAGTTTTCGTATCCTATTGCAAAAGAAATGGAAAGTCGACACCATAATTACATATCTGCCAACATGCAAGAGGGCCTGAATAAGTGTCCGAGTGTTCGAATCCTAATGCTCGAGAAATGGCAATTAAACACCATAATTACATATCCGCCATCATGCAAGGGGTCCGAATAAGTGTCCGAGTGTTTAAACCATAATGCATGAGAAATGGCAAATAAACACCGTAATTGCATATCTGCCACCATGCAAGAGGGGTCGTATGAGTGTCCAAGTGTTTAAACCCTAATGCATGAGAAATGGCAAGTAAACACGATAATTACATATCAGCCATCATGCAAGACGGTCTGAATAAGTGTTCGACTGTTTAAACTCTAATGCGTAAGAAATGGCTGTAAACACCATAATTACATATCTACTCTCACGCAAGAGGGTCTGAATAAGTGTCCGGGTGTTCGAATTATAATGCTCGACAAAAGGCAAGTAAACAGTATAATTCCATATCTGCCATGATGCTCGAGGGTCTGAATAAGTGTCCGAGTGTTTAAAACCTATTGCATAAGAAATGGCAAGTAGACGCCATAATTACATAGCTGCCATCATGCAAGGGGGTCTGAATAAGTGTCTGAGGGTTCAAAACCCTAATGCATGAGAAATGGCAAGTAAACACCATAATTACATATCGGCCATCACGCAAGAGGATCTGAATAAGTGTCTGAGTTTTCAAATCCTAATGGAAAAGAAATGGAAAGTCGACACCGTAATGAAAAATCTGCCATCATGCAAGAGGGTCCGAATAAGTGTTCGAGTGTTTAAACCCTATTGCATGAGAAATGGAAAGTAAACACCATAATTAAATATCTGCCGTCAGGCCAGAGGGTCCGAATAAGTGTCCGAGTGTTCGTATCCTAATGCTCGAGTAATGGCAATTAAGCACCATAATTACATATCTGCCATAATGCAAGAGGGTCCGAATAAGTGTCCAATTGTTGAAACCCTAATGCGTTAGAAATGGAGAGTAAACACCATAATTACATATCAGCTCCCACGCAAGAGGGTCTGAATAAGTGTCCTACTGTTCGAATTATAATGCTCGACAAATGGCAATTAAACACTATAATTCTATATCTGCCATCATGCAAGAGGGTCTGAATCTGTGTCCGATTGTTTAAACGCTAATACATGAGAAATAACAAGTAAACACCATAATTACATATCTTCCATCATGCAAGAGGGTCCGAATAAGTGTCCGAGTGTTTAAACCCTAATGCATGAGAAATTGCAAATAAACACTATAATTACATATCTGCCATCATGCAAGAGGGTCCGAATAAGTGTCTGAGTGTTTAAACCCTAATGCATGAGAAATTGCAAGTAAAGACCATAGCTACATATCTGCCATCATGCAAGAGGGTCTGAATAAGTGTCCGAGTGTTTAAACCATAATGCACGAGAAATGGCAAGTAAACACCATAATTACGTATCTGTCATCATGCAAGAGGATCCGAATAAGTGACCGAATTTTCGAATCCTAATGCAAAAGAAATGGAAAGTCGACACCATAATTACATATCTGCCAACATGCAAGAGGGTCTGAATAAGTGTCCGAGTGTTCGAATCCTAATGCTTGAGAAATGGCAATTATACACCATAATTACCTATCCGCCATCATGCAAGAGGGTTCGAAGAAGTGTCCGAGTGTTTAAACCCTAATGCTTGAGAAATGGCTAGTAAACACCATAATTACATATCTGCTACCACGCAAGAGGGTTCGTATATGTGTCCGAGTGTTTAAACCCTAATGCACGAGAAATGGCAAGTAAACACCATAATTACATATCTGCCATCACGCAAGGGGGTCTGAATAAGAGTCCGACTGTTTAAACCTTAATGCGTTAGAAATGGAAAGTAAACACCATAATTACATATCTCCTCTCACGCAAGAGGGTCCGAATAAGTGTCCTAGTGTTCGAATTATAATGCTCGACAAAAGGCAAGTAAACAGTATAATTCCATATCTGCCATGATGGTAGAGGGTCTGAATAAGTGTCTGAGTGTTTACACCCTAATGCATAAGAAACGGCAAGTAAACACCATAATTACATAGCTGCCATCATGCAAGTGTCCGAGGGTTTAAACCCTAATGCATGAGAAATGGAAAGTAAACACCAATAATTACATATCGGCCATCCTGCAAGAGGACCCGAATAAGTGTTCGAGTTTTCGAATCCTAATGGAAAAGAAATGGAAAGTCGACACCGTAATCAAAAATCTGCCATCATGCAAGAGTGTCCGAATAAGTGTCTGAGTTTTTAAACCCTAATGCATGAGAAATGGCAAGTAAACACCACAATTAAATATTTGCCATCTCGCCAGAGGGTCCGAATAAGTGTCCGAGTGTTCGAATCCTAATGCTCGAGTAACGGCAATTAAGCACCATAATTACATATCTGCCATAATGCAAGAGGGTACGAATAAGTGTCCGAGTGTTTAAACCCTAATGCGTAAGAAATGGAGTGTAAACACCATAATTACATATCTGCTCTTACGCATGAGGGTCTGAATAAGTATCGTAGCGTTCGAATTATAATGCTCGACAAATGACAAGTAAACACTATAATTCTATATCTGCCATCATGCAAGAGGGTCTGAATCTGTGTCTGATTGTTTAAACCCAAATACATGAGAAATGTCAAGTAAACACCATAATTACATATCTGCCATCATGCAAGAGGGTCGGAATAAGTGTCCGAGTGTTCGAATCCTAATGCTCGAGAAATGGAAAGTAAACACCATAATTACATATCTGCCATCATGAGAGAGGGTCCGAATAAGTGTCCGTGTGTTTAAACTCTAATGTGTGAGAAATGGCAAATAAACACTGTAATTACATATCTGCCACCATGCAAGAGGGTCCGAGTAAGTGTCTGAGTGTTTAAACCCTAATGCATGAGAAATGGCAAGTAAACACCAAAATTACATATCTGCCATCATGCCAGAGGGTCTGAATAAGTGTCCGAGTGTTTAAACCCTAATGCGTGAGAAATGGCGAGTAAACACCATAATTACATATCTGCCATCACGCAAGTGGATCCGAATAAGTGTCCGAGTTTTCGAATCCTAATGCAAAGGAAATGGAAATTCGACACCATAATTACATATCTGCCAACATGCAAGAGGGCTTGAATAAGTGTCCGAGTGTTCGAATCGTAATGCTCAAGAAATGGCAATTAAACGCCATAATTACATATTCGCCATCATGCAAGAGGGTCCGAATAAGTGTCCGAGTGTTTAAACCCCAATGCAAGAGAAATGGCAAATGAACACCATAATTATATGTCTGCGACCATGCAAGTGGGTTCGAATGAGTGTCCGAGTGTTTAAATCCTAATGCAAGAGAAATGGCAAGTAAACACCATAATTACATATCTGCCATCATGCAAGAGGGTCTGAATAAGTGTCCGACAGTTTAAACCCTAATGCGTAAGAAATGGCAAGTAAACACCATAATTACTTATCTACTCTCACGCAAGAGGGTCCGAATGAGTGTCCTACTGTTCGAATTATAATGCTCGACAAAAGGCAGGTAAACAGTATAATTCCATATCTGCCATGATGCAAGAGGGTCTGAATAAGTGTCCGAGTGTTTAAACCCTAACGCATGTGAAATGGCAAGTAAACACCATAATTATATATCTGCCATCACGCAAGAGGATCCGAATAACTGTCCAAGTTTTCGAATCCTAATGCAAAAGATATGGAAAGTCGGCACCATTATTACATATCTGCCATCATGCAAGAGGGTCCGAATAAGTGTCCGAGTGTTTAAACCCTAATGCATAAGAAATGGCAAGTAAACACCATAATTACATATCTGCCATCGTACCAGAGGGTCCGAATAATTGTACGAGTATTCGAATCCTAATGCTCGAATAACGGCAGTTAAACACCATAATTACATATCTACCACCATGTAAGAGGGTCTGAATAAGTGTCTGACTGTTTAAACCGTAATACATGAGAAATGGCAAGTAAACACCACAATTGCATATCTACTCTCACGGAAAAGGGTCCGAATAAGTGTCCTAGTGTTCGAATTATAATGCTCGAGTAACGGCAATTAAGCACCATAATTACATATCTGCCATCACGCAAGAGGGTCTGAATAATTGTCCGAGCGTTTAAACCCTAATGCATGAGAAATGGCAAGTAAACACCATAATTACATATCTGCCATCACGCAAGAGGATCCGAATAAGTGTCCAGGTTTTGGAATCCTAATGGAAAAGAAATAGAAAGTCGACACCGTAATTACAAATCTGCCACCATGCAAGAGTGTCCGATTAAGTGTCCGAGTTTTTAAACCCTAATGCATGAGAAATCGCAAGTAAACACCATAATCAAATATCTGCCATGGTGCCTGAGGGTCCGAATAAGTGTCCGTGCGTTCGAATCCTAATGCTCGAGTAACGGCAATTAAGCACCATAATTACATATCTGCCATAATGCAAGAGGGTCCGAATAAGTGTCCAAGTGTTTAAACCCTAATGTGTAAGAAATGGCAAGTAAACACCATAATTACATATCTACTCTCACGCAAGAGGGTCCGAATAAGTGTCCTAGTGTTCGAATTATAATTCTTGACAAATGGCAAGTAAACACTATAATTCCATATCTGCCATCATGCAACAGGGTTTGAATATGTATCCGATTGTTTAAACCCTAATGCATGAAAAATGGCAGGTAAGCACCATAATTACATATCTGCCATGATGCAAGAGGGTCCGAATAAGTGTCCTAGTGTTCGAATCCTAATGCTCGAGAAATGGAAAATAAACACCATAATTACATATCTGCCATCATGCAAGAGGGTCCAAATAAGTGTCTGTAGACACCCCATTTTTGACCGTCCTCAAGACTTGGACGTCACCGTTTGAACACTCGGTGATTATCCATGTTTGTGTTCGTTTGGAGTTCCCGGAGGTCTCGGCTCACGCGCCTTGCCTCAGGATCCCCAAACTCGACCGTTTAGTGTCTGGTTTTGCACCAAACACTTGCATCTTGCCCTTGAGAGGCAGGGTAGGGCTTGTAGACCATCCCCACCCACCACCGGCTGTGGCTAGAGGCCACCGGCTGGTTTTTGTCTCCACCGACAATGTAGTTTGCCGGCCGACACTGTTTATTACCGGCCGGCACTATTTTGCGCCGGTCGGCACTCTTTTTGGCCAAGATGGCATTTTTGGCCGGCCGGTTACTGTGCAGTTGCTTTTTGAGATATTTTTAGGCAGCTGTATTGCAGTGACTTTCCCTCCATGGAGGGATGGCCCTCTAGTTTTGCTTAACTTGTAAGTTTTGCAAGTTTAGTGAGAAGGGATAGATAGAGGCTCTCTCTTGGGGCTAAGAGGAGAGACTTTAGACATTTTAGAGAGGGAAAAACACAGATAGAAACTCTGGTTTTAGGGTTTGAGTTGCATACATATCCTATCTCTATATTTACTCTTGTGTGTGTTTTAGTCCATACTATTGCACACAAGCACCTAGTGTTTCACCTTCCTCTTGAAACTAGGGTTCTAAGGGCTTGTTCTTGAGTTTCTTGACTGGTTTGGAGCCAAAGGAGGCCATTGGAGCATCATTTGTGAAGAAGGCTTCAAGGGTGAGAATCTAGTCCCATTTTCCCCATTTTTGCATTGATTTTATACCTATCTTAGAGCTGTTTTTGTGCTTATTGTATAACATAAAAAAGTTCTGTTTTTAGGCCCTCTTTATTGTTTATTAAGAGTGTTTTGTTGTTTGAGGGTTGTTGACCACCCTTAGGCCTTAAAAGGCCTCATTTTGAACCATTTTGTGTTAGCTCTGGGATTTTGGTGTTGGGGTCTCTTCACCACTGAAATCTTGAGGGATTTCAGTGGTGAAGATGATGCCTTGAAGTCCCAAGAAGGAGAGGGCCACCCCCTCTCCTTGTTGTCCTTGAAAAGGACATATTTTGGCCTCTTAAGGAAGCCTATGCTTGAGTGTGTGTTGAGCATGTTTGGTTTGTTTTTCATGCTTATATATCCATAATATAACATGATTTTAAGTTGGTTTTGGAACTCCATGCATGCTTAGCATAGTTGCCATGTAATGCCTTTTTTATGCCTTAACATGTTTTAGGTTGTTAGCCTTTGTTGGAGCATGTTTTAGGCTTGCATTTGTGAAGATTTTGTGCTTATCTTGACATGTTTTAGGTCTGTCCCTAAGTGTTTGGGTTGATTTTGGCATGCTTGATATAGCTCCTTTGTATTTGGGCTTGTTGGCCTTGAATATGTGCATGTGTAGCATGACATCTTTGCATTATTTTGATGATTTGGGATCATCCTACATGTCATTTCAGTCCCATTTCCATGCTTGTTGGATTGCCTTGCATGTCTCTTTAATGCCTCATAAGCTTGTGTACCATTGCTCCATGTTTTGGTGCTTATTCATGCTTTTGTTTTGAGTCATTTGAATGCCATTTAAGTGATCCTTGAGGTTTGTTTTAGCATGATTTCAGAGCTTATAATGCATGCTAATTGTTCATGTTTGTCCCTTTCAAGTGTGCTTGAATGTTGCTTGATTTGTGCTTAAGTGTTGGTCCTTATGTGCATGTGTGTGTGTATACCATTTAGCCCTCACTTTTTAGCACTTTGGCCACTGTTTTAGGCCTATTTAGAGTTGCCTAATTCATGTATAAGACCATCTTGCCATCCATTTGCATTGCCATATGTATGCTTGCATGATTGCATAAGTTCATTGCCATGCCATGTTGCATCCTTAGCTTGTATGCCTAGGTTGCATTGCATCTTGCATGCATTCCTTGTCCCTTGACTTGGGTGATAGGGATTGGGAGTTTTGTTTGATTGGTTTGCATACATTTGAAATCAAAGTTGCATACTTGGTTCTTTGGGCCATCATGCATGGAAATGCGTGATTGGTGGTCCGAGAATTGAGGCACATGCCCCTTTGAGTCGCAAACATGATAAGGGACATGATTATTGCATACATGCCTTGAATTGTGCTGCCATGCTTTGCCTTGCCCTCTGTTGCTGTCAGTTGCAGGTTCTGCAGGAATACTCTGCCGACCGGCAGTGTAAGGTGCCGGCCGGCAACAATTTCTTTGCCGACAGCTTCAATTTTGTGCCGATGGCCATACCACACTGCCGGTGGCAATTTCATTCAGCCGGTGGTGATCCTCTCTGTCCAAGGGAGCAGTCCTGAGGTTTTGACAACCTCCAGAGGAGTGAAGGAAGGAAAACAGAGGCAGCTTGCGCATGGCGGCGCGCTTCTCGAGGCGTTTTACTGTTTTTCTTAGTCTGTTTAATTTGTTAATTAAATTAGGCAATTTGTAATATTAATTGGCTTGCGTAGTTAATTAATTTGTAATATTTATTCGGTCCCTCCGAGCGAGGGCAAATCTGTAATAAGTGTGTGTGGGTGGTGTGTATGTCTTCCAACCTCACTTCTTTCCTCCCTTTTACTTACCTGCTTTAATGGTTAGTATTAGGACACGTTTAATTTAGCATACCTTATGCTACGCATGTGTGCATCCATGCATTTGTATTACATGCATTAGGCTCGGTACATCACGCTAACCGCACTTGTACTTCAAATTCTAAACTAAATATGTGATAGTTGTGCATTCTCACATGCCATGTTTAGGATAGCCGAGCCTATTCTAGCAACACTTTGTATGCGATGCATTAGGCACTTAACATGGACTTGGATCATGCATGTTTGCTAACAAGTTCTTTGTTTTGGCACGGAGTACGATGTAAGTATTTCTGCTTTAGCATATCGCATGAGTGTGAATGTTGCCATGACAGCATGCTTAACATGTGGCTAGATGCTTATGTGTTCAACTGTTTTGAATGCCTGTGGGTGAAGGTTGGATTGTTTGAGTTGGAAAAACTCGTTGAAATCCGTATTTTAGCCTACTTGCGAGTAGCAAATTCCAAAGCATTTTCAAACTGAACGGATATGCAATGTTTATTTCCAAATTAGGCAATCTAGTCTATACTTGTTTGTTGCGCGCATAACATAGTAATTCTAGGCTAATAAATGGAATAAGAACACATAGCGTTCTCAAAATCGGATATCATGGTTAGTAGAGGCCGGTCTTCGGACCGGGCGAAAGGGGGTGCTCATAGCTGACCTTCCCCGATCGTACCCAAGCTCCCGAGCCGAGACAACTCCGGTGATGACGGACATGTGGCCTTCGGCACCAAGTCAGGGTTTCCTAAATTTCCCCATTTTAAAAAAAAATATTTAGGTGGCGACTCTGTATCTGGCAAAGCAGTCCATGTTTGGCACTACTTTTTCAAAAATCTGTTTCTCAAAACGATTTGCCAGATTTGGACTCTTTGGTTCAGATTAAGAACCGTGACACAAGTCGAGTCCGAACTGTAGCGAGGTCCCCCCGCGGACCTGTTACAGTTTCTGGTGACTCTGCTGGGGACTTTTAGAGAGCTTGACTCGAACTCATGATATCCTGTTTTGATTTCGCTTATGTGTTTCTTTGCATTGCATGTGCATTGGTGCGCCTAGGAACACAGTGTTTGCCATCTGCCATTCCTGAACGGTTTGCCGGAGGCTTGCCTTGTCAAGGCATGTCCATAAGGCTGACCGGCTATGGGCTCTGACAGTTTGGGAACACAAACCCCGGTTTACCGGGGCACCCTTTTTGACCATTCGGCCTAGTACATGTTCGGATCTATAGTGACCATTCCAAGAATAGGACAGGTTGCTTACCCGATGTTAGGTTGTTTGAAACTACTGTGTGCATAGTGAAACCCTAGTTCCTGACGAAATAGGACAGGGAAACCCTACCCCAACATAGGGGTGATTGAGCTCTCTTTATTTGCTATATGCTTTTAGAGTGTATCTCTACAGGAACGCATATACCAGTTTGCGAGTTTGAGTATTGTAGCAAGCCCGCGGGGGACCTCGCCACAGCTCGGACTCGACTTTTGTAGTCACGGTTCTTAATCTGAACCAAAGAGTCCAAATCCGGCAAATCATTTTTGAGAAAACTGATTTTTTTGAAAGAAGTGCCAAACATGGACTGCTTTGCCAGATACAGAGTCGCCACCTAAATATTTTATTTTGGGAAATTTAGGAAACCCTGACTCGGTGCCAAAAGGCCACGTGTCCGTCATCACCAAAGTTGCCTCGGCTCGGGAACTTGGGTACGATTGGGGAAGGTCACTTCGTGAGCACCCCCGCTCGCCCGGTCATAGACCGGCCTCTACTAACCAGGATATCTATTTTTGAAAACATTGTATGTTCTTATTCCGGTTATTAGCCTAGGTTACTATGTGATGCTCACAGCATACAAGTATAGACTGGATTGCCTGAATTGGAACAAAACATTTCATGTTTGTTTTTTGAAAGAGGTTTTGCTACCCAAAGGTAGGCTTGAAACATTTGATGAGTTACTCCAATTCAGATAACCCAGCCTTCACCCACAGGCATTCAGGCAGTTATATCACATAAACATATAGCCTCATGGTAAGCATGCTATTCATGGCAGTCACTCACACGCATGCAAGGATGCTAAAGCATAAAACTTACCGGGTACTCCAAGCCAAAATAGAAACTTCATTAGAAATCATGCATGATCCTAATTATACAGAAATGCCTAATGCAACACATGCAAAGATGCAACTATAGCAGGCTCGGCTATTCTAAGATGGCATACGAAATGTTACAATTATCATGCATTCAACTTTGAAATTGAAAGTACAATGCAGTTAGTATGATGCGCCGAGCCCGGTGCATGCAAAACAGATGAATGAATGCAAACGTGTTGTCATACTGTATGCTAATTTAAATATGCCCCAATCTAACCATCATAAGCAGATAAATAAAATGGAGAAAGACGTGGGGTTGGAAGACATACAACACACGCACGCACACTTATTACAGTTGTGCCCTCGCGCAGAGGGTCCGAATAAATAATACAGTCCAAATATTACAGTCCCGAATAAAAGAATATTACAGTCCAAAATATTACAAAATCCTAATTAATTAACAAATTAACTAAGAAAATAAATAAAACTGGCATGCAAGCCAGGGACTGCCTTGCTTCCGATGGATGATGCATGTCCGGGTTGTCTTGCGCGGAAATCGACCGGAATGCCCCAATTAGCCTTTGTTTACACCTGTTCTTGAAATGCGTGCCAAGCCCCAAAAGGTTGCTGATTCTTCGTTTTGCTGCAACAGAGAGCAGGAAAGGGGCATAGCATTTTATTTGCACAGATATATGCATGTCTCGATCCTCGTGCCACCAATCACGCATACCGAGGCATGATGGCCGAGGAGTCGAAATGCACAACTCAATATAGGATGAATGCACATGAAACTACAGCTAAAACCTAACTCCATCATGGATAATCCGGAGTGTCAGTGACTGGGGAATTGAGACATATTCCGTCACTCGGAGTACGAAATGTACCTCGTTTCCCGTGCCCGGGCTAACTCCTATTCCGGACACGATGCAATATGCATGATATGCATGAAATGCAACTAAGATACAATCCTAACATACACAATGCTATGGAATGACATGCCTCGAAATGCGTGCACACGGGCGCGCAAACTGAGAAAATGGCAGAAAGTGATCTAAGATACAACCTAGTATGCACAATGCTGTGAAAAAGAGATGCCTCGAAATGCGTGCACACGGGCACGCAAACCGAGAAAATGGCAGAATGTGATCTAAATGACTAAAATGGCATGGAAAATGTAACATGGACTTATACTAACATGAGAGAGCCTCAGCCACACTCACATAAGAAGCCGAATGATGAAAATGAAGTGCCTCGAAATGCGTGCATATGGGCACGCAAACTGAGGCAATGGAAAAATGCGATGCAATGGCATGGAAACATGATATGGGCTTATACCAACATGAGTGAGCCTCAGCCACACTCACATAGGATGCCGGCGGATAAAAATGAAGTGCCTCGAAATGCGTGCACACGGGCACGCAAACCGAGGCGATGGCAGAATGCGATGTAATGACATGAAAACATGATATGGGCTTATAACAACATGAGTGAGCCTCAGCCACACTCACATAGGATGCCGGCGGATGAAAATGAGGTGCCTCGAAATGCGTGCACACGGGCACGCAAATCGAGGCGATGGCATACGCAATGCAAATGACATGGAAACATGATATGGGCTTATACCAACATGAGTGAGCCTCAGCCACACTCACATAGGATGCCGATGGATGAAAATGAGGTGCCTCGAAATGCGTGCACACGGGCACGCAAACCGAGGTGATGGCATACGCAATGCAAATGACATGGAAACATGATATGGGCTTATACCAACATGAGTGAGCCTCAGCCACACTCACATAGGATGCCGACGGATGAAAATGAGGTGCCTCGAAATGCGTGCACACGGGCACGCAAACCGGGGCGATGGCAGAATGCGATGCAATGACATAGGAATGGAAAGAAATCATTCTAATAGAATTTCAGCACTAAAATATGGGGGAAAACAGTCCCGAAATGAGGCGAAATGACACGAAATGCATGAAGTAGTCCCGAAATGCGAATTTAGGCACCCGAAATGGCCTATAGCTATGCCAAACATGCACAATATGGACATGCAATGCAAAGACAGAAGCTAGACAGTCCCGAAAAAGGCACTTTCACAGTTATAAACATGGCCAAACAGCAAGCATAGGTATGGCAAAACTAGCATGCAAGAATAGGGGTCAAGAGAGGGGTAATGAAGCAAGTGGTATAAGCAAAATCCAAACTGAAAAACTTCCTTCTACAACATTGAAGAGGGACTAAAAATATGAATGTTCACAGTATATGGAAAGCCTCGAATCAATATACAAACATGCTAAAAAAAAGCACAAGATTGAGGCTCAAAAGGTGCTATAACATGAAGTATACAAAATAATCACCAAACAGCCAAAGACCCTTAATAAAACATGTAGAATGGGCCAAAATAGGACTATTTCCAGAACTGTAAAATGGCCAAAAACAAAAGCATGATAGGCTAACTAAACATGCAAGAATGGGGAATAAAAGAGAGATATAACATGAAGTGGCATATGGAAGTCCCAAACCATGAAAGCACCTAAATGAAACATGAAGAATGGACCAAAATAAGCACTTTTTCAGAACTGTAAAATGGCCAAAAACAAAAGCATGGTAGGCTGCCATTGCATGCAAGAATGGGGAATAAAAGAGGAGTATAAAGGTAAGTACAACATGGAAGTCGCAAATGGTGTTGAGCCCTTCTTTAATGTTGAAGAGGGGCTGAAAATAAGCCTAATATCAGTTTACAACATGCTCAAAAACAGATTACTCATGGGCCAAAAATAGCATGCAATATTATGACATATAAGAGGATCAATGAAGCAAGTGCATCATGGAGGGCTCAAACAGGGTTGAGCCCTTAATGAAAAGTGAAAATTAGCTCAAAAGAGTGCCCCTTTTAGTTAGGGCCGGAGCTTGAAACAAAAAGCATGTGGGGCTTACAAATGGATCAAGAAAAAGGGTCAAAGAGGAGAAATGTCACTCACCCTTGAAGACTAAAGCTTTTGTTGCTTCTTGGATCAATTTGCAGCTCCTTTAGCCTTTGAGAAGCCTTCCTTGTTGCTGGAAATGAGGTGGTGGTGGTAGAGCTTGGTGGTGTAGAAGAAATGGTGATTAGGGACTTGGAAGTTTTCAAGGAAATGAGAGGGATAAAGATGGTTTTGTGTATGGAAGCTTGAAGACAAATTTTTCTAACCCCTACAAGTGAAGCCACCAGCTGGTTATAAGGGCCAAAAAGGGGGTGTAAAGGTCGGGGAAAAGGAGAGCAACTTTCCCCCACAAAATATCCCCCGGATAAAGATATTTTCTGGGGGATAAAGCTCCACAGCTGTAAAGTGCACAGTGCAAGAAACTCGGCTGGCCAGTTACTTTTGCTCCAGGTGGCCGGCCGGCCACACCCCCTAGCCGGCCGGCTAGGGGTCAAAAGGGTCAAGCAGATTTAGTGGCCGGCCACCAACTGATGGTGTCCTCCTATCTGTGTACAACACAACCCTGTGGTTAAAAGTCCAAGAAAGTGGGTCCAAGGGGTTCAACATTAGCTCGGAAAGAGGGGTTCAAAAGGGTCAGGTGGAATTACTGGCCGGCCACCAACTTTTAGGGTCCTCTCATGTGTGTACATCACAAATATGTGGTTCAAAGTTCAAGAATGTGGGCCCAAGGTGTTCAACATTAGCTCGGAAGGAGGGGGTCAAAAGGGTCAAGTAACATTAATGGCCGGCCACCAACTTTTAGGGTCCTCCCATGTGTGTACATCACAAATATGTGGTTCAAAGTTCAAGAATGTGGGCCCAAGGTGTTCAACATTAGCCCGGAAGTGTGAAAAACGGGCGCCGGAGGGCGTCGGAGGATGTATAACTGGTTGCTGCAACAATTGCTAGCCTCCCACCCTTCAGTGACCTCCCCGGTGATAAAACAGAGGTACCTGCCAAAAATGAACGAAAACCGTTGCAAAACGAATGCTCGGGGACCAAAACGCGCAGTTCGAGGTCCCGAAAATGGGCTGTTAAGCACCGAAAGTGGCATTCGGCCACGAAGTGGGTTTCTCAGACCCCAGTGTCCCTCAAAAGGGAGCAAATAAGGAGTATGCCAAAAATTAGAGCAAACGGAGATGGTTAAGCGGTCCCGAACCGAGGCACACGACCAACGGTCCCGAAAAATCGGAAACCGGACTCCGAAATGGGCAAAATGGCCTACGGCCACAAAATGCAGCCCACGGACATTGAGAGATGGTCTACTGGATCTCTCCCTCCCCTCAGGAAAAGAAACAGAGAAAACCGAGTCTGGTTCGCAAACCGAGACAAGGCACAGAAGAGGGTTCGGAAGTCCGGAGGCAGGGCTCACGGCCGTGACTCTGAAGCTTCTGAACAAGCACATTATGTAGTATCACCAAGCTCTCAATCAGTGACATCTGAGTCTTAAGGTCGGTCAAAAATGGGGTGTCTACAGTTGCCCCTCTTTGACAGAACTCGGAAGTCACAAGTGACGGGAGTGAATGTCAAAGCCCAGAGACGACCCATTTTTGACAAGGCCGAAGACTTAGACAAACAGGCAGGATAAACAAAGATGTGCCCGCAGGCATGCCCGCAGGCAGGGGGCAAAATGCAAATGATATGCAAGAAGCCGAACATAATTCAATGATCATGCACATGCAGCAAGCTGTAACTAGGCAAATATTCGCAAATAGATGCAACAGATTTAAGCAAGAATGCAAAGCAACAACTACATTTCATGCAGTTAAGAATGCGGAGGATTATTCAATCCCCGCCACATCTCACACGGAGAAGATACGATACCTGCGCGATTCGTCTGGTCGCACCAGCCTCAATTGAACCGTACATACAATATCGTGCCTGCAAAAGAGAGAAATTGCAACAAGTACAATATGCTACCAACATATATTTAATGTGATTCTGGAAGTTTGACACACGCAGTGCCGGCAAGTGAATGCATCGCAATGCAAGAGTGGAACATGCGTGACAACGCATGCCCAAGTATAGAGATATGCCAATATCAAGAAATGTGCACGTTAATGCAGGTATGCTCATGAGAATGCAAGACAATGTGACACGAGCATGAATCAGGGTGCCCGTTTGTCATGAAACAACGAGTACGGAAACGCGTGTTTCGGCGAAGGTAACTCAATTACGGCCTCTGACCCACTTCCTGGAAGGGCTACAACTCATTCAAAAAGGATACACTTTGATTTCGATGAATGATGATGAGACACATGTCAGATCTTGAAGCCGAAGTTCCGACGGAGCAAATTCGCGACCGGAAGTGTACTTTTCTAGAACTTTTTCAGGTCCCGGGAACTCCGATCTTCCTCAAAATTTGCAGAGAGCTATGTGGGCATGTGGGGGATATGGCCGGCCGTTTATCTTCCCAGGGGGAGGTGGCCAACCGGTTTTCCATAAAGCAAATAGCTGGCCGGCCAGTTTTCCAAAAAGCAGATAGCTGGCCGGCTAGAAAAGAGGGTCGGCCGGCCATATGCCCAAATTCGGGGGCATTTTGGTATTTTCACCTCCTTTTTGATGCTCCTTCAATCCAAGACTTGGGGCCTATATATTGCAGCCGAGATCCCTTCCTTTCTTGCCTCCTACAACACTTTCTTCTCCAGATCTGAGTTTCATACGCGTTTTCCAACGCCCCGCGTAAATTGTTTTCGCAAAAATATTCAGTTTCAAGCACTTTGAAGCGATTAAATTTCGGTTTCGGAGCTTCTTTTCGCATTTTCGCCACTTGAGGTAAGTTTGTCTCAATATTTGGAAGATTTTCTCGGGAGTTGACTTTTGTTGACTTTTTCTAATTTCGGCTCATTTTCGCTCATTTTTGCTCCCTTTGCAGATCTTCTGAAAATGGCGGGTAATTCTCCCCACGGCGGAGGTTTTCCAGGTGCTGGAGATGATTTTGATCCCATGACCCTACCCCCGAGGTCCCGACCTTTTATTCCCGGGAGGTACCGTCCGCTAGCACATGTCCTCCCTCGTGCTGTCTTCCGTCACTTTACTAGCTTTGACGAGCGAGCACCCGGGGATCTGCTTCTCCGAGAGCCGGAGCATCATCTCTCTCATGAGGCCCGAGAGGTATTTACTTCATTTTCTGTATTTTTCGTACATTTCGCACCTTTGCCATGCTTGAACATGCAGTTTAGCTTATGACATAGTACTTTGCTTGCATCCTGAACATGTAGTTTCAACACTCGAATTTCTGAACACTCGGCTCATTAATTAATTGCGAACGCACAGTACACATTAGTTAAGAGGCGAACACACGGCTCAAACAATGATTTGTCGAACACACAGCCCGAATTCGAAAGTGAACACACAGCCCACACTTTAAATTTTCTGAACACGCAGCCCAGATTAGAATAGTGAACACGCAGCCCACACTGATTGAAAGTTGAACACGCAGCCCAAACTTCAAATTTTCTGAACACGCAGCCCAGATTAAATAGTGAACACGCAGCCCACACTGATAGAAAGTTGAACACGCAGCCCAAACTTCAAATTTTCTGAACACGCAGCCCAGATTAAATAGTGAACACGCAGCCCACACTGATAGAAAGTTGAACACGCAGCCCAAACTTCAAATTTTCTGAACACGCAGCCCAGATTAAATAGTGAACACGCAGCCCACACTGATAGAAAGTTGAACACGCAGCCCAAACTTCAAATTTTCTGAACACGCAGCCCAGGTTAGAATTTGCATGTAGCTTATTTCACTTCATCGGCATACAGCCCATTTCATCTCATTGGCACACAGCCCATTCATCTCATTGGCACACAGCCCATTTCATCTCATCGGCACACAGCCCATTTCATCTCATCGGCACACAGCCCATTTCATCTCATTGGCACACAGCCCATTCATTTCATTATTGACACATGTATTCATTCTGAATGCAGGTTGGTTCCCACAGTGTGCGGGGGTATGGTTCCACCATCGCGCGGGACTGGTACGCTGAGCTCCCGGAGGGTGTCCGAGACTTAGTAGACTTGGCAGGGTTCGGGCCTTTCTGCGTCGGGTTGTCACGTTGTCTTGCCAGGAGGACACTGATGGCAGCCTTGGTAGAGAGATGGTGGGACACCACCAACTCCTTTCATTTCTCTGCCACTGGAGACATGACCATGACGCCCCTAGACTTCGCTGTGTTGACTGGCTTAGACATAGGAGGTTGGTCCATCTCCTATGATGAGGATATGGGCGAGTGGGAGGCCGCTTGGATGTATCTATTGGGGGCTCGCCCGCCTGTTGACAGGGTTTCTGGGAGAGTCCGATACACTTGGTTCTCTTCCCACTTCCAGCGGGCGGAGATGGTGCCCGAGACTCCTGAAGAGATAGAGCAGTATGCCCGTGGTTTCCTTATGTTCCTCTTCGGGACTACCCTGTTCGCCGATAGAGGGAACACAGTCGGGTTATATCTGCTGAGCGCTCTGGTTGACCTATCACAGGTCCATCGATATGACTGGGGTGGCGCCGGCCTGGCTACCCTTTACTTTTATATGAGCGCGACCTCCCGTGGGCGGGGCGATTTACTTGGCGGCTACTGGAGAGCCTGGGAGGTACTTTTCTGTCCTCTTTATTTACATTTCTGCTCTTCATTACTTGTACATTGCACTCACAGCGCACTTTTACAGTCTGTATTTTGCTCTCAGCATTTCGTACTTACATTCTGCACTGCTTTTCTCAGCTATGGGTCTATGTATACTTCCCATCATTAGCCCCAGAGTTGGAGGTGGCAGGGGTTCCCATCACCCCATATTTACTGGTGTTCGAGGGCCCGCACCGGCCGAGACCCCGAGAGACCCTCCTTTACTTGCGACAGTACTTTGACACTGTGCGACATTCAGAGGTACTTCAGAACTTTCAGTTCCTTTCATTTTCATCTTTGATTTGCTCTGTATATTCTCGATTTCTGATTGGTTTATGCATTTATCATCCGCAGATCACATGGCAGCCCTGGGTGTCCCTGGGTGATGGTCTCCGACTTCAGTATACCGGAGGGTCAGACATCTCCCAGTATAGGGTCCTGCTTGAAGGGCCGGTTGGCAGGGCATGGTTCCTGGGGGAACGCTTTCTGCGCCAGGTATGGGGGTATCTTTCTCAGGATCCTCCCGCAGTACCCCCAGTCAGTATGCGGACTGCTGACAGGCTCTCTTACTCGGAGGTAGTCGACGCCATGCTGGGTAGTGATGCGTTACTATATATTGAGGAGGGGGACTACGCCACTTACCGTCACATATATTTGATGCCTCCATTGACGGGAGCTCGTATCCCGATGATGAGGCCTGCCGGTATGTCATCCTCGGGCCAGGCTCGGGCTCGGGCTGCAGACGCCCCTTCTACTAGCAGGGCTGGTACATCTAGAGGTGGGAGTAGACCGGTTCCTCCGGTTCCGTCGACTTATCCTCATCCTGGATGGCCAGATATGCCGACTGAGTTGATGGCGTGGCAGTATGGGGCTATCTCTCCGACCCCGATCCCACTAGAGCCTCCGATGCCCAGTGATCGATACGCCATTGATCCTGACTCACCGCTGGTATGCTCCACTGTTTTTCATTCATCATTCAGATGTTTAGACATTTTTGTTCACTGATGATTATGAACTCATTTTTGCAGCCACCGCGAGGGTACATGGAGGAGGTGGTTGGACTGGTGGCCACACTCGAGGGCATGGTCCTGCGGAGGGAGGCACAGTTGTCTGTTGCGGGCATTCAGGTACCCTTCAGTTTTCTGGCATTTATCATACTTCTGATGACATGCTGATTTCTACTGCATCGATAGACTACTTGTGTAGAGCACATCTGACACACACCCCACTTGGACACTGCATTTACATGCACCCACTTCACGTAGCCTTTGCTTGTATCTGCATCAGATGTATATATTTGGACTGATGTATTTGAATTGAACTCTTTGTTTTCAGATGCCTTCATGGTCCGGTCAGCCACAGGCCAGGCCACCTGGGCCTCCTTGGGGAGCTGGGCCATCTGGGCCTTTTCAGGGAGTTGGGTCACCCGGGCCTTTTCAGGGGGCGGGGTCATCTCGGCCTTCCCGAGGAGCCGGGCCATCTAGGCCTTTTCGAGGAGCTCGAGGAGGGCCTGTCCGCAGACGCAGGGCTCACGTTGTGGAGGTGGAGCCTGATGAGGAGGAGGAGGAGGCTACCGATCGTCAGTCAGAGACATCTGCTGAGGAGGGGGGCTCCGGTTTTGGCTCAGGGAACAGAGGCGAGGCTGAGGGGGATCCTGAGGATGACAGCTCCGACTCAGATGGTGATGATGGTGCGGAGGTTGTCCCGCAGAAGAGGATGAGGAGTGCTTCTCGTTCCCGCTCCCGAGGACATTGATGTTGCTATTTCCTGCTTTATTTTTCTTTTTGCTAGTAGTTTGTAGAACTTTGCACATTGTTAGGCAGTTTTATTTTTTGTAAAACTTGTACCTTTGTTTGTTGTAAAGCATGATGGAATGAAATAGCTTTTGAAAAGGTGTTTGTATTTTAAACTTTTAGCATCGTATCGCATCATTTATTTCGCACAAAAATGAAATTGAAAGGAAATGTGCATTGTGTAATCACCAAGTCAGGTAGTGAACCGACGCAACAAACTAAGCAACTCAACTTACTAAGACATAACAAGACCTTAGGAAGTTTACAACTCAATAAGCAAAATGCAACAACGTTGACAACGCAAATAAACAAGACTTTAACAAAGATTGTTTAAACAGAGAACAATGGCTCAAAAACACGAAACACGTCCGCTCGACAAACAACTCGATAAGCAAAACAACAACTCGATAAACAAAACTCAACAACAACAGAGTGTACTTCTGACGATCTGGGCACCGGAACGCATCCGAAATGAAGGCCTTTGACTCTCCCGTTGCATGGAAATGCTTGAAACTTTCCTCAAAGGGTAAAACAGGGCTAAGGGGATACACTGCAGCATTGCCGGCCACCTTTGGGAGCCGGCCGGCCATTTTTGTGGAGAGAGACAGCTGGCCGGCCAGTTTTGTAAATAGTAAATGGCTGGCCAGCCAGAAAAGGTGGCCGGCCAGCCACTCAGTCCTGCAGCCACCTGGTTTTTGACATGTGTCCCCGTGAATAGTGTTTTTCCTTCTATAAAAGCCTCAACTTCGGGAACATTCATTCCATCTTAGTTTTAGACAAAGATGGAGGCGTTTCTCGCAGAAAATGTCACATCTTGGATCTCTTCTCTAGATGGCTCGGAAAAGCTGAATTTTCGGGGTTTCGGCTTGAATGCACTATTCACGCTGAGCCGTACTCCGCTACAGTTTCCTTTTCTCCATGCCGCGGTAAGGCTCTGGAATCCAGTGACGCATGTTTTTAGCTTTGGCGGCCAAGAGATGTGTCCCACTTTCGAAGATTTTCAGGTTTTGATGGAGTCTGAATGCTCTGAAGTGATCTTGCCTCAGCTCCGTTTTGGCCACGCCCAGGCTTTAGGGCGGATGTGTGGGCTCACGGCGCATGATGCTCGATCTCTGATCTGCAGTGGGGAACTGGACATCCTCGGCTTGATCCATCGTTTTTTCGACGCCGGTGACCGCGACAACCATTATTGGCAGGGTTTCCGGCAACACGCCCTCTGCTTATGTTTGTTGTCTCACTTTCTGCTTTCCTCGGGCTTCGGCGGGGCTAGCATTCGCCTGATTGAAGTCGCCCAAGGTTTGAGAGAAGGAAAGAGCTGTATTGCCATGACCTTGGCCGAGACACTGATGGGCTTAGATTCTGTCTATCGCCGGGAGGCGACTAGGTTTGCTGGGAGTCCACTGCTGCTGCAGGTAATGTTTCCCACCCGACCTTACATATATATTTGCTCACATCACTCGACCCTCAGGCTCGGTTTTTCTCAGAAAACCCTTGTCTTACTTTTCTCTCATCGTACATCTCTCTGTTCTTTATTCTCTCATTTTCCATCCCTCCCCCAGGTATGGTTAATGGACAAGTTGCAGGTTGTGGACTCTTGCCCGACCTATTCAGCTCGAGGCTACTTCTTTCGGCAGTGCCTAGTCAATGCTTTTGACGAAAGGTGGTGGTTCGATTGGATGTGCAATTTGTCCGCACACGGCATTGCTTGGCGTTGTCCTTGGCTCAACCTCCCAGTAATGAGCTATAGTATGTCCCGGCTGATTGGGATCCAATTGATTGGTCTAACCCATTGCGTATTCTATTTTCCGTTCCGGTTCCTACGTCAGTTTGGTCATGATCAGACCTGCCCACCGGAGGGGATTGAGTACCCAGCCGCTTTCCCAGTCCGGGGTGCACAGCTTGCCTGATATGCCACGGCATGGAGGACTAGAGAGCTCCTGGCCCCTGCTTCAACTTTCAGTTGCACTTTGTCCGATGAGTGCTTGGATTGGCTCAATGAGGAGGCACAGGTTGGGCCTAGCTTGGCATCAGATGCTTCGTCCAGCTCTGGGAGGGGACGCAGAGATACTTGATTCAACTATGCCCCAAATTTATTGCTTATTTAGCGTTTTCAAGTTTTCTTTATGAATGTACCAAAAAAAGCAACCTCGATTGTAATGCAAGAGCAGGAGAACTCTATTTTGAAATCAATGAAATTGAAGGTTATGGTACTGAAAATTTTCCGCTTAGGGTCCAAAAATGGTCTTAGTCGTAAAAAGATTAATTTGAACAAAGTCAACTTTTATTAAAACTTTTCAAAACTATTTTCGATGTGGATCAGAACTGGACACGCCGAAGATCTGTCACTGAGATGCACAACCCCAGATCCCTGCAACTGGAAAGTTGCCCCTAGTCTGAAGAACAATGCGGCACTTCATAGCAACGGAAAGTTGCCCCTAGTCTGAGTAACTTTGCACCGTCGCGGCAACGGAAAGTTGCCCCTAGTTTGAACAGCACTGTACCGGAGATCACGATAAATGCTGATGGATAAAGATGACTGAGATGATCAAAATGGACAGAGTTGATCGGGCAAAAGTTTATGGCTGAACTTCAAGGTGAAGTTGCCTACGTATCCCAAAGATGGGAATCAAGCCTTACGTAGTTCAGGCTGAGGTTCACTCGAGTATTTTCACTCTCCTTTTGCGCTCTAATTTTTGCCAAGGCCGCCCTTTGCGGGTTTTCAACCTTGCGAGCTCAGTTTTTATATTTTCTATTTTTTTTGTGCTCTGACTTTTGCCTAGGTCGCCCTTTCGGGTTTTCGGCCTAGCGAGCCTCTCAAGGATAGTATTTCTTCAACTTGTCCATATTGATCGGTTGTGAGAACTCCAAGCCATCTAGATCCATCAGAACCACAGCCCCACCTGACCAGATAGCGTTGATGATGTAAGGACCAGTCCAATTAGGTTTGAACTTGCCCCTTGGGTCGTGGATGGGAGCTCGGTTATCTTTGAGCACCAAATCTCCTTCTTTCAGATTCCTGGACTTAACCTTCTTGTTGAAAGCCCGGGCAATTCTGCGTTGATAGCCCTGGATGTGGTACAGTGCTTTCAGTCTTCTTTCATCAAAGAGCATGAGTTCTTCGAATCTGCTTTGCTGCCAATCTGCTTCGGCTATCTGCCATTCAGCCAATACTCGTAACGACGGAACCTCAATCTCAATGGGTAGAACAGCCTCCATTCCATAGACCAATGAATATGGAGTTGCTCCAGTAGAAGTCCTGATTGAAGTCCTGTAGCCCCACAGAGCAAATGGCAGCTTGTCTGGCCAATCCCGATAGGTTCCCACCATCTTCAGCAGTATATGCTTGATATTCTTGTTGGCGGCCTCAACCGCTCCGTTGGTCTGCGGCCGGTATGTAGATGACTTATGGAAAGCCACATTGTATTTCTCCAACAAGTCTATCACTTCTTTCTTGAAGTGGGAACCATTATCTGAAATTATCTCGTTTGGCACCCCGTAGCGACAGATGATGTTGTTTCTGATGAACTTTGCGACGTGCGACGCCTTCAACACCGCGTATGATTGGGCCTCGACCCACTTTGTGAAATAATCTATCGCTACTAGGATACACTCATGCCCGTTTGACCCCTTCGGGGTAACAGCTCCGATCACATCAATTCCCCAGACTGAAAAAGGCCATGGTGAAGTCATGTTGTACAGCTTTGACGGCGGGATGTTCATGCGGTTTGCATGAATTTGACACTTGTGGCATCGCCGAACAAAACTAATACAATCCTCCTCCATGGTTGACCAGTAGTAGCCCTGTCTGAGGATCTTTCTGGCCAGCATTACTCCATTCATGTGTGCACCGCACTCCCCCCCATGGATGGCTTCCATCAGGCGTTTCGACTCTTCAGCTTCTACACAGAGCTTATGCATTCCCAGATGACCCCTTTTGTACAGCTTTCCCCCGCAGATAATGAACTGAGCAGCCATTCTTCTGATGGCCCTCTTATCTTTGGCATTTGCCCCTAGTGGATATGTCTCCTTTTCCAAGAAGTTCCAGATGTCGTAATACCAGGGGTTGCCGTCTTGAACCTCATCTATGGCGGAAATTGACTCGTATGCCGGCACGAACTTCTGATCAATAATGACTGGACGCATCCGGACTCCGGACGGGATGTCTATCATAGAAGATAGAGTTGCTAGTGAATCTGCGAACCTGTTGTTCTCTCTTATGAGGTGGGTGAAATTTAGCTTCTCAAACCGAGGAATTAACAAATCGAAGGTTTGGTGGTAGATTATCATCCTTTCCTCCTTGACTTTCCAATCTCCTTTCGCTTGAGACACAACAAGGTTTGAGTCCCCAATGACGTCCAACCGTCTTGCCCCTAGTTCCAGGGCTGCTTCCAAGCCAGCAATACATGCCTCATACTCTGCTTCATTGTTGGAAAATTTGAACCGGAGCTTGAATGCTAAAGGGATACTGGAATCATCAGGCGCTATCAGCAACACCCCTATCCCATACCCATACTGGTTTGACGCTCCGTCAAAGTACATCATCCAAGTTTCATCTTCGACGTGCAGAATGGCTTTATCTGGGAATAGATACTCAACCGCTTCATCCCCCTCAACCGGGTGGTCGGCAAGGAACTCCGCTACCGCTCTCCCTTTTACTGACTTGCGCGTTACATACTTCAAATCAAATTCGGAGAGCAACAGCAGCCAACGAGCTAGCCTACCCGTAAGTGCTGGTTTCTCGAAAAGATATTTGATGGGATCTAAACGCGAAACCAACATTACAGAGTGAGCTAACAGGTAGTGCCGCAGCTTCCTGGTTGCCCATACCAAGGCCAAACAAGCCTTCTCCAGCGGTGTATAGCGGGTCTCGTAATCCAGCATCTTTTTGCTCAGATAGTAGATGGCCCTTTCCACTTTGTCTTCTGACTCCTGCGCGAGCATACAGCCCATGGTAGTCTCAGTTACCGAAAGATACAATATCAACGGTCTCCCCGGCTCTGGTGGTGACAACACGGGCGGGTTCTGTAGATATTCTTTGATCTGCTCAAAAGCTGCTTGACATCGGCCGTCCCATTGGAATTTCTTTCCTTTCTTCAGGAGACCAAAAAGTGGTTCACAAGTCAAGGTTAATTTAGAAATAAACCGTCTTATGAATTGCACTTTACCCAGAAAGCCTCGCACCTCCTTTTCAGTCCTTGGTGGTGGCATTTCTAAGATAGCCTTGATTTTGGAAGGGTCGACCTCGATGCCCCTTTGTGTAATCAGAAATCCTAGCATCTTCCCTGCTGTAACACCAAACGTGCATTTCTGGAGATTCAGTCGCAGCCGAAACTCTTTGATCCTTTGAAAGAATTTTTGTAAGGCGGTGTAGTGGCCCTCTCTTTCTTTGGACTTGACAATCATGTCGTCCACATACACTTCGACCTCTTTATGGATCATATCATGCAATATTGTAGTTGCTGCCCGTTGATACGTAGCTCCAGCATTTTTCAACCCGAATGGCATCACTCTATAACAATATGTACCCCACGGGGTAGTGAACGCAGTCTTCTCCCGGTCTTCGGGTGCCATTACTATCTGATTATAGCCTGAGAAACCATCCATAAACGAAAGCAAGGCGTGTCCTGCCGTGAAGTCCACCAATTCGTCAATGTGTGGCAAGGGAAAGTCGTCCTTCGGACTGGCCCTGTTCAAATCTCTGAAGTCTACACAGACCCGAATTCTGCCGTCCTTCTTTGGCACCGGAACAATGTTGGCCAACCAAGTTGGATATTCAGATACCAGCAGGAACCCTGCGTCAATTTGCTTGGTGACCTCTTCCTTAATTTTGAGGGCCCAGTCCGGGCGAATCCTTCTGAGTTTCTGTTTGACAGGGCGGGCCTCGGGATCAAGAGGGATCCGGTGCTGTACAATCTCAGGATCGATTCCAGGCATGTCTTCGTAGGACCACGCGAAAACATCTTTGAAATCTTTTAATAAAGTGACTAAGCGCTCGCGCTCCTCTGAAGACAACGTGGACCCGATCTGGACCAGCCGCGGGTCCTTCTCAGTACCAACATTCACAGTAGTGATTTCGTCCATTAAAGGTTTAACAAATCTTTCCTGCTCTTGATCAATTAACCGTTGCAAAACTGGGGGAATTTCTCCCTCGTTGTTTTCATCAAAATTTTGAAAATCCTGATTTAAGCAATAAATCAAAGGCACAGAAAAATACTCGGAAACCACATCCACATCATTCTCATTAAATATTTCCAAGCCGTCAGATTCCTCTATTACAACAGACTCAAAAGAAAATGAAAATGACGACCTAGACAGGACTGTGGCATCCGGGTTATCACCCCCAGGAATACCGAACTCAGACTCAATCGAGCTGGAATCTGATTCCGACGCACAAGATTCGGTGGAATCAGATTCCGGCTCACTACCTGACCCAGAACTGCTAGATAAAAAGCCTTCTTCATATTGCCAGATGAGAGAAGGTGCGATAGATGCATCTAAGATCGGCGCTGGAAAGCCCGCAGCTATTTCATCTCCAATCATAGAAACCGAAGAGTTATCCCCCAAGCACTCTTGGCCGATCGGAGGATCTGATAGTAGACTCGCCAGTGCTACCCCCAT
Organism: Camellia sinensis; assembly: GCF_055761805.1. Lineage (NCBI taxonomy): Eukaryota > Viridiplantae > Streptophyta > Magnoliopsida > Ericales > Theaceae > Camellia > Camellia sinensis. The sequence continues at coordinate 9,060,163 of NW_028129474.1, read as the reverse complement.
TTCAAGCTCTGTGCTCTCAGGATCCACTGCTTCACATTGCTCAACCTCAGTTGGTGGGTCTGTCTGCGCTTCGGCAACGTCATCCCCAGATAATTGTATGTCGAAGAAGATTTCAAAACCAGGCACGCGCTTCCCCTCCGCGTTTAGCCATGGCTCCGGGAAGCCGCAGAATGGAAAATCTTCCCCCTCTCGGACGAAACGTTCATTTAGGGTACCCCAGATGGGCCTGTGCATTAACTCAAATGGCTTCCTGGCCTTCTTTGCTCTAGCCCTTCCGGCCATTTCTTTTCCTTTCCTCACCCAGTCTTCTTTGGTGGGCAGATAACCCAGTCCAAAGGCGTGAGGGTTGTGTGGCACTTCGGCCAACACTGAGACGCCCTTCCGGCCGCTTCTCCCTAATCCCATCCCGGGGGTATGTTTTAGCTTGTTCATGAGGTAGATAGATTGAGCACTAACGTACATACCCTCATTCACAGCCATACTCCGTGCCGTGCTCGATCTCCAAGACAGGTGTGGACACCTCCGGCGGCGGATGGATTGATGAATTCCCAAAACGATCGCTACCCCTTTCCCGTGAGGGTACTTTAGCATCTGATGTAGAGTGGAAGAGACTGCTTTGACCTGGTGCAACCACGGTCGCCCCAAACGTAGGTTAAAGGTTGCAGGAACGTCCAAGATATGAAATTCGATACTATGTTGTCCTAGACCAACCTTGGTTTGAATTTTAACAGTCCCCATCACTTCTCTGCTGGTATTGTCGTATGCTCTGATCACTTGGGTGGTTGGGACGAAGTCCACGGGTTTCAACCCGATTGCATATGCCGTTCTGGTTGGGCAGACATTAATCGCAAACCCGGTATCAACAAGTACCACCGGTATCCACTTATCTCTACATTCCACAGAAATATAGAGAGGTTTGTTATGACTTGTGCCCTCAGGCGGTAGTTCCTTGTCCGAAAAGGTTAATGCCGGGGAACCTCCTCCCGGAAAAACCAGCCCAACCAGCTGTTCAGGCGTGGTGTCTATGGAGAGTTTGGACTTGTCCATAGTAGATAGGACAACTTCTCTATGTACTCGTGATGCCATTAGCAGTCCCCAGATGGAGATGTCTGCTTGTATCTTCTTTAATTGTTTCAGCACAGCTTCCTCTTCAATCTGCTTCTCCTTCTGTTTCTCCACTTCTCTATCCTTCCCGGATGCCTCGGGTTGGTCCAGGTGTGGGGGTTTGAAGTACCGCCCACTTCTTGTCATATGGTCAACCTCATCGAGGTACCAAGTGTCATCCGGTTGATTATTTCCCCAGTCTTCATCCGTGTGGGCAAGACATAAGTCATCGTCTTCCCACCACATTCCATCGGCAGCCAACAGACACCTGTCTGGCTCCGGTTTAGTTGTACTCGCAGTATTCCCTGTCCACATGCTCGCAGCATTCTCTATCTTTGTGCACACAGCACTTTCAGTCCCCTCAGGGCCTTTAGCTTTCCTAATTCTCTCAGCCTCCTCAAACTTCTCTCATTCCAGCTGCATCAGTACAGCTGTTTGTTCAACAATTCCCGTATCCATAATGCCCATGTCTCGAGCGGAATTCTTAGCACCGGCGCTCTCCGGCGATATAACTTGACTTTCGGCCATTCCGGCCACAACTGATACTTCTGCCCCTGCCGGGCTCTGTTCTGGTTGGGCTTCCCCCACTGCATCTGGTTGATCCTCGAGCCATCCAGTGGCCTCCGCTGATCCCTCATAATCGTACCAATTGATTGACGCATCCCCCAGTTCCTGGTCATCGAGAAATTGCTGGTTGGCAAAGTCCTCCTCTACGGCTGTCAGATCATCTGCCCATAGCCCAGATCCATCCCCCCGGATCATGCATAGCTCTCCTGTCTCTGGCAATTCTATACCTAGCCTAATTTGGCTCGTTGATAGGATGTACTAGCTTGGATCATAGGCTCCCCCAGCAAAATTCTGTCCAGTCACAGATTCAACAATCTCATTCTCTCCCAAAATCTGCCCTGCCCTGTCTTCGACGGTCACCACCATCGGTTCTGGTTGGGTTTTAGAGATGTCCACCATGCACAAGAAGTCAGTGCAATCGGGAAGGAGCACCTCCGGCTTGGGTAGGTGGGTGGGCGTAATATAGATGCTAGGATCGTAAGATGCGACCCCAGTCTGGATAAAATTAATTCTTTTGGGAGGGGGGGTTGGTTATGTGGTGGGAGAGGGTTGGTTGTGACATTGGGTTTATCAGGAGGCGCGATCACCAGTTTGTCAATAAGATCTTGGATCTCATGACGCAATCTGTAACAACGGTCGGTGTCGTGACCGTGTTGTTGGTGATATGCGCAGTACTTTGCTGGGTCATAAGAGGGGGGAAGTGGATTCGGTAATGGCTTTGGCTCCAGGGGTTTTAAATGATTTTTCCTGATCAATATTCCCAGAACTTTGGTCAGGGGCATATATAGTGGGGTAAAGGTTCTTTGGCCTCGCGGTTGGAATCTATTGGTTTGTGTGTTGCTTCCGGACACGCCGGAGAAGGGTGTGGCAGTCATGGGCCTTGGAGGGGGAGGGGGAGTAGTGGTGACCATACGAACTTCCGAGGCTCTCGTATTTGCAGCGCCACTCGGGCCGCATTGTTGTTACGGTTGAAGGTCCTCCTCGGTTGTTCCCTGTCGTGGTCAAACAGACCTTGTTTCATTGCGTCTTCGATTTGCACCCCCATCTCATGTAAATCTGCGAAAGTAGGGAAGGGGACTACAATCATTCTCTGCATCAACTTTGGGTGGAGATTGCGCACAATCATCCGGATTTGATCTTTGTCAGTGGGCCTTAAAGTCATTATTGACGCCTTTGCCCTCCATCGGATCACAAAGTCCGAGAAAGTTTCCTTGGGCTCTTGCCTTGTCGTTTCGAGATCACGGGTTGTGATCTCGATCTGAGTGTTGTATGAATATTGCGCGACAAAGGCCTCAGCCATCTAATCCCAATTCTTCTTCACTTCATCTTGTAACTTTGCGTACCAGTGGGCGGCCACACCCGACAGGGTTTGACCGAATAGTGAAAGCTTCTGTGGTCGTGTTAGGCCCATTGGCCGCAAGATGTCTGCAAATAGTCGGAGATGGACCATGGGGTCGCCGGACCCGTCAAAGCGGTCGATTTGTGGCATTTTGAACCTATCGGGGAGTGTTACGGCCTCCTCGGTATATCCGTCTTCGATATCCGGCATAGCCTTGACCCCTTGGGATTTCTTGAAGAGCTTCTCCAATTTGCTCAATTTCAGAGCTGTATGATCAACCTCGAACTCGAAGGGGGAGTCGGGGCGATTGGGTGCATGGACCTTGGACAGTTGTGGTGGAAGCGGGGGCGGAGCTGGCCCCGTTGGAAGATTCGTGTCCTCTTGTAAATTTTGGACATTCGGCAGGGTATTCTGGGCATTTTGTGGGGCGTTCTGAACAGTAGGTGCCTGCTCAGGTAATGGAGCCCCTGCCGGAGGAGGGATTTGGTGTGAAGCAGATGCTGTATTCTGTTGTTGCAGTCTGGTAATCAGCTCGGCTTGCTGGGTCATAATTTCGGCCTGCTTCTTAGCGAGTTCATCTCGGCGAACGGCATCCTGCTGCATGGCCCGCATGGTTTCCTGCATTTGGCGCATCATCTCCTCAACTCCTGTTGGTGCCGTCATACTGTTTTGATTTGTCTGAACTACTGGCAGATCTGTCTCAATGGGGATCTCAATCCGACTGTCCACTGATGGGGAAACCACTGTTCTGGTGATCTCTGTTCAGATACACTGCGCCTTTTCTGCTTCCTTCTGGTAATAGGGGGTAGAGAATGGAACACTGGCTGTCCGTCGATTAGATCCTCAGATCGATGGAGTCGACGACCTCGTGTCCAAAGTGCTTGGGGAATGCCTGTTGGGTTGGAAGCAATTGTGCTAGAACTGACCTAGCAAAAGATAAATAAAGCGAAAAGGAAATAAATAAACAGATAAACGGGCAGCATAACAGCTTAAAATAAAATGCATGACACACAGTCGGGCATAACAACACACAGTCAATAAGCTGAATACACACTGTCCTCAAACACTGATTATTATCCCTGTATCACTGTCCCCTAAAACAGAATCAGATACCCGCAGATAGCTGATTCTCAAATACTGGCTGATGCCCGCAGGCCTGATACCCATAATACCGAACTGATGTCCGCAGGCCTGATGCCGACAATACTGAACTGATGCCCGCAGGCCTGATACTCAAACTCATATACTGATCTGATGCCTGCAGGCTTGATACTGACAATACTGAATTGAAGCCCGCAGGCTTGATGCCCAAACTCATATACTGATACATGCATTCCTGTAGAGACGCACTCTAAAGCACATCACAGATAAGTGAGAGCCAAAACACCCCTATGTTGGGGTAGGGTTTCCCTGTCCTATTTTGTCAGGAGCTAGGGTTTCACTACGCACGCAGTAGTTTCAAACAACCTACAAACGGGTAAGCAACCTGTCCTAGTTTGGAATGGTCACTATGGATCCGAATATGCACTAGGTCGAATGGTCAAAAAGGGTGCCCCGGTAAAACCAGGGTTTGTGTTCCCATACTGGCAGAGCCCACAACCGATCAGCCTTATGGTCATGCCTTGACAAGACAAGCCTCCGGCAAACCATTCAGGAATAGCAGATGGCAAACACGGTGTCCTAGGCGCACCAATGCAAATGCAATGCAAAGAAACACACAAGTGTAGTTAAAAACAGATATCAAGAGTTCGAGTCAAGTTCTCTAAATCCCCAGCAGAGTCGGCAGAAACTGTAGCAAGCCCGCGGGGGACCTCGCCACAGCTCGGACTCGACTTTTGTAGTCACGGTTCTTAACCTGAACCAAAGAGTCCAAATCCGGCAAATCATTTTTGAGAAAACTGATTTTTTTGAAAGAAGTGCCAAACATGGACTGCTTTGCCAGATACAGAGTTGCCACCTAAATATTTTATTTTGGAAAATTTAGGAAACCCTGACTCGGTGCCAAAAGGCCACGTGTCCGTCATCACCAAAGTTGCCTCGGCTCGGGAACTTGGGTACGATTGGGGAAGGTCACTTCGTGAGCACCCCCGCTCGCCCGGTCATAGACCGGCCTCTACTAACCATGATATCTATTTTTGAAAACATTGTATGTTCTTATTCCGGTTATTAGCCTAGGTTACTATGTGATGCTCACAGCATACAAGTATAGACTGGATTGCCTGAATTGGAACAAAACATTTCATGTTTGTTTTTTGAAAGAGGTTTTGCTACCCGTAGGTAGGCTTGAAACATTTGATGATTTACTCCAATTCAGATAACCCAGCCTTCACCCACAGGCATTCAGGCAGTTATATCACATAAACATATAGCCTCATGGTAAGCATGCTATTCATGGCAGTCACTCACACGCATGCAAGGATGCTAAAGCATAAAACTTACCGGGTACTCCAAGCCAAAATAGAAACTTCATTAGAAATCATGCATGATCCTAATTATACAGAAATGCCTAATGCAACACATGCAAAGATGCAACTATAGCAGGCTCGGCTATTCTAAGATGGCATATGAAATGTTACAATTATCATGCATTCAACTTTGAAATTGAAAGTACAATGCAGTTAGTATGATGCGCCGAGCCCGGTGCATGCAAAACAGATGAATGAATGCAAACGTACTGTCATACTGTATGCTAATTTAAATATGCCCTAATCTAACCATCATAAGCAGATAAATAAAAGGGAGAAAGACGTGGGGTTGGAAGACATACAACACACGCACGCACACTTATTACAGTTGTGCCCTCGCGCAGAGGGTCTGAATAAATAATACAGTCCAAATATTACAGTCCCGAATAAAAGAATATTACAGTCCAAAATATTACAAAATCCTAATTAATTAACAAATTAACTAAGAAAATAAATAAAACTGGCATGCAAGCCAGGGACTACCTTGCTTCTGATGGATGATGCATGTCCGGGTTGTCTTGCGCGGAAATCCACCGGATTGCCCCAATTAGCCTCTGTTTACACCTGTTCTTGAAATGCGTGCCAAGCCCCAAAAGGTTGCTGATTCTTCGTTTTGCTGCAACAGAGAGCAGGAAAGGGGCATAGCATTGTATTTGCACAGATATATGCATGTCTCGATCCTCGTGCCACCAATCACGCATACCGAGGCATGATGGCCGAGGAGTCGAAATGCACAACTCAATATAGGATGAATGCACATGAAACTACAGCTAAAACCTAACTCCATCATGGATAATCCGGAGTGTCGGTGACTGGGGAATTGAGACATATTCCGTCACTCGGAGTACGAAATGTACCTCGTTTCCCGTGCCCGGGCTAACTCCTATTCCGGACACGATGCAATATGCATGATATGCATGAAATGCAACTAAGATACAATCCTAACATACACAATGCTATGGAATGACATGCCTCGAAATGCGTGCACACGGGCGCGCAAACCAAGAAAATGGCAGAAAGTGATCTAAGATACAACCTAGTATGCACAATGCTGTGAAAAAGAGATGCCTCGAAATGCGTGCACACGGGCACGCAAACCGAGAAAATGGCAGAATGTGATCTAAATGACTAAAATGGCATGGAAAATGTAACATGGACTTATACTAACATGAGAGAGCCTCAGCCACACTCACATAAGAAGCCGAATGATGAAAATGAAGTGCCTCGAAATGCGTGCACATGGGCACGCAAATCGAGGCAATGGCAAAATGCGATGCAATGGCATGGAAACATGATATGGGCTTATACCAACATGAGTGAGCCTCAGCCACACTCACATAGGATGCCGGCGGATGAAAATGAGGTGCCTCGAAATGCGTGCACACGGGCACGCAAACCGAGGCGATGGCAGAATGCGATGTAATGACATGAAAACATGATATGGGCTTATAACAACATGAGTGACCTTCAGCCACACTCACATAGGATGCCGGCGGATGAAAATGAGGTGCCTCGAAATGCGTGCACACGGGCACGCAAACCGAGGCGATGGCATACGCAATGCAAATGACATGGAAACATGATATGGGCTTATACCAACATGAGTGAGCCTCAGCCACACTCACATAGGATGCCGATGGATGAAAATGAGGTGCCTCGAAATGCGTGCACACGGGCACGCAAACCGAGGTGATGGCATACGCAATGCAAATGACATGGAAACATGATATGGGCTTATACCAACATAAGTGAGCCTCAGCCACACTCACATAGGATGCCGACGGATGAAAATGAGGTGCCTCGAAATGCGTGCACACGGGCACGCAAACCGAGGCGATAGCAGAATGCGATGCAATGACATAGGAATGGAAAGAAATCATTCTAATAGAATTTCAGCACTAAAATATGGGGGAAAACAGTCCTAAAATGAGGCAAAATGACACGAAATGCATGAAGTATTCCCGAAATGCGAATTTAGGCACCCGAAATGGCCTATAGCTATGCCAAACATGCACAATATGGACATGCAATGCAAAGACAGAAGCTAGACAGTCCCGAAAAAGGCACTTTCACAGTTATAAACATGGCCAAACAGCAAGCATAGGTATGGCAAAAATAGCATGCAAGAATAGGGGTCAAGAGAGGGGTAATGAAGCAAGTGGTATAAGCAAAATCCAAACTGAAAAACTTCCTTCTACAACATTGAAGAGGGACCAAAAATATGAATGTTCACAGTATATGGCAAGCCTCGAATCAATATACAAACATGGTAAAAAAAAGCACAAGATTGAGGCTCAAAAGGTGCTATAACATGAAGTATACAAAATAATCACCAAACAGCCAAAGACCCTTAATAAAACATGTAGAATGGGCCAAAATAGGACTATTTCCAGAACTTTAAAATGGCCAAAACAAAAGCATGATAGGCTAACTAAACATGCAAGAATGGGGAATAAAAGAGAGATATAACATGAAGTGGCATATGGAAGTCCCAAAACATGAAAGGACCTAAATGAAACATGAATAATGGACCAAAATAAGCACTTTTTCAGAACTGTAAAATGGCCAAAAACAAAAGCATGGTAGGCTGCCATTGCATGCAAGAATGGGGAATAAAAGAGGAGTATAAAGGTAAGTACAACATGGAAGTCCCAAATGGTGTTGAGCCCTTCTTCAATGTTGAAGAGGGGCTCAAAATAAGCCTAATATAAGTTTACAATATGCTCAAAAACAGATTACTCATGGGCCAAAAATAGCATGCAAGATTATGACATATAAGAGGATCAATGAAGCAAGTGCATCATGGAGGGATCAAACAGGGTTGAGCCCTTAATGAAAAGTGAAAATGAGCTCAAAAGAGGGCCCCTTTTAGTTAGGGCCGGAGCTTGAAACAAAAAGCATGTGGGGCTTACAAATGGATCAAGAAAGAGGGTCAAAGAGGAGAAATGTCACTCACTCTTGAAGACTAAAGCTTTTGTTGCTTCTTGGATCAATTTGCAGCTCCTTTAGCCTTTGAGAAGCCTTCCTTGTTGCTGGAAATGAGGTGGTGGTGGTAGAGCTTGGTGGTGTAGAAGAAATGGTGATTAGGGACTTGGAAGTTTTCAAGGAAATGAGAGGGATAAAGATGGCTTTGTGTATGGAAGCTTGAAGACAAATTTTTCTAACCCCTACAAGTGAAGCCACCAGCTGGTTATAAGGGCCAAAAAGGGGTTGTAAAGGTCAGGGAAAAGGAGAGCAACTTTCCCCCACAAAATATCCCCCGGATAAAGATATTTTCTGGGGGATAAAGCTCCACAGCTGTAACGTGCACAGTGCAAGGAACTCGGCCGGCCAGTTACTTTTGCTCCAGGTGGCCGGCCGGCCACACCCCCTAGCCGGCCGGCTAGGGGTCAAAAGGGTCAAGCAGATTTAGTGGCCGGCCACCAACTGATGGTGTCCTCCTATCTGTGTACAACACAACCCTGTGGTTAAAAGTCCAAGAAAGTGGGTCCAAGGGGTTCAACATTAGCTCGGAAAGAGGGGTTCAAAAGGGTCAGGTGGAATTACTGGCCGGCCACCAACTTTTAGGGTCCTCTCATGTGTGTACATCACAAATATGTGGTTCAAAGTTCAAGAATGTGGGCCCAAGGTGTTCAACATTAGCTCGGAAGGAGGGGGTCAAAAGGGTCAAGTAACATTAATGGCCGGCCACCAACTTTTAGGGTCCTCCCATGTGTGTACATCACAAATATGTGGTTCAAAGTTCAAGAATGTGGGCCCAAGGTGTTCAACATTAGCCCGGAAGTGTGAAAAACGGGCGCCGGAGGGCGTCGGAGGATGTATAACTGGTTGCTGCAACAATTGCTGGCCTCCCACCCTTCAGTGACCTCCCCGGTGATAAAAGAGAGGTACCTGCCAAAAATGAACGAAAACCGTTGAAAAACAAATGCTCGGGGACCAAAACGCGCAGTTCGAGGTCCCGAAAATGGGCTGTTAAGCACCGAAAGTGGCATTCGGGCACGAAGTGGGTTTCTCAGACCCCAGTGTCCCTCAAAAGGGAGCAAATAAGGAGTATGCCAAAAATTAGAGCAAACGGAGATGGTTAAGCGGTCCCGAACTGAGGCACACCGCCAACGGTCCCGAAAAATCGGAAACCGGACTCCGAAATGGGCAAAATGGCCTACGGCCACAAAATGCAGCCCACGGACATTGAGAGATGGTCTACTGGACCTCTCCCTCCCCTCAGGAAAAGAAACAGAGAAAACTGAGTCTGGTTAGCAAACCGAGACAAGGCACAGAAGAGGGTTCGGAAGTCCGGAGGCAGGGCTCACGGCCGTGACTCTGAAGCTTCTGAACAAGCACATTATGCAGTATCACCAAGCGCTCAATCAGTGACATCTGAGTCTTAAGGTCGGTCAAAAATGGGGTGTCTACAAGTATCGGGCCCGAGGGCACCAGAATCAGTATTGTTGAGAATCAGTTATCAGGAATCAGTTATCCGCGGGTATCAGATTCAGTATTTTGGGAACAGAAATCTGGGAACAGTGATCGGCAGAAGGGTACAGTTGTTTGGCTACACCCGTGTTTGATCAGTTTGGGCTGAAATGCTGTCTGTTTTTCCTTTCAGTTTAGAAAGTTGCAGAATTGATACAGAATAGCCAATGTCTCCCCTTGCTGAGGCAAGATTTATGGCGGCACAAAATTCAGAAGAAATTGTGGTCATGACGGCTGCATTGGTCAGTATGTCACACCCACCCAGATTGCCCGTTGTGCACCCGGTCTGGGCTCCCCAGTTATACCGCCCACCACCTTTGAATTGATGGGGATGATAGGCGATCTCCAAAGGTCTGTGGCGGACCTCGCCTATGGAATGTCGGCTTCACCGCCAGCGGCGTCGTACACCGGGAATTTCGTACCACAGGAGCCCCCGCTACTGGGGCGGATTGTGATAGAGCTTAGCCAGCCAGAGGTGGCTTCCAGCTACAGCCGCGACATGCCAGCATCAACCCCGACCCTTGATCAGGCTGAGGCCAGGGGAAAGGATAAGGCAAAGGTAGATGCCGACCCCATTGAGCAACTGCTGTGGGCAGTCGAGGCTCTGAAAATCAGAGGGATGAACAAGCAACAAACATCTGCGATCGTGATCAAAGTTGTGGATGATGCTTTTCCCGCTCCAATCAAAGGCAGTTCCAGCCAGGCAGAAAATCGGGATGGGCCCCGTCATGCCCAGACAATTCCTGTCATCCCTAACCCTGCACCGGGAAAGGTCCAAAAAGCCAAGGCAACGCCAGCCGATCCTTTCGCTAGCGCATCTGGCAAGAATCCTCAAACTGCAAAGTACCTGCCCCGAGGGCGCAGGGTCTTTCACGACCTCCACATGCCTTTGTCTAGGGCATTGCTAATATTGGCGAAGAATGGGCATCTTAAGCCTTTGGAGCCCCGGCCACTCCCGAAGAATCTCCCCGCCACTCATGATGCTACCTTGTACTGCGCGTACCATCAACAGTCCGGTCACAGTACCGATGGATGTTCCCGCCTTCGTCATGAAGTGCATGATTTGATTGATAACAAGGTTATCCTACCACCCACCTCAGGCAAGCCCGTCACCACTCAGTTGTTGGATTTCGAGGGCTCAGATACTACGAGTATGTGAAGTGGACCGCCTGCGGGCAACATTTGGTATATTTTGGATGAAGCGTCTGGCACGCATTTTTGAGCATCGGTGAGACCGAGTTTTGTAAATCCTGGCTTGGATATCGAGTCAGTCTTTTGTTTTGAGTCAGTCTTTTTGCCTTGAGTCAGTCTTTTTTTTTTTTTTTTTTTGCTTAAGGGTCTGTCTTGTTGTATCGAGTCAGTTCCCGTTGTATATAATACTAGGTGATTCTGGGGTTGTTGTCCCGAACGCCGTTCTGTAATTACCTGTTTTGGTTTTTGAGTCTGTTTCTGCCGAGAAGCCAGTTACACCAACAAAGCCGATTGAAACAGCTGTTGCTATCTCAACTTCATGCTTGCTTTCAGCATAAGTGCCAGAGAATTTGATTGGGCTGACAGTACATCTCGCCTGCTCTCCTGCGCGCCAAACTCATTGCATTAACCTAAGTTTTTCAAAAACTTTTTGAACATTGCGGTGATGAAAACGAAGAGGAAGGAATTCCTCGGGTTTTGCAAAATTTTGATCATTTTGAGAGAAAGAAAGGCGTGCTAAACCTTTTTATGAATGAAATCATGCTTGTCGGCGTGAGTACTGAGAAGGATCCTGGTCTGATCCAGATTGGTTCCACACTATCTTCGGCGCGAGCGATTTGTCGCTTTCTTAAAAACTTTCAAAAACAAATGTTTTACGCGGCCCTGCGAAGACCTGTGTGGAATCCCTCTTGAGGTCGCGCAGCCTAGGATCGCCCTCAGCCTCAAGGTTCAACCTATTTGTTTTCCGACTTTGAACCCGTTCAGAACGTTCAGAAAGTTCAACGGACAAACGCCGTGAAGGGTCTGTATGGCCAGTTTTGAAGTAGCCCTCGAGCAAGAGGCACCAAAAGCCAAATCAGAAGGAGTGGATCTCGCCGGAAGAAGCTCGTGGAGCAACCGTGATGGATTCTTCTGCAAATCAGTGCAACAGCCGTTCTCCTGGACACAGAGAGGCTTCAATTCGAAAAAACATTTGACATGGACTTGCTACACTTTTTACCCTTTGAGAGGCTCGCTGGGTCGAAAACCCAGAAGGGCGACCCAGGCAAAAGTTAGAGCAAGAGAAAAATACAGAAAAGCAAAAAATACAAAAAAGACAAAAAAAGAAGAAAAAAAAAAAAGAAATGAAAAAAAAAATTTGAGAGAAAAAAAAGGAAGAGCAAAAAAAAAGAATGGAAAAGAAATAGAAAATGAAAAGAAGCTCGCAAGGTCGAAAACCCGCATTGGGCGCCTTGGCAAAAGTGAGAGCCAAGAAAAGTGAAGGTTAAAATACCCGAGTGGACCTTAACCGGAACTACGTGAGGCTTGATTCCCATGTTTGGGATACGTAGGCAACTTCATCATGAAGTCCAGCCCCCAACGCTTTCATAGCGTCTCAGTCCATGCAATGGTTTCGATTTCATCCCAAAGTCTAGTCGCCAACGCTTCCAAGGCGACTGTGTCCATATATTTGTTGTGACCGTCTTCGTCATCGCTGTGTCCAAGAACTCGACCACCGCCAATGAAGACTGTTTGCAGACTGCTGCGGCACCATCCAAACAGGGGGCAACTTTCCGTTGCCATGAGACGCCATTCAAACCAGGGGCAACTTTCCGTTGCCTCTCACCCTCTTCAAACCAGGGGCAATTTTCCATTGCCTCCGATCCGAGGTTGCGCATCTCAAAGAGTAAGTTCCATGCTCGTTGAGCATTGACTGTTTGAAAAATAGTTTTTGAAAATTTTCACTGAGGTTGACTATTTTCTCGAAAATTGTTCCACTTTCCAAAACTGGACCTTTGTCTTGGACCCAAAAGGAAAATTTTCAGTGCTTACAGCCTGACTCGCATGGTTTTCAAATCAAAAATTGAACAGGCACGTTAATCCGACTCCCATTTTGATCAAAACTGTTTTAGTAGAAAGCAAAAACAAAAAATGGTTAAAATGATGAACTAGGGGCACCGTTGAGCCAGGCGTTCTGTCTTTCCCCCGTCATCGACGTACTTGCCTGAAGAGCGCTCTGCCCACCAGAAGAAATAGCCGTGAGCTAACAGTGTTGAGCATGAACCCACACCTTTCTATTTATCCATCAATCACCCCGGGGAGGGATGAAAAATGAAAGAATGAATAATAGAGAGGTGTAAGTTGAGAGAAAAGTGAGGAAAAGGGGTTTTGACAAAAAAATCCGAGCTCGAGAGCCGAGTAATGTGAGAATCACAAATCAGACAGGGTGGGAAACAATACCCAGTTTGAACTGACTCCTCGTGGTCCGAGGTCCCCCATCTTCGTTTACGCGTCTGTGTGTCGTGTCTCTTTGATTTGACTCTCTCGTCTTTTGTTTTTAGTCTTTCCCGAGCGTGTCTCGTTGTGTTTAGGTCGTGTACCTATATTTGAGTCCTCCCCGCTGTGTTCAGTTGTAGGCTCGATATCCCGGTTTGAAAAACCCTCATTTAATTTCAAAAATCATTTATGCTCAGAATGCTGTGCCATCCTCTACATTTGAGCGTGTTTCGACTCCAACCGGTTCCATCTTTGAGGTCCGTCCTGTTAGATTTGGCCGTTTGTTCAGAATTTGCCGTGTGCAGAATGAACCGAATGCTGTGCTAAGGGCTGTATACAGATTAATCCCCAGTAGAGCAAGGGCTGTGTGTCCAGAATCAGGCAGTGGGCTGCTTGGGTTATTTTGCTGCTGGCTGTTTTAGTTATCTGATTATTACAGTGCAAGTGTTCAATTTTCAGATAACCACTCAATTTCATCTACATTGAGGTGTAACATGATGAGATGCGATGCAATGCATGAAATGTGTAAATGTAAACACTTTTTCAGATAAAAAGTCCGTTTCATTTCATTATCTTTTCAAATGTACAAGTTTTGGAAACAAAAATCTGCCTGCGGCAGTACAAGGTAATCTATCTACCAACAAAAAGAAAAGTACAAAAAGAAGAAGATAGCAAAAATCTGCATCGGTGTCGAGCACTCCTAGGGCTGTCAGTCCGTCCTGGTCCTCTTCCTGGACGAGGGTCCAGGAGCATCATCAGCATCCTCGTCAGAGCCCGAGCTAGAACCGCCTCCGGTCTCCTCCTCCGATTACTCGGACTCCGCCTCTGCCTCCGCCTCTGACTCCTCGTCGTCGTCATCATCCAGGACTGGAGCTCGCGAGCTGCTCCCGACGTGAGTACGCCCTCCCCTGGTACGGGGAAATATCCTGCCCTCCTCATCTCTCCTCCGGGTAGGGACAGAAGGTCCGGCTGGAGCACCTCCTGCCATGGGAATCTGGAAAGGAGGCTGAAAAAGTACACAAAAGGGAAATGCATCAGTATACTGTAGACAGTTTATCAGTGCAGAATGCAGTGTGTGAGTACAGTGTAGGAATGCCGTGGGCAGTTTAACAGTGCAGAATGCTGTGTATGCAGTGTGTCAGGTGCTGTGAGATCAGTGTATCGGGTGTTGTGCCGTGCATCAGATTATATGAAGCAGTGTATGAGTGGTTTGAGGCCAACGTCAGAAGGACATACCGGTATGCTGTAGAGGGCTAGAAGATCAAATGTCCGCTGGAGCATCCCCATCATCGAGGCATTCATTGCTAACGACTGACGGGTGTACCCAGAAGAAGCCTGCAAAAGTATCAGATGCATCAATATTCTGTGGAATATCAAGTAAACTGAAATGAATAACTGTACGAAGTGCAGTGATACGTACCGGTGGTAAGTCGGGGACATCAACGAACTCGTGACCAGTCGGTGGAGGGGCGAAGGGGATCTGATAGGTCGACCCACCCTACCCCTGGAAAGTAAGTACAGCGGGCAGGGCAGGCCAGATAGCTCCCCGTCCTCCCTGCACTCCACCCCTACCACGGACCCGGGCCCTCCTCGAAGATCCAGCCCCTGCTCCCGCTCCGGCCCCAGCCGCCGATGCCACAAGCCTGGCCCCCTCTGCTCGACGGCCGCTCAGGGGGCGCATCAGGTACGTCCGCACGTACTCCTGATAGTCTCCAGTGCCTCGGAAGCCGGCCTCCTCCCAGCCGATGGAGTAATCATCCAGCTGCTCAGTGGTGAGCCCCTCGGTCTCCCTCATGTCTGCAGGAGGGGGAACCGGAACTATCTGCTCAGGTAACCCTAGGGTCTGGCGTAGAAAACGCTCCCCCAGGTACCAAGCCCGACAGACCGGGCCCTCAAGCAGAATCCGGAAACGCGAGGTCTCCTCCGCACCAGGGAACCGATCCCGCATCGCCGCCGGGAAGGGAGCCCACGGCCGCCAAGTGATCTGAAAATGACAGACAGTTTGTTATCTACTGTTATTGAAATATACAGTTGGAAAGCGAAGCTTAAATGAACTGAAAGTAAAGCATACCTCCGCGGGGGTGATGGTGTCAAAATATCGGGGGAAGAAGCCGAATGTCTCCCGTGGTCGCCGGGTGCATCTCCCGTCGAAGCGACTCGAGAAGGGAACGGCCAGGGGAGTCTCCGCAACTGGCACGGGGGCAAGCCTAGGAAAGTAGGCATAAACCCACAACTGCAAAAAAAATGTCAGTATGACCGTCAGATAAAGCAGAAAAGGCAGAGCCGTGTGTTGTGCAGTGTATTGTGTGCAGTGTACAGTGTGAGCAGTGTACAGTCAGTGTAAAGCAGAATGTATGTGTTTGCCGTGTGTACAGTATACAACAAGTGTAAAGCAGACTACAGTGTGTGTAGTGTACAAGGTACAGAAAGTACGAGACAGAAATGAAAAGCGGAGAAGAAATGTACCTCCCAAGCCCGCCAGTAACCTCCGAGTAGCTGGCCGCTTCTGCGCGAAGCCGAGCTCATGTACCCGTAAAGGGTGGCCAGAGCAGCGCCGCCCCAGTCATAGTGCAGAATGTCCCGGACGTCCACCAATGCGCTGAGAAGGCAGAGAGGCACGGTGTTCGCCCGATCGGCGAAAATGGTAGTCCCGAACAGGAACATGAGGAAGCCGCGAGCATACCTCTCCTCGTCCTCCGGGGTCATCTGCGCCCCCTCCTCCAACACGGGCTGGACTCGAAACTGGACCTCGAACCAGGAGTATCGGACGAAACCTGGGCGAGCTAGAGGTGGCGCCTCCCCCAGTAGATGGACCTGAGCGGCGGTCCACTCATCCATGTCTGTGTCAAAAGGGATCGGATCCCCCCCTACCCCGATGCCAGTGAGCATCGAGAAATCATGAGGGGTCATCGTCATATCCCCTGCAGCAGAGAAATGAAAAGAATCGGTGGTGTCCCACCATCTCTCCGCCAGAGCGGCAAGGAGAGGCCTGCATGTGGACAACCTGGAGAGCCCTCGGCAGAAGGTGCCGAAGCCCGCTCGGTCCACGATGCGTCGGACCGTATCAAGGAGCTCATCATACCACTCCCGTGCACCAGTATTCCCATACCCGCGAATGGTATGGGAACCCTCCTGTAAACAGAAAATAACAATTGCAAGACAACATTCAAAATGCAGTTTTGAAAGGACAGATATAGCATGTATGCAAGTTTGTCAGTTTCAGGCAAATACCGGGTGCCGGAGTGCTTACAGTGAAATACGTGTGATGTGTCAGCGTGTTTGGGTGTTTCAGAACAGATATGGCATGTGTGCAGGTTTGACAGATTCAGACAAATACTGGGTGCCAGTGTGTATGCAGTGAAAAAAAATAGTGTGCGCAGTGTGTTTGAATGATTCAGGGCTAGTGCAGTGTGTGTGCATGTGTCAGTCTCAAGCTGATATCAGTTGTGTGTATGTTTACAGTCAACTACAGTCTACAGCATATCCGTTTTCAGCAGTTAAAGAATACAACTAACTATGACAGTTTTTGTATCCTACATTGCGGAAAGTAAAGCAGAAGACAAAAGAGTTACCTCGGAAGTGCCGAATGAAAGGTGGGAGGTAGGCTCACGCAGTAGTAGCTCAGGCGCCACATGCCTCTCGAAGCTCCGGAACTGACGCAAGCCGTCGGGGGGCAGAACATGGATCGCCGGCCGGTAGGTCGCCGGGTCGAACGGGCACTCGCTCAGTGGTAAGAGCTCGACCCCGGGATCCATCTCATGGTCCGGGGGAGTCCCGCCACGTGGAATGTCATCCGCCATGTATAGAATGATGTGAAGATGGCCCAGAAAAGGAAAACCGGGTCGGAATACGAAGAGTCAACCAAAAAAGTCAACTCCCGAGAGGGTCGAAAATGGCCGCGAAGGCCGGAATGTGAAAAAGCACGGGAATGAAGAGGAAAATGAGGGGAACAAACCCCGAAAAGGCGAGAACGCCAAATGAGGCACCGAAACGAAAATGTGATCGGTGGAAAATGTCCGAAACGCGAAGAGAATCGCGAATCCGACGACGAAACGGGCGTAGAACGCGAAGAAACGGGCGAAAAATGAGAGACAAACACTCTAGAGAGAGAGCAAGGGATTTCGGCGGTGGAAGAGTGAGGAAATAGGGCTTGAAGCCCTATTTTAAAACACCCAAGGTGAAAAGTCAAAACTGCCCGGCATCAGCAACTGTTTGCCGGTCGGCAATGTTTTGTGCCGGCCGGCACTTTTTTGTGCCGATGAACTTATTTTGATGCCGGTGGCCAGCCGGTGGCCTCCCCTTCCGGCCGGTGATGTTCCCACAGCCTTGTTTAGGCCATTTGAGTTGTTTTTGGTCTTCATAGCTCAAGAAAGTGCAAGAAAGTGCATTTCCGACGCTCAACCGGCCTCCGTTCTGACCACAGGCCGTGTCTCCAGTGCATGGCACTCGAATTCGTGCAAGGTGTATCCTTTTTGTATCCTTTTAAATTCAAAAGTTTCCCCATGTGTGTTGCACGAGTTCATCACACTACTTCGGTGCATTACATCGCGCTGTCATGCGCCACACATTTGCATTGTTATGCACGTGTTACATGCATTGCAACACGCACCCCTTTGCATTGTCATGCACATTTCTCATGCATCATCATTGCATTTCCATTCCATGCCTTGTCATGCATTCCGAAATACGTTCGTTGTTGCGCATTTAAGCCCGTTTACATTCCGTGTGGCATGCGTGTCACACTTATTATCGCACAGTTTTGTGCATTTCAAAATTGTTCGCGTTGTTCTGCGCGTCGCACTGTTTTGTGCATTGTATTTCAATTGTTCGCGCTGTTTTGCGCATCGCACTGTTTTGTGCATTTCAAAATTGTTTACGCTATGTTGCGCGTCGCACTGTTTTGTGCACTTCAAAATTGCTCGCGCTGTTCTGCGCATTGCACTGTTTTGTGCATTTCAAATCTCGCGCTGTTCTGCGCATCGCACTGTTTTGTGCATTTCAAATTTCGCGCTGTTCTGCGCATCGCACTGTTTTGTGCATTTCAAATTTCGCGCTATTTTTGCGCATCTCATTGCATCTTTCATGCATTCCATCGCACTGTCCTGTGCACTCGCGTTGCCTAACGCATTGCACTATTTTGCGCATCATACCGTCGTGCAATACTACGGTTTGGCGAGACCTTAAACACGCATGGTCTGGCGAGACCTTAAACACGTACGGTCTAGGAGACCTTAAATCCTTGGGAGGTGCGAAACCTCCGGTGCATTGATGTGCACGTTTTGTTTATTTGGCATATAAGTCCATTTGCAACAACTTACATTCCATACGGCATGCGTGCCTCATTCTTGCATTGTCATGCGTGTTGCTAACAACATTGTACCTGTTAAGTTTGTTTTCTTTTCAGGAACAGTATTGTATGTATGGTTCATTTGAGGCTGGAGCGACCAGACGAACCGGACAGGTACTTTGCGGTCTGGCGAGACCTTAAACACGCACGGTCTAGGAGACCTTAAATCCTCTAAAGGTGCAATTCCTTTGGTGTTTGTCGTGCCCGAACGACTTTCGGTGGTCTGGTAAAGCCACCTGCCTATGTTTGCGATGAGTTCCTAGAAGACCAACTGGGACGGTGGAGACTAGAGTTCGAACGGCTTATGCCTAGAACGCAAAGGTTCGGGAGTTCCGAGACTAAAGTCTGGTTTAAATACCCAGGGGTTTACCCTCGGCTTGAAATCTGTATGGAAGCCCCATAGGTTGAGGCGGCATGTCTACGCCTCAATTCTGGATACTGAACCGACCTAGTATATCACCCTGTTGGTAAGATAGGGAAAGTTGCAATCATAGTCATTGCATCATAGTGCATTGTCATGCATTTCCATCGTAGCTTGCATGCATCCATTGCATTTTCCCCAGTAGGTCGCATCATACTGCATTGTCATGCATATTTGTAAATATCCATTCCATTGCATATTTGTAGATATCGCATTGTAGATTGCATGCATTCATTGCATCACCTTCCGCCTATGGCCTGCGCCTTTCCAGGTTGAGCTTGGTTTGGTATGTGTCCTTACTTTTCATGTTAAAACGCAGTTCTGCATGTGTATCGCGCCGATTCCACGTTGATATGTTGGTTGAGGGTTGCGTCACCTTTTCTGTGTTACACATGGCTCATATGTGTACATGCCTTTCCTAGGCAAGATTTGGTTTGGCTTGCGTGCCATATCCACTGTATCCATATCCACTCCATTGCATATTTGTAGATATTGCATTGTAGTTTGCATGCATTCATTGCATCACCTTCCGCCTATGGCTTGTGCCTTTCCAAGTTGAGCTTGGTCCGGTATGTGCCCTTACTTTTCATGTTAAAACACAGTTCTGCATGTGTATCGCGCCGATTCCACGCTGATATGTTGGTTGATGGTTGCGGCACCTTTTCTGTGTTACACATGACCTGTATGCGTACATACCTTTCCTAGGCAAGATTTGGTTTGGCCTGCATGCCTTATCCATTGCCATCTTCCTAGCATATTCATCCATGTATTACATTGTAGTGTAATTTTTGCATCCGGCATTAGGATCGTAGTCCTTTCTCTAGCGGGTCATTTCCCCACTTATGTCAATTCCACCCAATACTTGTTCTTGCGTCTGTCTACAATGCTCATAGTTCAGTTGACCGTTCTATGGTAAACAGACTTGTTACCTCCATCAACCTATTTGACATAGGTGCGGTTTCGAACCGTTCGTGATTGGATCACGATTCAAATGCTTTACATGTAGCTTGCATTGTTTCAATTACATTGCATCTTCATTTGCATTGTTTATACATTGTTTTGTATATATTGCATTTCGTTTTGCATCCACATTTGCATTGTCATGCATGTTGCTAACAATATTGTACCTGTTAAGTTTGTTTTCTTTTCAGGCACGATATTGTATGTGCGGTTCATTTGAGGTTGGTGCAACCAGACGAGCCGTACAGGTATTGTATCCTCCGAGTGAGATGTATTGAGAATTCCATAATTCTCTTACATCCTTTCTGCATTGTAGTGTAGTTTGGTATGCTAGCTTAAAACTGTCGCATGTTTGCTTCATTACAGCTTTCTTCACATTGATCATAAGTTATGCTCGGCTTCGTGCATTGTCTTGCATTTTGCCCCTGCCTCCGGGCGCATACCTTGTTTGTCTTGCATGTTTGTCTAAGTCTTCGGCCTTGTCAAAAATGGGTCGTCTCTGGGCTTTGACATTCACTCCCGTCATTGTTATGACTTTCGAGTTCTGTCAAAGAGGGGCAACTGTAGACACCCCATTTTTGACCGTCCTCAAGACTTGGACGTCACCGTTTGAACACTCGGTGATTATCCATGTTTGTGTTCGTTTGGAGTTCCCGGAGGTCTCGGCTCACGCGCCTTGCCTCAGGATCCCCGAACTCGACCGTTTAGTGTCTGGTTTTGCACCAAACACTTGCATCTTGCCCTTGAGAGGCAGGGTAGGGCTTGTAGACCATCCCCACCCACCACCGGCAGTGGCTAGAGGCCAGCGGCTGGTTTTTGTCTCCACCGGCAATGTAGTTTGCCGGCCGACACTGTTTATTGCCGGCCGACACTATTTTGTGCCGGTCGGCACTCTTTTTGGCCAAGATGGCATTTTTGGCCGGCCGGTTACTGTGCAGTTGCTTTTTGAGATATTTTTAGGCAGCTGTATTGCAGTGACTTTCCCTCCATACACGTGTATGGAGGGATGGCCCTCTAGTTTTGCTTAACTTGTAAGTTTTGCAAGTTTGGTGAGAAGGGATAGATAAAGGCTCTCTCTTGGGGCTAAGAGGAGAGACTTTAGACATTTTAGAGAGGGAAAAACACAGAGAGAAGCTCTGGTTTTAGGGTATGAGTTGCATACATATCCTATCTCTATATTTACTCTTGTGTGTGTTTTAGTCCATTCTATTGCACACAGGCACCTAGTGTTTCACCTTCCTCTTGAAACTAGGGTTCTAAGGGCTTGTTCTTGAGTTTCTTGACTGGTTTGGAGCCAAAGGAGGCCATTGGAGCATCATTTGTGAAGAAGGCTTCAAGGGTGAGAATCTAGTCCCATTTTCCCCCATTTTTGTATTGATTTTATACCTATCTTAGAGCTGTTTTTGTGCTTATTGTATAACATAAAAAAGTTCTGTTTTTAGGCCCTCTTTATTGTTTATTAAGAGTGTTTTGTTGTTTGAGGGTTGTTGACCACCCTTAGGCCTTAAAAGGCCTCATTTTGAGCCATTTTGTGTTAGCTCCGGGATTTTGGTGTTGGGGTCTCTTCACCACTGAAATCTTGAGGGATTTCAGTGGTGAAGATGATGCCTTGAAGTCCCAAGAAGGAAAGGGCCACCCCCTCTCCTTGTTGTCCTTGAAAAGGACATATTTTGGCCTCTTAAGGAAGCCTATGCTTGAGTGTGTGTTGAGCATGTTTGGTTTGTTTTTCATGCTTATATATCCATAATATAACATGATTTTAAGTTGGTTTTGGAACTCCATGCATGCTTAGCATAGTTGCCATGTAATGCCTTATTTATGCCTTAACATGTTTTAGGTTGTTAGCCTTTGTTGGAGCATGTTTTAGGCTTGCATTTGTGAAGATTTTGTGTTTATCTTGACATGTTTTAGGTCTGTCCCTAAGTGTTTGGGTTGATTTTGGCATGCTTGATATAGCTCCTTTGTATTTGGGCTTGTTGGCCTTGAGTATGTGCATGTGTAGCATGACATCTTTGCATTATTTTGATGATTTGGGATCATCCTACATGCCATTTCAGTCCCATTTCCATGCTTGTTGGATTGCCTTGCATGTCTCTTTAATGCCTCATAAGCTTGTGTAGCAATGCTCCATGTTTTGGTGCTTATTCATGCTTTTGTTTTGAGTCATTTGAATGCCATTTAAGTGATCCTTGAGGTTTGTTTTAGCATGATTTCAGACCTTATAATGCATGCTAATTGTTCATGTTTGTCCCTTTCAAGTGTGCTTGAATGTTGCTTGATTTGTGCTTAAGTGTTGGTCCTTATGTGCATGTGTGTGTGTATGCCATTTTGCCCTCACTTTTTTAGCACTTTGGCCACTGTTTTAGGCCTATTTAGAGTTGCCTAATTCATGTATAAGACCATCTTGCCATCCATTTGCATTGCCACATGTATGCTTGCATGATTGCATAAGTTCATTGTCATGCCATGTTGCATCCTTAGCTTGTATGCCTAGGTTGCATTGCATCTTGCATGCATTCCTTGTCCCTTGACTTGGGTGATAGGGATTGGGAGTTTTGTTTGATTGGTTCGCATACATTTGAAATCAAAGTTGCATACTTGGTTCTTTGGGCCATCATGCATGGAAATGCGTGATTGGTGGTCCGAGAATCGAGGCACATGCCCCTTTGAGTCGCAAACATGATAAGGGACATGATTATTGCATACATGCCTTGAATTGTGCTGCCATGCTTTGTTGCTGTCAGTTGCAGGTTCTGCAGGAATACTCTGCCGACCGGCAGTGTAAGGTGCCGGCCGGCAACAATTTCTTTGCCGACAGCTTCAATTTTGTGCCGATGGCCATACCACACTGCCGGTGGCAATTTCATTCAGCCGGTGGTGATCCTCTTTGTCCAAGGGAGCAGTCCTGAGGTTTTGACAACCTCCAGAGGAGTGAAGGAAGGAAAACAGAGGCAGCTTGCGCATGGCGGCGCGCTTCTCGAGGCGTTTTACTATTTTTCTTAGTCTGTTTAATTTGTTAATTAAATTAGGCAATTTGTAATATTAATTGGCTTGCGTAGTTAATTAATTTGTAATATTTATTCGGTCCCTCCGAGCGAGGGCAAATCTGTAATAAGTGTGTGTGGGTGGTGTGTATGTCTTCCAACCTCACTTCTTTCCTCCCTTTTACTTACCTGCTTTAATGGTTAGTATTAGGACACGTTTAATTTAGCATACCTTATGCTACGCATGTGTGCATCCATGCATTTGTATTACATGCATTAGGCTTGGTACATCACGCTAACCGCACTTGTACTTCAAATTCTAAACTGAATATGTGATAGTTGTGCATTCTCACATGCCATGTTTAGGATAGCCGAGCCTATTCTAGCAACACTTTGTATGCGATGCATTAGGCACTTAACATGGACTTGGATCATGCATGTTTGCTAACAAGTTCTTTGTTTTGGCACGGAGTACGATGTAAGTATTTCCGCTTTAGCATATCGCATGAGTGTGAATGTTGCCATGACAGCATGCTTAACATGTGGCTAGATGCTTATGTGTTAAACTGTTTTGAATGCCTGTGGGTGAAGGTTGGATTGTTTGAGTTGGAAAAACTCGTTCAAATCCGTATTTTAGCCTACTTGCGAGTACCAAATTCCAAAGCATTTTCAAACCGAACGGATATGCAATGTTTATTTCCAAATTAGGCAATCTAGTCTATACTTGTTTGTTGCGCGCATAACATAGTAATTCTAGGCTAATAAATGGAATAAGAACACATAGCATTTTCAAAATCGGATATCATGGTTAGTAGAGGCCGGTCTTCGGACCGGGCGAAAGGGGGTGCTCATAGCTGACCTTCCCCGATCGTACCCAAGCTCCCGAGCCGAGACAACTTCGGTGATGACGGACATGTGGCCATCGGCACCGAGTCAGGGTTTCCTAAATTTCCCCATTTAAAAAAAAAATATTTAGGTGGCGACTCTGTATCTGGCAAAGCAGTCCATGTTTGGCACTACTTTTTCAAAAATCTGTTTCTCAAAACGATTTGCCAGATTTGGACTCTCTGGTTCAGATTAAGAACCGTGACACAAGTCGAGTCCGAACTGTAGCGAGGTCCCCCCGCGGACCTGTTACAGTGTCCGAGTGTTTAAACCCTAATGCATGAGAAATGGAAAATAAACACTATAATTACATATCTGCCATCATGCAAGAGGGTCCGAATAAGTGTCTGAGTGTTTAAACCCTAATGCATGAGAAATGGCAAGTAAACACCATAGTTACATATCTGCCATCATGCATGAGAAATAGCAAATTTCTATTTCTTTTATTTTTATTTTATCAAAATAGAAATTCCCTAACCTAATTTAATTCTACTTAGGTTACATGCAGTTAACTTCAAGCCCTTATATATATATATATATATATATATATATTTATTTCGAAACTTGCCCAAAATAGTACTTATATTTTGTACCTTGATATGCCATCAATCTTGTTATATATATATATATATATATGTGTGTGTATATACACCCTGAGGGATGTGCCTAGGACCAAAATTAATAAAAAAATTTGCCCCATCACACTTCCCCAAGGCTAGCCCTCCTAGGAAAGGGAGAGAGAAGCCAATTTTCTAAGACCATGATTATGAGATTCTAGAGAAGCACAACCTAGTGACCTACCTAGGATACAAAATCCAAGAAATTGTTTTATTACAACTAGAGGTGGCCTAAACCAATGGAACACACCTCCTAAGTCCCTTCCATTCCTTTAGAATTCAAGCAAAATCCTAACTTTCCATCCAATTCCAACTAAAGGGCATTTATGTCCTTTTACCCCAAATTTGCCTATATATACCACACCCTCCCTAGCTTGCAAACATACACACAACACACTCACTCACACACACATTTTGGTTAGAGAGAGGGAGGAGAGCAAGGAAGAGGAGTGTAGAGGAGGAGAGGGAAGAAGAAGAGAGTTTCTTGTGCAAAGCTAGAAGGTAAGCCACCAACACAACCTTCTCTTCATTTTCTTTTCTAATGCATGTTCTTTTTAAAGATTTTAAGTGATGTTTTAGATCTATTATTATCATGTTCTCATGTTAAAAATACCAAGATTTGAGTATTCTTTCCATCTCTCTTGTATTTTCCTCATTTTGGTACAAACCATCTTCTTTTTGTACAACTCTCTCAACTTTTCAGGGTTACTCTTTCAAACAAATTTTCTGAGTTAAACATGGGATAGTTAGCATGTTTTCCTCACAAAATAAATGAAACTTTTCCATGGTGGAACCCCCTTTTTATAAATTTTCTTGTTTTGGGCATTCCACCTTAAAACCTGTTTTTTTCAGTCAACTTTCAAAAATTCCAGAAAAATGTACAAAACTATTCTAAACCTCTATTTTATGTCAAAACCTTCCTTAAGGAGTTATCTTTCAACTAAAATTGGTTTCATCGAAAACAATTGAGTGGTTTGCGAGAAAATCAAGTTTTCGTAACAGTCGACAGATCTGGGCACATTCTGGGTAGATTCTGGAACAGTGCTGGACTATTTTGTAAATAACTTAAAATCGGGAAAAGCAATCCCATTTCCGAAAAATGTTCTAGGAACTAGATCAAATTCTCTACGAACCATAGGAAAACCGAGTCCGGTAGGTGAACCTATGTAGTCCTTCCATATTAACCTTCATGTGATGTTAAATCTGGAAATTTTTTTATGTTTGGATGTTTTATACCCTTGTATTCATGAAAATGTTTAATGGCCTATTATCATATCTTGTCATAATGTTGTATGGGTATGTTATGTTAATTATCTTCTTATCTTGAGGAGGCATGCTTATGTGAATTTTAATTTATCGTTTGCTTGGACTAACATTGACTTAAAACACTTAATTCAACAGGAAACCTAATTGGGTGGGTATTGGGTTTTCGAGCATTTGAGTAATGAAAAGATGAGAATATGTGGTATATGGTGTGTTGGGATGCGTTCCCTATTTAAAGGTTAAAGTCTTGCGCAAGTGATTTTCAGAACCCTTTAGCGGAGCGGTTGTATTCAGACCCTAGGTTGTTTGGTGTAAGGACGGATTCGGGCAAGGCCCTATTTTACCGTCTCTTTTGAGGCCCTGCGGTTGGCGCTACACGGTATATAACCGTTGGTAGGCATCCGAGGTTCGGTCTGCAACAAAGCAGCAAAAGAGGGGGCATACCAAATAATCCGCGTCCGATTCTTGTGGTTGGGAGGACGAAATCTCTTTGGGGGATTTCTAGTTTACTGACATCTAACTTAACTATTTATTTATTTATTTATTGATTTATTTACTAGAATATCATTCTTTACTAATTGATGTTATATTTTGTGATTATGTATTGGACTGGGAAAAAGGGGTAGGGTGTGTGTGTGTGTGTTTACTGGGCATTCAAAGCTCACGGCGTATCATGCCAGGTGACGAAGCGGAACTCATAGCGGAAGACGACAAGCCGGAAACCTTTGAAGACTTTTGGCTATCTTAGGAATACTAGAAATTTCCCTTTTGTTATTTTGTAAGACTCATATGAAGTTTAAAACTTTCTTTTTGTGATGTAATGTAATGGAACAATCTTTTAAAGCAAGTATAATTGTGGTTATTATGTATGTATATCCTACGTATGAACCTTATCGTTGCTTATGAGACCTTGTGTCAATGCCATGTAAGATCTGTCAAAAAGGTAGTGCGCTGCTTAAGAAAGCTGGACTTGGAAGGGAGGCAATTTTGACTCCTCCGGCGATCTGGGATCTTACTTGGTTATTGGCCAAAGGACTCACTAGTGACTCTCCCTTGACTGCAACCTATAGTGTAGAATCGGGGCGTCACAACTTGGTATCAGAGCCTGGGTTCAACCCTTAACCCTCGCAACCCTATACGCGACTCTAGAAGCCCTTACCCCTTATCTTATTTTATTCTATCACACTATTATAAGAAGATTGACTAATAAAAATCTTTTCCACCTTAGGATGTCATTGGGAGTCTACGTCAGTACCGACTCATGGGGTGTTTCGCGTATGCAAGGACGGAGGGCCATGTCCGTCAGCCCCTACTTTAGCCGCCGACGCTATGAAATCACCGACGAGGAAATGATCAAGACTGAGATACGTAAGGTAGAGACAGAATACCCCAGCTATACGAGGGCACAGAAGAGGTCTTTGGTGTGGTGCCGCCTGTAATTTCTAAGCTGGGCAGCAAGAAAGGCAGTCCGAATGGAACAAGACGAACAAAAGATGGACTCCCTGATACACCGAGCTCTGACCACCATAGCACCGACTCAGGTTGAAAGCCACGAATCTTGTTACCACGGGCCAGGCGACAATCAACCAATGGATATGGAGCAGCCACCAGAGCAGCAGGGAGCGAACCTAGCCCACCCTATAGAGATATCATCTGAACACAATGCCCCCTCACCAATGTACACCCCCGCTCTCCGGGGTAAGCCTCCGACTTTGCTGATGAAGACCCAGACGAAGACTTTGATTGGTCGGGAAACGAGAACTAATTCGAGGGTAGTAAAACTAGACTTTTGTAAGATCCGCTGATGAGGATCCCTAGAATAAGATAGCATGAACTTGTGTGCGTAGATGGTCTTGAATGTAACTCCGATATAGGAGGCCTTTTGTAATGATGCCTATTATTATATATATAAATGATGCATTGATCTATGTTATTGATTGTTACTTGCTTTAGTGCACCCTAAGGAAACTGAACCTTTATTTCAAATCTAAGTAGCAAGATTTTCTAAGACTGGAAACCAACTCACCTGGTGACATGAACGGAATGGTAGACACGCGAGCTAATGGCTATACCGAAACCAGCAACAATGTACGAAACCGTCCCAGGCATCAACATGAACCCATCCCTGCAGGGGCTGACACCCCCAACAACCTAGGTCATCAGATTTTGGAGGAACTAGGGCAAATAAGGAACAATCGGCAGAATGAGAGGACTCAACTCTTTTCTGAGTTTCGAAAGCAGAGACCCCCAAAGTTCACAGGCGTACCGGACCCGAAGATAGCTGAGAATTGGCTTCGGCAGATAGAGAAAATGCTAGACACCATTGGCATCACCGAGGCCGCTGATAGAATAGCTTTGGCAGTATTCGAGCTCGATGATGAGGCTGACCATTGGTGGGAGTTAATGAAGAACACTCGTGACATAGCAAGCCTGTCATGGAACCAGTTCAGGGAACTATTCTTAAATAAATATTTCCCAAGTACTATCCGCTAAGAACGAGTCAAGGAATTCCAGAACCTGGAACAAGGAAATATGACCGTGACCCAGTATGCTACAAAATTCGAAGAGCTAGCCCGCTATGCAACTAGACTCATGGCAAATGATGAAGAAAAAGCAAGGATGTTCGAGCGGGGACTGGACCTTACAATTAGGGGAAGAGTTCTCCCACAACGGCCCCCCTCATATGCCGAGGTGCTGGAAACGGCATTGGAATCTGAGAGGGAAGTAAACGACGCCAGGAAAGCTTGGAATAAGAGAAAAGGGAGTCAGATGTCTATTGGACCTCAGAGGAACCAGAAGGGAAGCATGCCCTCAAAGCCCTACTCAAGACCACAACCACAACAGCAGTGACCGCAACCGCAGCAACAGATCCAGAGAGGAGGCTATCAACAAAGGCCGATGGGACAAATCCAGTGCTTTCATTGTCAACAATTAGGGCACAAGAAGAGCGAATGCCCCCAACTCCCCCCATCTGGATATCAAGGAGGAGGTTCCAGAGCAAATGCCCAGGCATTAGGTGGGCAGAAGTCTTGGACAAACAAGACAGGACCTACCGGGCAGCAGCACCAGAAGAATGGAGGAACTCAGAACGCCAAGGCCAGTGGCAGCCAGAAGGCAACCGGTAGAATCTTTGCCTTGCAAGAGGAAGAAGCGGACCCATCTGTAATCGAGGGTAAATTAGTACTATACAATTCTTGGGTGCATGTTTTATTTGATACCGGTGCATCACATTCTTTCATATCCTCTGCTTGTGCTAAGTCATTAGAACTTGTATGTGAACCATTAGCAACTGCCTTAAGTGTAATGTCACCTATGGGAGGATGCACTCGGGTAAGATCGATCTGTAAGGACTGTAAGATAGGGATGTCGAACCTACGCTTAACTTGCAACCTTTGTGTTATGGAAATGTCGGACTTCGATATCATCTTGGGCATGGACTGGTTGTCCGGCCACCGAGCAATGATCGACTGTCGTCAGAAGAAAGTGGTAGCTCATACACAAGATGGAGCACGTTTCCAGTTTAAGGGGGATAGACAAGACCCCATGGTTTCAACATAGCATCGGACGCAGTGGCGCGACCAACTTGCGGGTAGGATAGCAAGCCTAATTCTAAATGAGGAAGGCCAAGGAGAAATAGAGCTTCCACGCGTAGTGTGCGATTATGCAGATGTATTTCCTACGGAATTACCAGGATTGCCGCCAACCCGAGAAGTAGATTTTAGCATTGAGCTACAACCTGGAACTACCCCAATATCCATGGCTCCATATCGCATGGCACCAGCAGAACTACGAGAATTGAAGACACAGCTACCGGAATTGCTCGAGAGCAGATTCATTAGGCCAAGTACTTTGCCATGGGGAGCACCCGTGTTGTTTTCTCAAAAGAAGGATGGATCGTTGAAGCTATGCATCGATTATCGTCAACTCAATCGAGTCACGATAAAAAACCGATACCCACTCCCGAGGATTGATGACCTTTTTGACCAACTTAGAGGCTCAAGGTGCTATTCAAAGATCGATCTCAGGTCGGGTTACCATCAATTACGAGTCAAGGAGGAGGATATACCAAAGACTGCCTTTCGTTCTAGATATGGCCACTATGAATTTGTAGTAATGCCCTTCGGACTAACTAATGCACTAGCAGTATTCACGAGCCTAATGAATAAGATATTTAGACCATACCTTGACCAGTTTGTAGTAGTATTCATTGATGACATCTTGGTATATTCAAGGTTTGAAGAAGAGCATGAGCAACATTTAAGGATTGTCCTCCAAATTCTTAGGGAATATCAGTTATACGCCAAGGCAAGTAAATGCGAGTTCTGGTTGAATGAAGTAAAATTCTTAGGGCATGTGGTATCAGAAAATGGGATTGCGGTGGATCCAACCAAAGTGGAGGTAGTATTAGATTGGAGACAACCAAAAACTGTGTCGGAGATCTGCAGCTTTTTAGGATTGGCCAGTTATTACCGAAGATTCATCCAAGATTTCTCCAAACTAGCTAAACCAATGACTCGTCTGACGCAGAAGGGAGTAAAGTATGAGTGGGACGAAGCTTGCGAAAAATCCTTCCAAGAGTTAAAGAAGAGGTTAACTAGTGCGCCAATTTTGACCATCCCAGAACGAGAAGAGGGGTACACTGTGTATTGTGATGCATCTAAAGAAGGGTTAGGTTGCGTGCTCATGCAAAATGGAAAGGTGGTCGCACATGGATCCAGACAGTTGAAACCTCATGAGCGCAACTACCCCACGCATGACTTGGAGTTAGCAGCCGTAGTTTTTTCCCTAAAGCAATGGCGACATTACCTGTACGGGGAACAATTCGAGATTTTCACATATCACAAGAGTCTGAAGTATCTATTCACACAGAAGGACCTTAACTTAAGACAAAGACAATGGATGGAGTATCTTGAGGATTTCCAATTCACTCTCTCATACCACCTCGGTAAAGCCAATGTAGTAGCAGATGCTCTAAGTCATAAGAGCAGAGGAATGATGGCTAAGATCTCCGTCAAGGAATGGGATATGGTTAAGACACTCAATGAGTTCAGGATCCACGTAGAATTTCAAGATACAAGAGCATATCTTAGCGCGCAGAAGGTGATGCCTAAGTTAATGAATGAGGTCATGGAGGCGCAGAAGCACGATCAAGAGGTAGCCTACATCAAGGGACGTTTGGAATCAGGAGAGCCCATGCCCGATTGGGTAATTCACCTCGATGGGAGTTTAAGGTACCAAGGTAGATTGTTTGTACCTAGTGACGAATTACTTAGAGAAAAGGTACTGCAGGAATGTCAACATTCTGCATTTGCAGTACATCCAGGAGGAACAAAAATGTACCAAGATTTGAAGAGGCAATATTGGTGGAATGGGATGAAGAAGGAAGTGGCCAAATTTGTAGCAAGATGTCTGACATGCCAACAAGTGAAGGCGGAACATCAGAAACCGGGAGGAATGTTGCAACCTCTACCAATAGCTGAATGGAAGTGGGAGTATGTGACGATGGATTTTGTGACAGGGTTGCCTAAGTCACCTAGAGGGCGCGACGCTATATGGGTAATAGTGGACCGTCTTACCAAGTCAGCACATTTCTTACCCTATAAGATGACCGACACCTTAGAGTCTATGTGCAGACTCTACATTGGGGAAATCATTAGACTACATGGAATTTCGGTATCTACTGTGTCAGATCGTGATCCACGATTCACCTCTCAATTTTGGGGAAGCCTGCAGGAAGCCCTTGGTACGGAGTTATGTTTTAGCACCGCCTTTCACCCGCAGACCGACGGACAATCTGAACGCACTATCCAGACGCTCAAGGATATGCTGAGAGCTTGCACAGTGGATTTTCAAGGAAGTTGGGAACGACACCTACCCCTAATTGAATTCGCCTACAACAACAACTTCCAAGCTAGCATCGATATGGCACCCTTTGAAGCATTATACGGACGACCTTGTAGATCGCCGATTTGTTGGATGAAAGTGGGTGACGCAAATCTGGTAGGACCCGAACTTGTCCTAGAAACTACTGAGAAGGTCAAATTGATCCGACAACGGTTAAAGTCTGCTCAGGATCGTCAGAAGAATTATGCAGACAGGAGGAGGAGACCGTTGATGTTTGAAGTAGGCAGCCACGTGTTCCTAAAGGTGCAACCCAAGCGTGGAGTCGTACGTTTTGGGAGAAAGGGGAAGCTGTCACCACGATATATTGGACCTTTCGAGGTATTGGAGAGAGTGGGCGAAGTAGCATATAGACTAGCTCTACCCCGGCAGTTAGCAGGGATACACAGCGTCTTCCACGTATCTATGTTGAAAAAATACATCGCTGACCCGTCACACGTCCTCAAATGGGAAGATATCAGCCTTAACAAGGATGTCACATTTAAAGAAGGACCGGTAGCAATATAGGACAGTCGAGAGAAGAACCTCAGAGGCAAGACGGTTCACTTGGTGAAAGTGCTATGGCGTCACCGGGGAATTGAAGAATCTACTTGGGAGCGCCAGGATTGGGTAAAGGCAAATTACCCCGAGCTTTTCGAAGGTAGTATGTAGCTGAATTTCGGGGACGGAATTGTTTTAAGGGGGATAGGTTGTAAGGCCCCTAAAATATGTATTTACTTTTAAGACTCTAATGATGAATTATTTTCTTAAAGCCCTCGTTACTTGAATTAATTCGAATCTTGTCGATTAGCAAATTTCTATTTCTTTTATTTTTATTTTATCAAAACAGAAATTCCCTAACCTAATTTAATTCTACCTAGGTTACACGTAGTTAACTTCAAGCCCTTATATATATATATATATATATATTTTATTTCAAAACTTGCCCAAAATAGTACTTATATTTTGTACCTTGATATGCCATCAATCTGGCTATATATATATATATATATGTGTGTGTGTGTATATACACCTTGAGGGATGTGCCTAGGACCAAAATTAATAAAAAAATTTGCCCCATCACACTTCCCCAAGGCTAGCCCTCCTAGGGAAGGGAGAGAGAAGCCAATTTTCTAAGACCATGATTATGAGATTCTAGAGAAGCACAACCTAGTGACCTACCTAGGATACAAAATCCAAGAAATAGTTTTATTACAACTAGAGGTGGCCTAAACCAATGGAACACACCTCCTAAGTCCCTTCCATTCCTTTAGAATTCAAGCAAAATCCTAATTTTCCATCCAATTCCAACTAAAGGGCTTTTATGTCCTTTTACCCCAAATTTGCCTATATATACCACACCCTCCCTAGCTTGCAAACATACACACAACACACTCACTCACACACACATTTTGGTTAGAGAAAGGGAGGAGAGCAAGGAAGAGGAGTCTAGAGGAGGAGAGGGAAGAAGAAGAGAGTTTCTTGTGCAAAGCTAGAAGGTAAGCCACCAACACAACCTTCTCTTCATTTTCTTTGCTAATGCATGTTCTTTTTAAAGATTTTAAGTGATGTTTCAGATCTATTATTATCATGTTCTCATGTTAAAAATACCAAGATTTGAGTATTGTTTCCATCTCTCTTGTATTTTCCTCATTTTGGTACAAACCATCTTCTTTTTGTACAAATCTCTCAACTTTTCAAGGGTACTCTTTCAAACAAATTTTCTGAGTTAAACATGGGATAGTTAGCATGTTTTCCTCACAAAAAGAAATGAAACTTTTCCATGGTGGAACCCCCTTTTTATAAATTTTCTTGTTTTGGGCATTCCACCTTAAAACCTGTTTTTTTCAGTCAACTTTCAAAAATTCCAGAACAATGTAAAAAAATATTCTGAACCTCTATTTTATGTCAAAACCTTCCTTAAGGAGTTAGCTTTCAACTAAAATTTTTTTCATCAAAAAACATTCAGTGGTTTGCGAGAAAATCAAGTTTTCGTAACAGTCGACAGATCTGGGCACATTCTGGAATAGTACTGGACTATTTTGTAAATAACTTGAAATCGGGAAAAGAAATCTCATTTCTGAAAAATGTTCTAGGAACTAGATCAAATTCTCTACGAACCATAGGAAAACCGAGTCCGGTAGGTGAACCTAAGTAGTCCTTCCATATTAACCTTCATGTGATGTTAAATCTGGAAATTTGTTATGTTTGGATGTTTTATACCCTTGTATTCATGAAAATTTTTAATGGCCTATTATCATATCTTGGAATAATGTTGTATGGGTATGTTATGTTAATTATCTTCTTATCTTGAGGAGGCATGCTTATGTGAATTTTATGTTATCGTTTGGTTGGACTAACCTTGACTTAAAACAATTAATTCAACGGGAAACCTAATTGGGTGGGTATTGGGTTTTCGAGCATTTCAGTAATGAAAAGATGAGAATATGTGGTATATGGTGTGTTGGGATGTGTTCCCTATTTAAAGGTTAAAGTCTTGCGCAAGTGGTTTTCGGAACCCTTGAACGGAGCGGTTGTATTCGGACCCTAGGTGGTTTGGTGTAAGGAGGGATTCGGGCAAGGCCCTATTTTACCGTCTCTTTTGAGGCCCTGCGGTTGGCGCTACACGGTATATAACCGTTGGTAGGCATCCGAGGTTAGGTCTGCAACAAAGCAGCAAAAGAGGGGGCATACCGAATAATCCGCGTCCGATTCTTGTGGTTGGGAGGACGAAATCTCTTTGGGGGATTTCTAGTTTACTGACATCTAACTTAAATATTTATTTATTTATTTATTTATTTATTTACTGGAATATCATGCTTTACTACTTGATGTTATATTTTGTGATTATGTATTGGACTGGGAAAAAGGGGTAGGGTGTGTGTGTGTGTGTTTACTGGGCATTCAAAGCTCACGGCGTATCATGCCAGGTGACGAGGTGGAACTCATAGCGGAAGACGACGAGCCGGAAACCTTTGAAGACTTTTGGCTATCTTAGGAATACTAGAAATTTCCTTTTTGTTATTTTGTAAGACTTATATGAAGTTTAAAACTTTCTTTTTGTGATGTAATGTAATGGAACAATCTTTTGAAGCAAGTATAATTGTGGTTATTATGTATTATATCCTACGTATGAACCTTATCGTTGCTTATGAGACCTCGTGTCAATGCCTTGTAAGATCTGTCAAAAAGGTAGTGTGCTGCCTAAGAAAGCTGAACTTAGAACGGAGGCAATTTTGACTCCTCCGGCGATATGGGATCATAGTTGGTTATTGGCCATAGGACTCACTAGTGACTCTCCCTTGACTGCAACCTATAGTGTAGAATCGGGGGGCCACAGTAATTAAAAATCTGCCATCATGCATGAGGGTCCGAATAAGTGTCCGAGTGTTTAAACCCTAATGCATGAGAAATGGCAAGTAAACACCATAATTAAATATCTGCCATCGTGCCAGAGGGTCTGAATAAGTGTCCGAGTGTTCGAATCCTAATGCTCGAGTAACGGCAATTAAGCACCATAATTACATATCTGCCATAATGCAAGAGGGTCCGAATTAGTGTCCGAGTGTTTCAACCCTAATGCATAAGAAATGGCAACTAAACACTATAATTCTATATCTCCCATCATGCAAGAAAGTCTGAATATGTGTCCGATTGTTTAAACCTTATTCATGAGAAATGACAAGTAAACACCATCTATACATATCTGCCATCATGCAAGAGGGTCCGAATAAGTGTCCGAGTGTTTAAACCCTAATGCATGAGAAATGACAAATAAACACAATAATTACATATCTCCCATCATGCAAGAGGGTCCGAATAAGTGTCTGAGTGTTTAAACCCTAATGCATGAGAAATGGCAAGTAAACACCATAATTACATATCTGCCATCGTGCAAGAGGGTCTGAATAAATGTTCGAGTTTTTAAACCCTAATGCATGAGAAATGGCAAGTAAACACCATTATTACATATCTGCCAACATGCAAGAGGGTCTGAATAAGTGTCCAAGTGTTCGAATCGTAATGCTCGAGAAATGGCAATTAAACACCACAATTACATATCCGCCATCACGCAAGAGGGTCCGAATAGGTGTCCGAGTGTTTAAACCCTAATGCATGAGAAATGGAAAATAAACACCATAATTACATATCTGCCACCATGCAAGAGGGTTCGAATAACTGTCAAAGTGTTTAAACCCTAATTCATGAGAAATGGCAAGTAAACACCATAATTACGTATCTGCTATCATGCAAGAGGGTCTGGATAAGTGTCCGACTGTTTAAACCCTAATGCGTACGAAATGGCAAATAAATACAATAATTACATATCTACTCTCACGCAAGAGGGTCCGAATAAGTGTCCGAGTGTTTAAACCCTAATGCATGAGAAATGGCAAGTAAACACCATAATTACATAGCTGCCATCATGCAAGGGGGTCTGAATAAGTGTCCGAGTGTTTAAACCCTAATGCATGAGAAATGGCCAGTAAACACCATTATTACATATCGGCCATCAAGCAAGAGGATCCGAACAAGTGTCCGAGTTTTCAAATCCTAATGGAAAAGAAAAGGAAAGTCGACACAATATTAAAAATCTGCCATCATGCAAGAGGGTCCGAATAAGTGTCCGAGTGTTTAAACCCTAATGCATGAGAAATGGAAAGTAAACACCATAATTAAATATCTGCCATCGTGCCAGAGGGTCCGAATAACTGTCCGAGTGTTCGAATCCTAATGCTCGAGTAACGGCCATTAAGCACCATAATTACATATCTGCCATAATGGAAGGGGGTCCAAATAAGTGTCCGAGTGTTTAAACCCTAATGCGTAAGAAATGGCAAGTAAACACCATAATTACATATTCGCTCTCACGCAAGAGGGTCGGAATAAGTGTCATAGTGTTCGAAGTATAATGCTCGACAAATGGCAAGTAAACACTATAATTCTATATCTGCCATCATGCAAGGGGGTCTGAATATGTGTCCCATTGTTTAAACCCTAATACTTTAGAAATGACAAGTAAACACCATAATTACATATCTGCCATCATGCAAGAGGGTTCGAATAAGTGTCCGAGTGTTCGAATCCTAATGCTCGAGAAATGGAAAGTAAACACCATAATTACATATCTGCCATCATGCAAGAGGGTCCGAATAAGTGTCCGAGTGTTTAAACCCTAATGCATGAGAAATGGAAAATAAATACTATAATTACATATCTGCCGTCATGCAAGAGAGTTCGAATAAGTGTCTGAGTGTTTAAACCGAAATGCATGAGAAATGGCAAGTAAACACCATAATTACATATCTGCCATCACGCAAGAGTATCCGAATAAGTGTCTGAGTTTTCAAATCCTAATGCAAAGGAAATGGAAAGTCGACACCATAATTACATATCTGCCAACATGCAAGAGGGTCTGAATAAGTGTTCGAGTGTTCGAATTGTAATGCTCGAGAAATGGTAATTAAACACCATAACTACATATCTGCCACCATGCAAGAGGGTCCGAATAAGTGTCCGAGTGTTTAAACCCTAATGCATGAGAAATGGCAAGTAAACACCATAATTACATATCGGCCATCATGCAAGAGGATCCGAATAAGTGTCCGAGTTTTCGAATCCAAATGGAAAAGAAATGGAATGTCGACACCGTAATTAAAAATCTGCCATCATGCAAGGGGGTTCGAATAAGTGTCCGAGTGTTTAAACCCTACTGCATGAGAAATGGCAAGTAAACACCATAATAAAATATCTGCTATCGTGCCAGAGGGTCCGAATAAGTGTCCGAGTGTTCGAATCCTAATGCTCGAGTAACGGCAATTAAGCACCATAATTACATATCTGCCATAATGGAAGAGGGTCCGAATAAGTGTCCGTGTGTTTAAACCCCAATGCGTAAGAAATGGCAAGTAAACACCATATTACATATCCGCTTTCACGCAAGAGGGTCGGAATAAGTGTCCTAGTGTTCGAATTATAATGCTCAACAAATGGCCAGTAAACACTATAATTCTATATCTGCCATCATGCAAGGGGGTCTGAATATGTGTCCCATTGTTTAAACCCTAATACTTTAGAAATGACAAGTAAACACCATAATTACATATCTGCCATCATACAAGAGGGTTCGAATAAGTGTCCGAGTGTTCGAATCCTAATGCTCGAGAAATGGAAAGTAAACACCATAATTACATATCTGCCATCATGCAAGAGGGTCCGAATAAGTGTCCGCGTGTTTAAAGCCTAATGCATGAGAAATGGAAAATAAACACTTTAATTACATATCTGCCGTCATGCAAGAGAGTTCAAATAAGTGTCTGGGTGTTTAAACCCAAATGAATGAGAAATGGCAAGTAAACACCATAATTACATATCTGCCATCACGCAAGAGGATCCGAATAAGTGTCCGAGTTTTCGAATCCTAATGCAAAGGAAATGGAAAGTCGACACCATAATTACATATCTGCCAACATGCAAGAGGGTCTGAATAAGTGTCCGAGTGTTCGAATTGTAATGCTCGAGAAATGGTAATTAAACACCATAATTACATATCTGCCATCATGCAGGAGGGTCCGAATAAGTGTCCGAGTGTTTAAACCCTATTGCATGAGAAATGGCAAGTAAACACCATAATTACATATCGGCCATCATGCAAGAGGATCCGAATAAGTGTCCGAGTTTTTGAATCCCATTGGAAAAGAAATGGAATGTTGACACCGTAATTAAAAATCTGCCATCATGCAAGAGGGTCAGAATTAGTGTCCGAGTGTTTAAACCGTAATGCATGAGAAATGGCAAGTAAACACCGTAATTAAATATCTGCCATCGTGCCAGAGGGTGCGAATAAGTGTCCGAGTGTTCGAATCCTAATGCTCGAGTAACGGCAATTAAGCACTATAATTACATATCTGCCATAATGGAAGAGTGTCCGAATAAGTGTCCGAGTGTTTAAACCCTAATGCGTAAGAAATGGCAAGTAAACACCATAATTACATATCCGCTCTCACGCAAGAGGGTCGGAATAAGTGTCCTAGTGTTCGAATTATAATGCTCGATAAATGGCAAGTAAACACTATAATTCTATATCTGCCATCATGCAAGGGGGTCTGAATATGTGTTCCATTGTTTAAACCCTAATACTTTAGAAATCACAAGTAAACACCATAATTACATATCTGCCATCATGCAAGAGGGTTCGAATAAGTGTCCGAGTGTTCGAATCCTAATGCTCGAGAAATGGAAAGTAAACACCATAATTACATATCTGCCATTATGCAAGAGGGTCTGAATAAGTGTCCGAGTGTTTATACCCTAATGCATGAGAAATGGAAAATAAACACCATAATTACATATCTGCCGTCATGCAAGAGAGTCCGAATAAGTGTCTGAGTGTTTAAACCCAAATGCATGAGAAATGGCAAGTAAACACCATAATTACATATCTGCCATCACGCAAGAGGATCCGAAGAAGTGTCTGAGTTTTCGAATCCTAATGCAAAGGAAATGGAAAGTCGACACCATAATTACATATCTGCCAACATGCAAGAGGGTCTGAAGAAGTGTCTGAGTGTTCGAATTGTAATGGCCGAGAAATGGTAATTAAACACCATAATTACATATCTGCCATCATGCAGGAGGGTCCGAATAAGTGTCCGAGTGTTTAAACCCTAATGCATGAGAAGTGGCAAATAAACACCATAATTACATATTTGCCACCATGCAAGTGCGTCAAATAAGTGTCCGAGTACTTAAACCCTAACGCATGAGAAATGGCAAGTAAACACCACAATTACATATCTGTCATCACGCAAGTGGATCCGAATAAGTGTACGAGTTTTCGAATCCTAATGCAAAGGAAATGGAAAGTCGACACCAAAATTACATATATGCCAAC
Organism: Camellia sinensis; assembly: GCF_055761805.1. Taxonomy (NCBI): domain Eukaryota; kingdom Viridiplantae; phylum Streptophyta; class Magnoliopsida; order Ericales; family Theaceae; genus Camellia; species Camellia sinensis. Next base: position 9,020,517 of record NW_028129474.1, on the reverse strand, counting down.
ATGCAAGAGGGTCTGAATAAGGGTCTGAGTGTTCAAATCGTAATGCTCGAGAAATGGCAATTAAACACCATAATTACATATCCGCCATCATGCAAGAGGGTCCGAATAAGTGTCCGAGTGTTTAAACCCTAATGCATGAGAAATGGCAAATAAACACCATAATTACATATCTACCACCATGCACGAGGTTCGAATAAGTGTCCGAATGTTTAAACCCTAATGCATGAGAAATGGCAAGTAAACACCATAATTATATACCTGCCATCACGCAAGAGGATCCGAATAAGTGTCCAAGTGTTTAAACCTAATGCATGAGAAATGGCAAGTAAACACAATAATTACATATCTGCCATCATGTAAGAGGGTCGGAATAAGTGTCCGAGTGTTTAAACCCTAATGCGTGAGAAATGGCGATTAAACACCATGATTACATATCTGCCACCATGCAAGAGGGTCTGAATAAGTGTCCGAGTATTCGAATCCTAATGCTCGAATAACGGCAATTGAACCCCATAATTACATATCTACCACCATGCAAGAGGGTCTGAATAAGCGTCCGACGGTTTAAACCGTAATACATGAGAAATGGCAAGTAAACTCCACAATTGCATATCTACTCTCACGCAAGAGGGTCCGAATAAGTGTCCTAGTGTTCGAATTATAATGCTCGACAAATGGCAAGTAAACACCATAATTACGTATCTGCCATCATGCAAGAGGGTCTGAATAATTGTCCAAGCGTTTAAACCCTAATGCATGAGAAATGACAAGTAAGCACCATAATTACATATCTGCCATCACGCAAGAGGATCCGAATAAGAGTCCGAATTATGGAATCCTAATGGAAAAGAAATAGAAAGTCGACACTGTAATTACAAATATGCCATCATGCAAGAGGGTCCGAATAAGTGTCTTAGTGTTTAAACCCTAATGCATGAGAAATGGCAAGTAAACACCATAATTAAATATCTGCCATCATGCCAGAGGGTCCGAATATGTGTCCGAGTGTTCGAATCCTATTGCTCGAGTAACGGAAATTATGCACCATAATTACATATCTGCCATAATGCAAGAGGGTTCGAATACGTGTCCGAGTGTTTGAACCCTAACGCGTAAGAAATGGAAAGTAAACACCATAATTATATATCTGCCATCCCGCAAGAGGATCCGAATAATTGTCCGAGTTTTTGAATCCTAATGCAAAAGAAATGGAAAGTCGACACCATAATTACATATCTACCATAATGCAAGAGGATCCGAATAAGGGTCCTAGTGTTCAAATTATAATGCTTGACAAATGGCAAGCAAAGACTATAATTCCATATCTGCCATCATGCAAGAGGGTTTGAATGTGTGTCCGATTGTTTAAACCCTAATGCATGAGAAATGGCAAGTAAACACCATAATTACATATCTGCCATGATGCAAGAGGGTCCGAATAAGTGTCCGAGTGTTCGAATCCTAATGCTCGAGAAATGGAAAGTAAACACCATAATTACATATCTGCCATCACGCAAGAGGGTACGATTAAGTGTCCGACTGTTTAAACCCTAATGCATGAGAAATGGCAAATAAACACTATAATTACATATCTGCCATCATGCAAGAGGGTCCGAATAAGTGTCTGAGTGTTTAAACCCTAATGCATGAGAAATGGCAAGTAAGCACCATAGTTACATATCTGCCATCATGCAAGAGGGTCTGAATAAGTGTCCGAGTGTTTGAACCCTAATGCATGAGAAATGGCAAGTAAACACCACAACTACATATCTGCCATCACACAAGAGCATCCTAATAAGTGTCCGAGTTTTCGAATCCTAATGCAAAAGAAATGGAAAGTCGACACCATAATTACATATCTGCCAACATGCGAGAGGGTCTGAATAATTGTCCGAGTGTTCGAATCCTAATGCTCGAGAAATGGCACTTAAACACCATAATTACATATCCGCCGTCATGCAAGAGGGTTGAATAAGTGTCCGACTATTTAAACCCAAATGCGTAAGAAATGGCAAGTAAACCCCATAATTACTTATCTACTCTCACGCAAGAGAGTCCGAATAAGTGTCCTAGTGTTCGAATTATAATGCTCGACAAATGGCAAGTAAACAGTATAATTCCATATCTGCCATGATGTAAGAGTGTCTGAATTAGTGTCTGAGTGTTTAAACCCTAATGCATGAGAAATGGCAAGTAAACACCATAATTACATATCGGCCATCATGCAAGAGGGTCAGAATAATTGTCCGAGTGTTTAAACCCTAGTGCATGAGAAATGGCAAGTAAACACCATAATTACATATCTGCCAACACGCAAGAGGATCCGAATAAGTGTCGGAGTTTTCGAATCCTAATGGAAAAGAAATGGAAAGTCGACACCATAATTACATATCTGCCATAATGCAAGAGGGTTCGAATAAGTGTCCGAGTGTTGAAACCATAATGCATGAGAAATGGCAAGTAAACACCATAATTAAATATCTACCATCGTGGCAGAGGGTCCGAATAAGTGTTCGAGTGTTCGAATCCTAATTCTCGAGTAACGGAAATTAAGCACCATAATTACATATCTGCCATCATAGAAGAGGGTCCGAATAAGTGTCCAAGTGTTGAAACCCGAATGCTTGAGAAATGGCAAGCAAACACCATAATTACATATCTGCCATCATACAAGAGGGTCTGAACAAGTGTCCAACTGTTTAAACCCAAATGCGTAAGAAATGCAAGTAAACACCACTATTACATATCTACTCTCACGCAAGAGGGTCCGAATAAGTGTCCTAGTGCTCGAATTATAATGGTCGACAAATGGCAAGTAAATAGTATATTTCCATATCTGACATGATGCAAGAGGGTCTGAATAAGTGTCCGAGTGTTTAAACCCTAATGCATGAGAAATGGCAAGTAAACGCCATAACTACATAAATGCCTTCATGCAAGGGGGTCTGAATAAGTGTCCGAGTGTTTAAACCCTAATGCATGAGAAATGGCAAGTAAACACCATAATTACATATCTGCCATCATGCAAGAGGGTCAGAATAATTGTCCGAGTGTTTGAACCCTAATGCATGAGAAATGGCAAGTAAAGACCATAATTACATATCTGCCATCACGCAAGAGGATCCGAATAAGTGTCCGAGTTTTCGAATCCTAATGGAAAAGAAATGGAAAGTCGACACCATAATTACATATCTGCCATAATGCAAAAGGGTCCGAATAAGTGTCCGACTGTTGAAAGCATAATGCATGAGAAATGGCAAGTAAACACCATAATTAAATATCTGCCATCGTGGCAGAGGGTCCAAATAAGTGTTCGAGTGTTCGAATCCTAATGCTCGGGTAACGGCAATTAAGCACCATAATTACATATCCGCCATCATAGAAGAGTGTCCGAATAAGTGTCCGAGTGTTTAAACCCGAATGCATGAGAAATGGCAAGTAAACACCATAACTACATATCTGCCATCATGCAAGAGGGTCCGAATAAGTGCCCTAGTGTTCGAATTATAATGCTCGACAAGTGGCAAGTAAACACTATAATTCCATATCTGCCATCATGCAAGAGGGTCTGAATATGTGTCCGATTGTTTAAACACTAATGCGTGAGAAATGGCAAGTAAACACCATAATTACATACATGCCATCATGCTAGAGGGTCTGAATAAGTGTCCGACTGTTTAAACCCTAATGCGTAAGAAATGGCAAGTAAACGCCATAACTGCATAACTGCCTTCATGCAAGGGGGTCTGAATAAGTGTCCGAGTGTTTAAACCGTAATGCATGAGAAATGGCAAGTAAATACCATAATTACATATCTGCCATCGTGTAAGAGGGTCCGAATAAGTGTCCGAGTGTTTAAACCCGAATGCATCAGAAATGGCAAATAAACACCATAATTACATATCTGCCACCATGCAAGAGGCTTCGAATAAGTGTCCGAGTGTTTAAACCTTAATGCATGAGAAATGGCAAGTTACACCATAATTACATAGCTGTCATCATGCAAGAGGATCTGAATAAGTGTCCGTCTGTTTAAACCCTAATCCGTAAGAAATGGCAAATAAACACCATAATTACGTATCAACTCTCACGCAAGAGGCTCCGAATAAGTGTCCTAGTGTTCGAATTATAATGCTCGACAAAAGGCAAGTAAACAGTATATTTCCATATATGCAATGATGTAAGAGGGTCTGAATAAGTGTCTGAGTGTTTAAACCCTAATGGATGGAAATGGGAAGTAAACGCTATAATTACATATCTGCCATTATGCAAGGGAGTCCGAATAAGTGTCCGAGTGTTTAAACCCTAATCCATGAGAAATGGCAAATAAACACCATAATTACATATCTACCATTACGCAAAAGGGTCTGAATGAGTGTCCGAGTGTTTAAACCCTAATGCATGAGAAATGGCAAGTAAACACCCTAATTACATATCTGCCATCATGCAAGAGGGTCTGAATAAGTGTCCGAGTGTTCGAATAGGAATGCTCAAGAATTGGCAAGTAAACACCAGGATTACATATCTGCCATAATGCAAGAGGGTCCAAATAAGTGTCCGAGTGTTTAAAACCTAATGCATGAGAAATGGCATGTAAACACTATAATTACATATCTGCCATTGTGCAAGAGGGTCCGAGTAAGTGTCCGGGTGTTTGAATCCTAATGCTCGAGAAATGGCAATTAAGCACCATAATTACATATCTGCCATCATGCAAGAGGGTTCAAACAAGTGTCCGAGTGTTTAGACCCTAATGCATGAGAAATGGCAAATAAACACAATAATTACATGTCTGCCATCATGCATGAGGGTCTGAAAAAGTGTTCGACGGTTTAAACCCTAATGCGTAAGAAATGGAGAGTACACACCATAATTACATATCTGCTCTCACGCAAGAGGGTCCGATTAAGTGTCCTAGTGTTCGAATTATAATGCTCGACAAATGGCAAGTAAACACTATAATTCCATATCTGCCATCATACAAGAGGGTCTAAACAAGTGTCCGTGTCTTTAAACCCTAATGCAAGAGAAATGGCAAGTAAACACCATAATTACATATTCGCCATCATGCAAGAGGGTCCGAATAAGTGTCCGAGTGTTCGAATCCTAATGCTCGAGAAATGGCAACTAAACGCCATAATTACATATCTGCCATCATGCAAGATGGTCTGAATAAATTGCCGAGTGTTTAAACCGTAACGCATGCGAAATGGAAAATTAACACCATAATTACATATCTGCCATCATGCAAGGGGGTCCGAATAAGTGTCCGAGTGTTCGAATCCTAATGCTCGAGAAATGGCAAGTAAATACCATAATTACATATCTGCCATCATGCAAGATGGTTTGAATAAATGGCCGAGTGTTTAAATCCAAATGCATGAGAAATGGCAAGTAAACACCATAATTACATATTTGCCATCATGCAAGAGGGTCCGAATAAGTGTCCGAGTGTTCGAATCCTAATTCTCGAGAAATGGCAAGTAAACATCATAATTACATATCTGTCACCATGTAAGATGGTCTGAATATGTGTCCGAGTGTTTAAACCCTAATACGTGAGAAATGGAAAATAAACACCGTAATTACATATCTGCCATCATGCAAGAGGGTCTGAATAAGTGCCCGAGTGTTTAAATCCTAATGCATGAGAACTGGCAAGTAAACACCATAATTACATATCTTCCATCATGCAAGAGGGTCTGAATAAGTGTCCGAGTGTTCAAACCCTAATGCATGAGAAATGGCATGTAAACATCATAATTACATTTCTGCCACCACGCAAGAGGATCCGAATAAGTTTTCGTGTTTTCGAATCCTAATGCAAAAGAAATGGAAAGTCGACACCATAATTACATATTTGTCATCATGCAAGAGGGTCTGAATAAGTGTCCGAGTGTTTAAACCGTAACGCATGCGAAATGGAAAATAAATACCATAATTACATATCTGCCATCATGCAAGGGGGTCCGAATAAATGCCCGAGTGTTTAAATCCTAATGCATGAGAAATGGCAAGTAAACACCATAATTACATATTTGCCATCATGCAAGAGGGTCCGAATAAGTGTCCGAGTGTTCGAATCCTAATGCTCGAGAAATGGCAATTAAACACCATAATTATATATTCGCCATCAGGCAAGACGATCCGAATAAGTGTCTGAGTGTTTAAATCCTAATGCATGAGAAATGGCAAATAAACACTGTAATTACATATCTGCGACCATGCAAGAGGGTCCGAATAAGTGTCCGAATGTTTAAACCCTAATGCATGAGAAATGGCAAGTAAACAACATAATTACATATCTGCCATCATGCAAGAGGGTCTGAATAAGTGTCCGACTGTTTAAACCCTAATGTGTAAGAAATGGCAAGTAAACACCATAATTTCATATCTACTCTCGCGCAACAGGGTCCGAATAAGAGTCCTAGTGTTCGAATTATAATGGTCGACAAAAGGCAAGTAAACAGTATAATTCCATATCTGCCATGATGCAAGAGGGTCTGAAGAAGTGTCCGAGTGTTTAAACCCAAATGCATGAGAAATGGCAAATAAACACCATAGTTACATGTCTGCCATCATGCAAGAGGGTCTGAATAAGTGTCCGAGTGTTTAAACCCTAATGCTTGGGTAATGGCAAGTAAACACAACAATTACATATCTGCCTTCATGCAAGAGGGTCTGAATAAGTGTCCGACTGTTTAGACCCTAATGCGGCATAAATGTCCAGTAAACACCACAATTACATATCTGCTCTCATGGAAGAGGGCCCAAATTAGTGTCGTAGTGTTCGAATTATAATGCTCGACAAATGGCAAGTAAACACCATAATTACGTATCTGCCATCATGCAAGAGGGTCCAAATAAGTGTCCGAGTGTTTAAACCCTAATGCATGAGAAATGGCAAATAAACACCCTAATTACATATCTACCATCATGCAAGAGGGTCCGAATAACTGTCCAAGTGTTTGAATCTTAATGCTCGAGAAATGGCAAGTAAACACCATAATTACATATCTGCCATCATGCAAGAGGGTCCGAATAAGCGTCCGAGTGTTTAAACCTGTAACAGCGCCCGCGTGGGCCTCGTGCTACAGTTCGGACTCGATTTGTGTCACGGTTCTTAATCTGAACCAAAGAGTCCAAATCTGGCAAATCGTTTGAGAAAACAGATTTTTTGATAAAGTAGTGCCAAACATGGTCTGCTTTGCCAGATACAGAGTCGCCAGCTAAATATTTTTAAAATGAGGAAATTTAGGAAACCCTGACTCGGTGCCGAAGGCCACATGTCCGTCATCACCGGAGTTGTCTCGGCTGGGGAGCTTGGGTACGATCGGGGAAGGTCAGCTATGAGCACCCCCTTTTGCCCGGTCCGAAGACCGGCCTCTACTAACCGTGATATCCGTTTTTGAAAACTTTATGTGTTCTTAAACCAATTGTTAGCCTAGAATTACTATGTTATGCGCGCAGCAAACAAGTATAGACTAGATTGCCTAATTTGGAAATAAACATTGCATATCCGTTTGGTTTGAAAATGCTTTGGAATTTGCTACTCGCAAGTAGGCTAAAATACGGATTTCAACGAGTTTTTCCAACTCAAACAATCCGGCCTTCACCCACAGGCATTCAAAACAGTTTAACACATAAGCATCTAGCCACATGTGAAGCATGCTGTCATGGTAACATTCACACTCATGCGATATGCTAAAGCGGAAATACTTACATAGTACTCCATTCCAAAACAAAGAACTTGTTAGCAAACATGCATGATCCAAGTCCATGTGAAGTGCCTAATGCATCGCATACAAAATGTCGCTAAGATAGGCTCGGCTAATCCTAGACATGTCATGTGAAAATGCACAATTATCACATATTCAGTTTTTGATTTGAAAAAAACATATGCGGTTAGCATGATGTACCGAGCCTAATGCATGTAATACAAATGCATGGATGCACACATGCATAGCATAAGGTATGCTAAATTAAACGTGCCCTAATACTAACCATTAAAGCGGGTAAGTAAAAGGGAAGAAAGAAGTGGGGTTGGAAGACATACACACCACCCACACACACTTATTACAGAATTGCCCTCGCTCGGAGGGACCGAATAAATATTACAAATTAATTAACTACGCAAGCTAATTAAATATTACAAATTAATTAATTAACAAATTAACTAATTTAAGAAAACAGTAAAACGTCTCGAGAAGCGCGCCGCCATGCGCAAGCTGCCTCTGTTTTCCTCCCTTTCCTCCTCTAGAGGTTGTCAAAACCTCAGGACTACATCCTTGTACAGAGGGGATCATCACCGGCTAGATGAAATTTCCACCGGCAGTGTTGTATGGCCATCGGCACAAAGTTGAAGCTGTCGGCAGAGAAAATGGTGCCGGTCGGCACATTACACTGCCGGTCGGCAGAGTATTCCTGCAGAACCTGCAACTCACAGCAACAGAGGGCAAAACAAGGCATGGCAGCATATTTCAAGGCATGTATGCATCAACCATGTCTCTTATCATTGTAATGACTCAAAGGGACACGTGCCTCGGTTCTTGGACCACCAATCACGCATTTCCATGCATGATGGCCCAAAGAACCAAGTATGCAACTTTGGTTTCAAATGCAATGCAAACCAATCAAACAAAACTCCCAATCCCTATCACCCAAGTCAAGGGACAAGGAATGCATGCAAGATGCAATGCAACCTAGGCGTACAAGCTAGGAATGCAACATGGCATGGCAAGGCACTTATGCAATCATGCAAGCATACATAGGGCAATGCAAATGGATGGCAAGATGGACTTATACATGAATTAGGCAGCTCTAAAATAGGCCTAAAACAGTAGCCATTGTGCTAGAAAGTGAGGGCTAAATGGCATGCACACACACATGCATATAAGGACCAACACTTAAGCATAAATCAAACAACATTCAAGCACACTTGAAAGAAGGAAACATGGACAAATTAGCATGCAACATGAGCCCTAAAATCATGTTATAAAATGATGCCAAATCAAGTTATAAATCAAGTCAAGCATGCAACGAATAGTCTAAGTGTTCAAAGCAAATCAATAAGGCATTGAACTACACTTAACATGACCAAACATGGCATGCATTAAACAACTAAAAACAGATTTTTAGCATGTTAAAACAAGGCCAAAGGACTCCTTAGATGGCATCTAAGTGGCCCAAATACAAAGGCATACACCATGGCCAAAACATGGAGCATTGCAACACATGCTTTCAGAGCTTTAAAGAGACATGCAAGGCAATCCAACGAGCATGGAAATGGGACTGAAATAACATATAAAGTGACCCCAAATCACCAAAACAATGCAAAGATGGCATGCTACACATGCACATACTCAAGGCCAACAAGCCTAAATACAAAGGAGCTATGTAATGCATGCAAAGATCAACCCAAACGATTATGGACAGAGCTAAAACATGGCAAAATAAGCACATAAACTTCACAAATGCAAGCCTAAAACATGCTCCAACAAAGGTTAACAACCTAGAACATGTTAAGGCACAAATAGGGCATTACATGGCAACTATGCTAAACATGCATGAAGTTCCAAAACCAACTTGAAATCATGTTATATCATGGATATATAAGCATGAAAAACAAACCAAACATGCTCAACACACACTCAAGCATAGGCTTCCTCAAGAGGCCAAAATATGCCCTTTTCAAGGACAACAAGGAGAGGGAATGGCCCTCTCCTTCTTGGGACTTCAAAGCATCATCTTCACCACTGAAATCCCTCAAGATTTCAGTGGTGAAGAGACCTCAACAGCAAAATCCCGGAGCTAGCACAAAATGGCTCAAAATGAGGCCTTTTGAGGCCTAAGGGTGGTCAACACCCCTCAAACAACAAAACACTCTTAATAAACAATAAAGAGGGCTTAAAAATAGAACTTTTTTATGTTATACAATAATCAGAAAAACAGCTCTAAGACTAGTAGAAAATTGATGCAAGAATGGGGGAAAAATGGACTAGAATCTCACCCTTGTAGTCCTCTTCAACAAAGATGCTCCAATGGCCTCCTTGAGCTTGAATCCAAGACAAAAACTTCAAAACACACTCTTTAGAACCTCAGCTCCAAGAGGAAGGTGAAACACTAGGTGTTTGTGTGCAATAATGAGACACAAAACACCTAGTGTGCAAAATGAGAGGAAAAGAGAGATAGGTGAGTGTATCTAACCCTAACCCTAGGAAAAACCAGAGCTCTCCTCTGTCTTCTCTCCTCAAAAATGTCTAAAGCCTCTCCTCCTTCCCTTAGAGAGAGCTTCTCTCTATATGCCTCTTGTAAAGCTTACAAGACAAGCTTTGCAAGAGGGAGATCCCTCCATACACGTGTATGGAGGGGAGCAAAAGCTATACAGCTGTCTAAAAATATCTGCAAAAGCAGATGAACAGCAATCGGCCGGCAAAAAATGCCATCTTGGCCAAACAAAGTGCCGACCGGCACAAAATAGTGCTGACCGGCAACAAAGAGTGCCGGCCGGCAAACTATATTGCCGGTGGCAGCAAAAACCAGCCGGTGGCATCTAGCCACTGCCGGTGATGGGTGGGGATGGTCTACAAGCCCCACCCTGCCTCTCAAAGGCAAGATGCAAGTGTTTGGTGCAAAACCAGACACTAAACGGTCAAGTTCGGAGATCCTGAGACAAGGCGCGCGAGCCGAGGCCTCCGGGAACTCCAAACGAACACAAACAAGGATAATCACCGAGTGTTCAAACAGTGACGTCCAAGTCTTGAGGACGGTCAAAAATGGGGTGTCTACAGTTGCCCCTCTTTGACAGAACTCGAAAGTCATAACAATGACGGGAGTGAATGTCAAAGCCCAGAGACGACCCATTTTTGACAAGGCCGAAGACTTAGATAAACATACAAGACAAATAAGGTATGCGCCCGGAGGCAGGGGCAAAATGCAAGACAATGCACGGAGCCGAGCATAACTTATGATCATGCAAAGAAAGCTGTAATGAAGCAAACATGCGACAATTTTAAGCTAGCAAACCAAACTACACTACAATGCAGAAAGGATGTAAGAGAATTATGGAATTCTCAATACGTCTCACTCGGGAGATACAATACCTGTCCGGTTCGTCTGGTTGCACCAGCCTCAAATGAACCGTACATACAATATCGTGCCTGAAAAGAAAACAAACTTAACAGGTACAATATGGTTAGCAAAATGCATGACAATGCAGGAATGGATGCAAGACGACATGCAATATATACAAAACAATGTATAAACAATGCAAATGAAGATGCAATGTATTTGAAACAATGCAAGCTACATGCAAAGCATTTGAATCGTGATCCAATCACGAACGGTTCGAAACCACACCTATGTCAAATAGATTGATGGAGATAACAAGTCTGTCTACCATAGAACGGTTAACTGAACTATGAGTATTGTAGACAGACGCAAGAACAAGCATTGGGTGGAATTGACATAAGTGGGGAAACGACCCGCTAGAGAAAGGACTACGATCCTAATGCCGGATGCAAAAATTACACTACAATGTAATGGATGGATATGGCACGCAGGCCAAACAAAATCTTGCTTAGGAAAGGCATGCATACATACAAGCCATGTGTAACACAGAAAAGGTGCCGCAACCCTCAACCAACATATCAACGTGGAATCGGCGCGATACACATACAGAACTGTGTTTTAACATGAAAAGTAAGGGCACATACCGGACCAAGCTCAACCTGGAAAGGCGCAAGCCAGAGGCGGAAGGTGATGCAATGAATGCATGCAATCTACAATGCAATATCTACAAATATGCAATGGAATGGATATGGATACAATGGATATGGCACGCAAGCCAAACCAAATTTTGCCTAGGAAAGGCATGTACACGTACGAGCCATGTGTAACACAGAAAAGGTGCCGCAACCCTCAACCAACATATCAACGTGGAATCGGCGCGATACACATACAGAACTGTGTTTTAACATGAAAAGTAAGGGCACATACCGGACCAAGCTCAACCTGGAAAGGCGCAAGCCAAAGGCGGAAGGTGATGCAATGAATGCATGCAATCTACAATGCAAATGCATGACAATGCACTATGATGCAATGACTATGTTTGCAATTTTCCCTATCTTACCAACATGGTGATATACTAGGTTGGTTCAGTATCCAGAACTGAGGCGTAGACATGCCGCCTCAACCTATGGGGCTTCCATACAGATTTCAAGCCGAGGGTAAACCTCTGGGTATTTAAACCAGACTTTAGTCTCGGAACTCCCGAACCTTTGCGTTCTAGGCATAAGCCGTTCGAACTCTAGTTTCCACCGTCCCAGTTGGTCTTCTAGGAACTCATCGCAAGCACAGACAGATGGCTTTACCAGACCACCGAAAAGTCGTTCGGGCACGACAAACACCGAAGGAATTGCACCTTCAGAGGATTTAAGGTCTCCTAGACCGGAATGCAAAATGTATGCATGACTATGCACGTTTTTTTTTTGTTTTTTGAAATGCAAATGATGCAAGTGATGCATGTTGCATGGAATGCGGGACAACACGCGGCTCTCGAAGTGTACGACAATGCGAACACTAAAGGTCTTACACCTTCCAAGGATTTAAGGTCTCCTAGACCGTACGTGTTTAAGGTCTCGCCAGACCATGCGTGTTTAAGGTCTCGCCAGACCGGGGGGTATTGCACGACGGTATGATGCGCAAAATAGCGCAATGCGTTAGGCAACGCGAGTGCACAGGACAGTGCGATGGAATGCATGCAAAATGCAATGAGATGCGCAAAACAGCGCGAAATTGAAATGCACAAAACAGTGCAATGCGCAGAACAGCGCGAGGTTTGAAATGCACAAAACAGTGCAATGCGCAGAACAGCGCGAGGTTTGAAATGCACAAAACAGTGCAATGCGCAGAACAGCGCGAACAATTTTGAAATGCATAAAACAGTGCAATGCGCAGAACAGCGCGAACAATTTTTGAAATGCACAAAACAGTGCAATGCGCAGAACAGCGCGAACAATTTTGAAATGCACAAAACAGTGCAATGCGCAGAACAGCGCGAACAATTCAATGCACAAAACAGTGCGATGATTTGAAATGCACAAAACAGTGCGATGCGCAGAACAGCGCGAGGTTTGAAATGCACAAGACAGTGCGATGCGCAGAACAGCGCGAGGTTTGAAATGCACAAAACAGTACGATGCGTAGAACAGCGCGAACAATTTTGAAATGCACAAAACAGTGCGATGCGCAGAACAGCGCGAACAATTTTGAAATGCACAAAACAGTGCGATGCGCAGAACAGCGCGAACAATTTTGAAATGCACAAAACAGTGCCATGCGCAGAACAGCGCGAACAATTCAATGCACAAAACAGTGCGATGACAAGTGTGACACGCATGCCACACGGAATGTAAATGGGCTTAAATACGCAACAACGCACGTATTCCGAAATGCATGACAATGCATGGAATGGAAATGCAATGATGATGCATGAGAAATGTACACGACAATGCAAAGGGGTGCGTGTTGCAACGCATGTAACATGTGCATAACAATGCAAATGTGTGGCGCACGACAGTGCGATGTAATGCAATCGAAGTAGTGTGATGAACTTGTGCAACACACATGGGGCAACTTTTGAATTCAAAAGGATACAAAAAGGATACACCTTGTACGAATTCGAGTGCCACGTACTGGAGACACGGTCTGCGGTCAGAACGGAGGCCGGTTGAGCGTCGGAGATGCACTTTCTTGCACTTTCTTGAGCTATAAAGACCCAAAACAGCTCAAATGGCCTAAACAAGGCTGTGGGAACCCCACCGGCAGAAGGATGAGGCCACCGGCTGGCCATCGGCACAAAAACAATTCCATCGGCACAAAAAAGTGCCGGCCGGCACAAAACATTGCCGACCGGCAAACAGTTGCTGGTGCGGGGCAGTTTTGTCTTTTCACCTTGGGTGTTATAAAATAGGGCTTCAAGCCCTATTTTCTCACTTCTCCACCGCCGAAATCCTTCACACTCTCTCTCTAGAGCGTTTTTCCTTCCCCGTTTCTCCGTTTCTTCGCGTTCTACGCTCGTTTCATCGTCGGATTCGCGATCCTCTTCGCGTGTCGGACATTTTCCACCGATCACATTCTCGTTTCGGTGCCTCGTTCGGCGTTCTCGCCTTTTCGGGGTTCGTTCCCCTCACTTTCCTCTTCATTTCTGTGCCTCTTCACATTCCGGCCTTCCCGGCCATTTCCGACCCTCTCGGGAGTTGACTTTTCAGTTGACTCTTCGCATTCCGGCTCGGTTTTCCCTTTTCCGGCCATTTTCACACCACTCTCTACATGGCGGACGACATTCCACGTGGCGGGACTCCCCCGGACCACGAGATGGATCCCGGGGTCGAGCTCTTACCACTGAGCGAGCGCCCGTTCGACCCGGCGACCTACCGGCCGGTGATCCACGTTCTGCCCCCAGACGGCCTGCGTCAGTTCCGGAGCTTTGAGAGGTACGCGGCGCCTGAGCTACTACTACGCGAGCCTACCTCCCACCTTTCATTCGGCACTTCCGAGGTAACTCTTCATCTTCTGCTTTACTTTCTGCAATGTAGGATACAAAACTGCCATAGTTAGCTGTATTCTCTAATTGCTGAAATCTGATATGCCGTAGACCGTAGTTGACTGTAAACATACATACAACTGATATCTGCTTGAGACTGACACATGCACACACACTGCACTAGCCCTGAATCACCCAAACACACGGCACACACTGTATTTCACTGCACACACACTGGCACCCAGTATTTGTCTGAATCTGTCAAACTTGCACATATGCTATATCTGCTCTGAAACACCAAACACGCTGACACAGCACACATATTTTACTGTAAGCACACCGGCACCCGGTATTTGCCTGAATCTGACAAACTTGCATACATGCCATATCCGTCTTTTCACAACTGCATTTTGAATGTTGTCTTGCAATTGTCGTTTTCTGTTTGCAGGAGGGTTCCCATACCATTCGCGGGTATGGGAATACCGGTGCTCGGGAGTGGTATGATGAGCTCCCTGATGCGGTCCAGCGCATCGTGGATCGGGCGGGCTTCGGCTCCTTCTGCCGAGGGCTCTCTAGGCTCTCCACATGCAGACCTCTCCTTGCTGCTTTGGCGGAGAGGTGGTGGGACACCACCGATTCTTTCCATTTTTCTGCTGCGGGGGATATGACGATGACCCCTTATGACTTCTCGATGCTCACAGGCATCGGGGTAGGGGGTGATCCGATCCCCTTCGACACCGACATGGATGAGTGGACCGCCGCTCAGGTCCATCTACTGGGGGAGGCCCCACCACTAGCTCGTCCAGGCTTCGTCCGATACTCCTGGTTCGAGGCACAGTTCAGGGTCCAGCACGCATTGGGGGAGGAGACTCAGATGACCGAGGAGGACGTGGAGAGGTATGCCCGCGGCTTCCTCATGTTCCTGTTCGGGACTACTATCTTCGCCGACCGGGCGAACACCGTGCCTCTCTGCCTTCTTAGCGCACTGGTGGACGTCCGGGACATCTTGCACTACGACTGGGGCGGCGCTGCTCTAGCCACCCTGTACGGCTATATGAGCTCGGCTTCTCGCGGCAGCGGCCAGCTGCTTGGAGGCTACTGGCGGGCTTGGGAGGTACATTTCTTCTCCACTTTTCATTTCTGTCTCGTACTTTCTGTACTCTGTACACTGCACACACTGCGGTCTGCTTTACACTCACCGTATACTGTACACACGGCACACACATACATTCTGCTTTACACTGACTGTACACTGCTCACACCGTACACTGTACACAATACACTGCACAACACACGGCTCTGCCATTTTTGCTTCATTCTGCATATTCTGCTTTTTCTGATAGTCATACTGACATCTGTTTTACAGTTGTGGGTTTACGCCTACTTCCCTAGGCTTGCACCTGTGCCAGTTGCGGAGCCTCCTCCGGCTGTCCCGTTCTCGAGTCGCTTTGACGGGAGATGCACCCGGCGACCACGGGAGACGTTCGGCTTCTTCCGCCGATATTTCGACACCATCACTCCGGCCGAGGTATGCTTTACTTTCAGTTCATTTAGCTTCGCTTTCCCACTGCATATTTCAATAACAGTAGATAACAAACTGTCTGTCACTTTCAGATCACATGGCGGCCATGGGCTTCGCTGCCATCGGCGATGCGGGGTCGGTTCCCTGGTGCTGAGGAGACCTCGCGTTTCCGAATCTTGCTAGAGGGCCCGGTCTGTCGGGCTTGGTAGCTGGGGGAGCATTTTCTACGCCAGACCCGCGGGTTATCTGAGCAGATAGTCCCGGCTCACCCTCCTGCAGAGATGAGGGAGACTGAGGGGCTTACCGCTGAGCAACTGGATGATTACTCCATCGGCTGGGAGGAGGCCGGCTTCCGAGGCACCGGCGACTATCAAGAGTACGTGCGGACGTACCTGATGCGTCCCTTGAGCGGCCGTCGAGCAGAGGGGGCCAGGCCTGTAGCATCGGCGGCTGGGGCCGGAGCTGGAGCAGGGGCTGGATCTTCGAGGAGAGCCCGGGTCCGTGGTAGGGGTGGAGTGCGGGGAGGACGAGGAGCTGGCTGGCCTGCCCTGCCCGCTGTACTGACTTTTCAGGGGCAGGGTGGGTCGACCTATCAGATCCCCTTCGCCCCTCCACCGGCTGGTCATGAGTTCATTGACATCCCCGACTTACCGCCGGTATGTATCACTGCACTTCGTACAGTTATTCAATTCAGTTTACTTGATATTCCACAGAATACTAATGCATCTGATACCTTTGCAGGCTTCTTCTGAGTACACCCGTCAGTCGTTGGCGATGAATGCCTCGATGATGGGGATGCTCCAGCGGACATTTGACCTCCTAGCCGTCTACAGCATACCGGTATGTCCTTCTGACACTGGCCTCAAACCATTCATTCACTGCTTTACATAATCTGATGCACGGCACAACACCTGATACACTGATCTCACAGCATCTGACACACTGCATACACTGCATTCTGCACTGATAAACTGCTCACGGCATTCTCATACTGCACTTATACACTGCATTCTGCACTGATAAACTGCTCACGGCATTCATACACTGATAAACTACCTACAGTATACTGATGCATTTCCTTTTCGTGTATTTTCAGCCTCCTTTCCAGATTCCCATGGCAGGAGGTGCTCCAGCTAGACCTTCTGTCCCTGCTCGGGGGAGAGATGAGGAGGGCAGGATATTTCCCCGTACCAGGGGAGGGCGTACTCACGTCGGGAGTAGTTCGCGAGCTCCAGTCCCGGACGACGACGACGACGAGGAGTCAGAGGCGGAGGCAGGGTCATCGGAGGAGGAGACCGGAGACGGTTCTAGCTCGGGCTCTGACGACGATGCTGACGATGCTCCTGGACCCTCGTCCAGGAAGAGGACCAGGACGGACTAACAGCCCTTGGAGTCGCTGGACATAGATGCAGATTTTTGCTATCTTTTCTTTCTTTCTTTGTACTTTTCTTTTTGTTGGTAGATAGATTACCTTGTACTGCCGCAGGCAGATTTTTGTTTCCAAAACTTGTACATTTGAAAAGCTAAGTAAATGAAACAGACTTTTTATCTGAAAAAGTGTTTACATTTACACATTTCATGCATTGCATCGCATCTCATCATGTTACGCCTCAATGTAAATGGAACTGACTGGTTGTCTGAAAATTGAACACTTGCACTGTAATAACCAGATAACTAAACAGCCAACAGCAAAATAACCCAAGCAACCCACTGCCTGATTCTGGACACATAGCCCTTACTCTGTTGGGGATTAACCTGCACACAGCACATAACACAACATTCGATTCATTCTGCACACGGCAATTCTCAAACAAAACAGCCCAATCTGACAGGACGGACCTCAAAGATGGAACCGGTTGGAGGAGTCAAAACACATTCAAATGTAGAGAATGGCACAGCATTCTGAGCATAGAAGATTTTCGAAATCGAATGAGGGTTTTTCAAACCGGGATATCGAGTCTACAACTGAACACAGCGGGGAGGACTCAAATATAAAGGTAGACAACCTAAACACAATGAGACACGCTCGGGAGAGACTCAAAACAAAAGACGAGACCGCCAAATCAAAGAGACACGACACACAGACGCGTAAACGAAGATGGGAGACCTCGGACCACGAGGAGCCAGTTCAATCTGGGTATTGTTTCCCACCCTTTCTGATTTGTGATTCTCGCATCACTCGGCTCTCAAGCTCGGATTTTCTCTCAAAACCCTTTTCCTCACTTTTCTCTCAACTTACACCTCTCTATTCTTCAATCTCTCATTTTTCATCCCTCCCCGGGGTGATTGATGGATAAATAGAAAGGTGTGGGTTCATGCTCAACACCGTTAGCTCACGGCTATTTCTTCTGGCGGGCAGAGCGCTCTTCTGGCAAGTACGTCGATGACGGGGGAAAGACAGAACGCCTGACTCAACTGTGCCCCTAGTTCATCATTTTAACCATTCTTTCGTTTTTGTTTTCTACCAAAACGGTTTTGATCAAAATGAGAGTCGGATTAACGTACTTGTTCAATTTTTGATTTGAAAAGCGTGCAAGTCAGGCTGCAAGCACTGAAAATTTTCCTTTTTGGGTCCAAGATAATGGTCCGATTTTGGAAAATGGAATAGTTTTCGAGAAAATAGTCAACCTCAGTAAAAATTTTCAAAAACTATTTTTCAAACAGTCAATGCTCAACGAGCATAGAACTTACCCTTCGAGATGCGCAACCTCGGATCGGAGGCAATGGAAAATTGCCCCTGGTTTGAAGGGGGGTGGGAGGCAACGGAAAGTTGCCCCTAGTTTGGAAGGCGGCTCACAGCGGCTCGTGGCAACGGAAAGTTGCCCCTTGTTTGGGATGGTGCCGCAGCGATCTGCAGACAGTCTTCATTGGCGGTGGTCGAACTCTCAGACACAGAGATGACGAAGACGGTCACAACACATATATGGACACAGTCACCTTGGATGGTGTTGGCAACTGGACTTTGGAACGAAATTGAAACCATTGCATGGACTGAGACGCTTATGAAAGCGTTGGGGGCTGGACTTCATGATGAAGTTGCCTACATATCCCAAACATGGGAATCAAGCCTTACGTAGTTCCGGTTAAGGTCCACTCAGGTATTTTAACCTTCACTTTGTTTGGCTCTTATTTTTGCCAAGGCGCCCAATGCGGGTTTTCGACCTTGCGAGCTTCTTTTCATTTTCTATTTCTTTTTCATTTCTTTTTCTTTTCTATTTTTTCTTTTCTTCTTTTTTTTGCTTTTTTTCTTTTTTTTTTTCATTCTTTCTTTTGTATTTTTCTCTTGCTCTAACTTTTGCCTGGACCGCCCTTCCGGGTTTTCGGCCCAGCGAGCCTCTCAAAGGGTAAAAGTGTAGCAAGTCCATGCCAAATGGTTTTTTTGAAATTGATGCCTCTCTGTATCTAGGAGAACGGCTGTTGCACTGATTCGCGGAGAATCCATCCCGGTTGCTCTACGAGCTTCGTCCGACGAGATCTACTCCTTCTGATTCGGCTTTGGTGCCTCCTGCTCGAGGGCTGTTTCGAAACTGGCCACACGGGCCTCCATGGCGTTTGTCCGTTGAACTTTCTGAACATTCTGAACGGGTTCAAAGTTTGAACGGGTTGAATCTTGAGGCTGAGAGCGATCCTAGGCTGCGCAATCTCAAGAGCGATTCCACACAGGTCTTCGCAGGGCCGCGTAAAACATTTGCTTTTGAAAGTTTTTAAGAAGGCGACGAATCGCTCGCGCCGAAGATAGTGTGGAACCAATCTGGATCAGGCCAGGGTCCTTCTCAGTACTCACGCCAACAAGCATGATTTCATTCACAAAAAGGCTTAGCACGCCTCTCTTTCTCTCAAAATGATCAAAATTTTGAAAAACCCGAGGAATTCCTTCCTCTTCGTTTTTATCACCGCAGTGTTCAAAAGTTTGTTGTTGAAAAACTTAGGTTAATGCAATGAGTTTGGCACACAGGAGAGCAGGCGAGATGTACTGTCAGCCCATTCAAATTCTCTGGTCCTTATGCTGAAAGCAAGCATGAAGTTGAGATAGCAACAGCTGTTTCAATCGGCTCTGTTAGTGCAACTGGCCCCTCGGCAGAAACAGACTCAAAACAAAAAAAACAGATAATAATTACAAAACAAAATGGTGTTCTGGACAATAACCCCAGAATCACCTGGTATTATATACAACGGGGACTGACTCGATACAACAAGACAGACCCTTAAGCAAAAAAGACTGACTCAAGACAAAGAGACAGACTCAAAACAAAAGACTGACTCGATATCCAAGCCAGAATTTACAAAACTCGGTTTCACCGATGCTCAAAAATGCGTGCCAGACGCTTCACCCAAAAATGTATCAAATGTTGCCCGCAGGCGGTCCACTTCACATACTCGCAGTATCTGAGCCCTCGAAATCCAACAACTGAGTGGTGACGGGCTTGCCTGAGGTGGGTGGTAGGATAACCTTGTTATCAATCAAATCCTGCACTTCATGCCGAAGGCGGGAACATCCATCGGTACTGTGACCGGACTGTTGATGGTACGCGCAGTACAAGGTAGCATCATGAGTGGCGGTGAGATTCTTCGGGAGTGGCCAGGACTCCAAAGGCTTAAGATGCCCATTCTTCGCCAATATTAGCAATGCCCTAGATAAAGGCATGTGGAGGTCGTGAAAGACCCTGTGTCCTCGGGGCAGGTACTTTGCAGTTTGAGGATTCTTGCCAGATGCGCTGGCGAAAGGATCAGCTGGCGCTGCCTTGGCTTTTTGAACCTTCCCCGGTGCAGGGTTGGGAACTACTGGAATTGTCTGGGCATGACGGGGCCCATCCCGGTTTTCTGTCTGGCTTGAACTGCCCTTGGTTGGAGCGGGGAAAGCATCATCTACAGCTTTCGTCACTATTGCAGATGTTTGTTGCTTGTTCATCCCTCTGGCCTTCAAAGCCTCGACTGCCCACAGCAGTTGCTCAATGGGGTCGGCGTCTATCTTTGCCTTGTCCTTTCCTCTGGCCTCAGCCTGATCAAGGGTCTGGGTTGGTGCTGACATGTCGTGGCTATAGCCGGAGGCCACCTCTGGCTGGCTGAGCTCTATCACAATCCGCCCCAGTAGCGGGGGCTCCTGTGGTACAAAATTCCCGGCTAACTGGGGAGTCCAGACCGGGTGCACAACGGGCATCCTGGGCGGATATGACATACTGATGCTGGCCTCACTTTGCGGAGTGGTTCCCTGCTCCGGTGCGGCTGTCATAACCACAACTTCTTCTGAATTTTGTGCCGCCATAAATCCTGCCTCAGCAAGGGGGAGACACTGACTATTCTGTTTGAACTCTGCAACTCTCTGAACTGAAAGAAAAACAGACAGCATTTCAGCCCAAACTGATCAATCACTGGTGTAGCCAAACAACTGTACCCTACTGCTGATCACTGTTCCCAGATTTTTGTTCCCAAAATACTGAATCTGATACCCGCGGATAACTGATTCTCACAACTGATACTGATACTGGTGTCCCCAGGTTTGATACTCAAACTTGCAAACTGACATGTGCGTTCCCTGTAGAGCAACACTCTAAAAGCACATAACAAGTAAAGAGAACAAAACACCCCTATGTTGGGGTAGGGTTTCCCTGTCCTATTTTGTCAGGAGCTAGGGTTTCACTACGCACGCAGCGGTTCTCAAACAACTTAGCATCGGGTAAGCAACCTGTCCTAGCTTGGAATGGTCACTATGGATCCGAATATGCACTAGGTCGAATGGTCGAAAAGGGGTGCCCCGGTAAAACCGAGGTTTGCGTTCCCATACTGTCAGAGCCCATAGCCGGTCAGCCTTATGGACATGCCTTGACAAGACAAGCGTCCGACAAACCGTTCAGGAATGGCAGATGGCAAACACTGTGTTCCTAGGCGCACCAATGCACATGCAATGCAAAGAAACACATAAATGAGATCAAAACAGGATATCACGAGTTCGAGTCAAACTCTCTAAAACTCCCCAGCAGAGTCGCCAGAAACTGTAACAGTGCCCGCGTGGGCCTCGTGCTACAGTTCGGACTCGATTTGTGTCACGGTTCTTAATTTGAACCAAAGAGTCCAAATCTGGCAAATCGTTTGAGAAAACAGATTTTTTGAAAAAGTAGTGCCAAACATGGACTGCTTTGCCAGATACAGAGTCGCCACCTAAATATTTTTAAAATGGGGAAATTTAGGAAACCCTGACTCGGTGCCGAAGGCCACATGTCCGTCATCACCGGAGTTGTCTCGGCTCGGGAGCTTGGGTACGATCGGGGAAGGTCAGCTATGAGCACCCCCTTTCACCCGGTCCGAAGACCGGCCTCTACTAACCGTGATATCCGTTTTTGAAAACTTTATGTGTTCTTAAACCAATTGTTAGCCTAGAATTACTATGTTATGCGTGCAGCAAACAAGTATAGACTAGATTGCCTAATTTGGAAATAAACATTGCATATCCGTTTGGTTTGAAAATGCTTTGGAATTTGCTACTCGCAAGTAGGCTAAAATACGGATTTCAACGAGTTTTTCCAACTCAAACAATCCGGCCTTCACCCACAGGCATTCAAAACAGTTTAACACATAAGCATCTAGCCACATGTTAAGCATGCTGTCATGGTAACATTCACACTCATGCGATATGCTAAAGCGGAAATACTTACATAGTACTCCGTTCCAAAACAAAGAACTTGTTAGCAAACATGCATGATCCAAGTCCATGTGAAGTGCCTAATGCATCGCATACAAAATGTCGCTAAGATAGGCTCGGCTAATTCTAGACATGTCATGTGAAAATACACAATTATCACATATTCAGTTTTTGATTTGAAAAAAACATATGCGGTTAGCATGATGTACCGAGCCTAATGCATGTAATACAAATGCATGGATGCACACATGCATAGCATAAGGTATGCTAAATTAAACGTGCCCTAATACTAACCATTAAAGCGGGTAAGTAAAAGGGAAGAAAGAAGTGGGGTTGGAAGACATACACACCACCCACACACACTTATTACAGAATTGCCCTCGCTCGGAGGGACCGAATAAATATTACAAATTAATTAACTACGCAAGCTAATTAAATATTACAAATTAATTAATTAACAAATTAACTAATTTAAGAAAACAGTAAAACGTCTCGAGAAGCGCGCCGCCATGCGCAAGCTGCCTCTGTTTTCCTCCCTTTCCTCCTCTGGAGGTTGTCAAAACCTCAGGACTACATCCTTGTACAGAGGGGATCATCACCGGCTAGATGAAATTTCCACCGGCAGTGTTGTATGGCCATCGGCACAAAGTTGAAGCTGTCGGCAGAGAAAATGGTGCCGGTCGGCACATTACACTGCCGGTCGGCAGAGTATTCCTGCAGAACCTGCAACTCACAGCAACAGAGGGCAAAACAAGGCATGGCAGCATATTTCAAGGCATGTATGCATCAACCATGTCTCTTATCATTGTAATGACTCAAAGGGACATGTGCCTCGGTTCTTGGACCACCAATCACGCATTTCCATGCATGATGGCCCAAAGAACCAAGTATGCAACTTTGGTTTCAAATGCAATGCAAACCAATCAAACAAAACTCCCAATCCCTATCACCCAAGTCAAGGGACAAGGAATGCATGCAAGATGCAATGCAACCTAGGCGTAGAAGCTAGGAATGCAACATGGCATGGCAAGGCACTTATGCAATCATGCAAGCATACATAGGGCAATGCAAATGGATGGCAAGATGGACTTATACATGAATTAGGCAGCTCTAAAATAGGCCTAAAACAGTAGCCATTGTGCTAGAAAGTGAGGGCTAAATGGCATGCACACACACATGCATATAAGGACCAACACTTAAGCATAAATCAAACAACATTCAAGCACACTTGAAAGAAGGAAACATGGACAAACAGATTTTTAGCATGTTAAAACAACTAAAAACAAATTTTTAGTTATAAATCATGTTATAGCATGAGCCCTAAAATCATGAGCCCTAAAATCAGATTTTTATAGCAGATTTTTAGCATGTTAAAACAACTAAAAACAGATTTTTAGCATGAGCCCTAAAATCATGTTATAAAATGATGCCAAATCAAGTTATAAATCAAGTCAAGCATGCAACGAATAGTCTAAGTGTTCAAAGCAAATCAATAAGGCATTGAACTACACTTAACATGACCAAACATGGCATGCATTAAACAACTAAAAACAGATTTTTAGCATGTTAAAACAAGGCCAAAGGACTCCTTAGATGGCATCTAAGTGGCCCAAATACAAAGGCATACACCATGGCCAAAACATGGAGCATTGCAAGACATGCTTTCAAAGCTTTAAAGAGACATGCAAGGCAATCCAACAAGCATGGAAATGGGACTGAAATAACATATAAAGTGACCCCAAATCACCAAAACAATGCAAAGATGGCATGCTACACATGCACATACTCAAGGCCAACAAGCCTAAATACAAAGGAGCTATGTAATGCATGCAAAGATCAACCCAAACGATTATGGACAGAGCTAAAACATGGCAAAATAAGCACATAAACTTCACAAATGCAAGCCTAAAACATGCTCCAACAAAGGTTAACAACCTAGAACATGTTAAGGCACAAATAGGGCATTACATGGCAACTATGCTAAACATGCATGAAGTTCCAAAACCAACTTGAAATCATGTTATATCATGGATATATAAGCATGAAAAACAAACCAAACATGCTCAACACACACTCAAGCATAGGCTTCCTCAAGAGGCCAAAATATGCCCTTTTCAAGGACAACAAGGAGAGGGGATGGCCCTCTCCTTCTTGGGACTTCAAAGCATCATCTTCACCACTGAAATCCCTCAAGATTTCAGTGGTGAAGAGACCTCAACAGCAAAATCCCGGAGCTAGCACAAAATGGCTCAAAATGAGGCCTTTTGAGGCCTAAGGGTGGTCAACACCCCTCAAACAACAAAACACTCTTAATAAACAATAAAGAGGGCTTAAAAATAGAACTTTTTTATGTTATACAATAATCACAAAAACAGCTCTAAGACTAGTAGAAAATTGATGCAAGAATGGGGGAAAAATGGACTAGAATCTCACCCTTGTAGTCCTCTTCAACAAAGATGCTCCAATGGCCTCCTTGAGCTTGAATCCAAGACAAAAACTTCAAAACACACTCTTTAGAACCTCAGCTCCAAGAGGAAGGTGAAACACTAGGTGTTTGTGTGCAATAATGAGACACAAAACACCTAGTGTGCAAAATGAGAGGAAAAGAGAGATAGGTGAGTGTATCTAACCCTAACCCTAGGAAAAACCAGAGCTCTCCTCTGTCTTCTCTCCTCAAAAATTTCTAAAGCCTCTCCTCCTTCCCTTAGAGAGAGCTTCTCTCTATATGCCTCTTGTAAAGCTTACAGGACAAGCTTTGCAAGAGGGAGATCCCTCCATACACGTGTATGGAGGGGAGCAAAAGCTATACAGCTGTCTAAAAATATCTGCAAAAGCAGATGAACAGCAATCGGCCGGCAAAAAATGCCATCTTGGCCAAACAAAGTGCCGACAGCACAAAATAGTGCTGACCGGCAACAAAGAGTGCCGGCCGGCAAACTATATTGCCGGTGGCAGCAAAAACCAGCCGGTGGCATCTAGCCACTGCCGGTGATGGGTGGGGATGGTCTACAAGCCCCACCCTGCCTCTCAAAGGCAAGATGCAAGTGTTTGGTGCAAAACCAGACACTAAACGGTCAAGTTCGGAGATCCTGAGACAAGGCGCGCGAGCCGAGGCCTCCGGGAACTCCAAACGAACACAAACAAGGATAATCACCGAGTGTTCAAACAGTGACGTCCAAGTCTTGAGGACGGTCAAAAATGGGGTGTCTACAAAACCCTAATTCATGAGAAATGGCAAATAAACACCATAATTACATATCTGCCATCATGCAAGAGGGTCCGAATAACTGTCCGAGTGTTTAAACCCTAATGCATGAGAAATGGCAAGTAAACACCCTAATTACATATCTGCCATCATGCAAGAGGGTCCGAATAAGTGTCCGAGTGTTCGAATGCTAATGCTCGGGAAATGGCAAATAAACACCATAATTACATATCCACCATCATGCAAGAGGGTCCGAATAAGTGTCCGAGTGTTTAAACCCTAATGCACGAGAAATGGTAAATAAACACACTAATTACTTATCTGCCATCATGCAAGAGGGTCCGAGTAAGTGTCCGAGTGTTTGAATCCTAATGCTTGAGAAATGGCAAGTAAACACCCGGATTACATATCTGCCATCATGAAAGAGGGTCCGAATAAGTGTCCGAGTGTTCGAATCGTAATGCTCAGGAAATGGAAAGTAAACACCATAATTACATACCTGCCATCATGCAAGAGGGTCCGAATAAGTGTCCGTGTGTTTAAACCCTAATGCATGAGAAATGGAAAATAAACACCATAATTACATATCTGCCATCATGCAAGAGGATCTGAATAAGTGTCCGAGTGTTTAAAACCTAATGCATGAGAAATGTCAAATAAACACCATAATTACATATCTGCGACCATGCAAGAGGGTCCGAATAAGTATCCGAGTGTTTAAAACCTAATGCATGAGAAATGGCAAGTAAAAACCATAATTACATATCTTCCATCATGCAAAAGGGTCTGAATATGTGTCCTACTGTTTGGACCCTAATGCGGCAGAAATGGCAAGTAAACACCATAATTACATATCTGCTCTCCAGCAAGAGGGCCCAAATTAGTGTCGTAGTGCTGGAATTATAATGCTTGAGAAATGGCAAGTAAACACCATAATTACATATCCGCCATCATGCAAGAGGGTCCAAATAAGTGTCCGAGTGTTTAAACCCGAATGCATGAGAAATGGCAAATAAACACACTAATTACATATCTGCAATCATGCAAGAGGGTACGAATAAGTGTCTGAGGGTTTCAATCCTAATGCTCGAGAAATGGCAAATAAACACCAGGATTACATATCTGCCATCATGCAAGAGGGTCCGAATAAGTGTCCGAGTGTTCGAATCGTAATGTTCAGGAAATGGCAAGTAAACACCATAATTACGTATCTGCCATCATGCATGACGGTCGGAATAAGTGTCCGAGTGATTAAACCCAATTGCAAGAGAAATGGCAAATAAACACCATAATTACATATCTGCCATCATGCAAGAGGGTGCAAATAAGTGTCTGAGTATTTAAACCCTAATGCATGAGAAATGGCAAGTAAACACCATAATTACATATCTGCCATCAGGCAAGAGGGTCTGAATAAGTGTCCGAGTGTTTAAACCCTAATGCATGAGAAATGGCAAGTAAACACCATAATTACATATCTGCCATCACGCAAGAGGATCCTAATAAGTGTCCGAGTTTTCAAATCCTAATGCAAAAGAAATGGAAAGTCGACACCATAATTACATATCTGCCATCATGCAAGAGGGTCTGAATAAGTGTCCGTGTGTTCGAATCCTAATGCTCGAGAAATGGCAAGTAAACACGATAACTAAATATCTGCCATCATGCAAGAGGGTCCGAATAAGTGTCCGACTGTTTAAACCCTAATGCATGAGAAATGGCAAGTAAACACCATAATTACATATCTGCCATCATGGAAGAAGAACCGAATAAGTGTCCGAGTGTTCGAATCCTAATGCTCAAGAAATGGCAAGTAAACAACATAATTACATATCTGCCATCATGCAAGAGGATCCAAATAAGTGTCTGAGTGTTTAAACCCTAATGCATGAGAAATGGAAAATAAACACCATAATTACATATCTGCCATCATGCATGAGGGTCTGAACAAGTGTCCGAGTGTTTAAACCCTAATGCATGAGAAATGGCAGGTAAACACCATAATTACAGATCGACCCTCACGCAAGAGGATCTGGATAAGTGTCCGAGTTTTCAAATCCTAATGCAAAAGAAATGGAAAGTCGACACCATAATTACATATCTGCCATCATGCAAGAGGGTCTGAATAAGTGTCCGAGTGTTCGAATCCTAATGCTCAAGAAATGGCAAGTAAATATCATAATTACATATCGGCCATCATGCAAGAGGGTCCGAATAAGTGTCCGAGTGTTTAAACCTTAATGCATGAGAAATGGCAAATAAACACCCTAATTACATATCTACCATCATGCAAGAGGGTCCGAATAAGTGTCCGAGTGTTTCAACCCTAATGCATGAAAAATGGCAAGTAAACACCATAATTACATATCTGCCATCATGCAAGAGGGTCTGAATAAGTGTCCGACTGTTTAAACCCTAATGCGTAAGAAATGGCATGCAAACACCATAATTACGTATCTGCTCTCATGCAAGAGGGTTCGAATAAGTGTCCTAGTGTTCGAATTAAAATGCTTGACAAATGCCAAGTAAACACCATAATTCCATATCTGCCATAATGCAAGAGGGTCTGAATCAGTGTCTGAGTATTTAAACGCTAATGCATGAGAAATGGCAAGTAAACACCACAATTACATATCTGCCATCATGCAAGAGGGTCCGAACACGTGTCCGAGTGTTCGAATCCTAATGCTCAGGAAATGGCAAGTAAACACCATAATTATATACGTGCCATCATGCAAGAGGGTCCGAATAAGTGTCCGAGTGTTTAAACCCTAATGCACGAGAAATGGTAAATAAACACACTAATTACATATCTGCCATCATGCAAGAGGGTCCGAGTAAGTGTCCGAGTGTTTGAATCCTAATGCTCGAGAAATGGCAAGTAAACACCCGGATTACATATCTGCCATCATGAAAGAGGGTCCGAATAAGTGTCCGAGTGTTCGAATCGTAATGCTCAGGAAATGGCAAGTAAACACCATAATTACATACCTGCCATCATGCAAGAGGGTCCGAATAAGTGTCCGTGTGTTTAAACCCTAATGCATGAGAAATGGAAAATAAACACCATAATTACATATCTGCCATCATGCAAGAGGATCTGAATAAGTGTTCGAGTGTTTAAAACCTAATGCATGAGAAATGTCAAATAAACACCATAATTACATAGCTGCGACCATGCAAGATGGTCCGAATAAGTATCCGAGTGTTTAAAACCTAATGCATGAGAAATGGTAAATAAACACACTAATTACATATCTGCCATCATGCAAGAGGGTCTGAGTAAGTGTCCGAGTGTTTGAATCCTAATGCTCGAGAAATGGCAAGTAAACACCCGGATTACATATCTTCCATCATGAAAGAGGGTCCGAATAAGTGTTCGAGTGTTCGAATCGTAATGCTCAGGAAATGGCAAGTAAACACCATAATTACATACCTGCCATCATGCAAGAGGGTCCGAATAAGTGTCCGTGTGTTTAAACCCTAATGCATGAGAAATGGAAAATAAACACCATAATTACATATCTGCCATCATGCAAGAGGATCTAAATAAGTGTCCGAGTGTTTAAAACCAAATGCATGAGAAATGTCAAATAAACACCATAATTACATATCTGCGACCATGCAAGAGGGTCCGAGTAAGTATCCGAGTGTTTAAAACCTAATGCATGAGAAATGGCAAATAAAAACCATAATTACATATCTTCCATCATGCAAAAGGGTCTGAATAAGTGTCCTACTGTTTGGACCCTAATGCGGCAGAAATGGCAAGTAAACACCATAATTACATATCTGCTCTCTTGCAAGAGGGCCCAAATTAGTGTCGTAGTGCTGGAATTATAATGCTTGAGAAATGGCAAGTAAACACCATAATTACATATCCGCCATCATGCAAGAGGGTCCAAATAAGTGTCCGAGTGTTTAAACCCTAATGCATGAGAAATGGTAAATAAACACACTAATTACATATCTGCAATCATGCAAGAGGGTACGAATAAGTGTCCGAGGGTTTCAATCCTAATGCTCGAGAAAAGGCAAGTAAACACCAGGATTACATATCTGCCATCATGCAAGTGGGTCCGAATAAGTGTCCGAGTGTTCGAATCGTAATGTTCAGGAAATGGCAAGTAAACACCATAATTACGTATCTGCCATCATGCAAGACGGTCGGAATAAGTGTCCGAGTGATTAAACCCAATTGCAAGAGAAATGGAAAATAATCACCATAATTACATATCTGCCATCATGCAAGAGGGTGCAAATAAGTGTCTGAGTATTTAAACCCTAATGCATGAGAAATGGCAAGTAAACACCATAATTACATATCTGCCATCAGGCAAGAGGGTCAGAATAAGTGTCCGAGTGTTTAAACCCTAATGCATGAGAAATGGCAAGTAAACACCATAATTACATATCTGCCATCACGCAAGAGGATCCTAATAAGTGTCCGAGTTTTCAAATCCTAATGCAAAAGAAATGGAAAGTCGACACCATAATTACATATCTGCCATCATGCAAGAGCGTCTGAATAAGTGTCCGTGTGTTCGAATCCTAATGCTCGAGAAATGGCAAGTAAACACGATAACTAAATATCTGCCATCATGCAAGAGGGTCCGAATAAGTGTCCGACTGTTTAAACCCTAATGCATGAGAAATGGCAAGTAAACACCATAATTACATATCTGCCATCATGCAAGAGGGACCGAATAAGTGTCCGAGTGTTCGAATCCTAATGCTCAAGAAATGGCAAGTAAACAACATAATTACATATCTGCCATCATGCAAGAGGATCCAAATAAGTGTCCGAGTGTTTAAACCTTAATGCATGAGAAATGGCAAATAAACACCCTAATTACATATCTACCATCATGCAAGAGGGTCTGAATAAGTGTCCGAGTGTTTCAACCCTAATGCATGAAAGATGGCAAGTAAACACCATAATTACATATCTGCCATCATGCAAGAGGGTCTGAATAAGTGTCCGAGTATTTAAACGCTAATGCATGAGAAATGGCAAGTAAACACCACAATTACATATCTGCCATCATGCAAGAGGGTCCGAATACGTGTCCGAGTGTTCGAATCCTAATGCTCAGGAAATGGCAAGTAAACACCATAATTACATATCTGCCATCATGCAAGAGGGTCTGAATAAGTGTCCGTGTGTTCGAATCCTAATGCTCGAGAAATGGCAAGTAAACACGATAACTAAATATCTGCCATCATGCAAGAGGGTCCGAATAAGTGTCCGACTGTTTAAACCCTAATGCATGAGAAATGGCAAGTAAACACCATAATTACATATCTGCCATCATGCAAGAGGGACCGAATAAGTGTCCGAGTGTTCGAATCCTAATGCTCAAGAAATGGCAAGTAAACAACATAATTACATATCTGCCATCATGCAAGAGGATCCAAGTAAGTGTCTGAGTGTTTAAACCCTAATGCATGAGAAATGGAAAATAAACACCACAATTACATATCTGCCATCATGCATGAGGGTCAGAACAAGTGTCCGAGTGTTTAAACCCTAATGCATGAGAAATGGCAGGTAAACACCCTAATTACAGATCGGCCCTCACGCAAGAGGATCTGGATAAGTGTCCGAGTTTTCAAATCCTAATGCAAAAGAAATGGAAAGTCGACACCATAATTACATATCTGCCATCATGCAAGAGGGTCTGAATAAGTGTCCGAGTGTTCGAATCCTAATGCTCAAGAAATGGCAAGTAAATATCATAATTACATATCTGCCATCATGCAAGAGGGTCCGAATAAGTGTCCGAGTGTTTAAACCCTAATGCATGAGAAATGGCAAATAAACACCCTAATTACATATCTGCCATCATGCAAGAGGGTCCGAATAAGTGTCCGAGTGTTTCAATCCTAATGCATGAAAAATGGCAAGTAAACACCATAATTACATATCTGCCATCATGCAAGAGGGTCTGAATAAGTGTCCGACTGTTTAAACCCTAATGCGTAAGAAATGGCATGCAAACACCATAATTACGTATCTGCTCTCATGCAAGAGGGTTCGAATAAGTGTCCTAGTGTTCGAATTAAAATGCTCGACAAATGCCAAGTAAACACCATAATTCCATATCTGCCATAATGCAAGAGGGTCTGAATCAGTGTCCGAGTATTTAAACGCTAATGCATGAGAAATGGCAAGTAAACACCACAATTACATATCTGACATCATGCAAGAGGGTCCGAATACGTGTCCGAGTGTTCGAATCCTAATGCTCAGGAAATGGCAAGTAAACACCATAATTACATATCTGCCATCACAAAAGAGGGTCCGAATAAGTGTCTGAGTGTTTAAACCCAAATGCATGAGAAAGGGCAAATAAACACCATAATTATAGATCTGCCTTCACGCAAGAGGATCCTAATAAGTGTCCGAGTTTACAAATCCTAATGCAAAAGAAATGGAAAGTCGACACCATAATTACATACCTGCCATCATGCAAGAGAGTCTGAATAAGTGTCCGGGTGTTCGAATCCTAATCCTCGAGAAATGGCAAGTAAACACGATAATTAAATATCTGCCATCATGCAAGAGGGTCCGAATAAGTGTCTGACTGTTTAAACCCTAATGCATGCGAAATGGAAAATAAACACCATAATTACATATCTGTCATCATGGAAGAGGGCCCGAATAAGGGTCCGTGTGTTTGAACCCTAATGCACAAGAAATGGCAAGTAAACAACATAATTACATATCTGCCATCATGCCAGAGGGTCCGAAAAAGTGTCCGAGTGTTCGAATCCTAATGCTCAAGAAATGGCAAATAAACACCATAATTACATATCTGCCACCATGCAAGATGGTCCGAATAAGTGTTCGAGGGTTTAAACCCTAATGCTTGAGAAATGGAAAATAAACACCATAATTACATAGCTGCCATCATGCAAGAGGGTCTGAATAAGTGTCCGAGTGTTTAAACCCTAATGCATGAGAAATGGCAAGTAAACACCATAATTACAGATCTGCCATCACGCAAGAGGATCTGAATAGGTGTCTGAGTTTTCAAATCCTAATGCGAAAGAAATGGAAAGTCGACACCATAATTACATATCTGCCATCACGCAAGAGGGTCTGAATAAGTGTCCGAGTGTTCGAAGCCTAATGCTCGAGAAATGGCAAGTAAACCGCATAATTACATATCCGCCATCATGTAAGAGGGTCCGAATAAGTGTCCGAGTGTTTAAACCCAAATGCATGAGAAATGGCAAATAAAAAACATGATTACATATTTGCTATCATGCAAGGGGTCTGAATAAGTGTCCGACTGTTTAAACCATAATTCGTAAGAAATGGCAACTAAACACCATAATTACATATCTGCTCTCTCGTAAGAGGGTCCGATTAAGTATCCTAGTGTTCGAATTATAATGCTCGACAAATGGCAAGTAAACCCTATAATTCCATATCTGCCATCATGCAAGAGGGTCTAAATAGGTGTCCGAATCTTTAAAACCTAATGCACGAGAAACGACAAGTCAACACCATAATTACAAATCTACCGTCATCGAAGAGGGTCCGAATAAGTGTCCGAGTGTTCGAATCCTAATGCTCGAGAAATCGCAAATAAAAAATAATAACTAAATATCTGCCATCATGCAATAGGGTCCGAATATGTGTCCAACTGTTTAAACCCTAATGCATGAGAAATGAAAAATAAACACCATAACTACGCATCTGTCATTATGCAAGATGGTCCGAATAAGTGTCCATGTGTCTAAACCCTAATGCATGAGAAATGACAAGTAAACCCCATAATTACATATCTGCTATCATGCAAGAGGTTCCGAATAAGTGTCCGAGTGTTCGAATCCTAACCCCCAAGAAATGGCAAGTAAACACCATAATTACATATCTGCCATGATGCAAGAGGGTCCGAACAAGTGTCCGAGTGTTTAAACCCTAATGCATGAGAAATGGCAAATAAACACCGTAATTACATATCTACCATCATCCAAGAGGGTGTGAATAAGTGTCCGAGTGTTTAAACCCTAATGCATGAGAAATGGCAAGTAAACACCATAATTACAGATCTACCATCACGCAAGAGGATCTGAATAAGTGTCCGAGTTTTCAAATCCTAAGGCGAAAGAAATGGAAAGTCGAGACCATAATTACATATCTACCATCATGCAAGAGGGTCTAAAGAAGTGTCCGAGTGTTCGAATCCTAATGCTCGAGAAATGGCAAGTAAACATCATAATTACATATCCACCATCATGCAAGAGGGTCCGAATAAGTGTCCGAGTGTTTAAACCCTAATGCATGAGAAATGGCAAATAAACACCCTAATTACATATCTGCCATCATGCAAGAGGGTCCGAATAAGTGTCCGAGTGTTTGAATCCTAGTGTTCGAGAAATGGCAAGTAAACACCATAATTACATATCAGCCATCATTCCAGAGGGTCCGAATAAGTGTCCGATTGTTTAAACCCTAATGCGTAAGAAATGGCATGCAAACACCATAATTACGTATATGCTCTCACGCAAGAGGGTCCGAATAAGTGTCCTACTATTCGAATTATAATGCTCGACAAATGCCAAGTAAACACTATAGTTCCACATCTGCCATCATGCACGAGGGTCTGAATAAGTGTCCGAGTCTTTAAACCCTAATACAAGAGAAATGGCAAGTAAACACAGTAATTACATATCTGCCATCATGCAAGAGTGTCTGAATAAGTGTCCGAGAGTTCGAATCCAAATGCTCGAGAAATGGCAAGTAAACACCCTAATTACATATCTACCATCATGCAAGAGGGTCCGAATAACTGTCCGAGTGTTTGAATCTTAATGCTCGAGAAATGGAAAGTAAACACCATAATCACATATCTGCCATCATGCAAAAGGGTCCGAATAAGTGTCCGGGTGTTTTAACCCTACTACATAAGAAATGGCAAGTAAACACCATAATTACATATCTGCCATCGTGCAAGAGGGTCCGAATAAGTGTCCGAGTGTTCGAATCCAAATGCTCGAGAAATGGCAATTAAACACCAGAATTACATAGCAGCCATCGTGGAAGAGGGTCCGAATAAGTGTCCGAGTGTTTAAGCTCTAATGCATGAGAAATGGCAAGTAAACACCATAATTACATATCTGCCATCATGCAAGAGGGTCTGAATAAGTGTCCGACTGTTCAAACACTAATGCGTAAGAAATGGCAAGTAAACACCATAATTACATATCTGCTCTCACGCAAGAGGGTCTGAATAAGTGTCCTAGTGTTCGAATTATAATGCTCGACAAATGGAAAGTGAACACTATAAGTCCATATCTGCCATAATGCAAGAGGGTCTGAATAAATGCATGAGAAATGGCAAGTAAACACCATAATAACGTATTAGCCATCATGCAAGAGGGTCCGAATAAGTGTCCGAATGCTCGAATCCTAATGCTCGAGAAATGGCAAGTAAACACCATAATTACATATCAGCCATCGTGCAAGAGGGTCCGAATAAGTGTCCGAGTGTTTAAGCTCTAATGCATGAGAAATGGTAAGCAAACACCATAATTACATATATGCCATCATGCAAGAGGGCCTGAATAAGTGTCCGACTGTTCAAACACAAATGCGTAAGAAATGGCAAGTAAACACCATAATTACATATCTGCTCTCACGCACGAGGGTCCGAATAAGTGTCCTAGTGTTCGAATCATAATGCTCGACAAATGAAAAGTGAACACTATAACTCCATATCTGCCATAATGCAAGAGGGCCTGAATAGGTGTCCGAGTCTTTAAACCCTAATGCATGAGAAATGGCAACTAAACACCATAATCACATATCTGCCATCATGCAAGAGGGTCTGAATAACTGTCCGACTGTTCAAAAACTAATGCTCGAGAAATGGCAAGTAAACTCGATAATTAAATATCAGCCATCATGCAAGAGGGTCCGAATACGTGTCTGACTGTTTAAACGCTACTACATGAGAAATGGAAAATAAACACCATAATTACATATCTGTCATCATGGAAGAGGGCCCGAATAAGTGTCCGTGTCTTTGAACCCTAATGCATGAGAAATGGCAAGTAAACACCATAATTTCATATCTGCCATCATGCAAGGGGGTCCGAATAAGTGTCCGAGTGTTCGAATCCTAATGCTCAAGAAATCGCAAGTAAACACCATAATTACATATCTGCCATCATGCAAGAGGGTCCGAATAAGTGTTCGAGTGTTTAAACCCTAATGCATGAGAAATGGAAAATAAACACCATAATTACATATCTGCCAGCATGCGAGAGGGTCTGAATAAGTGTCCGAGTGTTTAAACCCTAATGCACGAGAAATGGCAAGTAAACACCTTAATTACAGATCTGCCATCACGCAAGAGGGTCCGAATAAGTGTCCGAGTGTTCGAATCCTAATGCTCGTGAAATGGCCAGTAAAGATCATAATTACAAATCAGCCATCATGCAAGAGGGTCCGAATAAGTGTCCGAGTGTTTAAACCCTAATGCTTGTGAAATGACAAATAAACAACATAATTACATATTTGCCATCATGCAAGGGGTCTGAATAAGTGTCCGACTATTTAAACCATAATTCGTAAGAAATGGCAAGTAAACACCATAAGTATCGTAGTGTTCGAATTATAATGCTTGACAAATGGCAAGTAAACACTATAATTCCATATCTGCCATCATGCAAGAGGGTCTAAATAAATGTCCGAGTCTTTAAAACCTAATGCACGAGAAATGGCAAGTAAACACCATAATTACATATCTGCCATCGTGGAAGGGGTCCGAATAAGTGTCCGAGTGTTCGAATCCTAATGCTCGAGAAATGGAAAATAAAAAACAATAACTAAATATCTGCCATCATGCAAGGGGGTCCGAATAAGTGTCCGACGATTTAAACCCTAATGCATGAGAAATGAAAAATAAACACCGTAATTACGTATCTGTCACCGTGCAAGATGGTCCGAATAAGTGTCTATGTGTCTAAACCCTAATGCATGGGAAAATGGCAAGTAAACAGCATAATTACGTATCTACCATCAAGCAAGAGGGTCCGAATAAGTGTCCGAGTGTTCGAATCCTAATCCCCAAGAAATGGCAAGTAAACACCATAATTACATATCTGCCATGATGTAAGAGGGTCCAAATAAGTGTCCGAGTGTTTCAACCCTAATGCATGAGAAATGGAAAATAAACACCGTAATTACATATCTACCATCATGCAAGAGGGCCTGAATAAGTGTCCTAGTGTTTAAACCCTAATGCATGAGAAATGGCAAGTAAACACCATAATTACGGATCCACCATCACGCAAGAGGATCTGAATAAGTGTCTGAGTTTTGAAATCCTAAGGCGAAAGAAATGGAAAGTCGACACTGTAATTACATATCTGCCATCATGCAAGAGGGTCTGAATAAGTGTCCGAGTGTTCGAATCCTAATGCTCGAGAAATGGCAAGTAAACATCATAATTACATATCCGCCATCATGAAAGAGGTTCTGAATAAGTGTCCGAGTGTTTAAACCCTAATGCATGAGAAATGGCAAATAAACACTCTAATTACATATCTGCCATCATGCAAGAGGGTCCGAATAAGTGTCCGAGTGTTTGAATCCTAATGCTCGAGAAATGGCAAGTAAACAAGATAATTAAATATCTGCCATCGTGCAAGTGGGTCTAAATAAGTGACCGACTGTTGAAACCCTCATTCATGAGAAATGGAAAATAAACACCATAGTTACATATCTGTCACCATGGAAGAGGGCCCGAATAAGTGTCTGTCTGTTTAAACCCTAATGCATGAGAAATGGCAAGTAAACACCATAATTACATATCTGCCATCATGCAAGAGGGTCCGAAAAAGTGTCCGAGTGTTCGAATCCTAATGCTCAAGAAATGGCAAGTAAACACCATAATTACATATCTGCCATCATGCAAGAGGGTCCGAATAAGTGTCCGAGTGTTCGAATCCTAATGCTCAAGAAATGGCAAGTAAACACCATAATTACATATCTGCCATCATGCAAGAGGGTCCGAATAAGTGTCCGAGCGTTTAAACCCTAATGCATGAGAAATGGAAAATAAACACCATAATTACATATCTGCCATCATGCAAGAGGGTCTGAATAAGTGTCCGAGTGTTTAAACCCTAATGCATGAGAAATGGCAAGTAAACACCATAATTACAGATCCGCCATCACGCAAGAGGATCTGAATAAGTGTCTGAGTTTTCAAATCCTAAGGTGAAAGAAATGGAAAGTCGACACCATATTTACATATCTGCCATGATGCAAGAGGGTCTGAATAAGTGTCCGAGTGTTCGAATCCTAATGCTCGAGAAATGGCAAGTAAACATCATAATTACATATCCGCCATCATGCAAGAGGGTCCGAATAAGTGTCCGAGGGTTTAAACCCTAATGCATGAGAAATGGCAAATAAACAACCTAATTACATATCTGCCATCATGCAAGAGGGTCCGAATAAGTGTCCGAGTGTTTGAATCCTAATGCTCGAGAAATGGCAAGTAAACAAGATAATTAAATATCTGCCATAGTGCAAGTGGGTTTGAATAAGTGACCGACTATTTAAACCCTCATTCACGAGAAATGGAAAATAAACACCATAATTACATATCTGTCACCGTGGAAGAGGGCCCGAATAAGTGTCCGTGTGTTTAAACCCTAATGCATGAGAATTGGCAAGTAAACACCATAATTACATGTCTACCATCATGCAAGAGGGTCCGAATAAGTGCCCGAGTGTTCGGATCCTAATGCTCAAGAAATGGCAAGTAAACACCATAATTACATATCTGCCATCATGTAAGAGGGTCCGAATAAGTGTCTGAGCGTTTAAACCCTAATGCATGAGAAATGGAAAATAAACACCATAATTACATTTCTGCCATCATGCAAGATGGTCTGAATAAGTGTCTGAGTTTTCAAATCCTCAAGCGAAATAAATGGAAAGTCGACACCATAATTACATATCTGCTATCATGCAAGAGGATCTGAATAAGTGTCCGAGTGTTCGAATCCTAATACTCGAGAAATGGCAAGTAAACATCAGAATTGCATATCCGCCATCAAGCAAGAGGGTCCGAATAAGTGTCCGAGTGTTTAAACCCTAATGCATGAGAAATGGAAAATAACCACCCTAATTACATATCTGCCATCATGGAAGAGGGTCCGAATAACTGTCTGAGTGTTTGAATCCAAATGCTCGAGAAATGGCAAGTAAACACCATAATTACATATTTGCCATCATGCAAGAGGGA
This sequence comes from Camellia sinensis, assembly GCF_055761805.1. Taxonomy (NCBI): domain Eukaryota; kingdom Viridiplantae; phylum Streptophyta; class Magnoliopsida; order Ericales; family Theaceae; genus Camellia; species Camellia sinensis. The sequence goes on along the minus strand of NW_028129474.1, from coordinate 8,981,331 downwards.
CCGAATAAGTATCCGAGTGTTTAAACCCTAATGCAAGAGAAATGGCAAGTAAACACCATAATTACATATCTGACATCATTCAAGAGGGTCTGAATAAGTGTCCGATTGTTTCAACCCTAATACGTAAGAAATGGCATGTAAACACCATAATTACGTATATGCTCTCATGCAAGAGGGTCCGAATAAGTGTCCTACAGTTCGAATTATAATGCTCGACAAATGCCAAGTAAACACTATTGTTCCATATCTGCCATCATGCAAGATGGTCTGAATAAGTGTCCGAGTCTTTAAACCCTAATACAGGAGAAATGGCAAGTAAACACCATAATTACATATCTGCCATCATGCAAGAGGGTCTGAATAAGTGTCCGAGTGTGCGAATCCAAATGCTCGAGAAATGGCAAGTAATCACCACAATTACATATCCGCCATCATGCCAGAGGGTCCGAATAAGTGTCCGCGTGTTTAAACCCTAATGCATGAGAAATGGCAAATACACACCCTAATTACATATCTACCATCATGCAAGAGGGTCCGAATAACTGTCCGAGTGTTTGAATCTAAATGCTCGAGAAATGGCAAGTAAACACTATAATTACATATCTGCCATCATGCAAAAGGGTCCGTATAAGTGTCCGAGTGTTTTAACCCTACTGCATAAGAAATGGCAAGTAAACACCATAATTACATATTTGCCATCATGCAAGAGGGTCCGAATAAGTGTCTGAGTGTACGAATCCTAATGCTCGAGAAATGGCAAGTAAACACCATAATTACATATCAGCCATCGTGCAAGAGCGTCCGAATAAGTGTCCGAGTGTTTAAGCTCTAATGCATGAGAAATGGCAAGTAAACACCATAATTACATATCTGCCATCATGCAAGAGGGCCTGAATAAGTGTCCGACTGTTCAAACACTAATGTGTAAGAAATGGGAAGTAAACATCATAATTACATATCTGCTCTCACGCAAGAGGGTCCGAATAAGTGTCCTAGTGTTCGAATCATAATGCCCGATAAATGGAAAGTGAACACTATAACTCCATATCTCCCATAATGCAAGAGGGTCTAAATAAGTGTCCGAGTCTTTAAATCCTAATGCATCGGAAATGGCAAGTAAACACCATAATTACATATCTGCCATTATGCGAGAGGGTCCGAATAAGTGTCCGACTGTTCAAAAACTAATGCTTGAGAAATGGCAAGTAAAGTCGATAATTAAATATCAGCAATCATGCAAGAGGGTCCGAATAAGTGTCTGACTGTTTAAACCCTAATGCGTGAGAAATGGAAAATAAACACCATAATTACATATCTGTCACAATGGAAGAGGTACCAAATAAGTGTCCGTGTATTTAAACCCTAATGCATGAGAAATGGCAAGTAAACACCATAATTACATATCTGCCATCATGCAAGAGGGTCCGAATAAGTGTCCGAGTGTTCGAATCCTAATGCTCAAGAAATGGCAAGTAAAGAACATAATTACATATCTGCCATCATGCAAGATGGTCCGAATAAGTGTCCGAGTGTTTAAACCCTAATGCTTGAGAAATGGAAAATAAACACCATAATTACATATCTGCCATCATGCAAGAGGGTCTGAATAAGTGTTCGAGTGTTTAAACCCTAATGCATGAGAAATGGCAAGTAAACACCATAATTACAGATCCGCCAACACGAAAGAGGATCTGAATAAGTGTCCGGGTTTTCAAATCCAAAGGTGAAAGAAATGGAAAGTCGACACCATAATTACATATCTGCGATCATGCAAGAGGTTCTGAATAAGTGTTCGAGGGTTCGAATCCTAATGCTCGAGAAATGGCTAGTAAACATCATAATTACATATCCACCATCACGCAAGAGGGTCCGAATAAGTGTTCAAGTGTTTAAACCCTAATGCATGAGAAATGGCAAATAAACACCCTAATTACATATCAGCCATCATGCAAGAGGGTCCGAATAAGTGTCCGAGTGTTTGAATCCTAATGCTCGAGAAATGGCAAGTAAACACCATAATTACATTTCTGCCATCATGCAAAAGGGACCGAATAAGTGTCCGAGTGTTTAAACCCTAATGCATGAGAAATGGCAAGTAAACACCATAAGTACATATCTGACATCATGGAAGAGGGTCTGAATAAGAGTCCGACTGTTTAAATCCTAATGTGTAAGAAATGGCATGTAAACACCATAATTACGTATCTGCTCTCACGCAAGAGGGTCCGAATAAGTGTCCTACTGTTCGAATTATAATGCTCGACAAATGCCAAGTAAACACTATAGTTCCATATCTGCCATCATGCAAGAGGGTCTGAATAAGTGTCCGAGTCTTTAAACCCTAATGCAAGAGAAATGGCAAGTAGACACCATAATTACATATCCGCCATCATGCAAGAGGGTCCGAATAAGTGTCCGAGTGTTTAAACCCTAGTGCATGAGAAATGGCAAATAAACACCCTAATTACATATCTACCATCATGCAATAGGGTCCGAATAACTGTCCGAGTGTTTGAATCTTAATGCTCGAGAAATGGCAAGTAAACACCATAATAACATATCTGCCATCATGCAAGGGGCTCCGAATAAGTGTCCGAGTGTTTTTGCCCTACCGCATAAGAAATGGCAAGTAAAAACCATAATTACGTATCTGCCATCGTGCAAGAGGGTCTGAATAAGTGTCCGAGTGTTCGAATCCTAATGCTCGAGAAATTGCAATTCAACACGATAGTTACATATCAGCCATCGTGCAAGAGGGTCCTAATAAGTGTCCGAGTGTTTAAGCTCTAATGCATGAGAAATGGAAAGTAAACACCATAATTACATATATGCTATCACGGAAGAGGGTCCGAATAAGTGTCCTAGTGTTTGAATTATATTGCTCGACAAATGGAAAGTGAACACTATAACTCCATATCTGCCATAATGCAAGAGGGTCTGAATAAGTGTCCGAGTCTTTAAACCCTAATGCATGAGAAATGGCAAGTAAACACCATAATTACATATTTGCCATCATGCAAGAGGGTCCGAATATGTAATAACCCTCACGCTATCCTAACCTTACTTATATGCATTCATGTGATTCTGTCTTGTAAGCTTGTGTTTCAAGTCTTGTCGTTGTTCGTTTCTTTGTTTCAGCATGTTTTGTACCTTGCTTGGTGTGAGTTTAGCCGAGGTCGTCTTCCGTCTTGGATTACCTTGGAACCACTTTGTTTGACCTCTACCTTCGCCTTGATATACTGGCCGCGATGTCATTATCTAGGCTGAGGTGTTCATCACCGAGGCCGAGGTGTGAATTATCTAGGTCGAGATGTTACCTTTGCACCTAAGTGATCTTGTCTCGGAGAGGTATGACCTAGACCGAGGTGTGGCACATCTAGGCCAAGGTGTGGCACATCCTAGTCAAGTGTTGTCCTTCCTAGCCGAGGTCATTGTTCCCTACTTGCCGATGTCTTGTTCTTAGCCGAGATCATTACTCGCCAGAGTGCCTATGCCATCTTACTTGTTGAACACACTTTGTCATAGTTTTGTCTTGTCACTCAGCCACCTTTCTACGTAGCACCAACCCGCCGCTGCCACGTGCCTCTGTAGAGGGTTAAGTCAGCCAACAGACTTAGAAATGTATCATTTGCTATATGTCTTCGTTTGTGAGGAGAGAGAAGCTCTAGAAGTAGAAGAAGAAGTTTAGAGTGAGAGAGTCGGTTTCGAGCTTGATTCCTAGAGATCAAACCATTAGATTCACGTACTGAGGTTAGATTCTTGATCTACTCTTGTCATTCTTATTAATCATCTAGCTGCATTGCATGATCGAACCTGTTTTGCATGTCATGCATCGATTTAAAGTTGGTTTTAGAAAGAGAAAATGGTGTTCATGTGTTCTGGAAAGAAAGGTCTTGTTTGATCTGAATGTTTGCATTAAGTTTCGTGTTTTTGTGTTTGTTCTCACTAGATCCTTGAATATGGGTACCCAGGTCCATGTTTTGAACTCATAGCATGGAAATCTCAGATTTTGTAATAGCGAATCACGATCTTTGCATTCATCTCCCTCATGTTCATGTTCTTCATGTTCATTTTATTCTTCAAAGAAGGGAAACCCAGATTTTTCCCGACTTCATCCCTTTGAATGTGACCATCGAGGCCACACCTCGGCCAGGGGATGTAAAACCTCGGCCTAGACCTGGTAGTCACCCAACATGTTTTTCCGAGATAAAGCACTGTATTTTTTTTTATTCGACTTAGTCTTGAGGAATGCCGAGATCATCTGCATGCATGACAAACTTGTTTGAAAGTGCATTCAATAGACTTTGCCATGTGTTTGTAGGGTTTGGACTTGCCTCGACCCCGACGTTTGAAGAACTAAGTGAGTGGTATTTTTAATAAAGCTATGTTATAACGCTTGATTAAGTCTTGTTTTGCTTCGTTTTGGAAAGTATTTGTAAGCATGAATGGTTATTCCTAATTGGAAAATATATATATACATATCCTGTTTGATGACATTCTTGGAAAGTCCGTACGTGCTAAGGGACTATAAGCACTTGTAGCACAAAGTTTGGAAAGTCCGTACGTGCTAAGGGACTATAAGCACTTGTAGCACAAAGTTTGGAAGTCCGTACGTGCTAAGAGACTATAAGCATTGGTAGCACAAAGTTTGGAAGTCCGTACGTGCTAGGGGACTCTAAGCATTAGTAGCACAAGTCCTTAGTGTCTGGGGACTATAATGCAACGACACCATTGAATTGAGATATCTCCCTTGTCTTGCCTTGTCTCGTCTTGTTTGCCACTGACGGTTTACCGCGTGTCATCACTTGTATTATAATGATGTTAGTAAGCATCCTTTGAAACTCGACAGATTTGCTAGATGGACTTGGTTCATCCTTTGACTTGCACTAATTATGTTATGTATTGTTGATAAAGATCTTGAATACCAGTCATGCAAACCCCTTTATTTCTTATACCATTCACTGAGTATCCAAGCTCACCCTCCCTATATATATGTAGGTGATGAGCAGGAAGGCGGTGGCGCCTAGGTGTGACTCGCAAGCTTGTTTTGGGTTTTTGTTATGTCGGCTTAACTTGTATTCACGTCGGCAGTCTTGAAAATTATGCTTCTCGGCTTATAATGCTTGTAATGTACACATGTCGGCTGGAGAAGCCTTTTGATCAAGATGAAAAATGTATTTTGTACTTTATTGTATTTGCATCTAAGTTGTAATATTTTGTAAAGTTGTATGCCATTCCATGTGACTTACGCACTACTCTTATGGATCACTTGTATGTTAAGATTTATTGCTTCCGCACTTGTGAGCCCCACATATATTTATACTCTGTTTGTGTGTGAAATTTTGAAAGTTGGCCTTTGGTAATCTCGGATTACTGGCCATCACGGCACTAAACTATCAGGGGCGGTTTGGGGTCGTGACAGATTGGTATCAGAGCACGCATCCCTTATAGTACGTTATTCACACACTTTGAGTCCTAAAGAGCATAGGATGTCCCTTAGAATGATTTTAGGATTGCATCATGTTGGTTGTTACTTGACAAGGTGTGCATCATCTCGGCATAACCATTGTTACTTGCATACATGGTTCTTGGCTCAGTTTGTTTTAAGGTTGTATTTTGCCTACTCATAGCATCATGAGGAGAGGTAGACCATCAGTTGGCCGAGATCAATCAGAGGATAGATTGGACAGACTGGAAAGACTGGTTGAAGGTTTAACCCATGAATTGAGGCAGATGAGGCAACAGAATGCAAGGGCTACATCTACCCCTGCTGAACAGACGGATGGCCGACATGCAGCTCCACCTCTTCCAGTGCCCCAAGTACCTCCACAGCCAGCCTTGTATGGGGAGGGGACGATGACTTTGATTAAAGAGTTCAAGACGATGAAACCACCAAGATTCGCAGGGGGCATAGAACCGATAAAGGCCGAGGCGTGGGTTTTGGAAATGGGAAAACTGTTCGAGATCTTTCCTAGCACCGACACTCAGAAGGTGACACTAGCAGCATTCACGTTAGACGACGACGCTCGAAGGTGGTGGATGATGATCCGAGAGGCTAATCCTGGTTTAACTTGGGCCAGATTTTTAGAACTGTTTTACAACAAGCATTTTCCGCTTAGCGTTCGAGATCGCAAGACCACAGAGTTTCAGACTCTTACACAAGCAGCAGAACAGTGGTAGAGTACGACCGTGCCTTCACCGAATTGGTGAGATATGCACCTCATATGGTCAGTGATGCTTATAGGAAAGCCAGGAAGTTTGAAAGTGGACTAAGTGGACCAATTCAGGATCGGGTCAACATGCTCAATATGCCGACTTACGCCGAGGTGTTAGACAAGGCCATCTTGGTGGAAGCTAACTTAAACCAATATCAAAGATCAGGAGAGAGTCAGAAGAAGAGACAGAACTATGAAGGTCGTCGGATGCCATTTAATGCCAAGAAGAAGGCAAGTGTGGGCAGTTCCAGCAACTCAGATCGGGATAGAAATGCTAAGCCGACGTGTGCGAGTTGTGGGAAGCCGCATCTAGGGGTTCGCCGCTGGGCGACAGGAGCCTGCTTTGAATGTCGCGAGATAGGCCACCGTGTGAAGGACTGTCCAAAGGCAAGAGCTGGTGATGGTAAGAAAAGTGGGAGCACCTCAGGCTCTGCACAAGGAAGCAACGTCGGAAGGACACAAACGAGACAAGACAGAGTTTTTGCTCTAGTGCCAGGAGACACCCAGAATGCTGAAACGGTACTATCAGGTACACTCTCGATTTGCTCTCAAGTTGCATACGTCTTGATTGATTCGGGCTCTACACATTCTTTTGTATCTGTTAAATTTACCGAGAAGTTGAACAGACCGTTAGAACCCCTTGATTATGTGCTATATGTATCTACTCCATCTGGGGGAACTATGATTATTGCATCCATATATACGGCGTGTGTTGTGGTGATTGAGGATGTAGAATTATTAGCTGATTTGATGCCATTGAGCATGACTCAGTTCGATTTCATATTGGGGATGGATTGGTTAGTAGCGTATCATGCATCCATTAATTGTGTTACTAAGAGCGTTACATTGAAGACCCCAAACAAAACCGAGGTCTTTTTCTAGGGTAAGGGAGTAGTACCCCCACCCTACTTAATCTCATCCATGAAAGCCTATAAGTTGATCCAAAAAGGATGTCAGGGTTATTTGTGCAGTATACTAAGTGATTTGAATGGAAGTGTTGAGTTAGCCGGCATACCAGTTGTTAAGGAATTTCCCGACGTCTTTCCAAATGAGCTGCCTGGTCACTTAGTCGATAGAGAAATAGAGTTCACTGTGGACCTCGTGTCGGGAACGCAACCTATCTCCAAAACACCCTATAGGATGGCCCCAACTGAACTTAGAGAACTAAAACTACAATTACAAGAATTGTTGGATAAGGGATTCAATAGGCCGAGCACTTCACCGTGGGGAGCACCTGTTTTATTTGTTAAAAAAAAAAAGATGGCACACTTCGCCTTTGCATTGATTACAGATAACTTAATAAGGTAACCATCAAGAACAAGTACCCGTTGCCTAGGATTGACGATTTGCTCGATCAATTACAAGGGGCACAAGTCTTTTCCATGATTGACCTTAGGTCGGGCTACCACCAGCTGAAAGTTAAAGCCGAAGACATTGAGAAGACTGCTTTTAGGACAAGGTACAACCACTACGAATTTTTGGTAATGCCTTTCGGAGTGACCAATGCTCCTGCAACATTCATGGACTTGATGAACAGAGTCTTTAAGCCATATCTAGATGAGTTCGTAGTTGTTTTTATTGACGACATATTGATCTATTCCAAGAGTACAATTGAGCACGAGAATCATCTGAGGCTTGCCTTGCAAATCTTGAGAGACAAGAAGTTGTACGCCAAGTGTAGTAAGTGTGAATTTTGGCTTTCCAGCATCTCATTTTTAGGGCATGTGATTAATGAAGAGGGTATATCAGTTGATCCGAGTAAGATTGAAGCCATTGTGAATTGGCCGACGCCGACCAACGTGTCCGAGGTTCGTAGTTTTCTGGACTTGGCAGGTTATTACAGAAAGTTTGTAAAGGACTTCTCAAGGATAGCAGTACCATTGACACAATTAACTAAGAAAGGAACAACATATGAATGGACCGATGATAGAGAATCAGCCTTCCAAGAGTTGAAGACGAGGTTAGTTACGGCACCAGTTCTTGTACTTCCGTTGGGTAATGAGGAATTTCAGATCTTCAGCGATGCTTCACATAAGGGTTTGGGTTGTGTATTAATGCAAGGGACAGAGTCATAGCATATGCATCTCGTCAGTTGAAGCTTCATGAAAAGAATTATCCAACCCATGATCTAGAGCTAGCAGCCGTGGTGTTCGCTTTGAAGATTTGGCGCCACTACTTGTATGGAGCCTCTTGCCAAATTTTTACAGACCATAAGAGTTTGAAGTATTTGTTCACCCAGAAGGAACTGAATTTGAGGTAGAGAAGATGGCTTGAATTATTGAAGGTTTACGACATGCAGATTCAGTATCACCCCGGTAAAGCAAACTTGGTAGCCGACGCCTAGAGTAGGAAGTCAGTGGGAAGTTTGGCGTGCCTAACCACGATTTCAGCAGAGCCGACTACTATTGGGGAAGTAAAGGCAAGGAAAATGGAGGATGGATTCCTAAAGAAAGTAGCCGACGAGATTACCACCAAGCCGAAGTCGGGTTACACCCTTGAGAATGGAGCGCTTAAGTTTGAAGGAAGATTGTGCGTGGCCGACGTCCCAGAATTGAAAAGAAGGATTTTGCAAGACTTTCATGGATCCAGATTTGCAGTTCATCCAGGGAACACCAAGATGTATCAAGATGTAAAACAGACCTTTTGGTGGCCGAATATGAAAAGAGAGATAGCCGAGTTCGTGTCTCAGTGTTTGTATTGTCAACAAGTGAAAGCGGAACATCAGAGGCCGGCAGGACTTCTCCAACCTTTGCCGATTCCTGAGTGGAAATGGGAAGACATCTCCATGGACTTCGTGACTGGATTGCCGAAGATACAGAAAGGAATGGATTTGATCTAGGTTATAATCAACAGGTTAACTAAGTCAGCGCATTTCTTGCCGGTTAGGACTTTGTTCAGTGCTAATCGACTTGCTGTGTTGTATATGAATGAGATCGTTAGTCTTCATGGTGTACCGATGTCCATCGTGTCAGACCGAGACCCAAAATTTGTTTCCAGATTTTGGCAGAGTTTACAAAGGGCTTTGGGGACTGAATTGAGGTTTAGTACAGCTTTTCATCCCCAGACCGATGGCCAAACAGAGAGAACAATTCAAACACTTGAAGATATGCTTAGACTGTGTGTATTGGACTTCAAGGGAAGCTGGGAAGTGCATTTGCCATTAGTAGAGTTCGCTTACAACAATAGCTACCAAGCTAGCATTGGCATGGCGCCGTATGAAGCCTTGTATGGGAGAAAGTGCAGATCGCCGATATGTTGGACCGAAGTAGGAGATAAAGCTTTGATCGGCCCGGATTTAGTTCAAAGGACGACCGAGAAGATTAAGCTTATCCAACAGAGGATCAGAACTGCTCAGAGTCGACAGAAGAGTTACGCTGACCAGAGAAGGAAGGAGTTAGAATTCGAAGTAGGGGATCATGTGTTCCTGAAAACCTCGCCGATGAAAGGAGTTTCAAGATTTGGGAAGAAGGGTAAATTGGCACCCCGTTACATTGGACCGTTTGAAATCCTTGAGAAAGTTAACCCGGTTGCCTACAGACTTGCTTTACCACCGAGATTAAGTCAAGTTCATAATGTGTTTCATATCTCGATGTTGAGGAGGTATATACGAGATCCACTACACGTGATCGATCATTTCGGGATTGTGGTTGATGAAGGCCTAAGCTATGAAGAAGGGCCGGTACACATCATCGATAGACAAGTGAGACGATTGAGAAATAAGGCAATACCGATGGTGAAGATTGAGTGGAAAGAGCATTACGGCAAGGATGCTACGTGGGAAATGGAAGAGGAAATGAAAGTCCGATACCCGGAGTTATTCTCGAACCAAGGTAACTCAAGTTTGGGGACCAAACTTCTTTAAGGGGGATAGGATGTAATAACCCTCACGCTATCCTAACCATACTCATATGCATTCATGTGATTCTATCTTGTAAGCTTGTGTTTCAAGTCTTATCCTTGTTCGTTTAAGTGTTTCAGCATGTTTTGTACCTTGCTTGGTGTGAGTTTAGCCGAGGTCGTCTTCCGTCTAGGATTACCTTGGAACCACTTTGTTTGACCTCTACCTTCGCCTTGATATACTGGCCGAGATGTCATTATCTGGGCCGAGGTGTTCATCACCGAGGCCGAGGTGTGAATTGTCTAGGTCGAGATGTTACCTTTGCACGTAAGTGATCTTGTCTCGGAGAGGTATGACCTAGACCGAGGTGTGGCACATCCTAGTCAAGTGTTGTCCTTCCTAGCCGAGGTCATTGTTCCCTACTTGCCGATGTCTTGTTCTAAGCCGAGATCATTACTCGCCAGAGTGCCCATGCCATCTTACTTGTTGAACACACTTTGTCTTAGTTTTGTCTTGTCACTCAACCACCTTTCTGTGTAGCACCAACCCGCCGCTGCCACGTGCCTCTGTAGAGGGTTAAGTCAGCTAGCAGACTTAGAAATGTATCATTTGCTATATGTCTTCATTTGTGAGGAGAGAGAAGCTCTAGAAGTAGAAGAAGAAGTTTAGAGTGAGGGAGTGGGTTTCGAGCTTGATTCCTAGAGATCAAACCATTAGATTCGCGTATTGAGGTTAGATTCTCGATCTACTCTTGTCATTCTTATTAATCATCTAGCTGCATTGCATGATCGAACTTGTTTTTCATGTCATGCATCGATTTAAAGTTGGTTTTAGAAAGAGGAAATGGTGTTCATGTGTTCTTGAAAGAAAGGTCTTGTTTGATCTGAATGTTTGCATTAAGTTTCGTGTTTTTGTGTTTGGTCTCACTAGATCCTTGAATATGGGTACCCAGGTCCATGTTTTGAACTCATAGCATGGAAATCTCAGATTTTGTAATAGCAAATCACGATCTTTGCATTCATCTCCCTAATGTTCATGTTCTTCATGTTCATCTTATTCTTTAAAGAAGGGAAACCCAGATTTTTCCCGACTTTATCCCTTTGAATGTGACCATCGAGGCCACACCTCGGCCAGGGGATGTAAAACCTCGGCCTAGACCTGGTAGTCGCCCAACATGTTTTTCCGAGATAAAGCACTGTATTTGTTTTGATTCGACTTAGTCTTGAGGAATGTCGAGATCATCTGCATGCATGTCAAACTTGTTTGAAAGTGCATTCAATAGACTTTGCCATGTGTTTGTAGGGTTTGGACTTGCCTTGACCCCGACGTTTGAAGAACTAAGTGAGTGGTATTTTTAATAAAGCTATGTTATAATGCTTGATAAAGTCTTGTTTTGCTTCGTTTTGGAAAGTATTTGTAAGCATGAATGGTTATTCCTAATTGGAAAATATATATATACATATCCTGTTTGATGACATTCTTGGAAAGTCCGTACGTGCTAAGGGACTATAAGCACTTGTAGCACAAAGTTTGGAAAGTCCGTACGTGCTAAGGGACTATAAGCACTTGTAGCACAAAGTTTGGAAGTCCGTACGTGCTAAGAGACTATAAGCATTGGTAGCACAAAGTTTGGAAGTCCGTACGTGCTAGGGGACTCTAAGCATTAGTAGCACAAGTCCTTAGTGTCTGGGGACTATAATGCAACGACACCATTGAATTGAGATATCTCACTTGTCTTGCCTTGTCTCGTCTTGTTTGCCACTGACGGTTTACCGCGTGGGTTTTGTTTGCCGAGACGTCATCACTTGTATTATAATGATGTTAGTAAGCATCCTTTGAAACTCGACAGATTTGCTAGATGGACTTGGTTCATCCTTTGACTTGCACTAATTATGTTATGTATTGTTGATAAAGATCTTGAATACCAGTCATGCAAACCCCTTTATTTCTTATACCATTCACTGAGTATCCAAGCTCACCCTCTCTATATATATGTAGGTGATGAGCAGGAAGGCGATGACGCCTAGGTGTGACTCGCAAGCTTGTTTTGGGTTTTTGTTATGTCGGATTAACTTGTATTCACGTCGGCAGTCTTGAAAATTATGCTTCTCGGCTTATAATGCTTGTAATGTACACATGTCGGCTGGAGAAGCCTTTCGATCAAGATGAAAAATGTATTTTTTACTTTATTGTATTTGCATCTAAGTTGTCATATTTTGTAAAGTTGTATGCCATTCCATGTGACTTACGCACTGCTCTTATGGATCACTTGTATGTTAAGATTTATTCCTCCCGCACTTGTGAGCCCCATATATATTTATACTCTGTTTGTGTGTGAAATTTTGAAAGTTGGCCTTTGGTAATCTCGGATTACTGGCCATCACGGCACTAAACTATCAGGGGCGGTTTGGGGTCGTGACAGAATAAATGTCCGGGTGTTCGAATCCTAATGCTCGAGAAATGGCAAGTAAACACCATAATTAATATCTGCCATCATGCAAGAGTGTCTGAATAAGTGTCCGACTATTTAAACCCTAATGCGTAAGAAATGGAAAGTAAACACCATAATTACATATCTGCTCTCACGCAAGAGGGTCCGATTAAGTGTCCTAGTGTTTGAATTATAATGCTCGACAAATGGCAAGTAAACACTATAATTCCATATCTGCCATCATGCAAGAGGGTCCAAATAAGTATCCGAGTCTTTAAACCCTAATGCATGAGAAACGGCAAGTAAACACCATAATTACATATCTGCCATCATGGAAGAGGGTCTGAATAAGTGTCCAAGTGTTCGAATCCTAATGCTTGCGAAATGGCAAATAAAAAACAATAATTAAATATCTGCCATCATGCAAGAGGGTCCGAATAAGTGTCCGACTGTTTAAACCCTAATGCATGAGAAAAGGAAAATAAACACCATAAGTACATATCTGTCATCATGCAAGAGGGTCCGAATAAGTGTCCGTGTGTCGAAACCCTAATGCATGAGAAATGGAAAGTAAACAGCATAATTACATATCCACCATCATGCAAGAGGGTCCGAATAAGTGTCCGAGTGTTCGAATCCTAATGCTCAAGAAATGGCAAGGAAACACCATAATTACATATCTGCCATCATGCAAGAGGGTCCGAATAAGTGTCCGAGTGTTTAAACCCTAATGCATGAGAATTGGCAAACAAACACCATAATTACATATCTGTCATCATGCAAGAGGGTCTGAATAAGTGTCCGAGTGTTTAAACCCTAATGCATGACAAATGGCAAGTAAACACCATAATTACAAATTTGCCATCACGCAAGAGGATACGAATAATTGTCCGAGTTTTCAAATCCTAATGCAAAAGAAATGGAAAGTCGACACCATAATTACTTATCTGCCATCATGCAAGAGGGTCCGAATAAGTGTCCGAGTGTTCGAATCCTAATGCTCAAGAAATGGCAAGTAAACACCATAATTACATATCTGGCATCATGCAAGAGGGTCTGAATAAGTGTCCGTGTGTTTGAACCCTAATGCATGAGAAATGGCAAATAAATTGCATAATTACATATCTGCAATCATGCAAGAGGGTGCGAATAAGTGTTTGAGTATTTAAACCCTAATGCATGAGAAATGGAAAGTCGACACCATAATTACTTATCTGCCATCATGCAAGAGGGTCCGAATAAGTGTCCGAGTGTTCGAATCCTAATGCTCAAGAAATGGCAAGGAAACACCATAATTACATATCTGCCATCATGCAAGAGGGTCCGAATAAGTGTCCGAGTGTTTAAACCCTAATGCATGAGAAATGGCAAACAAACACCATAATTACATATCTGTCATCATGCAAGAGGGTCTGAATAAGTGTCCGAGTGTTTAAACCCTAATGCATGACAAATGGCAAGTAAACACCATAATTACAAATTTGCCATCACGCAAGAGGATACGAATAATTGTCCGAGTTTTCAAATCCTAATGCAAAAGAAATGGAAAGTCGACACCATAATTACATATCTGCCATCATGCAAGAGGGTCCGAATAAGTGTCCGAGTGTTTAAACCCTAATGCATGAGAAATGGCAAACAAACACCATAATTACATATCTGTCATCATGCAAGAGGGTCTGAATAAGTGTCCGAGTGTTTAAACCCTAATGCATGACAAATGGCAAGTAAACACCATAATTACAAATTTGCCATCACGCAAGAGGATACGAATAATTGTCCGAGTTTTCAAATCCTAATGCAAAAGAAATGGAAAGTCGACACCATAATTACTTATCTGCCATCATGCAAGAGGGTCCGAATAAGTGTCCGAGTGTTCGAATCCTAATGCTCAAGAAATGGCAAGTAAACACCATATTTACATATCTGTCATCATGCAAGAGGGTCTGAATAAGTGTCCGAGTTTTTAAACCCTAATGCATGAGAAATGGGAAGTAAACAACATAATTACAGATCTGCCATCACGCAAGGGGATTCTAACAAGTGTCCGAGTTTTCAAATCCTAATGCAAAAGGAATGTAAAGTCGACACCATAATTACATATCTGCCATCATGCAAGAGGGTCTGAATAAGTGTCTGAGTGTTCGAATCCTAATGGTCGAGAAATGGCAAGTAAACACCATAATTACATATCCGCCATCATGTAAGAGGGTCCGAATAAGTGTCCGAGTGTTTGAATCCTAATGCTCAAGAAATGGCAAGTAAACACCATAATTACATATTTGCCATCATTCAACAGGGTTCGAATGAGTGTTCGAGTGTTTAAACCCTAATGCATGGGAAATGGCAAATAAACACCATAAATACATATCTTTCACCATGCAAGAGGGTCCGAATAAGTGTCCGAGTGTTCGAATCCTAATGCTCGAGAAATGGCAATTAAACACCATAATTACATATCAGCCATCGTGCAAGAGGGTCCGAATAAGTGTCCGAGTGTTTAAGCTCTAATGCATGAGAAATGGCAACTAAACACCGTAATTATATATCTGCTATGATGCAAGAGGGACTGAATAAGTATCCGACTGTTTCAACACTAATGCGTTAGAAATGGCAAGTGAACACCATAATTACATAACTGCTGTCACGCTAGAGGGTCCGAATAAGTGTCCTAGTGTTCGAATTATAATACCCGACAAATGGAAAGTGAACACTATAAGTCCATATCTACCATAAGGCATGAGGGTCTGAATAAGTGTCCGAGTCTTTAAACCCTAATGCATGAGAAATGGCAAGTAAACACCATAATTACCTATTTGCCATCATGCAAGAGGGTTCGAATAAGTGTCCAAGTGTTCGAATCCTAAGGCTCAAGAAATGGCAAGTAAACACCATAATTACATATCTGCCATCATGCGAGAGGGTCTGAATAAGTGTCCGAGTGTTTAAACCCTAATTCATGACAAATGGCAAATAAACACCATAATTACATATCTGCCATCCGGTAAGAGGGTCCGAATAAGGGTCCGAGTGTTTAAACCCTAATGCATGAGAAATGGCAAGTAAACACCCTAATTACATATCTGCCATCATGCAAGAGGGTCTGAATAAGTGTCCGAGTGTTCGAATCCAAATGCTCGAGAAACGGCAAGTAAACACCATAATTACATATCCGACATCATGCAAGAGGGTCCGAATAAGTTTCCGAGTGTTTAAACCCTAATGCATGAGAAATTGCAATTATGCAAGAGGGTCCGAATAAGTGTCCAAGTGTTCAAATTATAATGCTCGACAAATGCCCAGTAAACACTATAATTCCATATCTGCCATCATGCAAGGAGGTCTGAATAAGTGTCCGACTGTTTAAACCCTAATGCATGAGAAATGAGAAGTAAACACCATAATTACATATCTGCCATCATGCAAGAGGGTCTGAATAAGTGTCCGAGTGTTCGAACCCTAATGCTTGAGAAATGGCAATTAAACACCATAATTACATATCGGCCATCATGCAAGAGGGGCCAAATAAGTGTCCGATTTTTTAAACCCTAATGTATGAGAAATGGCAAATAAACAACATAATTACATATATGCCATCATGCAATAGGGTCTGAATAAGTGTCCGACAGTTTAAACCCTAATGCGTAAGAAATGGCAAGTAAACACAATAATTACATATCTGCTCTCACGCAAGAGGGTCCGATTAAGTGTCCTAGTGTTCGAATTATAATGCACGATAAATGTCAAGTAAACACTATAATTCCATATCTGCCATCATGCAAGAGGGTATAAATATGTGTTCGAGTCTTTAAACCCTAATGCATGAGAAACGGCACGTAAACACTACAATTACATATCTGCCATCATCCAAAAGGGTCCGAATAAGTGTCCGAGTGTTCGAATCCTAATGCTCGAGAAATGGAAAATAAAAAACAATAATTAAATTTCTTCCATCATGCAAGAGGGTCCGAATAAGTGTCTGACTATTTAAACCCTAATGCATGAGAAATTTATAACAAACACCATAATTACATATCTGTCATCATGCAAGAGGGTCCGAATATGTGTCCGTGTGTCTAAACCCTAATGCGTGAGAAATGGCAAGTAAACACCATAATTACATATCTGCCATCATCTAAGAGGGTCCGAATAAGTGTCCGACTGTTCGAATTCTAATGCTCAAGAAATGGCAAGTAAACACCATAATTACATATCTGCCATCATGGAAGAGGGTCTGAGTAAGTGTCCGAGTATTTAGACCGTAATGCATGAGAAATGGCAAATAAACACCATAATTACATATCTGCCATCATGCAAGAGGGTCTGAATAAGTGTCCGAGTGTTTAAACCCTAATGCATGAGAAATGGCAAGTAAACACCATAATTACTGATCTGCCATCACAGAAGAGGATCCGAATAAGTGTCCGAGTTTTCAAATCCTAATGCAAAAGAAATGGAAAGTCGACACCATAATTACATATCTGCCCTCATGCAAGAAGGTCTGAATAAGTGTCCGACTGTTTCAACACTGCTGCGTAAGAAATGGCAAGTAAACACCATAATTACATATCAGCTCTCATGCAAGAGGGTCCGAATAAGTGTCCTAGTGTTCGAATTATAATGCTCGACAAATGGAAAGTGAACACTATAAGTTCATCTCTGCCATAATGCAAGAGGGTCCGAATAAGTGTCCGAGTCTTTAAACCCTAATGCATGAGAACTGCCAAGTAAACACCATAATTACATATCTGTCATCATGCAAAAGGGTCCGAATAATGTCCGAGTGTTCGAATCCTAATGAACAAGAAATGGCAAGTAAACACCATAATTACATATCTGCCTTCATGCAAGAGGGTCCGAATAAGTGTCCGAGTGTTTAAACCCTAATGCTTGAGAAATGGCAAATAAACACCATAACTACATATCTGCCATCTTGCAACAGGGCCTGAATAAGTGTCCAAGTGTTTAAACCCTAATGCATGAGAAATGACAAGTAAACACCATAATTACAAAGCGGCCATCACGCAAGAGGATCTGAATAAGTGTCTGAGTTTTCAAATCCTAATGCAAAAGAAATGGAAAGTCGACACCGTAATTGCATATCTGCCATCATGCAAGAGGGTCCGAGTAAGGATCCCAGTGTTTGAACCCTAAAGCTTGAGAAATGGCAAATAAACACCCTAATTACATATCTGCCATCATGCAAGAGGGTCCGAATAAGTGTCCGAGTGTTTGAATCCTAATGCTCGAGAAATGGCAAGTAAACACCATAATTACATATCTACAATCAAGCAAGAGGGTCCGAATAAGTGTTCCGAGTGTTTAAACCCTAATGCATGAGAAATGGCAAGTAAAAACGATAATTACATATCTGCCATCGTGCAAGAGGGTCTGAATAAGTGTCCGACTGTTCAAACCCTAATGCGTAAGAAATGGCATGTAAACACCATAATTACATATTTGCTCTCACGGAAGAGGGTCCGAATAAGTGTCCTAGTGTTCGAATTATAATGCTCGACAAACGCCAAGTAAACACTATAATTCCATATTTGCCATCATGCAAGAGGGTCTGAATAAGTGTCCGAGTCTTTAAACCCTAATGCATGAGAAATGGCAAGTAAACACCACAATCACATATCTGGCATCATGCAAGAGGGTCCGAATAAGTGTCTGAGTGTTCAAATCCTAATGCCCATGAAATGGCAAGTAAACACCATAATTACATATCTGCCATCATGCCAGAGGGTCCGAATAAGTGTCCGAGTGTTTAAACCCTAATGCATGTGAAATGGCAAATAAACACCATAATTACATATCTCGGATCATGCAAGAGGGTGCAAATTAGTGTCTGAGTATTTAAACCCTAATGCATGAGAAATGGCAAGTAAACAGCATAATTACAGATCTGCCATCACGCAAGAGGATCCTAACAAGTGTCCGAGTTTTCAAATCCTAATGCAAAAGAAATGGAAAGTCGACACCATAACTACATATCTGCCATCATGCAAGAGGGTCTGAATAAGTGTCCGAGTGTTCGAATCCTAATGCTCGAGAAATGGCAAGTAAACACCGTAATTACATATCCGCCATCATGCAAGAGGGTCCGAATAAGTGTCCGAGTGTTTAACCCCTAATGCATGAGAAATGGCAAATAAACACCCTAATTACATAACTACCATTATGCAAGAGGGTTCAAATAAGTGTCCGAGTGTTTGAATCCTAATGCTCGAGAAATGGCAAGTAAACACCATAATTAGATATCTGCCATCATGCAAGAGGGTCCGAATAAGTGTCCGAGTGTTTAAACCCTACTGCATAAGAAATGGCAGGCAAACACCATAATTACATATCTGCCATCGTGCAAGAGGGTCTGAATAAGTGTCCGAGTGTTCGAATCCTAATGCTCGAGAAATGGCAATTAAACACCATAATTACATATCAGCCATCGTGCAAAAAGGTCCGAATAAGTGTCCGAGTGTTTAAGCTCTAATGCATGAGAAATGACAAGTAAACACCATAATTACATATATGCCATCGTGCAAGAGGGTCTGAATAAGTGTCCGACTGTTTCAACACTACTGCGTAAGAAATGGCAAGTAAACACCATAATTACATATCAGCTCTCATGCAAGAGGGTCCGAATAAGTGTCCTTGTGTTCGAATTAAAATGCTCGACAAATGGAAAGTGAACACTATAATTCCATATCTGCCATAATGCAAGAGGATCAGAATAAGTGTCCGAGTCTTTAAAACCTAAATCTTGAGAAATGGCAAGTAAACACCATAATTACATATTTGCCATCATGCAAGAGGGTCCGAATAAGTGTCCAAGTGTTGAAATCCTAAGGCTCGAGAAATGGCAAGCAAACACCATAATTACATATCTACCATCATGCAAGAGGGTCCGAATAAGTGTCCGAGTGTTTAAACCCTAATTCATGGGAAATGGCAAATAAACACCACAATTACATATCTGCCATCCTACAAGAGGGTCCGAATAGGTGACCGAGTGTTTAAACCCTAATGCATGAGAAAATGGCAAGTAAACACCCTAATTACATATCTGCCATCATGCAAGAGGGTCCGAATAAGTGTCTGAGTGTTCGAATCCAAATGCTCGAGAAATGGCAAGTAAACACCCTAATTACATATCCGCCATCATGCAAGAGGGTCCGAATAAGTGTCCGAGTGTTTAAACCCTAATGCATGAGAAATGGAAAGTAAACACACAAATTACATATCTGCCATTATGCAAGGCGGTCCGAATAAGTGTCTGAGTGTTTAAACCCTAATGCATGAGAAATGGCAAGTAAGCACCGTAATTACATATCTGCCATTGTGCAAGAGGGTCTGAATAAGTGTCCAAGTGTTCGAATCCTAATGCTTGAGAAATGGCGATTAAACACCATAATAACATATCGGCCATCATGGAAGAGGGTCTGAGTAAGTGTCCGATTATTTAAACCCTAATGTTTGAGAAATGGCAAATAAAAAACAAAATTACACATCTACCATCATGCAAGAGGGTCTGAATAAGTGTCCGACTGTTTAAACCCTTATGCGTAAGAAATGGCAATTAAACACCATAATTACATATCTGCTCTCACGCAAGAGGGTCCGACTAAGTGTGCTAGTGTTCGAATTATAATGCTCGACAAATGTCAAGTAAACACTATAATTCCATATCTGCCATCATTGCAAGATGGTATAAATAAGTGTCCGAGTCTTTAAACCCAAATGCACGAGAAACAGCAAGTAAACACCATAATTACGTATCTGCCATCTTCCAAGAGGGTCCTAATAAGTGTTCGAGTGTTCGACTCCTAATGCTCGGGAAATGGCAAATAAAAAACAATAATTAAATATCTGCCATCATACAAGAGGGTCCGAATAAATGTCCGACTGTTTAAAACATAATGCATGAGAAATGGATAATAAACACCATAATTATATATCTGTCATCATGCAAGAGGGTCCGAATATATGTCCGTGTGTGCAAACCCTAATGCATGAGAAATGGCAAGTAAACACCATAAATACATATCCGCCATCATGCAAGAGGGTCCGAATAAGTGTCCGAGTGTTCGAATCCTAATGCTCAAGAAATGGAAAGTAAACACCATAATTACATATCTGCCATCATGCAAGAGGGTCTAAATTAGTGTCCGAGTGCTTAAACCCCAATGCATGAGAAATGGCAAGTAAACACCATAATTCTGGATGTGCCATCACGGAAGAGGATCCTAATAAGTGTCCGAGTTTTCAAATCCTAATGAAAAAGAAATGGAAAGTCAACACCATAATTACATATCTGCCATCATGCAAGAGGGTCTGAATAAGTGTCTGAGTGTTCGAATCGCAATGCTCGAGAAATGGCAAGTAAACACCATAATTACATATCCGCCATCATGCAAGAGGGTCCGAATAAGTGTCCGAGTGTTTAAACCCTAATGCATGAGAAATGGCAAATAAACACCCTAATTACATATCTACCATCATGCAAGAGGGTCTGAATAAGTGTCCGAGTGTTTGAATGCTAATGCTCGAGAAATGGCAAGTAAACACCATAATTACATATCTGCCATCATGCAAGAGTGTCCGAATATGTGTCCGAGTGTTCGAATCCTAATGCTCGAGAAATGGCAATTAAACACCATAATTGCATATCAGCCGTCGTGCAAGAGGGTCCGAATAAGTGCCCGATCGTTTAAGCTCTAATGCATGAGAAATGGCAAGTAAACACCATAATTACATATCTGCCATTATGCAAGAGTGTCTGAATAAGTGTCCGACTGTTTCAACACTACTGCATAAGAAATGGCAAGTAAACACCATAATTACATATCTGCTCTCATGCAAGAGGGTCCGAATAAGTGTCCTAGTGTTTGAATTATAATGCTCGACAAATGGAAAGTGAACACTATAAGTCCATATCTGCCATAATGCAAGAGGGTCTGAATAAGTGTCCGAATCTTTAAACCCTAATGTATGAGAAATGGCAAGTAAACACCCTAATTACATATCTGCCATCATGCAAGAGGGTCCGAATAAGTGTCCGAGTGTTCGAATCCAAATGCTCGAGAAATGGCAAGTAAACAGCCTAATTACATATCCGCCATCATGCAAGAGGGTCCGAATAAGTGTCCGAGTGTTTAAACCCTAATGCGTGAGAAATCGAAAATAAACACACTAATTACATATCTGCCATTATGCAAAAGGGTCCGAATAAGTGTCCAAGAGTTCGAATTATAATGCTCGACAAATGCCCAGTAAACACTATAATTCCATATTTGCCATCATGCAAGGGGTCCGAATAAGTGTTCGAGTGTTTAAACCCTATTGCATGAGAAATGGCAAGTAAACACCATAATTTCATATCTGCCATCGTGAAAGAGGGTCCGAATAAGTATCCGAGTGTTCGAATCCTAATGCTTGGGAAATGGCAATTAAACACCATAATTACATATCTACCATCATGCAAGATGGTCTGAATAAGTGTCCGACTGTTTAAACCCTAATGCGTAAGAAATGACAAGTAAACACCATAATTACATATCTGCTCTCTCGCAAGAGGGTTCGATTAAGTGTCCTAGTGTTCGAATTATATTGCTCGACAAATGTCAAGTAAACACTATAATTCCATATCTGCCATCATGCCAGAGGGTATAAATAAGTGTCTGAGTCTTTAAACCCTAATGCCTGAGAAACGGCAAGTAAACACTGTAATTACGTATCTGCCATCATCCAAGAGGGTCCGAATAAGTGTCCGAGTGTTCGAATCCTAATGCTCGAGAAATGGCAAATAAAAAACAATAATTAAATATCTGCCATCACGCAAGAGGGTCCGAATAAGTGTCCGACTGTTTAAACCCTAATGCCTGAGAAATGGATAATAAACATCATAATTACATATCTGTCATCAAGCAAGAGGGTCCGAATAGGTGTCCGTGTGTCTAAACCCTAATGCATGAGAAATGGCAAGTAAACACCATAATTACATATCTGCCATCATCCAAGAGGGTCCGAATAAGTGTCCGAGTGTTCGAATCCTAATGCTCATGAAATGGCAAGTAAACACCATAATTACATATCTGCCATCATGTAAGGGGGTCCGAATAAGTGTCCGAGTGTTTAAACCCTAATGCATCAGAAATGGCAAATAAACACCATAATTACATATATGCGATCATGCAAGAGGGTCTAAATAAGTGTCCGAGTGTTTAAACCCCGATGCATGAGAAATGGCAAGTAAACACCACAGTTACAGATCTGCCATCACGGAAGAGGATCCTAATAAGTGTCCAAGTTTTCAAATCCTAATGCAAAAGAAATGGAAAGTGGACACCATAATTACATATCTGTCATCATGCAAGAGGGTCTGAATAAGTGTCTGAGTGTTCGAATCCTAATGCTCGAGAAATGGCAAGTAACCCCATAATTACATATCCGCCATCATGCAAAGGGGTCCGAATAAGTGTCCGAGTGTTTAAACCCTAATGCATGAGAAATGACAGATAAACACCCTAATTACATATCCACCATCATGCAAGAGGGTCCGAATAAGTGTCCAAGTGTTTGAATCCCAATGCTCGAGAAATGGCCCGTAAACACCATAATTACATATCTGCCATCATGCAAGATGGTCCAAATAAGTGTCCGAGTTTTTAAAACCTACTGCATCAGAAATGGCAAGCAAACACCATAATTACATATCTGCCGTCGTGCAAGAGGCTGCGAATAAGTGTCCGAGTGTTCGAATCCTAATGCTCGAGAAATGGCAATTAAACCCCATAATTACATATCAGCAATCGTGCAAGAGGGTCCGAATAAGTGTCCGAGTGTTTAAGCTCTAATGCATGAGAAATGGAAAGTAAACACCACAATTATGTATTTGCCATCATGCAAGAGGGTCCGAATAAGTGTCTGAGTGTTCGAATCCAAATGCTCGAGAAATGGCAAGTAAACACCATAATTACATAGTCGCCATCATGCAAGAGGGACCGAATAAGTGTCCGAATGTTTAAACCCTAATGCATGAGAAATGGCAAATAAACACACTAATTACATATCTGCCATTATGCAAGAGGGTCCGAATAAGTGTCCAAGTGTTCGAATTATAATGGTCGACAAATGACAGTAAACACTATAATTCCATATCTGCCATCACGCAAGGGGTCCGAATATGTCACGACCCGAACTCACCCCTATGGGTTAAGGACATGACCGGCCAGTAATCCCGCGATTACCTACGGCCTCAAACCGAAACAAGATGACTTGTCAGAGTAAAGGGGCCAAACGGAAGAAAAAATTTAAAAACTTTGTCCATAGAGCCGTGCTTATATGCACATCAAACAGACCATACTCAGATACGTTAATAACCCACATCAAAAGTACAGTTCCACAAAATTCATTACGGACAGGATCATCCAAAACGAGTCAACCTATGACAGACTATTTATAGACATACATAAAGTCCCTGCCGGCAAGACAAAATGTAATTACAAAGCAAAAGGCAAGGATAGGTCTCAAGAGTGAGACGTAAGGCTGACTTCCTGAAAACTTGGTTTTTCCCTAGCAGACTTAACTGGGGCTGGGTTTGGACTTCCCTTGGCTCACCTACAACCACATGAATGAGCGTGAGCGATAGCCCAGTGAATAATATCAAAGACAGAAGTCATAAAACAATATGTACATTTATACAGAGTTTAGATCAAGTGACTGTAGTTCTAAACATATTGGCCTTTGGCCCATTCTGATTTCCATCTACGTCAAAACGGCCTTCGGCCCATTCATTTTTGTCAAAACGGCCTTTGGCCCATTCATTTATGTCAAAACGGCCTTTGGCCCATTCATTTATATCAAAACGGCCTTTGGCCCATTCATTTATGTCAAAACGGCCTTTGGCCCATTCATTTATATCAAAACGGCCTTTGGCCCATTCATGTGTATCAAAACGGCCTTTGGCCCATTCATCTGTATCAAAACGGCCTTTGGCCCATTCAGGTGTATCAAAACGGCCTTTGGCCCATTCATCTGTATCAAAACGGCCTTTAGCCCATTCATCTGTATCAAAACGGCCTTTGGCCCATTCATCTGTATCAAAACGGAAAACGGCCTTTGGCCCATTCATCTGTATCAAAATGGCCTTTGGCCCATTCATTTGTATCAAAACGGCCTTGGCCCATTCATTTGTATCAAAACGGCCTTTGGCCCATTCATCTGTATCAAAACGGCCTTTGGCCCATTCATTTGTGTTTATTCATATCGGACTCTCGTCCACAATTCCGAATAGCAACTCATAAAGCTTAAAGGAAATAACAATTGGACATTCACAAATATTCAAATATCGATATTACTCATAGTGATCGGCTTGTGGATTTGCCCTGGAACTTGACCCTACACATTTCATGAGCACAAAAGGGTCACTAACAGTTCAATCCGTTCTTTAATTCTCATATCTCTCTTTAGGCTTAATTCACATTTCATTAGCTCATTTACAATGCGTACCATATGCCTAAGAGTGCTTACAATGAAAGAGAACGGAAAACAGAACTCAGCATGCAAAAACAGAATCTCAGAAAATAGGGTCCCCGCTCGAGCGTGGACTTCCCCGCTCGAGCGGACCCTTAGGTCTGCAAAAGTACTGGTTGCCTTCAATTCCAGCTCGAGCGTGAACTCGGCTGCTCAAGCGTACTGCCTGTCTACATAGCTCCCCGCTCGAGCGTCAAATTCGCCCGCTCAAGCGGGAACCATGTCTGCAAAAATGCTGGGAGCTCGATTTCTCCGCTCGAGCGGCACTTCCCCCGCTCAAGCGGAATTCAAAATTCTGGAAATTCCAGATTGTGTTCTTGAGCTTCATCTCGACATTCAAAGGCTCTAAATGCATGATTTCGGTCCAAACTTCACATAATCATGTACTAACATGGTATAAACATAGAATTACAACATATTGAAGCTCAATTTCATAATTTACATAAATGTATGGCTCATTTTCCACCAACTCATTACCAATGTAACCATTTCATGCATTCAAAGCTTCTACTTCCATGGATTGTACATGCATGTGACATATAACCTTCATTCTCGTCTCATATGATGAATAGATGGTCAAATACATGGATTTCAACCAAAATTGCAACATGAGTCATGTAATTCAAGCTCAAATATGCAAATTCAAAACAATACACACATGCATGCATGTATAGTCTTCAAATTCATCAAACCAACTCCTTTCATGTTCTAGATCACAAATTAATCTTCAAATCACGAAATCACAACTCAAATTCATGAGTTAGGGGTTGGTTACTCACCTAGGAGCTTTAATCTTTCAAACTCTAGTCAATTCTTGAGTTAAATCTTCAAATTCCCAAGCTAGAGCCAAAAATTGCTCAAGTCTCTTCCTTTCTCTCTCTATAGCCGGCCTCTCTCTCACTCTCAGTTGTCTAACTCAGAATTTGAGTTTTAAGAGAGCTAAAGGAGAGTGCAATCCAAATATACAACAAGCCCCACTAACAAATATTTTAAAATAAAATAATGGGGTACTTAATTTATTAAATCAGTTTAAATTGACCAGAATCAATTTTCAATTAAATTTCACCGTAGGCTCTAAAAATTATGCCAATCACAGTGGCGTAATCAATTTCGGGTTCTGTGGCCGATAAGGCCCTCAATTTAATTCCCGAAGCGGACTATTCAAACAGATGTTCCAACGGCGAACAGATAGAAATTCAAAATCATATACATTCACATAATGGCACACAATCACATCAAAACGCATAATCACATACACATTAGGGACCAATTCACATAATACAGAACAGGGGTATCACAGTCTTCCCCCCTTTAGGAAGTTTGGTCCTCCAAACTTAAGTTACCTTCGTCGGGAAACAAATGTGGATAGTGTAGACGCATTTCCTCCTCTTTTTCCCATGTAGCATCGGTCCTATAGTGTTCCTTCCATTCCACTTTCACCATTTGAATGGATTTGTTTCTTAATTCTTTCACTTGTCGGTCAACAATTCTTTCCGGCCATTCAGCATATTCCATATTTTCATCAATAGCAACCCGGTGATAATCAATCACATGCAACGGGTCTCGGAGGTAACCCCTCAACATTGACACATGAAATACAATATGGATTTGCTCAAATCCCGGTGGCAAGGCAATTCTATAAGCAACTGGACTGAGTCTCTCCAAAATCTGGAACGGCCCAATGTAACGAGGCGACAACTTGCCCTTTTTCCCAAATCTGACTTGGCCTTTCATCGGAGAAACACGGATGAACACATGGTCACCAACCTCATACTCAAGGATTCTTCTCCTAACGTGTGCATAATTCTTTTGTCGGTCCTGAGCTGTTTTGAGCCTTTGACGAATAGTCTTGATTTTCTCAGAAGTATCCTGCACAATCTCTGGCCCAAGCAAGGCTCTGTCCCTGACCTCTGCCCAACAAATGGGTGATCTACACCTACCACACAAAGCCTCGTATGGTGCCATACCGATGCTGGAGTGGAAGCTGTTATTATAAGCAAATTCTGCAAGTGGCAAATAATCCTCCCAACTCCCCTGAAAATCCAAAGCACACATGCGAAGCATATCTTCCAACGTTTGAATCGTTCATTCTGATTGCCCGTCTGTCTGTGGATGAAATGTAGTATTGAGCCTTAGCTCTGTTCCCATAGCTTCCTACAAACTCTTCCACAATCTAGACACAAATTTCGGATCTCTATCCGATACAATAGATACGGGAACACCATGTAAACGGACAATCTCATCAACGTAAATGGTAGCCAATCTATAAGCAGTAAATGTAGTTTTGACAGGTAGAAAATGTGCAGATTTAGTCAGTCTATGAACTACAACCCAAACGGAATCCATACCTCGAGAAGTCCGAGGTAGGCCAACAACGAAATCCATAGTCACGTGTTCCCACTTCCATTCAGGAATAGGGAGAGGTTGAAGTAGACCGCCTGGTTTCTGATGTTCGGCCTTGACTTGCTGACACTGAAGGCACTTGGACACATATTCTGCAATCTCTTTCTTCATTTTAGGCCACCAATAGGTCTGTTTCAAATCCCGGTACATTTTTTTGTTGCCCGGATGCATAGCGAACACGGATCTGTGGGCTCCATCTAAAATCCTCTTCTTTAGCTCTGGGATATCTGGGACACATATCCAGTTTTGGAATTTCAACATTTCACTCTCAATACTGAATTCTGCTCTCGGGCTTACCTCGAATTCGTCAATCACTTTCTTGAGGTATTCGTCCTCTTTCTGTTTCTGTTTGGTTTTATCAATGATCACCGGCTCTGCTGTAATAGCAGCTATCAACCCGCCCTGTTCACACATTACCACTTCGATTTCAAACTTCTCAAAATCTTGCAAGATCTCTCTCTGTTCAGTAAGCAAACATGCCATACTCCCCGTTGATTTTCTGCTCAAGGCATCAGCAACTGTATTAGCTTTCCCGGGGTGGTACTGAATTTCTAAGTCGTAATCTTTTATTAGTTCCAGCCACCTTCTCTGACGCATATTCATCTCTTTCTGCGTGAAGAAGTATTTCAGGCTCTTATGATCCGTGTAGACTTCATACTTTGCTCCATACAAATAACGCCGCCAGATTTTCAAAGCAAAAACGACTGCGGCCAATTCAAGGTCATGTGTTGGGTAGTTCTTCTCGTGTGGCCTCAACTGTCGGGAGGCATAAGCAATAACCTTTCCGTTCTGCATTAACACACAACCCAAACCCTTATAAGATGCATCACTGAAAATCACAAAATTTTCCGTACCTGACAGCAATGTCAAAATTGGTGCAGTGGTCAATCTTGTCTTCAATTCATGAAAGGCTGATTCTCTTTCGCTATTCCACTCAAATGGTTGTCCTTTACGTGTCAATTGGGTAAGAGGTACTGCTAATTTCGAAAAGTCCTTCACAAACCTCCTATAGTACCCGGCTAAACCCATGAAACTGCGAACTTCTGTCACATTGGTCGGTGTAGGACAATTCACAATTGCCTCTATCTTCTGCGGGTCCACTGAAATTCCTTCCTTGTTGATCACGTGCCCTAAGAAAATAACCTCATCCAACCAAAACTCACATTTCTTTAATTTAGCAAATAGTTTTCTTTCTCGAAGTATTTGTAAAACAGTCCTCAAATGATGTTCATGTTCAAGTCTATCTTTAGAGTATATCAAACTATCATCGATGAAGACTACAACAAACTCATCAAGGTAGGTTTTAAAAATTCTATTCATTAAGTCCATAAATGCTGCCGGAGCATTAGTCACTCCAAATGGCATAACAAGAAACTCAAAATGACCATACCTCGTTCTGAATGCGGTTTTCTCAACATCCTCTGCCTTAACTTTCAGCTGATGATACCTGGATCTCAAATCAATCATAGAAAACACCTGGGATCCCTGCAACTGGTCAAATAAGTCGTCAATATGGGGTAAGGGATATTTGTTCTTTATCGTTACCTTGTTTAACTCCCGATAATCAATGCACAGGCGCAAGGTACCATCCTTTTTCTTTACAAATAACACTGGTGCACCCCAAGGCGAAGTGCTAGGCCGGATAAACCCTTTATCAAGAAGGTCTTGCAACTGTTCCTTTAATTCTTTCATTTCGGCAGTAGCCATTCTGTAGGGAGCCTTAGAAATAGGCTGGGTGCCTGGCATAGTTTCAATGGTAAACTCGATCTCCCTGTCTACCAATTCCCCTAGTAATTCCTTTGGAAACACATCCGGAAATTCTCTAACAATAGGAATATTATTCAATTCAACATTCTCAGATTGTTCAGACAACACATAGCACAAATAACCCTGACACCCTTTCCTAATCAGTTTACATGCTTTCATTGCAGATATCAAATACGGTGGAGGCACTACCCCATTACCCACAAACACAATCTCCTTCCGTTCTGGTAGGTTAAATACAACCCGTTTTTTCATACAGTCTATAGTGGCACAATACTTGGTCACCCGATGGAGCAGACACACATAACAAATATGGCAATAGCTCTAGGGGTCTATTCAGTCTAGATGCAAACGTATATGTCACAAATGAGTGCGTTGATCCAGAATCAATTAATACAAGGGCATCCTGATGCACGGTAACAGACTCCACGGTGCCTTTTGCTACAAATATTGCACATGGGAGCTGCGTCTTGGGAAGAACTCGAAGTATTTGAGGAGCTCATGTTTTGCTTTTTCAGAAATTTCTTCTTCGAAAAGAAGCCTTGTCTTTTGTTGCCTTTCCATTCTGTTACTGGCTTAGCTTGCCTAGCTATGTTAGCCTCTGATATGATGGCTCTGTCAAGCACCCTAATGTAGGTTTCCAATTTCAGGACATTCACCCTCTCTAGGATGTCATTGCGGAGCCCACCTTCAAAATGTCTTGCCTTCTTATAATCAGTGTCAATCACGTGTGGTGCAAATCTGGCCAACTCAGTGAATTTGGCCTCATACTCCGCTACAGTCATGCTGTCTTGCTTGAGTTCCATGAACTCTGCCACTTTCCTATCCCGGACACACTGCGGGAAGTACTTGTCATAGAAGATTTCTAAAAATTTCACCCAATCAACATCTCTGTGGTTTTCTCTCATCAACATCCACCATCTTCTCGCTTCATCTTCTAGCATAAAAGTGGCTAGAAGCACTTTCTGAGTCTCCAAACAGGGAAACACTTCGAATAACTTCTCAATGCCGAGGACCCACGCTTCGGCTTTCAACGGATCTAATCCCCTGTGAAACTATGGTGGTTTCATTTTCTTGAATTCCTTAGTGAGAGCTATAATCCGGTCATCGTTCAGATGATCTGGCACAGGTGGTGCCGGAGGTGGAGGTGGCGGGTGTGGTTGCTGCCACTCCTGTTGCTGTCTCAAAGCTTCTACCATTTCTTGGATCAGTCTTTCCATTCTGTCCAGTCTGGCAGTAGAAGATTCCTCTAACTCATCACCTCTGGTTCTCACCATCTAATTAAACTTGCATTATATTTTACACAAAAGATCCACAAGTGTGCATATACTAAGAAGCGCATATTCTCAGATAATTTGTAGTGCAAGTAATTCACAATGTACACATATAATTGTTCATATCAAAACATTTAAGCATATAATCAATGCTTCTAAATTCGTGTTTATGAATGCATCCTAGATCTTATCTAGACGCTTATTGCTCTTTTGGACAAGTGTGTGAGTTATTAACTCGTGCTCTGATACCACTCTGTCACGACCCAAACCCGCCCCTATGGGTTAAGGACATGACCGGCCAGTAATCCCGTGATTACCTACGGCCTCAAACCGAAACAAGATGACTTGTCAGAGTAAAGGGGCCAAACGGAAGCAAAAATTTAAAAACTTTGTCCATATAGCCGTGCTTATATGCACATCAAACAGACCATACTCAGATACGTTAATAACCCACATCAAAAGTACAGTTTCACAAAATTCATTACGGACAGGATCATCCAAAACGAGTCAACCTATGACAGACTATTTATAGACATACATAAAGTCCCTGCCGGCAAGACAAAATGTAATTACATAGCAAAAGGCAAGGATAGGTCTCAAGAGTGAGACGTAAGGCTGACTTCCTGAAAACTTGATTTTTCCCTAGCAGACTTCACTGGGGCTGGGTTTGGACTTCCCTTGGCTCACCTACAACCACATGAATGAGCGTGAGCGATAGCCCAGTGAATAATATCAAAGACAGAAGTCATATAAACAATATGTACATTTATACAGAGTTTAGATCAAGTGACTGTAGTTCTAAACATATTGGCCTTTGGCCCATTCTGATTTCCATCTACGTCAAAACAGCCTTCGGCCCATTCATTTATGTCAAAACAGCCTTTGGCCCATTCATTTATGTCAGAACGGCCTTTGGCCCATTCATTTATATCAAAACGGCCTTTGGCCCATTCATTAATGTCAAAACGGCCTTTAGCCCATTCATTTATATCAAAACGGCCTTTGGCCCATTCATTTATGTCAAAACGGCCTTTGGCCCATTCGTTTATATCAAAACGGCCTTTGGCCCATTCATTTGTATCAAAACGACCTTTGGCCTTTGGCCCATTCATCTGTATCAAAACCGCCTTTGGCCCATTCATCTGTATCAAAACGGCCTTTGGCCCATTCATCTGTATCAAAACGGCCTTTGGCCCACTCATTTGTATCAAAACGGCCTTTGGCCCATTCATTTGTATCAAAACGGCCTTGGCCCATTCATTTGTATCAAAACGGCCTTTGGCGCATTCATCTGTATCAAAACGGCCTTTGGCCCATTCATTTGTGTTTATTCATATCGGACTCTCGTCCACAATTTCGAATAGCAACTCATAAAGCTTAAAGGAAATAACAATTGGACATTCACAAATATTCAAATATCGATATTACTCATAGTGATCGGCTTGTGGATTTGCCCTGGAACTTGACCCTACACATTTCATGAGCACAAAAGGGTCACTAACAGTTCAATCCGTTCTTTAATTCTCATATCTCTCTTTAGGCTTAATTCACATTTCATTAGCTCATTTACAATGCTTACCATATGCCTAAGAGTGCTTACAGTGAAAGAGAACGGAAAACAGAACTCAGCATGCAAAAACAGAATCTCAGAAAACAGGGTCCCCGCTCGAGCGTGGACTTCCCCGCTCGAGCGTACTGCCTGTCTACATAACTCCCCGCTCGACCGTCAAATTCCCCCGCTCGAACGGGAACCATGTCTGCAAAAATGCTGGGAGCTCGATTTCTCTGCTCGAGCGGCACTTCCCCAGCTCGAGCGGAATTCGAAATTCTGGAAATTCCAGATTGTGTTCTTGAGCTTCATCTCGACATTCAAAGGCTCTAAATGCAAGATTTCGGTCCAAACTTCACATAATCATGTACTAACATGGTATAAACATAGAATTACAACATATTGAAGCTCAATTTCATAATTTATCTAGATGCATGGCTCATTTTCCACCAACTCATTACCAACGTAACCATTTCATGCATTCAAAGCTTCTACTTCCATGGATTGTACATGCATGTGACATATAACCTTCATTCTCATCTCATATGATGAAAAGATGGTCAAATACATGGATTTCAACCAAAACTGCATCATGAGTCATGTAATTCAAGCTCCAATATGCAAATTCAAAACAATACACACATGCATGCATGTATAGTCATCAACTTCATCAAACCAACTCCTTTCATGTTCTAGATCACAAATTAATGTTCAATTCACGAAATCAGAACTCAAATTCATGAGTTAGGGGTTGGTTACTCACCTAGGAGCTTTAATCTTCCAAACTCTAGTCAATTCTTGAGTTAAATCTTCAAATTCCCAAGCTAGAGCCAAAAATTACTCAAGTCTCTTCCTTTCTCTCTCTATAGCCGGCCTCTCTCTCACTCTTAATTGTCTAACTCAGATTTTGAGTTTTAAGAGAGCTAAAGGAGAGTGCAATGCAAATATACAACAAGCCCCACTAATAAATATTTTAATATAAAATAATGGGGTACTTAATTTATTAAATCAGTGTAAATTGACCAGAATCAATTTTCAATTAAATTTCACCGTAGGCTCTAAAAATTATGCCAATCATAGTGGCGTAATCAATTTCGGGTTCTGTGGCCGATAAGGCCCTCAATTTAATTCCCGAAGCGGACTATTCAAACAGATGTTCCTACGACGAACAGATAGAAATTCAAAATCATATACATTCACATAATGGCACACAATCACATCAAAACGCAAAATCACATACACATTAGGGACCAATTCACATAATACAAAACAGGGGTATCACAGAATAAGTGTCCGAGTGTCTAAACCCTAATGCATGAGAAATGGCAAGTAAACACCATAATTATATGTCTGCCATCGTGCAAGAGGGTCCAAATAAGTGTCCAAGTGTTCGAATCCTAATGCTTGAGAAATGGCAATTAAACACCATAATTACATATCTGCCATCATGCAAGAGGGTCTGAATAAGTGTTCGACTGTTTAAACCCTAATGCGTAAGAAATGGCATGTAAACACCATAATTACGTAACTGCTCTCACGCAAGAAGGTCCGAATAAGTGTCCAAGTGTTCGAATTATAATGCTCGACAAATGCCAAGTAAACACTATAATTCCATATCTGGCATCATACAAGAGGGTCTGAATAAGTGTCCGAGTCTTTAAACCCTAATGCATGAGAAATGGCAAGTAAACTCCATAATTATATATCTGCCATTATGCAAGAGGGTCCGAATAAGTGTCCGAGTGTTTGAATCCTAATGCTCAAGAACTGGCATGTAAATACCATAATTACATATTTGCCATCATGCAAGAGGGTCCGAATAAGTGTCCGAGTGTTTAAACCCTAATGCATGAGAAATGGCAAACAAACACCAAAATTACATATCTGCCATCATGCACGAGGGTGCGAATAAGTGTCCAAGTATTTAAATCCTAATGCATGAGAAATGGCCAGTAAACACCATAATTACATATCTGTTATCATGCAAGAGGGTCTGAATAAGTGTCCGAGTGTTTAATCCCTAATGCGTGAGAAGTGGCAAGTAAACACCATAATGACAGATCTGCCATGACGTAAGAGGATCCGAATAAGTGTCCGTGTTTTCAAATACTAATGTAAAAGAAATGGAAAGTCGACAACATAATTACATATCTGCCATCATGCAAGAGGATCTGAATAAGTGTCTGAGTATTCGAATCCTAATGCTCGAGAAATGGCAAGTAAACACCCTAATTACATATCCGCAATCATGCAAGAGGGTCCGAATAAGTGTGTTTAAACCCTAATGCATGAGAAATGGCAAATAAACACCCTAATTACATATCTGCTATCCTGCAAGAGGGTATGAATAAGTGTCCAAGTGTTTACACCCTAATGCATGAGAAATGGCAAGTAAACACCCTAATTACATATCTGCCATCATGCAAGAGGGTCCGAATAAGTCTTCGAGTGTTCGAATCCAAATGCTCGAGAAATGGCAAGTAGACACCATAATTACATATCCGCTATCATGCAAGAGGGTCCGAATAAGTTTCCGAGTGTTTAAACCCTAATGCATGAGAAATGGCAAAGAAACATAGTAATTACATATCTGCCACTATGCAAGAGGGTCCAAATAAGTGTCCAAGTGTTCGAATTATAATGCTGGACAAATGCCCAGTAAACACTATAATTCCATATCTGCCATCATGCAAGGGGGTCCGAATAAGTGTCCAAGTCTTTAAACCCTAATGCATGAGAAATGGCAAGTAAACTCCATAATTACATATCTGCCATCATGCAAGAGGGTCCGAATATGTGTCCAAGTGTTCGAATCCTAATGCTTG
Organism: Camellia sinensis; assembly: GCF_055761805.1. Classification (NCBI taxonomy): domain Eukaryota; kingdom Viridiplantae; phylum Streptophyta; class Magnoliopsida; order Ericales; family Theaceae; genus Camellia; species Camellia sinensis. Next base: position 8,946,501 of record NW_028129474.1, on the reverse strand, counting down.
AGAAATGGCAATTAAACACCATAATTACATATCTGCCATCATGCAAAAGGGTCAGAATAAGTGTCCGACTGTTCAAACCCTAGTGCGTAAGAAATGGCATGTAAAAACCATAATTACGTAACTGCTCTCGTGCAAGAAGGTCCGATTAAGTATCCAAGTGTTCGAATTACAATGCTCAACAAATGCCAAGTAAACACTATAATTCCATATCTGGCATCATACAAGAGGATCTAAATAAGTGTCCGAGTCTTTAAAGCCTAATGCATGAGAAATGGCAAGTAAACCCCATAATTATATATCTGCCATCATGCAAGAGGGTCCGAATAAGTGTTCGACTGTTTGAATCCTAACGGTCATGAAATGGCAAGTAAATACCATAATTACATATTTGCCATCATGCAAGAGGGTCCGAATACGTGTCCGAGTGTTTAAACCCTAATCCATGAGAAATGGCAAATAAACACCACAATTACATATCTGCCATCATGCACGAGGCTGCGAATAAGTGTCCAATTATTTAAACCCTAATGCATGAGAAATGGCCAGTAAACACCGTAATTACATGTCTGTTATCATGCAGGAGGGTCTGAATACGTGTCTGAGTGTTTAATCCCTAATGCGTGAGAAGTGGCAAGTAAACACCATCATGACAGATCTGCCATCACGTAAGAGGATCCGAATAAGTGTCCGAGTTTTCAAATACTAATGCCAAAGAAATGGAAAGTCGACACCATAATTACATATCTGCTATCATGCAAGAGGATCAGAATAAGTGTCCGAGTGTTCGAATCCTAATGCTCGAGAAATGGCAAGTAAACACCATAATTACATATCTGCCATCACGAAAGAGGGTCCGAATAAGTGTCTGAGTGTTTAAACCCTAATGCATGAGAAATGGAAAATAAACACCCTAATTACATGTCTGCCATCATGCAAGAGGGTCCGAATAAGTGTCCGAGTGTTTGAATCCTAACGCTCGAGAAATGGCAAGTAAACACCATAATTACATATCTACCATCATGCAAGAGGGTCCGAATAAGTGTCCGAGTGTTCGAATCCTTATGCTCGAGAAATGGCAATTAAACACCATAATTACATAGCCATCATGCAAGAGGGTCCGAATAAGTGTCCGAGTGTTTAAGCCCTAACGCATTAGAAATGGCAAATAAACACCATAATTACATATCTGCCATCATGCAAGAGGGTCTGAATAAGTGTCCGACTGTTTAAATACTAATGCGTAAGAAATGGCAAGTTCACACTATAATTTCATATCTGCTCTCACGCAAAAGGGTGCGAATAAGTGTCCTAGTGATCGAATTATAATGCTAGACAAATGGCAAGTAAACCCTATAATTCCATATCTGCCATAATGCAAGAGGGTCTGAATAAGTGTCCGAGTCTTTAAAGCCTAATGCATCAGAAATGGCAAATAAAATACATAATTACATATCTGGCATCATGGAAGAGGGTCCGAATAAGTGTCCGAGTGTTTGAATCCTAATGCTCGAGAAATGGCAAGTAAACACCAGGATTACATATCTGCCATCATGCAAGAGGGTCCAAATAAGTATCCGAGTGGTTAAACCCTAATGCATGAGAAATGGCAAGTGGACACCCTAATTACATGTAACAACCCGACCCTCATATATGTTTGTGATGTATGCCGCCCTTTATTCTGTGCTATTAAGTGACTAAGGTGAAGCTGTATAAGAGAATGAGGTCAAGTAGCTATGTTGTAATGCTTGGTAGAATGAATTATATCTGTTAGGAAAGAAATGTATCTATTACTATTCGAACGATAAAGTAGAAATTGAGGGCCTTAGCGGATTAATCAGTCAAAATTGATCACATATTTGGAACCAGCATAATTTTTAGGTAATATTAAGCACTTCTGTGAAATTTCAATTTTCGGATGTGTAAACGATTGATTTTTGTCTCATTCTCTTTTCATGGAAATATAAGAGTGTTCTTGGTCATTTGATAAGTTAAGGAAACATAACACTAAGCTAGGGAGTTGAAGAGGTAGAGAGAAAAGGTTCTCAAGAAGGGTGAGATTGGGCTTAAGGTATGTAATTGTTTGTTTAATTTTCATCTACAACCCCTCTTGTTATAATTTATGTGAAGATGTTTCTATAATCTTGACCCTAAGAGTTTGAAGTTGTAGTGATGTGAGTATGAGAAGTAAATTAGCAAAATGATCTTACCTTGCATGTGTTGATTCAATTTGAAGTATCTAAGAGAAACTTTACTCTATTTCTTCAATTGGCTTGTTTGAATTTAAGTATGTGGCATGGTTCTAAGTTTATGAGTTGAGATATGAGAACAAGTAGAAATTATGTGACTTGGAGTGAATTTGAGTTGTGGATTCATGATTGATTCTTAATCAAATGAAATGTGTAATTTGATCCTTGTTCACATGTAATTGCATGCTTTGAACTTGTATATTGATAATTGAAAGTTAGATTTTTGAGGCCTAAACATGTTAATAAGAAGAAGAAAATTGTGCAAAAATTTCGGACCTTTTGTGCAGAATCGCCGCACGTGCGGGGCCTAAGGCTGCACGTGCGGGAACCTCAGCCGCACGTGCGGGAGTCACTGCCGCACGTGCGGGAAAATGGCAAATTGTTGGGCTTCAACACTGCAAAAACCGCACGTGCGGGGCCTCAATGCCGCACGTGCGGGAGATGTGCCGCACGTGCGGGGGATCCTAGCCGCACGTGCGGCCCAGGGCAGAAAAGTTGGGATGCTCCGTTTTGCGTGTTGGGTCCTCTAATGTGGTCAAAACCTGCAATTTATATTGTTTAAATATTCGTTAATTTAATCAGAGTAAGTGAACCGAATGTTGGTTTAACAAGAAAAAGGGGCTAATGTAATCTTTTATATGTTCATGTGTGTAGGAAACACCTCAAAAGGAAGTGCACCGCCACAACACAGTGAGTAATAGTGCTTCAATGTATCCCTACTCTGTAATTATAATTAATGACGTTGTGATCTTGTAGAAAGTAGCATCGCATGATATACTGACGTTATATCTTGACGTTATGAATGTCCCTATTAAACTTGTGTTGGCATGAAATGATTGGTATGAAATGACATATCTGCTATAGATAATTTGATACGAAATTGTGAAAACATTGAATAGGTTGTGAAGTTGTACGCATCCTATATGAAAGTTGTGACTACCGAAATGTATCAAGGCAATATGAATTTGTGAACCAATGTAGCTTAGAGCCATTTGTGACTCAATGTGGCCTAGAGCCAACTGTGAATTAATGTGGCTAAGAATCCTAATGTGAAACTACGTGACCAATGGTCAATTGTGAATTGTGAACTAATGAGGCCAAGGGCCATTTGTGAATAAAGAAATTATGAGGCCAAGGGCCGATGTGTGAAATATGAATGTCCCTATTGTGAGCTTGTGGATTGAACAGAACCAAAGGTTTATGTGAGGAATTGTAAATTGTGAACCCAAAAACTCTTTCCGAACGTATAAAGTGCTTAGGCCAGGGGCCACGTTATGATAATTATAAACCGATCATGTTGTCCCTACAGGTCGTACAGAGACGGACTAATGGCATGATTACAGCAGTAAATATATTTACTAGCATATTAGTACTATTATTCACTGAGCTTGGCTCACCCTGTGTTATGTCTGTTCTTGTAGGTAACCAACCAGGAGGTCGATCTTAGCTCGGCGTCGTCATACTTTTGTCAGCCTAGGCACAGCCAAGCTTGGGGTCGGGACCCTACTTTTGTGAAGTTGTTAGATGTTGACTCCCACTTTTGTTATTGGCTTAAGTTGATATGCACTTAATGATTTTGTTATACCCCATCTCGGGGTTAGTTTTGTATACGCCTGTAAATAACCAACTCTTAAATGCATTTTGGCTTCTAATGTACTTGTTTTGAAAAATGTTTTTGATCCTGGCATGATTTAGTAGATCAATGGATGTTATACTCTCTGGTTTTTATCAATTATGTTTTGTAGCTTCCGGGCAGGCCCCTCTATAGAACCAGTTTAAGTGTCATTTTCTGTTTAGGTCATGCCTAACTTTTAGGGGCAAGTAAAGGGTGTGACATTACATATCTGCCACTGTGCAAGAGTGTCCGAATAAGTGTCCGAGTGTTTAAACCCTAATGCATAAGAAATGGCAAATAAAATACATAATTACACATCTGCCATCATGCAAGAGGGTCATAATAAGTGTCCGACTATTTAAACCCTAATGCGTAAGAAATGGCAAGTAAACACGATAATTACATATCTGCTCTTACGCAAGAGAGTCCGATTAAGTGTCCTAGTGTTCGAATTATAATGCTCGACAAATGGCAAGCAAACAATATAATTCCATATCTGCCATCATACAAGAGGGTCTAAATAAGTGTCCGAGTCTTTAAACCCTAGTGCATGAGAAATAGTAAGTAAACACCATAATTACATATCTGCCATCATGCAAGAGCGTCCGCATAAGTGTCCAAGTGTTTCAATCTTAATGCTCGAGAAATGGCAAGTAAACACGATAATTAAATATCTGCCATCATGCAAGAGGGTCAAAATAAGTGTCCGACTGTTTAAACCCTAATCCAAGAGAAATGGAAAATAAACACCATAATTACATTTCTGTCATCATGCAAGTGGGTCCGAATCAGTGTCCGTGTGTTTAAACCCTAATGCATGAGAAATGGCAAATAAACACCCTAATTATATATCCGCATCATGCAAGAGGGTCTGAATAAGTGTCCGGCTGTTTAAACCCTAACGCATGAGAAATGGCAAGTAAACACTGTAATTACAGATATGCCATCACGCAAGAGGATCCGAATAAGTGTCCGAGTTTCCAAATCCTAATGCAAAAGAAATGCAAAGTCGACACCATAATTACATATCAGTCGTGATGCAAGAGGGTCTGAATACGTGTCCGAGTGTTCGAATCCTAATGCTCGTGAAATGGCAAGTAAACATCATAGTTACATATCCGCCATCATGCAAGAGGGTCCGAATAAATGTCCGAGTGCTTAAACCCTAATGCTTGAGAAATGGCAAGTAAACACCATAATTACATATTTGCCATCATGCAAGAGGGTTCGAATAAGTGTCCGAGTGTTTAAACCCAAATGCATGAGAAATGAAAAGTAAACACCATAATTACATATCTGCCATCATGCAAGAGGGTCCGAATAAGTGTCCGAGTGTTTGAACCCTCATGCATGAGAAATGGCAAACAAACAACATAATTACATATCTGCCATCACGCAAGAGGATCCGAATAAGTGTCCGAGTTTTCGAATCCCAATACAAAAGAAATGGAAAGTCGACACCATAATTACATATCTATCATCATGCAAGAGGGTCTGAATAAGTGTCCGAGTGTTCGAATCCTAATGCTTGAGAAATTGCAGTTAAACACCATAATTACATATCTATCATCATGCAAGAGGGCCCGAATAAGTGTCTGAGTGTTTAAACCCTAATGCATGACAATGGCAAATAAACACCACAATTACAGATCCGTTTCATGCAAAAGGTTCCGAATAAGTGTCCGAGTGTTTAAACCCTCATGATTGAGAAATGGAAAATAAACACCATAATTACATATCTGCCATCATGCAAGAGGGTCCGAATAAGTGTCCGAGTGTTTGAATCCTAATGCTCGAGAAATGGCAAGTAAACACCATAATTACATATCTGCCATCGTCCAAGAGGGTCTAAATAAGTGTTCGTGTGTTCGAATCCTAATGGTCGAGAAATGGCAATTAAACACCATAATTACATAGCTATCATGAGGGTGCGAATAAGTGTCCGAGTGTTTAAGCCCTAATGCATGAGAAATGGCAAATAAACACCATAATTACATATCTGTCATCATGCAAGAGGGTCTGAATAAGTGTCCTACTGGTTAAATACTAATGCGTAAGAAATGGCAAGTGAACACCATAATTACATATCTTCTCTCACGCAAAAGGGTCCGAATAAGTGTCGTAGTGTTCAAATTATAATGCTCGACAAATGGCAAGTAAACACTATAATTCCATATCTGCTATAATGCAAGAGGGTCTGAATAAGTGTTCGAGTCTTTAAACCCTAATTCATGAGAAATGGCAAATAAACACCATAATTACATATTTTCCATCAAGGAAGAGGGTCCGAATAATTGTCCGGGTGTTCGAATCCTAATGCTCGAGAAATGGCAAGTAAACACCATAATTACATATCTGCCATCATGCAAGAGGGTTCAAATAAATGTCCCAGTGTTTAAACCCTAATGCATGAGAAATGAAAAATTAACACCATAATTACATATCTGCCATCATGCAAGAGGGTCCGAATAAGTGTCCAAGTGTTTGAACCCTCATGCATGAGAAATGGCCAACAAACACCATAATTACATATCTGCGATCACGCAAGAGGATCCGAATAAGTGTCCGAGTTTTCGAATCCCAATGCAAAAGAAATGGAAAGTCGACACCATAATTACATATCTATCACCATGCAAGAGGGTCTGAATAAGTGTCCGAGTGTTCGAATCCTAATGCTCTAGCAATTGCAGTTAAACACCATAATTACATATCTGTCATCATGCAAGAGGGCCCGAATAAGTGTCCGAGTGTTTAAACCCTAATGCATGACAATGGCAAATAAAAACCATAATTACAGATCTGTTTCATGCAAGAGGTTCCGAATAAGTGTCCGAGTGTTTAAACCCTCATGATTGAGAAATGGAAAATAAACACCATAATTACATATCTGCCATCATGCAAGAGGGTCCGAATAAGTGTCCGAGTGTTTGAATCCTAATGCTCGAGAAATGGCAAGTAAACACCATAATTACATATCTGCCATCATGCAAGAGGGTCCGAATAAGTGTCCGACGGTTTAAACCCTAATGCACAAGAAATGGCAAGTAAACACCATAATTACATATCTGCCATCGTCCAAGAGGGTCCGAATAAGTGTCCGAGTGTTCGAATCCTAATGCTCGAGAAATGGCAATTAAACACCATCATTACATAGCCATCATGAGGGTGCGAATAAGTGTCCGAGTGTTTAAGCCCTAATGCATGAGAAATGGCAAATAAACACCATAATTACATATCTGTCATCATGTAGAGGGTCTGAATAAGTGTCCTACTGTTTAAATACTAATGCGTAAGAAATGGCAAGTGAACACCATAATTACATATTTGCTCTCACGCAAAAGCGTCCGAATAAGTGTCCTAGTGTTCTAATTATAATGCTCGACAAATGGCAAGTAAACACTATAATTCCATATCTGCCATAATGCAAGAGGGTCTGAATAAGTGTTCGAGTCTTTAAACCCTAGTGCATGAGAAATGGCAAATAAACACCATAATTACATATTTTTCATCAAGCAAGAGGGTCCGAATAAGTGTCCGAGTGTTCGAATCCTAATGCTCGAGAAATGGCAAGTAAACACCATAATTACCTATCTGCCATCATGCAAGAGGGTTCGAATAAATGTCCGAGTGTTTAAACCCTAATGCATGAGAAATGGAAAATAAACACCATAATTACATATCTGCCATCATGCAAGAGGGTCCGAATAAGTGTCCGAGTGTTTGAACCCTCATGCATGAGAAATGGCCAACAAACACCATAATTACATATCTGCCATCACGCAAGAGGATCCGAATTAGTGTCCGAGTTTTCGAATCCCCATGCAAAAGAAATGGAAAGTCGACACCATAATTACATATCTATCACCATGCAAGAGGGTCTGAATAAGTGTCCGAGTGTTCGAATCCTAATGCTCGAGAAATTGCAGTTAAACACCATAATTACATATCTGCCATCATGCAAGAGGGCCCGAATAAGTGTCCGAGTGTTTAAACCCTAATGCATGACAATGGCAAATAAACACCATAATTACAGATCTGTTTCATGCAAGAGGTTCCGAATAAGTGTCCGAGTGTTTAAACCCTCATGATTGAGAAATGGAAAATAAACACCATAATTACATATCTGCCATCATGCAAGAGGGTCCGAATAAGTGTCCGAGTGTTTGAATCCTAATGCTCGAGAAATGGCAAGTAAACACCATAATTACATATCTGCCATCATGCAAGAGGTTCCGAATAAGTGTCCGAGTGTTTAAACCCTAATGCACAAGAAATGGCAAGTAAACACCATAATTACCTATCTGCCATCGTCCAAGAGGGTCCGAATAACTGTCCGAGTGTTCGAATCCTAATGCTCGAGAAATGGCAATTAAACACCATAATTACATAGTCATCTTGAGGGTGCGAATAAGTGTCCGAGTGTTTAAGCCCTAATGCTTGAGAAATGGCAAATAAACACCATAATTACATATCTGTCATCATGCAAGAGGGTCTGAATAGGTGTCCTCCTGTTTAAATACTAATGCGTAAGAAATGGGAAGTGAACACCATAATTACATATCTGCTCTCACGCAAAAGGGTCCGAATAAGTGTCCTAGTGTTCGAATTATAATGCTTGACAAATGGCAAGTAAACACTATAATTCAATATTTGCCATAATGCAAGAGGGTCTGAATAAGTGTTCGAGTCTTTAAACCCTAATGCAAGAGAAATGGCAAATAAACACCATAATTACATATTTTGCATCAAGCAAGAGGGTACGAATAAATGTCCGAGTGTTCGAATCCAAATGCTCGAGAAATGGCAAGGAAACACCTTAATTACATATCTGCCATCATGCAAGAGGGTTCGAATAAATGTCCGAGTGTTTAAACCCTAATGCATGAGAAATGGAAAATAAACACCATAATTACATATCTGCCATCATGCAAGAGGGTCCGAATAAGTGTCCGAGTGTTTGAACCCTCAAGCATGAGAAATGGCAAACAAACACCATAATTACATATCTGCCATCAAGCAAGAGGATCCGATTAAGTGTCCGAGTTTTCGAATCCCAATGCAAAAGAAATGCAAAGTCGACGCCATAATTACATATCTATCACCATGCAAGAGGGTCTGAATAAGTGTCCGAGTGTTCGAACCCTAATACTCGAGAAATTGCAGTTAAACACCATAATTACATATCTGTCATCATGCAAGAGGGCCCGAATAAGTGTCCGAGTGTTTAAATCCTAATGCATGACAATGGGAAATAAACACCATAATTACAGATCTGTTTTCATGCAAGTGGTTCCGAATAAGTGTCCGAGTGTTTAAACCCTCATGATTGAGAAATGGAAAATAAACACCATAATTACATATCTGCCATCATGCAAGAGGGTCCGAATAAGTGTCCGAGTGTTTGAATCCTAATGCTCGAGAAATGGCATGTAAACACCATAATTACATATCTGCCATCATGCAAGAGGGTCCGAATAAGTGTGTAGACGTCCCCTCGAACGCCCCGGGAGGGTGAGCTCCCGTTCTGTTCATTTGTGGGGTCACTAAATCTCGGACTCTCAAATTGTCACGGTTCTTAATCTTGAACCAAAGAGTCCAAATCTGGCAAATCGTTTTGAGAAACAGATTTTGAAAAGACGTGCCAAACATGGACTGCTTTGCCAGATACAGAGTCGCCACCTAAATATTTTTTATGGGGGAATTTAGGAAACCCTGACTCAGTGTCGAAGGCCACATGTCCGTCATCATCGGAGTTGTCTCGGCTCGGGAGCTAGGGTACGATTGGGGAAGGTCAGCTATGAGCACCCCCTCTCGCCCGATCCGAAGATCAGCCTCTACTAATCGTGATATCCATTTTTGAAAACGTTATGTGTTCTTATTCCAATTATTTAGCCTAGCGTTACTATGTTATGCACACAGCAAACAAATATAGACTAGATTGTCTAATTTGGAAATAAGCATTGCATATCCGTTTGTTTTGAAAAGCGCTTTGGAATTTGCTACTCGCAAGTAGGCTAAAATACGGATTTCAACGAGTTTTTCCAGCTCAAACAATCCAACCTTCACCCACAGGCATTCAAACAGTTTATCACATAAGCATCTAGCCACATGGTAAGCATACTGTCATGATAGCATTCACACGCATGCGAGATGCTCAAGCATTTTAAAATACTTACATAGTACTCCGCGCCAAAACAAAGAACTTGTTAGCAGACATGCATGATCCAAGTCCATGTTAAGTGCCTAATGCATCGCATACAACATGTTACTAGAATAGGCTCGGCTAACCTACACATGGCATGTGAAATGCGATTAATTGATGCACGTATTCAATTTGGGATTGGAATACAAATGCAGTTAGCATGATGTACCGAGCCTAATGCATGCAATACAAATACATGAATGCACGCATGCATAGCATAAGGTATGCTAATTTCAAAAATGCCCTAATCTACCATCATAAGCAGGTAAATAAAAGGGAAGAAAGAAGTGAGGATTGGAAGACATACACACCACTCACCCACACTTATTACAGATTTGCCCTCGCCCGGAGGGACCAAATAAATAGTACAAATTAATTAACCACGCAAGCTAATTAAATATTACAAATTGCCTAACTAATTAACAAATTAACTAAGCTAAGAAAAACAGTAAACCGCCTCGGGGGGAGGGCCAGATGCAGTGCGTGCTCGGGACTTGCTCGGAAGTGCACCGCCATGCATAGTCTGCCTCTGTTTTCCCTGCTCTACCCCTCTGAAGACTGCCAAAGTCTCAAGGATGCTTCTCTGGATACTGGGGTTCACCACCGGCTGAATAGAATTGCCGCCGGCAATGGTATGTGGTCACCGGCACAAAATGAAGCTATTGGCAGAAGAATAATTGCCGGTCGGCAATGTACACTACCGGTCGGCAAAGAATGCCTGCAGAACCTGCAACTCACAGCAGCAGAGGACATAACTTGCATGGCAATACAATTCAAACAATGTATGCACCAATCACGCTCCCTATCATGTCTGTGACTCAAAGGGGCATGTGTCTCGATTCTCGGACCACCAATCACGCATTTCCATGCATGATGGCCCAAAGAACCAATTGTGCAACTTTCATGTCAAATGAAATGCAAACCAAACAAACAAACAAACCAAGGCCCAATTCCTATCACCAAGTCAAGGAACAAGGCATGCATGCAAGATGCATTGCAACCTAGGCATGCAAGCTAAGGATGCAACATGGCATGGCAAGACACTTATGCAAGCATACAAGCAAACATGAGGCAATGTAAACTTATGAAAAGGTGGACTTATACATGATTTAGGCAACTCTAAATAGGCATAAAACAATGGCCAAAGTGCTAGAATAAGGGACCAAATACACATGCACACATACACATGATCAAAGGCCAATACTTAGGCACAAAGTGGACAATTCTCAAACACATTTGAAAGGATGTAATCATGGACATATAGCATGCATTATAAGCCTTGAAAACATATAGGAAATAATGCCCAATTAACCTACCAATGCAAGCTATGCATGAGTCCAAGCCTAAGGACCTAAAACATGACCAAATGACTCATGATGCAAATGACCAAATTGAATCAAAACAGCCCCAAATCATGCAAAAGTAAGCCTCAAGAACCACTTAGATGGCATCCAAATGACCTAATCTTAGAGACATACACAATGGCATAAACATGAAGCATGAAACATCAATTCTTGAAACATCAAAAGAGTCATGAAATGCAAGCATATGAGCATGATAATTGGACTGAAATGACATGGTGGATAGTCCCAAATCACTAAATCAATGCAAGAATGTCATGCTATACGTTCATACACTTAAGGCCAACAAGTCGGAATGCAAAGGAGCTATACTAAGCATGCCAAATCTGACCCAAACAACTATGGACAGACCTCTAGCATGGCAAAATAAGCACACAAGCTTCACAAAACTAGACCTAAAACATGCTCGAACAAAGGCTAACAACCTAAGGCATATTAAGGCAAAAACATGGCATTACATGGTAGGTATGCTAAGCATGCATGGTGTACCAAAACCAACACACAACAAGGTTATATCATGGCATAATAAGCATGGAAAGTAGCCAAGATATGATCAATACACACTCTAACATGATGCTCTCTCAAGAGGCCAAAAAGGGTCCGTTTCAAGGACAACAAGGAGAGGGGGTGGCCCTCCCCTTTTGGAGACTTCAAGGAACCATCTCTACCACTAAAATCCCTCAAGATTTCAGTGGTGAAGAGGCCCAAACACCAAAGTCTCGAAACTCACTCAAAATGGCACAAAATGGGGCCTTTCAAGTCCTAAGAGGGGTCAAACACCTCCAAACCACAAAACACTCTTAATGAACAATCAAGAGGGCCTAAAAAAAGAACTTTTTTGTATTATACACCAAGCTCAAAAACGATTTTAAGATAGGTCAAAATACAATGCAAAAATGGGGAATAAAGGTGTTAGTTTCTTACCCTTGAAGACCCCTTTAACAATGGTGCTCCAGCAGCTCCTTCTAGGTTGAAAACAGCTCCAACACTTCAAAACCAACCTCTTAGAACCTCAGTAGCTAAGTGAAGGTGAAACACTATGTGTTTATGTGCAATAGTAAGACACAAACACAATTTAACACACACAAGAGGGAGAAATAGAGATAGAAAGTGTATGTTTTCTAACCCTAGAACTCAAAACCCTAGAAATGGCTGTCTAAAAATATCTCAAGTCTCTCAAGTGTCTAACCCTAAAGCCAAGAGACAAGGCTCTCTCTTATAGAGCTTCTTGTCTTGTAAAGCTTACAAGACAAGCTTCCAAGAGAGAGATCCCTCCATACACGTGTATGGACGGGAGCCAAAAGCAAGACAGCTGTGATAAAATATCTGCAAAAGCAGATGCACAGTAGTCGGCCGGCCAAAAATGCCATTTTGGCAAAAAATACTGCCGACCGGCAACAAAAGGTGCCGACCGGCAAAATACATTGCCGATGGCAGCAAAAACCAGCCGGTGGCCTCTAGCCACTGTCGGTGGTGTGTGGGGATGCCTCACAAAGCATTCCCTGCCCCTCCAAGGCAAAACACAAGTGTTTGGTGCAAAACTAGACACTAAACAGTCGAGTTCGGAGATCCTGAGGCAAGGCGCGTAGCCGAGACCTCCGGGAACTCCAAACGAGCACAAACATGGACAATCACCAAGTGTTCCAATGGTGACGTCCAAGTCTTGAGGACGGTCAAAAATAGGGTGTCTACAAAGTGTCCGACTGTTTAAACCCTAATGCATAAGAAATGGGAAGTAAACACCATAATTACATATCTGCCATCGTCCAAGAGGGTCCGAATAAGTGTCCGAGTGTTCGAATCCTAATGCTCGTGAAATGGCAATTAAACCCCACAATTACATAGCCATCATGAGGGTGCGAATATGTGTCCGAGTGTTTAAGCCCTCATGCGTGAGAAATGGCAAATAAACACCATAATTACATATCTGTCATCATGCAAGAGGGTCTGAATAAGTGTTCGACTGTTTAAATACTAAAGCGTAAGAAATGGCAAGTGAACACCATAATTACATATCTGCTCTCACGCAAAAGGGTCCGAATAAGTGTCCTAGTGTTCGAATATAATGCTCAACAAATGGCAAGTAAAGACTATAATTCCATATCTGCCATAATGCAAGAGGTTCTGAATAAGTGTTCGAGTCTTTAAACCCTAATGCATGAGAAATGGCAAATAAACACCATAATTACATATTTTCCATCGAGAAAGAGGGTCCGAATAAGTGTCCGAGTGTCCGAGTGTTCGAATCCTAATGCTCGAGAAATGGCAAGTAAACACGATAATTACATATCTGCCATCATACAAGCGGGTTCGAATAAATGTCCGAATGTTTAAACCCTAATGCATGAGAAATGGAAAATAAACACCATAATTACATATCTTCCATCATGCAACAGGGTCTGAATAAGTGTCTGAGTGTTTGAATCCTAATGCTCGAGAAACTGCAGGTAAACACTAGGATTACATATCTGCCATCATGCAAGAGGGTCCGAATAAGTGTCCGAGTGTTTAAACCCTAATACATGAGAAATGGCAAGTGAACACCCTAATTACATATCTGCCATCGTGCAAGAGGGTCCGAATAAGTGTCCAAGTGTTTAAACCGTAATGCAAGAGAAATGGCAAATAAAATACATAATTACATATCTGCCATCATGCAAGAGGGTCTCAATAAGTGTCCGACTGTTTAAACCCTAATGCGTAAGAAATGGCAAGTAAAAACCATAATTACATATCTGCTCTCACGCAAGAGGGTCCGATTAAGTGTCCTGGAGTTCGAATTATAATGCTTGACAAATGGCAGGCAAACACTATAATTCCATATCTGCCATTATGCAAGAGGGTCTAAATAAGTGTCCGAGTCTTTAAACCATAGTGCAAGAGAAAACGGTAAGTAAACACCATAATTACATATCTGCCATCATGCAAGAGCGTCCGAATAAGTGTCCGAGTGTTTGAATCCTAATGCTCGAGAAATGGCAAGTAAACACGATAGTTAAATATCTGCCATCATGCAAGAGGGTCCGAATAAGTGTCCAACTGTTTTAACCCCAATCCATGAGAAATGGGAAATAAACACCATAATTACATATCTGTCATCATGCAAGAGGGTCCGAATCAGTGTCCGTGTGTTTAAACCCTAATGCATGAGAAATGGCAAATAAACACCATAATTATATATCTGCATCATGCAAGAGGGTCTATATAAGTGTTCGAGTGTTTAAACCCCAATGCATGAGAAATGGCAAGTAAACACCGTAATTACAGATCTGCCATCATGCAAGAGGATCCGAATAAGTGTCCGAGTTTTCAAATCCTAATGCAAAAGAAATGCAAGGTTGACACCATAATTACATATCAACCGTCACGCAAGAGGGTCTGAATAAGTGTCAGAGTGTTCGAATCCTAATGCTCGAGAAATGGCAAGTAAACATCATAATTACATATCCGCCATCATGCGAGAGGGTCCGAATAAATGTCCGAGTTCTTAAACCCTAATGCTTGAGAAACGGCAAATAAACACCCTAATTACATATCAGCCATCATGTAAGGGGGTCCGAATAAGTGTCCGAGTGTTTGAATCCTAATGCTCGAGAAATGGCAAGTAAACACCATAATTACATATCTGCCATCATGCAAGAGGGTCAGAATAAGTGTCCGAGTGTTTAAACCCCAATGCATGAGAAATAGCAAGTAAACACCATAATTACATATCTGCCATCGTGCAAGAGGGTCTGAATACGTGTCCTACTGTTTAAACCGTAAAGCGTAAGAAATGGCATGTAAACACCATAATTACGTATCTGTTCTCACGCATGAGGGTCCGAATAAGTGTCCTAGTGTTCAAATTATAATGCTCGACAAATGCCAAGTAAACACTATAATTCCATATCTGCCGTAATGCAAGAGGGTCTGAATAAGTGTCAGAGTCTTTAAACCCTAATGCATGAGAAATGGCAAGTAAACACCACAATTACATATTTGCCATCATGCAAGAGGGTCCGAATAAGTGTCCGAGTGTTCGAATCCTAAAGCTCGAGAAATGGCAAGTAAACACCATAATTACATATCTGCCATCATGAAAGAGGGTCCGAATAAGTGTCCGAGTGTTTAAACCCTAATGCATGAGAAATGGAAAATAAACACCATAATTACATATCTGCCATCATGCAAGAGGGTCTGAATAAGTGTCCGAGTGTTTGAACCCTAATGCATGAGAAATGGAAAACAAACACCATAATTACATATCGGCCATCACGCAAGAGGATCCGAATAAGTGTCTGAGTTTTCGAATCCCAATGCAAAAGAAATGGAAAGTCGACACCCTAATTACATATCTATCATAATGCAAGAGGGTCTGAATAAGTGTGTAAGTGTTCGAATCCTAATGCTCGAGAAGTTGCAATTAAACACCATAATTACATATATATCATCATGCAAGAGGGCCCGAATTAGTGTCCAAGTGTTTAAACCCTAATGCATGACAATGGCAAATAAACACCATAATTACAGATCTGTTATCATGCAAGAGATTCCGAATAAGTGTCCGAGTGTTTAAACCCTCATGATTGAGAAATGGAAAATAAACACCATAACTACATATCTGCCATCATGCAAGAGGGTCCGAACAAGTGACCGAGTGTCTAAACCCGAATGCATGAGAAATGGCAAGTAAACACCATAATTACATATCTGCCATTATGCAAGAGGATCCTAATAAGTGTCCGAGTATTTAAACCCTAATGCATGACAATGGGAAATAAACACCATAATTACATATCTGCCATCATGCAAGAGGGTCAGAATAAGCGTCCGAGTGTTTAAACCCTAATGAATGAGAAATGACAAATAAACACCATAATTACATATCTGCCATCATTCAAGAGGGTTCGAATCAGTGTCTGAGTGTCTAAACCCCAATGCATGAGAAATGGCAAGTAGACACCATAATTACATATCTGCCATCACACAAGAGGATCAGAATAAGTGTCCCAGTTTTTGAATCCTAATGCAAAACAAATCGAAAGCTGACACCATAATTACATATCTGCTATAATGCAAGAGGGTCTGAATATGTGTCCGACTGTTTAAATCCTAATGCGTAAGAAATGGCAAGTAAACACCATAATTACATATCTGCTCTCACGCAAGAGGGTCCAAACTTGGGTCGTAGTGTTCGAATTATAATGCTCGGCAAATGGCAAGTAAACACTATAATTCCATATCTGCCATCTTGTACGAGGGTCTGAATATGTGTCCGAGTCTTTAAACCCTAATGCATTAGAAATGGCAAGCAAACACCATAATTACAAATCTGCCATCGTGCAAGAGGGTCCGAATAAGTGTCTGAGTGTTCGAATCCTAATGCTCGAGAAATGGCAAGTAAACACCATAATTACATATCTGCCATCATGCAAGAGGGTCCGAATAAGTGTCTGAGTGTTTAAACCCTAATGCATGAGAAATGTCAAATAAACACCATAATTACATATCTGCCATCATGCAAGAGGGTCTGAATAAGTGTCCGAGTGTTTATACCCTAATGCATGAGAAATGGAAAATAAACACCTTAATTACATATCTGCTATCGTGCAAGAGGGTCCGAATAAGTGTCAGAGTGTTCGAATCCTAACGCTCGAGAAATGGCAAGTAAACACCATAATAACATATCCGCCATCATGCAAGAGGGTCCGAATAAGTGTCCGAGTGTTTCAATCCGAATGCTCGAGAAATGGCAAGTAAACACAAGGATTACATATCTGCCATCATGCAACAGGGTCCGAATAAGTGTCCGAGTGTTTTAAACCTAATGCATGAGAAATGGAAAGTAAACAGCATAATTACATATCTACCATCGGGCAAGAGGGTTCGAATAAGTGTCCGAGTGTTCGAATCCAAATGCTCGAGAAATGGCAATTAAACACCATAATTACATATTTGCCATCGTGCAAGAGGGTCCGAATAAGTGTCCGAGTGTTTAAACCCTAATGCATGAGAAATAGCAAATAAACACCATAATTACATATCTGCAATCATGCAGGAGGGTCTGAATAAGTGTCCGACTGTTTAAACCCTAATGCATAAAAAATGGCAAGTAAACACCATAATTACATATCTGCTCTCTCGCAAGAGGGTCCAATTAAGTGTCCTAGTGTTCGAATTCTAATGCTCGACAAATGGCAACTAAACACTATAATTTCATATCTTCCATTATGCAAGAGGGCCTAAATAGGTGTCCAAGTCTTCAAACCCTAATGCATGGGAAATGGCAAGTAAACACCACAATTACATATCTGCCATCATGCAAGAGCGTCCAAATAAGTGTCCGAGTGTCCGAATCCTAATGCTCGAGAAATGGCAAATAAACACCATAATTACATATCTGCCATCATGCAAGAGGGTCCGAATAAGTGTCCGAGTGTTTAAACCCTAATGCATGAGAAATGGCAAGTAAACACCATAATTACATATCTGCCATCATAAAAGAGGGTCTGAATCAGTGTCTGAGTGTTTAAGCCCTAATGCACGAGAAATGGCAGGTGAACCCCATAATTACATATCTGCCTTCACGCTAGAGGATCCGAATAAGTGTTCGACTTTTCGAATCCTAGTGCAAAAGAAATGGAAAGTGGACACCATAATTACGTATCTGCCATCATGCAAGAGGGTTTGAATAAGTGTCCGAGTGTTCGAATCTCAATGCTCGAGAAATGGCAATGAAACACCATAATTACATATCCGCCATAATGCAAGAGGGGCCGAATAAGTGTCCGAGTGTTTAAACCCTAATGCATGAGAAATGGCAAATAAACACCATAATTACATATCTGCTATCTTGCAAGAGGGTGCGGATAAGTGTTCGAGTATTTAAACCCTAATGCATGAGAAATGGCCAGTAAACACCATAATTACATATCTTTTACCATGCAAGAGGGTCTGAATAAGTGTCCGAGTCTTTAAACCCTAATGCATGAGATGTGGCAAGTAAACACCATAATTACAGATCTGCCATCATGTAAGAGGATCCGAATAAGTGTCCGAGTTTTCAAATCCTAATGCAAAAGAATTTGAAAGTCGACACCATAATTACATATATGCCATCATACAAGAGGGTCTGAATAAGTGTCCGACTGTTCGAATCGTAATGCCCGAGAAATGGCAAGTAAACACCATAATTATATATCCGCCATCATGCATGAGGGTCCGAATAAGTGTCCAAGGGTTTAAACCCTAATGTATGAGAATTGGCAATTAAACACCCTAATTACATATCTGCCATCATGCAAGAGGGTCCAAATAAGTGTCCGAGTGCTTGAATCCTAATGCTCGGGAAATGGCAATTAAACGCGATAATTACATATCTGCCATCGTTCAAGAGAGTCCGAATAAGTGTCCGAGTGTTTGAATCCTAATGCTCGAGAAATGGCAATTAAACACCATAATTACATATCAGCCATCATGCAAGTGGGTCTAAATAAGTGTTCGATTGTTTAAACACTAACGCGTAAGAAATGGAAAGTAAACACCATAATTACATATCTGCTCCCACGCAATAGGGTCCGAATAAGTGTCCTAGTGTTCGAATTATAATGCTCGACATATGGCAAGTAAACACTACAACTCCATATCTACAATAATGAAAGAGGGTCTGAATGAGTGTCCGAGTCTTTAAACCCTAATGCATGAGAAATGGCAAGTAAACACCATAATTACATATTTACCATCATGCAAGAGGGTCCGAATAAGTGTCCGAGTGTTTAAGCCCTAATGCATGAGAAATGGCAAGTAAACACCATAATTACATATCTGCCATCATGCAAGTGGGTCTAAATAAGTGTACGATTGTATAAACACTAATGCGTAAGAAATGGAAAGCAAACACCATAATTACATATCTGCTCTCACGCAGCAGGGTCCGAATAAGTGTCCTAGTGTTCGAATTATAACGCTCGACAAATGGCAAGTAAACACTATAATTCCATATCTGCCATAATGCAAGAGGGTCTGAATGAGTGTCCGAGTCTTTAAACCCTAATGCATGAGAAATGGCAAGTAAACACCATAATTACATATTAGCCATCATGCAAGAGGGTCCGAATAAATTTCCGAGTGTTCGAATCCTAATGCTCGAGAAATGGCAAGTGAACACGATAATTACATATCTGTCATCACGCATGAGGGTCCGAACAAGTGTCCGAGTGTTTAAACTCTAATGCATGAGAAATGGCAAATAAACAGCATAATTACATATCTACCAGCATGCAAGAGGGTCCGAATAAGTGTCTGAGTGTTTGAACCCTAATGCATGAGAAACGACAAGTAAACACCACATTTACATATCTGCCATCACACGAGAGGATCCGAATAACTGTCTGAGTTTCCGAATCCCAATGCAAAAGAAATGGAAAGTCGACACCATAATTACATATCTATCATCATGCAAGAGGGTCTGAGTAAGTGTCCGAGTGTTCGAATCCTAATGCTCGAGAAATGGCAAGTAAACACCATAATTACATATCTGGCATCATGAAAGAAGGCTCGAATAAGTGTCCGAGTGTTTAAATCATAATGCGTGACAATGGCAAATAAACACCATAATTACATATCTGCCATCATTCAAGAGGTTCTGAATAAGTGTCCGAGTGTTTAAACCCCAATGATTGAGAAATGGAAAATAAACACCATAATTACATATCTGCCTTCATGCAAGAGGGTGCGAATAAGTGTCCGAGTATTTAAACCCTAATGCATGAGAAATGGCCAGTAAACATCATAATTACATATCTGCCATCATGCAAGAGGGTCTAAATAAGTGTCCGAGTGTTTAAACCCTAATGCATGAGAAGTGGCAAGTAAATACCATAATTACAGATCTGCCATCACGTAAGAGGATCCGAATAAGTGTCCGAGTTTTCAAATCCTAATGCCCGAGAAATGGCAAGTAAACACCATAATTACATATCCGCCATCATGCAATTGGGTCCGAATAAGTGTCCGAGTGTTTAAACCCTAATGCATAAGAAATGGCAAGTAAACACCATAATTACATATCTGCCAACGTGCAAGAGGGTCCGAATAAGTGTCCGAGTGTTCGAATCCTAATGCTCGAAAAATGGCAATTAAACACCATAATTACATATCAGCCATCATGCAAGAGGGTCCGAATAAGTGTCCGAGTGTTTAAGCCCTAATGCATGAGAAATGGCAAGTAAACACCATAATTACATATCTGCCATCATGCAAGAGGGTCCGAATAGGTGTCCGAGACTTGAAGCCCTAATGCATGAGAAATGTCAAGTAAACACCATAATTACATATCTGCTATCATGCAAGAGTGTCTGAATAAGTGTCCGATTGTTTAAACACAAATGTGTAAGAAATGGAAAGTAAACGCCATAATTACATATCTGCTCTCACGCATAAGGGTCCGAATAAGTGTCCTAGTGTTCGAATTATAACGCTCGACAAATGGCAAGTAAACACTACAATTCCATATCTACCATTATGCAAGAGGGTCTGAATGAGTGTCCGAGTCTTTAAACCCTAATGCATGAGAAATGGCAAGTAAACACCATAATTACATATTTGCCATCATGCAAGAGGGTCCGAATAAGTGTCCGAGTGTTCGAATCCTAATGCTCGAGAAATGGCAAGTGAACACGATAATTACATATCTGTCATCACGCATGAGGGTCCGAACAAGTGTCCGAGTGTTTAAACCCTGATGCATGAGAAATGGCAAATAAACAGCATAATTACATATCTGCCAGCATGCAAGAGGGTCCGAATAAGTGTCTGAGTGTTTGAACCCTAATGCATGAGAAACGACAAGCAAACACCACATTTACATATCTGCCATCACACGAGAGGATCCGAATAACTGTCTGAGTTTCCGAATCCCAATGCAAAAGAAACGGAAAGTTGACACCATAATTACATATCTATCATCATGCAATAGGGTCTGAATAAGTGTCCGAGTGTTCGAATCCTAATGCTCGAGAAATGGCAAGTAAACACCATAATTACATATCTGGCATCATGAAAGAAAGCCCGAATAAGTGTCCGAGTGTTTAAATCATAATGCGTGACAATGGCAAATAAACACCATAATTACATATCTGCCATCATTCAAGAGGTTCTGAATAAGTGTCCGAGTGTTTAAACCCCAATGATTGAGAAATGGAAAATAAACACCATAATTACATATCTGCCATCATGCAAGAGGGTGCGAATAAGTGTCCGAGTATTTAAACCCTAATGCATGAGAAATGGCCAGTAAACACCATAATTACATATCTGCCATCATGCAAGAGGGTCTGAATAAGTGTCCGAGTGTTTAAACCCTAATGCATGAGAAGTGGCAAGTAAATACCATAATTACAGATCTGCCATCACGTAAGAGGATCCGAATAAGTGTCCGAGTTTTCAAATCCTATTGCCCGAGAAATGGCAAGTAAACACCATAATTACATATCCGCCATCATGCAATTGGGTCCGAATAAGTGTCCGAGTGTTTAAACCCAAATGCATAAGAAATGGCAAGTAAACACCATAATTACATATCTGCCAACGTGCAAGAGGGTCCGAATAAGTGTCCGAGTGTTCGAATCCTAATGCTCGAAAAATGGCAATTAAACACCATAATTACATATCAGCCATCATGCAAGAGGGTCCGAATAAGTGTCCGAGTGTTTAAGCCCTAATGCATGAGAAATGGCAAGTAAACACCATAATTACATATCTGCCATCATGCAAGAGGGTCCGAATAGGTGTCCGAGACTTTAAGCCCTAATGCATGAGAAATGTCAAGTAAACACCATAATTACATATCTGCTATCATGCAAGAGTGTCTGAATAAGTGTCCGATTGTTTAAACACAAATGTGTAAGAAATGTAAAGTAAACACCATAATTACATATCTGCTCTCACGCATAATGGTCCGAATAAGTGTCCTAGTGTTCGAATTATAACGCTCGACAAATGGCAAGTAAACACTATAATTCCATATCTGCTATAATGCAAGAGGGTCTGAATGAGTGTCCGAGTCTTTAAACCCTAATGCATGAGAAATGGCAAGTAAACACCATAATTACATATTAGCCATCATGGAAGAGGGTCCGAATAAATGTCCGAGTGTTCGAATCCTAATGCTCGAGAAAGGGCATGTAAACACCATAATTACATATCTGCCATCATGCAAGAGGGTCCGAATAAGTGTCCGAGTGTCTAAACCAAATGCATGAGAAATGGCAAGCAAACACCATATTTACATATCTGCCATCACGCAAGAGGATCCGAATAAATATCCGTGTTTTCGAATCCCAATGCAAAAGAAATGGAAACTCGACCCCATAATTACATATCTATCATCACGCAAGAGGGTCTGAATAACTGTCCGACTGTTCGAATCCTAGTGCTCGAGAAATGTCAAGTAAACACCAAAATTACATATCTGGCATCATGCAAGAAGGCTCGAATAAGTGTCCGAGTGTTTAAACCCTAATGCATGACAATGGCCAATAAACACCATAATTACATATCTGTCATCATGTAAGAGGTTCCAAATAAGTCTCCGAGTGTTTAAACCCTAAAGATTGAGAAATGGAAAATAAACACCATAATTACATATCTCCCATCATGCAAGAGGGTCCGAATAAGTGTCCGAGTGTCTAAACCCGAACGCATGAGAAACGGAAAGTAAACACCATAATTACATATCAGCCATCATGCAAGAGGATCCTAATAATTGTCCTAGTATTTAAACCCTAACGCATGACAATGGAAAATAAACACCATAATTACATATCTGTCATCATGCAAGAGGGTCAGAATATGCGTCCGAGTGTTCAAACCCTAATGAATGAGAAATGAAAAATAAACACCATAATTACGTATCTGCCATCATACAAGAGGATCCGAATAAGTGTCCGAGTGTCTAAACCCGAATGCATGAGAAATGGCAAGTACACACCATAATTACATATCTGCCATCCTGCAAGAGAGTCTGAATAAGTGTCCGACTGTTTAAACACTAATGCGTAAGAAATGGAAAGTAAAAAACATAATTACATATCTGCTTTCATGCAAAAGGGTCCGAATAAGTGTCCTAGTGTTCGAATTATAACGGTCGACAAATGGCAAGTAAACACTATAATTGCATATCTGCCATAATGCAAGAGGGTCTGAATAAGTTTTCGAGTCTTCAAACCCTAATGCATAAGAAATGGCATGTAAACACCATAATTACATATTTGCCATCATGCAAGAGGGTCCAAATAAGTGTCAGAGTGTTCGAATCGTAATGCTCGAGAAATGGCAAGTAAACACCAAAATTACATATCTGCCATCATGCAAGATGGTCCGAATAAGTGTCCGAGTGTTTGAACCCTAATGCATAAGAAATGACAAGTAAACACCATATTTACATATCTGCCATCATGCAAGAGGGTGCGGATAAGTGTCCGTGTATTTAAACCCTAATGCATGAGAAATGGCCAGTAAACACCATAATTACATATCTGCCATCATGCAAGAGGGTCTGAATAAGTGTCCGAGTGTTTAAACCCTAATGCATGAGAAGTGGCAAGTAAATACCATAATTACAGATCTGCCATCACGTAAGAGGATCCGAATAAGTGTCCGAGTTTTCAAATCCTAATGCCCGAGAAATGGCAAGTAAACACCATAATTACATATCCGCCATCATGCAATTGGGTCCGAATAAGTGTCCGAGTGTTTAAACCCAAATGCATAAGAAATGGCAAGTAAACACCATAATTACATATCTGCCAACGTGCAAGAGGGTCCGAATAAGTGTCCGAGTGTTCGAATCCTAATGCTCGAAAAATGGCAATTAAACACCATAATTACATATCAGCCATCCTGCAAGAGGGTCCGAATAAGTGTCCGAGTGTTTAAGCCCTAATGCATGAGAAATGGCAAGTAAACACCATAATTACATATCTACCATCATGCAAGAGGGTCCGAATAGGTGTCCGAGACTTTAAGCCCTAATGCATGAGAAATGTCAAGTAAACACCATAATTACATATCTGCTATCATGCAAGAGTGTCTGAATAAGTGTCCGATTGTTTAAACACAAATGTGTAAGAAATGGAAAGTAAACACCATAATTACATATCTGCTCTCACGCATAATGGTCCGAATAAGTGTCCTAGTGTTCGAATTATAACGCTCGACAAATGGCAAGTAAACACTATAATTCCATATCTGCCATAAGGCAAGAGGGTCTGAATGAGTGTCCGAGTCTTTAAACCCTAATGCATGAGAAATGGCAAGTAAACACCATAATTACATATTAGCCATCATGGAAGAGGGTCCGAATAAATGTCCGAGTGTTCAAATCCTAATGCTCGAGAAAGGGCATGTAAACACCATAATTACATATCTGCCATCATGCCAGAGGGTCCGAATAAGTGTCCGAGTGTCTGAACCAAATGCATGAGAAATGGCAAGCAAACACCATATTTACATATCTGCCATCACGCAAGAGGATCTGAATAAGTATCCGTGTTTTCGAATCCCAATGCAAAAGAAATGGAAACTCGACACCATAATTACATATCTATCATCACGCAAGAGGGTCTGAATAACTGTCCGAGTGTTCGAATCCTAGTGCTCGAGAAATGTCAAGTAAACACCAAAATTACATATCTGGCATCATGCAAGAGGGCTCGAATAAGTGTCCGAGTGTTTAAACCCTAATGCATGACAATGGCCAATAAACACCATAATTACATATCTGTCATCATGTAAGAGGTTCCAAATAAGTCTCCGAGTGTTTAAACCCTAAAGATTGAGAAATGGAAAATAAACACCATAATTACATATCTCCCATCATGCAAGAGGGTCCGAATAAGTGTCCGAGTGTCTAAACCCGAACGCATGAGAAACGGCAAGTAAACACCATAATTACATATCAGCCATCATGCAAGAGGATCCTAATAATTGTCCTAGTATTTAAACCCTAACGCATGACAATGGAAAATAAACACCATAATTACATATCTGCCATCATGCAAGAGGGTCAGAATATGCGTCCGAGTGTTCAAACCCTAATGAATGAGAAATGAAAAATAAACACCATAATTACATATCTGCCATCATACAAGAGGATCCGAATAAGTGTCCGAGTGTCTAAACCCGAATGCATGAGAAATGGCAAGTACACACCATAATTACATATCTGCCATCCTGCAAGAGAGTCTGAATAAGTGTCCGACTGTTTAAACACTAATGCGTAAGAAATGGAAAGTAAAAAACATAATTGCATATCTGCTTTCATGCAAAAGGGTCCGAATAAGTGTCCTAGTGTTCGAATTATAACGGTCGACAAATGGCAAGTAAACACTATAATTGCATATCTGCCATAATGCAAGAGGGTCTGAATAAGTTTTCGAGTCTTCAAACCCTAATGCATAAGAAATGCCATGTAAACACCATAATTACATATTTGCCATCATGCAAGAGGGTCCAAATAAGTGTCAGAGTGTTCGAATCGTAATGCTCGAGAAATGGCAAGTAAACACCAAAATTACATATCTGCCATCATGCAAGATGGTCCGAATAAGTGTCCGAGTGTTTGAACCCTAACGCATAAGAAATGACAAGTAAACACCATATTTACATATCTGCCATCACGCAAGAGGATCCGAATAAGTATCTGAGTTTTTGAATCCCAATGCAAAAGAAATGCAAAGTCGACCCCATAATTACATATCAATCGTCATGCAAGACGGTCTGAATAAGTGTCCGAGTGTTCGAATCCTAATGCTCGAGAAATGTCAAGTAAACACCATAATTACATATCTGGCATCATACAAGAGGGCTCGAATAAGTGTCCGAGTATTTAAACCCTAATGCATGACAATGGAAAATGAACACCATAATCACAAATCTGCCATCATGCAAGAGGTTCCGAATAAGTGTCCGAGTGTTTAAACCCTAATGATTGAGAAATGAAAAATAAACACCATAATTACATATCTACCATCGGGCAAGAGGGTCTGAATAAGTGTCTGAGTGTTCGAATCCAAATGCTCGAGAAATGGCAATTAAACACCATAATTACATATTTGCCATCATGCAAGAGGGTCCGAATAAGTGTCCGAGTGTTCCAATCCTAATGCTCGGGAAATGGCAAGCAAACACCATAATTACATATCTGCCATCATGCAAAAGGGTCTGAATGAGTGTCCTAGTGTTTAAAACCTAATGCTTGAGAAATGGAAAATAAACACCATGATTACATATCGGCCATCACGCAAGAGGATCTGAATAAGTGTCCGAGTTTTCGAATCCCAATGCAAAAGAAATGGAAAGTCGACACAATAATTACATATCTATCATCATGCAAGAGGGTCTGAATAAGTGTCCGAGTGTTCGAATCCTAATGCTTGAGAAATGGCAAGTAAACACCATAATAACATATCCGCCGTTGTGCAAGAGGGTCCGAATAAGTGTTCGAGTGTTTGAATCCTAATGCTCGAGAAATGGCAAGTAAACACTAGGATTACATATCTGCCACCATGCAAGAGGGTCCGAATAAGTGTCGGAGTGTTTAAAACCTAATGCACAAGAAATGGCAAGTAAACACCATAATTACATATCTGCCATCGGGCAAGAGGGTCCGAATAAGTGTCCGAGTGTTCGAATCCTAATGCTCGAGAAATGGCAATTAAACACCATAATTACATATCAGCCATCATGCAAGACAGTCCGAATAAGTGTCCGAGTGTTTAATACCTAATGCATGAGAAATGGCAAATAAACAGCACAATCACATATCTGCCATCATGCAAGAGGGTCTGAATAAGTGTCCGACTATTTAAACCAAAATGCGTAAGAAATGGCAAGTAAACACCATAATTACATATATGCTCTCACGCAAGAGGGTCCGTTTGAGTGTCCTAGTGTTCGAATTATAATGCTCGAGAAATGTCAAGTAAACACTATAATTCCATATCTGCCATTATGCAAGAGGGCCTAAATAAGTGTCCGAGTGTTTAAACCCTAATGCATGAGAAATGGCAAGTAAACACCATAATTACATATCTGCCATCATGCAAGAGGGTCCAAATAAGTGTCCGTGTGTTCGAATCCTAATGCTCGAGAAATGGCAAGTATATACCATAATTACATATCTGCCATCATGCAAGATGGTGAGAATAAGTGTCCGAGTGTTTAAACACTAATGCATGAGAAATGAAAAATAAACACCATAATTACATATTTGCTATCATACAAGATGGTATGACTAAGTGTCCGAGTGTTCAAACCCTAATGCTTGAGAAATGGCATGTAAACACCAAAATTACATATCTGCCATCACGCAAGAAGATCCCAATAAGTGTCCGAGTTTTCGAATCCTAGCAAAAGAAATGGAAAGTCGACACCATAATTACATATCTGCCATCATGCAAGACGGTCCCAATAAGTATCTGAGTGTTCGAATCCCAATGCTCGAGAAATGGCAATTAAACACCATAATTACGTATCCGCCATCATGCAAGACGATCTGGATAATTGTCTGAGTGTTTAAAACCTAATGCATGAGAAATGACAAATAAACACCATAATTACATATCTGCCACCATGCAAGAGGGTCTGAATAGGTGTCCGAGTGTTTAAACCCAAATGCATGAGAAATGGCAAGTACACACCATAATTGCATATCTACCATCATGCAAGAGGGTCTGAATAAGTGTCCGACTGTTTAAACCCTAATGCGTAAGAAATGGCAAGTAAACATCATAATTACATATCTACTCTAACGCAAGAGGGTCCGAATAAGTGTTCTAGTGTTCGAATTATAATGCTCCACAAAAGGCAAGCAAACAGTATAATCCCATATCTGCCATGATGCAAGGGAGTCTGAATAAGTGTCCGAGTGTTTAAACCCTAATGCATGAGAAATGGCAAGTAAACATCATAATTACATATCTGCCATCATGCAAGAGGGTCTGAATATGTGTCCGAGTCTTTAAACCCTAATGCATGAGAAATGGCAAGTAAACACCATAATTACATATCTGCCATCATGCAAGAGGGTCCAAATAAGTGTCCGAGTGTTCGAATCCTAATGCTCGAGAAATGGCAATTATATACCATAATTACATATCTGCCATGATGCAAGATGGTCCGAATAAGTGTCCGAGTGTTTAAACACTAATGCATGAGAAATGGAAAATAAACACCATAATTACATATCTGCCATCATGCAAGAGGATCCGAATAAGTGTCCGAGTGTTTAAACCCTAATGCCTGAGAAATGGCAAGTAAACACCATAATTACATATCTGCTGTCACACAAGACGGTATGACTAAGTGTCCGAGTGTTCAAACCCTAATGCTTGAGAAATGGCATGTAAACACCATAATTACATATCTGCCATCACGCAAGAGGATCCGAATAAGTGTCCGAGTTTTCGAATCCTAGCAAAAGAAATGCAAAGTCGATACCATAATTACATATCTGCCATCTTGCAAGACGGTCCCAATAAGTGACCGAGTGTTCGAATCCCAATAATCGAGAAATGGCAATTAAACACCATAATTACGTATCCACCATCATGCAAGACGGTCTGGATAATTGTCTGAGTGTTTAACACCTAATGCATGAGAAATGACAAATAAACACCATAATTACATATCTGCCACCATGCAAGAGGGTCTGAATAGGTGTCCGAGTGTTTAAACCCTAATGCATGAGAAATGGCAAATAAACACCATAATTGCATATCTGCCATCCTGCATGGGGGTCTGAATAAGTGTCCGACTGTTTAAACCCTAATGCGCAAGAAATGGCAGGTAAACATCATAATTACATATCTACTCTAATGCAAGAGGGTCCGAATAAGTGTTCTAGTGTTCGAATTATAATGCTCCACAAAAGGCAAGTAAACAGTATAATTCCATATCTGCCATGATTCAAGGGGGTCTGAATAAGTGTCCGACTGTTTAAACCCTAATGCATGAGAAATGGCAAGTAAACATCATAATTACATATCTGCCATCATGCAAGAGGGTCTGAATATGTGTCCGAGTGTTTAAACCCCAATGCATGAGAAATGGCAAGTCAACACTTTAATTACATATCTGCCATCACGCAAGAGGATCCGAATAAGTGTCCGAGTTTTCGAATCCGAATGCAAAGGAAATGGAAAGTCGACACCATAATTACATATCTGCCATCATACAAGAGGGTCCGAATAAGTGTCCGAGTGTTTAAACGCTAGTGCATGAGAAATGGCAAGTAAACACCATAATTACATATCTGCCATCACGCAAGGGGATCCAAATAAGTGTCCGATTTTTTCATTGCCAATGCAAACGAAATCGAAAGTCGACACCATAATTACATACCTATCATCGTGCAAGAGGGTCTCAATAAGTGTCCTAGTGTTCGAATCCTAATTCTCGAGAAATGGCAAGTAAAGACCGTAATTTCATATCCGCCATCATGCAAGCGGGTCCGAATAAGTGTCTGAGTGTTTAAACCCTAATGCATCAGAAATGGCAAATAAATCCCCTAATTACATATCTGTCATCATGCAAGAGGGTCCGAATAATTGTCCCAGTGTTTGAATCCTAATGCTCGAGAAATGGCAAGTAAACACTATAATTACATATCCGCCATCGTGCAAGAGGGTCCGAATAAGTGTCCGAGAGTTAAAACCCTAATGCATGAGAAATGGCAGGTAAACACCATAATTACATATCTGCCATCGTGCAAGTGGGTCCGAATAAGTGTCCGAGTGTTCGAAACCTAATGCTCGTGGAATGGCAATTAAACACCATAATTACATATCTGCCATCATGCAAGAGGGTCTGAATTAGTGTCCGACTGTTTAAACCCTAATGCGTAAGAAATGGAATGCAAACACCATAATTACGTATCTGCTCTCACGCAAGATGGTCCGAATAAGTTTGAAAGTGTTCGAATTATAATGCTCGACAACTACCAAGTAAACACTATAATTCCATATCTGCCATCGTGCTAGAGGGTCAGAATAATTGTCTGAGTCTTTAAACCCTAATGCATGAGAAATGGAAAGTAAACACCATAATTACATATCTGCTATCATGCATGAGGGTCCAAATATGTGTCCGAGTGTTTGAATCCTAACCCTCAAGAAATGGCAAGTAAACACCATAATTACATATCTGCCATCACGCAAGAGGGTTCCGAATCAGTTCTGAGTGTTTAAACCCTAATGCTTGAGAAATGGCAAATAAACACCATAATTACATATCTGCCATCATGCAAGAGGGTGCAAATAAGTGTCCGAGTATTTAAACCCTAATGCATGAGAAATGGCAAGTAAACACCATAATTACATATCTGCTCTCACGCAAGAGGGTCCGAATAAGTGTCCTACTGTTCGAATTATAATGCTCGACAAATGGAAAGTAAACACGATAATTGCATATGTGCCATAATGCAAGCGGGTCTGAATAATTTTCCGAGTCTTTAAACCCTAATGCATGAGAAATGGCAAGTAAACACCATAATTACGTATTTGCCATCATACAAGAGGGTCCGAATAAGTGTCCGAGTGTTCGAATCCTAATGCTCGAGAAATGGTAAGTAAACACCATAATTACATATCTGCCATCATGCAAGAAGGTCCGAATAAGTGTTCCAGTGTTTAAACCCTAGTGCATGAGAAATGGCAAATAAACACCATAATTACATATCTGCCATCATGGAAGAGGGTCCGAAGAAGTAACCGAGTGTTTAAACCCTAATGCATGCGAAATGGCAAGTAAACACCATAATTACATATATGCCATCACGCAAGGGGATCCGAATAAGTGTCCGAGTTTTTGAATCCCAATGCAAAACACTACAAGAAATTCAGTTTTTAGCGGCGTTTAAAAAACGCCGCTATCAGTGTCAAAAACGCCGCTAATTCTTTTTGCGACGCTTAGCACCAAGCGCCGAGGACGCGGCCGTCGGTATAACTTTATGGCGTTTTAAAAACGTCGTTATATTAGTATAGGCAGCATTTTTAAAAACGCCGCCAAATATCTTACTTGACAATATCATGACGTCATCATGATATTTAGCCACATTTTTTAAACGCCGTCATATCTTTTTTAAAAATCTAACCGTTAATATTTAGGGTTTAAGTGGCGTTTTTAAAAAAACGCCGTAATATCTCCTTTTTTTTTTTTTGAAATTGTGCTAATTTATGTGATAAAACTAAAAAAATACATATAATAAAACTGAATAACACTAATATAAAATAATAACTTACATTGAAATAGCAAATGCATCATTAATTCACTTTCCCATTCACCAATCACCATTACCCACAAAATAACATATCCACAAATATTACATAACAGTAGGGTGTGAAAATACACCATTAATATTTAAGAATACTTGGTTACATAACAGTCTCGTATCCAGAATACAAAATTGCTATCATTTGATCAATTTTCTCTTCATCTGTTAGATTATATCTGTTTTCTTCACCCCATTCATTAGGAGACCAAGCATGTCATGTTTGGTTTCTTGGCAAGCTCTTCTTTCCTCTACGAGTCGTCTCAGCATGCTAACAATGTTTTCTTGCCTGTGAGACATCTCAGTTAGACAAAACATACATACAGAAATATTTAAAACTGTAAAACATCGCTTCCAAATTTACGCCTTCATGTTAGTTGTTGGTTTGTTTTGAAATGAACCAACCGAGAGCCAAATAGCCCTCCTCCCGTTATTAATTTAGACTAAAGCACAAATTTTAAAAATTGATGATTAAACTGTAACATATCGGATACTTTAGATATCATTAGTTTACTTGACTTAAAAGCAACATGTACTTAAGAAATAAGTTGTTTACTTGGAAACCGCGGTGGTAATTTGTTCCGGGAAAGTTGATAGGCAGAGAAAGGGTTCCCAACATCAGCTTAAAGAATTCAGGCATGAATTCCCCAGACATTGACTCCCATTCAATACTTGCAATTTGGTTAAGCGACGACAAAAATGCCATCTGAACAACAAACAATGTGCAACACAAGTACCTTAAAAACAGTTCAACATTGTGAAAAAGGAAAAAGAAAATGACTAAATCAAACACCTCTTTGGTTTTTTGTTGAATGTCAATCAGTGTGTTGTCCCAATTGCTGAGGTGGCACCTCATGAAGTCATCAAGTTTGGGCAAGAGTTGGGACCTGATGATGGAGGGGCACAGGAGAGAAAGCAAAGCAGCTCTGATGTGGAGCCATGAACAGCAGCAAATATATATATGTGGAGCCATGAATAGCAGCAAATATATACATGTGGAGCTGAGGTTTGATTATGATAAAATAAAAATAAAAAAGCGACATGACAAACAGAGATAGCTGCCCCATTGCTTACATATTCATAGAAATTAAAGCAACAGGTCACAAATATATATAACAAAAATATCTTTATTCAAATTTAATTTAAGTTCGATATGCGGTCGAGTAATTAATGCCAACTGCATCCACTATACCTCAACAACTACAAAAATGTTTAGTCATATATATGTCAAAATGATTTGATAAAAATCTTCAGACATAAATTTTATATGGCTAGAAATGCATGTGGTAGAACGATTTGGGCATGGAGAATCTTGTGTTCTAAAAAATCATGGGTTCTGTTAACAAACGTTCTAAGGAAAAAATAAATAAAAATAAAAAAAATAAACAGGCAAACAATTTAAAACGCAATATCCTTTTTACTAATAATTTCATAACACTTTTCACTCCTTCAAAATATTTCAGAACTTTTTTACCATTTTAAAAACACTTTTTACA
This sequence comes from Camellia sinensis, assembly GCF_055761805.1. NCBI lineage: Eukaryota > Viridiplantae > Streptophyta > Magnoliopsida > Ericales > Theaceae > Camellia > Camellia sinensis. The sequence continues at coordinate 8,913,270 of NW_028129474.1, read as the reverse complement.
ATAATCTCAATAATAAACAAGGTATAGAAAGCACTTGTTAATAAACAATGTATAGAAAGCACTTGTTAACCTTCACCAAAAATCAATGTTTAGATATTTACTCCAACCGGTGAGATATGAAAAATTCCAAGTAAACTACACTGTTTGGAAAGGGTTGATTTTAGCTCCGAAGTCAAAAAGTAACCATCTATATAAAATAACGATTCCCTTTTTTTTTTTCCTTATGTTTTTTTATTAAAAAAATTAAAAATTCATTCAAAACATACTAATTTTTTTTAATATTATATTTTAATCAAAAAATATTAAAAAAAGGTGAAACAGGAAGAAATCAAAAAAAGGTGAAATATTAAAAAATATGCAACGGCTTAGATTTGAATTCCAATCTCTTATGGAGCTTGAGCAACATCATTGTTATTACAGAGAGTAGGGTTAGATAATCATGAACTACCCAACTAAGAAACTTACTTCCAAGGAGACAACTGGTGAGTATCCAATATGTTTTTGAGCTGTAGAGCAGTTAAACGTACTTGTGTGCAATGCTAATCGAACAACACCATGCAATGGTGCAGAACTGTTAAGCTTTGTGGAGGCCATTTTTGCATGCATCCATTTAACAAGCAAAACAGTATACCAGACCAATGTAGCTGGAATTTTATCATGGGTCTGTAAGCAGAAGAGGGGAAATCAAGTTCAGGGAGCAATATGAGAAAACAATCATAATCATTCAAAAAGAAAAATGAGGTCAATATGGATTTGTCATTGCTTCAGTAAATATTCTAGCATGATGGTATTTTTCAAAAAGGAAATGGCTAGTCAGAAGAGCAACAGATATCACATTATTCAATTTAAGATGATACACTACACTCACAGAAAGTTTTTTAAGAGAAAATAAGCAAATTTTCTGCATAGTTTTCAATTTAAGATGATATTTGAATTTTACATGTGCTTTTAGTGATAATTTCTGTGAAATTGTAAACTAAGAACAAAACTCTCTGCTTTTTTTTTTTTTACCCAAACAGCCATTTCAAAATTCACAAGACATCAAAGAGTAATTTGAATTGCATCTTGAAGTTGAACATAGTGTGAATCTGACTGAATTCATATTGGGAAAAAAAAAAAACAAACAAACAAACAAAAATGAGTGTGAGAAATAGAAGAGGAAAGTAGTAGTACCTCAATAGCATTCATGGTGGAATTGAGGAAAGTTGGAAGAGCTCTGGACCCAAGATCATCAAAAACAGAAGGGATCCGATAAATGCATATACCAGAGTTCAAATTTTAATTGCTTGATGAGATTGAGAACTAAATACATGATATGACCAAACCAATGTAAAAGGTAAAAGGTACAATAGATTTTTAATTACCTAATATTCTCCTGCTTCTTTGCCAGAGTAAACCTAATTTTTTGGAGATTAGTCACTAGAGTAACTGGTAAAAACGAAGGTTTTTTATTGACTATCACTTGGCAACACAATTTCGCTTGAACATGTGTGTTTAATTACCTAATAATTGCTCTTTATGTAGTAAAGTGGAGAACATACCTTTAATGCCAACTAAAAGCTACTATTCACAAATAGATATATATATATATATATATTTCAATCTGTGCATGTACATTCAAAAGAAAAAGGCCAACTATGACTAAAATGTGTATTTTTTTAGACAGATAGGGCTGTTTGGTTTAAAAGAAAGAAAACTAATGAAAAAGGAACTAGGTGGAGAAGAAATATCTGAATGCAAAACAGAGTCAAAAAAGCAAAACTTCTCTCTTTTACATTACACCCCTTCAACTTAGCAGCTAAGCACATAATAGTAGTCTCACCCTGCACACACACAACACACACACACACACACACACACAAAATACCAAACTGTAAACAAAAAATTTAATAAATTCTTCATAGCAAGAGGAATATTTTCATTTTGAAAATTAAAAAAACAGAGAAAAAAAAGAAGAAAACAGAGTAGTAGAAGGTTGGAAACTAACCTCATCATCATCCTCCATACTTGTTTTCTCGCTTCTTAAAAGCTGATTTTAGAAACAACAAACAGGCAATTCCAAGCCCAAAACCAGCCAGTCCTCCCACCACAATAGCGACTGTCCTTTGTGTATTTTGTGGGTTTTGCCCTGTCCCTACACACCCACATCAAACACCATACAATATTTAGAACTTGACTTACTTTTACAAATCAGAGGAGAGAGTAAGACAGGGAGGAGAGAGAAATAGATATTCCCATTAACAGTCTTTGTTTGAATTGATTGATTTGTTGAGAAATTGATAAGAAACAAACAAACAAACAAAAACAAAAACTCTTCTCTCATGAAAAATAGAGAGAAAATGATCAATTATGGATTTCATTTATCACCAAAAACAGCGAAATTGGGTGAAAAATAAACTGATTGATTACGTATTAATACAAAAGATTACCCACTAAAATATAAAGAAAAAAAATAAATATATCACATACTCCTTTCGTATTCATCAAAACAAAAGCACCAAAGCACATAAAATAGAAATTTCAATCATTTCTTTTATTTTCTCATTCCCCAATCCAAACAATTCAAACAAAGAGTAATAAATGTAGCAACATATAAATGCATCTATCTATATAAATTTCATATTGAAAGCACAAGTTCATATTGAGAAATGTATCTCCACTTCACTACATAAAGAGAAATTCTTTATCATATTGAAAGTCAAGCACTCAAGAAAGTACAAGTTCATAAAGTGATACAAGCATTACAGCCTGTCATGTGAACCACTCAGATCAGTGTGGCAACCCTTGGAATCACATCACAAAGCCTTGAAACATAAAGAACAATCATTACATGATGCTATAAAACCATTTGGGAGCAAGAGCACCTGCCCTGTATCCACATTTACATCCCTCAATGAGATGAGGAACATATATTGGCTTCATTGCTCGTTTTGAATGCAATCAACAACATAGCTCAAAACAAAAACAAAAACAAAAATTTGTATATAGGAACAAAAAGTCCAGGATTCAGAAGCAGAAATGGATACCAATTTTACCTTTCTAGATCCCACCAGTTTTCAGAACAGGTCCATCTTGAGGAAAGAAAAGCATCGGCAGGAACTTTGCGCGACTTAAAACAGTCTTCACATTGAGCCCATTGGATCTTTTCACTGACACAGTTTCAAAACAGCATTGGTATTTACTCGGCCCAAAACGATGTAGACACAATAACAAGTCCATTTAAAAGTTGTAACAAGACCTTGAGATATGGTATAGTATTAAGAAATATAAATGAAATTCAGTTGCAAGACAAAAGAATGAAAGAACTAATGCTACATTCCTAAAATGGAGACCAAATATGGATGAAAGTTGTACCAAATGCCCATTATTAGCAAATATGGTGCTATTAACTTTATTTTATTGGCTGCAAATACGGTGAAATTGTTAACAGGCATCGATCTTGTCAGATTTCCCTATTTCCAATTAGATAACCAATCACTGTTTCAAATTAGATTTCAAATATAATTCTAAAATGCTCATCTTTGAGAAAAAACTAACGTCAATCATTTTTTATTTTTTATTTTTTTAAAAAGGTAACGAAACAACTGTCATGCCATTTGAACTGCTCGTAGGTAGTAATTCAAAGCTGGGACATTGGAGTTCCTACACTAGTATGATCCCTAAGACAATGGAGAACCTACAACACTACAATGCAGTCACAAGAACTCATGACAATAACCAATTAGTGATCCCCAAGACAAAGGTAGCCTTTGTATAGTCACTGCAAAGTCCCTTTCTCTAGTAATATTATGCATTGCAGTAAACAGCTACTTGGTCATACCATGGCAAACAATATACTGTGAAGACCAGCCATGATATTGCTCCCATTATTTGCACAACTACCGTACACGTAAATACAGAGTCTCTAACAAGGTAGCCCACTTAAAAGAGTATTTTTCTGAACTAATTCATATTAAAACCATGCCAATTAAAATTCTAAACTAAATCTCCGTAGATTATTGCTCCTAACAAACAAATTAATCGTTACAAACAACTCTGCACTCAGTTCTGATACGAATTAAAAAAGAAGTACATTCAACATAAAAATTTCAAGTTCTAAACTTTACTTTAACAACGAGATTCTTATTTTATTTTATGTTTTATTTGTAGTCTCTGCATTCAAAGAAAAAACAAGAATTAATTTAAAATAGATTATCACACATCGCTCGAATACATTCTCAATACAAAGTCAACCAAAACACCACAAATCCAAGGCAAGAAAAGCGTGCAATACAAAATACAGCACATTTAATCGGGAAAGAAAAAAAAAACAAAAAACAAATTGACTCCAATGACATCAAAAAAGTAGTGAAAATACAAACAGATGGGAAAAATTTTTTCAAATCATAAACATATTTTTTGAATGAAAAATCTCAGATCTGAAACATATGTTTTTGAATAAAAAATTTCAAATCTCAAACATATTTTTGAATGAGAAATCTCAGATCTCAAACATATATTTTTGAATGAGAAAACTCAGATCCGAAATCTTAAACATATGTAAACCCTAGGAGAAGAATCGACGGAACGAAGAGCCTGAGAGAGAGAGAGAGAGAAAACGAAATTGAGATTGTAGACGGTAGTGCTCACCTTAGTCAACGATGCAGATGGTGGTGGCGGTGGAGCTTCCAAATCGAGAGAGAGAGAGAGAGAGAGAGAGAGAGAGAGAGAGAGAGAGAACTTCGAAGTCAAAATCACTCTGAGATTGGATCTGAGATGAAACCAAGCCGCAGAAGGTTGAATCGTAATCTCTGAGACTTAAGGGTTTAGAGAGAGAGCGAGCGATCGAGTGAGTGAGTGAAATTTGAGGGATTGGTTTCTCTGACTCTGAATGTTTCCCAGATTCAAAATGAGATCGCAGAGAGAGAGAGAGAGAGAGAAAAGGGTTCTAATTCTCACAGAGCTACAGAGAGAAGGGGAGGAATATTATTGTAACACACGTGAAGGTGTTTTAAAAACGACTTCAATTCTCTAAACGGTACCGTTTTAATCAAAATAAAATGCGACGTTTATAAAACGTCGTTAAAGGTTAGAAACAGTGGTGTTTATAAAAATGTCGCTAAATAAACGCCGTTAAATTCTATATTTCCTGTAGTGAAAGAAATGGAAAGTCGACACCATAATTACGTATCTATCATCATGCAAGAGGGTCTGAATAAGTGTCCGAGTGTTCGAATCCTAATGCTCAAGAAATGGAAAAGAAACACCAGAATTATATATCCGCCATCATGCAAGCGGGTCCGAATAAGTGTCTGAGTGTTTAAACCCTAATGCATGAGAAATGGCAAATAAACACCCTAATTACATATCTGTCATCATGCAAGAGGGTCCGAATAAGTGTCCCAGTGTTTGAATCCTAATGCTCGAGAAATGGCAAGTAAGCACCATAATTACATGTCCGCCATCATGCAAGAGGGTCCGAATAAGTGTCCGAGTGTTTAAACCCCAATACATGAGAAATGGCAAGTAAACACCATAATTACATATCTGCCATCGTGCAAGAGGGTCCGAATAAGTGTCCTAGTGTTCGAATCGTAATGCTCGAGAAATGGCAATTAAACACCATAATTACATATCTGCCATCATGCAAGAGGGTCTGAATAAGTGTCTGACTGTTTAAACCCTAATGCGTAAGAAATGGCATCTCAACACCATAATTTCGTATCTGCTCTCACGAAAGAGGGTCCGAATAAGTGTCCAGGTGTTCGAATTATAATGGTCGACAAATGCCAAGTAAACACTATAATTCCATATCTGCCATCATGCAAGAGGGTCTAAATAAGTGTCCGAATCTTTAAACCCTAATGCATGAGAAATGGCAAGTAAACACCATAATTACATATCTGCCATCATGCAAGAGGGTCCGAATAAGTGTCCGAGTGTTTGAATCCTAATGCTCAAGAAATGGCAAGTGAACACCATAATTACATATCTGCCATCATGCAAGAGGGTCCGAATAAGTGTCCGAGTGTTCGAATCCTAATGCTCAAGAAATGGCAAGTAAACACCATAGTTACATTTCAGCCATCATGCAAGAGGGTCCGAATAAGTGTCCGACTGTTTAAACCCTAATGCATGAGAAATGGCAAATAAACACCATAATTACATATCTACCACCATGCAAGAGGCTGCGAATAAGTGTCTGAGTATTTAAACCCTAATGCATGAGAAATGGCAAATAAACACCATAATTACATATCTGCTCCCGCGCAAGAGGGTCCGAATTAGTGTCCTAGTGTTCGAATTATAATGCTCGACAAATGGAAAGTAAACACTATAATTCCATATCTGCCATAATGGAAGAGGGTCTGAATAAGTGTCCAAATCTTTAAACCCTAATGCATGAGAAATGGCAAGTAAACACCATAATTACATATTTGCCATCATGCAAGAGGGTCCGAATAAGTGTCCGAGTGTTCGAATCCTAATGCTCGAGAAATGGCAAGTAAACACCATAGTTACATATCAGCCATCATGCAAGAAGGTCCGAATAAGTGTCAGAGTGTTTAAACCCTAATGCATGAGAAATGGCAAATAAACACCATAATTACATATCTGCCACCTTGCAAGAGGGTCCGAAGAAGTGCCCGAGTGTTTATACCCTAATGCATGAGAAATGGCAAGTAAACACCATAATTACATATCTGCCATCACGCAACGGGATCCGAATAAGTGTCCGAGTTTTCGAATCCCAATGCAAAAGAAATGGAAAGTCAACACCATAATTACATATCTATCATCATGCAAGAGCATCTCAATAAGTGTCCGAGTGTTCGAATCCTAATGCTCGAGAAATGGCAAGTAAACCCCGTAATTACATATCCGCCATCATCCAAGCGGGTTCGAAAAAGTGTCTGAGTGTTTAAACCCTAATGCATGAGAAATGGCAAATAAACACCCCAATTACATATTTGTCATCATGCAAGAGGGTCCGAACAGGTTTCCCAGTGTTTGAATCCTAATGCTCGAGGAATGGGAAGTAAGCACCATAATTACATATCCGCTATCATGCAAGAAGGTCCGAATAAGTGTCCATGTGTTTAAACCCTAATGCGTGAGAAATGGAAAGTAAACACCATAATTACATATCTGCCATCGTGCAAGAGGGTCTGAATAAGTGTCCGAGTGTTCGAATCCTAATGTTGGAGAAATCACAATTAAACACCATAATTACATATCTGCCATCATGCAAGAGGGTCTGAATAAGTGTCCGACTGTTTAAACCCTAATGCGTAAGAAATGTCATGAAAACACCACAATTACATAACTGCTCTCACGCAAGAAGGTCCGAATGAGTGTCCGAGTGTTCGAATTATAATGCTCGACAAATGTCAAGTAAACACTATAATTCCATATCTGCTATCATACAAGAGGGTCTGCATAAGTGTCTGAGTCGTTAAACCCTAATGCATGAGAAATGGCAAGTAAACACCTAACTACATATCTGCCATCGTGCAAGAGGGTGCAAATAAGTGTCTGAGTGGTCGAATTCTAATGATCAAGAAATGGCATTTAAACACCAGAATTACATATCTGCCTTCATGCAAGAGGGTGTGAATAAGTGTCCGACTGCTTAAACCCTAATGCGTAAGAATTGGCATGTAAACACCATAATTACGTATCTGCTCTCACGCAAGAAGGTCCGAATAAGTGTCCAAGTGTTCGAATTATAATGCTCGGCAAAAGACAAGGAAACACTATAATTCCATATCTGGCCTCATACAAGAGGGTCTGAATAAGTGTCCGAGTCTTTAAACCCTAACGCATGAGAAATGGCAAGTAAACACCATAATTATATATCTACCATTATGCAAGTTGGTCCGAATAAGTGTCCGGGTGTTTGAATCCTAATGCTGAAGAAATGGCAAGTAAATACCATAATTACATATCTGCCATCATGCAAAAGGGTCCGAATAAGTGTCCGAGTGTTTAAACCCTAATGCATGAGAAAGGGCAAATAAACACCATAATTACATATTCGCCATAATGCAAGAGGGTGCGAATAAGTGTCCGAGAATTTAAACCGTAATGCATGCGAAATGGCCAGTAAACAACATAATTACATATCTGTTATCATGCAAGAGGGTCTGAATAAGTGTCCGAGTGTTTCATCCCTAATACATGAGAAGTGGCAAGTAAACACCATAATTGTAGATCTGCCATCACGTAAGAGGATCCGAATAAGTGTCTGAGTTTTCAAATACTAATGCGAAAGAAATGGAAAGTTGACATCATAATTACATATCTACCATCTTGCAAGAGGATCTGAATAAGTATCCGAGTGTTCGAATCCTAATGCTCGAGAAATGGCAAGTAAACACCATAATTACATATCCGCCATCATGCAAGGGGGTCCGAATAAGAGTTTGAGTGTTTAAACCCAAGTGCCTGAGAAATGGAAAATAAACAACCTAATTACATATCTGCCATCATGTAAGAGAGTACGAATAATTGTCCCGGTGTTTGAATCCTAATGCTCGAGAAATGGTACGTAAGCACTATAAATACATATCCCCCATGATGCAAGAGGGTCCGAATAAGTGTGCGAGTGGTTAAACCCTAATGCGGTTAAACCTAATGCATGAGAAATGACAAGCAAACACCATAATTACATATCTGCCATCGTGCAAGAAGGTTCGAATAAGTGTCCGAGTGTTTGAATCCTAATGCTCGAGAAATGGCAATTAAACAACATAATTACATATCTACCACCATGCAAGAGGGTCTGAATAGGTGTCCGAGTGTTTAAAGCCTATTGCATGAGAAATGGCAAATGAACACCATAATTACATATCTGCCATCATGCAAGAGGGTCTGAATAAGTGTACGAGTGTTTAAACCCTAATGATTGAGAAATGGAAAATAAACACCATAATTACATATCTACCATCATGCAAGAGGGTCCGAAGAAGTGTCCGAGTGTCTAAACCCGAATGCATGAGAAATGGCAAGTTAGCACCATAATTACATATCAGCCATCATGCAAGAGGATCCTAATAAGTGTCTGAGTGTTTGAACCCTAATGAATGAGAAATGAAAAATAAACATCATAATTACATATCTGCCATCATGCAAGAGAGTCCGAGTAAGTGTCCGAGTGTCTAAACCCGAATGCATGAGAAATGGCAAGTAAACACCATAATTACGTATCTGCCATCACGTAAGAGGATCCGAATAAGTGTCCCAGTTTTCGAATCCTAATGCAAAAGAAATGGAAAGCCGACACCATAATTACATATCGGCCATCATAGAAGAGGGTTCGAATAAGTGTTCGATTTTTCGAATCATAGTGCTCGAGAAATAGCAAGTAAACTCAATAATTACATATCTGCCATCATGTAAGAGGGTCCGAATAAGTGTTCGAGTGTTTAAGCTCTAATGCATGAGAACTGGCAAGTAAACACCATAATTAAATATCCGTCGTCATGCAAGAGGGTCCGAATAAGTGTCCGAGTGTTTAAACCCTAATGCATGAGAAATGGCAAGTAAACAGCACAATTACATATCTGCCATCATGCAAGCGGGTCCGAGTAAGTGTCCTAGTGTTTAAACCCTAGTGCTTGAGAAATGAAAAGGAAACACCATAATTATATATCTGCCATCATGCCAGAGGGTCCGAATAAGTGTCCGCGTGTTTAAACACTAATGCATGACAATGGCAAAAAACACCATAATTACATATCTGCCATCATGCAAAAGGTTCCGAATAAGTGTCCGAGTGTTTAAACCCTAATGATTGAGAAATGGAAAATAAACACCATAATTACATATCTGCCATCATGCAAGAGTGTGGGAAATTGTGTCCGACTATTTAAACCCTAATGCATGAGAAATGGCCAGTAAACACCATAATTACATATCTGTCATCATGCAAGTGGGTCTGAATAAGTGTCCGAGTGTTCGAATCCTAATGCTCGACAAATGGCAAGTAAACTCCATAATTACATATCCGCCATCATGTAAGAGGGTCCGAATAAGTGTCCAACTGTTTAAACCCTAATGTATGAGAAATGGCAAAGAAACAGCCCAATTACATATCTGCCATCATGCAAGAGGGTCCGAACAAGTGTCCAAGTGTTTGAATCCTAATGCTCGAGAAATGGCAAGTAAACACCATAATTACATATCTGCCATCATACAAGAGGGTCCGAATAAGTGTCCGAGTGTTTAAGCCCTAATGCATGAGAAATGGCTAGCAAACACCATAATTACATGTCTGCCATCTTGCAAGAGGGTCTGAATAGGTGTCCGACTGTTTAAACACTAATGTGTAAGAAATGGAAAGTAAACACCATAATTACATATTTGCTCTCACGCAAAAGGGCCCGAATAAGTGTCCTAGTCTTCGAATTATAACGCTCGACAAATGGCAAGTAAACACTATAATTCCATTTCTGCCATAATGCAAGAGGGTCTGAATAAGTGTCCGAGTCTTTAAACCCAAATGCATGAGAAATGGCAAGTAAACACCATAATTACATATTTGCCATGATGCAAGAGGGTCCGAATAAGTCTCTGAATGTTCGAATCCTAATGCTCGAGAAATGCCAAGCAAACACCCTAATTACATATCTACCATCATGCAAGAGGGCCCGAATAAGTGTCCGAGTTTTTAAACCCTAATGCATGAGAAATGACAAATAAACACCATAATTACATATCTGCCATCATGCAAGAGGGTCCGAATAAGTGTCCGTGTGTTTGAACCCTAATGCATGAGAAATGACAAATAAACACCATAATTACATATCTGCCATCATGCAAGAGGGTCCGAATAAGTGTCCATGTGTTTGAACCCTAATGCATGAGAAATGACAAATAAACACCATAATTACATATCTTCCATCACGCAAGAGGATCCGAATAAGTGTCCGAGTTTTCGAATCCCAATGCAAAAGAAATGGAAAGTCGACACCATAATTACATTGCTATCATCATGCAAGAAGGTCCCGAGAAATCGCAACTAAACACCATAATTACATATCTGGCATCATTCAAGAGGTTCCGAATAAGTCTCTGAGTGTTTAAACCCAAATGATTGAGAAATGGAAAATAAACAATATAATTACAGATCTACGATCATGCAAGAGGGTCAGAATAAGTGTCCGAGTGTGTAAACCCTAATGAATGAGAAATGAAAAATAAACACCGTAATTACATATCTGCCATCATGCAAGAGGGTCCGAATAAGTGTCCGAGTGTCTAAACCTGAATGCATGAGAAATGGCAAGTAAACACAATAATTACATATCTGCCATCACGCAAGAGGATCCTAATAAGTGTTCGAGTATTTAAACCCTAATGCATGACAATGGCAAAGAAACACCATAATTACATATCTGTCATCATGCAAGACGGTCAGAATAAGTGTCCGAGTGTTTAAACCCTAATGAATGAGAAATGGAAAATAAACACCATAATTATATATCTGCCATCGTGCAAGAGGGTCCGAATAAGTGTCCGAGTGTCTAAACACGAATGCATGAGAAACGGCAAGTAAACACCATAATTACATATCTAACATCACGCATGAGGATCCGAATAAGTGTCCCAGTTTTCGAATTCTCATCCAAAGAAATGGAAAGCCGACACCATAATTACATATCTGCCACCATGCAAGAGGGTTCGAATAAGTGTCAGATTTTTCGAATCATAGTGCTCGAGAAATAGCAGGTAAACTCAATAATTACATATCTGCCATCATGTAAGAGGGTCCGAATAAGTGTCCGAGTGTTTAAACTCTAATGCATGAGAAATGACAAGTAAACACCATAGTTAAATATCGGCCATCATGTAATAGGGTCCGAATAAGTGTCCGAGTGTTTAAACCCTAATGCATGAGAAATGACAAGTAAACACCATAATTACATATCTGCCATCACGAGAGAGGGTCTGAATAAGTGTCCGAGCGTTTAAACCCTAATGCATGAGAAATGGCAAGTAAACACCATAATTACATATCTGCCATCGTGCCAGAGGTTCCGAATAAGTGTTCGAGTGTTCGATTCCTAATGCACGAGCAACGGCAATTAAACACCATAATTACATATCTGCCATCGTGCTAGAGGGTCCGAATAAGTGTCTGAGTGTTTAAACCCTAATGCATGAGAAATCGCTAGTAAACACCATAATTACATATCTGCCATCATGCAAGAGGGTCTGAATAAGTGTTCGACTGTGTAAACCATAATGCGTAAGAAAATGGCAAGTAAACACCACAATTACAAATCTGCTCTCACGCAAGAGGGTCCAAATTAGTGTCGTAGCGTTCGAATTGTAATGCTCGACAAATGGCAAGTAAACAATATAATTTCATATCTGCCATCTTGCAAGTGGGCCTGAATAAGTGTCCGAGTCTTTAAACCCTAATGCATGAGAAATGGCAAGTAAACACCATAATTACATATCGGCCATCATGCAAGAGGGTCCGAATAAGTTTCCGAGTGTTTAAACCCTAATGCATGAGAAATGTCAAATAAACAACATAATTACATATCTTCCATCATGCAAGAGGGTCCGAACTAGTGTCCGAGTGTTTAAACCCTAATGCATGATAAATGGCAAGTAAACACCATAACTATATATCTGCCATCGGGCAAGAGGGTGCGAATAAGTGTCCGAGTGTTCGAATCCTAATGCTCAAGAAATGACAAGTAAGCACCATAATAACATATCCGCCGTCATGGAAGAGGGGCCGAATAACTGTCCGAGTGTTTAAAACCTAATGCATGAGAAATGGCAAGTAAACACGATAATTATATATCTGCCATCGGGCAAGAGGGTCCGAACAAGTGTCCGAGTGTTCGAATCCTAATGCTCGAGAAATGGCAATTAAACACCATAATTACATATCTGCCATCATGCAAGAGGGTCCGAATAAGTGTCCGAGTGTTTAAACCCTAATCCATGAGAAATGGCAAATAAAGACCATAATTACATATCTGCCATCATGCAAAAGGGTCTGAATAAGTGTCCGACTGTTTAAACCCTAATGCGTAAGAAATGGCATGTAAACACCATAAATACATATCTGATCTCATGCAAGAGGGTCCGATTAAGTGTCCTACTGTTCGAATTATAAAGCTCGACAAATGGCTACTAAACACTATAATTCCCTATCTGCCATTATGCAAGAGGGCCTAAATAAGTGTCCGAGTCTTTAAACCCTAATGCATGAGAAATGGCAGGTAAACATCATAATTGCATATCTACCATCATGCAAGCGGGTGCAAAAAAGTGTCCGAGTGTTCGAATCCTAATGCTCGAGAAATGGCAAGTAAACACAATAATTACATATCTGCCATCATGCAAGATGGTCCGAATAAGTGTCTGAGTGTTTGAACCCTAATGCATGAGAAATGAAAAATAAACACCATAATTACATATCTGCAATCGTGCAAGAGGGTCCGAATAAGTGTCCGAGTGTTAAAACCCTAATGCATGAGAAATGGCAAGTAAACACCATAATTACATATCTGCCATCATACAAGAGGGTCTGAATAAGTGTCCGAGTGTTTAAACCCCAATGCATGAGAAATGGCATGTAAACACCATAATTACATATCTGCCATCGTGCCAGAGGGTCCGAATAAGTGTCCGAGTGTTCGATTCCTAATGCTTGAGTAACGGCAATTAAACATCATAATTACATATCTGCCATCGTGCTAGAGGGTCCGAATAAGTGTCCGAGCGTTTAAACCCTAATGCGTGAGAAATCGCAAATAAACACCATAATTACATATCCGCCATCATGCAAGAGGGTCTAAATAAGTCTTCGACTGTTTAAACCCTAATGCGTAAGATATGGCAAGTAAACACTATAATTACAACTTTGCTCTCACGCAAGAGGGTCCAAATTAGTGTCGTAGTGTTCGAATTATAATGCTCGACAAATGGCAAGTAAACACTATAATTCCATATCTGCCATCTTGCAAGAGGGCCTGAATAAGTGTCCGAGTCTATAAACCCTAGTGCATGGGAAATGGAAAATAAACACCATAATTACATATCTGCCATCATGCAAGAGGGTCTGAATAAGTGTCCGACTGTTTAAACCCTAATGCGTAAGAAATGTCATGTAAACACCACAATTACATAACTGCTCTCACGCAAGATGGTCCGAATGAGTGTCCGAGTGTTCGAATTATAATGCTCGACAAATGTCAAGTAAACACTATAATTCCATATCTGCTATCATACAAGAGGGTCTGCATAAGTGTCTGAGTCGTTAAACCCTAATGCATGAGAAATGGCAAGTAAACACCCTAATTACATATCAGCCTTCATGAAAGAGGGTCCGAATAAGTGTCCGAGTGTTCGAATCCTAATGCTCGTGAAATGGGAAGTAAGCACCATAATACCATATCCGCCGTCGTGCAAGAGGGTCCGAATAAGTGTCCGAGTGTTTAAACCCTAATGCACGAGAAATGGCAAATAAACACCATAATTACATATCTGCTACCATGCAAAAGGGTCTGAATAAGTGTCCGATTGTTTAAACCCTAATGCGTAAGAAATGGCATGTAAACACTATAAATACATATCTGCTTTCGTGCAAGAGGGTTCGATTAAGTGTCCTAGTGTTCGAATTATAATGCTCGACAAATGGCAAGTAAACACTATAATTCCATATCTGCCATTATGCAAGAGGGCCTAAATAAGTGTCCGAGTCTTTAAACCCTAATGCATGAGAAATGACAAGTAAACACCATAATTACATATCTGCAATCATGCAAGCGGGTCCAAATAAGTGTCCGAGTGTTCGAATCCTAATGCACGAGAAATGGCAGGTAAACACCATAATTACATATCTGCCATCATGCAAGATGGTCCGAATAAGTGTCCTAGTGTTTAAACCTGAATGCATGAGAAATGGAAAATAAACACCATAATTACATATCTGCCATCGTGCAAGAGGGTCCGAAAAAGTGTCCGAGTGTTTAAACCCTAATGCATGAGAAATGGCAAGTAAACACCATAATTACATATCTGCCATCACACAAGAGGGTCTGAATAAGTGTCCGAGTGTTTAAACCCTAATGCATGAGAAATGGCATGTAAACACCGTAATTACATATCTGCCATCACGCAAGAGGATCCGAATAAGTTTCTGAGTTTTCAAATCCTAATGCAAAAGAATTGGAAAGTCGACACCATAATTACATATCTGCCATCATGCAAGAGGGTCTGAATGAGTGTCCGAGTGTTCGAATCCTAATGCCCGAGAAATGGCAATTAAACACCATAATTACATATCCGCGATCATGTAAGACGGTCCGGATAATTGTCCGAGTGTTTAAATCCTAATGCATGAGAAATGGCAAAAAGCACCATAATTACATATCTGCCACCGTGCGAGAGGGTCCGAATGGGTGTCCGATTGTTTAAACCCTAATGCATGAGAAATGGCAAGTAAACCCCATAATTACATATCTGCCATCACGCAAGAGGGTTTGAATAAGTGTCCGACTGTTTAAACCCTAATGCGTAAGAAATGGCAAGTAAACACCATAATTACATATCTACTCTCACGCAAGAGGGTCCGAATAAGTGTCCTAGTGTTCGAATTATAATGCTCCACAAAAGGCAAGTAAACATTATAATTCCATTTCTGCCATGGTGCAAGAGGGTCTGAATAGGTATCCGAGTGTTTAAACCCTAATGCATGAGAAATGGCATATAAACACCATAATTACATATCTGCCATCATGCCAGAGGGTCCGAATAAGTGTTCGAGTGTTCGAATCCTAATGCTCGAGTTACGGCAATTAAACACTATAATTACATATTTTCCATCACGCAAGAGGGTCCGAATAGGTGTCTGAGTGTTTAAACCCTAATGCGTGAGAAATGGAAAGTAAACACGACAATTACTTATCTGCCATCATGTTAGAGGGTCTGAATAAATGTCCGACTGTTTAAACCCCAATGCGTAAGAAATGGCAAGTAAACACCATAATTACATATCTGCTCTCACCCAAGAGGGTCCGAATAGGTGTCGTAGTGTTCGAATTATAATGCTCGACAAATGGTCAGTAAACACTATAATTCCATATTTGCCATCATGCAAGTGGGTTTGAATAAGTCTCCAAGTCTATAAACCCTAATGCAAGAGAAATGGCTAGTAAACACCATAATTACATATCTGCCATCATGCAAGAGGGTTCGAATAAGTGTCTGAGTGTTCGAATCCTAATGCTCGATAAATGGCAAGTAAACAGTAATTACATATCTGCCATCTTGCAAGAGGGTCCGAATCAGTGTCCGAGTGTTTAAACCCTAATGCATGAGAAATGTCAAGTAAACACCATAATTACATATCTGCCATCACGCAAGAGGGTCCGAATAAGTGTCCGAGTGTTCGAATCCTAAAGCTCGAGAAATGGCAAGTAAACACCCTAATTACATATCCACCATCATGCAAGAGGGTCCGAATAAGTGTCCGAGTGCATGAGAAATGGAAAATAAACACACTAATTACATATCTGCCATCGTGCAAGAGGGTCCGAATAAGTGTCCGAGTGTTTGAATCCTAATGCTCGAGAAATGGCAAGTAAACACCCGGATTACATATCTACCATCATGCAAGAAGGTACGAATAAGTGTCCGAGTGTTCGAATCCTAATGCTTGAGGAATGGCAATTAAACACCGTAATTACATATCTGCCATCATGCAAGAGGGTCCGAATGAATGACCGAGTGTTTAAACGCTAATGCATGAGAAATGGCAAATAAACAAAATAATTGCATATTTCCCATCATGGAAGAGGGTCTACATAAGTGTCCGACTACTTAAACCCTATTGCGTATGAAATGGAAAGTAAATACCATAATTGCATATCTGCTCTCACGCAAGAGGGTTCGATTAAGTGTCCTAGTGTTCGAATTATAATGCTCGACAAATGGCAGTTAAACAATACAATTCCATATCTGCCATCAAGAAAGAGGGTCAAAATAAGTGTCCGAGTCTTTAAACCCTAATGCATGAGGGATGGCAAGTAAACACCATAATTACGTATCTGTCGTCATGCAAGAGGGTCCGAATAAGTGTCCGAGGGTTCGAATCCTAATGCTCGAGAAACGGCAAGTAACCACCATAATTACATATCTGGCATCATGCAGGAGTGTCCGAATAAGTGTGCGACCATTTAAACCGTAATGCATGAGAAATGGAAAATAAACACCATAATTACCAATCTGTCATCATGCAAGAGGGTACGAATAAGTGTCCGAGTATTTAAACCCTAATGCATGAGAAATGGCAGGTAAACACCATAATTACGTATCTGCCATCATGCAAGAGGGTCTGAATAAGTGTCCAACTGTTTAAACTCTAATGAATGAGAAACGGAAAATAAACACCATAATTACATATCTGTCATCATGCAAGAGGGTCTAAATAAGTGTCCGAGTGTTTAAACCCTAATGCATGAGAAATGGAAACTAAACACCATAATTACATATCTGCCGTCACGCAAGAGGATCTGAATAAGTGTCCAAGTTTTCGAATCCTAATGCAAAAGAAATGGAAAGTCGACACCATAATTACATATCTGCCATCATACAAGAGGGTCCGAATAAGTGTCTGAGGGTTCAAATCCTAATGCTCGAGAAATGGCAAGTAAATCCCATAATTACATATCCGGCATCATGCAAGGGGGTCCGAATAAGTGTCTGAGTGTTTAAACCCTAATGCAAGAGAAACGGAAAATAAACACCTTAATTACATATCTGCCATCACGCAAGAGGGTCCGCATATGTGTCCCAGTGCTTGAATCCTAATGCTCGAGAAATGGCAAGTAAGTACCATAATTACATATCCGCCATCATGCAAGAGGGTCCGAATAAGTGTCCGAGGGTTTCCCTAATGCATGAGAAGTGGCAAGTATACACCATAATTACATATCTTCCATCGTGAAAGAGGGTCCGAATAAGTGTCCGAGGGTTCGAATCCTAATGCTCGAGAAATGGCAATTAAACACCATAATTACATATCGGCCATCATACAAGAGGGTCTGAATAAGTGTCCGAGTGTTCGAATCCTAATGCTCGAGAAATGGCAATTAAACACCATAACTACATATCCGCGATCATGCAAGATGGTCCGAATAATTGTCTGAGTGTTTAAACCGTAATGCATGAGAAATGGCAAATAAACGCCATAATTACATATCTGCCACCATACAAGAGGGTCCGAATAAGTGTCCGAGTGTTTAAACCCTAATGCATGAGAAATGGCAAGTAAACACCATAATTACATATCTGCCATCATGCAGGAGGGTCTGAATAAGTGTCCGTCTGTTTAAACCCTAATGCGTAAGAAATGGCAAGTAAACACCATAATTACATATCTACTATGACGCAAGAAGGTTTGAATAAGTGCCCTAGTATTCGAATTATAATGCTCGACAAAAGCCAAGTAAACAGTATAATTCCATATCTACCATGATGCAAGAGGGTCTAAATAAGCGTCCGAGTGTTTAAACCCCAATGCATGAGAAATGGCAAATAAACACCATAATTACATATCTGCCACAATGTAGGAGGGTGTGAATAAGTGTCCAAGTGTTTAAACCCTAATGCATGAAAAATGGCAAGTAAACAACATAATTCCATATCTTCAAACATGCTAGAGGATCTGAATAAGTGTCCGACTGTTCAAACCCTAATGCGTAAGAAATGGCAAGTAAATACCATAATTGCATATCTGCTCTCACGCAAGAGGGTCCGATTAAGTGTCCTAGTGTTCGAATTATAATGCCCGAGAAATGGTAGGTAAACACTATAACTCCATATCTGCCATCATGCAAAAGGGTCTAAATAAGTGTCGGAGTCTTTAAACCCTAATGCATGAGAAATGGCAACTAAACACCGTAATTACATATCTGCCATCATGCAAGAGGGTCCGAATAAGTGTCTGAGTGTTCGAATCCAAATGCTCGAGAAACGGCAAGTAACCACCATAATTACATATCTGTCTTCATCCAAGAGGGTCCGACTATTTAAACCCAAATGCATGAGAATTGAAAAATAAACACCATAATTACATATCTGGCATCATGAATGAGGGTCCGAATAAGTGTTCGAGTATTTAAACCTAATGCATGAGAAATGGCAAGTAAACACCATAATTACATATCTGCCATCATGCAAGAGGGACTGAATAAGTGTCCGAGTGTTTAAACTATAACACACGAGAAATGGCAAGTAAACACCATAATTACATATCTGCCACCACGCAAGAGGATCCGAATAAGTGTCCGAGTATTCGAATCCTAATGCAAAAGAAATGGAAAGTCGATACCATAATTACATATCTGCCATCATGCAAGAGGGTCCAAATAAGTGTCCGAGTGTTCGAATCTTAATGCTCGACAAATGGTAAGTAAACACCATAATTACATATCCGCCATCATGCAAGAGGGTCCGAATAAGTGTTCAAGTGTTTAAACCCTAATGCGTGAGAAATGGAAAATAAACACCCTATTTACATATCTGTCTTCACGCAAGACGGTCCGAATAAGTGTCCCGGTGTTTCAATCCTAATGCTCGAGAAATGGCAAGTAAGAACCATAATTACATATCCACCATCATGCAAGAGGGTCCAAATAAGTGTCCGAATGTTTAAACCCTAACGCATGAGAAACGGCAAGTAAACACCATAATTACATATCTGCCATCGTGCAAGAGGGTCCGAATAAGTGTCCGAGTGTTCGAATCCTAATGCTCGAGAAATGACAATTAAACACCATAATTACATATCTTCCATCATGCAAGAGGGTCTGAATAAGTGTCGAAGTGTTCGAATCCTAATGCTCGAGAAATGGCATTTAAACACCATAATTTCATATCTGCCATCATGCAAGACGGTCCGAATAATTGTCCGAGTGTTTAAACCCTAATGCATGAGAAATGGCAAATAAACACCTCAATTACATATCTGCCGCCATGCAAGAGGGTTCGAATAAGTGTCCGAGTGTTTAAACCCTAATGCATGAGAAATGGCATGTAAACACCATAATTACATATCTGCCGTCATGCAAGAGGGTCTGAATAAGCATCCGACTGTTTAAACCCTAACGCGTAAGAAATGGCAAGTAAACACCATAATTACATATCAACTCTTATGCAAGAGGGTCCGAATAAGTGTCCTGGTGTTCGAATTATAATGCTAGATAAATGTCAAGTAAACAGAATAATTCCATATCTGCCATTATGCAAGAGGGTCTGAATAAGTGTCCGAGTGTTTGAACCCTAATGCATGAGAAATGGCAAGTAAACACCATAATTACATATCTGCCATCATGCCAGAGGGTCTGAATAAGTGTCCGACTGTATAAACCCTAATGCGTAAGAAATGGCAAGTAAACACCATAATTACATATCTACTCTCACGCAAGAGGGTTCGAATAAGTGCCCTAGTGTTCGAATTATAATGCTCGACAAAAGTCAAGTAAACAGTATAATTCCATATCTGCCATGATGCAAGAGGGTTTAAATAAGCGTCCGAGTGTTTAAACCCCAATGCATGAGAAATGGCAAATAAACAACATAATTACATATCTGCCATAATGTAGGAGGGTGTGAATAAGTGTCCGAGTGTTTAAACCCTAATGCATGAAAAATGGCAAGTAAACAACATAATTCCATATCTTCAAACATGCAAGAGGGTCTGAATAAGTGTCCGACTGTTTAAACCCTAATGCGTAAGAAATGGCAAGTAAATACCATAATTGCATATCTGCTCTCACGCAAGAGGGTCCGATTAAGTGTCCTAGTGTTCGAATTATAATGCCCGAGAAATGGCAGGTAAACACTATAATTCCGTATTTGCCATCATGCAAGAGGGTCTAAATAAGTGTCAGAGTCTTTAAACCCTAATGCATGAGAAATGGCAAGTAAACACCGTATTACATATCTGTCGTCATGCAAGAGGGTCCGAATAAGTGTCTGAGTGTCCGAATCCAAATGCTCGAGAAATGGCAAGTAACCACCATAATTACATATCTGTCATCATGCAAGAGGGTCCGAAAAAGTGTCCGACTATTTAAACCCTAATGCTTGAGAATTGGAAAATAAACACCATAATTACATATCTGGCATCATGCAAGAGGGTCCGAACAAGTGCCCGAGTATTTAAACCAAATGCATGAGAAATGGCAAGTAAACACCGTAATTACATATCTGCCATCATGCAAGAGGGTTTGAATAAGTGTCCGAGTGTTTAAACTGTAACGCACGAGAAATGGCAAGTAAACACCATAATTACATATCTGCCATCACGCAAGAGGATCCGAATAAGTGTCCGAGTTTTCGAATCCTAATGCAAAGGAAATGGAAATTCGACACCATAATTACATATCTGCCATCATGCAAGAGGGTGTGAATAAGTGTCCGAGTGTTCGAATCTTAATGCTCGACAAATGGTAAGTAAACACCATAATTACATATCTGCCATCATGCAAGTGGGTCCGAATAACTGTCCGAGTGTTTAAACCCTAATGCGTGAGAAATGGAAAATAAACACCCTATTTACATATCTGCCATCACGCAAGAGGGTCCGAATAAGTGTCCTAGTGTTTGAATCCTAATGCTCGAGAAATGGCAAGTAAGCACCATAATTACATATCCGCCATCGTGCAAGAGGGTCCAAATAAGTGTCCGAGTGTTTTAACCCTAATGCATGAGAAATTGCAAGTAAACACCATAATTACATATCTGCCATCGTGCAAGAGGGTTCGAATAAGTGTCCGAGTGCTCGAATCCTAATGCTCGAAAAATGAGAATTAAACACCATGATTACATATCTGCCATCATGCAAGAGGGTCTGAATAAGTGTCTAAGTGTTTGAATCCTATTCCTCGAGAAATGGCAATTAAACACCATAATTACATATCTGCCATCATGCAAGATGGTCTGAATAATTGTCCGAGTGTTTAAACCCTAATGCGTGAGAAATGGCAAATAAACACCACAATTACATATCTGCCCCCATGCAAGAGGGTCTGAATAATTGTTCGAGTGTTTAAACCCTAGTGCATGAGAAATGGCATGTAAACACCATAATTACATATCTGCCATCATGCAAGAGGGTCTAAATAAGTGTCTGACAGTTGAAACCCTAACGCGTAAGAAATGGCAAGTAAACACCAAAATTACATATCTACTGTCACGCAAGGGGGTCCGAATAAGTGTCCCGGTGTTCGAATTATAATTCCAGACAATTGTCAAGTAAATAGTATAATTCCATATCTGCCATGATGCATGAGGGTTTGAATAAGTGTCCGAGTGTTTAAACCCTAATGCAGGAGAAATGGCAAGTAAACACCATAATTACATATCTGTCATCATGGAAGAGGGTCCGAATAAGTGTCCGAGTTTTCGAATCCTAGTGCAAAGGAAATTGAAAGTGGACACCATAATTACATATCTACCATCATGCAAGAGGGTCCGAATAAGTGTTCGAGTGTTTAAACCCTAATGCATGAGAAATTGCAAGTAAACACCATAACTACATATCTGCCATCATGCAAGAGGGTCTGAATAAATGTCCCACCGTTTAAATCCTAATGCGTAAGAAATGGCAAGTAAACACCATAATTACATATCTGCTCTCACGCAAGAGTGTCCAAATAAGTGTCGTAGTGTTCGAATTATCATGCTCGGCAAATGGCAAGTAAACACTATAATTCCATATCTGCCATCATGCAAGAGGGTCTGAAGAAGTGTCTGAGTCTTTAAACCCTAATGCATGAGAAATGGCGAGTAAACACCATAACTACATATCTGTCATCATGCAAGACGGTCCGAATAAGTGTCCGAGTGTTCGAATCCTAATGCTCGAGAAATGGCAAGTGAACACCATAATTACATGTCTGCCATCATGCAAGAGGGTCCGAATAAGTGTCCCGGTGTTCGAATTATAGTGCCAGACAATTGTCAAGTAAATAGTCTAATTCCATATCTGCCATGATGCAAGAGGGTCTGAATAAGTGTCCGAGTGTTTAAACCCTAATGCAGGAGAAATGGCAAGTAAACACCATAATTACATATCTGTCATCATGGAAGAGGGTCCGAATAAGTGTCCGAGTTTTCGAATCCTAGTGCAAAGGAAATTGAAGGTGGACACCATAATTACATATCTACCATCATGCAAGAGGGTCCGAATATGTGTTCGAGTGTTTAAACCATAATGCATGAGAAATTGCAAGTAAACACCATAACTACATATCTGCCATCATGCAAGAGGGTCTGAATAAATGTCCGACTGTTTAAATCCTAATGCGTAAGAAATGGCAAGTAAACACCATAATTACATATCTGCTCTCACGCAAGAGTGTCCAAATAAGTGTCGTAGTGTTCGAATTATCATGCTCGGCAAATGGCAAGTAAACACTATAATTCCATATCTGCCATCATGCAAGAGGGTCTGAAGAAGTGTCCGAGTCTTTAAACCCTAATGCATGAGAAATGGCGAGTAAACACCATAACTACATATCTGTCATCATGCAAGACGGTCCGAATAAGTGTCCGAGTGTTCGAATCCTAATGCTCGAGAAATGGCAAGTGAACACCATAATTACTTGTCTGCCATCATGCAAGAGGGTCCGAATAACTGTCCGAGTGTTTAATCCCTAATTCATGAGAAATGGCAAATAAACATCATAATTACATATCTGCCATCAGGCAAGAGGGTCTGAATAAGTGTCCGAGTGTTTAATCCAAAATTCATGAGAAATGGAAAATAAACACCATAATTAAATATCTGCCATCATGCAAGAGGGTCCGAATAAGTGTCCGAGGGTTTGAATCCTAATGCTCGAGAAATGGCAAGTAAACACCATAATTACATATCCGCCATCATGCAAGAGGGTCCGAGTAAGTGTCTGAGTGTTGAAATCCTAATGCTCGAGAAATGGCAAGTAAAAACCATAATTACATATCTGCCATCATGCGAGATGGTCTGAATAAGTGTTTGAGTGTTTAAACCCTAATGCACGAGAAATTTAAAGTAAACACCACAATTACATATCTGCCGTCATGCAAGTGGGTCCGAATAAGTGTCCAAGTGATCGAATCCTAATGCTCGAGAAATGGCAAGTAAACACCATAATTACATATCTGCCATCATGCGAGAGGGTCCAAATAAGTGCTTGAGTGTTTAAAGCCTAATGCACGGGAAATGGAAAATAAACACCATAATTACATATCTGCCATCATGCAACAGGGTCCGAATGAGTGTCCGAGTACTTAATCCCAAATGCATGAGAAATGGCAAGTAAACAGCATAATTACATATTTGCCATCATGCAAGAGGGTCTAAATAAGTGTCCGAGTGTTTAAACCCTAATACATGAGAAGTGGCAAGTAAACACCATAATTACATATCTGCCATCACGCAAGAGGATCCGAATAAGTGTCCGAGTTTTCGAGTCCTAATGCAAAAAAATGGAAAGTCGACAGCATAATCACATATGTACCATCACGCAAAAGGGTTTGAATAAGTGTCCGAGTTTTCAAATCCTAATGCTCAAGAAATGGCAAGTAAACACCATAATTATATATCCGCCATCATGCTAAAGGGTCCGAATCAGTGTCCGAATCAGTGTCCGAGTGTTTAATCCCTAATTCATGAGAAATGGAAAATAAACACCATAATTACATATCTGCCATCATGCAAGAGGGTCCGAATAAGTGTCCGAGTGTTTAAACCCTAATGATTGAGAAATGGACAATAAACACCATAATTACATATCTGCCATCACGCAAGAGGGTCCGAATAAGTGACCGAGTGTCTAAACCCGAATGCATGAGAAATAGAGAGTAAACACCATAATTACATATCTGCCATCATGCAAGTGGGTTCGAATAAGTGTCCGAGTGATCGAATCCTAATGCTCGAGAAATGGCAAGTAAAAACCATAATTACATATCCGCCATCATGCGAGAGGGTCCGAATAAGTGTTTGAGTGTTTAAACCCTAATGCACGAGAAATGGCAAGTAAACACCATAACTACATATCTGCCATCATGCAAGTGAGTCCGAATAAGTGTCCAAGTGATCGAATCCTAATGCTTGAGAAATGGCAAGTAAACACCATAATTACATATCTGCCATCATACGAGAGGGTCCAAATAAGTGCTTGAGTGTTTAAAGCGTAATGCACGGGAAATGCAAAATAAACACCGTAATTACATATCTGCCATCACGCAAGAGGGTCCGAATGAGTGTCTGAGTACTTAAACCCAAATGCATGAGAAATGGCAAGTAAACAGCATAATTACATATTTACCATCATGCAAGAGGGTCTAAATAAGTGTACGAGTGTTTAAACCCTAACACATGAGAAATGGCAAGTAAACACCATAATTACATATCTGCCATCACGCAAGAGGATCCGAATAAGTGTCCGAGTTTTCGAATCCTAATGCAAAAAAATGGAAAGTCGACACCATAATTACATATCTACCATCACGCAAAAGGGTTTGAATAAGTGTCCGAGTGTTCAAATCCTAATGCTCGAGAAATGGCAAGTAAACACCATAATTATATATCCGCCATTATGCTAAAGGGTTCGAATCAGTGTCCGAGTGTTTAACCCTAATGCATGACAATGGCAAATAAACAGGATAATTACATATCTGCCATCATGCAAGAGGGTCAGAATAAGTGTCTGAGTGTTTAAACCCTAATGATTGAGAAATGGACAATAAACACCATAATTACATATCTGCCATCACGCAAGAGGGTCCGAATAAGTGATCGTGTGTCTAAACCCGAATGCATGAGAAACAGAAAGTAAACACCATAATTACATATCTGCCATCATGCAAGTGGGTCCGAATAAGTGTCCGAGTGATCGAATCCTAATGCTCGAGAAATGGCAAGTAAAAACCATAATTACATATCCGCCATCATGCGAGAGGGTCCGAATAAGTGTTATAGTGTTTAAACCCTAATGCACGAGAAATGGCAAGTAAACACCATAATTACATATCTGTCACCATGCAAGTGGGCCCGAATAAGTGTCCAAGTGATCGAATCCTAATGCTCGAGAAATGGCAAGTAAACACCATAATTACATATTTGCCTTGATGGGAGAGGGTCCAAATAAGTGCTTGAGTGTTTAAAGCGTAACGCACGGGAAATGCAAAATAAACACCATAATTACATATCTGCCATCATACAAGAGTGTCAGAACAAGGGTCCGACTACTTAAACCCTAATGCGTAAGAATTGGAAACTAAACACCGTAATTACATATCTGCCATCATGCAAGAGAGTCCGAATAAGTGTCCTAGTGTTTAAACCCTAATGCATGAGAAATGGCAAGTAAACACCATAATTACATTTCTGCCATCAAGCAAGGGGGTCAAATAAGTGTCCGAGTCTTGGAATCCTAATGCTTGAGAAATGGCAATTAAACACCATAGTTACATATCTGCCATCATGAAAGAGGGTCTGAATAAGTGTTCGAGGGTTTAAACCCTAATGCATGAGAAATGGCAAGCAAACACCATAATTACATATCTGCCATCATGCAAGAGGGTTTGAATAAATGTCCGAGTGTTCGAATCCTAATGCTTAAAAATGGCAAGTAAACACCACAATTACTTATCTGCCCGCATGCCAGAGGGTCCAAATAAGTGTTCGAGTGTTTAAACCCAAATGCATGAGAAATGGCAAATAAACACCAAAATTACATATCTTCCATCACGCAAGAGGGTCCGAATAAGTGTCCGAGTGTTTGAATCCTAATGCAAAAGAAATGGAAAGCCGACACCATAATTACATATCTGCCATCATGCAAGATGGTCTGAATAAGTGTCCGAGTGTTCGAATCCTAATGATCGAGAAATGGCAAGTGAACACCATAATTACATATCCGCCATCATGCAAGAGGGTCCGAATAAGTGTCTAGGTGTTTAAACCCTAATGCATAAGAAATGGCAAGTAAACGACATAGTTACATATCTGCCACGATGCAAGAGGGTCCGAATTAGTGTCCGAGTGTTTAAACCCTAATGCCTGAGTAATGGAAAATAAACACCATAATTACATATCTGCCATCATGCAAGAGGGCCCGAATAAGTGTACGAGTGTTCGAATAGTGATGCTCGAGAAATGGCAATTAAATGCCATAATTACATATCTGCCATCATGTAAGAGGGTCTGAATAAGTATCCGAGTGTTTAAAACCTAATGCGTGAGAAATGGCCAGTAAACACCATAATTACATATCTGCCATCATGCAAGAGCGTCAGAATAAGGGTCCGACTACTTAAACCCTAATGCGTAAGAATTGGAAACTAAACACCGTAATTACATATCTGCCATCATGCAGGAGAGTCCGAATAAGTGTCCTAGTGTTTAAACCCTAATGCATGAGAAATGGCAAGTAAACACCATAATTACATATTTGCCATCATGCAAGAGGGTCGAATAAGTGTCCGAGTGTTGGAATCCTAATGCTTGTGAAATGGCAATTAAACACCATAGTTACATATTTGCCATCATGTAAGAGGGTCTGAATAAGTGTTCGAGGGTTTAGACCCTAATGCATGAGAAATGGCAAGTAAACACCATAATTACATATCTGCCATCGTGCATGACGGTTCGAATAAATGTCCGAGTGTTCGAATCCTAATGCTTAAAAATGGCAAGTAAACACCAAAATTACTTATCTGCCAGAATGCCAGAGGGTTCGAATAAGTGTCCGAGTGTTTAAACCCTAATGCATGAGAAATGGAAAATAAACACCATAATTACATATCTGCCATCATGCAAGAGGGTCCGAATAAGTGTCCGAGTGTTTCAATCCTAATGCAAAAGAAATGGAAATTCGACACCATAATTACATATCTGCCATCATGCAAGATGGTCTGAATAAGTGTCCGAGTGTTCGAATCCTAATGATCGAGAAATGGCAAGTGAACACCATAATTACATATCCGCCATCAGGCAACAGGGTCCGAATAAGTGTCCAGGTGTTTAAACCCTAATGCATGAGAAATGTCAAGTAAACGACATAGTTACATATCTGCCACGATGCAAGAGGGTCCAAATAAGTGTCCGAGTGTTTAAACCCTAATGCCTGATTAATGGAAAATAAACACCGTAATTATATATCTGCCATCATGCAAGAGGGCCCGAATAAGTGTACGAGTGTTGGAATCGTAATGCTCGAGAAATGGCAATTAAATGCCATAATTACATATCTTCCATCATGTAAGACGGTCTGAATAAGTGTCCGAGTGCTTAAAACCTAATGCGTGAGAAATGGCCAGTAAACACCATAATTACATATCTGCCATCATGCAAGAGTGTCAGAATAAGGGTCCGACTACTTAAACCCTAATGCGTAAGAATTGGAAACTAAACACCGTAATTACATATCTGCCATCATGCAAGAGAGTCCGAATAAGTGTCCTAGTGTTTAAACCCTAATGCATGAGAAATGGCAAGTAAACACCATAATTACATATTTGCCACCATGCAAGAGGGTCGAATAAGTGTCCGAGTGTTGGAATCCTAATGCTTGTGAAATGGCAATTAAACACCAAAGTTACATATCTGCCATCATGTAAGAGGGTCTGAATAAGTGTTCGAGGGTTTAAACCCTAATGCAAGAGAAATGGCAAGTAAACACCATAATTACATATCTGCCATCGTGCAAGACGGTTCGAATAAATGTCCGAGTGTTCGAATCCTAATGTTTAAAAATGGCAAGTAAACACCAAAATTACTTATCTGCCAGAATGCCAGAGGGTTCGAATAAGTGTCCGAGTGTTTAAACCCTAATGCATGAGAAATGGCAAATAAACACCATAATTACATATCTGCCATCATGCAAGAGGGTCCGAATAAGTGTCCGAGTGTTTGAATCCTAATGCAAAAGAAATGGAAAATCGACACCATAATTACATATCTGGCATCATGCAAGAAGTTCTGAATAAGTGTCCGAGTGTTCGAATCCTAATGATCGAGAAATGGCATGTAAACTCCATAATTACGTATCCGCCATCACGCAAGAGGGTCCGAATAAGTGTTCGAGTGTTCAAACCCTAATGCATGAGAAATGGCAAGTAATTGACATAGTTACATATCTGCCATCATGCAAGAGGGTCCGAATAAGTGTCCGAGTGTTTAAACCCTACTGCCTGAGAAATGGAAAATAAACACCAAATTGCATATCTGCCATCATGCAAGAGGGTCTGAATGAGTGTCCGAGTGTTTAAACCCTACTGCCTGAGAAATGGCAAATAAACACCATAATTACATATCTGCCGTCATGCAAGAGGGTCCAAATAAGTGTCCGAGCGTTTAAACCCTAATCCATGAGAAATGGCAAGTAAACCCCATAATTACATATCTGCCATCATGCAAGAGGGTCCGAATAAGTGTCCGAGTGTTGGAATACTAATGCATAAGAAATGGCAATTAAACACCATAATTACATATCTGCCATCATGCAAGAGGGTTCGAATAAGTGTCCGAGTGTTGGAATCCTAATGCATGAGAAATGGCAAGTAAACACCATTATTACATATCTGCCATCATTCAAGAGGGTCCGAATAAGTGTCCGAGTGTCTAAACCCGAATGCATGAGAAATGGCGAGTAACACCATAATTACATATCTGCCATCACGCAAGAGAATCCGAATAACTGTCCGAGTTTTCGAATCCTAACGCAAAAGAAATGGAAAGTTGACACCATAATTACATATCTGCCATCATGCAAGAGGGTTCCAACAAGTGTCCGAGTGTTCGAATCCTAATGCTCGAGAAATAGCGAGTAACCACAATAATTACATATCTGCCATCATGCAAAAGGGTTCGGATAACTGTCCGAGTGTTTAAACCCTATTGCATGAGAAATGGCCAGTAAACACCATGATTACATATCTGCCGTCATGCAAGAGGGTCCGAATAAGTGTCCGATTGTTTAAACCCTAATGCACGTGAAATGGCAATTAAACACCATAATTACATATCTGTCATCATGCGAGAGTGTCTGAATAAGTGTCCAACTACTTAAACCCTAATGCGTAGGAATTTGCAAGTATACACCGTAATTACATGTCTGCCTTCATGCAAGAGGGGCTGAATAAGTGTCTGAGTGTTTAAACCCTAATGCATGAGAAATGGCAAGAGAACACCATAATTACATATCTGCCATGATGCAAGTGGGTCGAATAACTGTCCGAGTGTCGGAATCCTAATGCTCGAGAAATGGCAAGTAAACACCACAATTACATATCTGCCATCATGCAAGAGGGTCCGAAAAAATGTCCGAGTGTTCGAATCCTAATGCTCAAAAATGGAAAGTAAACACCATAATTACATATCTGTCAGCATGCCAGAGGGTCCAAATAAGTGTCCGAGTGTTTAAACCCTAATGCATGAGAAATGGCAAATAAACACCATAATTACATATCTGCCATCGTGCAAGAGGGTCCGAATAAATGTCCGAGTGTTTGAATCCTAATGCTCGAGAAATGGCAAGTAAACACCCCAATTACATATCTGCCATCATGCAAGAGGGTCCGAATAAATGTCCGAGTGTTCGAATCCTAATGCTCAAAAATGGCAAGTAAACACCATAATTACATATCTGTCAGCATGCCAGAGGGTCCGAATAAGTGTCCGAGTGTTTAAACCCTAATGCATGGGAAATGGCAAATAAACACCATAATTACATCTCTGCCATCGTGCAAGAGGGTCCGAATAAGTGTCCGAGTGTTTAAACCCTAATGCATGAGAAATGGCAAGTAAATCACATAGTTACATATCTACCATAATGCAAGAGGGTCCGTATAAGTGTCCGAGTGTTTAAACCCTAATCCATGAGAAATGGCAGGTGAACCCCATAATTACATATCTGCCGTCATGCAAGAGGGTCCGAATAAGTGTCCAAGTGTTGGAATCCTAATGCATGAGAAATGGCAATTAAACACCATAATTACATATCTGCATCATGCAAGAGGGTCTGAATACGTGTCCGAGTGTTGGAATCCTAATGCACAAGAAATGGCAAGCAAACACCATAATTACATATCAGCCATCATGCAAGAGGGTCCGAATAAGTGTCCGAGTGCCTAAACCCGAATGCATGAGAAGTGGCAAGTAAACTGCACAATTACATATCTGCCATCATGCAAGAGGATCCGAATAAGTTTCCGAGTTTTCGAATCCTAATGCAAAAGAAATGGAAAGTTGACACCATAATTACATATTTACCATCATGCAAGAGGGTTCGAATAAGTGTCCGAGTTTTCGAATCCTAATGCTCAAGAAATAGCAAGTAACCACAATAATTACAAATCTGCCATCATGCAAGAGGGTCCGGATAAGTGTCAGAGTGTTTAAACCCTAATGCATGAGAAATGGCTAGTAAACACCATAATTACATATCTGCCGTCATGGAAGAGGGTCCGAATAAGTGTCCGAATGTTGGAATCCTAATGATCGAGAAATGGCAATTAAACACCATAATTACATATCTTCCATCATGTAAGAGGGTCCGAATAAGTGTCCGATTGTTTAAACCATAATGCATGTGAAATGGCCAGTAAACACCATAATTACGTATCTGCCATCATGCGAGAGGGTCTGAATAAGTGTCCGAGTGTTTAAACCCTAATGCATGAGAAATAACAAATAAACACCATAATCACATATCTGCCATTATGCAAGTGGGTCCCAATAAGTGTCTGAGTGTTTGTATCCTAATGCCAAAGAAATGGAAAGTCGACACCATAATTACATATCTGCCATCATGTAAGAAGGTCTGAATAAATGTCCGAGTATTCGAATCCTAATGATCGAGAAATTGCAAGTGTCCGAGTGTTTAAATCGTAATACGTGAGAAATGGCAAATAAACAACGTAGTTACATATCTGCATCTTGCAAGAGGCTCCGAATAAGTGGCCGAGTGTTTAAACCCTAATGCATGAGAAATGGCAAGTAAATGACATAGTTACATATCTGCCATAATGCAAGAGGGTCCGAATAAGTGTCCAAGAATTTAACCCCTAATCCATGAGAAATGGCAAGTAAACCCCATAATTACATATCTGCCATCATGCAAGAGGGTCCGAATAAGGGTCCGAATAAGTGTCCGAGTGTTGAAATGCTAATGCATGTGAAATGACAATTAAACACCATAATTACATATCTGCCATCACGCAAGAGGGTCCGAATAAGTGTCCGAGTGTTGGAATCCTAATGCATGAGAAATGGCAAGTAAACACCATAATTACATATCTTCCAGCATTCAAGAGGGTCCGAATAAGTGTCCGAGTGTGTAAACCCGAATGCATGAGAAATGGCAAGTAAACACCATAATTACATATCTGCCATCACGCAAGAGGATCCGAATAAGTGTCCGAGTTTTCGAATCCTAATGCAAAAGAAGTGGAAAGTTGACACCATAATTACATATCTGCCATCATGCAAGAGGGTTCTAATAAGTTTCCGAGTGCTCGAGAAATTGCAAGTAACCACAATAATTGCATATCTGCCATCATGCAAGAAGGTCCGGATAAGTGTCCGAGTGTTTAAACCGTAATGCAATAGAAATGGCCAGTAAACACCATGATTACATATCTGCCGTCATGCAACAAGGTTTGAATAAGTGTCTGAGTGTTGGAATCCTAAGGATCGAGAAATGGCAATTAAACACCACAATTACATATCTGCCATCATGTAAGAGGGTCCGAATAAGTGTCCGATTGTTTAAACCCTAATGCATGTGAAATGGCAAGTAAACACCATAATTACATATCTTCCATCACGAGAGAGGGTCTGAATAAGTGTTCGACTGCTTAGACCCTAATGCGTAGGAATTGGCAAGTAAACACCGTAATTACATGTCTACCTTCATGCAAGAGGGGCCGAATAAGTGTCCGAGTGCTTAAACCCCAATGCATGAGAAATGGCAAGAGAACACCATAATTACATATCTGCCATCATGCAAGAGGGTCGAATAAGTGTCCGTGTGTCGGAATCCTAATGCTCGAGAAATGGCAAGTAAACATCATAATTACATATCTGCCATCATGCAAGAGGGTCCGAATAAATGTCCGAGTGCTCCAATCCTAATGCTCAAAAATGGCAAGTAAACACCATAATTACATATCTGCCAGCACGCTAGAGGGTCCGAATAAGTGTCCGAGTGTTTAAACCCTAATGCATGAGAAATGGCAAATAAACACCATAATTACATATCTGCCATCATGCAAGAAGGTCCGAATAAGTGTCCGAGTGGTTGAATCCTAATGCAAA
Organism: Camellia sinensis; assembly: GCF_055761805.1. Taxonomy (NCBI): domain Eukaryota; kingdom Viridiplantae; phylum Streptophyta; class Magnoliopsida; order Ericales; family Theaceae; genus Camellia; species Camellia sinensis. The sequence goes on along the minus strand of NW_028129474.1, from coordinate 8,879,945 downwards.
AGAAATGGAAAGTCGACACCATAATTACATATCTGCCAGCATGCAAGAAGGTCCGAATAAGTGTCCGAGTATTCGAATCCTAGTGATCGAGAAATGGCAAGTGAACACCATAATTACATATCTGCCATCACGCTAGAGGGTCCGAATAAGTGTCCGAGTGTTTAAATCCTAATACATGAGAAATGGCAAATAAACAACGTAGTTACATATCTGCCATCATGCAAGAGGGTCCGAATAAGTGGCCGAGTGTTTAAACCCTAATGGATGAGAAATGGCAAGTAAATGACATAGTTACATATCTGCCATAATGCAAGAGGGTCCAAATAAGTGTACGAGCGTTTAAACCCTAATCCATGAGAATTGGCAAGTAAACCCCATAATTACATATCTGCCATCATGCAAGAGGGTCCGAATAAGTGTCCGAGTGTTGGAATACTAATGCATGACAAATGGCAATTAAACACCATAATTACATATCTGCCATCATGCAAGAGGGTCCGAATTAGTGTCCGAGTGTTGGAATCCTAATGCATGAGAAATGGCAAGTAAACACCATAATTACATATCAGCCATCATGAAAGAGGGTCCGAATATGTGTCCGAGTGTCTAAACCCGAATGCATGAGAAATGGCGAGTAACACCATAATTACATATCTGCCATCACGCAAGAGGATCCGAATAAGTGTCCGAGTTTTCGAATCCTAACGCAAAAGAAATGGAAAGTTGACACCATAATTACATATCTGCCATCATGCAAGAGGCTTCCAATAAGTGTCCGAGTGTTCGAATCCTAATGCTCGAGAAATAGCAAGTAACCACAATAATTACATATCTGCCATCATACAAGAGGGTCCGGATAACTGTCCGAGTGTTTAAACCCTAATCCATGAGAAATGACCAGTAAACACCATGATTACATATCTGCCGTCATGCAAGAGGGTCCAAATAAGTGTCCGAGTGTTGGAATCCTAATGATCGAGAAATGGCAAATAAACACCATAATTACATATCTGCCATCGTGCAAGAGGGTCCGAATAAATGTCCGAGTGTTTGAATCCTAATGCTCGAGAAATGGCAAGTAAACACCCCAATTACAAATCTGCCATCATGCAAGAGGGTCCGAATAAATGTCCGAGTGTTCGAATCCTAATGCTCAAAAATGGCAAGTAAACACCATAATTACATATCTGTCAGCATTCCAGAGGGTCCGAATAAGTGTCCGAGTGTTTAAACCCTAATGCATGAGAAATGGCAAATAAACACCATAATTACATCTCTGCCATCGTGCAAGAGGGTCCGAATAAGTGTCCGAGTGTTTAAACCCTAATGCATGAGAAATGGCAAGTAAATCACATAGTTACATATCTACCATAATGCAAGAGGGTCCGTATAAGTGTCCGAGTGTCTAAACCCTAATCCATGAGAAATGGCAGGTGAACCCCATAATTACATATCTGCCGTCATGCAAGAGGGTCCGAATAAGTGTCCAAGTGTTGGAATCCTAATGCATGAGAAATGGAAATTAAACACCATAATTACATATCTGCATCATGCAAGAGGGTCTGAATACGTGTCCGAGTGTTGGAATCCTAATGCACAAGAAATGGCAAGTAAACACCATAATTACATATCAGCAATCATGCAAGAGGGTCCGAATAAGTGTCCGAGTGTCTAAACCCGAATGCATGAGAAATGGCAAGTAAACAGCATAATTACATATCTGCCATCATGCAAGAGGATCCGAATAAGTTTCCGAGTTTTCGAATCCTAATGCAAAAGAAATGGAAAGTTGACACCATAATTACATATCTACCATCATGCAAGAGGGTTCGAATAAGTGTCCGAGTTTTCGAATCCTAATGCTAGAGAAATAGCAAGTAACCACAATAATTACATATCTGCCATCATGCAAGAGGGTCCGGATAAGTGTCAGAGTGTTTAAACCCTAATGCATGAGAAATGGCTAGTAAACACCATAATTACATATCTGCCGTCATGGAAGAGGGTCCGAATAAGTGTCCGAATGTTGGAATCCTAATGATCGAGAAATGGCAATTAAACACCATAATTACATATCGTCCATCATGTAAGAGGGTCCGAATAAGTGTCCGGGTGTTTAAACCATAATGCATGTGAAATGGCCAGTAAACACCATAATTACGTATCTGCCATCATGCGAGAGGGTCTGAATAAATGTCTGAGTGTTTAAACCCTAATGCATGAGAAATAACAAATAAACACCATAATCACATATCTGCCATTATGCAAGTGGGTCCCAATAAGTGTCCGAGTGTTTGAGTCCTAATGCCAAAGAAATGGAAAGTCGACACCATAATTACATATCTGCCATCATGTAAGAAGGTCCGAATAAATGTCCGAGTATTCGAATCCTAATGATCGAGAAATTCCAAGTGTCCGAGTGTTTAAATCGTAATACGTGAGAAATGGAAAATAAACAACGTAGTTACATATCTGCCATCATGCAAGAGGCTCCGAATAAGTGGCCGAGTGTTTAAACCCTAATGCATGAGAAATGGCAAGTAAATGACATAGTTACATATCTGCCATAATGCAAGAGGGTCCGAATAAGTGTCCAAGAATTTAACCCCTAATCCATGAGAAATGGCAAGTAAACCCCATAATTACATATCTGCCATCATGCAAGAGGGTCCGAATAAGGGTCCGAATAAGTGTCCGAGTGTTGAAATGCTAATGCATGTGAAATGACAATTAAACACCATAATTACATAACTGCCATCACGCAAGAGGGTCCGAATAAGTGTCCGAGTGTTGGAATCCTAATGCATGAGAAATGGCAAGTAAACACCATAATTACATATCTTCCAGCATTCAAGAGGGTCCGAATAAGTGTCCGAGTGTCTAAACCCGAATGCATGAGAAATGGCAAGTAAACACCATAATTACATATCTTCCATCACGCAAGAGGATCCAAATAAGTGTCCGAGTTTTCGAATCCTAACGCAAAAGAAGTGGAAAGTTGACACCATAGTTACATATCTGCCATCATGCAAGAGGGTTCCAATAAGTTTCCGAGTGCTCGAGAAATAGCAAGTAACCACAATAATTGCATATCTGCCATCATGCAAGAGGGTCCGGATAAGTGTCCGAGTGTTTAAACCGTAATGCGTTAGAAATGGCCAGTAAACACCATGATTACATATCTGCCGTCATGCAACAGGGTTTGAATAAGTGTCCGAGTGTTGGAATCCTAAGGATCGAGAAATGGCAATTAAACACCACAATTACATATCTGCCATCATGTAAGAGGGTCCGAATAAGTGTCCGATTGTTTAAACCCTAATGCATGTGAAATGGCAAGTAAACACCATAATTACATATCTGCCATCACGCGAGAGGGTCTGAATAAGTGTCCGACTGCTTAAACCCTAATGCGTAGGAATTGGCAAGTAAACACCGTAATTACATGTCTACCTTCATGCAAGAGGGGCCGAATAAGTGTCCGAGTGCTTAAACCCCAATGCATGAGAAATGGCAAGAGAACACCATAATTACATATCTGCCATCATGCAAGAGGGTCGAATAAGTGTCCGTGTGTCGGAATCCTAATGCTCGAGAAATGGCAAGTAAACACCATAATTACATATCTGCCATCATGCAAGAGGGTCTGAATAAATGTCCGAGTGCTCGAATCCTAATGCTCAAAAATGGCAAGTAAGCACCATAATTACATATCTTCCAGCACGCTAGAGGGTCCGAATAAGTGTCCGAGTGTTTAAACCCTAATGCATGAGAAATGGCAAATAAACACCATAATTACATATCTGCCGTCATGCAAGAAGGTCCGAATAAGTGTCCGAGTGGTTGAATCCTAATGCAAAAGAAATGGAAAGTCGACACCATAATTACATATCTGCCAGCATGCAAGAAGGTCCGAATAAGTGTCCGAGTATTCGAATCCTAGTGATCGAGAAATGACAAGTAAACACCATAATTACATATCTGCCATCACGCTAGAGGGTCCGAATAAGTGTCCGAGTGTTTAAATCCTAATACATGAGAAATGGCAAATAAACAACGTAGTTACATATCTGCCATCATGCAAGAGGGTCCGAATAAGTGGCCGAGTGTTTAAACCCTAATGGATGAGAAATGGCAAGTAAATGACATAGTTACATATCTGCCATAATGCAAGAGGGTCCAAATAAGTGTGCGAGCGTTTAAACCCTAATCCATGAGAATTGCCAAGTAAACCCCATAATTACATATCTGCCATCATGCAAGAGGGTCCGAATAAGTGTCCGAGTGTTGGAATACTAATGCATGAGAAATGGCAATTAAACACCATAATTACATATCTGCCATCATGCAAGAGGGTCCGAATTAGTGTCCGAGTGTTGGAATCCTAATGCATGAGAAATGGCAAGTAAACACCATATTTACATATCAGCCATCATGAAAGAGGGTCCGAATATGTGTCCGAGTGTCTAAACCCGAATGCATGAGAAATGGCGAGTAACACCATAATTACATATCTGCCATCACGCAAGAGGATCCGAATAAGTGTCCGAGTTTTCGAATCCTAACGCAAAAGAAATGGAAAGTTGACACCATAATTACATATCTGCCATCATGCAAGAGGGTTCCAATAAGTGTCCGAGTGTTCGAATCCTAATGCTCGAGAAATAGCAAGTAACCACAATAATTACATATCTGCCATCATGCAAGAGGGTCCAAATAAGTGTCCGAGTGTTTAAATCCTAATACATGAGAAATGGCAAATAAACAATGTAGTTACATATCTGCCATCATGCAAGAGGGTCCGAATAAGTGTCCGAGTGTTTAAACCCTAATGCATGAGAAATGGCAAGTAAATCACACAGTTACATATCTGCCATAATGCAAGACGGTCTGAATAAGTGTCCGAGTATTTAAACCTTAATCCATGAGAAATGGCATGTAAACCCCATAATTAGATATCTGCCATCTTGCAAGAGGGTCCGAATAAGTGTCCGAGTGTTGGAATCCTAATGCTCGAGAAACGGCAATTAAACACCATAATTACATATCTGCCATCATGTAAGAGGGTCCGAATAACTGTCCGAGTGTTTAAAACCTAATGCATGAGAAATGGCATGTAAAGACCATAATTACATATCTGCCATCTTGCAAGAGGGTCCGAATAAGTGTCCGAGTGTCTAAAACCGAATGCATGAGAAATGGCAAGTAAACACCATAATTACATATCTGCCATCACACAAGAGGATCCGAATAAGTGTCCGAGTTTTCGTATCCTAATGCAAAAGAAATGGAAAGTTGACACCATAATTACATATCTGCCATCATGCAAGAGGGTTCGAATAAGTGTCCAAATGTTAGAATCCTAATCATCGAGAAATAGCAAGTAACCACAATAATTACATATCTGCCATCATGCAAGACGGTCCGGAGAAGTGTCTGAGTGTTTAAACCCTAATGCATGAGAAATGGCTAGTAAACACAATAATTACATATCTGCCGTCATGCAAGAGGGGCCGAATAAGTGTCCGAGTGTTGGAATCCTAATGCTCGAGAAATGGCAATTAAACACCATAATTACATATCTGGCATCATGTAAGAGGGTCCGAATAAGTGTCCGAGTGTTTAAACCGTAATGCTTGTGAAATGGAAAGTAAACACCGTAATTTCATATCTGCCATCAAGCAAGAGGGTCTGAATAAGTGTCCAACTTCTTAAAGCCTAATGCGTAAGAATTGGCAAGTAAACACCATAATTACATGTCTGCCTTCATGCAAGAGGGGCCGAATAAGTGTCCAAGTGTTTAAACCCTAATGCACAAGAAATGGCAAGAAAATACCATAATTACATATCTGCCATCATACAAGAGGGTCGAATTAGTGTCCGAGTGTTGGAATCCTAATGCACGAGAAATGGCAATTAAACACCATAATTACATATCTGCCATCATGTAAGAGGGTCCGAATAAGTGTCCGAGTGTTTAAACCATAATGCATGTGAAATGGCAAGTAAACACCATAATTACATATCTGTCATCATGCAAGAGGGTCTGAATAAGTGTCCGACTGCTTAAACCCTAACGCGTGAGAATTAGCAAGTAAACACTGTAATTACATGTCTGCCTTCATGTAAGAGGGGCCGAATAAGTGTCCAAGTCTTTAAACCCTAATGCATGATAAATGGCAAGAAAACACCATAATTATATATCTGCCATCATGCAAGAGGGTCGAATAAGTGTCCCAGTGTTGGAATCCTAATGCTCGAGAAATGGCAATTAAACACCAAAATTACATATCTGTCGTCATGTTAGAGGGTCTGAATAAGTGTCCGAGGGTTTAAATCCTAATGCATGAGAAATGGCACGTAAACACCATAATTACATATCTGCCATCATGCAAGAGGGTCAGAATAAATGCCCGAGTGTTCGAATCCTAAGGCTAAAATATGGCAAGAAAACATCGTAATTACATATCTGCCAGCATGCCAGACGGTCCGAATAAGTGTCCGAGTGTTTAAACCCTAATGCATGAGAAATGACAAATAAACACCATAATTACATATCTGCCATCATGGAAGAGGGTCTGAATAAGTGTCTGAGTGTTTGAATCCTAATGCAAAGGAAATGGAAAGTCGACACCATAATTACATATCTGCCATCATGCAAGAAGGTCTGAATAAGTGTCTGAGTATTCGAAACCTAATGATCGTGAAATGCCAAGTAATATCATAATTACATATCTGCCATCATGCAAGAGGGTCCGAATAATTGTCCGTGTGTTTTAACCCTAATGCATAAGAAATGGCAAGTAAATGACATAGTTACATATCTGCCATAATGCAAGAGGGTCCGAATAAGTGTCCGAGTGTTTAAACCCTAATCCATGAGAAATAGCAAGTACACCCCATAATTACATATCTGCCATCATGCAAGAGGATCTGAATAAGTGTCCGAGTGTTGGAATCCTAATGCTCGAGAAATGGCAATTAAACAACATAATTACATATCTGCCATCATGTAAGAGGGTCCGAATAAATGTCCGAGTGTTTAAAACCTAATGCATGAGAAATGGCAAGTAAACACCATAATTACATGTCTGCCATCATGCAAGAGGGCCCGAATAAGGGTCCTAGTGTCTAAACCCGAATGCAAGAGAAACGGCAAGTAAACACCATAATTACATATCTGCCATCACGCAAGAGGATCCGAATAAGTATCCGAGTTTTCGAATCCTAATGCAAAAGAAATGGAAAGTTGACACCATAATTACATATCGGCCATCATGCAAGAGGGTTCGAATAAGTGTCCGAGTGTTCGAATTATAATGCTCGAGAAATAGCAAGTAACCACAATAATTACATAGCTGCCATCGTGCAAGATGGCCCGGATAAGTGTCCGAGTGTTTAAACCCTAATGCATGACAAATGGCTAGTAAACACCATAATTACATATCTGCCGTCATGCAAGAGTGGCCGAATAAGTGTCCGTGTGTTGGAATCCTAATGCTCGAGAAATGGCAATTAAACACCATAATTACATATCTGCCATCATGTAAGAGGGTCCGAATATGTGACCGAGTGTTTAAACCATAATGCATGTGAAATGGCAAGTAAACACCATAATTACATATCTGTCATCACGCAAGAGGGTCTGAATAAGTGCCCGACTGGTTAAACCCTAATGCGTAAGAATTGGCAAGTAAACACCATAATTACAGGTCTACTTTCATGCAAGAGGGGCCAAATAAGTGTCCGAGTGCTTAAACCCTAATGCATGAGAAACGGCAAGAAAGCACCACAATTACATATCTGCCATCATGCAAGAGGGTCGAATAAGTGTCCAGTGTTGGAATCCTAATGCTCGAGAAATGGCAATTAAACACTATAATTATATATCTGCCATCATGTAAGAGGGTCTGAATATGTGTCCGAGGGTTTAAACCCTAATGCATGAGAAATGGCATGCAAACACCATAATTACATATTTGCCATCATGTAAGAGGGTCCGAAAAAATGACCATCTGTTCGAATCCTAATGCTCAAAAATGGCAAGTAAACACCGTGATTACATATCTGCCAACATGCCAGAGGGTCCGAATAAGTGACCGAGTGTTTAAACCCTAATGCATGAGAAATGGAAAATAAACACCATAATTACATATCTGCCATCAGACAAGAGGGTCCGAATAAGTGTCTGAGTGTTTGAATCCTAATGCAAAAGAAATGGAAAGTCGACACCATAATTACATATCTGCCATAATGCAAGAAGGTCTGAATAAGTGTCTGAGTATTCGAAACCTAATGATCGAGAAATGGCAAGTAAATACCATAATTACATATCTGCCATCACGCAAGAGGGTCCGAATAAGTGTCCGGGTGTTTAAATCCTAATACATGAGAAATGGCAAATAAACAACGTTGTTACATAACTGCCATCATGCAAGAGGGTCCGAATAAGTGTCCGAGTGTTTAAACCCTAATGCATGGGAAATGGCAAGCAAACACCATAATTACATATCTACCATCATGCAAGAGGGTCCGAATAAGTGACCGAGTGTTGGAATCCTAATGCTCGAGAAATGGCAATTAAACAATAATTACATATCTGCCACCATGTAAGAGGGTCCGAAAAAGTGTCCGAGTGTTTAAACCCTAATGCATGAGAAATGGAAAGTAAACACCATAATTACATATCTGCCATCATGCAAGAGAGTCAGAATAAATGTCCGAGTGTTCGAATCCTAATGCTCAAAAATGGAAAGTAAACACCATAATTACATATCTGCCAGCATGCTAGAGGGTTCGAATAAGTGCCCGAGATTTTGAACCCTAATGCACGAGAAATGGAAAATAAACACCATAATTACATATCTGCCATCATGCAAGAGGGTCCGAATAAGTGTCCGAGTGTTTCAATCCTAATGCAAAAGAAACGGAAAGTCGACACCATAATTACATATCTGCCATCATGCAAGAGGGTCTGAATAAGTGTCCGAGTGTTCGAATCCTAATGATCGAGAAATGGAAAGTAAACACCATAATTACATATCCGCCATCACGCAAGAGGGTCCGAATAAGTGTCCGAGTGTTTAAACTCTAATGCATGAGAAATGGCAAATAAACAACGTAGTTACATATCTGCCATCATGCAAGAGGGTCCGAATAAGTGTCCGAGTGTTTAAACCTTAATGCATGAGAAATGGCATGTAAACACCATAATTACATATGTGCCATCATGCAAGAGGGTCCGAATAAGTGTCCGAGTGTTGAAATCCTAATGCTCAAGAAATGGAAATTAAACACCATAATTACATATCTGCCATCATGCAAGAGGGTCCGAATAAGTGTCCGAGTGTTGGAATCCTAATGCATGAGAAATGGCAAATAAACACCATAATTACATATCTGCCATCATGCAAGAGGGTCCGAATAAGTATCCGAGTGTCTGAATCCTAATGCAAAAGAAATGGAAAGTCGACACCATAATTACATATCTACCATCATGCAAGAGGGTCTGAATAAGTGTCCGAGTGTTCGAATCCTAATGATCGAGAAATGGCAAGTAAATACCATAATTACATATCCGCCATCACGCAAGAGGGTCCGAATAAGTGTCCGAGTGTTTAAACTCTAATGCATGAGAAATGGCAAATAAACAACGTAGTTACATATCTTCCATCATGCAAGAGGGTCCGAATAAGTGTCCGAGTGTTTAAACCTTAATGCATGAGAAATGGCAAGTAAACACCATAATTACATACTTGCCATCATGCAAGAGGGTCCGAATAAGTGTCCGAGTGTTGGAATCCTAATGCTCGAGAAATGGAAATTAAACACCATAATTACATATCTGCCATCATGCAAGAGGGTCCGAATAAGTGTCCGAGTGTTGGAATCCTAATGCATGAGAAATGGCAAGTAAACACCATAATTACATATCTGCCATCATGCAAGTGGGTCCGAATAAGTATCCGTGTGTTTGAATCCTAATGCAAAAGAAATGGAAAGTCGACACCATAATTACATATCTACCATCATGCAAGAGGGTCCGAATAAGTGTCCGAGTTTTTGAATCCTAATGCTCGAGAAATGGCAATTAAACACCGTAATTACATATCTACCATCATGCAAGAGGGTCCGAATAAGTGTCCGAGTTTTTGAATCCTAATGCTCGAGAAATGGCAAGTAAACACCATAATTACATATCTGCTATCACGCAAGAGGGTCCGATTAAGTGTCCAAGTGTTTAAATCCTAATACATGAGAAATGGAAAATAAACAACGTGGTTATATATCCCCCATCATTTAAGAGGGTCCGAATAAGTGTCCGAGTGTTTAAACCCTAATGCATGAGAAATGGCAAGTAAATGACATAGTTACATATCTGCGATAATGCAAGAGGGTCCGAATAAGTGCCCGAGTGTTTAAACCCTAATCCATGAGAAATGGCAAGTAAACCCCAGAATTACATATCTGTCATCATGCAAGAGGGTCCAAATAAGTGTCCGATTGTTGGAATCCTAATGCTCGAGAAATGGCAGTTAAACACCATAATTGCATATCTGCCATCATGTACGAGGGTCCGAATAAGTGTCCGAGTGTTTAAAACCTAATGCATGAGAAATGGCAAGTAAAGACCATAATTACATATCTGCCATCATGCGAGAGGGTCCGAATAAGTGTCCGAGTGTCTAAACCCGAATGCATGAGAAATGGCAAGTAAACACCATAATTACATATCTGCCATCACGCAAGAGGATCCGAATAAGTGTCCGAGTTTTCGTATCCTAGTGCAAAAGAAATGCAAAGTTGACACCATAATTACATATCTGCCATCATGCAAGAGGGTTCGAATAAGTGTCCGAGTGTTAGAATCCAAAGGCTCGAGAAATAGCAAGTAACCATAATAATTATATATCGGCCATCATGCAAGAGGGTCCGGATAAGTGTCCGAGTGTTTAAACCCTAACGCATGAGAAATCGCTAGTAAACACCATAATTACATATCTGCTGTCATGCAAGAGGGGCCGAATAAGTGTCCGAGTGTTGGAATCCTAATGCTCGAGAAATGGCAATTAAACACCGTAATTACATATCTGCCATCATGTAAGAGGGTCCGAATAAGTGTCCGAGGGTTTAAACCCTAATGCATGAGAAATGGCAAGTAAACATCATAATTACATATCTGCCATCATGCAAGAGGGTCCGATTAAATGTCCGAGTGTTCGAATCCTAATGCTCAAAAATGGCAAGTAAACACCATAATTACATATCTGACAACATGCCAGAGGGTCCGAATAAGTGTCCGAGTGTTTAAACCCTAATGCATGAGAAATAGCAAGTAAATGACATAGTTACATATCTACCATAATGCAAGAGGGTCCGAATAAGTGTCCGAGTGTTTAAACCCTAATCCTAGAGAAATGGCAAGTAAACCCCATAATTACATATCTGCCGTCATGCAAGACGGTCCGAATAAGTGACCGAGCGTTGGAATCCTAATGCATGAGAAATGGCAATTAAACACCATAATTACATATCTGCCATCATGCAGGAGGGTCCGAATAAGTGTCCGAGTGTTGGAATCCTAATGCATGAGAAATGGCAAGTAAACACCATAATTACATATCTGCCATCATGCAAGTGGGTCCGAATAAGTATCCGTGTGTTTGAATCCTAATGCAAAAGAAATGGAAAGTCGACACCATAATTACATATCTACCATCATGCAAGAGGGTCCGAATAAGTGTCCGAGTTTCTGAATCCTAATGCTCGAGAAATGGCAATTAAACACCGTAATTACATATCTACCATCATGCAAGAGGGTCCTGTAACAGCGCCCGCGTGGGACCCTCGTGCTACAGTTCGGACTCGATTTGTGTCACGGTTCTAAATCTGAACCAAAGAGTCCAAATCTGGCAAATCGTTTGAGAAAACAGATTTTATTGAAAAAGTAGTGCCAAACATGGACTGCTTTGCCAGATACAGAGTCGCCACCTAAATATTTTTAAAATGGGAGAATTTAGGAAACCCTGACTCGGTGCCGAAGGCCACATGTCCGTCATCACCGGAGTTGTCTCGGCTCGGGAGCTTGGGTACGATCGGGGAAGGTCAGCTATGAGCACCCCCTTTCGCCCGGTCCAAAGACCGGCCTCTACTAACCGTGATATCCATTTTTGAAAACTTTACGTGTTCTTATTCCATTTATTAGCCTAGAATTACTATGTTATGCGCACAGCAAACAAGTATAGACTAGATTGCCTAATTTGGAAATAAACATTGCATATCCGTTTGGTTTGAAAATGCTTTGGAATTTGCTACTCGCAAGTAGGCTAAAATACGGATTTCAACGAGTTTTTCCAACTCAAACAACCCAACCTTCACCCACGGGCATTCAAAACAGTTTAACACATAAGCATCTAGCCACATGTTAAGCATGCTGTTACGGCAACATTCACACTCATGCGATATGCTAAAGCAAAAATACTCACATAGTACTCCGTGCCAAAACAAAGAACTTGTTAGCAAACATGCATGATCCAAGTCCATGTGAAGTGCCTAATGCATCGCATACAAAATGTTGCTAGAATAGGCTCGGCTATCCTAAACATGTCATGTGAAAATGCACAATTATCACGTATTCAGTTTGAAAATTGAAGTATTGATGCAATTAGCGTGATGTACCAAGCCTAATGCATGTAATACAAATGCATGGATGCACACATGCATAGCATAAGGTATGCTAAATTAGACGTGACCTAATACTAACCATCAAAGCAGGTAAGTAGAAGGGAAGAAAGAAGTGGGGATTGGAAGACATTCACACACCCACACACACTTATTACAGATTTGCCCTCGCTCGGAGGGACCGAATAAATATTACAAATTAATTAACTACGCAAGCTAATTAAATATTACAAACTAATTTAATTAACAAATTAAATTAAATTAATTAAAGCAGGAAAGCGTCTCGGGAAACGCGCCACCATGCACAAGCTGCCTCTGTTTTCCTTCCTTTCCTCCTCTGGAGGCTGTCAAAGCCTCAGGACTGTATCCTTGGACAGAGGGGATCATCACCGGCTGAATGAAACTTCCGCCGGCAGTGTAGTATGGCCATCGGCACAAAATAGGGTCTGTCGGCAGAGAAAATTGTGCCGGTCGGCACATTAAACTGCCGGTCGGCAGAGTATTCCTGCAGAACCTGCAACTCACAGCAACAAAGGGCAAAACAAGGCATGGCAGCATATTTCAAGGTATGTATGCATCAACCATGTCTCTTATCATTGTGATGACTCAAAGGGACATGTGTCTCGGTTCTCGGACCACCAATCACGCATTTCCATGCATGATGGCCCAAAGAACCAAGTATGCAACTTTGGTTTCAAATGCAATGCACATCAATCAAACAAATTAGGCCCAATTCCTATCACCAATTCAAGGAACAAGGCATGCATGCAAGATGCAATGCAACCTAGGCATACAAGCTAGGAATGCAACATGGCATGGCAAAACACTTATGCAAGCATACAAGCATGCATATGGCAATGCAAATGGATGGCTTGATGGACTTATACATGAATTAAGCAACTCTAAAAAGGCCTAAAATAGTAGCCATAAGTGCTAAAGAGTGAGAGCTAAATGGCATGCACACACACATGCTCATAAGGACCAACACTTAAGCATGAATCAAACAACATTCAAGCACACTTGAAAGAAGGAAACATGGACAAATTAGCATGCAACATGAGCCTTAAAATCATGTTGTAAAATGATGCCAAATCAAATTATAAATCAAGTCAAGCATGCAACAAAAAGTCCAAGTGTTCAAGGCAAGTCGATAAGGCATTGAACTACACTTATCATGACCACACATGGCATGCATTAAACAACTAAAAACAGATTTTTAGCATGTTGAAACAAGGCCAAAGGACTCCTTAGATGGCATCTAAGTGGCCCAAATTCAAAGGCATGCAAAGGCACCAAAACATGGAACATTGCAAAACATGCTTTCAAAGCATTAAAGAGGCATGCAAGGCAATCAAACAAGCATGGAAATGGGACTGAAATGACATGTAGAATGATCCCAAATCACCAAAACAATGCAAAGATGGCATGCTACACATGCACATACTCAAGGCCAACAAGCCCAAATACAAAGGAGCTATATAATGCATGCTAAAATCAACCCAAATACTTATGGACAGACCTAGAACATGGCAAAATAAGCACATAATCTTCACAAGACTAAGCCTAAAACATGCTCCAACAAAGGCTAACAACCTAAGGCACATTAAGGCATAAACAAGGCATTACATGGCAACTATGCTAAACATGCATGGAGTTCCAAAACCAACTTGAAATCATGTTATATCATGGATATATAAGCATGAAAAACAAACCAAACATGCTCAACACACACTCAAGCATATGCTTCTTTAAGAGGCCAAAATGTGCCCTTTTCAAGGACAACAAGGAGAGGGGGTGGCCCTCTCCTTCTTGGGACTTCAAAGCATCATCTTCACCACTGAAATCCCTCAAGATTTCAGTGGTGAAGAGACCTCAACACCAAAATCCCGGAGCTAGCACAAAATGGCTCAAAATGAGGCCTTTTGAGGCCTAAGGGTGGTCAACACCCCTCAAACAAAAAAACACTCTTAATAAACAATAAAGAGGGCTTAAAAATAGAACTTTTTTATGTTATACAATAATCACAAAAACAGCTCTAAGACTAGTAGAAAATCAATGCAAAAAAGGGGAAAAAAAGGACTAGTTTCTCACCCTTGATGCCTTCTTCAACAAAGATGCTCCAATGGCCTCCTTGAGCTTGAATCCAAGACAAAAACTCCAAAACACACTCTTTAGAACCTCAGCTCCTAGAGGAAGGTGAAACACTAGGTGTTTGTGTGCAATAGTAAGGCACAAAACACCTAGTGAACAAAATGGAAGAGAAAGAGAGATAGATGAGTGTATCTAACCCTAACCCTAGAAAACCAGAGCTCTCCTCTGTCTTCTCTCTCTCTAAAATGCCTAAAGCCTCTCCTTCTTTTTGCCTTAAGAGAGAGACCCTCCCTATATCTCTTGTAAAGCTTACAAGACAAGCCTTACAAGAGGGAGATCCCTCCATACACGTGTATGGAGGGGAGCAAAAGTTATACAGCTGTCCAAAAATATCTGCAAAAGCAGATGAACAGCAATCGGCCGGCAAAAAATGCCATCTTGGCCAAACAAAGTGCCGACCGGCACAAAAAAGTGCTGACCGGCAACAAATAGTGCCGACCGGCAAACTAAATTGCCGGTGGCAGCAAAAACCAGCCGGTGGCATCTAGCCACTGCCGGTGAAGGGTGGGGATGGTCTACAAGCCCCACTCTGCCTCTCAAAGGCAAAATGCAAGTGTTTGGTGCAAAACCAGACACTAAACGGTCGAGTTCGGAGATCCTGAGGCGGGGCGCGCGAGCCGAGACCTCCGGGAACTCCAAACGAACACAAACATGGATAATCACCGAGTGTTCAAACGGTGACGTCCAAGTCTTGAGGACGGTCAAAAATGGGGTGTCTACAGTTGCCCCTCTTTGACAGAACTCGAAAGTCATAACAATGACGGGAGTGAATGTCAAAGCCCAGAGACGACCCATTTTTGACAAGGCCGAAGACTCAGACAATCATGCAATACAAATAAGATATGCGCCCGGAGGCAGGGGCAAAATGCAAGACAATGCACGGAGCCGAGCATAACTTATGATCATGCAAAGAAAGCTGTAATGAAGCAAACATGCAACAGTTTTAAGCTAGCATACCAAACTACACTACAATGCAGAAAGGATGTAAGGGAATTATGGAATTCTCAATACGTCTCACTCGGGAGATACAATACCTGTGCGGCTCGTCTGGTTGCACCAGCTTCAAATGAACCGTACATACAATATCGTGCCTGCAAAGGAAACAAACTTAACAGGTACAATATTGTTAGCAACATACATGACAATGCAAAATGGATGCAAAACGATATGCGATATATACAAAACAATGTATAAACAATGCAAATGCAGATGCAATGTAATTGAAACAATGCAAGCTACATGCAAAGCAATTGAATCGTGATCCAATCACGAGCGGTTCGAAACCACATCTATGTCAAATAGATTGATGGAGATAACAAGTCTGTCTACCACAGAACGGTCAACTGAACTGTGAGCATTGTAGACAGACGCAAGAACAAGTATTGGGTGGAATTGACATAAGTGGGGAAACAACCCGCTGGAGAAAGGACTACGATCCTGATGCCGGATAAAAAAAAATTACACTACAATGTAATGTATGAATATGACACGCAGGCCAAACCAAATCTTGCCTAGGAAAGGCATGCATACATACAAGCCATGTGTAACACAGAAAAGGTGCCGCAACCCTCAACCAACATATCAACGTGGAATCGGCGCGATACACATACAGAACTGTGTTCTAACATGAAAAGTAAGGGCACATACCAGACCAAGCTCAACATGGAGAGGCGCAAGCCAAAGGCGGAAGGTGATGCAATGAATGCATGCAATCTACAATGCAATATCTACAAATATGCAATGGAATGGATATGGATACAATGGATATGGCACGCAAGCCAAACCAAATCTTGCCTAGGAAAGGCATGCATACATACGAGCCATGTGTAACACAGAAAAGGTGCCGCAACCCTCAACCAACATATCAACGTGGAATCGGCGCGATACACATACAGAACTGTGTTCTAACATGAAAAGTAAGGGCACATACCAGACCAAGCTCAACATGGAAAGGCGCAAGCCAAAGGCGGAAGGTGATGCAATGAATGCATGCAAACTACAATGCAAATGCAAGACAATGCAAATATGTAATGACTATGATTGCAACTTTCCCTATCTTACCAACAGGGTGATATACTAGGTTGGTTCAGTATCCAGAACTGAGGCGTAGACATGCCGCCTCAACCTATGGGGCTTCCATACAGATTTCAAGCCGAGGGTAAACCTCTGGGTATTTAAACCAGACTTTAGTCTCGAAACTCCCGAACCTTTGCGTTCTAGGCATAAGCCGTTCGAACTCTAGTTTCCACCGTCCCAGTTGGTCTTCTAGGAACTCATCGCAAGCACAGACGGATGGCTTTACCAGACCACCGAAAAGTCGTTCGGGCACGACAAACACCGAAGGAATTGCACCTTCAGAGGATTTAAGGTCTCCTAGACCGGAATGCAAAATGTATGCATGACAATGCATGTCTTTGTTTGTTTTTTTTTTGAAATGCAAATGATGCAAGTGAAATGCATGTTGCATGGAATGCGCGACTACACGCGGCTTAAGATATGTACAAAGCAATAGTGTGCACACCAATGCAATAAAGGTTTTGCACCTTCCAAGGATTTAAGGTCTCCTAGACCGTACGTGTTTAAGGTCTCGCCAGACCGCGCGCGTTTAAGGTCTCGCCAGACCAGGGGTATTTACAAGACGCGTGACAATGCGCTGAAGGTTTCGCACCTCCAAAGGATTTAAGGTCTCCTAGACCGTGCGTGTTTAAGGTCTCGCCAGACCGTGTATTGCACGATGGTATGATGCGCAAGATAGCGCTATGCGTTAGGCAACGCGAGTGCACAGGACAGTGCGATGGAATGCATGCAAAATGCAATGAGATGCGCAAAACAGCGCGAAATTAAATGCACAAAACAGTGCAATGCGCAGAACAGCGCGAAGTTTGAAATGCACAAAACAGTGCAGTGCGCAGAACAGCGCGAACAATTTTGAAATGCACAAAACAGTGCGATGCGCAGAACAGCGCGAGGTTTGAAATGCACAAAACAGTGCGATGCGCAGAACAGCGCGAACAATTTTGAAATGCACAAAACAGTGCGATGCGGAGAACAGCGCGAACAATTTTGAAATGCACAAAACAGTGCGATGCGCAGAACAGCGCGAGGTTTGAAATGCACAAAACAGTGCAATGCGCAGAACAGCGCGAACAATACAATGCACAAAACAGTGCGATGCGCAGAACAGCGCGAGGTTTGAAATGCACAAAACAGTGCAATGCGCAGAACAGCGCGAGGTTTGAAATGCACAAAACAGTGCAATGCGCAGAACAGCGCGAACAAAATACAATGCACAAAACAGTGCGATGCGCAAAACAGCGCGAACAAAATACAATGCACTAACAAGTGCAAGTAAGGTGCGCAAGATAGCGCGAACAAATGCAATGCACTAACAAGTGCAATGCGTAAAATAGCGCGAAGGAAATGTAATGCACAAAACAGTGCGATGCCAAGTGTGACGTGCATGCCACACGGAGTGTAAATGGGCTTAAATGCGCAACAACGCACGTATTCCGGAATGCATGACAATGCATGGAATGGAAATGCAATGATGCATGAGAAATGTGCACGACAATGCAAAGGGGTGCGTGTTGCAACGCATGTAACACGTGCATAACAATGCAAATGTGCGGCGCACGACAGTGCGATGTAATGCACCGAAGTAGTGTGATGAGTTCGTGCAACACACATGGGGCAACTTTTGAATTTAAAAGGATACAAAAAGGATACACCTTGCATGAATTCGAGTGCCACGCACTGGAGACACGGCCTGCGGTCAAAACGGAGGCCGGTTGAACATCGGAGATGCACTTTCTTGCACTTTCTTGAGCTATGAAGACCACAATCTTCTCAAATGGCCTAAACAAGGCTGTGGGAACCCCACCGGCAGTAAGGGGAGGCCACCGGCTGGCCATCGGCACAAAAACAATTCCATCGGCACAAAAAAGTGCCGGCCGGCACAAAACATTGCCGACCGGCAAACAGTTGCTGGTGCGGGGCAGTTTTGTCTTTCCACCTCGAGTGTTATAAAATAGGGCTTCAAGCCCTATTTTCTCACTTCTCCACCGCCGAAATCCCTTTGCCCTCTCTCTCTAGAGCTTCTCCTCTTCCTTGTTTCTCCGTTTCTTCGCGTTCTACGCCCGTTTCGTCGTCGGATTCGCGATCCTCTTCGCGTTTCGGACATTTTCCACCGATCACATTCTCGTTTCGGTGCCTCGTTCGGCGTTCTCGCCTTCTCGGGGTTCGTTCCCCTCACTTTCCTCTTCATTTCCGTGCCTCTTCACATTCTGGCCTTCCCGACCATTTTCGACCCTCTCGGGAGTTGACTTTTCAGTTGACTCTTCATATTCCGGCTCGATTTTCCCTTTTCCGGCCATTTTCACACCACTCTCTACATGGCGGACGACATTCCACGTGGTGGGACTCCCCCGGACCACGAGATGGACCCCGGGGTCGAGCTCTTACCACTGAGCGAGCGCCCGTTCGACCCCGCGACCTACCGGCCGGCGATTCACGTTCTGCCCCCAGACGGCCTGCGTCAGTTCCGGAGCTTTGAGAGGTACGCGGCCCCTGAGCTACTGCTGCGTGAGCCTACCTCCCACCTTTCATTCGACACTCCCGAGGTAACTCTTCATCTTCTGCTTTACTTTCTGCAATGTAGGATACAAAACTGCCATAGTTAGCTGTATTCTTTAATTGCTGAAATCTGATATGCCGTAGACCGTAGTTGACTGTAAACATACATACAACTGATATCTGCTTGAGACTGACACATGCACACACACTGCACTAGCCCTGAATCACCCAAACACACGGTACACACTGTATTCTACTGCACACACACTGGCACCCAGTATTTGTCTGAATCTGTCAAACTTGCATACATGCCATATCTGCTCTGAAACACCCAAACACGCTGACACAGCACACGTATTTTCCTGTAAGCACACCGGCACCCGGTATTTGCCTGAATCTGACAAACTTGCATACATGCCATATCTGTCTTTTCAAAACTGCATTTTGAATGTTGTCTTGCCATTGTCATTTTCTGTTTGCAGGAGGGTTCCCATACCATCCGTGGGTATGGGAATACTGGCGCACGGGAGTGGTATGACGAGCTCCCTGATGCGGTCCAGCGCATCGTGGACCGAGCGGGCTTCGGCACCTTCTGCCGAGGGCTCTCTAGGCTCTCCACATGCAGACCTCTCCTTGCCGCTCTGGCGGAGAGATGGTGGGACACCACCGATTCTTTCCAGTTTTCTGCTGCAGGGGACATGACGATGACCCCTTATGACTTCTCGATGCTCACAGGCATCGGGGTAGGGGGGGATCCGATCCCTTTCGACACTGATATGGATGAGTGGACCACCGCTCAGTTCCATCTACTGGGGGAGGTGCCACCGCTAGCTCGTCCAGGCTTTGTTCGATACTCCTGGTTCGAGGCACAGTTCAGGGTCCAGCCCGTTTTGGAGGAGGTGCAGATGACTCCGGAGGATGAGGAGAGGTGTGCGCGCGGCTTCCTCATGTTCCTGTTCGGGACTACTATCTTCGCCGACCGGGCGAACACCGTGCCTCTCTGCCTTCTCAGCGCACTGGTGGACGTCCGAGACATCTTGCACTACGACTGGGGCGGCGCTGCTCTGGCCACCCTCTATGGGTACATGAGCTCGGCTTCTCGCGGCAGCGGCCAGCTGCTCGGAGGTTACTGGCGAGCTTGGGAGGTACATTTCTTCTCCGCTTTTTCATTCCTGTCCGATATTCTCTGTACTCTGTACACTGCACACACTGCGGTCTGCTTTACACTCACTGTATACTGTACACACGGCACACACATACATTCTGCTTTACACTGACTGTACACTGCTCACACTGTGCACTGCACACAATACACTGCACAACACACGGCTCTGCCATTTTCTGCTTTATTCTGTATATCCTGCTTTATCTGATAGTCATACTGACATCTGTTTTGCAGTTGTGGGTTTACGCCTACTTCCCTAGGCTTGCACCTGTGCCAGTTGCGGAGCCTCCTCCGGCTGTTCCCTTCTCGAGTCGCTTTGACGGGGGATGCACCCGGCGACCACGGGAGACATTCGGCTTCTTCCGCCGATATTTCGACACCATCACCCCCACGGAGGTATGCTTTACTTTCAGTTCATTTAGCTTCGCTTTCCCACTGCATATTTCAATAACAGTAGATAACAAACTGTCTGTCACTTTCAGATCACATGGCGGCCATGGGCTTCCTTGCCGTCGGCGATGCGGGGTCGGTTCCCTGGTGCTGAGGAGACCTCGCGTTTCCGGATCTTGCTAGAGGGCCCGGTCTGTCGGGCTTGGTACCTGGGGGAGCGTTTTCTACGCCAGACCCGCGGGTTACCTGAGCAGATAGTCCCGGCCCACCCTCCTGCAGAGATGAGGGAGACCGAGGGGCTGACCCCTGAGCAGCTGGATGATTACTCCATCGGCTGGGAGGAGGCCGGCTTCCGAGGCACCGGCGACTATCAGGAGTACGTGCGGACGTACCTGATGCGACCTTTGAGTGGCCGTCGAGCAGAGGGGGCCAGGCCTGTAGCATCGGCGGCTGGGGCCGGAGCGGGAGTATGGGCCGGATCTTCGAGGAGGGCCCGGGTCCGTGGCAGGAGCGGAGTGCGGGGTGGACGAGGAGCTGGGTGGCCTGCCCTACCCGCTGTGCTGACTTTCCAGGGGCAGGGTGGGGCGACCTATCAGATCCCCTTCGCCCCTCCACCGGCTGGGCATGAGTTCATTGATATCCCCGACCTTCCGCCGGTATGTATCACTGCACTTCGTACAGTTATTTCATTTCAGTTTACTTGATATTCCACAGAATATTGATGCATCTGATACTTTTGCAGGCTTCTTCTGAGTACACCCGTTAGTCGTTGGCGATGAATGCCTCGATGATGGGGATGCTCCAGCGGACATTTGACCTTCTGGCTGTCTACAGCATACCGGTATGTCCTTCTGACACTGGCCTCAAACCATTCATACACTGCTTTACATAATCTGATGCACGGCACAACACCCGATACACTGATCTCACAGTATCTGAACACTGCATACACTGCATTCTGCACTAAACTCTGTACTGATAAACTACTCACGGCATTCTTACCCTGTACTCACATTCTGCATTCTGCACTGTTAAACTGCTCACGGCATTCATACATTGTACTCACACACTGCATTCTGCATTGCTAAACTGCTCACGGTATACTGATGCATTTCCTTTTTGTGAACTTTTCAGCCTCCTTTCCAGATTCCCATGGCAGGAGGTGCTCCAGCTAGACCTTCTGTCCCTGCTCGGGGGAGAGATGAGGAGGGCAGGATATTTCCCCGTACCAGGGGAGGGCGTACTCACGTTGGGAGCAGCTCGCGAGCTCCAGTCCCGGACGATGACGACGACGAGGAGTCAGAGGCGGAGGCAGGGTCATCGGAGGAGGAGACCGGAGACGGTTCTAGCTCGGGCTCTGACGACGACGCTGATGATGCTCCTGGACCCTCGTCCAGGAAGAGGACTAGGATGGACTGACGGTCCCCCCGGAGTGCTTGACATGGATGCAGATTTTTGCTATCTTCTTCTTTCTTGTCTTTGTACTTTTCTTTTTGGTTGGTAGATAGATTACCTTGTACTGCCGCAGGCAGATTTTTGCTTCCAAAGCTTGTACATTTGAAAAGATAGTGAAATGAAACAGACTTTTTATCTGAAAAAGTGTTTACATTTACACATTTCATGAATTGCATCGCATCTCATCATGTTACACCTCAATGTAAATGGAACTGATTGGTTGTCTGAAAATTGAACACTTGCACTGTAATAATCAGATAACCTAAACAGCCAACAGCAAAATAGCCCAAGCAACCCACTGCCTGATTCTTGACACACGGCCCTTACTCTGTTGGGGATTGATCTGCATACAGCCCAAAACACAGCATTCGATTCATTCTGCACACGGCGAATTCTCAAACAAACAGCCCAGTCTAACAGGACGGACCTCAAAGATGGAACCGGTTGGAGTCGAAATGCGTTCAAATGTAGAGAATGGCACAGCATTCTGAGCATAAGCGATTTTTGAAATCGAATGAGGATTTTTCAAACCGGGATGTCGAGCCTACAACCGAACACAGCGGGGAGGACTTAAACAAAGAGGTACACGACCTAAACACAACGAGACACGCTCGGGAGAGACTCAAAACAAAAGACGAGACCGTCAGATGAAAGAGACACGACACACAGACGCGTAAACGAAGATGGGAGACCTCGGACCACGAGGAGCCAGTTCAATCTGGGTATTGTTTCCCACCCTTTCTCATTTGTGATCCTCACATCACTCGACTCTCAAGCTCGGATTTTCTCTCAAAACCCTTATCCTCTCTTTTCTCTCAACTTACGCCTCTCTATTCTTCAATCTCTCATTTTTCATCCCTCCCCGGGGTGATTTGATGGATAAATGGAAAGGTGCGGGTTCATGCTCAACACCGTTAGCTCACGGCTATTTCTTCTGGTGGGCAGAGTGCTCTTCTGGCAAGTACGTCGATGACGGGGGAGAGACAGAACGCCTGGCTCAACTGTGCCCCTAGTTCATCATTTTAACCATTCTTTCGTTTTTGCTTTCTACTAAAACGGTTTTGATCAAAACGAGAGTCGGATTAACGTACTTGTTCGACTTTTGATTTGAAAAACATGCAAGTCAGGCTATGAGCACTGAAAATTTTCCTTTTTTGGGTCCAAGACAATGGTCCGATTTTGGAAAATGGAATAGTTTTCGAGAAAATAGTCAACTTCAGTAAAAATTTTCAAAAACTATTTTTCAAACAGCTGATGCTTAACAAGCATGGAGCTTACCCTTCGAGACGCGCAACCTCGGATCGGAGGCAATGGAAAATTGCCCCTGGTTTGAAGGGGGGTGTGAGGCAACGGAAAGTTGCCCCTAGTCTGAATGGCGTCTCACGACGGCTTGTGGTGGCAACGGAAAGTTGCCCCTTGTTTGGGATGGTGCCGCAGCAATCCGCAGACAGTCTTCATTGGCGGTGGTCGAACTCTTGGACACAGAGATGACGAAGACGGTCACAACACATATATGGACACAATCACCTTGAAGGGTGTTGGCCACTGGACTTCGGAGATGAAATCGAAACCATTGCATGGACTGAGACGCTTATGAAAGCGTTGGGGGCTGGACTTCATGATGAAGTTGCCTACGTATCCCAAACATGGGAATCAAGCCTTACGTAGTTCCGGTTAAGGTCCACTCGGGTATTTTAACCTTCACTTTGTTTGGCTCTCATTTTTGCCAAGGCGCCCAATGCGGGTTTTCGACCTTGCGAGCTCTCTTTTTTTTTTCATTTTTTTTTTTTTTTTTTTTTCATTTTCTTTTGTTCGTTTCTTTTCATTTTGTATTTTTCTCTTGCTCTAACTTTTGCCTGGGTCGCCCTTCCGGGTTTTCGGCCCAGCGAGCCTCTCAAAGGGTAAAAGTGTAGCAAGTCCATGCCAAATGGTTTTTTTTTGAAATTGAGGCCTCTCTGTGTCTAAGAGAGCGGCTGTTGTACTGATTTGCGGAGAATCCATCAGGGTTACTCTACGAGCTTCTTCCGGCGAGATCTACTCCTTCTGATTCGGCTTTGGTGCCTCTTGCTCGAGGGCTGTTTCGAAACTGGCCACACGGGCCTCCATGGCGTTTGTCCGTTGAACTTTCTGAACATTCTGAACGGGTTCAAATTCGGAAAATAAATAGGTTGAATCTTGAGGCTAAGAGCGATCCTAGGCTGCGCAATCTCAAGAGCGATTCCACACAGGTCTTCGCAGGGCTGCGTAAAACATTTGCTTTTGAAAGTTTTTAAGAAAGCGACAAATCGCTCGCGCCGAAGATAGTGTGGAACCAATCTGGATCAGGCCAGGGTCCTTCTCAGTACTCACGCCGACAAGCATGATTTCATTCATAAAAAGGCTTAGCACGCCTCTCTTTCTCTCAAAATGATCAAAATTTTGCAAAACCCGAGGAATTCCTTCCCCTTCGTTTTCATCACCGCAGTGTTCAAAAGTTTTTTTTTTTTGAAAAACTTAGGTTAATGCTATGAGTTTGGCGCGCAGGAGAGCAGGCGAGATGTACTGTCAGCCCATTCAAATTCTCTGGTCCTTATGCTGAAAGCAAGCATGAAGGTTGAGATAGCAACAGCTGTTTCAATCGGCTTTGTTGGTGCAACTGGCCCCTCGGTAGAGACAGACTCAAAACAAAAACAGATAATTACAAAACAAAACGGTGTTCGAGGCAACAACCCCAGAATCACCTGGTATTATATACAACGGGGACTGACTCGATACAACAAGACAGACCCTTAAGCAAAAAAAAAAAAGATTGACTCAAAACAAAGAGACAGACTCAAAACAAAAGACTGACTCGACATCCAAGCCAGGATTTACAAAAACTCGGTTTCACCGATACTCAAAAATGCGTGCCAGACGCTTCATAAAAAATGTACCAAATGTTGCCCGCAGGCGGTTCACTTTACATACTCGCAGTATCTGAGCCCTCGAAATCCAACAACTGAGTGGTGACGGGCTTGCCCGAGGTGGGTGGTAGGATAACCTTGTTATCAATCAAATCCTGCACTTCATGACGAAGGCGGGAACATCCATCGGTACTGTGACCGGACTGCTGATGGTACGCGCAGTACAAGGTAGCATCATGGGTGGTGGGGAGATTCTTCGGGAGTGGCCGGGGCTCCAAAGGCTTAAGATGCCCATTCTTCGCCAATATCAGCAATGCCCTAGACAAAGGCATGTGGAGGTCGTGAAAGACCCTGTGCCCTCGGGGCAGGTACTTTGCAGTTTGAGGATTCTTGCCAGATGCGCTGGCGAAAGGATTAGCTGGCGCTGCCTTGGCTTTTTGAACCTTCCCCGGTGTAGGGTCGGGAATTACTGGAATTGTCTGGGCATGATGGGGCCCATCCCGCTTTTCTGTCTGGCTTGAACTGCCCTTGGTTGGAGCGGGGAAAGCATCATCTACAGCTTTGGTCACTATTGCAGATGTTTGTTGTTTGTTCATCCCTCTGGCCTTCAAAGCCTCGACTGCCCACAGCAGTTGTTCAATGGGTTCGGCGTCTATCTTTGCCTTTTCCTTTCCTTTGGCCTCAGCCTGATCGAAGGTCTGGGTTGGTGCTGACATGTCGTGGCTATAGCCAGAAGCCACCTCTGGCTGGCTGAGCTCTATCACAATCCGCCCCAGTAGCGGGGTCTCCTGTGGTACAAAACTCCCGGCGTACGGCGCCGCTGGCGGTGAAGCCGACATTCCATAGGCGAGGTCTGCCACAGACCTTTGGAGATCGCCTATCATCCCCATCAATTCGAAGGTGGTGGGCTCACGAGCCTGGTATAACTGGGGAGCCCAAACCGGGTGCACAACGGGCGACCTGGGCGGGTATGACATACTGATATTGGCCTCACTCTGCGGAGCGGTCCCCTGCTCCGATACAGCTGCCATAACCACAATTTCTTCTGAACTTTGTGCCGCCATAAATCCTGCCTCAGCAAAGGGGAGACACTGGCTGTTCTGTATCAACTCTGCCACTCTGTGAACTCAAAGAAAAACAGACAGCCTTTCAGCCCAAACTGATCGAACACGGGTGTAGCCAAACAACTGTTCCTTACTGCTGATCACTGTTCCCAGAAATTACTGTTCCCGAAAACTGAACCGATACCCGCGGATAACTGATTCTCACAACTGATACTGATACTGGTGTTCCCAGGTTAGATACTCTGACTTGCAAACTGACATGTGCGTTCCTGTAGAGCAACACTCTAAAAGCACATAGCAAGTAAAGAGAACAAAACACCCCTATATTGGGGGTAGGGTTTCCCTGTCCTATTTTGTCAGGAGCTAGGGTTTCACTACGCACACAGCGGTTTTCAAACAACCTAACATCGGGTAAGCAACCTGTCCTAACTTGGAATGGTCACTATGGATTCCGAATATGCACTAGGTCGAATGGTCAAAAGGGTGCCCCGGTAAAACCGGGGTTTGTGTTCCCATACTGTCAGAGCCCATAGCCGGTCAGCCTTATGGACATGTCTTGACAAGACAAGCCTCCGGCAAACCGTTCAGGAATGGCAGATGGCAAACACTGTGTTCCTAGGCGCACCAATGCACATGCAATGCAAAGAAACACATAAATGAGATCAAAACAGGATATCACGAGTTCGAGTCAAACTCTCTAAAAATCCCCAGCAGAGTCGCCAGAAACTGTAACAGCGCCCGCGTGGGACCCTCGTGCTACAGTTCGGACTCGATTTGTGTCAGGGTTCTAAATCTGAACCAAAGAGTCCAAATCCGGCAAATCATTTTGAGAAAACAGATTTTTGAAAGAAGTGCCAAACATGGACTGCTTTGCCAGATACAGAGTCGCCACCTAAATGTTTTAAAATGGGGGAATTTAGGAAACCCTGACTCGGTGCCGAAGGCCACGTGTCCGTCATCACCGGAGTTGTCTCGGCTCGGGAGCTTGGGTACGATCGGGGAAGGTCAGCTGTGAGCACCCCCTTTCGCCCGGTCCAAAGACCGGCCTCTACTAACCGTGATATCCGTTTTTGAAAACTTTACGTGTTCTTATTCCATTTATTAGCCTAGAATTACTATGTTATGCGCACAGCAAACAAGTATAGACTAGATTGCCTAATTTGGAAATAAACATTGCATATCCGTTTGGTTTGAAAATGCTTTGGAATTTGCTACTCGCAAGTAGGCTAAAATACGGATTTCAACGAGTTTTTCCAACTCAAACAACCCAACCTTCACCCACGGGCATTCAAAACAGTTTAACACATAAGCATCTAGCCACATGTTAAGCATGCTGTTACGGCAACATTCACACTCATGCGATATGCTAAAGCAAAAATACTCACATAGTACTCCGTGCCAAAACAAAGAACTTGTTAGCAAACATGCATGATCCAAGTCCATGTGAAGTGCCTAATGCATCGCATACAAAATGTTGCTAGAATAGGCTCGGCTATCCTAAACATGTCATGTGAAAATGCACAATTATCACGTATTCAGTTTGAAAATTGAAGTATTGATGCAATTAGCGTGATGTACCGAGCCTAATGCATGTAATTCAAATGCATGGATGCACACATGCATAGCATAAGGTATGCTAAATTAGACGTGACCTAATACTAACCATCAAAGCAGGTAAGTAAAAGGGAAGAAAGAAGTGGGGATTGGAAGACATTCACACACCCACACACACTTATTACAGATTTGCCCTCGCTCGGAGGGACCGAATAAATATTACAAATTAATTAACTACGCAAGCTAATTAAATATTACAAACTAATTTAATTAACAAATTAAACTAAATTAATTAAAGCAGGAAAGCGTCTCGGGAAACGCGCCACCATGCACAAGCTGCCTCTGTTTTCCTTCCTTTCCTCCTCTGGAGGCTGTCAAAGCCTCAGGACTGTATCCTTGGACAGAGGGGATCATCACCGGCTGAATGAAACTTCCGCCGGCAGTGTAGTATGGCCATCGGCACAAAATAGGGTCTGTCGGCAGAGAAAATTGTGCCGGTCGGCACATTAAACTGCCGGTCGGCAGAGTATTCCTGCAGAACCTGCAACTCACAGCAACAAAGGGCAAAACAAGGCATGGCAGCATATTTCAAGGTATGTATGCATCAACCATGTCTCTTATCATTGTGATGACTCAAAGGGACATGTGTCTCGGTTCTCGGACCACCAATCACGCATTTCCATGCATGATGGCCCAAAGAACCAAGTATGCAACTTTGGTTTCAAATGCAATGCACATCAATCAAACAAATTAGGCCCAATTCCTATCACCAATTCAAGGAACAAGGCATGCATGCAAGATGCAATGCAACCTAGGCATACAAGCTAGGAATGCAACATGGCATGGCAAAACACTTATGCAAGCATACAAGCATGCATATGGCAATGGAAATGGATGGCTTGATGGACTTATACATGAATTAAGCAACTCTAAAAAGGCCTAAAACAGTAGCCATAAGTGCTAAAGAGTGAGAGCTAAATGGCATGCACACACACATGCTCATAAGGACCAACACTTAAGCATGAATCAAACAACATTCAAGCACACTTGAAAGAAGGAAACATGGACAAATTAGCATGCAACATGAGCCTTAGAATCATGTTGTAAAATGATGCCAAATCAAATTATAAATCAAGTCAAGCATGCAACAAAAAGTCCAAGTGTTCAAGGCAAGTCGATAAGGCATTGAACTACACTTATCATGACCAAACATGGCATGCATTAAACAACTAAAAACAGATTTTTAGCATGTTGAAACAAGGCCAAAGGACTCCTTAGATGGCATCTAAGTGGCCCAAATTCAAAGGCATGCAAAGGCACCAAAACATGGAACATTGCAAAACATGCTTTCAAAGCATTAAAGAGGCATGCAAGGCAATCAAACAAGCATGGAAATGGGACTGAAATGACATGTAGAATGATCCCAAATCACCAAAACAATGCAAAGATGGCATGCTACACATGCACATACTCAAGGCCAACAAGCCCAAATACAAAGGAGCTATATAATGCATGCTAAAATCAACCCAAATACTTATGGACAGACCTAGAACATGGCAAAATATGCACATAATCTTCACAAGACTAAGCCTAAAACATGCTCCAACAAAGGCTAACAACCTAAGGCACATTAAGGCATAAACAAGGCATTACATGGCAACTATGCTAAACATGCATGGAGTTCCAAAACCAACTTGAAATCATGTTATATCATGGATATATAAGCATGAAAAACAAACCAAACATGCTCAACACACACTCAAGCATAGGCTTCTTTAAGAGGCCAAAATGTGCCCTTTTCAAGGACAACAAGGAGAGGGGGTGGCCCTCTCCTTCTTGGGACTTCAAAGCATCATCTTCACCACTGAAATCCCTCAAGATTTCAGTGGTGAAGAGACCTCAACACCAAAATCCCGGAGCTAGCACAAAATGGCTCAAAATGAGGCCTTTTGAGGCCTAAGGGTGGTCAACACCCCTCAAACAACAAAACACTCTTAATAAACAATAAAGAGGGCTTAAAAATAGAACTTTTTTATGTTATACAATAATCACAAAAACAGCTCTAAGACTAGTAGAAAATCAATGCAAAAAAGGGGAAAAAAAGGACTAGTTTCTCACCCTTGATGCCTTCTTCAACAAAGATGCTCCAATGGCCTCCTTGAGCTTGAATCCAAGACAAAAACTCCAAAACACACTCTTTAGAACCTCAGCTCCTAGAGGAAGGTGAAACACTAGGTGTTTGTGTGCAATAGTAAGGTACAAAACACCTAGTGAACAAAATGGAAGAGAAAGAGAGATAGATGAGTGTATCTAACCCTAACCCTAGAAAACCAGAGCTCTCCTCTGTCTTCTCTCTCTCTAAAATGCCTAAAGCCTCTCCTTCTTTTTGCCTTAAGAGAGAGACCCTCCCTATATCTCTTGTAAAGCTTACAAGACAAGCCTTACAAAAGGGAGATCCCTCCATACATGGAGGGGAGCAAAAGTTATACAGCTGTCCAAAAATATCTGCAAAAGCAGATGAACAGCAATCGGCCGGCAAAAAATGCCATCTTGGCCAAACAAAGTGCCGACCGGCACAAAAAAGTGCTGACCGGCAACAAATAGTGCCGACCGGCAAACTAAATTGCCGGTGGCAGCAAAAACCAGCCGGTGGCATCTAGCCACTGTCGGTGAAGGGTGGGGATGGTCTACAAGCCCCACTCTGCCTCTCAAAGGCAAAATGCAAGTGTTTGGTGCAAAACCAGACACTAAACGGTCGAGTTCGGAGATCCTGAGGCGGGGCGCGCGAGCCGAGACCTCCGGGAACTCCAAACGAACACAAACATGGATAATCACCGAGTGTTCAAACGGTGACGTCCAAGTCTTGAGCACGGTCAAAAATGGGGTGTCTACAGGTCCGAATAAGTGTCCGAGTTTTTGAATCCTAATGCTCGAGAAATGGCAAGTAAACACCATAATTACATATCTGCTATCACGCAAGAGGGTCCGATTAAGTGTCCAAGTGTTTAAATCCTAATACATGAGAAATGGCAAATAAACAACGTGGTTACATATCCCCCATCATTTAAGAGGGTCCGAATAAGTGTCCGAGTGTTTAAACCCTAATGCATGAGAAATGGCAAGTAAATGACATAGTTACATATCTGCGATAATGCAAGAGGGTCCGAATAAGTGCCCGAGTGTTTAAACCCTAATCCATGAGAAATGGCAAGTAAACCCCAGAATTACATATCTGTCATCATGCAAGAGGGTCCGAATAAGTGTCCGATTATTGGAATCCTAATGCTCGAGAAATGGCAGTTAAACACCATAATTGCATATCTGCCATCATGTACGAGGGTCCGAATAAGTGTCCGAGTGTTTAAAACCTAATGCATGAGAAATGGCAAGTAAAGACCATAATTACATATCTGCCATCATGCGAGAGGGTCCGAATAAGTGTCCGAGTGTCTAAACCCGAATGCATGAGAAATGGCAAGTAAACACCATAATTACATATCTGCCATCACGCAAGAGGATCCGAATAAGTGTCCGAGTTTTCGTATCCTAGTGCAAAAGAAATGCAAAGTTGACACCATAATTACATATCTGCTATCATGCAAGAGGGTTCGAATAAGTGTCCGAGTGTTAGAATCCAAAGGCTCGAGAAATAGCAAGTAACCATAATAAATATATATCGGCCATCATGCAAGAGGGTCCGGATAAGTGTCCGAGTGTTTAAACCCTAACGCATGAGAAATCGCTAGTAAACACCATAATTACATATCAGCTGTCATGCAAGAGGGGCCGAATAAGTGTCCGAGTGTTGGAATCCTAATGCTCGAGAAATGGCAATTAAACACCGTAATTACATATCTGCCATCATGTAAGAGGGTCCGATTAAGTGTCCGAGGGTTTAAACCCTAATGCATGAGAAATGGCAAGTAAACGTCATAATTACATATCTGCCATCATGCAAGAGGGTCCGATTAAATGTCCGAGTGTTCGAATCCTAATGCTCAAAAATGGCAAGTAAACACCATAATTACATATCTGACAACATGCCAGAGGGTCCGAATAAGTGTCCGTGTGTTAAAACCCTAATGCTTGAGAAGTGACAATTAAACACCATAATTACATATCTGCCATCATGCAAGAAGGTCTGAATAAGTGTTGAGTGTTTGAATCCTAATGCAAAAGAAATGGATAGTCAACACCATAATTGCATATCTGCCATCATGCAAGAAGGTCTGAATAAGTGTCCGAGTATTCGAATCGTAATTATCGGGAAATGGCAAGTAAATACCATAATTACATATCTGCCATCACGCAAGAGGGTCCGAATAAGTGTCCGAGTGTTTAAACCCTAATGCATGAGAAATAGCAAGTAAATGACATAGTTACATATCTACCATAATGCAAGAGGGTCCGAATAAGTGTCCGAGTGTTTAAACCCTAATCCTAGAGAAATGGCAAGTAAACCCCATAATTACATATCTGCCGTCATGCAAGACGGTCCGAATAAGTGACCGAGCGTTGGAATCCTAATGCATGAGAAATGGCAATTAAACACCATAATTACATATCTGCCATCATGCAGGAGGGTCCGAATAAGTGTCCGAGTGTTGGAATCCTAATGCATGAGAAATGGCAAGTAAACACCATAATTACATATCTGCCATCATGCGAGAGGGTCCGAATAAGTGTCCGAGTGTCTAAACCCGAATGCATGAGAAATCGCAAGTAAACACCATAATTACATATCTACCATCACGCAAGAGGATCCGAATAAGTGTCCGAGTTTTCGAATCCTAATGCAAAAGAAAAGGAAAGTTGACACCATAATTACATATCTGCCATCATGCAAGAGTGTTCCAATAAGTGTCCGAGTGTTCGAATCCTAATGCTCCAGAAATAGCAAGTAACCGCAATAATTACATATCTGCCATCATGCAAGAGGGTCCGGATAAGTGCCGAGTGTTTAAACCCTAATGCATGAGAAATGGCTAGTAAACACCATGATTACATATCTGCCGTAATGCAAGAGGGTCCGAATAAGTGTCCGAGTGTTGGAATCCTAATGATCGAGATATGGCAATTAAACACCATAATTACATATCTGCCATCGTGTAAGAGCGTCCGAATAAGTGTCCGATTGTTTAAACCCTAATGCATGTGAAATGGCAAGTAAACACCATAATTACATATCTTCCATCATGCGAGAGGGTCTGAATAAGTGTCCGACTGCTAAAACCCTAATGCGTAACAATTGGCAGGTAAACACCGTAATTACATGTCTGCCGTCATGCAAGAGGGGTCGAATAAGTGTCCGAGTGTTTAAACCTTAATGCATGAGAAATGGCAAGAGAACACCATAATTACATATCTGCCATCATGCAAGAGGGTCGAATAAGTGTCCGAGTGTCGGAATCCTAATGCTCTAGAAATGGCAATTAAACACCATAATTACATATCTGCCACTATGTAAGAGGGTCTGAATAAGTGTCCGAGGGTTTAAACCCTAATACATGAGAAATGGCAAGTAAAAACCATAATGACATATCTGCCATCATGCAAGAGGGTCCGAATAAATGTCCGGGTGTTCGAATCCTAATGCTCACAAATGGCAAGTAAACACCATAATTACATATCTGCCAGCATGCCAGAGGGTCCGAATAAGTGTCCGAGTGTTTAAACCCTAATGTATGAGAAATGGAAAATAAACACCATAATTACATATCTGCCATCATGCGAGAGGGTCCGAATAAGTGTCCGAGTGTTTGAATCCTAATGCAAAAGAAATGGAAAGTCGACACCATAATAACATATCTGCCATCATGCAAGAAGGTCTGAATAAGTGTCCGAGTATTTGAATCCTAATGATCGAGAAATGGCAAGTAAACACCATAATTACATATCTGCCATCACGCAAGAGGGTCCGAATAAGTGTCCGAGTGTTTAAATCCTAATACATGAGAAATGGCAAATAAACGACGTAGTTACATATCTGCCATCATGCAAGAGGGTCCAAATAAGTGTCCGAGTGTTGAAACCTTAATGCATGAGAAATGGCAAGTAAACATCATAATTACATATCTGCCATCATGCAGGAGTGTCCGAATCAGTGTCCAAGTGTTTGAATCCTAATGCAAAAGAAATGGAAAGTTGACACCATAATTACGTATCTGCCATCATGCAAGATGGTCTGAATAAGTGTCCGAGTGTTCTAATCCTAATGATCGAGAAATGGCAAGTAAACACCATAATTACATATCCGCCATGTTTAAACCTTAATGCATGAGAAATGGCAAGTAAACATCGTAATTACATATCTGCCATCATGCAAGAGGGTCCGAATAAGTGTCCGAGTGTTGGAATCCTAATGCTCGAGAAATGGCAATTAAACACCATAATTGCATATCAGCCATCATGCAAGAGGGTCTGAATAAGTCTCTGAGTGTTAAACCCCTAATGCATGACAAATGGCAAGTAAACACCATAATTACATATCTACAATAAGGCAAGAGGGTCTGAATAAATGTCCGAGTGTTCGAATCCTAATGCAAAAAAATGGCAAGTAATCACCAAAATTACATATCTGCCAGCTTGCCAGAGGATCCGAATAAGTGTCCGAGTGTTTAAACCCTAATGCATGAGAAATGGCCAAGAAACACCATAATTACATATCTGCCATCATGCAAGAGGGTCCGGATAAGTGTCCGAGTGTTTAAACCCTAATGCATGAGAAATGGCCAGTAAACACCATGATTACATATCTGCCGTCATGCAAGAGGGTCCGAATAAGTGTCCAAGTGTTGGAATCCTAATGATCGAGAAATGGCAATTAAACACCATAATTACATATCTGCCATCGTGTAAGAGCGTCCGAATAAGTGTCCGATTGTTTAAACCCTAATGCATGTGAAATGGCAAGTAAACACCATAATTACATATCTTCCATCATGCGAGAGGGTCTGAATAAGTGTCCGACTGCTAAAACCCTAATGCGTAACAATTGGCAAGTAAACACCGTAATTACATGTCTGCCGTCATACAAGAGGGGTCGACTAAGTGTCCGAGTGTTTAAACCCTAATGCATGAGAAATGGCAAGAGAACACCATAATTACATATCTGCCATCATGCAAGAGGGTCGAATAAGTGTCCGAGTGTCGGAATCCTAATGCTCTAGAAATGGCAATTAAACACCATAATTACATATCTGCCACTATGTAAGAGGGTCTGAATAAGTGTCCGAGGGTTTAAACCCTAATACATGAGAAATGGCAAGTAAAAACCATAATTACATATCTGCCATCATGCAAGAGGGTCCGAATAAATGTCCGGGTGTTCGAATCCTAATGCTCACAAATGGCAAGTAAACACCATAATTACATATCTGCCAGCATGCCAGAGGGTCCGAATAAGTGTCCGAGTGTTTAAACCCTAATGTATGAGAAATGGAAAATAAACACCATAATTACATATCTGCCATCATGCGAGAGGGTCCGAATAAGTGTCCGAGTGTTTGAATCCTAATGCAAAAGAAATGGAAAGTCGACACCATAATAACATATCTGCCATCATGCAAGAAGGTCTGAATAAGTGTCCGAGTATTTGAATCCTAATGATCGAGAAATGGCAAGTAAACACCATAATTACATATCTGCCATCACGCAAGAGGGTCCGAATAAGTGTCCGAGTGTTTAAATCCTAATACATGAGAAATGGCAAATAAACGACGTAGTTACATATCTGCCATCATGCAAGAAGGTCCAAATAAGTGTCCGAGTGTTGAAACCTTAATGCATGAGAAATGGCAAGTAAACATCATAATTACATATCTGCCATCATGCAGGAGTGTCCGAATCAGTGTCCGAGTGTTTGAATCCGAATGCAAAAGAAATGGAAAGTTGACACCATAATTACGTATCTGCCATCATGCAAGATGGTCTGAATAAGTGTCCGAGTGTTCTAATCCTAATGATCGAGAAATGGCAAGTAAACACCATAATTACATATCCGCCATGTTTAAACCTTAATGCATGAGAAATGGCAAGTAAACATCGTAATTACATATCAGCCATCATGCAAGAGGGTCCGAATAAGTGTCCGAGTGTTGGAATCCTAATGCTCGAGAAATGGCAATTAAACACCATAATTGCATATCAGCCATCATGCAAGAGGGTCTGAATAAGTCTCCGAGTGTTAAAACCCTAATGCATGACAAATGGCAAGTAAACACCATAATTACATATCTACAATAAGGCAAGAGGGTCCGAATAAATGTCCGAGTGTTCGAATCCTAATGCAAAAAAATGGCAAGTAATCACCAAAATTACATATCTGCCAGCTTGCCAGAGGATCCGAATAAGTGTCCGAGTGTTTAAACCCTAATGCATGAGAAATGGCCAAGAAACACCATAATTACATATCTGCCATCATGCAAGAGGGTCGGAATAAGTGTCCGAGTGTTTGCATCCTAATGCAAAAGAAGTGGAAAGTCGACACCATAATTACATATATGCCATCATGCAAGAGGGTCTGACTAAGTGTCCGAGTGTTCGAATCCTAATGATCGAGAAATGGCAAGTAAACACCATAATTACATATCCGCCATCACGAAAGAGGGTTCGAATAAGTGTCTGAGTGTTTAAACCCCAATGCATGGGAAATGGCAAATAAACAACGTAGTTACATATCTGCCATCATGCAAGAGGGTCCGAATAACTGTCCGAGTGTTTAAACCTGAATGCATGAGAAATGGCAAGTAAACACCATAATTACATATCTGCCATCATGCAAGAGGGTCCGAATAAGTGTCCGAGTGTTGGAATCCTAATGCTCTAGAAATGGCAATTAAACACCATAATTACATATCTGCCATCATGCAAGAAGGTCTGAATAAGTGTCCGAGTATTTGAATCCTAATGATCGAGAAATGGCAAGTAAACACCATAATTACATATCTGCCATCACGCAAGAGGGTCCGAATAAGTGTCCGAGTGTTTAAATCCTAATACATGAGAAATGGCAAATAAACGACGTAGTTACATATCTGCCATCATGCAAGAAGGTCCAAATAAGTGTCCGAGTGTTGAAACCTTAATGCATGAGAAATGGCAAGTAAACATCATAATTACATATCTGCCATCATGCAGGAGTGTCCGAATCAGTGTCCGAGTGTTTGAATCCTAATGCAAAAGAAATGGAAAGTTGACACCATAATTACGTATCTGCCATCATGCAAGATGGTCTGAATAAGTGTCCGAGTGTTCTAATCCTAATGATCGAGAAATGGCAAGTAAACACCATAATTACATATCCGCCATGTTTAAACCTTAATGCATGAGAAATGGCAAGTAAACATCGTAATTACATATCAGCCATCATGCAAGAGGGTCCGAATAAGTGTCCGAGTGTTGGAATCCTAATGCTCGAGAAATGGCAATTAAACACCATAATTGCATATCAGCCATCATGCAAGAGGGTCTGAATAAGTCTCCGAGTGTTAAAACCCTAATGCATGACAAATGGCAAGTAAACACCATAATTACATATCTACAATAAGGCAAGAGGGTCCGAATAAATGTCCGAGTGTTCGAATCCTAATGCAAAAAAATGGCAAGTAATCACCAAAATTACATATCTGCCAGCTTGCCAGAGGATCCGAATAAGTGTCCGAGTGTTTAAACCCTAATGCATGAGAAATGGCCAAGAAACACCATAATTACATATCTGCCATCATGCAAGAGGGTCGGAATAAGTGTCCGAGTGTTTGCATCCTAATGCAAAAGAAGTGGAAAGTCGACACCATAATTACATATATGCCATCATGCAAGAGGGTCTGACTAAGTGTCCGAGTGTTCGAATCCTAATGATCGAGAAATGGCAAGTAAACACCATAATTACATATCCGCCATCACGAAAGAGGGTTCGAATAAGTGTCTGAGTGTTTAAACCCCAATGCATGGGAAATGGCAAATAAACAACGTAGTTACATATCTGCCATCATGCAAGAGGGTCCGAATAACTGTCCGAGTGTTTAAACCTGAATGCATGAGAAATGGCAAGTAAACACCATAATTACATATCTGCCATCATGCAAGAGGGTCCGAATAAGTGTCCGAGTGTTGGAATCCTAATGCTCTAGAAATGGCAATTAAACACCATAATTACATATCTGCCATAATGCAAGAGGGTATGAATAAGTCTCCGAGTGTTTAAACCCTAATGCATGAGAAATGGAAAATAAACAACGTAGTTACAATATTGCCATCATGCAAGAGGGTCCGAATAAGTGTTCAACTGTTTAAACCCTAATGCATGTGAAATGGCAAGTAAACACCATAATTACAAATTTGCCAGCATGCAAGAGGGTCTGAATAAATGTCCGAGTGATGGAATCCTAATGCTCGAGAAATGGCAAATAAACACCATAATTACATATCTGCCATCATGCAAGAGGGTCCGAATAAGTGTCTGAGTGTTTGAATCCTAATGCAAAAGTAACGAAAAGTCGACCCCATAATTACATATCTGCCATCATGCAAGAAGGTCTGAATAAGTGTCAGAGTATTCGAAACCTAATGATCGAGAAATGGCAAATAAAAACCATAATTACATATCTGCCATCACACAAGAGGGTCCGAATAAGTGTCCGGGTGTTTAAATCCTAGTACATGAGAAATGGCAAATAAGCAATGTAGTTACATATCTGCCATCATGCAAGAGGGTCCGAATAAGTGTCCGAGTGTTTAAACCCTAATGCATGAGAAATGGCAAGTAAACACCATAATTACATATCTGCCATCATGCAAGAGGATCCGAATAAGTGTCCGAGTGTTGGAATCCTAATGCTCGAGAAATGGCAATTAAACACCATAATTACATATCTGCCACTATGTAAGAGGGTCTGAATAAGTGTCCGAGGGTTTAAACCCTAATACATGAGAAATGGCAAGTAAAAACCATAATTACATATCTGCCATCATGCAAGAGGGTCCGAATAAATGTCCGGGTGTTCGAATCCTAATGCTCACAAATGGCAAGTAAACACCATAATTACATATCTGCCAGCATGCCAGAGGGTCCGAATAAGTGTCCGAGTGTTTAAACCCTAATGTATGAGAAATGGAAAATAAACACCATAATTACATATCTGCCATCATGCGAGAGGGTCCGAATAAGTGTCCGAGTGTTTGAATCCTAATGCAAAAGAAATGGAAAGTCGACACCATAATAACATATCTGCCATCATGCAAGAAGGTCTGAATAAGTGTCCGAGTATTTGAATCCTAATGATCGAGAAATGGCAAGTAAACACCATAATTACATATCTGCCATCACGCAAGAGGGTCCGAATAAGTGTCCGAGTGTTTAAATCCTAATACATGAGAAATGGCAAATAAACGACGTAGTTACATATCTGCCATCATGCAAGAGGGTCCAAATAAGTGTCCGAGTGTTGAAACCTTAATGCATGAGAAATGGCAAGTAAACATCATAATTACAAATCTGCCATCATGCAGGAGTGTCCGAATCAGTGTCCGAGTGTTTGAATCCTAATGCAAAAGAAATGGAAAGTTGACACCATAATTACGTATCTGCCATCATGCAAGATGGTCTGAATAAGTGTCCGAGTGTTCTAATCCTAATGATCGAGAAATGGCAAGTAAACACCATAATTACATATCCGCCATGTTTAAACCTTAATGCATGAGAAATGGCAAGTAAACATCGTAATTACATATCAGCCATCATGCAAGAGGGTCCGAATAAGTGTCCGAGTGTTGGAATCCTAATGCTCGAGAAATGGCAATTAAACACCATAATTGCATATCAGCCATCATGCAAGAGGGTCTGAATAAGTCTCCGAGTGTTAAAACCCTAATGCATGACAAATGGCAAGTAAACACCATAATTACATATCTACAATAAGGCAAGAGGGTCCGAATAAATGTCCGAGTGTTCGAATCCTAATGCAAAAAAATGGCAAGTAATCACCAAAATTACATATCTGCCAGCTTGCCAGAGGATCCGAATAAGTGTCCGAGTGTTTAAACCCTAATGCATGAGAAATGGCCAAGAAACACCATAATTACATATCTGCCATCATGCAAGAGGGTCGGAATAAGTGTCCGAGTGTTTGCATCCTAATGCAAAAGAAGTGGAAAGTCGACACCATAATTACATATATGCCATCATGCAAGAGGGTCTGACTAAGTGTCCGAGTGTTCGAATCCTAATGATCGAGAAATGGCAAGTAAACACCATAATTACATATCCGCCATCACGAAAGAGGGTTCGAATAAGTGTCTGAGTGTTTAAACCCCAATGCATGGGAAATGGCAAATAAACAACGTAGTTACATATCTGCCATCATGCAAGAGGGTCCGAATAACTGTCCGAGTGTTTAAACCTGAATGCATGAGAAATGGCAAGTAAACACCATAATTACATATCTGCCATCATGCAAGAGGGTCCGAATAAGTGTCCGAGTGTTGGAATCCTAATGCTCTAGAAATGGCAATTAAACACCATAATTACATATCTGCCATCATGCAAGAGGGTATGAATAAGTCTCCGAGTGTTTAAACCCTAATGCATGAGAAATGGAAAATAAACAACGTAGTTACAATATTGCCATCATGCAAGAGGGTCCGAATAAGTGTTCAACTGTTTAAACCCTAATGCATGTGAAATGGCAAGTAAACACCATAATTACAAATTTGTCAGCATGCAAGAGGGTCCGAATAAATGTCCGAGTGATGGAATCCTAATGCTCAAGAAATGGCAAATAAACACCATAATTACATATCTGCCATCATGCAAGAGGGTCCGAATAAGTGTCTGAGTGTTTGAATCCTAATGCAAAAGTAACGAAAAGTCGACCCCATAATTACATATCTGCCATCATGCAAGAAGGTCTGAATAAGTGTCAGAGTATTCGAAACCTAATGATCGAGAAATGGCAAATAAACACCATAATTACATATCTGCCATCACACAAGAGGGTCCGAATAAGTGTCCGGGTCTTTAAATCCTAGTACATGAGAAATGGCAAATAAGCAATGTAGTTACATATCTGCCATCATGCAAGAGGGTCCGAATAAGTGTCCGAGTGTTTAAACCCTAATGCATGAGAAATGGCAAGTAAACACCATAATTACATATCTGCCATCAGGCAAGAGGATCCGAATAAGTGTCCGAGTGTTGGAATCCTAATGCTCGAGAAATGGCAATTAAACACCATAATTACATATCTGCCATCATGTAAGAGGGTCCGAATAAGTGTCTGAATATTTAAACCCTAATGCAGGAGAAATGGCAAGTAAACACCGTAATTACATATCTGCCATCATGCAAGAGGGTCAGAATAAATGTCTGAGTGTTCGAATCCTAATGCTCAAAAATGGCAAGTAAACACCATAATTACGTATCTGCCAGCATGCCAGAGGGTTCGAATAAGTGTCCGAGATTTTAAACCCTAATGCAGGAGAAATGGCAAATAAACACCATAATTACTTACCTGCCATCATGCAAGAGGGTCCGAATAAGTGTCCGAGTGTTTGAATCCTAATGCAAAAGAAATGGAAAGTCGACACCATAATTACATTTCTGCCATCATGCAAGAGTGTCTGAATAAGTGTCCGAGTGTTCGAATCCTAATGATCGGGAAATGGCAAGTAAACACCATAATTACATATCCGCTATCACGCAAGTGGGTCCAAGTAAATGTCCGAGTGCTTAAACCCTAATGCATGAGAAATGGCAAATAAATATCATAGTTACATATCTGCCATCATGCAAGAGGGTCCGAATAAGTGTCCAAGTGTTTTAAACCCTAATGCACGAGAAATGGCAAGTAAACACCATAATTACATATCTGCCATCATGCAAGAGGGTCCGAATAAGTGTCCGAGTGTTGGAATCCTAATGCTCGAGAAATGGCAATTAAACACCATAATTACATATCTGCCATCATGTAAGAGTGTCCGAATAAGTGTCTGAGTGTTTAAACCCTAATGCATGAGAAATGGCAAGTAAACACCGAAATTACATATCTGCCATCATGCAAGAGGGTCAGAATAAATGTCCGAGTGTTCGAATCCTAATGCTCAAAAATGGCAAGTAAACACCATAATTACATATCTGCCAGCATGCCAGAGGGTTCGAATATGTGTCCAAGATTTTAAACCCTAATGCAAGAGAAATGGCAAATAAACACCACAATTACATATCCGCCATCATGCAAGTGGGTCCGAGTAAGTGTCCGAGTGTTTAAACCCTAATGCATGAGAAATGGCAAATAAACATCATAGTTACATATCTGCCATCATGCAAGAGGGTCCGAATAAGTGTCCGAGTGTTTAAACCCTAATGCATGAGAAATGGCCAGTAAACACCATAATTAAACATCTGCCATCATGCAAGAGGGTCTGAACAAGTGTCCGAGTGTTGAAATCCTAATGCTCGAGAAATGGCAATTAAACACCATAATTACATATCTGCCATCACATAAGAGGGTCTGAATAAGTCTCCGAGTGTTTAAACCCTAATGCATGACAAATGGCAAGTAAACACCATTATTACATATCTACAATAATGCAAGAGGGTCCGAATAAATGTCCGAGTGTTCGAATCCTAATGTTCAAAAATGGCAAATAAACACCATAATTACATATCTGCCAGCATGCCAGAGGGTCCGAGTTAGTGTCCGAGTGTTTAAACCCTAATGTATGAGAAATGGCAAATAAACACCATAATTACATATCTGCTATCATGCAAGAGGGTCCGAATAAGTGTCCGATTTTTTGAATCCAAATGCAAAAGAAATGGAAAGTTGACACCATAATTACATATCTGCCATCATGTAAGAGGGTCTGAATAAGTGTCCGAGTGTTCGAATCGTAATGATCGAGAAATGGCATGAAAACACCATAATTACATATCCGTCATCACGCAAGAGGGTCAAAATAACTGTCCGAGTGTTTATACCCTAATGCATGAGAAATGGCAAATTAATAAAGTAGTTACATATCTGCCATCATGCAAGAGGGTCCGAATAAGTGTCCGAGTGTTTAAACCTTAATGCATGAGAAATGGCAAGTAAACAGCATTATTACATATATGCCATCATGCAAGAGGGTCCGAATAAGTGTCCGAGTGTTGGAATCCTAATGCTCGAGAAATGGCAATTAAACACCGTAATTACATATCTGCCGTCATGTAGGAGGGTCTGAATAAGTCTCCGAGTGTTTAAACCCTAATGCATGAAAACTGCAAGTAAACACCATAATTACATATCTGCCATCGTGCAAGAGGGTCCGAATAAATTTCCGAGTGTTCGAATCCTAATGCACAAAAATGGCAAGTAAACACCATAATTACATAACTGCCAGCACGCCAGAGGATCCAAATAAGTGTCCGAGTGTTTAAACCCTAATGCATTAAAAATGGCAAATAAACACCATAATTACATATCTGCCATGAAGCAAGAGGGTCCGAATAAGTGTCCAAGTGTTTGAATCCTAATGCAGAAGAAATGGAAAGTCGACACCACAATTACATATCTGCCATCATGCAAGAGGGTCTGAATAAGTGTCCGAGTGTTTGAATCCTAATGATCGAGAAATGGCAAGTAAACACCATAATTACATATCCGTCATCACGCAAGAGGGTCCGAATAAGTGTCCGAGTGTTTAAACCCTAATGCATGAGAAATGGCAAATAAACAACGTAGTTACATATCTGCCATCATGCAAGAGGGTCTGAATAAGTGCCCGAGTGTTTAAACCTTAATGCATGAGAAATGCAAGTAAACACCATAATTACAAATCTGCCAGCATGCAAGAGGGTCCGAATAAGTGTCCGAGTGTTGGAATCCTAATGCTCAAGAAATGGCAATTAAACACCATGATTACATATCTGCCATCCTGTAAGAGGGTCTGTACAAGTCTCCGAGTGTTTAAACCCTAATGCATGACAAATGGCAAGTAAACACCGTAATTACATATCTGTCATCATAGAAGAGGCTCCGATTAAATGTCCCAGTGTTCGAATCCTAATGCTCAAAAATGGAAAGTAAACACCATAATTATATATCCGCCATCACGCAAGAAGGTCCGAATAAGTGTCCGGGTGTTTAAACCTCAATGCATGAGAAATGGCAAGTAAACACCATAATTACATATCTGCCATCACGCTAGATGGTCCGAATAAGTGTCCGAGTGTTTAAACCCTAATGCACGAGAAATGGCAAGTAAACACCATAATTACATATCTGCCATCATGCCAGAGGGTCCGAATAAGTGTCCGAGTGCTGGAATACTAATGCTTAGAAAATGGCAATAAAACCCCATAATTACTTATCTGCCATCATGTAAGAGGGTCAGAATAAGTCTCCGATTGTTTAAACCCTAATGCATGACAAATGGCATGTAAACCACATAATTACATCTCTGCAATCAAGCAAGAGGGTCCGAATAAGTGTCCGAGTGTTTGAATCCTAATGCTCAGGAAATGGCAAGTAAACACCATAATTACATATCCACCATCATGCCAAAGGGTCCGAATAAGTGTCCGAGTGTTTAAACCCTAATGCATGAGAAATGGCAAATAAACACCATAATTACTTATCTGCCATCATGCAAGAGGGTCCGAATAATTGTCCGAGTGTTTAAACCCTAATGCATCAGAAATGGCAAGTAAAGAACATAATCACATACCTGCAATCACGCAAGA
This sequence comes from Camellia sinensis, assembly GCF_055761805.1. Classification (NCBI taxonomy): domain Eukaryota; kingdom Viridiplantae; phylum Streptophyta; class Magnoliopsida; order Ericales; family Theaceae; genus Camellia; species Camellia sinensis. The sequence continues at coordinate 8,835,308 of NW_028129474.1, read as the reverse complement.
GGATCCGAGTAAGTGTGAGTTTTTGTATCCTAATGGAAAAGAAATGGAAAGTCGACACCATAATTACATATCTGCCATCTTGCAAGAGGGCTTGAACAAGTGTCCGAGTGTTCGAATCCTAATGCTCGAGAAATGGCATGTAAACACCATAATTACATATCCGCCAACATGCAAGACGGTCCGAATAAGTGTCCGAGTGATTAAACCCTAATGCATGAGAAATGGCAAATAAACACCCTAATTACATATCTGCCATCATGCAAGAGGGTCCGAATAAGTGCCCTAGTGCTTGAATCCTAATGCTCGAGAAATGGTAAGTAAACACCATAATTACATATCTGCCATCATGCAAGAGGGTTCGAATAATTGTCCGAGTGTTTAAACCCTAATGAATCAAAAATGGAAAATAAACACCATAATTACATATCTGCCATCATGCAAGAGGGTCAGAATAAGTGTCTGAGAGTTTGAATCCTAATGCTCGAGAAATGGCAAGTAAACACCACAATTACATATCTGCCATCATGGAATGGGGTCCGAATAAGTGTCCGAGTATTTGAATCCTAATGCTTGAGAAATGGCAAGTAAACCCCATAATTACATATCTGCCATCATGTAAGAGGGTCCGAATAAGTGTCCGAGTGTTTGAATCCTAACGCTCGAGAAATGGCAAGTAAACACCATAATCACATATCTGCCATCATGCAACGGGGTCCAAATATGTGTCCGAGTATTTGAAGCCTAATGCTCGAGGAATGGCAAGAAAGCCCCATAATTACATATCTGCCATCTTGCAAGAGGGTCCGAATAAATGTCCGAGTGTTTAAACCCTAATGCATGAGAATGGCAAATAAACACCATAATCACATATCTGCCATCATGCAAGAGGGTCCGAATAATTGTCCGAGTGTTTAAACCCTAATGAATCAGAAATGGAAAATAAACACCATAATTACATATCTGCCATCATGCAAGAGGTTCCGAATAAGTGTCCAAGTGTCTAAACCCGAATGCATGAGAAATAGCAAGTAAACACCATAATTACAAATCTGCCATCACGCAAGAGGATCCGTATAAGTGTCCAAGTTTTTGAATCCTAATGCAAAAAAATCGAAAGTCGACACCGTACTTACATATCTGCCATCATGCAAGAGGGTCCGAATAAGTGTCCGACTGTGTGAATCCTAATACTCGAGAAATAGCAAAAAAACACCATAATTACATATCTGCCATCATGCAAGTGGGTACGAATAAGTGTCCGAGTGTTCGAATCCTAATGCTCGAGAAATGGCAAGTAAACCCCATAATTACATATCTGCCATCATGCAAGAGGGTCCGAAAAAGTATCCGAGTGTTTAAACCCTAATGCATGGGAAATGGCTAATAAATACTATAATTACATATCTGCCATCATGTAAGAGGGTCCGAATAAGTGTCCGAGTGCTTAAACTATAATGCATGAGAAATGGTAAGTGAACACCATAATTATATATCCTCCATCATGCAAGACGGTCCGAATAAGTGTCTGAGTGTTTAAACCCTAATGCATGAGAAATGGCATGTAAATTACATAGTTACGTATCTGCCATAATGCAAGAGGGTCCGAATAAGTGTCCGAGTGTTTAAACCCTAATGCCCGAGAAATGGAAAATAAACTCCCTAATTACATATCTGCCATCATGCAAGAGGGTCCGAATAAGTGTCCGAGTGTTTGAATCCTAATGCTCGAGAAATGGCAAGTAAACACCCCAATTACATATCTGCCATCATGCAACGGGGTCCGAATAAGTGTCCGAGTATTTGAATCCTAATGCTCGAGAAACGACAAGTAAACCCCATAATTACATATCTGCCATTATGTAAGAGGGTCCGAATAAGTGTCCGAGTGTTTGAATCCTAATGCTCGAGAAATGGCAAGTAAACACCATAATTACATATCTGCCATCTTGCAACGGGGTCCGAATAAGTGTCCGAGTATTTGAATCCTGATGCTCGAGAAATGGCAAGTAAACCCCATAATTACATATCTGCCATCATGCAAGAGAGTCCGAATAAGTGTCCGAGTGTTTAAACCCTAATGCATGACAATGGCAAATAAACACCATAATTACATATCTACCATCATGCAAGAGGGTAAGAATAAGTGTTTCAGTGTTTAAACCCTAATGAATGAGAAATAGAAAATAAACACCATAATTACATATCTGCAATCATGGAAGAGGATCCGAATAAGTGTCCGAGCATCTCAACCCAAATGCTTGAGAAAAGGCAAGTAAACACCATAATTACATATCTGCCATCACACAAAAGGATTCGAATAAGTTTCCGGGTTTTCGAATTCTAATGCAAAAGATGTGGAAAGTGGACACCATAATTACGTATCTGCCATCATGCAAGAGGGTTTGAATAAGTGTCCGAGTGTTCGAATCCTAATGCTCGAGAAATAGCAAGTAAACGCAATAATTACATATCTGCCATAATGCAAGAGGGTCCGAATAAGTGTCCAAGTGTTTAAACCCTAATCCATGAGAAATGGCAAGTAAACACCATAATTACATATCTGCTATCATACAAGAGGGTCCGAATAGGTGTCCGAGTGTTGGAATCCTAATGCTCGAGAAATGGAAATTAAACACCGTAATTACATATCTGCCATCTTATAAGAGGGTCCAAATAAGTGTCCGAGTGTTTAAACCGTAATTCATGAGAAATGGCAAGTAAATGCCATAATTACATATCGGCCATAATACAAGGTGGTCTGAATAAGTGTCCGACTGCTTAAACCCTAATGCGTAAGAATTGGCAAGTAAACACCATAATTACATAGCTGTCATCATGCAAGTGGGTCCGAATAAGTGTCCGAGTGTTTAAACCCTAATGCATGAGAAATGGCAAGTAAACACCATAATTACATACCTGCCATCATGCAAGAGGGTCCGAATAAGTGTCCGAGTTTTGGAATCCTAATGCTCGAGAAATGGCAATTAAACACCATAATTACATATCTGCCATCATGTAAGAGGGTTTGAATAAGTGTCCGTGTGTTTAAAACCTAATGCACGAGAAATGGCAAGTAAACCCCATAATTACATATCTGTCATCATGCAAGAGGGTCCGAATAAATGTCCGAGTGTCTAAACCTGAATGCATGAGAAATGGAAAGTAAACGCCATAATTACATATCTGCCATCACGCAAGAGGATCCGAATAAGTGTCCGAGTTTTCGAATCCTAACGCAAAAGAAATCGAAAGTCGACACCATAATTACATATCTGCCATCGTGCAAGAGAGTTCGAATAAGTGTCCAAGTGTTCGAATTCTAATGCTCGAGAAATAGCAAGTAAACACAATAATTACATATCTGCCATCATGCAAGAGTATCCGAATAAGTGTCCGAGTGTTTAGACCCTATTGGAAAGGTAATTTTTTCCCATTCGATCATCTTGGGGACTGCTACCTGACTACTGTAAAGATTTGTATCAATCAATACAGTGTGACCTGCTGGACTTTGTTTTCTAATATATGGGTTCAAGGTTGTTATGTCCTTAAGATTGATTCTGGAAATGACCGCATGTGGAGGAGATCCTGGAAGATACTCATATCCGTTGGATAACACTCTAAGTTCAAGAATTTTTGATAGATTTGCATCTGAAAGTGCTATACTTAAGTTTGGATAGATATCAAAATGTACTGGACCATGGGAAAGACTGGTTTCTATTGCTCCCATGAGTGAAGCTTTCCAATCAGTACATCTTCCGTCACGGAGAGTACATTGAAGGCTTGTATTTTGTCCTAGAAGGGTCAAAGGTTTAAAGGCAATCTGAACAAGTCCTATGTGGACATACTTGTATTGCTCAAGGAAAGGATACAGATCCTGAAAATGAAGAAGGTGAATTACCTCATCATTATTCTGGACAGGCATAGCATGTTCAAAGGTTTTAATTATGCATTTGCTGGAGAAATCGAGTTTACCTATCTTGTAGATGGTATTGGGTTTTACTTTCGGAATTGTCCATTTATCAAGGGCTTCCTTCACCTCTTGATAGGCTACTAGTTCTCTGGCTTCTGATGAAGAAGCTTCTGTATTGGCCACTGTTTGGACTACAGTAGAGGCTGTATCTGCTGTAGGTACGGTAGACATATGGGTGTATGGTGACCATATATGTATAATTAATTTAAAATAAATTAAAACTATAATTACAAATAAACATGGCTCTGATACCAATAATGGTGCTTACACAGGTTTAAGCTAGCACGTCTGTCAACGACTTACGACAAAAGACCTAACCGCAATACTCTGCTAACGGTCCAACTCTACACGACTTGGGTGACGTCCCACTAACCTTAACACTGTACTAACCATCATTAAGCACTAACCCAAGAATATTAAGTATTATAGTTTTATTTTATTTTAGACTAATTATTCCATATATGGTCTCATAACTTACTCTGCTGGAGGAGGTGGAGGCCTACCGGCCGTGATAAGCAAACAAATTTGTTCCTGGATTTGTAGTTGTGTTTGATCAATTAGCCTATTAACTTCTTCTAACTGTTGTAAACCCCAAGGGTCATTAGGCTAGATTGATAAAAAATTTCGAAAAATATTATTTTTTGATTTATATGATATGTTAATATATCATTCAATATAATAAGTACATATTCAGACATGCATAATAAAAACAAAAGAGTACTTCCAAATAATACTTAATCAATACGGCACACTTTATTAAATACTTGAAGCTTTAGATTACAGGAGCAAACCTGAGAGAATAGAGAGAGAGAATACAAACGTTTTAAAACTGAAAAACTAAAATTTCGTTCAACCTCAACAAGGGTGAGGATGCCCTTTATATAGCAAATAAAATATTACAAGGGATATATCTGCGAGACAGGTGGCGTGTCCTGAATGGCTTGGAGTCATTCATCCTTATCTCCGTTGGATTCCCTTATCTATAAATGTCGGCAGGGTGGACAGCTGGATTGCTTTAATAATTAAAGCAGACAAAGCATCTTCCTTTCGTAAAAGTGGCCGAAAGCGAATTTGTCAGTTTGTGATGCTGGAATCATATCTGGATAAGTGGAAAAGAGAGATTATTCGGCTTTTCCTTTTCCTTTCTTGTCATTTTCCTGACTAAGTTTGTCGGCAATTAATCCTGTAAGAGAATCCCAAAAATCACCAAGGTTGGGATCATCATCTGGTTCTTGAGCTTCTCCGGCAAGGACGTTGAACTCATTATCGTCGGCATATGAGTTAGGTTGCCCTTCTTCTTCATGACTGGCGCCTGACTTCATGCTGATGTCATCATGGCTGAATGATTGGAGGAATTGCTCCTTCATGTAATCCATACTTTTAATTACCAATTTTGATTCTGAGAGGGTTGGAAACTTTTGCCTTAGTACATTTTGAATTTGGACAAATGGATTAGTCTGGACTGGAGCTGCGGGAATGAGCTTAGGAGTAGCATCCCAACAAGCCTTCATATGAGCTTTAATCTTCTGAAGTAATTCTTGATGAGGTTTAGGATCATCCATTTTATTCCACCATTTATAAAAGAATACTCTTTTTCAACGGGGAATATTATTTTGGAAATCAGTCTGGAAATCCCATTTCCATATCCACGGAATACCAAAACGGATAACAAAATGAGTAGTAGATTTGGAAATGGAAATATCTTTATTGCCCGGAAGATGGCTGTTCGCAACTTGCCATTCGCTGAAAGCATTATGAATGTCTTCAGGAAAGGCATCATTTTGAATACCATGACTATCCCACCAAACGAGAAACCAGTTGGGGATATCGTTTTGTAATAAGTCAGGAAGAACCTGGATAAACCAAGAATGGTTCCGAGGGGGATTCATATAACAAAAAGTTTCTTGAAAAGCTGTAATATATTCCCAATAACTGAAACGAACCTCCTTGTTACGGATCTCAAGAGATCGAGTAACGTGAGGATGCATACCCCAAGCATTCATGGGCAAGATTTGCTGGATGGTACATTTACTGTAATTGATTGGACTGGCAGCCCGATGGGGCTCAGCTAAAGTATGCTAGAAATGCATAGAGCCAGTATCGGTTAAGATCTGCTCATACATGTATCGGTAATGATCAAAGCGGGGTAACGCATGTTGGGTTGTAAGATAACGCCGCTTGATTTCCCAAGGATCCTTCATCCATTGAATGTCGGAAGGCTCAATATAGAGAACAGTTTCTTCGTCGATGAAATTCTGGACATAAGGCACAGGTGGTGCAAGGAGGACATCTTTAGCCGTCTGACTAGATTCTACTTTTTTACTGGAAGTGGCACCAAGGCCTAGAAAGTCAGTATTGTAGGGATTTCCCCTACCATGGCCCCTTCTGCTGGAGCCCCGGCCTCTATTCTGCATGAGGACCCTATAAATATTCGCGAGTAAGAAAATCGGGAAGAGAATTTTGCTCGCCTTTGATATATTCAATATCAAAATCGAAGACAGAAAGTTGACCCTGCCAAGAGGCAAAAATCTGTTTTTGGGCCAAATTTTTAACATCTTGTTTGAAAATTTGTTTAGCAGCAGAACAATCAACTCTGATAAGAAAATGTTGATTGAGGAGATCATCCTGAAATTTTAAAACACATTTTTAAATTGCTAAACATTCTTGTTTGATAGTCGGATAATTTTTGGCTGCAGAATGCCAAATACCAGAATGAAACCTGAGAAGTTCTTCGCGTTTAGTGTTTGGATTAAATTGTTTTAAAATGTCACCAAACCCTAAATCAGAAGCATCAGTTTCAACAATTTTCTTCCATTCTGGATGGGGTAAAGAAAGACAAGGTAGAGTTTGAACTCTGGCCTTGATTTTCTTTACAGCGGCAATATGTTCTAGACTCCATGGTGGGGGTTTTTTTCTGAGTCTAGAATACAAAATAGCTGCATCTGTAGCAAGGTTAGGATAGTAATCATGTATATAATTAAGACTACCCAAAAATCTCTATAATTGAATTTTATCCTTGATTTCATCTGGAAATTTGGAAGCGAATTCCATACTGCGATTTATAGGAATAATAGTACCATTATGAATATTATGTTCTAAAAATCTAACAGCTGTCTGAAAAAGTTTCATTTTTGAAGCAAAAACAACTAAACCATTTTTTATGATAACATGCTTAAAAATATTTAGATGTTTCATATGTTGATCAATTGATGAAGAAAATAATAAAACATCATCAATGTAACAAATGGAGAATTCTGTATAAGGATTGAATATGTCATTCATAATATGATGGAATTCTGAGGCTGCATTTTTTAAACCAAATGGCATAACATTCCATTCAAAATTCCCAAAGGGTACTGTAAACGTGGTTTTATACCGATCACTATCAGCGATTTGGACTTGCCAGTATCCTGATTTCATGTCAAATTTGGAAAATACCACTGCATCCTGGAGACGATCTAATAAATCCATTTTATTCAGAACTGGATATCGGATCCACTGCAGGGCTTCATTAAGAGGCTTGTAATTGATAACGAGTCTTGGAACGCCTCGTTCAATTTCTGCGTTCTTATTGACATAAAAAGCAGTACAACTCCAAGGAGACTTACTGGGTCGGATAAGCTTTTTCTGAAGTAGAGTATTGATTTCTGTTTTACAGAGTTCCATATACTCTTTTTTCATTTGACTAGGTCGAGCGCGAGTAGGGATTTTCCGCTCATCATAATCTGGTTCATAAGGTAAAGAAACAAAATGTTTCTTCCTGTTCCAAAAGGCATTCGGAAGTTCACTGCAGATTTCGGTTTGAAATTCTTGCTCAAGTGTTTTAATTTTTTGCTGGAAAGAGGATTGGCTAATCCTTTGTTCTGTAGTAAGAAAACTAATTTCTTTCTATAAGAAATTAATTTGTTTTTCTTTGAAATTTACTAAATCCTTGATTTGATCAAGTTCTTTAGTATATGGTTCGGTAATAAACTCAAAAATAATTGGCTGATTATTAAGGGTTGTATGAATGCCAATGGAATCGACTTTTGTAATTGGCATTAAAAGACATAGGAAAGGTGTACCAAGGATTATGGCTTGGGACATGTTCTTAATAAGAACAAAAGATGTGGGGAGACACAGTCTTTGGTTACAAATTAGAACTTCGGGAAGTTTATACTGGATGTAAAGAGAATTACCACTTGCACTTGTAAGTGATTGGGTGGTTTTATGAAAGTATTTGGTAGGAATAAGTCCTTCATGAATACAGTTCATATCTGCACCACTATCAACAAGAGCAATGGAATCTTTAATGATAAAATCTGGTTTTATCATAAAAGTAATTCGGATATACCATTTCTGAAAAGTGACAGAATTCATAAGCATCAAATAATCTGTTGCTTGAGAAGTTTCTGGAGTGGACTCATCATGAATATTTTTATCTTTCTGGAGTTTTCCATTAATCTTTTTAATTTCATTATTAATGGCAATGTTGGAAGTTTGTAAATGTTTTACTTCAAGTTTTAAAGCATTTACTTCCCTTCTTAAATCCTAGATGGTGGTAGGTTTTTCTTCTGTCTGGTTATTTTGAAGTCTATTGAAAACTTCTTTCATGGTGTAGTGCTGAGGAGGAAGAATTTCTTCCTTCTTCTACTGTTGTAAGCATAACTCCAAAAATTTTAAGTTCATTTCTGGATTGGAAATCTGGTCAGCAAAATTAATAATCTTATGTTCGTCTTCAGTAAGGACATTGATACTGGGTCCTTCAATATCAAGACCATTCATTTCAACTATTGCTTTCCAATAGTTGACTTCATCAGAAATTTTGATTGATATTGGTTTTACAATCACAGATTTCTGGATTATCTTCTGAAGCATCTGAAGTGACAGAATAAAGGACATTAAGCTCATCTTCATTGTCAGAAGAAGTATCTGAGTCTGAAAGCATTTGAAGGATTTGATGCTTCAAATTATCATCTAATGACAGTTCATTAAGCTTATGCTGTATTTTTGATTTACAACGATTAGCATAGTGTCCTGTTTGTCCACACTTATAACATTTAACTGTGGCTTTAGATGATTTCTTTCTAGAATATTTGGATTTCCCTTTAGAGGAAGTTGCCTGCTGAGGTTGAGGCTTAGCAGCATATTTATATTTTCTGGATTTTTTGTGGTATGATTTGGATTTTGACATCTTTTTCTGTTTTCGTGATTTGGGATAATGTAAACCATCTCCATAAGCAAATTGTTCACAAAATTCACCAATTTCTTCTCTACCTGTAAGATGTTGTTGCTTCATCTGTTGCTAGAGTTTAAGTTCATTGCAAAGAGCAAGACCTTCATCAGTAATGATTGCAATTAATTGACCATAGGTATATCTATAATATGGTATAGACATCCTATCATGACGGTCTCGTAGTTTTTTCCTGACTCGTTCGGCAAAAAGGGTTGGCAAGCCATCAATAAATTTGGCTTTCCAATGTTCGGAACTAGCATCAGTATGTCGATGAACTTTCATCATGAAAACATCTTTGTACCACCAAAAATGTGATAAAGATGGGCATCGAAGTTTCTGAAGAAGTTTGCGAGTGCAATCTTCAAGGCCAGTAACATTGCCAATAAAATGTTGGATTATGGTGTTTACTAAAGTGTAAACAGCATCTTGTTCAGTACTTTCTGTTCTAGTAACTGGATCTATGCGTTGTTGTGTGGAAGTCAGGATTTCATCATTTTGAGCTTGTGTGAGAATATTATCCCACCATCCTTTGAGGATGCCAGAGAAACCACTGACTATGAATCGCACAACTTGATGATCTGTATTTTCATTTTGCTTGCAGACAGTTGCAAACATCATCATATGCTGTAAAGTTTCATAAATCTGATAATCAGAAAGACCATCTATGTTCCATTCAAAAATGGTACGACTTTGGTAATGTTTCTGATTTTGTAAGAAGTTTTCTTCATACAAAATGTCTACCGGAGTAGGTTGGGAATAATAATATCTAGTCGGGGGTAAATAGGTATGTCTATCAACTTTGTCGCTAAACACCCTATTAACCTCACTATTTTCTTCTTCTTGGAAATTAGCTTGAATTTCAGCTATTTGTTGAAAGGTTAGTTCTGGAAAAGATTCTTCCTTAGGAATATGATCTCTGGATAACATGTTGACTTGGGATGGTCCAGGTGGTGTAAGATTAAGATTTTTAATCTTATCTATTAAAGTGTTCATGAATTCGGTATGATTTTTTTAGGTTCCAATTTAAAGTTGGTAACCGTAGGATTAGGGCTTAGCAACACAGACTGGACTGCTGATTGCGGTTTTGGCTGAATTTGGTAATGATCCTTTAAATGGGCAACCATCATGCAAGAGGCTCCGAAAAAGTGCCCGAGTGTTTAAACCCTAATGCATGAGAAATGGCAAGTAAACACCATAATTACATATCTGCCATCATGCAAGAGGGTCCGAATATGTGTCCGAGTGTTGGAATCCTAATGCTGGAGAAATGGCAATTAAACACCATAATTACATATCTGCCATCATGTAAGAGGGTCTGAATAAGTGTCCGAGTGTTTAAGCCATAATGCATGAGAAATGGCAACTAAACACCATAATTACAAATCTGCCAACATGCAAGAGGATCTGAATAAGTGTCCGACTGCTTAAACCATAACGCGTAAGAATTGGCAAGTAAACACTGTAATTACATATCTGCCATCATGCAAGAGGGTCCGATTAAGTGTCCGAGTGTTTAAGCCATAATGCATGAGAAATGGCAACTAAACACCATAATTACATATCTGTCAACATGCAAGAGGATCTGAATAAGTGTCCAACTGCTTAAACTATAACGCGTAAGAATTGGCAAGTAAACACTGTAATTACATATCTGCCATCATGCAAGAGGGTCCGATTAAGTGTACGAGTGTTTAAACCCTAACGCATGGGAAATGGCAAGTAAACACCATAATTACATATCTGCCATCATGCAAGAGGGTCGAATAAGTGTCCGAGTGTTGGAATCCTAATGCTCGAGAAATGGCAATTAAACACCATAATTACATATCTGCCATCACGTAAGACGGTCTGAATAAGTGTCCGAGGGTTTAAACCCTAATGCATGAGAAATGGCACGTAAACACCACAACTACATATCTGCCATCATGCAAGAGGGTCCGAATAAATGTCCGAGTGTTCGAATCCTAATGCTCAAAAATGGCAAGTAAACACCATAATTACATATCTGCCAGCATGCCAGAGGGTCCGAATAAGTGTCCGAGTGTTTGAACCGTAATGCATGAGAAATGGCAAATAAAAACCATAATTACATATCTGCCATCCTGCAAGAGGGTCCGAATAAGTGTCCGAGTGTTTGAATCCGAATGCAAAAGAAATGGAAAGTCGACACCGTAATTACATATCTGCCATCATGCAAGATGGTCTGAATAAGTGTCCGAGTGTTCGAATCCTAATGATCGAGAAATGGTAAGTAAACACCAAAATTGCATATCCGCCATCACGCAAGAGGGTCAAAATAAGTGTCCGAGTGTTTGAATCCTAATGCAAAAGAAATGGAAAGTCGACAACGTAATTACATATCTGCCATCATGCAAGATGGTCTGAATAAGTGTCCGAGTGTTCGAATCGTAATGAGCAAGAAATGCCAAGTAATCACCATAATTACATATCCGCCATCACGCAAGACGGTCCGAATAAATGTCCGAGTGTTTAAACCCTAATGGATGAGAAATGGAAAATAAACAACGTAGTTACATATCTGCCACCATGCAAAAGGGTCCGAATAACTGTCCGAGTGTTTAAATCCTAATCCATGAGAAATGGCAAGTAAACACCATAATTACATATCTGCCATCATGCAAGAGGGTCCGAATAAATGTCCGAGTGTTTGAATCCTAATGCTCAGAAATGGCAAGTAAACACCATAATTACATATCTGCCAGCACGCCAGAGGGTTCGAATAAGTGTCCGAGTGTTTAAACCCTAATGCATTAGAAATGGCAAATAAACACCATAATTACATATCTGGCATCCTGCAAGGGGGTCCGAGTAAGTGTCCGAGTGTTTGAGTCCTAATGCAAAAGAAATGGAAAGTCGACACCATAATTACACATCTGCCATCATGCAAGATGGTATGAATAAGTGTCCGAGTGTTCGAATCCTAATGATCGAGAAATGGCAAGTAAAAACCATAATTACATATCCGCCATCACGCAAGAGGGTCCGAATAACTGTCCAAGTGTTTAAACCCTAATGCATGAGAAATGGCAAATAAACAACGTAGTTACATATCAGCCATGATGCAAGAGGGTCCGAATAACTGTCCGATTTTTTAAACCCTCATGCATGAGAAATGGCAAGTAAACACCATAATTACATATCGGTCATCATGCAAGAGGGTCCGAATAAGTGTCTGAGTGTTGGAATCCTAATGCTCGAGAAATGGCAGTTAAACACCATAATTACATATATGCCGTCATGTAAGAGGGTCTGAATAAGTCTCCTAGTGTTTAAACCATAATGGATGACAAATGGCAAGTAAACACCATAATTACATGTCTGCCATCATGCAAGAGGGTCCGAATAATTGACCGAGTGTTCGAATCCTAATGCTTAGGAAATGTCAAGAAAACACCATAATTACATATCTGCCATCATGCCGGAGGGTCCGAAAAGTGTCCGAGTGTTTAAACCCTAATGCATGAGAAATGGCAAATAAACACCGTAATTACATCTCTGCCATCATGCAAGAGGGTCTGAATAAGTGTCCGAGGGTTTAAACCCTAATGCATGAGAAATGGCAGGTAAAGACCGTAATTACATACCTGCAATCACGCAAGAGGATCTGAATAAGTGACCGAGTTTTCGAATCCTAATGCAAAAGAAATTGAAAATCGACACCATAATTACATATCTGCCATCATGCAAGAGGGTCTGAATAAGTGTCCGAGTGTTCGAATCCTAATGCTCGAGAATTGGCAAGTAAACACCATAATTACATATCCGCCACCATGCCAGACGGTCCGACTAACAGTCTGAGTGTATAAACCCTAATGCATGAGAAATGACAAATAAACACGCCAATTACATATCTGCCATCATGCAAGAGGGTCCGAATAAGTGTCCGAGTGTTTAAACCCTAATGCATGAGAAATGGCAAGTAAACACCACAATTACGTATCTACCATCATGGAAGAGGGTCAAATAGGTGTCCGAGTGTTGGAATCCTAATGCTCATGAAATGGAAATTAAACACCATAATCACATATCTGCCATCGTGTAAGGGGGTCTAAATAAGTGTCTGAGGGTTTAAAGCCTAATGCATGAGAAATGGCAAGTAAACACCATAATTACATATCTACCATCATTCAAGAGGGTCCCAATAAATGTCTGAGTGTTCGAATCCTAGTGCTCAAAAATGGCAAGTAAACACCATAGTTATGTATCTGACCGCATCCCAGAGGGTCCGAATAAGTGTCCGAGTGTTTAAACCCTAGTGCATTAGAAATGGCAAATAAACACCATAATTACATATCTGCCATCATGCAAGAGGGTCCGAATAAGTGCCCGAGTGTTTGAATCCTAATAAAAAAGAAATGGAAAGTTGACACCATAATTACATATCTACCATCATGCAAGACGGTTTGAATAAGTGTGCGAGTGTTCGATTCCTAATGATCGAGAAATGGCAAGTATACACCATAATTACATATCCACCGTCACGCAAGAGGGTCCGAATAAGTGTCCGAGTGCTTAAACCCTAATGCATGTGAAATGGCAAATAAACAACGTAGTTACATATCTGTCATCAGGCAAGAGGGTCCGAATAACTGTCCGAGTGTTTAAACCCTAATGCTTGAGAAATGGAAACTAAACACCATAATTACATATCTGCCATCATGCAAGAAGGTCCGAATAAGTGTCCGAGTGTTGGAATCCCAATCCTCAAGAAATGGAAATTAAACACCATAATTACATATCTGCCATCATGTAAGAGGGTCCGAATAAGTGTCCGAGTGTTTAAACCATAATGCATGAGAAATGGCAACTAAACACTGTAATTACATATCTGCCAACATGCAAGAGGATCTGAATAAGTGTCCGACAGCTTAAACCCTAATGCGTAAGAATTGGCAACTAAACACTGTAATAACATATCTGCCATCATGTAAGAGGGTCCGAATAAATGTCCGAGTGTTCGAATCCTAATGCTCAAAAATGGCAAGTAAACACCATAATTACATATCTGCCAGCATGTCGGAGGGTCAGAATAAGTGTCCGAGTGTTTAAACCCTAATGCATGAGAAATGGCAAATAAACACCATAATTACATATCTGCCATCCTGCAATAGGGTCCAAATAAGTGTCCGAGTGTTTGAATCCAAAGGCAAAAGAAATTGAAAGTCGACACCGTAATTACATATCTACCGTCATGCAAGATGGTCTGAATAAGTGTCCGAGTGTTCAAATCCTAATGATCGAGAAATGGCAAGTAAACACCAAAATTACATATCTGCCATCACGCAAGAAGTTACGAATAAGTGTTCGAGTGTTTGAAACGTAATGCAAAAGAAAGGGAAAGTCGACACCGTAATTACATATCTGCCATGATGCAAGATGGTCTGAATAACTGTCCGAGTGTTCGAATCCTAATGATCGAGAAATGCCAAGTAAACACAATAATTACATATCTGCCATCACGCAAGAGGTTCCGAATAAGTGTCCGAGTGTTTAAACCCTGATGAATGAGAAATGGAAAATAAACAACGTTGTTACATATCTGCCATCATGCAAGAGGGTGCGAATAAGTGTCCGAGTGTTTAAACCCTAATGCATGAGAAATGGCAAGTAAACACCAAAATTACATATCTACCATCATGCAAGAGGATCCGAATAAGTGTCCGAGTGCTGGAATCCTAATGCTCGAGAAATGGCAATTAAACACCATAATTACATATCCGCCATCATGTAAGAGGGTCTGAATAAGTGTCCGAGGGTTTAAACCCTAATGCATGAGAAATGGCAAGTAAACACCTTAATTACTTATCTGCCATCATGCAAGAGGGTCCGAATAAACGTCCGAGTGTTCGAATTCTAATGCTCAAAAATGGCAAGTAAACGACATAATTACATATTTGCCAGCATGCCAGAGGGTCCGAATAAGTGTCCGAGTGTTTAAACCCTAATGCGTGGGAAATGGCAAATAAACACCATAATTACATATCTGCCATCCTGCAAGGGGGTTCGAATAAGTGTCCGAGTGTTTGAATCCTAATACAAAAGAAATAGAAAGGCGACACCATAATTACGTATCTGCCATCATGCATGATGGTCTGAATAAGTGTCCGAGTGTTTGAATCCTAATGATCTTGAAATGGCAAGTAAACAACATAATTGCATATCCGCCATCACGCAAGAGGGTCCGAATAAGTGTCTGAGTGTTTAAACCCTAATGCATGAGAAATGGCAAATAAACAACGTAGTTACCTATCTGCCATCATGCAAGAGGGTTCGAATAAAGTGTCCGAGTATTGAAACCCTAATGCATGAGAAATGGCAAGTAAACACCATAATTAGATATCTGCCATCATGCAAGAGGGTCCGAATAAGTGTCTGAGTGTTGGAATCCTAATCCTCGAGAAATGGCAATCAAACACCATTATTACATATCTGCCATCATCTAAGAGGGTCTGAATAAGTCTCTGAGTGTTTAAACCCTAATGCATGACAAATGGCAAGTAAACACCATAACTACATATCTGCCATCATGCAAGAGGGTCGAATAAGTGCCCGAGTGTTGGAATCCTAACACTCGACAAATGGCAATTAAACGCCATAATTACATATCTGCCATCATGTAAGAGGGTCTGAATAAGTGTCCGAGGGTTTAAACCCTAATGCATGAGAAATGGCAAGTAAACACCGTAATTACATATCTGCTATCGGGCAAGATGGTCCGAACAAATGTCCGAGTGTTCGAATCCTAATGCTCAAAAATGGCAAGTAAGCACCATAATCTCATATCTGCCAGCATGCCAGAGGGTCCGAATAAGTGTCCGAGGGTTTAAACCCTAATGCATAAGAAATGGCAAATAAAGACCATAATTACATATCTGCCATCATGCAAGAGGGTCCGAAAAAGTTTCCGAATGTTTGAATCGTAATGCAAAAGAAATGGAAAGTCGACACCACAATTACATATCTGCCATCATGCAAAAGGGTCTGAAAAAGTGTCCGATTGTTCGAATCCTAATGATCGAGAAATGGCAAGTAAACACCATAATTAAATATCCGCCATCACGCAAGAGGGTCCGAATACGGGTCCGAGTGTGTAAAGCCTAATGCATGAGAAATGGGAAATAAACAACGTAGTTACATATCTGCCATCATGCAAGAGGGTCCGAATAAGTGTCCGATTGTTTAAACCCTAATGCATGAGAAATAACAAGTAAACACCATAATTAAATATCTGCCATCATGCAAGAGGGTCCGAATAAGTGGCCGAGTGTTTGAATCCTAATGCAAAAGAAATGGAAAGTCGACACCATAATTACATATCTACCATCATGCAAGATGGTCTGAATAAGTGTCCGAGTGTTCGAATCCTAATGATCGAGAAATGGAAAATAAACACCAAAATTACATATCTACCATCATGCAAGAGGATCCGAATAAGTGTCCGAGTGCTGGAATCCTAATGCTCGAGAAATGGCAATTAAACACCCTAATTACATATCTGCCATCAAGCAAGAGGGTCCGAATAAGTGTCCGAGTGTTTAAACCCTAATGTATGAGAAATGGCAAGTAAACACCATAATTACGTATCTGCCATCATGCAAGAGGGTCGAATAAGTGTCCGAGTGTTGGAATCTTAATGCTCAAGATTTGGCAATTAAACACCATAATTACATATCTGCCATCATGTAGGAGGGTATGAATAAGTGTCCGAGGGTTTAAACCCTAATGCATGAGAAATGGCAAGTAAACACCATAATTACATATCTACCATCATGCAAGAGGGTCCCAATAAATGTCCGAGTGTTCGAATCCTAAGGCTCAAAAATGGCAAGTAAACACCATAATTACGTATCTGCCAGCATGCCAGAGGGTCCGAATAAGTGTTCGAGTGTTTAAACCCTAATGCATGAGAAATGGGAAATAAACACAATAATTACATATCTGCCATCACGCAAGTGGGTCCAAATAAGTGGCCGAATGTTTGAATCCTAATGCAAAAGAAACGGAGAGTCGACACCATAATTACATATCTACCATCATACATGATGGTCTGAATAAGTGTCCGAGGGTTTAAACCCTAATGCATGAGAAATGGCAAGTAAACACCATAATTACATATCCACCATCACCCAAGGGGGTCCGAATAAGTGTCCGAGTGTTTACACCCTAATGCATGAGAAATGGCAAATAAACAACGTAGTTACATATCGTCCATAAGGCAAGAGGGTCCGAATATGTGTCCGAGTGTTTAAACCCTAATGCATGAGAAATGGCAAGTAAACACCATAATTACATATCCACCATCACCCAAGGGGGTCCGAATAAGTGTCCGAGTGTTTACACCCTAATGCATGAGAAATGGCAAATAAACAACGTAGTTACATATCGTCCATAAGGCAAGAGGGTCCGAATATATGTCCGAGTGTTTAAACCCTAATGCATGAGAAATGGCAAGTAAACACAATAATTACATATATGCCATCATGCAAGAGGGTCCGAATAAGTGTCCGAGTGTTGGAATCCTAATGCTCGAGAAATGGCAATTAAACACCATAATTACATATCTGCCATCATGTTAGAGGGTCTGAATAAGTCTCCGAGTGTTTAAACCCTAATGCAGGACAAATGGCAAGTAAACACCATAATTACATATCTGCCATCATGGAAGAGGGTCCGAATAAGTGTCCGAGTGTTCAAATCCTAATGCTCAAGAAATGTCAAGTAAACACCATAATTAAATATCTGCCATCATGCCAGAGGGTCCGAATAAATGTTCGAGTGTTTGAACCCTAATGCATGGGAAATGGCAAATAAAACCATAATTACATATCTGCCATCATGCAAAAAGGTCTGAATAAGTGTCCAACGGTTTAAACCCTAATGCATGAGAAATGGCAGGTAAACACCATAATTACATACCAGCCATCACGCACGAGGATCCGAATAAGTGTCCGAGTTTTCGAATGCGATTGCAAAACAAATGGAAAGTCGACACCATAATTACATATTTGCCATTATGCAGGCGGGTCTGAATAAGTGTTCAAGTGTTCGAAGCCTAATGCTCGAGAAATGGCAAGTAAACACCATAATTACATATTCGCCACCATGCAAGACGGTCCGAATAAGTGTCGGAGTGTTTAAACCCTAATGCATGAGAAATGGAAAATAAACACCCTAATTACATATCTGCCATCATGCAAGAGGGTCCGAATAAGTGTCCTAGTGTTTGAATCCTAATGCTCGAGAAATGGCAAGGAAACACAATAATTACATATCTGCCATCATGCAAGAGGGTCCGAATAAGTGTCTGAGTGTTTAAACCCTAATGCATGACAACGGTAAATAAACACCAAAATCACATATCTGCCATCATGCAAGAGGGTCCGAATAAGGGTTCGAGTGTTTAAACCCTAATGAATCAGAAATGGAAAATAAACACCATAATTACATATCTGCCATCATGCAAGAGGGTCCGAATAAGTGTACGAGTGTTTGAATCCTAATGCTCGAGAAATGGCAAGTAAACACCATAATTACATATCCGCCATCATGCAAGACGGTCCGAATAAGTGTCCGAGTGTTTAAACCCTAATGCATGAGAAATAGCAAATAAACACCCGAAGTACATATCTGTCATCATGCAAGAGGGTCCGAATAAGTGCCCTAGTGTTTGAATCCTAATGCTCGAGAAATGGCAAGTAAAAACAATAATTACATATCTACCATCATGCAAGAGGGTCCGAATACCTGTCTGAGTGTTTAAACCCTAATGCATGACAATGGAAAATAAACACCATAATCACATATCTGCCATCATGCAAGAGGGTCCGTACAAGGGTCCGAGTGTTTAAACCCTAATGAATCAAAAATGGAAAATAAACACCATAATTACATATCTGCCATCCTGCAAGAGGGTCCGAATAAGTGTCCGAGTGTCTAAACCCGAACGCATGAGAAATGGCAAATAAACACCATAATTACATATCTGCTATCATTCAAGCGGATCCATATACTTGTCCAAGTTTTCGAATCCTATGGCAAAAAAATGAAAGTCAACACCAGAATTGCATATCTGCCATAATGCAAGAGGGTCCGAATAAGTGCCCGATTGTGTGAATCCTAACGCTCGGGAAATTGCAAGTAAACACCATAATTACATATCTGCCATCATGCTAGTGGGTCCGAATAAGTGTCCAAGTGTTTGAATCCTATTAGTCGAGAAATGGCAAGTAAACACCGTAATTATGCCTTCATGCAAGAGGGTCCGAATAACTATCTGAGTGTTTAAACCCTAATGCATGAGAAATGGCAAATAAATACAATAATTACATATCTGCCAACATGTAAAAGGGTTCGAATAAGTGTCCGAAGAGGGTCGAATAAGTGTCCGAGTGTTGGATTCCTAATGCTCGAGAAATGGCAATTAAAGACCATAATTACATATCTGCCATCATGTAAGAGGGTCTGAATAAGTGTCCGAGGGTTTAAACCGTAATGCATGAGAAATGGCAAGTAAACACCATAATTACATATTTGCCATCATCCAAGAGGGTCCGAATAAATGTCCGAGTGTTCGAATCCTAATGCTCAAAAATGGCAAGTAAACACCGTAATTATATATCTGCCAGCATGCCATTGGGTCCGAATAAGTGTCCGAATGTTTAAACCCTAGTGCACGAGAAATGGCAAGTAAACACCAAAATTACATATCTGCCATCACGCAAGAGGGTCCGAATAAGTGTCCGAGTGTTGAAATCCTAATGCTCGAGAAATGGCAATTAAACACCATAATCACATATCTGCCATTATGCAAGAGAGTCCGAATAAGTGTCCGACTGTTCGAATCCTAATGCTCAAGAAATGTCAAGTAAACGCCATTATTACATATCTGCCATCATGCCAAAGGGCCCGAATAAGTGTCCGAGTGTTTAAACCCTAATGCATGAGAAATGGAAAATAAACACCGCAATTACATATCTGCCATCATGCAAGAGGGTCTGAATAAGTGTCCGAGGGTTTAAACCCTAATGCATGACAAATGGCAGGTAAACACCATAATTACATACTTGCCATCACGTGAGAGGATCCGAATAAGTGTCCGAGTTTTCGAATCCTAATGCAAAAGAAATGGAAAGCCGACACCATAATTACATATCTGCCATCATGCAAGTGGGCTGAATAAGTCTCCGAGTGTTCGAATCCTAATACTCGAGAAATGGCAAGTAAACACCAAATTTACATATCCGCCATCATGTAAGAGGGTCCGAATAAGTGTCCAAGTGTTTCAATCCTAATGCAAAAGAAATGGAAAGTCGACACCATAATTACATATCTGCCATCACGCAAGAGGGTCTGAATAAGTGTCCGACTGTGTGAATCCTAACGCTTGAGAAATTGCAAGTAAACACCACAATTACATATCTGCCATCATGCAAGTGGGTCCGAATAAGTGCCCGAGTGTTCGAATCCTAATGATCGAGAAATGGAAAGTAAACACCATAATTACACATCTGCCATCATGCAAGAGGGTTCGAATTAGTGTCTGAGTGTTTAAACCATAATGCACGAGAAGTGGCAAGTAAACAACGTTGTTACATATCTGCCATCATGCAAGAGGGTCCGAATAATTGTCCGAGTGTTTAAACCCTAATGCAAGAGAAATGGCAAGTTAACACCGTAATTACATATCTGCCATCATGCAAGAGGGTCCGAATAAGTGTACGAGTGTTGAAATCCTAATGCTCGAGAAATGGCAATTAGACACCATAATTACATATCTGCCATCATGAAATAGGGTCTGAATAAGTCTCCGAGTGTTTAAACCCTAATGCATGACAAATGGCAAGTAAACACAATAATTACATATCTGCCATCATGCAAGAGGGTCCGAATAAGTGTCCGAGTGTTCGAATCCTAATGCTCAAGAAATGTCAAATAAATGCCAAGATTACATATCTGCCATCATGCCAGAGGTTCTGAATAAGTGTCCGAGTGTTTAAATCCTAATGCGTGAGAAATGGCAAATAAACACCATAATTACGTATATGCCATGATGCAAGAGGGTCAGAATAAGTGTTCGAGGGCTTAAACCCTGATGCACGAGAAATGGCAAATAAATACGATAATTACATATATGCCATCATGCAAGAGGGTCTGAATAAGTGTCCGAGTGTTCAAACCCAAATGCATTAGAAATGGCAAGTAAACAACATAATTACATATCTGCCATCATGCAAGAGGGTTGAATAAGTGTCCGTGTGTTGGAATCCGAATGCTCGAGTAATGGAAATTAGACACCATAATTACATATCTGCCATCATGTAAGAGGGTCTGAATAAGTATCGGAGTGTTTAAACCCTAATGCACGGGAAATGGAAAATAAATACCATAATTACATATCTGCCATCATGCAAAAGCGTCCGAATATGTGTCCGAGTGTTTGAATCCTAATGCAAAAGAAATGGAAAGTCGACACCATAATTACATATGTGCCATCTTGCAAGTGGGTCTGAATAAGCGTCCGAGTGTTCGAATGCTAATGATCGAGAAATGGCAAGTAAACACCATAATGACATATCTGCCAGCATGCCAGAGGGTCCGAATACGTGTCAGAGTGTTTAAACCCTAATGCCCGAGAAATGGCAAACAAACACCACAATCACATATCTGCCATCATGCAAGAGGGTCTGAAAAAGTGTCCGAGTGTTTAAACCCAAATGAATCAGAAATGGAAAATAAACACCATAATTACATATCTGTCATCATGCAAGAGGGTCCGAATAAGTGTCCGAGTGTCTAAACCCGAATGCATGAGAAATGGCAAGTAAACACCATAATTATATATCTGCCATTATGCATGAGGATCCGTATAAGTGCCCGAGTTTTCGAATCCTAATGCAAAAAAAAGGAAAGTCGACACCATAATTACATATCTGCCACCACGCAAGAGGGTCCGAATAAGGGTCCGACTGTGTGAATCCTAACGCTCGAGAAATTGCAAGTAAACACCATAATTACATATCTGCCATCATTCAAGTGGGTCCGAAGAAGTGTCCGAGTGTTCGAATCCTAATGATCGAGAAATGGCAAGTAAACACCATAATTACATATCCGCCATCATGCTAGAGGGTCCGAATAAGTGTCTGAGTGTTTAAACCCTAATGCACGAGAAGTGGCAAATAAACAACGTAGTTACATATCTGCCATCATGCAAGAGGGTCCGAATAATTTTCCGAGTGTTTAAAACCTAATGAACCAGAAATGGAAAATAAACACCATAATTACATATCTGCCATCATGCAAGAGGGTCTGAATAAGTGTCCGAGTGTGTAAACCCAAATGCATGAGAAATGGCAAGTAAACACCCTAATTACATATCTGCCATCGTGCAAGAGGATCTGTATAAGTGTCCGAGTTTTCGAATCCTAATGGAAAAAAATGAAAAGTCGACACCATAATTACATATCTGCCATCACGCATTAGGGTCCAAATAAGTGTCCGACTGTGTGAATCCTAACGCTCGAGAAGTTGCAAGTAAATACCATAATTACATATCTGCCATCATGCAAGTGGGTCAGAATAAGTGTCCGAGTTTTCGAATCCTAATGCTCGAGAAATGGCAAGTAAACACCATAATTACATATCTGCCTTCATGCAAGAGGGTCCGAATAAGTATCCGAGTGATTAAACCCTAATGCACGAGAAATGGCAAATAAATACCATAATTACATATCTGCTATCATGCAAGAGGGTCTGAATAAGTGTCCGAGTGTTTAAACCCTAATGCATGAGAAATGGCAAGTAAACACCATAATTACATATCTGGCATCATGCAAGAGGGTCTGAATAAGTGTTCGATTGTTCGAATCCTAATGCTTGAGAAATGGAAATTAAACACCACAATTACATATCCGCCTTCACGCAAGAGGGTCCCAATAAGTGTCCAAGGGTTTAAACCCCAATGCATGAGAAATGGCAAGTAAACACCGTAATTACATATTGGCCAACCTGCAAGAGGGTCCGAATAAATATCCGAGTGTTCGAATCCTAATGCTCAAAAATGGCAAGTAAACACCATGATGACATATTTGCCAGCTTGCCAGAGGGTCCGAATAAGTGTCCGAGTGTTTAAACCCTAATGCACGAGAAATGGCAAATAAACACCATAATCACATATCTGCTATCATGCAAGAGGGTTCGAAAAAGTGTCCGAGTGTTTAAACCCTAATGAATCAAAAATGGAAAATAAACGCCATAATTACAAATCTGCCATCATGCAAGAGGGTCCGAATAAGTGTCCGAGTGTCTAAACCCGAATGCGTGAGAAATGGCAAGTAAACACCATAATTACATATCTGCCATAATGCAAAAGGATCCGTATAAGTGTTCGAGTTTTCGAATCCTAATGCAAAAAAAAAGGAAAGTCGACACCATAATTACATATCTGCCATCACGCAAGAGGGTCTGAATAAGTGTCCGACTGTGTGAATCCTAACGCTCGAGAAATTGCAAGTAAACACCATAATTACATATCTGTCATCATGCAAGTGGGTCCGAATAAGTGTTCGAGTGTTTGAATCCTAATGCTTGAGAAATGGCAAGTAAACACCGTAATTACATATCTGCCTTCATGCAAGAGGGTCTGACTAGGTATCCGAGTGATTAAACCCTAATGCACGAGAAATGGCAAATAAATACCATAATTACATATCTGCCATCATGCAAGAGGGTCTGAATAAGTGTCCGAGTGTTTAAACCCTAATGCATGAAAAAGGGCCAGTAAACACCATAATTACATATCTGCCATCATGCTTGAGGGTCCGAATAAGTGTCCGAGTGCTTAAACCCTAATGCATGAGAAATGGCAACTAAACACCGTAATTACATATCTGCCATCATGCAAGAGGGTCGAATAAGTGTCCGAGTGTTGGAATCCAAATGCTCGAGAAATGGCAATTAAACATCACAATTACATATCTGCCATCATGTAGGAGGGTCTGAATAAGTATCCGAGTGTTTAAACCCTAATGCATGACAAATGGAAAATAAATACCATAATTACATATTTGCCATCATGCAAGAGCGTCCGAATAAGTGTCCGAGTGTTTGAATCCTAATGCAAAAGAAATGGAATGTCGACACCATAATTACATATCTGCCATCATGCAAGAGGGTCTGAATAAGTGTCCGAGTGTTTAAACCCTAATGAATCGGAAATGGAAAATAAACACCATAATTACATATCTGCCATCACGCAAGAGGGTCCGAATAAGTGTCCGAGGGTGCAAACCCGAATGCATGAGAAGTGTCCGAGTGTGTAAACCCGAATGCATGAGAAACGACAAGTAAACACCATAATTACATATCTGCCATCACGCAAGAGGATCCGAATAAGTGTCCGACTGTGTGAATGCTAACGCTCGAGAAATTGCAAGTAAACACCATAATTACATATCTGCCATCATGCAAGTGGGTCCGAATAAGTGTCCGAGTGTTCGATTCCTAATGCTCGAGAAATGGCAAGTAAACACCATAATTACATATCTGCCTTCGTGGAAGAGGGTCCGAATAAGTATCCGAGTGTTAAAACAATAATGCGCAAGAAATGGCAAATAAATACCATAATTACATATCTGCCATCATGTAAGAGGGTCTGAACAAGTGTCCGTGTGTTTAAACCTTAATGCATGATAAATGGCAAGTAAACACTATAATTACATATCTGCCACCATGCAAGAAGGTCGAATAAGTGTCCGAGTGGTGGAATCCTAATGCTCGAGAAATGGCAATTAAACACCATAATTACATATCTGCCATCATGCAAGAGCGTCCCAATAAGTGTCCGAGTGTTTGAATCCTAATGCAAAAGAAACGGAAAGTCGACACCATAATTACATATCTGCCATCATGCAAGAGGGTCTGAATAAGTGTCCGAATGTTCGAATCCTAATGCAAAATAATTGGAAAGTCGACACCAAAATTACATATCTGCCATCATGCAAGAGGGTCTGAATAAGTGCCCGAGTGTTGGAATCCTAATGCTCGAGAAATGGCAAATAAATACCATAATTACATATCTGCCATCATGCAAGAGCGTCCGAATAAGTGTCCGAGTGTTTGAATCCTAATGCAAAAGAAATGGAAAGTCGACACCATAATTACATATCTGCCATCATGCAAGAGGGTCTGAATAAGTGCCCGAGTGTTCGAAACCTAATGATCGTGAAATGGCAAGTAAACACCATAATTACATATCCGCCATCACGCATGAGGGTCCGAATAAGTGTCCGAGGGTTTAAAGCCTAATGCATGAGAAATGGCAAGTAAACACCATAATTACATATCTGCCATCATGCAAGGGGGTCCGAATAAATGTCCGAGTGTTCGAATCCTAATGCTAAAAAATGGCAAGTAAACACCATAATTACATATCTGCCAGCATGCCAGAGGGTCCGCATAAGTGTCCGAGTGTTTAAACCCTAATGCTCGAGAAATTGGAAATAAACACCATAATTACATATCTGCCATCTTGCAAGAGGGTCAGAATACGTGTTCGAGTGTTTGAATCCTATTGCAAAAGAAATGGAAAGTCGACACCATAATTACATATCTGCCATCACGCAAGAGGGTCTGAATAAGTGTTTGAGTGTTCGATTCCTACTGATCGAGAAATGGCAAGTAAACACCATAATTACATATCCGCCATCACGCAAGTGGGTCCGAATAAGTGTCCGAGTGGTTAAACCCTAATGCATGAGAAATGGCAAATAAACAACGTAGTTACATATCTGCCATCATGCAAGACGGTCCGAATAATTGTCCGAGTGTTTAAACCCTAGTGCATGAGAAATGGCAAGTAAACTCCATAATTACATATCTGCCATCATGCAAGAGGGTCCGAATAAGAGTCCGAGTGTTCGAATCCTAATGCTCATGAAATGTCAAACAAACGCCATAATTACATATCTGTCATCATGCCAGAGGGTCCGAATAAGTATCCGAGTGTTTAAACCCTAATGCATGAGAAATGGAAAATAAACACCACACTTACATATCTGCCATCATGTAAGAGGTTCTGAATAAGTGCCCGAGAGTTTAAACCCTAATGCGTGAGAAATGGCAGGTAAACACCATATTTACATACCTGCCATCACGCAAGAGGATCTGAATAAGTGTCCAAGTTTTCGAATCCTAATGGAAAAGAAATGGAAAGTCGACACCATAATTACATATCTGCCATCATGCAAGAGGGGGTCTGCATAAGTGTCCGAGTGTTCGAATCCTAATGCTCGAGAAATGGCAAGTAAACACCATAATTACATATCTGCCATCGTGCAAGACGGTCCGAATATGTGTTCGAGTGATTAAACCCTAATGCATGAGAAATCGCAAATAAACACCCTAATTACATATCATCCATCATGCAAGAGGGTCCGAATAAGTGTCCTAGTGTGTGAATCCTCATGCTCGAGAAGTGGCAACTAAACACCATAATTACATATCTGCCATCATGCAAGAGGGTCCAAATAAGTGTCCGAGTGTTTAAACCCTAATGCATGACAATGGAAAATGAACACCATAATCACATATCTGCCATCATGCAAAAGGGTCCGAATAAGTGTCCGAGTGTTTAAACCCTAATGAATCAGAAATGGAAAATAAACACCATAATTACATATCTACCATCACGCAAGAGGGTCCGAATAAGTGTCCGAGTGTGCAAACCCGAATGCATGATAAGTGTCCGAGTGTGTAAACCCGAATGCATGAGAAACGACAAGTAAACACCATAATTACATATCTGCCATCACGCAAGAGGATCCATATAAGTGTCTGACTGTGTGAATCCTAACGCTCGAGAAATTGCAAGTAAACAGCATAATTACATATCTGCCATCATGCAAGTGGGTCCGAATATGTGTCCGACTCTTCGAATCCGAATGCTCGAGAAATGGCAAATAAACACCATAATTACGTATCTGCCTTCATGCAAGAGGGTCCGAATAAGTATCCGAGTGTTTAAACCCTAATGCGCGAGAAGTGGCAAAAAACACCATAATTACATATCTGCCATCATGCAAGAGGGTCCGAATAAATGCCCGTGTGTTCGAATCCTAATGCTCAAAAATGGCAAGTGAACACCATAATGACATATCTGCCAGTATGCCAGAGGGTCCGAATAAGCGTCCGAGTGTTTAAACCCTAATGCACGAGAAATGGAAAATAAACACCGTAATCACATATCTGCCATCATGCAAGAGGGTCCGAAAAGGTGTCCGAGTGTTTAAACCATATTGAATCAAAAATGGAAAATAAACAACATAATTACATATCTGCTATCATGCAACAGGGTC
Organism: Camellia sinensis; assembly: GCF_055761805.1. Lineage (NCBI taxonomy): Eukaryota > Viridiplantae > Streptophyta > Magnoliopsida > Ericales > Theaceae > Camellia > Camellia sinensis. The sequence goes on along the minus strand of NW_028129474.1, from coordinate 8,807,752 downwards.
TGAATAAGTGTCCGAGTGTCTAAACCCGAATGCATGAGAAATGGCAAGTAAACACCATAATTACATATCTGCCATCATGCAAGAGGGTCTGAAGAAGTGTCCGACTGTGTGAATCCTAACGCTCGAGAAATTGAAAGTTAACACCATAATTATATATCTGCCATCATGCAAGTGGGTCCGAATAAGTGTCCGAGTGTTCGATTCCTAATGCTCGAGAAATGGCAAGTAAACACCATAATTACATATCTGCCTTCGTGGAAGAGGGTCCGAATAAGTATCCGGGTGTTTAAACACTAATGCACAAGAAATGGCAAATAAATACCATAATTACATATCTGCCATCATGTAAGAGGGTCTGAACAAGCGTTCGTGTGTTTAAACCTTAATGCATGAGAAATGGCAAGTAAACACTATAATTACATATCTGCCATCATGCAAGAGTGTCCGAATAAGTGTCCGAGTGTTTGAATCCTAATGCAAAAGAAATGGAAAGTCGACACCATAATTACATATCTGCCATCATGCAAGAGGGTCTGAATAAGTGTCCGAATGTTCGAATCCTAATGCAAAATAAATGGAAAGTCGACACCATAATTACATGTCTGCCTTCATGCAAGAGGGTCTGAATAAGTGCCCGAGTGTTGAAATCCTAATGCTCGAGAAATGGCAAATAAATACCATAATTACATATCTGCCATCATGCAAGAGCGTCCGAATAAGTGTCCGAGTGTTTGAATCCTAATGCAAAAGAAACGGAAAGTCGACACCATAATTACATATCTGCCATCATGCAAGAGGGTCTGAATAAGTGTCCGAATGTTCGAATCCTAATGCAAAAGAAATGGAAAGTCGACACCAAAATTACATATCTGCCATCATGAAAGAGGGTCTGAATAAGTGCCCGAGTGTTGGAATCCTAATGCTCGAGAAATGGCAAATAAATACCATAATTACATATCTGCCATCATGCAAGAGCGTCCGAATAAGTGTCCGAGTGTTTGAATCCTAATGCAAAAGAAATGGAAAGTCGACACCATAATTACATATCTGCCATCATGCAAGAGGGTCTGAATAAGTGCCCGAGTGTTCGTAACCTAATGATCGAGAAATGGCAAGTAAACACCATAATTACAAATCCGCCATCACGCAAGAGGGTCCGAATAAGTGTCCGAGGGTTTAAACCCTAATACAAGAGAAATGGCAAGTAAACACCATAGTTACATATCTGCCATCATGCAAGTGGGTTCGAATAAGTGTCCGAGTGTTCGACTCCTAATGCTCGACAAACAGCAAGTAAACACCATAATTACATATCCGCCATCATGCCAGAGGGTCTGAATAAGTATCTGAGTGTTTAAACCCTAATGCATGAGAAATGGCAAATAAACACCACACTTACATATCTGCCCTCATGTAAGAGGGTCTGAATAAGTGTCCGAGGGTTTAAACCCTAATGCGTGAGAAATGGCAGGTAAACACCATATTTACATACCTGCCATCACGCAAGTGGATCCGAATAAGTGTCCAAGTTTTCGAATCCTAATGCAAAAGAAATGGAAAGTCGACACCATAATTACATATCTGCCATCGTGCAAGAGAGGGTCTGAATAAGTGTCCGAGTGTTCGAATCCAAATGCTCGAGAAATGGCAAGTAAACACCATAATTACATATCCGCCATCAAGCAAGATGGTCCGAATAAGTGTTCGAGTGTTTAAACCCTAATGCATGAGAAATCGCAAATAAACACCCTAATTACATATCTGCCATCATGCAAGAGGGTCCGAATAAGTGTCCTAGTGTGTGAATCCAAATGCTCGAGAAATGGCAACTAAACACCATAATTACATATCTGCCATCATGCAAGAGGGTCCAAATAAGTGTCCGAGTGTTTAAACCCTAATGCATGACAATGGCAAATAAACACCATAATCACATATCTGCCATCATGCAAGAGGGTCCGAATAAGTGGCCGAGTGTTTAAACCCTAATGAATCAGAAATGGAAAATAAACACCAGAATTACATATCTGCCATCACGCAAGAGGGTCCGAATAAGTGTTCGAGTGAGCAAACCCGAATGCATGAGAAGTGTCCGAGTGTGTAAACCTGAATGCATGAGAAACGACAAGTAAACACCATAATTACATATCTACCATCACGCAAGAGGATCCATATAAGTGTCCGAGTTTTCGAATCATAACGCAAAAAAAATGGAAATTCGACACCATAATTACATATCTGCCATCATGCAAGACGGTCCGAATAAGTGTCCGACTGTGTGAATGCTAACGCTCGAGAAATTGCAAGTAAACAACATAATTACATATCTGCCATCATGCAAGTGGGTCCGAATAAGTGTCCGAGTCTTCGAATCCTAATGCTCGAGAAATGGAAAATAAACACCATAATTACATATCTGCCATCATGCAAGAGGGTCCGAATAAGTGTCCGAGTGTTTAAGCCCGAATGCATGAGAAATGGCAAGTAAACAACATAATTACATATCCGCCATCATGTAAGAGGGTCCGAATAAGTGTCCGAGTGCTTAAAACCTAATACGTGAGAAATGGCAACAAAACACCATAATTACATATCTGCCATCACGCAAGATGGTCCGAATAAGTGTCCGAGTGTTTAAACTGTAATGTGTGAGAAACGGCAAGTAAACGACTTTGTTGCATATCGGCCATAATGCAGGAGGGTTCGAATAAGTGTCCGAGTTTTTAAACCCTAATGCATGAGAAGTGGCAAGTAAACACCCTAATTACATATCTGCCATCATGCAAGAGTGTCCGAATAAGTGTCCGAGTGTTTGAATCCTAATGCTCGTGAAATGGAATGTAAACACCATAATCACATATCTGCCGTCATGCAAGAGGGCCCGAATAAGTGTCCGAGTGTTTAAACCCTAATGCATGAGAAATGGCAAGTAGACACCATAATTACATATCTGCCATCAGGGATGAGGGTCCGAATAAGTTTTCGAGTGTTGGAATCCTAATGCTCGAGAAATGGCAATTAAACACCATAATTACATATCTGCCATTATGTAAGAGGGTCCGAATAAGTGTCCGAGTGTTTGAATCCTAATGCAAAAGAAATGGAAAGTCGACACCATAATTAGATATCTGCCACCATGCAAGAAGGTCGGAGTAAGTGTCCGACTGTTCGAATCCAAATGATCGAGAAATGGCATGTAAACACCATAAATACATATCCGCCATCACGCAAGAGGGTCCGAATAAGTGTCCGAGTGTTTAAACGCTAATGCATGAGAAATGGCAAGTAAACAACGTAGTTACATATCTGCCATCATGCCAGAGGGTGCGAATAAGTGCCCCAGTTTTTAAACCCTAATGCATGAGAAATGGCAAGTAAACACCATAATTACAAATCTGCCATCATGCATGAGGGTCCGAATAAGTGTCCGAGTGTCTAAACCCGAATGCATGAGAAATGGCAAGGAAACACCATAATTACATATCTGCCATCACACATGAGGATCCGAAGAAGTGTCCGAGTTTTCGAATCCTAATGCAAAAGAAATGGAAAGTCGACACCATAATTACATATCTGCCATCATGCAACAGGGTTCGAATAAGTGTCCGAGTGTTCGACTCCTAATGCTCGAGAAATAGCAAGTAAACACAATAATTACATATCTGCCACTATGCAAGAGGGTCCGAATAAGTGTCCGAGTGTTTAAACCCTAATTCATGAGAAATGCCTTGTAAACACCATAATTACATATCTGCCATCATGCAAGAGGGTCCGAATAAGTGTCCGAGTGTTGGAATCGTAATGCTCAAGAAATGGAAAATAAACACCATAATTACATGTCTGCCATCATGTAAGAGGGTATGAATAAGTGTCCGAGTGTTTAAACCCTAATGTGTGAGAAATGGCAGGTAAACACCATAATTACATATCTGCCATCATGCAAGAGGGTCCGAATAAGTGTCCGAGTGTTGGAATCCTAATGCTCATGAAATGGCAAATAAACACCGTAGTTACTTATCTGCCATCATGCAAGAGGGTCCGAACAAGAGTCCTTGTGTTTAAACCCTAATGCATGAGAAATGGCAAGTAAACACCATAATTACATATCTGCCATCACGCAAGAGGGTTGAATAAGCGTACGAGTGTTGGAATCCTAATGCTCGAGAAATGGTAATTAAACACCATAATTACATGTCTGCCATCATGTAAGAAGGTCTGAATAAGTGTCTGAGTGTTTAAACCCTAATGCATGAGAAATGGCAGGTAAATACCATAATTACATATCTGCCATAATGCAAGAGGGTCCGAATAACTGTCCTAGTGTTGGAATCCTAATGCTCAAAAATGGCAAGTAAACACCATTATTACGTATTTGCCATCATGCCAGAGGGTCCGAACAAGTGTCCGAGTGTTTAAACCCTAATGCAGGAGAAATGGCAAATAAACACCATAATTACATATCTGCCACCATGCAAGAGGGTCCGAATAAGTGTCCGAGTGTTTGAATCCTAATGCAAAAGAAATAGAAAGTCGACACCATAATTACATATCTGCCTTCATGCAAGAGGGTCCGAATAAGTTTCCGAGTGTTCGAATACTAATGATCGAGAAATGGCAAGTAAACACCATAAATACATATCCGCCATCACGCAAGAGGGTCCGAATAAGTGTCCGAGTGTTTAAACCCTAATGCATGAGAAATGTCAAGTAAACAACGTAGTTACATATCTGCCATCATGCCAGAGGGTGCGAATAAGTGCCCGAGTGTTTAAACCCTAATGCAAGAGAACTGGCCAGTAAACACCGTAATTACATATCTGCCGTCATGCATGAGGGTTCGAATAAGTGTCCGGATGTCTAAACCCGAATGCATGAGAAATGGCAAGTAAACACCATAATTACATATCTTTCATCACGTAAGAGGATCTGAATAAGTGTACGAGTTTTCGAATCCTAATGCAAAAGAAATGGAGAGTCGACACCACAATTACATATCTGCCATCATGCAAGAGGGTTCGAGTAAGTGTCCGAGTGTTCGAATCCTATTGCCTGAGAAATAGCAAGGAAACACAATAATTACATATCTGCCATCATGCGAGAGGGTCCGAATATGTGTCCGAGTGTTTAAACCCTAATGCATGAGAAATGGAAAGTAAACACCATAATTACATATCTGCCATCATGCAAGAGGGTCCGAATAAGTGTCCGAGTGTTGGAATCCTAATGCTCAAGAAATGGCAAATAAACACCGTAATTACTTATCTGCAATCATGCCAGGGGGTCCAAACAAGAGTTCGAGTGTTTAAACCCGAATGCATGAGAAATAGCTAGTAAATACCATAATTACATATCTGGCATCATGCAACAGGGTTGAATAAGTGTCCGAGTGTTGGAATCCTAATGCTCGAGATATGGCAATTAAACACCATAATTACATGTCTGCCATCATGTAAGAGGGTTTGAATAAGTGTCCGAGTGTTTAAACCCTAATGCAGGAGAAATGGCAGGTAAATACCATAATTACATATCTGTTACATGCTGCCATCATGTAAGAGGGTCTGAATAAGTGTCCGAGTGTTTAAACCCTAAGGCAGGAGAAATGGCAGGTAAATACCATATATACATATCTGTCATCATGCAAGAGGGTCCGAATAAATGTCCTAGTGTTCGAATCCAAATCCTCAAAAATGGCAAGTAAACACCATAATTACGTATCTGCGATCATGCCAGAGGGTCCGAATAAGTGTTCGGGTGTTTAAACCCTAATGCATGAGAAATGGCAAATAAACACCATAATTACATATCTGCCACCATGCAAGAGGGTCCGAATAAGTGTCCGAGTGTTTGAATCCTAATGCAAAAGAAATGGAAAGTCGACACCATAATTACATATATGCCATCATGCAAGAGGGTCTGAATAGGTGTCCAAATGTTCGAATCCTAATGACCAAGAAATGGCAAGTAAACACCATAAATACATATCCGCCATCACGCAAGAGGGTCCGAATAAGTGTCCGAGTGTTTAAACCCTAATGCATCAGAAATGGCAAGTAAACAACGTAGTTACATATCTGCCATCATGCCAGAGGGTGCGAATAAGTGCCCGAGTGTTTAAACCGTAATGCATGAGAAATGGCAAGCAAACACCATAATTTCATATCTGCCATCATGCAAGAGGGTCCGAATAAGTGTCCGAGTGTTTGAATCCTATTGCTCGAGAAATGGCAAGTAAACACCATAATTACATATCTGCCATCATGCAAGAGGGTCCGAATAAGTGTCCAAGTGTTTGAATCCTAAAGCATGAGAAATGGCAAGTAAACACCATAATTACATATCTGCCATCATGCAAGAGGGTCGAATAAGTGTCTGAGTGTTGGAACGCTAATGTTCGAGAAATGGCAAGTAAACACTATAATTACATATCTGCCGTCATGCAAGAGGGTCCGAATAAGTGTCCGAGTGTTTAAACCCTAATGCATGAGAAATGGCAAGTAAACACCATAATTACATATCTGCCATCATGCAAAAGGGTCGAATAAGTGTCCGAATGTTGGAATCCTAATGCTCGGGAAATGGCAAACAAACACCATAATTACATGTCTGCCATCTTGTAAGTGTGTATGAATAAGTGTCCGAGTGTTTAAACCCTAATGTATGAGAAATGGTAGGTAAACACCATAATTACATATCTGCCATCATGCAAGGGGGTCCGAATAAGTGTCCTAGTGTTTGATTCCAAATGCTAAAAAATGGAAAGTCGACACCATAATTACATATCTCCCATCATGCAAGAGGGTCTGAATAAGTGTCCGAGTGTTCGAATCCTAATGATCGAGAATTGGCAATTAAACACCATAATTACATATCCGCCATCACGCAAGAGGGTCCAAATAAGTGTCCGAGTGTTTAAACCCTAATGCATGAGAAATGGCAAGTAAACAACGTAGTTACATATCTGCCATCATGCAAGAGGGTCCGAATAAGTGTCCGAGTGTTTAAACCCTGACGCACGAGAAGTGGCAAATAAATACCATAATTACATATCTGCCATCATGTGAGAGGGTCTGAATAAGTGTTCGTGTGTTTTAAACCTAATGCATGAGAAATGGCAAGTAAACACCATAATTACATATCTGCCACCATGCAAGAGGGTCCGAATAAATGTCCGAGTGTTCGAATCCTAATGCTCAAAAATGGCAAGTAAACACCACAATTACATATCTGTCAGCATGCCAGAGGGTCCGAATAAGTGTCCGAGTGTTTAAACCCTAATGCACAAGAAATAGCAAATAAAGACCATAATTACATATCTTCCAACATGCAAGAGGGTCTGAATAAGTGTCCGAGTGTTTGAATCCTAACGCAAAAGAAATGGAAAGTCGACCCCATAATTACATATCTGCCATCATGCAAGAGGGTCTGAATAAGTGTCCGAGTGTTCGAATCCTACTGATCGAGAAATGGCAAGTAAACACCATAATTACATATCCGCCATCACGCAAGAGGGTCCGAATAAGTGTCCGAGTGTTTAAACCCTAATGCATGAGAAATGGCAAGTAAACAACGTAGTTACATATCTGCCATCATGCCAGAGGGTGCGAATAAGTGCCCGAGTGTTTAAACCGTAATGCATGAGAAATGGCAAGTAAACACCATAATTTCATATATGCCATCATGCAAGAGGGTCCGAATAAGTGTCCGAGTGTTTGAATCCTACTGCTCGAGAAATGGCAAGTAAACACCATAATTACATATCTGCCATCATGCAAGAGGGTCCGAATAAGTGTCCAAGTGTTTGAATCCTAAAGCATGAGAAATGGCAAGTAAACACCATAATTACATATCTGCCATCATGCAAGAGGGTCGAATAAGTGTCTGAGTGTTGGAACGCTAATGCTCGAGAAATGGCAAGTAAACACTATAATTACATATCTGTCGTCATGCAAGAGGGTCCGAATAAGTGTCCGAGTGTTTAAACCCTAATGCATGAGAAATGGCAAGTAAACACCATAATTACATATCTGCCATCATGCAAGAGGGTCGAATAAGTGTCCGAATGTTGGAATTCTAATGCTCGGGAGATGGCAAACAAACACCATAATTACATGTCTGCCCTCTTGTAAGTGTGTATGAATAAGTGTCCGAGTGTTTAAACCCTAATGTATGAGAAATGGCAGGTAAACACCATAATTACATATCTGCCATCATGCAAGGGGGTCCGAATAAGTGTCCTAGAGTTTGATTCCTAATGCTCAAAAATGGAAAGTCGACACCATAATTACATATCTCCCATCATGCAAGAGGGTCTGAATAAGTGTCCGAGTGTTCGAATCCTAATGATCGAGAATTGGCAATTAAACACCATAATTACATATCCGCCATCACGCAAGAGGGTCCAAATAAGTGTCCGAGTGTTTAAACCCTAATGCATGAGAAATGGCAAGTAAACAACGTAGTTACATATCTGCCATCATGCAAGAGGGTCCGAATAAGTGTCCGAGTGTTTAAACCCTGACGCACGAGAAATGGCAAATAAATACCATAATTACATATTTGCCATCATGTGAGAGGGTCTGAATAAGTGTCCGAGTGTTTAAAACCTAATGCATGAAAAATGGCAAGTAAACACCACAATTACATATCTGCCACCATGCAAGAGGGTCCGAATAAATGTCCGAGTGTTCGAATCCTAATGATCGAGAAATGGCAAGTAAACACCATAATTACATATCCGCCATCACGCAAGAGGGTCCGAATAAGTGTCCGAGTGTTTAAACCCTAATGCATGAGAAATGGCAACTAAACAACGTAGTTACATATCTGCCATCATGCAAGAGGGTCCAAATAAGTGTCCGAGTGTTTAAACCGTAAAGCATGAGAAATGGCAAGTAAACAATATAATTACATATCTGCCATCATGCAAGAGGGTCTGAATAAGTGTCCCAGTGTTGGAATCCTAATGCTCAAGAATTGGCAATTAGACACCCTAATTACATATCTGCCATCACGTAAGAGTGTTTGAATATGTGTCCAAGTGTTTAAACCCTAATGCATGACAAATGGCAAGTAAACACCATAATTATATATCTGCCATCATGCAAGAGGGTCCGAATAAGTGTCCGAGAGTTCGAATCGTAATGCTCAAGAAATGGCTAGTAAACACCATAATTACATATCTGTCATAATGCCAGAGGGTCCGAATAAATGTCTGAGTGTTTAAACCCTAATGCATGAGAAATGGCAAGTAAACACCATAATTACATATCTGCCATCATGCAGGAGGGTCCGAATAAGTGTCCGAGTGTTGGAACCCTAATGCTCAAGAAATGGCAGGTAAACACCGTAACCAAATATCTGCCATCATGCAAGAGGGTCCGAATAAGTGTCCGAGTGTTTAAACCCTAATGCATGAAAAATGGCAAGTAAACACCATAATTACATATTTGCCATCATGCAAGCGGGTCTGAATAAGTGTCCGAGTGTTCGAATCCCAATGATCGAGAAATGGAAAGAAAACACCATAATTACATATCCGTCATCACACAAGAGGGAATGTATAAGTGTCCAATTGTTTAAACCCTAATGCATGAGAAATGGCAAGTAAACAACGTAGTTACGTATCTCCCATCATGCATGAGGGTCCGAATAAGTGTCCGAGTGTTTAAACCCCAATGCAAGAGAAATGACAAGTAAACACCATAATTACATATCTGCCATCATGAAAGAGGGTCCGAATAAGTGTCCGAGTGTTTGAATCCTAATGCTCGAGAAATGGCAAGTAAACACCATAATTACATATCTGCCACCATGTAAGAGGGTCCAAATAAGTGTCCGAGTGTCTAAACCCAAATGCATGAGAAATGGCAAGTAAACACCATAATTACATATCGGCCACCACACAAGAGGATCCGAATAAGTGTTCGAGTTTTCGAATCCTAATGCAAAAGAAATGGAAAGCCTACACCATAATTACATATCTGCCATCATGCAAGACGGTTCGAATAAGTGTCCGAGTGTTGGAATCGTAATGCTCAAGAAATGGCATGTAAACACCATAATTACATATCTGCCATGATGCAAGAGGGCTGAATAAGTGTCCGAGTGTTGGAATCCTAATGCTCGAGAAACTGCAATTAAACACCATAATTACATATCTGACATCATGTAAAAGGGTCTAAATAAGTGTCCGAGTGTTTAAACCCTAATGAATGAGAAATGGCGAGTAAATACCGTAATTACATATCTGCCCTCATGCAAGAGGGTCCGAATAAGTGTCCTAGTGTTCGAATCCTAATGCTCAAAAATGGCATGTAACACCATAATTACGTATCGGCCATCATGCCAGAGGGTCCGAACAAGTGTCCGAGTGTTTAAACCCTAATGCATGAGAAATGGCAGGTAAATACCATAATTACATATCTGCCATCATGCAAGAGGGTCCGAATAAGTGTCCGTGTGTTTGAATCCAAATGCTCGAGAAATGGCAAGTAAACACCAAAATTACATATATGCCGTCATGCAAGAGGGTTTGAATAAGTGTCCGAGTGTTCGAATCCTAATGATCAAGAAATGGCAAGCAAACACCATAAATACATATCCGCCATCACGCAAGAGGGTCCGAATAAGTGTCTGAGTGTTTAAACCCTAATGCATGAGAAATGGCAAGTAAACACCATAATTATATATTTGCCATCATGCAAGAGGGTCCGAATAAGTGTCCGAGTGTTTGAATCCTAATGCTTGAGAATTGGCAAGTAAATACCATAATAACATATTTGCCATCATGCAAGAGGGTCCGAATAAGTGTCCGAGTGTTTGAACCCTAATGCATGCGAAATGGCAAGTAAACACTATAATTACATATCTGCCATCATGCAAGAGGGTCCGAATAAGTGTCCGAGTGTTTAAACCCTAATGCATCAGAAATGGCAAGAAAACACCACAATTACATATCAACCATCATGCAAGAGGGTCCGAATAAGCGTCCGAGTGTTTGAATCCTAATGCTCGAGAAATGTCAAGTAAACACTGTAATTACATATCTGCGATCATGCAAGAGGGTCCGAATAAGTGTCCGAGTGTTTAAACCGTAATGCATGAGAAATGGCAAGTAAACATCGTAATTACATATCTACCATCATGCAAGAGGGTCGAATATTTGTCCGAGTGTTGGAATCCTAATGCTCGAGAAATGGCAAGTAAACACCATAATTACATATATGCCATCATGCAAGAGGGTCCGAATAAGTGTCCGAGTGTCTAAACCCAAATGCATGAGAAATGACAAGTAAACACCATAATTACATATCAGCCATCACGTAAGAGGATCCAAATAAGTGTTCGAGTTTTCGAATCCTAATGCAAAAGAAATGGAAAGTCGACACCATAATTACAAATCTGCCCTCATGCAAGAGGGTTCAAATAAGTGTCCGAATGTTCGAATCCTGATGCTCTAGAAATAGCAAGTAAACACAATAATTACATATCTGGCATCATGCAAGAGGGTCCGAATAAGTGTCTGAGTGTTTAAACCCTAGTGCATGAGAAATGACATGTAAACACCATAATTACATATCTGTCATCATGCAAGAGGGTCCGAATAAGTGTTCGAGTGTTGGAATCGTAATGCTCTAGAAATGGCAAGTAAACACCGTAATTACATATCTGCAATCATGCAAGAGGGTCCGATTGTGTGTCCGAGTGTTTAAACCCTAATGCATGAGAAATGGCAAGTAAACACCATAATTAAATATCTGCCATCACGCAAGAGGGCTGAATAATAGTCTGAGTGTCGGAATCCTAATGCACGAGAAATGGCTATTAAACACCATAATTACATAACTGCCATCATGTAAGAGGGTCTGCATAAGTGTCTGAGTGTTTAAACCCTAATGCATGAGAAATGGCAGGTAAATACCATAATTACATATCTGCCGTCATGCAAGAGGGTCCGAATAAGTGTCCTAGTGTTCGAATCCTAATGCTCAAAAATGGCAAGTAACACCATAATTACATATCTGCCATCATGCGAGAGGGTCCGAATAAGTGTCCGAGTGTTTAAGCCCTAATGCATGAGAAATGGCAAGTAAATACCATAATTACATATCTGCCATCATGCAAGAGGGTCCCAATAAGTGTCTGAGTGTTTGAATCCTAATGGTCGAGAAATGGCAAGTAAACACCATAATTACATATCTGCCATCATGCAAGAGGGTCTGAATAAGTGTCCGAGTGTTCGAATCCTAATGATCTACAATTGGCAAGCAAACACCATAAATACATATCCGCCATCACGCAAGAGGGTCCGAACAAGTGTCTGAGTGTTTAAACCCTAATGCATGAGAAATGGCAAGTAAACACCATAATTACATATTTGCCATCATGCAAGAGGGTCCGAATAAGTGTCCGAGTGTTTGAATCCTAATGCTTGAGAATTGGCAAGTAAATGCCATAATTACATATTTGCCATCATGCAAGAGGGTCCGAATAAGTGTCCGAGTGTTTGAACCCTAATGCATGCAAAATGGCAAGCAAACAATATAATTACATATCTGCCATCATGCAAGAGGGTCCGAATAAGTGTCCGAGTGTTTAAACCCTCATGCATGAGAAATGGCAAAGAAACACCATAATTACATATCTGCCATCATGCAAGAGGGTCCAAATAAGTGTCCGAGTGTTTAAGCCCTAATGCATGGGAAATGGGACGTAAACACCATAACTACGTATCTGCCATTATGCAAGAGCGTTCGAATAAGTGTCCGACTGTTTAAACCGTAACGCATGGGAAATGGAAAATAAACACCATAATTACTTATCTGCCATCATGCAAGAGGGTCCGAATAAGTGACCGAGTGTTTAAACCCTAATGCATGGGAAATGGCAAGTAAACACCATAACTACATATCTGCCATCATGCAAGAGGGTTCGAATAAGTGTCCGAGTGTCTAAACCCAAATGCATGAGAAATGGCAAGTAAACACAATAATTACATATCGGCCATCACGTAAGAGGATCCAAATAAGTGTTCGAGTTTTCGTATCCTAATGCAAAACAAATGGAAAGTCGACACCATAATTACATATCTGCCCTCATGCAAGAGGGTTCGAATAAGTGTCCGAGTGTTCGAATCCTAATGCTCTAGAAATAGCAAGTAAACACGACAATTACATCTCTGCCATCATGCAAGAGGGTCCGAATAAGTGTCCGAGTATTTAAACCCTAGTGCATGAGAAATGACAAGTAAACACCATAATTACATATCTGTCATCATGCAAGAGTGTCCGAATAAGTGTCCGAGTGTTGGAATCGTAATGCGCTAGAAATGGCAAGTAAACACCATAATTACATATCTGCCATCATGCAAGAGGGTCCGATTGTGTGTCCGAGTGGTTAAACCCTAATGCATGAGAAATGGCAAGTAAACACCATAATTACATATCTGCCATCATGCAAGAGGGTTGAATAAGTGTCCGAGTGCTGGAATTCTAATGCACGAGAAATGGCAATTAAACAACATAATTACATATCTGCCATCATGTAAGAGGGTCTACATAAGTGTCTGAGTGTTTAAACCCTAATGCATGAGAAATGGCTGGTAAATACCATAATTACATATCTGCCATCATGCAAGAGGGTCTGAATAATTGTCCGAGTGTTTGAATCCTAATGATCTAGAAATGGCAAGTAAACACCATAATTACATATCCACCATCACGCAAGAGGGTCCGAATAAGTGTCCGAGTGTTTAAACCCCAATGCATAAGAAATGGCAAGTAAACAACGTAGTTACATATCTGCTATCATGCAAGAGGGTCCGAATAGGTGTTCGAGTGTTTAACCCGTAATGCATGAGAAATGGCAAGTAAACACCATAATTACATATCTGCCATCATGCAAGAGGGTCCGAATAAGTGTCCGAGTGTTTAAGCCCTAATGCGTGGGAAATGGCAAGTAAACACCATAACTACATATCTGAGATCATGCAAGAGGGTCCGAATAAGTGTTCGAGTGTTTAAACCGCAACGCATGAGAAATGGCAAATAAACACCATAATTACATATCTGCCATCATGCAAGAGGGTTCGAATAAGTGTTTGAGTGTTTAAACCGTAATGCATGGGAAATGGCAAATAAACACCATAATTACATATCTGCCATCATGCAAGAGGGTCCAAATAAGTGTCCGAGTGTTGGAATCGTAATGCTCAAGAAATGGCAAGTAAACAGCGTAATTACATATGTGCCATCATGCAAGAGGGTCCGAATGTGTGTCTAATTGTTTAAACCCTAATGCATGAGAAATGGCAAGTAAAAACCATAATTACATATCTGCCATCATGCAAGAGGGTTGAATAAGTGTCCGAGTGTGTAAGCCCTAATGCATGAGAAATGGCAGGTAAATACCATAATTACATATCTGCCATCATGCAAGAGGGTCTAAATAAGTGTCCAAGTGTTTGAATCCTAAAGATCGAGAAATGGCAAGTAAACACCATAATTACATATCCACCATCACGCAAGAGGGTCCGAATAAGTGTCTGAGTGTTTAAACCCTAATGCGTAGGAAATGGAAAGTAAACAACGTAGTTACACATATGCCATCATGCAAGAGGGTCCAAATAAGTGTCCGAGTGTTTATAACCTAATGCACGAGAAAGGGGAAATAATCACCATAATTACAAAACTGCCGTCATGCAAGAGGGTCCGAATAAGTGTCCGAGTGTTTAAACCGTAATGCATGGGAAATGGCAAAGAAACTCCATAATTACATATCTTCCATCATGCAAGAGGGTCCAAATAAGTGTCTGAGCGTTTAAGCCCTAATGCAAGAGAAATGGAAAATAAACACCATAATAACAGATCTGCCATCACGCAAGAGGGTCCGAATAAGTGTCCGAGTGTTTAAGCCCTAATGCATGGGAAATGGAAAACAAACACCATAACTACATATCTGCCATCATGCAAGAGGGTTCGAATAACTGCCCGAGTGTTTAAACCGTAATGCATGGGAAATGGAAAATAAACACCATAATTACATATCTGCCATTATGCAAGAGGGTCGGAATAAGTGTCCGAGTGTTTAAGCCCTAATGCATTGGAAATGGCAAGCAAACACCATAACTACATATCTGCCATCATGCAAGAGGGTTCGAATAACTGCCCGAGTGTTTAAACCGTAATGCATGGGAAATGGCAAGTAAACACCATAATTACATATCTGCCATCATGCAAGAGGGTCGGAATAAGTGTCCGAGTGTTTAAACCCTAATGCGAGAGAAATGGTAAGCAAACAACATAACTACATATCTGCCATCATGCAAGAGGTTCAGAATAAGTGTCCGAGTGTTTAAACCGCAATGCCTGAGAAATGGCAAATAAACACCACAATTACATATCTGCCATGATGCAAGAGGGTCCGAAGAAGTGTCCGAGTGTTTAAACCCTAATGCATGAGAAATGGCAAATAAACAAGATAATTACATATCTACCATCATGCAAGAGGGTCTGAATAAGGGTCCGAGTATTTGTACCCTAATGCAAGAGAAATGGCAAATAAACACCATAATTACATAGCTGCCATCATGCAAGAGGGTCCGAATAAGTGTCCGAGTGTTTAAACCGTAATGCATGAGAAATGGCAAGTAAACACAATAATTACATATCTGCCGTGATGCAAGAGGGTCAGAATAAGTGTCCAGGTGCTTAATCCTAATGCATGAGAAATGGCATGTGAATACCATAATTACGTATCTGCCATCATGCAAGGGGGTCCGAATAAGTGTCCGAGTGTTTAAACCCTAATGCACGACAAATGGCAAGTCAACACCATAATTACATATTTGACCTCATGTAAGAGTGTCCGAATAAGTGTCCAAGTGTTTAAACCCTAATGCATGAGAAATGGAAAATAAACCCCATAATTACATATCTGCCATCATGCAAGGGAGTCCGAATAAGTGTCCGAGTGTTTAAACCCTAATGCATGAGAAATGGCAAATAAACACCATAATTACAAAACTGCCGTAATGCAAGAGGGTCCGAATAAATGTCCGAGTGTTTAAACCGTAATGCATGGGAAATGGCAAATAAACACCATAATTACATATCTGCCATCATGCAAGAGGGTCCGAATAAGTGTCTGAGTATTTAAATCGTAATGCATTAGAAATGGCAAATAAACACAATAATTACATATCTGCCATCATGCAAGAAGGTCCAAA
Source organism: Camellia sinensis (assembly GCF_055761805.1). Lineage (NCBI taxonomy): Eukaryota > Viridiplantae > Streptophyta > Magnoliopsida > Ericales > Theaceae > Camellia > Camellia sinensis. The sequence continues at coordinate 8,791,527 of NW_028129474.1, read as the reverse complement.
TAAGTGTCCGAGTGTTTAAGCCCAAATGCATGAGGAATGGCAAGTAAACAACATAATTACATATCTGTCGTCATGCAAGAGGGTCCAAATAAGTGTCCAAGTGTTTAAACCCTAAAGCATAAGAAATGGCAAGTAAACACCATAATTACATATCTTCCATCACGCAAGAGTGTCCGAAAAAGTGTCCGAGTGTTTAAACCTAATGCATGAGAAATGGGAAATAAACACCATAATTACATATCGGCCATAATGCAAGAGGGTCCGAATAAGTGTCCGAGTGTTTAAGCCCTAATGCATGAGAAATGGCAAACAAACAGCATAATTACATATCTGCCGTCATGGAAGAGGGTCTGAATAAGTGTCCGAGTGTTTAAACCCTAATGCATGAGAAATGGCAAATAAACACCATAATTACATGTCTGTCATCATGCAATAGGGTCCGAATAAGTGTCCGAGTGTTTAAGCCCTACTGCATGAGAAATGACAAGTAAACACCATAATTACATATCTGTCATCATACAAGAGGGTCCGAATAAGTGTCCGAGTGTTTATGTCCTAATGCATGGGAAATGGCAAGTAAACACCATAACTACATATCGGCCATCACGCAAGAGGGTCCGAATAAGTGTCCGAGTGTTTAAACCGCAATGCATGAGAAATGGCAAATAAACGCCATAATTACATATCTGCCATCATGCAAGGGGGTCCGAATAAGTGTCCGAGTATTTAAACCCTAATGCAAGAGAAATGGCAAATAAACACCACAATTACATATCTGGCTTCATGCAAGAGGGTCCGAATAAGTGTCCGAGTGTTTAAGCCCTCATGCGTGAGAAATGGCAAGTAAACAACATAATTACATATCTGCCATCATGCAAGAGGGTCTGAATAAGTGTCCGAGAATTTATACCCTAATGCAAGAGAAATGGAAAATAAACACCACAATTACATATCTGCCGTCATGGAAGAGGGTCCGAATAAGTGTCTGAGTGCTTAAACCCTAATGCATGAAAAATGGCATGTGAACACCATAATTACGTATCGCCCATCATGCAAGGGGGTCCGAATAAGTGTCCGAGTGTTTAAACACAAATGGATGAGAAATGGAAAGTAAACACCATAATTACATATCTGCCGTCATGCAAGAGGGTCCGAATAAGTGTCTGAGTATTTAAACCCTAATGCATGAGAAATGGCAAGTAAACACCATAGTTACATATATGCCATCATGCAAGATTGTCTGAAGAAGTGTACGAGTGTTTAAAGCCTAATGCGTGAGAAATGGAAAATAAACACCATAATTACATATCTACCACCATGCAAGAGGGTGAGAATAAGTGTCCGAGTGTTTAAACCCTAATGCATGAGAAATGGCAAATAAACACCATAATTACATAACTGCCGTCGTGCAAGAGGGTCCGAACAAGTGTCCGAGTGTTTAAACCCTAATGCATGAGAAATGGCAAATAAACACCATAATTACATAACTGCCGTCGTGCAAGAGGGTCCGAATAAGTGTCCGAGTGTTTAAACCGTAATGCATAGGAAATGGCAAATAAACACCATAATTACATATCTACCATCATGCAACCGGGTCCGAATAAGTGTCTGAGTATTTAAACCGTAATGCATGAGAAATGGCAAACAAACACCATAATTACATATCTGCCATCATGCAAGAGGGTCCGAATAAGTGTCCGAGTGTTTAAGCTCTAATGCATGAGGAATGGCAAGTAAACAACATAATTACATATCTCCCGTCGTGCATGAGGGTCCAAATAAGTGTCCGAGTGTTTAAACCCTAATGCATGAGAAATGGCAAATAAATACCATAATTACATGTCTGCCATCATGCAAGAGGGTCCGAATAAGTGTCCGAGTGTTTAAGCCCTAATGCATGGGAAATGGCAAGTAAACACCATAACTACATATCTGCCATCATGCAAGAAGGTCCGAATATGTGTCCAGGTGTTCAAACTGCAATGCATTAGAAATGGCAAATAAACACCACAATTACATATCTGCCATCATGCAAGAGGGTCTGAATAAGTGTCCGAGAGTTTAAACACTAATGCATGAGAAATGGCAAGTAAACACCATAATTACATATATGCCATCATACAAGAGGGTCCGAATAAGTATCCGAGTATTTAAACCCTAATGCATGAGAAATGGAAAATAAACACCATAATTACATATCTACCATCATGCAAGAGGGTCCGAATAAGTGTCCAAGTGTCCAAACCCTAATGCATGAGAAATGGAAAATAAACACCATAATTACATAACTGTCGTACAGCAAGAGGGTCCGAATAAGTGTCCGAGTGTTTAAACCGTAATATCTGCCATCATGCAAGAGAGTCCGAATAAGTGTCTTAGTATTTAAACCCTAATGCTCGAGAAATGAAAAATAAACACCATAATTACATATCTTCCGTCATGCAAGAAGGTCCTAATAAGTGTCCGAGTGTTTAAGCCCTAATGCATGAGGAATGGCAAGTAAACAACATAATTACATATCTACCGTCATGCAAGAGGGTCCAAATAAGTGTCTGAGTGTTTAAACCCTAATGCGTAAGAAATGGCAAGTAAACACCATAATTACATATCTGCCATCATGCAAGAGTGTCCGAATAAGTGTCCGAGTGTTTAAACGCTAGTGATTGAGAAATGGTAAATAAACACCATAATTACATATCTGCCATCATGCAAGACGGTCCGAATAAGTGTCCGAGTGTTTGAGCCCTATTGCATGAGAAACGACAAGTAAACAGCATAATTACATACCTGCCCTCATGCAAGAGGGTCCGAATAAGTGTCCGAGTGTTTAAACACTAATGCATGAGAAATGGCAAATAAACACCATAATTACAAAACTGCCGTCATGCAAGAGGGTCCGAATAAGTGTCCGAGTGTTTAAACCGTAATGCATGGGAAATGGCAAAGAAATGCCATAATTACATATCTGCCATCATGCAAGAGGGTCCAAATAAGTGTCCGAGTGTTTAAGCCCTAATGCGCGGGAAATGGCAAGTAAACACCACAACTACATATCTGCCATCATGCTAGAGGGTTTGAATAAGTGTCCGACTGTTTAAAACGTAATGCATGGGAAATGGAAAATAAACACCATAATTACTTATCTGCCATCATGCAAGAGGGCCCGAAAAAGTGACCGAGTGTTTAAACCCTAATGCATGGGAAATGGCAAGTAAACACCATAACTACGTATCTGCCATCATGCAAGAGGGTTCGAATAAGTGTCCGAGTGTTTAAACTGTAATGGATGGGAAATGGCGAATAACCACCATAATTACATATCTGCCGTCATGCAAGAGGGTCCGAATAAGTGTCCGAGTGTTTAAGCCCTAATGCATGAGAAATGACAAGTAAACACCATAATTACATATCTGCCATCATGCAAGAGGGTCCGAATAAGTGTCCGAGTGTTGAAGCCCTAATGCATGGGAAATTGCAAGTAAACACCATAACTACATATCTGCCATGATGCAAGAGGGGTCGAATAAGTGTCCGAGTGTTTAAACCGTAATGCATGGGTAATGGCAAATAAACACCATAATTACATATCTGCCATCATGGAAGAGGGTCCGAATAAGTGTCCGAGTGTTTAAACCCTAATGCACGAGAAATGGCAAGCAAACACCATAATTACATACCTGCCGTCATGCAAGAGGGTCCGAATAAGTGTCCGAGTGTTTAAGCCCTCATGCATGAGAAATGGCAAATAAACACCATAATTACATATTTGCCATCATGCAAGAGGGTCCAAATAAGTGTCCGAGTGTTTAAGCCCAAATGCGTGGGAAATGGGACGTAAACACCATAACTACATATCTACCATCATGCAAGTGGGTTCGAATAAGTGTCTGACTCTTTAAACCGTAATGCATGGAAAATGGCAAATAAACACCATAGTTACATATCTGCCGTCATGGAAGAGGGTCCGTATAAGTTTCCGAGTGTTTAAACCCTAATGCTTGAGAAATGGCAAATAAACACCATAATTGCATCTCTGCCATCATGCAAGAGGGTTGGAATAAGTGTCCGAGTGTTTGAACCCTAATGCATGAGAAATGGCAAGTAAACACCATAATTACATATCTGCCATCATGCAAGAGGGTCCAAATAAGTGTCCGAGTGTTTAAACCCTAATGCATTAGAAATGGCAAGTAAACACCATAATTACATATCCGCCATCATGCAAGAGGGTCCGAATAAGTGTCCGAGTGTATAAACCCTAATGCATGTGAAATGGCAAATAAACACCATTATTACATATCTGACGTCATACAAGAGGTTCTGAATAAGTGTCCGAGTATTTATACCCTAATGCAAGGGAAATGGACAATGAACACCATAATTACATACCTGCCGTCATGCAAGAGGGTCCGAATAAGTGTCCGAGTGTTTAAGCCCTAATGCATGGGAAATGGCAAGCAAACACCATAACTACATATCTGGCATCATGCAAGAGGGTTCGAATAACTGCCCAAGTTTCTTAAACCGTCATGCATGGGAAATGGCAAGTAAACACCATAATTACATATCTACCATCATGCAAGAGGGTTGGAATAAGTGTCCGATTGTTTAAACCCCAATGCGAGAGAAATGGCAAGCAAACACCATAACTACATATCTGCCATCATGCAAGAGGGTTCGAATAACTGCCCGAGCGTTTAAACCGTAATGCATGGGAAATGGCAAATAAACACCATAATTACAGATCTGCCATCATGCAAGAGGTTCTGAATAAGTGTCCGAGTGTTTAAACCGCAATGCCTGAGAAATGGCAAATAAACACCATAATTACATATCTTCCATGATGCAAGAGGGTCCGAAGAAGTGTCCGAGTGTTTAAACCCTAATGCACGAGAAATGGCAAATAAACACCGTAATTACATATCGGCCATCATGCAAGGGGGTCTGAATAAGTGTCTGATTGTTTAAACCGCAATGCCTGAGAAGTGGCAAGTAAACACCATAATTATATATCTGCCATGATGCAGGAGGGTCCGAAGAAGTGTCCGAGTGTTTAAACCCTAATGCATGAGAAATGGCAAATAAACACCATAATTACATATCAGCCATCATGCAAGAGGGTCGGAATAAGGGTCCGAGTATTTATTCCCTAATGCAAGAGAAATGGCAAATAAACACCATAATGACATATCTGCCATCACGCAAGAGGGTCCGAATAAGTGTCCGAGTGTTTAAGCCCTAATGCATGGGAAATGGCAAACAAACACCATAACTACATATCTGCCATCATGCAAGAGGGTTCGAATAACTGCCCGAGTGTTTAAACCGTAATTTATGGGAAATGGAAAATAAACACCATAATTACATATCTGCCATTATGCAAGAGGGTCCGAATAAGTATCCAAGTGTTTAAGCCCTAATGCATGGGAAATGGCAAACAAACACCATAACTACATATCTGCCATCATGCAAGAGGGTTCGAATAACTGCCCGAGTGTTTAAACCGTAATGCATGGGAAATGGAAAATAAACACCATAATTACATATCTGCCATTATGCAAGAGGGTCCGAATAAGTATCCGAGTGTTTAAACCGTAATGCATGGGAAATGGCAAGTAAACACCATAATTACATATCTGCCATCATGCAAGAGGGTCGGAATAAGTGTCCGAGTGTTTAAACCCTAATGCGAGAGAAATGGCAAGCAAACACCATAACTACATATCTGCCATCATGCAAGAGGTTCAGAATAAGTGTCCGAGTGTTTAAACCGCAATGCCTGAGAAATGGCAAATAAACACCATAATTACATATCTGCCATGATACAAGAGGGTCCGAAGAAGTGTCCAAGTGTTTAAACCCTAATGCATGAGAAATGGCAAATAAACACCATAATTACATATCTGCCATGATGCAAGAGGGTCTGAATAAGGGTCCGAGTATTTGTACCCTAATGCAAGAGAAATGGCAAATAAACACCATAATTACATAGCTGCCATCATGCAAGAGGGTCCGAATATGTGTCCGAGTGTTTAAACCGTAATGCATGAGAAATGGCAAGTAAACACAATAATTACATATCTGCCGTGATGCAAGAGGGTCGGAATAAGTGTCCGGGTGCTTAATCCTAATGCATGAGAAATGGCATGTGAACACCATAATTACGTATCTCCCATCATGCAAGGGGTCCGAATAAGTGTCCGAGTGTTTAAACCCTAATGCACGAGAAATGGCAAGACAACACCATAATTACATATTTGACCTCATGCAAGAGTGTCCGAATAAGTGTCCAAGTGTTTAAACCCTAATGCATGAGAAATGGAAAATAAACACCATAATTACATATCTGCCATCATGCAAGGGAGTCCGAATAAGTGTCCAAGTGTTTCAACCCTAATGCATGAGAAATGGGAAATAAACACCATAATTACAAAACTGCCGTCATGCAAGAGGGTCCGAATAAGTGTCTGAGTGTTTAAACCGTAATGCATGGGAAATGGCAAATAAACACCGTAATTACATATCTGCCATCATGCAAGAGGGTCCGAATAAGTGTCTGAGTATTTAAATCGTAATGCATGAGAAATGGCAAATAAACACAATAATTACATATCTGCCATCATGCAAGAAGGTCCAAATAAGTGTCCGAGTTTTTAAGCCCAAATGCATGAGGAATGGCAAGTAAACATCATAATTACATATCTGCCGTCACGCAAGAGGGTCCAAATAAGTGTCCAAGTGTTTAAACCCTAAAGCATAAGAAATGGCAAGTAAACACCATAATTACATATCTTCCATCATGCAAGAGTGTCCGAAAAAGTGTCCGAGTGTTTAAACCTAATGCATGAGAAATGGGAAATAAACACCATAATTACATATCTGCCATCATGCAAGAGGGTCCGAATAAGTGTCCGAGTGTTTAAGCCCTAATGCATGAGAAATGGCAAACAAACAACAAAATTACATACCTGCCGTCATGGAAGAGGGTTTGAATAAGTGTCCGAGTGTTTATACCCTAATGCATGAGAAATGGCAAATAAACACCATAATTACATATCTGTCATCATGCAATACGGTCCGAATAAGTGTCCGAGTGTTTAAGCCCTAATGCATGAGAAATGACAAGTAAACACCATAATTACATATCTGTCATCATACAAGAGGGTCCGAATAAGTGTCCGAGTGTTTATGCCCTAATGCATGGGAAATGGCAAGTAAACACCATAACTACATATCGGCCATCACGCAAGAGGGTCCGAATAAGTGTCCGAGTGTCTAAACCGCAAAGCATGAGAAATGGCAAATAAACGCCATAATTACATATCTGTCATCATGCAAGGGGGTCCGAATAAGTGTCCGAGTGTTTCAACCCTAATGCAAGAGAAATGGCAAATAAACACCACAATTACATATCTGGCTTCATGCAAGAGGGTCCGAATAAGTGTCCGAGTGTTTATGCCCTCATGCGTGAGAAATGGCAAGTAAACAGCATAATTACATATCTGCCATCATGCAAGAGGGTCTGAATAAGTGTCCGAGAATTTATACCCCAATGCAAGAGAAATGGAAAATAAACACCACAATTACATATCTGCCATCATGGAAGAGGGTCCGAATAAGTGTCGTAGTGTTTAAACCCTAATGCATGAGAAATGGCAATTAAACACCATAATTACATGTCAGTCGCGATGCAAGAAGGTCAGAATAAGTGTCTGAGAGGTTAAACCCTAATGCATGAAAAATGGCATGTGAACACCATAATTACGTATCGCCCATCATGCAAGGGGGTCCGAATAAGTGTCCGAGTGTTTAAACCCAAATACATGAGAAATGGCAAGTAAACACCATAATTACATATCTGCCGTCATGCAAGAGGGTCCGAATAAGTGTCTGAGTGTTTAAACCCTAATGCATGAGAAATGGCAAGTAAACACCATAATTACATATATGCCATCATGCAAGATTGTCCGAAGAAGTGTACGAGTGTTTAAAGCCTAATGCGTGAGAAATGGAAAATAAACACCATAATTACATATCTGCCACCATGCAAGAGGGTGAGAATAAGTGTCCAAGTGTTTAAACCCTAATGCATGAGAAATGGCAAATAAACACCATAATTACATAACTGCCGTCGTGCAAGACGGTCCGAATAAGTGTGTTTAAACCGTAATGCATAGGGAATGGAAAATAAACACCATAATTACATATCTGCCATCATGCAACCGGGTCCGAATAAGTGTCTGAGTATTTAAACCGTAATGCATGAGAAATGGCAAATAAACACCATAATTACATTTCTGCCATCATGCAAGAGGGTCCGAATAAGTGTCCGAGTGTTTAAGCTCTAATGCATGAGGAATGGCAAGTAAACAACATAATTACATATCTGCCGTCGTGCATGAGGGTCCAAATAAGTGTCCGAGTGCTTAAACCCTAATGCATGAGAAATGGCAAGTAAAAACCATAGTTACATATCTACCATCATGCAAGAGTGTCCAAATAAGTGTCCGAGTGTTTAAACCCTAATGCGTGAGAAATGGAAAATAAATACCATAATTACATGTCTGCCATCATGCAAGAGGGTCCGAATAAGTGTCCGAGTGTTTAAGCCCTAATGCATGGGAAATGGCAAGTAAACACCATAACTACATATCTGCCATCATGCAAGAGGGTCCGAATAAGTGTCCAGGTGTTCAAACCGCAATGCATGAGAAATGGCAAATAAACACCACAATTACATATCTGCCATCATGCAAGAGGGTCTGAATAAGTGTCCGAGTGTTTAAACACTAATGCATGAGAAATGGCAAGTAAACACCATAATTACATATATGCCATCATGCAAGAGGGTCCGAATAAGTATCTGAGTATTTAAACCCTAATGCATGAGAAATGGAAAATAAACACCACAATTACATATCTGCCATCATGCAAGAGGGTCCGAATAAGTGTCCAAGTGTCCAAACCCTAATGCATGAAAAATGGAAAATAAACACCATAATTACATAACTGCCGTACAGCAAGAGGGTCCGAATAAGTGTCCGAGTGTTTAAACCGTAATGCATGGGAAATGGCAAATAAACACCATAATTACATATCTGCCATCATGCAAGAGAGTCCGAATAATTGTCTTAGTATTTAAACCCTAATGCACGAGACATGAAAAATAAACAATATAATTACATATCTTCCATCATGCAAGAAGGTCCGAATAAGTGTCCGAGTGTTTAAGCCCTAATGCATGAGGAATGGCAAGTAAACAACATAATTACATATCTGCCGTCATGCAAGAGGGTCCAAATAAGTGTCCGAGTGTTTAAACCCTAATGCATAAGAAATGGCAAGTAAACACCATAATTACATATCTGCCATCATGCAAGAGTGTCCGAATAAGTGTCCGAGTGTTTAAACGCTAGTGATTGAGAAATGGTAAATAAACACCATAATTACATATCTTCCATCATGCAAGAGGGTCCGAATAAGTGTCCGAGTGTTTGAGCCCTATTGCATGAGAAATGACAAGTAAACAGCATAATTACATATCTGCCCTCATGCAAGAGGGTCCGAATAAGTGTCCGAGTGTTTAAACCCTAATGCATGAGAAATGGCAAATAAACACCATAATTACATATCTGCCATCATGCAAGAGGGTCCGAATAAGTGTCCGAGTGTTTAAGCCCAAATGCATGAGAAATGGCAAGTAAACAACATAATTACTTATCTGCCATCATCCAAGAGTGTCCGAATAAGTGTCCGAGTGTTTATACCCTAATGCATGAGAAATGGAAAATCAACACCATAATTGCACATCTGCGATCATGCAAGAGGGTCCGAATAAGTGCCCGAGTGTTTAAGCCCTAATGCATGAGAAATGGCAAGGAAACAGCATAATTACATATCTGCTAACACGCAAGAGGGCCTGAACAAGTGTGCGAGTGTTTAAACCCTAATGCATGAGAAATGGCAAATAAACACCATAATTACATATCTGCCATCATGCAAGAGGGTCCGAATAAGTGTCCGAGTGTTTATACCCTAATGCATGAGAAATGGCAAGTAAATGACGTAATTACATATCTACCATCATGCAAGAGGGTCAGAATAAGAGTCTGAGTATTTATACCCTAATGCATGCGTAATGGCAAATAAACACGATAATTACATCTCTGCCATCATGCAAGAGGGTCCGAATAAGTGTCCGAGTGTTTAAGCCCTAATGCATGAGAAATGGCAAGTAAACAACGTAATTACATATCTGTCATCATGCAAGAGGGTCCAAATAAGTGTCCGAGTGTTTAAACCCAAATGCGTGAGAAATGGCAAGTAAACACCATAATTACATGTCTGCCATCATGTAAGGGGGTCCGGTTAAGTGTCCGAGTGTTTAAACCCTAATGCATGAGAAATGGCAAATAAATACCAAAATTACATATCTGCCATCACGCAAGAGGGTTCGAATAAGTGTCCGAGTGTTTAAACCCTAATGCTTGAGAAATAGCAAATAAACACCATAATTACATATCTGCCATCATGCAAGAGGGTCCGAATAAGTGTCCAAGTGTTTAAACCCTCAAGCATGAGAAATGGCAACTAAACACCATAATTACATATCTGCCATCATGCAAGAGTGTCCGAATAAGTGTCCAAGTGTTTAAACCCTAGTGCATGAGAAATGGAATATAAACACCATAATTACATATCTGCCATCATGCAAGGGAGTCCGAATAAGTGTCCGAGTGTTTCAACCCTAATGCATGAGAAATGGGAAATAAACACCATAATTACAAAACTGCCGTCATGCAAGAGGGTCCGAATAAGTGTCTGAGTGTTTAAACCGTAATGCATGGGAAATGGCAAATAAACACCGTAATTACATATCTGCCATCATGCAAGAGGGTCCGAATAAGTGTCTGAGTATTTAAATCGTAATACATGAGAAATGGCAAATAAACACAATAATTACATATCTGCCATCATGCAAGAAGGTCCAAATAAGTGTCCGAGTGTTTAAGCCCAAATGCATGAGGAATGGCAAGTAAACATCATAATTACATATCTGCCGTCATGCAAGAGGGTCCAAATAAGTGTCCAAGTGTTTAAACCCTAAAGCATAAGAAATGGCAAGTAAACACCATAATTACATATCTTCCATCATGCAAGAGTGTCCGAAAAAGTGTCCGAGTGTTTAAACCTAATGCATGAGAAATGGGAAATAAACACCATAATTACATATCTGCCATCATGCAAGAGGGTCCGAATAAGTGTCCGAGTGTTTAAGCCCTAATGCATGAGAAATGGCAAACAAACAGCAAAATTACATACCTGCCGTCATGGAAGAGGGTTTGAATAAGTGTCCGAGTGTTTATACCCTAATGCATGAGAAATGGCAAATAAACACCATAATTACATATCTGTCATCATGCAATACGGTCCGAATAAGTGTCCGAGTGTTTAAGCCCTAATGCATGAGAAATGACAAGTAAACACCATAATTACATATCTGTCATCATACAAGAGGGTCCGAATAAGTGTCCGAGTGTTTATGCCCTAATGCATGGGAAATGGCAAGTAAACACCATAACTACATATCGGCCATCACGCAAGAGGGTCCGAATAAGTGTCCGAGTGTTTAAACTGCAATGCATGAGAAATGGCAAATAAACGCCATAATTACATATCTGTCATCATGCAAGGGGGTCCGAATAAGTGTCCGAGTGTTTCAACCCTAATGCAAGAGAAATGGCAAATAAACACCACAATTACATATCTGGCTTCATGCAAGAGGGTCCGAATAAGTGTCCGAGTGTTTAAGCCCTCATGCGTGAGAAATGGCAAGTAAACAGCATAATTACATATCTGCCATCATGCAAGAGGGTCTGAATAAGTGTCCGAGAATTTATACCCTAATGCAAGAGAAATGGAAAATAAACACCACAATTACATATCTGCCATCATGGAAGAGGGTCCGAATAAGTGTCGCGGTGTTTAAACCCTAATGCATGAGAAATGGCAATTAAACACCATAATTACATGTCAGCCGCGATGCAAGAAGGTCGGAATAAGTGTCTGAGTGGTTAAACCCTAATGCATGAAAAATGGCATGTGAACACCATAATTACGTATCGCCCATCATGCAAGGGGGTCCGAATAAGTGTCCGAGTGTTTAAACCCAAATGCATGAGAAATGGCAAGTAAACACCATAATTACATATCTGCCGTCATGCAAGAGGGTCCGAATAAGTATCTGAGTGTTTAAACCCTAATGCATGAGAAATGGCAAGTAAACACCATAATTACATATATGCCATCATGCAAGATTGTCCGAAGAAGTGTACGAGTGTTTAAAGCCTAATGCGTGAGAAATGGAAAATAAACACCATAATTACATATCTGCCACCATGCAAGAGGGTGAGAATAAGTGTCCGAGTGTTTAAACCCTAATGCATGAGAAATGGCAAATAAACACCATAATTACATAACTGCCGTCGTGCAAGAGGGTCCGAATAAGTGTGTTTAAACCGTAATGCATAGGGAATGGAAAATAAACACCATAATTACATATCTGCCATCATGCAACCGGGTCCGAATAAGTGTCTGAGTATTTAAACCGTAATGCATGAGAAATGGCAAATAAACACCATAATTACATTTCTGCCATCATGCAAGAGGGTCCGAATAAGTGTCCGAGTGTTTAAGCTCTAATGCATGAGGAATGGCAAGTAAACAACATAATTACATATCTGCCGTCGTGCATGAGGGTCCAAATAAGTGTCCGAGTGTTTAAACCCTAATGCATGAGAAATGGCAAGTAAAAACCATAGTTACATATCTGCCATCATGCAAGAGTGTCCAAATAAGTGTCCGAGTGTTTAAACCCTAATGCGTGAGAAATGGAAAATAAATACCATAATTACATGTCTGCCATCATGCAAGAGGGTCCGAATAAGTGTCCGAGTGTTTAAGCCCTAATGCATGGGAAATGGCAAGTAAACACCATAACTACATATCTGCCATCATGCAAGAGGGTCCGAATAAGTGTCCAGGTGTTCAAACCGCAATGCATGAGAAATGGCAAATAAACACCACAATTACATATCTGCCATCATGCAAGAGGGTCTGAATAAGTGTCCGAGTGTTTAAACACTAATGCATGAGAAATGGCAAGTAAACACCATAATTACATATATGCCATCATGCAAGAGGGTCCGAATAAGTATCCGAGTATTTAAACCCTAATGCATGAGAAATGGAAAATAAACACCACAATTACATATCTGCCATCATGCAAGAGGGTCCGAATAACTGTCCAAGTGTCCAAACCCTAATGCATGAGAAATGGAAAATAAACACCATAATTACATAACTGCCGTACAGCAAGAGGGTCCGAATAAGTGTCCGAGTGTTTAAACCGTAATGCATGGGAAATGGCAAATAAACACCATAATTACATATCTGCCATCATGCAAGAGAGTCTGAATAAGTGTCTTAGTATTTAAACCCTAATGCACGAGAAATGAAAAATAAACAATATAATTACATATCTTCCATCATGCAAGAAGGTCCGAATAAGTGTCCGAGTGTTTAAGCCCTAATGCATGACGAATGGCAAGTAAACAACATAATTACATATCTGCCGTCATGCAAGAGGGTCCAAATAAGTGTCCGAGTGTTTAAACCCTAATGCATAAGAAATGGCAAGTAAACACCATAATTACATATCTGCCATCATGCAAGAGTGTCCGAATAAGTGTCCGAGTGTTTAAACGCTAGTGATTGAGAAATGGTAAATAAACACCATAATTACATATCTTCCATCATGCAAGAGGGTCCGAATAAGTGTCCGAGTGTTTGAGCCCTATTGCATGAGAAATGACAAGTAAACAGCATAATTACATATCTGCCCTCATGCAAGAGGGTCCGAATAAGTGTCCGAGTGTTTAAACCCTAATGCATGAGAAATGGCAAATAAACACCATAATTACATATCTACCATCATGCAAGAGGGTCCGAATAAGTGTCCGAGTGTTTAAGCCCAAATGCATGAGAAATGGCAAGTAAACAACATAATTACTTATCTGCCATCATCCAAGAGTGTCCGAATAAGTGTCCGAGTGTTTATACCCTAATGCATGAGAAATGGAAAATCAACACCATAATTGCACATCTGCGATCATGCAAGAGGGTCCGAATAAGTGCCCGAGTGTTTAAGCCCTAATGCATGAGAAATGGCAAGGAAACAGCATAATTACATATCTGCTAACACGCAAGAGGGCCTGAACAAGTGTGCGAGTGTTTAAACCCTAATGCATGAGAAATGGCAAATAAACACCATAATTACATATCTGCCATCATGCAAGAGGGTCCGAATAAGTGTCCGAGTGTTTAAACCCTAATGCATGAGAAATGGCAAGTAAATGACGTAATTACATATCTACCATCATGCAAGAGGGTCAGAATAAGAGTCTGAGTATTTATACCCTAATGCATGCGTAATGGCAAATAAACACGATAATTACATCTCTGCCATCATGCAAGAGGGTCCGAATAAGTGTCCGAGTGTTTAAGCCCTAATGCATGAGAAATGGCAAGTAAACAACGTAATTACATATCTGTCATCATGCAAGAGGGTCCAAATAAGTGTCCGAGTGTTTAAACCCAAATGCGTGAGAAATGGCAAGTAAACACCATAATTACATGTCTGCCATCATGTAAGGGGGTCCGATTAAGTGTCCGAGTGTTTAAACCCTAATGCATGAGAAATGGCAAATAAATACCAAAATTACATATCTGCCATCATGCAAGAGGGTTCGAATAAGTGTCCGAGTGTTTAAACCCTAATGCTTGAGAAATAGCAAATAAACACCATAATTACATATCTGCCATCATGCAAGAGGGTCCGAATAAGTGTCCAAGTGTTTAAACCCTCAAGCATGAGAAATGGCAACTAAACACCATAATTACATATCTGCCATCATGCAAGAGTGTCCGAATAAGTGTCCAAGTGTTTAAACCCTAGTGCATGAGAAATGGAAAATAAACACCATAATTACATATCTGCCATCATGCAAGGGAGTCCGAATAAGTGTCCGAGTGTTTCAACCCTAATGCGTGAGAAATGGGAAATAAACACCATAATTACAAAACTGCCGTCATGCAAGAGGGTCCGAATAAGTGTCTGAGTGTTTAAACCGTAATGCATGGGAAATGGCAAATAAACACCGTAATTACATATCTGCCATCATGCAAGAGGGTCCGAATAAGTGTCTGAGTATTTAAATCGTAATGCATGAGAAATGGCAAATAAACACAATAATTACATATCTGCCATCATGCAAGAAGGTCCAAATAAGTGTCCGAGTGTTTAAGCCCAAATGCATGAGGAATGGCAAGTAAACATCATAATTACATATCTGCCGTCATGCAAGAGGGTCCAAATAAGTGTCCAAGTGTTTAAACCCTAAAGCATAAGAAATGGCAAGTAAACACCATAATTACATATCTTCCATCATGCAAGAGTGTCCGAAAAAGTGTCCGAGTGTTTAAACCTAATGCATGAGAAATGGGAAATAAACACCATAATTACATATCTGCCATCATGCAAGAGGGTCCGAATAAGTGTCCGAGTGTTTAAGCCCTAATGCATGAGAAATGGCAAACAAACAGCAAAATTACATACCTGCCGTCATGGAAGAGGGTTTGAATAAGTGTCCGAGTGTTTATACCCTAATGCATGAGAAATGGCAAATAAACACCATAATTACATATCTGTCATCATGCAATACGGTCCGAATAAGTGTCCGAGTGTTTAAGCCCTAATGCATGAGAAATGACAAGTAAACACCATAATTACATATCTGTCATCATACAAGAGGGTCCGAATAAGTGTCCGAGTGTTTATGCCCTAATGCATGGGAAATGGCAAGTAAACACCATAACTACATATCGGCCATCACGCAAGAGGGTCCGAATAAGTGTCCGAGTGTTTAAACCGCAATGCATGAGAAATGGCAAATAAACGCCATAATTACATATCTGTCATCATGCAAGGGGGTCCGAATAAGTGTCCGAGTGTTTCAACCCTAATGCAAGAGAAATGGCAAATAAACACCACAATTACATATCTGGCTTCATGCAAGAGGGTCCGAATAAGTGTCCGAGTGTTTAAGCCCTCATGCGTGAGAAATGGCAAGTAAACAGCATAATTACATATCTGCCATCATGCAAGAGGGTCTGAATAAGTGTCCGAGAATTTATACCCTAATGCAAGAGAAATGGAAAATAAACACCACAATTACATATCTGCCATCATGGAAGAGGGTCCGAATAAGTGTCGCAGTGTTTAAACCCTAATGCATGAGAAATGGCAATTAAACACCATAATTACATGTCAGCCGCGATGCAAGAAGGTCGGAATAAGTGTCTGAGTGGTTAAACCCTAATGCATGAAAAATGGCATGTGAACACCATAATTACGTATCGCCCATCATGCAAGGGGGTCCGAATAAGTGTCCGAGTGTTTAAACCCAAATGCATGAGAAATGGCAAGTAAACACCATAATTACATATCTGCCGTCATGCAAGAGGGTCCGAATAAGTATCTGAGTGTTTAAACCCTAATGCATGAGAAATGGCAAGTAAACACCATAATTACATATATGCCATCATGCAAGATTGTCCGAAGAAGTGTACGAGTGTTTAAAGCCTAATGCGTGAGAAATGGAAAATAAACACCATAATTACATATCTGCCACCATGCAAGAGGGTGAGAATAAGTGTCCGAGTGTTTAAACCCTAATGCATGAGAAATGGCAAATAAACACCATAATTACATAACTGCCGTCGTGCAAGAGGGTCCGAATAAGTGTGTTTAAACCGTAATGCATAGGGAATGGAAAATAAACACCATAATTACATATCTGCCATCATGCAACCGGGTCCGAATAAGTGTCTGAGTATTTAAACCGTAATGCATGAGAAATGGCAAATAAACACCATAATTACATTTCTGCCATCATGCAAGAGTGTCCGAATAAGTGTCCGAGTGTTTAAGCTCTAATGCATGAGGAATGGCAAGTAAATAACATAATTACATATCTGCCATCGTGCATGAGGGTCCAAATAAGTGTCCGAGTGTTTAAACCCTAATGCATGAGAAATGGCAAGTAAAAACCATAGTTACATATCTGCCATCATGCAAGAGTGTCCAAATAAGTTTCCGAGTGTTTAAACCCTAATGCGTGAGAAATGGCAAATAAATACCATAATTACATGTCTGCCATCATGCAAGAGGGTGCGAATAAGTGTCCGAGTGTTTAAGCCCTAATGCATGGGAAATGACAAGTAAACACCATAACTACATATCTGCCATCATGCAAGAGGGTCCGAATAAGTGTCCAGGTGTTCAAACTGCAATGCATGAGAAATGGCAAATAAACACCACAATTACATATCTGCCATCATGCAAGAGGGTCTGAATAAGTGTCCGAGTGTTTAAACACTAATGCATGAGAAATGGCAAGTAAACACCATAATTACATATATGCCATCATGCAAGAGGGTCCGAATAAGTATCCAAGTATTTAAACCCTAATGCATGAGAAATGGAAAATAAACACCACAATTACATATATGCCATCATGCAAGAGGGTCCGAATAAGTGTCCAAGTGTCCAAACCCTAATGCATGAGAAATGGAAAATAAACACCATAATTACATAACTGTCGTACAGTAAGAGGGTCCGAATAAGTGTCCGAGTGTTTAAACCGTAATGCATGGGAAATGGCAAATAAACACCATAATTACATATCTGCCATCATGCAAGAGAGTCCGAATAAGTGTCTTAGTATTTAAACCCTAATGCACGAGAAATGAAAAATAAACAATATAATTACATATCTTCCATCATGCAAGAAGGTCCGAATAAGTGTCCGAGTGTTTAAGCCCTAATGCATGAGGAATGGCAAGTAAACAACATAATTACATATCTGCCGTCATGCAAGAGGGTCCAAATAAGTGTCCGAGTGTTTAAACCCTAATGCATAAGAAATGGCAAGTAAACACCATAATTACATATCTGCCATCATGCAAGAGTGTCCGAATAAGTGTCCGAGTGTTTAAACGCTAGTGATTGAGAAATGGTAAATAAACACCATAATTACATATCTTCCATCATGCAAGAGGGTCCGAATAAGTGTCCGAGTGTTTGAGCGCTATTGCATGAGAAATGACAAGTAAACAGCATAATTACATATCTGCCCTCATGCAAGAGGGTCCGAATAAGTGTCCGAGTGTTTAAACCCTAATGCATGAGAAATGGCAAATAAACACCATAATTACATATCTGCCATCATGCAAGAGGGTCCGAATAAGTGTCCGAGTGTTTAAGCCCTAATGCATGAGAAATGGCAAGTAAACAACATAATTACTTATCTGCCATCATCCAAGAGTGTCCGAATAAGTGTCCGAGTGTTTATACCCTAATGCATGAGAAATGGAAAATCAACACCATAATTGCACATCTGCGATCATGCAAGAGGGTCCGAATAAGTGCCCGAGTGTTTAAGCCCTAATGCATGAGAAATGGCAAGGAAACAGCATAATTACATATCTGCTGACACGCAAGAGGGCCTGAACAAGTGTGCGAGTGTTTAAACCCTAATGCATGAGAAATGGCAAATAAACACCATAATTACATATCTGCCATCATGCAAGAGGGTCCGAATAAGTGTCCGAGTGTTTAAACCCTAATGCATGAGAAATGGCAAGTAAACACCATAATTACATATATGCCATCATGCAAGATTGTCCGAAGAAGTGTACGAGTGTTTAAAGCCTAATGCGTGAGAAATGGAAAATAAACACCATAATTACATATCTGCCACCATGCAAGAGGGTGAGAATAAGTGTCCGAGTGTTTAAACCCTAATGCATGAGAAATGGCAAATAAACACCATAATTACATAACTGCCGTCGTGCAAGAGGGTCCGAATAAGTGTGTTTAAACCGTAATGCATAGGGAATGGAAAATAAACACCATAATTACATATCTGCCATCATGCAACCGGGTCCGAATAAGTGTCTGAGTATTTAAACCGTAATGCATGAGAAATGGCAAATAAACACCATAATTACATTTCTGCCATCATGCAAGAGTGTCCGAATAAGTGTCCGAGTGTTTAAGCTCTAATGCATGAGGAATGGCAAGTAAATAACATAATTACATATCTGCCATCGTGCATGAGGGTCCAAATAAGTGTCCGAGTGTTTAAACCCTAATGCATGAGAAATGGCAAGTAAAAACCATAGTTACATATCTGCCATCATGCAAGAGTGTCCAAATAAGTTTCCGAGTGTTTAAACCCTAATGCGTGAGAAATGGCAAATAAATACCATAATTACATGTCTGCCATCATGCAAGAGGGTGCGAATAAGTGTCCGAGTGTTTAAGCCCTAATGCATGGGAAATGACAAGTAAACACCATAACTACATATCTGCCATCATGCAAGAGGGTCCGAATAAGTGTCCAGGTGTTCAAACTGCAATGCATGAGAAATGGCAAATAAACACCACAATTACATATCTGCCATCATGCAAGAGGGTCTGAATAAGTGTCCGAGTGTTTAAACACTAATGCATGAGAAATGGCAAGTAAACACCATAATTACATATATGCCATCATGCAAGAGGGTCCGAATAAGTATCCAAGTATTTAAACCCTAATGCATGAGAAATGGAAAATAAACACCACAATTACATATATGCCATCATGCAAGAGGGTCCGAATAAGTGTCCAAGTGTCCAAACCCTAATGCATGAGAAATGGAAAATAAACACCATAATTACATAACTGTCGTACAGTAAGAGGGTCCGAATAAGTGTCCGAGTGTTTAAACCGTAATGCATGGGAAATGGCAAATAAACACCATAATTACATATCTGCCATCATGCAAGAGAGTCCGAATAAGTGTCTTAGTATTTAAACCCTAATGCACGAGAAATGAAAAATAAACAATATAATTACATATCTTCCATCATGCAAGAAGGTCCGAATAAGTGTCCGAGTGTTTAAGCCCTAATGCATGAGGAATGGCAAGTAAACAACATAATTACATATCTGCCGTCATGCAAGAGGGTCCAAATAAGTGTCCGAGTGTTTAAACCCTAATGCATAAGAAATGGCAAGTAAACACCATAATTACATATCTGCCATCATGCAAGAGTGTCCGAATAAGTGTCCGAGTGTTTAAACGCTAGTGATTGAGAAATGGTAAATAAACACCATAATTACATATCTTCCATCATGCAAGAGGGTCCGAATAAGTGTCCGAGTGTTTGAGCGCTATTGCATGAGAAATGACAAGTAAACAGCATAATTACATATCTGCCCTCATGCAAGAGGGTCCGAATAAGTGTCCGAGTGTTTAAACCCTAATGCATGAGAAATGGCAAATAAACACCATAATTACATATCTGCCATCATGCAAGAGGGTCCGAATAAGTGTCCGAGTGTTTAAGCCCTAATGCATGAGAAATGGCAAGTAAACAACATAATTACTTATCTGCCATCATCCAAGAGTGTCCGAATAAGTGTCCGAGTGTTTATACCCTAATGCATGAGAAATGGAAAATCAACACCATAATTGCACATCTGCGATCATGCAAGAGGGTCCGAATAAGTGCCCGAGTGTTTAAGCCCTAATGCATGAGAAATGGCAAGGAAACAGCATAATTACATATCTGCTGACACGCAAGAGGGCCTGAACAAGTGTGCGAGTGTTTAAACCCTAATGCATGAGAAATGGCAAATAAACACCATAATTACATATCTGCCATCATGCAAGAGGGTCCGAATAAGTGTCCGAGTGTTTAAACCCTAATGCATGAGAAATGGCAAGTAAATGACGTAATTACATATCTACCATCATGCAAGAGGGTCAGAATAAGAGTCTGAGTATTTATACCCTAATGCATGCGTAATGGCAAATAAACACGATAATTACATCTCTGCCATCATGCAAGAGGGTCCGAATAAGTGTCCGAGTGTTTAAGCCCTAATGCATGAGAAATGGCAAGTAAACAACGTAATTACATATCTGTCATCATGCAAGAGGGTCCAAATAAGTGTCCGAGTGTTTAAACCCAAATGCGTGAGAAATGGCAAGTAAACACCATAATTACATGTCTGCCATCATGTAAGGGGGTCCGATTAAGTGTCCGAGTGTTTAAACCCTAATGCATGAGAAATGGCAAATAAATACCAAAATTACATATCTGCCATCATGCAAGAGGGTTCGAATAAGTGTCCCAGTGTTTAAACCCTAATGCTTGAGAAATAGCAAATAAACACCATAATTACATATCTGCCATCATGCAAGAGGGTCCGAATAAGTGTCCAAGTGTTTAAACCCTCAAGCATGAGAAATGGCAACTAAACACCATAATTACATATCTGCCATCATGCAAGAGTGTCCGAATAAGTGTCCAAGTGTTTAAACCCTAATGCATGAGAAATGGAAAATAAACACCATAATTACATATCTGCCATCATGCAAGGGAGTCCGAATAAGTGTCCGAGTGTTTCAACCCTAATGCATGAGAAATGGGAAATAAACACCATAATTACAAAATTGCCGTCATGCAAGAGGGTCCGAATAAGTGTCTGAGTATTTAAGCCGTAATGCATGGGAAATGGCAAATAAACACCGTAATTACATATCTGCCATCATGCAAGAGGGTCCGAATAAGTGTCTGAGTATTTAAATCGTAATGCATGAGAAATGGCAAATAAACACAATAATTACATATCTGCCATCATGCAAGAAGGTCCAAATAAGTGTCCGAGTGTTTAAGCCCAAATGCATGAGGAATGGCAAGTAAACATCATAATTACATATCTGCCGTCATATAAGAGGGTCCAAATAAGTGTCCAAGTGTTTAAACCCTAAAGCATAAGAAATGGCAAGTAAACACCATAATTACATATCTTCCATCATGCAAGAGTGTCCGAAAAAGTGTCCGAGTGTTTAAACCTAATGCATGAGAAATGGGAAATAAACACCATAATTACATATCTGCCATCATGCAAGAGGGTCCGAATAAGTGTCCGAGTGTTTAAGCCCTAATGCATGAGAAATGGCAAACAAACAGCAAAATTACATACCTGCCGTCATGGAAGAGGGTTTGAATAAGTGTCCGAGTGATTATACCCTAATGCATGAGAAATGGCAAATAAACACCATAATTACATATCTGTCATCATGCAATACGGTCCGAATAAGTGTCCGAGTGTTTAAGCCCTAATGCATGGGAAATGACAAGTAAACACCATAATTACAGATCTGCCATCATCCAAGGGTGCCCGAATAAGTGTCCGAGTGTTTCAACCCTAATGCATGAGAAATGGCCAGTAAACACCATAACTACATATTTGCCATCGTACAAGAGGGTCCGAATAAGTGTCCGACTGTTTAAACCGTAATGCATAGGAAATGGCAAATAAACACCATAATTACATATCTGCCATCATGCAAGAGGGTCCAAATAAGTGTCCGAGTGTTTAAACCCTAATGCACGAGAAATGGCAAATAAACACCATAATTACATATCTGCCATCATGCAAGAGGGTCCGAATAAATGTCCGAATGTTTAAACCCTAACGCATGAAAAATAGCAAGTAAACAACGTAATTACATATCTGCCATCATGCAAGAGGGTCCAAATAAGTGTCCGAGTATTTAAACCCTAATGCATGAGAAATTGCATGTAAACACCATAATAACAAATCTGCCATCATGCGAGAGGGTCCGAATAAGTGTCCGAGTGTTTAAACCCTAATGCATGAGAAATGGAAAATAAACACCATAATTACATATCTGCCATCATGCATGAGAGTCTGAATATGGGTTCGAGTTTTTAAGCCCTAATGCATGAGAAATGGCAAGTAAACCCCATAATTACATATCTGCCCCCATGCAAGAGGGTCTAAATAAGTGTCTGAGTATTTATACCCTAATGCAAGAGAAATGGAAAATAGACACCATAATTACATATCTACCATCATGCAACAGGGTCCGAATAAGTGTCCGAGTGTTTAAACCCTAATGCATGAGAAATGGCAAGTAAACACCCTAATTACATATCTGCCATCATGCAAGAGGGTCGGAATCAGTGTTCGAGTGTTTAAACCCTAATGCATGAGAAATGGCAAGTAAACACCATAATTACATATCTGCCATCGTGCAAGAGGGTCCAAATAAGTGTCCGAGTACTTAAACCCTAATGTATGAGAAATGGCAAGTAAACACCATAATTACATATCTGCCATCATGCAAGAGGGTCCGAATAAGTGTCCGAGTGTTTAAACCCTAATGCATGAGAAATGGCAAATAAACACCGTAATTACATATCTACCATCATGCAAGAGGGTCTGAATAACTGTCGAGTGTTTAAGCCCTAATGCATGGCAAACGGCATGTAAACACCATAACTACATATCTGCCATCATGCAAGATTGTCCGAATAAGTGTCCGAGTGTTTAAGCCCTAATGCATGAGGATTGGCAAGTAAACAACATAATTACATATCTTCCGTCATGCAAGAGGGTCCAAATAAGTGTCCTACTGTTTAAACCCTAATGCATGAGGAATGGCAAATAAACACCATAATTTCATATATGCCACCATGCAAGAGATTCCGAATAAGTGCCCGAGTGTTTTATCCCTATTGCATGAGAAATGGCAAGTAAACAGCATAATTACATATCTACCGTCATGCAAGAGGGTCTGAATAAGTGTCCGAGTGTTTAAACCCTAATGCATGAGAAATGGCAAATAAACACCATAATTACATATCTGCCATCATGCAAGGTGGTCCAAATAACTGTCCGAGTGTTTAAGCCCTAATGCATGAGAAATGACAAGAAAACACTATAATTACATATCTTCCATTATGCAAGAGGGTCCAAATAAGTCTCCGAGTGTTTAAACCCTAATGCATGAGAAATGGAAGGTAAACACCATAATTACATATCTGCCATCATGCAAGAGGGTCCGAATAAGTGTCCGACTGTTTAAACCCTAATGCATGAGAAATGGAAAATAAACACCATAATTACATATCTGCCATCATGCAAGAGGGTCCGAATAAGTGTTCAAGTGTTTAAGCCCTAATGCATGAGAAATGGCAACTAAACACCATAATTACATGTCTGCCATCATGCAAGAGGGTCGGAATAAGTGTCCGAGTGTTTAAACCCTAATGCATGAGAAATGGAATATAAAAACCATAATTACATATCTGGCATCATGCAAGAGGGTCCGAATAAGGGTCCGAATAAGGGTCCGAATGTTTAAACTGTGGTGCATGGGAAATGGCAAATAAACACCATAATTACATATCTGCCATCATGCAAGAGAGTCCGAATAAGTGTCCGAGTGTTTAAACCCTAATGCATGAGAAATGGCAACTAAACACCATAATTACATATCAGCCACCATGCAAGACGGTCCGAATAAGTGTCCAAGTGTTTCATCCCTAATGCATGAGAAATGGCAAATAAACACAATAATTACATATCCGCCATCATGCAAGAGGGTCCGAATAAGTGTCCGAGTGTTTAAACCCTAATGCATGAGAAATGGCAAGTAAACGACATAATTACATATCTGCCATCATGCAAGAGGGTCCCAATAAGTGTCCGAGTGTTTAAACCCTAATCCATGAGAAATGGCAAGTAAACACCATAATTACATATCTGCCATCATGCAAGAGGATCCGAATAAGTGTCCGAGTGTTTAAACGCTAACGCATGAGAAATGGCAAATAAACACCATAATTACATATCTGCCATCGTACAAGAGTGTCCGAATAAGTGTCCGAGTGTTTAAGCCCTAATGCATGAGAAATGGCAAGCAAACACCATAATTACATATCTACCATCATGCAAGAGAGTCCGAATAAGTGTCCGAGTGTTTAAACCCTAATGCATGCGAAATGACAAGTAAACACCATAATTACATATCTGCCGTCATGCAAGAGGGTCCGAACAAGTGTCCGAGTGTTTAAGCCCTAATGCATGAGAAATGGCAAATAAACACCATAACAACATATCTGCCATCAGGCAAGAGGGTCCGAATAAGTGTCTGAGTCTTTAAGCCCTAATGCATGAGAAATGGCAAGTAAACAACATAATTACATATCTGCCATCATGCAAGGGGGTCCAAATAAGTGTCTGAGTATTTAAACCCAAATGCATGAGAAATGGCAAGTAAACACCATAATTACATGTCTGCCATCATGCAAGGGAGTCCGACTATGTGTCCGAGTGTTTAATCCATAGTGCAAGGGAAATGGCAAATAAACACCATAATTACATATCTGCCATCATGCAAGTGGGTCCGAATAAGTGTCCCAGTGTTTAAACCCTAATGAATGCGAAACGGCACGTAAACACCATAATTACATATCTGCCATCATGCAATAGGGTCCGAATAAGTGTCCGAGTGTTTAAGCCCTAATGCATGAGAAATGACAAATAAACACCATAATTACATATCTGCCATCATGCTAGAGGGTCCGAATAAGGGTCCGAATGTTTAAACTGTAGTGCATGGGAAATGGCAAATAAACACCATAATTACATATCTGCCATCATGCAAGAGAGTCCGAATAAGTGTCCGAGTGTTTAAACCCTAATGCATGAGAAATGGCAAATAAACACCATAATTACATATCTGCCATCATGCAAGTGGGTCCGAATAAGTGTCCCAGTGTTTACACCCTAATGCATGAGAAATGGCACGTAAACACCATAATTACATATTTGCCATAATGCAATAGGGTCCGAATAAGTGTCCAAGTGTTTAAGCCCTAATGCATGAGAAATGACCAGTAAACACCATAATTACATATCTGCCATCATGCAAGAGGGTCTGAATGAGTGTCTGAGTATTTTTACCCTAATGCAAGAGAAATGGCTAATAAACACCATAACTACATATCTGCCATCATGCAAGAGGGTCCGAACAAGTGTCCGAGTGTTTAAACCGTAGTGCATGGGAAATGGAAAATAAACACCATAATTACATATCTGCCATCGTGCAAGAGGGTCCGAATAAGTGTCCGAGTCGTTACGCCCTAATGCATGTGAAATGGCAAGCAAACAACATAATTACATATCTACCATCATGCAAGAGGGTCCAAATAAGTGCCCGTGTGTTTAAACCCTAATGCATGAGAAATGGCAAGTAAACACCATAATTACATATCTGCCTTCAAGTAAGAGGGTTCGAATAATTGTCCGAGTGTTTAAACCCAAATGCATGAGAAATGGCAAATAAACACCATAATTACATATCTGCCATCGTGCAAGAGTGTCCGAATAAGTGCCCGAGTGCTTAAGCCCTAATGCGTGAGAAATGGCAAGCAAACACCATAATTACATATCTGCCGTCATGCAAGAGGGTCCGAATAAGTGTCCGAGTGTTTAAGCCCTAATGCATGAGAAATGGCAAATAAACACCATAATTACATATCTGGTATCATGCAAGAGGGTCCGAATAAGTGTCCGAGTGTTTAAGTCCTAATGCATGGGAAATGGCAAATAAACACCATAACAACATATCTACCATCACGCAAGAGGGTCCGAATCAGTATCCGAGTGTTTAAACCGCAGTGCATGGGAAATGGAAAATGAACACCATAATTACATATCTGCCATCATGCAAGAGCGTCCGAATAAGTGTCCGAGTGTTTAAGCCCTAATGCATGGGAAATGGGAAATAAACACCATAACAACATATCTGCCATCATGCAAGAGGGTCCGAATAAGTGTCCGAGTGTTTAAACCGTAATGCATGGGAAACGGAAAATAAACACCATAATTACATATCTGCCATCATGGAAGAGGGTCCAAATAAGTGTCTGAGTGTTTAAACCCTAATGCAAGAGAAATGACAAGTAAACACCATAATTACATATCTGCCATCATGCAAGAGGGTCGGAATAAGTGTCCGAGTGTTTAAGCCCTAATGCATGGGAAACGGCAAATAAACACCATAATTACATATCTGCCATTATGCAAGAGGGTCCGAAGAAGTGTCCGAGTGTTTAAGCCCTAATGCATGAGAAATGGAGAGTAAACACCATAATTACATATCTGCCATCATGCAAGAGGGTCCGAATAAGTGTCCGAGTGTTTAAGCCCTAATGCATGAGAAATTACAAGTAAACACCATAATTACATATCTGCCATCATGCAAGAGGGTTTGAATGAGTGTCCGAGTATTTATATCCTAATGCAAGAGAAATGGCAAATAAACACCATAACTACATATCTGCCATCATGCAAGAGCGTTTGGACAAGTGTCCGATTGTTTAAACCGTAGTGCATGGGAAAAGGAAAATAAACCCCATAATTACATATCTGCCATCATGCAAGAGGGTCTGAACAAGTGTCCGAGTGTTTAAACCCAAATGCATGAGAAATGGTAAATAAACACCATAATTACATATCTGCCATCATGCAGAGGGTCCGAATAAGTGTCCGAGTGTTTAAACTGTAGTGCAAGGGAAATGGAAAATAAACACCATAATTACATATCTACCATCATGCAAGAGGCTCCGAATCAGTGTCCGAATGTTTAAACCGTAGTGCATGGGAAATGGAAAATAAACACCATAATTACATATCTGCCATCATGCCAGAGGCTCCGAATAAGTGTCCGAGTGTTTAAACCCTATTGCATGAGAAATGGCGGATAAACACCATAATTACATATCTGCCATCATGCAAGAGGGTCCGAAAAATGTCCAAGTGTTTAAGCCCTAATGCAAGAGAAATGGCAAGTAAACACCATAATTACATATCTGCCACCATGCAAGAGGGTCTGAATAAGTGTCCAAGTGTTTAAACCCTAATGCAAGAGAAATGGCAAGTAAACACCATAATTACATATCTGCCACCATGCAAGAGGGTCTGAATAAGTGTCCAAGTGTTTAAACCCTAATGCACGCGAAATGACATGTAAACACCATAATTACATATCTGCCATCATGCAAGAGGGTCCGAATAAGTGTCCGAGTGTTTCAGCCCTAATGCATGAGAAATGACAAGTAAACACCTTAATTACATATCTGGTATCATGCAAGAGGGTCCGAATTAGTGTTCGAGTGTTTAAGCCCTAATGCATGGGAAATGGCAAATAAACACCATAACAACATATCTGCCATCATGCAAGAGTGTCCGAATAAGTACCCGAGTGTTTAAACCGTAATGCATGGGAAACAGAAAATAAACACCATAATTACATATCTGCCATCATGGCAGAGGGTCCAAATAAGTGTCTGAGTGTTTAAACCCTAATGCAAGAGAAATGACAAGTAAACACCATAATTACATATCTGCCATCATGCAAGAGGGTCGGAATAAGTGTCCGAGTGTTTAAGCCCTAATGCATGGGAAACGGCAAATAAACACCATAATTACATATCTGCCATCATGCAAGAGGGTCCGAAGAAGTGTCCGAGTGTTTAAGCCCTAATGCATGAGAAATGGCAAGTAAACACCATAATTACATATCTGCCATCATGCAAGAGGGTCCGAATAAGTGTCCGAGTGTTTAAGCCCTAATGCATGAGAAATTACAAGTAAACACCATAATTACATATCTGCCATCATGCAAGAGGGTTTGAATGAGTGTCCGAGTATTTATATCCTAATGCAAGAGAAATGGCAAATAAACACCATAACTACATATCTGCCATCATGCAAGAGCGTTTGAACAAGTGTCCGATTGTTTAAACCGTAGTGCATGGGAAAAGGAAAATAAACCCCATAATTACATATCTGCCATCATGCAAGAGGGTCTGAACAAGTGTCCGAGTGTTTAAACCCAAATGCATGAGAAATGGTAAATAAACACCATAATTACATATCTGCCATCATGCAGAGGGTCCGAATAAGTGTCCGAGTGTTTAAACTGTAGTGCAAGGGAAATGGAAAATAAACACCATAATTACATATCTACCATCATGCAAGAGGCTCCGAATAAGTGTCCGAATGTTTAAACCGTAGTGCATGGGAAATGGAAAATAAACACCATAATTACATATCTGCCATCATGCCAGAGGCTCCGAATAAGTGTCCGAGTGTTTAAACCCTATTGCATGAGAAATGGCGGATAAACACCATAATTACATATCTGCCATCATGCAAGAGGGTCCGAAAAATGTCCAAGTGTTTAAGCCCTAATGCAAGAGAAATGGCAAGTAAACACCATAATTACATATCTGCCACCATGCAAGAGGGTCTGAATAAGTGTCCAAGTGTTTAAACCCTAATGCAAGAGAAATAGCAAGTAAACACCATAATTATATATCTGCCACCATGCAAGAGGGTCTGAATAAGTGTCCAAGTGTTTAAACCCTAATGCACGCGAAATGACATGTAAACACCATAATTACATATCTGCCATCATGCAAGAGGGTCCGAATAAGTGTCCGAGTGTTTCAGCCCTAATGCATGAGAAATGACAAGTAAACACCTTAATTACATATCTGGTATCATGCAAGAGGGTCCGAATTAGTGTTCGAGTGTTTAAGCCCTAATGCATGGGAAATGGCAAATAAACACCATAACAACATATCTGCCATCATGCAAGAGTGTCCGAATAAGTGCCCGAGTGCTTAAGCCCTAATGCATGAGAAATGGCAAGCAAACACCATAATTACATATCTGCCGTCATGTAAGAGGGTCCGAATAAGTGTCCGAGTGTTTAAGCCCTAATGTATGAGAAATGGCAAATAAACACCATAATTACATATCTGGTATCATGCAAAAGGGTCCGAATAAGTGTCCGAGTGTTTAAGCCCTAATGAATGGGAAATGGCAAATAAACACCATAACAACATATCTACCATCATGCAAGAGGGTCCGAATAAGTATCCGAGTGTTTAAACTGCAGTGCATGGGAAATGGAAAATGAACACCATAATTACATATCTGCCATCATGCAAGAGGGTCCGAATAAGTGTCCGAGTGTTTAAGCCCTAATGCATGGGAAATGGGAAATAAACACCATAACAACATATCTGCCATCATGCAAGAGGGTCCGAATAAGTGTCCGAGTGTTTAAACCGTAATGCATGGGAAACGGAAAATAAACACCATAATTACATATCTGCCATCATGGAAGACGGTCCGAATAAGTGTCCGAGGGTTTAAGCCCTAATGCATGAGAAATGACAAGTAAACACCATAATTACATATCTGCCATCATGCAAGAGGGTCTGAGTAAGTGTCCGAGTGTTTAAGCCCTAATGCGTAGGAAATGGCAAATAAACACCATAACAATATATCTGCCATCATGCAAGGGGGTCCAAATAAGTGTCCAGGTGTTTAAACCGTAATGCATGGGAAATGGCAAATAAACACCATAATTATATATATGCCATCATGCAGGAGGGTTTGAATAAGTGTCCAAGTGTTTAAACCCCAATGCATGAGAAATGGCAAATAAACACCGTAATTACATATCTGCCATCATGCAAGAGGGTCCGAATAAGTGTCCGAGTGTTTAAGCCCTAATGCATTAGAAATGGCAAGTAAACAACATAATTACATATTTGCCATCGTGCAAGAGGGTCCAGATAAGTGTCCGAGTGGTTAAACCCTAATGCATGAGAAATGGCAAATAAACACCATAATTACATATCAGCCATCATGCAAGAGGGTCCGAATAAGTGTTCGAGTGTTTAAGCCCTAATGCATGGGAAATGGCAAGTGAAAAACATAATTACATATCTGCCATCATGCAAGAGGGTCCAAATAAGTGTCTGAGTGTTTAAACCCTAATGCAAGAGAAATGGCAAGTAAACACCATAATTACATATCTGCCATCATGCAAGAGGGTCGGAATAAGTGTCCGAGTGTTTAAGCCCTAATGCATGGGAAACGGCAAATAAACACCATAATTACATATCTGCCATCATGCAAGAGGGTCCGAAGAAGTGTCCGAGTGTTTAAGCCCTAATGCATGAGAAATGGCAAGTAAACACCATAATTACATATCTGCCATCATGGAAGAGGGTCCGAATAAGTGTCCGAGTGTTTAAGCCCTAATGCATAAGAAATTACAAGTAAACACCATCATTACATATCTGCCATCATGCAAGAGGGTCTGAATGAGTGTCCGAGTATTTATATCCTAATGCAAGAGAAATGGCAAATAAACACCATAACTACATATCTGCCATCATGGAAGAGCGTTTGAACAAGTGTCCGATTGTTTAAACCGTAGTGCATGGGAAAAGGAAAATAAACCCCATAATTACATATCTGCCATCATGCAAGAGGGTCTGAACAAGTGTCCGAGTGTTTAAACCCAAATGCATGAGAAATGGTAAATAAACACCATAATTACATATCTGCCATCATGCAGAGGGTCCGAATAAGTGTCCGAGTGTTTAAACTGTAGTGCAAGGGAAACGGAAAATAAACACCATAATTACATATCTACCATCATGCAAGAGGATCCGAATAAGTGTCCGAATGTTTAAACCGTAGTGCATGGGAAATGGAAAATAAACACCATAATTACATATCTGCCATCATGCCAGAGGCTCCGAATAAGTGTCCGAGTGTTTAAACCCTATTGCATGAGAAATGGCGGATAAACACCATAATTACATATCTGCCATCATGCAAGAGGGTCCAAAAAATGTCCAAGTGTTGAAGCCCTAACGCAAGAGAAATGGCAAGTAAACACCATCATTACATATCCGCCACCATGCAAGAGGGTCTGAATAAGTGTCCAAGTGTTTAAACCCTAATGCATGAGAAATGGCAAGTAAACACCATAATTACATATCTGCCACCATGCAAGAGGGTTCGAATAAGTGTCCAAGTGTTTAAACCCTAATGCATGAGAAATGGCAAGTAAACACCATAATTACATATCTGCCACCATGCAAGAGGGTCTGAATAAGTGTCCAAGTGTTTAAACCCTAATGCATGCGAAATGACATGTAAACACCATAACTACATATCTGCCATCATGCAAGAGGGTCCGAATAAGTGTCCGAGTGTTTCAGCCCTAATGCATGAGAAATGACAAGTAAACACCTTAATTACATATCTGGTATCATGCAAGAGGGTCCGAATTAGTGTTCGAGTGTTTAAGCCCTAATGCATGGGAAATGGCAAATAAACACCATAACAACATATCTGCCAGCATGCAAGAGGTTCCGAATAAGTGTCTGAGTGTTTAAGCCCTAATGCATGAGAAATGGCAAGTAAACACCATAATTACATATCTGCCACCATGCAAGAGGGTCCGAATAAGTGTCCAAGTGTTTCATCCCTAATGCATGAGAAATGGAAAATAAACACCATAATTACATATCCGCCATCATGCAAGAGGGTCTGAATAAGTGTCCGAGTGTTTCAGCCCTAATGCATGAGAAATGGCAAGTAAACACCATAATTACATATCTGCCACCATGCAAGAGGGTCCGAATAAGTGTCCAAGTGTTTAAACCCTAATGCATGCGAAATGACAAGTGAACACCATAATTACATATCTGCCATCATGCAAGAGGGTCCGAATAAGTGTCCGAGTGTTTCAGCCCTAATGCATGAGAAATGACAAATAAACACCTTAATTACATATCTGGTATCATGCAAGAGGGTCCGAATTAGTGTCCGAGTGTTAAAACCGTAATGCATGGGAAATGGAAAATAAACACCATAATTACATATCTGCCATCATGGAAGAGGGTCCGAATAAGTGTCCGAGTGTTTAAGCCCTAATGCATGAGAAATGGCCAGTAAACACCATAATTACATATCTGCCACCATGCAAGAGGGTCCGAATAAGTGTCTAAGTGTTTAAACCCTAATGCATGCGAAATGACAAGTAAACACCATAATTACATATCTGCCATCATGCAAGAGGGTCCGAATAAGTGTCTGAGTGTTTAAACTGTAGTGCATGGGAAATGGCAAATAAACACCATAATTACATATCTGCCATCATGCAAGAGGGTCCGAATAAGTGTCCGAGGGTTGAAGCCCTAATGCATGAGAAATGGCAAGTAAACACCATAATTACATATCTGCCACCATGCAAGAGGGTCCGAATAAGTGCCCAAGTGTTTAAACCCTAATGCATGAGAAATGGCAAATAAACACCACAATTACATATCGGCCAGCATGCAAAAGGGTCCGAATAAGTGTCCGAGTGTTTAAGCCCTAATGCATGAGAAATGGCAAGTAAACCCATAATTACATATTTGCCACCATGCAAGAGGGTCCGAATAAGTGTCCAAGTGTTTAAACCCTAATGCATGAGAAATGGCAAGTAAACACCATAATTACATATCTGCCACCATGGGTCCGAATAAGTGTCCGAGTGTTTAAACGCTGATGCATGAGAAATGGCAAATAAACACCTTAATTACATATCTGGTATCATGCAAGAGGGTCCGAATTAGTGTCCGAGGGTTTAAACCGTAATGCATGGGAAATGGAAAATAAACACCATAATTACATATCTGCCATCATGGAAGAGGGTCCCAATAAGTGTCCGAGTGTTTAAGCCCTAATGCATGGGAAATGGGAAATAAACACCATAACAACATATCTGCCATCATGCAAGAGGGTCCGAATAAGTGTCCGAGTGTTTAAACCGTAATGCATGGGAAACGGAAAATAAACACCATAATTACATATCTGCCATCATGGAAGACGGTCCGAATAAGTGTCCGAGGGTTTAAGCCCTAATGCATGAGAAATGACAAGTAAACACCATAATTACATATCTGCCATCATGCAAGAGGGTCTGAGTAAGTGTCCGAGTGTTTAAGCCCTAATGCGTAGGAAATGGCAAATAAACACCATAACAATATATCTGCCATCATGCAAGGGGGTCCAAATAAGTGTCCAGGTGTTTAAACCGTAATGCATGGGAAATGGCAAATAAACACCATAATTATATATATGCCATCATGCAGGAGGGTTTGAATAAGTGTCCAAGTGTTTAAACCCCAATGCATGAGAAATGGCAAATAAACACCGTAATTACATATCTGCCATCATGCAAGAGGGTCCGAATAAGTGTCCGAGTGTTTAAGCCCTAATGCATTAGAAATGGCAAGTAAACAACATAATTACATATTTGCCATCGTGCAAGAGGGTCCAGATAAGTGTCCGAGTGGTTAAACCCTAATGCATGAGAAATGGCAAATAAACACCATAATTACATATCAGCCATCATGCAAGAGGGTCCGAATAAGTGTTCGAGTGTTTAAGCCCTAATGCATGGGAAATGGCAAGTGAAAAACATAATTACATATCTGCCATCATGCAAGAGGGTCCAAATAAGTGTCTGAGTGTTTAAACCCTAATGCAAGAGAAATGGCAAGTAAACACCATAATTACATATCTGCCATCATGCAAGAGGGTCGGAATAAGTGTCCGAGTGTTTAAGCCCTAATGCATGGGAAACGGCAAATAAACACCATAATTACATATCTGCCATCATGCAAGAGGGTCCGAAGAAGTGTCCGAGTGTTTAAGCCCTAATGCATGAGAAATGGCAAGTAAACACCATAATTACATATCTGCCATCATGGAAGAGGGTCCGAATAAGTGTCCGAGTGTTTAAGCCCTAATGCATAAGAAATTACAAGTAAACACCATCATTACATATCTGCCATCATGCAAGAGGGTCTGAATGAGTGTCCGAGTATTTATATCCTAATGCAAGAGAAATGGCAAATAAACACCATAACTACATATCTGCCATCATGGAAGAGCGTTTGAACAAGTGTCCGATTGTTTAAACCGTAGTGCATGGGAAAAGGAAAATAAACCCCATAATTACATATCTGCCATCATGCAAGAGGGTCTGAACAAGTGTCCGAGTGTTTAAACCCAAATGCATGAGAAATGGTAAATAAACACCATAATTACATATCTGCCATCATGCAGAGGGTCCGAATAAGTGTCCGAGTGTTTAAACTGTAGTGCAAGGGAAACGGAAAATAAACACCATAATTACATATCTACCATCATGCAAGAGGATCCGAATAAGTGTCCGAATGTTTAAACCGTAGTGCATGGGAAATGGAAAATAAACACCATAATTACATATCTGCCATCATGCCAGAGGCTCCGAATAAGTGTCCGAGTGTTTAAACCCTATTGCATGAGAAATGGCGGATAAACACCATAATTACATATCTGCCATCATGCAAGAGGGTCCAAAAAATGTCCAAGTGTTGAAGCCCTAACGCAAGAGAAATGGCAAGTAAACACCATCATTACATATCCGCCACCATGCAAGAGGGTCTGAATAAGTGTCCAAGTGTTTAAACCCTAATGCATGAGAAATGGCAAGTAAACACCATAATTACATATCTGCCACCATGCAAGAGGGTTCGAATAAGTGTCCAAGTGTTTAAACCCTAATGCATGAGAAATGGCAAGTAAACACCATAATTACATATCTGCCACCATGCAAGAGGGTCTGAATAAGTGTCCAAGTGTTTAAACCCTAATGCATGCGAAATGACATGTAAACACCATAACTACATATCTGCCATCATGCAAGAGGGTCCGAATAAGTGTCCGAGTGTTTCAGCCCTAATGCATGAGAAATGACAAGTAAACACCTTAATTACATATCTGGTATCATGCAAGAGGGTCCGAATTAGTGTTCGAGTGTTTAAGCCCTAATGCATGGGAAATGGCAAATAAACACCATAACAACATATCTGCCAGCATGCAAGAGGTTCCGAATAAGTGTCTGAGTGTTTAAGCCCTAATGCATGAGAAATGGCAAGTAAACACCATAATTACATATCTGCCACCATGCAAGAGGGTCCGAATAAGTGTCCAAGTGTTTCATCCCTAATGCATGAGAAATGGAAAATAAACACCATAATTACATATCCGCCATCATGCAAGAGGGTCTGAATAAGTGTCCGAGTGTTTCAGCCCTAATGCATGAGAAATGGCAAGTAAACACCATAATTACATATCTGCCACCATGCAAGAGGGTCCGAATAAGTGTCCAAGTGTTTAAACCCTAATGCATGCGAAATGACAAGTGAACACCATAATTACATATCTGCCATCATGCAAGAGGGTCCGAATAAGTGTCCGAGTGTTTCAGCCCTAATGCATGAGAAATGACAAATAAACACCTTAATTACATATCTGGTATCATGCAAGAGGGTCCGAATTAGTGTCCGAGTGTTAAAACCGTAATGCATGGGAAATGGAAAATAAACACCATAATTACATATCTGCCATCATGGAAGAGGGTCCGAATAAGTGTCCGAGTGTTTAAGCCCTAATGCATGAGAAATGGCCAGTAAACACCATAATTACATATCTGCCACCATGCAAGAGGGTCCGAATAAGTGTCTAAGTGTTTAAACCCTAATGCATGCGAAATGACAAGTAAACACCATAATTACATATCTGCCATCATGCAAGAGGGTCCGAATAAGTGTCTGAGTGTTTAAACTGTAGTGCATGGGAAATGGCAAATAAACACCATAATTACATATCTGCCATCATGCAAGAGGGTCCGAATAAGTGTCCGAGGGTTGAAGCCCTAATGCATGAGAAATGGCAAGTAAACACCATAATTACATATCTGCCACCATGCAAGAGGGTCCGAATAAGTGCCCAAGTGTTTAAACCCTAATGCATGAGAAATGGCAAATAAACACCACAATTACATATCGGCCAGCATGCAAAAGGGTCCGAATAAGTGTCCGAGTGTTTAAGCCCTAATGCATGAGAAATGGCAAGTAAACCCATAATTACATATTTGCCACCATGCAAGAGGGTCCGAATAAGTGTCCAAGTGTTTAAACCCTAATGCATGAGAAATGGCAAGTAAACACCATAATTACATATCTGCCACCATGGGTCCGAATAAGTGTCCGAGTGTTTAAACGCTGATGCATGAGAAATGGCAAATAAACACCTTAATTACATATCTGGTATCATGCAAGAGGGTCCGAATTAGTGTCCGAGGGTTTAAACCGTAATGCATGGGAAATGGAAAATAAACACCATAATTACATATCTGCCATCATGGAAGAGGGTCCCAATAAGTGTCCGAGTGTTTAAGCCCTAATGCATGAGAAATGGCAAGCAAACACCATAATTACATATCTGCCACCATGCAAGAGGGTCCCAATAAGTGTCCAAGTGTTTAAACCCTAATGCATGAGAAATGACAAGTAAACACCATAATTACATATCTGCCATCATGCAAGAGGGTCCGAATAAGTGTCCGAGTGTTTAAACTGTAGTAAATGGGAAATGGAAAATAAACACCATAATTACATCTCTACCATCATGCAAGAGGGTCCGAATAAGTGTCCGCATGTTTAAACCGTAGTGCATGGGAAATGGAAAATAAACACCATAATTACATATCTGCCATCATGCAAGAGGGTCCGAATAAGTGTCCGAGTGTTTAAACCCTAATGCATGAGAAATGGCAAATAAACACCATAATTACATATCTGCCATCATGCAAGTGGGTCCGAATAAGTGTCCGATTCTTTACGCCGTAATGCGTGAGAAATGGCATGTAAACAACATAATTACATATCTGCCATCATGCGAGAGGGTCCGAATAAGTGTCCGAGTGTTTCAGCCCTAATGCATGTGAAATGGCAAATAAACACCATAATTACATATCCGCCATCATGCAAGAGGGTCCGAATAAGTGTCCGAGTGTTTAAGCACTAATGCATGAGAAATGGCAAGTAAACACCATAATTATATATCTGCCACCATGCAAGAGGGTCCGAATAAGTGTCCAAGTGTTTAAACCCTAATGCATGCGAAATGACAAGTAAACACCATAATTACATATCTGCCATCACGCAAGAGGGTCCGAATAAGTGTCCGAGTGTTTCAGCCCTAATGCATGAGAAATTACAAGTAAACACCTTAATTACATATCTGGTATCATGCAAGAGAGTCCGAAATAGTGTCCGTGTGTTTAAGCCCTAATGCATGGGAAATGGCAAATAAACACCATAACAACATATCTGCCATCATGCAGGAGGGTCCGAATAAGTGTCCGAGTGTTAAAGCCCTAATGCATGACAAATGGCAAGTAAACACCATAATTACATATCAGCCATCATGCAAGATGGTCCGAATAAGTGTCCGAGTGTTTAAACTGTAGTGCAAGGGAAATGGAAAATAAACACCACAATTACATATCTACCATCATGCAAGAGGGTCCAAATAAGTGTCCGAATGTTTAAACCGTAGTGCATGGGAAATGGAAAATAAACACCATAATTACATATCTGCCATCATGGAAGAGGGTCTGAATAAGTGTCCGAGTGTTTAAACCCTAATGCATGAGAAATGGTAGATAAACACCATAATCACATATCTGCCATCACGCAAGAGGGTCCGAAGAAGTGTCTGAGTGTTTAAGCCCTAATGCAAGAGAAATGGCAAGTAAACACCATAATTACATATCTCCCACCATGCAAGAGGGTCCGAATAAGTGTCCATGTGTTTAAACCCTAACGAATGAGAAATGGCAAGTAAACACCATAATTACATATCTGCCACCATGCAAGAGGGTCCGAATAAGTGTCCGATTCTTTACGCCGTAATGCATGAGAAATGGCATGTAAACAACATAATTACATATCTACCATCACGCAAGAGGGTCCGAATAAGTGTCCAAGTGTTTCAGCCCTAATGCATGAGAAATGGCAAATGAACACCATAATTACATATCCGCCATCACGCAAGAGGGTCCGAATAAGTGTCCGAGTATTTAAGCCCTAAGGCATGAGAAATGGCAAGTAAAAACCATAATTACATATCTGCCACCATGCAAGAGGGTCCGAATAAGTGTCCAAGTGTTTAAACCCTAATGCTTGCGAAATGACAAGTAAACACCAAAATTACATATCTGCCATCATGCAAGAGGGTCCGAATAAGTGTCCGAGTGTTTCAGCCCTAATGCATGAGAAATGACAAGTAAACACCTTAATTATATATCTGGTATCATGTAAGAGGGTCCGAATTAGTGTCCGAGTGTTTAAGACCTAATGCATGGGAAATGGCAAATAAACACCATAACAACAAATCTGCCATCATGCAAGAGGGTCCGAGTAAGTGTCCGAGTGTTTAAGCCCTA
Source organism: Camellia sinensis (assembly GCF_055761805.1). NCBI lineage: Eukaryota > Viridiplantae > Streptophyta > Magnoliopsida > Ericales > Theaceae > Camellia > Camellia sinensis. The sequence goes on along the minus strand of NW_028129474.1, from coordinate 8,752,329 downwards.
ATGCATGAGAAATGGCAAGCAAACACCATAATTACATATCTGCCACCATGCAAGAGGGTCCGAATAAGTGTCCAAGTGTTTAAACCCTAATGCATGCGAAATGACAAGTAAACACCATAATTACATATCTGCCATCATGCAAGAGGGTCCGAATAAGTGTCCGAGTGTTTCCGCCCTAATGCATGAGAAATGGCAAATAAACACCTTAATTACATATCTGGTATCATGCAAGAGGGTCCGAATTAGTGTCCGAGTGTTTAAACCGTAATGCATGGGAAATGGAAAATAAACACCATAATTACATATCTGCCATCATGCGAGAGTGTCCGAATAAGTGTCCGAGTGTTTAAGCCCTAATGCATGAGAAATGGCAAGTAAACACCATAATTACATATCTGCCACCATGCAAGAGGGTCCGAATAAGTGTCCAAGAGTTTAAACCCTAATGCACGCGAAATGACATGTAAACACCATAATTACATATCTGCCACCATGCAAGAGGGTCCGAATAAGTGTCCGAGTGTTTCAGCCCTAATGCATGAGAAATGACAAGTAAACACCTTAACTACATATCTGGTATCATGCAAGAGGGTCCGAATTAGTGTTCGAGTGTTTAAGCCCTAATGCATGGGAAATGGCAAATAAACACCATAACAACATATCTGCCGTCATGCAAGAGTGTCCGAATAGGTGCCCGAGTGCTTAAGCCCTAATGCATGAGAAATGGCAAGCAAACACCATAATTACATATCTGCCGTCATGTAAGAGGGTCCGAATAAGTGTCCGAGTGTTTAAGCCCTAATGTATGAGAAATGGCAAATAAACACCATAATTACATATCTGGTATCATGCAAAAGGGTCCGAATAAGTGTCCGAGTGTTTAAGCCCTAATGCATGGGAAATGGAAAATAAACACCATAACAACATATCTACCATCATGCAAGAGGGTCCGAATAAGTATCCGAGTGTTTAAACTGCAGTGCATGGGAAATGGAAAATGAACACCATAATTACATATCTGCCATCATGCAAGAGGGTCCGAATAAGTGTCCGAGTGTTTAAGCCCTAATGCATGGGAAATGGGAAATAAACACCATAACAACATATCTGCGATCATGCAAGAGGGTCCGAATAAGTGTCCGAGTGTTGAAACCGTAATGCATGGGAAACGAAAAATAAACACCATAATTACATATCTGCCATCATGGAAGACGGTCCGAATAAGTGTCCGAGGGTTTAAGGCCTAATGCATGAGAAATGACAAGTAAACACCATAATTACATATCTGCCATCATGCAAGAGGGTCTGAGTAAGTGTCCGAGTGTTTAAGCCCTAATGCGTAGGAAATGGCAAATAAACACCATAACAATATATCTGCCATCATGCAAGGGGGTCCAAATAAGTGTCCAAGTGTTTAAACCGTAATGCATGGGAAATGGCAAATAAACACCATAATTATATATATGCCATCATGCAGGAGGGTTTGAATAAGTGTCCAAGTGTTTAAACCCCAATGCATGAGAAATGGCAAATAAACACCGTAATTACATATCTGCCATCATGCAAGAGGGTCCGAATAAGTGTCCGAGTGTTTAAGCCCTAATGCATTAGAAATGGCAAATAAACACCATAATTACATATCAGCCATCATGCAAGAGGGTCCGAATAAGTGTTCGAGTGTTTAAGCCCTAATGCATGGGAAATGGCAAGTGAAAAACATAATTACATATCTGCCATCATGCAAGAGGGTCCAAATAAGTGTCTGAGTGTTTAAACCCTAATGCAAGAGAAATGGCAAGTAAACACCATAATTACATATCTGCCGTCATGCAAGAGGGTCGGAATAAGTGTCCGAGTGTTTAAGCCCTAATGCATGGGAAACGGCAAATAAACACCATAATTACATATCTGCCATCGTGCAAGAGGGTCTGAAGAAGTGTCCGAGTGTTTAACCCCTAATGCATGAGAAATGGCAAGTAAACACCATAATTACAGATCTGCCATCATGGAAGAGGGTCCGAATAAGTGTCCGAGTGTTTAAGCCCTAATGCATGAGAAATTACAAGTAAACACCATCATTACATATCTGCCATCATGCAAGAGGGTCTGAATGAGTGTCCGAGTATTTATATCCTAATGCAAGAGAAATGGCAAATAAACACCATAACTACATATCTGCCATCATGGAAGAGCGTTTGAACAAGTGTCCGATTGTTTAAACCGTAGTGCATGGGAAAAGGAAAATAAACCCCATAATTACATATCTGCCATTATGCAAGAGGGTCTGAACAAGTGTCCGAGTGTTTAAACCCAAATGCATGAGAAATGGTAAATAAACACCATAATTACATATCTGCCATCATGCAGAGGGTCCGAATAAGTGTCCGAGTGTTTAAACTGTAGTGCAAGGGAAATGGAAAATAAACACCGTAATTACATATCTACCATCATGCAAGAGGATCCGAATAAGTGTCCGAATGTTTAAACCGTAGTGCATGGCAAATGGAAAATAAACACCATAATTACATATCTGCCATCATGCCAGAGGCTCCGAATAAGTGTCCGAGTGTTTAAACCCTATTGCATGAGAAATGGCGGATAAACACCATAATTACATATCGGCCATCATGCAAGAGGGTCCAAAAAATGTCCAAGTGTTTAAGCCCTAACGCAAGAGAAATGGCAAGTAAACACCATCATTACATATCTGCCACCATGCAAGAGGGTCTGAATAAGTGTCCAAGTGTTTAAACCCTAATGCATGAGAAATGGCAAGTAAACACCATAATTACATATCTGCCACCATGCAAGAGGGTTCGAATAAGTGTCCTAGTGTTTAAACCCTAATGCATGAGAAATGGCAAGTAAACACCATAATTACATATCTGCCACCATGCAAGAGGGTCTGAATAAGTGTCCAAGTGTTTAAACCCTAATGCATGCGAAATGACATGTAAACACCATAACTACATATCTGCCATCATGCAAGACGGTCCGAATAAGTGTCCGAGTGTTTCAGCCCTAATGCATGAGAAATGACAAGTAAACACCTTAATTACATATCTGGTATCATGCAAGAGGGTCCGAATTAGTGTTCGAGTGTTTAAGCCCTAATGCATGGGAAATGGCAAATAAACACCATAACAACATATCTGCCATCATGCAAGAGGGTCCGAATAAGTGTCTGAATGTTTAAGCCCTAATGCATGAGAAATGGCAAGTAAACACCATAATTACATATCTGCCACCATGCAAGAGGGTCCGAATAAGTGTCCAAGTGTTTCATCCCTAATGCATGAGAAATGGCAAATAAACACCATAATTACATATCCGCCATCATGCAAGAGGGTCCGAATAAGTGTCCGAGTGTTTCAGCCCTAATGCATGAGAAATGGCAAGTAAACACCATAATTACATATCTGCCACCATGCAAGAGGGTCCGAATAAGTGTCCAAGTGTTTAAACCCTAATGCATGCGAAATGACAAGTGAACACCATAATTACATATCTGCCATCATGCAAGAGGGTCCGAATAAGTGTCCGAGTGTTTCAGCCCTAATGCATGAGAAATGACAAATAAACACCTTAATTACATATCTGGTATCATGCAAGAGGGTCCGAATTAGTGTCCGAGTGTTAAAACCGTAATGCATGGGAAATGGAAAATAAACACCATAATTACATATCTGCCATCATGGAAGAGGGTCCGAATAAGTGTCCGAGTGTTTAAGCCCTAATGCATGAGAAATGGCCAGTAAACACCATAATTACATATCTGCCACCATGCAAGAGGGTCCGAATAAGTGTCTAAGTGTTTAAACCCTAATGCATGCGAAATGACAAGTAAACACCATAATTACATATCTGCCATCATGCAAGAGCGTCCGAATAAGTGTCCGAGTGTTTAAACTGTAGTGCATGGGAAATGGCAAATAAACACCATAATTACATATCTGCCATCATGCAAGAGGGTCCGAATAAGTGTCCGAGGGTTGAAGCCCTAATGCATGAGAAATGGCAAGTAAACACCATAATTACATATCTGCCACCATGCAAGAGGGTCCGAATAAGTGCCCAAGTGTTTAAACCCTAATGCATGAGAAATGGCAAATAAACACCACAATTACATATCGGCCAGCATGCAAAAGGGTCCGAATAAGTGTCCGAGTGTTTAAGCCCTAATGCATGAGAAATGGCAAGTAAACCCCATAATTACATATTTGCCACCATGCAAGAGGGTCCGAATAAGTGTCCAAGTGTTTAAACCCTAATGCATGAGAAATGGCAAGTAAACACCATAATTACATATCTGCCACCATGGGTCCGAATAAGTGTCCGAGTGTTTAAACGCTGATGCATGAGAAATGGCAAATAAACACCTTAATTACATATCTGGTATCATGCAAGAGGGTCCGAATTAGTGTCCGAGGGTTTAAACCGTAATGCATGGGAAATGGAAAATAAACACCATAATTACATTTCTGCCATCATGGAAGAGGCTCCCAATAAGTGTCCGAGTGTTTAAGCCCTAATGCATGAGAAATGGCAAGTAAACACCATAATTACATATCTGCCACCATGCAAGAGGGTCCCAATAAGTGTCCAAGTGTTTAAACCCTAATGCATGAGAAATGACAAGTAAACACCATAATTACATATCTGCCATCATGCAAGAGGGTCCGAATAAGTGTCCGAGTGTTTAAACTGTTGTAAATGGGAAATGGAAAATAAACACCATAATTACATATCTACCATCATGCAAGAGGGTCCGAATAAGTGTCCGCATGTTTAAACCGTAGTGCATGGGAAATGGAAAATAAACACCATAATTACATATCTGCCATCATGCAAGAGGGTCCGAATAAGTGTCCGAGTGTTTAAACCCTAATGCATGAGAAATGGCAAATAAACACCATAATTACATATCTGCCATCATGCAAGTGGGTCCGAATAAGTGTCCGATTCTTTACGCCGTAATGCGTGAGAAATGGCATGTAAACAACATAATTACATATCTGCCATCATGCAAGAGGGTCCGAATAAGTGTCCGAGTGTTTCAGCCCTAATGCATGTGAAATGGCAAATAAACACCATAATTACATATCCGCCATCATGCAAGAGGGTCCGAATAAGTGTCCGAGTGTTTAAGCACTAATGCATGAGAAATGGCAAGTAAACACCATAATTATATATCTGCCACCATGCAAGAGGGTCCGAATAAGTGTCCAAGTGTTTAAACCCTAATGCATGCGAAATGACAAGTAAACACCATAATTACATATCTGCCATCACGCAAGAGGGTCCGAATAAGTGTCCGAGTGTTTCAGCCCTAATGCATGAGAAATGACAAGTAAACACCTTAATTACATATCTGGTATCATGCAAGAGAGTCCGAAATAGTGTCCGTGTGTTTAAGCCCTAATGCATGGGAAATGGCAAATAAACACCATAACAACATATCTGCCATCATGCAGGAGGGTCCGAATAAGTGTCCGAGTGTTAAAGCCCTAATGCATGACAAATGGCAAGTAAACACCATAATTACATATCAGCCATCATGCAAGATGGTCCGAATAAGTGTCCGAGTGTTTAAACTGTAGTGCAAGGGAAATGGAAAATAAACACCACAATTACATATCTACCATCATGCAAGAGGGTCCAAATAAGTGTCCGAATGTTTAAACCGTAGTGCATGGGAAATGGAAAATAAACACCATAATTACATATCTGCCATCATGGAAGAGGGTCTGAATAAGTGTCCGAGTGTTTAAACCCTAATGCATGAGAAATGGCAGATAAACACCATAATCACATATCTGCCATCACGCAAGAGGGTCCGAATAAGTGTCCGAGTGTTTAAGCCCTAATGCAAGAGAAATGGCAAGTAAACACCATAATTACATATCTGCCACCATGCAAGAGGGTCCGAATAAGTGTCCATGTGTTTAAACCCTAACGAATGAGAAATGGCAAGTAAACACCATAATTACATATCTGCCACCATGCAAGAGGGTCCGAATAAGTGTCCGATTCTTTACGCCGTAATGCATGAGAAATGGCATGTAAACAACATAATTACATATCTACCATCACGCAAGAGGGTCCGAATAAGTGTCCAAGTGTTTCAGCCCTAATGCATGAGAAATGGCAAATGAACACCATAATTACATATCCGCCATCACGCAAGAGGGTCCGAATAAGTGTCCGAGTATTTAAGCCCTAAGGCATGAGAAATGGCAAGTAAAAACCATAATTACATATCTGCCACCATGCAAGAGGGTCCGAATAAGTGTCCAAGTGTTTAAACCCTAATGCTTGCGAAATGACAAGTAAACACCAAAATTACATATCTGCCATCATGCAAGAGGGTCCGAATAAGTGTCCGAGTGTTTCAGCCCTAATGCATGAGAAATGACAAGTAAACACCTTAATTATATATCTGGTATCATGTAAGAGGGTCCGAATTAGTGTCCGAGTGTTTAAGACCTAATGCATGGGAAATGGCAAATAAACACCATAACAACATATCTGCCATCATGCAAGAGGGTCCGAGTAAGTGTCCGAGTGTTTAAGCCCTAATGCATGAGAAATGGCAAGCAAACACCATAATTACATATCTGCCACCATGCAAGAGGGTCCGAATAAGTGTCCAAGTGTTTAAACCCTAATGCATGCGAAATGACAAGTAAACACCATAATTACATATCTGCCATCATGCAAGAGGGTCCGAATAAGTGTCCGAGTGTTTCCGCCCTAATGCATGAGAAATGGCAAATAAACACCTTAATTACATATCTGGTATCATGCAAGAGGGTCCGAATTAGTGTCCGAGTGTTTAAACCGTAATGCATGGGAAATGGAAAATAAACACCATAATTACATATCTGCCATCATGCGAGAGAGTCCGAATAAGTGTCCGAGTGTTTAAGCCCTAATGCATGAGAAATGGCAAGTAAACACTATAATTACATATCTGCCACCATGCAAGAGGGTCCGAATAAGTGTCCAAGTGTTTAAACCCTAATGCACGCGAAATGACATGTAAACACCATAATTACATATCTGCCATCATGCAAGAGGGTCCGAATAAGTGTCCGAGTGTTTCAGCCCTATTGCATGAGAAATGACAAGTAAACACCTTAATTACATAGCTGGTATCACGCAAGAGGGTCCGAATTAGTGTCCGAGTGTTTACACCGTAATGCATCGGAAATGGAAAATAAACACCATAATTACATATCTGCCATCATGCAAGAGGGTCCGAATAAGTGTCCGAGTGTTTAAATCGTAGTGCATGGGAAATGGAAAATAAACACCATAATTACATATCTGCCATCATGCAAGAGGGTCCGAATAAGTGACTGAGTGTTTAAACCGTAGTGCATGGGAAATGGAAAATAAACACCATAATTACATATCTGTCATCATGCAAGAGGGTCCGAATAAGTGTCCGAGTGTTTAAACCCTAATGCATGAGAAATGGCAAATAAACACCATAATTACAAATCTACCATCGTGCAAGAGGCTCCGAATAAGTGTCCAAGTGTTTAAACCCTAACGCATGAGAAATGGCAAGTAAACACCATAATTACATATCTGCCACCATGCAAGAGCGTCCGAATAAGTGTCCGATTCTTTACGCCCTAATGCATGAGAAATGGCACGTAAACAACATAATTACATATCTGCCATCATGCAAGAGGGTCCGAATAAGTGTCCGAGTGTTTCAGCCTACTGCATGAGTAATGGCAAATAAACACCATAATTACATATCTGCCATCATGCAAGAGGGTCCGAATAAGTGTCCAAGTGTTTAAGCCCTAATGCATGAGAAATGGCAAGTAAACACCATAATTACATATCTGCCACCATACAAGAGGGTCCGAATAAGTGTCCAAGTGTTTAGACGCTAATGCATGAGAAATGGAAAATAAACACCATAATTACATATCTGCCATCATGCAAAAGGGTCCGAATAAGTGTCCGAGTGTTTATGCCCTAATCCTTGCGAAACGGCAAATAAACACCATAATTACATATTTGCCATCATGCTAGAGGGTCCGAATAAGTGTCCGAGTGTTTAAACGCTAATGCATGAGAAATGGAAAATAAACACCATAATTACATATCTGCCATCATGCAAGAGGGTCCGAATAAGTGTCCGGCTGTTTAAGCCCTAATGCATGAGAAATGGCAAGTAAACACCTTAACTACATATCTGCCATCATGCAAGAGGGTCCGAGTAGGTGTCCGAGTGTTTAAACCCTAATGCATGAGAAATGACAAGTAAACACCATAATTACATGTCTGCCATCATGCAAGAGGATCCGAATAAGTGTCCGAGTGTCTAAGCCCTAATGCATGAGAAATGACAAGTAAACACCATAATTACATATCTGCCATCATGCAAGAGGGGCCGAGTAAGTGTCCGAGGATTTAAGCCCTAATGCATGAGAAATGGCAAGTAAACACCATAGTTACATATCGGCCATCATGCAAGAGGGTCTGAATGAGTGTCCGAGTATTTATACCCTAATGCAAGAGAAATGGCAAATAAACACCATAACTACATATCTGCCATCATGCAAGAGGGTCCGAACAAGTGTCCGAGTGTTTAAACCGTAGTGCATGGGAAATGGCAAATAAACACCATAATTACAAATCTGCCATCATACAAGAGGGTCCGAATAGGTGACTGAGTGTTTAAACGCTACTGCATGAGAAATGGCAAATAAACGCCATAATTACATATCTGCCATCATGCAAGAGGGTCTGAATAAGTGTCCGAGTATTTATACCCTAATGCAAGAGAAATGGCAAATAAACACCACATATTTGCCATCATGCAAGAGGGTCCGAATAAGTGTCCGAGTGTTTAACCCCTCATGCATGAGAAATGGCAAGTAAACACCATAATTACATATCGGCCATCTTGCAAGAGGGTCAAAATAAGTGTCCGAGTGTTTGAACCCTAATGCATGAGAAATGGCAAGTAAACACCATAATTACATATCTGCCACCATGCAAGAGGGTCCGAATAAGTGTCCGAGTGTTTAAACCCCAATGCTTGAGAAATGGCAAGTAAACACCATAATTACATATATGCCATCATACAAGAGGGTCCGAATAAGTGTCCGAGTGTTTAAACCCTAATGCATGAGAAATGAGAAGTAAACACCATAATTACATATCTGCCATCATGCAAGAGGGTCCGGATAAGTGTTCGAGTGTTTAAGCCCTAATGCATATGAAATGACAAGTAAACACCATAATTCCATATCTGCCATCATGCAAGAGGGTCCGAATAAGTGTCTGAGTGTTTAAGCCCTAATGCATAAGAAGTGGCAAATGAACACCATAACTACATATCTGCCATCATGCAAGAGGGTCCGAATAAGTGTCCGAGTGTTTAAACCGTAATGCATGGGAAATGGCAAACAAACACCATAATTACATATCTGCCATCATGCAAGAGGGTCCAAATAAGTGTCCGAGTGTTTAAACCCTAATGCATGAGAAATGACAAGTAAACAACATAATTACATTTCTGCCACCATGTAAGAGTGTCCAAATAAGTGTCCAAGTGTTTAAACCCTAATGCATGAGAAATGGCAAATAAGCACCACAATTACATATCTGCAATCATGCTATAGGGTCCGAATAAGTGTCCTAGTGTTTAAGCATTAATGCACGAGAAATGGCAAGTAAACAACATAATTACATATCTGCCATCATGCAAGTGGGTCCAAATAAGTGTCTGAGTGTTTAAACCCTAATGAATGAGAAATGGCAAATAAACCCCGTAATTACATATCTGCCATCATGCAAGAGGGTCCGAATAAGTGTCCGAGTGTTTCAGCCCTAATGCATGAGAAATGACAAGTAAACACCATAATTACATATCTGCCATCATGCAAGAGGATCCGAACAAGTGTACGAGTGTTTAAGCCCTAATGCATGGGAAATGGCAAGTAAACACCATAATTACATATCTGCCATCATGCAAAAGGGTCCGAATAAGTGTTCGAGTGTTTATGCCCTAATCCTTGCGAAATGGCAAGTAAACACCATAATTACATATTTGCCATCATGCTAGAGGGTCCAAATAAGTGTCCGAGTGTTTAAACGCTAATGCATGAGAAATGGAAAATAAACACCATAATTACATATCTGCCATCATGCAAGAGGGTCCGAATAAGTGTCCGGCTGTTTAAGCCCTAATGCATGAGAAATGGCAAGTAAACACCTTAACTACATATCTGCCATCATGCAAGAGGGTCTGAGTAGGTGTCCGAGTGTTTAAACCCTAATGCATGAGAAATGACAAGTAAACACCATAATTACATGTCTGCCATCATGCAAGACGATCCGAATAAGTGTCCGAGTGTCTAAGCCCTAATGCATGAGAAATGACAAGTAAACACCATAATTACATATCTGCCATCATGCAAGAGGGGTCGAGTAAGTGTCCGAGGATTTAAGCCCTAATGCATGAGAAATGGCAAGTAAACACCATAGTTACATATCGGCCATCATGCAAGAGGGTCTGAATGAGTGTCCGAGTATTTATACCCTAATGCAAGAGAAATGGCAAATAAACACCATAACTACATATCTGCCATCATGCAAGAGGGTCCGAACAAGTGTCTGAGTGTTTAAACCGTAGTGCATGGGAAATGGCAAATAAACACCATAATTACAAATCTGCCATCATACAAGAGGGTCCGAATATGTGACTGAGTGTTTAAACGCTACTGCATGAGAAATGGCAAATAAACGCCATAATTACACATCTGCCATCATGCAAGAGGGTCTGAATAAGTGTCCGAGTGTTTAACCCCTCATGCATGAGAAATGGCAAGTAAACACCATAATTACATATCGGCCATCTTGCAAGAGGGTCAAAATAAGTGTCCGAGTGTTTGAACCCTAATGCATGAGAAATGGCAAGTAAACACCATAATTACATATCTGCCATCTTGCAAGAGGGTCAAAATAAGTGTTCGAGTGTTTGAACCCTAATGCATGAGAAATGGCAAGTAAACACCATAATTACATATCTGCCATCATGCAAGAGGGTCCGAATAAGTGTCCGAGTGTTTAAACCCCAATGCTTGAGAAATGGCAAGTAAACACCATAATTACATATATGCCATCATACAAGAGGGTCCGAATAAGTGTCCGAGTGTTTAAACCCTAATGCATGAGAAATGAGAAGTAAACACCATAATTACATATCTGCCATCATGCAAGAGGTTCCGGATAAGTGTTCGAGTGTTTAAGCCCTAATGCATATGAAATGACAAGTAAACACCATAATTCCATATCTGCCATCATGCAAGAGGGTCCGAATAAGTGTCTGAGTGTTTAAGCCCTAATGCATGAGAAATGGCATGAAAACAACATAATTACATATCTACCGTCATGCAAGAGGGTCCAAATAAGTGCCCGAGTGTTTAAACCCTAATGCAAGAGAAATGGCAAGTAAACACCATAATTATATATCTGCCATCATGCAAGAGGGTCCGAATAAGTGTCCGAATGTTTAAACCCTAATGCATGAGACGTGGCAAGTAAACACCATAATTACATATTGGCCATCATGTAGGAGGGTCCGAATAAGTGTCCGAGTGTTTAAACCCTAATGCATGAGAAATGGCAAATAAACACCGTAATTACATGTCTGCCATCATGCAAGAGGGTCAAAATAAGTGTCTGAGTGCTTAAGCCCTAATGCATGGGAAGTGGCAAGTAAACACCGTAATTACATACCTGCCATCATGCAAGAGGGTCCGAATAAGTGTCCGAGTGTTTAAACGCTAATACATGAGAATTGGCAAATAAACACCATAATTACATATCTGCCATTATGGAAGAGGGTCCGAATAAGTGTCCGAGTGCTTAAGCCCTAACGCATGAGAAATGACAAGTAAACACCATAATTACATATATGCCATCATGCAAGAGGGTCCGAATATGTGTCCGAGTGTTTAAGCCTAATCCATGAGAAATGACAAGTAAACAACAAAATTACATATCTAACATCATGCAGAAGGGTCCAAATAAGTGCCCGAGTGTTTAAACCCTAATGCATGAGAAATGGCAAGTAAACACCATAATTACATATCTGCCATCATGCAAGAGGGTCCGAATAAGTGCCCGAGTGTTTGAACGCTAATGCATGAGAAATGGCAAATAAACACCATAATTACATACCTGCCATTAAGGAAGAGGGTCCGAATAAGTGTCCGAGTGTTTAAACCCTAATGCATGAGAAATGGCATGTAAACACCATATTTACATATTTGCCATCATGCAAGAGGGTCCAAATAAGTGTCCGAGTGTTTAAGCCCTAATGCGTGTAAAATGGCAAGTAAACACCATAACCACATATCTGCCATCACGCAAGAGGGTCCGAATAAGTGTTCGAGTGTTTAAACGTTAATGCGTGGGAAATGGCCAATAAACACCATAATTCGATATCAGCTATCATGCAAGAGGATCCGAATAAGTGTCCGTGTGTTTAAACCCTAATGCATGAGAAATGGCAAGTAAACACCATAACTACATATCTGCCATTATGCAAGAGGGTCCGAATAAGTGTCCGAGTGTTTAAACCCTAGTGCATGAGAAACGACAAATAAACACAATAATTACATATCTGCCATCATGCAAGAGGGTCCGAATAAGTGTCCGAATGTTTAAACCGTTGCGCATGGGAAATGGCAAATAAACACCATAATTACATATCTGCCATCATGCAAGAGGGTTCGAATAAGTGTCCGAGCGTTTAAACCCTAATAAATGAGAAATGGCAAATGAACACCGTAATTACATAACTGCCATCGAGCAAGAGGGTCCGAGTAATTGTCCGAGTGTTTAAGCTCTAATGCATGAGAAATGGCAAGTAATTAACATAATTACATATCTACCATCATGCAAGAGGGTCCAAATTAGTGCCCGAGTGTTTAAACCCTAATGCATGAGAAATTGAAAATAAACACCATAATTACATATCTGCCATCATGCAAGAGGGTCAGAATAAGTGTCCGAGTGTTTGAACCCTAATGCATAAGAAATGGCAAGTAAACACCATAATTGCATATCTTCCATCATGCAAGAGGGTCTGAATAAGTGTCCGAGTGTTTAAACCTTAATGCATGAGAAATGGCAAATAAGCACCATAATTAGATAGCTGCCATCAAGCAAGAGGTTCCGAATAAGTGTCCGATTGTTTCAACCCTAATGCATGAGAAATGGCAAATGAACACCATAATTACATATCTGCAATCATGCAAGAGGGTCCGAATAAGTGTCCGAATGTTTAAACAGCAGTGCATGGGAAATGGCAAATAAACACCATAATTACATATCTGCCATCATGCAAGAGGGTCCGAATAAGTGTCCGATTGTTTAAACCCTAATGCATGAGTAATGGCAAATAAGCAGCATAATTACATATCTGCCATCATGCAAGAGGGTTCGAATAAGTGTCCGAGTGTTTAAGCCCTAATGCATGAGAAATGGCAAGTAAACAGCATAATTATGTATCTTCCATCATGCAAGAGGGTCCAAATAAGTGCCCGAGTGTTTAAACCCTAATGCATGAGAAATGGCAGGTAAACACCATAATTACATATCTGTCATCATGCAAGAGGGTTCGAATAAGTGTCCGAGTGTTTAAACGCTAATGCATGAGAAATGGCAAATAAACACCATAATTACATATCTGCCATCATGCAAGAGGGTCCGAATAAGTGTCCGAGTTTTTAAGCCCTAATGGATGAGAAATGGCAAGTAAACACAATAATTACATATCTGCTATCATGCAAGAGGGTCTGATTAAGTGTCCCAGTATTTATACCCTAATGCAAGAGAAATGGCAAATAAACACCATAATTACATATCTGCCATCATATAAGTGGGTCGGAATAAATGTCTGAGTGTTTATACCCTAATGCATGAGTATTGGCAAATAAGCACCATAATTACATATCTGCCCTCATGTAAGAGGGTCCGAATAAGTGTCCGAGTGTTTAAGCCCTAACGCATGAGAAATGGCAAGTAAACAGCATAATTACGTATCTACCATCATGCAAGACGGTCCAAATAAGTGTCCGAGTGTTTAAACCCTAATGCATGAGAAATGGAAAATAAACACCATAATTACATATTTGCCATCATACAAGAGGGTCTGAATAAGTGTCCGAGTGTTTAAACCGTAATGCATGAGAACTGACAAGGAAACACCATAATTACATCTCTGCCATCATGCAAGAGGGTCCGAATAAGTGTCCGAGTGTTTAAGCCCTAATGCATAGGAAATGGCAAATAAACACCATAACTACTTAGCCGCCATCATGCAAGAGGGTCCGAATAAGTGTCCGAGTGTTTAAACCGTAATGCATGGGAAATGGAAAATAAACGCCATAATTACATATATGTCATCATACAAGAGGGTCTGAATAAGTGTCCGAGTGTTTAAACCCTAATGCGTGAGAAATGGCAAATAAACACCGTAATTACATATCTGCCATCAGGCTAGAGGGTCCGAATAAGTGTCCGAGTGTTTAAACGCTAATGCATGAGAAATGGCAAATAAACACCATAATTACATATCTGCCATCATGCAAGAGGGTCCGAATAAGTGCCCGAGTGTTTAAGCCCTAATGGATGAGAAATGGCAAGTAAACACAACAATTACATATCTGCCATCATGCAAGAGGGTCTGATTATGTATCCGAGTATTTGTACCCTAATGCAAGAGAAATGGCAAATAAACACCATAATTACGTATCTACCATAATGCAAGAGGGTCCAAATAAGTGCCCGAGTGTTTAAACCCTAATGCATGAGAAATGGAAAATAAACACCATAATTACATATCTGCCATCATACAAGAGGGTCCGAATAAGTGTCCGAGTGTTTAAACCCTAATGCATGAGAACTGACAAGGAAACACCATAATTACATCTCTGCCATCATGCAAGAGGGTCCGAATAAGTGTCGGAGTGTTTAAGTCCTAATACATGAGAAATGACAAGTAAACACCATAATGACATATCTGACATCATGCAAGAGGGTCCGAATAAGTGTCCGAATGTTTAAGCCCTAATGCATAGGAAATGGCAAACAAACACCATAACTACTTCGCCGCCATCACGCAAGATTGTCCGAATATGTGTCCGAGTGTTTAAACCGTAATGCATGGGAAATGGCAAATAAACGCCATAATTACATATCTGCCATCATGCAAGAGGGTCTGAATAAGTGTCCGGGTGTTTAAACCCTAATGCATGAGAAATGGCAAACAAACACCGTAATTACATATCTGCCATCACGCAAGAGGCTCCGAATAAGTGTCCAAGTGTTTATGCCCTAGTGCATGAGAAATGGCAAGTAAACAACATAATTACATATCTGCCATCATGCAAGATTGTCCAAATAAGTGTCTGAGTGTTTAAACCCTAATGCATGATAAATGGCAAATAAACACCTCAATTACATATCTGCCATCATGGAAGAGGGTCCGAATAAGTGTCCGACTGTTTCAGCATTAATGCATGAGAAATGGCAAGTAAACAACATAATTACATATCTGCCATAATGCAAGAGGGTCCAAATAAGTGTCTGAGTGTTTAAACCCTAATGCATGAGAAATGGCAAATAAGCACCATAATTACATATCTGCCATCATGCAAGAGGGTCCGAATAAGTGTCCGAGTGTTTAAGCCCTAATGCATGAGAAATGACAAGTAAACACCATAATTACATATCTGCCATCATGCAAGAGGATCCGAATAAGTGTCCGAGTGTTTAAGCCCTAATGCATGGGAAATGGCAAATAAACACCATAACTACGTATCTGCCATCATGCAAGTGGGTCCGAATAAGTGTCCGAGTGTTTAAACCGAAATGCATGGGAAATGGCAAATAAACACCATAATTACATATCTGCCATCATGCAAGTGAGTCCGAATAAGTGTCCGAGTGTTTAAGCCCTAATGCATGAGAAATGGCAAGTAAACACCATAATTACATGTCTGCCGTCATGCAAGAGGGTCTGAATAAGTGTCCTAGTATTTATACCCTAATGCATGAGAAATGGCAGGTAAACACCATAATTACATATCTGTCATCATGCAAGAGGGTCTGAATAAGTGTCCCAGTATTTATACCCTAATGCATGATAAATGGCAAATAAACACTATAATTACATATCCACCATCATGCAAGAGGGTCCGAATAAGTGTAAACCCTCATGCATGCGAAATGGCAAGTAAACACCACAATTGCAAATCTACCATCGTGCAAGCGGGTCGGAATTAGTGTCCAAGTGTTTAAACCCATATGCATGGGAAATTGCAAGTAAACACCATAATTACATATCTGCCATTATTCAAGAGGGTCCAAATAAGTGTCCGTGTGTTTAAACTCTAATGCATGAGAAATGGCAAGTAAACACCATAATTACATATCTTCCATCATGCAAGAGGGTCCGAATAAGTGTCCGAGTGTTTAAGCCTTAATGCATGAGAAATGGAAAATAAACACCATAATTACATAGCTGCCACCATGCAAGAGGGTCCGAATAAGTGTTCGAGTGTTTAAACCCTAATCCATGTGAAATGGCAAATAAACACCATAATTACATATCTGCCATCATGCAAGAGGGTCTGAATAAGTGTCCGAATGTTTTAACAGTAGTGCATGGAAAATGGCAAATAAACACCATAATTACATATCTACCATTATGCTAGAGGGTCTGAATAAGTATCCGAGTGTTTAAACGCTAATACATGAGAAATGGCAAATAAACACCATAATTACATATCTGCCATCATGCAAGAGGGTCCGAATAAGTGTCCGAGTGTTTAAGCCCTAATGGATGAGAAATGGAAAGTAAACACAATAATTACATATCTGTCATCATGCAAGAGGGTCGGATTAAGTGTCCGAGTATTTATACCCGAATGCAAGAGAAATGGCAAATAAACACCGTAATTACATATTTGCCATCATGCAAGTGGGTCGGAATAAGTGTCCGAGTGTTTAAACCCTAATGCATGAGTAATCGCAAATAAGCACCATAATTACATATCTGCCATCATTCTAGAGGGTCCGAATAAGTGGCTGACTGTTTAAGCCCTAATGCATGGGCAATGGCAAGTAAACAGCATAATTACGTATCTACCATCATGCAAGAGGGTCCAAATAAGTGCCCGAGTGTTTAAACCCTAATGCATCAGAAATGGCAAGTAAACACCTTAATTACATATCTGCCATCATGCAAGAGGGTCCGAATAAGTGTCCGAGTGTTTAAACGCTAATGCATAAGAAATGGCAAATAAACACCATAATTACATATCTGCCATCATGCAAGAGGGTCCGAATAAGTGTCCGAGTGTTTAAACCCTAATGGATGAGAAATGGCAAGTAAACACAATAATTACATATCTGCCATCATGCAAGAGGGTCTGATTAAGTTTCCGAGTATTTATACCCTAATGCAGGAGAAATTGCAAATAAACACCATAATTACATATCTGCCATCATGCAAGTGGGTCGGAATAAGTGTACGAGTGTTTAAACCCTAATGCACGAGTAATGGCAAATAAGCACCATAATTACATATCTGTCATCATGAAGAGGGTCCGAATAAGTGTCCGAGTGTTTAAGCCATAATGCATGAGAAATGGCAAGTAAACAGCATAATTACGTATCTACCATCATGCAAGAGGGTCCAAATAAGTGCCCAAGTGTTTAAACCCTAATGCATGAGAAATGGCAAGTAAACACCATAATTACATATCTGCCATCATGCAAGAGGGTCCGAATATGTCTCCGAGTCTTTAAGTCCTAATGGATGAGAAATGGCAAGTAAACACAATAATTACATATCTGCCATCATGCAAGAGGGTCTGATTAGGTGTCCGAGTATTTATACCCTAATGCAAGAGAAATGGCAAATAAACACCATAATTACATATCTGCCATCATGCAAGTGGGTCGGAATAAGTGTCCGAGTGTTTAAACCCTCAAGCATGAGAAATGGCAAGTAAACACCATAATTACATATCTGCCTTCATGCAAGAGGGTCGGAATAAGTGTCTGAGTGTTTAAACCCTATTGCATGTGAAATGGCAAGTAAACACCATAATTACATATCTGCCATCATGCAAGAGGGTCCAAAATAAGTGTCCGATTGGCTAAACCCTAATGCATGAGAAATGGAAAGTAAACACCATAACTACATATCTGCCATCATGCAAGAGGATCTGAATAAGTTTTCGAGTGTTTTAACCCTAATGCAAGAGAAATGGCAAGTAAACACCATAATTACATATCTGCCATCATGCATGTGGGTCCGAATAAGTGTCCGAGTGTTTAAACCCTAATGCATGAGAAACGGCAAGTAAACACCACAATTACATATTGGCCATCATGCAGGAGGGTCTGAATAAGTGTCCGAGTGTTTAAACCCTAATACATGAGAAATGGGAAATAAACACCATAATTACATATCTGCCATCATGCAACATGGTCCGAATAAGTGTCCGAGTGTTTAAACGCTAATGCATAAGAAATGGCAAACAAACACCATAATTACATATCTGCCATCATGCAAAGGGGTCCGAATAAGTGTCCGAGTGTTTTTGCCCTAATGCATGAGAAATGGCAAGTAAACACCATAATTACATATCTGCCATCATGCAAGAGGGTCCAAATAAGTGTCCGAGTGTTTAAACCCTAATGCATGAGAAATGGCAAATAAACACCATAATTACATATCTGCCATTATGCAAGAGGGTCCGAATAAGTGTCCGAGTGTTTAAACGCTAATGCATGAGAAAGGGCAAATAAACACCATAATTACATATCTGCCAGCATGCAAAAGGGTCCGAATAAGTGTCCGAGTGTTTATGCCCTAATGCATGAGAAATGGCAAGTAAACACCATAATTACATATCTGCCATCATGCAAGAGGGTCAAAATAAGTGTCCGAGTGTTTAAACCCGAATGCATGAGAAATGACAAATAAACACCGTAATTACATATCTGCCATCATGCAAGAGGGTCCGAATATGTGTCCAAGTGTTTAAGACCTAATGCACGAGAAATGGCAAATAAACACCATAATTACATATCTGCCATTATGCAAGAGGGTCCGAATAAGTGTCCGAGTGTTTAAATGCTAATGCACGAGAAATGGCAAATAAACACCATAATTACATATCTGCCAGCATGCAAAAGGGTCCGAATAAGTGTCCGAGTGTTTATGCCCTAATGCATGAGAAATGGCAAGTAAACACCATAATTACATATCTGCCATCATGCAAGAGGGTCCAAATAAGTGTCCGAGTGTTTAAACCCAAAGGCATGAGAAATGACAAATAAACACCGTAATTACATATCTGCCATCATGCAAGAGGGTCCGAATAAGTGTCCGAGTGTTTAAACCCTAATGCACGAGAAATGGCAAGTAAACACCATAATTACATATTGACCATCATGCAGGAGGGTCCGAATAAGTGTCTGAGTGTTTAAACCCTAATACATGAGAAATGGGAAGTAAACACCATAATTACATATCTGTCATCATGCAAGAGGGTCCGAATAAGTGTCCGAGTGTTTAAGACCTAATGCATGAGAAATGGCAAGTAAACACCATAATTACATATCTGCCATCTTGCAAGAGGGTCCAAATAAGTGTCCGAGTGTTTAAACCCGAATGCAAGAGAAATGACAAATAAACACCGTAATTACATATCTGCCATCATGCAAGAGGGTCCGAATAAGTGTCCAAGTGTTTAAGACCTAATGCATGAGAAATGGCAAGTAAACAACATAATTACATATCTGCCATCATGCAAAAGGGTCCAAATAAGTGTTCGAGTGTTTAAACACTAATGCATGAGAAATGACAAATAAACACCATAATTACATATCTGCCATCATGCAAGAGGGTCCGAATAAGTGTCCGAGTGTTTAAACCCTAATGCACGAGAAATGGCAAGTAAACACCATAATTACATATTGACCATCATGCAGGAGGGTCCGAATAAGTGTTTGAGTGTTTAAACCCTAATACATGAGAAATGGGAAGTAAACACCATAATTACATATCTGTCATCATGCAAGAGGGTCCGAATAAGTGTCCGAGTGTTTAAACGCTAATGCCTGAGAAATGGCAAATAAACACCATAATTACATATCTGCCATCATGCAAAAGAGTCCGAATAAGTGTCCGAGTGTTTAAACACTAATGCATGAGAAATGGCAAATAAACACCGTAATTACATATCTGCCATCATGCAAAAGGGTCCGAATAAGTGTCCGAGTGTTTAAGCCCTAATGCATGAGAAATGGCAAGTAAACTACATAATTACATATCTGCCATCATGCAAGAGGGTCCAAATAAGTGTCCGAGTGTTTATACCCTAATGCATGAGAAATGGCAAATAAACACCATAATTACATATCTGCCATCATGCAAGAGGGTCCGAATAAGTGTCCGAGTGTTTAAGCCCTAATGCATGAGAAATGGCAAGTAAACAACATAATTACATATCTGCCATCATGCAAGAGGGTCTAAATAAGTGCCTGAGTGTTTGAAACCTATTGCATGAGAAATGGAAAATAAACACCATAATTACATATCTGCCATCATGCAAGAGGGTCCGAATAAGTGTCGGAGTGTTTAAGCCCTAATGCAAGAGAAATGACAAGTAAACACCATAATTACATATCTGCCATTATGCAAGAGGGTCCGAATAAGTGTCCGAGTGTTTAAGAACTAATACATGAGAAATGACAAGTAAACACCATAATTCCATATCTGCCATCATGCAAGAGGGTCCGAATAAGTGTCCGAGTGTTTAAGCCCTAATGCATAGGAAATGCCAAATAAACACCATAACTACATATCCGCCATCATGCAAGAGGGTCCGAATAGGTGTCCGAGTGTTTAAACCGTAATGCATGGGAAATGGCAAATAAACACCATAATTACATATCTGCCATCATGCAAGAGGGTCTGAATAAGTGTGCGAGTGTTTAAACCCTAATGCATGAGAAATGGCAAATAAACACCGTAATTACATATCTGCCATCATGCTAGAGGGTCCGAATAAGTGTCCAAGTGTTTACGCCCTAATGCATGAGAAATGGCAAGTGAACACCATAATTACATATCTACCATCAAGCAAGAGGGTCTCAATAAGTGTCCAAATATTTATACCCTAATGCATGAGAAATGGCAAGTAAACACCATAATTACATATCTGCCATCATGCAAGAGGGTCTGAATAAGTGTCCGAGTATTTATACCCTAATGCATGAGAAATGGCAAATAAACACCATAATTACATATCTACCATCATGCAAGAGGGTCCGAATAAGTGTCCAAGTGTTTAAACCCTCATGCATGGGAAATGACAAGTAAACACCATAATTAGAAATCTGCCATCATGCAAGAGGGTCCGAATCAGTGTCCGAGTGTTTAAGACCTAATGCATGAGAAATGGCAAGTAAACAACATAATTACATATCTGCCATCATGCAAGAGGGTCCAAATATGTGTCTGAGTGTTTAAACCTAATGCATGAGAAATGGCAAATAAACACCATAATTATATATCTGTCATCATGCAAGAGGGTCCGAATAAGTGTCGGAGTGTTTAAGCCCTAATGCAAGAGAAATGACAAGTAAACACCATAATTACATATCTGCCATCATGCAAGAGGGTCCGAATAAGTGTCCGAGTGTTTATGCCCTAATGCATGGGAAATGGCAAATAAACACAATAACTACATATCTGCCATCATGCAAGAGGGTCCGAATAAGTGTCCGAGTGTTTAAGCCCTAATGCATGAGAAATGGCAAGTAAACACCATAATTACATATCTGCTATCATGCAAGAGGGTCTGAATAAGTGTCCTAGTATTTATACCCTAATGCATGAGAAATGGCAAATAAACACCATAATTACATATCTATCATCATGCAAGAGGGTCCGAATAAGTGTCCGAATGTTTAAACCCCCATGCATGAGAAACAGCAAGTAAGCACCATAATTAGAAATCTGCCATCAAGCAAGAGGGTTGGAATAAGTGTCCGAGTGTTTAAACCCATATGCATGAGAAATGGCAAGTAAACACCATAATTACATATCTACCATCATACAAGAGGGTCCAAATAAGTGTCCGAGTGTTTACACCCTAATGCGTGAGAAATGGCAAATAAACACCATAATTACATTTCTGCCATCATGCAAGAGGGTCCGAATAAGTGTCCGAGTGTTTAAACCCTAATCCATGAGAAATGGCAAGTAAACACCATAATTACATATCTGCCATCATGCAAGGGGGTCCGAATAAGTGTCCGAGTGTTTATGCCCTAATGCATGGGAAATGGCAAATAAACACAATAACTACATATCTGCCATCATGCAAGAGGGTCCGAATAAGTGTCCGAGTGTTTAAACCCTAATGCATGAGAAATGGCAAGTAAACACCATAATTACATATCTGCTATCATGCAACAGGGTCTGAATAAGTGTCCTAGTATTTATACCCTAATACATGAGAAATGGCAAATAAACACCATAGTTACATATCTATCATCATGCAAGAGGGTCCGAATAAGTGTCCGAATGTTTAAACCCTCATGCATGAGAAACAACAAGTAAGCACCATAATTAGAAATCTGCCATCAGGCAAGAGGGTTGGAATAAGTGTCCGAGTGTTTAAACCCATATGCATGAGAAATGGCAAGTAAACACCATAATTACATATCTACCATCATACAAGAGGGTCCAAATAAGTGTCCGAGTGTTTACACCCTAATGCGTGAGAAATGGCAAATAAACACCATAATTACATATCTGCCATCATGCAAGAGGGTCCGAATAAGTGTCCGAGTGTTTAAACCCTAATCCATGAGAAATGGCAAGTAAACACCATAATTACATATATGCCATCATGCAAGAGGGTCCGAATAAGTGTCCGAGTGTTGAAACCCTAATGCATGAGAAATGACAAGTAAACACCATAATTACATATCTGCCGTTATGCAAGAGGGTCCAAATAAGTGTCTGAGTGTTTAAGAACTAATACATTAGAAATGACAAGTAAACACCAAAATTCCATATCTCCCATCATGCAAGAGGGTCCGAATAAGTGTCCGAGTGTTTAAGCCCTAATGCATAGGAAATGCGAAATAAACACCATAACTACATATCCGCCATCATGTAAGAGGGTCCGAATAAGTGTTCGAGTGTTTAAACCGTAAAGCATGGGAAATGGCAAATAAACACCATAATTACATATCTGCCATCATGCGAGAGGGTCTGAATAAGTGCCCGAGTGTTTAATCCCAAATGCATGAGAAATGGCAAATAAACACCGTAATTACATATCTGCCATCATGCAAGTGGGTCGGAATAAGTGTCCGAGTGTTTAAGCCCTAATGCATGAGAAATGGCAAAGAAACAACATAATTACATGTCTGCCATCATGCAAGAGGGTCTAAATAAGTGTCCGAGTGTTTAAACCCTAATGCATGAGAAATGGAAAATAAACACCATAATTACATATCTGCCATCATGCAAGAGGGTCCGAATAAGTGTCCGAGTGTTTAAGCCCTAATGCATGAGAAATGGCAAGTAAACACCATAATTACATATCTACCATCACGCAAGAGGGTCTGAATAAGTGTCCGAGTATTTATACCCTAATGCATGAGAAATGGCAAGTAAACACCATAATTACATATCTGCCATCATGCAAGAGGGTCTGAATAAGTGTCCGAGTATTTATACCCTAATGCATGAGAAATGGCAAATAAACACCATAATTACATATCTACCATCATGCAAGAGGGTCCGAATAAGTGTCCGAGTGTTTAAACCCTCATGCATGGGAAATGACAAGTAACCACCATAATTAGAAATCTGCCATCATGCAAGAGGGTACGAATAAGTGTCCGAGTGTTTAAGGCCAAATGCATGAGAAATGGCAAGTAAACAACATAATTACATATCCGCCAACATGCAAGAGGGTCCAAATAAGTGTCTGAGTGTTTAAACCCTAATGCATGAGAAATGGCAAATAAACACCATAATGATATATCTGCCATCATGCAAGAGGGTCCGAATAAGTGTCGGAGTGTTTAAGCCCTAATGCAAGAGAAATGACAAGTAAACACCATAATTACATATCTGCCATCATGCAAGAGGGTCTGAATAAGTGTCCGAGTGTTTAAGCCATAATGCAAGAGAAATGACAAGTAAACACCATAATTACATATCTGCCATCATGCAAGAGGGCCCGAATAAGTGTCCGAGTGTTTATGCCCTAATGCATGGGGAATGACAAATAAACACAATAACTACATATCTGCCATCATGCAATAGGGTCCGAATAAGTGTCCTAGTGTTTAAGCCGTAATGCACGGAAAACGGCAAAATAAACACCATAATTACATATCTGCCATCATGTAAGAGGGTCCGAATAAGTGTCCGAGTGTTTAAGCCCTAATGCATGAGAAATGGCAAGTAAACACCATAATTACGTATCTGCCATCCTGCAAGAGGGTCTGAATAAGTGTCCGAGTATTTATACCATAATGCATGAGAAATGGCAAATAAACACCATAATTACATATCTACCATCATGCAAGAGGGTCCGAATAAGTGTCTGAACGTTTAAAGCCTCATGCATAAGAAATGGCAAGTAAACACCATAATTAGAATTCTGCCATCATGCAAGATGGTTGGAATAAGTGTCCGAATGTTTAAACCCATATGCATGAGAAATGGCAAGTAAACACCATAATTACATATCTGCCATCATGCAATAGGGTCCAAATAAGTGTCCGAGTGTTTACACCCTAATGCGTGAGAAATGGCAAATAAACACCATAATTACATATCTGCCATCATGCAAGAGGTTCTGAATAAGTGTTCGAGTGTTTAAACCGTAATACATGAGAAATGGCAAGTAAGCACCATAATTACATATATGCCATCATGCAAGTGGGTCCGAATAAGTGTCCGAGTGTTGAAACCCTAATGCATGAGAAATGACAAGTAAACACCATAATTACATATCTGCCATTATGCAAGAGGGTCCGAATAAGTGTCAGAGTGTTTAAGAACTAATACATGAGAAATGACAAGTAAACACCATAATTCCATATCTGCCATCATGCAAGAGGGTCTGAATAAGTGTCCGAGTGTTTAAACCCTAATGCATGAGAAATGGGAAATAAACACCATAATTATGTATCTGCCATCATGCAAGAGGGTCCGAATAAGTGTCCGAGTGTTTAAGCCCCATTGCGTGAGAAATGGCAAGTAAACACCATAATTACACATCTACCATCATGCAAGAGGGTCAGAATAAGTGTCCCAGTATTTACACCCTAATGCATGAGAAATGGCAAGTAAACACCATAATTACATATCTTCCATCATGCAAGAGGGTCTGAATAAGTGTCTGAGTATTTATACCCTAATGCATGAGAAATGGCAAATAAACACCATAATTACATATCTACCATCATGCAAGAGGGTCCGAATAAGTGTCCGAGTGTTTAAGCCCTAATGCGTGAGAAATGGCAAGTAAACACCATAATTACATATCTACCGTCATGCAAGACGGTCTGAATAAGTGTCCGAGTATTTATACCCTAATGCATGGGAAATGGCAAGTAAACACCATAATAACATATCTGCCATCATGCAAGAGGGTCTGAATAAGTGTCCGAGTATTTATACCCTAATGCATGAGAAATGGCAAATAAACAACATAATTACATATCTACCATCTTGCATTTTGCCCCTGCCTTCGGGCGCATATTTTGATTGTCTTGCATGTTTGTCTAAGTCTTCGGCCTTGTCAAAAATGGGTCGTCTCTGGGCTTTGACATTCACTTCCGTCATTGTTATGACTTTCGAGTTCTGTCAAAGAGGGGCAGCTGTAGACACCCCATTTTTGACCGTCGTCAAGACTTGGACGTCACCGTTTGAACACTCGGTGATTATCCATGTTTGTGTTCGTTTGGAGTTCCCGGAGGCCTCGGCTCGCGCGCCTTGCCTCAGGATCCCCGAACTCGACCGTTTAGTGTCTGGTTTTTGCACCAAAAACTTGCATCTTGCCCTTGAGAGGCAGGGTAGGGGCTTGTAGACCATCCCCACCCACCACCAGCAGTGGCTAGAGGCCACCGGCTGGTGTTTGCTGCCACCTGCAATTTATATTGCCGGCCGGCACTATTTGTTGCCGGTCAGCACTATTTAGTGCCGGTCAGCACTCTTTTGGCCAAGATGGCATTTTTGGCCGGCCGATTGCTGTTCATCTGCTTTTGCAGATATTTTTAGACAGCTGTCTTGCTTTTGCATCCCTCCATACACGTGTATGGAGGGATCTCCCTCTTGTAAAGCTTGTCTTGTAAGCTTTACAAGACATATAGAGAAGGGCTCTCTCTTGTGGCAAGAGGTTAGAGATTTTGGACATTGGAGGGAGAGAAAAATACAGACCAAGCTCTGGTTCTAGGGTTAGGATTAGATACACATCCTATCTCTCTCTTTTTTCCTTCTTGTGTGTGTAAAATAGTGTTTAGTTCATACTATTGCACACAAACACCTAGTGTTTCACCTTCCTTTGGGTCTTTAGGTTCTAAGGGACTGGTTTTGAAGTTTTGGTGTTGGATCCAAGCTAAAGGAGGCCATTGGAGCACCATTTGTGAAGGGATCATCAAGGGTAAGAAACTTACACCTTTATTCCCCATTTTTGCATTGATTTTCTACCTATCTTAGAGCTGTTTTTGTGCTTATTGTATAACCTAAAAAAGTTCTATTTTTAGGCCCTCTTTATTTTTTATTAAGAGTGTTTTGTTGTTTGAGGGTGGTTGACCCCCCTTAGGCCTTGAAAGGCCTCATTTTGGGCCATTTTGTGCTAGCTCCGGGATTTTGGTGCTGGGGTCTCTTCACCACTGAAATCTTGAGGGATTTCAGTGGTGAAGATGATGCCTTGAAGTCCGAAGAAGGAGAGGGCCACCCCCTCTCCTTGTTGTCCTTGAAAAGGGCATATTTTGGCTTCTTGAGAGAGCATTATGCTTGAGTGTGTGTTGAGCGTGTTTGGGCTGTTTTTCATGCTTACATATCCATAATATAACATGATTTCAAGTTGGTTTTGGTACTCCATGCATGCTTAGCATAGTTGCCATGTAATGCCTTGTTTATGCCTTAATATGCCTTAGGTTGTTAGCCTTTGTTGGAGCATGTTTTAGGCTTAGTCTTGTGAAGATTATGTGCATATTTTGCCATGCTTTAGGTCTGTCCATAAGTGTTTGGGTTGATTTTGGCATGCTTGATATAGCTCCTTTGTATTTGGGCTTGTTGGCCTTGAGTATGTGCATGTGTAGCATGACATCTTTGCATCGATTTGGTGATTTGGGGTCACTTTATATGTTATTTCAGTCCCATTTCCATGCTTGTTTGATTGCCTTGCATGCATCTTTAATGCCTCTTAAGCTTGTGTAGCAATGCTCCATGTTTTGGTGTTTATGCATGCCTTTGTTTTTTGAGTCACTTAGATGCCATCTAAGTAGTCCTTTACCATTGTTTTAACATGCTAAACCTCTGATTTTGGTCCTTCCTTTCATGCCATGTTTGGTCTTGTTAAGTGTAGTTCAATGCCCCATTGATTTGCTTTGAACACTTACGCCATTTGGTGCATGCTTGGCTTAATTTGTTGCTTGGTTTGGCACCATGTATTAGCATGATTTTCAGAGCTTATGTTGCATGCCTTTAGTCCATGAATGCCTCTTTCAAGTGTGCTTGAATGTTGCTTGCTTTGTGCTTAAGTGTTGGCCTTCAATTAGGTACATGTGTGCATGTGCTTTGGTCTCCATTTTTGGGCATTAATGGCTACTGTTTTAGGCCTATTTAGAGTTGCCTAATTCATGCATAAGCCCATCTTTGCATCCATTTGTATGCCCCTATGTTTGCTTGTATGCTTGCATAAGCTTGTCACCATGCCATGTTGCACCCTTAGTTTGTATGCTTAGGTTGCATTGCATCTTGCATGCATGCCTTGTTCCTTGACTTAATGATAGGAATTGGGCCTTGTTTGGTTTGATTGGTTTGCATTGCATTTGAAATCAAAGTTGCATACTTGGTTCTTTGGGCCATCATGCATGGAAATGCGTGATTGGTGGTCCGAGAATCGAGGCACATGCCCCTTTGAGTCATTATCATGATAAGGGACACGATTGATGCATATGTGCCTTGAATTGTGCTGCCATGCTTTGCCTTGCCCTCTGTTGCTGTCATTTGCAGATTCTGCAGGAACATTCTGCCGACCGGCAGTGTAAGGTGCCGGCCGGCAACAATTTCTCTGCCGACAGCTTCATTTTGTGCCGATGGCTACACACCAGTGTCGGTGGTGATTCCACTCAGCCGGTGGCACTCCCCAGAGTCCAGGGATGTAGTCCTGAGGTTTTGACAGCCTCCAGAGGAGTGAAGGAAGGAAAACAGAGGCAGCCTATGCATGGCGGCGCGTTTCCCGAGGCAGTTTACTATTTTTATTTAGCTTAATTTAATTTGTTAATTAAATTAATTAATTTATAATTATTAATTAGCTTGCGTAGTTAATTAATCTGTAATATTTATTTGGTCCCTCCGAGCGAGGGCAAATCTGTAATAAGTGTGTGTGGGTGGTGTGTATGTCTTCCAACCTCACTTCTTTCTTCCCTTTTATTTACCTGCTTACGATGGTAGATTAGGGCACGTTTAAATTAGCATACCTTATGCTATGCATGCGTGCATCCATGCATTTGTATTGCATGCATTAGGCTCGGTACATCACGCTAACTGCATTTGTACTTCAAATTCTAAACTGAATATGTGATAGTTGTGCATTCTCACATGCCATGTTTAGGATAGCCGAGCCTATTCTAGCAACACTTTGTATGCGATGCATTAGGCACTTAACATGGACTTGGATCATGCATGTTTGCTAACGAGTTCTTTGTCTTGGCACGGAGTACGATGTAAGTATTTCCGCTTTAGCATATTGCATGAGTGTGAATGTTGCCATGTCAGCATGCTTAACATGTGGCTAGATGCTTATGTGTTATAAACTGCTTGGATGCCTGTGGGTGAAGGTTGGATTTTTTGAGTTGGAAGAACTCATTGAAATCCGTGTTTTAGCCTACTTGCGAGTAGCAAATCCAAAACATTTTCCAAAACAAACGGATATGCAGTGCTTATTTCCAAATTAGGCAATCTAGTCTATACTTGTTTGCTGCGTGCATAACATAGTAATTCTAGGCTAATGATTGGTTTAAGAACACATAAAGTTTTCAAAAACGGATATCACGGTTAGTAGAGGCCGGTCTTCGGACCGGGCGAAAGGCGGTGCTCATAGCTGACCTTCCCCGATCGTACCCAAGCTCCCGAGCCGAGACAACTCCGGTGGTGATGGACATGTGGCCTTCGGCACCGAGTCAGGGTTTTCCTAAATTTCCCCATTTTAAAAATATTTAGGTGGCGACTCTGTATCTGGCAAAGCAGTTCATGTTTGGCACTACTTTTTCAAAAATCTGTTTCTCAAAACGATTTGCCAGATTTGGACGCTTTGGTTCAGATTAAGAACCGTGACACAGATCGAGTCCGAACTGTTGTAGCGAGGTCCCCCTCCGCGGGCGTGTTACAATAAGTGTCCGAGTATTTATACCCTAATGCATGAGAAATGGAAAATAAACACCATAATTACATATCTACCATCATGCAAGAGGGTCCGAATAAGTGTCCGAGTGTTTAAACGCTCATGCATGGGAAATGGCAAGTAAACACCATAATTAGAAATCTTCCATCATGCAAGAGGGTCCGAATAAGTGTCCGAGTGTTTAAGCCCTAATGCAGGAGAAATGGCAAGTAAACAACATAATTACATATCTGCCATCATTCAAGAGGGTCCAAATAAGTGTCTGAGTGTTTAAACCCTAATGCATGAGAAATGGCTAATAAACACCATAATTACATATCTGCCATCATGCAAGAGGGTCCGAATAAGTGTCCGAGTGTTTATGCCCTAATGCATGGGAAATGGAAAATAAACACAATAACTACATATCTGCCATCATGCAAGAGGGTCCGAATAAATGTCCTAGTGTTTAAGCCGTAATGCATGGGAAATGGCAAAATAAACACCATAATTACATATCTGCCATCATGTAAGAGGGTCCGAATAAGTGTCCGAGTGTTTAAGCCCTAATGCATGAGAAATGGCATGTAAACACCATAATTACATATCTACCATCATGCAAGAGGGTCTGAATAAGTGTCCGAGTATTTATACCCTAATGCATGGGAAATGGCAAGTAAACACCATAACTACATATCTGCCATAATGCAAGAGGGTCAGAATAAGTGTCCGAGTATTTATACCCTAATGCATGAGAAATGGAAAATAAACACCATAATTACATATCTACCATCATGCAAGAGGGTCTGAATAAGTGTCCGAGTGTTTAAACCCTCATGCATGAGAAATGGCAAGTAAACACCATAATTAGAAATCTGCCATCATGCAAGAGGGTCCGAATAAGTGTCCGAGTGTTTAAACCCATATGCATAAGAAATGACAAGTAAACAGCATAATTTCATATCTGCAATCATGCAAGAGGGTCCAAATAAGTATCCGAGTGTTTAAACCATAATGCATGAGAATTGGCAAGAAAACACCATAATTACGTATCTGCCATCATGCAAGACGGTCCGAATAAGTATCCGAGTGTTTAACCCCTAATGCAAGAGAAATGACAAATAAACACCATAATTACATATCTGACATCCTACAAGAGGGTCCGAATAAATGTCTGAGTGTTTAAACCCTAATGTGTGAGAATTGGAAAATAAACACCATAATTACATATCTGCCATCATGCAAGAGGGTCCGAATAAGTGTCCGAATGTTTAAACCGTAGTGCGTGGGAAATGGCAAATAAACACCATAATTACATATCTGTCATCATGCAAGAGGGTCCGAATAAGTGTCCGAGTGTTTAAACCCTAATGCATGAGAAATGGCAAATAAACACCATAATTACATATCTGCCATCATGCAAGAGGGTCCGAATAAGTGTCCGAGTGTTTAACCCCTAATGCAAGAGAAATGACAAATAAACACCATAATTACATATCTGACATCCTACAAGAGGGTCCGAATAAATGTCTGAGTGTTTAAACCCTAATGTGTGAGAATTGGAAAATAAACACCATAATTACATATCTGCCATCATGCAAGAGGGTCCGAATAAGTGTCCGAATGTTTAAACCGTAGTGCGTGGGAAATGGCAAATAAACACCATAATTACATATCTGTCATCATGCAAGAGGGTCCGAATAAGTGTCCGAGTGTTTAAACCCTAATGCATGAGAAATGGCAAATAAACACCATAATTACATATCTGCCATCATGCAAGAGGGTCCGAATAAGTGTCCGAGTGTTTAAGCCCTAATACATGAGAAATGGAAAGTAAACAACATAATTACGTATCTACGATCATGCAAGAGGGTCCAAATAAGTGCCGATTGTTTAAACCCTCATGCATGAGAAATGGCAAGTAAACACCTTAATTACATATCTGCCATCATGCAAGAGGGTCCGAATAAGTGTCCGAGTGTTTAAACGCTAATGCATGAGAAATGGCTAATAAACACCATAATTACATATCTGCCATCATGCAAGAGGGTCCGAATAAGTGTCCAAGTGTTTAAGCCCTAATGCATGAGAAATGGCAAGTCAACACCATAATTACATATCTGCCATCATGCAAGACGGTCTGATTAAGTGTTCCAGTATTTATACCCTAATGCAAGAGAAATGGCAAATAAACACCATAATTACATATCTGCCATCATGCAAGTGGGTCGGAATAAGTGTCCGTGTGTTTAAACCCTCATACATGAGAAATGGCAAGCAAACACCATAATTACATATCTACCATCGTGCAAAAGGTCGGAATAAGTGTCTGAGTGTTTATACCCTATTGCATGAGAAATGCAACTAAACACCATAATTACATATCTGCCATCATCGAAGAGGGTCCAAATAAGTGTCCGAGTGTTTAAACCCTAATGCGTGAGAAATGGTAAGTAAACACCATAATTACATATCTGCCATCATGCAAGAGGGTCCGAATAAGTGTCCGAGTGTTTAAACCCTAATGGATGAGAAATGGCAAATAAACACCATAATTACATATCGGCCATCATGCAAGAGTGTCCGAATAAGTGTCCGAGTGTTTAAACCCTAATGCATGAGAAATTGGAAAGTAAACACCATAATTACATATTGGCCATCATGCAGGAGGGTCCGAATAAGTGTCCGAGTGTTTAAACCCTAATGCATGAGAAATGGGAAATAAACACCATAATTACATATCTGCCATCATGCAAGAGGGTCTGAATAAGTGCCCGAGTGTTCAAGCCCTAACGCATGAGAAATGGCAAGTAAACACCGTAATTACATATCCGCTATCATGCAAGAGGGTCCGAATAAGTGTCCGAGTGTTTAAACGCTAATTCATGAGAAATGGCAAATAAACACCATAATTACATATCTGCCATCATGCAAGAGGGTCCAAATAAGTGTCCGAGTGCTTAAGCCCTAATGCATGAGAAATGACAAGTAAACACCATAATTACATATATGCCATCATGCCAGAGGGCACGAATAAGTCTCCAAGTGTTTAAGACCTAATGCATGGGAAATGGCAAGTAAACACCATAACTACATATCTGTCATCATGCAAGAGGGTCCGAATAAGTGTCCGAGTGTTTAAACCGTAATGCGTGGGAAATGGAAAATAAACACCATAATTCCATATCTGCCATCATGCAAGAGGGTCTGAATAAGTGTCTGAGTGTTTAAATCCTAATGCATGAGAAATGGCAAGTAAACACCATAATTACATAGCTGCCATCATGCAAGAGGATCGGAATAAGTGTCCGAGTGTTTAAACGCTAATGCATGAGAAATGGCAAATAAACACCATAATTACATATCTGCCATCATGCAAGAGGGTCCGAATAAGTGTCCGCGTGTTGAATCCTTAATGCACGAGAAATGGCAAGTAAACACCATAATTACATATCTGCCATCATGCAAGTGGGTCAGAATAAGTGTCCGAGTGTTTAAACCCTCATGCATGTGAAATGGCACGTAAACACCATAATTACATATCTGCCACCATGCAAAAGGGTCAGAATAAGTGTCCAAGTGTTTAAACCCTAATGCAAGAGAAATGGCAAATAAACACCATAATTACATATCTGCCATCATGCAAGTGGGTCAGAATAAGTGTCCGAGTGTTTAAACCCTCATGCATGTGAAATGGCACGTAAACACCATAATTACATATCTGCCATCATGGAAAAGGGTCAGAATAAGTGTCCGAGTGTTCAAACCCTAATGCATGAGAAATGGCTAGTAAACACCATAATTACATATCTGCCATCATGCAAGAGGGTCCAAATAAGTGGCCGAGTGCTTAAGCCCTAATGTGTGGGAAATGGCAAGTAAACACCATACCTACATATCTGCCATCATGCAAGAGGGTCCGAATAAGTGTCCGAGTGTTTAAACCGTAATGCGTGGGAAATGGCAAATAAACACCATAATTACATATCTGCCATCATGCAAGAGGGTCCGAATAAGTGTCCGAGTGTTTAAACCCTAGTGCATGAGAAATGGCAAATAAACACCATAATTACATATCTGCCATCATGCAAGAGGGTCCGAATAAGTGTCCGAATGTTTAAACTGTTGTGCATGGGAATTGGCAAATAAACACCATAATTACATATCTGACATCATGCAAGAGGGTTCGAATAAATGTCCGAGTGTTTAAACCCTGATGCGTGAGAAATGGAAAATAAACACCATAATTACATATCTGCCATCGTGCAAGAGGGTCTGAATAAGTGTCCGAGTGTTTAAGCCCTAATGCATGAGAAATGACAAGTAAACAACATAATTACATATCGACCATCATGCAAGAGTGTCCAAATCAGTGCCCGAGTGTTTAAACCCAAATGCATGAGAAATGGCAAGCAAACACCATAATTACATATCTGCCATCATGCAAGAGAGTCCGAATAAGTGTCCGAGTGTTTAAACGCTATTGCATGAGAAATTGAAAATAGACATCATAATTACATATCTGCCATCATGCAAGAGGGTCCGAATAAGTGTCCGAGTGTTTAAACCCTAATGCATGAGAAATGGAAAGTAATCACCATAATTGCATATCTGCCATCATGCAAGAGGGTCCAAATAAGTGTCCGAGTGTTTAAACGCTAATGCATGAGAAATGGCAAATAAACAGCATAATTACATGTCTGCCATCATGCAAGAGGGTCCGAATAAGTGTCCGAGTGTTTAAACACTAATGCATGAGAAGTGGCAAATAAACACCGTAATTACATATCTGCCATCATGCAAGAGGGTCCGAATAAGTGTCCGAGTGTTTAAACACTAATGCATGAGAAGTGGCAAATAAACACCGTAATTACATATCTGCCATCATGCAAGAGGGTCCGAATAAGTGTCCGAGTGTTTAAACCCATATGCATAAGAAATGACAAGTAAACAACATAATTTCATATCTGCAATCATGCAAGAGGGTCCAAATAAGTATCCGAGTGTTTAAACCTTAATGCATGGGAATTGGCAAGAAAACACCATAATTACGTATCTGCCATCATGCAAGACGATCCGAATAAGTATCCGAGTGTTTAACCCCTAATGCAAGAGAAATGACAAATAAACACCACAATTACATATCTGACATCCTACAAGAGGGTCCGAATAAATGTCTGAGTGTTTAAACCCTAATCTGTGAGAATTGGAAAATAAACACCATAATTACATATCTGCCATCTTGCAAGAGGGTCCGAATAAGTGTTCGAATGTTTAAACCGTAGTGCGTGGGAAATGGCAAATAAACACCATAATTACATATCTGCCATCATGCAAGAGGGTCCGAATAAGTGTCCGAGTGTTTAAACCCTAATGCATGAGAAATGGCAAATAAACACCATAATTACATATCTGCCATCATGCAAGAGGGTCCGAATAAGTGTCCGAGTGTTTAAGCCCTAATACATGAGAAATGGCAAGTAAACAACATAATTACGTATCTACGATCATGCAAGAGGGTCCAAATAAGGGCCGATTGTTTAAACCCTCATGCATGAGAAATGGCAAGTAAACACCTTAATTACATATCTGCCATCATGCAAGAGGGTCCGAATAAGTGTCCGAGTGTTTAAACGCTAATGCATGAGAAATGGCTAATAAACACCATAATTACATATCTGCCATCATGCAAGAGGGTCCGAATAAGTGTCCAAGTGTTTAAGCCCTAATGCATGACAAATGGCAAGTCAACACCATAATTACATAACTGCCATCATGCAAGACGGTCTGATTAAGTGTTCCAGTATTTATACCCTAATGCAAGAGAAATGGCAAATAAACACCATAATTACATATCTGCCATCATGCAAGTGGGTCGGAATAAGTGTCTGTGTGTTTAAACCCTCATACATGAGAAATGGCAAGCAAACACCATAATTACATATCTACCATCGTGCAAAAGGTCGGAATAAGTGTCTGAGTGTTTAAACCCTAATGCATGAGAAATGCAACTAAACACCATAATTACATATCTGCCATCATGGAAGAGGGTCCAAATAAGTGTCCGAGTGTTTAAACCCTAATGCGTGAGAAATGGTAAGTAAACACCATAATTACATATCTGCCATCATGCAAGAGGGTCCGAATAAGTGTCCGAGTGTTTAAACCCTAATGGATGAGAAATGGCAAATAAACACCATAATTACATATCGGCCATCATGCAAGAGGGTCCAAATAAGTGTCCGAGTGTTTAAACCCTAATGCATGAGAAATTGGCAAGTAAACACCATAATTACATATTGGCCATCATGCAAGAGGGTCCGAATAAGTGTCCGAGTGTTTAAACCCTAATGCATGAGAAATGGGAAATAAACACCATAATTACATATCTGCCATCATGCAAGAGGGTCTGAATAAGTGCCCGAGTGTTTAAGCCCTAACGCATGAGAAATGGCAAGTAAACACCGTAATTACAGATCCGCTATCATGCAAGAGGGTCCGAACAAGTGTCCGAGTGTTTAAACGCTAATTCATGAGAAATGGCAAATAAACACCATAATTACATATCTGCCATCATGCAAGAGGGTCCAAATAAGTGTCCGAGTGCTTAAGCCCTAATGCATGAGAAATGACAAGTAAACACCATAAATACATATATGCCATCATGCTAGAGGGTACGAATAAGTGTCCAAGTGTTTAAGACCTAATGCATGGGAAATGGCAAGTAAACACCATAACTACATATCTGTCATCATGCAAGCGGGTCCGAATAAGTGTCCGAGTGTTTAAACCGTAATGCGTGGGAAATGGAAAATAAACACCATAATTCCATATCTGCCATCATGCAAGAGGGTCTGAATAAGTGTCTGAGTGTTTAAATCCTAATGCATGAGAAATGGCAAGTAAACACCATAATTACATAGCTGCCATCATGCAAGAGGATCGGAATAAGTGTCCGAGTGTTTAAACGCTAATGCATGAGAAATGGCAAGTAAACACCATAATTACATATCTGCCATCATGCAAGAGGGTCCGAATAAGTGTCCGCGTGTTGAAGCCCTAATGCACGAGAAATGGCAAGTAAACACCATAATTACATATCTGCCATCATGCAAGTGGGTCAGAATAAGTGTCCGAGTGTTTAAACCCTCATGCATGTGAAATGGCACGTAAACACCATAATTACATATCTGCCACCATGCAAAAGGGTCAGAATAAGTGTCCGAGTGTTTAAACCCTAATGCAAGAGAAATGGCAAATAAACACCATAATTACATATCTGCCATCATGCAAGTGGGTCAGAATAAGTGTCCGAGTGTTTAAACCCTCATGCATGTGAAATGGCACGTAAACACCATAATTACATATCTGCCATCATGCAAAAGGGTCAGAATAAGTGTCTGAGTGTTCAAACCCTAATGCATGAGAAATGGCTATTAAACACCATAATTACATATCTGCCATCATGCAAGAGGGTCCAAATAAGTGGCCGAGTGCTTAAGCCCTAATGTGTGGGAAATGGCAAGTAAACACCATACCTACATATCTGCCATCATGCAAGAGGGTCCGAATAAGTGTCCGAGTGTTTAAACCGTAATGCGTGGGAAATGGCAAATAAACACCATAATTACATATCTGCCATCATGCAAGAGGGTCCGAATAAGTGTCCGAGTGTTTAAACCCTAGTGCATGAGAAATGGCAAATAAACACCATAATTACATATCTGCCATCATGCAAGAGGGTCCGAATAAGTGTCCGAATGTTTAAACCGTTGTGCATGGGAATTGGCAAATAAACACCATAATTACATATCTGACATCATGCAAGAGGGTTCGAATAAATGTCCGAGTGTTTAAACCCTGATGCATGAGAAATGGCAAATGAACACCATAATTACATATCTGCCATCGTGCAAGAGGGTCCGAATAAGTGTCCGAGTGTTTAAGCCCTAATGCAT
Source organism: Camellia sinensis (assembly GCF_055761805.1). Lineage (NCBI taxonomy): Eukaryota > Viridiplantae > Streptophyta > Magnoliopsida > Ericales > Theaceae > Camellia > Camellia sinensis. Next base: position 8,714,660 of record NW_028129474.1, on the reverse strand, counting down.
GAGAAATGACAAGTAAACAACATAATTACATATCGAACATCATGCAAGAGGGTCCAAATCAGTGCCCGAGTGTTAAAACCCAAATGCATGAGAAATGGCAAGAAAACACCATAATTACATATCTGCCATCATGCAAGAGAGTCCGAATAAGTGTCCGAGTGTTTAAACGCTAATGCATGAGAAATTGAAAATAAACATCATAATTACATATCTGCCATCATGCAAGAGGGTCCGAATAAGTGTCGGAGTGTTTATACCCTAATGCAAGAGAAATGGCAAATAAACACCATAATTACATGTCTGCCATCATGCAAAAGGGTCGGAATAAGTGTCCGAGTGTTTAAACCCTAATGCATGAGAAATGGAAAGTAATCACCATAATTGCATATATGCCATCATGCAAGAGGGTCCAAATAAGTGTCCGAGTGTTTAAACGCTAATGCATGAGAAATGGCAAATAAACAGCATAATTACATATCTGCCATCATGCAAGAGGGTCCGAATAAGTGTCCGAGTGTTTAAACACTAATGCATGAGAAGTGGCAAATAAACACCGTAATTACATATCTGCCATCATGCAAGAGGGTCCGAATTAGTGGCGGAGTGTTTAATCCCTAATGCATGAGTGTAGACGCGCCCGTGGGCCTCATGCTACAGTTCGGACTCGATTTGTGTCACGGTTCTTAATCTGAACCAAAGAGTCCAAATCTGGCAAATCGTTTTGAGAAACAGATCTTTGAATAAGTTATGCCAAACATGGACTTCTTTGCCCGATACAGAGTCGCCACCTAAATATTTTTAAAATGGGAAATTTAGGAAACCCTGACTCGGTGCCGAAGGCCACATGTCCGTCATCACCGGAGTTGTCTCGGCTCGGGAGCTTGGGTACGATCGGGGAAGGTCAGCTATGAGCACCCCCTTTTGCCCGGTCCGAAGACCGGCCTCTACTAACCATGATATCCGTATTTGAAAACTTTATGTGTTCTGATTCCATTTATTAGCCTAGAATTACTATGTTATGCGCGCAGCAAACAAGTATAGACTAGATTGCCTAATTTGGGAACAAACATTGCATATCCGTTTGTTTTGAAAAATGCTTTGGATTTGCTACTCACAAGTAGGCTAAAACACGGATTTCAATGAGTTCTTCCAACTCAAACAATCCAACCTCCACCCACAGGCATTTCAAACAGTTTAACACATAAGCATTTAGCCGCATGGCAAGCATACTGTCATGTTAACATTCACACTCATGCGAGATGCTAAAGCATAAATAGTTACATCGTACTACGTGCCAAAACAGTAAACTAGTTAGCAAAACATGCGTGTCCTAGTTCATGCTAATTTGTCTAATGCAACACATACAGGATGCAATTAGATGGACTCGGCTAATCTTAAACATGGCATGTGAAATGCAATCAACTATCACATAGTCAATTTTTGAATTGAAGTACAAATGCAGTTAGCGTGATGTACCGAGCCCAATGCATGCAATACAAATGCACGGATGCACACATGCATAGCATAAGGTATGCTAAATTAAACGTGCCCTAATACTAACCATCAAAGCAGGTAAGTAAAAGGGAAGAAAGAAGTGGGGATTGGAAGACATACACACCACCCACGCACACTTATTACAGATTCGCCGTCGCTCGGAGGGGGGGAAATAAATATTACAAATTAATTAACTACGCAAGATAATTAATATTACAAATTAATTGATTTAATAAATTAAATAAATTAATTAAAACAGAAAAATCGCCTCGGGAAATGCGCCGCCATGCATAGGCTGCTTCTGTTTTCTTTCCTCTGCTCCTCTGGAGGCTGTCTAAACCTCAGAACTGCATTCCTGGACACTGGGGAGTGCCACCGGCTGAGTGGAATTACCACCGGCACTGGTGTGTGGCCATCGGCACAAAATGGAGTTGTCGGCAGAGAAAAGATTGCCGGCCGGCACCTTACGCTGCCGGTCGGCAAAGAAAGCCTACAGAACCTGCAACTCACAGCAACAGAGGGCAAGACAAAGCATGGCAGCACAATTCAAGGCATATATGCACCAACCATGTCCCTTGTCATGATAATGACTCAAAGGGGCATGTGCCTCGATTCTCGGACCTTCAATCACGCATTCCATGCATGATGGCCCAAAGAACCAAGTATGCAACATTGATTTCAAATGAAATGCACACCAAATCAAATCAAAGTCCTAATCCCTATCACCAAATCAGGGGGCAAGGAATGCATGCAACATGCAATGCAACCTAAGCATACAAACTAAGGATGCAACATGGCATGGTGACACGCTTATGCAAGCATACAAGCATACATATGGCAATGCAAACTAATGGAAAGATGGACTTATGCATGAATTAGGCAGCTCCAAATAGGCCTAAAACAGTAGCCATTAATGCCCAAAATGGATGCTAAACACACATGCACACATACACATGTTAAGACCCAACACTTAGGCACAAAGCAAGCAACATTCAAGCACACTTGAAAGAGACATTCATGGACTAAAAGCATGCAACATAAGCTCTGAAAATCATGCTAATACATGGTACCAAACCAAGCAATAAGTCAAGCTAAACATGCAACAAATAGTCTAAGTGTTCAAAGCAAATCCAAGGAGCATTGAAATACACTTACAAGACCAAACATGGTATGAGCTTATCAACCAAAAACAGAGTTTTGGGGCATCAATACAAGGCCTAAGGACCACTTAGATGACATCTAAATGACCCAAAAACAAAGGCATGCATAAACACCAAAACATGGAGCATTGCTACACAAGCTTCCAAAGCATTAAAGAGGCATGCAAGGCAATCAAACAAGCATGGAAATGGGACTGAAATAACATGTGGCGGGACCCCAAATCACCAATTCGATGCAAAGATGTCATGCTACACATGCACATACTCATGGCCAACAAGCCCAAATACAAAGGAGCTACATCAAGCATGCCAAAATCGACCCAAACACTTATGGACAGACCTAAAACATGGCAAAATAAGCACATAATCTTCACAAGACAAAGCCTAAAACATGCTCCCACAAAGGCTAACAACCTAAGGCACATTAAGGCATAAACATGGCATTACAAGGCAACTATGCTAAGCATGCATGGAATACCAAAACCAACTTAAAGTCATGTTATATTAAGGATATATAAGCATGAAAAACAGCCCAAACATGCTCAACACACACTCAAGCATAGGCTTCCTTAAGAGGCCAAAATATGTCCTTTTCAAGGACAACAAGGAGAGGGGGGGGGGCCCTCTCCTTCTTGGGACTTCAAAGCATCATCTACACCACTGAAATCCCTCAAGATTTCAGTGGTGAAGAGACCTCAACACCAAAATCCCGGAGCTAGCACAAAATGGCTCAAAATGAGGCCTTTCAAGGCCTAAGGGTGGTCAACAACCCTCAAACAATAAAACACTCTTAATAAACAACAAAGAGGGTCTAAAAATAGAACTTTTTTATGTTATACAATAAGCACAAAAACAGCTCTAAGATAGGTATAAAATCAATGCAAAAATGGGGGGAAATGGGACTAGATTCTCACCCTTGATGACCCCTTTACAAATGGTGCTCCAATGGCCTCCTTTAGGTTGAATCCAATACCAAAACCTCAAAACAAACCCTTTAGAACCTCAACTCCAAGAGGAAGGTGACACACTAGGTGCTTGTGTGCAATAGTATGGACTAAAACACACACAAGAGCACAAAAGAGAGGGAAAGAGAGATAGAGTGTGTATCTAACCCTAACCCTAGAAAAACCAGAGCTTCGTCTGTGTTTTCTTTCCCTCCAATGTCCAAAATCTCCAACACTTGCCCCAAGAGAGAGAGCTCCTCTATATGTCTTGTAAAGCTTACAAGACAAGCTTTACAAGAGGGAGATCCCTCCATACACGTGTATGGAGGGATGCAAAAGTAAGACAGCTGTCTAAAAATATCTGCAAAAGTAGATGAACAGCAATCGGCCTGCCAAAAATGCCATCTTGGCCAAAAAGAGTGCCGACCGGCACAAAATAGTGCTGACCGGCAACAAAAAGTGCCGGCCAGCAATAAAAATTGCCGGTGGCAGCAAAACACCAGCCGGTGGCCTCTAGCCACTGCCGGTGGTGGGTGGGGATGGTCTACAAGCCCCACCCTGCCTCTCAAGGGCAAGATGCAAGTGTTTGGTGCAAAACCGGACACTAAACGGTCGAGTTCAGGGATCCTGAGGCAAGGCGCGCGAGCCGAGACCTACGGGAACTCCGAACGAACACAAACATGGAAGATCACCGTGTGTTCAAACGGTGACGTCCAAGTCTTGAGGACGGTCAAAAATGGGGTGTCTACAGTTGCCCCTCTTTGACAGAACTCGAAAGTCATAACAATGACGGGAGTGAATGTCAAAGCCCAGAGACGACCCATTTTTGACAAGGCCGAAGACTTAGACAAACATGCAAGACAATCAAGATATGCGCCCGAAGGCAGGGGCAAAATGCAAGACAATGCACAGAGCCGAGCATAACTTATGATCATGCAAAGAAAAGCTGTAATGAAGCAAACATGCGACAGCTTTAAGCTAGCATACACAGAACTACACTACAATGCAGAAAGGATGTAAGAGAATTATGCAATTCTCAATACGTCTCACTCGGAGGATACAATACCTGTGCGGCTCGTCTGGTTGTACCAGCCTCAAATGAACCGTACATACAATATCATGCCTGAAAAGAAAACAAACTTAATAGGTACAATATTGTTAGCAACATGCATGACAATGCAAGAATGGATGCAAAATGATATGCAATATATACAAAACAATGTATAAACAATGCAAATGAAGATGCAATGTAATTGAAACAATGCAAGCTACATGCGAAGCATTTGAATCGTGATCCAATCAAGATTGGTTCGAAACCACACCTATGTCAAATAGATTGATGGAGATAACAAGTCTGTCTACCATAGAACGGTCAACTGAACTATGAGTATTGTAGACAGACGCAAGAACAAGTATTGGGTGGAATTGACATAAGTGGGGAAACAACCCGCTGGAGAAAGGACTACGATCCTAATGCCGGATGCAAAAAAATTACACTACAATGTAATATGTATGGATATGGCACGCGGGCCAAACCAAATCTTGCTTAGGAAAGGCATGTACGCATACAAGCCATGTGTAACACAGAAAAGGTGCCGCAACCCTCAACCAACATTTCAGCGTGGAATCGATACACATGCAGAACTGTGTTTTAACATGAAAAGTAAGGGCACATACCAGACCAAGCTCAACCTGGAAAGGCGCAAGCCATAGGCGGAAGGTGATGCAATGAATGCATGCAATCTACAATGCGATATCTACAAATATGCAATGGAGTGGATATGGATACAATGGATATGGCACGCAAGCCAAACCAAATCTTGCCTAGGAAAGGCATGTACACATACGAGTCATGTGTAACACAGAAAAGGTGCCGCAACCCTCAACCAACATATCAGCGTGGAATCGGCGTGATACACATGCAGAACTGTGTTTTAACATGAAAAGTAAGGGCACATACCAGACCAAGCTCAACCTGGAAAGGCGTAAGCCATGGATGGAAGGTGATGCAATGAATGCATGCAAGCTACAATGCAAAATTTACAAATTTGCAATGGAATGGATATTTACAAAATGCATGGCAATGCAGTATGATGCGATCTACGGGGAAGATGCAATGAATGCAAGCTACAATGGAAATGCATGACAATGCACTATGATGCAATGACTATGATTGCAACTTTCCCTATCTTACCAACGGGGTGATATACTAGGTTGGTTCAGTATCCAGAACTGAGGCGTAGACATGCCGCCTCAACCTATGGGGCTTCCATACAGATTTCAAGCCGAGGGTAAACCCCTGGGTATTTAAACCAGACTTTAGTCTCGGAACTCCCGAACCTTTGCGTTCTAGGCATAAGCCGTTCGAACTCTAGTTTCCACCGTCCCAGTTGTTCTTCTAGGAACTCATCGCAAACATAGGCAGGTGGCTTTACCAGACCACCGAAAGTCGTTCGGGCACGACAAACACCAAAGGAATTGCACCTTCAGAGGATTTAGGGTCTCCTGGACCGTGCGTGTTTAAGGTCTCGCCAGACCGCAAAATACCTGTCTGGTTCGTCTGGTCGCTCCAGCCTCAAATGAACCATACATACAATACCGTTCCTGAAAAGAAAACAAACTTAACAGGTACAATATTGTTAGCAATATGCATGACAATGCAAGAATGAGGCACGCATGCCGTATGGAATGTAAGTTGATGCAAATGGACTTATATGCCAACTAAAAAAAATGTGCACATCAATGCACTGGAGGTTTCGCACCTCCCAAGGATTTAAGGTCTCCTAGACCGTACGTGTTTAAGGTCTCGCCAGACCGTGCGTGTTTAAGGTCTCGCCAGACCATGCGTGTTTAAGGTCTCGCCAGACCGTAATGTTACAGGACGGTGTGATGCGCAAAATAGCGTGAATGGATACATGCATGATGCAAGTGAGGTGCACAAAACAGTGCGATGCGCAAAACAGCGCGATTGAAATATAATGCACAAAACAGTGCGATGATTTTGAAATGCACAAAACAGTGCGACGGTTTGAAATGCACAAAATAGTGCGATGCGCAGAACAGCGCGAACAATTTTGAAATGCACAAAACAGTGCGACGCGCAGAACAGCGCGAACAATTTTGCAATGCACAAAACAGTGCGATTGATTGAAATGCACAAAACAGTGCGATTGTTATGCGATAAACATGGGGCAACTTTTGAATCCTGTAAAAGTCAAAAGGATACGAAAAGGATACACCTGCAGGAGTTGGAGTGCTACGCACGGCAGATGCAGTCCGAAGTCAGAACGGAGGCCGGTTGAGCGTCGGGAATGCACTTTCTTGCACCTTCTTGAGCTATGAAGACAAAAAACTCCTCACATGGCCTAAACAAGGCTGTGGGAACATCACCGGCCGGGAGGGGAGGCCACCGGCTGGCCGCCGGCATCAAAATAATTCCATCGGCACAAAAAAGTGCCGGCCGGCACAAAACATTGCCGACCGGCAAACAGTTGCTGATTCGGGGCAGTTTCGACTTTTCACTCTGGGCATTATAAAATAGGGTTTCAAGCCCTATTTCCTCACTTCCCTACCGCCGAAAACTCTTGCCCTCTCTCTCTAGAGTGTTTTTCTTTCACTTTTCGTCCATTTCTTCGCGTTCTACGCCCGTTTCATCGTCGGATTCGCGATTTCCTTCGCGTTTCAGACATTTTCAACCAATCACATTTTTGTTTCGGTGCCTCGTTTGGCGTTCCTGCCTTTTCGGGGTTTGTTCCCCTCGTTTTCCTTTTCATTCTTGTGCCTTTTCACATTCCGGCCTTCCCGGTCATTTCCGACCCTCTCAAGAGTTGACTTTCCGGTTGACTCTTCGTATTCCGGTCCGGTTTTCCTTTTCCCGACCACTTTCACACCATTCTCTACATGGCGGACGACATTCCACGTGGCGGGACTCCTCCGGACCACGAGATGGATCCCGGGGTCGAGCTCCTACCACTGAGCGAGCGCCCGTTCGACCCGGCGACCTACTGGCCGGCGATCCATGTTCTGCCCCCTGACGGCCTGCGTCAGTTCAGGAGCTTCGAGAGGCACGTGGCGCCTGAGCTACTGCTGCGTGAGCCTACCTCCCACCTTTCATTCGGCACTTCCGAGGTAACTTCCTGTCTTCTGCTTTACTTTCCGCAATGTAGGATACAAAAACTGTCATAGTTAGTTGTATTCTTTAACTGCTGAAAACTGATATGCTGTAGACCGTAGTTGACTGTAAACATACATACAACTGATATCTGTTTGAGACTGACACATGCACACACACTGCACTAGCCCTGAATCACTCAAACACACTGCACTCATTGTTTTTCACTGCGTACGCACTGGCACCCAGTATTTGTCTGAATCTGTCAAACCTGCATGCATGCTATATCTGTTCTGAAACACTCGAACACGCTGACACATCACACGTATTTCACTGTAAGCACACCGGCACCCGATATTTGCCTGAATCCGACAAACTTGCACACATGCTTTATCTGCTTTTTCAAAACTGCATTTTGAATGTTGTCTTGCAATTGTTATTCTCTGTTTACAGGAGGGTTCCCATACCATTCGCGGGTATGGGAATACTGGTGCATGGGAGTGGTATGATGAGCTCCCCGACGCAGTCCGACGCATCGTGGACCGGGCGGGCTTCGGCGCCTTCTGTCGAGGGCTCTCCAGATTGTCCACATGCAGACCTCTCCTCGCCGCTCTGGTGGAGAGGTGGTGGGACACCACCGATTCTTTTCATTTCTCTGCTGCAGGGGATATGACGATGACCCCTCATGATTTCTCGATGCTTACTGGCATCGGGGTAGGGGGGATCCGATCCCTTTTGACATAGACATGGATGAGTGGACCGCCGCTCAGGTCCATCTACTAGGGGAGGCGCCACCCCTAGCTCGCCCAGGCTTCGTCCGATACTCCTGGTTCGATGTCCAGTTTCGAGTCCAGCCCGTGTTGGAGGAGGAGGCGCAGATGACCCCGAAGGACGTGGAGAGGTACGCTCGCGGCTTCCTCATGTTCCTGTTTGGGACTACCATCTTCGCCGACCAGGCGAACACCGTGCCTCTCTGTCTTCTCAGCGCACTGGTGGACGTCCGGGACATCCTGCACTATGATTCGGGCGGCGCTGCTCTGGCCACCCTTTATGGATATATGAGCTCGGCTTCGCGCGGCAGCGGCCAGCTGCTTGGAGGCTATTGGCGAGCTTGGGAGGTACACTTCTTCTCCGCTTTTTCATTCCTGTCTCGTACTTTCTGTACTCTGTACACTGCACACACTGTAGTCCACTTTACACTTGCTGTATACTGTACACACGGCACACACATACATTCTGCTTTACACTGACTGTACACTGCTCACACTATACACTGCACACTGCTCACACTGTACACTGCACACAATACACTGCACAACACACGGCTCTGCCATTTCTGCTTTATTTTGCCGGTCATACTGACATCTGTTTTGCAGTTGTGGGTTTACGCCTACTTTCCTAGGCTTGCCCCCGTGCCAGTTGCGGAGACTCCCCTGGCCGTCCCCTTTTCGAGTCGCTTCGACGGGAGATGCACCTGGCGACCACGGGAGACATTCGGCTTCTTCCGCCGATATTTCGACACCATCACCCCCGCGGAGGTATGCTTTACTTTCAGTTCATTTAAGCTTCGCTTTCCAACTGTATATTTCAATAACAGTAGATAACAAACTGTCTGTCATTTTCAGATCACTTGGCGGCCGTGGGCTCCTATGCCGGCGGCGATGCGGGGTCGGTTCCCTGGTGCAGAGGAGACCTCGCGTTTCCAGATTTTGCTTGAGGGCCCAGTCTGTCGGGTTTGGTACCTGGGGGAGCGTTTTCTACGTCAGACCCTAGGGTTACCTGAGCAGATAGTCCCGGCTCCCCCTCCTGCAGACATGAGGGAGACCGAGGGGCTCACCACTGAGCAGCTGGATGATTACTCCATCGGTTGGGAGGAGGCCGGCTTCCGAGGCACTGGAGACTATCAGGGGTACGTACGGACGTACCTGATGCGCCCCCTGAGCGGCCGTCGAGCAGAGGGGGCCAGGCCTATGGCATCGGCGGCTGGGGCCGGAGCGGCAGCAGGGGCTGGATCTTCGAGGAGGGCCCGGGTCCGTGGTAGGGGCGGAGTGCAGGGAGGACGGGGAGCTGGATGGCCTGCCCTGCCCGCCGTACTGACTTTCCAGGGGCAGGGTGGGTCGACCTATCAGATCCCCTTCGCCCCTCCACCGGCTGGTCACGAGTTCATCGACGTTCCCGACTTACCACCGGTATGTATCACTGCACTTCGTACAATTATTCATCTCAGTTTACTTGATATTCCACAGAATATTGATGCATCTGATACTTTTGCAGGCTTCTTCTGGGTACACCCGTCAGTTGTTGGCGATGAATGCCTCGATGATGGGGTTGCTCCAGCGGACATTTGATCTCCTAGCCCTCTACAGCATACCGGTATGTCCTTCTGACATTGGCCTCAAACCACTCATACACTGCTTTGCATAATCTGATGCACGGCACAACACCCGATCCACTGATCTCACAGTATCTGACACACTGCATACACTGCATTCTGCACCGTACTCTGTACTGATAAACTGCTCATGGCATTCATACACTGTATTCACACACTGCATTCTGCACCGATAGACTGCTCACGGCATTCACACTGTACTCATATACTGCATTCTGCACTGTTAAACTGCTCACGGCATTCATACACTGTACTCTGCATTGCATTCTGCACTGATAAACTGTCTACAGTATACTGATGCATTTCCCTTTTGTGTACTTTTTCAGCCTCCTTTCCAGATTCCCATGGCAGGAGGTGCTCCAGCTGGACCTTCTGTCCCTACTCGGGGGAGAGATGAGGAGGGCAGGATATTTCCCCGTACCAGGGGAGGGCGTACTCATGTCAGGAGTAGCTCGCGAGCTCCAGTCCCGGATGATGATGACGACGAGGAGTCAGAGGCGGAGGCAGAGGCGGAGTCCGAGTCATCGGAGGAGGAGACCGGAGACGGTTCTAGCTCGGGCTCTGACGACGATGCTGATGATGCTCCTGGACCCTCGTCCAGGAAGAGGACCAGGACGGACTGACAGCCCTCCGGAGTGCTTGACAGAGATGCAGATTTTTATTATCTTTCTTCTTTCTTGTACTTTTCTTTTTGTTGGTAGATAGATTACCTTGTACTGCCACAGGTAGATTTTGTTTCCAAAACTTGTACATTTGAAAAGATAATGAAATGAAACGGAATTTTCATCTGAAAAAGTGTTTACATTTACACATTTCATGCATTGCATCGCATCTCATCATGCTACACCTCAATGTAAATGAAATTGATTGGTTGTCTGAAAATTGAACACTCGCACTGTAATAATCAGATAACTAAAACAGCCAACAGCAAAATAACCCAAGCAGCCCACTGCCTAATCCTGGACACACAGCCCTTGCTCTACTGGGGATTAATCTGTATACAGCCCTTAGCACAGCATTCGGTTCATCCTGCACACAGCAAATTCTAAACAAACAGCCCAATCTGACAGGACGGACCTCAAAGATGGAACCGGTTGGAGTCGAAACATGCTCAAATGTAGAGAATGGCACAGCATTCTTGAGCATAAATGATTTTTTTGAAATCGAATGAGGGTTTTTCAAACCGGGGTATCGAGCCTACAACTGAACACAGCGGGGAGGACTCAAATATAGGTACACGACCTAAACACAACGAGACACGCTCGGAAAAGACTAAAAACAAAAGACGAGAGCGTCAAATCAAAGAAACACGACACACAGACGCGTTAGCGAAGGTGGGGGACCTCGGACCACGAGGAGCCAGTTCAACCTGGGTATTGTTTCCCACCCTTTCTGATTTGTGATTCTCACATCACTCGGCTCTCGAGCTCGGATTTTCTCTCGAAACCCTTTTCCTCACTTTTCTCTCAACTTACACCTCTCTACTCTTCATTCTCTCATTTTTCATCCCTCCCCGGGGTGATTGATGGATAAACAGAAAGGTGTGGGTTCATGCTCAACACCGTTAGCTCACAGCTATTTCTTCTGACGGGTAGAGCGCTCTTCTGGCAAGCACGTCGATGACGGGGGAAAGACAGAACGCCTGGCTCAACTGTACCCCTAGTTCATCATTTTAACCGTTTTTTGTTTTTGCTTTCTACTAAAACAATTTTGATCAAAATGAGAGTCGGATTAACGTACTTGTTCGATTTTTGATTTGAAAAGTATGCGAGTCAGGCTGCAAGCACTGAAAGTTTTCCTTTTTGGGTCCAAGACAATGGTCCAGTTTTGGAAAGTGGAATAGTTTTCGAGAAAATAGTCAACCTCAGTAAAAATTTTCAAAAACTATTTTTCAAACAGCTGATGCTCAACAAGCATGGAACTTACTTTTCGACACGCGCAACCTCAGATCGGAGGCAATGGAAAATTGCCCCTGGTTTGAAGGGAGTGGGAGGCAACGGAAAGTTGCCCCTAGTTTGAATGGCGGCTCACGGCGGCTCGTGGCAACGGAAAGTTGCCCCTTGTTTGGGATGGTGCCGCAGCAATCTGTAAACAGTCTTCATTGGCGGTGGTCGAACTCTCAGACACAGAGATGACAAAGACGGTCACAACACATATATGGACACAATCACCTTGAAGGGTGTTGGCCACTGGACTTTGGGGATGAAATCGAAACCATTGCATGGACTGAAACGTTATGAAAGCGTTGGGGGCTGGACTTCATGATGAAGTTGCCTACGTATCCCAAACATGGGAATCAAGCCTCACGTAGTTCCGGTTAAGGTACACTCGGGTATTTTAACCTACACTTTTTTTAGGCTCTTACTTTTGCCAAGGCGCCCAATGCGGGTTTTCGACCTTGCGAGCTTCTTTTCATTTTCTATTTCTTTTTTTTTTCTTTCTTTTCTTTTTTGTCTTTGCATTTTTTTTCTTTTTTGTATTTTTTGCTTTTTTGTATTTTTCTTTTGCTCTAACTTTTGCCTGGGTCACCCTTCCGGGTTTTCGACCCAGCGAGCCTCTCAAGGGTAAAAGTGTAGCAAGTCCATGCCAAATGGTTGTAAGATTTTGAAGCCATCCGTGTCTAGGAGAATGGCTGTTGCACTGATTTGCGGAGAGTCCATCACGGTTGCTCCACGAGCTTCTTCCGGCAAGATCTACTCCTTCTGATTTGGTTTTTGGTGCCTCTTGCTCGAGGGCTACTTCAAAACTGGCCACACGGGCCTTTCATGGCGTTTGTCCGTTGAACTTTCTGAACGTTCTGAACGGGTTCAAAGTCGGAAAACAAATGGGTTGAATCTTGAGGCTGAGAGCGATCCTAGGCTGCGCGACCTCAAGAGGGATTCCACACAAGTCTTCACAGGGCGGCGCAAAACATTTGCTTTTGAAAGTTTTTAAGAAAGCGACAAATCGCTCGCGCCGAAGATAGTGTGGAACCAATCTGGATCAGGCCAGGATCCTTCTCAGTACTCACGCCGACAAGCATGATTTCACTCATAAAAAAAAGCTTAACACGCCTCTCCTTCTCTCAAAATGATCAAAATTTTGCAAAACCTGAGGAATTCCTTCCTCTTCGTTTTCATCACCGCAGTGTTCAAAAGGTTTGTTTTTTGGAAAACTTAGGTTAATGCAATGAGTTTGGCGTGCAGGAGAGCAGGCGAGATGTACTGTCAGCCCAATCAAATTCTCTGGCACTTATGCTGAAAGCAAGCATGAAGTTTGAGATACCAACAGCTGTTTCATTTGGCTTTGTTGGTGCAACTGGCCCCTCGGCAGAAACAGACTCAAAACAAAAACAGATAATTACAAAACAAAACGGTGTTCGGGACAACAACCCCAGAATCACCTGGTATTATATACAACGGGGACTGACTCGATACAACAAGACAGACCCTTAAGCAAAAAAGACTGACTCAAGACAAAGAGACAGACTCAAAACAAAAGACTGACTCGATATCCAAGCCAGGATTTACAAAACTCGGTTTCACCGATGCTCAAAAATGCGTGCCAGACGCTTCATCCAAAATATACCAAATGTCACCCGCAGGCGGCTCACTTTACATACTCGCAGTATCTGAGCCCTCGAAATCCAACAGCTGAGTGGTGACGGGCTTGCCTGAGGTGGGTGGTAGGATAACCTTGTTATCAATCAAATCCTGCACTTCATGACGAAGGCGGGAACATCCATCGGTACTGTGACCGGACTGTTGATGGTACGCGCAGTACAAGGTGGCATCATGAGTGGCGGGGAGATTCTTCGGGAGTGGCCGGGGCTCCAAAGGTTTAAGATTCCCATTCTTCGCCAATATTAGCAATGCCCTAGACAAAGGCATGTGGAGGTCGTGAAAGACCCTGCGCCCTCGGGGCAGGTACTTTGCAGTTTGAGGATTCTTGCCAGATGCGCTGGCGAAAGGATCGGCTGGCGCTGCCTTGGCTTTTTGAACCTTTCCCGATGCAGGGTTGGGAACTACAGGAATTGTCTGGGCATGACGGGGCCCATCCCGGTTTTCTACCTGGCTTGAACTGCCTTTGATCGGAGCGGGGAAAGCATCATCCATAGCTTTGATCACGATCGCGGATGTTTGTTGCTTGTTCATCCCTCTGACTTTCAGAGCCTCGACTGCCCACAGCAGTTGTTCAATAGGGTCGGCGTCTACCTTTGCCTTATCTTTTCCTTTGGCCTCAGCCTGATCAAGGGTCTGAGTTGATGCTGGCATGTCGTGGCTATAGCTGGAAGCCACCTCTGGCTGGCTGAGCTCTATCACAATCCGCCCCAGTAGCGGGGGCTCCTGTGGTACGAAATTCCCGGCTTATGGCGCCGCTGGCGGTGAAGCCGACATTCCATAAGCTAGATCGGCCACGGTCCTCTGGAGGTCCCCTATCATTCCCATCAATTCGAAGGTGGTGGGCTCACGAGCCTGACATAACTGGGGAGCCCAAACCGGGTGCACAACGGGCGACCTGGGCGGGTATGACATACTGATGCTGGCCTCACTCTACGGAGCAGTCCCCTGCTCCAATGCAGCCGTCATAACCACAATTTCTTCTGAATTTTGTGCCGCCATAAATCCTGCCTCAGCAAAGGGGAGACACTGGCTATTCTGTATCAACTCTGTAACTTTCCGAACTGAAACGAAAAATTGACAGCATTTCAGCCCAAACTGATCAAACACGGGTGTAGCCAGACAACTGTACCCTACTGCTAATCACTGTTCCCAGATTTCTGTTCCCATGAACTGAACCCAATACCCGCAGATAACTGATTCCTGATAACTGATTCTCAACAATACTGATTCTGGTGCCCTCGAGCCCGATACTCAAACTTGCAAACTGGTATATGCGTTCCTGTAGAGATACACTCTAAAAGCACATAGCAAGTAAGTGAGAGCCAAAACACCCCTATGTTGGGGTAGGGTTTCCCTGTCCTATTTTGTCAGGAACTAGGGTTTCACTATGCACACAGCGGTTTCAAACAACTTAGCATCGGGTAAGCAACCTGTCCTAGTTTGGAATGGTCACTATGGATTCCGAATATGCACTAGGTCGAATGGTCAAAAAGGGTGCCCCGGTAAAAACCGGGGTTTGTGTTCCCATGCTGTCAGAGCCCATAACCGGTCAGCCTTATGTTCATGCCTTGACAAGACAAGCCTCCAGCAAACCGTTCAGGAATGGCAGATGGCAAACACTGTGTTCCTAGGCGCACCAATGCACATGCAATGCAAAGAGACACATAAATGAAATCAAAATAGGATATCATGAGTTCGAGTCAAGCTCTCTAAAATCCCCAGCAGAGTCGCCAGAAACTGTAGACGCGCCCGTGGGCCTCATGCTACAGTTCGGACTCGATTTGTGTCACGGTTCTTAATCTGAACCAAAGAGTCCAAATCTGGCAAATCGTTTTGAGAAACAGATCTTTGAAAAAGTAGTGCCAAACATGGACTGCTTTGCCAGATACAAAGTCGCCAACTAAATATTTTTAAAATGGGAAATTTAGGAAACCCTGACTCGGTGCCGAAGGCCACATGTCCGTCATCACCGTAGTTGTCTCGGCTCGGGAGCTTGGGTACGATCGGGGAAGGTCAGCTATGAGCGCCCCCTTTCGCCCGGTCCGAAGACCGGCCTCTACTAACCATGATATCCGTATTTGAAAACTTTATGTGTTCTTATTCCATTTATTAGCCTAGAATTACTATGTTATGCGCGCAGCAAACAAGTATAGACTAGATTGCCTAATTTGGGAACAAACATTGCATATCCGTTTGTTTTGAAAAATGCTTTGGATTTGCTACTCACAAGTAGGCTAAAACACGGATTTCAATGAGTTCTTCCAACTCAAACAATCCAACCTCCACCCACAGGCATTTCAAACAGTTTAACACATAAGGATTTAGCCGCATGGCAAGCATACTGTCATGTTAACATTCACACTCATGCGAGATGCTAAAGCATAAATACTTACATCGTACTCCGTGCCAAAAAAGTAAACTAGTTAGCAAAACATGCGTGTCCTAGTTCATGCTAATTTGTCTAATGCAACACATACAGGATGCAATTAGATGGGCTCGGCTAATCTTAAACATGGCATGTGAAATGCAATCAACTATCACATAGTCAATTTTTGAATTGAAGTTCAAATGCAGTTAGCGTGATGTACCGAGCCCAATGCATGCAATACAAATGCACGGATGCACACATGCATAGCATAAGGTATGTTAAATTAAACGTGCCCTAATACTAACCATCAAAGCAGGTAAGTAAAAGGGAAGAAAGAAGTGGGGATTGGAAGACATACACACCACCCACGCACACTTATTACAGATTCGCCCTCGCTCGGAGGGGGGGGAAATAAATATTACAAATTAATTAACTACGCAAGATAATTAATATTACAAATTAATTGATTTAATAAATTAAATAAATTAATTAAAACAGAAAAATCGCCTCGGGAAACGCGCCGCCATGCATAGGCTGCCTCTGTTTTCTTTCCTCTGCTCCTCTGGAGGCTGTCTAAACCTCAGAACTGCATTCCTGGACACTGGGGAGTGCCACCGGCTGAGTGGAATTACCACCGGCACTGGTGTGTGGCCATCAGCACAAAATGGAGTTGTCGGCAGAGAAAAGATTGCCGGCCGGCACCTTACACTGCCGGTCGGCAAAGAAAGCCTGCAGAACCTGCAACTCACAGCAACAGAGGGCAAGACAAAGCATGGCAGCACAATTCAAGGCATATATGCACCAACCATGTCCCTTATCATGATAATGACTCAAAGGTGCATGTGCCTCGATTCTCGGACCATCAATCACGCATTTCCATGCATGATGGCCCAAAGAACCAAGTATGCAACTTTGATTTCAAATGAAATGCAAACCAAATCAAATCAAAGTCCTAATCCCTATCACCAAATCAAGGGGCAAGGAATGCATGCAACATGCAATGCAACCTAAGCATACAAACTAAGGATGCAACATGGCATGGTGACAAGCTTATGCAAGCATACAAGCATACATATGGCAATGCAAACTAATGGAAAGATGGACTTATGCATGAATTAGGCAGCTCCAAATAGGCCTAAAACAGTAGCCATTAATGCCCAAAATGGATGCTAAACACACATGCACACATACACATGTTAAGACCCAACACTTAGGCACAAAGCAAGCAACATTCAAGCACACTTGAAAGAGACATTCATGGACTAAAAGCATGCAACATAAGCTCTGAAAATCATGCTAATACATGGTACCAAACCAAGCAATAAGTCAAGCTAAACATGCAACAAATAGTCTAAGTGTTCAAAGCAAATCCAAGGAGCATTGAAATACACTTACAAGACCAAACATGGTATGAGCTTATCAACCAAAAACAGTGTTTTGGGGCATCAATACAAGGCCTATGGACCACTTAGATGACATCTAAATGACCCAAAAACAAAGGCATGCATAAACACCAAAACATGGAGCATTGCTACACAAGCTTCCAAAGCATTAAAGAGGCATGCAAGGCAATCAAACAAGCATGGAAATGGGACTGAAATAACATGTGGAGGGACCCCAAATCACCAATTCGATGCAAAGATGTCATGCTACACATGCACATACTCATGGCTAACAAGCCCAAATACAAAGGAGCTATATCAAGCATGCCAAAATCGACCCAAACACTTATGGACAGACCTAAAACATGGCAAAATAAGCACATAATCTTCACAAGACAAAGCCTAAAACATGCTCCCACAAAGGCTAACAACCTAAGGCACATTAAGGCATAAACATGGCATTACAAGGCAACTATGCTAAGCATGCATGGAATACCAAAACCAACTTAAAGTCATGTTATATTAAGGATATATAAGCATGAAAAACAGCCCAAACATGCTCAACACACAATCAAGCATAGGCTTCCTTAAGAGGCCAAAATATGTCCTTTTCAAGGACAACAAGGAGAGGGGGGGGCCCTCTCCTTCTTGGGACTTCAAAGCATCATCTTCACCACTGAAATCTCACCAAAATCCCGGAGCTAGTGCAAAATGGCTCAAAATGAGGCCTTTCAAGGCCTAAGGGTGGTCAACAACCCTCAAACAACAAAACACTCTTAATAAACAACAAAGAGGGTCTAAAAACAGAACTTTTTTATGTTATACAATAAGCACAAAAACAGCTCTAAGATAGGTATAAAATCAATGCAAAAATGGGGGAAAATGGGACTAGATTCTCACCCTTGATGACCCCTTTACAAATGGTGCTCCAATGGCCTCCTCTAGCTTGAATCCAACACCAAAACCTCAAAACAAACCCTTTAGAACCTCATCTCCAAGAGGAAGGTGAAACACTAGGTGCTTGTGTGCAATAGTATGGACTAAAACACACACAAGAGCACAAAAGAGAGGGAAAGAGAGATAGAGTGTGTATCTAACCCTAACCCTAGAAAAACCAGAGCTTGGTCTGTGTTTTCTTTCCCTCCAATGTCCAAAATCTCCAACCCTTGCCCCAAGAGAGAGAGCTCCTCTATATGTCTTGTAAAGCTTACAAGACAAGCTTTACAAGAGGGAGATCCCTCCATACACGAGTATGGAGGGATGCAAAAGTAA
Organism: Camellia sinensis; assembly: GCF_055761805.1. Lineage (NCBI taxonomy): Eukaryota > Viridiplantae > Streptophyta > Magnoliopsida > Ericales > Theaceae > Camellia > Camellia sinensis. The sequence continues at coordinate 8,695,935 of NW_028129474.1, read as the reverse complement.
GACAGCTGTCTAAAAATATCTGCAAAAGCAGATGAACAGCAATCGGCCGGCCAAAAATGCCATCTTGGCCAAAAAGAGTGCCGACCGGCACAAAATAGTGCTGACCGGCCACAAAAAGTGCCGGCCGGCAATAAAAATTGCCGGTGGCAGCAAAACACCAGCCGGTGCCCTCTAGCCACTGCCAGTGGTGGGTGGGGATGGTCTACAAGCCCCACCCTGCCTCTCAAGGGCAAGATGCAAGTGTTTGGTGTAAAACCAGACACTAAACGGTCGAGTTCGGGGATCCTGAGGCAAGGAGCGCGAGCCGAGACCTCCGGGAACTCCAAACGACACAAACATGGAAGATCACCGTGTGTTCAAACGGTGACGTCCAAGTCTTGAGGACGGTCAAAAATGGGGTGTCTACAATGAGAAATGGCAAGTAAACACCATAATTACATATCTGCCATCATGCAAGAGGGTCTGATTAAGTGTCCAAGTATTTATATCCTAATGCAAGAGAAATGGCAAATAAACCCCATAATTACATATCTGCCATCATGCAAGAGGGTCCGAATAAGTGTCCGAGTGTTTAAACCCTAATGCATGAGAAGTGGCAAGTAAACACCATAATTACATATTGGCCATCATGTAGGAGGGTCCGAATAAGTGTCCGAGTGTTTAAACCCTAGTGCTTGAGAAATGGGAAATAAACACCATAATTACATATCTGCCATCATGCAAGAGGGTCAGAATAAGTGTCCGAGTGCTTAAGCCCTAATGCAAGAGAAATGACAAGTAAACGCCACAATTACATATATGCCATCATGCCAGTGGGCCCGAATAAGTGTCCGAGTGTTTAAGCCCTAATGCATGGGAAATGGCAAGTAAACACCATAACTACATATCTGTCATCATGCAAGATGGCCCGAACAAGTGTCCGAGTGTTTAAACCGTAATGCGTGGGAAATGGAAAGTAAACACCATAATTCCATATCTACCATCCTGCAAGAGGGTCCGAATAAGTGTCTGAGTGTTTAAACCCTAATGCATGAGAAATGGCCAGTAAACACCATAATTACATATCTGCCATCATGCAAGAGGGTCCGCATAAGTGTCCGAGTGTTTAAACATTAATGCATGAGAAATGGCAAATAAACACCATAATTACATATCTGCCATCATGCAAGAGGGTCCGAATAAGTGTCCTAGTGTTTAAGCCGTAATGCATGGGAAATGGCAAAATAAACACCATAATTACATATCTGCCATCATGTAAGAGGGTCAGAATAAGTGTCCGAGTGTTTTACGCCCTAATGCATGGCAAATGGCAAGTAAACACCATAACTACATATCTGTCATCATGCAAGAGGGTCCGAATAAGTTTCTGAGTGTTTAAAACCGTAATGCGTGGGAAATGGAAAGTAAACACCATAATTCCATCTCTACCATCCTGCAAGAGGGACCGAATAAGTGTCCAAGTGTTTCAACCCTAATGCATGAGAAATGGCATGTAAACACCATAATTACATATCTTCCATCATGCAAGAGGGTCGGAATATGTGTCCGAGTGTTTAAACGCTAATGCATGATAAATGGAAAATAAACACCATAATTACATATCTGCCATCATGCAAGAGGGTCCGAATAATTGTCCGACTGTTTAAGCCCTAATGCATGAGAAATGGAAAGTAAACACCAAAATTACATATCTGCCATCATGCAAGAGGGTCTGATTAAGTGTCTGAGTATTTATACCCAAATGAAAGAGAAATGGCAAATAAACACCATAATTACATATCTGCCATCATGCAAGAGGGTCAGAATAAGTGTCCGAGTGTTTAAACCCCCATGCATGAGAAATGGCAAGTAAACACCATAATTACATATCTGCCATCATGCAAAAGGGTAAGAACAAGTGTCCGAGTGTTTAAACCCTAATGCATGAGAAATGGTAAGTAAACACCATAATTACATATCTGCCATCATGCAAGAGGGTCCAAATAAGTGTCCGAGTGCTTAAGCCCTAATGCGTGGGAAATGGCAAGTAAACACCATAACTACATATCTACCATCATGCAAGAGGGACCGAATAAGTGTCCGAGTGTTTAAACTGTAATGCGTGGGAAATGGCAAATAAACACCATAATTCCATATCTGCCATCATGCAAGAGGGTCCGAATAAGTGTCCGTGTGTTTAAACCCTAATGCATGAGAAATGGCAAGTAAACACCATAATTACATATATGCCATCGTGCAAGAGGGTCCAAATAAGTGTCCGAGTGTTTAAACCCTAGTGCATGAGAAATGGCAAATAAACACCATAATTACAGATCTGCCATCATGCAAGAGGGTCCGAATAAGTGTCCGAATGTTTAAGCCGTAGTGCATGGGAAATGGCAAATAAACACCATAATTACATATTTGCCATCATGCAAGAGGGTTCGAATAAATGTCCGAGTGTTTAAACCCTGATGCATGAGAAATGGCAAATAAACACCATAATTACATATCTGCCATCGTGCAAGAGGGTCTGAATAAGTGTCCGAGTGTTTAAGCCCAAATGCATTAGAAATCGCAAGTAAACAACATAATTACATATCTACCCTCACGCAAGAGGGTCCAAATAAGTGCCCAAGTGTTTAAACCCAAATGCATGAGAAATGGCAAGTAAAGGCCATAATTACATATCTGCCATCATGCAAGAGGGTCCGAATAAGTGTCCCAGTGTTTAAACGCTAACGCATGAGAAATTGAAAATAAACACCATAATTACATATCTGCTATCATGCAAGAGGGTCCGAATAAGTGTCCGAGTGTTTATACCCTAATGCAAGAGAAATGGCAAGTAAACACCATAATTACATATCTGCCATCATGCAAGAGGGTCGGAAGAAGTGTCCGAGTGTTTAAACCCTAATGCATGATAAATGGCAAGTAAACCCCATAATTACATATCTGCCATCGTGCATGAGGGTCCGAATAAGTGTCCGAGTGTTTAAACCCTAATGCATGAGAAATTGCAAATAAACACCATAATTACATATCTGCGACCATGCAAGAGGGTCCGAATTAGTGGCCGAGTGTTTAAGCCCTAATGCATGAGAAATGGCATGTAAACACCATAATTACATATCTGCCATCATGCAAGAGGGTCTGATTAAGTGTCCAAGTATTTATACCCTAATTCAAGAGAAATGGAAAATAAACCCCATAATTACATATCTGCCATCATGCAAGAGGGTCCGAATAAGTGTCCGAGTGTTTAAACCCTAATGCATGAGCAATGGCAAGTAAACACCATAATTACATATTGGCCATCATGTAGGAGGGTCCGAATAAGTGTCCGAGTGTTTAAACCCTAATGCATGAGAAATGGGAAATAAACACCATAATTACATATCTGCCATCATGCAAGAGGGTCCGAATAAGTGTCCGAGTGCTTAAGCCCTAATGCATGAGAAATGACAAGTAAACCCCACCATTACATATATGCCATCATGCTAGTGGGCCCGAATAAGTGTCCGAGTGTTTACGCCCTAATGCATGGGAAATGGCAAGTAAACACCATAACTACATATCTGTCATCATGGAAGAGGGTCCGAACAAGTGTCCGAGTGTTTAAACCGTAATGCGTGGGAAATGGAAAGTAAACACTATAATTCCATATCTACCATCCTGCAAGAGGGTCCGAATAAGTGTCCGAGTGTTTAAACCCTAATGCATGAGAAATGGCCTGTAAACACCATAATTACATACCTGCCATCAGGCAAGAGGGTCCGAATAAGTGTCCAAGTTTTTAAACATTAATGCATGAGAAATGGCAAATAAACACCATAATTACATATCTGCCATCATGCAAGAGGGTCAAAATAAGTGTCCGAGTGTTTAAACCCTCGTGCATGAGAAATGGCAAGTAAACACCATAATTACATATCTGCCATCATGCAAAAGGGTAAGAACAAGTGTCCGAGTGTTTAAACCCAAATGCATGAGCAATGGCCTGTAAACACCATAATTACATATCTGCCATCATGCAAGAGGGTCCGCATAAGTGTCCGAGTGTTTAAACATTAATGCATGAGAAATGGCAAATAAACACCATAATTACATATCTGCCATCATGCAAGAGGGTCCGAATAAGTGTCCTAGTGTTTAAGCCGTAATGCATGGGAAATGGCAAAGTAAACACCATAATTATATATCTGCCATCATGTAAGAGGGTACGAATAAGTGTCGGAGTGTTTTACGCCCTAATGCATGGGAAATGGCAAGTAAACTCCATAACTACATATCTGTCATAATGCAAGAGGGTCCGAATAAGTGTCCGAGTGTTTAAACTGTAATGCGTGGGAAATGGAAAGTAAACACCATAATTCCATCTCTACCATCCTGCAAGAGGGACCGAATAAGTGTCCGAGTGTTTCAACCCTAATGCATGAGAAATGGCATGTAAACACAATAATTACATATCTTCCATCATGCAAGAGGGTCGGAATAAGTGTCCGTGTGTTTAAACGCTAATGCATGATAAATGGCAAATAAACACCCTAATTACATATCTGCCATCATGCAAAAGGGTCCGAATAAGTGTCCGACTGTTTAAGGCCTAATGCACGAGAAATGGAAAGTAAACACCAAAATTACATATCTGCCATCATGCAAGAGGGTCTGATTAAGTGTCTGAGTATTTATACCCAAATGCAAGAGAAATGGCAAATAAACACCATAATTACATATCTGCCATCATGCAAGAGGGTCAGAATAAATGTCCGAGTGTTTAAACCCCCATGCATGAGAAATGGCAAGTAAACACCATAATTACATATCTGCCATCATGCAAAAGGGTAAGAACAAGTGTCCGAGTGTTTAAACCCTAATGCATGAGAAATGGTAAGTAAACACCATAATTACATATCTGCCATCATGCAAGACGGTCCAAATAAGTGACCGAGTGCCTAAGCCCTAATGCGTGGGAAATGGCAAGTAAACACCATAACTACATATCTACCATCATGCAAGAGGGTCCGAATAAGTGTCCGAGTGTTTAAACTGTAATGCGTGGGAAATGGCAAATAAACACCATAATTCCATATCTGCCATCATGCAAGAGGGTCCGAATAAGTGTCCGTGTGTTTAAACCCTAATGCATGAGAAATGGCAAGTAAACACCATAATTACATATCTGCCATCGTGCAAGAGGGTCCAAATAAGTGTCCGAGTGTTTAAACCCTAGTGCATGAGAAATGGCAAATAAACCCCATAATTACAGATCTGCCATCATGCAAGAGGGTCCGAATAAGTGTCCGAATGTTTAAACCGTAGTGCATGGGAAATGGCAAATAAACACCATAATTACGTATCTGCCATCATGCAAGAGGGTTCGAATAAATGTCCGAGTGTTTAAACCCTGATGCATGAGAAATGGCAAATAAACACCAAAATTACATATCTGCCATCGTGCAAGAGGGTCCGAATAAGTGTCCGAGTGTTTAAGCCCTGATGCATGAGAAATTGCAAGTAAACAACATAATTACATATCTACCATCATGCAAGAGGGTCCAAATAAGTGCCCAAGTGTTTAAACCCAAATGCATGAGAAATGGCAAGTAAACGCCATAATTACATATCTGCCATCATGCAAGAGGGTCCGTATAAGTGTCCCAGTGTTTAAACGCTAACGCATAAGAAATTGAAAATAAACACCATAATTACATATCTGCTATCATGCAAGAGGGTCCGAATAAGTGTCCGAGTGTTTATACCCTAATGCAAGAGAAATGGCAAATAAACACCATAATTACATATCTCCCATCATGCAAGAGGGTCGGAAGAAGTGTCCGAGTGTTTAAACCCTAATGCATAATAAATGGCAAGTAAACCCCATAATTACATATCTGCCATCGTGCATGAGGGTCCGAATAAGTGTCCGAGTGTTTAAACCCTAATGCATGAGAAATGGCAAATAAACACCATAATTACATATCTGCGATCATGCAAGAGGGTCCGAATTAGTGGCCGAGTGTTTAAGCCCTAATGCATGAGAAATGGCAAGTAAACACCATAATTACATATCTGCCATCATGCAAGAGGGTCTGATTAAGTGTCCAAGTATTTATACCCAAATGCAAGAGAAATGGCAAATAAACCCCATAATTACATATCTGCCATCATGCAAGAGGGTCCGAATAAGTGTCCGAGTGTTTAAACCCTAACGCATGAGAAGTGGCAAGTAAACACCATAATTACATATTGGCCATCATGTAGGAGGGTCCGAATAAGTGTCCGAATGTTTAAACCCTAATGCATGAGAAATGGGAAATAAACACCATAATTACATATCTGCCATCATGCAAGAGGGTCTGAATAAGTGTCCGAGTGCTCAAGCCCTAATGCATGAGTGTAGACGCGCCCGCGTGGGCCTCACGCTACTACAACTCGGACTCGATTTGTGTCACGGTTCTTAATCTGAACCAAAGAGTCCAAATCTGGCAAATCGTTTGAGAAAACAGATTTTTTGAAAAAGTAGTGCCAAACATGGACTGCTTTGCCAGATACAGAGTCGCCACCTAAATATTTTTTTATGGGAGAATTTAGGAAACCCTGACTCGGTGCCGAAGGCCACATGTCCGTCATCACCGGAGTTGTCTAGGCTCGGGAGCTTGGGTACGATCGGGGAAGGTCAGCTATGAGCACCCCCTTTCGCCCGGTCCGAAGACCGGCCTCTACTAACCGTGATATCCGTTTTTTGAAAACTTTACGTGTTCTTATTCCATTTATTAGCCTAGAATTACTATGTTATGCGCACAGCAAACAAGTATAGACTAGATTGCCTAATTTGGAAATAAACATTGCATATCCGTTTGGTTTGAAAATGCTTTGGAATTTGCTACTCGCAAGTAGGCTAAAATACGGATTTCAACGAGTTTTTCCAACTCAAGCAATCCAACCTTCACCCACAGGCATTCAAAACATTTTTAACACATAAGCATCTAGCCACATGTTAAGCATGCTGTCATGGTAACATTCACACTCATGCGATATGCTAAAGCGGAAATACTTACATAGTACTCCGTGCCAAAACAAAGAACTTGTTAGCAAACATGCATGATCCAAGTCCATGTGAAGTGCCTAATGCATCGCATACAAAATGTTGCTAGAATCGGCTCGGCTATCCTAAACATGGTATGTGAGAAATGCACAACTTTCACATATTCAGTTTGGAATTTGACATACATATGCAGTTAGTATGATGTACCGAGCTCAATGCATGTAATACAAATGCAGGGATGCACGCATGCATAGCATAAGGTATGCTAATTTAAACGTGTCCTAATACTAACCATTAACGCGGGTAAGTAAAAGGGAAGAAAGAAGTGAGGTTGGAAGACATACACACCACCCACACACACTTATTACAGATTTACCCTCGCTCGGAGGGACCGAATAAATATTACAAATTAATTAACTACGCAAGCTAATTAAATATTACAAATTAATTAATTAACTAATTAATTAAAGCAGGAAAACGCCTCGGGAAGCGTGCCACCATGCGCAAGCTACCTCTGTTTTCCTCCCTTTCCTCCTCTGGAGGTTGTCAAAACCTCAGGACTACATCCTTCGACAGAGGGGATCATCACCGGCTACATGAAATTTCCACCGGCAGTGTTGTATGGCCATCGGCACAAAGTTGAAGCTGTCGGCAGAGAAAATAGTGCCGGTCGGCACATTACACTGCCGGTCGGCAGAGTATTCCTGCAGAACCTGCAACTCACAGCAACAGAGGGCAAAACAAGGCATGGCAGCACAATTCAAGGCATGTATGCACCAACCATGTCTCTTATCATTGTAATGACTCAAAGGGACATGTGCCTCGGTTCTCGGACCACCAATCACGCATTTCCATACATGATGGCCCAAGGAACCAAGTATGCAACTTTGATTTCAAATGCATGCAAACCAATCAAACAAATTAGGCCCTATTCCTATCACTAATTCAAGGAACAAGGCATGCATGCAAAATGCAATGCAACCTAGGCATACAAGCTAGGAATGCAACATGACATGGCAAGGCACTTATGCAATCATGCAAGCATACATATGGCAATGCAAATGGATGGCAAGATGGACTTATACATGAATTAGGCAGCTCTAAAATAGGCCTAAAACAGTAGCCATTGTGTTAAAAGGTGAGGGCTAAATGGCATGCACACACACATGCACATAAGGGCCAACACTTAAGCACAAATCAAACAACATTCAAGCACACTTGAAAGAAGGAAACATGGACAAATTAGCATGCATTATAAGCTTTAAAATCATGCTAACACATGGTGCCAAACCAAGCAACAAAATCAAGCCAAAACATGCAACAAATAGTCCAAGTGTTCAAAGCAAATCAATAAGGCATTGAACTACACTTAACATGACCAAACATGGCATGCAAAGAAGGACCAAAAACAGGTTTATAGCACATTAAAACAAGGCTAAAGGACTACTTAGATGGCATCTAAATGGCCCAAATACAAAGGCATACACCATGGCCAAAACATGGAGCATTGCAACACATGGTTTCAAAGCATTAAAGAGGCATGCAAGGCAATCAAACGAGCATGGAAATGGGACTGAAATAGCATGTAGGATGATTCCAAATCACCAAAACAATGCAAAGATGGCATGCTACACATGCACATACTCAAGGCCAACAAGCCCAAATACAAAGGAGCTCTATAATGCATGCAAAGATCAACCCAAACGATTATGGACAGAGCTAAAAAATGGCAAAATAAGCACATAAACTTCACAAATGCAAGCCTAAAACATGCTCCAACAAAGGCTAACAACCTAGAACATGTTAAGGCACAAATAGGGCATTACATGGCAACTATGCTAAACATGCATGGAGTTCCAAAACCAACTTGAAATCATGTTATATCATGGATATATAAGCATGAAAAACAAACCAAATATGCTCAACACAGACTCAAGCATAGGCTTCCTTAAGAGGCCAAAATAGGTCCTCTTCAAGGACAACAAGGAGAGGGGGGTGGCCCTCTCCTTCTTGGGACTTCAAAGCATCATCTTCACCACTGAAATCCCTCAAGATTTCAGTGGTGAAGAGACCTCAACACCAAAATCTCGGAGCTAGCACAAAATGGCTCAAAATGAGGCCTTTTGAGGCCTAAGGGTGGTCAACAACCCTCAAACAACAAAACACTCTTAATAAACAATAAAGAGGGCTTAAAAATATAACTTTTTTATGTTATAAAATAATCACAAAAACAGCTCTAAGACTAGTAGAAAATCAATGCAAGAATGGGGAAAAAAGGACTAGAATCTCACCCTTGATGCCTTCTTCAACAAAGATGCTCCAATGGCCTCCTTGAGCTTGAATCCAAGACAAAAACTTCAAAACACACTCTTTAGAACCTCAGCTCCAAGAGGAAGGTGAAACACTAGGTGTTTGTGTGCAATAGTGAGACACAAAACACCTAGTGTACAAAATGAGAGGAAAAGAGAGATAGGTGAGTGTATCTAACCCTAACCCTAGTAAAAACCAGAGCTCTCCTCTGTCTTCTCTCCTCAAAAATGTCTAAAGGCTCCCTCATTTGCCTTAGAGAGAGCTTCTCTCTATATGCCTCTTGTAAAGCTTACAAGACAAGCTTTGCAAGAGGGAGATCCCTCCATACACGTGTATAGAGGGGAGCAAAAGCTATACAGCTATCCAAAAATATCTGCAAAAGCAGATGAACAGCAATCGGCCGGAAAAAAATGCCATCTTGCCCAAACAAAGTGCCGACCGGCACAAAATAGTGCTGACCGGCAACAAAGAGTGCCGGCCGGCAAACTATATTGCCGGTGGCAGCAAAAACCAGCCGGTGGCATCTAGCCACTGCCGGTGATGGGTGGGGATGGTCTACAAGCCCCACCCTGCCCTTTCAAGGCAGGATGCAAGTGTTTGGTGCAAAACCAGACACTAAACGGTTGAGTTCTGAGATCCTGAGGCAAAGCACGCGAGCCGAGGCCTCCGGGAACTCCAAACAAACACAAACAAGGATAATCACCGAGTGTTCAAACGGTGACGTCCAAGTCTTGAGGACGGTCAAAAATGGGGTGTCTACAGTTGCCCCTCTTTGACAGAACTCGAAAGTCATAACAATGACGAGAGTGAATGTCAAAGCCCAGAGATGACCCATTTTTGACAAGGCCGAAGACTCAGACAAACATACAAGACAAATAAGTTATGCGCCCGGAGCCAGGGGCAAAATGCAAGACAATGCACGGAGCCGAGCATAACTTATGATCATGCAAAGAAAGCTGTAATGAAGCAAACATGCGACAATTTTAAGCTAGCATACCAAACTACACTACAATGCAGAAAGGATGTAAGAGAATTATGGAATTCTCAATACGTCTCACTCGGGAGATACAATACCTGTGCGGCTCGTCTGGTTGCACCAGCTTCAAATGAACCGTACATACAATATCGTGCCTGAAAAGAAAACAAACTTAACAGGTACAATATGGTTAGCAACATGCATGACAATGCAAAATGGATGCAAAACGATATGCAGTATATACAAAACAATGTATAAACAATGCAAATAAACATGCAATGTAATTGAAACAATGCAAGCTACATGCAAAGCATTTGAATCGTGATCCAATCACGAACGGTTCGAAACCACATTTATGTCAAATAGATTGATGGAGATAAGGAGTCTGTCTACCATAGAACGGTCAACTGAACTATGAGTATTGTAGACAGACGCAAGAACAAGTATTGGGTGGAATTGACATAAGTGGGGAGACATCCCGCTGGAGAAAGGACTACGATCCTAATGCCGGATGCAAAAATTACACTACAATGTAATGGATGGATATGGCACGCAGGCCAAACCAAATCATGCCTAGGAAAGGCATGCATACATACAAGCCATGTGTAACACAGAAAAGGTGCCACAACCCTCAACCAACATATCAACGTGGAATCGGCGCGATACACATACAGAACTGTGTTTTAACATGAAAAGTAAGGGCACATACCGGACCAAGCTCAACCTGGAAAGGCGCAAGCCATAGGCGGAAGGTGATGCAATGAATGCATGCAATCTACAATGCAATATCTACAAATATGCAATGGAATGGATATGGATACAAAGGATATGGCATGCAAGCCAAACCAAATCTTGCCTAGGAAAGGCATGCACACGTACGAGCCATGTGTAACACAGAAAAGGTGCCGCAACCCTCAACCAACATATCAACGTGGAATCGGCGCGATACACATGCAGAACTGTGTTTTAACATGAAATGTAAGGACACATACCAGACCAAGCTCAACCTGGAAAGGCGCAAGCCATAGGCGGAAGGTGATGTAATGAATGCATGCAAACTACAATGCAAATGCAAATATGACAATGCACTATGATGCAATGACTATGATTGCAACTTTCCCTATCTTACCAACAGGGTGATATACTAGGTTGGTTCAGTATCCAGAACTGAGGCGTAGACATGCCGTCTCAACCTATGGGGCTTCCATACAGATTTCAAGCCGAGGGTAAACCTCTGGGTATTTAAACCAGACTTTAGTCTCGGAACTCCCGAACCTTTGCGTTCTAGGCATAAGCCGTTCGAACTCTAGTTTCCACCGTCCCAGTTGGTCTTCTAGGAACTCATCGCAAGCACAGACTGGTGGCTTTACCAGACCACCAAAAAGTCGTTCGGGCACGACAAACACCGAAGGAATTGCACCTTCAGAGGATTTAAGGTCTCTTAGACCGGGATGCAAAATGTATGCATGACAATGCTTGTTTTTTTTTTGTTTGTTTTTGAAATGCAAATGATGCATGAAATGCATGTTGCATGGAATGCGCGACAACACGCGGCTTAAGATATGTACAAAGCAATAGTGTGCACACCAATGCAATAAAGGTCTTGCACCTTCCAAGGATTTAAGGTCTCCTAGACCGTACGTGTTTAAGGTCTCGCCAGACCATGCGTGTTTAAGGTCTCGCCAGACCATGCGTGTTTAAGGTCTCGCCAGACCACGGGGGTATTTACAAGACGCGTGACAATGCGCTGAAGGTTTCGCACCTCCAAAGGATTTAAGGTCTCCTAGACCGTGCGTGTTTAAGGTCTCGCCAGACCATGCGTTGCACGATGGTATGATGCGCAAGACAGCGCTATGCGCGAGTGCACAGGACAGTGCGATGGAATGCATGCAAAATGCAATGAGATGCGCAAAACAGCGCGAACAATTTTGAAATGCACAAAACAGTGCAATGCGCAGAACAGCGCGAACAATACAATGCACAAAACAGTGCGATGCGCAGAACAGCGCGAACAATACAATGCATAAAACAGTGCGATGCGCAGAACAGCGCGAACAATACAATGCACAAAACAGTGCGATGCGCAAAACAGCGTGAACAATACAATGCACAAAACAGTGCGATGCGCAAAACAGCGCGAACAATTTTGAAATGCACAAAACAGTGCAATGCGCAGAACAGCGCGAACAATACAATGCACAAAACAGTGCGATGAAAAAGTGTGACGTGCATGTCACACGGAGTGTAAATGGGCTTAAATGCGCAACAACGCACGTATTCCGGAATGCATGACAATGCATGGAATGGAAATGCAATGATGCATGAGAAATATGCACGACAATGCAAAGGGGTGCGTGTTGCAACGCATGTAACACGTGCATAACAATGCAAATGTGCGGCGCAGAACAGTGCGATGTAATGCACCGAAGTAGTGTGATGAACTTGTGCAACACACATGGGGCAACTTTTGAATTCAAAAGGATACAAAAAGGATACACCTTGCATGAATTCGAGTGCCACGCACTGGAGACACGGCCTGCGGTCAAAACGGAGGTCGGTTGAGCGTCGGAGATGCACTTTCTTGCACTTTCTTGAGCTATGAAGACCACAAACTTCTCAAATGGCCTAAACAAGGCTGTGGGAACCCCACCGGCCGAAAGATGAGGCCACCGGCTGGCCATCGGCACAAAAACAATTCCATCGGCACAAAAAAGTGCCGACCGGCACAAAAAAGTGCCGACCGGCAAACAGTTGCTGGTGCGGGGCAGTTTTGTCTTTTCACCTTGGGTGTTATAAAATAGGGCTTCAAGCCCTATTCCTTCACTTCTCCACCGCCGAAATCCCTTCCTTTCTCTCTCTAGGGTATTTCTCTCTCATTTTTCGCCCGTTTCTTCGCGTTCTACGCCCGTTTCGTCGTCGGATTCGCGATCCTCTTCGCGTTTCGGACATTTTCCACCGATCACATTCTCGTTTCGGTGCCTCGTTCGGCGTTCTCGCCTTCTCGAGGTTTGTTCCCCTCACTTTCCTCTTCATTTCCGTGCCTCTTTCACATTCCGGCCTTCCCGGTCATTTCCGACCTTCTCGGGAGTTGACTTTCCAGTTGACTCTTCGTATTCCGTCCCGGTTTTCCTTTTCCGGGCCATTTTCACACCATTCTCTACATGGCGGACGACATTCCACGTGGCGGGACTCCCCCGGACCACGAGATGGATCCCGGGGTCGAGCTCTTACCACTGAGCGAGCGCCCGTTCGACCCGGCGACCTACCGGCCGGCGATCCACGTTCTGCCCCCAGACGGCCTGCGTCAGTTCCGGAGCTTTGAGAGGTACGCGGCGCCTGAGCTACTACTACGCGAGCCTACCTCCCATCTGTCATTCGGCACTTCCGAGGTAACTCCCTTCTTTCTGCTTTACTTTCCGCAATGTAGGATACAAAACTGCCATAGTTAGTTGTACTCTTTAACTGCTGAAATCTGATATGCCGTAGACCGTAGTTGACTGTAAACATACATACAACTGATATCTGCTTGAGACTGACACATGCACACACACTGCACTAGCCCTGAATCACCCAAATACACTGCGCACACTGTATTCTACTGCACACACACTGGTACCCAGTATTCGTCTGAATCTGTTAGATTTGCACACACGCTACATCTGTTATGAAACACCCAAACACGCTGACACATCACACGTATTTCACTGTAAGCACACCGGCACCCGGTATTTGCCTGAATTTGACAGACTTGCATACATGCCATATCTGTCTTTTCAAAACTGCATTTTGAATGTTGTCTTGCCATTGTCATTTTCTGTTTGCAGGAGGGTTCCCATACCATTCGCGGGTATGGGAATACTGGTGTACGGGAGTGGTATGATGAGCTCCCTGATGCGGTCCAGCGCATCGTGCACCGGGCGGGCTTCGGCACCTTCTGCCGAGGGCTCTCCAGGTTGTCCACATGCAGACCTCTCCTTGCCGCTTTGGCGGAGAGATGGTGGGACACCACCGATTCTTTCCACTTTTCTGCTGCGGGGGATATGACGATGACCCCTTATGACTTCTCGATGCTCACAGGCATCGGGGTAGGGGGTGATCCGATCCCCTTCGACACCGACATGGATGAGTGGACCGCCGCTCAGGTCCATCTACTGGGGGAGGCGCCACCGCTAGCTCGTTGTAGACACCCCATTTTTGACCGTCCTCAAGACTTGGACGTCACCGTTTGAACACTCGGTGATCATCCATGATTGTGTTCGTTTGGAGTTCCCGGAGGTCTCGGCTCGCGCGCCTTGCCTCAGGATCCCCGAACTCGACTGTTTAGTGTCTGGTTTTGCACCAAACACTTTTGTTTTGCCTTAGAGGGGTAGGGAATGCCTTGTGAGACACCCCCATACACCACCGGCAGTGGCTGGAGGCCACCGGCTGGTCTTTTTCTTCCATCGGCACTTTTGTTTGCCGGTCGGCACACTTTATTGCCGGTCGGCATAATATGTTGCCGGTCGGCACTTTTTTTGCCAAAATAGCTTTTTTGGGCAGCCGACCACTGTTCCTCCACTTTTTGGAGATATTTTGTGCCAGCTGTGATAGCTGGCACCAACTCCCTTCCCCTCCATACACGTGTATGGAGGGATTTCCCTCTAGCCAAGCTTGTTGAATAAGCTTTGCAAGAGGGATCCTTATAAGAGGGAGGCTTTCCTCTTGGTTCTAGGTTAGACTCTTAGAAGCAAAAACCAGCCCTTAACAATATAGATACACTCTATCTCTATATCTCCCTCTTCCCCCTCCTTTGTGTGTGTTTCTTGGCCCAAAAGGTGTGTTTTACCTTACTTTTGCACCATTACACACACTATCACACCTTAGTCCGAGATTGAGGGACTTGGGGGAGTTGTTTCTTGAGTTTTGGACTGGTTTTGATCCAAAGAAGGAGGCTAGACCACTTGCTCTTCAAGGGTTCTTCAAGGGTGAGCATTTTCCTCTTTATTCCCCAAACTTGCATCGGTTTTCTACCTATTTTTTTTACTGTTTTAGCTCTTGTGTATAACATAAAAAAGGTTCATATTTTCCTGCTCTAACACTTTCATTGAGGTCTCTTTGTGGTTAGATTGCAAACTCACCCTCATAGGCCTTGTTTGGCCTATTTTGGTGCCCTTTTGATAAGGTTTTGTTCACTTCAGCATTTTGATCTTTTGATCACCAAAAATCAGTGTATTTTAGTGTCAAAAAAGTTGGTTTGAAGTCTTGCATAGGGGAGGGACACCCCTCTCCCTTTATGGTTTTGTTTACTTGCTTTTTGGGCTCAAAAGGATAGCATGCGTGCTTGTTGTTTCTTGGCTTCATTTCAGTACTTTTTTAGGCATCTTAGGTCTTACATAATCTCTGTTTTTGGTCGGATTTGGACCCTCTTGCATGCTTGTGATATTTGCTTTGTATTGCTCCATTTTGCTTAAAAGTACACCCCATGATTAGGCCATGATTTTTGTGTGTGTTGGCTTGGTTCCATGGAGCATTTAGCATTGTTTTTCCATGTTTAAAATCTGTTGGTTATCAACTTGGTCATGTTTAGCATGTTTGTTAGAGTTGCTTTGTATTTTGGCTTGGAAGCCTTGAGCATTTTGACCTCTAGCATGCATGGTTGTGTTTACCCTCTTGATTTGGCATCATCTAGGGTCATATTTTAGTCCAAGAATCATGCTTGTATGTGTGCATGCATGGCCTCTTTCATGCCTTGAAGATGTGTCCCCTTATGCCTAAGAATGAGCCTTAGTGTGTTTGCTTCATGGGGGATATCTTAGTTGCCATACTAGGAGCTTTTGGGGTCCTATTTTGCATGCATAGATCCTGTTTTTACTTGTCTTGATCATGCCATGAGTGGTCAAGTCATTGAAGGTAAGTCGCCCCCTTTTGTGTCTTAACTTTGGGACCGTGAATTTGCTTGTTAACATGAGTTGATTACCTATCATTTTAAGCACTTTTGGTCACTGTTTTGAGGAGGGCAAGGGTCTGTCCATTTGCCATTTTTTAAGCCCTCTTGCATGCTTGCTCCATGTTTGTTGCATAGTTGTTCCATTAAACTTTGTGTAGCACATCGATCCCATAGTCAATTTGGTCCATGTTTGCACCATTTTGGTACCTTGCATGCTTAGCATTGTACATTTGTCATGTTGGTAGCATAATGTTTGTTGTGCTTTACATCTTGGTGGTATGACACATTTGAGGCTTGTGAGCATTGCATGCATTGCATTTACTTGGTTTGGGGTGTCAAACCAAGTGCGGGAGTCAAGGACCATTCATACTTCAAGTGATGTAATGTGCCTTGATCCCCGGTCATCGGGACCTTTGACTCTAACTTGATAAGGCCTCGGTTTTTCATGTTGTTTGTTGCATGCATTTTCATATTAAATGGCAAATTCGATCCTTTGACTCACCATGTACCATTGATGATTCGAGGATCGAAAGTCATGCTTCTTTGAGTCCAAAGCATGATAAGAAGTAAGACTATGCTTACATGTGCCCAAAAACTCCATACTATGCACTGCCTATCCTCTGTTTGCTGTCAGATTGTCTGTTGCAGGAAGTTTCTGCCGACCGGCAGAATTTAGTGCCGACCGGCACTATCTGGAGTGCCGATGAACCTGATAAAGTGCCGACGGGAATTTTGGAGTGCCGGTGGCGATTCTGTCTGGCCGGTGGTGCTCTGCAGGATGCAGAGAGCTTGTTCCAGCATTTTGGAAATTTTTCAGAAAGACAAGGCAGTACAAACAGAAGCGATAAGAGCATAGTACGGGTTTTCCGGGCAGGACGGATTCGAGCATGCATCATCTGCGCGCCCCGAGGCAGAGGCTGTGGCCACCCTCTTTATTCTTTTGCTTCCTTTTTTTTTTTTTTTTTTTCAATTAATTAGGAAATTTTGTAATAATTTTATTTATTCATTATTTTGGGACTGTAATATTAATTCGAGCCCTCTGAGTGAGGGTAAACATGTAATAAGCGTGGGTGAGTGTGTGTATGTCTTCCAATCCCCATTTCTTTCTTCCCTTTTATTTACCAGCTTATGATGGTAGATTAGGGCATTTTGAAATTAGCATACCTTATGATATGCATGCGTGCATTCATGCATCTGTTGACATGCACCGGGCTCGGTACATCATGCTAACTGCACTTGTATTTCAATTCCAAGTTGAGTACTTGTTAACTGTTGCATATCGTATGTCATATTTAGGTTAACCGAGCCTAACTAAAATTGCATCTTGTATGTGTTGCATTAGGCAAAATAACATGAACTAGGACACGCACATTTGCTAACTAGTTTATTGTTTTGGCACGGAGTACAATGTAAGTGGTTATGCTTTAGCATCCAACATGCGTGTGAATGTCGCCATAATAGTATGCTTGCCATGCGGCTAAGTGCTTACATGAGATAAACTGCTTGAATGCCTGTGGATGGAGGCCAAATTGCTTAAATTGGGATAATGCGTTAAAACTGTGAATTTTAAGCCCACTAGATAGTGGCAAAACCATCTTTTCCGAAAGCCCACTTAAGGGTGGCAAAATCTACATTTTAGCCTACTTGCGAGTAGCAAACCCTTTTTTTAGACAAACATGAAATGTTTTGTTCCAATTTGGGCGATTTGGTCTATACTTGTTTGCTGCGCGCACAACATAGTAATTCTAGGCTAATAACCGGTTTAAGAACACGTAACGTTTTCAAAATTGGATATCACGGTTAGTAGAGGCCGGTCTTCGGACCGGGCGAAAGGGGGTGCTCATAGCTGACCTTCCCCGATCGTACCCAAGCTCCCGAGCCGAGACAACTCCGGTGATGACGGACATGTGGCCTTCGGCACCGAGTCAGGGTTTCCTAAATTCCCCATTTTAAAATATTTAGGTGGCGACTCTGTATCTGGCAAAGCAGTCCATGTTTGGCACTACTTTTTCAAAAAAATCTGTTTCTCAAAACGATTTGCCAGATTTGGACTCTTTGGTTCAGATTAAGAACCGTGACACAAATCGAGTCCGAACTGTAGCGCGAGGTCCCACGCGGGCGCGTCTACAGTTTCTGGCGACTCTGCTGGGGAAATTTAGAGAGTTTGACTCGAACTCGTGATATTCTGTTTTGACTTCATTTATGTGCTTCTTTGCATTGCATGTGCATTGGTGCGCCTAGGAACACAGTGTTTGCCATCTGCCATTCCTGAACGGTTTGCCGGAGGCTTGTCTTGTCAAGGCATGTCCATAAGGCTGACCGGCTATGGGCTCTGACAGTATGGGAACACAAACCCCGGTTTTACCGGGGCACCCTTTTTGACCATTCGACCTAGTGCATATTCGGAATCCGTAGTGACCATTCCAAACTAGGACAGGTTGCTTACCCGATGTTAGGTTGTTTGAAACCGCTGTGTGCGTAGTAAAACCCTAGCTCCTGACAAAATAGGACAGGGAAACCCTATCCCAACATAGGGGTGTTTTGGCTCTCTTTACTTCCTATGTGCTGTTAGAATGTATTTCTGCAGGGAAATGAGCACACCAGTTTGTAAGTCTGGGCATCTGGCCTGAGAGCATCAGTATCAGCTTTAAGAGAATCACTTATCTGAGGGTATCAGGGTTCAGTATTGGGAATGGAGATTTTGAGAACAGTGGTCGGTATCGGGGAACCGTGTGCTTGGCTTATCGACTATGCGTTTTGAAAATTCAACTGTACATTATTTGTTTATTTTATGCTGTTGTGCTGTCCGATTGTTGGTTTATTTATTGCTTTATTTATCTTTTTGCTAGGTAGTTTAGCATCATTGCGTCTAACCCAGTAGACATTCCCCAAGCACTCTGGATCAGAGGTCGCCGGCTCCATCGATCTGAGGATCTGATAGAAGGACAACCAGTGTACCACTCTCTACCCCCGGTTACTAAACGGAAAGCAACTAGGCAGAGGATATCGGTTCAGCAATCAATACAAAGGGCTTCGTCTACCCCACCTGTGTACAGTAGGGATCAGGATCCCGTTTCACCCACAGAGAGAGAACGCATACCAGCAATTCAACCAGAGCAGAACAATATGGCTAACTTAGAGGAGATGGTGCGCCAACTTCAGGAAAGCATGAAAATGATGCAGCAAGATGCTGCCCGACAGGCAGAATTTGCCAGGCAACAGGCTACAGTGATGAGTGAGCAAGCGGATTTAATTGGAAGGTTGCAACAGCAAACCGGGGCATCACCTTCGCAGCAAATCCCTCCTCCATTAAGGGTTCCAATACCCGAAGAAACACCAAACGCCCGGAATGTCCAAGAAGATACAGACATCCCAACGGGGCCGGCTCCACCCCCAATTCCGCCTCAACAATCCAAGGCAACCACTCCCATTAACGTATCGGATTCTCCTTTTGAGTCTGAGATAGACCCCATGACATTAAAAATGCACAAGCTTGAAAAGCTTTTCAAGAAATCTCAAGGTGCGAAGTCCATTCCGGACATTGGAGACGGGTATATCGACACAGCCGTGACGCTGCCAGATCGATTTAAGATGCCCCAAATTGATCGTTTTGACGGGTCTGAGGATCCCATGGTACACCTGCGACTGTTTTCAGACGTCCTAAGGCCAATGGGCCTCACCAGATTGCAGAAACTATCTTTATTCGGCCGGACCTTGTCAGGTGTGGCGTCCGCATGGTATGCCAAGTTGGGGGACGACGTCAAGAGAAACTGGGACGAGATGGCTGAGGCCTTTATCCTGCAGTACTCGTATAACACACAAATCGAGATCACGACCCGGGATCTCGAGACAACAAGGCAAGAACCCAAGGAAAGCTTCTCAGAGTTTGTAACTAGATGGCGGGCTAAAGCTTCAATGATGACCTTGAGACCCACAGACAAAGACCAGATTCGGATGATTGTGCGCAATCTTCAGCCGAAGCTAATGCAAAAGATGATCGTAGTCCCCTTTCCCACCTTTGCTGATTTACATGAAATGGGGGTGCAGATCGAGGACGCCTTGAGACAAGGTTGGATTGATAATGATCGGGACCAACCCCGCAGAAATTTCAATCGTAGTACTAATACAGGCCCGAGTGGCGCTGCGACTGCCAGGACCTCCGAAGTGAGTATGGTCACCACTAACCCCTCCCCAAGAAATACAGCAGCCACACCATTCTCCGGCGCGTCCGGAAGCAACTCACAAACAGCCAAATACCCTCCCAGAAACACCAGAACCTTTGCTCCACTTTATATGCCCCTATCCAAAGCTCTGGGGGTTTTGATCAGAAAAGGGCATCTGAAGCCCTTAGAGCCGCGGCCCTTGCCAGAAAGACTACCCGCTACCCACAACCCAGCCAAATATTGTGCGTTCCACCAGCAGCATGGTCATGACACTGACCTATGCTTTCGCTTACGTCATGAGATTCAAGATCTCATTGATAATGGGGTGATTCTTCCCCCTGAGAAACCTAATGTTACCACAAATCCTCTCCCCGCACATAACCAAGTTCCACCGCCCAAAAGAGTCAACTTCATCCACACTGGGGTCGCATCCTACGATCCCAGTATCTACATCACACCCTCCTACCTACCTAAACCTAAAGTTTTCTTCCCCGATTGCACCGATTTGTGCATGACGGATATCTCCATAACCCAACCCAAGCCAGTGGTGGTGACCATCGAGAACAAGAAAGGGGTTGTCAAACCAGGGTCCGTGGAGCCTGAGAATGATGTTGGGAATGCTTACAATCCGAATGACTACATTTCACCCGTGGGCCAGAATAGACCAAACGTCGAATTTCCAGTCGGGGGAGAGCTATGTGTAATCCGAGGGGACAATTCAGGACAGGAAATGGATGATTTGACAGCCGTGGAAAAGGATGTTGTCAAGTCCCAATTTCCTGATGACCAAGACTCAGCCATCAACTGGTATGATAATGAAGAATCAGCAGAGGCCACGGGGTGGTTAGATGATCAGCCGGATGTAATAGGGGAGTTCCAGTCAGAACAAGGCCCAGCAGGGGCAGGAATGTCAACGACACCCGGGAGTGTCGAAAAGCAGAATACATCACCGGAGAGCGCCGGTGTCGAGAGTTTCACTCGGGAATGGGGCATTTTAAGTACAGGGTTCAGTGAGCAATCTACTGCATTGACACAGTCAGAACAAGAAAGATTCGAGGATCAGAAAAGCAAAAGGCCACGTAGGGGTCGAAACCGCCGCAAGTACGGAAATGGAGGATGCTGTAAAAGGTACTGTGAGTATCGGGACAGTTGTGCCAGAACCAGACAGATGCTTGTCAGTCGCAGATGGTATGTGGTGGGAAGACGACGATCTATGTCTTGCCCACACGGACGAGGATTGGAAAGGTAACCAACCAGATGATACCAGGTATATCGGCGAAGTCGATCACATGACTAGGAGTGGGCGATATTTCAAGCCTCCACACCTAGATCAACCAGAGGCGTCTGGGAAAGATAATGAAGCAGAGAAACAAAAGGAGAGGCAACTCGAAGACGAGGCTGTGTTGAGACAACTGAAAAAGATGCAAGCAGACATCTCCATTTGGGGACTGCTTATGGCTTCTCGAGTACATAGGCAGGCTGTCCTGTGAGCCATGGACAAGGCCAAGCTGTCCATAGACACCACGCCCGAGCAGCTGGTGGGATTAGTCTTTTCAGGAGGGAATTCCCCAGCGTTGAGTTTTTCTGACAAAGAGCTGCCACCCGAGGGTGCAAACCATAACAAGCCGCTCTACATCTCTGTCGAGTGCAGGGATAAATGGATACCTGTGGTACTTGTCGACACGGGATCCGCTATCAATGTCTGCCCGGCAAGGACCGCTTATGCGATTGGTTTGAAAGTCGCGGATTTTATACCAACGGCCCAGGTAATTCGGGCATATGATAACACAAGCCGGGAGGTAATGGGGACAGTTAAGATTCAAACAAAGGTTGGGCCCGGACAGCATGAGATAGATTTCCATGTTTTGGAGGTTCCTACAACGTTCAACTTGCTTTTGGGACGGCCGTGGCTGCATCAGGTAAAGGCGGTCTCCTCTACCTTACATCAAGTGGTGAAATACCCCTATGGGAAGGGAGTAGCCATTGTTTTTGGAAATTCATCAATTCATCCACCACCAGAGGTGTCTACGCCTGTTCTAGAAATTGAGCATGGTATAGAAGATGTGTTCATATCAGGTTTTACCTTGGCCGAGGCTCGGGTTGTACAGAACATCATGGCAGCTAACGAAGGGGTGTATGTCAGCGCCCAAGCAGTTTATCTCATGAACAAACTCCAATACATCCCCGGGATGGGATTAGGCAAGAGCGGTAGGAAAGGTGCCGCAGCATCGACAGAGGTGCCACATAACCCCCATACCTTTGGTTTGGGCTACTTACCCACCAAAGAGGATTGGATAAGGAAAGGAAAGGAAATGGCCAGAAGGGCCAGGGCGAAACAAATAGGGAAGCCCTTTGACTTGATGCATCAGCCCATTCGGGGGACCCTGAACGGACGTTTCGTCCGGGAGGGGGAAGACTTTCCGTTCTGTGGCTTCCCGGAGCCGTGGCTCAATGCGGAGATGAAGCGCGTACCGGGATTTGAAATTTTCTTTGATTTACAATTACCTGAGGATGACATCGCCGAAGGACAGGCAGATCTATCGGCTGAGGCCGAGCAAAGTAAGGAGGTACAGTCCGAGGACGCTGAAAATGAAATGGGGGCAGCGCTGGTATGTCTGCTGTCAGATCCTCCGATCGAACAGAGGTGCTTGGGGGATAGCTCCTCGGTATGTGTGATTGGGAATGAAACGGCTGCGGACCTACCATCAGCTATTTTGGATACATCCATCGCACCTTCTCTCATCTGGCAATATGAAGAAGGCTTTCTATCAAGCAGCACCGGGTCAGGTAGTGAGCCGGAATCTGATTCTACCGAATCTTGTACGTCGGAATCAGACTCCAGCTCAACTAAGTCTGAGTCCGGTATTCCCGGGGGTGATAACCTGGATACCACAGTCCTGTCTAGATCGTCTTTTTCATTTTCTTTTGAGTCTGTTGTAACGGAAGAATCCGACGGCTCGGAAGTATTTAATGAGAACGACGTGGGTGTGGTTTCGGAGTATTTTTCTGTGCCTTTGATTTATTGCTTAAATCAGGATTTTCAAAATTTTGATGAAAACGACGAGGAAGAAATTCCTCCGGTTTTGCAACGGTTAATTGATCAAGAGCAGGAAAGATTTGTTAAACCTTTAATGGATGAAATCACTACTGTGAATGTTGGTACTGAGAAGGACCCGCGGCTGGTCCAGATCGGGTCCACGTTGTCTTCTGAGGAACGTGAGCGCTTAGTCACTTTGTTAAAAGATTTCAAAGATGTTTTCGCGTGGTCCTACGAAGACATGCCTGGAATCGATCCTGAGATTGTACAGCACCGGATCCCTCTTGATCCCGAGGCCCGACCTGTCAAACAGAAGCTCAGGAGGATCCGCCCTGATTGGGCCATTAAGATCAAGGAAGAGGTCACCAAGCAGATTGACGCAGGCTTCCTGATGGTGTCTGAGTATCCAACTTGGTTGGACAACATTGTTCCGGTACCGAAGAAAGACGGCAGAATTCGAGTCTGTGTGGACTTCAGAGATTTGAACAGGGCCAGTCCGAAGGACGACTTTCCCTTGCCACACATCGATGAACTGGTAGATTTCACGGCAGGACATGCCTTGCTTTCGTTTATGGATGGTTTCTTAGGCTATAATCAGATAGTAATGGCGCCCGAAGACCGGGAGAAGACTGCATTCAGTACCCCATGGGGTACATATTGTTATCGAGTGATGCCATTTGGGCTGAAAAACGCAGGAGCTACCTATCAACGGGCAGCAACTACGATATTGCATGATATGATCCATAAAGAGGTCGAGGTGTATGTGGACGACATGATTGTCAAGTCCAAGGAAAGAGAGTGCCACTGCACCGCCTTACAAAAGTTCTTTCAAAGGATCAGAGAATTTCGGCTGCGGCTGAATCCCCAGAAGTGTACTTTTGGTGTTACAGCAGGAAAGATGTTAGGGTTTCTAATAACGCAAAGGGGCATCGAGGTCGACCCTTCCAAAATCAAGGCCATCTTAGAAATGCCACCACCAAGGACTGAAAAGGAGGTGCGAGGCTTTCTAGGTAAAGTGCAATTCATAAGGCGGTTCATCTCTAAACTAACCGTGACTTGTGAACCACTGTTTGGCCTCCTGAAGAAAGGAAAGAAATTCCAATGGGACGGCCGATGTCAAGCAGCTTTTGAGCAGATCAAAGAATATTTACAGAACCCGCCTGTATTGTCACCGCCAGAACCAGGGAGACCGTTGATATTGTATCTCTCGGTAACTGAGACCACCATGGGCTGCATGCTCGCACAGGAGTCAGAAGACAAAACGGAAAGGGCTATCTACTATCTGAGCAAGAAGATGCTGGATTACGAGACCCGCTATACACCACTTGAGAAGGCTTGTTTGGCCTTGGTATGGGCTACCCGGAAGCTGCGGCACTACCTGTTAGCTCACTCTGTAATGTTGGTTTCACGTTTGGATCCCATCAAATATCTTTTCGAGAAACCAGCACTTACAGGTAGGCTAGCTCGTTGGTTGCTATTGCTTTCCGAATTTGACTTGAAGTATGTAACACGCAAGTCGGTGAAAGGGAGAGCGGTAGCGGAGTTCCTTGCCGACCATCCGGTTGAGGGGGATGAAGCGGTTGAGTACCTATTCCCAGATGAAGCGATTCTGCATATCGAGGATGAAACTTGGACGATGTACTTTGACGGAGCGTCAAACCAGTATGGGTACGGGATAGGAGTGTTGCTGATAGCGCCTGACGATTCCCGTATCCCTTTGGCATTCAAGCTCCAGTTCAGGGTCTCGAACAATGAGGCAGAGTATGAGGCATGTATTGCTGGTCTGGAAGCAGCCCTAGAGCTAGGGGTAAGACGGTTGGATGTCATTGGGGATTCGAATCTTGTTGTATCCCAAGCAAAAGGGGACTGGAAGGTCAAGGAGGAAAGGATGATAATTTACCACCAAACCTTGGATTTGTTAATTCCTCGGTTCGAGAAACTAAATTTCACCCACCTCGTAAGAGAGAACAACAGGTTTGCAGATTCGTTAGCAACTCTATCTTCCATGATAGACATCCCGTCGGGAGTCCGGATGCGTCCAGTCATCATTGATCAGAAGTTTGCACCAGCATACGAGTCAGTTTCCGCCATAGATGAGGCCCAAGACGACAACCCCTGGTATTACGATATTTGGAACTTCTTGGAAAAGGAGACGTATCCGACAGGGGCAAGCACCAAGGATAAAAGGGCCATTAGAAGAATGGCTATTCAGTTCATCATCTGCGGAGGTAAACTGTACAAAAGAGGTCATCTGGGAATGCATAAGCTCTGTGTAGAAGCTGAAGAGTCGAAGCGCCTAATGGAGGCCATCCATGGAGGAGAATGCGGTGCACACATGAATGGAGTAATGTTGGCCAGAAAAATCCTTAGACAGGGCTATTATTGGTCGACCATGGAAGAGGATTGTATCGGCTTTGTTCGGCGATGCCACAAATGCCAGATCCATGCAAACCGTATGAACATCCCACCATCCAAATTGTACAATATGACTTCCCCGTGGCCGTTTTCCGTGTGGGGGATCGATGTAATCGGAGCTGTTACCCCGAAGGGATCGAACGGACATGAGTATATCCTCGTAGCGATAGATTATTTCACAAAGTGGGTCGAGGCCCAATCTTACGCGGTGTTGAAGGCGTCGCACGTCGCAAAGTTCATCAGAAACAACATCATTTGTCGCTACGGGGTGCCAAATGAGATCATCTCGGACAATGGATCCCACTTTAAGAAAGAAGTGCTCGACTTGTTGGAAAAGTATAACGTGGCTTTTCATAAGTCATCTACGTATCGGCCGCAAACCAATGGAGCAGTTGAGGCCGCCAACAAGAACATCAAGCATATACTGCGGAAAATGGTAGAGACCTATCGAGATTGGCCAGATAAGTTGCCGTTTGCTCTGTGGGGCTACAGAACTTCGATTAGAACTTCTACCGGAGCAACTCCGTATTCGTTAGTTTATGGAATGGAGGCTGTTCTACCTATCGAAATTGAAGTTCCGTCTTTACGGGTATTGGCCGAGTGTCAGATAGCTGAGGCAGATTGGCAGCAAAGCAGGTTCGAGGAACTAATGCTCTTTGATGAAAGGAGACTGAAAGCACTGTACCACGTTCAGAGTTATCAGCGCAGGATTGCTCGGGCTTTTAACAAGAAGGTTAAGACCAGGAATCTAAAGGAAGGGGATTTGGTACTCAAACACAACCGAGCTCCCATCCACGACCCGAGGGGCAAGTTCAGACCCAATTGGACTGGTCCCTACATCATCAAAACCATCTGGTCAGGCGGAGCTGTGGTTCTAATGGACTTAGATGGCTTAGAATTCTCTCAACCGATCAATATGGACAAGTTGAAGAAATACTACCCTTGAGAGGCTCGCTAGGCCGAAAACCCGAAAGGGCGACCTAGGCAAAAGTTAGAGCACAAAAAAAAATTAGAAAATATAAAAACTGAGCTCGCAAGGTTGAAAACCCGCAAAGGGCGGCCTTGGCAAAAGTTAGAGCGCAAAAGGAGAGTGAAAATACCCGAGTGGACCTTAACCGGAACTACGTAAGGCTTGATTCCCATGTTTGGGATACGTAGGCAGCTTCATCCTGGAGTTCAGCCATAACACTTCCCCGATCAACTTTGTCCATTTGATCATCTCAGCCATCTTAGTCCATCAGCATTCGTTGGAATCTCCGGTGCAGTGCCACTCAGACTAGGGACAACTTTCAGTTGCTATGCAGTGCTGCAGCGTTCTTCAGACTAGGGGCAACTTTCCAGTTGCAGGAATCTGGGGTTTGTACATCTCAGTGACAGATCTCAGGCGTGTCCAGTTCTGATCCACATCAAAAATACCTTTGAAAAGTTTTAATGTAAGCTGACTTTGTTCAAATAATCTTTTTACAACATTGACCATTTTTGGACCAAAGTGGAAAATTCTTAGTACCAGAACTTTCAATTTCATTGATTTCAAAACAGAGTCTTCCTGCTCTTACAAAAAATTGAAGTTGCTTTTTATTACATCCAGGAAAGAAAACTTGAAAGTACTAATAAAGCAATAAATCTAGGGCATGGTCAAGTTAGGTGTTCCTGCGCCCCCTCCCAGAGCTGGTCGAAGCCTCTGATGCCAAGCTAGGTCCGATCTGCGCTTCTTCATTGAGCCAATCCATGCACTCGTCAGACAAAGTGCAACTGAAAGTAGGAGCGGGGGCCAGGAGTTCTCTCATCCTCCATGCGGTGGCCTGCCAAGCAAGCTGTACACCTCGGGCTGGGAATGCAGCAGGATACTCTATCCCCTCTGGCGGGCAGGTCTGATCATGGCCAAATTGGCGTCGAATCCAAAATGGGAAATAGAATACACAATGAGTGAGACCAACTAGTTGAATCCCAGTCTGTCGAGGCATGCTGTAACTCATTGCCGGAAGGTTCAACCAAGGACACCGCCAAGCAATACGGTCTGCGGACAAGTGGCACATCCAAGTGAACCACCATTCCTCATCCAAGGCATTGACTAGATGATGCCGGAAGAAGTAGCCGCGAGCTGAATATGCGGGGCAGGAGTCCACAACCCGCAGTTTATCCATCAGCCATACCTGGGGAGGGATTTAAAAAAAAAATGAGAGATTAAAGAATAGAGAGATGTACGAGGAGAGAAAAGTGAGAATGGGGTTTTGTGAGAAAAGACTGAGTTCGAGGGCCGAGTGATGTGAGCAATACAGAAATGCGAGATTGGGTGGGAAATATTACCTGTAGCAGTAGTGGACTCCCTGCCAACCTAGTCGTCTCATGACGGTAAAAGGCGTCTAATCCCCTCAGTGTCTCGGCCAGAACCATGGCGATACAGCTCTTGCCCTCCCTCAAGCCTTGGACGACCTCAATCAACCGGACACTAGCCCCTCCAGAGCCCAAAATGAACAGAAAATGAGACAACATGCACAAGCAGAGCGCATGACGCCGGAAGCCTTGCCAGTGATGGTTGCTGCGATCGCCAGCATCAGAAAATCGATTGGCCAAACTCGGAATGTCTAACATCCCATCGCCCATCAAAGACCGAGCATCGCGCATGCTGAGTCCACACATGCGCCCTAAGGATTGGGCATGACCAAAATTAAGTTGGGGTAGGAGCTCCTCGTCGCGCTCGGACTCCATTAAGGCTCGGAAATCTTCGAAGGTAGGACACATCTCTTGCCCGGCGAAGCTAAAGACATGTGTCACCGGATTCCAAAACCTTGCCGCGGCATGAAGAAACGGGAGATGCAACGGGGTACGACCCAGGGTGAATAGTGCATTTATGCCAAAACCCCAGAAATTCACCTTTTCCGAGCCATCCAAGCTAGTAATCCAAGCTGTGAGATTTTGAGCAAGAAACTCTTCCATTGGAGCAAATCAGTGTGAAAATGAGGAAAACTACGAAGCTGGGATCTTTTGTAGGAGATAAGGTTGAGTGGGGGGGACAGGTGTCAACATTCTGGTGGTTCCCCTCGTTTCGTGCCGACCGGCCAGAAATATATGCCGACCGGCATAAAGATATGTCGACCGACTATCTTAGTTTGCCGACAAAACAGATATACGGCCGATAGCCACTCCTTGCAGCCGGTGGTCCCTAGACCGTGCCGGTGGGCTTCCTTCTGGTTTCCTGAGCTGTTTTGCAAAGCATTGGGGAACTCCATCACCCCCAACCCCCCCCCCCCGGCGATAAACTTTTGCAGAGCCACGCATGTCTGCTTGTCGAGTTTTTGAACATTTGCTTATTGAGTTGTATTTCGCTCTCTTTGAGCTCTTGATTTGTCTATCGAGTCGTATTTACACTTGTTTGGTTATGTCTTGTCCTTGTTTTGCTTATCGAGTTGTAAGTCGGTTCACTACCTGATTATTACGATGGCAAATTTCCAAAATGAGTTCAATTTCGTTCACATTGTGGTGTGAAACCCTGCGATGCGATGCACAGAAGATCCACAAATGCAACATCTTTTGAATAAAATGATTAGTTTCATTCCCTATCACATGTTTTGTAAAGTGTGTGAATTTCGAGAAAGAGAATAAAACCTGCCTGAGGCAGTGCAATGTGCTCAAACTACTAGTAAAAAGGAAAATAAAGCGTAGGATGGCAGGGTAGCCAAGTATCAGAATTGATACCGATGGAACTTCCCTTGTGGTTAACGCACCTTCCGTATCTTTGTTCGGGTCAGCCGCGTTGTCGGACGCCCTCACATTACGGGAAATCGCACCTTTGAAACGTGAACCTTTGAGTTGACCTCAGGCCACAACTTCTGCAAGCAACGCTCGATGCGCGCAAAGAATGTCCCGCCCCGTATCCTTTTCATGCTTTGTGAACCCCGCAAATTGTTTCGATTATGCTGTGTAATAGTACGTTCCTTTACCTGCGTAGACCGCATGTTTTGATTGCGTAGATCGCATGTTTAATTCCATTACCTGCGTAGACCGCATGTTTTGATTGCGTAGATCGCATGTTTAATTCCATTACCTGCGTAGACCGCATGTTTTGATTGCGTAGATCGCATGTTTAATTCCATTACCTGCGTAGACCGCATGTTTTGATTGCGTAGATCGCATGTTTAATTCCATTACCTGCGTAGACCGCATGTTTTGATTGCAGAGATCGCATGTTTAATTCCATTACCTGCGTAGACCGCATGTTTTGATTGCGTAGATCGCATGTTTAATTCCATTACCTGCGTAGACCGCATGTTTTGATTGCGTAGATCGCATGTTTAATTCCATTACCTGCGTAGACCGCATGTTTTGATTGCGTAGATCGCATGTTTAATTCCATTACCTGCGTAGACCGCATGTTTTGATTGCGTAGATCGCATGTTTAATTCCGTTACTTGCGTAGACCGCATGTTTAACTCCGTCACCAGCATCGACCGCATGTGTTAATTACGTAGACCGCTTGTTTAGTTTCATCGCCTGCGTAGACCGCGTGCTTGTGATCAATTTTGTCGCCTGCGTAGACCGCTTGCTCCGCTTGCCTGGTTGTATTTCAATATGCATTGTCATGCTCTCTATTTACTTCGCGCTGTCACGCATTTCGAGTACACCACTATTCTTGCATTGTCATGCATGTCGCTAACCATATTGTACCTGTTAAGTTTGTTTTCTTTGCAGGCACGATATTGTATGTACGGTTCATTTGAAGCTGGTGCAACCGGACGAGCCGCACAGGTATTTTATCTCCGAGTGAGACGTATTGAGAATTCCATAATTCTCTTACATCCTTTCTGCATTGTGGTATAGTGCAATGTGTGCTAGCTTAAAACTGTCGCATGTTTGCTTCGTTACAGCTTTCTTTGCATGATCATAAGTTATGCTCGGCTCCGTGCATTGTCTTGCATTTTGCCCCCGCCTCCGGGCGCATATCTTATTTGTCTTGTATGTTTGTCTGAGTCTTCGGCCTTGTCAAAAATGGGTCGTCTCTGGGCTTTGACATTCACTCCCGTCATTGTTATGACTTTCGAGTTCTGTCAAAGAGGGGCAACTGTAGACACCCCATTTTTGACCGTCCTCAAGACTTGGACGTCACCGTTTGAACACTCGGTGATCATCCATGATTGTGTTCGTTTGGAGTTCCCGGAGGTCTCGGCTCGCGCGCCTTGCCTCAGGATCCCCGAACTCGACTGTTTAGTGTCTGGTTTTGCACCAAACACTTTTGTTTTGCCTTAGAGGGGTAGGGAATGCCTTGTGAGACACCCCCATACACCACCGGCAGTGGCTGGAGGCCACCGGCTGGTCTTTTTCTTCCATCGGCACTTTTGTTTGCCGGTCGGCACACTTTATTGCCGGTCGGCATAATATGTTGCCGGTCGGCACTTTTTTTGCCAAAATAGCTTTTTTGGGCAGCCGACCACTGTTCCTCCACTTTTTGGAGATATTTTGTGCCAGCTGTGATAGCTGGCACCAACTCCCTTCCCCTCCACACACGTGTATGGAGGGATTTCCCTCTAGCCAAGCTTGTTGAATAAGCTTTGCAAGAGGGATCCTTATAAGAGGGAGGCTTTCCTCTTGGTTCTAGGTTAGACTCTTAGAAGCAAAAACCAGCCCTTAACAATATAGATACACTCTATCTCTATATCTCCCTCTTCCCCCTCCTTTGTGTGTGTTTCTTGGCCCAAAAGGTGTGTTTTACCTTACTTTTGCACCATTACACACACTATCACACCTTAGTCCGAGATTGAGGGACTTGGGGGAGTTGTTTCTTGAGTTTTGGACTGGTTTTGATCCAAAGAAGGAGGCTAGACCACTTGCTCTTCAAGGGTTCTTCAAGGGTGAGCATTTTCCTCTTTATTCCCCAAACTTGCATCGGTTTTCTACCTATTTTTTTTACTGTTTTAGCTCTTGTGTATAACATAAAAAAGGTTCATATTTTCCTGCTCTAACACTTTCATTGAGGTCTCTTTGTGGTTAGATTGCAAACTCACCCTCATAGGCCTTGTTTGGCCTATTTTGGTGCCCTTTTGATAAGGTTTTGTTCACTTCAGCATTTTGATCTTTTGATCACCAAAAATCAGTGTATTTTAGTGTCAAAAAAGTTGGTTTGAAGTCTTGCATAGGGGAGGGACACCCCTCTCCCTTTATGGTTTTGTTTACTTGCTTTTTGGGCTCAAAAGGATAGCATGCGTGCTTGTTGTTTCTTGGCTTCATTTCAGTACTTTTTTAGGCATCTTAGGTCTTACATAATCTCTGTTTTTGGTCGGATTTGGACCCTCTTGCATGCTTGTGATATTTGCTTTGTATTGCTCCATTTTGCTTAAAAGTACACCCCATGATTAGGCCATGATTTTTGTGTGTGTTGGCTTGGTTCCATGGAGCATTTAGCATTGTTTTTCCATGTTTAAAATCTGTTGGTTATCAACTTGGTCATGTTTAGCATGTTTGTTAGAGTTGCTTTGTATTTTGGCTTGGAAGCCTTGAGCATTTTGACCTCTAGCATGCATGGTTGTGTTTACCCTCTTGATTTGGCATCATCTAGGGTCATATTTTAGTCCAAGAATCATGCTTG
This sequence comes from Camellia sinensis, assembly GCF_055761805.1. Taxonomy (NCBI): domain Eukaryota; kingdom Viridiplantae; phylum Streptophyta; class Magnoliopsida; order Ericales; family Theaceae; genus Camellia; species Camellia sinensis. The sequence goes on along the minus strand of NW_028129474.1, from coordinate 8,663,498 downwards.
TATGTGTGCATGCATGGCCTCTTTCATGCCTTGAAGATGTGTCCCCTTATGCCTAAGAATGAGCCTTAGTGTGTTTGCTTCATGGGGGATATCTTAGTTGCCATACTAGGAGCTTTTGGGGTCCTATTTTGCATGCATAGATCCTGTTTTTACTTGTCTTGATCATGCCATGAGTGGTCAAGTCATTGAAGGTAAGTCGCCCCCTTTTGTGTCTTAACTTTGGGACCGTGAATTTGCTTGTTAACATGAGTTGATTACCTATCATTTTAAGCACTTTTGGTCACTGTTTTGAGGAGGGCAAGGGTCTGTCCATTTGCCATTTTTTAAGCCCTCTTGCATGCTTGCTCCATGTTTGTTGCATAGTTGTTCCATTAAACTTTGTGTAGCACATCGATCCCATAGTCAATTTGGTCCATGTTTGCACCATTTTGGTACCTTGCATGCTTAGCATTGTACATTTGTCATGTTGGTAGCATAATGTTTGTTGTGCTTTACATCTTGGTGGTATGACACATTTGAGGCTTGTGAGCATTGCATGCATTGCATTTACTTGGTTTGGGGTGTCAAACCAAGTGCGGGAGTCAAGGACCATTCATACTTCAAGTGATGTAATGTGCCTTGATCCCCGGTCATCGGGACCTTTGACTCTAACTTGATAAGGCCTCGGTTTTTCATGTTGTTTGTTGCATGCATTTTCATATTAAATGGCAAATTCGATCCTTTGACTCACCATGTACCATTGATGATTCGAGGATCGAAAGTCATGCTTCTTTGAGTCCAAAGCATGATAAGAAGTAAGACTATGCTTACATGTGCCCAAAAACTCCATACTATGCACTGCCTATCCTCTGTTTGCTGTCAGATTGTCTGTTGCAGGAAGTTTCTGCCGACCGGCAGAATTTAGTGCCGACCGGCACTATCTGGAGTGCCGATGAACCTGATAAAGTGCCGACGGGAATTTTGGAGTGCCGGTGGCGATTCTGTCTGGCCGGTGGTGCTCTGCAGGATGCAGAGAGCTTGTTCCAGCATTTTGGAAATTTTTCAGAAAGACAAGGCAGTACAAACAGAAGCGATAAGAGCATAGTACGGGTTTTCCGGGCAGGACGGATTCGAGCATGCATCATCTGCGCGCCCCGAGGCAGAGGCTGTGGCCACCCTCTTTATTCTTTTGCTTCCTTTTTTTTTTTTTCAATTAATTAGGAAATTTTGTAATAATTTTATTTATTCATTATTTTGGGACTGTAATATTAATTCGAGCCCTCTGAGTGAGGGTAAACATGTAATAAGCGTGGGTGAGTGTGTGTATGTCTTCCAATCCCCATTTCTTTCTTCCCTTTTATTTACCAGCTTATGATGGTAGATTAGGGCATTTTGAAATTAGCATACCTTATGATATGCATGCGTGCATTCATGCATCTGTTGACATGCACCGGGCTCGGTACATCATGCTAACTGCACTTGTATTTCAATTCCAAGTTGAGTACTTGTTAACTGTTGCATATCGTATGTCATATTTAGGTTAACCGAGCCTAACTAAAATTGCATCTTGTATGTGTTGCATTAGGCAAAATAACATGAACTAGGACACGCACATTTGCTAACTAGTTTATTGTTTTGGCACGGAGTACAATGTAAGTGGTTATGCTTTAGCATCCAACATGCGTGTGAATGTCGCCATAATAGTATGCTTGCCATGCGGCTAAGTGCTTACATGAGATAAACTGCTTGAATGCCTGTGGATGGAGGCCAAATTGCTTAAATTGGGATAATGCGTTAAAACTGTGAATTTTAAGCCCACTAGATAGTGGCAAAACCATCTTTTCCGAAAGCCCACTTAAGGGTGGCAAAATCTACATTTTAGCCTACTTGCGAGTAGCAAACCCTTTTTTTAGACAAACACGAAATGTTTTGTTCCAATTTGGGCGATTTGGTCTATACTTGTTTGCTGCGCGCACAACATAGTAATTCTAGGCTAATAACCGGTTTAAGAACACGTAACGTTTTCAAAATTGGATATCACGGTTAGTAGAGGCCGGTCTTCGGACCGGGCGAAAGGGGGTGCTCATAGCTGACCTTCCCCGATCGTACCCAAGCTCCCGAGCCGAGACAACTCCGGTGATGACGGACATGTGGCCTTCGGCACCGAGTCAGGGTTTCCTAAATTCCCCATTTTAAAATATTTAGGTGGCGACTCTGTATCTGGCAAAGCAGTCCATGTTTGGCACTACTTTTTCAAAAAAATCTGTTTCTCAAAATGATTTGCCAGATTTGGACTCTTTGGTTCAGATTAAGAACCGTGACACAAATCGAGTCCGAACTGTAGCGCGAGGTCCCACGCGGGCGCGTCTACACTCGTCCAGGCTTCGTCCGATATTCCTGGTTCGAGGCACAGTTCAGGGTCCAGCCCGCATTGGGGGAGGAGGTGCAGATGACCGAGGAGGACGTGGAGAGGTATGCTCGCGGCTTCCTCATGTTCCTGTTCGGGACTACTATCTTCGCCGACCGGGCGAACACCGTGCCTCTCTGCCTTCTCAGCGCACTGGTGGATGTCCGAGACATCTTGCACTACGACTGGGGCGGCGCTGCTCTGGCCACCCTGTACGGCTATATGAGCTCGGCTTCTCGCGGCAGCGGCCAGCTGCTCGGAGGTTACTGGCGGGCTTGGGAGGTACATTTCTTCTCCGCTTTTCATTTCTGTCCGATATTCTCTGCACTCTGTACACTGCGCACACTGCGATCTGCTTTACACTCACTGTATACTGTACACACGGCACACACATACATTCTGTTTCACACTGACTGTACGCTGCTCACACTATGCACTGCACACAATACACTGCACAACACACGGCTCTGCTATTTCCGCTTTATTCTGTATATTCTGCTTTACCCGATAGCCATACTGACATCTGTTTTGCAGTTGTGGGTTTACGCCTACTTTCCTAGGCTTGCACCTGTACCAGTTGCGGAGCCTCCTCCGGCTGTCCCGTTCTCGATTCGCTTTGACGGGAGATGCACCCGGCGACCACGGGAGACATTCGGCTTCTTCCGCCGATATTTCGACACCATCACTCCGGCCGAGGTATGCTTTACTTTCAGTTCGTTTAGCTTCGCTTTCCCACTGCATGTTTCAATAACAGTAGATAACAAACTGTCTATTACTTTCAGATCACATGGCGGCCATGGGCTTCCTTGCCATCGGCGATGCGGGGTCGGTTCCCTGGTGCTGAGGAGACCTCGCGTTTCCGGATCTTGCTAGAGGGCCCGGTCTGTCGGGCTTGGTACCTGGGGGAGCGTTTTCTACGCCAGACCCGCGGGTTACCTGAGCAGATAGTCCCGGCTCACCCTCCTGTAGAGATGAGGGAGACTGAGGGGCTGACCCCTGAGCAGCTGGATGATTACTCCATCGGCTGGGAGGAGGCCGGCTTCCGAGGCACCGGCGACTATCAGGAGTACGTGCGGACGTACCTGATGCGACCTTTGAGCGGCCGTCGAGCAGAGGGGGCCAGGCCTGTGGCATCGGCGGCTGGGGCCGGAGCGGGAGCAGGGGCTGGATCTTCGAGGAGGGCCCGAGTCCGTGGCAGGGGCGGAGTGCGGGGTGGACGAGGAGCTGGCTGGCCTGCCCTGCCCGCTGTACTGACTTTCCAGGGGCAGGGTAGGGCGACCTATCAGATCCCTTTCGCCCCTCCACCGGCTGGGCATGAGTGCATTGACATCCCCGACCTTCTGCCGGTATGTATCACTGCACTTCGTACAGTTATTTCATTTCAGTTTACTTGATATTCCACATAATACTAATGCATCTGATATTTTTGCAGGCTTCTTCTGAGTACACCCGTCAGTCGTTGGCGATGAATGCCTCGATGATGGGGATGCTCCAGCGGACATTTGACCTTCTAGCCGTCTACAGCATACCGGTATGTCCTTCTGACACTGGCCTCAAACCATTCATTCACTGCTTTACATAATCTGATGCACGGCACAACACCCGATACACTGATCTCACAGTATCTGAACACTGCATACACTGCATTCTGCACTAAACTCTGTACTGACAAACTGCTCACGGCATTCATACACTGTACTCACACACTGCATTCTGCACTGATAAACTGCTCACGGCATACTGATGCATTTCCCTTTCGTGTACTTTTCAGCCTCCTTTTCAGATTCCCATGGCGGGAGGTGCTCCAGCTAGACCTGCTGTCCCTGCTCGGGGGAGAGATGAGGAGGGTAGGATATTTCCCCGTACCAGGGGAGGGCGTACTCACGTCGGGAGTAGCTCGCGAGCTCGAGTCCCGGATGATGACGACGACGAGGAGTCAGAGGCGGAGGCAGGGTCATCGGAGTAGGAGACCGGAGACGGTTCTAGCTCGGGCTCTGATGACGATGCTGATGATGCTCCTGGACCCTCGTCCAGGAAGAGGACCAGGACAGACTGACGGCCCTTCGGAGTGCTTGACACAGATGCAGATTTTTGCTATCTTTTCTTTCTTTCTTTGTACTTTTCTTTTTGGTTGGTAGATAGATTACCTTGTACTGCCGCAGGCACATTTTTGTTCCCAAAACTTGTACGTTTGAAAAGATAATGAAATGAAACGGACTTTTTATCTGAAAAAGTGTTTACATTTACACATTTCATGCATTGCATCGCATCTCATCATGTTACACCTCAATGTAAATGGAATGATTGGTTATCTGAAAATTGAACACTTGCACTGTAATAATCAGATAAGTTAAACAGCCGACAGCAAAATAACCCAAGCAACCCACTGCCTGATTCTGGACACACAGCCCTTACTCTGTTGGGGATTAATCTGCATACAGCCCATAACACGGCATTTGATTCATTCTGCACACGGCAAATTCTCAAACAAGCAGCCCAATCTGACAGGACGGACCTCAAAGATGGAACCGGTTGGAGTCGAAATGCATTCAAATGTAGAGAATGGCACAGCATTCTAAGCACAAGCGACTTTTTTTGAAATCGAATGAGGGTTCTTCAAACCGGGATATCGAGCCCAAAACTGAACACAGCGAGGAGGACTCAAATATAAAGGTACACGACCTAGCATGACGAGACATGCTCGGAAGAGACTCAAAACAAAAGACGAGACCGTCAAATGAAAGAGACACGACACACAGACGCGTAAACGAAGATGGGGGACCTCGGACCACGAGGAGCCAGTTCAATCTGGGTATTATTTCCCACCCTTTCTGATTTGCGATCCTCACATCACTCGACTTTCAAGCTCGGATTTTCTCTCAAAACCCTTTTCCTCACTTTTCTCTCAACTTACACCTCTCTATTCTTCATATCTCTCATTTTTCAATCCCTCCCCGGGGTGATTGATGGATAAATAGAAAGTTGCGGGTTCACGCCCGATGCCGTTAGCTCACAGCTAATTCTTCTGGCGGGTAGAGCGCTCTTCTGGCAAGTATGTCGATGACGGGGGAAAGACAGAACGCCTGGCTCAACTGTGCCCCTAGTTCATCATTTTAACCATTCTTTCGTTTTTGCTTTCTACTAAAACGGTTTTGATCAAAATGAGAGTCGGATTAACGTACTTGTTCGACTTTTGATTTGAAAAGCATGCAAGTCAGGCAGCAAGCACTGAAAATTTTCCTTTTGGGTCCAAGACAATGGTCCGGTTTTGGAAAATGAAATAGTTTTCGAGAAAATAGTCAACCTCAGTAAAAATTTTCAAAAACTATTTTTCAAACAGCTGATGCTCAAACAAGCATGGAACTTACTCTTCGAGATGTGCAACCTCGGATCGGAGGCAATGGAAAATTGCCCCTGGTTTAAAAGGGGGGTGTGAGGCAACGGAAAGTTGCCCCTAGTCTGAATGGCGTCTCACGACGGCTTGTGGCAACGGAAAGTTGCCCCTTGTTTGGGATGGTGCCGCAGCAATCCGCAGACAGTCTTCATTGGCGGTGGTCGAACTCTCAGACACAGAGATGACGAAGGCGATCACAACACATATATGGACACAGTCGCCTTGGGAGCGTGTTGGCGGCTGGATTTTGAGATGAAATCGAAACCATTGCATGGACAGAGACGCTTATGAAAGCGTTGGGGGCTGGACTTCATGATGAAGTTGCCTACGTATCCCAAACATGGGAATCAAGCCTTACGTAGTTTCGGTTAAGGTCCACTCGGGTATTTTAACCTTCACTTTGTTTGGCTCTCACTTTTGCCAAGGCGCCCAATGCGGGTTTTCGACCTTGCGAGCTTCTTTTCATTTTCTATTTCTTTTTATTCTTTTCTTTTCTTTTCTTGCTTTTTTTTTCTTTTTTTTTTCTTTTTCAATCTTTCTTTTTGTATTTTTCTCTTTTTTGTATTTTTCTCTTGCTCTAACTTTTGCCTGGGCCGCCCTTCCGGGTTTTCAGCCCAGCGAGCCTCTCAAAGGGTAAAAGTGTAGCAAGTCCATGCCAAATGGGTTTTTTTTTTTTTAAATTGAAGCCTCTCTGTGTCTAGGAGAACGGCTGTTGCACTGATTTGCAGAAGAATCCATCAGGGTTACTCTACGAGCTTCTTCCGGCGAGATCTACTCCTTCCGATTCGGCTTCGGTGCTTCTTGATCGAAGGCTACCTCAAAACTGGCCACACGGGCCTTTCATGGCGTTTGTCTGTTGAACTTACTGAACATTCTGAACGGGTTCAAAGTCGGAAAACAAACAGGTTGGATCTTGAGGCTGAGAGCGATCCTAGGCTGCGCAATCTCAAGAGCCATTCCACACAAGTCTTCGCAGGGCCGCGTAAAACATTTTCTTTTGAAAGTTTTTAAGAAAGCGACAAATCGCTCGCGCCGAAGATAGTGTGGAACCAATCTGGATCAGGCCAGGGTCCTTCTCAGTACTCACGCCGACAAGCATGGCTTCATTCATAAAAAGGCTTAGCACGCCTCTCTTTCTCTTAAAATGATCAAAATTTTGCAAAACCCGAGGAATTCCTTCCTCTTCGTTTTCATCACCGCAGTGTTCAAAAGTTTGTTTTTTGAAAAATTTAGGTTAATGCAATGAGTTTGGGCACACAGGAGAGCAGGCGAGATGTACTGTCAGCCCATTCAAATTCTCTGGCCCTTATGCTGAAAGTAAGCATGAAGTCGAGATAGCAACAGCTGTTTCAATCGGCTCTGTTGGTGTAACTGGCCCCTCGGCAGAAACAGACTCAAAACAAAACAGATAATTACAAAACAAAAACGGTGTTCGGGACAACAACCCCAGAATCATCTGGTATTATATACAACGGGGACTGACTCGATACAACAAGACAGACCCTTAAGCAAAAAAAGAAAAGACTGACTCAAGACAAAGAGAGAGACTCAAAACAAAAGACCGACTCGATATCCAAGCCAGAATTTACAAAACTCGGTTTCACCGATGCTCAAAAATGCGTGCCAGACGCTTCATCAAAAATGTACCAAATGTTGCCCGCAGGCGGTTCACTTTACATACTCGCAGTATCTGAGCCCTCGAAATCCAACAACTGAGTGGTGACGGGCTTGCCTGAGGTAGGTGGTAGGATAACCTTGTTATCAATCAAATCCTGCACTTCATGACGAAGGCGGGAACATCCATCGGTACTGTGACCGGACTGTTGATGGTACGCGCAGTACAAGGTAGCATCATGAGTGGCGGGGAGATTCTTCGGGAGTGGCCGGGACTCCAAAGGCTTAAGATGCCCATTCTTTGCCAATATCAGCAATGCCCTAGACAAAGGCATGTGGAGGTCGTGAAAGACCCTGCGCCCTCGGGGCAGGTACTTTGTATTTTGAGTATTCTTGCCAGATGCGCTGGCGAAAGGATCAGGCTTTTTGAACCTTCCCCGGTGTAGCAGTGGGAGCTACTGGAATTGTCTGGGCATGACGGGGCCCATCCCGGTTTTCTGTCTGGCTTGAACTGCCCTTGGTTGGAGCGGGGAAAGCATCATCTACAGCTTTGGTCACTATTGCAGATGTTTGTTGCTTGTTCATCCCTCTGGCCTTCAAAGCCTCGACTGCCCACAGCAGTTGCTCAATAGGGTCGGCGTCTATCTTTGCCTTGTCTTTTCCCCTGGCCTCAGCCTGATCGAGGGTCTGGGTTGGTGCTGACATGTCGTGGCTATAGCCGGAAGCCACCTCTGGCTGGCTGAGCTCTATCACAATCCGCCCAGTAGCGGGGGCTCCTGTGGTACAAAATTCCCGGCGTACGGCGCCGCTGGCGGTGAAGCCGACATTCCATAGGCGAGGTCTGCCACAGACCTTTGGAGATCGCCTATCATCCCCATCAATTCGAAGGTGGTGGGCTCACGAGCCTGGTATAACTAGGGAGCCCAAACCGGGTGCACAACGGGCGACCTGGGCGGGTATGACATACTGATGCTGGCCTCATTCTGCGGAGCGGTCCCCTGCTCCGATGCAGCTGCCATAACCACAATTTCTTCTGAACTTTGTGCCGCCATAAGTCCTGCCTCAGCAAGGGGGAGACACTGGCTATTCTGTTTCAACTCTACAACTTTCTGAACTGAAAGAAAAACAGACAGCACTTCAGCCCAAACTGATCAAACACGGGTGTAGCCAAACAACTGTACCCTACTGCCGATCACTGTTCCCAGAAGTCACTGTTCCTGAAAACTGAACCGATACCCACGGATAACTGATTCTCACAACTGATACTGATACTGGTGTCCCCAGGTTTGATACTCAAACCTGCAAACTGACATGTGCGTTCCTGTAGAGCAACACTCTAAAAGCACATAGCAAGTAAAGAGGACAAAACACCCCTATGTTGGGGTAGGGTTTCCCTGTCCTATTTTGTCAGGAGCTAGGGTTTCACTACGCACGCAGCGGTTTCAAACAACCTATAATCGGGTAAGCAACCTGTCCTAGTTTGGAATGGTCACTACGGATTCCGAATATGCACTAGGTCGAATGGTCAAAAAGGGTGCCCCGGTAAACCGGGGTTTGTGTTCCCATGCTGTCAGAGCCCATAGCCGGTCAGCCTTATGGACATGCCTTGACAAGACAAGCTTCCGGCAAACCGTTCAGGAATGGCAGATGGCAAACACTGTGTTCCTAGGCGCACCAATGCACATGCAATGCAAAGAAACACATAAATGAGATCAAAACAGGATATCACGAGTTCGAGTCAAACTCTCTAAAACTCCCCAGCGGAGTCGCCAGAAACTGTAGACGCGCCCGCGTGGGCCTCACGCTACTACAGTTCGGACTCGATTTGTGTCACGGTTCTTAATCTGAACCAAAGAGTCCAAATCTGGCAAATCGTTTGAGAAAACAGATTTTTTGAAAAAGTAGTGCCAAACATGGACTGCTTTGCCAGATACAGAGTCGCCACCTAAATATTTTTTTATGGGAGAATTTAGGAAACCCTGACTCGGTGCCGAAGGCCACATGTCCGTCATCACCGGAGTTGTCTCGGCTCGGGAGCTTGGGTACGATCGGGGAAGGTCAGCTATGAGCACCCCCTTTCGCCCGGTCCGAAGACCGGCCTCTACTAACCGTGATATCCGTTTTTTGAAAACTTTACGTGTTCTTATTCCATTTATTAGCCTAGAATTACTATGTTATGCGCACAGCAAACAAGTATAGACTAGATTGCCTAATTTGGAAATAAACATTGCATATCCGTTTGGTTTGAAAATGCTTTGGAATTTGCTACTCGCAAGTAGGCTAAAATACGGATTTCAACGAGTTTTTCCAACTCAAGCAATCCAACCTTCACCCACAGGCATTCAAAACAGTTTTAACACATAAGCATCTAGCCACATGTTAAGCATGCTGTCATGGTAACATTCACACTCATGCGATATGCTAAAGCGGAAATACTTACATAGTACTCCGTGCCAAAACAAAGAACTTGTTAGCAAACATGCATGATCCAAGTCCATGTGAAGTGCCTAATGCATCGCATACAAAATGTTGCTAGAATAGGCTCGGCTATCCTAAACATGGTATGTGAGAAATGCACAACTTTCACATATTCAGTTTGGAATTTGACATACATATGCAGTTAGTATGATGTACCGAGCTCAATGCATGTAATACAAATGCAGGGATGCACGCATGCATAGCATAAGGTATGCTAATTTAAACGTGTCCTAATACTAACCATTAAAGCGGGTAAGTAAAAGGGAAGAAAGAAGTGAGGTTGGAAGACATACACACCACCCACACACACTTATTACAGATTTGCCCTCGCTCGGAGGGACCGAATAAATATTACAAATTAATTAACTACGCAAGCTAATTAAATATTACAAATTAATTAATTAACAAATTAACTAATTAATTAAAGCAGGAAAACACCTCGGGAAGCGTGCCACCATGCGCAAGCTGCCTCTGTTTTCCTCCCTTTCCTCCTCTGGAGGTTGTCAAAACCTCAGGACTACATCCTTGGACAGAGGGGATCATCACCGGCTAGATGAAATTTCCACCGGCAGTGTTGTATGGCCATCGGCACAAAGTTGAAGCTGTCGGCAGAGAAAATAGTGCCGGTCGTCACATTACACTGCCGGTCGGCAGAGTATTCCTGCAGAACCTGCAACTCACAGCAACAGAGGGCAAAACAAGGCATGGCAGCACAATTCAAGGCATGTATGCACCAACCATGTCTCTTATCATTGTAATGACTCAAAGGGACATGTGCCTCGGTTCTCGGACCACCAATCATGCATTTCCATACATGATGGCCCAAGGAACCAAGTATGCAACTTTGATTTCAAATGCATGCAAACCAATCAAACAAATTAGGCCCTATTCCTATCACTAATTCAAGGAACAAGGCATGCATGCAAAATGCAATGCAACCTAGGCATACAAGCTAGGAATGCAACATGACATGGCAAGGCACTTATGCAATCATGCAAGCATACATATGGCAATGCAAATGGATGGCAAGATGGACTTATACATGAATGAGGCAGCTCTAAAATAGGCCTAAAACAGTAGCCATTGTGTTAAAAGGTGAGGGCTAAATGGCATGCACACACACATGCACATAAGGGCCAACACTTAAGCACAAATCAAACAACATTCAAGCACACTTGAAAGAAGGAAACATGGACAAATTAGCATGCATTATAAGCTTTAAAATCATGCTAACACATGGTGCCAAACCAAGCAACAAAATCAAGCCAAAACATGCAACAAATAGTCCAAGTGTTCAAAGCAAATCAATAAGGCATTGAACTACACTTAACATGACCAAACATGGCATGCAAAGAAGGACCAAAAACAGGTTTATAGCACATTAAAACAAGGCTAAAGGACTACTTAGATGGCATCTAAATGGCCCAAATACAAAGGCATACACCATGGCCAAAACATGGAGCATTGCAACACATGGTTTCAAAGCATTAAAGAGGCATGCAAGGCAATCAAACGAACATGGAAATGGGACTGAAATAGCATGTAGGATGATTCCAAATCACCAAAACAATGCAAAGATGGCATGCTACACATGCACGTACTCAAGGCCAACAAGCCCAAATACAAAGGAGCTCTATAATGCATGCAAAGATCAACCCAAACGATTATGGACAGAGATAAAACATGGCAAAATAAGCACATAAACTTCACAAATGCAAGCCTAAAACATGCTCCAACAAAGGCTAACAACCTAGAACATGTTAAGGCACAAATAGGGCATTACATGGCAACTATGCTAAACATGCATGGAGTTCCAAAACCAACTTGAAATCATGTTATATCATGGATATATAAGCATGAAAAACAAACCAAATATGCTCAACACACACTCAAGCATAGGCTTCCTTAAGAGGCCAAAATAGGTCCTCTTCAAGGACAACAAGGAGAGGGGGGTGGCCCTCTCCTTCTTGGGACTTCAAAGCATCATCTTCACCACTGAAATCCCTCAAGATTTCAGTGGTGAAGAGACCTCAACACCAAAATCTCGGAGCTAGCACAAAATGGCTCAAAATGAGGCCTTTTGAGGCCTAAGGGTGGTCAACAACCCTCAAACAACAAAACACTCTTAATAAACAATAAAGAGGGCTTAAAAATAGAACTTTTTTATGTTATACAATAATCACAAACACAGCTCTAAGACTAGTAGAAAATCAATGCAAGAATGGGGAAAAAAGGACTAGAATCTCACCCTTGATGCCTTCTTCAACAAAGATGCTCCAATGGCCTCCTTGAGCTTGAATCCAAGACAAAAACTTCAAAACACACTCTTTAGAACCTCAGCTCCAAGAGGAAGGTGAAACACTAGGTGTTTGTGTGCAATAGTGAGACACAAAACACCTAGTGTACAAAATGAGAGGAAAAGAGAGATAGGTGAGTGTATCTAACCCTAACCCTAGGAAAAACCAGAGCTCTCCTCTGTCTTCTCTCCTCAAAAATGTCTAAAGGCTCCCTCCTTTGCCTTAGAGAGAGCTTCTCTCTATATGCCTCTTGTAAAGCTTACAAGACAAGCTTTGCAAGAGGGAGATCCCTCCATACACGTGTATGGAGGGGAGCAAAAGCTATACAGCTGTCCAAAAATATCTGCAAAAGCAGATGAACAGCAATCGGCCGGCAAAAAATGCCATCTGGGCCAAACAAAGTGCCGACCGGCACAAAATAGTGCTGACCGGCAACAAAGAGTGCCGGCCGGCAAACTATATTGCCGGTGGCAGCAAAAACCAGCCGGTGGCATCTAGCCACTGCCGGTGATGGGTGGGGATGGTCTACAAGCCCCACCCTGCCCTTCCAAGGCAGGATGCAAGTGTTTGGTGCAAAACCAGACACTAAACGGTCGAGTTCGGAGATCCTGAGGCAAAGCACGTGAGCCGAGGCCTCCGGGAACTCCAAACAAACACAAACAAGGATAACCACCGAGTGTTCAAACGGTGACGTCCAAGTCTTGAGGACGGTCAAAAATGGGGTATCTACAATGAGAAGTGACAAGTAAACCCCACCATTACATATATGCCATCATGCCAGTGGGACCGAATAAGTGTCCGAGTGTTTAAGCCCTAATCCATGGGAAATGGCAAGTAAACACCATAACTACATATCTGTCATCATGCAAGAGGGACCGAACAAGTGTCCGAGTGTTTAAACCGTAATGCGTGGGAAATGGAAAGTAAACACCATAATTCCATATCTACCATCCTGCAAGAGGGTCAGAATAAGTGTCCGAGTGTTTAAACCCAAATGCATGAGAAATGGCCTGTAAACACCATAATTACATACCTGCCATCATGCAAGAGGGTCCGAATAAGTGTCCGAGTGTTAAAACATTAATGCATGAGAAATGGAAAATAAACACCATAATTACATATCTGCCATCATGCAAGAGGGTCCGAATAATTGTCCGACTGTTTAAGCCCTAATGCATGAGAAATGGAAAGTAAACACCAAAATTACATATCTGCCATCATGCAAGAGGGTCTGATTAAGTGTCTGAGTATTTATACCCAAATGCAAGAGAAATGGCAAATAAACACCATAATTACATATCTGCCATCATGCAAGAGGGTCAGAATAAGTGTCCGAGTGTTTAAACCCCCATGCATGAGAAATGGCAAGTAAACACCATAATTACATATCTGCCATCATGCAAAAGGGTAAGAACAAGTGTCCGAGTGTTTAAACCCTAATGCATGAGAAATGGTAAGTAAACACCATAATTACATATCTGCCATCATGCAAGACGGTCCAAATAAGTGTCCGAGTGCTTAAGCCCTAATGCGTGGGAAATGGCAAGTAAACACCATAACTACATATCTACCATCATGCAAGAGGGTCCGAATAAGTGTCCGACTGTTTAAACTGTAATGCGTGGGAAATGGCAAATAAACACCATAATTCCATATCTGCCATCATGCAAGAGGGTCCGAATAAGTGTCCGTGTGTTTAAACCCTAATGCATGGGAAATGGCAAGTAAACACCATAATTACATATCTGCCATCGTGCAAGAGGGTCCAAATAAGTGTCCGAGTGTTTAAACCCTAGTGCATGAGAAATGGCAAATAAACACCATAATTACAGATCTGCCATCATGCAAGAGGGTCCGAATAAGTGTCCGAATGTTTAAACCGTAGTGCATGGGAAATGGCAAATAAACACCATAATTACATATCTGCCGTCATGCAAGAGGGTTCGAATAAATGTCCGAGTGTTTAAACCCTGATGCATGAGAAATGGCAAATAAACACCATAATTACGTATCTGCCATCGTGCAAGAGGGTCCGAATAAGTGTCCGAGTGTTTAAGCCCTAATGCATTAGAAATCGCAAGTAAACAACATAATTACATATCTACCATCATGCAAGAGGGTCCAAATAAGTGCCCAAGTTTTTAAACCCAGATGCATGAGAAATGGCAAGTAAACGCCATAATTACATATCTGCCATCATGCAAGAGAGTCCGAATAAGTGTCCCAGTGTTTAAACGCTAACGCATGAGAAATTGAAAACAAACACCATAATTACATATCTACTATCATGCAAGGGGGTCCGAATAAGTGTCCGAGTGTTTATACCCTAATGCAAGAGAAATGGCAAATAAACACCAGAATTACATATCTGCCATCATGCAAGAGGGTCGGAAGAAGTGTCCGAGTGTTTAAACCCTAATGCATGATAAATGGCAAGTAAACCCCATAATTACATATCTGCCATCGTGTATGAGGATCCGAATAAGTGTCCGAGTGTTTAAACCCTAATTCATGAGAAATGGCAAATAAACACCATAATTACATATCTGCGATCATGCAAGAGGGTCAAAATTAGTGGCCGAGTGTTTAAGCCCTAATGCATGAGAAATGGCAAGTAAACACCATAATTACATATCTGCCATCATGCAAGAGGGTCTGATTAAGTGTCCAAGTATTTATACCCTAATGCAAGAGAAATGGCAAATAAACCCCATAATTACATATCTGCCATCATGTAAGAGGGTCCGAATAAGTGTCCGAGTGTTTAAACCCTAATGCATGAGAAGTGGCAAGTAAACACTATAATTACATATTGGCCATCATGTAGGAGGGTCCGAATAAGTGTCCGAGTGTTTAAACCCTAATGCATGAGAAATGGGAAATAAACACCATAATTACATATCTGCCATCATGCAAGAGGGTCCGAATAAGTGTCCGAGTGCTTAAGCCCTAATGCATGAGAAGTGACAAGTAAACCCCACCATTACATATATGTCATCATGCCAGTGGGCCCGAATAAGTGTCCGAGTGTTTAAGACCTAATGCATGGGAAATGGCAAGTAAACACCATAACTACATATCTGTCATCATGCAAGAGGGTCCAAACAAGTGTCCGAGTGTTTAAACCGTAATGCGTGGGAAATGGAAAGTAAACACCATAAGTCCATATCTACCATCCTGCAAGTGGGTCCGAATAAGTGTCCGAGTATTTAAACCCTAATGCATGAGAAATGGCCTGTAAACACCATAATTACATACCTGCCATCATGCAAGAGGGTCTGAATAAGTGTCCGAGTGTTTAAACATTAATGCATTAGAAATCGCAAGTAAACACCATAATTACATATCTGCCATCATGCAAAATGGTAAGAACAAGTGTCCAAGTGTTTAGACCCTAATGCATGAGAAATGGCCTGTAAACACCATAATTACATATCTGCCATCATGCAAGAGGGTCCGCATAAGTGTCCGAGTGTTTAAACATTAATGCATGAGAAATGGCAAACAAGCACCATAATTACATATCTGCCATCATGCAAGAGGGTCCGAATAAGTGTCCTAGTGTTTAAGCCGTAATGCATGGGAAATGGCAAAATAAACACCATAATTACATATCTGCCATCATGTAAGAGGGTCCGAATAAGTGTCCGAGTGTTTTACGACCTAATGCATGGGAAATGGCAAGGAAACACGATTACTACATATCTGTCATCATGCAAAAGGGTCCGAATAAGTGTCCGAGTCTTTAAACTGTAATGCGTGGGAAATGGAAAGTAAACACCATAATTCCATCTCTACCATCCTGCAAGAGGGACCGAATAAGTGTCCGAGTGTTTCAACCCTAATGCATGAGAAATGGCATGCAAACACCATAATTACATATCTTCCATCATGCAAGAGGGTCGGAATAAGTGTCCGAGTGTTTAAACGCTAATGCATGATAAATGGCAAATAAACACCATAATTACATATCTGCCATCATGCAAGAGGGTCCGAATAAGTGTCCGACTGTTTAAGCCCTAATGCATGAGAAATGGAAAGTAAACACCAAAATTACATATCTGCCATCATGCAAGAGGGTCTGATTAAGTGTCTGAGTATTTATACCCAAATGCAAGAGAAATGGCAAATAAACACCATAATTACATATCTGCCATCATGCAAGAGGGTCAGAATAAGTGTCCGAGTGTTTAAACCCCCATGCATGAGAAATGGCAAGTAAACACCATAATTACATATCTGCCATCATGCAAAAGGGTAAGAACAAGTGTCCGAGTGTTTAAACCCTAATGCATGGGAAATGGTAAGTAAACACCATAATTACATATCTGCCATCATGCAAGACGGTCCAAATAAGTGTCCGAGTGCTTAAGCCCTAATGCGTGGGAAATGGCAAGTAAACACCATAACTACATATCTACCATCATGCAAGAGGGTCCGAATAAGTGTCCGAGTGTTTAAACTGTAATGCGTGGGAAATGGCAAATAAACACCATAATTCCATATCTGCCATCATGCAAGAGGGTCCGAATAAGTGTCCGTGTGTTTAAACCCTAATGCATGAGAAATGGAAAGTAAACACCATAATTACATATCTGCCATCGTGCAAGAGGGTCCAAATAAGTGTCCGAGTGTTTAAACCCTACTGCACGAGAAATGGCAAATAAACACCATAATTACAGATCTGCCATCATGCAAGAGGGTCCGAATAAGTGTCCGAATGTTTAAACCGTAGTGCATGGGAAATGGAAAATAAACACCATAATTACATATCTGCCATCATGCAAAAGGGTTCGAATAAATGTCCGAGTGTTTAAACCCTGATGCAAGAGAAATGGCAAATAAACACCATAATTACATATCTGCCATCGTGCAAGAGGGTCCGAATAAGTGTCCGAGTATTTAAGCCCTAATGCATGAGAAATCGCAAGTAAACAACATAATTACATATCTACCATCATGCAAGAGGGTCCAAATAAGTGCCCAAGTGTTTAAACCCAAATGCATGAGAAATGGCAAGTAAACGCCATAATTACATATCTGCCATCATGCAAGAGGGTCCGAATAAGTGTCCCAGTGTTTAAACGCTAACGCATGAGAAATTGAAAATAAACACCATAATTACATATCTGCTATCATGCAAGAGGGTCCGAATAAGTGTCCGAGTGTTTATACCCCAATGCAAGAGAAATGGCAAATAAACACCATAATTACATATCTGCCGTCATGCAAGAGGGTCGGAAGAAGTGTCCGAGTGTTTGAACCCTAATGCATGATAAATGGCAAGTAAACCCCATAATTACATATCTGCCATCGTGCATGAGGGTCCGAATAAGTGTCCGAGTGTTTAAACCCTAATGCATGAGAAATGGCAAATAAACACCATAATTACATATCTGCGATCATGCAAGAGGGTCCGAATTAGTGGCCTAGTGTTTAAGACCTAATGCATGAGAAACGGCAAGTAAACACCATAATTACATATCTGCCATCATGCAAGAGGGTCTGATTAAGTGTCCAAGTATTTATACCCTAATGCAAGAGAAATGGAAAATAAAACCCATAATTACATATCTGCCATCATGCAAGAGGGTCCGAATAAGTGTCCGAGTGTTTAAACCCTAATGCCTGAGAAGTGGCAAGTAAACACCATAATTACATATTGGCCATCATGTAGGAGGGTCCGAATAAGTGTCCGAGTGTTTAAACCCTAATGCATGAGAAATGGGAAATAAACACCATAATTACATATCTGCCATCATGCAAGAGGGTCCGAATAAGTGTCCGAGTGCTTAAGCCCTAATGCATGAGAAATGACAAGTAAACCCCACCATTGCATATATGCCATCATGCCAGTGGGCCCGAATAAGTGTTCGAGTGTTTAAGCCCTAATGCATGAGAAATGGCAAGTAAACACCATAACTACATATCTGTCATCACGCAAGAGGGTCCGAACAAGTGTCCGAGTGTTTAAACCGTAATGCGTGGGAAATGGAAAGTAAACACCATAATTCCATATCTACCATCCTGCAGGAGGGTCCGAATAAGTGTCCGAGTGTTTAAACCCTAATGCATGAGAAATGGCCTGTAAACATCATAATTACATATCTGCCATCATGCAAGAGGGTCCGAATAAGTGTCCGAGTGTTTAAACATTAATGCATGAGAAATGGCAAATAAACACCATAATTACATATCTGCCATCATGCAAGAGGGTCAAAATAAGTGTCCGAGTGTTTAAACCCTCGTGCATGAGAAATGGCAAGTAAACACCATAATTACATATCTGCCATCATGCAAAAGGGTAAGAACAAGTGTCCGAGTGTTTAAACCCTAATGCATGAGAAATGGTAAGTATACACCATAATTACATATCTGCCATCATGCAAGAGGGTCCAAATAAGTGTCCGAGTGCTTAAGCCCTAATGCGTGGGAAATGGCAAGTAAACACCATAACTACATATCTACCATCATGCAAGAGGGTCCGAATAAGTGTCCGAGTGTTTAAACCGTAATGCGTGGGAAATAGCAAATAAACACCATAATTCCATATCTGCCATCATGGAAGAGGGTCCGAATAAGTGTCCGTGTGTTTAAACCCTAATGCATGAGAAATGGCAAGTAAACACCATAATTACATATCTGCCATCGTGCAAGAGGGTCCAAATAAGTGTCCGAGTGTTTAAACCCTAGTGCATGAGAAATAGCAAATAAACACCATAATTACATATCTGCCATCATGCACGAGGGTCCGAATAAGTGTCCGAATGTTTAAACCGTAGTGCATGGGAAATGGAAAATAAACTCCATAATTACATATCTGCCATCATGCAAGAGGGTTCGAATAAATGTCCGAGTGTTTAAACCCTGATGCATGAGAAATGGCAAATAAACACCATAATTACATATCTGCCATCGTGCAAGAGGGTCCGAATAAGTGTCCGAGTGCTTAAGCCCTAATGCATGAGAAATCGCAAGTAAACAACAAAATTACATATCTAACATCATGCAAGAGGGTCCAAATAAGTGCCCAAGTGTTTAAACCCAAATGGATGAGAAATGGCAAGTAAACGCCATAATTACATATCTGCCATCATGCAAGAGGGTCCGAATAAGTGTCCGAGTGTTTAAACGCTAACGCATGAGAAATTGAAAATAAACACCATAATTACATATCTACCATCAAGCAAGAGGGTCCGAATAAGTGTCCGAGTGTTTATACCCTAATGCAAGAGAAATGGCAAATAAACACCATAATTACATGTCCGCCATCAAGCAAGAGGGTCGGAAGAAGTGTCCGAGTGTTTAAACCCTAATGCATGAGAAATGGAAAATAAACACCATAATTACATATCTGCCATCATGCAAGAGGGTCCGAATAAGTGTCCGAGTGTTTAAACCTAATGCACGAGAAGTGGCAAGTAAACACCATAATTACATATCGGCCATCATGCTTGAGGGTCCGAATAAGTGTCCAAGTGTTTAAACCCTAATGCATGAGAAATGGGAAATAAACACCATAATTACATATCTGCCATCATGCAAGAGGGTCCGAATAAGGGCCTGAGGGTTTAAAAGCTAATGCATGAGAAATGGCAAGTAAACACCGTAATTACATATCTGCCATCATGCAAGAGGGTCCGAATAAGTGTCTGAGTGTTTAAACGCATGGCAAATAAACAGATAATTACATATCTACCATCATGCTAGAGGCTCCAAATAAGTGCCCGAGTATTTAAACCCTAATGCATGAAAAATGGCAAGTAAACACCATAATTACATATCTGCAATGATGCAAGAGGGACCGAATAAGTGTTCGAGTGATTAAACACAAATGCATGAGAAATGGCAAATAAACACCATAATTACATATCTGCCATCATGCAAGAGGGTCCGAATAAGTGTCCGAGTGTTTAAGTCCTAATGCATGAGAAATGGCAAGTAAACACCATAATTATATATCTTCCATCATCCAAGAGGGTCTGATTAAGTGTCCAAGTATTTATACCCTAATGCAATAGAATTGGCTAATAAACCCATAATTACATATCTGCCATCATGCAAGAGGGTTCGAAAAAGTGTCCGAGTGTTTAAACCCTCATGCATTTGAAATGGCAAGTAAACACCATAATTACATATCTGCCATCATGCAAAATGGTCGGAATAAGTGTCCGAGTTTTTAAACCCTAATGCATGAGAAATGGCAAGTAAACACCATAATTACATATCTGCCATCATGCAAAAGGGTCCAAATAAGTGTTCGAGTGTTTAAACCCTAATGCCTGAGAAATGGCAAGTAAACACCATAGTTACATATCTGCCATCTTGCAAGAGGGTCCGAATAAGTGTCCGAGTGTTTAAACCCTAATGCATGGGAAATGGAAAATAAACACCATAATTACATATCTGCCATCATGCAAGAGGGTCCGAATAAGTGTCCGAGTGTTTAAACCATAATGCATGAGAAATGGCAAATCAACAACATAATTACATATCTGCCATCATGCAAGAGGGTCCGAATAAGTGTCCGAGTGTTTAAACCCTGATGCATGAGAAGTGGCAAATAAACACCATAATTACATATCGGCCATCACGCGGGAGGGTCCGAATAAGTGTCAGAGTGTTTAAACCCTAATGCATGAGAAATGGGAAATAAACACCATAATTACATATCTGCCATCATGCAAGCGGGTCCGAATAAGTGCCCGGGTGTTTAAACCCTAATGCATGAGAAATGGCAAGTAAACACCGTAATTCATATCTGCCATCATCCAAGAGGGTCCAAATCAGTGTCCGAGTGTTTAAACGCTAATGCATGAGAAATGTCAAATAAACACCATAATTACATATCTGCCATCATGCAAGAGGGCCCAAATAAGTGTTCGAGTGTTTAAGCCCTAAAGCATGGGAAATGGCAAATAAACACCATAACTACATATCTTCATCATGCAAGAGGGTCCGAATAAGTGTCCGAGTGTTTAAACCGTAATGCATGGGAAATGGCAAATAAACACCATAATTGCATATCTGCCATCATGCAAGAGTGTCCGAATAAGTGTCCGAGTGTTTAAGCCCTAATGCATGAGAAATGGCAAGTAAACAACATAATTACATATCTGCCATCATGCAAGAGGGTCCGAATAAGTGTCCGAGTGTTTAAACCCAAATGCATGTGAAATGGAAAATAAACACCATAATTACATTTCTGCCATCATGCAAATGGGTCCGAATAAGTGTCCGAGTGTTTAAACCCTAATGCGTGAGAAATGGCAAGTAAACACCATAATTACATATCTGCCATCATGCAAGAGGGTCCGATTAAGTGTCCAAGTATTTATACCCTAATGCAAGAGAAATGGCAAATAAACCCCATAATTACATATCTGCCATCATGCAAGAGTGTCCGAATAAGTGGCCGAGTGCTTAAGCCCTAATGCGTGAGAAATGGAAAGTAAACACCATAATTACATATCTGCCACCATGCAAGAGGGTCCGAATAAGTGTCCGAGTGTTTAAACACTAATGCATGAGAAATGGTAAATAAACACCATAATTACATATCTGCCATCACGCAAGCGGATCCGAATAAGTGTCCGAGTGTTTAAGCCCTAATGCATGAGAAATGGCAAGTAAACACCATAATTACATATCTGCCGTCATGCAAGAGGGTCCGATTAAGTCTCCAAGTATTTATACCCTAATGCATGAGTAATGGCAAGTAAACAACATAATTACATATCTGCCATCATGCAAGAGGGTCGGAATAAGTGTCCGAGTGTTTAGACCCTCATGCATGAGAAATGGCAAGTAAACACCATAATCACATATCTGGCACCATGCAAAAGGGTCAGAATAAGTGTCCGAGTGTTTAAACGCTAGTGCATGAGAAATGGAAAATAAACACCATAATTAAATTTCTGCCATCATGCAAGAGGGCCCGAAAAAGTGTCTGAGTGCTTAAGCCCTAATGCATGAGAAATGACAATAAACACCATAATTACATATATGCCATCATGCAAGGGGGCACGAATAAGTGTCCGAGTGTTTAAGCCCTAATGCATGGGAAATGGCAAGTAAACACCATAACTACATGTCTGCCATCGTGCAAGAGGGTCCGAATAAGTGTCCGAGTGTTTAAACCGTAATGCGTGGGAAACGGAAAATAAACACCATAATTCCATATCTGACATCATGCAAGAGGGTCCGAATAAGTGTCCGAGGGTTTAAACCCTAATGCTTGAGAAATGGCAAGTAAACACCATAATTACATATTTGTCGTCATGCAAGAGGGTCCGAATAAGTGTCCGAGTGTTTAATCCCAAATGCATGAGAAATGGCAAGTAAACTCCATAATTACTTATCTGCCATCATACAAGAGGGTCTGAATAAGTGGCAGAGTATTTATACCCTAATGCAATAGAAATGGCAAATAAACACCATAACTACATATCTGCCATCATGCAAGAGGGTTGGAATAATTGTCCGAGTGTTTAAACGCTAATGCATGAGAAATGGATAATACACACCATAATTACATATCTGCCATCAGGCAAGAGGGTCCGAATAAGTGTCTGAGTGCTTAAGCCCTAATGCGTGGGAAATGGCAAGTAAACACCATAATTACATATCTGCCATCATGCAAGAGGGTCTGAATAAGTGTCCGAGTATTTATAACCTAATGCAAGAGAAATGGAAAATAAACACCATAATTACATATCTGCCATCATACAAAAGGGTCCGAATAAGTGTCCGGGTGTTTAAGGCCTAATGCATGAGATATGACAAGTAAACAACTTAATTACATATCTGCCATCATGCAAGGGGCCCGAATAAGTGTTCGAGTGTTTAAGCCCTAATGCATGGGAAAGGGAAAATAAACACCATAACTACATATCTGCCATCATGCAAGAGGGTTCGAATAAGTGTCCGAGTGTTTAAACCGTAATGCATGGGAAATGGAAATAAACACCGTAATTACATATCTGCCATCATGCAAGAGGGTCCGAATAAGTGTCCGAGTGTTTAAGCCCTAATGCATGAGTAATGGAAAGTAAACAACATAATTACATATCTGCCATCATGCATGAGGGTCCGAATAAGTGTTCGAGTGTTTAAACCCTAATGCATGAGAAATGGAAAATAAACACCATAATTTCATATATACCATTATGCAAAAAGGTCCGAATAAGTGTCCGAGTGTTTAAACCCTAATGCATGAGAAATGGCAAATAAACAACATAATTACATATCTGCTATCATGCAAGAGGGTCCGAATAAGTGTCTGAGTGTTTAAACCCTAATGCATGAGAAGTGGCACGTAAACACCGTAATTACATATCGGCCATCACGCAGGAGGGTCCGAATAAGTGTCCGGGTGTTTAAACCCTAATGCATTAGAAATGCGAAATAAACACCATAATTACGTATGTACCATCATGCAAGAGGGTCCGAATAAATGCCCGAGTGTTTAAACCCTAATGCATGAGAAATGGCAAGTAAACACTGTAATTACATATCTGCCATTATGCAAGAGGGTCCGAATAAGTGTCCGAGTGTTTAAACGTTAGTGCATGAGAAATGGCAAATAAACACCATAATTACATATCTGCCATCAAGCAAGAGGGTCCGAATAAGTGTCCAAGTGCTGAAGCCCTAATGCATGACAAATGACAATAAACACCATAATTACATATATGCCATCATGCAAGAGGGCACGAATAAGTGTCCGAGTGTTTAAGCCCCAATGCATGGGAAATGGCAAGTAAACACCATAACTACATATCCGCCATCATGCAAGAGGGTCCGAATAAGTGTCCGAGTGTTTAAACCATAATGCGTGGGAAATGGCAAATAAACACCATAATTCCATATCTGCCATGATGCAAGAGGGTCCGAATAAGTGTCCGAGTGTTTAAACCCTAATGCATCAGAAATGGCAAGTAAACACCATAATTACATATCTGCCTTCATGCAAGAGTGTCCGAATAATTGTCCGAGTGTTTAAGCCCTAATGGACGAGAAATGGCAAAAAAACACCATAATTACATATCTGCAATCATGCAAGAGGGTCTGAATAAGTGTCCGAGTATTTATACCCTAATGCAAGAGAAATGGCAAATAAACATCATAACCACATATCTGCCATCATGCTAGAGGGTCCAAATAATTGTCCGAGTGTTTAAGGCCTAATGCATGAGATATGACAAGTAAACAACATAATTACATATCTGCCATCATGCAAAGGGGCCCGAATAAGTGTTCGAGTGTTTAAGCCCTAATGCATGGGAAATGGCAAATAAACACCATAACTACATATCTGCCATAATGCAAGAGGGTCCGAATAAGTATCCGAGTGTTTAAACCGTAATGCATGGCAAATGGAAATAAACACCATAATTACATATCTGCCATCATGCAAGAGCGTCCGAATAAGTGTCCGAGTGTTTTAGACCTAATGCATGAGTAATGGCAAGTAAACAACATAATTACATATCAGCCATCATGCAAGAGGGTCCGAATAAGTGTCCGAGTGTTTAAACCCTAATGCATGAGAAATGGAAACTAAACACCATAATTTCATATCTACCATTATGCAAAAGGGTCCGAATAAGTGTCCGACTGTTTGAACCCTAATGCATGAGAAATGGCAAATAAACAACATAATTACATATCTGCTATCATGCAAGAGGGTCCGAATTACTGTCCGAGTGTTTAAACCCTAATGCATGAGAAGTGGCATGTAAACACCGTAATTACATATCGGCCATCACGCAGGAGGGCCCGAATAAGTGTCCGAGTGCTTAAACCCTTATGCATTAGAAATGGGAAATAAACACCATAATTACATATCTGCCATCATGCAAGCGGGTCCGAATAAGTGCCCGAGTGTTTAAACCCTAATGCATGAGAAATGGCAAGTAAACACCGTAATTCATATCTGCCATCATCCAAGAGGGTCCAAATAAGTGTCCGAGTGTTTAAACGCTAATGCATGAGAAATGTCAAATAAACACCATAATTACATATCTGCCATCATGCAAGAGGGCCCAAATAAGTGTTCGAGTGTTTAAGCCCTAATGCATGGGAAATGGCAAATAAACACCATAACTACATATCTTCATCATGCAAGAGGGTCCGAATAAGTGTCCGAGTGTTTAAACAGTAATGCGTGGGAAACGGCAAGTAAACACCATAATTCCATATCTGGCATCATGCAAGAGGGTCCGAATAAGTGTCCGAGTGTTTAAACCCTAATGCGTGGGAAATGGCAAATAAACACCATAATTCCATATCTGCCATCATGCAAGAGGGTCCGAATAAGTGTCCGAGTGTTTGAACCCTAATGCATGAGAAATGGCAAGTAAACACCATAATTACATATCTGCCATCATGCAAGAGTGTCCGAATAAGTGTCCGAGTGTTTAAGCCCTAATCGATGAGAAATGGCAGGTAAACACCATAATTACATATCTGCCATCATGCAAGAGGGTCCGAATAATTGTCCGAGTGTTTAAACGCTAATGCATGAGAAATGGAAAATACACACCATAATTACATATCTGCCATCAGGCAAGAGGGTCCGAATAAGTGTCTGAGTGCTTAAGCCCTAATGCGTGAGAAATGGCAAGTAAACACCATAATTAAATATCTGCCATCATGCAAGAGGGTCTGAATAAGTGTCCGAGTATTTACAACCTAATGCAAGGGAAATGGCAAATAAACACCATAATTACATATCTGCCATCATGCAAGAGGGTCCGAATCAGTGTCCGAGTGTTTAAGGCCTAATGCATGAGATATGACAAGTAAACAACATAATTACATATCTGCCATCATGCAAGGGGCCCGAATAAGTGTTCGAGAGTTTAAGCCCCAATGCATGGGAAATGGAAAATAAACACCATAACTACATATCTGCCATCATGCAAGAGGGTTCGAATAAGTGTCTGAGTGTTTAAACCGCAATGCATGGGAAATGGAAATAAACACCACAATTACATATCTGCCATCATGCAAGAGGGTCCGAATAAGTGTCCGAGTGTTTAAGCCCTAATGCATGAGTAATGGCAAGTAAACAACATAATTACATATCTGCCATCATGCAAGAGGGTCCGAATAAGTGTCCGAGTGTTTAAACCCTAATGCATGAGAAATGGAAAATAAACACCATAATTTCATATCTACCATTATACAAAAGGGTCCGAATAAGTGTCCGAGTGTTTAAACCCTAATGCATGAGAAATGGCAAATAAACAACATAATTACATATCTGCTATCATGCAAGAGGGTCCGAATATGTGTCCGAGTGTTTAAACCCTAATGCATGAGAAGTGGCACGTAAACACCGTAATTACATATCGGCCATCGCGCAGGAGGGTCCAAAGAAGTGTCCGAGTGTTTAAACCCTAATGCATTAGAAATGGGAAATAAACACCATAATTACATATCTACCATCATGCAAGAGGGTCCGAATAAATGCCCGAGTGTTTAAACCCTAATGCATGAGAAATGGCAAATAAACACCTGAATTACATATCTGCCATTTTGCAAGAGGGTCCGAATAAGTGTCCGAGTGCTGAATCCCTAATGCATGAGAAATGACAATAAACACCATAATTACATATATGCCATCATGCAAGAGGGCACGAATAAGTGTCCGAGTGTTTAAGCCCCAATGCGTGGGAAATGGCAAGTAAACACCATAACTACATATCCGCCATCATGCAAGAGGGTCCGAATAAGTGTCCGAGTGTTTAAACCATAATGCGTGGGAAATGGAAAATAAACACCATAATTCCATATCTGCCATCATGCAAGAGGGTCCGAATAAGTGTCCAAGTGTTTAAACCCTAATGCATGAGAAATGGCAAGTAAACCCCATAATTACATATATGCCATCATGCAAGAGTGTCCGAATAAGTGTCCGAGTGTTTAAGCCCTCATGGATGAGAAATGGCAAGTAAACACCATAATTACATATCTGCAATCATGCAAGAGGGTCTGAATAAGTGTCCGAGTATTTATACCCTAATGCAAGAGAAATGGCAGATAAACACCATAACCACATATCTGCCATCATGCTAGAGGGTCCAAATAATTGTCCGAGTGTTTAAACGCTAATGCATGAGAAATGGAAAATACACACCATAATTACATATCTGCCATCATGCATGAGGGTCCGAATAAGTGTCTGAGTGCTTAAGCCCTAATGCGTGAGAAATGGCAAGTAAACACCATAATTACATATCTGCCATCAGGCAAGAGGGTCTGAATAAGTGTCCGAGTATTTATAACCTAATGCAAGAGAAATGGCAAATAAACACCATAATTACATATCTGCCATCATGCAAGAGGGTCCGAATCAGTGTCCGAGTGTTTAAGGCCTTATGCATGAGATATGACAAGTAAACAACATAATTACATATCTGCCATCATGCAAGGGGGCCCGAATAAGTGTTCGAGTGTTTAAGCCCTAATGCATGGGAAATGGCAAATAAACCCCATAACTACATATCTGCCATCATGCAAGAGGGTCCGAATAAGTATCCGAGTGTTTAAACCGTAATGCATGGCAAATGGAAATAAACACCATAATTACATATCTGCCATCATGCAAGAGGGTCCGAATAAGTGTCCGACTGTTTAAGCCCTAATGCATGAGTAGTGGCAAGTAAACAAGATAATTACATATCTGCCATCATGCAAGAGGGTCCGAATAAGTGTCCAAGTGTTTAAATCCTAATGCATGAGAAATGGAAACTAAACACCATAATTTCATATCAACCATTATGCAAAAGGGTCCGAATAAGTGTCCGAGTGTTTAAACCCTAACGCATGAGAAATGGCAAATAAACAACATAATTACATATCTGCTATCATGCAAGAGGGTCCGAATAAGTGTCCCAGTGTTTAAACCCTAATGCATGAGAAGTGGCATGTAAACACCGTAATTACATATCGGCCATCACGCAGGAGGGTCCGAATAAGTGTCCGAGTGCTTAAACCCTTATGCATTAGAAATGGGAAATAAACACCATAATTACATATCTGCCATCATGCAAGAGGGTCCGAATAAGTGCCCGAGTGTTTAAACCCTAATGCATGAGAAATGGCAAGTAAACACCGTAATTACATATCTGCCATTATGCAAGAGGGTCCGAATAAGTGTCCGAGTGTTTAAACGCTAGTGCATGAGAAATGGCAAATAAACACCATAATTACATATCTGCCATCATGCAAGAGGGTCCGAATAAGTGTCCGAGTGCTGAAGCCCTAATGCATGAGAAATGACAATAAACACCATAATTACATATATGCCATCATGCAAGAGGGCACGAATAAGTGTCCCAGTGTCTAAGCCCTAATGCATGGGAAATGGCAAGTAAACACCATAACTACATATCTGCCATCATGCAAGAGGGTCCGAATAAGTGTCCAAGTGTTTAAACCATAATGTGTGGGAAATGGCAAATAAACACCATAATTCCATATCTGCCATCATGCAAGAGGGTCCGAATAAGTGTCCGAGTGTTTGAACCCTAATGCATGAGAAATGGCAAGTAAACACCATAATTACATATCTGCCATCATGCAAGAGTGTCCGAATAAGTGTCCAAGTGTTTAAGCCCTAATGGATGAGAAATGGCAGGTAAACACCATAATTACATACCTGCCATCATGCAAGAGGGTCCGAATAATTGTCCGAGTGTTTAAACGCTAATGCATGAGAAATGGAAAATACACACCATAATTACATATCTGCCATCAGGCAAGAGGGTCCGAATAAGTGTCTGAGTGTTAAGCCCTAAGGCGTGAGAAATGGCAAGTAAACACCATAATTACATATCTGCCATCATGCAAGAGGGTCTGAATAAGTGTCCGAGTATTTATAACCTAATGCAAGAGAAATGGCAAATAAACACCATAATTACATATCTGCCATCATGCAAGGGGGTCCGAATAAGTGTCTGAGTGTTTAAGGCCTAATGCATGAGATATGACAAGTAAACAACATAATTAGATATCTGCCATCATGCAAGGGGGCCCGAATAAGTGTTCGAGTGTTTAAGCCCTAATGCATGGGAAATGGCAAATAAACACCATAACTACATATCTGCCATCATGCAAGAGGGTTCGAATAAGTGTCCGAGTGCTTAAACCGTAATGCATGGGAAATGGAAATAAACACCATAATTACATATCTGCCATCATGCAAGAGGTTCCGAATAAGTGTCCGAGTGTTTAAGCACTAATGCATGAGTAATGGCAAGTAAACAACATAATTACATATCTGCCATCATGCAAGAGGGTCCGAATAACTGTCCGAGTGTTTAAACCCTAATGCATGAGAAATGGAAAATAAACACCAAAATTTCATATCTACCATTATGCAAAAGGGTCCGAATAAGCGTCCGAGTGTTTAAACCGTAATGCGTGGGAAATGGAAAATAAACAACATAATTCCATATCTGCCATCATGCAAGAGGGTCCGAATAGGTGTCCGAGTGTTTAAACCCTAATGCATGAGAAATGGGAAACAAACACCATAATTACATATCTGCCACCATGCAAGAGGGTCCGAATAAGTGCCCGAGTGTTTAAACCCTAATACATGAGAAATGGAAAGTAAACACCGTAATTACATAACTGCCATGATGCAAGAGGGTCCGAATAAGTGTCCGAGTGTTTAAACGCTAGTGCATGAGAAATGACAATAAACACCACAAATACATATATGCCATCATGCAAGAGGGCACGAATAAGTGTCCGAGTGTTTAAGCCCTAATGCATGGGAAATGGCTTGTAAACAACATAACTACATATCTGCCATCATGCAAGAGGGTCCAAATAAGTGTCCGAGTGTTTAAACCGTAATGCATGGGAAATGGCAAATAAGCACCATAATTCCATATCTGCCATCATGCAAGGCGGTCCGAATAAGTGTCCGAGTATTCAAACTGTAATGTATGGGAAATGGCAAGTAAACACCATAATTACATATCTGCCATCATGCAAGATTGTCCGAATAAGTGTCCGAGTGTTTAAGCCCTAATGCATGAGAAATCGCAAGTAAACAACATAATTACATATCTGCCATCATGCAAGAGGGTCCGAATAAGTGTCCGAGTGTTTAAACCCTAATGCATGAGAAATGGAAAATAAACACCACAATTACATATCTGTCATCATGCATGAGGGTCCGAATAAGTGTCTGAGTGTTTAAACCCTAATGCATGAGAAATGGCAAATAAACAACATAAATACATATCTGCCATCATGCAAGAGGGTCCGAATAAGTGTCCGAGTGTTTAAACCCTAATGCATGAGAAGTGGCAAGGAAACACCGTAATTACATATCGGCCATCACGCAGGAGGGTCCGAATAAGTGTCCAAGTGTTTAAACCCTAATGCATGACAAATGGCAAATAAACACCGTAATTACATATCTGCCATCATGCAAGAGGGTCCGAATAAGTGCCCGAGTGTTTAAATCCTAATGCTTGAGAAATGGCAAGTAAACACCGTAATTACATATCTGCCATTTTGCAAGAGGGTCCGAATAAGTGTCTGAGTGTTTAAACGCTAGTGCATGAGAAATGGCAAATAAACACCATAATTACATATCTGCCATCATGCAAGAGGGTCCGAATAATTGTCCGAGTGCTTAAGCCCTAATGCATGAGAAATGACAATGAACACTATAATTACATATATGCCATCATGCAAGAGGGCACGAATATGTGTCCGAGTGTTTAAGCCCTATTGCATGGGCAATGGCAAGTAAACACCATAACTACATATCTGCCATCTTGCAAGAGGGTCCGAAAAAGTGTCCGAGTGTTCAAACCGTAATGCGTGGGAAATGGCAAATAAACACCATAGTTACATATCTGCCATCATGCAAGAGGGTCCGAATAAGTGTCCGAGTGTCTAAACACTAATGCATGAAAAATGGCAAATAAACACCATAATTACATATCTGCCATCATACAAGAGGGTCCGAATAAGTGTCCGACTGTTTAAGCCCTAATGCATGAGAAATGGCAAGTAAACACCAAAATTACATATCTGCCATAATGGAAGAGGGTCTGATTAAGTGTCCAAGTATTTGTACCCTAATACAAGAGAAATGGCAAATAAACCCCATAATTACATATCTGCCATCATGCAAGTGGGTCGGAATAAGTGTCCGAGTGTTTAAACCCTCATGCATGAGAAATGGCTAGTAAACAACATAATTAAATATCTACCATCATGCAAAAGGGTCAGAATAAGTGTCCGAGTGTTTAAACGATAGTGCATGAGAAATGGCAAATAAACACCATAATTACATTTCTGCCATCATGCAAGAGGGTCCGAATAAGTGTCTGAGTGCTTAAGCCCTAATGCGTGAGAAATGACAATAAAAACCATAATTACATATATGCCGTCATGCAAGAGGGCACGAATAAGTGTCCGAGTGTTTAAGCCCTAATGCATGGGAAATGGCATGTAAACACCATAACTACATATCTGCCATCTTGCAAGAGGGTCCGAATAAGGGTCCGAGTGTTTAAGCCCTAATGCATGGGAAATGGCTAGTAAACACCATAACTACATATCTGCCATCATGGAAGTGGGTCAGAATAAGTGTCCGAGTGTTTAAATCGTAATGCGTGGAAAATGGCAAATAAACAACATAATTCCATATCGCCATCATGCAAGAGGGTCCGAATAGGTGTCCGAGTGTTTAAACCCTAATGCATGAGAAATGGGAAATAAACACCATAATTACATATCTGCCACCATGCAAGATGGTCCGAATAAGTGTCCGAGTGCTTAAGCCCTAAAGCATGAGAAATGACAATAAACACAATAAATACATATATGCCATCATGCAAGAGGGCACGAATACGTGTCTGAGTGTTTAAGCCCTAATGCATGGCAAATGGCTTGTAAACACCATAACTACATATCTGCCATCATGCAAGAGGGTCCGAATAAGTGTTCGAGTGTTCAAACCGTAATGCGTGGGAAATGGCAAATTAGCACCATAATTCCATATCTGCGATCATGCAAGAGGGTCCGAATAAGTGTCCGAGTGTTTAAACCCTAATGCATGAGAAATGGAAAATAAACACCATAATTACATATCTGCCATCATGCAAGAGGGTTCGAATAAGTGTCCGAGTGTTTAAACCCTAATGCATGAGAAATGGAAATTAAACAACATAAATACATATCTGCCATCATGCAAGAGGGTCCGAATAAGTGTCCGAGTGTTTAAACCCAAATGCATGAGAAGTGGCAAGTAAACACCGTAATTACATATCGGCCATCACGCAGGAGGGTCCGAATAAGTGTCCAAGTGTTTAAACCCTAATGCATGACAAATGGCAAATAAACACTGTAATTACATATCTGCCATCATGCAAGAGGGTCCGAATAAGTGCCCGAGTGTTTAAACCCTAATGCATGACAAATGGCAAGTAAACACCGTAATTACATATCTGCCATTATGCAAGAGGGTCCGAATAAGTGTCCGAGTGTTTAAACGCTAGTGCATGAGAAATGGAAAATAAACACCATAATTACATATCTGCCATCATGCAAGAGGGTCCGAATAAGTGTCCGAGTGCTTAAGCCCTAATGCGTGAGAAATGACAATAAACACCATAGTTACATATATGCCATCATGCAAGAGGGCACGAATAAGTGTCCGAGTGTTTAAGCCCTAAAGCATGGGCAATGGCAAGTAAACAGCATAACTACATATCTGCCATCTTGCAAGAGGGTCCGAATAACTGTCCGAGTGTTCAAACCGTAATGCGTCAGAAATGGAAAATAAACACCATAATTCCATATCCGCCATCATGCATGAGGTTCCGAATAAGTGTCCGAGTGTTTAAACCCTAATGCATGAGAAATGGCAGGTAAACACCATAATTCCATATATGCCATCATGCAAGAGGGTCCGAATAAGTGTCCGAGTGTTTAAGTCCTAATGCATGAGAAATGGCAAGTAAACACCATACTTACATATCTACCATCATGCAAGTGGGTCTGAATAAGTGTCCGAGAATTTATAACCTAATGCAAGAGAAATGGCAAATAAACACCATGATTACATATCTGCCATCATGCAAGATGGTACGAATAAGTGTTCCAGTGTGTAAGCCCTAATGCATGGGAAATGGCAAATAAACCACATAACTACATATCTGCCATCATGCAAGAGGGTGCGAATAAGTGTCCGAGTGTTTAAACCGTAATGCATGGGAAATGGCAAATAAACACCATAATTACATATCTGCCATCATGCTAGATGGTCTGAATAAGTGTCCGAGTGTTTAAACCATAATGCATGAGAAATGGCAAATAAACACGATAATTACATATCTGCCATCATGCAAGAGGGTCCGAATAAGTGTCCGAGTGTTTAAGCCCTAATGTATGAGAAATGGAAAGTAAACAACATAATTACATATCTGCCATCATGCAAGAGAGTCCAAATAAGTGTCCGAGTGTTTAAACACTAATGCATGAGAAATGGCAAATAAACACCATAATTACATATCTGCCATCTTGCAAGAGGGTCCGAATAAGTGTCCGAGTGTTTAAGCCCTAATGCATGAGAAATGGCAAGTAAACACCATAATTACATATCTGCCATCTTGCAAGAGGGTCTGAATAAGTGTCCGAGTATTTATAACCTAATGCAAGAGAAATGGAAAATAAACACCATAATTATACATCTGCCATCATGCAAGAGAGTCCGAATAAGTGTCCGAGTGTTTAAGGCCTAATGCATGAGATATGACAAGTGAACAACATAATTACATATCTGCCATCATGCAAGAGGGCCCGAATAAGTGTTCGAGTGTTTTAGCCCTAATGCATGGGAAATGGCAAATAAACACCATAACTACATATCTGCCATCATGCAAGAGGGTCCGAATAAGTGTCCTAGTGTTTAAGCGCTAATGCATGAGAAATGGCAAATAAACACCATAATTACATATCTGCCATCATGCAAGAGGGTCCAAATAAGTGTCCGAGTGCTTAAGCCCTAATGCGTGAGAAATGGCAAGTAAACACCATAATTACATATCTACCATCATGCAAGGGGGTCTGAATAAGTGTCCGAGAATTTATAACCTAATGCAAGAGAAATGGCAAATAAACACCATGATTACATATCTGCCATCATGCAAGATGGTACGAATAAGTGTTCCAGTGTGTAAGCCCTAATGCATGGGAAATGGCAAATAAACCACATAACTACATATCTGCCATCATGCAAGAGGGTGCGAATAAGTGTCCGAGTGTTTAAACCGTAATGCATGGGAAATGGCAAATAAACACCATAATTACATATCTGCCATCATGCTAGATGGTCTGAATAAGTGTCCGAGTGTTTAAACCATAATGCATGAGAAATGGCAAATAAACACGATAATTACATATCTGCCATCATGCAAGAGGGTCCGAATAAGTGTCCGAGTGTTTAAGCCCTAATGTATGAGAAATGGAAAGTAAACAACATAATTACATATCTGCCATCATGCAAGAGAGTCCAAATAAGTGTCCGAGTGTTTAAACACTAATGCATGAGAAATGGCAAATAAACACCATAATTACATATCTGCCATCTTGCAAGAGGGTCCGAATAAGTGTCCGAGTGTTTAAGCCCTAATGCATGAGAAATGGCAAGTAAACACCATAATTACATATCTGCCATCTTGCAAGAGGGTCTGAATAAGTGTCCGAGTATTTATAACCTAATGCAAGAGAAATGGAAAATAAACACCATAATTATACATCTGCCATCATGCAAGAGAGTCCGAATAAGTGTCCGAGTGTTTAAGGCCTAATGCATGAGATATGACAAGTGAACAACATAATTACATATCTGCCATCATGCAAGAGGGCCCGAATAAGTGTTCGAGTGTTTTAGCCCTAATGCATGGGAAATGGCAAATAAACACCATAACTACATATCTGCCATCATGCAAGAGGGTCCGAATAAGTGTCCTAGTGTTTAAGCGCTAATGCATGAGAAATGGCAAATAAACACCATAATTACATATCTGCCATCATGCAAGAGGGTCCAAATAAGTGTCCGAGTGCTTAAGCCCTAATGCGTGAGAAATGGCAAGTAAACACCATAATTACATATCTACCATCATGCAAGGGGGTCTGAATAAGTGTCCGAGAATTTATAACCTAATGCAAGAGAAATGGCAAATAAACACCATGATTACATATCTGCCATCATGCAAGATGGTACGAATAAGTGTTCCAGTGTGTAAGCCCTAATGCATGGGAAATGGCAAATAAACCACATAACTACATATCTGCCATCATGCAAGAGGGTGCGAATAAGTGTCCGAGTGTTTAAACCGTAATGCATGGGAAATGGCAAATAAACACCATAATTACATATCTGCCATCATGCTAGATGGTCTGAATAAGTGTCCGAGTGTTTAAACCCTAATGCATGAGAAATGGCAAATAAACACGATAATTACATATCTGCCATCATGCAAGAGGGTCCGAATAAGTGTCCGAGTGTTTAAGCCCTAATGTATGAGAAATGGAAAGTAAACAACATAATTACATATCTGCCATCATGCAAGAGAGTCCAAATAAGTGTCCGAGTGTTTAAACACTAATGCATGAGAAATGGCAAATAAACACCATAATTACATATCTGCCATCTTGCAAGAGGGTCCGAATAAGTGTCCGAGTGTTTAAGCCCTAATGCATGAGAAATGGCAAGTAAACACCATAATTACATATCTGCCATCTTGCAAGAGGGTCTGAATAAGTGTCCGAGTATTTATAACCTAATGCAAGAGAAATGGAAAATAAACACCATAATTATACATCTGCCATCATGCAAGAGAGTCCGAATAAGTGTCCGAGTGTTTAAGGCCTAATGCATGAGATATGACAAGTGAACAACATAATTACATATCTGCCATCATGCAAGAGGGCCCGAATAAGTGTTCGAGTGTTTTAGCCCTAATGCATGGGAAATGGCAAATAAACACCATAACTACATATCTGCCATCATGCAAGAGGGTCCGAATAAGTGTCCTAGTGTTTAAGCGCTAATGCATGAGAAATGGCAAATAAACACCATAATTACATATCTGCCATCATGCAAGAGGGTCCAAATAAGTGTCCGAGTGCTTAAGCCCTAATGCGTGAGAAATGGCAAGTAAACACCATAATTACATATCTACCATCATGCAAGGGGGTCTGAATAAGTGTCCGAGAATTTATAACCTAATGCAAGAGAAATGGCAAATAAACACCATGATTACATATCTGCCATCATGCAAGATGGTACGAATAAGTGTTCCAGTGTGTAAGCCCTAATGCATGGGAAATGGCAAATAAACCACATAACTACATATCTGCCATCATGCAAGAGGGTGCGAATAAGTGTCCGAGTGTTTAAACCGTAATGCATGGGAAATGGCAAATAAACACCATAATTACATATCTGCCATCATGCTAGATGGTCTGAATAAGTGTCCGAGTGTTTAAACCCTAATGCATGAGAAATGGCAAATAAACACGATAATTACATATCTGCCATCATGCAAGAGGGTCCGAATAAGTGTCCGAGTGTTTAAGCCCTAATGTATGAGAAATGGAAAGTAAACAACATAATTACATATCTGCCATCATGCAAGAGAGTCCAAATAAGTGTCCGAGTGTTTAAACCCTAATGCATGAGAAATGGCAAATAAACACCATAATTACATATCTGCCATCATGCAAGAGGGTCCGAATAAGTGTCCGAGTGTTTAAGCCCTAATGCATGAGAAATGGCAAGTAAACACCATAATTACATATCTGCCATCTTGCAAGAGGGTCTGAATAAGTGTCCGAGTATTTATAACCTAATGCAAGAGAAATGGAAAATAAACACCATAATTATACATCTGCCATCATGCAAGAGAGTCCGAATAAGTGTCCGAGTGTTTAAGGCCTAATGCATGAGATATGACAAGTGAACAACATAATTACATATCTGCCATCATGCAAGAGGGCCCGAATAAGTGTTCGAGTGTTTTAGCCCTAATGCATGGGAAATGGCAAATAAACACCATAACTACATATCTGCCATCATGCAATAGGGTCCGGATAAGTGTCCGAATGTTTAAAACGTAATGCTTGGGAAATGGCAAATAAACACCATAATTACATATCTCCCATCATGCAAGATGGTCTGAATAAGTGTCCGAGTGTTTAAACCCCAATGCATGAGAAATGGCAAATAAACACCATAATTACATATCTGCCATCATGCAAGAGGGTCCGAATAAGCGTCTGAGTGTTTAAGCCCTAATGCATGCGAAATGGCAAGTAAACAACATAATTACATATCTGCCGTCAAGCAAGAGGGTCCAAATAAGTGTCCGAGTGTTTAAACCCTAATGCATGAGAAATGACAAATAAACACCATAATTACATATCTGCCATCATGCAAGAGGGTCCGAATAACTGTCCGAGTGTTTAAGCCCTAATGCATGAGAAATGGCAAGTAAACAACATAATTACATATCTGCCATCATGCAGGAGGGTCCAAATAAGTGTCTGAGTGTTTAAACCCTAATGCGTGAGAAATGGCATGTAAACACCATAATTACATATCAGCCATCATGCAAGAGGGTCCAAATAAGTGTCCGAGTGTTTAAGCCCTAATGCATGGGATATGGCAAGTAAACACCATAACTACTTATCTACCATCATGCAAGAGGGTCCGAATAAGTGTCCGAGTGTTTAAACCCTAATGCATGAGAAATGGCAAGTAAACACCATAATTAGATATTTGCCATCACGCAAGAGGGTCTGAATATGTGTCCGAGTGTTTAAACCCTAGTTCATGAGAAATCGCAAATAAACACCATAATTACATATCTGCCATCATGCAAGAGGGTCCGAATAAGTGTCCGAGTGTTTAAGGCCTAATGCATGTGATATGACATGTGAACAACATAATTACATATCTGCCATCATGCAAGAGGGGCCGAATAAGTGTTCGAGTGTTTAAGCCCTAATGCATGGGAAATGGCAAATAAACACCATAACTACATATCTGCCATCATGCAAGAGGGTCCGAATAAGTGTCCGAATGTTTAAACCGTAATGCATTGGAAATGGTAAATAAACACCATAATTACCTATCTGCCATCGTGCAAGATGGTCTGAAAAATTGTCCGAGTGTTTAAACCCTAATGCATGACAAATGGCAAATAAACACCATAATTACATATCTGCCATCATGCAAGAGGGTCCGAACAAGTGTCCGAGTGTTTAGGCCCTAATGCATGAGAAATGGTAGGTAAACAACATAATTACATATCTGCCATCAAGCAAGAGGGTCCAAATAAGTGTCCGAGTGTTTAAACCCTAATGCATGAGAAATGGCAAATAAACACCATAATTACTTGCCTGCCATCTTGCAATAGGGTCCGAATAAGTGTCCGAGTGTTTAAGCCCTAATCCATGAGAAATGGCAAGTAAACAACATAATTACATATCTGCCATCATGTAGGAGGGTCCAAATAAGTGTCTGAGTGTTTAAACCGTAATGCGTGAGAAATGGCAAATAAACACAATAATTACATATCTGCCATCATGCAAGAGGGTCCAAGTAAGTGTCCGAGTGTTTAAGCCCTAATGCATGGGATATGGCAAGTAAACACCATAACTACATATCAACCATCATGCAAGAGGGTCCGAATAAGTGTCCGAGTGTTTAAACCGTAATACATGGGAAATGGCAAATAAACACCATAATTTCATATCTGCCATCATGCAATAGGGTCCGAATAAGTGTCCGAGTGTTTAAACCCTAGTGCATGAGAAATGGCAAATAAACACCATAATTACATATCTGCCATCATGCAAGACGGTCCGAATAAGTGTCCATATGTTTAAACCGTAGTGCATGGGAAATGGCAATTAAACACCGTAATTACATATCTGCCATCATGCAAGAGGGTCCGAATAAGTGTCCGAGTGTTTAAACCCTAATGCATGAGAAATGGAAAAGAAACACCATAATTACATATCTCCCATCGTGCAAGTGGTTCCGAATAAGTGTCCATGTGTTTAAGCCCTAATGCATGAGAAATGCCATGTAAACAACATAATTACATATCTACCATGATGCAAGAGGGTGCCCGAGTGTTTAGACCCTAATACAAGAGAATTGGCAAATAAACACCATAATTACATATCTACCATCATGCAAGAGGATCGGAATAAGTGTCTGAGTGTTTAAACCCTCATGCATGAGAAATGGCAAGGAAACACCATAATTACATATCTGCCATCATGCAAAAGGGTCAGAATAGGTGTTTGAATGTTTAAACCCTAATGCGTGAGAATTGGCAAGTAAACACCATAATTACATAACTGCCATCATGCAAGAGGGTCCAAATAAGTGTCCGAGTGTTTAAACCCTAATGCTTGAGAAATGGCAAGTAAACACCTCAATTACATATCTGCCATCATGCAAGAGGGTCCGAATAAGTGTCCAAGTGTTTAAGCCCTAACGCATGAGAAATGGCAAATAAACACCATAATTACATATCTTCCATCATGCAAGTGGGTCCGAATAAGTGCCCTAGTGCTTAAACCGTAATGCATGAGAAGTGGCAAGTAAACACCATAATTACATATCGGCCATCATGCAGGGGGGTCCGAATAAGTTTCCGAGTGTTTAAACCCTAATGCATGAGAAATGGGAAATAAACACCATAATTACAAATCTGCCATCATGCAAGAGGGTCCGAATAAGTGCCCGAGTGTTTAAACCCTAATGCATGAGAAATGGCAAGTAAACACCGTAATTACATATCTGCCATCATGCAAGAGGGTCCGAATATATGTCCGAGTGTTTAAACGCTAATGCATGAGAAGTGGCAAATAAACACCACAATTACATATCTACCATCATGCAAGAGGGTCCAAATACGTGCCCGAGTGTTTAAACCCTAATGCATGAAAAATGGCAAGTGAACACCGTAATTACATATCTGCCATCACGCAAAAGGGTCCAAATAAGTGTCCGAGTGTTTAAACGCTAATGCATGAGAAACGGCAAATAAGCACCATAATTACATATCTGCCATCATGCAAGAGGGTCCGAATAAGTGTCCGAGTGTTTAAGCCCTAATGCGTGAGAAATGGCAAGTAAACTCCATAATTACATATCTGCCATCATGCAAGAGGGTCTGATTAACTGTTCGAGTATTTATACCCAAAGCAAGAGAAATGGCAAATAAACCCCATAATTACATATCTGCCATCATGCAAGACGGTCGGAAGAAGTCTCTGAGTGTTTAAACCCTCATGCATGAGAAATGGCAAGTAAACACCATGATGACATATCTGCCATCATGCAAAAGGGTCGAAATAAGTGTCCGAGTGTTTAATCCCAAATGCATGAGAAATGGCAAGTAAATACCATAATTACATATCTGCCACCATGCAATAGGGTCGAAATAAGTGTTCGAGTGTTTAAACCTAATGCATGGGAAATGGCAAGTAAACACCATAATTACATATCTGCCATCACGCAAGAGGGTGGGATATGGCAAGTAAACACCATAACTACATATCTACCATCATGCAAGAGGGTCCGAATAAGTGTCTGAGTGTTTAAACCGTAATGCGTGGGAAATGGCAAATAAACACCATAATTCCATATCTGTCATCATGAAATAGGGTCCGAATAAGTGTCCGAGTGTTTAAACCCTAGTGCTTGGGAAATGGCAAATAAACACCATAATTACATATTTTCCATCATGGAAGAGGGTCTGAATAAGTGTTCGAGTGTTTAAACCCTAGTGCATGGGAAATGGCAAATAAACACCATAATTACATATCTGCCATCATGCAAGAGGGTCCGAATAAGTGTCTGAATGTTTAAACCGTAGTGCATGGTAAATGGCAATTAAACACCATAATTACATATCTGCCATCATGCAAGAGGGTCCGAATAAGTGTCCGAGTGTTTAAACCCTAATGCATGAGAAATGGCAAATAAACACCATAATTACATATCTCCAATCGTGCAAGAGGGTCCGAATAAGTGTCCAAGTGTTTAAGCCCTAATGCATGAGAAATGGCAAGTAAACAACATAATTACATATCTACCATCCAGCAAGAGGGTCGAAATAAGTGCCCGAGTGTTTAGACCCTAATACAAGAGAAATGGCAAATAAACACCCTAATTACATATCTACCATCATGCAAGAGGGTTGGAATAAGTGTCCGTGTGTTTAAACCCTCATGCATGAAAAATGGCAAGTAAACACCATAATTACATATCTGCCATCATGCAAAAGGGTCAGAATAAGTGTCTGAGTGTTTAAACCCTAATGGCAAGTAAACCCCATAATTACATAACTGCCATCATGCAAGAGGGTGCAAATAAGTGTCTGACTGTTTAAACCCAAATGCATGAGAAATGGCAAGTAAACACCATAATTACATATTTGCCATCATGCAAGAGGGTCTGAATAAGTGTCCGAGTGTTTAAACCCTAGTGCATGAGAAATGGCAAATAAACACCATAATTACATATCTGCCATCATGCAAGAGGGTCCGAATAAGTGCCCGAATGTTTAAACCGTAGTGCGTGGGAAATGGCAAGTAAACACCATAATTACTTATCTGCCATCATGCAAGAGGGTCCGAATAAGTGTCCGAGTGTTTAAACCCTAATGCATGAGAAATGGCAAATAAACACCATAATTACATATCACCCATCGTGCAAGAGGGTCCGAATAAGTGTCCAAGTGTTTATGCCCTAATGCATGAGAAATGGCAAGTAAACAACATAATTACATATCTACCATCATGCAAGAGGGTCCAAATTAGTG
Source organism: Camellia sinensis (assembly GCF_055761805.1). NCBI lineage: Eukaryota > Viridiplantae > Streptophyta > Magnoliopsida > Ericales > Theaceae > Camellia > Camellia sinensis. Next base: position 8,621,435 of record NW_028129474.1, on the reverse strand, counting down.
CCCGAGTGTTTAGACCCTAATACAAGAGAAATGGCAAATAAACACCACAATTACATATCTACCATCATGCAAAAGGGTCGGAATAAGTGTCTGTGTGTTTAAACCCTCATGCATGAGAAATGGCAAGTAAACACCATAATTACATATCTGCCATCATGCAAAAGGGTCAGAATAAGTGTCTGAGTGTTTAAACCCTCATGCATGAGAAATGGCAAGTAAACACCATGATGACATATCTGCCATCATGCAAAAGGGTCGAAATAAGTGTCCGAGTGTTTAATCCCAAATGCATGAGAAATGGCAAGTAAATACCATAATTACATATCTGCCACCATGCAATAGGGTCGAAATAAGTGTTCGAGTGTTTAAACCTAATGCATGGGAAATGGCAAGTAAACACCATAATTACATATCTGCCATCACGCAAGAGGGTGGGATATGGCAAGTAAACACCATAACTACATATCTACCATCATGCAAGAGGGTCCGAATAAGTGTCCGAGTGTTTAAACCGTAATGCGTGGGAAATGGCAAATAAACACCATAATTCCATATCTGTCATCATGAAATAGGGTCCGAATAAGTGTCCGAGTGTTTAAACCCTAGTGCTTGGGAAATGGCAAATAAACACCATAATTACATATTTTCCATCATGCAAGAGGGTCTGAATAAGTGTTCGAGTGTTTAAACCCTAGTGCATGGGAAATGGCAAATAAACACCATAATTACATATCTGCCATCATGCAAGAGGGTCCGAATAAGTGTCTGAATGTTTCAACCGTAGTGCATGGTAAATGGCAATTAAACACCATAATTACATATCTGCCATCATGCAAGAGGGTCCGAATAAGTGTCCGAGTGTTTAAACCCTAATGCATGAGAAATGGCAAATAAACACCATAATTACATATCTCCAATCGTGCAAGAGGGTCCGAATAAGTGTCCAAGTGTTTAAGCCCTAATGCATGAGAAATGGCAAGTAAACAACATAATTACATATCTACCATCCAGCAAGAGGGTCGAAATAAGTGCCCGAGTGTTTAGACCCTAATACAAGAGAAATGGCAAATAAACACCCTAATTACATATCTACCATCATGCAAGAGGGTCGGAATAAGTGTCCGTGTGTTTAAACCCTCATGCATGAAAAATGGCAAGTAAACACCATAATTACATATCTGCCATCATGCAAAAGGGTCAGAATAAGTGTCTGAGTGTTTAAACCCTAATGGCAAGTAAACCCCATAATTACATAACTGCCATCATGCAAGAGGGTGCAAATAAGTGTCTGACTGTTTAAACCCAAATGCATGAGAAATGGCAAGTAAACACCATAATTACATATTTGCCATCATGCAAGAGGGTCTGAATAAGTGTCCGAGTGTTTAAACCCTAGTGCATGAGAAATGGCAAATAAACACCATAATTACATATCTGCCATCATGCAAGAGGGTCCGAATAAGTGCCCGAATGTTTAAACCGTAGTGCGTGGGAAATGGCAAGTAAACACCATAATTACTTATCTGCCATCATGCAAGAGGGTCCGAATAAGTGTCCGAGTGTTTAAACCCTAATGCATGAGAAATGGCAAATAAACACCATAATTACATATCACCCATCGTGCAAGAGGGTCCGAATAAGTGTCCAAGTGTTTATGCCCTAATGCATGAGAAATGGCAAGTAAACAACATAATTACATATCTACCATCATGCAAGAGGGTCCAAATTAGTGCCCGAGTGTTTAGACCCTAATACAAGAGAAATGGCAAATAAACACCACAATTACATATCTACCATCATGCAAAAGGGTCGGAATAAGTGTCTGTGTGTTTAAACCCTCATGCATGAGAAATGGCAAGTAAACACCATAATTACATATCTGCCATCATGCAAAAGGGTCAGAATAAGTGTCTGAGTGTTTAAACCCTAATGCATGAGAAATGGCAAGTAAACACCATAATTACATAACTGCCATCATGCAAAAGGCTGCAAATAAGTGTCCGAGTGTTTAAACCCAAATACATGAGATATGGCAAGTAACACCACAATTACATATCTGCCATCATGCAAGAGGGTCCGAATAAGTGTCTGAGTGTTTAAACCCTAATGCATTAGAAATGGCAAATAAACACCATAATTACATATCTGCCATCATGCAAGAGGGTCCGAATAAGTGCCCGAGTGTTTAAACCCTAATGCATGAGAAGTGGCAAGTAAACATCATAATTACATATCGGCCATCATGCAGGGGGGTCCGAATAAGTGTCCGAGTGATTAAACCCTAATGCATGAGAAATGGGAAATAAACACCATAATTACATATCTGCCCTCATGCAAGAGGGTCCGAATAAGTGCCCGAGTGTTTAAACCCCAATGCATGAGAAATGGCAAGTAAACACCGTAAATACATATCTGCCATCATGCAAGAGGGACCGAATTAGTGTCCGAGTGTTTAAACGCTAATGCATGAGAAATGGCAAATAAACTCCATAATTACATATCTACCATCATGCAATAGGGTCCAAATACGTGCCCGAGTGTTTAAACCCTAACGCATGAAAAATGGCAAGTAAACACCAAAATTACATATCTGCCATCATGCAAAAGGGTCCGAATAAGTGTCCGAGTGTTTAAACCCTCATGCATGAGAAATGGCAAGTAAACACCATAATTACATATCTGCAATCAAGGAAAAGGGTCAGAATAAGTGTCCGAGTGTTTAAACCTTAATGCATGAGAAATGGCAAGTAAATACCATAATTACATATCTGCCATCATGCAAGAGGGACCGAATAAGTGTCCGAGTGTTTAAACCCTAATGCATGAGAAATGGCAAATAAACACCATAATTACGTATCTGCCATCATGCAAGAGGGTCCGAATAAGTGTCCGAGTGTTTAAACCCAAATGCATGAGAAATGGCAAATAAACACCATAATTACATATTTGCCACAATGCAAGAGGGTCCGAATAAGTGTCCGAGTGTTTAAACCCTAATGCATGAAAAGTGGCAAGTATACACCATAATTACATATCGGCCATCATGGAGGAGGGTCCGAATAACTGTCCAAGTGTTTAAACCCTAATGCATGAGAAATGGGAAATAAACACCATAATTACATATCTGCCCTCATGCAAGAGGGTCCGAATAAGTGCTCGAGTGTTTAAACCCTAATGCATGAGAAATGGCAAGTAAACACCGTAATTACATATCTGTCATCATGCAAGAGGGACCGAATAAGTGTCCGAGTGTTTAAACACTAATGCATGAGAAATGGCAAATAAACACCACAATTACATATCTGCCATCAGGCAAAAGGGTCGGAATAAGTGTCCGAGTGTTCAAACCTTAATGCATGAGAAATGGGAAGTAAACACCATAATTACATATCTGCCATCATGCAAGAGGGTCCAAATAAGTGTTCCAGTGTTTAAACCCTAATGCATGAGAAATGGCAAGTAAATACCATAATTACATATCTGCCATCATGCAAGAGGGTCCAAATAAGTGTTCGAGTGTTTAAACCCTAATGCATGAGAAATGGCAAATAAACACCATAATTACGTATCTGCCATCATGCAAGAGGGTCCGAATAAGTGTCCGAGTGTTTACACCCAAATGCATGAGAAATGGCAAATAAACACCATAATTACATATTTGCCACCATGCAAGAGAGTCCGAATAAGTGTCCGAGTGTTTAAACCCTAATGCAAGAAAAGTTGCAAGTATACACCATAATTACATGTTGGCCATCATGCAGGAGGGTCCGAATAACTGTCCGAGTGTTTAAACCCTAATGCATGAGAAATGGGAAATAAACACCATAATTACATATCTGCCCTCATGCAAGAGGATCCGAATAAGTGCTCGAGTGTTTAAACCCTAATGCATGAGAAATGGCAAGTAAACACCGTAATTACATATCTGTCATCATGCAAGAGGGACCGAATAAGTGTCCGAGTGTTTAAACGCTAATGCATGAGAAATGGCAAATAAACACCATAATTACATATCTACCATCATGCAAGAGGGTCCAAATACATGCCCGAGTGTTTAAACCCTAATGCATGAAAAATGGCAAGCAAACACCATAATTACATATCTGCCATCATGCAAAAGGGTCCGAATAAGTGTCCGAGTGTTTTAAACGCTAATGCGTGAGAAATGGCAAATAAACACCATAACTACATATCTGCCGTCATGCATGAGGGTCCGAATAAGTGTCCGAGTGTTTAAGCCCTAATGCATGAGAAATGGCAAGTAAACACCATAATTACATATCTACCATCATGCAAGAGGGTCGGATTAAGTGTTCGAGTATTTATAGCCTAAAGCAAGAGAAATGGCAAATAAAGCCCATAATTACATATCTGCCATCATGCAAGAGGGTCGGAATAAGTGTCCGAGTGTTTAAACCCTCATGCATGAGAGATGGCAAGTAAACACCATAATTACATATCTGCCATCATGAAAAATGGTCGGAATAAGTGTCTGACTGTTTAAACCTTAATGCATGAGAAATGGCAAGTAAACACCATAATTACATATCTGCCATCATGCAAGAGGGTCCAAATAAGTGTGCGAGTGTTAAAACCCTAATGCATGAGAAATGGCAAGTAAACACCATAATTACATATCTGCCATCATGCAAGAGGGTCCGAATAAGTGTCCGAGTGTTTAAACCCAAATGCATGAGAAATGGCAAATAAACACCATAATTACATATCTGCCATCATGCAAGAGGGTCCGAATAAGTGTCCGAGTGTTTAAACCCTAATGCATGAGAAATGGAAAATAAAACCATAATTACATATTTGCCACCATGCAAGAGGGTCCGAATAAGTGTCCGAGTGTTTCAACCCTAATGCATGAAAAGTGGCAAGTATACACCATAATTACATATCGGCCATTATGCAGGATGGTCCGAATAAGTGTCCGAGTGTTTAAAGCCTAATGCATGAGAAATGGGAAATAAACACCATAATTACATATCAGCCATCATGCAAGAGGGTCCGAATAAGTGTCCGAGTGTTTAAACCCTAATGCATGAGAAATGGCAAGAAAACACCGTAATTACATATCTGCCATCATGCAAGAGTGTCCGAATAAGTGTCCGAGTGTTTAAATGCTAATGCATGAGAAATGGCAAATAAACACCATAATTACATATCTGCCATCATACAAGAGGGTCCGAATATGTGTCTGAGTGCTTAAGCCCTAATGCATGAGAAATGACAATAAACACCATAATTACATATGTGCCATCATGCAAGACGGCACGAATAAGTGTTCGAGTGTTTAAGCCCTAATGCATGGGAAATGGCAAGTAAACACCAGAACTGCATATCTGCCATCGTGCAAGAGGGTCGAATAAGTGTCCGAGTGTTTTAACCGTAATGCGTGGGAAATGGCAAATAAACACCATAATTCCATATCTGCCATCATGCAAGAGGGTCTGAATAAGTGTCCGAGTGTTTAAACCCTAATGCATGAGAAATTGTAAGTAAACACCATAATTACATATCTGCCATCATGCAAGAGGGTCTGAATAAGTGTCCGAGTATTTACAACCTAATGCTAGAGAAATGGCAAATGAACAACATAATTACATATTTGCCATCATGCAAGAGGGTCCGAATAACTGTCCGAGTGTTTAAGGCCTAATGCATGAGATATGACAAATAAACAACATAATTACATATCTGCCATCATGCAAGAGGGTCCGAATAAGTGTCCGAGTGTTTGAGCCCTAATGCATGGGAAATGGCAAATATACATCGTAACTACATATCTGCCATCATGCAAGAGGGTCCGAATAAGTGTCCGAGTGTTTAAACCGAAATGCGTGGAAAATGGCAAATAAACACCATAATTCCAAATCTGCTATCATCCAAGAGGGACGAATATGTGTCCGAGTGTTTAAACCCTAATGCATGAGTTATGACAAGTAAACAACATAATTACATATCTGCCGTGATGCAAGAGGGTCCGAATAAGTGTCCGAGTGTTGGATCCCTAATGCATGGGAAATGGAAAATGAACACCATAACTACATATCTGCCATCATGCAAGAGGGTCCGAATAAGTGTCCGAGTGTTTAAACCGTAATGCATGGGAAGTGGCAAATAAACACCATAATTACATATCTGCCATCATGCAAGATGGTCTGAATAAGTGTCCGAGTGTTTACTCGCTAATGCATGAGAAATGGCAAATAAACACCATAATTACATATCTGCCATCACGCAAGAGGGTCCGAATAAGTCCGAGTGCTTAAGCCCTAATGCATGAGAAATGACGAGTAAACACCATAATTACATATATGCCATCATGCAAGAGGGCCCGAATGAGTGTCCGAGTGTTTAAGCCCTAATGCACGGGAAATGGAAAGTAAACACCATCACTACATATCTGCCATCGTGCCAAAGGGTCCGAATAAGTGTTTGAGTGTTTAAGCCATAATGCATGAGAAAAGGCAAGTAAACAACACAATTACATATCTGCCATCATGAAGGAGGGTCCAAATAAGTGCCTGAGTGTTTAAACCCTAATGCATGAGAAATGGCAAGTAAACACCATAATTACATATCTGCCATCATGCAAGAGGGTCTGAATAAGTGTCCGAGTATTTACAACCTAATGCTAGAGAAATGGCAAATGAACAACATAATTACATATTTGCCATCATGTAAGAGGGTCTGAATAAGTGTCCGAGTATTTATACCCTAATGCAAGAGAAATGGCAAATAAACACCATAGCTACATATCTGCCATCATGCAAGAGGGTCCAAATAAGTGTCCGAGTGCTTAAGCCCTAATGCATGAGAAATGGCAAGTAAACACCATAATTACATATCTGCCATCATGCAAGAGGGTCTGAATAAGTGTCCGAGTATTTACAACCTAATGCTAGAGAAATGGCAAATGAACAACATAATTACATATTTGCCATCATGCAAGAGGGTCCGAATAACTGTCCGAGTGTTTAAGGCCTAATGCATGAGATATGACAAATAAACAACATAATTACATATCTGCCATCATGCAAGAGGGTCCGAATAAGTGTCCGAGTGTTTGAGCCCTAATGCATGGGAAATGGCAAATATACATCGTAACTACATATCTGCCATCATGCAAGAGGGTCCGAATAAGTGTCCGAGTGTTTAAACCGAAATGCGTGGAAAATGGCAAATAAACACCATAATTCCAAATCTGCTATCATCCAAGAGGGACGAATATGTGTCCGAGTGTTTAAACCCTAATGCATGAGTTATGACAAGTAAACAACATAATTACATATCTGCCGTGATGCAAGAGGGTCCGAATAAGTGTCCGAGTGTTGGATCCCTAATGCATGGGAAATGGAAAATGAACACCATAACTACATATCTGCCATCATGCAAGAGGGTCCGAATAAGTGTCCGAGTGTTTAAACCGTAATGCATGGGAAGTGGCAAATAAACACCATAATTACATATCTGCCATCATGCAAGATGGTCTGAATAAGTGTCCGAGTGTTTACTCGCTAATGCATGAGAAATGGCAAATAAACACCATAATTACATATCTGCCATCACGCAAGAGGGTCCGAATAAGTCCGAGTGCTTAAGCCCTAATGCATGAGAAATGACGAGTAAACACCATAATTACATATATGCCATCATGCAAGAGGGCCCGAATGAGTGTCCGAGTGTTTAAGCCCTAATGCACGGGAAATGGAAAGTAAACACCATCACTACATATCTGCCATCGTGCCAAAGGGTCCGAATAAGTGTTTGAGTGTTTAAGCCATAATGCATGAGAAAAGGCAAGTAAACAACACAATTACATATCTGCCATCATGAAGGAGGGTCCAAATAAGTGCCTGAGTGTTTAAACCCTAATGCATGAGAAATGGCAAGTAAACACCATAATTACATATATGCCATCAAGCAAGAGTGTCTGAATAAGTGTCCGAGTGTTTGTAGACGGCGCCCGCGTGGGCCTCGTGCTACAGTTCGGACTCGATTTGTGTCACGGTTCTAAATCTGAACCAAAGAGTCCAAATCTGGCAAATCGTTTTGAGAAACAGATTTTTGAAAAAGTAGTGCCAAAGATGGACTGCTTTGCCAGATACAGAGTCGCCACCTAAATATTTTTTTATGGGAGAATTTAGGAAACCCTGACTCGGTGCCGAAGGCCACATGCCCGTCATCACCGGAGTTGTCTCGGCTCGGGAGCTTGGGTACGATCGGGGAAGGTCAGCTATGAGCACCCCCTTTCGCCCGGTCCGAAGACCGGCCTCTACTAACCGTGATATCCGTTTTTGAAAACTTTATGTGTTCTTATTCCAATTATTAGTCTAGAATTACAATGTTATGCGCGCAGCAAACAAGTATAGACTAGATTGCCTAACTTTGGAATAAACATTGCATATCTGTTTGCTTTGGAAATACTTTAGATTTTGCTACTCGTAAGTAGGCTAAAACACGGATTTCAATGAGTTTTTCCAACTCAAACAATCCAACCTCCACCCACAGGCATCCAAGCAGTTTATAACACATAAGCATCTAGCCACATGTTAAGCATGCTGACATGGCAACATTCACACTCATGCGATATGCTAAAGCAGAAATACTTACATCGTACTCCGTGCCAAAACAAAGAACTCGTTAGCAAACATGCATGATCCAAGTCGATGTTAAGTGCCTAATGCAACGCATACAAAGTGTTGCTAGAATAGGCTCGGCTATCCTAAACATGGCATGTGAGAAATGCACAACTATCACATATTCAGTTTAGAATTTGAAGTACAAATGCGGTTAGCATGATGTACCGAGCCTAATGTATGTAATACAAATGTATGGATGCACACATGCATAGCATAAGGTATGCTAAATTAAACGTGCCCTAATACTAACCATCAAAGCAGGTAAGTAAAAGGGAAGAAAGAAGTGGGGATTGGAAGACATACACACCACCCACGCACACTTATTACAGATTTACCCTCGCTCGGAGGGACCAAATAAATATTACAGATTAATTAACTACGCAAGATAATTAATAACTACAAATTAATTAATTTAATAACAAATTAAATAAATTAATTAAAACAGGAAAATCGCCTCGGGAAACGCACCGCCATGCATAGGCTGCCTCTGTTTTCCTTCCTCTGCTCTTCTGGAGGCTGTCAAAACCTCAGGACTGCATCCCTGGACACTGGGGAGTGCCACCGGCTGAGTGGAATTACCACCGGCACTGGTGTGTGGCCATCGGCACAAAATGGAGTTGTCGGCAGTGGAAAGATTGCCGGCCGGCACCTTACACTGCCGGTCGGCAAAGAAAGCCTGCAGAACCTGCAACTCACAGCAACAGAGGGCAAAACAAAGCATGGTAGCACAATTCAAGGCATGTATGCACCAACCATGTCCCTTATCATGATAATGACTCAAAGGGGCATGTGCCTCGATTCTCGGACCACCAATCACGCATTTCCATGCATGATGGCCCAAAGACCAAGTATGCAACTTTGATTTCAAATGAAATGCAAACCAAATCAAATCAAAGTCCTAATCCCTATCACCAAATCAAGGGGCAAGGAATGCATGCAACATGCAATGCAACCTAAGCATACAAACTAAGGATGCAACATGGCATGGTGACAAGCTTATGCAAGCATACAAGCATACATATGGCAATGCAAATAGATGGAAAGATGGACTTATGCATGAATTAGGCAGCTCCAAATAGGCCTAAAACAGTAGCCATAATGCCCAAAAATGGAGACCAAAACATACATGCACACATACACATGTTAAGACCCAACACTTAGGCACAAAGCAAGCAACATTCAAGCACACTTGAAAGAGACATTCATGGACTAAAAGCATGCAACATAAGCTCTGAAAATTATGCTAATACATGGTACCAAACCAAGCAATAAGTCAAGCTAAACATGCAACGAATAGTCTAAATGTTCAAAGCAAATCCAAGGAGCATTGAGATACACTTACAAGACCAAACATGGTATGAGCTTATCAACCAAAAACAGAGTTTTGGGGCATCAATACAAGGCCTAAGGACCACTTAGATGACATCTAAATGACCCAAAAACAAAGGCATGCATAAACACCAAAACATGGAGCATTGCTACACAAGCTTCCAAAGCATTAAAGAGGCATGCAAGGCAATCAAACAAGCATGGAAATGGGACTGAAATAACATGTGGAGGGACCCCAAATCACCAATTCGATGCAAAGATGTCATGCTACACATGCACATACTCAAGGCTAACAAGCCCAAATACAAAGGAGCTATATCAAGCATGCCAAAATCGACCAAAACACTTATGGACAGACCTAAAACATGGCAAAATAAGCACATAATCTTCACAAGACTAAGCCTAGAACATGCTCCAACAAAGGCTAACAACCTAAGACATGTTAAGGCATAAACAAGGCATTACAAGGCAACTATGCTAAGCATGCATGGAGTACCAAAACCAACTTAAAATCATGTTATATTATGGATATATAAGCATGAAAAACAGACCAAACATGCTCAACACACACTCAAGCATAAAGCTCTCTCAAGAGGCCAAAACATGCCCTTTTCAAGGACAACAAGGAGAGGGGGTGGCCCTCTCCTTCTTGGGACTTCAAGGCATCATCTTCACCACTGAAATCCCTCAAGATTTCAGTGGTGAAGAGACCCCAACACCAAAATCCCGGAGCTAGCACAAAATGGCTCAAAATGAGGCCTTTTAAGGCCTAAGGGTGGTCAACAACCCTCAAACAACAAAACAGTCTTAATAAACAATAAAGAGGGCCTAAAAACAGAACTTTTTTATGTTATACAATAAGCACAAAAATAGCTCTAAGATAGGTAGAAAATCAATGCAAAAATGGGGGAAATGGGATTAGATTCTCACCCTTGAAGCCTTCTTCACAAATGGTGCTCCAATGGCCTCCTTTAGCTTGAATCCAACACAAAAACTTCAAAACAAAGCCTTTAGAACCTCAGCTCCAAGGGGAAGGTGAAACACTAGGTGTTTGTGTGCAATAGTAAGACACAAAACACCTAGTGCACAAATGAGAGGGAAAGAGAGATAGAAAGTGTATCTAACTCAAACCCTAGAACAAGAGCTCAACAATGGCTATTTTTTGCTCTCAAAAAAAAAAATATCCTCAGTCTCTAACCTTAGTCCTCTCTCTATATGTCTTGTAAAGCTTACCAAACAAGCTTTTCAAGAGGGAGATCCCTCCATACACGTGTATGGAGGGATGCAAAAGCAAGACAGCTGTCTAAAAATATCTGCAAAAGCAGATGAACAGCAATCGGCCGGCCAAAAATGCCATCTTGGCCAAAAAAAGTGCCGACCGGCACTAAATAGTGCTGACCGGCAACAAATAGTGCCGACCGGCAATAAACAATGCCGGTGGCAGCAAACACCAGCCGGTGGCCTCTAGCCACTGCCGGTGGTGGGTGGGGATGGTCTAAAAGCCCCACCCTGCCTCTTAAAGGCAAGATGCAAGTGTTTGGTGCAAAACCAGACACTAAACGGTCAAGTTCGGAGATCTTGAGACAAGGCGCGCGAGCTGAGGCCTCCGGGAACTCCAAACGAACACAAACATGGAAGATCACCGTGTGTTCAAACGGTGACGTCCAAGTCTTGAGGACGGTCAAAAATGGGGTGTCTACAGTGTTTAAACCCTAATGCATGAGAAATGGCAAATAAACACCATAATTATATATCTGCCATCGTGCAAGTGGGTCCGAATAAATGTCCGAGTGTTTAAGCCCTCATGCATGAGAAATGGCAAGTAAACACCATAATTACATATCTGCCGTCAAGCAAGAGGGTCTGAGTAAGTGTCCGAGTATTTAAACCCTAATGCATGAAAAATGGCAAATAAACACCATAATTACATATCTGCCATCATGCAAGAGGGTCCGAATAAGTGTCCGAGTGTTTAAGCCCTAATACATGAGAAATGACAAGTGAACACTATAATTACATATATGCCATCATGCAAGAGGGCCCGAATAAATGTCCGAGTGTTTAAGCCCTAATGCATGGGAAATGGCAAGTAAACACCATAACAACATATCTGCCATCATGCAAGAGGGTCCGAATAAGTGTCCGAGTGTTTAAACCGTAATGCGTGGGAAATGGCAAATAAACACCATAATTCCATATTTGCGATCAACCAAGAGGGTCCGAATAAGTGTCCGAGTGTTTAAACCCTAATGCATGAGAAATGGCAAGTAAACACCGTAATTACATATCTGCCATCATGCAAGAGGGTCCGAATAAGAGTCCGAGTGTTTAAGCCCTAATGCATGAGAAATGGCAAGTAAACACCATAATTACATATCTGCCATCATGCAAGTGGGTCTGAATAAGTGTCCGAGTATTTATACCGTAATGCAAGAGAAATGGCAAATAAACACCATAACTACATATCTTCCATCATGCAAGAGGGTCCGAATAAGTGTCCGAGTGTTTAAACCGTAATGCATGGGAAATGGAAAATAAACACCAAAATTACACATCTGCCATCATGCAAGAGGGTCCGAATAAGTATCTGTGTGTTTAAACCCTAATGCATGAGAAATGGCAAATTAACACCATAATTACATATCTGCCATCCGGCAAGAGGGTACGAGTGTTTAAGCCCTAATGCATGAGAAATGGCAAGTAAACAACATAATTACATATCTACCATCATGCAAGAGGGTCCAAATATGTGCCCGAGTGTTGAAACCCTAATGCGTGAGAAATGGCAAATAAAAACCGTAATTACATATCTGTCATCATGCAAAAGGGTCAAAATAAGTGTCCGAGCGTTTAAACGCTAATGCATGAGAAATGGCAAATAAACACCATAATTATATATCTACCATCATGCAAGAGGGTCCGAATAAGTGTCCGAGTGCTTAAGCCCTAATGCATGAGAAATGACAAGTAAACACCATAATTACATATATGCCACCATGCAAGAGGGCCCGAATAAGTGTCCGAGTGTTTAAGCCCCAATGCATGGGAAATTGCAAGTAAACACCATAACTACATATCTGCCAACATGCAAGAGGGTCCGAATAAGTGTCCGAGTGTTTAAACCGTAATGCGTGCGAAATGGAAAATAAACACCATAATTCCATATCTGCCATCATGCAAGAGGGTCCGAATAAGTGTCCGAGTGTTTAAACCGTAATGCGTGCAAAATGGCAAATAAACCCCATAATTCCATATCTGCCATCATGCAAGAGGGTCCGAATAGGTGTCCGAGTGTTTAAACCCGAATGCATGAGAAATGGCAAGTAAACAACATAATTACATATCAACCATCATGCCAGAGGGTCCGAATAAGTGACCTAGTGTTTAAGCCCTAATGCATGAGAAATGGCAAGTAAACACCATAATCACATATCTGCCATCATGCAAGAGGGTCGAAATAAGTGTCCGAGTATTTATACCGTAATGCAAGACAAATGGCAAATAAACACCATAACTACTTATCTTCCATCATGCAAGAGGGTCCGAATAAGTGTCCGAGTGTTTAAACCGTAATGCATGAGAAATGGCAAATAAACGCCATAATTACATATGTGCCATCCGGCAAGAGGGTCCGAGTGTTTAAGCCATAATGCATGAGAAATGGCAAGTAAACAACATAATTACGTATCTACCATCATGCAAAAAGGTCCAAATATGTGCCCGAGTGTTTAAACCCTAATGCATGAGATATGCCAAATAAAAACCGTAATTACATATCTGTCATCATGCAAAAGTGTCCGAATAAGTGTCCGAGTGTTTAAACGCTAATGCATGAGAAATGGCAAATAAACACCGTAATTATATATCTGCCATCATGCAAGACGGTCCGAATAAGTGTCCGAGTGCTTAAGCCCTAATGCATTAGAAATGACAAGTAAACACCATAATTACATATATGCCACAGGGCCCGAATAAGTGTCCGAGTGTTTAAGCCCTAATGCATGGGAAATGGCAAGTAAACACCATAATTACATATCTGCCAACATGCAAGAGGGTCCGAATAAGTGTCCCAGTGTTTAAACCGTAATGCGTGCGAAATGGAAAATAAACACCATAATTCCATATCTGCCATCGTGCAAGAGGGTCCGAATAAGTGTCCGAGTGTTTAAACCCTAATGCATGAGGAATGGCAAGTAAACAACATAATTACATATCTGCCATCATGCCAGAGGGTCCGAATAAGTGACCTAGTGTTTAAGCCCTAATGCATGAGAAATGGAAAGTAAACACCATAATTACATATCTACCATCATGCAAGAGGGTCCGAATAAGTGTTCGAGTGTTTGAGCCCTAATGCATGAGAAATGGCAAATAAACAACATAATTACATATCTACCATCATGCAAGAGGGTCCAAATAAGTGCCCGAGTGTTTAAACCGTAATGCATGAGAAATGGCAAGTAAAAACCATAATTACATATATGCCATCATGCAAGAGGGTCCGAATAAGTGTCCGAGTGTTTAAGCCCTAATGCTTGAGAAATGGCAAATAAACACCATAATTACATATCTGCCATCATGCAACAGGGTCCGAATAAGTGTCCGAGTGCTTAAGCCCTAAAGCATGAGAAATGGCAAGTAAACACCATAATTACATATCTGCCATCATGCAAGAGGGTCGGAATAAGTGTCCGAGTGTTAAAACCCTAATGCATGAGAATTGGCAAGTAAACACCACAATTACATATCAGCCATCATGCAAGAGGGTCCGAATAAGTGTCCCAGTGTTTAAACCCTAAGGCATGAGAAATGGCAGATAAACACCGTAATTTCATATCTGCCATCATGCAAGAGCGTAGGAATAAGTGTCCGTGTGTTTAAACCCTAATGCATGAGAAATGGCAAATAAACCCCATAATTACATATCTGCCATCATGTAAGAGGGTCCGAATAAGTGTCCGAGTGTTTAAACCCTAATGCTTGAGAAATGGCAAATAAACCCCATAATTGCAATTCTGCCATTATGCAAGAGGGTCCGAATAAGTGTCCGAGTGTTTAGACCCTAATGCATGAGAAAAGGCAAATAAACACCATAATTAAATATCTGCCATCATGCAAGAGGGTCCGAATTAGTGTCCGAATGTTTAAACCCTAATGCATGAGAAATGGCAAGTAAACACCATAATTACATATCTGCCATAATGCAAGGGGGTCCGAATAAGTGTCCGAGTGTTTAAGCCTAATGCATGGGAAATGGCAAATAAACATCTTAAGTACATATCTGCCATCATGCAAGAGGGTCTGAATAAGTGTCCGAGGATTTAAACCGTAATGCATGGGAAACGGCAAATAAACACCATAATTACATATCTGTCATCATGCAAGAGGGTCTGAATGAGTGTCCGAGCGTTTAAACCCTAATGCATGAGAAATGGCAAATAAACACCATGATTACATATCTGTCATCATGCAAGAGGGTCCGAATAAGGGTCCGAGTGATTAAGCCCTAATGCATGAGAAATGGCAAGTAAACAACGAAATTACATATCTGTTATCGTGCAAGAGGGTCCAAATAAGTGTCCGAGTGTTTAAACCCTAATGCATGAGAAATGGCAAATAAACACCATAATTACATATCTGCCATCATACAAGAAGGTCCGAATAAGTGTCTGAGTGTTTATGCCCTAATGCATGAGAAACGGCAAGTAAACAACATAATTACATATATGCCATCATGCAAGAGGGTCCAAATAAGTGTCTGAATGTTTAAACCCTAATGCATGAGAAATGGCAAATAAACACCATAATTACCTATCTGCCATCATGCAAGAGGTTCCGAATAAATGTCCGAGTGTTTAAGCCCTAATGCATGAGAAACGGCAACTAAACATCATAATTACATATCTGCTATCATGTAAGTAGGTCTGAATAGGTGTCTGATGGTTTAAACCCTAATGCATGAGAAATGGCAAATAAACACCATAATTACATATTTGCCATCATGCAAGAGGGTCCGAATAAGTGTCCGAGTGTTTTAACCCTAATGCATGAGAAATGACAAGTAAACACCATAATTACATATCTTTCATTATGTAAGAGGTTCCAAATAAGTGTCCGAGTGTTTAAATCCTGGTGCATGAGAAATGGCAAGTTAACAACACAATTACATATCTACCATCATGCAAGAGGATCCGAATAAGTGTCCGAGTGTTTAAAACCTAATGCATGAGAAATGGGAAATAAACACCGTAATTGCATATCTGCCATCATGCAAGGGGGTCCAAATGAGTGTTCGAGTGTTTAAACCCTAATGCATGAGAAATGGCAAATAAACCCCATAATTTCATATCTGCCATCATGCAAGAGGGTCCGAATAAGTGTCCGAGTGTTTAAACCCTAATGCATGCGAAATGGCAAGTAAACACCATAACTACATATCTGCCATCATGCAAGAGGGTCCGAATAAGTGTCCGTGTGATTCAACCCTAATGCGTGAGAAATGACAAGTAAACCCCATAATTACATATCTGCCATCGTGCAAGAGGGTCCGAATAAGTGTCCGAGTGTTTAAACCCTAATGCTTGAGAAATGACAATTAAACACCATAATTGCATATCTGCCATCATGCAAGAGGGTCGGAATAAGTGTCCGAGTGTTTAAACCCTAATGCATGAGAAATGGCAAGTAAACACCATAATTACATATCTGCCATCATGCAAGGGGGTCCGAATAAGTGTCCGAGTGTTTAAACCCTAATGCATGAGAAATGGCAAGTAAACACCATAATTACATATATGCCATCATCCAAGAGGGTCCGAATAAGTGTCCGAGTGTTTAAACCCTAACGCATGAGAAATGGAAAATAAACACCGTAATTACATATCTGCCATCATGCAAGAGGGTCCGAATAAGTGTTCGAGTGATTAAGCCCTAATGCAGGAGAAATGGCAAGTATGCAACAAAATTACATATCTGCCATCACGCAAGAGGCTCCAAATAAGTGTCCGAGTGTTTAAGCCCCAATGCATGAGAAATGGCTAATAAACACTATAATTGCATATTTGCCATCATGCAAAAGGGTCCGAATAAGTGTTTGAGTGTTTATGCCCTACTGCATGAGAAATGGCAAGTAAACAACATAATTACATATATGCCACCATGCAAGTGGGTCCAAATAAGTGTCCGAATGTTTAAACCCTAATGCCTGAGAAATGGCAAATAAACACCATAATTACATATCTGCGATCATACAAGAGGGTCCGATTAAAAGTCCGAGTGTTTAAGCCCTAATGCATGAGAAATGGCAACTAAACAGCATAATTACATATCTGCCATCATGTAACAGGGTCTGAATAGGTGTCCGTGGCTTTAAACCCTGATGCATGAGAAATGGCAAATAAACACCATAATTACATATCTGCCATCATGCAAGAGGGTCCGAATAAGTGTCTGAGTGTTTAAACCCTAATGCATGAGAAATGGCAAGTAAACACCATAATTACACATCTGCCATCATGCAAGACGATCTGAATAAGTGTCCGAGTATTTGTACCCTAATGCAAGAGAAATGGCAAATAAATACCACAATTACATATCTGCCATCATGCAAGAGGGTCCGAATAAGTGTCCGAGTGTTTAAACCCTAATGCATGAGAAATGGAAATTAAACACCATAATTACATATCCGTCATCATGCAAGAGGGTCGGAATAAGTGTCCGAGTGTTTAAACCCTAATGCATGAGAAATGGCATGTAAACACCAAAATTACATATCTGCCATCATGGAAGGGGGTCCGAATAAGTGTCCGAGTGTTTAAACCCAAATGCATGAGAAATGGCATGTAAACACCATAATTTCATATCTGCCATCATGCAAGAGGGTCCGAATAAGTGTCCGAGTGATTAAGCACTAATGCATGAGAAATGGCAAGTAAACAACAAAATTACATATCTGCCATCATGCAAGAGGGTCCAAATAAGTGTCCGAGTGTTTAAGCCCTAATGCATGAGAAATGGCAAATAAACAATGTAATTACATATTTTCCATCATGCAAGAGGGTCCGAATAAGTGTCTGAGTGTTTATGCCCTAATGCATGAGAAATGGCAGGTAAACAACATAATTACATATATGCCATCATGCAAGAGGGTCCAAATAAGTGTCCGAGTGTTTAAACCCTAATGCATGAGAAATGGCAAATAAACATCATAATTACATATCTACCATCAAGCAAGAGGTTCCAAATAAATGTCCGAGTGTTTAGGCCCAAATCCATGAGAAATAGCAACTAAACATGATAATTACATATCTGCCATCATGTAAGAGGGTCTGAATAGGTGTCCGAGGGTTTAAACCCTAATGCATGAGAAATGGCAAATAAACACCATAATTACATATCTGCCATAACGCAAGACGGTCCGAATAAGTGTCCGAGTGTCTAAACCTTAAGGCATGAGAAATGGCAAATAAACACCATAATTACATATCTGCCATCTTGCAAGAGGGTACGAATAAGTGTTCGAGTGTTTAAACCCTAATGCATGAGAAATGCTAAATAAACCCCATAATTGCATATCTGCCATCATGCAAGAGGGTCCGAATAAGTGTCCGAGTGTTTAAACCCTAATGCGTGAGAAAAGGCAAATAAACACCATAATTAAATATCTGCCATCATGCAAGAGGGTCTGAATTAGTGTCCGAGTGTTTAAATCCTAAAGCATTAGAAATGGCAATTAAACACCATAATTACATATCTGCCATCATGCAAGAGAGTCCGAATAAGTGTCCGTGTGATTCAACCCTAATGCATGAGAAATGACAAGTAAACACCATAATTACATATCTGCCATCATGCAAGAGATCCGAATAGGTGTCCGAGAGTTTAAGCCCTAATGCGTGGGAAATGACAAATAAACAGCATAATTACATATCTGCCATCATGCAAGAGGGTCCGAATAAGTGTCCGTGTGTTTAACCCCTAATGCATGGGAAATGGCAAATAAACACCATAAATACATATCTGCCATCATGCAAGAGGGTCCGAAAAAGTGTCCGAGTGTTAAAACCGTAATGCATGGGAAATGGCAAATAAACACCATAATTACATATCTGCCATCATGCAAGAGGGTCCAAATAAGTGTCCGGGTGTTTAAACCCTAATCCATGGGAAATGGCAAATAAACACCATAATTACATCTCTGCCATCACACAAGAGGGTCCGAATAAGTGTCCGAGTGTTTAAACCCTAATGCATGAGCAATGGCAATTAAAAACCATAATTACATCTCTGCCATCACGCAAGAGGGTCCGAATAAGTGTCCGAGTGTTTAAACCCTAATGCGTGGGAAATGGCAAATAAACACCATAACTACATATCTGCCATCATGCAAGAGGGTCCGAATAAGTGTCCGAGCGTTTAAACCGTAATGCATGGGAAACGGCAAATAAACACCATAATTACATATCTGTCATCATCCAAGAGGGTCTGAATGAGTGTCCTAGTGTTTAAACCCTAATGCATGAGAAATGGCAAATAAACACCATAATTACATATCTGCCATCATGCAAGAGGGTCCGAGTAAGTGTCTGAGTGATTAAGCCCTAATGCATGAGAAATGGCAAGTAAACAACAAAATTACATATCTGTCATCATGCAAGAGGGTCCAAATAAGTGTCCGAGTGTTTTAACCCTAATGCATGAGAAATGGCAAATAAACATTATAATTACATGTTTGCCATCATGCAAGAGGGTCCGAATAACTGTCTGAGTGTTTATGCCCTAATGAATGGGAAATGGCAAGTAAACAACATAATTACATATATGCCATCATGCAACAGGGTCCAAATAAGTGTCCGAGTGTTTAAACCCTAATGCATGAGAAATGGCAAATAAACACCATAATTACATATATGCCGTCATGCAAGAGGTTCCGAATAAATGTCCGAGTGTTTAAGCCCTAATGCATGAGAAATTGCAACTAAACATCATAATTACATATCTGCTATCATGTAAGTGGTTCTGAATAGGTGTCTGAGGGTTTAAACCCTAATGCATGAGAAATGACAAATAAACACCATAATTACATATCTGCCATCATGCAAGAGGGTCCGAATAAGTGTCCGAGTGTTTAAACCCTAATGCATGAGAAATGGCAAGTAAACACCATAATTACATATCTGCCATCATGCAAGAGGTTCCAAATAAGTGTCCGAGTGTTTAAATCCTAGTGCATGAGAAATGGCAAGAAACAACACAATTACATATCTGCCATCATGCAAGAGGATCCGAATAAGTGTCCGAGTGTTTAAACCCAAATGCATGAGAAACGGGAAATAAACACCGTAATTACATATCTGCCATCATGCAAGGGGGTCCAAATGAGTGTCCGAGTGTTTAAACCCTAATGCATGAGAAATGGCAAATAAACCCCATAATTACATATCTGCCATCATGCAAGAGGGTCCGAATAAGTGTCCGAGTGTTTAAAGCCTAATGCATGAGAAATGGCAAGTAAACACCATAATTACATATCTGCCATCATGCAAGAGGGTCCGAATAAGTGTCCATGTGATTCAACCCTAATGCGTGAGAAATGACAAGTAAACACCATAATTACATATCTGCCATCATGCAAGAGGGTCCGAATAAGTGTCCGAGTGTTTAAGCCCTAATGCATGAGAAATGACAAGTAAACGCCATAATTACATATCGGCCATCATGCAAGAGGGTCCGAATAAGTGTCCGAGTGTTTTAGCACTAATGCATGGGAAATGGCAAATAAACACCATAACTACATATCTGCCATCATGCAAGAGGGTCTGAACAAGTGTCCGAGGGTTTAAACCGTAATGCATGGGAAACGGCAAATAAACCCCATAATTACATATGTCTCATAATGCAAGACGGTCTGAATGAGTGTCCGAGAGTTTAAACCCTAATGCATGAGAAATGGCAAATAAACACCATAATTACATATCTGCCATTATGCAATAGGGTCCGAATAAGTGTCCGAGTGATTAAGCCCTAATGCAGGAGAAATGGCAAGTATGCAACAAAATTACATATCTGCCATCATGCAAGAGGGTCCAAAAAAGTGTCCGAGTGTTTCAGCCCTAATGCTTGAGAAATGGCAAATAAACACTATAATTACATATTTGCCATCATGCAAGAGGGTCCGAATAAGTGTCTGAGTGTTTATGCCCTAATGCATGAGAAATGGCAAGGAAACAACATAATTACATATATGCCATCATGCAAGAGGGTCCAAATAAGTGTCCGAGTGTTTAAACCCTGACGCCAGGGAAATGGCAAATAAACTCCATAATTACATATCTGTGGTCATGCAAGAGGGTCCGAATAAATGTCCCAGTGTTTAAGCCCTAATGCATGAGAAATGGCCAGTAAACACCATAATTACATATCTGCCATCATGCAAGAGGGTCTGAATAAGTGTCCGAGTGTTTAAACCCTAATGCATGAGAAATGGCAATTAAACACCATAACTACATATCTGCCATCATGCAAGGGGGTCCGAATAAGTGTCTGAGTGTTTAAACCCTAATGCATGAGAAATGGCATGTAAACAACATAATTACATATCTGCCATCATGCAAGAGGGTCCGAATAAGTGTTCGAGTGTTTAAACCCTAAGGCATGAGAAATGGAAAATAAACACCAAAATTACATATCTGCCATCATCAAGAGGGTACGAATAAGTGTCCGAGTGTTTAAACCCTATTGCATAAGAAATGGCAAATAAACCCCATAATTACATATCTGCCATCGTGCAAGAGGGTCCGACTAAGTGTCCGAGTGTTTAAACCCTAATGCATGAGAAAAGGCAAATAAACACCATAATTAAATATCTGCCATCCTGCAAGAGGGTCCGAATTAGTGTCCGAGTGTTTAAACCCTAATGCATGAGAAATGGCAGGTAAACACCATAATTACATATTTGCCACCATGCAAGAGGGTCTGAATAAGTGTCCATGTGATTCAACCCTAATGCGTGAGAATTGACAAGTAAACACCATAATTACATATCTGCCATCTGGCAAGATTGTCCGAATAAGTGTCCGAGTGTTTAAGCCCTAATGCATGAGAAATGGCAAATAAACACCATAATTACATATCTGCCATCATCCAAGAGGGTCTGAATAAGTGTCCGAGTATTTCTACCCTAATGCGAGAGAAATGGCAAACAAACACCACAATTACATATCTGCCATATTGCAAGAGGGTCCGAATAAGTGTCCGAGTGTTTAAACCCTAATGCTTGAGAAATGGCAATTAAACACCATAATTACATATCTGCCATCATGCAAGAGGGTCGGAATAAGTGTCCGAGTGTTTAAACCCTAATACATGAGAAATGGCAAGTAAACACCACAATTACATATCTGCCATCATACATGAGGGTCCAAATAAGTGTCCGAGTGTTTAAACCCTAATGCATGAGAAATGACAAGTAAACACCATAATTACATATCTGCCATCATGCAAGAGGGTCCGAATAAGTGTCCGAGTATTTAAACCTTAATGCATGAGAAACGGGAAATAAACAATGTAATTACATATCTGCCATCATGCAAGAGGGTCCGAATAAGTGTCCGAGTGTTTAAACCCTAATGCATGAGAAATGGCAAGTAAACACCATAATTACATATCTGCCACCATGCAAGAGGATCCGAATAAGTGTCCATGTGATTCAACCCTAATGCGTGAGAAATGACAAGTAAACACAATAATTACATATCTGTCATCATGCAAGAGGGTCCGAATAAGTGTCCGAGTGTTTAAGCCCTAATGCAAGGGAAATGGAAAATAAAGGGTAACCTTAAGAAGGAAAACATCCTTATACCATCGGAAATGGGTTAAGGATGGACAACGCAGATTCTGGAGAAGCTCACGACCATGGTCCTGAGTAGAGGTACTGGTACCAACAAAGTGGTAGATAATTGTTTGGATGAGGGTGTAAACCGCATCAGACTGTTGGACCTGCTGGTTGGTAGTTGGGTCAATCTCAAATTTGACAGCGGTCAAGATTTCAGTTTGTTGGAGGGGAGTCATAATATTATCCCACCAACCTTTTAGAATACCGGTGAAGCCATTAATAACAAATTTAGCTATGGCTTGGTCATTATTACTGTATTGGCAGCCAACAGTAGCATACATCATCATTTGTTGTAGCTTTTTATAAATGCCAAATTCTGATTCACCATCAATATTCCATTCATAAATGGTTTTACCATGGTAACTATTCTGTTCGTTTAGATAGGCTTCTTCGTAAAGAAGATCTGGAGGAGTAGGTCTGGAATAGTAATTTCTGGTATGAGGTAAAAATCCTGGTTTAGCGGAACTGTAATAGTTTACCTTGTTAACGGATGAAGGTTCCTGAAAATTCATTTGAATTTCTTGAATCTGTTCTGGTGATAAAGTATCCTGGTCAGGGCTAGATTCAGCTCTAAGCATATGGATAGACCCACTGCTAGTTTGTCCTGGAGGCTGTGGAGGTTCTGAAGGACGAATATTAAGCGTTTTCATTTTCTGGAGTAAGGTGTCCATAAACTCAGTATTAGACGATTTTAACTTAAAGTTAGTGATGTCTAAAGAGGGTTTTATGGATACGGGATGGAGAGTAGAGACTCCTGTAACAGGTGGAGCAAGGGTTCTATCCTTGAAGGTAGACACAGCTTCTTCAACTCTGGTTAACTGTTTACTGATGGTTTGACAGATAAGATTGGTGTAATTATTCTGTCGGGCTAAAGAAGATTCAGCCTTGGTTAATCTAGTGGATTGTGCATCTATATATGCGGTAGCTGATAGAGGTTGTTTGGTAAGTTCCCCGTTGGGTACCAATTCTAAGGCTTGAGCAGGTGGATGAATAGAATGGATGACCTGGCCTTCAGTAGTAGTCCAAGCTTTATACTGATCTTCAATAACTGTGAGTTTTGGTTGAGTAGCTGTAGTATACCATTCTACAAATGGTATGAGTTTCTGGTGTAACTCAAGGTGTTGATAATATTGAGTTTTATAATTGGCTAACTGTTCAGGAGTATGATTGGTAAAATACCAATCCCTAAATTCTTTGTATTGATTCTGGTTAAATTCCTGGTTTAGAATTTTTCTATTTTCACTGCCTGGTGTAAAATCCATTAAAGATCAAAATTCATATCACTGGCCGTAGGGCTATCTGGAGAAGGTGTTGGAACTGGGGGTGCAGTATAAACACCATGAGGAATACGATTTTGAGAAAGACGGATTCCTTGAATTTCTGATGCCATAGGATCTTCTTGTGGATCACTAGGTGGTCTACTAGGAGGCCTAGAAGGTATCTGTTGAAGAATGTTTTCTATTTGTCTTCTGGTAGGTAAGTTGTCAACAGATTGACGGCTGGATTCTGGATAGTCCACTTGGTAAGGAGGGACAGAAGGGACCGATCTAAAACTGTTATTAGAAAAACTTCTAGGTGCGGTTCGGAAACTAGCATTAGAAGAATTACTTTTGGTAAGCATGGGTTTCTGGAATTGGAGATACACATGACCTCCTTGCGTCTGAATAACATCGTCGATGTTGTGCTGGATCATTGGTTTGGGTGGTATGGCATTAGGAATTTCCCACCTATCTGGAAAAGTGATGTCTTTCCAAGCAATCATCTTGGGGACAGCAACTTGACTACTGTAAAGGTTGGTCTCAATTAAGACTGTTTGGCCTGTTTCAGTTTTCTTTTTTACATAAGGATTTAAAGTTGTTAAAGCCTTTATGTAGATTCGGGAATGTACAGAAAAGAGTGGAGTACCTGGTTTATAATTATATCCATGGGTGAGAACTCGAAGTTCTAAAACATTTGAGAGATTAGCATCACATAAAGCAATGCTAAGATTCGGATATATATAAAAATAAACTGGTCCATGAGACAGACTGGTCTCAATTGCGCCCATAAGGGAGGCTCGCCAGTCAAGGCAGCGTCCATCACGAAGGGTGCATTGAATACTGGTGTTTTGACCAAGAAGGGTCAAGGGTTTAAAAGCAATTTGTACCAATCCTATATGGATGTACTTATAATCTTTCAGAAAGGGGACAAAATCATTAACATGGATTAATCTAATAATTTCATCATTATTCTGGATGCAAGATGCATGTTCAAATGTCTTGATTATTGTTCGGCTAAGAAATTGAAATTTTCCTTTTCTGTAGATGGTGTAGGGATCTACTGATGGTATGGTCCACTTATCAAGGGCCTGTTTAACATCCTGATATGCAACTAATTCTGCAGCTTCGGCTAATGAGGAAACAGTATTTCCTACAGTTGTTACTGATGCAGTTCCTGGTATTTCTACGGTATTTTCATTTTGTTCTGACATGGTTGTATTGTGATCATATATGTCTAATTTATTAAATTTATATTATCATTATATGTTAATTAAAACTTGGCTCTGATACCATTAAAGGTGCTCACTAAAGGTTCAGATTAGCACGTCTGTCAACGGCTTACGGGCATCAAACGGTCAAACGCACTCTCTGCAACACGACCTAAACCCTACGCAACTTGGGTGACGTCCCACTAACCCTAACATTTAACTAACCTTTCATAAGCACAAACCCAAGAATTAATACACATATAATAACAGTATAAACAAAATAAATTAGGACATATATGATCTCATATTACCTTTACTGTTGGGGTGGCGGAGGCCTTCTGGCCGCCCAAGCCACCAGATTCTCGTTGATCAGCACCTGCAACTGAGCAATCCTCTGATCACACTCGGCAATACGTTCAGCTATATACTGTTGGGTATAGAGATCTACAGGAGTATTAAGGTAATGCTGTTTTTGGGTTTGCCAAAAGTCTAAAAATGTTAATAACTGTTCTAGTAAATTAACAGAGGGTATACATATTGAAACACAAATAGCAAACTTTTATTGAAGAAGTAAAATATTTTACAAGAGGGGGTTTGGAAAGAGATTACAAGAGAGGAGATAGTAAAACAAAAGAAAAACTAGAATTTTCGTAATGCCTCAACAAGGGTGAAGGCCTTCCCTTAAATAGACAAAAGAAGATAAGATTACATTATTACATATGACAGGTGGAGATCTTCCATTGCACCGACAGATTGCACCTATCTTCTCATTTTCTAAGATATCTGTGGAGGGGAACAAGCTTTATCCCTGATACTGATGGAGCAACTGCTTTCTGGAAAGTTGTTTGTCCTGTTGTGCCGACGCTCTAAAGCTCGGGGCCCTTTCCTTTATTGCCTTTGTCTTGAGCCATCTTGTCCGCAACTGCAGCTGTAAAGGAATCCCAAAAATCTCCAAGAGTGGGTTCCACCTCATCTTCAGATTGAGACTCTCCTGCTAACACGTGGTCGGTTGGATCGGCCTCTGATTCAGATTGGGTATGACTGGTGCCTGACTTCATGGATACGTCATCCTCATGAGTAACTGATTGAAGGAACTGTTCTTTAAGATAATCCATGCTTTTTAGGATTATCTCGTTTTCTGAAAGATTAGGATATCGCTGTTTAAACTCTTTTTGCATTTGGACAAAAGGGTTAGATACTGGAGAAGAAGATGGTGCTGGTAATGCTGGTTGTTTGACAGATTCCCAGCAAGCCTTGGTATGCTGTTGAATTTTCGGAAGGAGATCCGTGAGATCCATTTTATCCCACCATTTGATAAAATAAATTCTTTTTAAACGAGGGATCTTATTCTGATAATCACATGCAAAGTCCCATTTCCAAATCCATGGAATGCTGAAGCGGATAGAGAAATGGACAATAGCTTTTCGGATTGAAAGTTCTCTGTTTTTATTTAAATATGAATAGGCACGAGAATAAGCAACATGCCATTCATCAAATTCTGTTCTAACTGATTCTGGTAAAATATCAAGGGAAAGTCTGAATTTATCCCACCAAACGAGGAACCAGGAAGGGACATCGGTTTTGAGAACATCGGACGTGATACGGATAAACCAAGAATGATTCTTGATGGGGTTCTGGTAGTAGAATACCTGAGTAAAGGCATCTATATAGTCCCAGTAAGAGTATTTGGTCTGTTTATTCCAGAGATCAATATCCCGGGTAGTATACGGATGGATGCCCCAAGTAGAAATGGGCATAATATTACGGATTACCATTTTACTGAATTGGATAGGACTGGCCGTCTTGTTGGCATCATGCAAAGTATGCTTGATTTCAACAGCGCCAGTTTCCACGAGTATCTGTTCGTAAATATATCGGTATTGATCAAAATGAGGGGGTGACTGTTGGGTGGTGAGATAACGGCGTTTAATCTCCCACGGATCTGTCATCCACTGTTCATCTGATGGTTCAATCCAGAGGACCGTTTCATCAGAAAGACTGTTAGGAGTGTACGGGTCTTCCGGCCTTAGGAGAACATCCCTTGCCGTTGGATTACTGGTTTGACCTCCTCGAGAGAGGGGTGGATATTCTGATGGATCATAGCGAGGGTTAGAACCCCGGCCACGACCTCGACCTCTTTGGCCTCTACTGGTCATTTGCTGATTTCTGCAAATATTCACGGGTTAAAAAGTCAGGCAAAGAGTGAGTTTCCCCTTTGATATATTCAATATCAAAATCAAAATTGGATAAATAACCCTGCCAGCTTACGAATATCTGTTTAGAAACAAGATTTTTAACATCCTATTTAAATATCTGTCGTGCAGCAGAGCAATCAACTCTGATGATAAAATGCTGGTTTAATAAATCATCCTGGAATTTCATAACACATTTTACAATGGCTAGACATTCCTGTTTAATGGTCGGATAGTTTAAAGCAGCTTGATTCCAATGCCCAGAGTGAAAACGTAGAAGTTCTTCTTTCTGAGTCTTGGGATTAAACTGTTTTAAAATACCACCAAATCCTTCATTGGAAGCATCTGTTTCAACAATATTCTTCCATTCAGGATTGGGTAAATTTAAACAAGGTAACTATTGGACTTTAGCTTTAATTTTCTGAACAGCTAAAGTATGTTCTGGAGACCATGGAGGTGGATTCTTCTTTAACCTGGTATACAAAATGTTAGCATCTGCAGATAAGTTCTGGTAATAGTCACGAATATAATTAAGACTGCCTAAAAATCTCTGTAATTGAGTTTTGTCTTTAATTTCATCTGGAAATTTAGAGGCAAACTCCATACTTCGGTTAATAGGAATAATACTACCATTAGAAATATTATGTCCTAAATATCTGATAGTGATCTGAAATAATTGCATCTTTGGGGCAGATAAAACCAAACCATTTCGGATCATAACATTCTTAAAAATATTATGATGTTTGACATGATGGTCAATTGATGAGGAAAAAATTAAAACATCATCAATATAGGAGAGAGTAAATTCTGTAAATGGATTAAAAATATCATTCATGATATGCTGGAATTCTGAAGGAGCATTTTTCAAGCCAAAAGGCATAACATTCCATTCATAATGCCCAAAAGGTACTGTAAAAGCTGTCTTATAACGATCCTGTTCTGCAATTTCAACTTGCCAATATCCTGATTTAAGATCAAATTTAGAAAAAATTATAGCATCCTGGAGACGGTCTAAAAGATCCTTTTTGTTCGGAATAGGATATCGAATCCATTTCAATTTATCATTCAACGGTTTATAGTTAATAACAAGGCGGGGAACACCTCGTTCTAACTCTGCATTTTTATTCACATAAAAAGCAGTACAACTCCACGGGGAGTGACTAGGACGGATGAGTTTCTTCATAAGAAGATCTTGAATTTCTGTTTTGCACATTTCCATATATTCCTTTTTCATTTGACTAGGGCGAGCTCTAGTTGGAATATATTTTTCATCAAAATCTGGTTCATATGGTAATGTAACAATGTACTTTTTTCGATTCCAAAAAGCATTAGGAACAGTACCACAGACTTCTGTTTGAAATTATTTTTCAATTAATTTAATTTTCTGTTGAAAAGTAGATTGTTGTAATCTTTGTTCTGTTGTCAAAAAAGAAACTTCTTTTTGAATCAAATTTATCTGGTTTTGTTTAACAGAAATTAAATCACGAATTTGATCTAATTCTTTAGTATACGGTTGAGTGATAAATTCAAAGGTAACTGTTTTTCCTTGTATTTGGGAATAAATACCTGTTGAATCAATTTTCTGAATAGGCATTAAAAGACAAAGGAAAGGTGTGCCTAAAATAATATTTGTAGCAAGATTTCTGACTAACACAAAAGATGTAGGAAGGCAAAGATCTTCATTACAAATATAAGCTTCTGGAATTTTATACCTGATTTGGAGAGAATTTCCACTTGCACTGGTAAGACTCTGGGTAGTTTTTTCAAAATACCTGGTTGGAACTATACCTTCTTGGATACAGTTCATATCTGCTCCGCTATCAACTAAGGCAATGGCATCCTTAATGATAAAATCCGGTTTAATCATAAAAGAAATTTTTATGTACCATTTCTGAAAAGTAACTTGATTAACAAGTAATAAATAAGGAGTAGAGGATTCTGGTTCTTTCTTGTTAAGATCAAGTTGTTGTTCAGTTTCTTTTTCTTTCTGTTTGGGAATTTGAGTATGAAGATACTTGATATCTTTAATAGCAGCTTCAGTAGCGGTTTGAAAGTGTTTGACTTCTGTTTTGAGAACATTAATTTCCATTTTTAAATCCTGGAGAGTAGTTGGTTGTTCTACTACAGATCTAGTTTGAATTCTGTTAATTACTGTTTGAAGATTATAAGAATAATCTGGAATAGGAGGGGTATCTGTTATTGTTTGCTGGTGTTCATAACACATCTTTAAATATTTTATTTTTATTTCTGGATCTTGGATCTGATCTGCTACAGCAAGCATATCCTTTTGAGTGTCTGTTAAAACATTGATACTACTGGGTTCTCCTAGGTTTAAACCATTCATTTCTACTATGGATTTCCAGTAATTGATTTATGATATTTGTTCCTGATTGGTACTACAGGGACATGGTTCTTCTGGATCATCTTCATCAGAGGAGGAAGAGTATAACTGGTTAAGCTCATCATCAGAAGGGATTTCATCTTCAGTTGAAATTTCTTTAGCTTCTAAGGCTTGAATTAACTGGTCTCTAATGTTGGGATCAAGGTTTAATTCATTGACCTTGGATTTTGCTTTAGATCTACATCTATTAGCATAATGTCCTGTTTGGCCACATTTGTAGCATTTAACTTCTGATTTAGATTTTCCTTTGAATTTACTGGTAGATTTCTTTGGATAAAACTTCTTAGTAGGTTTCGGATGGCTAGTCTTTGGATAAGACTTTTTTCTGTAAGGTTTAGAGGGTTTTTTGTGAGTAATCTTTCTGGTTTTGGCTGGGTATTTAATACCGGGCTCATAGGCAAATTGGTCACAAAATTCACCTAATTCTTTTCTACCTGTTAAATTTTGTTGCTTCATTTGGTACTGGAGTTTGAGGTCATTACACAGAGAAAGTCCTTCATCGGTAACAATGGACACAAGTTGTCCATAGGTATACTGCTCATAAGGAATAGACATCCGGTCATGGCGCTCCCGAAGTTTTTTCCTAACACGTTCGGCAAAAAGGGTAGGAAGGCCATCAACAAATTTGGCTTTCCAATGAGGGTCCGAATAAATGTCCGAGTGTTTAAACCCTAATGCATGAGAAATGGCAAGTAAACACCATAATTACATATCTGCCACCATGCAAGAGGGTCTGAATAAGTGTCCGTGTGATTCAACCCTAATGCGTGAGAAATGACAAGTAAACACCATAATTACATATCAGCCATCATGCAAGAGGGTCCGAATAAGTGTCCGAGTGTTTAGGCCCTAATGCATGAGAAATGACAAGTAAACACAATAATTACATATCTGTCATCATGCAAGAGGGTCCGAATAAGTGTCCGAGTGTTTAAGCCCTAATGCAAGGGAAATGGAAAATAAACACCATAACTATATATCTGCCATCGTGCAAGAGGGTCCGAATAAATGTCCGAGTGTTTAAACCGTAATGCATGTGAAATGGCAAATAAACACCATAATTACATATCTGCCATCGTGCAAGAGGGTCTGAATTAGTGTCCTAGTGTTTAAACCCAAATGCATGAGAAATGGCAAATAAACACCATAATCACATATCTACCATCATGCAAGAGGGTCCGAATAGGTGTCCTAGTGTTTAAGCCCTAATGCATGACAAATGGCAAGTAAACAACATAATTACATATCTGTCGTCATACAACAGGGTCCAAATAAGTGTCCGAGTGTTTAAGCCCTAATGCGCGAGAAATGGCAAGTAAACAACATAATTACATATCTGCCATCATGCAATAGGATCCAAATAAGTGTCCGAGTGTTTAAACCCTAATGCATGAGAAAGGGGAAATAAACACCATAATTACATATCTGCCATTATGCAAGAGGGTCCGAATAAGTATCCGAGTGTTTAAACCATAATGCATGAGAAATGGCAAATAAAAACCATAATTACAAATCTGCCATCATGCAAACGGGACCGAGTAAATGTCCGAGTGTTTAAGCCCTAATGCATGAGAAATGGCAAGTAAACATCATAATTACATATCTGCCATCATGCAAGAGGGTCTGAATAGGTGTCCGAGTGTTTAAACCCTAATGCATGAGAAATGGCAAGTAAACACCATAATTACATATTTGCCACCATGCAAGAGGGTCCGAATAAGTGTCCGTGTGATTCAACCCTAATGCGTGAGAAATGACAAGTAAACACCACAATTACATATCTGCCATCAGGCAAGAGGGTCCGAATAAGTGTCCGAGTGTTTAAGCCCTAATGCATGAGAAATGGCAAGTAAACACCATAATTACATATCTGCCATCATGCAAGAGGGTCTGAATAAGTGTTCGAGTATTTGTACCCTAATGCAAGAGAAATGGCAAATAAACACCACAATTACATATCTGCCATCAAGCAAGAGGGTCCGAATAAATGTCCGAGTGTTTAAACCCTAATGCATGAGAAATGGCTATTAAACACCATAATTACATATCTACCATCATGCAAGAGGGTCGGAATAAGTGTCCGAGTGTTTAAACCCTAATGCATGAGAAATGGCAAGTAAACACCATAATTACATATCTGCCATCATGCAAGAGGGTCCAAATAAGTGTCCGAGTGTTTAAACCCTAATGCATGAGAAATGGCAAGTAAACACCATAATTACATTTCCGTCATCTTGCAGGAGGGTCCGAATAAGTGTCCGAGTGTTTAAACCCTAATGCATGAGAAATTGGAAATAAACACCGTAATTACATATCTGCCATCATGCAAGAGGGTCCGAATAAGTGTCCGAGTGTTTAAACCCTAAGCCACGAGAAATGGCAAATAAACACCAAAATTACATATCTGCGATAATGCAAGAGGGTACGAATGAGTGTCCGAGTGTTTAAACGCTAATGCATGAGAAATGGCAAATAAACCCCATAATTACATATCTGCCATCATGCCAGAGGGTCCGAATAAGTGTCCGAGTGTTTAAATCCTAATACATGAGAAAAGGGAAATAAACACCATAATTAAATATCTGCATCATGCAAGAGGGTCCGAATTAGTGTCCGAGTGTTTAAACCCTAATGCCTAAGAAATGGCAAGTAAACACCATAATTACATATCTGCCACCATGCAAGAGGGTCCGAATAAGTGTCCGTGTGATTCAACCCTAATGCATGAGAAATGACAAGTAAACACCATAATTACATATCTGCCATCATGCAAGAGGGTCGGAATAAGTGTCCGAGTGTTTAAACCTTAATGCATGAGAAAAGGCAAATAAACACCATAATTAAATATCTGTCATCATGCAAGAGGGTCCGAATTAGTGTCCGAGTGTTTAAACCCTAATGCATGAGAAATGGCAGGTAAACACCATAATTACATACCTGCCTCCATGCAAGAGGGTCCGAATAAGTGTCCGAGTGATTCAACCCTAATGCATGAGAAATGACAAGTAAATACCATAATTACATATCTGCCATCATGCAAGAGGGTCCGAATAAGTGTCCGAGTGTTTAAACCTTAATGCATGAGAAACGGGAAATAAACACCGTAATTACATATCT
The DNA here is from genome assembly GCF_055761805.1 of Camellia sinensis. NCBI lineage: Eukaryota > Viridiplantae > Streptophyta > Magnoliopsida > Ericales > Theaceae > Camellia > Camellia sinensis. Next base: position 8,588,386 of record NW_028129474.1, on the reverse strand, counting down.
GCCATCATGCAAGAGGGTCCGAATAAGTGTCCGTGTGATTCAACCCTAATGCGTGAGAAATGACAAGTAAACACCATAATTACATATCAGCCATCATGCAAGAGGGTCCGAATAAGTGTCTGAGTGTTTATGCCCTAATGCATGAGAAATGGCAAGGAAACAACATAATTACATATCTGCCATCATGCAAGAGGTTCCGAATAAGTGTCCCAGTGTTTAAACCCTAATGCATGAGAAATGGGAAATAAACACCGTAATTACATATCTGCCATCATGCAAGAGGGTCGGAATAAGTGTCCGAGTGTTTAAACCCAAAAGCAAGAGAAACGGCAAATAAACACCAAAATTACATATCTGCCATCATGTAGGAGGGTACGTATAAGTGTCCGAGTGTTTAAACCCTAATGCAAGAGAAATGGCAAATAAACCCCATAATTACATATCTGCCATCATGCAAGAGGGTCCGAATAAGTGTCCGAGTGTTTAAACCCTAATGCATGAGAAAAGGAAAATAAACACCATAATTAAATATCTGCCATCATGCAAGAGGGTCCGAATTAGTGTTCGAGTGTTTAAACCCTAATGCATCAGAAATGGCAAGTAAACACCATAATTACATATCTGCCACCATGCAAGAGGGTCCGAATAAGTGTCCGTGTGATTCAACCCTAATGCATGAGAAATGGAAAATAAACACCATAATTACATATCTGCCATCGTGCAAGAGGGTCTGAATGAGTGTCCGAGTGTTTAAACCCTAATGCATGAGAAATGGCAAATAAACACCATAATCACATATCTACCATAATGCAAGAGGGTCCGAATAGGTGTCCTAGTGTTTAAGCCCTAATGCATGACAAATGGCAAGTAAACAACATAATTACATATCTGTCGTCATACAACAGGGTCCAAATAAGTGTCCGAGTGTTTAAGCCCTAATGCGTGAGAAATGGCAAGTAAACAACATAATTACATATCTGCCATCGTGCAATAGGATCCAAATAAGTGTCCGAGTGTTTAAACCCTAATGCATGAGAAATGGCAATTAAACACCATAATTACATATCTGCCGTCACGCAACAGGGTCCGAATAAGTGTCCGATTGTTTAAACCCTAATGCATGAGAAAGGGGAAATAAACACCATAATTACATATCTGCCATTATGCAAGAGTGTCTGAATAAGTGTCCGAGTGTTTAAACCACAATGCATGAGAAATGGCAAATAAAAACCATAATTACAAATCTGCCAACATGGAAACGGGTCCGAGTAAATGTCCGAGTGTTTAAGCCGTATTGCATGAGAAATGGCAAGTAAACATCATAATTACATATCTGCCATCATGCAAGAGGGTCTGAATAGGTGTCCGAGTGTTTAAACCCTAATGCATGAGAAATGGCAAGTAAACACCATAATTACATAACTGCCACCATGCAAGAGGGTCCGAATAAGTGTCCGAATGATTCAACCCTAATGCGTGAGAAATGACAGGTAAACACCACAATTACATATCTGCCATCAGGCAAGAGAGTCCGAATAAGTGTCCGAGTGTTTAAGCCCTAATGCATGACAAATGGCAAGTAAACACCATAATTATATATCTGCCATCATGCAAGAGGGTCTGAATAAGTGTCCGAGTATTTGTACCCTAATGCAAGAGAAATGGCAAATAAACACCACAATTACATATCTGTCATCATGCAAGAGGGTCTGAATAAGTGTCCGAGTGTTTAAACCGTAATGCATGAGAAATGGCTATTAAACACCATAATTACATATCTACCATCATGCAAGAGGGTCGGAATAAGTGTCCGAGTGTTTAAACCCTAATGCATGAGAAATGGCAAGTAAACACCATAATTACATTTCTGCCATCATGCAAGAGGGTCCGAATAAGTGTCCGAGTGTTTACCCCCTAATGCATGAGAAATGGGAAATAAACACCGTAATTACATATCTGCCATCATGCAAGAGGGTCCGAATAAGTGTCCGAGTGTTTAAACCCTAACGCATGGGAAATGGCAAATAAACACCATAACTACATATCTGTCATCATGCAAGAGGGTCCGAATAAATGTCAGAGTGTTTAAACCGTAATGAATGGGAAATGGCAAATAAACACTATAATTACATATCTGCCATCGTGCAAGAGGGTCTGAATGAGTGTCCGAGTGTTTAAACCCTAATGCATGAGAAATGGCAAATAAACACCATAATCACATATCTACCATCACGCAAGAGGGTCCGAATAGGTGTCCTAGTGTTTAAGCCCCAATGCATGACAAATGGAAAGTAAACAACATAATTACATATCTGTCGTCATACAACAGGGTCCAAATAAGTGTCCGAGTGTTTAAGCCCTAATGCGTGAGAAATGGCAAGTAAACAACATAATTACATATCTGCCATCATGCAATAGGATCCAAATAAGTGTCCGAGTGCTTAAACCCTAATGCATGAGAAATGGAAAGTAAACACCACAACTACATATCTGCCGTCAAGGAGGAGGGTCCGAATAAATGTCCGAGTGTTTAAACCCTAATGCATGGGAAAGGGGAAATAAACACCATAATTACATATCTGCCATTATGCAAGAGGGTCCGAATAAGTGTCCGAGTGTTTAAACCATAATGCATGAGAAATGGCAAATAAAAACCATAATTACAAATCTGCCATCATGCAAACGGGTCTGAGTAAATGTCCGAGTGTTTAAGCCCTAATGCATGAGAAATGGCAAGTAAACATCATAATTACATATTTGCTATCATGCAAGAGGGTCTGAATAGGTGTCAGAGTGTTTAAACCCTAATGCATGAGAAATGGCAAGTAAACACCATAATTACATATCTGCCACCATGCAAGAGGGTCCGAATAAGGGTCCGTGTGATTCAACCCTAATGCGTGAGAAATGACAAGTAAACACCACAATTACATATCTGCCATCAGGCAAGAGGGTCCGAATAAGTGTCCGAGTGTTTAAGCCCTAATGCATGAGAAATGGCAAGTAAACACCATAATTACATATATGCCATCATGCAAGAGGGTCTGAATAAGTGTCCGAGTATTTGTACCATAATGCAAGAGAAATGGAAAATAAACACCACAATTACATATCTGTCATCATGCAAGAGGGTCCGAATAAGTGTCCGAGTGTTTAAACCCTCATGCATGAGAACTGGCAAGTAAACACCATAATTACATATCTGCCATCATGCAAGAGGGTCCAAATAAGTGTCCGAGTGTTTAAGCCCCAATGCATGAGAAATGGCAAGTAAACACCATAATTACATTTCTGCCATCATGCAAGAGGGTCCGAATAAGTGTCCGAGTGTTTAAACCCTAATGCATGAGAAATGGGAAATAAACACCGTAATTACATATCTGCCATCATGCAAGAGGGTCCGAATAAGTGTCCGAGTGTTTAAACCGTAAGCCACGAGAAATGGCAAACAAACACCAAAATTACATATTTGCCATAATGCAAGAGGGTACGAATGAGTGTCCGAGTGTTTAAACGCTAATGCATGAGAAATGGCAAATAAACCCCATAATTACATATCTGCCATCATGCCAGAGGGTCCGAATAAGTGTCCGAGTGTGTAAACCATAATACATGAGAAAAGGCAAATAAACACCATAATTAAATATCTGCATCATGCAAGAGGGTCCGAATTAGTGTCCGAGTGTCAAAACCCTAATGCCTGAGAAATGGCAAGTAAACACCATAATTACAAATCTGTCACCATGCAAGAGGATCCGAATAAGTGTCCGTATGATTCAACCCTAATGCGTGAGAAATGACATGTAAACACCATAATTACATATCTGCCATCATGCAAGAGGGTCCGAATAAGTGTCCGAGTGTTTAAGCCCTAAGGCAAGAGAAATGACAAGTAAACACCATAATTACATATCTGCCATCACGCAAGAGGGTACGAATAAGTGTCCGAGTGTTTAAGCCCTAATGCATGGGAAATGGCAAATAAACACCATAACTACATATCTGCCATCACGCAAGAGGGTCGAATAAGTGTCCGAGTGTTTAAGCCCTAATGCATGGGAAATGGCAAATAAACACCATAACTACATATCTGTCATCATGCAAGAGGGTCCGAATAAATGTCCGAGTGTTTAAACCGTAATGAATGGGAAATGGCAAATAAACACCATAATTACATATCTGCCATCGTGTATGAGGGTCTGAATGAGTTTCCGAGTGTTTAAACCCTAATGCATGAGAAATGGCAAATAAACCCCATAATTAAATATCTGCCATCATGCAAGTGGGTCTGAGTAAGTGTCCGAGTGTTTAAACCCTAATGCATGAGAAAAGGCAAATAAACACCATAATTAAATATCTGACATCGTGCAAGAGGGTCCGAATTAGTGTCCGAGTGTTTGAACCCTAATGCATGAGAAACGGCAAGTAAACACCATAATTACATATCTGCCACCATGCAAGAGGGTCCGAATAAGTGTCGGTGTGATTCAACCCTAATGCGTGAGAAATGACAAGTAAACGTCATAATTACATATCCGCCATCATGCAAGAGGGTACGAATAAGTGTCCGAGTGTTTAAGCCCTAATGCATGAGAAATGACAAGTAAACACCATAATTACATATCTGCCATCATGCAAGAGGGTCCGAATAAGGGTCCGAGTGTTTAAGCCCTAATGCATGGGAAATGGCAAATAAACACCATAACTAGATATCTGCCATCATGCAAGAGGGTCCGAATAAATTTCCGAGTGTTTAAACCGTAATGCATGGGAAATGGCAAATAAACACCATAATTACATATCAGCCATCGTGCAAGAGGGTTTGAATGAGTGTCCGAGTGTCAAAACCCAAATGCATGAGAAATGGCAAATAAACACCATAATTACATATCTACCATCATGCAAGGGGGTGCGAATAGGTGTCCTAGTTTTTAAGCCCTAATGCATGACAAATGGCAAGTAAACAACATAATTACATATCTGCCGTCATACAACAGGGTCCAAATAATTGTCCGAGTGTTTAAGCCTGAATGCGTGAGAAATGGCAAGTAAACAACATAATTACATATCTGCCATCATGCAATAAGGTCCAAATAAGTGTCCGAGTGTTCAAACCCTAATGCATGAGAAATGGCAAGTAAACACCATAATTACATATCTGCCACCACGCAAGAGGGTCTGAATAAGTGTCCGTGTGATTCAACCCTAATGCGTGAGAAATGACAAGTAAACACCATAATTACATATCTGCCATCAGGCAAGATGGTCTGAATAAGTGTCAGAGTGTTTAAGCCCTAATGCATGAGAAATGGCAAGTAAACACCATAATTACGTATCTGCCATCACGCAAGAGGGTCTGAATAAGTGTCCAAGTATTTGTACCCTAATGCAAGAGAAATGGAAAATAAACACCACAATTACATATCTGTCATCATGCAAGCGGGTCCGAATAAGTGTCCGAGTGTTTAAACCCTAATGCATGTGAAATGGCTATTAAACACCATAATTACATATCTGCCATCATGCAAGAGGGACGGAATAAGTGTCCGAGTGTTTAAACCCTAATGCATGAGAAATGGCAAGTAAACACCATAATTACATATCTGCCATCATGCAAGAGGGTCCGAATAAGTGTCCGAGTGTTTAAACCCTAATGCATGAGAAATGGCAAGTAAACACCATAATTACATATCTGCCATCATGCAAGAGGGTCCGAATAAGTGTCCGAGTGTTTAAACCCTAATGCATGAGAAATGGGAAATAAACACCGTAATTACATATCTGCCATCATGCAAGAGGGTCCGAATAAGTGTCCGAGTGTTTAAACCCAAAGCCACGAGAAATGGCAAATAAACACCAAAATTACATATCTGCCATCATGCAAGACGGTACGAATAAGTGTCCGAGTGTTTAAACTCTAATGCATGAGAAATCGCAAATAAACCCCATAATTACATATCTGCCATCATGCCAGAGGGTCCGAATAAGTGTCCGAGTGTTTAAACCCTAATACATGAGAAAAGGCAAATAAACACCATAATTAAATATCTGCCATCATGCAAGAGGGTCCGAATTAGTGTCCGAGTGTTTAAACCCTAATCCATGAGAAACGGCAAGTAAACACCATAATTACATATCTGCCACCATGCAAGAGGGTCCGAATAAGTGTCGGTGTGATTCAACCCTAATGCGTGAGAAATGACAAGTAAACGTCATAATTACATATCCGCCATCATGCAAGAGGGTACGAATAAGTGTCCGAGTGTTTAAGCCCTAATGCATGAGAAATGACAAGTAAACACCATAATTACATATCTGCCATCATGCAAGAGGGTCCGAATAAGGGTCCGAGTGTTTAAGCCCTAATGCATGGGAAATGGCAAATAAACACCATAACTAGATATCTGCCATCATGCAAGAGGGTCCGAATAAATTTCCGAGTGTTTAAACCGTAATGCATGGGAAATGGCAAATAAACACCATAATTACATATCAGCCATCGTGCAAGAGGGTTTGAATGAGTGTCCGAGTGTCAAAACCCAAATGCATGAGAAATGGCAAATAAACACCATAATTACATATCTACCATCATGCAAGGGGGTGCGAATAGGTGTCCTAGTGTTTAAGCCCTAATGCATGACAAATGGCAAGTAAACAACATAATTACATATCTGCCGTCATACAACAGGGTCCAAATAATTGTCCGAGTGTTTAAGCCTGAATGCGTGAGAAATGGCAAGTAAACAACATAATTACATATCTGCCATCATGCAATAGGGTCCAAATAAGTGTCCGAGTGTTCAAACCCTAATGCATGAGAAATGGCAAGTAAACACCATAATTACATATCTGCCACCACGCAAGAGGGTCTGAATAAGTGCCCGTGTGATTCAACCCTAATGCGTGAGAAATGACAAGTAAACACCATAATTACATATCTGCCATCAGGCAAGATGGTCCGAATAAGTGTCAGAGTGTTTAAGCCCTAATGCATGAGAAATGGCAAGTAAACACCATAATTACGTATCTGCCATCACGCAAGAGGGTCCGAATAAGTGTCCAAGTATTTGTACCCTAATGCAAGAGAAATGGAAAATAAACACCACAATTACATATCTGTCATCATGCAAGAGGGTCCGAATAAGTGTCCGAGTGTTTAAACCCTAATGCATGTGAAATGGCTATTAAACACCATAATTACATATCTGCCATCATGCAAGAGGGACGGAATAAGTGTCCGAGTGTTTAAACCCTAATGCATGAGAAATGGCAAGTAAACACCATAATTACATATCTGCCATCATGCAAGAGGGTCCGAATAAGTGTCCGAGTGTTTAAACCCTAATGCATGAGAAATGGGAAGTAAACACCATAATTACATATCTGCCATCATGCAAGAGGGTCCGAATAAGTGTCCGAGTGTTTAAACCCTAATGCATGAGAAATGGGAAATAAACACCGTAATTACATATCTGCCATCATGCAAGAGGGTCCGAATAAGTGTCCGAGTGTTTAAACCCAAATCCACGAGAAATGGCAAATAAACACCAAAATTACATATCTGCCATCATGCAAGACGGTACGAATAAGTGTCCGAGTGTTTAAACTCTAATGCATGAGAAATCGCAAATAAACCCCATAATTACATATCTGCCATCATGCCAGAGGGTCCGAATAAGTGTCCGAGTGTTTAAACCCTAATACATGAGAAAAGGCAAATAAACACCATAATTAAATATCTGCCATCATGCAAGAGGGTCCGAATTAGTGTCCGAGTGTGTAAACCCTAATCCATGAGAAATGGCAAGTAAACACCATAATTACATATCTGCCAGCATGCTAGAGGGTCTGAATAAGTATCCGTGTGATTCAACCCTAATGCGTGAGAAATGACATGTAAACACCATAATTACATATCTGCCATCATCCAAGAGGGTCCGATTAAGTGTCCGAGTGTTTAAGCCCTAATGCATGAGAAACGACAAGTAAACACCATAATTACATATCTGCCATCATTCAAGAGGGTCCGAATAAGTGTCCGAGTGTTTAAGCCCTAATGCATGGGAAATGGCAAATAAACACCATAACTACATATCTGTCATCATGCAAGAGGGTCCGAATAAATGTCCGAGTGTTTAAACCGTAATGAATGGGAAATGGCAAATAAACACCATAATTACATATCTGCCATCGTGCAAGAGGGTCTGAATGAGTTTCCGAGTGTTTAAACCCTAATGCATGAGAAATGGCAAATAAACCCCATAATTAAATATCTGCCATCATGCAAGTGGGTCTGAGTAAGTGTCCGAGTGTTTAAACCCTAATGCATGAGAAAAGGCAAATAAACACCATAATTAAATATCTGACATCATGCAAGAGGGTCTGAATTAGTGTCCGAGTGTTTAAACCCTAATGCATGAGAAACGGCAAGTAAACACCATAATTACATATCCGCCATCATGCAAGAGGGTCCGAATAAGTGTCCGAGTGTTTAAGCCCTAATGCATGAGAAATGACAAGTAAACACCATAATTACATATCTGCCATCATGCAAGAGGGTCCGAATAAGGGTCCGAGTGTTTAAGCCCTAATACATGGGAAATGGCAAATAAACACCATAACTACATATCTGCCATCATGCAAGAGGGTCCGAATAAATTTTCGAGTGTTTAAACCGTAATGCATGGGAAATGGAAAATAAACACCATAATTACATATCAGCCATCGTGCAAGTGGGTTTGAATGAGTGTCCGAGTGTCAAAACCCAAATGCATGAGAAATGGCAAATAAACACCATAATTACATATCTACCATCATGCAAGGGGGTGCGAATAGGTGTCCTAGTGTTTAAGCCCTATTGCATGACAAATGGCAAGTAAACAACATAATTACATATCTGCCGTCATACAACAGGGTCCAAATAATTGTCCGAGTGTTTAAGCCTGAATGCGTGAGAAATGGCAAGTAAACAACATAATTACATATCGGCCATCATGCAATAGGGTCCAAATAAGTGTCCGAGTGTTCAAACCCTAATGCATGAGAAATGGCAAGTAAACACCATAATTACATATCTGCCCTCATGCAAGAGGGTCTGAATAAGTGTCCAAGTGTTTAAACCCTAATGCATGAGAAATGGCAAGTAAACAACATAATTACATATCTGCCATCATGCAATAGGGTCCAAATAAGTGTCCGAGTGTTCAAACCCTAATGCATGAGAAATGGCAAGTAAATACCATAATTACATATCTGCCACCATGCAAGAGGGTCTGAATAAGTGTCCGTGTGATTCAACCCTAATGCGTGAGAAATGACAAGTAAACACCATAATTACATATCTGCCATCAGGCAAGATGGTCCGAATAAGTGTCAGAGTGTTTAAGCCCTAATGCATGAGAAATGGCAAGTAAACACCATAAGTACGTATCTGCCATCACGCAAGAGGGTCTGAATAAGTGTCCAAGTATTTGTACCCTAATGCAAGGGAAATGGCAAATAAACACCACAATTACATATCTGTCATCATGCAAGAGGGTCCGAATAAGTGTCCGAGTGTTTAAACCCTAATGCATGTGAAATGGCTATTAAACACCATAATTACATATCTGTCATCATGCAAGAGAGACGGAATAAGTGTCCGAGTGTTTAAACCCTAATGCATGAGAAATGGCAAGTAAACACCATAATTACATATCTGCCATCATGCAAGAGGGTCCAAATAAGTGTCCGAGTGTTTAAACCCTAATGCATGAGAAATGGCAAGTAAACACCATAATTACATATCTGCCATCATGCAAGAGGGTCCGAATAAGTGTCCGAGTGTTTAAACCCTAATGCTTGAGAAATGGCAAGTAAACACCATAATTACATATCTGCCATCATGCAAGAGAGTCCGAATAAGTGTCCGAGTGTTTAAATCCTAATGCATGAGAAATGGGAAATAAACACCGTAATTACATATCTGCCATCATGCAAGAGGGTCCGAATAAGGGTCCGAGTGTTTAAACCCAAAGCCACGAGAAATGGCAAATAAACACCAAAATTACATATCTGCCATCATGCAAGAGGGTACGAATAAGTGTCCGAGTGTTTAAACTCTAATGCATGAGAAATGGCAAATAAACCCCATAATTACATATCTGCCATCATGCCAGAGGGTCCGAATAAGTGTCCGAGTGTTTAAACCCTAATACATGAGAAAAGGCAAATAAACACCATACTTAAATATCTGGCATCATGCATGAGGGTCTGAATTAGTGTCCGAGTGTTAAAACCCTAATCCATGAGAAATGGCAAGTAAACACCATAATTACATATCTGCCACCATGCTAGAGGGTCCGAATAAGTATCCGTGTGATTCAATCCTAATGCGTGAGAAATGACAATTAAACACCATAATTACAGATCTGCCATCATCCAAGAGGGTCCGATTAAGTGTCCGGGTGTTTAAGCCCTAATGCATGAGAAATGACAAGTAAACACCATAATTACATATCTGCCATCATGCAAGAGGGTCCGAATAAGTGTCCGAGTGTTTAAGCCCTGATGCATGGGAAATGGCAAATAAACACCACAACTACATATCTACCATCATGCAAGAGGGTCCGAATAAATTTCCGAGTGTTTAAACCGTAATGCATGGGAAATGGCAAATAAACACCATAATTACATATCTGCCATCGTGCAAGAGGGTCTGAATGAGTGTCCGAGTGTTTAAACCGTAATGCATGAGAAATGCCAAATAAACACCGTAATTACATATCTACCATCATGCAAGAGGGTCCGAATAGGTTTTCTAGTGTTTAAGCCCTAATGCATGACAAATGGCAAGTAAACCACATAATTACATATCTGCCGTCATACAAGAGGGTCCAAATAAGTGTCTGAGTGTTTAAACCATAATGCATGAGAAATGGCAAGTAAACACCATAATTACATATCTGCCATCATGCAAGAGGGTCCGAATAAGTGTCTGACAGTTTAAACCCTAATGCATGAGAAAGGGGAAATAAACACCATAATTACATATCTGCCATTATGCAAGAGGGTCCGAATAAGTTTCCGAGTGTTTAAACCATAATGCATGAGAAATGGCAAATAAAAACCATAATTACATATATGCCATCATGCAAAAGGGTCCGAGCAACTGTCTGATTGTTTAAGCCCTAATGCATGAGAAATTGCAAGTAAACATCATAATTACATATCTACCATCATGCAAGAGGGTTTGAATAGGTGTCCGAGTGTTTAAACCCCAATGCATGAGAAATGGCAAGTAAACACCATAATTACATATCTGCCACCATGCAATAGGGTCCGAATAAGTGTCCGTGTGATTCAACCCTAATGCGTGAGAAATGTCAAGTATACACCATAATTACATATCTGCCATCATGCAAGAGGGTCCGAATAAGTGTCCGAGTGTTGAAGCCCTAATGCATGAGAAATGACAAGTAAACACCATAATTACATATATGCCATCCAGTAAGACGGTCCGAATAAGTGTCCAAGTGTCTAAGCCCTAATGCATGGGAAATGACAAATAAACACCTTAATGGCATATCTGCCATCATGCAAGAGGGTCTGAATAAATGTCCGAGTGTTTAAACCGTAATGCATGGGAAATGGCAAATAAACAGCATAATTACATATCTGTCATCCTGCAAGAGTGTCTGAATAAGTGTCCGAGTGTTTAAACCATAATGCATGAGAAATGGCAAATAAAAACATAATTACATATCTGCCATCATGCCGAAGGGTCCGAGTAAATGTCCGAGTGTTTAAGCCCTAATGCAGGAGAAATGGCAAGGAAACATCATAATTACATATCGGCCATCATGCAAGAGGGTCTGAATAGGTGTCCCAGTGTTTAAACCATAAAGCATGAGAAGTGGCAAATAAACACCATAATTACATATCTGCCATCATGCAAGATGGTACGAATAAGTGTCCGAGTGTTTAAACCCTAATGCATGGGAAATGACAAATAAACACCGTAATTACATATCTGCCATCGTGCAAGAGGGTCCGAATAAGTGTCCGAGTGTTTAAACCGTAAGGCATGAGAAATGGCAAATAAACACCATAATTACATATCTGCCATCATGCAAGAGGGTACAAATAAGTGTCCGAGCGTTTAAACCCTAATGCATGAGAAAAGGAAAATAAACCCCATAATTAAATATCTGCCATCATGGAAAAGGGTCCGAATTAGTGTCCGAGTGTTTAAACCCTAATGCATGAGAAATGGCAAGTAAACACCATAATTACATATCTGCCACCATGCAAGAGGGTCCGAATAAGTGTCCGTGGGATTCAACCCTAATGCGTGAGAAATGACAAGTAAACACCATAATTACATATCTGCCATCAGGCAAGAGGGTCTGAATACGTGTCCGAGTGTTTATGCCCTAATGCATGAGAAATGGCAAGTGCACACCATAATTACATATCTGCCATCATGCAAGAGGGTCTGAATAAGTGTCCGAGTATTTGTACCCTAATGCAAGAGAAATGGCAACCAAACACCACAATTACATATCTGCCATCATGCAAGAGGTTCCGAATAAGTGTCCGAGTGTTTAAACCCTAAGGCACGAGAAATGGCAAATAAACACGAAAATTACATATCTGCCATCATGCAAGGGGGTACGAATAAGTGTCCGAGTGTTTAAACCCTAATGCATGGAAAATGGCAAATAAACCCCATAATTACATATCTGTCATCATGCAAGAGGGTCCGATTAAGTGTCCGAGTGTTTAAACCCTAATACAGGAGAAAAGGCAAATAAACACCATAATTAAATATCTGCCATCGTGCAAGAGGGTCCGAATAAGTGTCCGAGTGTTTAAACCCTAATGCGTGGCAAATGGCAAATAAACCCCATAATTACATATCTGCTATCATGCAAGAGGGTCCGAATAAGTGTCCGAGTTTTTAAACCCTAAAGCACGAGAAACGGCAAATAAACACCAAAATTACGTATCTGCCATCATGCAGGAGGGTATGAATAAGTGTCCGAGTGTTTAAACCCTAATGCATGAGAAATGGCAAATAAACCCCATAATTACATATCTGCCATCATGCAAGATGGTCCAAATAAGTGTCCGAGTGTTTAAATCCTAAGGCACGAGAAATGGCAAATAAACACCAAAATTACATATCTGCCATCATGCAAGGGGGTACGAATAAGTGTCCGAGTGTTTAAACCCTAATGCGTGGCAAATGGAAAATAAACCCCATAATTACATATCTGCCATCATGCGAGAGGGTCCGAATAAGTGTCCGAGTGTTTAAACCCTAATACATGAGAAAAGGCAAATAAACATCAGAATTAAATATCTGCCATCTTGCAAGAGGGTCCGAATTAGTGTCCGAGTGTTTAAGCCCCAATGCATGAGAAATGGCAATTAAACACCATAATTACATATCTGCCATCATGCAAGAGGGTCTGAATAAGTGTCCGAGTGTTTAAGCCTTCATGCATGAGAAATGACAAGTAATCACCATAATTATATATATGTCATCATGTAAGAGGGCCCGAACAAGTGTCCGAGTGTTTAAGCCCTAATCCATGGGAAATGACAAGTAAACACCATAACTACATATCTGTCATCATGAAAGAGGGTTCGAATAAGTGTCCGAGTGTTTAAACCATAATATATGAGAAATGACAAATAAACACCATAATTACATATCCGCCATCATGCAAGAGGGTCAGAATAAGTATCCGAGTGTTTAAACCATAATGCATGAGAAATGGCAAATAAAAACCATAATTACATAACTGCCATCATGCAAAAGGGTCCGAGTAAATGTTCGAGCATTTAAGCCCTAATGCATGAGAAATGGCAAGTAAACATCATAATTACATATCTACCTTCATGCAAGAGGGTCTGAATAAGTGTCCGAGTGTTTAAACCCTAAAGCATGAGAAATGGCAAATAAACACCATAATTACATATCTGCCATCACGCAAGAGGGTACGAATAAGTGTCCGAGTGTTTAAACCCTAATGCATGATAAATGGGAAATAAACACCGTAATTACATATCTGCCATCATGCAAGAGGGTCCGAATAGGTGTCCTAGTGTTTAAGCCCTAATGCATTAGAAATGGCAAGTAAACAACATAATTACATATCTGCCGTAATACAAGAGGGTCCAAATAAGTGTCTGAGTGTTTAAGCCCTAATGCGTGAGAAATGGCAAGTAAACAACATAATTACATATCTGCCATCATGCAATAGGGTCCAAATAAGTGTCCGAGTGTTTAAACCCTAATGCATGAGAAATGGCAAATAAAAACCATAATTACATATCTGCCATCATGCAAAAGGGTCCGAGTAAATGTCCGAGTGTTTAAGCGCTAATGCACGAGAAATGGTAAGTAAACATCATAATTACATATCTGCCATCATGCAAGAGGGTCTGAATAGGTGTCCGAGTGTTTAAACCCTAATGCATGAGAAATGCCAAAGAAACACCATAATTACATATCTGCCATGATGCAAGAGGGTCCGAATAAGTGTTCGAGTGTTTGAGCCCTAATGCATGAGAAATGACAAGTAAACACCATAGTTACATATATGCCATCATGCAAAAGGGCCTGAATACGTGTCCGAGTCTTTAAGCCCTAATGCATGGGAAATGGAAAGCAAAGACCACAACTACAGATCTGCCATCATGCAAGAGGGTCCGAATAAGTGTCCGAGTGTTTAAGCCCTAATGCATGAGAAAGGACAACTAAACACCATAATTACATATCTGCCATCATGCAAGAGGGTCCGAATAAGTGTCCAAGTGTTTAAGCCCTAATGCATAGGAAATGGCAAATAAACACCATAACTACATATCTGCAATCATGCATGAGAGTCCGAATAAATGTCTGAGTGTTTAAACCGTAATGCATGGGAAATGGCAAATAAACACCATAATTACATATCTACCATCGTGCAAGAGGGTCTGAATGAGTGTCCGGGTGTTTAAACCCTAATGCATGAGAAATGGAAAATAAACACCATAATTACATATCTGCCATCATGCAAGAGGGTCCGAATAGGTGTCCTAGTGTTTAAGCCCTAATGCATGAGAAATGGCAAGTAAACAACATAATTACGTATCTGCCGTCATACAAGAGGGTCCAAATAAGTGTCTGAGTGTTTAAGACCTAGTGCGTGAGAAATGGCAAGTAAACAACATAATTACATATCTGTCATCATGCAATAGGGTCCAAATAAGTGTCAGAGTGTTTAAACCCTAATGCATGAGAAATGGCAAACAAAAACCAAAATTAAATATCTGCCATCATGCAAAAGGGTCCGAGTAAATGTCTGAGTGTTTAAGCCCTAATGCGTGAGAAATGGCAAGTAAACATCATAATTACATATCTGCTATCATGCAAGAGGGTCTGAACAGGTGTCCGAGTGTTTAAACCCTAATGCATGAGAAATGGAAAATAAACACCATAATTACATATCTGCCATGATGCAAAAGGGCCCGAATAAGTATCCGAGTGTTTATGCCCTAAGGCATGGGAAATGGCAAGCAAAGACCATAACTATAGATCTGCCATCATGCAAGAGGGTCCGAATAAGTGTCCGAGTGTTTAAACCCTAATGCATGGGAAATGGCAAATAAACCCCATAATTACGTATCTGCCATCACGCAAGAGGATCTGAATAAGTGTCCGAGTGTTTAAACCCTAATACATGAGAAAAGAATAAACACCATAATTAAATATCTGCCATCATGCAAGAGGGTCCGAATTAGTGTCCGAGTGTTTAAACCCTAATGCATGAGAAATGGCAAGTAAACACCATAATTAGATATCTGCCACCATGCAAGAGGGTCGGAATAAGTGTCAGTGTGATTCAACCCTAATGCGTGAGAAATGACAAGTAAACACCATAATTACATATCTACCATCATGCAAGAGGGTCCGAATAAGTGTCCGAGTGTTTAAACCCTAACACATGAGAAATGGCAAATAAACCCCATAAGTACATATCTGCCATCATGCAAGAGGGTCCGAATAAGTGTCCGAGTGTTTAAGCCCTAATGCATGAGAAATGACAAGTAAACACCATAATTACATATCTACCATCACGCAAGAGGGTCCGAATAAGTGTTCGAGTGTTTAAGCCCTAATGCATGGGAAATGACAAATAAACACCATAATTACATATCTGCCATCATGCAAGAGGCTCCGAATAAATGTCCGAGTGTTTAAACCGTAATGCATGGGAAATGGAAAATAAACACCATAATTACATATCTGCCATCGTGCAAGAGAGTCTGAATGAGTGTCCGAGTGTTTAAACCCTAATGCATGAGAAATGGCAAATAAACACCATAATTACATATCTGCCATAATGCAAGAGGTATCCGGATCGTCTGTCGCCCTACCCTCTCACCCTTTCCTGTATCCCCCAAAACGACGTCGTTTTGCGGGGCGAATTTTCAAAAAAAAAAATGCAGAGCAGAGGGAGGAAGGGGAGGAAGAGGGAGGAGGGAGGAGGGAGGGAGGGATGGAGGGAGGAGGAGGAGGCTGCGAGCTCGCCGTCGCAGCTCGTCCCTCGCCGCCGGACGTCGATCGTCGCCCGCTGTCCCTCGACCGTCGTAGCTCCACCTCGTCGCAGCACTTGCGACCGCCGTCGCCTCCGCCTCCGGCCCCTCCTCCTCCTCCTCCTTCTCCCCCTATATTTATGGCCCCCTCCAGTCCAGCCCTACCCTTCCTCCTCCTCCTCCTCCTCTCTCCTTCCACTCTCTTCCTCTCCTTCCTCTCTCTGCTCTGCGTTTTTTTTTTTGAAATTCACCCCCAAAACGACGTTGTTTTGGGGGCGACAGGAAAAGGAGAGAGGGTAGGGCGACCGACGATCCGGATTCAATGCAAGAGGGTCCGAATAGGTGTTCTAGTGTTTAAGCCCTAACGCACGAGAAATGGCAAGTAAACAACATAATTACATATCTACCGTCAAGCAAGAGGGTCCAAATAAGTGTCTGAGTGTTTAAGCCCTAATGCCTAGGAAATGGCAAATAAACACCATAACTACATATCTGCCATCATGCAAGAGGTTCCGAATAAATGCCCGAGTGATTAAACCGTAATGCATGGGAAATGGCAAATGAACACCATAATTACATATCTGCCATCGTGCAAGAGGGTCTGAATGAGTGTCCGAGTGTTTAAACCCTAATGCATGAGAAATGGCAAATAAACACCATAATTACATATCTGCCATCATGCAAGAGGGTACGAATAAGTGTCCGAGTGTTTAAACCCTAATGCATGAGAAATGGGAAATAAACACCGTAATTACATATCTGCCATCATGCAAGAGGGTCCGAATAAGTGTCCGACTGTTTAAACCCTAAGGCATGAGAAATGGCAAATAAACACCATAATTACATATCTGCCAGCATGCAAGAGGGTATGAATAAGTGTCCAAGTGTTTAAACCCTAATGCATGAGAAATGGCAAATAAACCCCATAATTACATATCTACCACCATGCAAGAGGGTCCGAATAAGTGTCCGAGTGTTTAAACCCTAATGCATGAGAAAAGGCAAATAAACACCATAATTAAATATCCGCCATCATGCAAGAGGGTCCGAATTAGTGTCTGAGTGTCTAAACCCTAATGCATGAGAAATGGCTAGTAAACACCATAATTACATATCTGCCACCATGCAAGAGGGTCTGAATAAGTGTCTGTGTGATTCAACCCTAATGCGTGAGAAATGACTAGTAAACACCATAATTACATATCTGCCATCATGCAAGAGGGTCCGAATAAGTGTCCGAGTGTTTAAGCCCTAATGCCTGAGAAATGACAAGTAAACACCATAATTACATATCTGCCATCATGCAAGAGGGTCCGAATAAGTGTCCGAGTGTTTAAGCCCTAATGCATAGGAAATGGCAAATAAACACCATAACTACATATCTGCCATCATGCAAGGGGGTCCGAATAAATGCCCGAGTGTTTAAACCGTAACGCATGGGAAATGGCAAATAAACACCATAATTACATATCTGCCATCGTGCAAGAGGGTCTGAATGAGTGTCCGAGTGTTTAAACCCTAATGCATGAGAAATGGCAAATAAACACCATAATTACATATCTGTCATCATGCAAGAGGGTCCGAATAGGTGTCCTAGTGTTTAAGCCCTAATGCATGAGAAATGGCAAGTAAACAACATAATTATATATCTGCCGTCATACAAGAGGGTCCAAATAAGTGTCTGAGTGTTTAAGCCCTAATGCGTGAGAAATGGCAAGTAAACAACATAATTACATATCTGCCATCATGCAATAGGGTCCAAATAAGTGTCCGAGTGTTTAAACCCTAATGCGTGAGAAATGGAAAATAAAAACCATAATTACATATCTGCCATCATGTAAAAGGGTCTGAGTAAATGTCCGAGTGTTTAAGCCCTAATGCATGAGAAATGGCAAGTAAACATCATAATTACATATCTGCCGTGATGCAAGAGGGTCCGAATAAGTGTTCGATTGTTTGAGCCCTAATGCATGAGAAATGACAAGTAAACACCATAGTTACACATATGCCATCATGCAAAAGGGCCCGAATAAGTGTCCGAGTCTTTAAGCCCTAATGCATGGGAAGTGGAAAGCAAAGACCATAAGTACAGATCTGCCAGCATGCAAGAGGGTCCGAATAAGTGTCCGAGTGTTTAAGCCCTAATGCATGAGAAATGACAAGTAAACACCATAATTACATATCTGCCATCAAGCAAGAGGGTCCGAATAAGTGTCCGAGTGTTTAAGCCCTAATGCATAGGAAATGGCAAATAAACACCATAACTACATATCTCCCATCATGCAAGAGGGTCCGAATAAATGTCTGAGTGTTTAAACCGTAATGCATGGGAAATGGCAAATAAACACCATAATTACATATCTGCCATCGTGCAAGAGGGTCTGAATGAGTGTCCGAGTGTTTAAATCCTAATGCGTGAGAAATGGAAAATAAACACCATAACTACATATCTGCCATCATGCAAGAGGGTCCGAGTAAGTTTCTGAGTGTTTAAACCGTAATGCATGGGAAATGGCAAATAAACACCATAATTACATATCTGGCATCATGCAAGAGGGCCCGAATAAGTGTCCGAGTGTTTAAGCCCTAATGCATGAGAAATGGAAAATAAACACCATAGTTACATATCTGCCATAATGCAAGAGGGTCTGAATAAGTGTCCGAGTATTTATACCCTAATGCAAGAGAAATGACAAATAAACACCATAACCACATATTTGCCATCATGCAAGAGGGTCCGAATAAGTGTCCGCGTGTTTAAACCCTAATGCATGTGAAACGGCAAATAAACACCATAATTACATATCTGCCATCATGCAAGAGGGTCTGAATAAGTGTCCTAGTATTTGTACCCTAATGCCAGAGAAATGGCAAATAAACAACGTAATTACATATCTGCCATCATGCAAGAGGGTCCAAATAAGTGTCTGAGTGTTTAAACCCAAATGCATGAGAAATGGCAAGTAAACACCATAATTACATATCTGCCATCGTGCAAGAGGGTCGGAATAACTGTCTAGTGTTAAAACCCTATTGCAAGAGAAATGGCAAGTAAACACCATAATTACATATGTGCCATCATGCAAGAGGGTCCGAATAGGTGTCTGAGTGTTTAAACCCTAATGCATGAGAAATGGCAAAAAAAACACCGTAATTACATATCTGCCATCGTGCAAGAGGGTCCGAATAAGTGTCCGAGTGTTTAAGCCCTAATGCATGAGAAATGGCAAGTAAACACCATAATTACATATCTGCCATCTTGCAAGGGGGTCTGAATAAGTGTCCGCGTGTTTAACCCCTAATGCAAGGGAAATGGCAAGTGAACAACATAATTACATATCAACCATCATGCAAGAGGGTCGAAATAGGTGCCCGCGTGTTTAAACCCCAATGAATGAGATATGGCAAGTACACACCATAACTACATATCTGCCATCATGGAAGAGGGTCCGAATAAGTGTCCGAGTGTTTAAACGCTAATGCATGAGAAATGGCAAATAAACACCACAATTACATATCTGCCATCATGCAAGAGGGTCCGAATAAGTGTCCGGGTGTTTAAGCCCTAATGCATGAGAAATGGCAAGTAAACACCTTAATGACATATCTTCCATCATGCAAGAGGGTCTGAATAAGTGTACGAGTATTCATACCCTAATGCTAGAGAAATGGCAAATGAACACCGTAATTACATATCTGCCATCATGCAAAAGGGACCGAATAAGTGTCCGAGTGTTTAAACCCTAATGCAAGAGAAATGGCAAGTAAACACCATAATTACATATCTGCCATCATGCAAGAGGGTCGGAATAAGTGTCCGATTGTTTAAACCCCAATGCATGAGAAATGGCAAGTAAACACCATGATTACATATCTGCCATCATGCAAGAGGATCCGAATAAGTGTCCGAGAGTTTAAGCCGTAATGCATGGGAAATGGCATATAAACACCCCAACTACATGTCTGCCATCATGCAAGAGGGTCCGAATAAGTGTCCGAGTGTATAAACCGTAATGCATGAGAAATGGCAAGTAAACACCATAATTACATATCTGCCATCATGCAAGAGGGTCCGAATAAGTGACCGAGAGTTTAAGCCCTAATGCATGGGAAATGGCAAACAAACACCATAACTACATATCTGCCATCGTGCAAGGCGGTGCGAATAAGTGCCCGAGTTTTTAAACCGTAATGCGTGGGAAATGGCAAACAAACACCAAAATTACATATCTGCCATCATGCAAGAGGGTCCGAATAAGTGTCCGAGTGTTTTAACCCTAATGCATGAGAAATGGCAAAAAAACACCGTAATTACATATCTTCCATCATGCAAGAGGGTCCGAAAAAGTGACCGAGTGTTCAAGCCCTAATGCATGAGAAATGGCAAATAAACACCATAGTTACATATCTGCCATAATGCAAGAGGGTCTGAATAAGTGTCCGAGTATTTATACCCTAATGCAAGAGAACTGACAAATAAACACCATAACCCCATATTTGCCATCATGCTAGAGGGTCCGAATAAGTGTCCGCGTGTTTAAACCCTAATGCATGTGAAATGGCAAATAAACACCATAATTACATATCTGCCATCATGCAAGAGGGTCTGAATAAGTGTCCGAGTGTTTAAGCCCTAATGCAAGAGAAATGGCAAGTAAACAACATAATTACATATCTACCATCATGCAAGAGGGTCTAAATAAGCACCTGCGTGTTTAAACCCTAATGCATGCGATATGGCAAGTACACACCATAACTACCTATCTTCCATCATGCAAGAGGGTCCGAATAAGTGTCCGAGTGTTTAAACGCTAATGCATGAGAAATAGCAACTAAACACCGTAATTACATATCTGCCATCATACAAGAGGGTCCGAATAAGTGTCCGGGTGTTTAAGCCCTAATGCATGAGAAATGGAAAGTAAACACCATAATGACTTATCTGCCATCATGCAAGAGGGTCTGAATATGTGTCCGAGTATTGATACCCTAATGCAAGAGAAATGGCAAATAACACCGTAATTACATATCTGCCATCGTGCAAAAGGGTCCGAATAAGAATCCGAGTGTTTAAAACCTAATGCATGAGAAATGGGAAGTAAACACCATAATTACATATCTGCCACCATGCAAGAGGGTCGGAATAAGTTTCCGAGTGTTTAAACCCTGATGCATGAGAAATGGCAAGTAAACACCATAATTACATATCTGCCATCATGCAAGAGGGTCCGAATACGTGTCCGAGAGTTTAAGCCCTAACGCATGGGAAATGGCAAATAAAAACCATAACTACATGTCTGCCATCATGCAAGACGGTCCGAATTAGTGTTCGATTGTTTAAACCGTAATGCATGGGAAATGGCAAGTAAACACCATAATTACATATCTACCATCATGCAAGAGGGTCCCAACAAATGCCCGAGTGTTTAAACCCAAATTCATGAGAAATGGCAAGTAAACACCATAATTACGTATCTGCCATCATGCAAGAGGTTCCGAATAATTGTCCGAGTGTTTAAACGCTAATGCATGAGAAATGGAAAATAAACACCATAATTACATATCTGCGGTCATGCAAGAGTGTCCAAATAAGTGTCGAGTGTTTAAGCCCTAATGCATGAGAAATGCCAAGTAAACACCATAATTACATATCTGCCATCATGCAAGAGGGTCCGAATAAGTGTCCCAGTATTTATACCCTACTGCAAAACAAATGGCAAATAAACACCATAATTACATATCTGCCATCATGCAAGAGGCTCCGAATAAGTGTCCGAGTGTTTAAACCCTAATGAATGAGAAATGGCAAGTAAACACCATAATTACATATCTGCCATCATGCAAGAGGGTCGGAATAAGTGTCCGAGTGTTTAAACCCTAAAGCATGTGAAATGGCAAGTAAACACCATAATTACATATCTGCTATCATGCAACAGGGTTCAAATAAGTGTTTGAGTGTTTAAACCCTAATGCATGAGAAATGGCAAGCAAACACCATAATTACATATCTGCCATCATGCAAGAGGGTCTGAATAAGTGACCGAGTGTTTAAACCCTAATGCATGAGAAATGGCAAGTAAACACCGTAATTACATATCTGCCATCATGCAAGAGGTTCTAAATGAGTGCCCGAGTGTTTAAGCCCTAATGCATGAGAAATGGCAAGTAAACGCCATAATTAGATATCTGCAATCATGCAAGATGGTCCGAATAAGTGTCCGAGTGTTTAGGGCCTAATGCATGGGAAATGGCAAATAAACACCATAACTACATATCTGCCATCATGCAAGAGGGTCCGAAGAAGTGCCCGAGTGTTTAAACCCTAATGCATGAGAAAGGGGAAATAAACACCATAATTACATATCTGCCATCATGCAAGAGGGTCCGAATAAGTGTCCAGGGTTTTAAATCCTAATGCATGAGGAATGGGAAACAAACACCATAATTACATATCTACCATCATGTAAGATGGTCTGAATAAGTCTCCGAGTGTTTAAACCCTAATCCATGAGAAATAGCAAATAAACACCATAATTACATATCTGCCATCATGCAAGTGGGTCCGAATAAATGTCCGAGTGTTTAAGCCCAAATGCATGAGAAATTGCAAGTAAACACTATAATTATGTATCTGCCGTCATGCAAGAGGGTCCGAATAAGTGTCCGAGTGTTTAAACCTTGATGCATGAGAAATGACAAATAAACACCATAATTGCATATCTGCCATCATGCAAGTGGGTCCGAATAAGTGTCCGATTGTTTAAGCCCTAATGCATGAGAAATGACAAGTAAACACCACAATTACATATATGCCCCCATGCAAGAGGGCCCGAATAAGTGTCCGAGTGCTTAAACCCTAATGCATGGGAAAAGGCAAGTAAACACCATAACTACATATCTGCCATCATGCAAGACTGTCCGAATAAGTGTCCAAATGTTTAAACCCTAATGCGTGGGAAATGGCATATAAACACCATAGTTACATATCGGCCATCATCTAAGAGGGTCCGAATAAGTGTCCGAGTGTTTAAGCCCTAATGCATGAGAAATGGCAAGTAAACAACATAATTACATCTCTGCCATCTTGCAAGAGGGTCCAAATAAGTGTCCGAGTGTTTAAACCCTAATCGATGAGAAATGGCAAAAAACACCATAATTACATATTTGCCATCGTGCAAGAGGGTGCGAATAAGTGTCCGAGTGTTTAAACCCTAATGCATGAGAAATAGGAAACAAACACTATAATTACATATCTGCCATCATGCAAGAGGGTCTGAATAAGTGTCCGAGTGTTTAAACCCTAATGCATGAGAAATAGCAAATAAACACCATAATTACATATCTGCCATCATGCAAGAGGGACCGAATAAATGTCCGAGTGTTTAAGCCCTAATGCATGAGAAATTGCAAGTAAAGACCATAATTACATATCTACCATCATGCAAGAGGGTCCAAATAAGTGTCCGAGTGTTTAAACCCTAATGCATGAGAAATGACAAATAAACACCGTAATTACAAATCTGCCATCATACAGGAGGGACCGAATAAGTGTCTGAGTGTTTATGCCCTAATGCATGAGAAATTGCAAGTAAACACCATAATTGCATATCTGCCATCATGCAAGAGGGTCCGAATAAGTGTCTGAGTGTTTGAGCCCTAACGCATGAGAAATGGCAAGTAAACAGCATAATTACATATCGGCCATCATGCAAGAGGGTCCGAATAAGTGTCAGAGTGTTTAAGCCTAATGCATGAGAAATGACAGGCAAACACCATAATTACATATCTGCCATTATGCGAGAGAGACCAAGTAAGTGTCCGAGTGTTTAAGCCCTAATGCATAGGAAATGGAAAATGAACACCATAACTACATATCTGCCATCATGCAAGAGGGTCCGAATAAGTGTCGGAGTGTTTAAACCACAATGCATGAGAAATGGAAAATAAACACCATAATTACATATCTGCCATCATGCAAGAGGGTCCAAATAAGTGTCCGAGTGTTTAAACCCTAATGCATGAGAAATGGCAAGTAAACACCATAACTACATATCTGCCATCATGCAAGACTGTCCGAATAAGTGTCCAAATGTTTAAACCCTAATGCGTGGGAAATGGCATATAAACACCATAGTTACATATCGGCCATCATCTAAGAGGGTCCGAATAAGTGTCCGAGTGTTTAAGCCCTAATGCATGAGAAATGGCAAGTAAACAACATAATTACATCTCTGCCATCATGCAAGAGGGTCCAAATAAGTGTCCGAGTGTTTAAACCCTAATGGATGAGAAATGGCAAAAAACACCATAATTACATATTTGCCATCGTGCAAGAGGGTGCGAATAAGTGTCCGAGTGTTTAAACCCTAATGCATGAGAAATAGGAAACAAACACTATAATTACATATCTGCCATCATGCAAGAGGGTCCGAATAAGTGTCCGAGTGTTTAAACCCTAATGCATGAGAAATAGCAAATAAACACCATAATTACATATCTGCCATCATGCAAGAGGGACCGAATAAATGTCCGAGTGTTTAAGCCCTAATGCATGAGAAATTGCAAGTAAAGACCATAATTACATATCTACCATCATGCAAGAGGGTCCGAATAAGTGTCCGAGTGTTTAAACCCTAATGCATGAGAAATGACAAATAAACACCGTAATTACAAATCTGCCATCATACAGGAGGGACCGAATAAGTGTCTGAGTGTTTAAGCCCTAATGCATGAGAAATTGCAAGTAAACACCATAATTGCATATCTGCCATCATGCAAGAGGGTCCGAATAAGTGTCTGAGTGTTTAAGCCCTAACGCATGAGAAATGGCAAGTAAACAGCATAATTACATATCGGCCATCATGCAAGAGGGTCCGAATAAGTGTCAGAGTGTTTAAGCCTAATGCATGAGAAATGACAGGCAAACACCATAATTACATATCTGCCATTATGCGAGAGAGACCAAGTAAGTGTCCGAGTGTTTAAGCCCTAATGCATAGGAAATGGAAAATGAACACCATAACTACATATCTGCCATCATGCAAGAGGGTCCGAATAAGTGTCGGAGTGTTTAAACCACAATGCATGAGAAATGGAAAATAAACACCATAATTACATATCTGCCATCATGCAAGAGGGTCCGAATAAGTGTCCGAGTGTTTAAACCCTAATGCATGAGAAATGGCAAATAAACACCATAATTACATATCTGCCATCATGCAAGAGGGTCCGAATAAGTGTCCAATTGTTTAAACCCTAATGCATGAGAAATGACAAGTAAACACCATATTTACATATCTGCCATCATGCAAGAGGGTCCGAATAAGTGTCCGAGTGTTTAAGCCCTAATGCATGAGAAATGACAGGCAAACACCATAATTACATATCTGCCATCATGCAAGACGGACCGAATAAGTGTCCGAGTGTTTAAGACCTATGCATGGGAAATGGCAAATAAACACCATAATTACATATCTGTCATCTTGCAAGAGGGTCCGAATAAGTGTCCGAGTGTTTAAGCCCTAATGCATGAGAAATGGCAAGTAAACAACATAATTACGTATCTGCCATCATGCAAGAGGGTCCAAATAAGTGTCCGAGTGTTAAAACCCTAATGCATGAGATATGGCAAATAAACACCATAATTACATATCTGCCACCATACAAGAAGGTCTGAATAAGTGTCCGGGGGTGTAAACCCTAATGCATGAGAAATGGGAAATAAACACCATAATTACATATGTGCCATGATGCAAGAGGGTCCGAATAAGTGTCCGAGTGTTTAACTCCTAATGCATGAGAAATAGCAAATAAACACCATAATTACATATCTGCCATCATGAAAGAGGGTCCGAATAAGTGTCCGAGTGTTTAAACTCTAATGCATGAGAAATGGCAAGTAAACCACATAATTACATATCTGCCTCCATGCAAGAGGGTCCAAATAAGTTTCCTCGTGTTTAAACCCTAATGCATGCGAAATGGCAAACAAACACCATAATTACATATCTGCCATCATGCAAGAGGGTCCGAATAAGTGTCCGAGTGTTTAAGCCCTAATGCATGAGAAATGGCAAGTAAACAACATAATTGCATATCTGCCATCATGCAAGAGGGTCCAAATAAGTGTCCGAGTGTTTAAACCCTAGTGCATGAGAAATGGCGAGTAAACACCATAATTACATATCTGCCATCATACAAGAAGGTCCGAATAAGTGTCTGGGGGTTTAAACCCTAATGCATGAGAAATGGGAAACAAACAGCATAATTACATATCTGCCGTCATGCAAGAGGGTCTGAATAAGTCTCCGAGCGATTAAACCCTAATGCATGAGAAATAGCAAATAAACACCATAATTACATATCTGCCATCATGCAAGAGGGTCCGAATAAATGTCCGAGTGTTTAAGCCCTAATGCATGAGAAATTGCAAGTAAACACCATAATTACATATCTGCAACCATGCAAGAGCGTCCGAATAAGTGTCCGGGTGTTTAAACCCTAATGCATGAGAAATGACAAATAAACACCATAATTACATATCTTCCATCATGCAAGAGGGTCCGAATCAGTGTCCGAGTGTTTAAGCCCTAATGCATGAGAAATGGCAAGTAAACAACATAATTGCATATCTGCCATCATGCAAGAGGGTCCGAATAAGTGTCCGAGTGTTTAAACCCTAATGCATGAGAAATGGCAACTAAACCACATAATTACATATCTGCCTCCGTGCAAGAGGGTCCAAATAAGTGTCCTCGTGTTTAAACCCTAATGCATGCGAAATGGCAAACAAACACCATAATTACATATCTGCCATCATGCAAGAGGGTCCAAATAAGTGTCCGAATAAATGTCCGAGTGTTTAAGCCCAAACGCATGAGAAATTGCAAGTAAACACTATAATTATGTATTTGCCATCATGCAAGAGGGTCCGAATAAGTGTCCGAGTGTTTAAACCTTGATGCATGAGAAATGACAAATAAACACCATAATTGCATATCTGCCATTATGCAAGAGGGTCCGAATAAGTGTCCGAGTGTTTAACCCTAATGCATGAGAAATGACAAATAAACACCATAATTACATATCTTCCATCATGCAAGAGGGTCCGAATAAGTGTCCGAGTGTTTAAGCCCTAATGCATGAGAACTGACAAGTAAACACTATAATTACATATATGCCATCATGCAAGAGGGCCCGAATAAGTGTCCGAGTGTTTAAACCCATATGCATGGGAAATGGCAAGTAAACACCGTAACAACATATCTGCCATCATGCAAGAGGGTCCGAATAAGAGTCCGAGTGTTTTAACCCTAATGCGTGGGAAATGGCATATAAACACCATAATTACATATCTGCCATCATCCAAGAGGGTCCGAATAAGTGTCCGAGTGTTTAGGCCATAATGCATGAGAAATGGCAAGTAAACAACATAATTACGTATCTGTCATAATGCAAGAGGGTCCAAATAAGTGTCCGAGTGTTTAAACCCTAATGGATGAGAAATGGCAAAGAAACACCATAATTACATATTTGCCATCGTGCAAGGGGGTGCCAATAAGTGTCCGAGTGTTTAAACCCTAATGCATGAGAAATGGAAAATAAACACCATAATTACATTTCTGCCATCATGCAAGAGGGTCCGAATAAGTGTTCGAGTGTTTAATGCCTAATGCATGAGAAATGGCTAGCAAACACCATAATTACATATCTGCCATCATGCAAGAGGGTCCAAATAAGTGTCTGAGTGTTTAAACCCTAATGCATGAGAAATGAGAAGTAAACAGCGTAATTACATATCTGCCACCATGCAAGAGGGTACGAATAAGTGTCCGAGTCTTAAAACCCTAATGCATGAGAAATGAGAAGTAAACAGCATAATAACATATCTGCCATCATGCAAGAGGGTCTCAATAAGTATCCGAGTATTTATCCGCTAATGCAAGAGAAATGGCAAATAAACACCATAACTACGTATCTGCCATCATGCAAGAGGGTCCGAATAAGTGTCCGAGTGTTTAAACCGTAATGCATGGGAAATGGCAAATAAACACCATAATTACATATCTGCATTCAGGCTAGAGGGTCCGAATAAGTGTCCGAGTGTTTAAGCCCTAATGCATGGGAAATGCCAAGTATACACCATAATTACATATCTGCCATCATGCAAGAGGGTCCGAATAACTGTCCGAGTGTTTAAACCCTAATGCATGAGAAATGACAAGTAAACACCATAATTACATGTCTGCCATCGTGCAAGAGGGTCCGAATAAGTGTCCGAGTGCTTAAGCCCTAATGCATGAGAAATGACAAGTAAACACCATAATTACATATCTTCCATCATGCAAGAGGGTCTGAATAAATGTCCGAGTGTTTAAGCCCTAATGCATGGGAAAGGGCAAATAAACACCATAACTACATATCTGCCATCATGCAAGAGGGTCCGAATAAGTGTCCGCCGTAATGCATGAGAAATGACAAGTAAACACCATAATTACATATTTGCCATCATGCAAGAGGGTCCGAATATTTATACCCTAATGCAAGAGAAATGGCAAATAAACACCATAACTACATATCAGCCATCATGCAAGAGGGTCCGAATAAGTGTCCGAGTGTTTAAACCGCAGTGCACGGGAAATGCAAATAAACACCATAACTACATATCAGCCATCATGCAAGAGGGTCCGAATAAGTGTCCGAGTGTTTAAACCGTAGTGCACGGGAAATGCAAATAAACACCATAATTACATATCTGCCATCATGCAAGAGGGTCCGAATAAGTGTCCGAGTGTTTAAGCCCTAATACATGAGAAATGGCAAGTAAACAACATAATTAGATATCTACCATCATGCAAGAGGGACCAAATAAGTGACCGAGTGTTTAAACGCTAATGCATGAGAAATGGCAAGTAAACCCCATAATTACATATCTGCCATCATGCAAGAGGGTCCAAATAAGTGTCCGAGTGTCTAAACCCTAATGCATGAGAAATCGCAAATAAACACCATAATTACATATCTGCCATCAAGCAAGATGGTCCGAATATGTGTCCTAGTGTTTAAACACTAATGCATGAGAAATGGGAAGTAAACAACATAGTTACATATCTACCGTCATGCAAGAGGGTCCAAATAAGTGTCCGAATGTTTAAGCCCTAATGCAAGAGAAATGGCAAGTAAACACCATATTTACATATCTGCCATAATGCCAGAGGGTCTGAATAAGTGTCCGAGTGTTTAAAACCCTAATGCATGAGAAATCACAAGTAAACACCATAATTACGTCTCTGCCATCATGCAAGAGGGTCCGAATAAGTGTCCGAGTGTTTAAGCCATAATCCATGAGAAATGACAAGTAAAAACCATAATCACATATCTGCCATCATGCAAGATGTTCCGAATAAGTATCCGAGTGTTTAAGCCCTAATGCGTGGGAAATGGCAAATAAACACCATAACTACATATCTGCCATCATGCAAGAGGGTCCGAATAAGTGTCGGAGTGTTTAAACCGTAATGCATGAGAAATGGCAATAAACACCATAATTACGTATTTGCCATCATGCAAGAGGGTCCAAATAACTGTCCGAGTATTTAAACCCTAATGCGTGAGAAATGGCGAATAAACACCATAATTACATATCTGCCATCATGTAAGAGGGTCCGAATAAGTGTCCGAGTGTTTAAACTGTAATGCACGAGAAATGGCAAATAAACACCATAATTACATATCTGCCATCATGCAAGAGCGTCCGAATAAGTGTCCGAGTATTTAAGCCCTAATGCATGAGAAATGGCAAGTAAACAACATAATTAGATATCTACCATCATGCAAGAGGGTCCAAATAGGTGCCGAGCGTTTAAACCCTAATGCATGAGAAATGGCAAGTAAACCCCATAGTTACAAATCTGCCATCATGCAAGAGGGTCCAAATAAGTGTCTGAGTGTTTAAACCCTAATGCATGAGAAATGGAAAACAAACACCATAATTACATATCTGCCATCAAGCAAGGGGGTCCGAATAAGTGTCCGAGTGTTTAAACCCTAATGCATGAGAAATGGCAAGTAAACAACATAATTACATATCTACCGTCATGCAAGAGGGTCCAAGTAAGTGTCCGAATGTTTAAGCCCTAATGCATGAGAAATGGCAAGTAAACACCATAATTACATATCTGCCATAATGCAAGAGGGTCCGAATAAGTGTCCGAGTGTTTAAACCATAATGCATGAGAAATGACAAGTAAACACCATAATTACATATCTGCCATCGTGCAAGAGGGTCCGGATAAGTGTCCGAGTGCTTAAGCCCCAATGCATGAGAAATGACAACTAAACACCATAATTACATATCTGCCATCATGCAAGAGGGTCTGAATAAGTGTCCGAGTGTTTAAGCCCTAATGCATGGGAAAGGGCAAATAAACACCATAACTACATATCTGCCATCATGCAAGAGGGTCCGAATAAGTGTCCGAGTGTTTAAGCCGTAATGCATGAGAAATGACAAGTAAACACCATAATTACATATTTGCCATCATGCAAGAGGGTCCGAATAAGTGTCCGAGTATTTATACCCTAATGCAAGAGAAATGTCAAATAAACACCATAACTACATATCAGCCATCATGGAAGAGGGTCCGAATAAGTGTCCTAGTGTTTAAACCGTAATGCACGGGAAATGCAAATAAACACCATAATTACATATCTGCCATTATGCAAGAGGGTCCGAATAAGTGTCTGACTGTTTAAGCCCTAATACATGAGAACTGGCAAGTAAACAACATAATTAGATATCTACCATCATGCAAGAGGGTCCAAATAAGTGCCCGAGTGTTTTAACCCTAATGCATGAGAAATGGCAAGTAAACCCCATAATTACATATCTGCCATCAAGCAAGAGGGTCCAAATAAGTGTCCGAATGTTTAAGCCCTAATGCATGAGAAATGGCAAGTAAACACCATAATTACATATCTGCCATAATGCAAGAGGGTCCGAATAAGTGTCCGAGTGTTTAAGCCGTAATGCATGAGAAATGACAAGTAAACACCATAATTACATATTTGCCATCATGCAAGAGGGTCCGAATAAGTGTCCGAGTATTTATACCCTAATGCAAGAGAAATGGCAAATAAACACCATAACTACATATCTGCCATCATGCAAGAGGGTCCGAATAAGTGTCCTAGTGTTTAAACCGTAATGCACGGGAAATGCAAATTAACACCATAATTACATATCTGCCATCATGCAAGAGGGTCCGAATAAGTGTCCGAGTGTTTAAGCCCTAATACATGAGAACTGGCAAGTAAACAACATAATTAGATATCTACCATCATGCAAGAGGGTCCAAATAAGTGCCCGAGTGTTTTAACCCTAATGCATGAGAAATGGCAAGTAAACCCCATAATTACATATCTTCCATCAAGCAAGAGGGTCCAAATAACTGTCCGAATGTTTAAGCCCTAATGCATGAGAAATGGCAAGTAAACACCATAATTACATATCTGCCATAATGCAAGAGGGTCCGAATAAGTGTCCGAGTGTTTAAGCCGTAATGCATGAGAAATGACAAGTAAACACCATAATTACATATTTGCCATCATGCAAGAGGGTCCGAATATTTATACCCTAATGCAAGAGAAATGGCAAATAAACACCATAACTACATATCAGCCATCATGCAAGAGGGTCCGAATAAGTGTCCGAGTGTTTAAACCGTAGTGCACGGGAAATGCAAATAAACACCATAATTACATATCTGCCATCATGCAAGAGGGTCCGAATAAGTGTCCGAGTGTTTAAGCCCTAATACATGAGAAATGGCAAGTAGACAACATAATTAGATATCTACCATCATGCAAGAGGGTCCAAATAAGTGACCGAGTGTTTAAACCCTAATGCATGAGAAATGGCATGTAAACCCCATAATTACATATCTGCCATCATGCAAGAGGGTCCAAATAAGTGTCCGAGTGTCTAAACCCTAATGCATGAGAAATCACAAATAAACACCATAATTACATATCTGCCATCAAGCAAGAGGGTCCGAATATGTGTCCGATTGTTTAAACACTAATGCATGAGAAATGGGAAGTAAACAACATAATTACATATCTACCGTCATGCAAGAGGGTCCAAATAAGTGTCCGAATGTTTAAGCCCTAATGCAAGAGAAATGGCAAGTAAACACCATATTTACATATCTGCCATAATGCCAGAGGGTTTGAATAAGTGTCCGAGTGTTTAAACCCTAATGCATGAGAAATCACAAGTAAACACCATAATTACGTCTCTGCCATCATGCAAGAGGGTCCGAATAAGTGTCCGAGTGTTTAAGCCCTAATACATGAGAAATGGCAAGTAAACAACATAGTTAGATATCTACCATCATGCAAGAGGGTCCAAATAAGTGACCGAGTGTTTAAACCCTAATGCATGAGAAATGGTAAGTAAACCCCATAATTACATATCTGCCATCATGCAAGAGGGTCCAAATAAGTGTCCGAGTGTCTAAACCCTAATGCATGAGAAATCGCAAATAAACACCATAATTACATATCTGCCATCAAGCAAGAGGGTCCGAATATGTGTCCGAGTGTTTAAACATTAATGCATGAGAAATGGGAAGTAAACAACATAATTACATATCTACCGTCATGCAAGAGGGTCCAAATAAGTGTCCGAATGTTTAAGCCCCAATGCAAGAGAAATGGCAAATAAACACCATATTTACATATCTGCCATAATGCCAGAGGGTTTGAATAAGTGTCCGAGTGTTTAAACCCTAATGCATGAGAAATCACAAGTAAACACCATAATTACGTCTCTGCCATCATGCAAGAGGGTCCGAATAAGTGTCCGAGTGTTTAAGCCATAATCCATGAGAAATGACAAGTAAAAACCATAATCACATATCTGCCATCATGCAAGAGGTTCCGAATATGTATCCGAGTGTTTAAGCCCTAATGCGTGGGAAATGGCAAATAAACACCATAATTACATATCTGCCATCATGCAAGAGGGTCCGAATAAGTGTCCGAGTGTTTAAACCGTAATGCTTGAGAAATGGCAATAAACACCATAATTACGTATTTGCCATCATGCAAGAGGGTCCAAATAAGTGTCCGACTTTTTAAACCCTAATGTGTGAGAAATGGCGAATAAACACCATAATTACATATCTGCCATCATGTAAGAGGGTCCGAATAAATGTCCGAGTGTTTAAACAGTAATGCACGGGAAATGGCAAATAAACACCATAATTACATATTTGCCATCATGCACGAGCGTCCGAATAAGTGTCCGAGTATTTAAGCCCTAATGCATGAGAAATGGCAAGTAAACAACATAATTAGATATCTACCATCATGCAAGATGGTCCAAATAAGTGCCCGAGCGTTTAAACCCTAATGCATGAGAAATGGCAAGTAAACCCCATAATTACAAATCTGCCATCATGCAAGAGGGTCCAAATAAGTGTCCGAGTGTTTAAACCCTAATGCATGTGAAATGGAAAATAATCACCATAATTACATATCTGCCATCAAGCAAGGGGGTCCGAATAAGTGTCCGAGTGTTTAAACCCTAATGCATGAGAAATGGCAAGTAAACAACATAATTACATATCTACCGTCACGCAAGAGGGTCCAAGTAAGTGTCCGAATGTTTAAGCCGTAATGCATGAGAAATGGCAAGTAAACACCATAATTACATATCTGCCATAATGCAAGAGGGTCCGAATAAGTGTCTGAGTGTTTAAACCCTAATGCATGAGAAATGACAAGTAAACCCCATAATTACATATCTGCAATCGTGCAAGAGGGTCCGAATAAGTGTCCGAGTGCTTAGGCCCCAATGCATGAGAAATGACAACTAAACACCATAATTACATATCTGCCATCATGCAAGAGGGTCTGAATAAGTGTCCGAGTGTTTAAGCCCTAATGCATGGGAAAGGTCAAATAAACACCATAACTACAAATCTGCCATCATGCAAGAGGGTCCGAATAAGTGTCCGAGTGTTTAAGCCGTAATGCATAAGAAATGACAAGTAAACACCATAATTACATATTTCCCATCATGCAAGAGGGTCCGAATAAGTGTCCGAGTATTTATACACTAATGCAAGAGAAATGGCAAATAAACACCATAACTACATATCTGCCATCATGCAAGAGGGTCCGAATAAGTGTCCTAGTGTTTAAACCGTAATGCACGGGAAATGCAAATAAACACCATAATTACATATCCGCCATCATGCAAGAGGGTCCGAATAAGTGTCCGAGTGTTTAAGCCCTAATACGTGAGAACTGGCAAGTAAACAACATAATTAGATATCTACCATCATGCAAGAGGGTCCAAATAAGTGCCCGAGTGTTTTAACCCTAATGCATGAGAAATGGCAAGTAAACCCCATAATTACATATCTGCCATCAAGCAAGAGGGTCCAAATAAGTGTCCGAATGTTTAAGCCCCAATGCATGAGAAATGACAACTAAACCCCATAATTACATATCTGCCATCATGCAAGAGGGTCTGAATAAGTGTCCGAGTGTTTAAGCCCTAATGCATGGGAAAGGGCAAATAAACACCATAACTACATATCTGCCATCATGCAAGAGGGTCCGAATAAGTGCCCGAGTGTTTAAGCCGTAATGCATGAGAAATGCAAGTAAACACCATAATTACATATTTGCCATCATGCAAGAGGGTCCGAATAAGTGTCCGAGTATTTATACCCTAATGCGAGAGAAATGGCAAATAAACACCATAACTACATATCTGCCATCATGCAAGAGGGTCCGAATAAGTGTCCTAGTGTTTAAACCGTAATGCACGGGAAATGCAAATAAACACCATAATTACATATCTGCCATCATGCAAGAGGGTCCGAATAAGTGTCCGAGTGTTTAAGCCCTAATACATGAGAACTGGCAAGTAAACAACATAGTTAGATATCTTCATCATGCAAGAGGGTCCAAATAAGTGCCCGAGAGTTTTAGCCCTAATGCATGAGAAATGGCAAGTAAACCCCATAATTACATATCTGCCATCAAGCAAGAGGGTCCAAATAAGTGTCCGAATGTTTAACACCTAATGCATGAGAAATGGCAAGTAAACACCATCATTACATATCTGTCATAATGCAAGGGGGTCCGAATAAGTGTCCCAGTGTTTAAACCCTAATGCATGAGAAATGACAAGTAAACCCCATAATTACATATCTGCCATCGTGCAAGAGGGTCCGAATAAGTGTCCGAGTGCTTAAGTCCTAATGCATGAGAAATGACAAGTAAACACCATAATTACATATCTGCCATCATGCAAGAGGGTTTGAATAAGTGTCCGAGTGTTTAAGCCGTAATGCGTGAGAAATGACAAGTAAACACCATAATTACATATCTGCCATCAAGCAAGGGGGTCCGAATAAGTGTCCGAGTGTTTAAACCCTAATGCATGAGAAATGGCAAGTAAACAACATAATTACATATCTACCGTCATGCGAGAGGGTCCAAGTAAGTGTCCGAATGTTTAAGCCCTAATGCATGAGAAATGGCAAGTAAACACCATAATTACATATCTGCCATAATGCAAGAGGGTCCGAATAAGTGTCCGAGTGTTTAAACCATAATGCATGAGAAATGACAAGTAAACACCATAATTACATATCTGCCATCGTGCAAGAGGGTCCGAATAAGTGTCCGAGTGCTTAAGCCCCAATGCATGAGAAATGACAACTAAACACCATAATTACATATCTGTCATCATGCAAGAGGGTCTGAATAAGTGTCTGAGTGTTTAAGCCCTAATGCATGGGAAAGGGCAAATAAACGCCATAACTACATATCTGCCATCATGCAAGAGGGTCCGAATACGTGTCCGAGTGTTTAAGCCGTAATGCATGAGAAATGACAAGTAAACACCATAATTACATATTTGCCATCATGCAAGAGGGTCCGAATAAGTGTCCGAGTGTTTAAGCCCAAATACATGAGAACTGGCAAGTAAACAACATAATTAGATATCTACCATCATGCAAGAGGGTCCAAATAAGTGCCCGAGTGTTTTAACCCTAATGCATGAGAAATGGCAAGTAAACCCCATAATTACATATCTGCCATCAAGCAAGAGGGTCCAAATAAGTGTCCAAATGTTTAAGCCCCAATGCATGAGTAATGACAACTAAAAACCATAATTACATATCAGCCATCATGCAAGAGGGTCTGAATAAGTGTCCGAGTGTTTAAGCCCTAATGCATGGGAAAGGGTAAATAAACACCATAACTACATATCTGCCATCATGCAAGAGGGTCCGAATAAGTGTCCGAGTGTTTAAGCCGTAATGCATGAGAAATGCAAGTAAACACCATAATTACATATTTGCCATCATGCAAGAGGGTCCGAATAAGTGTCCGAGTATTTATACCCTAATGCAAGAGAAATGGCAAAAAAACACCATAACTACATATCTGCCATCATGCAAGAGGGTCCGAATAAGTGTCCTAGTGTTTAAACCGTAATGCACGGGAAATGCAAATAAACACCATAATTACATATCTGCCATCATGCAAGAGGGTCCGAATAAGTGTCCGAGTGTTTAAGCCCTAATACATGCGAACTGGCAAGTAAACAACATAGTTAGATATCTACCATCATGCAAGAGGGTCCAAATAAGTGCCCGAGTGTTTTAACCCTAATGCATGAGAAATGGCAAGTAAACCCCATAATTACATATCTGCCATCAAACAAGAGGGTCCAAATAAGTGTCCGAATGTTTAACCCCTAATGCATGAGAAATGGCAAGTAAACACCATAATTACATATCTGCCATAATGCAAGAGGGTCCGAATAAGTGTCTGAGTGTTTAAACCCTAATGCATGAGAAATGACAAGTAAACCCCATAATTACATATCTGCAATCGTGCAAGAGGGTCCGAATAAGTGTCTGAGTGCTTAAGCCCTAATGCATGAGAAATGACAAGTAAACACCATAATTACATATCTGCCATCGTGCAAGAGGGTCCGAATAAGTGTCCTAGTGTTTAAACCGTACTGCACGGGAAATGCAAATAAACACCATAATTACATATCTGCCATCATGCAAGAGGGTCCGAATAAGTGTCCGAGTGTTTAAGCCCTAATACATGCGAACTGGCAAGTAAACAACATAGTTAGATATCTACCATCATGCAAGAGGGTCCAAATAAGTGCCCGAGTGTTTTAACCCTTATGCATGAGAAATGGCAAGTAAACCCCATAATTACATATCTGCCATCAAACAAGAGGGTCCAAATAAGTGTCCGAATGTTTAACCCCTAATGCATGAGAAATGGCAAGTAAACACCATAATTACATATCTGCCATAATGCAAGAGGGTCCGAATAAGTGTCCGAGTGTTTAAACCCTAATGCATGAGAAATGACAAGTAAACCCCATAATTACATATCTGCAATCGTGCAAGAGGGTCCGAATAAGTGTCCGAGTGCTTAAGCCCTAATGCATGAGAAATGACAAGCAAACACCATAATTACATATCTGCCATCATGCAAGAGGGTTTGAATAAGTTTCCGAGTGTTTAAGCCCTAATGCATGGGAAAGGGAAAATAAACACCATAACTACATATCTACCATCATGCAAGAGGGTCCGAATAAGTGTCCGAGTGTTTAAGCCCTAATGCATGAGAAATGACAAGTAAACACCATAATTACATATCTGCCATCAAGCAAGGGGGTCCGAATAAGTGTCCGAGTGTTTAAACCCTAATGCATGAGAAATGGCAAGTAAACAACATAATTACATATCTACCATCATGCGAGAGGGTCCAAGTAAGTGTCCGAATGTTTAAGCCCTAATGCATGAGAAATGGCAAGTAAACACCATAATTACATATCTGCCATAATGCAAGAGAGTCCGAATAAGTGTCCGAGTGTTTAAACCATAATGCATGAGAAATGACAAGTAAACACCATAATTACATATCTGCCATCGTGCAAGAGGGTCCGAATAAGTGTCCGAGTGCTTAAGCCCCAATGCATGAGAAATGACAACTAAACACCATAATTACATATCTGCCATCATGCAAGAGGGTCTGAATAAGTGTCTGAGTGTTTAAGCCCTAATGAATGGGAAAGGGCAAATAAACGCCATAACTACATATCTGCCATCATGCAAGAGGGTCCGAATACGTGTCCGAGTGTTTAAGCCGTAATGCATGAGAAATGACAAGTAAACACCATAATTACATATTTGCCATCATGCAAGAGGGTCCGAATAAGTGTCCGAGTATTTATACCCTAATGCAAGAGAAATGGCAAACAAACACCATAACTACATATCTGCCATCATGCAAGAGGGTCCGAATAAGTGTCCTAGTGTTTAAACCGTAATGCATGGGAAATGCAAATAAACACATAATTACATATCTGCCATCATGCAAGAGGGTCCGAATAAGTGTCCGAGTGTTTAAGCCCTAATACATGAGAACTGGCAAGTGAACAACATAATTACATATCTGCCATCATGCAAGAGGGTCCAAATAAGTGCCTGAGTGTTTTAACCCTAATGCATGTGAAATGGCAAGTAAACCCCATAATTACATATCTGCCATCAAGCAAGAGGGTCCAAATAAGTGTCCGAATGTTTAAGCCCTAATGCGTGAGAAATGACAAGTAAACACCATAATTACATATCTGCCATAATGCAAGAGGGTCCGAATAAGTGTCCGAGTGTTTAAGCCGTAATGCATGAGAAATGACAAGTAAACACCATAATTACATCTTTGCCATCATGCAAGAGGGTCCGAATATTTATACCCTAATGCAAGAGAAATGGCAAATAAACACCATAACTACATATCAGCCATCATGCAAGAGGGTCCGAATAAGTGTCCGAGTGTTTAAACCGTAGTGCACGGGAAATGCAAATAAACACCATAATTACATATCTGCCATCATGCAAGAGGGTCCGAATAAGTGTCCGAGTGTTTAAGCCCTAATACATGAGAAATGGCAAGTAAACAACATAATTAGATATCTACCATCATGCAAGAGGGTCCAAATAAGTGACCGAGTGTTTAAACCCTAATGCATGAGAAATGGCAAGTAAACCCCATAATTACATATCTGCCATCATGCAAGAGGGTCCAAATAAGTGTCCGAGTGTCTACACCCTAATGCATGAGAAATCGCAAATAAACACCATAATTACATATCTGCCATCAAGCAAGAGGGTCCGAATATGTGTCCGAGTGTTTAAACACTAATGCATGAGAAATGGGAAGTAAACAACATAATTACATATCTACCGTCATGCAAGAGGGTCCAAATAAGTGTCCGAATGTTTAAGCCCTAATGCATGAGAAATGGCAAGTAAACACCATATTTACATATCTGCCATAATGCCAGAGGGTCTGAATAAGTGTCCGAGTGTTTAAACCCTAATGCATGAGAAATCACAAGTAAACACCATAATTACGTCTCTGCCATCATGCAAGAGGGTCCGAATAAGTGTCCGAGTGTTTAAGCCATAATCCATGAGAAATGACAAGTAAAAACCATAATCACATATCTGCCATCATGCAAGAGGTTCCGAATAAGTATCCGAGTGTTTAAGCCCTAATGCGTGGGAAGTGGCAAATAAACACCATAACTACATATCTGCCATCATGCAAGAGGGTCCGAATAAGTGTCCGAGTGTTTAAACCGTAATGCATGAGAAATGGCAATAAACACCATAATTACGTATTTGCCATCATGCAAGAGGGTCCAAATAAGTGTCCGAATGTTTAACCCCTAATGCATGAGAAATGGCAAGTAAACACCATAATTACATATCTGCCATAATGCAAGAGGGTCCGAATAAGTGTCGGAGTGTTTAAACCCTAATGCATGAGAAATGACAAGTAAACCCCATAATTGCATATCTGCAATCGTGCAAGAGGGTCCGAATAAGTGTCCGAGTGCTTAAGCCCTAATGCATGAGAAATGACAAGCAAACACCATAATTACATATCTGCCATCATGCAAGAGGGTTTGAATAAGTTTCCGAGTGTTTAAGCCCTAATGCATGGGAAAGGGAAAATAAACACCATAACTACATATCTACCATCATGCAAGAGGGTCCGAATAAGTGTCCGAGTGTTTAAGCCCTAATGCATGAGAAATGACAAGTAAACACCATAATTACATATCTCCCATCAAGCAAGGGGGTCCGAATAAGTGTCCGAGTGTTTAAACCCTAACGCATGAGAAATGGCAAGTAAACAACATAATTACATATCTACCATCATGCGAGAGGGTCCAAGTAAGTGTCCGAATGTTTAAGCCCTAATGCATGAGAAATGGCAAGTAAACACCATAATTACATATCTGCCATAATGCAAGAGGGTCCGAATAAGTGTCCGAGTGTTTAAACCATAATGCATGAGAAATGACAAGTAAACACCATAATTACATATCTGCCATCGTGCAAGAGGGTCCGAATAAGTGTCCGAGTGCTTAAGCCCCAATGCATGAGAAATGACAACTAAACACCATAATTACATATCTGCCATCATGCAAGAGGGTCCGAATAAGTGTCCGAGTGTTTAAGCCCTAATACATGAGAACTGGCAAGTGAACAACATAATTACATATCTGCCATCATGCAAGAGGGTCCAAATAAGGGCCTGAGTGTTTTAACCCTAATGCATGTGAAATGGCAAGTAAACCCCATAATTACATATCTGCCATCAAGCAAGAGGGTCCAAATAAGTGTCCGAATGTTTAAGCCCTAATGCGTGAGAAATGACAAGTAAACACCATAATTACATATCTGCCATAATGCAAGAGGGTCCGAATAAGTGTCCGAGTGTTTAAGCCGTAATGCATGAGAAATGACAAGTAAACACCATAATTACATATTTGCCATCATGCAAGAGGGTCCGAATATTTATACCCTAATGCAAGAGAAATGGCAAATAAACACCATAACTACATATCAGCCATCATGCAAGAGGGTCCGAATAAGTGTCCGAGTGTTTAAACCGTAGTGCACGGGAAATGCAAATAAACACCATAATTACATATCTGCCATCATGCAAGAGGGTCCGAATAAGTGTCCGAGTGTTTAAGCCCTAATACATGAGAAATGGCAAGTAAACAACATAATTAGATATCTACCATCATGCAAGAGGGTCCAAATAAGTGACCGAGTGTTTAAACCCTAATGCATGAGAAATGGCAAGTAAACCCCATAATTACATATCTGCCATCAAGCAAGAGGGTCCGAATATGTGTCCGAGTGTTTAAACACTAATGCATGAGAAATGGGAAGTAAACAACATAATTACATATCTACCGTCATGCAAGAGGGTCCAAATAAGTGTCCGAATGTTTAAGCCCTAATGCATGAGAAATGGCAAGTAAACACCATATTTACATATCTGCCATAATGCCAGAGGGTCTGAATAAGTGTCCGAGTGTTTAAACCCTAATGCATGAGAAATCACAAGTAAACACCATAATTACGTCTCTGCCATCATGCAAGAGGGTCCGATTAAGTGTCCGAGTGTTTAAGCCATAATCCATGAGAAATGACAAGTAAAAACCATAATCACATATCTGCCATCATGCAAGAGGTTCCGAATAAGTATCCGAGTGTTTAAGCCCTAATGCGTGGGAAGTGGCAAATAAACACCATAACTACATATCTGCCATCATGCAAGACTGTCCGAATAAGTGTCCGAGTGTTTAAACCGTAATGCATGAGAAATGGCAATAAACACCATAATTACGTATTTGCCATCATGCAAGAGGGTCCAAATAAGTGTCCGAGTATTTAAACCCTAATGCGTGAGAAATGGCGAATAAACACCATAATTACATATCTGCCATCATGTAAGAGGGTCCGAATAAGTGTCCGAGTGTTTAAACTGTAATGCACGGGAAATGGCAAATAAACACCATAATTACATATCTGCCATCATGCAAGAGCGTCCGAATAAGTGTCCGAGTATTTAAGCCCTCATGCATGAGAAATGGCAAGTAAACAA
Source organism: Camellia sinensis (assembly GCF_055761805.1). Taxonomy (NCBI): domain Eukaryota; kingdom Viridiplantae; phylum Streptophyta; class Magnoliopsida; order Ericales; family Theaceae; genus Camellia; species Camellia sinensis. The sequence goes on along the minus strand of NW_028129474.1, from coordinate 8,545,780 downwards.
CATAATTAGATATCTACCATCATGCAAGAGGGTCCAAAAAAGTGCCCGAGCGTTTAAACCCTAATGCATGAGAAATGGCAAGTAAACCCCATAATTACAAATCTGCCATCATGCAAGAGGGTCCAAATAAGTGTCCGCGTATTTAAACTCTAATGCATGATAAATGGAAAATAAACACCATAATTACATATCCGCCATGAAGCAAGGGTGTCCGAATAAGTGTCCGAGTGTTTAAACCCTAATGCATGAGAAATGGCAAGTAAACAACATAATTACATATCTACCGTCATGCAAGAGGGTCCAAGTAAGTGCCCGAATGTTTAAGCCCTAATGCGTGAGAAATGGCAAGTAAACACCATAATTACATATCTGCCATAATGCAAGAGGGTCCGAATAAGTGTCCAAGTGTTTAAACCATAATGCATGATAAATGACAAGTAAACACCATAATTACATATCTGCCATCGTGCAAGAGGGTCCGAATAAGTGTCCGAGTGCTTAAGCCCCAATGCCTGAGAAATGACAACTAAAGACCATAATTACATATCTGCCATCATGCAAGAGGGTCTGAATAAGTGTCCGAGTGTTTAAGCCCTAATGCATGGGAAAGGGCAAATAAACACCATAACTACATATCTGCCATCATGCAAGAGGGTCCGAATAAGTGTCCGATTGTTTAAGCCGTAATGCATGGGAAATGACAAGTAAACACCATAATTACATATTTGCCATCATGCAAGAGGGTCCGAATAAGTGTCCGAGTATTCATACCCTAATGCAAGAGAAATGGCAAATAAACACCATAACTACATATCTGCCATCATGCAAGAGGGTCCGAATAAGTGTCCTAGTGTTTAAACCGTAATGCACGGGAAATGCAAATAAACACCATAATTACATATCTGCCATCATGCAAGAGGGTCCGAATAAGTGTCCGAGTGTTTAAGCCTTCATGCATGAGAAATGACAAGTAATCACCATAATTATATATATGTCATCATGTAAGAGGGCCCGAACAAGTATCCGAGTGTTTAAGCCCTAATGCAAGGGAAATGACATGTAAACACCATATCTACATATCTGTCATCATGAAAGAGGGTCCGAATAAGTGTCCGAGTGTTTAAACCGTATTGCGTGGGAAATGGCAAATAAACACCATAATTACATATCTGCCATCATGCAAGACGGTCCGAATAAGTGTCCGAGTGTTTAAACCCTAATGCGTGAGAAATGGCATATAAATACCATAATTACATATGTGCCATCATGCAAGAGGGTCCGAATAAGTGTCCAAGTGTTTAAACCCTAATGCATGAGAAATGACAAGTAAACACCATAATTACATATCTGCCATCATGCAAGAGGGTCCAAATAAGTGTCCAAGCGTTTAAACCCTAATGCCTGAGAAATGGCAAATAGACACCATAATTACATATCTGCCATCATGCAAGAAGGTCCGAATAAGTGTCCGATTGTTTAAGTCCTAATGCATGAGAAATGGCAAGTAAACATCATAATTACATATCTGCCATCATGCAAGAGGGTCTGGATAAGTGTTCGGGGGTTTAAACCCTAATGCATGAGAAATGGGAAATAAACACCATAATTACATATATGCCGTCATGCAAGAGGGTCCGAATAAGTGTCAGAGTGTTTAAACCCTAATGCATGAGAAATGGCAAATAAACCCCAAAATTACATATCTGCCATCATGCAAGAGGGTCCGAATAAGTGTCCGAGTGTTAAAACTGTAATGCACGGGAAATGGCAAATAAACACCATAATTACATGTCTGCCATCATGCAAGAGCGTCCGAATAAGTGTCCGAGTATTTATGCCCTAATGCATGAGAAATGGCAAGTAAACAACATAATTAGATATCTACCATCATGCAAGACGGTCCAAATAAGTGCCCGAGCGTTTAAACCCTAATGCATGAGAAATGGCAAGTAAACCCCATAATTACATATCTGCCATCATGCAAGAGGGTCCAAATAAGTGTCCGAGTGTTTAAACCCTAATGCATGAGAAATGAAAAATAAACACCATAATTACATATCTGCCATCAAGCAAGAGGGTCCGAATATGTGTCCGGGTGTTTAAACCCTAATGCATGAGAAATGGCAAGTAAACAACACAATTACATATCTACCGTCATGCAAGAGGGTCCAAATAAGTGTCCGAGTGTTTAAACCCTAATGCATGAGAAATGACAAGTAAACACCATAATTACATATCTGCCATCATGCAGGAGGGTCCGAATAAGTGTCCGAGTGTTTAAGCCATAACGCATGAGAAATGACAAGTAAAAATCATAATTGCATATCTGCCATCATGCAAGGGGGTCCGAATAAGTATCCGAGTGTTTAAGCCCTAATGCGTGGGAAATGGCAAATAAACCCCATAACTACATATCTACCATCATGCAAGAGGGTCCGAACAAGTGTCCGAGTGTTTAAACCATAATGCATGGGAAATGGCAAATAAACACCATAATTACATATTTGCCATCATGCAAGAGGGTCCAAATAAGTGTCCGAGTGTTTAAACCCTAACGCATGAGAAATGGCAAATAAACACCATAATTACATATATGCCATCATGTAAGAGGGTCCGAATAAGTGTCCGAGTGTTTAAGCCCTAATGCAAGAGAAATGGCAAGTAAACAATATAATTACATATCTGCCATAATGCAAGAGGTTCCAAATAAGTGTCCGACTGTTTAAACCCTAATGCATGAAAAATGACAAGTAAACACCATAATTACATATCTGCCATCGTGCAAGAGGGTCCGAATAAGTGTCCGAGTGTTTAAGCCCTAATGCATGAGAAATGACAAGTAAACACCATAATTACATATCTGCCATCATGCAAGAGGGTCTGAATAAGTGTCCGAGTGTTTAAGCCCTAATGCATGGGAAAGGGCAAATAAACACCATAACTACATATCTGCCATCATGCAAGAGGGTCCGAATAAATGTCCAAGTGTTTAAGCCCTAATGCATGAGAAATGACAAGTAAACACCATAATTACATATTTGCCATCATGCAACAAGGTCCGAATAAGTGTCCGAGTATTTATACCCAAATGCAAGAGAAATGGAAAATAAACACTATAACTACATATCTGCCATCATGCAAGAGGGTCCGAATAAGTGTCCGAGTGTTTATACCGTAATGCACGGGAAACGGAAAATAAACACCCTAATTACATATTTGGCATCATGCAAGAGGGTCCAAATAAGTGTCCGAGTGTTTAAACCCTAATGCATGAGAAATGGCAAATAAACACCATAATTACATATCTGCCATCATGTAAGAGGGTCCGAATAGGTGTCCGAGTGTCTAAGCCCTAATGCATGAGAAATGGCAAGTAAACAATATAATTACATATCTGCCATCATGCAAGAGGGTCCAAATAAGTGTCCGAGTGTCTAAACCCTAATGCATGAGAAATGACAAGTAAACACCATAATTACATATCTGCCATCATGCAAGAGGGTCCGAATAAGTGTCCGAGTGTTTACGCCCTAATGCGTGGGAAACGGCAAATAAACACCCTAACTACATATCTGCCAACATGCAAGAGGGTCCGAATAAGTGTCCAAGTGTTTAAACCGTAATGCATGGGAAATGGCAAACAAACACCATAATTATATATTTGCCATGATGCAAGACGGTCCAAATAAGTGTCTGAGTACTTAAACCCTAATGCATGACAAATGGCAAACAAACACCATAATTACATATCTGCCATCATGTAAGAGGGTCCGAATAAGTGTCCGAGTGTTTATGCCCTGATGCGTGAGAAATGGCAAGTAAACAACATAATTACATATCTGTCATCATGCAAGAGGGTCCAAATAAGTGTCCGAGTGCCTAAACCCTAATGCATGAGAAATGTAAAATAAACACCATAATTACATTTCTGCCATCATGCAAGAGGGTCCGAATAAGTGTCCGAGTGTTTAAGCCCTAATGCATGAGAAATGGCATGTAAACAACATAATTACATATCTGCCATCATGCAAGAGGGTCAAAATAACTGTCCGAGTGTTTAAACCCTAATGCATGAGAAATGGCGAGTAAACACCATAATTACATATCTGCCATCATCCAAGAGGGTCCGAATAAATGTCTGGGTGTTTAAACCACAATGCATGAGAAATGGGAAATAAACACCATAATTACAAATCGGCCGTCATGCAAGAGGGTCTGAATAAGTGTCCGAGTGTTTAAATCCTAATGCATGAGAAACGAAAAATAAACACCATAATTACATATCTGCCATCATGCAAGAGGGTCCGAATAAAATGTCCGAGTGTTTAAGCCCTAATGCATGAGAATTTGCAAGTAAACTCCATAATTACATATCTGCCATCATGCAAGAGGGTCCGAATAGGTGTCCGAGTGTTTAGACCCTAATGCATGAGAAATGGCAAATAAACACCATAATTACATAGCTGCCATCATGCAAGAGGGTCCGAATAAGTGTCCGAGTGTTTAAGCCTTCATGCATGAGAAATGACAAGTAATCACCATAATTATATATATGTCATCATGTAAGAGGGCCCGAACAAGTATCCGAGTGTTTAAGCCCTAATGCATGGGAAATGACAAGTAAACACCATAACTACATATCTGTCATCATGAAAGAGGGTCCGAATAAGTGTCCGAGTGTTTAAACCGTATTGCGTGGGAAATGGCAAATAAACACCATAATTACATATCTGCCATCATGCAAGACGGTCCGAATAAGTGTCCGAGTGTTTAAACCCTAATGCGTGAGAAATGGCATATAAATACCATAATTACATATGTGCCATCATGCAAGAGGGTCCGAATAAGTGTCCAAGTGTTTAAACCCTAATGCATGAGAAATGACAAGTAAACACCATAATTACATATCTGCCATCATGCAAGAGGGTCCAAATAAGTGTCCAAGCGTTTAAACCCTAATGCCTGAGAAATGGCAAATAGACACCATAATTACATATCTGCCATCATGCAAGAAGGTCCGAATAAGTGTCCGATTGTTTAAGTCCTAATGCATGAGAAATGGCAAGTAAACAACATAATTACATATCCACCATCACGCAAAAGGGTCCCAATAAGTGTCTAATGCATGAGAAATGGCGAGTAAACAACATAATTACATATCTGCCATCATGCAAGAGGGTCCGAATAAATGTCCGGGGGTTTAAACCCTAATGCATGAGAAATGGGAAATAAACACCATAATTGCATATCTGCCATCATGCAAGAGGGTCCGAATAAGTGTTCGAGTGTTTAAACCCTAATGCATGAGAAATGGCAAATAAACACCATAATTTCATATCTGCGATCATGCAAGAGGGTCTGAATAAGTGTCCGAGTGTTTAAGCACTAATGCATGAGAAATGACAAGTAAACACCATAATTACATATATGCCATCATGCAAGAGGGCCCGAATAAATGTCCGAGTGTTTAAGCCCTAATGCATGGGAAATGGCAAGTAAAAACCATAACTACATATCTGCCATTATGCAAGAGGGTCTGAATAAGTGTCCGAGTGTTTAAACCGTAATGCATGGGAAATGGTAAATAAACACCACAATTACATATCTGCCATCATGCAAGAGGGTTCGAATAATTGTCCGAGTATTTATACATTAACGCAAGAGAAATGGCAAATAAACACCACAACTACATATCTGCCGTCATGCAAGAGGGTCCGAATAAGTGTCCGACTGTTTAAACCGTAATGCATGGGAAATGGCAAATAAACACCATAATTACATATCCGCCATCATGCAAGAGGGTCCAAATAAGTGTCCAAGCGTTTAAACCCTAATGCCTGAGAAATGGCAAATAGACGCCATAATTACATATCTGCCATCATGCAAGAAGGTCCGAATAAGTGTCCGAGGGTTTAAGTCCTAATGCATGAGAAATGGCAAGTAAACAACATAATTACATATCCACCATCATGCAAACGGGTCCCAATAAGTGTCTAATGCATGAGAAATGGCGAGTAAACAACATAATTACATATCTGCCATCATGCAAGAGGGTCCGAATAAATGTCCGGGGGTTTAAACCCTAATGCATGAGAAATGGCAAATAAACACCATAATTGCATATCTGCCATCATGCAAGAGGGTCCGAATAAGTGTCCGAGTGTTTAAACCCTAATGCATGAGAAATGGCAAATAAACACCATAATTACATATCTGCCATCATGCAAGAGGGTCTGAATAAGTGTCCGAGTGTTTAAGCCCTAATGCATGAGAAATGACAAGTAAACACCATAATTACATATATGCCACCATGCAAGAGGGCCCGAATAAATGTCCGAGTGTTTAAGCCCTAATGCATGGGAAATGGCAAGTAAAAACCATAACTACATATCTGCCATCATGCAAGAGGGTCTGAATAAGTGTCCGAGTGTTTAAACCGTAATGCATGGGAAATGGCAAATAAACACCACAATTACATATCTGCCATCATGCAAGAGGGTTTGAATAAATGTCCGAGTATTTATACATTAACGCAAGAGAAATGGCAAATAAACACCACAACTCCATATCTGCCATCATGCAAGAGGGTCCGAATAAGTGTCCGACTGTTTAAACAGAAATGCATGGGAAATGGCAAATAAACACCATAATTACATATCTGCCATCATGTAAGAGGGTCCGAATAAGTGTTCGAGTGTTTAATCCCTAATGCATGAGAAATTGTAAGTAAACAACATAATTACATATCTGCCATCATGCAAGAGAGTCCAAATAATTGTCCGAGTGTTTAAACCCAATGCATGAGAAATGACGAGTAAACACCATAATTACATATCTGCCATAATGCAAGAGGGTCCGAATAAGTGTCCGGGGGTTTAAACCCTCATGCATGAGAAATGGGAAACAAACACCATAATTACATATCTGCCATCATGCAAGAGGGTCCGAATAAGTGTCCGAGTGTTTGAAGCCTAATGCATGTTGAAAGTACATATGTTGTTTACATATTGTGAAATGCCTCTTGTTAAAGGGAGGGGGCGACCGGTAATGGGTCGGATTGTTGAATGTTAAAATGTAACATTGTTTAAAATGTAGGAAAACTTGTTTTTGAAAACTTGTGCTTAATTTCGGGAACGAAATTCTTTAAGGGGGGGAGGTTATAGCGATCCCGGGTTTACCATTGATATACAGTGATCCGGACATGTGTCCGTGGATGTTGGTAGTTGTTTATTATCTTGTTTACATCCTTTTTACTTAGTATTTGAGTTATGGGATGTGTTGGGCAGGTTTGTTACAGGTTGGTTGAGTTTAGAAACCAAAACTAGTTGCCCAGATTTTGACCTGTCCACTCGAGCGGGGGTTTTGGCGCTCGAGCGGGAATTGCACCCATCCAGTATTTTCTGTGCAGTGTTGGACGCTCGAGCGTGGTATTGGCCGCTCGAGCGGGGTTGTGTCAGTGCTGCTCGAGCGGGGAGTTGGAAGCTCGAGCGATGGCCTGGTTCTGTAAAAGTTATGGAAGTGTGTATTCGCCGCTCGAGCGGGTTTTTTGGCGCTCGAGCGGGAGTCTGTGAGTGACGCTCGAGCGGGGTGTTTGACGCTCGAGCGGGTTTACTGTGTTTAAGTTCCGTGTTTTGACTTTTCAAATCACTTTTTCACTTTCTCTTCTCTCTCCTACTTTTCCAAAAACACCATTGTTGAGCCTCTCACTGTAGAACTCTACCTTCTCTCTAGGTTTTGATCTAGTATGAGTGATTTGCTCACCTTTGGCCTTTACAAAAAAGTTGTTGATCGTCGAGGGCTACATTTTAATCTGAAAATTTCGAGATTTGGAGCACGTTGGGTTTTGTCTTCTTCTCCCTTGGAGCTCCGAATTTGAGGTAGGGATATCCTACTCCTCTCTATGGATTTTGTCTTTAAATTTTGGTATTTTGAGATGTTGGGGTTGGTTTGGTAAGTTTGTGAAAGTTTGGGGCTTTTGTGTTATTTTACAAAAGTTGGGGTTTTATTTATAATAAACCTAGGTGTATGTTTGGTATAGAGAAATGGAATAAATGTTGAATCATTGATGAAAATGGGACCTAAGGGTTGAAATGGTAATTATGGAAAATGACCTAATTACATTGTTGATTAATTGAGATAATTAATTGTGAGAAATGAGGAAATGAAATGGAATTGTTGAGATTGGGAATGTATGGGGTTAAAGGGTTGTTTATCACACACCGAATTGAAATGTTGATTGAATATCCATTTGTGCATTTATTTTCTGTTTAGAAATAATTGCTTTGGGCTATCGGTGGAGGATAGTCGTGATTGTTGTAGACAATGCAAGATGATTAGGCAAACGGAAACTAATCAATGGAATGTGTCATGAAATTGACGGTTGATAGAATACATTAACTGTATGTATTGAGTGATTGTATATAGAACCAATGTGTTTGTATACGTTATGTGTAGAGGAGGAGATGGGGGATGTACTCCGCGATTTAGGGGAAGATGGGGGATGTACCTCTAAACCGGATAGTGTTGGGAGAAGATAGGGGATGAACTCCGTAGATACAGCTCATATGCTTGTCTACAGAAGTGAAGATAGAGCTCATATGCTTATCTTTGTGAAGTATAGATATAGCTAATATGCATATCTGTGAATGTGGGATATTGGTGTTATACATATTTGTTGAGATGATGATAGAGCTAACATGTTTATCTGTTGAAAAAGGGAAAATGCAAGGTAACTTGGACTCATGAGTCGTATGACATAAATATGTGATTTATGTGAATGTATCAGTGTTGGCCATCTATCAATTGCTAATCTTTTAGTCATTGTTCATGGTTGGTTTAGTGTATTTCTACTGGGCTGTGGCTCACCCTATATGGGAATATCATTTTCAGGTACAGGTAGCATGCCACCTCCAAGGACTTAGCTTGGGAGGCTAGTGGCGGACATACTTTCGTCGTTTTATTTTTTGATGTATTACATGTAAATTCAAGCCAAGGGCTAAATATGTAAATGAGTTAGTACTCTTTTGTTGTAACCAAGTGTTAACTTGGAAAGCTGTAAGCCCGTAGGGCAATTTGCTTTTGTTGTTAACATGTAATACTTTTGTAATGGAACTCTGATAAATAGAAGAATATGGTTATTTCATATGTCAATGAATGTCTTATTTGATGGGTTTAATGTTATAATTTTGAGGGCGTTACAACTTGGTATCAGAGCGTACCGGGTTCGAATACTTTGGGTACGTGGGAAGTGATTAGTATCACAATGGGTTTGTCTCGCTTGATAGAGACTTAGATGTAGTGTCATATGCTATGTGCTTAATTGATAACATGCTTATGTGACTATGTGGGTATGGGATTTAATTTCTAGGATGTTGATTGGATCCTTGGGTTTCTAGGAGTCTTGTTGGAAAAGCACTGGATCAATGCTGTTTCTGACCGGAACTCTAGTAACGCCTCGGGACTATCATTATCCGGAAATGAAATTCGTAAGTGCTTATGTGTTTATGTGCTTACGTGGAGTGAATTACAGTTGTCCATGCATTAGGACGTGAGTGTTTAGTTTCGGCACATTTATGAATGTGCTAACGTTCTGTATTACCTTTATTAGGATGTCAGGACGAGGAAGAGGTGCTAGGCGTGGTAGGCCTGCGAGGCAGGAGGTACCGTTACCTGAGGAGGTTCCGGCAGTGCAGGAGGGAGTTGGTCAAGCCAATGTGGCCGAGCCAGTGGGTCAGCAGGCCATGGGTGCCTTGGCCAGAGAGATAGCAGGAGCTTTGGGTATTCTCAGAGCTGGGAATTAGGCAGCTGAGGCAGGGCCTTCTTTCTTGAAGAGGGAGTTTTTCCGGTCTAATCCGGATGAGTTTATCGGGGATCCGAAGGAGCCACTGAGGGCTGATGAGTGGCTAGAGCAAATGAGTAAGACGTTCGAGATGCTTGGCATCGAGGACGGAGCACTGAAAGTGACCTTGGCATCCTTCCAGTTGAAGGGAGATGCGGGTCAATGGTGGAAGTACGAGAACGCTCGTGTTGGTGGTACATGGGAGGCGTTTGTGAATGCTTTTCAGGAGAGGTTTTTGTCTACAGCAGCTAGGGAGAAGTTGAGGGATCAGTTTAGCCGGTTTAAACAGCAAGGCTTGTCAGTGGCCGAGTTTGAGGCTACTTTTACCAGTCTGTCCAGGTTTGCACCTGAACTGGTGGCGTCTGAGGAACGCCGTTGCTATGAGTTTAAGCGGAAGTTGAGGCGGGGCCTCAAGTTAAGAGTTGGTGGGTCTTACATCTGAGAGTATAGACACCTGGTAGATGCCGCTGCTCATATGGAAATTATGATGCAGGAAGAGGAGGAAGAGCAGAGGGGCTCCAAGAGGAGCCAAGATGGCCAGGGTGATGGCAGGAGGCAGAGGGGTTATAACCCTCAGCAGTCTCAGGGAGCAGTTTCTAGATCAACCTTTCCAGTGCCAAGTGCAGGCTCGGGAAGAGGCAATCAGGGGGAGTTTGCTTGTTACAAGTGTGGCCAGTTGGGTCACAAGGTTTCAGTTTGCCCGCAGAAGGGTGCTGGTCAGAGAGCTGCTTCTTCTTCAGCTAGACCGCAGAGTCAGAGTTTGGGCAGGGGGCAGCCCTTGTCTTGTTATCAGTGTGGACAGCCTGGGCACCTGAAGAGGTTTTGCCCGCAGTTGAGTGTCACTTCGGGAGCGTTTGGTTCCAGGCAGACGCAGGGATTTCAGCCAGCTCAGTCTGTGCAGGCCTCGAGGGCCAATCCGGGGGCTTCGTCGTCCGAGTCAGTGCAATAGTCGTATGCTCCTAGAGGTGAGCAGGTAGACCAGGGGCCTACGGGGCGTGTGTATGCTGTTACCGCATAGGATTTAGTACCAGCTCCATCGGTAGTGAGAGGTACTTTTCTGTTTTGCAACTCGGTTGCTACTGTGTTGATAGACACGGGTGCATCTCATTCTTTTGTATCAGCTGCATTTGCATCTGTTTTGAAATTGGAGTTAGCACAGTTAGCATCTCCTATTTGTGTAGTGTCACCTCTTGGTGGTGAGTTGATCTTGAAACAGGGTGTTAGAGGTTGTGATATAGAGGTCGCCGACTATAGGCTTCCTTTTCCATTTGTTGTCATGCCCATGAAGGGTTTTGATGTTATTTTGGGTATGGACTGGCTATCGTCATACCGGGCTGTTATCGATTGCTACCGCTAGAGGGTCACGTTATGTACCTTGAGCGGGGAGTGGTTCCATTTCTTGGGAGACCGGGTTGGTTGTGTTTTACCACCGGGGTATGATTCGCGAGGGCGAAGTGAGCTTAGTGGTCTACTTGCTAGCTTTGAGAGTGGTGAGTGTGATGAGACCCAGATTGTATTGCCGAGGGTGGTTTGTGAGTATTCGGATGTCTTTCCCGAAGATCTTGTTAGTTTGCCACCTCACCGAGAAATAGAGTTCTCTATTGATCTAGTGCCCGGCACGGCGCCGATTTCTATGGCACCTTGCCATTTTGCTCCAGCAGAGTTGGTTGAGTTGAAAGTTCAGCTCCAGGAATTGCTAGATAAGGGTTTTGTTCGCCCTAGTGTTTCACCGTGGGGAGCACCGGCCCTCTTTGCTAAAAAGAAAGATGGTGCCTTGAGGTTGTGTATAGACTACCGGAAGTTGAATCGGGCTACGGTTAAGAATAAGTACCCTATGCCCCGTATAGATGATTTGTTTGACCAGTTGAAGGGTTCCCGTTGTTTCTCTAAGATAGACTTGAGATCGGGTTACCACCAGTTGAGGTTCAGGGAGGAGGATATTCCTAAGACGGCATTCCGTACGTGGTATGGCCATTATGAGTTTCTGGTGATGCCATTTGGGCTTACCAATGCACTGGCTGTCTTTATGGACTTGATGAACCGGATTTTCCGGAAGTTCTTAGATCGATTTGTGGTTGTCTTCGTGGACGACATTCTTATCTATTCGCCTTCTGAGGAAGAGCACGAGGAACACTTGAGAGTGGTGCTTGAGTTGCTTAGAGCCCATAGGCTGTATGCGAAATTTGGGAAGTGTGAGTTCTGGCTGAGGGAAGTCAAATTCTTAGGCCACGTGGTATCCGGGGAAGGAGTGTCTGTTGATACATCCAAGGTAGAGGCAGTGCAGGATTGGGCACAGCCTAAGAGTGTGTTCGAGATTCGCAGTTTTCTGGGATTGGCTGGGTATTACCGTCGGTTTGTGAAAGATTTCTCCAGGTTAGCGTCACCGTTGACTAGACTGACTCGGAAGGGAGTCAAGTTTGTGTGGAGTGAGACTTGTGAAAAGTCGTTCCAAGAGCTGAAAGTTAGATTGACCACCGCTCCGGTGTTGATTATTCCAGAGAGAGGGTTGGGTTATGCGGTTTATTGTGATGCCTCACGAGAGGGTTTGGGTTGTGTGTTGATGCAAGAAGGGAAAGTGGTAGCTTATGGCTCACGTCAGTTGAAAATACATGAGAAGAATTACCCTACGCACGACCTAGAGTTAGCGGCTGTGATCTTTGCCTTGAAAATCTGGAGGCACTACCTTTATGGTGAGAAGTTCGAGGTGTTCTCGGACCACAAGAGTTTAAAGTATCTGTTTACATAGAGAGACTTGAATTTGAGGCAGAGAAGGTGGATGGAGTTCATCGAGGATTATGATTTTGAGTTGCACTATCATCCGGGAAAGGCCAATGTTGTGGTCGATGCCCTTAGTAGGAAATCCATTAGTGATGTAGCTAGTATAGCCATCCGAGAATGGGAGATGTTGGGAGCACTTGGGGAGTTTGATTTACTTCTGAGTGAATCCGTTGAGGCTGCGGCCTTGTTTTCTGTTGTTGCGCAGCCTACACTTGTGACACGAGTGTTAGAGGCACAAGGAGGTGACCTTGAGGTAGAATCCCTCCGAGAGAAGATCTCCAGTGGGAAGGTTGAGAAGGGTCTGACGGTGTATCCCGACCAGAGTGTGAGATACCGAGACCGTTTGTTTGTGCCGGAGTCTTGCTGAGAGGAAGTACTCCGAGAGTTTCATCATTCGCGCCTTGCGGTGCATCCGGGAGGTACTAAGATGTATCACGATTTGGGTCGCCAGTTTTGGTGGCGGGGTATGAAGAGAGATGTGGCTGTTTTCGTATCGAAGTGCCTTACTTGCTAGCAAGTGAAGGCCGAGCATCAGAGGCCAGCGGGTTTGTTGCAACCCTTGCCTATTGCCGAGTGGAAGTGGGAGCATGTCACTATGGACTTCGTTGTAGGTCTTCCGAGGACTCAGCGGGGTAGTGATGCTATTTGGGTGGTTGTAGACCGGTTGACTAAGTCGGCGCACTTCATTCCTATGCGCGTGAGTGATTCGGTAGATCATCTTGCCGACTTGTATATTCGGGACATAGTGAGATTGCACTGGGTCCCAGTGACGATCGTCTCAGATAGAGATCCTCGTTTTACTGCTAGGTTGTGGCAGAGTTTGCAGAGTGCCTTGGGCACTAAGTTGACCTTTAGTACGGCTTACCATCCGCAGACTGACGGGCAGTCCGAGCGTACTATTCAGATCCTCGAGGATATGCTTCGGGGTTGTGTCCTGGACTTCAGTGGGACGTGGGAGAGGCACTTACCCTTGGTAGAGTTTGCCTACAACAACAGTTTTCAATCTAGTATCGGTATGGCACCGTTTGAGGCCTTGTATGGCCGACCGTGTAGGTCTCTAGTTTGTTGGGCCGAGGTGGGTGATGCACCTTTGTTGGTTCTGGAGTTGGTTAGGGAGACGACGGAGAAAGTTGGGCTTATCCGTAGGAGGCTTGTTACAGCCCAGAGTCGTCAAAAATCTTATGCTGACCGTAGGAGGAGGCCTTTGACGTTTGAGGTAGGTGATCATGTCTTTCTGAAGATATCACCTAGGCGAGGCCTGATGAGGTTTGGGAAGAGTGGGAAGTTATCCCCTCGGTTTATTGGTCCTTTTGAAATCCTCGAGAGGATTGGCGAGGTTGCCTATCGGTTAGCCTTACCGCCGCAGTTGTCCGGAGTGCATGACGTGTTTCATGTGAGTATGCTTCGGAAGTATGAGCTAGATCCATCACATGTGTTGGATTGGACCGATTTAGAGGTAGATGAGGATGCCTCGTATGAGGAGAGACCGGTTCGGGTCTTGGATAGGCGGGATTAGGTCCTGCGTGGCAAGACCATTCTTTGGTGAAAGTCTTGTGGAAACATCACGGAGTGGAGGAAGCCACTTGGGAACGTGAGTTGGAAGTCCGCGAAAAATATCCGGACTTGTTTGTTGATATGTAAACTTGTATTTAGATTTTGAACTATTGTTGAACTTAAGAGCTTTTATATATGTCTTATTTTGTGAAACATTGAAAATGTTTGGTTTATTGGAAGTATGTTTTGGGAACTTGCCTCATATGGAAGTTGAATGTAACATTATATATGTTGAAAATATTGTTGAAATTGGAAAGGAAATGCGTAATGTTGATGCATGTTGAAAGTACATATGTTGTTTACATATTGTGAAATGCCTCTTGTTAAAGGGAGGGGGCGACCGGTAATGAGTCGGATTGTTGAATGTTAAAATGTAACATTGTTTAAAATGGAGGAAAACTTGTTTTTGAAAACTTGTGCTTAATTTCGGGGACGAAATTCTTTAAGGGGGGGAGGTTATAGCGATCCCGGGTTTACCCTTGATATACAGTGATCTGGACATGTGTCCGTGGATGTTGGTAGTTGTTTATTATCTTGTTTACATCATTTTTACTAAGTATTTGAGTTATGGGATGTGTTGGGCAGGTTTGTTACAGGTTGGTTGAGTTTAGAAACCAAAACTAGTTGCCCAGATTTTGACCTGTCCGCTCGAGCGGGGGTTTTGGCGCTCGAGCGGGAATTGCACCCATCCAGTATTTTCTGTGCAGTGTTGGACGCTCGAGCGTGGTATTGGCCGCTCGAGCGGGGTTGTGTGAGTGCCGCTCGAGCGGGGAGTTGGAAGCTCGAGCGATGGCCTGGTTCTGTAAAAGTTCTGGGAGTGTGTATTCGCCGCTCGAGCGGGTTTGTTGGCGCTCGAGCGGGAGTCTGTGAGTGACGCTCGAGCGGGGTGTTTGACGCTCGAGCGGGTCGACTGGGTTTAAGTTCCGTGTTTTGACTTTTCAAATCACTTTTTCACTTTCTCTTCTCTCTCCTACTTTTCAAAAAACACCATTTTGAGCCTCTCACTGTAGAACTCTACCTTCTCTCTAGGTTTTGATCTAGTAGGAGTGATTTGCTCACCTTTGGCCTTTACAAAAAAGTTGTTGATCGTCGAGGGCTACATTTTAATCTGAAAATTTCGAGATTTGGAGCACGTTGGGTTTTGTCTTCTTCTCCCTTGGAGCTCCGAATTTGAGGTAGGGATATCCTACTCCTCTCTATGGATTTTGTCTTTAAATTTTGGTATTTTGAGATGTTGGGGTTGGTTTGGTAATTTTGTGAAAGTTTGGGGCTTTTGTGTTATTTTACAAAAGTTGGGGTTTTATTTATAATAAACCTAGGTGTATGTTTGGTATAGAGAAATGGAATAAATGTTGAATCATTGATGAAAATGGGACCTAAGGGTTGAAATGGTAATTATGGAAAATGACCTAATTACATTGTTGATTAATTGAGATAATTAATTGTGAGAAATGAGGAAATGAAATGGAATTGTTGAGATTGGGAATGTATGGGGTTAAAGGGTTGTTTATCACACACCGAATTGAAATGTTGATTGAATATCCATTTGTGCATTTATTTTCTGTTTAGAAATAATTGCTTTGGGCTATCGTTGGAGGATAGTCGTGATTGTTGTAGACAATGCAAGATGATTAGGCAAACGGAAACTAATCAATGGAATGTGTCATGGAATTGACGGTTGATAGAATACATTAACTGTATGTATTGAGTGATTGTATATAGAACCAATGTGTTTGTATACGTTATGTGTAGAGGAGGAGATGGGGGATGTACTCCGCGATTTAGGGGAAGATGGAGGATGTACCTCTAAACCGGATAGTGTTGGGAGAAGATAGGGGATGAACTCCGTAGATACAGCTCATATGCTTGTCTAGAGAAGTGAAGATAGAGCTCATATGCTTATCTTTGTGAAGTATAGATATAGCTAATATGCTTATCTGTGAATGTGGGATATTGTTGTTATACATATCTGTTGAGATGATGATAGAGCAAACATGCTTATTTGTTGAAAAAGGGAAAATGAAAGGTAACTTGGACTCATGAGTCGTATGACATAAATATGTGATTTATGTGAATGTATCAGTGTTGGCCATCTATCAATGGCTAATCTTTTAGTCATTGTTCATGGTTGGTTTAATGTATTTCTACTGGGCTGTGGCTCACCCTATATGGGAATATCATTTTCAGGTACAGGTAGCATGCCAACTCCAAGGACTTAGCTTGGGAGGCTAGTGGCGGACATACTTTCGTCGTTTTATTTTTTGACGTATTACATGTAAATTCAAGCCAAGGGCTAAATATGTAAATGAGTTAGTACTCTTTTGTTGTAACCAAGTGTTAACTTGGAAAGCTGTAAGCCCGTAGGGCTATTTTCTTTTGTTGTTAACATGTAATACTTTTGTAATGGAACTTTGATAAATAGAAGAATGTGGTTATTTCATATGTCAATGATTGTCTTATTTGATGGGTTTAATGTTATAATTTTGAGGGCGTTACAATTACATATCTGCCATCGTGCAAGAGGGTCCGAATAAGTGTCCGAGTGTTTAAGCCCTAATGCATGAGAAATGACAAGTAAACGCCATAATTACATATTTTCCATCATGCAAGAAGGTCCGAATAAGTGTCCGAGTATTTATACCCTAATGCAAGAGAAACGGAAAATAAACACCAGAACTACATATCTGCCATCATGCAAGAAGGTCCGAATAAGTGTCCGAGTGTTTAAACCGTAATGCACGGGAAATGGAAAATAAACACCATAATTACAAATCTGGCATCATGCAAGAGGGTCCGAATAAGTGTCTGAGTGTTTAAACCCTAATGCGTGGGAATGGAAAATAAACACCATAACTACATATCTGCCATCATGCAAGAGGGTGCGAACAAGTGTCCGAGTGTTTAAACCGTAATGCATGGGAAATGGCAAATAAACACCATAATTACATATTTGGCATCATGCAAGAGGGTCCAAATAAGTGTCCGAGTGTTTAAACCCTAGTGCATGAGAAATGGAAAATAAACACCATAATGACATATCTGCCATCATGTAAGAGGGTCCAAATAAGTGTCCGAGAGTCTAAGCCCTAATGCATGAGAAATGGCAAGTAAACAATATAATTACATATCTGCCAGCATGCAAGAGGGTCCA
Source organism: Camellia sinensis (assembly GCF_055761805.1). Classification (NCBI taxonomy): domain Eukaryota; kingdom Viridiplantae; phylum Streptophyta; class Magnoliopsida; order Ericales; family Theaceae; genus Camellia; species Camellia sinensis. Next base: position 8,528,459 of record NW_028129474.1, on the reverse strand, counting down.
AATAAGTGTCCGAGTGTTTAAACCCTAATGCATGAGAAATGACAAGTAAACACCATAATTACATATTTGCCATCATGCAAGAGGGTCCGAATAGGTATCCGAGTGTTTAAGCCCTAATGCATGAGAAATGACAAGTAAGAACCATAATTACATATCTGCCATCATGCAAGAGGGTCCGAATAAGTGTCCGAGTGTTTAAGCCCTAATGCATGAGAAATGACAAGTAAGAACCATAATTACATATCTGCCATCATGCAAGAGGGTCCGAATAAGTGTCCGAGTGTTTAAGCCCTAATGCGTGGAAAATGGCAAATAAACACCATAACTACATATCTGCCATCATGCAAGAGGGTCCGAATAAGTGTCCTAGTGTCTAAACCGTAATGCATGGGAAATGGCAAATAAACACCATAATTACATATTTGCCATCACGCAAGAGGGTCCAAATAAGTGTCCAAGTGTTTAAACCCTAATGCATGAGAAATGGAAAATAAACACCATAATTACATATCTGCCATCATGTAAGAGGGTCCGAATAAGTGTCCGAGTGTTGAAGCCCTCATGCATGAGAAATGGCAAATAAACAACAAAATTACATATCCGTCATCATGCAAGAGGGTCCAAATAAGTGTCCGAGTGTTTAAACCCTAATGCATGAGAAATGGAAAATAAACACCATAATTACATATCTGCCATCATGCAAGAGGGTCCGAATAAGTGTCCGAGTGTTTAAGCCCTAATGCATGAGAAATGGCAAGTAAATGACATAATTATATATCTGGCATCATGCAAGAGGGTCCAAATAAGTGTCCGAGTGTTTAAACCCTAATGCATGAGAAATGGCGAGTAAACACTATAATTACGTATCTGCCATCATGCGAGAGGGTCCGAATAAGTGTCCGGGTGTTTAAACCATAATGCATGAGAAATGGGAAATAAACACCATAATTACATATCTGCCGTCATGCAAGAGGGTCTGAATAAGTGTCCGAGTGTTTTAACCCTAATGCATGAGAAAGGGCAAATAAACACCATAATTACATATCTGCCATAATGCAAGAGGGTCCGAATAAATGTCCGAGTGTTTAAGCCCTAATGCATGAGAAATTGCAAGTAAACAATATAATTACATATCTGCCATCATGCAAGAGGGTCCGACTAGGTGTCCGAGAGTTTAGACCTTAATGCATGAGAAATGGCAAATAAACACCATAATTACATATCTGCCATCATGCAAGAGGGTCCGAATAAGTGTCCGAGTGTTTAAGCCTTAATGCATGAGAAATGACAAGTAAACACCATAATTACATATATGTCATCATGCATGGGGGCCCGAATAAGTGTCCGAGTGTTTAAGCCCTAATGCATGGGAAATGACAAGTAAACACCATAACTACATATCTGCCATCATGCAAGAGGGTCCGAATAAGTGTCCAAGTGTTTAAACCGTAATCCATGGGAAATGGCAAATAAACACCATAATTACATATCTGCCATCATGCAAGGCGGTCCGACTAAGTGTCCGAGTGTTTAAACCCTAATGCGTGAGAAATGGCATATAAATACCATTATTACATATGTGCCATCATGCAAGAGGGTCCGAATAAGTGTCCGAGTGTTTAAGGCCTAATGCATGGGAAATGTCAAGTAAACAACATAATTACATATCGGCCATCATGCAAGAGGATCCGAATAAGTGTCCGAGTGTTTAAACCGTAATGCATGGGAAATGGCAAATAAACACTGATGAGGTTATGAGTTTCTACTTCCCGGGTGGATGGGTCGGACCGGTCCAGGCTCTTCAGACTCTGGCTCAGGGTGATGACTCCGTCAAGTGACCTGCATGCAAGCCCAGAGGGGAACGGGGTAGTCCCCCAGTGAACCCTCCAGTGTGAGAATTAGTAGAGTAGGAGAAAAACTGTGTAGAGAGAGATCGAGAGAGAGAGATAGCTTAACCTTATTCTTGTCCACCTATCCTTGCTTATATTCTTTAGTTATCATTTTTCCTGTCTCTTGTGACGTGCTTTCCTTCGCCGAAAGCCTGTGCCGTAGCTTGCCTTGTTCAGGGTGATGGAGGCTCTGCTCCGGCGGGGGGGGTGCTGTCGTAATAAATGCTGTGATGGGATGCATTAATGGTGATGTGTTGTGATAAGAACTCTGCAGATCTTTGTCTGCTGATGTGGCCCGTGTCCCACCTGCCATGTGCCCAAATGCCATTGGCCCTCCATGTCTAGATGTCCTCCAGCTGTCCTGGTCTTTGCCAGCCGGGTTGTGCCATTGGTCCCAAGCGATGGGTTTGGGGTGGTTTACTGTGGGCCGTATGCCTTGTGGGCCTATCCATGTCAGTAGTCCCCCATTTTCGAGTGCAGCTTTAGACCAACAAAGGGAATAGTAAGAAGGAAGAGAAGTGTGAAACGAGTGGAGAGGCCGACTGGAAGGTGTGCCGACCGCAAGGGTGACTGGGCAGGAGGAACTGACAGTGAGGGTGGCCGGGTAGGAGGGATCGACCGTGAGGCGTGCCGACCGCGAGGGTGGCCGAGCGGGAGGGGTCGACCGTGAGGCGTGCCGACCGCAAAGGTGGCCGAGCGGGAGGGTCGTCCGTGAGGCGTGCCGACCGCGAGGGTGGCCGAGCGGGAGGGGTCGACCGTGAGGCGTGCCGACCGCGAGGGTGGCCGAGCGGGAGGGGTCAACCGTGAGGCGTGCCGACCAGGACGGCGCGGGGCTCAAAAATGTGCTGATGTGAAAATGGAAAGGACAGGGTAAGGGGAGGGGACAGTGCATCGTGGCAACACACGTGGCAGTATCGTAGGGGGAAATGAAGCGTTGGAGCAGAAAATGAAACGATAGGTCACGGGGGGTTTTGAAAAGGCGGTTTTGGCGGCTGATTTGAAAGGTTTTGAAACGGGCGAAAATTAATGTGGATCCATGGAATACGGGTAAAACCGTAGGTTTTTGGTATAATGCGTTTCACCTACCTTTGTACAAAAACTCAAAATATCCAAGTGTTAACTCCTTCACGGCGTGCGACATATCTGTGTAGCATTCTCTCAACTTCCTTGCGTCTGCGTCAGAAGTGTTTTGTGAGCAAGCCCTAGAAATGGCACAAGAAGAAGTAGTTAATGTGAGGGTGGACCCGTTGGGGGATGATGATGGGGAGGAGTTAGCAGCACAGTACAGGACGGAGGCGTCGGCCTTGATATTGGACCCAAAGCCACTAAACCAGGTGGAGTCGGAGCAGTGGCACACTAAGGCGGACAAATCCACACTCACGGTGGCGGATTTGGAGGCGATTAGGGAGCGGTACCAGATTCCGGCGGAGGTAGATTTACAGCTGCCAACACCAGAGGAAAGGCCGTCTGTGGTGATGCGAGGGGAGTTTTCCCTGTATGAGGAGGCGCTGAAAGGGGGGCTGAGGCTGCCATTGCCTCAAGTGGTGGTTGACGTGCTAAATCGCCTGGAGGTAGCGCCGGGGCAGTTGATGCCCAATCCGTGGAAGATTCTGATGGCCTGTGCGAGTGCGTGGCCTAAGGCGAATGGAGGGGAGGCCATGACGATCGACGAGTTCTTCTCATGTTACAAAGCGTCGGGGCAGCAAGAGACTTGGGTCACCCTACAGGCGGTGATGGGCAGGGGGTTGGTGGCAGGGCTGCCTACGTCGATCAAGGGGTTGCGGCCACGGTGGTTCTTCGTGTCAGTTAATGGGGGGATGGGGGTGCGCACCATCTGGAAGGTGCCAACTCGGTCGATGGAGTCTAGGCTGGGGGCGGTGGCGGAAGAGAGGGTGAAGAGAGTGAGGGAGGGGAAAGAGAGAGAGAAAGCCAGATGGGACGATCTTGTCCAGCCGTCTGCACTGTTTGAGGCGGGGCTGGGACCGCAGCCGAAAGGTGGAGACCTCGGCCGGGCAGAGTTGGAGGAGAGGAGAAGAGCACAGGAGGTAGAGGATCGAGCCGTTATGGCCAAGGCTGCGAAGTTGATAGAGGCGTAGAGGGACCGACTGCCTGAACCGATCTCGCGGGAGAGGATCCGACCGCGCCCCAGGCCGTTGGGGGAAAAAGACTTAGGCAGCTTTGAGCCGCGGCCGCCGCCTGTAGACCCTGTAAAAGAAAAGGCCAGAGAGGCAGTGGCGGCTCTGAAGAAAAAGAAGGAGAAGAAGAAGAGGGGAGCCCCAGAGGAGGCTGCAGAGGAGTCTGGGGCCAAGAGGGCGAAGGTGGCCCCAACGGATGCGGAGGTCCCTGCGGCAAAGGACGCCCCAGAGGTGGTGGAGATCATCCCAACGGTGGAGGTTGTGGAGATGGCTCCACCAGTGCAAGTGGAGGCTGGGGTGGGTGAGGCGGCGCCGAGCTGGAGGGAACAGGTCCAGAGGAGGCCTGACCCCCAGGAAGGAGGGGTTCGTGTGGCTACGGCGATTTATCATGCGCGCGCGGTAGCTGGAAGGTTGGAGGGAGAAGAAGGTCCAGCCAGGGCGGGAGCCGACCGCCTGGTGAAGATTGTGGATGAGGGAGCTCTGCGCGCGGCATCTGGGTATAGTGAGGCCGACCTGCTGAGGGGGTTATGCTCCGCCCAAATGGAGGTAACCACCTTGGCGGGGGCTCTTCTTAGGAAAGCTGGGGCCGCCAAGTTGAAGGCTGAGGAGGCCAGGACCCAGTTGGCCAAATTAAGTAATGACAGTGCCGACTGGGAGACTGCCTACGCCGATCTGTCAGCAGTCAAGTTGGAACTGGAGGACACACGCCGTAAGGTCGTGTCGCTGGAGTTCCAACTGGCTGGTGAACAGAAAAAGTTGGAAGAGTCTAAGAGGGCCTACGCCGTGGCAGTCGAGCGGCACGAAGAGGCTATGACCAGCAATGAAGAGCTGGTCCGACAAAAGGATGAAGTAGACTCCAGAATTGGAGACCTGTTGAAGGAGCTGGGGGAGGAGCGCGCCAGAGCAGAGGAGGACAAGGGGAGGCTTCTGAGGGAATGGGAGATGGAGAAAGCGAAGGTGGCGGCGGAGCTGGAGAGTCTGAGGAAGGGGATGGAAGAGGAGAGGGCGACGGCGGCTGCTGAAAGGGGGGCCCTGCAAAGGGAGCTGGACGAGGAGAGGGCGAAGGCGGCGTCTGAAAAGGCGGCCTACCCTGATCTATGCGTCGCGGCAGTGGAGCAATATAAAGGGTCCCCCGAATTCCAGATGGTGGTGGATGCTGCCGTCGCCAGGAGTCTGGCTGGTCAAGAGCCTGGGGGGTGGGCCCATCAAGGAAGACTGCTGGGGGTAGGACGGAATTAGAGGTGATTGAAAGCTTCCAGCAGTCCGACTTCTATAAGCACGAAATGGCCGAGTTCTGGGACAGCGATTAGAAAATGTTCAACCGTAGAGCTGAGGAGCTGTTCTCAAACTTGGACCTGAGTAGTGTGACAATAGGCGAGGATGATGTGGCCCAGACCCCCCTGGACGAAGGCGTTGAAGAAGAGGATCTAGCATCCAGCGAGGAAGAGTAGCCAAGGAGAAGAAGATCTGGGCGTGCTCTGTGGTTTTTTTTTTTTTTTTTTTTTTTGGTTGTAAACACATTGTAAAGGAATAAATGAAGGTATGGAGAATTTAACTGTAATGAAGTTGTGTACAAAGATTATTTAATTGTAATGGATGAATGTATAGCCAATTGAATTTTGTGTATTTTGCTTATGCTGCCAGTGTGAGTGAAATGTTGTGATTAAAACTGGTCAAAAAGATTGGGTCAATAAAAAGATCGTGTAATGTGAAAGTTAAACATCATGAATGAAATGTTTATTTTGCGGAGTGAGATTGGAGTTGTATGAAAATTGAAAAGATAATGGAAAAAGTGGAGTGGGAGGCAGGTTGTAAATTGTAACTAACTAGTTGGCAAATAATCTGATCATTAGATGAAATACGTGAGAGTATATGGAGGATTTAACTCGGTTGTATTGTAACTAACGAGTTGGCAAGACGTGATCCAAAAACTGTGAAGAAGCTTCAAAATGTGACTAAGTGTTGAAAATGTGGTGCTGCTGGGCGTTGAAGTGTTCAGTCAGGCCGTGGCTTTTGAAGTGCTCAGTCTGGCAGGGACCTTCGACGTGCTCGGTCTGGCCGAGGCTTTTGAAGTGCTCGGTCTGGCCGAGGCTTTTGAAGTGCTCCGTCCGGCGGAGGCTTTTGAAGGGCTCGGTCTGGCCGAGGCTTTTGAAGTGCTCGGTCCGGCCGAGGCTTTTGAAGTGCTCGGTCCGGCCGAGGCTTTTGAAGTGCTCGGTCCGGCCGAGGCTTTGGAAGTGCTCGATCCGGCCGAGGCTTTCGAAGTGCTCGGTCTGGCCGAGGCTTTTGAAGTGCTCTGTCTGGCCGAGGCTTTTGAAGTGCTCGGTCTGGCCGAGGCTTTTGAAGGGCTCCGTCCGGCGGAGGCTTTTGAAGGGCTCGGTTTGGCCGAGGCTTTTGAAGTGCTCGGTCTGGCCGAGGCTTTTAAAGTGCTCAGTCCGGCTGAGGCTTTTGAAGGGCTCGGTCTGGCCGAGGCTTTTGAAGTGCTGCAAGTGGAAAAGTTATTGGGGCCACATAGAAACAATTGAATTACGAAAACCGAGGCCATCAGTCGGGATTTACATTATGTGTGGAAATGGGAATACAACAATGTTGACAATACAAAATATGAACTTATTGGTAGTAACGCTTCAAATGTTCTGCATTCCAGGGATGGGGCAGGTCTCGGCCTTCCATGTCTTGAAGTCGGTAAGTGCCTGGTCGTGGTCGGGCTTTCACAACGTAGGGCCCCTCCCATTTGGCTGCCAGTTTGCCCTCGGTTGGATTCTTTATGGCAAGAGTCACTTCTCGCAAGACAAGGTCCCCCACGGAGAACTCTCGTGGTCGAACTCGGCGGTTGTAGTGTGTTCTCATTTTCTGCTGGTACGAGGCCAATCTGATGGCAGCGGTCTCTCTGAGCTCCTCGACGAGGTCCAGGTCTGTTCGGTGGAGTTCGTCAGCTGCGGCCAGATCCGGATGTAAAATCCTGGAAGTGGGCAAACCGACTTCTACCGGAATAGCCGCCTCAGCGCCATATGTTAAGCGAAAAGGGGTTTCACCAGTGGGATTGCGAGCAGTGGTTCGGTAAGCCCAGAGCACATTTGGCAGTTCCTCAGCCCAAAGGCCCTTAGCAGCTTCGAGCTTGGTTTTGATGATTTTCAGGAGGGAACGGTTGGTGAGCTCAACTTGGCCGTTTGCTTGGGGGTGACCGGTGGAGGAGAAGCACGGTTGGATCTGGAGATCTGCACAAAATTTTCTGTACTTCGCGTTATCGAATTGTTTGCCATTGTCAGAGATGATGGCTTGAGGGATGCCAAATCGGCAAATGATCGATTGCCAGATAAACCTGGTGGTGTTCCGCTCGGTGATTGTGGCAAGGGGTTCAGCCTCGACCCATTTGGTGAAGTAATCAATAGCAACGATTGCGAACTTGGTCTGACCTCGACCGGTGGGAAGCGGACCGACCAGGTCGATCCCCCACTTGGCAAACGGATAAGCGCTGTAGAGTGTGATCAACTCTGTGGGAGGGGCGTGAGGGATGTTGGCGAAGCGTTGACATTTATCGCATTTGAGCACGAAGTCGGTCGCATCCTGATTGAGAGTTGGCCAAAAGTACCCAGTACGGAGTATCTTCTGGGCAAGGGACCTGCCTCCTGAGTGATTGCCACAAATCCCCTCATGGATCTCCTGCATTACGTAAGTTGCTTGCGCTGGATTGAGGCACCGAAGATATGGCTGGGAGAAGCCGCGTTTGTACAATATATCGTCGATAAGGACGTAATTGGAGGCGCGGGATCAGACTTTGGAAGCCTGCAGCTGGTCATTTGGGAGTGCTCCTGTGGTCAAGAATAGGAGGATGTCGGACGCCCAAGGGATAGGTTCATTTTGAATGCACTGTATGTCTTGTAGATCGGGTGAAACGGCCGGGTGGTGTAGATATTCAACGCGGACATCATGGCTGAGGGTGGGATGGTCAGCCGAAGCCAATTGAGCCATCTCATCTGCTTTGGAGTTTTCTGCCCGAGGAATATGCCTGATGTGGAAGGTAGTGAAGAGGCGAGCAAGGGGGAGTGCCAGGTCTCTGTAAGCTAGCATCGTATCGTCCTTGGCGTCAAAGTCCCCCGTCATCTGACCGACGACGAGTTGGGAGTCGCTGAAAACTCGGAGGTCGCTGACCCCTATGTCCTTGGCAAGGTGGAGTCCTGCTATTAGTGCCTCGTACTCGACTTCATTGTTGGTTGCTTCAAACAGGAAACGGAGAGCACATTTGAAATGGCCGCCCTCAGGAGAGGTGAGGATGAGGCCGGCACCGCTTCCTTCTCTTCGGGACGACCCGTCAACATTGAGAGTCCAAGAATGAGGATCTTCTGGCTCTGTTGAAGCTGATAGGGGCGGAGGTGTGGTGGTTGGGGTTGGCCGGGTGAACTCCATGATGAAGTCAGCTACAGCCTGCCCCTTGATTGCTGTCCGAGGGCGGTAAGAGATGTCAAACTGGCTGAGTTCTATGGACCACTCCATCAGCCTGCCTGAGAGTTCCGGTTGCTGCATGACTTTCTTCAGGGGCTGGTCGGTGAGGACCACTATGGAGTGGGCTTGGAAGTATGGGCGGAGTCGTCTAGAGGCAATGACCAAGGCCAGGGACAGTTTTTCAAGCAAGGGGTAGTTCTGCTCCGCACCCCTGAGAGCTCGGCTAATGTAATAGACCGGTCGTTGCACCGAGCCATCTTCTCGAAGGAGAGCTGCACTGACTGCGCTTCCTGATACTGCTAGGTAGAGAAAGAGGGGTTCGCCCGTGATTGCGTGGGAGAGAAGGGGGGGTTAGCCATGCATTGTTTTAACTGTTGGAAGGACTCCTCGGATTCAGCTGTCCATTCAAAAGTCTGCCGAAGAACTTTGAAGAAGGGCAAGCACTTATCTGTCGCGCGGGATATGAAGCGGTTAAGGGCCGCCACTCGGCCGGTGAGCCTCTGAACTTCTTTGACCGTCCTCGGCGACTGCATCTCGACTAAAGCCTTGATCTTCTCAGGGTTAGCCTCGATGCCGCCCTGACTGACCATAAAGCCCAAAAATTTACCAGACCCTACGCCGAAGGCGCACTTCTCTGGGTTGAGCTTCATCTGGTATTTGCGCAAGGTGGCGAAGGTCTCACGTAAATCAGTAAGGTGATCGGAGGAGTACTTGCTTTTGACTAGCCTGTCGTCGACGTAGACTTCCATATTCCGGCCTATTTGGTGATGGAAAACGGTGTTAACCAGCCGCTGATAAGTGGCCCCAGCATTCTTCAATCCGAACGGCATTACACAGTAGTGCTAGATACCTCGGTCGGTAATAAATGATGTGTGCTCCTGGTCAGATGTGTGCATCAAGATTTGGTTGTATCCAGAGAAGGCATCAATGAAGCTGAGCATTTGATGACCGGCTGTGGCGTCGACCAGCAGATCTATGCGGGGAAGGGGGTAGTTGTCTTTGGGACAGGCTCGGTTCAGGTCAGAGTAGTCGACACAGAGTCGCCACCTGCCATTGTGTTTGTGGACGAGGACCACATTGGACAGCCATCGAGGATAGTCCACGTTTTTGATGAATTGGGCCTCGAGGAGTTTGTCAACTTCGGCGGCTATAAGGGTGTTGCGCTCTGGATGGAAAATGCGTTGTTTCTGGCGGTGGGGTCGAAAATGGGGTTCGATGCTGAGGCGATGGGTTATGAAGGAGGGGCCGATGCCTGGCATGTCAGAGTGGGTCCAGGCGAAGACATCTCTATGCTCGGTTAAGAGAGCAGTAAGGTTGGCCTTGGCCTGGGCGGGTAATTGGCTGCCGATCCTGGCGGTTCTGATTGGGTTGGTGGGGTCGATGTTGACTTCAACAAGTTCCTCCACAGTTTCACCTCTGACCAGCTCATCTTCGTCTCGGACGTCAAGCCCTTCGATGATCATGGCCTCTTTTAGCTTGACTTCTTTGAGCGAGGCGACATAACACTCCCTGGCCATGGTTTGTTCGCCTTTGACAGTTCCGACGCCGAGATCGGTGGAAAATTTCATGGCCAGATGATATGTGGAAGTGATGGCTTGGAAGGCATTTAGGGCTGTGCGGCCAAGGATAATGTTGTAAGCGGAGGGGCAGTCGACCACAAGGAAGGTGAGCAGCTTAGTGGTCTACCGCGGGTGCTCGCCGATGGTGACAGGCAGATCGATGGAGCCGATGGAGGTCACTCGGTCGCCGGTGAAGCCGACCAGAGGGGTTTGGAGAGGGGACAAGCTCTCTTCCCCAATCTTGAGTTGGCGGAAGCAATTGAGGAAGATGATATCTGAGGAGCGGCCGTTGTCCATGAGGACTCGTCTGACTTTGTAGTTGGAGAGGATGGCGGAAATGACAAGGGGGTCATCATGTGGGTAATGGACTCCTGCACAGTCGGTATCGGTGAAGGTGATGGGTTCGATCCATTGTTTTGACTGTTTGGGAGGTCGGTCCACCGTCGCCACTGCTTTGTCTAAGCCTTGCCTGAGCGGAGCGGGATGGCCCCCCGCAAGCAAGGCCCCCCAAAATGACTCTGATTTCTCTGACTGGTGGAGGGGGATTGCCCGGAGGCCGAGGCTGTGGTGGGGGGCGATCGTGGCCTTCGTTTGGTGGGGCTTGATTGCGGGGTGGTGTGCGTCGGCGATTGTTCCTGGGATGGTCAGTTCTTTGTCTCTATGGGGGACGGGGGTCTGTGAATCGGCTGAGGCGGCCCTGGCGGATGAAGGTCTCGATCTGGTCTTTGAGGTTAATGCACTCGTCGGTGGTATGGCCATGGTCTTGGTGGAAGCGGCAGTATTTGGACTGATCTTTCCGGGTGGAGGGGTTTCGGGACGGCAAGGGCCATTTGAGGGGGTAGTCCCGCTGGATCTGATTGAGGACGTGCTCCATGGGGGAGTTGAGAGGGGTGTACCGCTCGAACCGACCGGGCGGACGGATCGGATTCGACCGGTCAGTTCGGGGGGGGCGCTCATTATAGTGGGGTGTTTGGCTATTATACTGGGCGGTTCTGGGCTCGGAGTCTTTCCTCTTTTCTCCGGGAGTCGGATTTTGAGGAGTCGGCTCTTGCCGAGCGGCCAGGGAATCTTCAGCATTCATGTATCTCTGGGCTTTGGACAGTAGAGCTGCCATGGTGGTTGGAGGGTTTTTGGAGAGGGAGAAAAGGAAATTAGACGACCGCAGGCCGGCCATAAAGGCGGTGAGGATGACCTTGTCGTCATTCTCCACTACTTGAAGGGCTTCGGTGTTGAGGCGGGTAACAAAGCTGCGGAGCGACTCCCCCTCGGTCTGACGAATGTTAAGGAGCTGGGTGGCTGGGCGCCTCTGACGCTGGGCTCCAATAAAATGGCTCAGGAAGGAGTCACTGAGGTGTTGAAAGGTGGAGACGGAGTCCGCCGGTAGCTGGCTAAACCACAGCCGAGCTGATCCCTTTAGTGTCACTGGAAAAGCTCGGCACATGATCTCGTCAGGGAAGGCATGGAGGACCATGAGGGTGCGGTAGGTTTCCAGATGGTCGACTGGGTCCGTCGTGCCATCGAAAGGGTCAATGGTAGGCATCTTGAACTTGGCAGGCAATGGTTTCTCGCGGATGGAGGCAACAAAAGGCGAGTTGGTGGTGGCTGAGGGCTTGTGCTGGATGTTCTGCATGACCCCTTGTAGTTGGAGTTTCATAGCTCGGATTTCAGCGTCCCAGAGGGGAATGTTGTCGCCATGGTCGGCCAATGGAGGCTGGACACTGCTAGCTTCCCCCTCAGGGGTCAGTGCTGCGACTGGCGGGCGTGGAGGTGGAGGTGGTAGGTTTTCATGTTGGGGAGGAAGGAGCTGCGAACCTTCTGGGTTAGGCGGAGGGGGTTGTGGAGCAGTATGGCCTGGGGTTGTTCCTTGGTTGGGTGGAATGTTTGGAGGTGGAACGGGGGGGTTTCTTTGGAGTAACGCATTGATCAGGGCCTGGTTTTGTTCGACCATGCGGTTGATGCTGTTGGTGAGTTCGATGATGTATTGTGGTGGGTTGGTTGGGTGGGAAGGATCTGTTTGGTGATCGGCGGCGTTGTGGTGAGAAGCCATGGACCTAGTCGTGACCATACACCTGAACGGGCAAGAGGGGAAGGTGATGGTGAGAAGGGAGGTCTCCGGCGGTAGTGAACACAACTAGTGCACGAATAAACCACTAAATTCCCACAGACGGCGCCAAACTGATGAGGTTATAAGTTTCTGCTTCCCGGGTGGATGGGTCGGACCGGTCCAGGCTCTTCAGACTCTGGCTCAAGGTGATGACTCCATCAAGTGACCTCCATGCAAGCCCAGAGGGGAACGGGGTAGTCCCCCAGTGAACCCTCCAGTGTGAGAATTAGTAGAGTAGGAGAAAAACTGTGTAGAGAGAGATCGAGAGAGAGAGATAGCTTAACCTTATTCTTGTCCTCCTATCCTTGCTTATATTCTTTAGTTATCATTTTTCCTGTCTCTTGTGACGTGCTTTCCTTCGCCGAAAGCCTGTGCCGTACCTTGCCTTGTTCAGGGTGATGGAGGCTCTGTTCCGGCGGGGGGGGGCGTGCTGTCGTAATAAGTGCTGTGATGGGATGCATTAATGGTGATGTGTTGTGATAATAACTCTGCAGATCTTTGTCTGCTGATGTGGCCATGTGCCCAAATGCCATTGGCCCTCCATGTCTAGATGGCCTCCAGCTGTCCTGGGCTTTGCCAGCCGGGTTATGCCATTGGTCCCAAGCGATGGGTTTGGGGTGGTTTACTGTGGGCCGTATGCCTTGTGGGCCTATCCATGTCAGTAGTCCCCCATTTCCGAGTGCAGCTTTAGACCAACGAAGGGAATAGTAAAAAGGAAGAGAAGTGTGAAACGAGTGGAGAGGCCGACTGGAAGGTGTGCCGACCGCAAGGGTGACTGGGCAGGAGGAACTGACAGTGAGGGTGGCCGGGGAGGAGGGGTCGACCGTGAGGCGTGCCGACCGCGAGGGTGGCCGAGCGGGAGGGGTCGACCGTGAGGCGTGCCGACCGCGAGGGTGGCCGAGCGGGAGGGGTCGTCCGTGAGGCGTGCCGACCGCGAGGGTGGCCGAGCGGGAGGGGTCGACCGTGAGGCGTGCCGACCGCGAGGGTGGCCGAGCGGGAGGGGTCGACCGTGAGGCGTGCCGACCGCGAGGGTGGCCGAGCGGGAGGGGTCGACCCTGAGGCGTGCCGACCAGGACGGCGCGGGGCTCAAAAATGTGCTGATGTGAAAATGGAAAGGACAGGGTAAGGGGAGGGGACAGTGCATCGTGGCCACACACGTGGCAGTATCGTAGGGGGAAATGAAGCGTTGGAGCAGAAAATGAAACGATAGGTCACGGGGGGTTTTGAAAAGGCGGTTTTGGCAACTGATTTGAAAGGTTTTGAAACGGGCGAAAATTAATGTGGATCCATGGAATACGGGTAAAACCGTAGGTTTTGGGTATAATACGTTTCACCTACCTTTGTACAAAAACTCAAAATATCCAAGTGTTAACTCCTTCACGGCGTGCGACATATCTGTGTAGCATTCTCTCAACTTCCTTGCGTCTGCGTCAGAAGTGTTTTGTGAGCAAGCCCTAGAAATGGCACAAGAAGAAGTAGTTAATGTGAGGGTGGACCCGTTGGGGGATGATGATGGGGAGGAGTTAGCAGCGCAGTATAGGACGGAGGCGTCGGCCTTGATATTGGCCCCAAAGCCACTAAACCAGGTGGAGTCGGAGCAGTGGCACACTAAGGCGGACAAATCCACACTCACGGTGGTGGATTTGGAGGCGATTAGGGAGCGGTACCAGATTCCGGCGGAGGTAGATTTAAACCCTAATGCATATAAATACCATAATTACATATCTGCCATCATGCAAGAGGGTCCGAATAAGTGTCCGAGTGTTTAAACCCTAATCCATGAGAAATGACAAGTAAACACCATAATTACATATCTTCCATCATGCAAGAGGGTCCGAATAAGTGTTCGAGTGTTTAAGGCCTAATGCATGGGAAATGTCATGTAAACAACATAATTACATATCGGCCATCATGCAAGAGGTTCCAAATAAGTGTCCGAGTGTTTAAACCCTAATGCATGAGAAATGGCAAATAAACACCATAATTACATATCTGCCATCATGCAAGAGGGTCCGAATAAGTGTCCGAGTGTTTAACCCCTAATGCATGAGAAATGGGAAGTAAACAACATAACTACATATCTGCCATCATGCAAGAGGGTCCGAATAAGTGTCCGAGTGTTTAAACCCTAATGCGTGGGAAATGGAAAATAAACACCATAACTACATTTCTGCCATCATGCAAGAGGGTCCGAATAATTGTCCGAGTGTTTAAACCCTAATGCGTGGGAAATGGCAAATAAAAACCATAATTACATATTTGGCATCATGCAAGAGGGTCCAAATAAGTGTCCGAGTGTTTAAACCCCAATGCATGAGAAATGGCAAATAAACACCATAATTACATATCTGTCATCATGTAAGAGGGTCCGAATAAGTGTCCGAGTGTCTAAACCCTAATGCATAAGAAATGGCAAGTAAACAATATAATTACATATCTGCCATCATGCAAGAGGGTCCAAATAAGTGTCCGAGTGTTTAAACCCTAATGCATGAGAAATGACAAGTAAACACCACAATTACATATATGCCATCAAGCAAGAGGGTCCGAATAAGTGTCCGAGTGTTTAAGCCCTAATACATGAGAAATGACAAGTAAAAACCATAATTACATATCTGCCATCATGCAAGAGGGTTCGAATAAGTGTCCGAGTGTTTAAGCCCAAATGCGTGGGAAATAGCAAATAAACACCATAATTACATATCTGCCATCATGCAAGAGGGTCCGAATAAGTGTCCTACTGTTTAAACCATAATGCATGGGAAATGGCAAATAAACACCATAATTACATATTTGCCATCATGCAAGAGGGTCCAAATAAGTGTCCGAGTGTTTAAACCCTAATGCATGAGAAATGGCAAATAAACACCATAATTACATATCTGTCATCATTTAAGAGGGTCCGAATAAGTGTCCGAGTGTTTAAGCCCTAATGCATGAGAAATGGCAAATAAACAAGATAATTACATATCTGCCATCATGCAAGAGGGTCCAAATAAGTGTCCGAGTGTTTAAACCCTAATGCATGAGAAATGGAAAATAAACACCATAATTACATCTCTGCCATCATGCAGGAGGGTCCGAATAAGTGTTCGAGTGTTTAAGCCCAAGTGCATGAGAAATGGCAAGTAAACAACATAATTACATATCTGCCATCATGCAAGAGGGTCCAAATAAGTGTCCGAGTGTTTAAACCCTAATGCACGAGAAATGGCGAGTAAACACCATAATTACATATCTGCCATCATGAAAAAGGGTCCGAATAAGTGTCCGGGTGTTTAAACCATATTGCATGGGAAATGGGAAATAAACACCATAATTACATATCTTCCGTCATGCAAGAGCGTCTGAATAAGTGTCTGAGTGTTTAAACCCCAATGCATGAGAAATGGCAAATAAACACCATAATTACAAATCTGCCATCATGCAAGGGGGTCCGAATAAATGTCCGAGTGTTTAAGCCCT
Organism: Camellia sinensis; assembly: GCF_055761805.1. Lineage (NCBI taxonomy): Eukaryota > Viridiplantae > Streptophyta > Magnoliopsida > Ericales > Theaceae > Camellia > Camellia sinensis. The sequence goes on along the minus strand of NW_028129474.1, from coordinate 8,512,867 downwards.
AATGCATGAGAAATTGCAAGTAAACACCATAATTACATATCTGCCATCATGCAAGAGGGTCCGACTAGGTGTCCGAGAGCTTAGACCTTAATGCATGAGAAATGGCAAGTAAACAATATAATTAAACATCTACCATCACGCAAGAGGGTCCAAATAAGTGTCCGAGTGTTTAAACCCTAATGCATGAGAAATGACAAGTACACACCATAATTACATATCTGCCATCTTGCAAGAGGGCCCGAATAAGTGTCCGAGTGCTTAAGCCCTAATGCATGAGAAATGACAAGTAAACACCATAACTACATCTCTGCCATCATACAAGAGGGTCCGAATAAGTGTCCGAGTGTTTAAGCCCTAATGCATGGGAAATGGCAAATAAATACCATAATTACATATCTGCCATCATGCAAGAGGGTCCGAATAAGTGTCCGAGTGTTTAAACCCTAATGCATTTGAAATGACAAGTAAACACCATAATTACATATCTGCCAACATGCAAGAGGGTCCGAATAAGTGTCCGAATGTTTAAGCCCTAATGCATGAGAAATGGCAAATAAACAACATAATTATGTATCTGCCATCATGCAAGAGGGTCCAAATAAGTGTCCGAGTGTTTAAACCCTAATGCATGAGAAATGGAAAATAAACACCATAATTACATATCTGCCATCATGCAAGGGGGTCCGAATAAGTGTCCGAGTGTTTAAGCCCAAATGCCTGAGAAATAGCAAGTAAACAACATAATTACATATCTGCCATCATGCAAGTGGGTCCAAATAAGTGTCCGAGTGTTTAAACCCTAGTGCATGAGAAATGGCGAGTAAACACCATAATTACAAATCTGCCATCATGCAAGAGGGTCCGAATAAGTGTCCGGGTGTTTAAACCATAATGCATGAGAAATGGGAAATAAACACCACAATTACATATCTGCCGTCATGCAAGAAGGTCTGAATAAGTGTCCGAGTGTTTAAACCCTAATGCATGAGAAATGGCAAATAAACACCATAATTACATATCTGCCATCATGCAAGAGGGTCCGACTAGGAGTCCAAGAATTTAGACCTTAATGCATGAGAAATGGCAAATAAACACCATAATTACATATCTGCCATCATGCAAGAGGGTCCGAATATGTGTCCGAGTGTTTAAGCCTTAATGCAGGAGAAATGACAAGTAAACACCATAATTACATATATGTCATCATGCAAGAGGGCCCGAATAAGTGTCCGAGTGTTTAAGCCCTAATGCATGGGAAGTGACAAGTAAAGACCATAACTACATCTCTGCCACCATGCAAGAGGGTCCGAATAAGTGTCCGAGTGTTTAAACCGTAATGCATGGGAAATGGCCAGTAAACCCCATAATTACATATCTGCCATCATGCAAGACGGTCCGAATAAGTGTCCGAGTGTTTAAACCCAAATGCGTGAGAAATGGCATATAAATACCATAATTACATATCTGCCATCATGCAAGAGTGTCCGAATAAGTGTCCGAGTGTTTAAACCCTAATGCATGAGAAATGACAAGTAAACACCATAATTACATATTTGCCATCGTGCAAGAGGGTCCGAATAAGTGTCGGAGTGTTTAAGGCCTAATGCATGGGAAATGGCAAGTAAACAACATAATAACATATCGGCCATCATGCAAGAGGTTCCAAATAAGTGTCCGACTATTTAAACCCTAATGCATGAGAAATGGCAAATATACACCGTAATTATGCAAGAGGGTCCGAATAAGTGTCCGAGTGTTTAAGCCCTAATGCATGAGAAATGGCAAGTAAACAACATAACTACATATCTGCCATCATGCAAGAGGGTCCGAATAAGTGTCCGAGTGTTTAAACCCTAATGCGTGAGAAATGGCAAATAAACACCATAACTACATTTCTGCCATCGTGCAAGAGGGTCCGAATAAGTGTCCGAGTGTTTAAACCCTAATGCGTGGGAAATGGCAAATAAACACCAAAATTACATATTTGGCATCATGCAAGAGGGTACAAATAAGTGTCCGAGTGTTTAAACCCTAATGCATGAGAAATGGCAGATAAACACCATAACTACATTTCTGCCATCGTGCAAGAGGGTCCGAATAAGTGTCCGAGTGTTTAAACCCTAATGCGTGGGAAATGGCAAATAAACACCAAAATTACATATTTGGCATCATGCAAGAGGGTACAAATAAGTGTCCGAGAGTTTAAACCCTAATGCATGAGAAATGGCAGATAAACACCATAATTACATATCTGCCACCATGTAAGAGGGTCCGAATAAGTGTCCGAGTGTCTAAGCCCTAATGCGTGAGAAATGGCAAGTAAACATTATAATTACATATCCGCCATCTTGCAAGAGGGTCCAAATAAGTGTCCGAGTGTTTAAACCCTAATGCATGAGAAATGACGAGTAAACACCATAATTACATATCTGCCATCATGCAAGAGGGTCCGAATAAGTGTCCGAGTGTTTAAGCCCAAATGCATGAGAAATGACAAGTAAAAACCATAATTACATATCTGCCATCATGCAAGAGGGTTCGAATAAGTGTCCGGTTGTTTAATCCCTAATGCATGGGAAATAGCAAATAAACACCATAACTACATGTCTCCCATCATGCAAGAGGGCCCGAATAAGTGTCCTAGTGTTTAAACCCTAATGTTTGAGAAATAGCGAGTAAACACCATAATTACATATCTGCCATCGTGCAAGAGGGTCCGAATAAGTGTCCGAGTGTTTAAACCCTAATGCATGAGAAATGGCAAATAAACACCATAATTACATATCTACCATCATGCAAGAGGGTCTGAATAAGTGTTCGAGTGTTTAAGCCCTAGTGCATGAGAAATGAGAAGTAAACACGATAATTACATATATGCCATCGTGCAAGTGGGCCCGAATAAAAGTCCGAGTGTTTAAGCCCTAATGCATGGGAAATGGCAAGTAAAAACCATAACTACATATCTGCGATCATGCAAGAGGGTCCGAATAAGTGTCCGAGGGTTTAAACCGTAATGCATGGGAAATGGCAAATAAACACCACAGTTACATATCTGCCATCATGCAAGAGGGTTTGATTAAATGTCCGAGTATTTAAGCCCTAATGCATAAGAAATTGCAAGTAAACAACAAAATTACATATCTTCCATCATGCAAGAGGGTCCAAATAAGTGTCCGAGTGTTTAAACCCTAATGCGTGGGAAATGGCAAATAAACACCATAACTACATTTCTGCCATCATGCCAGAGGGTTCGAATAAGTGTCCGAGTGTTTAAACCCTAATGCGTGGGAAATGGCAAATAAACACCAAAATTACATATTTGGCATCATGCAAGAAGGTACAAATAAGTGTCCGAGTGTTTAAACCCTAATGCATCAGAAATGGAAAATAAACACCATAATTACATATCTGCCATCATGTAAGAGGGTCCGAATAAGTTTCCGAGTGTCTAAGCCCTAATGCATGAGAAATGGCATGTAAACATTATAATTACATATCCGCCATCTTGCAAGAGGGTCCAAATAAGTGTCCGAGTGTTTAAACCCTAACGCATGAGAAATGACAAGTAAAAACCATAATTACATATCTGCCATCATGCAAGAGGGTCCGAATAAGTGTCCGAGTGTTTAAACCGTAATGCATGGGAAATGGCAGATAAACACCATAATTACATATCTGCCATCATGTAAGAGGGTCTGAGTAAGTGTTCGAGTATTTAAGCCCTAATGCATAAGAAATTGCAAGTAAACAACAAAATTACATATCTGCCATCATGCAAGAGGGTCCAAATAAGTGTCCGCGTGTTTAAACCCTAATGCATGAGAAATGGCGAGTAAACACCATAATTACATATATGCCATAATGCAAGAGGGTCCGAATAAGTGTCCGGGGGTTTAAACCCTAATGCATGAGAAATGGGAAATAAACACCATAATTACATATCTGCCATCATACAAGAGGGTCCGAATAAGTGTCCGAGTGTTTAAACCCTAATGCATGAGAAATAAAAAATAAACACCATAATTACATATCTGCCATCACGCAAGAGGGTCTGAATAAATGTCCGAGTGTTTAAGCCCTAACGCATGAGAAATTGCAAGTAAACACCATAATTACATATCTACCATCATGCAAGAGGGTCCGAATAAGTGTTCAAGTGTTTAAACCCTAATGCATGAGAAATGGCAAATAAACACCATAATTACATATCTGCCATCATGCAAGAGGGTCTGGATAAGTGTCCAAGTGTTTAAGCCCTAATACTTGGAAAATGACAAATAAACACCATAATTACATATATGCCATCATGCAAGAGGGTCCGAATAAGTGTCCGAGTGTTTCAACCGTAATGCATCGGAAATGGAAAATAAACACCATAATTACAGATTTGCCATCATGCAAGAGCGTCCGAATAAGTCTCCGAGTATATATATCCTAATGCAAGAGAAATGACAAATAAACACCATAACTACATATCTGCCATCATGCATGAGGGTCCGAATAAGTGTCCGAGTGTTTAAACCGTAATGCATGGGGAATGGCAAATAAACACCATTATTACATATCTGCCATCATGTAAGAGGGTCCGAATAAGTGTCCGAGTGTTTAAACCCTAATACATGAGAAATTGCAAGTAAATATCTGCCATCATGCAAGAGGGTCTGAATAAGTGTCCGAGTATTTATATCCTAATGCAAGAGAAATGGCAAATAAACACCATAACTACATATCTGCCATCATGCAAGAGGGTCCGAATAAGTGTCCGAGTTTTTAAACCGTAATACATGGGAAATGGCAAATAAACACTATAATTACATATCTGTCAACACGCAAGAGGGACCGACTAAGTGTCCGAGTGTTTACACCCTAATGCAAGAGAAATGGCAAATAAACACCATAACAATGCAAGAGGGTCCGAATAAGTGTCCGAGTGTTTAAACCGTAACGCACGGGAAATGGAAAATAAACACCATAATTACATATCTGCCACCATGCAAGAGGGTCGGGATAAGTGTCCGAGTGTTTAAGCCCTAATGCATGAGAAATGGCAAGTAAACAACATAATTAGATATCTACGATCATGCAAGAGGGTTCCAAATAAGTGCCCGAGTGTTTAAACCCTAATGCATGAGAAATGGCAATTAAACCCCATAATTACATATCTGCCATCATGCAAGAGGGTCCAAACAAGTGTCCGAGTGTTTAAACCCTAATGCATGAAAAATGGCAAAAAAACATCATAATTACATATCTGCCATCATGCAAGAGGGTCTGATTAAGTGCCCGAGTGTTTTAGCCCTAATGCATGAGAAATGACAAGTAAGCACCATAATTACATATATGCCTGCATGCAAGAGGGACCGAATAAATGTCCGAGGGTTTAGGACCGTAATGCATGGGAATTGGAAAATAAACACCATAATTACATATCTACCATCATGCAAGAGGGTCCGAATAAGTGTCCGAGTGTTTAAACCCTAATGGAAGAGAAATGGCAAGTAAATAACATAATTACATATCTGCCATCATGCAAGAGGGTCCAAATAAGTGTCCGAGTGTTTAAACCCTAATGCTTGAGAAATGGCGAGAGGGTCCGAATAAGTGTCCGAGTGTTTAAACCCAAATGCATGAGAAATGGCAAATAAACACCACAATTACATATCTGCCATCATGCAAGAGAGTCCGAACAAATGTTCGAGTGTTTTAGCCCTAATGCATGAGAAATTGCAAGTAAACACCATAATTACATATCTGCCATCATGCAAGAGGGTCCGAAAAAGTGTCCCAGTGTTTAAACCCTAATGCATGTGAAATGGCAAATAAACAACGTAATTACATATCTGCCATCATGCAAGAGGGTCTGAATAAGTGTCCAAGTGTTTAAGCCCTAATGCATGAGAAATTACAAGTAAACACCATAATTACATATATGCCATCATGCAAGAGGGCCCGAGTAAGTGTCCGAGTGTTTAAGCCCTAATGCATGGGAAATGGCAAGTAAACACCATAACTGCATATCTGCCATCATGGAAGAGGGTCCGAATAAGTGTCCGAGTGTTTAAACCGTAATGCATGGGAAATGGCAAATAAACACCATAATTACATATCTGCCAACACGCAAAAGGGTCCTAATAAGTGTTCGAGTGTCTAAACCCTAATGCATGAGAAATTGCCAGCAAACACCATAATTACATATTTGCCATCATGCAAGAGGGTCTGAATAAGTGTCCGAGTATTTATGCCCTAATGTAAGAGAAATGGCAAACAAACACCATAACTACATATCTGTCATCATGCAAGAGGCTCCGAATAAGTGTCCGAGTGTTTAAACCGTAATGCACGGGAAACGGCAAATAAACACCATAATTACATATCTGCCATCATGCAAGAGGGTTCGAATAAATGCCCGAGTGTTTATACCCTAACGCAAGAGAAATGGAAAATAAACACCATAACTACATATCTGCCATCATGCAAGAGAGTCCGAATAAGTGTCCGAGTGTTTAAACCGTAATGCACGGAAAATGGCAAATAAACACCATAATTACATATCTGCCATCATGCAAGAGGGTCCGGATAAGTGTCCGAGTGTTTAAGCCCTAACGCATTAGAAATGGCAAGTAAACCCCATAATTACATATCTGCCATCATGCAAGAGGGTCCGAATAAGTGTCCGAATGTTTACACCCCAATGCATGAGAAATAGCAAGTAAACCCCATCATTACATATCTACCATCATGCAAGAGGGTCCGAATAAGCGTACGCGTGTTTAAACCCTAATGCATGAAAAATGGCAAATAAACACCATAATTACATATCTGCCATCATGCAAGAGGGTCTGATTAAGTGTCAGAGTGTTTAAGCCCTAATGCCTGTGAAATGACAAGTAAATACCATAATTACATATATGCCATCATGCAGGAGGGCCCGAATAAATGTCCGAGTGTTTAAGCCCTAATGCATGGGAAATGGCAAGTAAAAACCATAACTACATATCTGTCATCATGCAAGAGGGTCCGAATAAGTGTCCGAGTGTTTAAACCATAATGCATGTGAAATGGAAAATAAGCACCATAATTACATATCAGCCATCATGCAAGAGGGTCTGAATAAGTGTCCGAGTGTTTAAGCCCTAATGCATGAGAAATGGCAAGCAAACAACATAATTACATATCTGCCACCATGCAAGAGGGTCCAAATAAGTGTCCGAGTGTTTAAACCCTAATGCTTGAGAAATGGCGTGTAAACACCATAATTACATATATGCCATCATGCAAGAGGGCCCGAATAAATGTCCGAGTGTTTAAGCCCTAATGCGTGGGAAATGGCAAGTAAAAACCATTACTACATATCTGTCATCATGCAAGAGGGTCCGAATAAATGTCCGAGTGTTTAAACCGTAATGCATGGGAAACGGCAAAGAAACACCATAATTACATATCTGCCATCATGCAAGAGGGTTTGAATAAATGTCCAAGTATTTATACCTTAATGCAACAGAAATGGCAAATAAACACCATAACTACATATCTGCCATCATGCAAGAGGGTCCGAATAAGTGTCCGAGTGTTTAAACCGTAATGCATGGGAAATGGCAAATAAACACCATAATTAAATATCTGCCATCATGCAAGAGGGTCCGAATAAGTGTCCGAGTGTTTAAGCCCTAATGCATGAGAAATGGCAAGTAAACAACATAATTACATATCTGCCATCATGCAAGAGGGTCCAAATAAGTGTCTGACTGTTTAAACCCTAATGCATGAGGAATGGCGAATAAACAACATAATTACATATCTGCAATAATGCAAGAGGGTCCGAATAAGTGTCCGGGGGTTTAAACCCTAATGCATGAGAAATGGGAAGTAAACACCATAATTACATATCTGCCATCATGCAAGAGGGTCCGAATAAGTGTCCGAGTGTGTAAACCCTAATGCATGAGAATTGGCAAATAAACACCACAATTACATATCTGCCATCTTGCAAGAGGGTCCGAATAAATGTCCGAGTGTTTAATCCCTAATGCATGAGAAATTGCAAGTAAACACCATAATTACATATCTGTCATCATGCAAGAGGGTCCGAATAAGTGTCCGAGTGTTTAAACCATAATGCATGAGAAATGGCAAATAAATAACATAATTACATATCTGCCATCATGCAAGAGCGTCTAGATCAGTGTCCCAGTGTTTAAGCCCTAATACACGAGAAATTACATGTAAACACCATAATTACATATATGCCATCATGCAAGAGGGGCCGAATAAATATCCGAGTGTTTAAGCCCTAATGCATTGGAAATGGCAAGAAACACCACAACTACATATCTGCCATCATGCAAGAGGGTCCGAATAAGTGTCTGAGTGTTTAAACCGTAATGCATGGGAAATGGCAAATAAACACCATAATTACATATCTGCCATCATGCAAGAGGGTCCGAATAAGTGTCCGAGTATTTAAACCCTAATGGATGAGAAATTGCAAGTAAACACCATAATTACATATCTGCGATCATGCAAGAGGGTCTTAATAAGTGTCCGAGTATTTATACCCTAATGCAAGAGAAATCGCAAATAAACACCATAACTACATGTCTGCCATCATGCAAGAGGTTCCGAAGAAGTGTCCAAGTTTTTAAACTGTAATGCACGGGAAATGGCAAATAAACACCATAATTACATATCTGCCATCATGCAAGAGGCACCGGATAAGTGTCCGGGTGTTTAAGCCCTATTACATGAGAAATGGCAAGTAAACAACATAATTAGATATCTACCGTCATGCAAGAGGGTCCAAATAAGTGCCCGAGTGTTTAAACCCCAATGCATGAGAAAGGGCAACTAAACCCCATAATTACATATCTGCCATCATGCGAGAGTGTCCGAATAAGTGTCCGAGTGTTTAAACCCTAATGCATGAAAAATGGCAAATAAACACCATAATTACATATCTGCCATCATGTAAGAGGGTCTGATTAAGTGTCCGAGTGTTTAAGCCCTAATGCATGAGAAACGATAAGTAAACACCATAATTACATATATGCCATCATGCAAGAGGGACCGAATAAATGTCCGTGTTTTTTGGCCCTAATGCATGGGAAATGGCAAGTAAAAACCACAACTACATGTCTATCATCATGCAATAGGGTCCGAATAAGTGCCCGAGTGTTTAAACCGTAATGCATGGGAAATGGCAAATAAGCACCACAATTACATATCTGTCATCATGCAAGAGGGTCTGAATAAATGTCTGAGTATTTATACCCTAATGCAAGAGAAATGGCAAATAAACACCATAACTACATATCTGTCACCATGCAAGAGGGTCCGAATAAGTGTCCGAGTGTTTAAACCGTAATGCCTGGGAAATGGCAAATAAACACTATAATTACATATCTGCCATCATGCAAGAGGGTCCGAATAAGTGTCCGAGTGTTTAAGTCCTAATGTAAGAGAAATGGCAAGTAAACAACATAATTACATATCTGCCATGATGCAAGAGGGTCCAAATAAGTGTCCGAGTGTTTAAACCCTAATGCTTGAGAAATGGCGAGTAAACACCATAATTACGTATCTGCCATCATGCAAGCGGGTCCGAATAAGTGTCCGGGAGTTTAAACCCAAATGCATGAGAAATGGGAAATAAACACCATAATTACATATCTGCCATCATGCAAGAGGGTCCGAATAAGTGTCCGAGTGTTTAAACCCTAATGCATGAGAATTGGCAAATAAACTCCATAATTACATATCTGCCATCATGCAAGAGGTTCCGAATAAATGTTCGAGTGTTTAAGCCCTAATGCATGAGAAATAGCAAATAAACACCATAATTGCATATCTGCCATCTTGCAAAAGGGTCTGAATAAGTGTCCGAGTGTTTAAGCCCAAATGCATGAGAAATTACAAGTAAACACCATAATTACATATATGCCATCATGCAAGAGGGCCCGAATAAGTGTCCGAGTCTTTAAGCCCTAATGCATGGGAAATGGCAAGTAAACACCATAACTACATATCTGCCATCATGCAAGAGGGTCCGAATAAATGTCCGATTGTTTAAACTGTAATGCATGGGAAATGGCAAATACACACCATAATTACATATCTGCCATCATGCAAAAGGCTCCGAATAAGTGTTCGAGTGTTGAAACCCTAATGCACGAAAAATTGCAAGTAAACACCATAATTACATATCTGCCATCAAGCAAGAGGGTCTGAATAAGTGTCCGAGTATTTATACCCAAATGCAAGAGAAATGTCAAATAAACACCATGACTACATATCTGTCATAATACAAGAGGGTCCGAATAAGTGTCCGAGTGTTTAAACCGTAATGCACGGGAAATGGCAAATAGACACCCTAATTACATATCTGACATCATGCAAGAGGGTTCGAATAAGTGTCCGAGTGTTTATACCCTAATGCAAGAGAAATGGCAAATAAACACCATAACTACATATCTGCCATCATGCAAGAGGGTCCGTATAAGTGTCCGAGTGTTTAAACCATAATGCACGGGAAATGGCAAATAAACACCATAATTACATATCTGCCATCATGCAAGAGGGTCCGGATAAGTGTCCGAGTGTTTAAGCCCTAATGCATGAGAAATGGCAACTAAACAACATAATTAGATATCTACCATCATGCAAGATGGTCCAAATAAGTGCCCGAGTGTTTAAACCCTAATGCATGAGAAATGGCAAGTAAACCCCATAATTACATATTTGCCACCATGCAAGAGGGTCCGAAAAAGTGTACGATTGTTTAAACCCTAATGCATGCGAAATGGCAAATAAACACCACAATTACATATCTGCCATCATGCAAGAGGGTCTGAATAAGTGTCCGAGTGTTTAAACCCTGATGCATGAGAAATGACAAGTAAACACCATAATTACATATATGCCATTATGCATGAGGGCCCGAATAAATGTCCGAGTGTTTAAGCCCTAATGCATGGGAAATGCCAAGTAAAAACCATAACCACATATCCGTCATCGTCCAAGAGGGTCCGAATAAGTGTCCGAGTTTTTAAACCGTAATGCTTGGGAAATGGCAAATAAACACCATAATTACATATCTGCCATCATGCAAGAGGGTCTGAATAAATGTCTGAGTATTTATACCCTAATGCAAGAGAAATGGCAAATAAACACCAAAACTACATATCTGCCATCATGCAAGAGGGTCCGAATAAGTGTCCAAGTGTTTAGGCCCTAATGCATGAAATTACATATCTACCATCATGCAAGAGGGTCCAAATAAGTATCCGCGTGTTTAAACCCTAATGCATGAGAAATTGCAAGTAAACAGCATAATTACATATCTGCCATCATGCAAGAAGGTCCAAATAAGTGTCCGAGTGTTTAAACCCTAATACATGAGAAGTGACAAATAAACACCATAATTACATATCTGCCATCATGCAAGAGGGTCCGAATAAGTGTCCGAGTGTTTAAACCGTAATGCATGGGAAATGGAAAATAAACACCATAATTACATATCTGCCATCATGGAAGAGGGTCTGAATAAATGCCCGAGTATTTATACCCTAATGCAAGAGAAATGGCAAATAAACACCATAACTACATATCTGCCATCATGCAAGAGGGTCCGTATAAGTGTCCGAGTGTTTAAACCGTAGTGCATGGGAAATGGCAAGTAAACCCCATAATTACATATCTGCCATCATGGAAGAGGGTCCGAATAAGTGTCCAAGTGTTTATGCCCTAATGCCTGAGAAATGGCAAGAAAACAACATAATTACATATCTGCCATCATGCAAGAGGGTCCAAATAAGTGTCCGAGTGTTTAAACCCTAATGCATGAGAAATTGCAAGTAAGCACCATAATTACATATCTGCCATCATGCAAGAGGGTCTGAATATGTGTCGGGCGGTTTAAACCCTAATGCATGAGAAATGGGAAATAAACACCATAATTACATATCCGCCATCATGCAAGAGGGTCCGAATATGTGTCCGAGTGTTTAAGCCCTAATGCATGAGTAACGGCAAGTAAAAACGATAACTACATATCTGTCATCATGCAAGAGTGTCCGAATAAGTGTCCGAGTGTTTAAACCATAATGCATGGGAAATGGAAAATAAACACCATAATTACATATCTGCCATCATGGAAGAGGGTCTGAATAAATGCCCGAGTATTTATACCCTAATGGAAGAGAAATGGCAAATAAACACCATAACTACATATCTGCCATCATACAAGAGAGTCCGAATAAGTGTCCGAGTGTTTAAACCGTAATGCATGGGAAATGGCAAGTAAACCCCATAATTACATATCTGCCATCATGCAAGAGGGTCCGAATAAGTGTCCAAGTGTTTATGCGCTTATGCCTGAGAAATGGCAAGAAAACAACATCATTACATATCTGCCATCATGCAAGAGGGTCCAAATAAGTGTCCGAGTGTTTAAACCCTAATGCATGAGAAATTGCAAGTAAGCACCATAATTACATATCTGCCATCATGCAAGAGGGTCTGAATAAGTGTCCGGGGGTTTAAACCCTCATGCATGAGAAATGGGAAATAAACACCATAATTACATATCTGCCATCATACAAGAGGGTCCGAATATGTGTCAGAGTGTTTAAGCCCTAATGCATGAGAAATGGAAAGTAAACAACATAATTACATATCTACCATCATGCAAGAGGGTCCGAATAAGTGTCCGAGTGTTTAAACCCTAACGCATGAGAAATATTAAGTAAACACCATAATTACATATCTGCCATCATGCAAGAGGGTCGGAATAAGTGTCCGAGGGTTTAAACCCTAATGCAAGAGAAATGGCAAGTAAACCCCATAATTACATATCTGCCATCATGCAAGACGGTCCAAATAAGTGTCCGAGTGTTTAAACCCAAATGCATGAGAAATGGCAAGTCAATAGCATAATTACATATCCGCCATCATGCAAGAGGGTCCGAATAAGTGTCCGAGTGTTTAAACCCTAATGCATGAGAAATGGCAAATAAACACAATTATTACATATCTGCCATCATGCAAGAGGGTCCGAGTAAGTGTCCGAGTGTTCAAGCCCTAATGCATGAGAAATGGCAAGCAAACACCATAATTACATATCTGCCATCATGCAAGAGGGTCCGAATAAGTGCCCGAGTGTTTAAACCCTAATGCATGAGAAATGGCAGGTAAACACCATAATTACATATCTACCATCATGCAAGGGGGTCCGAATGACTGTCCGAGTGTCTAAACGCTAATGCATGAGAAATGGCAAATAAACACCATAATTACATATCTGCCATCATGCAAGAGGGTACGAATAAGTGTCCGAGTGTTTAAACCCTAATGCATGAGAAATGGCAGGTAAACACCATAATTACGTATCTGCCATCATGCAAGGGGGTCCGAATGACTGTCCGAGTGTCTAAACGCTAATGCGTGAGAAATGGCAAATAAACACCATAATTACATATCTGCCACCATGGAAGAGGGTCCGAATAAGTGTTCGATTGTTTAAACCCTAATGCATGAGAAATGGCAAATAAACACCACAATTACATATCAGCCATCATGCAATAGGGTCCGAATAAGTGTCCGAGTGTTTAAACCATAATGCATGGGAAATGGAAAATAAACACCATAATTACAGATCTGCCATCATGCAAGAGGGTCCGAATAAGTGTCGGACTGTTTAGACCCTAACGCATGAGAAATGGCTATTAAACACCATAATTACATATTTGCCATCATGCAAGAGGGTCTGAATAAGTGTCCGAGTGTTTAAGCCCTAATGCATTGGAAATGGCAAGTTAACCCCATAACTATATATCTGCCATCATGCAAGAGGGTCCGAATAAGTGTCTGAGTGTTTAAACCATAATGCATGGGAAATGGCAAATAAACACCATAATTACATATCTGCCATCAGGCAAGAGGGTCCGAATAAGTGTCCGAGTGTTTAAACGCTAATGCATGAGAAATGGCATATAAACACCATAATTTCATATCTGCCATCATGCAAGAGGGTCCGAATAAGTGTCCGAGTGTTCAAGCCCTAATGCATGAGAAATGGCAAGTAAACACCATAATTACATATCTGCCATGATGCAAGAGGGTCCGAATAAGTGCCCGATTATTTAGACCCTAATGCATGAGAAATGGCAGGTAAACACCATAATTACATCTCTGCCGTCATGCAAGGGGGTCCGAATAACTATCCGAGTGTTTAAACGCTAATGCACGAGAAATGGCAAATAAACACCATAATTACATATCTGCCATAATGCAAGAGGGTACTATAAACACCATAATTTCATATCTGCCATCATGCAAGAGGGTCCGAATAAGTGTCCGAGTGTTCAAGCCCTAATGCATGAGAAATGGCAAGTAAACACCATAATTACATATCTGCCATGATGCAAGAGGGTCCGAATAAGTGCCCGATTGTTTAGAACCTAATGCATGAGAAATGGCAGGTAAACACCATAATTACATCTCTGCCGTCATGCAAGGGGGTCCGAATAACTATCCGAGTGTTTAAACACTAATGCACGAGAAATGGCAAATAAACACCATAATTACATATCTGCCATAATGCAAGAGGGTACGAATAAGTGTCCGAGTGTTTAAACCCTAATGCATGAGAAATGGCAAATAAACACCATAATTACATATCTGCCATCATGCAAGAGGGTCCGAATATGTGTCCGAGTGTTTAAACCATAATGCATGGGAAATGGAAAATAAACACCATAATTACATATCTGCCATCATGCAAGAGGGTACGAATAAGTGTCCGAGTGTTTAAACGCTAATGCATGAGAAATGGCAAATAAACACCATAATTTCATATCTGCCATCACGCAAGAGGGTCCGAATAAGTTTCCGTGTGTTCAAGCGCTAATGCATGAGAAATGGCAAATAAACACCATAATTACATATCTGCCATCATGCAAGAGGGTCCGAATAAGTGTCCGACTGTTTAAATGCTAGTGCATGAGAAATGGCAAATAAACACCATAATTACATATCTGCCACCATGGAAGAGGGTCCGAATAAGTGTCCGATTGTTTAAACCCTAATGCATGAGAAATGGCAAATAATCACCACAATTACATATCTGCCATCGTGCAATAGGGTCCGAATAAGTGTCCGAGTGTTTAAACCATAATGCATGGGAAATGGCAAATAAACACCACAATTACATATCTGCCATCATGCAAGAGGGTATTAATAAGTGTCCGAGTATTTATTCCCTAATACAAGAGAAATGGCAAATAAACGGCATAACTACATATCTGCCATAATACAAGAGGGTTCGAATATGTGTTCGAGTGTTTAAACCGTAACGCATGGGAAATGGCAAATAAACACCATAATTACAGATCTGCCATCATGCAAGAGGGTCCGAATAAGTGTCGGGCTGTTTAAACCCTAATGCATGAGAAATCGCTATTAAACACCATAATTACATATCTGCCATCATGCAAGAGGGTCCGAATAAGTGTCCGAGTGTTTAAGCCCTAATGGATTGGAAACGGCAAGTTAACCCCATAAGTATATATCTGCCATCATGCAAGAGGGTCCGAATAAGTGTCTGAGTGTTTAAACCATAATGCATGGGAAATGGCAAATAAACACCATAATTACATATCTGCCATCATGCAAGAGGGTCCGACTAAGTGTCCGAGTGTTTTAACGCTAATGCATGAGAAATGGCAAATAAACACCATAATTTCATATCTGCCATCATGCAAGAGGGTCCGAATAAGTGTCCGAGTGTTCAAGCCCTAATGCATGAGAAATGGCAAGTAAACACCATAATTACATATCTGCCATGATGCAAGAGGGTCCGAATAAGTGCCCGATTGTTTAGACCCTAATGCATGAGAAATGGCAGGTAAACACCATAATTGCATAGCTGCCATCATGGAAGAAGGTCCGAATAACTATCCGAGTGTTTAAACGCTAATGCATGAGAAATGGCAAATAAACACCATAATTACATATCTGCCATCATGCAAGAGGGTACGAATAAGTGTTCGAGTGTTTAAACCCTAATGCATGAGAAATGGCAAATAAACACCATAATTACATATCTGCCATCATGCAAGAGGGTCCGAATATGTGTCCGAGTGTTTAAACCGTAATGCATGGGAAATGGCAAATAAACACCATAATTACATATCTGCCGTCATGCAAGAGGGTCCGAATAAGTGTCCGAGTGTTTAAACGCTAATGCATGAGAAATGGCAAATAAACACCGTAATTACATATCTGCCACCATGGAAGAGGGTCCGAATAAGTGTCCGATTGTTTAAACCCTAATGCATGGGATATGGCAAATAAACACCACAATTACATATCTGCCATCATGCAATAGGGTCCGAATAACTGTCCGAGTGTTTAAACCCTAATGCATGAGAAATGGCAAATAAACACCATAATTACATATCTGCCATCATGCAAGAGGGTCCGAATAAGTGTCCGAGTGTTTAAACCCTAATGCATGAGAAATGGCAAGTAAGCAACATAACGTATCGCCATCAGGCAAGAGGGTCCCAGTAAGTGACCGAGTGTTTAAACCCTAATGCATGAGAAATGGCAAGTAAACACCACAATTACATATCTGCCATCATGCAAGAGGGTCCGAATAAGTGTCCGAGTGTTTAAGCCCTAATGCATGAGAAATGGCTAGTAAACACCACAATTACATATCTGCCATCATGCAAGAGGGTCCGAGTAAGTGTCCGAGTGTTCAAGCCCTAATGCATGAGAAATGGCAAGCAAACACCATAATTACATATCTGCCATCATGCAAGAGGGTCCGAATAAGTGCCCGAGTGTTTAAACCCTAATGCATGAGAAATGGCAGGTAAACACCATAATTACATATCTGCCATCATGCAAGGGGGTCCGAATGACTGTCCGAGTGTCTAAACGCTAATGCATGAGAAATGGCAAATAAACACCATAATTACATATCTGCCATCATGCAAGAGGGTACGAATAAGTGTCCGAGTGTTTAAACCCTAATGCATGAGAAATGGCAGGTAAACACCATAATTACGTATCTGCCATCATGCAAGGGGGTCCGAATGACTGTCCGAGTGTCTAAACGCTAATGCATGAGAAATGGCAAATAGACACCATAATTACATATCTGCCATCATGCAAGAGGGTCCGAATAAGTGTCCGAGTGTTTAAACGCTAATGCATGGGAAATGGCAAACAAACACCATAGTTACATATCTGCCACCATGGAAGAGGGTCCGAATAAGTGTCCGAGTGTTTAAACCATAATGCATGGGAAATGGCAAATAAACACCATAATTACATATCTGCCATCATGCAAGAGGGTACGAATAAGTGTCCGAGTATTTATTCCCTAATACAAGAGAAATGGCAAATAAACGGCATAACTACATATCTGCCGTAATGCAAGAGGGTTCGAAAAAGTGTTCGAGTGTTTAAACCGTAATGCATTGGATATGGCAAATAAACACCATAATTACAGATCTGCCATCATGCAAGAGGGTCCGAATAAGTGTCGGACTGTTTAGACCCTAATGCATGAGAAATGGCTATTAAACACCGTAATTACATATCTGCCATCATGCAAGAGGGTCCGAATAAGTGTCTGAGTGTTTAAGCCCTAATGCATTGGAAATGGCAAATTAGCCCCATAACTATATATCATGCAAGAGGGTCCGAATAAGTGTCTGAGTGTTTAAACCATAATGCATGGGAAATGGCAAATAAACACCATAATTACATATCTGCCATCATGCAAGAGGGTCCGAATAAGTGTCCGAGTGTTTAAACGCTAATGCATGAGAAATGGCAAATAAACACCATAATTACATATCTGCCATGATGCAAGAGGGTCCGAATAAGTGCCCGATTGTTTAGACCCTAATGCATGAGAAATGGCAGGTAAACACCATAATTACATCTCTGCCGTCATGCAAGGGGGTCCGAATAACTATCCGAGTGTTTAAACGCTAATGCATGAGAAATGGCAAATAAACACCATAATTACATATCTGCCATAATGCAAGAGCGTACGAATAAGTGTCCGAGTGTTTAAACCCTAATGCATGAGAAATGGCAAATAAACACCATAATTACATATCTGTCATCATGCAAGAGGGTCCGAATATGTGTCCGAGTGTTTAAACCATATTGCATGGGAAATGGAAAATAAACACCATAATTACATATCTGCCATCATGAAAGAGGGTCTGAATAAGTGTCCGAGTGTTTAAACGCTAATGCATGAGAAATGGCAAATAAACACCATAATTTCATATCTGCCATCATGCAAGAGGGTCCGAATAAGTTTCCGAGTGTTCAAGCGCTAGTGCATGAGAAATGGCAAGTAAACACCATAATTACATATCTGCCATCATGCAAGAGTGTCCGAATAAGTGTCCGACTGTTTAAACGCTAGTGCATGAGAAATGGCAAATAAACACCATAATTACATATCTGCCACCATGGAAGAGGGTCCGAATAAGTGTCCGATTTTTTAAACCCTAATGCATGAGAAATGGCAAATAAACACCACAATTACATATCTGCCATCATGCAATCGGGTCCGAATAAGTGTCCGAGTGTTTAAACCATAATGCATGGGAAATGGCAAATAAACACCACAATTACATATCTGCCATCATGCAAGAGGGTACGAATAAGTGTCCGAGTATTTGTTCCCTAATACAAGAGAAATGGCAAATAAACGGCATAACTACATATCTGCCAAAATACAAGAGGGTTCGAATATGTGTTCGAGTGTTTAAACCGTAACGCATGGGAAATGGCAAATAAACACCACAATTACAGATCTGCCATCATGCAAGAGGGTCCGAATAAGTGTCGGACTGTTTAAACCCTAATGCATGAGAAATGGCTATTAAACACCATAATTACATATCTGCCATCACGCAAGAGGGTCCGAATAAGTGTCCGAGTGTTTAAGCCCTAATGCATTGGAAATGGCAAGTTAACCCCATAACAATATATCTGCCATCATACAAGAGGGTCCGAATAAGTGTCCGAGTGTTTAAACCATAATGCATGGAAAATGGCAAATAAACACCATAATTACATGTCTGCCATCATGCAAGAGGGTTCGAATAAGTGTCCGAGTGTTTAAACGCTAATGCAAGAGAAATGGCAAATAAACACCATAATTTCATATCTGCCATCATGCAAGAGGGTCCGAATAAGTGTCCGAGTGTTCAAGCCCTAATGCATGAGAAATGGTAAGTAAACACCATAATTGCATATCTGCCATCATGCAAGAGGGTCCGAATAAGTGCCCGAGTGTTTAGACCCAAATGCATGAGAAATGGCAGGTAAACACCATAATTGCATAGCTGCCATCATGCAAGGAGGTCCTAATAACTATCCGAGTGTTTAAACGCTAATGCATGAGAAATGGCAAATAAACACCATAATTACATATCTGCCATCATGCAAGGAGGTCCGGATAAGTGCCCGAGTGTTTAGACCCAAATGCATGAGAAATGGCAGGTAAACACCATAATTGCATAGCTGCCATGATGCAAGGAGGTCCGAATAACTATCCGAGTGTTTAAACGCTAATGCATGAGAAATGGCAAATAAACACCATAATTACATATCTGCCATCATGCAAGAGGGTACGAATAAGTGTCCGAGTGTTTAAACCCTAATGCACGAGAAATGGCAAATAAACACCATAATTACATATCTGCCATCATGCAAGAGGGTCCGAATATGTGTCCGAGTGTTTAAACCATAATGCATGGGAAATGGCAAATAAACACCATAATTACATATCTGCCGTCATGCAAGAGGGTCCGAATAAGTGACCTAGTGTTTAAACGCTAATGCATGAGAAATGGCAAATAAACACCATAATTACATATCTGCCACCATGGAAGAGGGTCCGAATAAGTGTCTGATTGTTTAAACCCTAATGCATGAGAAATGGAAAATAAACACCACAATTACATATCTGCCATCATGCAATAGGGTCCGAATAAGTGTCCGAGTGTTTAAACCCTAATACATGAGAAATGGCAAATAAACACCATAATTACATATCTGCCATCATGCAAGAGGGTCCGAATAAGTGTCCGAGTGTTTAAACCCTAATGCATGAGAAATGGCAAGTAAACAACATAATTACATATCTGCCATCAGGCAAGAGGGTCCCAATAAGTGACCGAGTGTTTAAACCCTAATGCATGAGAAATGGCAAGTAAACCCCACAATTACATATCTGCCATCATGCAAGAGGGTCCGAATAAGTGTCCGAGTAATTAAGCCCTAATGCATGAGAAATGGCAAGTAAACACCACAATTACATATCTGCCATCATGCAAGGGGGTCCGAATAACTGTCCGAGTGTTTAAATCCTAATGCATGAGAAATGGAAAATAAACACCATAATTACATATCTGCCATCATGCAGGACGGTACGAATAAGTGTCCGAGTGTTGAAACCCTAATGCATGAGAAATGACAAATAAACACCATAATTACATATCTGCCATCAGGCAAGAGGGTCCGAATATGTGTCCGATTGTTTAAACCCTAATGCATGAGAAATGGTAAGTAAACACCATAATTACATATCTGCCATCATGCAAGAGGGTCCGAATAAGTGTCCGAGTGTTCAAGCCCTAATGCATGAGAAATGGCAAGTAAACACCATAATTACATATCTGCCATCATGCAAGGGGGTTCGAATAACTGTCCGAGTGTTTAAATCCTAATGCATGAGAAATGGAAAATAAACACCATAATTACATATCTGCCATCATGCAGGAGGGTACGAATAAGTGTCCGAGTGTTGAAACCCTAATGCATGAGAAATGACAAATAAACACCATAATTACATACCTGCCATCAGGCAAGAGGGTCCGAATATGTGTCTGATTGTTTAAACCCTAATGCATGAGAAATGGCAAATAAACACCACAATTACATATCTGCCATCATGCAATAGGGTCCGAATAAGTGTCCGAGTGTTTAAACCATAATGCATGGGAAATGGCAAATAAAGACCATAATTACATATCTGCCATCATGCAAGAGGGTACGAATAAGTGTCCGAGTATTTATTCCCTAATAGAAGAGAAACGGAAAATAAACGGCATAGCTACATATCTGCCATAATGTCAGAGGGTTCGAATAAGTGTTCGAGTGTTTAAACCGTAACGCATGGGAAATGGCAAATAAACACCGTAATTACAGATCTGCCATCAAGCAAGAGGGTCCGAATAAGTGTCGGACTGTTTAAACCCTAATGCATGAGAAATGGCTATTAAACACCATAATTACATATCTGCCATCATGCAAGAGGGTCCGAATAAGTGTCCGAGTGTTTAAGCCCTAATGCATTGGAAATGGCAAGTTAACCCCATAACTATATATCTGCCATCATACAAGAGGGTCCGAATAAGTGTCCGAGTGTTTAAACCATAATGCATGAGAAATGGCAGGTAAACACCATAATTACATAGCTGCCATCATGGAAGGGGGTCCGAATAACTATCCGAGTGTTTAAACGCTAATGCATGAGAAATGGCAAATAAACACCGTAATTACATATCTGTCATCGTGCAAGAGGGTGCGAATAAGTGTCCGAGTGTTTAAACCCTACTGCATGAGAAATGGCAAATAAACACCATAATTACATATCTGCCATCATGCAAGAGGGTCCGAATATGTGTCCGAGTGTTTAAACGCTAATGCATGAGAAATGGCAGATAAACACCATAATTTCATATCTGCCATCATGCAAGAGGGTCCGAATAAGTTTCCGAGTGTTCAAGCCCAAATGCATGAGAAATGGCAAGTAAACACCATAATTACATATCTGCCATCTTGCAAGACGGTCCGAATCAGTGTCCGACTATGTAAACGCTAATGCATGAGAAATGGCAAACAAACACCATAATTACATATCTGCCACCATGGAAGAGGGTCCGAATAAGTGTCCGATTGTTTAAACCCTAATGCATGAGAAATGGCAAATAAACACCACAATTACATATCTGCCATCATGCAATAGGGTCCGAATTAGTGTCCGAGTGTTTAAACCCTAATGCATGAGAAATGGCAAATAAACACCATAATTACATATCTGCCATCATGCAAGAGGGTCCGAATAAGTGTCCGAGTGTTTAAACCCTAATGCATGAGAAATGGAAAGTAAACAACATAATTACGTATCTGCCATCAGGCAAGAGGGTCCCAATAAGTGACCGAGTGTTTAAACCCTAATGCATGAGAAATGGCAAGTAAACACCACAATTACATATCTGTCATCATGCAAGAGGGTCCAAATAAGTGTCCGAGTGTTTAAGCCCTAATGCATGAGAAATGGCAAGTAAACACCACAATTACATATCTGCCATCATGCAAGAGGGTCCGAATAAGTGTCCGAGTGTTTAAGCCCTAATGCATGAGAAATGGCAAGGAAACACCATAATTACATATCGGCCATCTTGCAAGAGGGTCCAAATAAGTGCCCGAGTGTTTAAACCCTAATGCATGAGAAATGGCAAGTAAACACCATAATTACATATCTGCCATCATGCAAGAGGGTCCGAATAAGTGTCTGAGTGTTCAAGCCCTAATGCATGTGAAATGGCATGTAAACACCATAATTACATATCTGCCATCATGCAAGGGGTCCGAATAACTGTCCGAGTGTTTAAATGCTAATGCATGAGAAATGGAAAATAAACACCATAATTACATATCTGCCATCATGCAAGAGGGTACGAATAACTGTCCGAGTGTTGAAACCCTAATGCATGAGAAATGACAAATAAACACCATAATTACATATCTGCCATCAGGAAAGAGGGTCCGAATAACTGTCCGAGTGTTGAAACCCTAATGCATGAGAAATGACAAATAAACACCATAATTACATATCTGCCATCAGGCAAGAGGGTTAAAATATGTGTCCGATTGTGTAAACCCTAATGCATGAGAAATGGCAAATAAACACCACAATTACATATCTGCCATCATGCAATAGGGTCCGAATAAGTGTTCGAGTGTTTAAACCATAATGCATGGGAAATGGCAAATAAAGACCATAATTACATATCTGCCATCATGCAAGAGGGTACGAATAAGTGTCCGAGTATTTATTCCCTAATACAAGAGAAATGGCAAATAAACGGCATAACAACATATCTGCCATAATGCAAGAGGGTTCGAATAAGTGTTCGAGTGTTTAAACCGTAACGCATGGGAAATGGCAAATAAACACCATAATTACAGATCTGCCATCATGCAAGAGGGTCCGAATAAGTGTCGGACTGTTTAAACCCTAATGCATGAGAAATGGCTATTAAGCACCATAATTACATATCTGCCATCATGCAAGAGGGTCCGAATAAGTGTCCGAGTGTTTAAGCCCTAATGCATTGGAAATGGCAAGTTAACCCCATAACTATATATCTGCCATCATACAAGCGGGTCCGAACAAGTGTCCGAGTGTTTAAACCATAATGCATGGGAAATGGCAAATAAACACCATAATTACATATCTGCCATCATAAAAGAGGGTCCGAATAAGTGTCCGAGTGTTTAAACGCTAATGCATGAGAAATGGAAAATAAACACCATAATTTCATATCTGCCATCATGCAAGAGGGTCCGAATAAGTGTCCGAGTGTTCAAGCCCAAATGCATGAGAAATGGCAAGTAAACACCATAATTACATATCTGCCATCATGCAAGAGGGTCCGAATAAGTGTCTGAGTGTTTAGACCCTAGTGCATGAGAAATGGCAGGTAAACACCATAATTACATAGCTGCCATCATGCAAGGGGGTCCGAATAACTATCCGAGTGTTTAAACGCTAATGCATGAGAAATGGCAAACAAACACCATAGTTACATATCTGCCATGGTGCAAGAGGGTACGAATAAGTGTCCGAGTGTTTAAACCCTAATGCATGAGAAATGGCAAATAAACACCATAATTACATATCTGCCATCATGCAAGAGGGTCCGAATAAGTTTCCGAGTGTTCAAGCCCTAATGCATGAGAAATGGCAAGTAAACACCATAATTACATATGTGCCATCATGCAAGAGGGTCCGAATAAGTGTCTGACTGTTTAAACGCTAATGCATGAGAAATGGCAAATAAACACCATAATTACATATCTGCTACCATGGAAGAGGGTCCAAATAAGTGTCCGATTGTTTAAACCCTAATACATGAGAAATGGAAAATAAACACCACAATTACATATCTGCCATCATGCAATAGGGTCCGAATAAGTGTCCGAGTGTTTAAACCCTAATGCATGAGAAATGGCAAGGAAACACCATAATTACATATCCGCCATCATGCAAGAGGGTCCAAATAAGTGCCCGAGTGTTTAAACCCTAATGCATGAGAAATGGCAAGTAAACACCATAATTACATATCTGCCATCAGGCAAGAGTGTCCCAATAAGTGACAGAGTGTTTAAACCCTAATGCATGAGAAATGGCAAATAAACACCATAATTACATATCTGCCATCATGCAAGAGGGTCCGAATAAGTGTCCGAGTGTTAAAGCCCAAATGCATGAGAAATGGCAAGGAAACACCATAATTGCATATCGGCCATCATGCAAGAGGGTCCAAATAAGTGCCCGAGTGTTTAAACCCTAATGCATGAGAAATGGCAAGTAAACACCATAATTACATATCTGCCATCATGCAAGAGGGTCCGAATAAGTGTCCGAGTGTTTAGACCCTAATGCATGAGAAATGGTAGGTAAACACCATAATTACATAGCTGCTATCATGGAAGGGGGTCCGAATAACTATCCGAGTGTTTAAACGCTAATGCATGAGAAATGGCAAATAAACACCGTAATTACATATCTGCCATCGTACAAGAGGGTACGAATAAGTGTCCGAGTGTTTAAACCCTAATGCATGAGAAATGGCAAATAAACACCATAATTACATATCTGCCATCATGCAAGAGGGTCCGAATATGTGTCCGAGTGTTTAAACGCTAATGCATGAGAAATGGCAAATAAACACCATCATTACATATCTGCCATCATGCAAGAGGGTCCGAAAAAGTGTCCGAGTGTTTAAACGCTAATGCATGAGAAACGGCAAATAAACACCATAATTTCATATCTGCCATCATGCAAGAGGGTCCGAATAAGTTTCCGAGTGTTCAAGCCCTAATGCATGAGAAATGGCAAGTAAACACCATAATTACATATCTGCCATCATGCAAGAGGGTCCGAATAAGTGTCCGACTGTTTAAACGCTAATGCATGAGAAATGGCAAATAAACCCCATAATTACATATCTGCTACCATGGAAGAGGGTCCGAATAAGTGTCCTTGTGTTTAAACCCTAATGCATGAGAAATGGCAAATAAACACCATAATTACATATCTGCCATCATGCAAGAGGGTCCGAGTAAGTGTCCGAGTGTTTAAACCCTAATACATGAGAAATGGCAAGTAAACAACATAATTACGTATCTGCCATCAGGCAAGAGGGTCCCAATAAGTGACCGAGAGTTTAAACCCTAATGCATGAGAAATGTCAAGTAAACACCACAATTACATATCTGTCATCATGCAAGAGGGTCCGAATAAGTGTCCGAGTGTTTAAGCCCTAATGCATGAGAAATGGCAAATAAACACCACAATTACATATCTGCCATCATGCAAGAGGGTCCGAATAAGTGTCCGAGTGTTTAAGCCCTAATGCATGAGAAATGGCAAGGAAACACCATAATTACATATCCGCCATCATGCAAGAGGGTCCAAATAAGTGCCCGAGTGTTTAAACCCTAATGCATGAGAAATGGCAAGTAAACACCATAGTTACATATCTGCCATCAGGCAAGAGTGTCCCAATAAGTGACCGAGTGTTTAAACCCTAATGCATGAGAAATGGCAAATAAACACCATAATTACATATCTGCCATCATGCAAGAGGGTCCGAATAAGTGTCCGAGTGTTAAAGCCCAAATGCGTGAGAAATGGCAAGGAAACACCATAATTACATATCGGCCATCATGCAAGAGGGTCCAAATAAGTGCCCGAGTGTTTAAACCCTAATGCATGAGAAATGGCAAGTAAACACCATAATTACATATCTGCCATCATGCAAGAGGGTCCGAATAAGTGTCCGAGTGTTCAAGCCCTAATGCATGAGAAATGGCAAGTAAAAACCATAATTACATATCTGCCATCATGCAAGGGGGTCCGAATAACTGTCCGAGTGTTTAAATGCTAATGCATGAGAAATGGCAAATAAACACCTTAATTACATATCTGCCATCAGGGAAGAGGGTCCGAATATGTGTCCGAGTGTTTAAACCATAATGCATGGGAAATGGCAAATAAACACCACAATTACATATCTGCCATCATGCAAGAGGGTCCGAATAAGTGTCCGAGTGTTTAAACGCTAATGCATTAGAAATGGCAAATAAACACCATAATTTCATATCTGCATCTTGCAAGAGGGTACGAATAAGTGTCCGAGTGTTCAAGACCGAATGCATGAGAAATGGCAAGTAAACACCATAATTACATATCTGCCATCATGCAAGAGGGTCCGAATAAGTGACCGAGTGTTTAAACCCTAATGCATAAGAAATGGCAGGTAAACACCATACTTACATATATGCCATCAGGGAAGAGGGTCCGAATATGTGTCCGAGTGTTTAAACCATAATGCATGGGAAATGGCAAATAAACACCACAATTACATATCTGCCATCATGCAAGAGGGTCCGAATAAGTGTCCGAGTGTTTAAACGCTAATGCATTAGAAATGGCAAATAAACACCATAATTTCATATCTGCCATCTTGCAAGAGGGTCCGAATAAGTTTCCGAGTGTTCAAGTCCGAATGCATGAGAAATGGCAAGTAAACACCATAATTACATATCTGCCATCATGCAAGAGGGTCCGAATAAGTGACCGAGTGTTTAAACCCTAATGCATAAGAAATGGCAGGTAAACACCATACTTACATATATGCCATCATGCAAGAGGGTCCGAATAACTGTCCGAGTGTTTAAACGCTAATGCATGAGAAATGGCAAATAAACACCATAATTACATATCTGCCATCAGGCAAGAGGGTCCAAAAAAGTGTCCGAGTGTTTAAACCCCAATGCATGAGAAATGGCAAGTAAACACCACAATTACATATCTGCCATCATGCAAGAGGGTCCGAATAAGTGTCCGAGTGTTAAAGCCCTAATGCATGAGAAATGGCAAGTAAACACCATAATTACATATCGGCCATCATGCAAGAGGGTCCAAATAAGTGCCCGAGTGTTTAAACCCTAATGCATGAGAAATGGCAAGTAAACACCATAATTACATATCTGCCATCATGCAAGAGGTTCCGAATAAGTACTCAAGTGTTTAAACCCTAATGCGTGAGAAATGGCAGGTAAACACCATAATTACATATCTGCCATCATGCAAGGGGGTCCGAATAACTGTCCGAGTGTTTAAACGCTAATGCATGAGAAATGGCAAATAAACACCATAATTACATATCTGCCATCATGCAAGAGGGTACGAATAAGTGTCCGAGTGTTTAAACCCTAATGCATGAGAAATGGCAAATAAACACCATAATTACATATCTGCCATTATGCAAGAGAGTCCGAATATGTGTCCGAGTGTTTAAACCACAATGCATGGGAAATGGCAAATAAACACCATAATTACATATCGGTCATCATGGAAGAGGGTCCGAGTAAGTGTCCGAGTGTTTAAACGCTAATGCATGAGAAATGGCAAATAAACACCATAATTACATATCTACCAACATGCAAGAGGGTCCGAAAAGGTTTCCGAGTGTTCAAGCCCAAATGCATCAGAAATGGCAAGTAAACACCATAATTACATATCTGCCATCATGCAAGAGGGTCCGAATAAGTGCCCGAGTGTTTAAACCCTAATGCATGAGAAATGGCAGGTAAACACCATAATTACATATCTGCCATCATGCAAGGGGGTCTGAATAACTGTCCGAGTGTTTAAACGCTAATGCATGAGAAATGGCAAATAAACACCATAATTACATATCTGCCATCATGCAAGAGGGTACGAGTAAGTGTCCGAGTGTTTAAATGCTAATGTATGAGAAATGGCAAACAAAACCATAATTACATATCTGCCATCATGCAAGAGGGTCCGAATAAGTGTCCGAGTGTTTTAACCCTAATGCATGAAAACTGGCAAATAAACACCATAATTACATTTCTGCCATCATGCAAGAGGGTCCGAATAAGTGTCCGAGTGTTTAAACCCTAATGCATGAGAAATGGCAACTAAACAACATAATTACATATCTGCCATCAGGCAAGAGGGTCCAAATAAGTGTCTGAGTGTCTAAACCCTAATGCATGAGAAATGGCAAGTAAACACCACAATTACATATCTGCCACCATGCAAGAGGGTCGGAATAAGTGTCCGAGTGTTTAAGCCCTAATGCATGAGAAATGTCAAGGAAACACCATAATTACATATCGGCCATCATGCAAGCGGGTCCAAATAAGTGCCCGAGTGTTTAAACCCTAATGCATGAGAAATGGCAAGTAAATACCATAATTACATATCTGCAATCATGCAAGAGGGTCCGAATAAGTGTCCGAGTGTTAAAGCCTTAATGCATGAGAAATGGCTCGGAAACACCATAATTACATATCGGCCATCATGCAAGAGGGTCCAAATAAGTGCCCAAGCGTTTAAACCCTACTGCATGAGAAATGGCAAGTAAACATCATAATTACATATCTGCCATCATGCAAGAGGGTCCGAATAAGTGTCCGAGTGTTCAAGCCCTAATGCATGAGAAATGGCAAGTAAAACACCATAATTACATATATGCCATCATGCAAGGGGGTCCGAATAACTGTCCGAGTGTTTAAATGCTAATGCATGAGAAATGGCAAATAAACACCATAATTACATATCTGCCATCATGCAAGAGGGTACGAATAAGTGTCCGAGTGTTTAAACCCTAATGCATGAGAAATGACAAATAAACACCATAATTACATATCTGCCATTAGGCAAGAGGGTCCGAATATGTGTCCGAGTGTTTAAACCATAATGCATGGGAAATGGCAAATAAACACCATAATTACATATCTGCCATCATGCAAGAGGGTCCGAATAAGTGTCCGAGTGTTTAAACGCTAATGCATGAGAAATGGCAAATAAACACCATTATTTCATATCTGCCATCATGCAAGAGGGTCCGAATAAGTTTCCGAATGTTCAAGCCCTAATGCATGAGAATTGGCAAGTAAACACCATAATTTCATATCTGCCATCATGCAAGTGGGTCCGAATAAGTGACCGAGTGTTTAAACCCTAATGCATGAGAAATGGCAAGTAAACACCATAATTACATATCTGCCATCATTCAAGAGGGTCCGAATAAGTGACCGAGTGTTTAAACCCTAATGCATGAGAAATGGCAGGTAAACACCATAATTACAGATATGGCATCATGCAAGGGGGTCCGAATAACTGTCCGAGTGTTTAAACGCTAATGCATGAGAAAAGGCAAATAAACACCATAATTACATATCTTCCATCAGGCAAGAGGGTCCAAATAAGTGTCCGAGTGTGGAAACCCTAATGCATGAGAAATGGCAAGTAATCACCACAATTACATATCTGCCATCATGCAAGAGGGTCCGAATAAGTGTCCGAGTGTTAAAGCCCTAATGCATGAGAAATGGCAAGTAAACACCATAATTGCATATCGGTCATCATGCAAGAGGGTCCAAATAAGTGCCCGAGTGTTTAAACCCTAATGCATGAGAAATGGCAAGTAAACACCATAATTACATATCTGCCATCATGCAAGAGGGTCCGAATAAGTGTCCGAGTGTTCAAGCCCTAATGCATGAGAAATGGCAAGTAAACACCATAATTACATATCTGCCATCATGCAAGAGGTTCCAAATAAGTGCCCGAGTGTTTAAACCCTAATGCCTGAGAAATGGCAGGTAAACCCCATAATTACATATCTGCCATCATGCAAGGGGGTCCGAATAACTGTCCGAGTGTTTAAACGCTAATGCATGAGAATTGGCTAATAAACACCATAATTACATATCTGCCATCATGCAAGAGGGTATGAATAAGTGTCCGAGTGTTTAAACCCTAATGCATGTGAAATGGCAAATAAACACCATAATTACATATCTGCCATCACGCAAGAGAGTCCGAATATGTGTCGGAGTGTTTAAACCATAATGCATGGGAAGTGGCAAATAAACACCATACCTACATATCTGCCATCATGCAAGACGGTCCGAATAAGTGTCCGAGTGTTAAAGCCCTAATGCATGAGAAATGGCAAGGAAACACCATAATTACATATCGGCCATCATGCAAGAGGGTCCAAATAAGTGCCCGAGTGTTTAAACCCTTATGCATGAGAAATGGCAAGTAAACACCATAATTACATATCTGCCATCATGCAAGAGGGTCCGAATAAGTGTCCGAGTGTTCAAGCCCTAATGCATGAGAAATGGCAAGTAAACACCATAATTACATATCTGCCATCATGCAAGAGGTTCCGAATAAGTGCCCGAGTGTTTAAACCCTAATGCATGAGAAATGGCAAGTAAACACCATAATTACATATCTACCATCATGCAAGGGGGTCCGAATAACTGTCCGAGTGTTTAAACGCTAATGCATGAGAAATGGCAAATAAACACCATAATTACATATCTGTCATCATGCAAGAGAGTCCGAATATGTGTCCGAGTGTTTAAACCATAAAGCATGGGAAGTGGCAAATAAACACCATAATTACATATCTGCCATCATGCAAGAGGGTCCGAATAACTGTCCGAGTGTTAAAGCCCTAATGCATGAGAAATGGCAAGGAAACACCATAATTACATATCGGCTATCAAGCAAGAGGGCCCAAATAAGTGCCCGAGTGTTTAAACCCTAATGCATGAGAAATGGCAAGTAAACACCATAATTACATATCTGCCATCATGCAAGAGGGTCCGAATAAGTGTCCGAGTGTTCAAGCCCTAATGCATGAGAAATGGAAAGTAAACACCATAATTACATATCTGCCATCATGCAAGGGGGTCCGAATAACTGTCCGAGTGTTTAAATGCTAACGCATGAGAAATGGGAAATAAACACCATAATTACATATCTGCCATCATGCAAGAGGGTACGAATAAGTGTCCGAGTGTTTAAACCCTAATGCATGAGAAATGACAAATAAACACCATAGTTACATATCTGCCATCAGGCAAGAGGGTCCGAATATGTGTCCGAGTGTTTAAACCATAATTCATGGGAAATGGCAAATAAACACCATAATTACATATCTGCCATCATGCAAGAGGGTCCGAATAAGTGTCCGAGTGTTCAAGCCCTAATGCACGAGAAATGGCAAGTAAACACCATAATTACATATCTGCCATCATGCAAGCGGTTCCGAATAAGTGACCGAGTGTTTAAACCCTAATGCATGAGAAATGGCAGGTAAACACCATGATTACATATCTGCCATCATGCAAGGGGGTCCGAATAACTGTCCGAGTGTTTAAATGCTAACGCATGAGAAATGGGAAATAAACACCATAATTACATATCTGCCATCATGCAAGAGGGTCCGAATAAGTTTCCGAGTGTTCAAGTCCTAATGCATGAGAAATGGCAAGTAAACACCATAATTACATATCTGCCATCATGCAAGAGGGTCCGAATAAGTGTCCGAGTGTTCAAGCCCTAATGCATGAGAAATGGAAAGTAAACACCATAATTACATATCTGCCATCATGCAAGGGGGTCCGAATAACTGTCCGAGTGTTTAAATGCTAACGCATGAGAAATGGGAAATAAACACCATAATTACATATCTGCCATCATGCAAGAGGGTACGAATAAGTGTCCGAGTGTTTAAACCCTAATGCATGAGAAATGACAAATAAACACCATAGTTACATATCTGCCATCAGGCAAGAGGGTCCGAATATGTGTCCGAGTGTTTAAACCATAATTCATGGGAAATGGCAAATAAACACCATAATTACATATCTGCCATCATGCAAGAGCGTCCGAATCAGTGTACGAGTGTTTAAACGCTAATGCATGAGCAATGGCAAATAAACACCATAATATCATATCTCCCATCATGCAAGAGGGTCCGAATAAGTTTCCGAGTGTTCAAGTCCTAATGCATGAGAAATGGCAAGTAAACACCATAATTACATATCTGCCATCATGCAAGAGGGTCCGAATAACTGACCGAGTGTTTAAACCCTAATGCATGAGAAATGGCTGGTAAACAACATAATTACATATATGCCATCATGCAAAGGGGTCCGAATAACTGTCCGAGTGTTTAAACGCTAATGGATGAGAAATGGCAAACAAACACCATAATTACATATCTGCCATCAAGCAAGAGGGTCCAAATAAGTGTCCGAGTGTTTAAACCCTAATGCATGAGAAATGGCAAGTAAACACCACAATTACATATCTGCCATCATGCAAGAGGGTCCGAATAAGTGTCCGAGTGTTAAAGCCCTAATGCATGAGAAATGGCATGTAAACACCATAATTACATATCTGCCATCATGCAAGAGGGTCCGAATAAGTGTCCGAGTGTTCAAGCCCTAATGCACGAGAAATGGCAAGTAAACACCATAATTACATATCTGCCATCATGCAAGCGGTTCCGAATAAGTGACCGAGTGTTTAAACCCTAATGCATGAGAAATGGCAGGTAAACACCATGATTACATATCTGCCATCATGCAAGGGGGTCCGAATAACTGTCCGAGTGTTTAAACGCTAATGCATGAGAAATGGCAAATAAACACGATAATTACATATCTGCCATCATGCAAGAGGGTACGAGTAAGTGTCCGAGTGTTTAAACCCTAACAAATGAGAAATGGCAAATAAACACCATAATTACATATCTGCCATCATGCAAGAGAGTCCGAATATGTGTCCGAGTGTTTAAACCATAATGCATGGGAAATGGCAAATATGCACCATAATTACATATCTGCCATCATGGAAGAGGGTCCGAATAAGTGTCCGGGTGTTTAAACGCTAATGCATGAGAAATGGCAAATAAACACCATAATTTCATATCTGCCATCATGCAAGAGGATCCGAAAAAGTTTCCGAGTGTTCAAGCCCAAATGCATGATCAATGGCAAGTAAACACCATAATTACATATCTGCCACCATGCAAGAGGGTCGGAATAAGTGTCCGAGTGTTTAAGCCCTAATGGATGAGAAATGTCAAGGAAACACCATAATTACATATCGGCCATCATGCAAGAGGGTCCAAATAAGTGCCCGAGTGTTTAAACCCTAATGCATGAGAAATGGCAAGTAAATACCATAATTACATATCTGCAATCGTGCAAGAGGGTCCGAATAAGTGTCCGAGTGTTAAAGCCCTAATGCATGAGAAATGGCAAGGAAACACCATAATTACATATCGGCCATCATGCAAGAGGGTCCAAATAAGTGCCCAAGCGTTTAAACCCTACTGCATGAGAAATGGCAAGTAAACATCATAATTACATATCTGCCATCAAGCAAGAGGGTCCGAATAAGTGTCCAAGTGTTCAAGCCCTAATGCATGAGAAATGGCAAGTAAACACCATAATTACATATCTGCCATCATGCAAGGTGGTCCGAATAACTGTCCGACTGTTTAAATGCTAATGCATGAGAAATGGCAAATAAACACCATAATTACATATCTGCCATCATGCAAGAGGGTACGAATAAGTGTCCGAGTGTTTAAACCCTAATGCATGAGAAATGACAAATAAACACCATAATTACATATCTGCCATTAGGCAAGAGGGTCCGAATATGTGTCCGAGTGTTTAAACCATAATGCATGGGAAATGGCAAATAAACACCATAATTACATATCTGCCATCATGCAAGAGGGTCCGAATAAGTGTCCGAGTGTTTAAACGCTAATGCATGAGAAATGGCAAATAAACACCATAATTTCATATCTGCCATCATGCAAGAGGGTCCGAATAAGTTTCCGAATGTTCAAGCCCTAATGCATGAGAATTGGCAAGTAAACACCATAATTTCATATCTGCCATCATGCAAGAGGGTCCGAATAAGTGACCGAGTGTTTAAACCCTAATGCATGAGAAATGGCAAGTAAACACCATAATTACATATCTGCCATCATGCAAGAGGGTCCGAATAAGTGACCGAGTGTTTAAACCCTAATGCATGAGAAATGGCAGGTAAACACCATAATTACAGATATGGCATCATGCAAGGGGGTCCGAATAACTGTTCGAGTGTTTAAACGCTAATGCATGAGAAATGGCAAATAAACACCATAATTACATATCTTCCATCAGGCAAGAGGGTCCAAATAAGTGTCCGAGTGTTGAAACCCTAATGCATGAGAAATGGCAAGTAATCACCACAGTTACATATCTGCCATCATGCAAAAGGGTCAGAATAAGTGTCCGAGTGTTAAAGCCCTAATGCATGAGAAATGGCAAGTAAACACCATAATTGCATATCGGTCATCATGCAAGAGGGTCCAAATAAGTGCCCGAGTGTTTAAACCCTAATGCATGAGAAATGGCAAGTAAACACCATAATTACATATCTGCCATCATGCAAGATGGTCCGAATAAGTGTCTGAGTGTTCAAGCCCTAATGCATGAGAAATGGCAAGTAAACACCATAATTACATATCTGCCATCATGCAAGAGGTTCCGAATAAGTGCCCGAGTGTTTAAACCCTAATGCCTGAGAAATGGCAGGTAAACACCATAATTACATATCTGCCATCATGCAAGGGGGTCCGAATAACTGTCCGAGTGTTTAAACGCTAATGCATGAGAATTGGCTAATAAACACCATAATTACATATCTGCCATCATGCAAGAGGGTACGAATAAGTGTCCGAGTGTTTAAACACTAATGCATGAGAAATGGCAAATAAACACCATAATTACATATCTGCCATCACGCAAGAGAGTCCGAATATGTGTCAGAGGGTTTAAACCATAATGCATGGGAAGTGGCAAATAAACACCATACTTACATATCTGCCATCATGCAAGACGGTCCGAATAAGTGTCCGAGTGTTAAAGCCCTAATGCATGAGAAATGGCAAGGAAACACCATAATTACATATCGGCCATCATGCAAGAGGGTCCAAATAAGTGCCCGAGTGTTTAAACCCTAATGCATGAGAAATGGCCAGTAAACACCATAATTACATATCTGCCATCATGCAAGAGGGTCTGAATAAGTGTCCGAGTGTTCAAGCCCTAATGCATGAGAAATGGCAAGTAAACACCATAATTACATATCTGCCATCATGCAAGAGGTTCCGAATAAGTGCCCGAGTGTTTAAACCCTAATGCATGAGAAATGGCAGGTAAACACCATAATTACGTATCTGCCATCATGCAAGGGGGTCCGAATAACTGTCCGAGTGTTTAAACGCTAATGCATGAGAAATGGCAAATAAACACCATAATTACATATCTGCCATCATGCAAGAGAGTCCGAATATGTGTCCGAGTGTTTAAACCATAAAGCATGGGAAGTGGCAAATAAACACCATAATTACATATCTGCCATCATGCAAGAGGGTCCGAATAACTGTCCGAGTGTTAAAGCCCTAATGCATGAGAAATGGAAAGGAAACACCATAATTACATATCGGCTATCAAGCAAGAGGGCCCAAATAAGTGCCTGAGTGTTTAAACCCTAATGCATGAGAAATGGCAAGTAAACACCATAATTACATATCTGCCATCATGCAAGAGGGTCCGAATAAGTGTCCGAGTGTTCAAGCCCTAATGCATGAGAAATGGCAAGTAAACACCATAATTACATATCTGCCATCATGCAAGGGGGTCCGAATAACTGTCCGAGTGTTTAAATGCTAATGCATGAGAAATGGGAAATAAACACCATAATTACACATCTGCCATCATGCAAGAGGGTACGAATAAGTGTCCGAGTGTTTAAACCCTAATGCATGAGAAATGACAAATAAACACCATAGTTACATATCTGCCATCAGGCAAGAGGGTCCGAATATGTGTCCGAGTGTTTAAACCATAATTCATGGGAAATGGCAAATAAACACCATAATTACATATCTGCCATCATGCAAGAGCGTCCGAATAAGTGTACGAGTGTTTAAACACTAATGCATGAGCAATGGCAAATAAACACCATAATATCATATCTCCCATCATGCAAGAGGGTCCGAATAAGTTTCCGAGTGTTCAAGTCCTAATGCATGAGAAATGGCAAGTAAACACCATAATTACATATCTGCCATCATGCAAGAGGGTCCGAGTAACTGACCGAGTGTTTAAACCCTAATGCATGAGAAATGGCTGGTAAACAACATAATTACATATATGCCATCATGCAAAGGGGTCCGAATAACTGTCCGAGTGTTTAAACGCTAATGCATGAGAAATGGCAAATAAACACCATAATTACATATCTGCCATCAAGCAAGAGGG
Organism: Camellia sinensis; assembly: GCF_055761805.1. Taxonomy (NCBI): domain Eukaryota; kingdom Viridiplantae; phylum Streptophyta; class Magnoliopsida; order Ericales; family Theaceae; genus Camellia; species Camellia sinensis. Next base: position 8,476,294 of record NW_028129474.1, on the reverse strand, counting down.
TCCAAATAAGTGTCCGAGTGTTTAAACCCTAATGCATGAGAAATGGCAAGTAAACACCACAATTACATATTTGCCATCATGCAAGAGGGTCCGAATAAGTGTCCGAGTGTTAAAGCCCTAATGCATGAGAAATGGCATGTAAACACCATAATTACATATCTGCCATCATGCAAGAGGGTCCGAATAAGTGTCCGAGTGTTCAAGCCCTAATGCACGAGAAATGGCAAGTAAACACCATAATTACATATCTGCCATCATGCAAGCGGTTCCGAATAAGTGACCGAGTGTTTAAACCCTAATGCATGAGAAATGGCAGGTAAACACCATGATTACATATCTGCCATCATGCAAGGGGGTCCGAATAACTGTCCGAGTGTTTAAACGCTAATGCATGAGAATTGGCAAATAAACACCATAATTACATATCTACCATCATGCAAGAGGGTACGAGTAAGTGTCCGAGTGTTTAAACCCTAACACATGAGAAATGGCAAATAAACACCATAATTACATATCTGCCATCATGCAAGAGAGTCCGAATATCTGTCCGAGTGTTTAAACCATAATGCATGGGAAATGGCAAATAAGCACCATAATTACATATCTGCCATCATGGAAGAGGGTCCGAATAAGTGTCCGGGTGTTTAAACGCTAATGCAAGAGAAATGGCAAATAAACACCATAATTTCATATCTGCCATCATGCAAGAGGGTCCGAAAAAGTTTCCGAGTGTTCAAGTCCAAATGCATGATCAATGGCAAGTAAACACCATAATTACATATCTGCCATCATGCAAGAGGGTCTGAATAATTGCCCGAGTGTTTAAACCCTAATGCATGAGAAATGGCAGGTAAACACCATAATTACATATCTGTCATCATGCAAGGGGGTCCGAATAACGGTCTGAGTGTTTAAACGCTAATGCATGAGAAATGGCAAACAAACACCATAATTACATATCTGCCATCATGCAAAAGGGTACGAATAAGTGTCCGAGTGTTTAAACGGTAATGCATGAGAAATGGCAAATACACACCATAATTACATATCTGCCATCATGCAAGAGGGTCCGAATAAGTGTCCGAGTGTTTTAACCCTAATGCATGACAACTGGCAAATAAACACCATAATTACATATCTAGCATCAGCCAAGAGGGTCCGAATAAGTGTCCGCGTGTTTAAACCCTAATGCATGAGAAATGGCAACTAAACAATATAATTACATATCTGCCATCAGGCAAGAGGGTCCAAATAAGTGTCTGAGTGTTTAAACCGTAATGCATGACAAATGGCAAATAAACACCACAATTACATATCTGCCATAATGCAACAGGGTCGAAATAAGTGTCCGAGTGTTTAAGCCCTAATGCATGAGAAATGGCAAGTAAACACCATAATTACATATCTACCATCAGCCAAGAGGGTCCAAATAAGTGGCCGAGTGTTTAAACACTACTGCATGAGAAATGGCAAGTAAACATCATAATTACATATCTGCCATCATGCAAGAGGGTCCGAATAAGTGTCCGAGTGTTCAAGCCCTAATGCATGAGAAATGGCAAGTAAACACAATAATTACATATCTACCATCATGCAAGGGGGTCCGAATAACTGTCCGAGTGTTTAAATGCTAATGCATGAGAAATGGGAAATAAACACCATAATTACATATCTGCCATCATGCAAGAGGGTACGAATAAGTGTCCGAGTGTTTAAACCCTAATGCATGAGAAATGACAAATAAACACCATAATTACATGTCTGCCATCAAGCAAGAGGGTCTGAATATGTGTCCGAGTGTTTAAACCATAATGCGTGGGAAATGGCAAATAAACCCCATAATTACATATCTTCCATCATGCAAGGGGTCCGAATAACTGTCCGAGTGTTTAAACGCTAATGCATGAGAAATGGCAAATAAACACCATAATTTCATATCTGCCATCATGCAAGAGGGTCCGAATAAGTTTCCGAGTGTTCAAGCCCTAATGCATGAGAAATGGCAAGTAAACACCATAATTACATATCTGCCATCATGCAAGAGGGTCCGAACAAGTGACCGAGTGTTTAAACCCTAATGCATGAGAAATGGCAAGTAAACACCATAATTACATATATGCCATCATGCAAGGGGGTCCGAATAACTGTCCGAGTGTTTAAACGCCAATGCATGAGAAATGGCAAATAAACACCATAATTACATATCTGCCATCAGGCAAGAGTGTCCAAATAAGTGTCCGAGTGTTTAAACCCTAATGCATGAGAAATGGCAAGTAAACACCACAATTACAAATCTGCCATCATGCAAGAGGGTCCGAATAAGTGTCCGAGTGTTAAAGCCCTAATGCATGAGAAATGGCAAGTAAACACCATAATTACATATCGGTCATCATGCAAAAGGGTCCAAATAAGTGCCCGAGTGTTTAAACCCTAATGCATGAGAAATGGCAAGTAAACACCATAATTACATATCGGCCATCATGCAAGAGGGTCCGAATAAGTGTCCGAGTGTTCAAGCCCTAATGCATGAGAAATGGCAAGTAAACACCATAATTACATATCTGCCATCATGCAAGGGGGTACGAATAAGTGTCCGAGTGTTTAAACACTAATGCATGAGAAATGGCAAATAAACACCATAATTACATATCTGCCATCATGCAAGAGAGTCCGAATATGTGTCCGAGTGTTTAAACCATAATGCATGGGAAGTGGCAAATAAACACCATAATTACATATCTGCCATCATGCAAGAGTGTCCGAAGAACTGTCCGAGTGTTAAAGCCCTAATGCATGGGAAGTGGCAAATAAACACCATAATTACATATCAGCCATCATGCAAGAGGGTCCAAATAAGTGCCCGAGTGTTTAAACCCTAATGCATGAGAAATGGCAAGTAAACACCATAATTACATATCTGCCATCATGCAAGGGGGTCCGAATAACTGTCCGAGTGTTTAAACGCTAATGCATGAGAAATGGCAAATAAACACCATAATTACATATCTGCCATCATGCAAAAGGGTACGAATAAGTGTTCGAGTGTTTAAACGGTAATGCATGAGAAATGGCAAATAAACACCATAATTACATATCTGCCATCATGCAAGAGGGTCCGAATAAGTGTCCGAGTGTTTTAACCCTAATGCATGAGAACTGGCAAATGAACACCATAATTACATATCTACCATCAGCCAAGAGGGTCCAAATAAGTGTCCGCGTGTTTAAACCCTAATGCATGAGAAATGGCAACTAAACAATATAATTACATATCTGGCATCAGGCAAGAGGGTCCAAATAAGTGTCTGAGTGTTTCAACCCTAATGCATGAGAAGTGGCAAATAAACACCACAATTACATATCTGCCATAATGCAAGAGGGTCGGAATAAGTGTCCGAGTGTTTAAGCCCTAATGCATGAGAAATGGCAAGTAAACACCATAATTACAAAGCTACCATCAGCCAAGAGGGTCCGAATAAGTGTCCGAGTGTTTAAGCCCTAATGCATGAGAAATGGCAAGTAAACAACATAATTACATATCTGCCATCAGGCCAGAGGATCCAAATAAGTGTCCCAGTGTTTAAACACTAATGCATGAGAAATGGCAAATAAACACCACAATTACATATCTGCAATCATGCAAGAGTGTCCGAATAAGCGTCCGAGTGTTAAAGCCCTAATGCATAAGAAACGGCAAGGAAACACCATAATTACATATCGGCCATCATGCAAGAGGGTCCAAATAAGTGCCCAAGTGTTTAAACCCTACTGCATGAGAAATGGGAAGTAAACATCATAATTACATATCTGCCATCATGCAAGAGGGTACGAATAAGTGTCCGAGTGTTCAAGCCCTATTGCACGACAAATGGCAAGTAAACACCATAATTACATATCTGCCATCATGCAAGGGGGTCCGAATAACTGTCCGAGTGTTTAAATGCTAATGCATGAGAAATGGCAAATAAACACCATAATTACATATCTGCCATCATGCAAGAGGGTACGAATAAGTGTCCGAGTGTTTAAACCCTAATGCATGAGAAATGACAAATAAACACCATACTTACATATCTGCCATTAGGCAAGAGGGTCCGAATATGTGTCCGAGTGTTTAAACCATAATGCATGGGAAATGGCAAATAAACACCATAATTACATATCTGCCATCATGCAAGAGGGTCCGAATAAGTGTCCGAGTGTTTAAACGCTAATGCATGAGAAATGGCAAATAAACACCATAATTTCATATCTGCCATCATGCAAGAGGGTCCGAATAAGTTTCCGAATGTTCAAGCCCTAATGCATGAGAAATGGCAAGTAAACACCATAATTACATATCTGCCATCATGCAAGGGAGTCCGAATAACTGTCCGAGTGTTTAAATGCTAATGCATGAGAAATGGCAAGTAAACACCATAATTACATATATGCCATCATGCAAGGGGGTCCGAATAACTGTCCGAGTGTTTAAACGCTAATGCATGAGAAATGGCAAATAAACACCATAATTACATATCGGCCATTAGGCAAGAGTGTCGAAATAAGTGTCCGAGTGTTTAAACCATAATGCGTGGGAAATGGCAAATAAACCCCATAATTACATATCTTCCATCATGCTAGAGGGTCCGAATAAGTGTCCGAGTGTTTAAACGCTAATGCATGAGAAATGGCAAATAAACACCATAATTTCATATCTGCCATCATGCAAGAGGGTCCGAATAAGTTTCCGAGTGTTCAAGCCCTAATGCATGAGAAATGGCAAGTAAACACCATAATTACATATCTGCCATCATGCAAGAGGGTCCGAACAAGTGACCGAGTGTTTAAACCCTAATGCATGAGAAATGGCAAGTAAACATCATAATTACATATCTGCCATCAGGCCAGAGGATCCAAATAAGTGTCCCAGTGTTTAAACACTAATGCATGAGAAATGGCAAATAAACACCACAATTACATATCTGCAATCATGCAAGAGGGTCCGAATAAGCGTCCGAGTGTTAAAGCCCTAATGCATAAGAAACGGCAAGGAAACACCATAATTACATATCGGCCATCATGCAAGAGGGTCCAAATAAGTGCCCAAGTGTTTAAACCCTACTGCATGAGAAATGGGAAGTAAACATCATAATTACATATCTGCCATCATGCAAGAGGGTACGAATAAGTGTCCGAGTGTTCAAGCCCTATTGCACGACAAATGGCAAGTAAACACCATAATTACATATCTGCCATCATGCAAGGGGGTCCGAATAACTGTCCGAGTGTTTAAATGCTAATGCATGAGAAATGGCAAATAAACACCATAATTACATATCTGCCATCATGCAAGAGGGTACGAATAAGTGTCCGAGTGTTTAAACCCTAATGCATGAGAAATGACAAATAAACACCATACTTACATATCTGCCATTAGGCAAGAGGGTCCGAATATGTGTCCGAGTGTTTAAACCATAATGCATGGGAAATGGCAAATAAACACCATAATTACATATCTGCCATCATGCAAGAGGGTCCGAATAAGTGTCCGAGTGTTTAAACGCTAATGCATGAGAAATGGCAAATAAACACCATAATTTCATATCTGCCATCATGCAAGAGGGTCCGAATAAGTTTCCGAATGTTCAAGCCCTAATGCATGAGAAATGGCAAGTAAACACCATAATTACATATCTGCCATCATGCAAGGGGGTCCGAATAACTGTCCGAGTGTTTAAATGCTAATGCATGAGAAATGGCAAGTAAACACCATAATTACATATATGCCATCATGCAAGGGGGTCCGAATAACTGTCCGGGTGTTTAAACGCTAATGCATGAGAAATGGCAAATAAACACCATAATTACATATCGGCCATTAGGCAAGAGTGTCGAAATAAGTGTCCGAGTGTTTAAACCATAATGCGTGGGAAATGGCAAATAAACCCCATAATTACATATCTTCCATCATGCTAGAGGGTCCGAATAAGTGTCCGAGTGTTTAAACGCTAATGCATGAGAAATGGCAAATAAACACCATAATTTCATATCTGCCATCATGCAAGAGGGTCCGAATAAGTTTCCGAGTGTTCAAGCCCTAATGCAGGAGAAACGGCAAGTAAACACCATAATTACATATCTGCCATCATGCAAGGGGGTCCGAATAACTTTCCGAGTGTTTAAATGCTAATGCATGAGAAATGGCAAATAAACCCCATAATTACATATCTGCCATCATGCAAGGGGGTACGAATAAGTGTCCGAGTGTTTAAACCCTAATGCATGAGAAATGGCAAGTAAACACCACAATTACATCTCTGCCATCATGCAAGAGGGTCCGAATAAGTGTCCGAGTGTTAAAGCCCTAATGCATGAGAAATGGCAAGTAAACACCATAATTACATATCGGTCATCATGCAAAAGGGTCCAAATAAGTGCCCGAGTGTTTAAACCCTAATGCATGAGAAATGGCAAGTAAACACCATAATTACATATCTGCCATCATGCAAGAGGGTCCGAATAAGGGTCCGAGTGTTCAAGCCCTAATGCATGAGAAATGGCAAGTAAACACCATAATTACATATCTGCCATCATGCAAGAGGTTTCGAATAAGTGTCCGAGTGTTTAAACGCTAATGCATGAGAAATGGCAAATAAACACCATAATTACATATCTGCCATCTTGCAAGAGGGTACGAATAAGTGTCCGAGTGTTTAAACACTAATGCATGAGAAATGGCAAATAAAGACCATAATTACATATCTGCCATCATGCAAGAGAGTCCGAATATGTGTCCGAGTGTTTAAACCATAATGCATGGGAAGTGGCAAATAAACACCATAATTACATATCTGCCATCATGCAAGAGGGTCCGAATAACTGTCCGAGTGTTAAAGCCCTAATGCAAGAGAAATGGCAAGGAAACACCATAATTACATATCGGCCATCATGCAAGAGGGTCCAAATAAGTGCCCGAGTGTTCAAGCCCTAATGCATGAGAAATGGCAGGTAAACACCATAATTACATATCTGCCATCATGCAAGGGGGTCCGAATAACTGTCCGTGTGTTTAAATGCTAATGCATGAGAAATGGGAAATAAACACCATAATTACATATCTGCCATCATGCATGAGGGTAAGAATAAGTGTCCGAGTGTTTAAACCCTAATGCATGAGAAATGGCAAGTAAACACCACAATTACAAATCTGCCATCATGCAAGAGGGTCCGAATAAGTGTCCGAGTGTTAAAGCCCTAATGCATGAGAAATGGCAAGTAAACACCATAATTACATATCGGTCATCATGCAAAAGGGTCCAAATAAGTGCCCGAGTGTTTAAACCCTAATGCATGAGAAATGGCAAGTAAACACCATAATTACATATCGGCCATCATGCAAGAGGGTCCGAATAAGTGTCCGAGTGTTCAAGCCCTAATGCATGAGAAATGGCAAGTAAACACCATAATTACATATCTGCCATCATGCAAGGGGGTACGAATAAGTGTCCGAGTGTTTAAACACTAATGCATGAGAAATGGCAAATAAACACCATAATTACATATCTGCCATCATGCAAGAGAGTCCGAATATGTGTCCGAGTGTTTAAACCATAATGCATGGGAAGTGGCAAATAAACACCATAATTACATATCTGCCATCATGCAAGAGTGTCCGAAGAACTGTCCGAGTGTTAAAGCCCTAATGCATGGGAAGTGGCAAATAAACACCATAATTACATATCAGCCATCATGCAAGAGGGTCCAAATAAGTGCCCGAGTGTTTAAACCCTAATGCATGAGAAATGGCAAGTAAACACCATAATTACATATCTGCCATCATGCAAGGGGGTCCGAATAACTGTCCGAGTGTTTAAACGCTAATGCATGAGAAATGGCAAATAAACACCATAATTACATATCTGCCATCATGCAAAAGGGTACGAATAAGTGTTCGAGTGTTTAAACGGTAATGCATGAGAAATGGCAAATAAACACCATAATTACATATCTGCCATCATGCAAGAGGGTCCGAATAAGTGTCCGAGTGTTTTAACCCTAATGCATGAGAACTGGCAAATGAACACCATAATTACATATCTACCATCAGCCAAGAGGGTCCAAATAAGTGTCCGCGTGTTTAAACCCTAATGCATGAGAAATGGCAACTAAACAATATAATTACATATCTGGCATCAGGCAAGAGGGTCCAAATAAGTGTCTGAGTGTTTCAACCCTAATGCATGAGAAGTGGCAAATAAACACCACAATTACATATCTGCCATAATGCAAGAGGGTCGGAATAAGTGTCCGAGTGTTTAAGCCCTAATGCATGAGAAATGGCAAGTAAACACCATAATTACAAAGCTACCATCAGCCAAGAGGGTCCGAATAAGTGTCCGAGTGTTTAAGCCCTAATGCATGAGAAATGGCAAGTAAACAACATAATTACATATCTGCCATCAGGCCAGAGGATCCAAATAAGTGTCCCAGTGTTTAAACACTAATGCATGAGAAATGGCAAATAAACACCACAATTACATATCTGCAATCATGCAAGAGGGTCCGAATAAGCGTCCGAGTGTTAAAGCCCTAATGCATAAGAAACGGCAAGGAAACACCATAATTACATATCGGCCATCATGCAAGAGGGTCCAAATAAGTGCCCAAGTGTTTAAACCCTACTGCATGAGAAATGGGAAGTAAACATCATAATTACATATCTGCCATCATGCAAGAGGGTACGAATAAGTGTCCGAGTGTTCAAGCCCTATTGCACGACAAATGGCAAGTAAACACCATAATTACATATCTGCCATCATGCAAGGGGGTCCGAATAACTGTCCGAGTGTTTAAATGCTAATGCATGAGAAATGGCAAATAAACACCATAATTACATATCTGCCATCATGCAAGAGGGTACGAATAAGTGTCCGAGTGTTTAAACCCTAATGCATGAGAAATGACAAATAAACACCATACTTACATATCTGCCATTAGGCAAGAGGGTCCGAATATGTGTCCGAGTGTTTAAACCATAATGCATGGGAAATGGCAAATAAACACCATAATTACATATCTGCCATCATGCAAGAGGGTCCGAATAAGTGTCCGAGTGTTTAAACGCTAATGCATGAGAAATGGCAAATAAACACCATAATTTCATATCTGCCATCATGCAAGAGGGTCCGAATAAGTTTCCGAATGTTCAAGCCCTAATGCATGAGAAATGGCAAGTAAACACCATAATTACATATCTGCCATCATGCAAGGGGGTCCGAATAACTGTCCGAGTGTTTAAATGCTAATGCATGAGAAATGGCAAGTAAACACCATAATTACATATATGCCATCATGCAAGGGGGTCCGAATAACTGTCCGAGTGTTTAAACGCTAATGCATGAGAAATGGCAAATAAACACCATAATTACATATCGGCCATTAGGCAAGAGTGTCGAAATAAGTGTCCGAGTGTTTAAACCATAATGCGTGGGAAATGGCAAATAAACCCCATAATTACATATCTTCCATCATGCTAGAGGGTCCGAATAAGTGTCCGAGTGTTTAAACGCTAATGCATGAGAAATGGCAAATAAACACCATAATTTCATATCTGCCATCATGCAAGAGGGTCCGAATAAGTTTCCGAGTGTTCAAGCCCTAATGCATGAGAAATGGCAAGTAAACACCATAATTACATATCTGCCATCATGCAAGAGGGTCCGAACAAGTGACCGAGTGTTTAAACCCTAATGCATGAGAAATGGCAAGTAAACACCATAATTACATATCTGCCATCAGGCCAGAGGATCCAAATAAGTGTCCCAGTGTTTAAACACTAATGCATGAGAAATGGCAAATAAACACCACAATTACATATCTGCAATCATGCAAGAGGGTCCGAATAAGCGTCCGAGTGTTAAAGCCCTAATGCATAAGAAACGGCAAGGAAACACCATAATTACATATCGGCCATCATGCAAGAGGGTCCAAATAAGTGCCCAAGTGTTTAAACCCTACTGCATGAGAAATGGGAAGTAAACATCATAATTACATATCTGCCATCATGCAAGAGGGTACGAATAAGTGTCCGAGTGTTCAAGCCCTATTGCACGACAAATGGCAAGTAAACACCATAATTACATATCTGCCATCATGCAAGGGGGTCCGAATAACTGTCCGAGTGTTTAAATGCTAATGCATGAGAAATGGCAAATAAACACCATAATTACATATCTGGCATCATGCAAGAGGGTACGAATAAGTGTCCGAGTGTTTAAACCCTAATGCATGAGAAATGACAAATAAACACCATACTTACATATCAGCCATCATGCAAGAGGGTCCAAATAAGTGCCCGAGTGTTTAAACCCTAATGCATGAGAAATGGCAAGTAAACACCATAATTACATATCTGCCATCATGCAAGGGGGTCCGAATAACTGTCCGAGTGTTTAAACGCTAATGCATGAGAAATGGCAAATAAACACCATAGTTACATATCTGCCATCATGCAAAAGGGTACGAATAAGTGTTCGAGTGTTTAAACGGTAATGCATGAGAAATGGCAAATAAACACCATAATTACATATCTGCCATCATGCAAGAGGGTCCGAATAAGTGTCCGAGTGTTTTAACCCTAATGCATGAGAACTGGCAAATGAACACCATAATTACATATCTACCATCAGCCAAGAGGGTCCAAATAAGTGTCCGCGTGTTTAAACCCTAATGCATGAGAAATGGCAACTAAACAATATAATTACATATCTGGCATCAGGCAAGAGGGTCCAAATAAGTGTCTGAGTGTTTCAACCCTAATGCATGAGAAGTGGCAAATAAACACCACAATTACATATCTGCCATAATGCAAGAGGGTCGGAATAAGTGTCCGAGTGTTTAAGCCCTAATGCATGAGAAATGGCAAGTAAACACCATAATTACAAAGCTACCATCAGCCAAGAGGGTCCGAATAAGTGTCCGAGTGTTTAAGCCCTAATGCATGAGAAATGGCAAGTAAACAACATAATTACATATCTGCCATCAGGCCAGAGGATCCAAATAAGTGTCCCAGTGTTTAAACACTAATGCATGAGAAATGGCAAATAAACACCACAATTACATATCTGCAATCATGCAAGAGGGTCCGAATAAGCGTCCGAGTGTTAAAGCCCTAATGCATAAGAAACGGCAAGGAAACACCATAATTACATATCGGCCATCATGCAAGAGGGTCCAAATAAGTGCCCAAGTGTTTAAACCCTACTGCATGAGAAATGGGAAGTAAACATCATAATTACATATCTGCCATCATGCAAGAGGGTACGAATAAGTGTCCGAGTGTTCAAGCCCTATTGCACGACAAATGGCAAGTAAACACCATAATTACATATCTGCCATCATGCAAGGGGGTCCGAATAACTGTCCGAGTGTTTAAATGCTAATGCATGAGAAATGGCAAATAAACACCATAATTACATATCTGCCATCATGCAAGAGGGTACGAATAAGTGTCCGAGTGTTTAAACCCTAATGCATGAGAAATGACAAATAAACACCATACTTACATATCTGCCATTAGGCAAGAGGGTCCGAATATGTGTCCGAGTGTTTAAACCATAATGCATGGGAAATGGCAAATAAACACCATAATTACATATCTGCCATCATGCAAGAGGGTCCGAATAAGTGTCCGAGTGTTTAAACGCTAATGCATGAGAAATGGCAAATAAACACCATAATTTCATATCTGCCATCATGCAAGAGGGTCCGAATAAGTTTCCGAATGTTCAAGCCCTAATGCATGAGAAATGGCAAGTAAACACCATAATTACATATCTGCCATCATGCAAGGGGGTCCGAATAACTGTCCGAGTGTTTAAATGCTAATGCATGAGAAATGGCAAGTAAACACCATAATTACATATATGCCATCATGCAAGGGGGTCCGAATAACTGTCCGAGTGTTTAAACGCTAATGCATGAGAAATGGCAAATAAACACCATAATTACATATCGGCCATTAGGCAAGAGTGTCGAAATAAGTGTCCGAGTGTTTAAACCATAATGCGTGGGAAATGGCAAATAAACCCCATAATTACATATCTTCCATCATGCTAGAGGGTCCGAATAAGTGTCCGAGTGTTTAAACGCTAATGCATGAGAAATGGCAAATAAACACCATAATTTCATATCTGCCATCATGCAAGAGGGTCCGAATAAGTTTCCGAGTGTTCAAGCCCTAATGCATGAGAAATGGCAAGTAAACACCATAATTACATATCTGCCATCATGCAAGAGGGTCCGAACAAGTGACCGAGTGTTTAAACCCTAATGCATGAGAAATGGCAAGTAAACACCATAATTACATATCTGCCATCAGGCCAGAGGATCCAAATAAGTGTCCCAGTGTTTAAACACTAATGCATGAGAAATGGCAAATAAACACCACAATTACATATCTGCAATCATGCAAGAGGGTCCGAATAAGCGTCCGAGTGTTAAAGCCCTAATGCATAAGAAACGGCAAGGAAACACCATAATTACATATCGGCCATCATGCAAGAGGGTCCAAATAAGTGCCCAAGTGTTTAAACCCTACTGCATGAGAAATGGGAAGTAAACATCATAATTACATATCTGCCATCATGCAAGAGGGTACGAATAAGTGTCCGAGTGTTCAAGCCCTATTGCACGACAAATGGCAAGTAAACACCATAATTACATATCTGCCATCATGCAAGGGGGTCCGAATAACTGTCCGAGTGTTTAAATGCTAATGCATGAGAAATGGCAAATAAACACCATAATTACATATCTGCCATCATGCAAGAGGGTACGAATAAGTGTCCGAGTGTTTAAACCCTAATGCATGAGAAATGACAAATAAACACCATACTTACATATCTGCCATTAGGCAAGAGGGTCCGAATATGTGTCCGAGTGTTTAAACCATAATGCATGGGAAATGGCAAATAAACACCATAATTACATATCTGCCATCATGCAAGAGGGTCCGAATAAGTGTCCGAGTGTTTAAACGCTAATGCATGAGAAATGGCAAATAAACACCATAATTTCATATCTGCCATCATGCAAGAGGGTCCGAATAAGTTTCCGAATGTTCAAGCCCTAATGCATGAGAAATGGCAAGTAAACACCATAATTACATATCTGCCATCATGCAAGGGGGTCCGAATAACTGTCCGAGTGTTTAAATGCTAATGCATGAGAAATGGCAAGTAAACACCATAATTACATATATGCCATCATGCAAGGGGGTCCGAATAACTGTCCGAGTGTTTAAACGCTAATGCATGAGAAATGGCAAATAAACACCATAATTACATATCGGCCATTAGGCAAGAGTGTCGAAATAAGTGTCCGAGTGTTTAAACCATAATGCGTGGGAAATGGCAAATAAACCCCATAATTACATATCTTCCATCATGCTAGAGGGTCCGAATAAGTGTCCGAGTGTTTAAACGCTAATGCATGAGAAATGGCAAATAAACACCATAATTTCATATCTGCCATCATGCAAGAGGGTCCGAATAAGTTTCCGAGTGTTCAAGCCCTAATGCAGGAGAAACGGCAAGTAAACACCATAATTACATATCTGCCATCATGCAAGGGGGTCCGAATAACTTTCCGAGTGTTTAAATGCTAATGCATGAGAAATGGCAAATAAACACCATAATTACATATCTGCCATCATGCAAGGGGGTACGAATAAGTGTCCGAGTGTTTAAACCCTAATGCATGAGAAATGGCAAGTAAACACCACAATTACATCTCTGCCATCATGCAAGAGGGTCCGAATAAGTGTCCGAGTGTTAAAGCCCTAATGCATGAGAAATGGCAAGTAAACACCATAATTACATATCGGTCATCATGCAAAAGGGTCCAAATAAGTGCCCGAGTGTTTAAACCCTAATGCATGAGAAATGGCAAGTAAACACCATAATTACATATCTGCCATCATGCAAGAGGGTCCGAATAAGGGTCCGAGTGTTCAAGCCCTAATGCATGAGAAATGGCAAGTAAACACCATAATTACATATCTGCCATCCTGCAAGAGGTTTCGAATAAGTGTCCGAGTGTTTAAACGCTAATGCATGAGAAATGGCAAATAAACACCATAATTACATATCTGCCATCTTGCAAGAGGGTACGAATAAGTGTCCGAGTGTTTAAACACTAATGCATGAGAAATGGCAAATAAAGACCATAATTACATATCTGCCATCATGCAAGAGAGTCCGAATATGTGTCCGAGTGTTTAAACCATAATGCATGGGAAGTGGCAAATAAACACCATAATTACATATCTGCCATCATGCAAGAGGGTCCGAATAACTGTCCGAGTGTTAAAGCCCTAATGCAAGAGAAATGGCAAGGAAACACCATAATTACATATCGGCCATCATGCAAGAGGGTCCAAATAAGTGCCCGAGTGTTTAAACCCTAATGCATGAGAAATGGCAAGTAAACACCATAATTACATATTTGCCATCATGCAAGAGGGCCCGAATAAGTGTCCGAGTGTTCAAGCCCTAATGCATGAGAAATGGCAGGTAAACACCATAATTACATATCTGCCATCATGCAAGGGGGTCCGAATAACTGTCCGTGTGTTTAAATGCTAATGCATGAGAAATGGGAAATAAACACCATAATTACATATCTGCCATCATGCATGAGGGTAAGAATAAGTGTCCGAGTGTTTAAACCCTAATGCATGAGATGTGACAAATAAACACCATAATTACATATCTGCCATCAGGCAAGAGGGTCCGAATATGTGTCCGAGTGTTTAAACCATAATGCATGGGAAATGGCAAATAAACACCATAATTACATATCTGCCATAATGCAAGAGCGTCCAAATAAGTGTCTGAGTGTTTAAACGCTAATGCATGAGCAATGGCAAATAAACACCATAATTTCATATCTCCCATCATGCAAGGGGGTCCGAATAAGTTTCCGAGTGTTCAAGTCCTAATGCATGAGAAATGGCAAGTAAACACCATAATTACATATCTGCCATCATGCAAGAGGGTCCGAATAAGTGACCGAGTGTTTAAACCCTAATGCATGAGAAATGGCAGGTAAACACCATAATTACATATATGCCATCATGCAAGGGGGTACGAATAACTGTCCGAGTGTTTAAACGCTAATGCATGAGAAATGGCAAATAAACACCATAATTTCATATCTGCCATCATGCAAGAGGGTCCGAATAAGTTTCCGAATGTTCAAGCCCTAATGCATGAGAAATGGCAAGTAAACACCATAATTACATATCTGCCATCATGCAAGGGGGTCCGAATAACTGTCCGAGTGTTTAAATGCTAATGCATGAGAAATGGCAAGTAAACACCATAATTACATATATGCCATCATGCAAGGGGGTCCGAATAACTGTCCGAGTGTTTAAACGCTAATGCATGAGAAATGGCAAATAAACACCATAATTACATATCGGCCATTAGGCAAGAGTGTCGAAATAAGTGTCCGAGTGTTTAAACCATAATGCGTGGGAAATGGCAAATAAACCCCATAATTACATATCTTCCATCATGCAAGAGGGTCCGAATAAGTGTCCGAGTGTTTAAACGCTAATGCATGAGAAATGGCAAATAAACACCATAATTTCATATCTGCCATCATGCAAGAGGGTCCGAATAAGTTTCCGAGTGTTCAAGCCCTAATGCATGAGAAATGGCAAGTAAACACCATAATTACATATCTGCCATCATGCAAGAGGGTCCGAACAAGTGACCGAGTGTTTAAACCCTAATGCATGAGAAATGGCAAGTAAACACCATAATTACATATATGCCATCATGCAAGGGGGTCCGAATAACTGTCCGAGTGTTTAAACGCCAATGCATGAGAAATGGCAAATAAACACCATAATTACATATCTGCCATCAGGCAAGAGTGTCCAAATAAGTGTCCGAGTGTTTAAACCCTAATGCATGAGAAATGGCAAGTAAACACCACAATTACATCTCTGCCATCATGCAAGAGGGTCCGAATAAGTGTCCGAGTGTTAAAGCCCTAATGCATGAGAAATGGCAAGTAAACACCATAATTACATATCGGTCATCATGCAAAAGGGTCCAAATAAGTGCCCGAGTGTTTAAACCCTAATGCATGAGAAATGGCAAGTAAACACCATAATTACATATCTGCCATCATGCAAGAGGGTCCGAATAAGGGTCCGAGTGTTCAAGCCCTAATGCATGAGAAATGGCAAGTAAACACCATAATTACATATCTGCCATCATGCAAGAGGTTTCGAATAAGTGTCCGAGTGTTTAAACGCTAATGCATGAGAAATGGCAAATAAACACCATAATTACATATCTGCCATCTTGCAAGAGGGTACGAATAAGTGTCCGAGTGTTTAAACACTAATGCATGAGAAATGGCAAATAAAGACCATAATTACATATCTGCCATCATGCAAGAGAGTCCGAATATGTGTCCGAGTGTTTAAACCATAATGCATGGGAAGTGGCAAATAAACACCATAATTACATATCTGCCATCATGCAAGAGGGTCCGAATAACTGTCCGAGTGTTAAAGCCCTAATGCAAGAGAAATGGCAAGGAAACACCATAATTACATATCGGCCATCATGCAAGAGGGTCCAAATAAGTGCCCGAGTGTTTAAACCCTAATGCATGAGAAATGGCAAGTAAACACCATAATTACATATTTGCCATCATGCAAGAGGGTCCGAATAAGTGTCCGAGTGTTCAAGCCCTAATGCATGAGAAATGGCAGGTAAACACCATAATTACATATCTGCCATCATGCAAGGGGGTCCGAATAACTGTCCGTGTGTTTAAATGCTAATGCATGAGAAATGGGAAATAAACACCATAATTACATATCTGCCATCATGCATGAGGGTAAGAATAAGTGTCCGAGTGTTTAAACCCTAATGCATGAGATGTGACAAATAAACACCATAATTACATATCTGCCATCAGGCAAGAGGGTCCGAATATGTGTCCGAGTGTTTAAACCATAATGCATGGGAAATGGCAAATAAACACCATAATTACATATCTGCCATAATGCAAGAGCGTCCAAATAAGTGTCTGAGTGTTTAAACGCTAATGCATGAGCAATGGCAAATAAACACCATAATTTCATATCTCCCATCATGCAAGGGGGTCCGAATAAGTTTCCGAGTGTTCAAGTCCTAATGCATGAGAAATGGCAAGTAAACACCATAATTACATATCTGCCATCATGCAAGAGGGTCCGAATAAGTGACCGAGTGTTTAAACCCTAATGCATGAGAAATGGCAGGTAAACACCATAATTACATATATGCCATCATGCAAGGGGGTACGAATAACTGTCCGAGTGTTTAAACGCTAATGCATGAGAAATGGCAAATAAACACCATAATTACATATCTGCCATCAGGCAAGAGTGTCCAAATAAGTGTCCGAGTGTTTAAACCCTAATGCATGAGAAATGGCAAGTAAACACCACAATTACATATATGCCATCATGCAAGAGGGTCCGAATAAGTGTCCGAGTGTTAAAGCCCTAATGCATGAGAAATGGCAAGTAAACACCATAATTACATATCGGTCATCATGCAAAAGGGTCCAAATAAGTGCCCGAGTGTTTAAACCCTAATTCATGAGAAATGGCAAGTAAACACCATAATTACATATCTGCCATCGTGCAAGAGGGTCCGAATAACTGTCCGAGTGTTAAAGCCCTAATGCATGAGAAATGGCAAGGAAAAACCATAATTACATATCGGCCATCATGCAAGAGGGTCCAAATAAGTGCCCGAGTGTTTAAACCCTAATGCATGAGAAATGGCAAGTAAACCCCATAATTACATATCTGCCATCATGCAAGGGGGTCCGAATAACTGTCCGAGTGTTTAAACGCTAATGCATGAGAAATGGCAAGTAAACACCATAATTACATATCTGCCATCATGCAAAAGGGTACGAATAAGTGTCCGAGTGTTTAAACGGTAATGCATGAGATATGGCAACTAAACAATATAATTACATATCTGCCATCAGGCAAGAGGGTCAAAATAAGTGTCTGAGTGTTTAAACCCTAATGCATGAGAAATGGCAAATAAACACCACAATTACATATCTGCCATAATGCAAGAGGGTCGGAATAAGTGTTCGAGTGTTTAAGCCCTAATGCATGAGAAATGGCAAGTAAACACCATAATTACATATCTACCATCAGCCAAGAGGGTCCGAATAAGTGTCCGAGTGTTTAAGCCCTAATGCATGAGAAATGGCAAGTAAACAACATAATTACATATCTGCCATCAGGCCAGAGGGTCCAAATAAGTGTCCCAGTGTTTAAACACTAATGCATGAGAAATGGCAAATAAACATCACAATTACATATCTGCAATCATGCAAGAGGGTCCGAATAAGCGTCCGAGTGTTAAAGCCCTAATGCATGAGAAATGGCAAGGAAACACCATAATTACATATCGACCATCACGCAAGAGGGTCCAAACAAGTGCCCGAGTGTTTAAACCCTACTGCATGAGAAATGGCAAGTAAACATCATAATTACATATCTGGCATCATGCAAGAGGGTCCGAATAAGTGTCCGAGTGTTCAAGCCCTAATGCAGGAGAAACGGCAAGTAAACACCATAATTACATATCTGCCATCATGCAAGGGGGTCCGAATAACTTTCCGAGTGTTTAAATGCTAATGCATGAGAAATGGCAAATAAACACCATAATTACATATCTGTCATCATGCAAGGGGGTACGAATAAGTGTCCGAGTGTTTAAACCCTAATGCATGAGAAATTACAAATAAACACTATAATTACATATCTGCCATTAGGCAAGAGGGTCCGAATATGTGTCCGAGTGTTTAAACCCTAATGCATGAGAAATGGCAAGTAAACACCATAATTACATATCGGTCATCATGCAAAAGGGTCCAAATAAGTGCCCGAGTGTTTAAACCCTAATGCATGAGAAATGGCAAGTAAACACCATAATTACATATCTGCCATCATGCAAGAGGGTCCGAATAAGTGTCCGAGTGTTCAATCCCTAATGCATTAGAAATGGCAAGTAAACACCATAATTACATATCTGCCATCATGCAAGAGAGTCCGAATAAGTGTCCGAGTTTTTAAACCCTAATGCATGAGAAATGGCAAATAAACACCATAATTACATATCTGCCATCATGCAAGAGGGTACGAATAAGTGTCCGAGTGTTTAAACACTAATGCATGAGAAATGGCAAATAAAGACCATAATTACATATCTGCCATCATGCAAGAGAGTCCGAATATGTGTCCGAGTGTTTAAACCCTAATGCATGAGAAATGGCAAGTAAACACCATAATTACATATCTGCAATCATGCAAGAGGGTCGGAATAAGTGTCCGAGTGTTTAAACCCTAATGCACGAGAAATGGCAAGTAAACCCCATAATTAAATATCTGCCATCATGCAAGAGGGTCCAAATAAGTGTCTGAGGGTTTAAACCCTAATGCATGAGAAATGGCAAGTAAACAGCATAATTACATATCCGCCATCATGCAAGAGGGTCCGAATAAGTGTCCGATTGTTTGAACCCTAATGCATGAGAAATGGAAAATAAAAACCATTATTACATATCTGCCATCATGCAAAGGGGTCCGAATAACTGTCCGTGTGTTTAAATGCTAATGCATGAGAAATGGGAAATAAACACCATAATTACATATCTCCCATCATGCAAGAGGGTACGACTAAGTGTCCGAGTGTTTAAACCCTAATGAATGAGAAATGACAAATAACACCATAATTACATATCTGCCATCAGGCAAGAGGGTCCGAATATGTGTCCGAGTGTTTAAACCATAATCATGGGAAATGGCAAATAAACACCATAATTACATATCTGCAATCATGCAAGAGCGTGCAAATAAGTGTCCGAGTGTTTAAACGCTAATGCATGAGCAATGGCCAATAAACACCATAATTTCATATATCCCATCATGCAAGAGGGTCCGAATAAGTTTCCGAGTGTTCAAGTCCTAATGCATGAGAAATGGCAAGTAAACACCATAATTACATATCTGCCCTCATGCAAGAGGGTCCGAATAAGTGACCGAGTGTTTAAACCCTAATGCATGAGAAATGGCAGGTAAACACCATAATTACATATATGCCATCATACAAGGGGGTCCGAATAACTGTCCGAGTGTTTAAACGCTAATGCATGAGAAATGGCAAATAAACACCATAATTACATATCTGCCATCAGGCAAGAGTGTCCTAATAATTGTCCGACTGTTTAAACCCTAATGCATGAGAAATGGCAAGTAAACACCACAATTACATATCTGCCATCATGCAAGAGGGTCCGAATAAGTGTCCGAGTGTTAAAGCCCTAATGCATGAGAAATGGCAAGTAAACACCATAATTACATATCGGTCATCATGCAAAAGGGTCCAAATAAGTGCCCGAGTGTTTAAACCCTAATGCATGAGAAATGGCAAGTAAACACCATAATTACATATCTGCCATCATGCAAGAGGGTCCGAATAAGTGTCCGAGTGTTTAAACCCTAATGCATGAGAAATGGCAAGTAAACAACATAATTGAATATCTGCCTTCGGGCAAGAGGGTCCAAATAAGTGTCCGAGTGTTTAAACCCTAATGCATGAGAAATGGCAAATAAACACCATAATTACATATCTGCCATAATGCAAGAGGGTCCGAATAAGTGTCCGAGTGTTCAAGCCCTAATGCATGAGAAATGGCAAGTGAACAGCATAATTACATATCTGCCATCATGAAAGAGGGTCTGAATAACTGTCAGAGTATTTATACCCTAATGCAAGAGAAATGGCAAGTAAACACCATAACTACATATCTGCCATAATGCAAGAGGGTCCGAATAAGTGTCAGAGTGTTTAAACCGTAATGCATGGGAAATGACAAATAAACACCATAATTACATATCTGCCATCATGCAAGAGGGTCCGAATAAGTGTCCGAGTGTTTAAGCCCTAATGCATGAGAAATGGCAAATAAACACCATAATTACATATCTGCCATCATGCAAGAGGATCTGAATATGTGTCCGAGTGTTTAAGCCCTAATGCATGGGAAACGGCAAGTAAACACCATAACAACATATATGCCATCTTGCAAGAGGGTCCGAATAAGTGTCCGAGTGTTTAAACCATAATGCATGGGAAATGCCAAATAAAGACCATAATTACATATCTGCCAGCGTGCAAGTGGGTCCGAATAAGTGTCCGAGTGTTTAAACCCTAATGCATGAGAAATTGCAAGTAAACACCATAATTACATATCTGCCATCATGCAAGAGGGTCTGAATAAGTGTCCGTGTATTTATACCCTAATGCAAGAGAAATGGCAAATAAACACCATAACTACATATCTGTCGTCATGCAAGAGGGTCCGAATAAGTGTCTGAGTGTTTAAACCGTAATGTACGGGAAATGGCAAATAACCACCATAATTACATATCTGCCATCATGCAAGAGGGTCCGAATACGTGTCAGAGTGTTTAAGCCCTAATGCATGAGAAATGGCAAGTAAACAACATAATTAGATATCTACCATCATGTAAGAGGGTCCAAATAAGTGCCCGAGTGTTTAAACCCTAATGCAAGAGGGTCTGAATAAGAGTCCGAGTGTTTAAACCGTAATGCACGGGAAATGGCAAATAAACACCATAATTACATTTCTGCCATCATGCAAGTGGGTCCGAATAAGTGTCCGAGTGTTTAAGCCCTAATGCATGAGAAATGGCAAGTAAACAACATAATTGCATATCTGCCATCGGGCAAGAGGGTCCAAATAAGTGTCCGAGTGTTTAAACCCTAATGCATGAGAAATGGCAAATAAACACCATAATTACATATCTGCCATCATGCAAGAGGGTCCGAATAAGTGTCCGAGTGTTCAAGCCCTAACGCATGAGAAATGACAAGTGAACAGCATAATTACATATCTGCCATCATGAAAGAGGGTCTGAATAACTGTCAGAGTATTTATACCCTAATGCAAGAGAAATGGCAAGTAAACACCATAACTACATATCTGCCATAATGCAAGAGGGTCCGAATAAGTGTCCGAGTGTTTAAACCGTAATGCATGGGAAATGGCAAATAAACACCATAATTACATATCTGCCATCATGCAAGAGGGTCCGAATAAGTGTCCGAGTGTTTAAGCCCTAATGCATGAGAAATGGCAAATAAACACCATAATTAATATCTGCCATCATGCAAGAGGATCTGAATATGTGTCCGAGTGTTTAAGCCCTAATGCATGGGAAACGGCAAGTAAACACCATAACAACATATATGCCATCTTGCAAGAGGGTCCGAATAAGTGTCCGAGTGTTTAAACCGTAATGAATGGGAAATGTCAAATAAAGACCATAATTACATATCTGCCATCGTGCAAGTGGGTCCGAATAAGTGTCCGAGTGTTTAAACCCTAATGCATGAGAAATTGCAAGTAAACACCATAATTACATATCTGCCATCATGCAAGAGGGTCTGAATAAGTGTCCGTGTATTTATACCCTAATGCAAGAGAAATGGCAAATAAACACCATAACTACATATCTGTCATCATGCAAGAGGGTCCGAATAAGTCTCTGAGTGTTTAAACCGTAATGTACGGGAAATGGCAAATAACCACCATAATTACATATCTGCCATCATGCAAGAGGGTCCGAATACGTGTCAGAGTGTTTAAGCCCTAATGCATGAGAAATTGCAAATAAACAACATAATTAGATATCTACCATCATGTAAGAGGGTCCAAATAAGTGCCCGGGTGTTTAAACCCTAATGCATGAGGGTCTGAATAAGAGTCCGAGTGTTTAAACCGTAATGCACGGGAAATGGCAAATAAACACCATAATTACATATCTGCCATCATACAAGAGGGTCCGAATAAGTGTCCGAGTGTTTAAACCCTAATGCATGGGAAATTGCAAGTAAACACCATAATTACATATCTGCGATAATGCAAGAGGGTCTGAATAAGTGTCCGAGTATTTATATCCTAATGCAAGAAAAATGGCAAATAAACACCATAACTACATATCTGCCATCATGCAAGAGGGTCCGAATAAGTGTCCGAGTGTTTAAACCGTAATGCATGGGAAATGGCAAATAAACACCATAATTACATCTCTGCCATCATGCAAGAGGGTCCGAATAAGTGTCTGAGTGTTTAAGCCCTAATGCATGAGAAATGGAAAATAAACACCATAATTACATATCTGCCATCATGCAAGAGGGTCTGAATAAGTGTCCGATTGTTTAAGCCCCGATGCATGAGAAATGACAAGTAAACACCATAATTGCATATATGCCATCATGCAGGAGGGCCCGAATAAATGTCTGAGTGTTTAAGCCCTAATGTATGGGAAATGGCAAGTAAAAACCATAACTACATATCTGTCATCATGCAAGAGGGTCCGAAGAAGTGTCCGAGTGTTTAAACCATAATGCATGGGAAATGGCAAATAAACACCATAATTACATATCTGCCGTCATGCAAGAGGGTCTGAATAAATGTCCGAGTATTTATACCCAAATGCAAGAGAAATGGAAAATAAACACCGTAACTACATATCTGCCATCATGCAACAGGGTCCGAATAAGTGTCCGAGTGTTTAAATCGTAATGCATGGGAAATGGCAAGTAAACCCCATAATTACATATCTGCCACCATGCGAGAGGGTCCGAATAAGTGTCCGAGTGTTTATACCCTAATGCATGAGAAATGGCAAGTAAACACCATAACTACATATCTGCCATCATGCGAGAGGGTCGGAATAAGTGTCCGAGTGTTTAAACCCTAATGCAAGAGAAATGGCAAGTAAACCACATAATTACATATCTGCCATCATGCAAGAGGGTCTGAATAAGTGTCCGGGGGTTTAAACCCTAATGCATGAGAAATGGGAAATAAACACAATAATTACATATCTACCATCATGCAAGAGGGTCCGAATATGTGTCCGAGTGTTTAAGCCCTAATGCCTGAGAAATGGCAAGTAAACAACATAATTACATATCTGCCATCATGTAAGAGGGTCCGAATAAGTGTCCGAGTGTTTAAACCCTAATGCATGAGAAATGGCAAGTAAACACCATAATTACATATCTGCCATCATGCAAGAGGGTCGAAATAAGTGTCCGAGTGTTTAAACCCTAATGCACGAGAAATGGCAAGTAAACCCCATAATTAAATATCTGCCATCATGCAAGAGGGTCCAAATAAGTGTCTGTGGGTTTAAACCCTAATGCATGAGAAATGGCAAGTAAACAGCATAATTACATATCCGCCATCATGCAAGAGGGTCCGAATAAGTGTCCGATTGTTTGAACCCTAATGCATGAGAAATGGAAAATAAAAACCATTATTACATATCTGCCATCATGCAAGAGGGTCCGAGTAAGTGTCCGAGTGTTTAAGCCCTAATGCATGAGAAGTGGAAAGTGAACAACATAATTACATATATGCCATCAGGCAAGAGGGTCCAAATAAGTGTCCGAGTGCTTAAACACTAATGCATGAGAAATGGCAAATAAACACCATAATTACATATCTGCCATCACGCAAGAGGGTACAAATAAGTGTCCGAGTGTTTATTCCCTAATACAAGAGAAATGGCAAATAAACGGCATAACTACATTTCTGCCATCATGCAAGACGGTTCGAATAAGTGTTTGAGTGTTTAAACCGTAATGCATGGGAAATGGCAAATAAACACCATAATTATAGATCTGCCATCATGCAAGAGGGTCCGAATAAGTGTCGGACTGTTTAAACCCTAATGCATGGGAAATGGCAAATAAACACCATAATTACATATCTGCCATCATGCAAGAGGGTCCGAATAAGTGTTCGAGTGTTTAACCCATAATGCATAGGAAATGGCAAATAAACACCATAATTACATATCTGCCATCATGCAAGAGGGTCCGAATAAGTGACCGAGTGTTTAAATGCTAATGCATGAGAAATGGCCAGTAAAACACCATAATTACATATCTGCCATCATGTAAGAGGGTCCGAATAAGTGTCCGAGTGTTTAAACCCTAATGCATGAGAAATGGCAAGTAAACACCATAATTACATATCTGCCATCATGCAAGAGGGTCGGAATAAGTGTCCGAGTGTTTAAACCCTAATGCACGAGAAATGGCAAGTAAACCCCATAATTAAATATCTGCCATCATGCAAGAGGGTCCAAATAAGTGTCTGAGGGTTTAAACCCTAATGCATGAGAAATGGCAAGTAAACAGCATAATTACATATCCGCCATCATGCAAGAGGGTCCGAATAAGTGTCCGATTGTTTGAACCCTAATGCATGAGAAATGGAAAATAAAAACCATTATTCCATATCTGCCATCATGCAAAGGGGTCCGAATAACTGTCCGTGTGTTTAAATGCTAATGCATGAGAAATGGGAAATAAACACCATAATTACATATCTCCCATCATGCAAGAGGGTACGACTAAGTGTCCGAGTGTTTAAACCCTAATGCATGAGAAATGGCAAGTAAACACCATAATTACATATCTGCCATCATGCAAGAGGGTCGGAATAAGTTTCCGAGTGTTTAAACCCTAATGCACGAGAAATGGCAAGTAAACCCCATAATTACATATCTGCCATCATGCAAGAGGGTCCAAATAAGTGTCTGAGGGTTTAAACCCTAATGCATGAGAAATGGCAAGTAAACAGCATAATTACATATCCGCCATCATGCAAGAGGGTCCGAATAAGTGTCCGATTGTTTGAACCCTAATGCATGAGAAATGGAAAATAAAAACCATTATTACATATCTGCCATCATGCAAAGGGGTCCGAATAACTGTCCGTGTGCTTAAATGCTAATGCATGAGAAATGGGAAATAAACACCATAATTACATATCTCCCATCATGCAAGAGGGTACGACTAAGTGTCCGAGTGTTTAAACCCTAATGCATGAGAAATGGCAAGTAAACACCATAATTACATATCTGCCATCACGCAAGAGGGTCGGAATAAGTGTCCGAGTGTTTAAACCCTAATGCACGAGAAATGGCAAGTAAACCCCATAATTAAATATCTGCCATCATGCAAGAGGGTCCAAATAAGTGTCTGAGGGTTTAAACCCTAATGCATGAGAAATGGGAAGTAAACAGCATAATTACATATCCGCCATCATGCAAGAGGGTCCGAATAAGTGTCCGATTGTTTGAACCCTAATGCATGAGAAATGGAAAATAAAAACCATTATTACATATCTGCCATCATGCAAAGGGGTCCGAATAACTGTCCGTGTGTTTAAATGCTAATGCATGAGAAATGGGAAATAAACACGATAATTACATATCTCCCATCATGCAAGAGGGTACGACTAAGTGTCCGAGTGTTTAAACCCTAATGAATGAGAAACGACAAATAACACCATAATTACATATCTGCCATCAGGCAAGAGGGTCCGAATATGTGTCCGAGTGTTTAAACCATAATCATGGGAAATGGCAAATAAACACCATAATTACATATCTGCAATCATGCAAGAGCGTGCAAATAAGTGTCGGACTGTTTAAACCCTAATGCATGGGAAATGGCAAATAAACACCATAATTACATATCTGCCATCATGCAAGAGGGTCCGAATAAGTGTTCGAGTGTTTAAATGCTAATGCATGAGAAATGGCAAATAAACACCATAATTTAATATCTGCCATCATGCAAGAGGGTCCGAATAAGTGCCCGAGTGTTCAAGCCCTAATGCATAAGAAATGGCCAGTAAAACACCATAATTACATATCTGCCATCATGTAAGAGGGTCCGAATAAGTGTCCGAGTGTTCAAGCCCTAATGCATAAGAAATGGCCAGTAAAACACCATAATTACATATCTGCCATCATGCAAGAGGGTCCGAATAAGTGCCCGAGTGTTTAAACCCTAATGCATGAGAAATGACAGGTAAACACCATAATTACATATCTGCCGTCATGCAAGGGGGTTCGAATAACTGTCCGAGTGGTTAAACGCTAATGCATGAGAAAGGGCAAATAAACACCATAATTACATATCTGCCATCATGCAAGAGAGTACGAATAAGTGTCCGAGTGTTTAAACGCTAATGCATGAGAAATGGAAAATAAACGCCATAATTACATATCTGCTATCATGGAAGAGGGTCCGAATAAGTGTCCGAGTGCTTAAACCCTAATGCATGAGAAATGACAAGTAAACAACATAATTACATACCTGCCATCAGGCAAGAGGATCCAAATAAGTGTCCTAGTGTTTGCACCCTAATGCATGAGAAATGGCAAACAAACACCATAATTACATATCTGCCATCATGCAAGAGGGGCCAAATAAGTGCGCGAGTGTTTAAACCCTAAAGCGTGAGAAATGGCAAGTAAACACCATAATTAGATATCTGCCATAATGCAAGAGGGTCCGAATAAGTGTCTGAGTGTTTAAACGCTAATGCATGAGAAATGGCAAATAAACACCATAATTACATATCTGCCATCATGGAAGAGGGTCCGAATAAGTGTCCGATTGTTTAAACCCTAATGCATGAGAAATGGCAAATAAACACCATAATTACATATCTGCCATCATGCAAGAGGGTCCGAATAAGTGTCCGATTGTTTAAACCCTAATGCATGAGAAATGGCAAATAAACACCATAATTACATATCTGCCATCATGCAAGAGGGTCCGAATAAGTGTCCGAGTGTTTAAACCCTAATGCATAAGAAATGGCAAGTAAACAACATAATTGCATATATGCCATCAGGCAAGAGGGTCCAAGTACGTGTCCGAGTGTTTAAACCCTAATGCATGAGAAATGGCAAATAAACACCATAATTACATATCTGCCATCATGCAAGAGGGTACGAATAAGTGTCCGAGTGTTTAAACGCTAATGCATGAGAAATGGAAAATAAACGCCATAATTACATATCTGCAATCATGGAAGAGGGTCCGAATAACTGTCCGATTGTTTAAACCCTAATGCATGAGAAATGGCAAATAAACACCATAATTACATATCTGCCATCATGCAAGAGGGTCCGAATAAGTGTCCGAGTGTTTTAACCCTAATGCATGAGAAATGGCAAATAAACACCATAATTACCTATCTGCCATCAGCCAAGAGGGTCCGAATAAGTGTCCGAATGTTTAATCCCCAATGCATGAGAAATGGCAAGTAAACAACATAATTGAATATCTGCCATCAGGCAAGAGGGTCCAAACAAGTGTCCGAGTGTTTAAACCCTAATGCATGGGAAATGGCAAGTAAACACCACAATTACATATCTGCCATCATGCAAGAGGGTCCGAATAAGTGTCCGAGTGTTTTAGCCCTAATGCTTGAGAAATGGCAAGTAAACACATTAATTACCTTTCGGCCATCATGCAAGAGGGTCCAAATAAGTGCCCGAGTGTTTAAACCCTAATGCATGAGAAATGGCAAGTAACAAGCATAACTACATATCTCCCATCATGCAAGAGGGTCTGAATAAGTGTCCGAGTGTTTAAACGCTAATGCTTGAGAAATGGCAAATAAACACCATAATTACATATCTGCCATCATGGAAGAGGGTCCGAATAAGTGTCCGAGTGTTTAAACCCTAATGCATGAGAAATGACAAGTAAACAACATAATTACATACCTGCCATCAGGCAAGAGGGTCCAAATTAGTGTCCGAGTGTTTGCACCCTAATGCATGAGAAATGACAAATAAACACCATAATTGCATATCTGCCATCATGCAAGAGGGGCCAAATAAGTGCCCGAGTGTTTAAACCCTAAAGCGTGAGAAATGGCAAGTAAACACCATAATTAGATATCTGCCATCATGCAAAAGGGTCCAAATAAGTGTCCGAGTGTTTAAACGCTAATGCATGAGAAATGGCAAATAAACACCATAATTACATATCTGCCATCATGGAAGAGGGTCCGAATAAGTGTCCGATTGTTTAAACCCTAATGCATGAGAAATGGCAAATAAACACCATAATTAAATTTCTGCCATCATGCAAGAGGGTCCGAATAAGTGTCCGAGTGTTCAAACCCTAATGCATGAGAAATTGCAAGTAAACAACATAATTGCATATATGCCATCAGGCAAGAGGGTCCAAGTACGTGTCCGAGTGTTTAAACCCTAATGCAAGAGAAATGGCAAATAAACACCATAATTACATATCTGCCCTCATGCAAGAGGGTACGAATAAGTGTCCGAGGGTTTAAACGCTAAAGCATGAGAAATGGAAAATAAACGCCATAATTACATATCTGCTATCATGGAAGAGGGTCCGAATAAGTGTCCGATTGTTTCAACACTAATGCATGAGAAATGGCAAATAAACACCATAATTACATATCTGCCATCATGCAAGAGGGTCCGAATTGGTGTCCGAGTGTTTTAACCCTAATGCATGAGAAATGGCAAATAAACACCATAATTACCTATCTGCCATCAGGCAAGAGGGTCCAAATAAGTGTCCGAGTGTTTAAACCCTAATGCATGAGAAATGGCAAGTAAACACCACAATTACATATCTGCCATCATGCAAGAGGGTCCGAATAAGTGTCCGAGTGTTGAAGCCCTAACGCATGAGAAATGGCAAGTAAACACATTAATTACATTTCGGCCATCATGCAAGAGGGTCCAAATAAGTGCCCGAGTGTTTAAACCCTAATGCATGAGAAATGGCAAGTAACCACCATAACTACATATCTGCCATCATGCAAGAGGGTCAGAATAAGTGTCCGAGTGTTTAAACGCTAATGCTTGAGAAATGGCAAATAAACACCATAATTACATATCTGCCATCATGCAAGAGGGTCTGAATAAGTGTCCGTGTATTTATACCCTAATGCAAGAGAAATGGCAAATAAACACCATAACTACATATCTGTCATCATGCAAGAGGGTCCGAATAAGTCTCTGAGTGTTTAAACCGTAATGTACGGGAAATGGCAAATAACCACCATAATTACATATCTGCCATCATGCAAGAGGGTCCGAATACGTGTCAGAGTGTTTAAGCCCTAATGCATGAGAAATTGCAAATAAACAACATAATTAGATATCTACCATCATGTAAGAGGGTCCAAATAAGTGCCCGAGTGTTTAAACCCTAATGCATGAGGGTCTGAATAAGAGTCCGAGTGTTTAAACCGTAATGCACGGGAAATGGCAAATAAACACCATAATTACATATCTGCCATCATACAAGAGGGTCCGAATAAGTGTCCGAGTGTTTAAACCCTAATGCATGGGAAATTGCAAGTAAACACCATAATTACATATCTGCGATAATGCAAGAGGGTCTGAATAAGTGTCCGAGTATTTATATCCTAATGCAAGAAAAATGGCAAATAAACACCATAACTACATATCTGCCATCATGCAAGAGGGTCCGAATAAGTGTCCGAGTGTTTAAACCGTAATGCATGGGAAATGGCAAATAAACACCATAATTACATCTCTGCCATCATGCAAGAGGGTCCGAATAAGTGTCTGAGTGTTTAAGCCCTAATGCATGAGAAATGGAAAATAAACACCATAATTACATATCTGCCATCATGCAAGAGGGTCTGAATAAGTGTCCGATCGTTTAAGCTCCGATGCCTGAGAAATGACAAGTAAACACCATAATTGCATATATGCCATCATGCAGGAGGGCCCGAATAAATGTCTGAGTGTTTAAGCCCTAATGTATGGGAAATGGCAAGTAAAAACCATAACTACATATCTGTCATCATGCAAGAGGGTCCGAAGAAGTGTCCGAGTGTTTAAACCATAATGCATGGGAAATGGCAAATAAACACCATAATTACATATCTGCCGTCATGCAAGAGGGTCTGAATAAATGTCCGAGTATTTATACCCAAATGCAAGAGAAATGGAAAATAAACACCGTAACTACATATCTGCCATCATGCAACAGGGTCCGAATAAGTGTCCGAGTGTTTAAATCGTAATGCATGGGAAATGGCAAGTAAACCCCATAATTACATATCTGCCATCATGCGAGAGGGTCCGAATAAGTGTCCGAGTGTTTATACCCTAATGCATGAGAAATGGCAAGTAAACACCATAATTACATATCTGCCATCATGCGAGAGGGTCGGAATAAGTGTCCGAGTGTTTAAACCCTAATGCAAGAGAAATGGCAAGTAAACCACATAATTACATATCTGCCATCATGCAAGAGGGTCTGAATAAGTGTCCGGGGGTTTAAACCCTAATGCATGAGAAATGGGAAATAAACACAATAATTACATATCTACCATCATGCAAGAGGGTCCGAATATGTGTCCGAGTGTTTAAGCCCTAATGCCTGAGAAATGGCAAGTAAACAACATAATTACATATCTGCCATCATGTAAGAGGGTCCGAATAAGTGTCCGAGTGTTTAAACCCTAATGCATGAGAAATGGCAAGTAAACACCATAATTACATATCTGCCATCATGCAAGAGGGTCGGAATAAGTGTCCGAGTGTTTAAACCCTAATGCACGAGAAATGGCAAGTAAACCCCATAATTAAATATCTGCCATCATGCAAGAGGGTCCAAATAAGTGTCTGAGGGTTTAAACCCTAATGCATGAGAAATGGCAAGTAAACAGCATAATTACATATCCGCCATCATGCAAGAGGGTCCGAATAAGTGTCCGATTGTTTGAACCCTAATGCATGAGAAATGGAAAATAAAAACCATTATTACATATCTGCCATCATGCAAGAGGGTCCGAGTAAGTGTCCGAGTGTTTAAGCCCTAATGCATGAGAAGTGGAAAGTGAACAACATAATTACATATATGCCATCAGGCAAGAGGGTCCAAATAAGTGTCCGAGTGCTTAAACACTAATGCATGAGAAATGGCAAATAAACACCATAATTACATATCTGCCATCACGCAAGAGGGTACAAATAAGTGTCCGAGTGTTTATTCCCTAATACAAGAGAAATGGCAAATAAACGGCATAACTACATTTCTGCCATCATGCAAGACGGTTCGAATAAGTGTTTGAGTGTTTAAACCGTAATGCATGGGAAATGGCAAATAAGCACCATAATTATAGATCTGCCATCATGCAAGAGGGTCCGAATAAGTGTCGGACTGTTTAAACCCTAATGCATGGGAAATGGCAAATAAACACCATAATTACATATCTGCCATCATGCAAGAGGGTCCGAATAAGTGTTCGAGTGTTTAACCCATAATGCATAGGAAATGGCAAATAAACACCATAATTACATATCTGCCATCATGCAAGAGGGTCCGAATAAGTGTCCGAGTGTTTAAATGCTAATGCATGAGAAATGGCAAATAAACACCATAATTTAATATCTGCCATCATGCAAGAGGGTCCGAATAAGTGTCCGAGTGTTTAAATGCTAATGCATGAGAAATGGCAAATAAACACCATAATTTAATATCTGCCATCATGCAAGAGGGTCCGAATAAGTGCCCGAGTGTTCAAGCCCTAATGCATAAGAAATGGCCAGTAAAACACCATAATTACATATCTGCCATCATGCAAGAGGATCCGAATAAGTGCCCGAGTGTTTAAACCCTAATGCATGAGAAATGGCAGGTAAACACCATAATTACATATCTGCCGTCATGCAAAGCGGTTCGAATAACTGTCCGAGTGGTTAAACGCTAATGCATGAGAAAGGGCAAATAAACACCATAATTACATATCTGCCATCATGCAAGAGAGTACGAATAAGTGTCCGAGTGTTTAAACGCTAATGCATGAGAAATGGAAAATAAACGCCATAATTACATATCTGCTATCATGGAAGAGGGTCCGAATAAGTGTCCGAGTGCTTAAACCCTAATGCATGAGAAATGACAAGTAAACAACATAATTACATACCTGCCATCAGGCAAGAGGATCCAAATAAGTGTCCTAGTGTTTGCACCCTAATGCATGAGAAATGGCAAATAAACACCATAATTACATATCTGCCATCATGCAAGAGGGGCCAAATAAGTGCGCGAGTGTTTAAACCCTAAAGCGTGAGAAATGGCAAGTAAACACCATAATTAGATATCTGCCATCATGCAAGAGGGTCCAAATAAGTGTCTGAGGGTTTAAACCCTAATGCATGAGAAATGGCAAGTAAACAGCATAATTACATATCCGCCATCATGCAAGAGGGTCCGAATAAGTGTCCGATTGTTTGAACCCTAATGCATGAGAAATGGAAAATAAAAACCATTATTACATATCTGCCATCATGCAAGAGGGTCCGAGTAAGTGTCCGAGTGTTTAAGCCCTAATGCATGAGAAGTGGAAAGTGAACAACATAATTACATATATGCCATCAGGCAAGAGGGTCCAAATAAGTGTCCGAGTGCTTAAACACTAATGCATGAGAAATGGCAAATAAACACCATAATTACATATCTGCCATCACGCAAG
Organism: Camellia sinensis; assembly: GCF_055761805.1. NCBI lineage: Eukaryota > Viridiplantae > Streptophyta > Magnoliopsida > Ericales > Theaceae > Camellia > Camellia sinensis. The sequence goes on along the minus strand of NW_028129474.1, from coordinate 8,442,799 downwards.
AGGGTACAAATAAGTGTCCGAGTGTTGATTCCCTAATACAAGAGAAATGGCAAATAAACGGCATAACTACATTTCTGCCATCATGCAAGACGGTTCGAATAAGTGTTTGAGTGTTTAAACCGTAATGCATGGGAAATGGCAAATAAACACCATAATTATAGATCTGCCATCATGCAAGAGGGTCCGAATAAGTGTCGGACTGTTTAAACCCTAATGCATGGGAAATGGCAAATAAACACCATAATTACATATCTGCCATCATGCAAGAGGGTCCGAATAAGTGTTCGAGTGTTTAACCCATAATGCATAGGAAATGGCAAATAAACACCATAATTACATATCTGCCATCATGCAAGAGGGTCCGAATAAGTGTCCGAGTGTTTAAATGCTAATGCATGAGAAATGGCCAGTAAAACACCATAATTACATATCTGCCATCATGTAAGAGGGTCCGAATAAGTGTCCGAGTGTTTAAACCCTAATGCATGAGAAATGGCAAGTAAACACCATAATTACATATCTGCCATCATGCAAGAGGGTCGGAATAAGTGTCCGAGTGTTTAAACCCTAATGCACGAGAAATGGCAAGTAAACCCCATAATTAAATATCTGCCATCATGCAAGAGGGTCCAAATAAGTGTCTGAGGGTTTAAACCCTAATGCATGAGAAATGGCAAGTAAACAGCATAATTACATATCCGCCATCATGCAAGAGGGTCCGAATAAGTGTCCGATTGTTTGAACCCTAATGCATGAGAAATGGAAAATAAAAACCATTATTCCATATCTGCCATCATGCAAAGGGGTCCGAATAACTGTCCGTGTGTTTAAATGCTAATGCATGAGAAATGGGAAATAAACACCATAATTACATATCTCCCATCATGCAAGAGGGTACGACTAAGTGTCCGAGTGTTTAAACCCTAATGCATGAGAAATGGCAAGTAAACACCATAATTACATATCTGCCATCATGCAAGAGGGTCGGAATAAGTTTCCGAGTGTTTAAACCCTAATGCACGAGAAATGGCAAGTAAACCCCATAATTACATATCTGCCATCATGCAAGAGGGTCCAAATAAGTGTCTGAGGGTTTAAACCCTAATGCATGAGAAATGGCAAGTAAACAGCATAATTACATATCCGCCATCATGCAAGAGGGTCCGAATAAGTGTCCGATTGTTTGAACCCTAATGCATGAGAAATGGAAAATAAAAACCATTATTACATATCTGCCATCATGCAAAGGGGTCCGAATAACTGTCCGTGTGCTTAAATGCTAATGCATGAGAAATGGGAAATAAACACCATAATTACATATCTCCCATCATGCAAGAGGGTACGACTAAGTGTCCGAGTGTTTAAACCCTAATGCATGAGAAATGGCAAGTAAACACCATAATTACATATCTGCCATCACGCAAGAGGGTCGGAATAAGTGTCCGAGTGTTTAAACCCTAATGCACGAGAAATGGCAAGTAAACCCCATAATTAAATATCTGCCATCATGCAAGAGGGTCCAAATAAGTGTCTGAGGGTTTAAACCCTAATGCATGAGAAATGGGAAGTAAACAGCATAATTACATATCCGCCATCATGCAAGAGGGTCCGAATAAGTGTCCGATTGTTTGAACCCTAATGCATGAGAAATGGAAAATAAAAACCATTATTACATATCTGCCATCATGCAAAGGGGTCCGAATAACTGTCCGTGTGTTTAAATGCTAATGCATGAGAAATGGGAAATAAACACGATAATTACATATCTCCCATCATGCAAGAGGGTACGACTAAGTGTCCGAGTGTTTAAACCCTAATGAATGAGAAATGACAAATAACACCATAATTACATATCTGCCATCAGGCAAGAGGGTCCGAATATGTGTCCGAGTGTTTAAACCATAATCATGGGAAATGGCAAATAAACACCATAATTACATATCTGCAATCATGCAAGAGCGTGCAAATAAGTGTCGGACTGTTTAAACCCTAATGCATGGGAAATGGCAAATAAACACCATAATTACATATCTGCCATCATGCAAGAGGGTCCGAATAAGTGTTCGAGTGTTTAAATGCTAATGCATGAGAAATGGCAAATAAACACCATAATTTAATATCTGCCATCATGCAAGAGGGTCCGAATAAGTGCCCGAGTGTTCAAGCCCTAATGCATAAGAAATGGCCAGTAAAACACCATAATTACATATCTGCCATCATGTAAGAGGGTCCGAATAAGTGTCCGAGTGTTCAAGCCCTAATGCATAAGAAATGGCCAGTAAAACACCATAATTACATATCTGCCATCATGCAAGAGGCTCCGAATAAGTGCCCGAGTGTTTAAACCCTAATGCATGAGAAATGGCAGGTAAACACCATAATTACATATCTGCCGTCATGCAAGGGGGTTCGAATAACTGTCCGAGTGGTTAAACGCTAATGCATGAGAAAGGGCAAATAAACACCATAATTACATATCTGCCATCATGCAAGAGAGTACGAATAAGTGTCCGAGTGTTTAAACGCTAATGCATGAGAAATGGAAAATAAACGCCATAATTACATATCTGCTATCGTGGAAGAGGGTCCGAATAAGTGTCCGAGTGCTTAAACCCTAATGCATGAGAAATGACAAGTAAACAACATAATTACATACCTGCCATCAGGCAAGAGGATCCAAATAAGTGTCCTAGTGTTTGCACCCTAATGCATGAGAAATGGCAAACAAACACCATAATTACATATCTGCCATCATGCAAGAGGGGCCAAATAAGTGCGCGAGTGTTTAAACCCTAAAGCGTGAGAAATGGCAAGTAAACACCATAATTAGATATCTGCCATAATGCAAGAGGGTCCGAATAAGTGTCTGAGTGTTTAAACGCTAATGCATGAGAAATGGCAAATAAACACCATAATTACATATCTGCCATCATGGAAGAGGGTCCGAATAAGTGTCCGATTGTTTAAACCCTAATGCATGAGAAATGGCAAATAAACACCATAATTACATATCTGCCATCATGCAAGAGGGTCCGAATAAGTGTCCGATTGTTTAAACCCTAATGCATGAGAAATGGCAAATAAACACCATAATTACATATCTGCCATCATGCAAGAGGGTCCGAATAAGTGTCCGAGTGTTTAAACCCTAATGCATAAGAAATGGCAAGTAAACAACATAATTGCATATATGCCATCAGGCAAGAGGGTCCAAGTACGTGTCCGAGTGTTTAAACCCTAATGCATGAGAAATGGCAAATAAACACCATAATTACATATCTGCCATCATGCAAGAGGGTACGAATAAGTGTCCGAGTGTTTAAACGCTAATGCATGAGAAATGGAAAATAAACGCCATAATTACATATCTGCAATCATGGAAGAGGGTCCGAATAACTGTCCGATTGTTTAAACCCTAATGCATGAGAAATGGCAAATAAACACCATAATTACATATCTGCCATCATGCAAGAGGGTCCGAATAAGTGTCCGAGTGTTTTAACCCTAATGCATGAGAAATGGCAAATAAACACCATAATTACCTATCTGCCATCAGCCAAGAGGGTCCGAATAAGTGTCCGAATGTTTAATCCCCAATGCATGAGAAATGGCAAGTAAACAACATAATTAAATATCTGCCATCAGGCAAGAGGGTCCAAACAAGTGTCCGAGTGTTTAAACCCTAATGCATGGGAAATGGCAAGTAAACACCACAATTACATATCTGCCATCATGCAAGAGGGTCCGAATAAGTGTCCGAGTGTTTTAGCCCTAATGCTTGAGAAATGGCAAGTAAACACATTAATTACCTTTCGGCCATCATGCAAGAGGGTCCAAATAAGTGCCCGAGTGTTTAAACCCTAATGCATGAGAAATGGCAAGTAACAAGCATAACTACATATCTCCCATCATGCAAGAGGGTCTGAATAAGTGTCCGAGTGTTTAAACGCTAATGCTTGAGAAATGGCAAATAAACACCATAATTACATATCTGCCATCATGGAAGAGGGTCCGAATAAGTGTCCGAGTGTTTAAACCCTAATGCATGAGAAATGACAAGTAAACAACATAATTACATACCTGCCATCAGGCAAGAGGGTCCAAATTAGTGTCCGAGTGTTTGCACCCTAATGCATGAGAAATGACAAATAAACACCATAATTGCATATCTGCCATCATGCAAGAGGGGCCAAATAAGTGCCCGAGTGTTTAAACCCTAAAGCGTGAGAAATGGCAAGTAAACACCATAATTAGATATCTGCCATCATGCAAAAGGGTCCAAATAAGTGTCCGAGTGTTTAAACGCTAATGCATGAGAAATGGCAAATAAACACCATAATTACATATCTGCCATCATGGAAGAGGGTCCGAATAAGTGTCCGATTGTTTAAACCCTAATGCATGAGAAATGGCAAATAAACACCATAATTAAATTTCTGCCATCATGCAAGAGGGTCCGAATAAGTGTCCGAGTGTTCAAACCCTAATGCATGAGAAATTGCAAGTAAACAACATAATTGCATATATGCCATCAGGCAAGAGGGTCCAAGTACGTGTCCGAGTGTTTAAACCCTAATGCAAGAGAAATGGCAAATAAACACCATAATTACATATCTGCCCTCATGCAAGAGGGTACGAATAAGTGTCCGAGGGTTTAAACGCTAAAGCATGAGAAATGGAAAATAAACGCCATAATTACATATCTGCTATCATGGAAGAGGGTCCGAATAAGTGTCCGATTGTTTCAACACTAATGCATGAGAAATGGCAAATAAACACCATAATTACATATCTGCCATCATGCAAGAGGGTCCGAATTGGTGTCCGAGTGTTTTAACCCTAATGCATGAGAAATGGCAAATAAACACCATAATTACCTATCTGCCATCAGGCAAGAGGGTCCAAATAAGTGTCCGAGTGTTTAAACCCTAATGCATGAGAAATGGCAAGTAAACACCACAATTACATATCTGCCATCATGCAAGAGGGTCCGAATAAGTGTCCGAGTGTTGAAGCCCTAACGCATGAGAAATGGCAAGTAAACACATTAATTACATTTCGGCCATCATGCAAGAGGGTCCAAATAAGTGCCCGAGTGTTTAAACCCTAATGCATGAGAAATGGCAAGTAACCACCATAACTACATATCTGCCATCATGCAAGAGGGTCAGAATAAGTGTCCGAGTGTTTAAACGCTAATGCTTGAGAAATGGCAAATAAACACCATAATTACATATCTGCCATCATGCAAGAGGGTCTGAATAAGTGTCCGTGTATTTATACCCTAATGCAAGAGAAATGGCAAATAAACACCATAACTACATATCTGTCATCATGCAAGAGGGTCCGAATAAGTCTCTGAGTGTTTAAACCGTAATGTACGGGAAATGGCAAATAACCACCATAATTACATATCTGCCATCATGCAAGAGGGTCCGAATACGTGTCAGAGTGTTTAAGCCCTAATGCATGAGAAATTGCAAATAAACAACATAATTAGATATCTACCATCATGTAAGAGGGTCCAAATAAGTGCCCGAGTGTTTAAACCCTAATGCATGAGGGTCTGAATAAGAGTCCGAGTGTTTAAACCGTAATGCACGGGAAATGGCAAATAAACACCATAATTACATATCTGCCATCATACAAGAGGGTCCGAATAAGTGTCCGAGTGTTTAAACCCTAATGCATGGGAAATTGCAAGTAAACACCATAATTACATATCTGCGATAATGCAAGAGGGTCTGAATAAGTGTCCGAGTATTTATATCCTAATGCAAGAAAAATGGCAAATAAACACCATAACTACATATCTGCCATCATGCAAGAGGGTCCGAATAAGTGTCCGAGTGTTTAAACCGTAATGCATGGGAAATGGCAAATAAACACCATAATTACATCTCTGCCATCATGCAAGAGGGTCCGAATAAGTGTCTGAGTGTTTAAGCCCTAATGCATGAGAAATGGAAAATAAACACCATAATTACATATCTGCCATCATGCAAGAGGGTCTGAATAAGTGTCCGATCGTTTAAGCTCCGATGCCTGAGAAATGACAAGTAAACACCATAATTGCATATATGCCATCATGCAGGAGGGCCCGAATAAATGTCTGAGTGTTTAAGCCCTAATGTATGGGAAATGGCAAGTAAAAACCATAACTACATATCTGTCATCATGCAAGAGGGTCCGAAGAAGTGTCCGAGTGTTTAAACCATAATGCATGGGAAATGGCAAATAAACACCATAATTACATATCTGCCGTCATGCAAGAGGGTCTGAATAAATGTCCGAGTATTTATACCCAAATGCAAGAGAAATGGAAAATAAACACCGTAACTACATATCTGCCATCATGCAACAGGGTCCGAATAAGTGTCCGAGTGTTTAAATCGTAATGCATGGGAAATGGCAAGTAAACCCCATAATTACATATCTGCCATCATGCGAGAGGGTCCGAATAAGTGTCCGAGTGTTTATACCCTAATGCATGAGAAATGGCAAGTAAACACCATAATTACATATCTGCCATCATGCGAGAGGGTCGAAATAAGTGTCCGAGTGTTTAAACCCTAATGCAAGAGAAATGGCAAGTAAACCACATAATTACATATCTGCCATCATGCAAGAGGGTCTGAATAAGTGTCCGGGGGTTTAAACCCTAATGCATGAGAAATGGGAAATAAACACAATAATTACATATCTACCATCATGCAAGAGGGTCCGAATATGTGTCCGAGTGTTTAAGCCCTAATGCCTGAGAAATGGCAAGTAAACAACATAATTACATATCTGCCATCATGTAAGAGGGTCCGAATAAGTGTCCGAGTGTTTAAACCCTAATGCATGAGAAATGGCAAGTAAACACCATAATTACATATCTGCCATCATGCAAGAGGGTCGAAATAAGTGTCCGAGTGTTTAAACCCTAATGCACGAGAAATGGCAAGTAAACCCCATAATTAAATATCTGCCATCATGCAAGAGGGTCCAAATAAGTGTCTGAGGGTTTAAACCCTAATGCATGAGAAATGGCAAGTAAACAGCATAATTACATATCCGCCATCATGCAAGAGGGTCCGAATAAGTGTCCGATTGTTTGAACCCTAATGCATGAGAAATGGAAAATAAAAACCATTATTACATATCTGCCATCATGCAAGAGGGTCCGAGTAAGTGTCCGAGTGTTTAAGCCCTAATGCATGAGAAGTGGAAAGTGAACAACATAATTACATATATGCCATCAGGCAAGAGGGTCCAAATAAGTGTCCGAGTGCTTAAACACTAATGCATGAGAAATGGAAAATAAACACCATAATTACATATCTGCCATCACGCAAGAGGGTACAAATAAGTGTCCGAGTGTTTATTCCCTAATACAAGAGAAATGGCAAATAAACGGCATAACTACATTTCTGCCATCATGCAAGACGGTTCGAATAAGTGTTTGAGTGTTTAAACCGTAATGCATGGGAAATGGCAAATAAGCACCATAATTATAGATCTGCCATCATGCAAGAGGGTCCGAATAAGTGTCGGACTGTTTAAACCCTAATGCATGGGAAATGGCAAATAAACACCATAATTACATATCTGCCATCATGCAAGAGGGTCCGAATAAGTGTTCGAGTGTTTAACCCATAATGCATAGGAAATGGCAAATAAACACCATAATTACATATCTGCCATCATGCAAGAGGGTCCGAATAAGTGTCCGAGTGTTTAAATGCTAATGCATGAGAAATGGCAAATAAACACCATAATTTAATATCTGCCATCATGCAAGAGGGTCCGAATAAGTGCCCGAGTGTTCAAGCCCTAATGCATAAGAAATGGCCAGTAAAACACTATAATTACATATCTGCCATCATGCAAGAGGATCCGAATAAGTGCCCGAGTGTTTAAACCCTAATGCATGAGAAATGGCAGGTAAACACCATAATTACATATCTGCCGTCATGCAAAGCGGTTCGAATAACTGTCCGAGTGGTTAAACGCTAATGCATGAGAAAGGGCAAATAAACACCATAATTACATATCTGCCATCATGCAAGAGAGTACGAATAAGTGTCCGAGTGTTTAAACGCTAATGCATGAGAAATGGAAAATAAACGCCATAATTACATATCTGCTATCATGGAAGAGGGTCCGAATAAGTGTCCGAGTGCTTAAACCCTAATGCATGAGAAATGACAAGTAAACAACATAATTACATACCTGCCATCAGGCAAGAGGATCCAAATAAGTGTCCTAGTGTTTGCACCCTAATGCATGAGAAATGGCAAATAAACACCATAATTACATATCTGCCATCATGCAAGAGGGGCCAAATAAGTGCGCGAGTGTTTAAACCCTAAAGCGTGAGAAATGGCAAGTAAACACCATAATTAGATATCTGCCATCATGCAAGAGGGTCCGAATAAGTGTCCGAGTGTTTAAACGCTAATACATGAGAAATGGCAAATAAACACCATAATTACATATCTGCCATCATGGAAGAGGGTCCGAATAAGTGTCCGATTGTTTAAACCCTAATGCATGAGAAATGGCAAATAAACACCATAATTACATATCTGCCATCATGCAAGAGGGTCCGAATAAGTGTCCGAGTGTTTAAACCCTAATGCATGAGAAATGGCAAGTAAACAACATAATTGCATATATGCCATCAGGCAAGAGGGTCCAAGTACGTGTCCGAGTGTTTAAACCCTAATGCATGAGAAATGGCAAATAAACACCATAATTACATATCTGCCATCATGCAAGAGGGTACGAATAAGTATCCGAGTGTTTAAACGCTAATGCATGAGAAATGGAAAATAAACGCCATAATTACATATCTGCAATCATGGAAGAGGGTCCGAATAACTGTCCGATTGTTTAAACCCTAATGCATGAGAAATGGCAAATAAACACCATAATTACATATCTGCCATCATGCAAGAGGGTCCGAATAAGTGTCCGAGTGTTTTAACCCTAATGCATGAGAAATGGCAAATAAACACCATAATTACCTATCTGCCATCAGCCAAGAGGGTCCGAATAAGTGTCCGAGTGTTTAATCCCCAATGCATGAGAAATGGCAAGTAAACAACATAATTAAATATCTGCCATCAGGCAAGAGGGTCCAAACAAGTGTCCGAGTGTTTAAACCCTAATGCATGAGAAATGGCAAGTAAACACCACAATTACATATCTGCCATCATGCAAGAGGGTCCGAATAAGTGTCCGAGTGTTTTAGCCCTAATGCTTGAGAAATGGCAAGTAAACACATTAATTACCTTTCGGCCATCATGCAAGAGGGTCCAAATAAGTGCCGGAGTGTTTAAACCCTAATGCATGAGAAATGGCAAGTAACCAGCATAACTACATATCTGTCATCATGCAAGAGGGTCTGAATAAGTGTCCGAGTGTTTAAACGCTAATGCTTGAGAAATGGCAAATAAACACCATAATTACATATCTGCCATCATGGAAGAGGGTCCGAATAAGTGTCCGAGTGTTTAAACCCTAATGCATGAGAAATGACAAGTAAACAACATAATTACATACCTGCCATCAGGCAAGAGGGTCCAAATTAGTGTCCGAGTGTTTGCACCCTAATGCATGAGAAATGGCAAATAAACACCATAATTGCATATCTGCCATCATGCAAGAGGGGCCAAATAAGTGCCCGAGTGTTTAAACCCTAAAGCGTGAGAAATGGCAAGTAAACACCACAATTAGATATCTGCCATCATGCAAGAGGGTCCAAATAAGTGTCCGAGTGTTTAAACGCTAATGCATGAGAAATGGCAAATAAACACCATAATTACATATCTGCCATCATGGAAGAGGGTCCGAATAAGTGTCCGATTGTTTAAACCCTAATGCATGAGAAATGGCAAATAAACACCATAATTACATTTCTGCCATCATGCAAGAGGGTCCGAATAAGTGTCCGAGTGTTCAAACCCTAATGCATGAGAAATGGCAAGTAAACAACATAATTGCATATATGCCATCAGGCAAGAGGGTCCAAGTACGTGTCCGAGTGTTTAAACCCTAATGCAAGAGAAATGGCAAATAAACACCATAATTACATATCTGCCCTCATGCAAGAGGGTACGAATAAGTGTCCGAGGGTTTAAACGCTAAAGCATGAGAAATGGAAAATAAACGCCATAATTACATATCTGCTATCATGGAAGTGGGTCCGAATAAGTGTCCGATTGTTTCAACCCTAATGCATGAGAAATGGCAAATAAACACCATAATTACATATCTGCCATCATGCAAGAGGGTCCGAATAGGTGTCCGAGTGTTTTAACCCTAATGCATGAGAAATGGCAAATAAACACCATAATTACCTATCTGCCATCAGGCAAGAGGGTCCAAATAAGTGTCCGAGTGTTTAAACCCTAATGCATGAGAAATGGCAAGTAAACACCACAATTGCATATCTGCCATCATGCAAGAGGGTCCGAATAAGTGTCCGAGTGTTTAAGCCCTAACGCATGAGAAATGGCAAGTAAACACATTAATTACATTTCGGCCATCATGCAAGAGGGTCCAAATAAGTGCCCGAGTGTTTAAACCCTAATGCATGAGAAATGGCAAGTAACCACCATAACTACATATCTGCCATCATGCAAGAGGGTCAGAATAAGTGTCCGAGTGTTTAAACGCTAATGCTTGAGAAATGGCAAATAAACACCATAATTACATATCTGCCATCATGTGAGAGGGTCCGAATAAGTGTCCGAGTGTTTAAACCCTAATGCATGAGAAATGATAAGTAAATAACATAATTACATGCCTACCATCAGGGAAGAGGGTCCGAATAAGTGTCCGAGTGTTTGCACCCTAATGCATGAGAAATGGCAAATAAACACCATAATTACGTATCTGCCATCATGCAAGAGGGGCCAAATAAGTGCCCGAGTGTTTAAACCCTAAAGCGTGAGAAATGGCAAGTAAACACCACAATTAGATATCTGCCATCATGCAAGAGGGTCCGAATAAGTGTCCGAGTGTTTAAACGCTAATGCATGAGAAATGGCAAATAAACACCATAATTACATATCTGCCATCATGGAAGAGGGTCCGAATAAGTGTCCGATTGTTTAAACCCTAATGCATGAGAAATGGCAAATAAACACCATAATTACATATCTGCCATCATGCAAGAGGGTCCGAATAAGTGTCCGAGTGTTCAAACCCTAATGCCTGAGAAATGGCAAGTAAACAACATAATTGCATATATGCCATCAGGCAAGAGGGTCCAAGTACGTGTCCGAGTGTTTAAACCTTAATGCATGAGAAATGGCAAATAAACACCATAATTACATATCTGCCATCATGCAAGAGGGTACGAATAAGTGTCCGAGTGTTTAAACGCTAATGCATGAGAAATGGAAAATAACTGCCATAATTACATATCTGCTATCATGGAAGAGGGTCCGAATAAGTGTCCGATTGTTTCAACCCTAATGCATGAGAAATGTCAAATAAACACCATAATTACATATCTGCCATCATGCAAGAGGGTCCGAATAAGTGTCCGAGTGTTTTAACCCTAATGCATGAGAAATGGCAAATAAACACCATAATTACCTATCTGCCATCAGCCAAGAGGGTCCGAATAAGTGTCCGAGTGTTTAAGCCCCAATGCATGAGAAATGGCAAGTAAACAACATAATTACATATTTGCCATCAGGCAAGAGGGTCCAAATAAGTTTCCGAGTGTTTAAACCCTAATGCATGAGAAATGGCAAGTAAACACCACAATTACATATCTGCCATCATGCAAGAGGGTCCGAATAATTGTCCGAGTGTTTAAGCCCTAATGCATGAGAAATGGCAAGTAAACACATTGATTACATTTCGGCCATCATGCAAGAGGGTCCAAATAAGTGCCCGAGTGTTTAAACCCTAATGCTTGAGAAATGGCAAGTAACCACCATAACTACATATCTGCCATCTTGCAAGAGGGTCTGAATAAGTGTCCGAGTGTTTAAACGCTAATGCTTGAGAAATGGCCAATAAACACCATAATTACATATCTGCCATCATGGAAGATGGTCCGAATAAGTGTCCGAGCGTTTAAACCCTAATGCATGAGAAATGACAAGTAAACAACATAATTACATACCTGCCATCAGGCAAGAGGGTCCAAATAAGTGTCCGAGTGTTTGCACCCTAATGCATGAGAAATGGCAAATAAACACCATAATTACATATCTGCCATCATGCAAGAGGGTCCGAATAAGTGTCCGAGTGTTTAAACCCTAATGCATGAGAAATGGCAAGTAACAACATAATTGCATATATGCCATCAGGCAAGAGGGTCCAAGTACGTGTCCGAGTGTTTAAACCCTAATGCATGAGAAATGGCAAATAAACACCATAATTACATATCTGCCATCATGCAAGAGGGTCCGAATAAGTGTCCGAGTGTTTAAACCCTAATGCATGAGAAATGGCAAGTAACAACATAATTGCATATATGCCATCAGGCAAGAGGGTCCAAGTACGTGTCCGAGTGTTTAAACCCTAATGCATGAGAAATGGCAAATAAACACCATAATTACATATCTGCCATCATGCAAGAGGGTACGAATAAGTGTCCGAGTGTTTAAACGCTAATGCATGAGAAATGGAAAATAAACGCCATAATTACATATCAGCAATCATGGAAGAGGGTCCGAATAAGTGTCCGATTGTTTGAACCCTAATGCATGAGAAATGGCAAATAAACACCATAATTACATATCTGCCATCATGCAAGAGGGTCCGAATAAGTGTCCGAGTGTTTTAACCCTAATGCATGAGAAATGGCAAATAAACGCCATAATTACCTATCTGCCATCAGCCAAGAGGGTCTGAATAAGTGTCCGAGTGTTTAAGGCCCAATGCATGAGAAATGGCAAGTAAACAACATAATTACATATCTGCCATCAGGCAAGAGGGTCCAAATAAGTGTCCGAGTGTTTAAAACCTAATGCATGAGAAATGGCAAGTTAACACCACAATTACATATCTGCCATCATGCAAGAGGGTCCGAATAAGTGTCCGAGTGTTTAAGCCCTAATGCTTGAGAAATGGCAAGTAAACACATTAATTACATTTCGGCCATCATGCAAGAGGGTCCAAATAAGTGCCCGAGTGTGTAAACCCTAATGCATGGGAAATGGCAAGTAAACACCATAATTACATATCTGCCATCATGCAAGAGGGTCTGAATAAGTGTCCGAGTGTTTAAACGCTAATGCTTGAGAAATGGCAAATGAACACCATAATTACATATCTGCCATCATGGAAGAGGGTCCAAATAAGTGTCCGAGTGTTTAAACCCTAATGCATGAGAAATGACAAGTAAACAACATAATTACATACCTGCCATCAGGCAAGAGGGTCCAAATAAGTGTCCGAGTGTTTGCACCCTAATGCATGAGAAATGGCAAATAAACACCATAATTACATATCTGTCATCATGCAAGAGGGGCCAAATAAGTGCCCGAGTGTTTAAACCCTAAAGCGTGTGAAATGGCAAGTAAACACCATAATTAGATATCTGCCATCATGCAAGAGGGTCCGAATAAGTGTCCGAGTGTTTAAACGCTAATGCATGGGAAATGGCAGATAAACACCATAATTACATTTATGCCATCATGGAACAGGGTCCGAATAAGTGTCCGATTGTTTAAACCCTAATGCATGAGAAATGGCAAATAAACACCATAATTACATATCTGCCATCATGCAAGAGGGTCCGAATAATGTCCGAGTGTTTAAACCCTAATGCATGAGAAATGGCAAGTAAACAACGTAATTGCATATATGCCATCAGGCAAGAGGGTCCAAGTACGTGTCCGAGTGTTTAAACCCTAATGCATGAGAAATGGCAAATAAACACCATAGTTACATATCTGCCATCATGCAAGAGGGTCCGAATAAGTGTCCGTGTGTTTAAGCCCTAATGCATGAGAAATGGCAAGTAAACAACATAATTGCATATATGCCATCAGGCAAGAGGGTCCAAGTACGTGTCCGAGTGTTTAAACCCTAATGCATGAGAAATGGCAAATAAACACCATAATTACATATCTGCCATCATGCAAGAGGGTCTGAATAAGTGTCCGAGTGTTTATGCCCTAATGCGTGAGAAATTACAGGTAAACACAACAATTACATATATGCCACCATGCAAGAGGGCCCGAATAAGTGTCCGAACGTTTAAGCCCTAATGCATGGGAAATGGCAGGTAAACACCATAACTAGATATATGCCGTCATCCAAGAGGGTCCGAATAAGTGTCCGAGTGTTTAAACCGTAATGCATGGGAAATGCCAAATAAACACCATAATTACATATCTGCCATCATGCAAGAGGGTCCGAATAAGTGTCCGAGTGTTTAAACCCTAATGCATGAGAAATTGCAAGTAAACACCATAATTACATATCTGCCATCATGCAAGAGGGTCTGAAAAAGTGTCTGGGTATTTATACCCTAATGCAAGAGAAATGGCAAATAAACACCATAACTACATATCTGTCATCATCCAAGAGGGTCCGAATAAGTGTCCGAGTGTTTAAACGCTAATGCATGGGAAATGGCAGATAAACACCATAATTACATTTATGCCATCATGGAACAGGGTCCGAATAAGTGTCCGATTGTTTAAACCCTAATGCATGAGAAATGGCAAATAAACACCATAATTACATATCTGCCATCATGCAAGAGGGTCCGAATAATGTCCGAGTGTTTAAACCCTAATGCATGAGAAATGGCAAGTAAACAACGTAATTGCATATATGCCATCAGGCAAGAGGGTCCAAGTACGTGTCCGAGTGTTTAAACCCTAATGCATGAGAAATGGCAAATAAACACCATAGTTACATATCTGCCATCATGCAAGAGGGTCCGAATAAGTGTCCGTGTGTTTAAGCCCTAATGCATGAGAAATGGCAAGTAAACAACATAATTGCATATATGCCATCAGGCAAGAGGGTCCAAGTACGTGTCCGAGTGTTTAAACCCTAATGCATGAGAAATGGCAAATAAACACCATAATTACATATCTGCCATCATGCAAGAGGGTCTGAATAAGTGTCCGAGTGTTTATGCCCTAATGCGTGAGAAATTACAGGTAAACACAACAATTACATATATGCCACCATGCAAGAGGGCCCGAATAAGTGTCCGAACGTTTAAGCCCTAATGCATGGGAAATGGCAGGTAAACACCATAACTAGATATATGCCGTCATCCAAGAGGGTCCGAATAAGTGTCCGAGTGTTTAAACCGTAATGCATGGGAAATGCCAAATAAACACCATAATTACATATCTGCCATCATGCAAGAGGGTCCGAATAAGTGTCCGAGTGTTTAAACCCTAATGCATGAGAAATTGCAAGTAAACACCATAATTACATATCTGCCATCATGCAAGAGGGTCTGAAAAAGTGTCTGGGTATTTATACCCTAATGCAAGAGAAATGGCAAATAAACACCATAACTACATATCTGTCATCATCCAAGAGGGTCCGAATAAGTGTCCGAGTGTTTAACCCGTAATGCATGGGAAATGGCAAATAAACACCATAATTACATATCTGCCATCATGCAAGAGGGTCCGAATAAGTGTCCGAGTGTTTAAACCCTAATGCATGAGAAATTGCAAGTAAACACCATAATTACATATCTGCCATCATGCAAGAGGGTCTGAATAAGTGTCCGTGTATTTATACCTTAATGCAAGAGAAATGGCAAATAAACACCATAACTACATATCTGTCATCGTCCAAGAGGGTCCGAATAAGTGTCCGAGTGTTTAAACCGTAATGCATGGGAAATGGAAAATAAACATGATAATTACATATCTCCCATCATGCAAGAGGGTCCGGATAAGTGTCCGAGTGTTTAAGCCCTAATGCATGTGAAATGGCAGGTAAACAACATAATTAGATATCTACCGTCATGTAAGAGGGTCCAAATAAGTGCCCGAGTGTTTGAACCCTAATGCATGAGAAATGGCAAGTAAACCCCATAATTACATATTTGCCAACATACAAGAGGGTCCGAAAAAGTGTCCGAGTGTATAAACCCTAATGCATGAGAAATGGCAAACAAACACCATAATTACATATCTGCCGTCATGCAAGAGGGTCTGAATAAGTGTCTGAGTGTTTAAGCCCTGATGCATGAGAAATGACAAGTAAGCACCATAATTACATATATGCCATCATGTAAGAGGGTCTGAATAAATGTCCGAGTATTTATACCCTAATGCTAGAGAAATGGCAAATAAACACCACAACTACATATCTGCCATCATGCAAGAGTGTCCGAATAAGTGTCTGAGTGTTTAAACCGTAATGCATGGGAAATGGCAAGTAAACCCCATAATTACCTATCTGCCATCATGCAAGAGGGTCCGAATAAGTGTCCAAGTGTTTATGCCCTAATGCCTGAGAAAAGGCAAGAAAACCACATAATTACATATCTGCCATCATGCAAGAGGGTCCAAATAAGTGTCCGAGTGTTTAAACCCTAATGCATGAGAAATTGCAAGTAAACAACATAATTACATTTCTGCCATCATGAAGGAGGGTCCAAATAAGTGTCCGAGTGTTTAAACCCTAATGCAAGAGAAATGGCAAGTAAATAGCATAATTACATATCCGCCATTATGCAAGAGGGTCCGAATAAGTGTCCGAGTGTTTAAACCCTAATGCATGAGAAATGGGAAATAAACCCCATAATTACATATCTGCCATCATGCAAGAGGGTCCGAATATGTGTCCGAGTGTTTAAGCCCTAATGCATGAGAAATGGCATGTAAACAACATAATTACATATCTGCCATCATGCGAGAGGGTCCGAATAAGTGTCCGAGTGTTTAAACCCTAATGCATGAGAAATGGCAAATAAACACCATAATTACATATCTGCCATCATGCGAGAGGGTCGGAATAAGTGTCCGAGTGTTTAAACCCTAATGCAAGAGAAATGGGAAGTAAACCACATAATTACATATCTGCCATCATGAAGGAGGGTCCAAATAAGTGTCCGAGTGTTTAAACCCTAATGCAAGAGAAATGGCAAGTAAATAGCATAATTACATATCCGCCATTATGCAAGAGGGTCCGAATAAGTGTCCGAGTGTTTAAACCCTAATGCATGAGAAATGGCAAATAAACACCATTATTACATATATGCCATCATGCAAGAGGGTCCGAGTATTAAGCCCTAACGCATGAGAAATGGCAAGTAAACAACATAATTAGATATCTGCCATCAGGCTAGAGGGTCCAATTAAGTGTCCGAGTGCTTAAACCCTAATGCATGAGAAATGGCAAGTAAACACCACAATTACATATCAGCCATCTTGCAAGAGGGTACGAATATGTGTCCGAGTATTTATTCCCTAATACATGAGAAATGGAAAATAAATGGCATAACTACATATCTGCGATCATGCAAGAGGGTTCGAATAAGTGTTCGAGTGTTTAAACCGTAATGCACGGGAAATGGCAAATAACAACCACAATTACAGATCTGCCATCATGCAAGAGGGTCCGAATAAGTGTCGGACTGTTTAAACCCTAATGCATGAGAAATGGCTATTGAACACCATAATTACATATCTGCCATCATGCAAGAGGGTCCGAATAAGTGTTCGAGTGTTTAACCCCTAATGCATGGTAAATGGCAAGTTAAACCCATAACTACATATCTGCCATCATGCAAGAGGGTCCGAATAAGTGTCCGAGTGTTTAAACCATAATGCATGGGAAATGGCAAATAAACACCATAATTACATATCTACCATCATGCAAGAGTGTCCGAATAAGTGTCCGAGTGTTTAAGAGCTAATGCATGAGAAATGGCTAATAATCACCATAATTTCATATCTGCAATCATGCAAGAGGGTCCGAATATGTGTCCGAGTGTTCAAACCCTAATGCATGAGAAATGGCAAGTAAACACCATAATTACATATCTGCCATCAATCAAGAGGGTCCGAATAAGTGCCCGAGTGTTTAAACCCTAATGCATGAGAAATGGTTGGTAAACACCGTAATTACATATCTGCCATCATGCAAGGGGGTCCGAATAACTGTCCGAGTGTTTAAACGCTAATGCATGAGAAATGGCAAATAAACACCATAATTACATATCTGCCATCATGCAAGAGCGTACGAATAAGTGTCCGAGTGTTTAAACCCTAATGCATGAGAAACGGAAAATAAACACCGTAATTACATATCTGAAATCATGCAACAGGGTCCGAAAAAGTGTCCGAGTGTATAAGCCCTAGTGCATGAGAAATGGCAAGTGAACAACATAATTACATATCTGCCATCATGCTAGAGGGTCCGAATAAGTGTCCGAGTGTTTAAACCATAATGCATGGGAAATGGCAAATAAACACCATAATTACAGATCTGCCATCATGCAAGAGGGTCTGAATAAGTGTCCGCGTGTTTAAACGCTAATGCATGAGAAATGGCAAATAAACACCATAATTTGATATATGCCATCATGCAAGAGGGTCCGAATAAGTGTCCGAGTGTTTAAGCCCAAATGGATGAGAAATGGCAAGTAAATACCATAATTACATATCTGCCATCATGCAAGAGGGTCCGAATAAGTGTCCGAGTGTTTAAATGCTAATGCATGAGAAATGACAAATAAACACCATAATTACATATCTGCCATCATGCAAGAGGGTACGAATAAGTGTCTGTGTGTTTTAACCCTAATGCATGAGAAATGGCAAATAAACACCATAATTACATATCTGCCATCATGCAAGTGGGTCCAAATAAGTGTCCGAGTGTTTAAGCCCTAATGCATGAGAAATGGCAAGTAAAGAACATAATTACATATCTGCCATTAGGCAAGAGGGTCCAAATAAGTGTCCGAGTGTTTAAACCCTAATGCATGAGAAATGGCAAGTAAACACCACAATTACATATCTGCCATCATGCAAGAGGGTACCAATAAGTGTCCGAGTGTTTAAACCCTAATGCATGAGAAATGGCAAATAAACACCATAATTACATATCTGCCATCATGCAAGAGGGTCTGAATAAGTGTCCGAGTGTTTAAGCCCTAATGCATGAGAAATGGCAAGTAAACAACATAATTACATATCTGCCATCAGGCAAGAGGGTCCAAATAATTGTCCGAGTGTTTAAACCCTAATGCATGGGAAATGGCAAGTAAATACCATAATTACATATCTGCTATCATGCAAGAGGGTCCGAATAACTGTCTGAGTGTTTAAACGCTAATGCATGAGAAATGGCAAATAAACACAATAATTACATATCTGCCATCATGCAAGAGGGTCCGAATAAGTGTCCGAGTGTTTAAGCCCTAATGCATGAGAAGTGGCAAGTAAACACCATAATTACATATCTGCCATCATGCAAGAGGGTCCGAATAAGTGTCCGAGTGTTTACACACAAATGCGTGAGAAATGGTAAATAAACACCATAATTACATTTCTGCCATCATGCAAGAGGGTCCGAATAAGTGTCCGAGTGTTCAAACCCTAATGCATGGGAAATGGAAAATAAACAGCACAATTACATATCCGCCATTATGCAAGAGAGTCCGAATAAGTGTCCGAGTGTTTAACCCCTAATGCATGAGAAATGGCAAGTAAACAACATAATTACATATCTGCCATCAGGAAGAGGGTCCAAATAAGTGTCCGAGTGTTTAAATCCTAATGCATGAGAAATGGCAAGTAAACACCACAATTACATATCTGCTATCATGGAAGAGGGTACGAATAAGTGTCCGAGTGTTTAAACCCTAATGCATGAGAAGTGGCAAGTAAACACCATAATTACATATCTGCCATCGTGCAAGAGGGTCCGAATAAGTGTCCGAGTGTTTAAGCCCTAATGCATGAGAAGTGGCAAATAAACACCATAATTACATATCTGCCATCGTGCAAGAGGGTCCGAATAAGTGTCCGAGTGTTTAAGCCCTAATGCATGAGAAGTGGCAAGTAAACACCATAATTACACATCTGCCGTCATGCAAGAGGGTCCGAATAAGTGTCCGGGTGTTTAAGCCCTAATGCATGAGAAATGGCAAGTAAACAACATAATTACATATCTGCCATCTGGCAAGAGGGTCCAAATAAGTGTCCGAGTGTTTAAACCCTAATGCATGAGAAATGGCAAGTAAACACCACAATTACATATCTGCCATCATGCAAGAGGGTACGAATAAGTGTCCGAGTGTTTAAACCCTATTGCATGAGAAATGGCAAATAAACACCATAATTACATATCTGCCATCATGCAAGAGGGTCCGAATAAGTGTCCGAGTGTTTAAGCCCTAATGCATGACAAATGGCAAGTAAGCACCATAATTACATTTCTGCCATCATGCAAGAGAGTCTGAATAAGTGTCAGAGTGTTTATACCATATTGCAAGAGAAATGGCAAATAAACACCATAACTACCTATCTGCCATCATGCTTGAGGATCCGAATAAGTGTCTGAGTGTTCAAACCGTAACGCATGGGAAATGGCAAATAAATACCCTAATTACCTATCTGCCATCATGCAAGAGGGTCCGAATAAGTGTCCGTGTGTTTAAACCCTAATGCATGAGAAATGGCATTTAAACACCATAATTACATATCTGCCATCATGCAAGAGGGTCCGAATAAGTGTCCGTTTGTTTAAGCCCTAATGCATGAGCAATGGCAAGTAAACAACATAATTACATATCTACCATCGTGCAAGAGGGTCCAAATAAGTGCCTGAGTGTTTAAACCCTAATGCATGAGAAATCGCAAATAAACACCATAATTACATATCTGCCATCATCCAAGAGGGTCCGAATAAGTGTCTGAGTGTTTAAACGCTAATCCATGACAAATGGCAAATAAACACCACAATTACATATCTGCCATCATGCAAGAGGGTCCGAATAAGTGTCCGAGTGTTTAAGCCCTAATGCATCAGAAGTGGCAAGTAAACATCATAATTACATATCTGCCATCATGCAAGAGGGTCCGAATAAGTGTCCGAGTGGTTAAGACCTAATGCATCAGAAGTGGCAAGTAAACACCATAATTACATATCTGCCATCATGCAAGAGGGTCCGAATAAGTGTCCGAGTGTTTAAACGCTAATGCATGAGAAATGGTAAATAAACACCATAATTACATATCTGCCATCATGCAAGAGGGTCCGAATAAGTGTCCCAGTGTTTAAACCCTAATGCATGTGAAATTGCAAATAAACACCATAATTACATATCTGCCATTATGCAAGAGGGTCCGAATAAGTGTCCGAGTGTTTAAGCCCTAATGCATGAGAAATGACAAATAAACACCATAATTACATATCTGCCATCATGCAAGAGGGTCCGAATAAGTGTCCGAGTGTTTAAGCCCTAATGCATGAGAAATGGCAAATAAACACTATAATTACATATTTGTCATCATGCAAGAGGGACCGAATAAGTATCTGAGTGATTAAACGCTAATGCATGAGAAATGGCAAGTAAACACCATAATTACATATCTGCCATCATACAAGAGGGTCCGAATAACTGTCCGAGTGTTTAAACGCTAATGCATGAGAAATGGTAAATAAACACCACAATTACATATCTGCCATCATGCAAGAGGGTACCAATAAGTGTCCGACTGGTTAAACCCTAATGCATGAGAAATGGCAAAAAACACCATAATTACATATCTGCCATCATGCAAGAGGGTCCGAATAAGTGTCCGAGAGTTTAAGCCCTAATGCATGACAAATGGCAAGTAAACACCATAATTACATTTTTGCCATCATGCAAGAGGGTCTGAATA
This sequence comes from Camellia sinensis, assembly GCF_055761805.1. NCBI lineage: Eukaryota > Viridiplantae > Streptophyta > Magnoliopsida > Ericales > Theaceae > Camellia > Camellia sinensis. The sequence goes on along the minus strand of NW_028129474.1, from coordinate 8,420,957 downwards.
AGTGTCAGAGTATTTATACCCTATTGCAAGAGAAATGGCAAATAAACCCCATAACTACATATCTGCCATCATGCTAGAGCATCCGAATAAGTGTCCGAGTGTTCAAACCCTATTGCATGACAAATGGCAAATAAACACCATAATTACATATCTGCCATCATGCAAGAGGGTCCGAATAAGTGTCCGAGTGTTTAAGCCCTAATGCATGACAAATGGCAAGTAAGCACCATAATTACATTTCTGCCATCATGCAAGAGAGTCTGAATAAGTGTCAGAGTGTTTATACCATATTGCAAGAGAAATGGCAAATAAACACCATAACTACCTATCTGCCATCATGCTTGAGGATCCGAATAAGTGTCTGAGTGTTCAAACCGTAACGCATGGGAAATGGCAAATAAATACCCTAATTACCTATCTGCCATCATGCAAGAGGGTCCGAATAAGTGTCCGTGTGTTTAAACCCTAATGCATGACAAATGGCAAATAAACACCATAATTACATATCTGCCATCATGCAAGAGGGTCCGAATAAGTGTCCGAGTGTTTAAGCCCTAATGCATGAGAAGTGGCAAGTAAACACCATAATTACATATCTGCCATCATGCAAGAGGGTCCGAATAAGTGCCTGAGTGTTTAAACCCTAATGCATGAGAAATCGCAAATAAACACCATAATTACATATCTGCCATCATCCAAGAGGGTCCGAATAAGTGTCTGAGTGTTTAAACGCTAATCCATGACAAATGGCAAATAAACACCACAATTACATATCTGCCATCATGCAAGAGGGTCCGAATAAGTGTCCGAGTGTTTAAGCCCTAATGCATCAGAAGTGGCAAGTAAACATCATAATTACATATCTGCCATCACGCAAGAGGGTCCGAATAAGTGTCCGAGTGGTTAAGACCTAATGCATCAGAAGTGGCAAGTAAACACCATAATTACATATCTGCCATCATGCAAGAGGGTCCGAATAAGTGTCCGAGTGTTTAAACGCTAATGCATGAGAAATGGTAAATAAACACCATAATTACATATCTGCCATCATGCAAGAGGGTCCGAATAAGTGTCCCAGTGTTTAAACCCTAATGCATGTGAAATTGCAAATAAACACCATAATTACATATCTGCCATTATGCAAGAGGGTCCGAATTAGTGTCCGAGTGTTTAAGCCCTAATGCATGAGAAATGACAAATAAACACCATAATTACATATCTGCCATCATGCAAGAGGGTCCGAATAAGTGTCCGAGTGTTTAAGCCCTAATGCATGAGAAATGGCAAATAAACACTATAATTACATATTTGTCATCATGCAAGAGGGACCGAATAAGTATCTGAGTGATTAAACGCTAATGCATGAGAAATGGCAAGTAAACACCATAATTACATATCTGCCATCATACAAGAGGGTCCGAATAACTGTCCGAGTGTTTAAACGCTAATGCATGAGAAATGGTAAATAAACACCACAATTACATATCTGCCATCATGCAAGAGGGTACCAATAAGTGTCCGACTGTTTAAACCCTAATGCATGAGAAATGGCAAATAAACACCATAATTACATATCTGCCATCATGCAAGAGGGTCCGAATAAGTGTCCGAGAGTTTAAGCCCTAATGCATGACAAATGGCAAGTAAACACCATAATTACATTTCTGCCATCATGCAAGAGGGTCTGAATAAGTGTCAGAGTATTTATACCCTATTGCAAGAGAAATGGCAAATAAACCCCATAACTACATATCTGCCATCATGCTAGAGCATCCGAATAAGTGTCCGAGTCTTCAAACCGTAATGCATGGGAAATGGAAAATAAACACCCTAATTACCTATCTGCCATCATGCAAGAGGGTCCGAATAAGTGTCCGTGTGTTTAGACCCTAATGCATGAGAAATTGCAAATAAACACCATAATTACATATCTGCCACCATGCAAGAGGGTCCGAATAAGTGTCCGTGTGTTTAAACCCTAATGCATGAGAAATGGCAAGTAAACAACATAATTACATATCTGCCATCATGCAAGAGGGTCCAAATTAGTGCCCGAGTGTTTAAACCCTAATGCATGAGAAATCGCAAATAAACAACATAATTACATATCTGCAATCATGCAAGAGAGTCCGAATAAGTGTCCGAGTGTTTAAACGCTAATGCATGACAAATGGCAAATAAACACCATAATTACATATATGCCATCATGCAAGAGGGTCCGAATAAGTGTCTGAGTGTTTAAGCCCTAATGCATGAGAAGTGGCAAGTAAACACCATAATTACATATCTGCCATCATGCAAGAGGGTCCGAATAAGTGTCCGAGTGTTTAAACCCTAATGCATGAGAAATGGAAAATAAACACCATAATTACATATCTGCCATCGTGCAAGAGGGTCCGAATAAGGGTCCAAGTGTTTAAACCCTAATGCATGAGAAATGGCAAATAAACACCATAATTACATATCTGCCATCATGCAAGAGGGTCCAAAAAAGTGGCCGAGTGTTTAAACCCTAATGCATGAGAAATGGCAAATAAACACCGTAATTACATATCTGCCATCATGCAAGAGGGTCCGAATAAGTGTCCGAGTGTTTAAGTCCTAATGCATGAGAAGTGGCAAGTAAACACCATAATTACATATCTGCCATCATGCAAGAGGGTCGGAATAAGTGTCCGAGTGTTTACACGCTAATGCATGAGAATGGTAAATAAACACCATAATTACATATCTGCCATCATACAAGAGGGTCCGAATAAGTATCCGAGTGTTTAAACGGTAATGCATGAGAAATGGCAAATAAACACCATAATTACATGTCTGCCATCATGCAAGAGAGTCCGAATAAGTGTCCGATTGTTTAAGCCCTAATGCATTAGAAGTGGGAAGTAAACACCATAATTATATATCTGCCATCAAGCAAGAGGGTCCAAATAAGTGTCCAAGTGTTTAAACGCTAAAGCATGAGAAATGGTAAATAAACACCATAATTACATATCTGTCATCATGCAAGAGGGTCCGAATAAGTGTCCAAGTGTTTAAACCCTAATGCATGAGAAATGGCAAATAAACACCATAATTACATATCTGCCATCATGCAAGAGGGTCCAAATAAGTGCCCGAGTGTTTAAACCCTGATGCTTGAGAAATGGCAAATAAACACCATAATTACATATCTGCCATCATGCAAGAGGGTCCGAATAAGTGTCCGAGTGTTTAAGCCCTAATGCATGAGAAATGGCAAGTAAACAACATAATTACATATCTGCCATCAGGCAAGAGGGTCAAAATAAGTGTCCGAGTGTTTAAACCCTAATGCATGAGAAATGGCAAGTAAACACCACAATTACATATCTACTATCATGCAAGAGGATACGAATAAGTGTCCGAGTGTTTAAACCCTAATGCATGAGAAATGGCAAATAAACACCATAATTACATATCTGCCATCATGCAAGATGGTCCGAATAAGTGTCCGAGTGTTTATGCCCTAATGCATGAGAAGTGGCAAGTAAACACCATAATTACATATCTGCCATCATGCAAGAGGGTCCGAATAAGTGTCCGAGTGTTTAAATGCTAATCCATGAGAAATGGCAAATAAACGCCACAATTACATATCTGCCATCATGCAAGAGGGTCCGAATAAGTGTCCGAGTGTTTAAACCCTAATGCATGAGAAATGGAAAATAAACACCATAATTACATATCTGCCATCATGCAAGAGGGTCCGAATAAGTGTCCGAGTGTTTAAACGCTAATGCATGAGAAATGGCAAATAAACACCATAATTACATGTCTGCCATTATGCAAGAGTGTCCGAATAAGTGTCCGAGTGTTTAAGCCCTAATGCATTAGAAGTGGCAAGTAAACACCATAATTTCATATCTGCCATCATGCAAGAGGGTCGGAATAAGTGTTAGAGTGTTTAAATGCTAATGCATAAGAAATGGCAAATAAACACCATAATTACGTATCTGCCATCATGCAAGAGGGTCCGAATAAGTGTCCAAGTGTTTAAACCGTAATGCATGAGAAATGGCAAATAAACACCATAATTGCATATCTGCCATCATGCAAGAGGGTCCAAATAAGTGCCCGAGTGTTTAAACCCTAATGCATGAGAAATGGCAAATAAACACCATAATTACATATCTTCCATCACGCAAGAGGGTTCGAATAAGTGTCTGAGTGTTTAAACGCTAATGCTGGAGAAATGGAAAATAAACACCATAATTACATATCTGCCATCATGCAAGAGGGTTCGAATAAGTGTCTGAGTGTTTAAGCCCTAATGCATGAGAAGTGGCAAGTAAACACCATAATTACATATCTGCCATCATGCAAGAGGGTCCGAATAAGTGTCCGAGTGTTTACACGCTAATGCATGAGAAATGGCAAATAAACAGCATAATTACATATCTGCCATTATGCAAGAGGGTCCGAATAAGTGTCCGAGTGTTTAAACCCTAACGCATGAGAAATGGCAAATAAACATCATAATTACATATCTGCCATTATGCAAGAGGGTCCGAATAAGTGTCTGAGTGTTTAAGCCCTAATGCATGAGAAATGGAAAGTAAACAACATAATTACATATCTGCCATCAGGCAAGAGGGTCCAAATAAGTGTCCGAGTGTTTAAATCCTAATGCATGAGAAATGGCAAGTGAACCCCACAATTACATATCTGCTATCATGCAAGAGGGTACGAATAAGTGTCCGAGTGTTTAAGGCCTAATGCATGAGAAATGGAAAGTAAACACCATAATTACATATCTGCCAGCATGCAAGAGGGTCCGAATAAGGGTCTGAGTGTTTAAACCGTAATGCAAGAGAAATGGCAAGGAAACACCATAATTAAATATCTGCCATCAAGCAAGAGGGTCCAAATAAGTGTCTGAGTGTTTAAACCCTAATGCATGAGAAATGGCAAGTAAACACCAAAATTACATATCCGCCATCATGCCAAAGGGTCCGAATAAGTGTCCGAGTGTTTCAGCCCTAATGCATGAGAAATGGCAAGTAAACAACATAATTACATATATGCCATCATGCAAGAGGGTCCAAATAAGTGTCCGAGTGTTTAAACGCTAATGCATGAGAAATGGCAAGTAAACAGCATAATTACATATCCGCCATCATGCAAGACGGTCCGAATAAGTGTCCGAGTGTTTAAACCATTAATGCATGAGAAATGGCTAATAAACAACATAATTACATATCTGCCATTATGCAAGTGGGTCCGAATAAGTGTCCGAGTGTTTAAGCCCTAATGCATGAGAAATGGCAAGTAAACAACATAATTACATATCTGCCATCAGGCAAGAGGGTCCAAATAAGTGTCCGAGTGTTTAAATCCTAATGCATGACAAATGGCATGTAAACACCACAATTACATATCAACTATCATGCAAGAGGATACGAATAAGTGTCCGAGTGTTTAAACCCTAATGCATGAGAAATCGCAACTAAACACCATAATTAGATATCTGCCATCACGCAAGAGGGTCTGAATATGTGTCAGAGTATTTATACCCTAATGCAAGAGAAATGGCAAATAAACACCATAATTACATATCTGCCATCATGCAAGGGGATCGGAATAAGTGTCCGAGTGTTTAAACCCTAATGCAAGAGAAATGGCAAGTAAACACGATAATTAAATATCTGCCATCAAGCAGGAGGGTCCAAATAAGTGTCTGAGTGTTTAAACCTTAATGCATGAGAAATGGCAAGTAAACACCATAATTACATATCCGCCATCATGCAAGAGGGTCCGAATAAGAGTCCGAGTGTTTAAACACGAACGCGTGAGAAATGGCAAATAAACACCATAATTACATATCTGCCATCATGCAAAAGGGTCCAAATAAGTGTCCGAGCGTTTAAACCCTAATGCATGAGAAATGGCAAGTAAACACCATAATTACATATCCGCCATCACGCAAGAGGGTCCGAATAAATGTCCGAGTGTTTCAGCCCTAATGCATGAGAAATGGAAAGTAAACACCATAATTACATATCTGCCATCATGCAAGAGGGTCCGAATAAGTGTCCGTGTGTTTAAGCCCTAATGCATGAGAAATGACAAGTAAACACCATAATTGCGTATCTGCCAGCATGCAAGAGGGTCCGAATAAGTGTCCGACTGTTTAAACCCTAATGCATGAGAAATGACAAGTAAACACCATAATTACATATCCTCCATCATGCAAGAGGGTCCGAATAAGGGTCCGACCATTTAAACCCTAATGCATGAGAAATGGCAAATAAACACCATAATTACATATCTACCATCATGCAAGAGGGTCCGAATAAGTGTCCAAGTGTTTAAGCCCTAATGCATGAGAAATGACAAGTAAACACCATAATTACATATTTGCCATCATGCAAGAGGGTCTGAATAAGTGTCCGATTGTTTAAACCCTAATGCATGAGATATGGCAAATAAACACCATAATTACATATCTGTCATGATGCAAGAGGGTCTGAATAAGTGTCCGAGTGTTTAAATCCTATTGCATGGGAAATGGCAAATAAACACCATAATTGCATATCTACGATCATGCAAGAGGGTCCGAATAAGTGTCCAAGTGTTTAAACCCTAATGGATGAGAAATGACAAATAAACACCATAATTGCATATCTGCCATCATGCAAGATGGTCCGAATAAGTGTCCGAGTGTTTAAACCCTAATGCACGAGAAATGGCAAGTAAACAACATAATTACATATCTGTCATCATGCAAGAGGGTCCAAATAGGTGTCCGAGTGTTTAAACCCTAATGCATGAGAAATGGCAAGCAAACACCATAATTACATATCTGCCATCATGCAAGAGGGTACAAATAAGTGTCCGAGTGTTTAAACCCTAATGCATGAGAAATGGCAAATAAACCCCATAATTACATATCTGCCATCATGCAAGACAGTCCAAATAAGTGTCCCAGTGTTTTAAGCCTAATGCGTGAGAAATGGCATATAAACACCATGATTACCTATCTGCCATTATGCAGTAGGGTCCAAATAGGTGTCCGAGTGTTGAAGCCCTAATGTATGAGAAATGGCAAGTAAACAACATAATTACATATCTGCCATCATGCAAGAGGATCCAAATAAGTGCCCGAGTGTTAAAACCCTAATGCATGAGAAATGGTAAGTAAAAACCAAAATTACATATCTGCAATCCTGCAAGAGGGTCCGAATAAGTGTCCGAGTGTTTAAACCCTAATGCATGAGAAATGGCAAATAAACAACATAATTACATATCTGCCATAATGCAAGAGGGTCCGAATAAGTTTCTGAGTGTTTAAGCCGTAATGCATGAGAAATGGCAAGTAAACAACATAATTACATATCTGCCACCAGGCAAGAGGGTCCAAATAAGTGTCCGAGTGTTTAAACCCTAATGAATGAGAAATGGCAAGTAAACACCACAATTACATATCTTCCATCATGCAAGAGGGTACGAATAAGTGTCCGAGTGTTTAAACCCTAATGCATAAGAAATGGAAAATATACACCATAATTACATATCTGCCATCATGCATGAGGGTTTGAATAAGTGTCCGAGTGTTTAAGCCCTAATACATGAGAAATGGCAAGTAATCAACATAATTACATATCTGCCATCATGCAAGAGGGTCTGAATAAGTGTCCGAGTATTTGTACCCTAATGCAAGTCAAATGGCAAATAAACACCACAACTACATATCTGCCATCATGCAAGAGGGTCCGAATAAGTGTCTGAGTGTTTAAACCGTAATGCATGGAAAATGGCAAATAAACACTATAATTAGATATCTTCCATCATGCAAGAGGGTCAGAATAAGTGTCCGAGTGTTTAAACCCTAATGCATGAGAAATGGCAAATAAATACAATAATTACATATCTGCCATCAAGCAAGAGGGTCTGAATAAGTGTCCGAGTGTTTAAGCCCTAATGTATGAGAAATGGCAGGTAAACAACATAATTACATATCTGCCATCATGCAAGAGGATCCAAATAAGTGCCCGAGTGTTAAAACCCTAATGCATGAGAAATGGTAACTAAAAACCAAAATTACATATCTGCTGTCATGAAAAAGGGTCCGAATAAGTGTCCGAGTGTTTAAACCCTAATGCATGAGAAATGCCAAATAAACACCGTAATTACATATCTGCGATCATGCAAGGGGGTCCGAATAAGTGTCAGAGTGTTTAAGCCCCAATGCATGAGAAGTGCAAAGTAAACACCAAAATTACATATCTGTTATCATGCAAGAGGGTCCGAATAAGAGTCCGAGTGTTTAAACCCTAATGCATGAGAAATGGCAAATAAACACCATAATTACATATCTGCCATCGTGCAAGAGGGTCCGAATAAGTGTCCGAGTGTTTAAACCGTAATGCAAGGGAAATGGCAAATAAACACTATAATTAGAAATCTTCCATCATGCAAGAGGGTCTGAATAAGTGTCCGAGTGTTTAAACCTTAATGCATGAGAAATGGCAAATAAACACCATAATTACATATCTGCCATCAGGCAAGAGGGTCTGAATAAGGGTCCGAGTGTTTAAATCGTAATGCATGGGAAATGGCAAATAAACACCATAATTAGATAGCTTCCATCATGCAAGAGGGTACGAATAAGTGTCCGAGTGTTTAAACACTAATGCGTGAGAAATGGCAAGTAAACACCATAATTACATATCTGCGATCATGCAAGAGGGTCGGAATAAGTGTCCGAGTGCTTAAACACTAATGCAAGAGAAATGGCAAGTAAACACCGTAATTACATATCTGCCATCAAGCAGGAGGGTCCAAATAAGTGTCTGAGTGTTTAAACCCGAATGCATGAGAAATGGAAAGTAAACACCATAATTACATATCTGCCGTCATGCAAGAGGGTCCGAATAAGTGTCCGAGTGTTTAAACACTAATGCGTGATAAATGGCAAATAAACACCATAATTACATATCTGCCATCATGCGAGGGGGTCCAAATAAGTGTCCGAGTGTTTAAACCCTAATGCATGAGAAATGGCAAATAAACAACATAATTACACATCTGCCATCATGCAAGAGGGTCCAAATCAGTGTCCGAGTGTTTAAACCCGAATGCATGAGAAATGGCAAATAAACACCGTAATTACATATCTGCAATCCTGCAAGAGGGCCCGAATAAGTGTCCGAGTGTTTAAACCCTAATGCATGAGAAATGGAAAATAAACACCATAATTACATATCTGCCATCATGCAAGAGGGTCCGAATAAGTGTCCGAGTGTTTAAGCCGTAATGCATGAGAAATGGCAAGTAAACAACATAATTACATATCTGCCATCAGGCAAGAGGGTCCAAATAAGGGTCCGAGTGTTCAAACCATAATGCATGAGAAATGGCAAGTAAACACCACAATTACATATCTGCCATCATGCAAGAGGGTCCGAATAAGTGTCCGAGTCTTTAAACCGTAATGCATGGGAAATGGCAAATAAACACCACAATTACATATCTGCCATCATGCAAGTGGCTCCGAATAAGTGTCCGAGTGTTTAAACCCTAGTGCATGAGAAATGGCAAATAAACACCATAATTACATATCTGCCATCATGCAAGAGGGTCCGAATAAGTGTCCGAGTGTTTAAGCCCTAATGCATGAGAAATGGCAAGTAAACAACATAATTACACATCTGTCATCATGCAAGAGGGTCCAAATAAGTGTCCGAGTGTTTAAACCCTAATGCATGAGAAATGGCAAATAAACACCATAATTACAGATCTGCCATCATGCAAGAGGGTCTGAATAAGTGTCCGAGTGTTTAAACCGAAATGCATGAGAAATGGCAAATAAACAGCATAATTACATATCTGCCATCATTCAAGACAGTCTGAATAAGTGTCCGAGTGTTTAAACCATAATGCGTGAGAAATGGCAAATAAACACCACAATTACATATATGCCATCATGCAGGAGGGTCCGAATATGTGTCCGAGTGTTTAAGCCCTAATGCATGAGAACTGGCAAGTAAACAACATAATTACACATCATCCATCATGCAAGATGGTCCAAATAAGTGTCCGAGTGTTTAAACCCTAATGCACGAGAAATGGCAAATAAACACCATAATTACATATCTGCAATCCGGCAAGAGGGTCCGAATAAGTGTCCGAGTGTTTCAACCCTAATGCCTGAGAAATGGCAAATAGACACCATAATTACATATCTGCCATCATGCAAGAGGGTCTGAATAAGTGTCCGAGTGTTCAAGCCGTAATGCATGAGAAATGGCAAGTAAACAACATAATTACATATCTGCCATCAGGCAGGAGTTGTCCAAATAAGGGTCCGAGTGTTTAAACCCTAATGCACGAGAAATGGCAAGTAAACACCGCAATTACATATCTGCCATCATGCAAGACGGTACGAATAAGTGTCCAAGTGTTTAAACCCTAATGCATGAGAAATGGCAAATATACACCATAATTACATATCTGCCATCATGCAAGAGCGTCCGAATAGGTGTCCGAGTGTTTAAGCCCTAATGCATGAGGGTCCAAATAAGTGCCCGAGTGTTTAAACCCTCATGCATGAGAAATGGCAAGTAAACACCATAATTACATATCTGCCATCAAGCAAGAGGGTCCGGATAAGTGTTCGAGTGTTTAAACACTAACGCTTGAGAAATGGCAAATAACCACCATAATTACATATCTGCCATCATGCAAGAGGGTCCGAAAAAGTGTCTGAATGTTTAAGCCCTAATGCATGAGAAGTGGCAAGTAAACACCATAATTACGAATCTGCCATCATGCAAGAGGGTCCGAATAAGTGTCAGAGTGTTTAAACCCTAATGCATGAGAAATGGCAAATAAACACCATAATTACATATCTTCCATCATGCAAGAGGGTCCAAATAAGTGTCCGAGTGTTTAAACCCTAATGCGTTAGAAATGGCAAGTAAACACCATAATTAAATATCTGCCATCATGCAAGTGGGTCCGAATAAGTGTCCGAGTGTTTAAACCCTAATGCATGAGAAATGGCAAAAAAACACCATAATTAAATATCTGCCATCATGCAAGAGGGTCCGAATAAGTGTCCGAGTGTTTAAGCCGTAATGCAAGAAAATGGCAAGTAAACAACATAATTAAATATCAGTCATCAGGCAAGAGGGTCCAAATAAGTGTCCGAGTGTTTAAACGATAATGCATAAGAAATGGCAAGTAAACACCACAATTACATATCTGCCATCATGCAAGAGGGTACGAATAAGTGTCCGAGTGTTTAAACCCTAATGCATGAGAAATGGCAAATATACACCATAATTACATATCTGCCATCACGCAAGAGGGTCCGAATAAGTGTCCGAGTGTTTTAGCCCTAACACATGAGAAATGGCAAGTAAACACCGTAATTACCAATCGGCCATCATACAAGAGGTTTCGAATAAGTGTCCGAGTGTTTAATCCCTAATGCATGAGAAATGACACGTAAACACCATAATTACATATCCGCCATCATGCAAGAGGTTCCGAATAAGTGTCTGAGTGTTTAAGCCCTAATGCATGAGAAATGACAAGTAAACACCATAATTACGTATCTACCATCATGCAAGAGGGTCCGAATAAGTGTCCGAGTGTTTAAGCCCTAATGCATGGGAAATGGCAAGTAAACGCCATAACTGCATATCTGCCATGATGCAAGAGGGTCCGAATAAGTGTCCGAGTGTTTAAGCCGTAATGCATGGGAAATGGCAAATAAACACCACAATTACATATCTGCCATCATGCAAGTGGGTCCGAATAAGTATCCGAGTGTGTAAACCCTAGTGCATGAGAAATGGAAAATAAACACCGTAATTACATATCTGCCATCATGCAAGAGGGTCCGAATAAGTGTCCGAGTGTTTAAGCCCTAATGCATGAGAAATGGCAAGTAAACAACATAATTACATATATGCGATCATGCAAGAGGGTTCCAAAAAGTGACCGAGTGTTTAAACCCTAATGCATGAGAAATGGAAAATAAACACCATATTTACATATCTGCCATCATGCAAGAGGGTCCGAATAAGTGTCTCAGTGTTTAAACCCTAATGCATAAGGAATGGCAAGTAAACACCATAATTACGTATCTGCCATCATGCAACAGGGTCCGAATAAGTGTCCGATTGTTTAAACCCTAATGCATGAGATATGGCAAATAAACACCATAATTACATATCTGCCATGATGCAAGAGAGTCCGAATAAGTGTTCGAGTGTTTAAACCATAGTGCATGGGAAATGGCTAATAAACACCATAATTACATATCTGGCATCATGCAAGAGGGTCCGAATAAGTGTCCGAGTGGTTAAACCCTAATGCATGAGAAATGGCAAATAAACCCCATAATTACAAATCTGCCATAATGCAAGAGGGTCCGAATAAGTGTCCGACTGTTTAAGCCCTAATGCATGAGAAATGGCCAGTAAACAACATAATTACACATCTGCCACCGTACAAGAGGGTCCAAATAAGTGTCCGAGTGTTTAAACCCTAATGTACGAGAAATGGCAAATAAACACCATAATTACATATCTGCAATCCTGCAAGAGGGTCCAAATAAGTGTCCGAGTGTTTAAACCCTAGTGCAGGAGAAACGGAAAATAAACACCATAATTACAGATCTGCCATCATGCAAGAGGGTCCGAATAAGTGTCCGAGTGTTTAAGCCGAAATGCATGAGAAATGGCAAATAAACAGCATAATTACATATCTGCCATCATGCAAGACAGTCCGAATAAGTGTCCAAGTGTTTAAACCACAATGCGTGAGAAATGGCAAGTAAACACCACAATTACATATCTGCCATCATGCAGGAGGGTCCGAATAAGTGTCCGAGTGTTTAAGCCCTAATGCATGAGAAATGGCAAGTGAACAACATAATTACACATCTGCCATCATGCAAGAGGGTCCAAGTAAGTGTCCGGGTGGTTAAACCCTAATGCACGAGAAATGGCAAATAAACACCATAATTACATATCTGCAGTCCTGCAAGAGGGTCCGAATAAGTGTCCGAGTGTTTAAACCCTAATCCATGAGAAATGGCAAATAAACACCATAATTACATATCTGCCATCATCCAAGAGGGTCCGAATAAGTGTCCGAGTGTTTAAGCCGTAATGCATGAGAAATGGCATGTAGACAACATAATTACATATCTGCCATCAGGCAAGAGGGTCCAAATAAGGGTCCGAGTGTTTAAACCCTAATGCATGAGAAATGGCAAGTAAACACCACAATTACATATCTGCCATCATGCAAGAGGGTACGCATAAGTGTCCGAGTGTTTAAACCCTAATGCATGAGAAATGGGAATTATACAAAATAATTACATATCTGCCATCATGCAAGAGGGTCCGAATAGTTGTCCGAGTGTTTAAGCCCTAAAGCATGAGAAATGGCAAGTAACAACATAATTACATATCTGCCATCGTGCAAGAGGGTCCAAATAAGTGCCCGAGTGTTTAAACTCTAATGCATGAGAAATGGCAAGTAAACACCATAATTACATATCTGCCATCATGCAAGAGGGTCCGAATAAGTGTCCGAGTGTTTAAACACTAATGCGTGAGAAATCGCAAATAAACACCATAATTACATATCTACCATCATGCAAGAGGGTCCGAATAAGTGTCCGAATGTTTAAGCCCTAATGCATGGGAAGTGGCAAGTAAACACCATAATTACATACTGCCATCATGCAAGAGGGTCCGAATAAGTGTCCGATTGTTTAAACCCTAATGCATGAGAAATGGCAAATAAACACCATAATTACATATCTGCCATCATGCATGAGGGTCCAAATAAGTGTCCGAGTGTTTAAACCCTAATGCGTTAGAAATGGCAAGTAAACACCATAATTACATATCTGCCATCATGCAAGTGGGTCCCAATAAGTTTCCGAGTGTTTAAACCCTAATGCATGAGAAATGGCAAATAAACACCATAATTACATACCGGCCATCATGCAAGAGGGTCCGAATAAGTGTCCGAGTGTTTATGCCCTATTGCATGAGAAATGACCAGTAAACACCATAATTACATATCAGCCATCATGCAAGAGGGTACGAATATGTGTCCGAGTATTTACTCCCTAATACATGAGAAATGGAAAATAAATGGCATAACTACATATCTGCGATCATGCAAGAGGGTTCGAATAAGTGTTCGAGTGTTTAAACCGTAATGCATGGGAAATGGCAAATAAACACCACAATTACAGATCTGCCATCATGCAAGAGGGTCCGAATAAGTGTCGGACTGTTTAAACCCTAATGCATGAGAAATGGCTATTGAACACGATAATTACATATCTGCCATCATGCAAGAGGGTCCGAGTAAGTGTTCGAGTGTTTAACCCCTAATGCATGGTAAATGGCAAGTTAACCCCATAACTACATATCTGCCATCATGCAAGAGGGTCCGAATAAGTGTCCGAGTGTTTAAACCATAATGCATGGGAAATGGCAAATAAACACCATAATTACATATCTACCATCATGCAAGAGTGTCCGAATAAGTGTCCGAGTGTTTAAGCGCTAATGCATGAGAAATGGCAAATAAACACCATAATTTCATATCTGCAATCATGCAAGAGGGTCCGAATAAGTGTCCGAGTGTTCAAACCCTAATGCATGAGAAATGCCAAGTAAACACCATAATTACATATCTGCCATCAATCAAGAGGGTCCGAATAAGTGCCCGAGTGTTTAAACCCTAATGCATGAGAAATGGTTGGTAAACACCGTAATTACATATCTGCCATCATGCAAGGGGGTCCGAATAACTGTCCGAGTGTTTAAACGCTAATGCATGAGAAATGGCAAATAAACACCATAATTATATATCTGCCATCATGCAAGAGCGTACGAGTAAGTGTCCGAGTGTTTAAACCCTAATGCATGAGAAATGGCAAATAAACACCGTAATTACATATCTGAAATCTTGCAAGAGGGTCCGAAGAAGTGTCCGAGTGTATAAGCCCTAGTGCATGAGAAATGGCAAGTGAACAACATAATTACATATATGCCATCATGCTAGGGGGTCCGAATAAGTGTCCGAGTGTTTAAACCATAATGCATGGGAAATGGCAAATAAACACCATAATTACAGATCTACCATCATGCAAGAGGGTCCGAATAAGTGTCCGCGTGTTTAAACGCTAATGCATGAGAAATGGCAAATAAACACCGTAATTTGATATATGCCATCATGCAAGAGGGTCCGAATAAGTGTCCGAGTGTTTAAGCCCAAATGGATGAGAAATGGCAAGTAAACACCATAATTACATATCTGCCATCATGCAAGAGGGTCCGAATAAGTGCCCGAGTGTTTAAACCCTAATGCATGAGAAATGGCACGTAAACACCATAATTACATATCTGCCATCATGCAAGGGGGTCCGAATAACTGTCCGAGTGTTTAAACGCTAATGCATGAGAAATGGCAAATAAACACCATAATTACATATCTGCCATCATGCAAGAGGGTACGAATAAGTGTCTGAGTGTTTAAACCCTAATGCATGAGAAATGGCAAATAAACACCATAATTACATATCTGCCATCATGCAAGAGGGTCCAAATAAGTGTCCGAGGGTTTAAGCCCTAATGCATGAGAAATGGCAAGTAAACAACATAATTACATATCTGCCATTAGGCAAGAGGGTCCAAATAAGTGTCCGAGTGTTTAAACCCTAATGCATGAGAAATGGCAAGTAAACACCACAATTACATATCTGCCATCATGCAAGAGGGTACCCGTAATAACCCGACCCTCGTACATGATTTCTTAAATGTTTACTGTGTAGCTCCGTGAAAAATTATGATTAAGGAAGTGAAATCCATGTCTATGAATGTCTATCTGTCTCACAAGGAAACTATCTGTCACCATCAACGCGTTTGAATTAGAAATTGGAAGCCTTAACAGCTTAATTAGCTGAAATTGATTATATATCCGTAATCAGCATAATTTTTAGATAATATTAAGCATGTTCGTGAAATTTTAATTTTGGAATGATTAAACGATTCATTTTTGTCTTATATGCCTTACTTATGCCTTACTTATATATATATATATACATCTCTAAGCCTTTAGGAGCCTTGATCAAAAAACAAACAAACGTGAATACCATTTTTGGGGGAAAAGAGGAGAAATCGGGGGAGAAGGGATTCCACAAGGAAGCTTGGCAAAATTGTTAGAGGTGTAGGATTGAATTCAAGGTAAGCTCAAATCCTTCTTGCTATGGCCACTTAGAGTTTGTATTGATGTGTATGTTTGGTTCATGTCTAATGCATGCATGAATGATGAGGGTTTCTCTTACTTGGTTGCTTAGGCATCTAGATTTGGGTGTGGTATGAAAGTATACTTCAATCAATGGTTTTCTATCATCACTTCATGGAATTATGTATATATCATGTGTTATGTTTCAAAGATATGAAAGAACTTGAATTCAAGAGTGGAATTAGAGAGGGAGATGACCTTTCAAAGCTCCTAATCTTGCTTAATTTATGATACTCAAGGTAGAATTCATGTTATAGTGAAGTTAGGTGAGTATATTGCATTAACCTAACCTTGGGTTGCATGTAAAAATGGAATGAATACCTGGTTGGGACTCGAATGAAGGTCCAGAATTTCAGAAAATTCGCTTGGTCCGCTCGAGCGTAGGAAATCCCGCTCGAGCGGGAAAAACCACCTCTCAGCAGTTTTGTGCAATTTACAGTCCGCTCGAGCGGCCAAAGTTACGCTCGAGCGGAGGACTCATTTTCAAGAAAAATTAAATGTTTGTTCAGCTTTGAGTGCTTGTTTCTCTGGTATTTTTTTTAGAATGTTTTACAGATGATTTTAAAGTGGTTGTAAGCATGCAAGGTGTAAGACTCAGGAAATGCTTTATAAAAAAGAGAGACTAATGTATTACTTGTGTGCAGGGCACATTCCAGAAGAAAGCAACACGCCATCTCAACACTGTGAGTAGTAGTACTTATGTTATGTTATGCAATCATGTTAATGTCTCAAGCATGTAATGCTCTTATGCATGTTTAAGATATGTTAATGTTATATGTAAAGAAAAGCATTTACAAGGGCTATATGCCATTTTCAAGGGCCGTGTGCCACAAGTTTCAAGTACATTTTCAAGGGCCATGTGCCACAAGTTTCAAGTGTAATACAAGGGCCTCGTGCCATATGTTCAAGGGCCTCGTGCCATATGTTCAAGGGCCTCGTGCCATATGTACAAGGGCCTCGTGCCATATGTTCAAGGGCCTCGTGCCATATGTTCAAGGGCTTCATGCCATCATGTTTCAAGGGCTTATAGCCACAAGCTTATGTCACGGGAATAGGCCTAGGGCCATTATGAGCTAAATGCAGAATCAGACAAATCATGTGCATGCTACATCTTTTTATGTATTGATGTATTTAAGCTTCAAGTTAGACGTCTTTCATTATGTATTACTACTCATTGAGCTCGGCTCACTCTCTATTATGTCTGTTTCTGTAGGTTATCAGTCATGGGGTCAGTCCTAACTTTGACGCTGTCCCTTTTGTCAACCTTTACATGTTCAGGCACCATACCAGGCCATTTATTTTTGTGAAGCTGCTAAGATATGGGTCTGCTTTTGACAGCCACCTATGGGTGTTGTACTTAACTTTTATATTTCTTTTGTTATGCCCAATTATCGGGCTAGGACTGTAAATGTATATGTTATACACGATACCCAAGGATAAAATTTTACACTTTATCCGCTTTTGATGATGTATGTAATGCATGAGATCCGGGCATATTAGAAATAGCTCAATGGAGTATGCTTGTATTTTTTGTGATATTAATATTTTATGCTTCCGATAAGGCCCCGTACGGTGTGTACACCAGTTTTTATGACAGGTCTTGCTTACGTCATGCCCAAACCTTTAGGGGCGGGTTTATGGGTCGTGACAGTGGTATCAGAGCACGAGTTGCTATCTCACACATGGATCCATTGAGCTGTAGGGTGTCTAGAAAGGATTTAGGCCTCATGCATGACATCCTAAACATATAAGACAAGTTCGATGGCAACATTAAGTGTACTCTGATAATACTAACCATGTCGCATTATGTCTATAGTATTGAATTAATTGTTGTGTAGATCATGGTGAGAACGAGGACAGAAGATGTGGAAGATGCCACCTTAGCACGACTGGATAGGATTGAAAGGATGCTTATGGAAATGGCAGAGACCTTACGGCAACAACAGCAACAGCCTCCCTAACAGCCGCCACCACCACCAGTACCCCCACCTGTAGTGCAAGATTTTCATGCTGAAGACCGAACTATCACCCTCACTAAGGAGTTTAAAAAGATGAAACCGCCAACCTTCAAAGGAGGAATAGAACCGATGAAAGTTGAGGCCTGGGTATTGGGCATAGAGAAGTTATTTGAAGTCTTTCCCTGCACCGAAGCTCAAAAGGTGCAAATAGCGGCCTTCACTCTTGAAGACGAGGCACAGAGGTGGTGGATGCTTACGAGGACAATCCATCCAGAGTTAACATGGGATAGATTTTTGGGGCTATTTTATGATAAATATTTCCCCCAAAGCATGCGGGACAAAAAGGTGACAGAATTCGAAACTCTCAGACAAGGGAACAAGACTGTTGCTGAGTATGAGGCCCAATTTGTAGAGTTAGCCCGGTATGCACCGCATATGGTGGACACGGATTATAAAAAGGCACGAAAATTTGAAGGGGGCTTACGGGGTGCCATCTTGGATCGAGTCAATATGTTAAAGTTGCCTACCTACGTAGATGTGCTGCAGAGGGCTGTTATAGCTGAGGGAAACCTTGCTGCTCAGAACCGGATTGCTGAATGGAAAGGAAAGAGGCAAAATAATCAATGGTCAAAGGGAGTGGCTACTCCACCAAACAAGAAACAAAACTCAGGGACTTCGAATACTTCTGCCCCTAATCAGGGTACAATTTCTGTTTGTTTGGAATGTGGAAAGAGGCACCATGGGATATGCCAATGGAAGTCTGGAGCCTGTTACCATCATCCAAGAGGGTACCAATAAGTGTCCGAGTGTTTAAACCCTAATGCATGAGAAATGGCAAATAAACACCATAATTACATATCTGCCATCATGCAAGAGGGTCTGAATAAGTGTCCGAGAGTTTAAGCCCTAATGCATGACAAATGGCAAGTAAACACCATAATTACATTTCTGCCATCATGCAAGAGGGTCTGAAGAAGTGTCAGAGTATTTATACCCTATTGCAAGAGAAATGGCAAATAAACCCCATAACTACATATCTGCCATCATGCTAGAGGATCCGAATAAGTGTCCGAGTGTTCAAACCGTAATGCATGGGAAATGGCAAATAAACACCCTAATTACCTATCTGCCATCATGCAAGAGGGTCCGAATAAGTGTCCGAGTGTTTAACACTTAATGCATGAGAAATGGCAAGTAAACAACATAATTACATATCTGCCATCATGCAAGAGGGTCCAAATAAGTGCCTGAGTGTTTAAACCCTAATGCATGAGAAATCGGAAATAAACACCATAATTACATATCTGCCATCATTCAAGAGGGTCCGAATAAGTGTCCGAGTGTTTAAACACTAATCCATGACAAATGGAAAATAAACACCATAATTACATATCTGCCATCATGCAAGAGGGTCCGAATAAGTGTCCGAGTGTTTAAGCCCTAATGCATGAGAAGTGGCAAGTAAACACCATAATTACATATTTGCCGTCATGCAAGAGGGTCCGAATAAGTGTCCGAGTGTTTAAACCCTAATGCATGAGAAATGGCAAATAAACCCCGTAATTACATATCTGCCATCATGCAAGAGGGTCCGAATAAGTGTCCAGTGTTTAAACGCTAACGCATGAGAAATGGCAAATAAACACTGCAAGAGGGTCCGAATAAGTGTCCGAGTGTTTAAGCCCTAATGCATTAGAAGTGGCAAGTAAACACCATAATTACATATCTGCCATCATGCAAGAGGGTCCGAATAAGTGTCCAAGTGTTTAAACCCTAATGCATGAGAAATGGCAAAGAAACACCATAATTACATATCTGCCATTATGCAAGAGGGTCCGAATAAGGGTCCTAGTGTTTAAGCCCTAATGCATGAGAAATGGAAAATAAACACCATAATTACATATCTTCCATCATGCAAGAGGGTCCAAATAGGTGTCCGAGTGTTTAAGCCCTAATGCATGAGAAATGGCAAATAAACACCATAATTACATATCTGCCATCATGCGAGAGGGTCCAAATAAGTGTCCGAGTGTTTAAACGCTAATGCATGAGAAATGGCAAGTAAACCCCATAATTACATATCTGCCATCATGCAAGAGGGTCCGAATAACTGTCCGAGTGTTTAAACGCTAATGCATGAGAAATGGTAAATAAACACCATAATTACATATCTGCCATCATGGAAGAGGGTCCGAATAAGTGTCCAAGTGTTTAAACCCTAATGCATGAGAAATGGCAAAGAAACACCATAATTACATATCTGCCATTATGCAAGAGGGTCCGAATAACTGTCCGAGTGTTTAAACGCTAATGCATGAGAAATGGTAAATAAACACCACAATTACATATCTGCCATCATGCAAGAGGCTACGTATAAGTGTCCGAGTGTTTAAAGCCTAATGCATGAGAAATGGCAAATAAACACCATAATTGCATATCTGCCATCATGCAAGACGGTCCGAATAAGTGTCCGAGAGTTTAAGCCCTAATGCATGACAAATGGGAAGTAAACACCATAATTACATTTCTGCCATCATGCAAGAGGGTCTGAATAAGTGTCAGAGTATTTATACCCTATTGCAAGAGAAATGGCAAATAAACACCATAACTACATATCTGCCATCATGCTAGAGGATCCGAATAAGTGTCCGAGTGTTCAAACCGTAATGCATGGGAAATGGCAAATAAACACCTGTAGACACCCCATTTTTGACCGTCCTCAAGACTTGGACGTCACCGTTTGAACGCTCGGTGATCATCAATGTTTGTGTTCGTTTGGAGTTCCCGGAGGTCTCGGCTCGCGCGCCTTGCCTCAGGATCCCCGAACTCGACTGTTTAGTGTCTGGTTTTGCACCAAACACTTTTGTTTTGTCTTAGAGGGGCAGGGAATGCCTTGTGAGACATCCCCATACACCACCGGCAGTGGCTGGAGGCCACCGGCTGGTCTTTTTCTTCCATCGGCAATTTTGTTTGCCGGTCGGCACACTTTATTGCCGGTCGGCATAATTTGTTGCCGGTCGGCACTGTTTTTTGCCGAAATAGCTTTCTTGGGCAGCCGACCACTGTTCCTCCACTTTATGGAGATATTTTGTGCCAGCTGTGATAGCTGGCACCAACTCCTTTCCCCTCCATACACGTGTATGGAGGGATTTCCCTCTAGCCAAGCTTGTTGAATAAGCTTTGCAAGAGGGAGTCCTATAAGAGAGGGGCTTTCCTCTTGGTTCTAGGTTAGAAAAACAGAAGCAAAAATCAGCCTTTAGAGATATAGATACATATTATCTCTATACCTCTCTCCCTCTCCCTTCTTGTGTGTGTTTCTTGGCCCAAAAGGTGTGTTTTACCTTACTTTTGCACCATTACACACACCATTACACCTTATTCCGAGATTGAGGGACTTGGAGGAGTTGTTTCTTGAGTTTTGGACTGGTTTTGATCCAAAGAAGGAGGCTAGACCATTTGTTCTTCAAGGGTTCTTCAAGGGTGAGCATCTTCCCTTTTATTCCCCAAACTTGCATTGGTTTTCTACCTATTTTGTTTATTGTTTTGGCTCTTGTGTATAACATAAAAAAGGCTCATATTTTCCTGCTCTAGCACTTTCATTAAGGTCACTTTGTGGTTAGAGTGCAAACTCATCCTCATAGGCCTTGTTTGGTCTATTTTGGTGCCTCTTTGATAAGGTTCTGTTCAACTCAGCACTTTGATCTTTTCATCACTAAAAATCAGTGTATTTTAGTGTCAAAAAAGTTGGTTTGAAGTCTTGCATAGGGGAGGGACACCCCTCTCCCTTTATGGTTTTGTTTCCTTGCTTTTTGGGCTCAAGAGGGTAGCATGTGTGCTTGATGTTTCTTGGCTTCATTCCAGCATTTTTTTAGGCATCTTAGGTCATATATAACCTCTTTTTTTGGTTGGATTTGGGCCTCTTTGTATGCTTGTAATATTTGCTTTGTATTGCTCCATCTTGCTTAGAAATACATATCATGATTAGGCCATGATTCTTGTGAGAATTGGTTTAGTTCCATGAAGTTCTTAGTGTTGTTTTTCCATGCTTAAGGTTTGTTGGTTATCCATTTAGTTATGCTTGACATGTGTGTTAAGGTTGCTTTGTATTTTAGCTTAAAAGCTTTGAGCATGTTGACCTCTAATATGTATGTTTGTGATTAACCCTCATGATTCAACATCATCTAAGGACCACATTTTAGCCCAAGAATCATGCTTGTATGTGTGCATGCATGGCCTCTTTAGTGCCTTGGGGGTGTGTCCTCTTATGCCTAAGAATGAGCCTTAGTGCATATGCTTCATGGGAGATGTTTTAGCTGCCATATTAGGAGTCTTGGGGTCCTATTTTGCATGCACAAATTCTGTTTTTGCTTGGCTTTGATCATGCCATGAGAGGTCGTGTTGGTGGGGGTAAGTTGTCTCCTTGTGTGCCTTAGCTTTGGGACCATGAGTTTGC
Source organism: Camellia sinensis (assembly GCF_055761805.1). Classification (NCBI taxonomy): domain Eukaryota; kingdom Viridiplantae; phylum Streptophyta; class Magnoliopsida; order Ericales; family Theaceae; genus Camellia; species Camellia sinensis. The sequence goes on along the minus strand of NW_028129474.1, from coordinate 8,398,235 downwards.
TTGTTAACATGAGTTGATTGTCTATCATTTTGAGCACTCTTGGCCACTGTTTTGAGAAGGGTGAGGGCCTGCCCCTTTGCCATTTTAAGCCCTCTTGCATGTTTGCTCCATGTTTGTTGCATAGTTGTTCCGTTAAGCTTTGTAGCACATCAATCCCATAGTCAATTTGGTCCATGTTTATATCATGTTTGTACCTTGTATGCTTGATATTATACATTTATCATGTTGGTTGCATAATGCTTGTTGTGCTTTATATCTTGATGGCATGATACATTTGAGCCTTGTTGAGCATTACATGCATTGCATTTACTTGGTTTGGGGTGTCAAACTAAGTGTGGGAATCAAGGACCATTCATACTTCAAGTGATGCAATGTGCCTCGATTCCCGGTCATCGGGACCTTTGACTCCATCTTGATAAGGCCCCGGTTTTCATGTTGTTTGTTGCATACATTTTCATATCAAATGGCAAATTCGATCTTTTGACCCACCATGTACCATTGGTGGTTCAAGGATCGAAAGTCATGCTTCTTTGAGTTCAAAATATGATAAGAAGTAGGACCATGCTTACATGTGTCCAAAAACTCCATGCTATGCACTGTCTGTTCTCTGTTTGCTGTCAAATTGTCTTCTGCAGGAAGTTTCTGCCGACCGGCAGAATTTAGTGCCGACCGGCACTATCTGGAATGCCGATGAATCCGATAAAGTGCCGATGGGAATTTTGGAGTGCCGGTGGCAATTCTGTCTGGCCGGTGGTGCTCTGCAGGATGCAAGGAGCTTGTTCCAGTACTTTAGCAATTTTCAGAAAGACAAGGCAGTACAAACAGAGGCGACAAGAGTATAGTACGGGTTTTCCGGGCAGGACGGATTCGAGCATGCATCATCCGCGCACCCCGAGGCAGAGGCTGTGGCCACCCTCTTCTTTCCTTTTGCTTCCTTTCTTTTAATTAATTGGAGAAATTTTGTAATAATTTTGTTTGTTCATTATTTTGGGACTGTAATATTAATTCGAACCCTCTGAGTGAGGGTAAACATGTAATAAGTGTGGGTGAGTGTGTGTATGTCTCCCAATCCCCATTTCTTTCTTCCCTTTTATTTATCTGCTTATAAGGATAGACTAGGGCTTTTTTTGAGATTAGCATACCTTATGATATGCATGCGTGCATTCATGCATCTGTGGGTATGCACCGGCTCGGTACATCATACTAACCGCATTCGTATTTTCAAATTCCAAAATTGAATACATGAAACAGTTGGTTGCATATCATATGCCATATTTAGGTTAACCGAGCCTAACTAAAATTGCATCTTGTATGTGTTGCATTAGGCAAAATAACATGAACTAGGACACGCACATTTGCTAACTAGTTTATTGTTTTGGCACGGAGTACAATGTAAGTGGTTATGCTTTAGCATCCAACATGCGTGTGAATGTTGCCATAAAAGTATGCTTGCCATGCGGCTAAGTGTTTACATGAGATAAATTGCTTGAATGCCTGTGGGTGGAGGTCAAACTGCTTAAATTGGGATAATGCGTTAAAACTATATTTGTTTTAAGCCCACTAGATAGTGGCAAAACCGTCTTTTCTAAAAAGCCCACTTAAGGGTGGCAAAACCTGCATTTTAGCCTACTTGCGAGTAGCAAACCATTTTCAAAATGAACATAGAATGTTTTGTTCCAATTTGGGCAATTTGGTCTATACTTGTTTGCTGCGCGCATAACATAGTAATCTTAGGCTAATAATTGGAATAGGAATACATAAACGTTTTCAAAACTGGATATCACGGTTAATAGAGGCCGGTCTTCGGACCGGGCGAAAGGGGTGCTCATAGCTGACCTTCCCCGATCGTACCCAAGCTCCCGAGCCGAGAACAACTCCGGTGATGACGGACATGTGGCCTTCGGCACCGAGTCAGGGTTTCCTAAATCCCCTCATTTTAAAATATTTAGGTGGCGACTCTGTATCTGGCAAAGCAGTCCATGTTTGGCAGTTCTTTCAAAAAAAATCTATTTCTCAAAACGATTTGCCAGATTTGGACTCTTTGGTTCAGATTTAGAACCGTGACCCAAATCGAGTCCGAACCGTAGCGAGGCCCACGCGGGCGCGTCTACAGTTTCTGGCGACTCCGTTGGGGAGCTTAGAGAGCTTGACTCAAACTCGTGATATCCTGTTTTGATCTCATTTATGTGTTTCTTTGCATTGCATGTGCATTGGTGCGCCTAGGAACACAGTGTTTGCCTTCTTCCATTCCTGAACGGTTTGCCGGAGGCTTGTCTTGTCAAGGCATGACCATAAGGCTGACCGGCTATGGGCTCTGACAGTATGGGAACACAAACCCCAGTTTTTACCAGGGCACCCTTTTGACCATTCGACCTAGTGCATATTCGGATCCAAAGTGACCATTCCAAACTAGGACAGGTTGCTTACCCGTTTATAGGTTGTTTGAGACCGCTGTGTGCGTAGTGAAACCCTAGTTCCTGACAAAATAGGACAGGGAAACCCTACCCCAACATAGGGGTGATTGAGCTCTCTTTTACTTGCTATGTGCTTTTAGAGTGTATCTCTACAGGAACGCATATACCAGTTTGCGAGTTTAAGTATCGGACCCGAAGGCGCCAGAATCAATATTGTTGAGAATCAGTTATCAGGAATCAGTTATCCGCGGGTATCAGATTCAGTATTTTGGGAACAGAAATCTGGGAACAGTGATCAGCAGTAGGGTACAATTGTTTGGCTACACCCGTGTTTGATCAGTTTGGGCTGAAATGCTGTCTGTTTTCTTTCAGTTCAGAGAGTTGCAGAGTTGATACAGAACAGCCAGTGTCCCCCCTTGCTGAGGCAGGATTTATGGCGGCACAAAATTCAGAAGAAATTGTGGTTATGGCAGCTGTACCGGAGCAGGGAACCACTCCGCAGAATGAGGCCAGCATCAGTATGTCATATCCGCCCAGGTCACCCGTTGTGCACCCGGTCTGGGCTCCTCAGTTATACCAGGCTCGTGAGCCCACCACCTTCGAATTGATGGGGATGATAGGCGATCTCCAAAGGTCTGTGGCGGACCTCGCCTATGGAATGTCGGCTTCACCGCCAGCGGCGCCGTATGCCGCGAATTTTGTACCACAGGAGCCTCCGCTACTGGGGCGGATTGTGATAGAGCTCAGCCAGCCAGAGGTGGCTTCCGGCTATAGCCACGACATGTCAGCACCAACCCAGACCCTTGATCAGGCTGAGGCCAGAGGAAAGGACAAGGCAAAGGTAGACGCCGACCCTATTGAACAACTGCTGTGGGCAGTCGAGGCCCTGAAGGCCAGAGGGATGAACAAGCAACAAACATCTGCAATAGTGACCAAGGCTATAGATGATGCTTTCCCCGCTCCGATCAAAGGCAGTTCAAGCCAGGTAGAAAACCGAGATGGGCCCCGTCATGCCCAGACAATTCCTGTAGTTCCCAACCCTGCATCGGGGAAGGTTCCAAAAGCCAAGGCAGCGCCAGCTGATCCTTTCGCCAGCGCATCTGGCAAGAATCCTCAAACTACAAAGTACCTGCCCCGAGGGCGCAGGGTCTTTCACGACCTCCACATGCCTTTGTCTAGGGCATTGCTGATATTGGCGAAGAATGGGCATCTTAAGCCTTTGGAGTCCCGGCCACTCTCGAAGAATCTTCCCGCCACTCATGATGCTACCTTGTACTGCGCGTACCATCAACAGTCCGGTCACAGTACCGATGGATGTTCCCGCCTTCGCCATGAAGTGCAGGATTTGATTGATAACAAGGTTATCCTACCACCTACCTCAGGCAAGCCCGTCACCAATCAGTTGTTGGATTTCGAGGGCTCAGATACTGCGAGTATGTGAAGTGAACCGCCTGTGGGCAACATTTGGTACATTTTTGATGAAGCGTCTGGCACGCATTTTTGAGCATCGGTGAAACCGAGTTTTGTAAATTCTAGCTTGGATATCGAGTCAGTCTTTTGTTTTGAGTCTGTCTCTTTGTCTTGAGTCAGTCTTCTTTACTTAAGGGTCTGTCGGGTTGTATCAAGTCAGTCCCCGTTGTATATAATACCAGGTGATTCTGGGGTTGTTGTTCCGAACACCATTTTGTTTTGTAATTATTATCTGTTTTTGTTTTGAGTCTGTTTCTGCCGAGGGGCCAGTTGCACCAACAAAGCCGATCAAAATAGCTGTTGCTATCTCAACTTCATGCTTGCTTTCAGCATAAGGACCAGAGAATTTGAATGGGCTGACAGTACATCTCGCCTGCTCTCCTGCGCGCCAAACTCATTGCATTAACCTAAGTTTTTCAAAAAAAAACAACAAACTTTTTTTGAACACTGCGGTGATAAAAACGAAGAGGAAGGAATTCCTCGAGTTTTGCAAAATTTTGATCGTTTTGAGAGAAAGAAAGGCGTGCTAAGCCTTTTATGAATGAAACCTTGCTTGTCGGCGTGAGTACTGAAAAGGACCCTGGCCTGATCCAGATTGGTTCCACACTATCTTCGGCGCGAGCGATTTGTCGCTTTCTTAAAAACTTTCAAAAGCAAATGTTTTACGCGGCCCTGTGAAGACTTGTGTGGAATCCCTCTTGAGGTCGCGCAGCCTAGGATCGCTCTCAGCCTCAAGATTCAACCCATTCGTTTTCCGAGTTTGAACCCGTTCAGAATGTTCAGAAAGTTCAACAGACAAACGCCATGAAAGGCCCGTGTGGCCAGTTTTGAGGTAGCCTTCGATCAAGAAGCATCAAAGCCAAATCACAAGGAGTAGATCTCGCCGGAAGAAGCTCGTGGAGCAACCTTGATGGATTCTCCGCAAATCAGTGCAACAGCCGTTCTCCTAGACACAGAGAGGCTTCAATTTCAAAAAACCATTTGGCATGGACTTGCTACACTTTTACCCTTTGAGAGGCTCGCTGGGCCGAAAACCCGGAAGGGCGGCCCAGGCAAAAGTTAGAGCAAGAGAAAAATACAAAAAAAAGCAAAAATACAAAAAAGAAAAGAAAAAGAAAAATGCAAAAGAAAAAAAAGAGGAAATAGAAAATGAAAAGAAGCTCGCAAGGTCGAAAACCCGCATTGGGCGCCTTGGCAAAAGTGAGAGCCAAACAAAGTGAAGGTTAAAATACCTGAGTGGACCTTAACCGGAACTACGTAAGGCTTGATTCCCATGTTTGGGATACGTAGGCAACTTCATCATGAAGTCCAGCCCCCAACGCTTTCATAAGCGTCTCGGTCCATGCAATGGTTTCAATTTCACCTCAAAGTCCAGTGGCCAACACCTTTCAAGGTGATTGTGTCCATATATGTGTAGTGACCGTCTTCGCCATCGCTGTGTCCAAGAGCTCGACCACCGCCAATGAAGACTGTTTACAGACTGCTGCGGCACCATCCCAAACAAGGGGCAACTTTCCGTTGCCACAAGCCGTCGTGAGACGCCATTCAAACTAGGGGCAACTTTCCGTTGCCTCCCCCCCCCCTTTTCAAACCAGGGGCAATTTTCCATTGCCCCCGATCCGAGGTTGCGCATCTCGAAGGGTAAGTTTCATGCTCGTTGAGCATTGACTGTTTGAAAAATAGTTTTTGAAAATTTTTACTGAGGTTGACTACTTTCTCGAAAACTATCTCATTTTACAAAACTGGACCATTGTCTTGGACCCCAAAAGGAAAATTTTCAGTGCTTGCGGCCTGAGTCGCACGGTTTTTAAATCAAAAATAGAACAAGTACGTTAATCCGACTCTCGTTTTGATCAAAACCGTTTTAGTAGAAGGCAAAAACGAAAAATGGTTAAAATGATGAACTAGGGGCACAGTTGAGCCAGGCGTTCTGTCTTCCCCCCGTCATCGACGTACTTGCCAGAAGAGCGCTCTGCCCGCCAGAAGAAATAGCGGTGAGCTAACGGCATCGGGCGTGAACCCGCAACTTCCTGTTCATCCATTAATCACCCCGGGGAGGGATGGAAAATGAGAGATTGAAGAATAGAGAGGTGTAAGTTGAGAGAAAAGTGAGGAAAAGGGTTTTGAGAGAAAATCCGAGCTTGAGAGTCGAGTGATATGAGGATCACAAATGAGAAAGGGTGGGAAACAATACCCAGATTGAACTGGCTCCTCGTGGTCCGAGGTCTCCCATCTTCGTTTACGCGTCTGTGTGTCGTGTCTCTTTCATTTGACGGTCTCGTCTTTTGTTTTGAGTCTCTCCCGAGCGTGTCTCGTTGTGTTTAGGTCGTGTACCTTTATTTGAGTCCTCCCCGCTGTGTTCAGTTATAGGCTCGATATCCCGGTTTGAAAAACCCTCATTCGATTTCAAAAATCGCTTATGCTCAGAATGCTGTGCCATTCTCTACATTTGAATGTGTTTTGACTCCAACCGGTTCCATCTTTGAGGTCCGTCCTGTCAGATTGGGCTGTTTGTTTGAGAATTGCTGTGTGCAGAATGAATCGAATGTTGTGTTATGGGCTGTGTGCAGATTAATCCCCAACAGAGCAAGGGCTGTGTGTCAAGGATCAGGCAGTGGGTTGCTTAGGTTATTTTGGCTGTTGGCTGTTTAAGTTATCTGATTATTACAGTGCAAGTGTTCAATTTTCAGACAACCAATCAATTCCATTTACATTGAGGTGTAACATGATGAGATGCGATGCAATGCATGAAATGTGTAAATGAAACACTTTTTTCAGATAAAAAGTCTGTTTCATTTACTTAGCTTTTCAAACGTACAAGTTTTGGAAACAAAAATCTGCCTGCGGCAGTACAAGGTAATCTATCTACCAACAAAAAGAAAAGTACAAAGAAAGAAAGAAAAGATAGCAAAAATCTGCATCTATGTCCAGCGACTCCAAGGGCTGTCAGTCCGTCCTGGTCCTCTTCCTGGACGAAGGTCCAGGAGCATCGTCAGCGTCGTCGTCAGAGCCCGAGCTAGAACCGTCTCCGGTCTCCTCCTCCGATGACCCTGCCTCCGCCTCTGACTCCTCGTCGTCGTCGTCGTCCGGGACTGGAGCTCGCGAGCTACTCCCGACGTGAGTACGCCCTCCCCTGGTACGGGGAAATATCCTGCCCTCCTCATCTCTCCCCCGAGCAGGGACAGAAGGTCTAGCTGGAGCACCTCCTGCCATGGGAATCTGGAAAGGAGGCTGAAAAGTACACGAAAAGGAAATGCATCAGTATACTGTAGGCAGTTTATCAGTGCGTGGATGCCGTGAACAGTTTATCAGTGCAGAATGCAATGTGTGAGTACAGTGTATGAATGCCGTGAGCAGTTTAACAGTGCAGAATGCAGTGTATGGGTACAGTGTAAGAACGCCGTGAGCAGTTTGTCAGTACAGAGTACAGTGCAGAATGCAGTGTATGCAATGGGCCAGATGCTGTGAGGTCAGTGTATCACGTGTTGTGCCGTGCATCAGATTATGCGAAGCAGTGTACGAATGGTTTGAGGCCAATGTCAGAAGAACATACCGGTATGTTGTAGACGGCTAGGAGGTCAAATGTCCGCTGGAGCATCCCCATCATCGAGGCATTCATCGCCAACGACTGACGGGTGTACTCAGAAGAAGCCTGCAAAGGTATCAGATGCATTAGTATTCTGTGGAATATCAAGTAAACTGAATTGGATAACTGTACAAAATGCAGTAGAACATACCGGTGGTAAGTCGGTGACGCCAATGAGCTCATGACCAGCCGGTGGAGGGGCGAAGGGGATCTGATAGGTCAACCCACCCTGCCCCTGGAAAGTCAGTACAGCAGGCAGGGCAGGCCAGCCAGCTCCTCGTCCTCCCTGCACTCCGCCCCTACCACGGACCCGGGCCCTCCTCGAAGATCCAGCCCCTGCTCCCGCTCCGGCCCCAGCCGCCGATGCTACAGGCCTGGCCCCTCTGCTCGACGGCCGCTCAAAGGTCGCATCAGGTACGTCCGCACGTACTCCTGATAGTCGCCGGTGCCTCGGAAGCCGGCCTCCTCCCAGCCGATGGAGTAATCATCCAGCTGCTCAGTGGTAAGCCTCTCGGTCTCCCTCATCTCTGCAGGAGGGTGAGCCGGGACTATCTGCTCAGGTAACCCGCGGGTCTGGCATAGAAAACGCTCCCCCAGGTACCAAGCCCGACAGACCGGGCCCTCTAGCAAGATCCGGAAACGCGAGGTCTCCTCAGTACCAGGGAACTGACCCCGCATCGCCGACGGCAAGGAAGCCCATGGCCGCCATGTGATCTGAAAATGACAGACAGTTTGTTACCTACTGTTATTGAAATATGCAGTGGGAAAGCGAAGCTAAATGAACTGAAAGTAAAACATACCTCGGCCGGGGTGATGGTGTCGAAATATCGGCGGAAGAAGCCGAACGTCTCCCGTGGTTGCCGAGTGCATCTCCTGTCAAAGCGACTCGAGAACGGGACAGCCGGAGGAGGCTCCGCGACTGGTACAGGCGCAAGCCTTGGAAAGTAGGCGTAAACCCACAACTGCAAAACAGATGTCAGTATGACCATCGGATAAAGCACGATATACAGAATAAAGCAGAAATAGCAGAGCCGTGTGTTGTGCAGTGTATTGTGTGCAGTGTACAGTGTGAGCAGTGTACAGTCAGTGTAAAGCAGAATGCATGTGTGTGCCGTGTGTACAGTATACAGTAAGTGTAAAGCAGACCGCAGTGTGTGCAATGTACAGACTACAGAAAGTACGAGACAGGAATGAAAAAGTGGAGAAGAAATGTACCTCCCAAGCCCGCCAGTAACGTCCAAGCAGCTGGCCGCTGCCACGAGAAGCCGAGCTCATATATCCGTAAAGGGTGGCCAGAGCAGCGCCGCCCCAATCGTAGTGCAGAATGTCCCGGACGTCCACCAGTGCGCTGAGAAGACAGAGAGGCACGGTGTTCGCCCGGTCGGCGAATATGGTAGTCCCGAAAAGGAACATGAGGAAGCCGCGAACATACCTCTCCTCGTCCTCCGGGGTCATCTGCGCCTCCTCCTCCAAAACGGGCTGGACCCGAAACTGTGCCTCGAACCAGGAGTACCGCACGAAGCCTGGACGAGCTAGTGGTGGGGCCTCCCCCAGTAAATGGACCTGAGCGGCGGTCCACTCATCCTTGTCGGTGTCGAAGGGGATCGGATCACCCCCTACCCCGATGCCTGTGAGCATCGAGAAGTCATAAGGGGTCATCGTCATGTCCCCTGCAGCAGAAAAGTGGAACGAATCGGTGGTGTCCCACCACCTCTCCGCCAAAGCGGCAAGAAGAGGCCTGCATGTGGACAACCTGGAGAGCCCTTGGCAGAAGATGCCGAAGCCCGCCCGGTCCACGATGCGCTGGACCGCATCAGGGAGCTCATCATACCACTCCCGTGCACCAGTATTCCCATACCCGCGAATGGTATGGGAACCCTCCTGCAAACAGAAAATGACAATTGCAAGACAACATTCAAAATGCAGTTTTGAAAAGACAGATATGGCATGTATGCAAGTTTGTTAGATTCAGGCAAATACCGGGTGCCGGTGTGCTTACAGTAAAATACGTATGCTGTGTCGGCGTGTTTGGGTGTTTCAGAACAGATGTGGCATGTGTGCAAGTTTGACGGATTCAGATAAATACTGGATGCCAGTGTATGCAGTGAAATACAGTGTGTGCCGTGTGTTTGGGTAATTCGGGGCTAGTGCAGTGTGTGTGCATGTGTCAGTCTCAAGCAGATATCAGTTGTATGTATGTTTACAGTCAACTACGATCTACGGCATATCAGATTTCAGCAGTTAAAGAATACAACTAACTATGGCAGTTTTGTATCCTACATTGCAGAAAGTAAAGCAGAAGATGAAAAGTTACCTCGGAAGTGCTGAAAGACAGATGGGAGGTAGGCTCGCGTAGTAGTAGCTCAGGCGCCGCGTACCTCTCAAAGCTCCGGAACTGACGTAGGCCGTCTGGGGGCAGAACGTGGATCGCCGGCCGGTAGGTCGCCGGGTCGAACGGGCGCTCGCTCAGTGGTAAGAGCTCGACCCCAGGATCCATCTCGTGGTCTGGGGGAGTCCCGCCACGTGGAATGTCGTCCGCCATGAAGAGAGTGGTGTGAAAATCGCCCGGGAAAGGAAAACCGGGTCGGAATACGAAGAGTCAACTGAAAAGTCAACTCCTGAGAGGGTCGGAAATGGCCGGGAAGGCCGAAATGTGAAAGAGCACGGAAATGAAGAGGAAAATGAGGGGAACGAACCCCGAAAAGGCTAGAACGCCAAACGAGGCACCGAAACGAAAATGTGATCGGTGGAAAACGTCCGAAACGCGAAGAGAAACGCGAATCCGACGACGAAACGGGCGTAGAACGCGAAGAAACGGAGAAACGGGAAAGAGAAAATACTCTAGAGAGAGAGGGCAAGAGTTTTCGGCGTGGAGGAAATGAGGAAATAGGGCTTGAAGCCCTATTTTATAACACCCAAGGTGAAAAGTCAAAACTGCCCCTCATCAGCAACTGTTTGCCGGTCGGCAATGTTTTGTGCCGGCCGGCACTTTTTTGTGCCGATGGAATTGTTTTTGTGCCGATGGCCAGCCGGTGGCCTCCTCTTTCGGCCGGTGGGGTTCCCACAGCCTTGTTTAGGCCATTTGAGCTGTTTTGGGCCTTCATAGCTCAAGAAAGTGCAAGAAAGTGCATCTCCGACGCTCAACTGGCCTCCGTTCTGACCACGGGCCGTGTCTCCAGTGCGTGGCACTCGAATTCGTGCAAGGTGTATCCTTTTTGTATCCTTTTAAATTCAAAAGTTACCCCATGTGTGTGTTGCACGAGTTCATCACACTACTTCGGTGCATTACATCGCGCTGTCATGCGCCACACATTTGCATTGTTATGCACGTGTTACATGCGTTGCAACACGCACCCCTTTGCATTGTCGTGCACATTTCTCATGCATCATCATTGCATTTCCATTCCGTGCATTGTCATGCATTCCGGAATACGTGCGTTATTGCGCATTTAAGCCCGTTTACATTCCGTGTGGCGTGCGTGTCACACTGGTCATCGCACTGTCTTGTGCATTTCAAACCTCGCGCTGTTCTGCGCATTGCACTGTTTTGTGCATTTCAAAATTGTTCGCGCTGTTCTGCGCATTGCACTGTTTCGTGCATTTCAAACCGTCGCACTGTTTTGTGCATTCCAAATCGTCGCACTGTTTTGTGCATTTCAAACCGTCGCACTGTTTTGTGCATTTCAAACCGTCGCACTGTTTTGTGCATTTCAAATCATCGCACTGTTTTGTGCATTTCAAATCATCGCACTGTTTTGTGCATTTCAAATCGTCGCACTGTTTTGTGCATTTCAAATCGTCGCACTGTTTTATGCATTGCATTCCGTCGCGCTGTTTTGCGCATCTCATTGCATTTTGCATTGTCATGCATGTTAATTACATTACCTGCGTAGACCGCATGTTTGTAATCATCTCTTTACTTGCGTAGACCGCATGTCAATTCTTTACTTGCGTAGACTACATGTTAATTCTTTATTTGCGTAGACCGCATCTCAATTCTTTACTTGCGTTGACCGCATGTTAATTCTTTACTTGCGTAGACCGCATGTTTAATTTCAATACCTGCGTAGACCGCATGTTTCGCTTGCATAGACCGCATGATTAATTCCATTACTTGCGTAGACCGCATGTTTTGATTGCGTAGACCGCATGCTTAATTCCATTACTTGCGTAGACCGCATGTTTTGATTGCGTAGACCGCATGCTTAATTTCATTACCTGCGTAGACCGCATGTTTCGCTTGCGTAGACCGCATGCTTAATTTCATTACTTGCGTAGACCGCATGTTTTGATCGCGTAGACCGCATGTTTAATTTCAATACCTGCGTAGACCGCATGTTTAATTTCATTACCTGCGTAGACCGCATGTGTTGCTTACGTAGACCGCATTGCGTAGACCGCATGTCTTGATTGCGTAGACCGCATGTTAAATTTCATTACTTGCGTAGACCGCATGTCTTGATTGCGTAGACCGCATGTTAAATTTCATTACTTGCGTAGACCGCATGTCTTGATTGCGTAGACCGCATGTTAAATTTCATTACTTGCGTAGACCGCATGTCTTCATTGCGTAGACCGCACGTTAAATTTCATTACATGCGTAGACCGCATGTCTTCATTGCGTAGACCGCATGTTAAATTTCATTACTTGCGTAGACCGCATGTCTTGATTGCGTAGACCGCATGTTAAATTTCATTACTTGCGTAGACCGCATGTCTTGATTGCTTAGACCGCATGTTAAATTTCATTACTTGCGTAGACCGCATGTCTTGATTGCGTAGACCGCATGTTTAATTTCATTACCTGCGTAGACCGCATGTTTTGCTTGCGTAGACCGCATTGCGTAGACCGCATGTCTTGATTGCGTAGACCGCATGTTAAATTTCATTACTTGCGTAGACCGCATGTCTTGATTGCGTAGATCGCATGTTAAATTTCATTACTTGCGTAGACCGCATGTCTTGATTGCGTAGACCGCATGTTTAAATTTCATTACTTGCGTAGACCGCATGTCTTGATTGCGTAGACCGCATGTTTAATTTCATTACCTGCGTAGACCGCATGTTTTGCTTGCGTAGACCGCATTGCGTAGACCGCATGCTCAATTCCATTATCTGCGTAGACCGCATATTTTGATTGCGTAGACCGCATACTCAATTCCATTGTCTGCGTAGACCGCATATTTTGATTGCGTAAACCGCATGCTTAGTTTCGTCACCTGCGTAGACCGCATGTGTTAATTACGTAGATCGCTTGTTTGTTTCGTCACCTGCGTAGACCGCGTGCTTATGATCAATTTCGTCGCCTGCGTAGACCGCTTGCTCCGCTTGCCTAGTTGTATTTCAATATGCATTGTCATGCTCTCTACTTACTTTGCGCTGTCACGCATTTCGAGTACACCACTATTCTTGCATTGTCATGCACGTTACTAACAAAATTGCACCTGTTAAGTTTGTTTTCTTTGCAGGCACGATATTGTATGTACGGCTCATTTCCAGCTGGTGCAACCAGACGAGCCGCACAGGTATTGTATCTCCCGAGTGAGACGTTTTGAGAATTCCATAATTCTCTTACATCCTTTCTGCATTGTAGTGTAGTTTGGTATGCTAGCTTAAAAATGTCGCATGTATGCTTCGTTACAGCTTTCCTTGCATGATCATAAGTATGCTCGGCTTCGTGCATTGTCTTGCATTTTGCCCCTGCCTCCGGGCACATATCTTATTTGTCTTGTTTGTTTGCCTGAGTCTTCGGCCTTGTCAAAAATGGGTCGTCTTTGGGCTTTGACATTCACTCCCGTCATTGTTATGACTTTCGAGTTCTGTCAAAGAGGGGCAACCGTAGACACCCCATTTTTGACCGTCCTCAAGACTTGGACGTCACCGTTTGAACGCTCGGTGATCATCCATGTTTGTGTTCGTTTGGAGTTCCCGGAGGTCTCGGCTCGCGCGCCTTGCCTCAGGATCCCCGAACTCGACTGTTTAGTGTCTGGTTTTGCACCAAACACTTTTGTTTTGCCTTAGAGGGGCAGGGAACGCCTTGTGAGACATCCCCATACACCACCGGCAGTGGCTGGAGGCCACCGGCTGGTCTTTTTCTTCCATCGGCAATTTTGTTTGCCGGTCGGCACACTTTATTGCCGGTCGGCATAATTTGTTGCCGGTCGGCACTGTTTTTTGCCGAAATAGCTTTTTTGGGCAGCCGACCACTGTTCCTCCACTTTATGGAGATATTTTGTGCCAGCTGTGATAGCTGGCACCAACTCCTTTCCCCTCCATACACGTGTATGGAGGGATTTCCCTCTAGCCAAGCTTGTTGAATAAGCTTTGCAAGAGGGAGTCCTATAAGAGAGGGGCTTTCCTCTTGGTTCTAGGTTAGAAAAACAGAAGCAAAAATCAGCCTTTAGAGATATAGATACATATTATCTCTATACCTCTCTCCCTCTCCCTTCTTGTGTTTGTTTCTTGGCCCAAAAGGTGTGTTTTACCTTACTTTTGCACCATTACACACACCATTACACCTTATTCCGAGATTGAGGGACTTGGAGGAGTTGTTTCTTGAGTTTTGGACTAGTTTTGATCCAAAGAAGGAGGCTAGACCATTTGTTCTTCAAGGGTTCTTCAAGGGTGAGCATCTTCCCTTTTATTCCCCAAACTTGCATTGGTTTTCTACCTATTTTGTTTATTGTTTTGGCTCTTGTGTATAACATAAAAAGGCTCATATTTTGCTTCTCTAGCACTTTCATTAAGGTCACTTTGTGGTTAGAGTGCAAACTCATCCTCATAGGCCTTGTTTGGTCTATTTTGGTGCCTCTTTGATAAGGTTCTGTTCAACTCAGCACTTTGATCTTTTCATCACTAAAAATCAGTGTATTTTAGTGTCAAAAAAGTTGGTTTGAAGTCTTGCATAGGGGAGGGACACCCCTCTCCCTTTATGGTTTTGTTTCCTTGCTTTTTGGGCTCAAGAGGGTAGCATGTGTGCTTGATGTTTCTTGGCTTCATTCCAGCATTTTTTTAGGCATGTTAGGTCATATATAACCTCTGTTTTTGGTTGGATTTGGGCCTCTTTGTATGCTTGTAATATTTGCTTTGTATTGCTCCATCTTGCTTAGAAATACATATCATGATTAGGCCATGATTCTTGTGAGAATTGGTTTAGTTCCATGAAGTTCTTAGTGTTGTTTTTCCATGCTTAAGGTTTGTTGGTTATCCATTTAGTTATGCTTGACATGTGTGTTAAGGTTGCTTTGTATTTTAGCTTAAAAGCTTTGAGCATGTTGACCTCTAATATGTATGTTTGTGATTAACCCTCATGATTCAACATCATCTAAGGACCACATTTTAGCCCAAGAATCATGCTTGTATGTGTGCATGCATGGCCTCTTTAGTGCCTTGGGGGTGTGTCCTCTTATGCCTAAGAATGAGCCTTAGTGCATATGCTTCATGGGAGATGTTTTAGCTGCCATATTAGGAGTCTTGGGGTCCTATTTTGCATGCACAAATTCTGTTTTTGCTTGGCTTTGATCATGCCATGAGAGGTCGTGTTGGTGGGGGTAAGTTGTCTCCTTGTGTGCCTTAGCTTTGGGACCATGAGTTTGCTTGTTAACATGAGTTGATTGTCTATCATTTTGAGCACTCTTGGCCACTGTTTTGAGAAGGGTGAGGGCCTGCCCCTTTGCCATTTTAAGCCCTCTTGCATGTTTGCTCCATGTTTGTTGCATAGTTGTTCCATTAAGCTTTGTAGCACATCAATCCCATAGTCAATTTGGTCCATGTTTATATCATGTTTGTACCTTGTATGCTTGATAGTATACATTTATCATGTTGGTTGCATAATGCTTGTTGTGCTTTATATCTTGATGGCATGATACATTTGAGCCTTGTTGAGCATTACATGCATTGCATTTACTTGGTTTGGGGTGTCAAACTAAGTGTGGGAATCAAGGACCATTCATACTTCAAGTGATGCAATGTGCCTCGATTCCCGGTCATCGGGACCTTTGACTCCATCTTGATAAGGCCCCGGTTTTCATGTTGTTTGTTGCATACATTTTCATATCAAATGGCAAATTCGATCTTTTGACCCACCATGTACCATTGGTGGTTCAAGGATCGAAAGTCATGCTTCTTTGAGTTCAAAATATGATAAGAAGTAGGACCATGCTTACATGTGTCCAAAAACTCCATGCTATGCACTGTCTGTTCTCTGTTTGCTGTCAAATTGTCTTCTGCAGGAAGTTTCTGCCGACCGGCAGAATTTAGTGCCGACCGGCACTATCTGGAATGCCGATGAATCCGATAAAGTGCCGATGGGAATTTTGGAGTGCCGGTGGCAATTCTGTCTGGCCGGTGGTGCTCTGCAGGATGCAAGGAGCTTGTTCCAGTACTTTAGCAATTTTCAGAAAGACAAGGCAGTACAAACAGAGGCGACAAGAGTATAGTACGGGTTTTCCGGGCAGGACGGATTCGAGCATGCATCATCCGCGCACCCCGAGGCAGAGGCTGTGGCCACCCTCTTCTTTCCTTTTGCTTCCTTTCTTTTAATTAATTAGAGAAATTTTGTAATAATTTTGTTTGTTCATTATTTTGGGACTGTAATATTAATTCGAACCCTCTGAGTGAGGGTAAACATGTAATAAGTGTGGGTGAGTGTGTGTATGTCTCCCAATCCCCATTTCTTTCTTCCCTTTTATTTATCTGCTTATAAGGATAGACTAGGGCTTTTTTTGAGATTAGCATACCTTATGATATGCATGCGTGCATTCATGCATCTGTGGGTATGCACCGGCTCGGTACATCATACTAACCGCATTCGTATTTTCAAATTCCAAAATTGAATACATGAAACAGTTGGTTGCATATCATATGCCATATTTAGGTTAACCGAGCCTAACTAAAATTGCATCTTGTATGTGTTGCATTAGGCAAAATAACATGAACTAGGACACGCACATTTGCTAACTAGTTTATTGTTTTGGCATGGAGTACAATGTAAGTGGTTATGCTTTAGCATCCAACATGCGTGTGAATGTTGCCATAAAAGTATGCTTGCCATGCGGCTAAGTGTTTACATGAGATAAATTACTTGAATGCCTGTGGGTGGAGGTCAAACTGCTAAAATTGGGATAATGCGTTAAAACTATATTTGTTTTAAGCCCACTAGATAGTGGCAAAACCGTCTTTTCTAAAAAGCCCACTTAAGGGTGGCAAAACCTGCATTTTAGCCTACTTGCGAGTAGCAAACCATTTTCAAAATGAACATAGAATGTTTTGTTCCAATTTGGGCAATTTGGCCTATACTTGTTTGCTGCGCGCATAACATAGTAATCTTAGGCTAATAATTGGAATAGGAATACATAAACGTTTTCAAAACTGGATATCACGGTTAATAGAGGCCGGTCTTCGGACCGGGCGAAAGGGGGTGCTCATAGCTAACCTTCCCCGATCGTACCCAAGCTCCCGCGCCGAGAACAACTCCGGTGATGACGGACATGTGGCCTTCGGCACCGAGTCAGGGTTTCCTAAATCCCCTCATTTTAAAATATTTAGGTGGCGACTCTGTATCTGGCAAAGCAGTCCATGTTTGGCACTTCTTTCCAAAAAAAAATCTATTTCTCAAAACGATTTGCCAGATTTGGACTCTTTGGTTCAGATTTAGAACCGTGACCCAAATCGAGTCCGAACCGTAGCGAGGCCCACGCGGGCGCATCTACAACACCCTAATTACCTATCTGCCGTCATGCAAGAGGGTCCGAATAAGTGTCCGTGTGTTTGAACCCTAATGCATGAGAAATGGCAAACAAACACCATAATTACATATCTGCCATCATGCAAGAGGGTCCGAATAAGTGTCCGTGTGTTTAAACCCTAATGCATGAGAAATGGCAAGTAAACAACATAATTACATATCTGCCATCATGCAAGAGGGTCCAAATTAGTGCCCGAGTGTTTAAACCCTAATGCATGAGAAATCGTAAATAAAAACATAATTACATATCTGCAATCATGCAAGAGAGTCCGAATAAGTGCCCGAGTGTTTAAACACTAATGCATGAGAAATGGCAAATAAACACCATAATTACATATCTGCCATCACGCAAGAGGGTCCGAATAAGTGTCCGAGTGTTTAAGCCATAATGCATGAGAAGTGGCAAGCAAACACCATAATTACATATCTGCCATCATGCAAGAGGGTCCGAATAAGTGTCCGAGTGTTTAAACCCTAATGCATGAGAAATGGCAAATAAACACCATAATTACATATATGCCGTCATGCAAGAGGGTCCGAATACGGGTCCAAGTGTTTAAACCCTAATGCATGAGAAATGGAAAATAAACACCATAATTACATATCTGCCATCATGCAAGAGGGTCCAAAAGAGTGCCCGAGTGTTTAAACCCTAATGCATGAGAAATGGCAAATAAACACCGTAATTACATATCTGCCATCATGCAAGAGGGTCCGAATAAGTGTCCGAGTGTTTAAGCCCTAATGCATGAGAAGTGGCAAGTAAACACCATAATTACATATCTGCCATCATGCAAGAGGGTCCGAATAAGTGTCCGAGTGTTTACACGCTAATGCATGAGAAATGGTAAATAAACACCATAATTACATATCTGCCATAACACAAGAGGGTCCGAATAAGTGTCCGAGTGTTTAAACCCTAATGCATGGGAAATGGCAAATAAACAGCATAATTACATATCTGCCATTATGCAAGAGGGTCCGAATAAGTGTCCGACTGTTTAAGCCCTAATGCATGAGAAATGGCAAGTAAACAACATAATTACATATCTGCCATCAGGCAAGAGGGTCCAAATAAGTGTCCGAGTGTTTAAATCCTAATGCATGAGAAATGGCAAGTAAACACCACAATTACATATCTACTATCATGCAAGAGGATACGAATAAGTGTCCGAGTCTTTAAACCCTAATGCATGAGGAATGGCAAATAAGCACCATAATTACATATCTGCCATCATGCAAGATGGTCCGAATAAGTGTCTGAGTGTTTATGCCCTAATGCATGAGAAGTGGCAAGTAAACACCATACTTACATATCTGCCATCATGCAAGAGGGTCCGAATAAGTGTCCGAGTGTTTAAACGCTAATGCATGAGAAATGGCAAATAAATGCCACAATTACATATCTGCCATCATGCAAGAGGGTCCGAATAAGTGTCCGAGTGTTTAAACCCTAATGCATGAGAAATGGAAAATAAACACCATAATTACATATCTGCCATCATGCAAGAGGGTCCGAATAAGTGTCCGAGTGTTTAAACGCTAATGCATGAGAAATGGCAAATAAACACCATAATTACATGTCTGCCATCATGCAAGAGGGTCCGAATAAGTGTCCGAGTGTTTAAGCCTAATGCATTAGAAGTGGCATGTAAACACCATAATTTCATATCTGCCATCACGCAAGAGGGTCGGAATAAGTGTCAGACTGTTTAAATGCTAATGCATGAGAAATGGTAAATAAACACCATAATTACATATCTGCCATCATGCTAGAGGGTCCGAATAAGTGTCCAAGTGTTTAAACCCTAATGCATGAGAAATGGCAAATAAACACCATAATTGCATGTCTGCCATCATGCAAGAGGGTCCAAATAAGCGCCCGAGTGTTTAAACCCTAATGCATGAGAAATGGAAAATAAACACCATAATTACATCTCTGCCATCGTGCAAGAGGGTCCGAATAAGTGTCTGAGTGTTTAAACGCTAATCCTGGAGAAATGGCAAATAAACACCATAATTACATATCTGCCATCATGCACGAGGGTATGAATAAGTATCCGAGTGTTTAAACCCTAATGCATGAGAAATGGCAAAGAAACACCATAATTACATATCTGTCATCATGCAAGAGGGTCCGAATAAGTATCCGAGTGTTTAAACGCTAATGCATGAGAAATGGCAAATAAACACCATAATTACATGTCTTCCATAATGCAAGAGAGTCCGAATAAGTGTCCGAGTGTTTAAGCCCTAATGCATTAGAAGTGGGAAGTAAACACCATAATTATATATCTGCCATCAAGCAAGAGGGTCCGAATAATTGTCCGAGTGTTTAAACGCTAATGCATAAGAAATGGTAAATAAACACCATAATTACTTGTCTGCCATCATGCAAGAGGGTCCGAATAAGTGTCCAAGTGTTTAAACCCTAATGCATGAGAAATGTCAAATAAACACCATAATTACATATCTGCCATCATGCAAGAGGGTCCAAATAAGTGCCCCAGTGTTTAAACCCTAATGCATGAGAAATGGCAAATAAACACCATAATTACATATCTTCCATCATGCAAGAGGGTCCGAATAAGTGTCCGAGTGTATAAGCCCTAATGCATGAGAAGTGGCAAGTAAACACCATAATTACATATCTGCCATCATGCAAGAGGGTCCGAATAAGTGTCCGAGTGTTTACACGCCAATGCATGAGAAATGGTAAATAAACACCATAATTACATATCTGCCATCATGCAAGAGGGTCCGAATAAGTGTCCGAGTGTTTAAACCCTAATGCATGAGAAATGGCAAATAAACCGCATAATTACATATCTGCCATTATGCGAGAGGGTCCGAATAAGTGTCCGAGTGTTTAAGCCCTAATGCCTGAGAAATGGCAAGTAAACAACATAATTACATATCTGCCAACAGGCAAGAGGGTCCAAATATGTGTCCGAGTGTTTAAATCCTAATGCAAGAGAAATGGCAAGTAAACACCACAATTACATATCTACAATCATGCAAGAGGATACGAATAAGTGTCCGGGTGTTTAAACCCTAATGCATGAGAAATGGCAAATAAACACCATAATTACATATCTGCCATCATGCAAGATGGTCCGAATAAGTGTCCGAGTGTTTATGCCCTAATGCATGAGAAGTGGCAAGTAAACACCATAATTACATATCTGCCATCATGCAAGAGGGTCCGAATAAGTGTCCGAGTGTTTAAATGCTAATCCATGAGAAATGGAAAATAAACGCCACAATTACATATCTGCCATCATGCAAGAGGGTCCGAATAAGTGTCCGAGTGTTTAAACCCTAATGCATGAGAAATGGCAAACAAACACCATAATTACATATCTGCCATCATGAAAGAGGGTCCGAATAAGTGTCCGAGTGTTTAAACGCTAATGCATGAGAAATGGCAAATAAACACCATAATTACATGCCTGCCATCATGCAAGAGGGTCCGAATAAATGTCCGAGTGTTTAAGCCCTAATGCATTAGAAGTGGCAAGTAAACACCATAATTTCATATCTGCCATCATGCAAGAGGGTCGGAATAAGTGTCAGAGTGTTTAAATGCTAATGCATGAGAAATGGTAAATAAACACCGTAATTACGTATCTGCCATCATGCAAGAGGGTCCGAATAAGTGTCCAAGTGTTTAAACCCTAATGCATGAGAAATGGCAAATAAACACCATAATTACATATCTGCCATTATGCAAGTGGGTCCGAATAAGTGTCCGAGTGTTTAAGCCCTAATGCATGAGAAATGGCAAGTAAACAACATAATTACATATCTGCCATCAGGCAAGAGGGTCCAAATAAGTTTCCGAGTGTTTAAATCCTAATGCATGAGAAATGGCAAGTAAACCCCGCAATTACATATCGGCTATCATGCAAGAGGGTACGAATAAGTGTCCCAGTGTTTAAGCCCTAATGCATGAGAAATGGCAAGTAAACACCATAATTACATAGCT
This sequence comes from Camellia sinensis, assembly GCF_055761805.1. NCBI lineage: Eukaryota > Viridiplantae > Streptophyta > Magnoliopsida > Ericales > Theaceae > Camellia > Camellia sinensis. The sequence continues at coordinate 8,377,032 of NW_028129474.1, read as the reverse complement.
GCCAGCATGCAAGATGGTCCGAATAACGGTCTGAGTGTTTAAACCGTAATGCAAGAGAAATGGCAAGGAAACACCATAATTAAATATCTGCCATCAAGCAAGAGGGTCCAAAAAAGTGTCTGAGTGTTTAAACCCTAATGCATGAGAAATGGCAAGTAAACACCAAAATTAAATATCCGCCATCATGCCAAACGGTCCGAATAAGTGTCCGAGTGTTTCAGCCCTAATGCATGAGAAATGGCAAGTAAACAACATAATTACATATATGCCATCATGCAAGAGGGTCCAAGTAAGTGTCCGAGTGTTTAAACGCTAATGCATGAGAAATGGCAAGTAAACAGCATAATTACATATCCGCCATCATACAAGAGGGTCCGAATAAGTGTCCGAGTGTTTAACCCTAATGCATGAGAAATGGTAAATAAAGAGCATAATTACATATCTGCCATTAGGCAAGTGGGTCCGAATAAGTGTCCGAGTGTTTAAGCCCTAATGCATGAGAAATGGAAAGTAAACAACATAATTACATATCTGCCATCAGGCAAGAGGGTCCAAATAAGTGTCCGAGTGTTTAAATCCTAATGCAAGAGAAATGGCAAGTAAACACCACAATTACATATCTACTATCATGCAAGAGGATACGAATAAGTGTCCGAGTGTTTAAACCCTAATGCATGAGAAATCGCAACTAAACACCATAATTACATATCTGCCATCATGCAAGAGGGTCTGAATATCTGTCAGAGTATTTATACCCTAATGCAAGAGAAATGGCAAATAAACACCATAATTACATATCTGCCGTCATGCAAGAGGATCGGAATAAGTGTCCGAGTGTTTAAACCATAATGCAAGAGAAATGGCAAGTAAACACGATAATTAAATATCTGCCATCAAGCAGGAGGGTCCAAATAAGTGTCTGAGTGTTTAAACCTTAATGCATGAGAAATGGCAAGTAAACACCATAATTACATATCCGCCATCATGCAAGTGGGTCCGAATAAGAGTCCGAGTGTTTAAACACGAACGCGTGAGAAATGGAAAATAAACACCATAATTACATATCTGCCATCATGCAAAAGGGTCCAAATAAGTGTCCGAGCGTTTAAACCCTAATGCATGAGAAATGGCAAGTAAACACCATAATTACATATCCGCCATCACGCAAGAGGGTCCGAATAAATGTCCGAGTGTTTCAGCCCTAATGCATGAGAAATGGCAAGTAAACACCATAATTACATATCTGCCATCATGCAAGAGGGTCCGAATAAGTGTCCGTGTGTTTAAGCCCTAATGCATGAGAAATGACAAGTAAACACCACAATTGCGTATCTGCCAGCATGCAAGAGGGTCCGAATAAGTGTCCGACTGTTTAAACCCTAATGCATGAGAAATGACAAGTAAACACCATAATTACATATCCGCCATCATGCAAGAGGGTCCGAATAAGGGTCCGACCGTTTAAACCCTAATGCATGAGAAATGGCAAATAAACACCATAATTACATATCTGCCATCATGCAAGAGGGTCCGAATAAGTGTCCAAGTGTTTAAGCCCTAATGCATGAGAAATGACAAGTAAACACCATAATTACATATCTGTCATCATGCAAGAGGCCCCAAATAAGTGTCCGAGTGTTTAAACCCGAATGCATGAGAAATCGAAAATAAACACCATAATTACATATCTGCCATCATGCAAGAGGATCCGAATAAGTGTCCCAGTGTTTAAACGCTAGTGCCAGAGGAATGGCAAGTAAACACCACAATTACATATCTGCCATCATGCAAAAGGGTCTGAATAAGTGTCCGATTGTTTAAACCCTAATGCATGAGATATGGCAAATAAACACCATAATTACATATCTGTCATGATGCAAGAGGGTCTGAATAAGTGTTCGAGTGTTTAAACCCTATTGCATGGGAAATGGAAAATAAACACCATAATTGCATATCTACGATCATGCAAGAGGATCCGAATAAGTGTCCAAGTGTTTAAACCCTAATGCATGAGAAATGACAAATAAACACCATAATTACATATCTGCCATCATGCAAGATGGTCCGAATAAGTGTCCGAGTGTTTAAGCCCTAATGCATGAGAAATGGCAAGTAAACAACATAATTACATATCTGTCATCATGCAAGAGGGTCCAAATAGGTGTCCGAGTGTATAAACCCTAATGCATGAGAAATGGCAAGTAAACACCATAATTACATATCTGCCATCATGCAAGAGGGTACAAATAAGTGTCCGTGTGTTTAAACCCTAATGCATGAGAAATGGCAAATAAACCCCATAATTACATATCTGCCATCATGCAAGACAGTCCGAATAAGTGTCCGAGTGTTTTAACCCTAATGCGTGAGAAATGGCATATAAACACCATGATTACCTATCTGCCATCATGCAGGAGGGTCCAAATAGGTGTCCGAGTGTTTAAGCCCTAATGTATGAGAAATGGCAAGTAAACAACATAATTACATATCTGCCATCATGCAAGAGGATCCAAATAAGTGCCCGAGTGTTAAAACCCTAATGCATGAGAAATGGTAAGTAAAAACCAAAATTACATATCTGCAATCCTGCAAGAGGGTCCGAATAAGTGTCCGAGTGTTTAAACCCTAATGAATGAGAAATGGCAAGTAAACACAACAATTACATATCTGCCATCATGCAAGAGGGTACGAATAAGTGTCCGAGTGTTTAAACCCTAATGCATAAGAAATGGAAAATATACACCACAATTACATATCTGCCATCACGCATGAGGGTCCGAATAAGTGTCCGAGTGTTTAAGCCCTAATACATGAGAAATGGCAAGTAATCACCATAATTACATATCTGCCAACATGCAAGAGGGTCTGAATAAGTGTCCGAGTATTTGTACCCTAATGCAAGAGAAATGGCAAATAAACACCACAACTACATATCTGCCATCATGCAAGAGTGTCCGAATTAGTGTCTAAGTGTTTAAACCGTAATGCATGGAAAATGGCAAATAAACACTATAATTAGATATCTTCCATCATGCAAGAGGGTCAGAATAAGTGTCCGAGTGTTTAAACCCTAATGCATGAGAAATGGCAAATAAATACCATAATTACATATCTGCCATCAAGCAAGAGGGTCTGAATAAGTGTCCGAGTGTTTAAACCCTAATGTATGAGAAATGGCAAGTAAACAACATAATTACATATCTGCCATCATGCAAGAGGATCCAAATAAGTGCCCGAGTGTTAAAACCCTAACGCATGAGATATGGTAAGTAAAAACCAAAATTACATATCTGCTGTCATGAAAAAGGGTCCGAATAAGTGTCCGTGTCTTTAAACCCTAATGCATGAGAAATGCCAAATAAACACCGTAATTACATATCTGCGATCATGCAAGGGGGTCCGAATAAGAGTCCGAGTGTTTAAACCCTAATGCATGAGAAATGGCAAATAAACACCATAATTACATATCTGCCATCATGCAAGAGGGTCCGAATAAGTGTCCGAGTGTTTAAACCGTAATGCAAGGGAAATGGCAAATAAACACTATAATTAGAAATCTTCCATCATGCAAGAGGGTCTGAATAAGTGTCCGAGTGTTTAAACCTTAATGCATGAGAAATGGCAAATAAACACCATAATTACATATCTGCCATCAGGCAAGAGGGTCTGAATATGGGTCCGAGTGTTTAAACCGTAATGCATGGGAAATGGCAAATAAACACCATAATTAGATAGCTTCCATCATGCAAGAGGGTACGAATAAGTGTCCGAGTGTTTAAACACTAATGCGTGAGAAATGGCAAATAAACACCATAATTACAAATCTGCCATCATGCAAGAGGGTCCGAATAAGTGTCCGAATGTTTAAGCCCTAATGCATGGGAAGTGGCAAGTAAACACCATAATTACATGCCTGCCATCATGCAAGAGGGTCCGAATAAGTGTCCGAGTGTTTAAACCCTAATGCATGAGAAATGGCAAATAAACACCATAATTACATATCTGTCATCATGCAAGAGGGTCCAAATAAGTGTCCGAGTGTTTAAACCCTAATGCGTTAGAAATGGCAAGTAAACGCCATAATTATATATCTGCCATCATGCAAGAGGGTCCGAATAAGTGTCCGAGTGTTTAAACACTAATGCGTGAGAAATGGCAAATAAACACCATAATTACATATCTGCCATCATGCGAGGGGATCCAAATAAGTGTCCGAGTGTTTAAACCCTAATGCATGAGAAATGGAAAATAAACAACATAATTACACATCTGCCATCATGAAAGAGGGTCCAAATCAGTGTCCGAGTGTTTAAACCCGAATGCATGAGAAATGGCAAATAAACACCGTAATTACATATCTGCAATCCTGCAAGAGGGTCCGAATAAGTGTCCGAGTGTTTAAACCCTAATGCATGAGAAATGGCAAATAAACACCATAATTACATATCTGCCATCATGCAAGAGGGTCTGAATAAGTGTCCGAGTGTTTAAGCCGTAATGCATGAGAAATGGCAAGTAAACAGCATAATTACATATCTGCCATCTGGCAAGAGTGTCCAAATAAGGGTCCGAGTGTTTAAACCCTAATGCACGAGAAATGGCAAGTAAACACTGCAATTACATATCTGCCATCATGCAAGAGGGTACAAATAAGTGTCCGAGTGTTTAAGGCCTAATGCATGAGAAATGGCAAATATACACCACAATTACATATCTGCCATCATGCAAGAGGGTCCGAATAGGTGCCCGAGTGTTTAAGCCCTAATGCATGAGGGTCCAAATAAGTGCCCGAGTGTTTAAACCCTAATGCATGAGAAATGGCAAGTAAACACCATAATTACATATCTGCCATCATGCAAGAGGGTCCGAATAAGTGTCCGAGTGTTTAAACACTAATGCTTGAAAAATGGCAAATAAACACCATAATTACATATCTGCCATCATGCAAGAGGGTCCGAAAAAGTGTCTGAATGTTTAAGCCCTAATGCATGAGAAGTGGCAAGTAAACACCATAATTGCATATCTGCCATCATGCAAGAGGGTCCGAATAAGTGTCCGAGTGTTTAAACGCTAATGCATGAGAAATGGCAAATAAACGCCACAATTACATATCTGCCATCATGCAAGAGGGTCCGAATAAGTGTCCGAGTGTTTAAACCCTAATGCATGAGAAATGGCAAATAAACACCATAATTACATATCTGCCATCATGCAAGAGGGTCCGAATAAGTGTCCGAGTGTTTAAACGCTAATGCATGAGAAATGGAAAATAAACACCATAATTACATATCTGCCATCATGCAAGAGGGTCCGAATAAGTGTCCGAGTGTTTAAGCCTAATGCATTAGAAGTGGCATGTAAACACCATAATTTCATATCTGCCATCACGCAAGAGGGTCGGAATAAGTGTCAGAGTGTTTAAATGCTAATGTATGAGAAATGGTAAATAAACACCATAATTACATATCTGCCATCATGCTAGAGGGTCCGAATAAGTGTCCAAGTGTTTAAACCCTAATGCATGAGAAATGGCAAATAAACACCATAATTGCATGTCTGCCATCATGCAAGAGGGTCCAAATAAGTGCCCGAGTGTTTAAACCCTAATGCATGAGAAATGGGAAATAAACACCATAATTACATATCTGCCATCATGCAAGAGGGTCCGAATAAGTGTCTCAGTGTTTAAACGCTAATGCTGGAGAAATGGCAAATAAACACCATAATTACATATCTGCCATCATGCAAGAGGGTCCGAATAAGTATCCGAGTGTTTAAACCCTAATGCATGAGAAATGGCAAAGAAACACAATAATTACATATCTGCCATCATGCAAGAGGGTCCGAATACGTATCCGAGTGTTTAAACGCTAATGCATGAGAAATGGCAAATAAACACCATAATTACATGTCTTCCATCATGCAAGAGAGTCCGAATAAGTGTCCGAGTGTTTAAGCCCTAATGCATGAGAAATGGCAAATAAACACCATAATTACATATCTGGCATCATGCAAGAGGGTCCAAATAAGTGTCCGAGTGTTTAAACCCTAATGCGTTAGAAATGGCAAGTAAACACCATAATTAAATATCTGCCATCATGCAAGTGGGTCCAAATAAGTGTCCGAGTGTTTAAACCCTAATGCATGAGAAATGGCAAAAAAACACCATAATTACATATCTGCCATCATGCAAGAGGGTCCGAATAAGTGTCCGAGTGTTTAAGCCGTAATGCAAGAAAATGGCAAGTAAACAACATAATTAAATATCAGCCATCAGGCAAGAGGGTCCAAATAAGTGTCTGAGTGTTTAAACCATAATGCATAAGAAATGGCAAGTAAACACCACAATTACATATCTGCCATCATGCAAGAGGGTACGAATAAGTGTCCGAGTGTTTAAACCCTAATGCATGAGAAATGGCAAATATACACCATAATTACATATCTGCCATCACGCAAGAGGGTCCGAATAAGTGTCCGAGTGTTTTAGCCCTAACACATGAGAAATGGCAAGTAAACACCGTAATTACAAATCGGCCATCATACAAGAGGTTTCGAATAAGTGTCCGAGTGTTTAATCCCTAATGCATGAGAAATGACACGTAAACACCATAATTACATATCCGCCATCATGCAAGAGGTTCCGAGTAAGTGTCTGAGTGTTTAAGCCCTAATGCATGAGAAATGACAAGTAAACACCATAATTACGTATCTACCATCATGCAACAGGGTCCGAATAAGTGTCCGATTGTTTAAGCCCTAATGCATGGGAAATGGCAAGTAAACGCCATAACTACATATCTGCCATGATGCAAGAGGGTCCGAACAAGTGTCCGAGTGTTTAAACCGTAATGCATGGGAAATGGCAAATAAACACCACAATTACATATCTGCCATCATGCAAGTGGGTCCGAATAAGTATCCGAGTGTGTAAACCCTAGTGCATGAGAAATGGAAAATAAACACCGTAATTACATATCTGCCATCATGCAAGAGGGTCCGAATAAGTGTCCGAGTGTTTAAGCCCTAATGCATGAGAAATGGCAAGTAAACAACATAATTACATATATGCGATCATGCAAGAGGGTTCCAAAAAGTGACCGAGTGTTTAAACCCTAATGCATGAGAAATGGAAAATAAACACCATATTTACATATCTGCCATCATGCAAGAGGGTCCGAATAAGTGTCTCAGTGTTTAAACCCTAATGCATAAGGAATGGCAAGTAAACACCATAATTACGTATCTACCATCATGCAAGAGGGTCCGAATAAGTGTCCGATTGTTTAAACCCTAATGTATGAGATATGGCAAATAAACACCATAATTACATATCTGCCATGATGTAAGAGAGTCCGAATAAGTGTCCGAGTGTTTAAACCATAGTGCATGGGAAATGGCTAATAAACCCATAATTACATATCTGGCATCATGCAAGAGGGTCCGAATAAGTGTCCGAGTGTTTAAGCCATAATGCATGAGAAATGGCAAGTAAACAACATAATTAGACATCTGCCATCATGCAAGAGGGTCCAAATAAGGGTCCGAGTGTTCAAACCCTAATGCATGAGAAATGGCAAATAAACACCATAATTACATATCTGCAATCCTGCAAGAGGGTCCGAATAAGTGTCCGAGTGTTTAAACCCTAGTGCAGGAGAAACGGAAAATAAACACCATAATTACAGATCTGCCATCATGCAAGAGGGTCCGAATAAGTGTCCGAGTGTTTAAGCCGAAATGGATGAGAAATGGCAAATAAACAGCATAATTACATATCTGCCATCATGCAAGACAGTCTGAATAAGTGTCCATGTGTTTAAACCACAATGCGTGAGAAATGGCAAGTAAACACCACAATTACATATGTGCCATCATGCAGGAGGGTCCGAATAAGTGTCCGAGTGTTTAAGCCCTAATGCATGAGAAATGGCAAGTGAACAACATAATTACACATCTGCCATCATGCAAGAGGGTCCAAGTAAGTGTCCGGGTGTTTAAACCCTAATGCACGAGAAATGGCAAATAAACACCATAATTACATATCTGCAGTCCTGCAAGAGGGTCCGAATAAGTGTTCGAGTGTTTAAACCCTAATGCATGAGAAATGGCAAATAAACACCATAATTACATATCCGCCATCATCCAAGAGGGTCCGAATAAGTGTCCGAGTGTTTAAGCCGTAATGCATGAGAAATGGCAAGTAGACAACATAATTACATATCTGCCATCAGGCAAGAGGGTCCAAATAAGGGTCCGAGTGTTTAAACCCTAATGCATGAGAAATGGCAAGTAAACACCAGAATTACATATCTGCCATCATGCAAGAGGGTCCGAATAAGTGTCCGAGTGTTTAAGCCCAAATGCATGAGAAATGACAAGTAAACACCATAATTACATATCTGCCATCATGCTAGAGGTTCCGAATAAGTGTCCGAGTGTCTAAGCCCTAATGCATGAGAAATGGCAAGTAAACACCATAATTGCATATCTGCCATCATGCAAGAGAGTCTGAATAAGTGTCCGAGTATTTATACCCTAATGCAAGAGAAACGACAAATAAACACCATAATTACATATCTGCCATCATGCAAGAGGGTCCGAATAAGTGTCCGACTGTTTAAACCGTAATGCATGACAAATGGCAAATAAACACCATAATTACATATCTGCCATCATGCAAGACGGTCCGAATAAGTGTCCGAGTGTTTTAACCCTAATGCGTGAGAAATGGCATATAAACACCGTAATTACATATCTGCCATCATGTAGAAGGGCCCGAATAAGTGTCCGTGTGTTTAAGCCCTAATGCATGAGAAATGGCAAGTAAACAACATAATTACACATCTTCCATCACGCAAGAGGGTCCAAATAAGTGTCCGAGTGTTTAAACCCTAATGCATCATAAATGGCAAGTAAACACCACAATTACGTATCTGCCATCATGCAAGAGGGTACGAATAAGTGTCCGAGTGTTTAAACCGTAATGCATGAGAAATGGCAAATACACGCCATAATTACAAATCTGCCATCATGCAAGAGGTTTCGAATAAGTGTCCGAGTGTTTAATCCCTAATGCATGAGAAATGAGACGTAAACACCATAATTACATATCCGCCATCATGCAAGAGGTTCTGAATAAGTGCCTGAGTGTTTAAGGTCTAATGCATGAGAAATGACAAGTAAACACCATAATTACGTATCTACCATCATGCAAGAGGGTCCGAATAAGTGTCCGAGTGTTTAAGCACTAATGCATGGGAAATAGCAAATAAACGCCATAACTACATATCTGCCATGATGCAAGAGGGTCCGAATAAGTGTCCGAGTGTTTAAACCGTAATGCATGGGAAATGGCAAATAAACACCACAATTACATATCTGCCATCATGCAAGTGGGCCCGAATAAGTGTCCAAGTGTTTAAACCCTAGTGCATGAGAAATGGCAAATAAACACCGTAATTAAATATCTGCCATCATGCAAGAGGGTCCGAATAAGTGTCCGAGTGTTTTAGCCCTAATGCATGAGAAATGGCAAATAAATGCCACAATTACATATCTGCCATCACGCAAGAGGGTCCGAATATGTGTCTCAGTGTTTAAACCCTAATGCATAAGGAATGGCAACTAAACACCATAATTACATATCTGCCATCATGCAAGAGGGTCCGAATAAGTGTCCGAATGTTTAAACCCTAATGCATGAGATATGGCAAATAAACACCATAATTACATATCTGCCATGATGCAAGAGGGTTCGAATAAGTGTCCGAGTGTTTAAACCATAGGGCATGGGAAATGGCTAATAAACAGCATAATTACATATCTGGCATCATGCAAGAGGGTCCGAATAAGTGTCCGAGTGTTTAAACCGTAATGCATGAGAAATGGCAAATAAACCCCATAATTACATATCTGCCATCATGCAAAAAGGTCCGAATAAGTGTCCGAGTGTTTACGCCCTAATGCATGAGAAATGGCAAGTAAACAACATAATTACACATCTGCCATCATGCAAGAGGGTCCAAATAAGTGTCCGAGTGTTTAAACCCTAATGCACGAGAAATGGCAAATAAACACCATAATTACATATCTGCCATCATGCAAGAGGGTCCAAATAAGTGTCCGAGTGTTTGAACCCTAATGCGTTAGAAATGGCAAGTAAACACCATAATTACATATCTGCCATCATGCAAGTGGGTGCTAATAAGTGTCCGAGTGTTTAAACCCTAATGCATGAGAAATGGGAATTATACAAAATAATTACATATCTGCCATCATGCAAGAGGGTCCGAATAGGTGTCCGAGTGTTTAAGCCCTAATGCATGAGAAATGGCAAGTAACAACATAATTACATATCTGCCATCGTGCAAGATGGTCCAAATAAGTGCCCGAGTGTTTAAACTCTAATGCATGAGAAATGGCAAATATACACCATAATTACATGTCTGCCATCATGCAAGACGGTCGGAATAAGTGTCCGAGTGTTTAAACACTAATGCGTGAGAAATGGCAAATAAACACCATAATTACATATCTGCCATCATGCAAGAGGGTCCGAATAAGTGTCCGAATGTTTAAGCCCTAATGCATGGGAAGTGGCAAGTAAACACCATAATTACATACCTACCACCATGCAAGAGGGTCCGAATAAGTGTCCGAGTGTTTAAACCCTAATGCATGAGAAATGGCAAATAAACACCATAATTACATATCTGCCATCATGCAAGAGGGTCCAAATAAGTGTCCGAGTGTTTAAACCCTAATGCGTTAGAAATGGCAAGTAAACACCATAATTACATATCTGCCATCATGCAAGTGGGTCCCAATAAGTGTCCGAGTGTTTAAACCCTAATGCATGAGAAATGGCAAATAAACACCATAATTACATACCGGCCATCATGCAAGAGGGTCCGAAAAAGTGTCCGAGTGTTTATGCCCTAATGCATGAGAAATGACCAGTAAACACCATAATTATAAATCTGTCATCATGAAAGAGGGTCCGAATAAGTGTCCGAGTGTTTAAGCCCTAATGCATGGGAAATGGGAAGTAAACACCATAAAAATATATCTGCCATCATGCAAGACGGTCCGAATAAGTGTCCCAGAGTTTAAACCGTAATGCATGGGAAATGGCAAATAAACACCATAATTACATATTGGCCATCACGCAAGAGGGTCCGAATAAGTGTCCGAGTGTTTAAACCCCAATGCATGAGAAATGGCAAATAAACACCATAATTACATATCTGCCATCATGCAAGATGGTCCGAATATGTGCCCGAGTGTTTAAACGCGAATGCCTGAGAAATGGCTAGTAAACAACATAATTACATGTATGCCATCATGGAAGAGGGTCCAAATAAGTGTCCGAGTGTTTAAACCCTAATGCATGAGAAATGGCAAATAAACACCACAATTACATATCTGCCATCATGCAAGAGGGTCTGAATAAGTGTCCGAGTGTTTAAGCTCTAATGGATGGGAAATGGCAAGTAAACACCATAACTACATATATGCCATCATGCAAGAGGTTCCGAATAAGTGTCCGAGTGTTTAAGCCCAAATGCATGAGAAATGACAAGTAAACACCATAATTACATATCTGCCATCATGCTAGAGGTTCCGAATAAGTGTCCGAGTGTCTAAGCCCTAATGAATGAGAAATGGCAAGTAAATACCATAATTGCATATCTGCCATCATGCAAGAGAGTCTGAATAAGTGTCCGAGTATTTATACCCTAATGCAAGAGAAATGGCAAATAAACACCATAATTACATATCTGCCATCATGCAAGAGGGTCCGAATAAGTGTCCGACTGTTTAAACCGTAATGCATGACAAATGGCAAATAAATACCATAATTACATATCTGCCATCATGCAAGACAGTCCGAATAAGTGTCCGAGTGTTTTAACCCTAATGCGTGAGAAATGGCATATAAACACCGTAATTACATATCTGCCATCACGTAGAAGGGTCCGAATAAGTGTCCGTGTGTTTAAGCCCTAATGCATGAGAAATTGCAAGTAAACAACATAATTACACATCTTCCATCACGCAAGAGGGTCCAAATAAGTGTCCGAGTGTTTAAACCCTAATGCATGATAATTGGCAAGTAAACACCACAATTACGTATCTGCCATCATGCAAGAGGGTACGAATAAGTGTCCGAGTGTTTAAACCGTAATGCATGAGAAATGGCAAATATACACCATAATTACATATCTTCCATCACGCAAGAGGGTCCGAATAAGTGTCCAAGTGGTTAAGCCCTAACACATGAGAAATGGCATGTAAACACCATAATTACAAATCTGCCATTATGCAAGAGGTTTCGAATAAGTGTCCGAGTGTTTAATCTCTAATGCATGAGAAATGAGACGTAAACACCATAATTACATATCTGCCATCATGCAAGAGGTTCCGAATAAGTGTCTAAGTGTTTAAGGTCTAATGCATGAGAAATGACAAGTAAACACCATAATTACGTATCTACCATCATGCAAGAGGGTCCGAATAAGTGTCCGAGTGTTTAAGCCCTAATGCATGGGAAATAGCAAATAAACGCCATAACTACATATCTGCCATGATGCAAGAGGGTCCGAATAAGTGTCCGAGTGTTTAAACCGTAATGCATGGGAAATGGCAAAGAAACACCAGAATTACATATCTGCCATCATGCAAGTGGGTCCGAATAAGTGTCCGAGTGTTTTAGCCCTAATGCATGAGAAATGGCAAGTAAACAACATAATTACATATATGCGATCATACAAGAGGGTTCAAAAAAGTGACCGAGTGTTTAAACCCTAATGCGTGAGAAATGGAAAATAAATGCCACAATTACATATCTGCCATCACGCAAGAGGGTCCGAATATGTGCCTCAGTGTTTAAACCCTAATGCATAAGGAATGGCAAGTAAACACCATAATTACATATCTGCCATCATGCAAGAGGGTCCGAATAAGTGTCCGATTATTTAAACCGTAATGCATGAGATATGGCAAATAAACACCATAATTACATATCTGCCATGATGCAAGAGGGTTCGAATAAGTGTCCGAGTGTTTAAACCATAGTGCATGGGAAATGGCTAATAAACACCATAATTACATATCTGGCATCATGCAAGAGGGTCCGAATAAGTGTCCGAGTGTTTAAGCCCTAATGCATGAGAAATGGCAAGTAAACAACATAATTACACATCTACCATCATGCAAGAGGGTCCAAATAAGTGTCCGAGTGTTTAAACCCTAATGCATGAGAAATGGCAAGTATACACCATAATTACATATCTGTAATCCTGCAAGAGGGTCCGAATAACTGTCCGAGTGTTTAAACCATAATGCAGGAGAAATGGCAAATAAACACCATAATTACAGATCTGCCATCATGCAAGAGGCTCCGAATATGTGTCCGAGTGTTTAAACCGAAATGCACGAGAAATGGCAAATAAACCGCATAATTACATATCTGCCATCATGCAAGACAGTCCGAATAAGTGTCCGAGTGTTTAAACCATAATGCGTGAGAAATGGCAAGTAAACACCACAATTACATATCTGCCATCATGCAGGAGGGTCCGAATAAGTGTCCGAGCGTTTAAGCCCTAATGCATGAGAAATGGCAAGCAAACAACATAATTACACATCTGCCATCATGCAAGAGGGTCCAAATAAGTGTCCGAGTGTTTAAACTCTAATGCACGAGAAATGGCAAATAAACACCATAATTACATATCTGCAATCCTGCAAGAGGGTCCGAATAAGTGTCCGAGTGTTTAAACCCTAATGCATGAGAAATGGAGAATAAACACCACAATTACATATCTGCCATCATGCAAGAGGGTCCGAATAAGTGTCCGAGTGTTTAAGCCGTAATGCATGAGAAATGGCATGTAAACAACATAATTACATATCTGCCATCAGGCAAGAGTGTCCAAATAAGGGTCCGTGTGTTTAAACCCTAGTGCATGAGAAATGGCAAGTAAACACCAGAATTACATTTCTGCCATCATGCAAGAGGGTATGAATAAGTGTCCGAGTGTTTAAACCCTAATGCATGAGAAATGACAAATACACACCACAATTACATATCTGCCATCATGCAAGAGGGTCCGAATAGGTGTCCGAGTGTTTAAGCCCTAATGCATGAGAAATGGCAAGTAACAACATAATTGCATATCTGCCATCATGCAAGAGGGTCCAAATAAGTGCCCGAGTGTTTAAACCCTAATGCATGAGAAATGGCAAGTAAACACCATAATTGCATATATGCCATCATGCAAGAGGGTCCGATTAAGTGTCCGAGTGTTTAAACACTAATGCATGAGAAATGGCAAATAAACACCATAATTACATATCTGCCATCATGCAAGAGGGTCCGAATAAGTGTCCGAATGTTTAAGCCCTAATGCATGAGAAGTGGCAAGTAAACACCATAATTACATATCTGCCATCATGCAAGAGGGTCCGAATAAGTGTCCGAGTGTTTAAACCCTAGTGCATGAGAAATGGCTAATAAACACCATAATTACATACCGGCCATCATGCAAGAGGGTCCGAATAAGTGTCCGAGTGTTTAATCCCTAATGCATGAGAAATGACAAGTAAACACCGTGATTATAAATCTGCCATCATGAAAGATGATCCGAATAAGTGTCCGGGTGTTTAAGCCCTAATGCATGGGAAATGGGAAGTAAACACCATAACTACATATCTGTCATCATGCAAGACGGTCCGAATAAGTGTCCCAGAGTTTAAACCGTAATGCATGGGAAATGGCAAATAAACACCATAATTACATATTGGCCATCATGCAAGAGGGTCCGAATAAGTATCCGAGTTTTTAAACCCCAATGCATGAGAAATGGCAAATAAACACCATAATTACATATCTGCCATCATGCAAGAGGGTCCGAATATGTGCCCGAGTGTTTAAACCCGAATGCATGAGAAATGGCTAGTAAACAACATAATTACATATATGCCATCATGCAAGAGGGTCCAAATAGGTGTCCGAGTGTTTAAACCCTAATGCATGAGAAATGGCAAATAAACACCACAATTACATATCTGCCATCATGCAAGAGGGTCTGAATAACTGTCAATGTGTTTAAGCCCTAATGCATGAGAAATGACAAGTAAACACCATATTTACATTTCTACCATCATGCAGGAGGGTCTGAATAAGTGTCCGAGTGTTT
This sequence comes from Camellia sinensis, assembly GCF_055761805.1. Classification (NCBI taxonomy): domain Eukaryota; kingdom Viridiplantae; phylum Streptophyta; class Magnoliopsida; order Ericales; family Theaceae; genus Camellia; species Camellia sinensis. The sequence continues at coordinate 8,361,826 of NW_028129474.1, read as the reverse complement.
AAGCCGTAATGGATGGGAAATGGCAAGTAAACACCATAACTACATATCTGCCATAATGCAAGAGGGTCCGAATAAGTGTCCGAGTGTTTAAGCCCAAATGCATGAGAAATGACAAGTGAACACCATAATTACTTATCTGCCATCATGCAAGAGGTTCCGAATAAGTGTCCGAGTGTTTAATCCCTAATGCCTGAGAAATGGCAAGTAAACACCATAATTGCATATCTGCCATGATGCAAGAGGGTCTGAATAAGTGTCCGAGTATTTGTACCCTAATGCAAGAGAAATGGCAAATAAACACCATAATTACATATCTGCCATCATGCAAGAGGGTCCGAATAAGTGTTCGACTGTTTAAACCATAATGCATGACAAATGGCAAATAAATACCATAATTACATATCTGCCATCATGCAAGACAGTCCGAATAAGTGTCCGAGTGTTTTAGCCCTAATGCGTGAGAAATGGCATATAAACACCGTAATTACATATCTGCCATCATGCAGGAGGGTCCGAATAAGTGTCCGTGTGTTTAAGCCCTAATGCATGAGAAATGGCAAGTAAACAACATAATTACACATCTGCCATCACGCAAGAGGGTCCCAATAAGTGTCCGAGTGTTTAAACCCTAATGCATGAGAAATGGAAAGTAAACACCACAATTACATATCTGCCATCATGCAAGAGGGTATGAATAAGTGTCCGAGTGTTTAAACCCTAATGCAAGAGAAATGGCAAATATACACCATAATTACATATCTTCCATCACGCAAGAGGGTCCGAATAAGTGTCCGAGTGTTTAAGCCCTAACACATGTGAAATGGGAAGTAAACACCATAATTACAAATCTCCCATCATGAAAGAGGTTTTGAATAAGTGTCCGAGTGTTTAATCCCTAATGCATGAGAAATGACACGTATACACCATAATTACATATCCGCCACCACGCAAGAGGTTCCGAAAAAGTGTCTGAGTGTTTAAGCTCTAATGCATGAGAAAAGACAAGTAAACACCATAATTACGTATCTACCATCATGTAAGAGGGTCCGAATAAGTGTCCGAGTGTTTAAGCTGTAATGCATGGGAAATAGCAAGTAAACGCCATAACTACATATCTGCCATGATGCAAGAGGGTCCGAATAAGTGTCCGAGTGTTAAAACCGTAATGCATGGGAAATGGAAAATAAACACCACAATTATATATCTGCCATCATCCAAGTGGGTCCGAATAAGTGTCCGAGTGTTTAAACCCCAGTGCATGAGAAATGGCAAATAAACACCGTAATTACATATCTGCCATCATGCAAAAGGGTCCGAATAAGTGTCCGAGTGTTTAAGCCCTAATGCATGAGAAATGGAAAGTAAACAACATAATTACATATATGCGATCATGCAAGAGGGTTCAAATAAGTGACCGAGTGTTTAAACCCTAATTCATGAGAAATGGAAAATAAACACCATAATTACATATCTGCCATCATGCAAGAGGGTCCGAATAAGTGTCCGAGTGTTTAAACCCAAATGCATGAGGAATGGCAAGTAAACACCATAATTACATATCCGCCATCATGCAAGAGGGTCCGAATAAGTGTCCGATTGTTTAAACCCTAATGCATGAGATATGGCAAATAAACACCATAATTACATATCTGCCATGATGCAAGAGGGTCCGAATAAGTGTCCGAGTGTTTAGACCATAGTGCATGGGAAATGGCTAATAAACACCATAATTACATATCTGTCATCATGCAAGAGGGTCCGAATAAGTGTCCGAGTGTTTAAACCCTAATGCATGAGAAATGGCAAATAAACCCCGTAATTACGTATCTGCCATCATGCAAGAGGGTCCGAATAATCGTCCGAGTGTTTAAGCCCTAATGCATGAGAAATGGCAAGTAAACAACATAATTACACATCTGCCATCATGCAAGAGGGTCCAAATAACTGTCTGAGTGTTTAAACCGCAATGCAGGAGAAATGGCAAGTAAACACCATAATTACATATCTGCCATCATGCAAGAGGGTCCGAATAAGTGTCCGAGTGTTTAAACCGAAATGCACGAGAAATGGCAAATAAACCGCATAATTACATATCTGCCATCATGCAAGACAGTCCGAATAAGTGTCCGAGTGTTTAAACCATAATGCGTGAGAAATGGCAAGTAAACACCACAATTACATATCTGCCATCATGCAGGAGGGTCCGAATAAGTGTCCGAGCGTTTAAGCCCTAATGCATGAGAAATGGCAAGCAAACAACATAATTACACATCTGCCATCATGCAAGAGGGTCCAAATAAGTGTCCGAGTGTTTAAACTCTAATGCACGAGAAATGGCAAATAAACACCATAATTACATATCTGCAATCCTGCAAGAGGGTCCGAATAAGTGTCCGAGTGTTTAAACCCTAATGCATGAGAAATGGAGAATAAACACCATAATTACATATCTGCCATCATGCAAGAGGGTCCGAATAAGTGTCCGAGTGTTTAAGCCGTAATGCATGAGAAATGGCAAGTAAATAAAATAATTACATATCTGCCATCAGGCAAGAGGGTCCAAATAAGGGTCTGAGTGTTTAAACCCTAATGCATGAGAAATGGCAAGTAAACACCACAATTACATATTTGCCATCATGCAAGAGGGTACGAATAAGTGTCCGAGTGTTTAAACCCTAATGCATGAGAAATGGCAAATATACACCATAATTACATATCTGCCATCATGCAAGAGGGTCCGAATAGGTGTCCGAGTGTTTAAGCCCTAATGCATGAGAAATGGCAAGTAACAACATAATTACATACCTGCCATCATGCAAGAGGGTCCAAATAAGTGCCTGAGTGTTTAAACCCAAATGCATGAGAAATGGCAAGTAAACACCATAATTGCATATCTGCCATCGTGCAAGAGGGTCCGAATAAGTGTCCGAGTGTTTAAACCCTAGTGCATGAGAAATGGCAAATAAACACCGTAATTACATATCTGCCATCATGCAAAAGGGTCCGAATAAGTGTCCGAGTGTTTAAGCCCTAATGCATGAGAAATGGAAAGTAAACAACATAATTACATATATGCGATCATGCAAGAGGGTTCAAATAAGTGACCGAGTGTTTAAACCCTAATTCATGAGAAATGGAAAATAAACACCATAATTACATATCTGCCATCATGCAAGAGGGTCCGAATAAGTGTCCGAGTGTTTAAACCCAAATGCATGAGGAATGGCAAGTAAACACCATAATTACATATCCGCCATCATGCAAGAGGGTCCGAATAAGTGTCCGATTGTTTAAACCCTAATGCATGAGATATGGCAAATAAACACCATAATTACATATCTGCCATGATGCAAGAGGGTCCGAATAAGTGTCCGAGTGTTTAGACCATAGTGCATGGGAAATGGCTAATAAACACCATAATTACATATCTGTCATCATGCAAGAGGGTCCGAATAAGTGTCCGAGTGTTGAAACCCTAATGCATGAGAAATGGCAAATAAACCCCGTAATTACGTATCTGCCATCATGCAAGAGGGTCCGAATAAGCGTCCGAGTGTTTAAGCCCTAATGCATGAGAAATGGCAAGTAAACAACATAATTACACATCTGCCATCATGCAAGAGGGTCCAAATAACTGTCTGAGTGTTTAAACCGTAATGCAGGAGAAATGGCAAGTAAACACCATAATTACATATCTGCCATCATGCAAGAGGGTCCGAATAAGTGTCCGAGTGTTTAAACCAAAATGCATGAGAAATGGCAAATAAACAGCATAATTACATATCTGCCATCTTGCAAGACAGTCCGAATAAGTGTCCGAGTGTTTAAACCCTAATGCGTGAGAAATGGCAAGTAAACACCACAATTACATATCTGCCATCAAGCAGAAGGGTCCGAATAAGTGTCCGAGTGTTTAAGCCCTAATGCATGAGAAATGGCAAGTAAACAACATGATTACACATCTGCCATCATGCAAGAGGGACCAAATAAGTGTCCGAGTGTTTAAACTCTAATGCACGAGAAATGGCAAATAAACACCATAATTACATATCTGCAATCCTGCAAGAGGGTCCGAATAAGTGTCCAAGTGTTTAAACCCTAATGCATGAGAAATGGCGAATAAACACCATAATTAAATATCTGCCATCATGCAAGAGGGTCCGAATAAGTGTCCGAGTGTTTAAGCCGTAATGCATGAGAAATGGCAAGTAAATAAAATAATTACATATCTGCCATCAGGCAAGAGGGTCCAAATAAGGGTCTGAGTGTTTAAACCCTAATGCATGAGAAATGGCAAGTAAACACCACAATTACATATTTGCCATCATGCAAGAGGGTACGAATAAGTGTCCGAGTGTTTAAACCCTAATGCATGAGAAATGGCAAATATACACCATAATTACATATCTGCCATCATGCAAGAGGGTCCGAATAGGTGTCCGAGTGTTTAAGCCCTAATGCATGAGAAATGGCAAGTAACAACATAATTACATACCTGCCATCATGCAAGAGGGTCCAAATAAGTGCCTGAGTGTTTAAACCCAAATGCTTGAGAAATGGCAAGTAAACACCATAATTGCATATCTGCCATCGTGCAACAGGGTCCGAATAAGTGTCCGAGTGTTTAAACCCTAGTGCATGAGAAATGGCAAATAAACACCGTAATTACATATCTGCCATCATGCAAAAGGGTCCGAATAAGTGTCCGAGTGTTTAAGCCCTAATGCATGAGAAATGGAAAGTAAACAACATAATTACATATATGCGATCATGCAAGAGGGTTCAAATAAGTGACCGAGTGTTTAAACCCTAATTCATGAGAAATGGAAAATAAACACCATAATTACATATCTGCCATCATGCAAGAGGGTCCGAATAAGTGTCCGAGTGTTTAAACCCAAATGCATGAGGAATGGCAAGTAAACACCATAATTACATATCCGCCATCATGCAAGCGGGTCCGAATAAGTGTCCGATTGTTTAAACCCTAATGCATGAGATATGGCAAATAAACACCATAATTACATATCTGCCATGATGCAAGAGGGTTCGAATAAGTGTCCGAGTGTTTAGACCATAGTGCATGGGAAATGGCTAATAAATACCATAATTACATATCTGTCATCATGCAAGAGGGTCCGAATAAGTGTCCGAGTGTTTAAACCCTAATGCATGAGAAATGGCAAATAAACCCCGTAATTATGTATCTGCCATCATGCAAGAGGGTCCGAATAAGCGTCCGAGTGTTTAAGCCCTAATGCATGAGAAATGGCAAGTAAACAACATAATTACACATCTGCCATCATGCAAGAGGGTCCAAATAACTGTCTGAGTGTTTAAACCGTAATGCAGGAGAAATGGCAAGTAAACACCATAATTACATATCTGCCATCATGCAAGAGGGTCCGAATAAGTGTCCGAGTGTTTAAACCGAAATGCATGAGAAATGGCAAATAAACAGCATAATTACATATCTGCCATCTTGCAAGACAGTCCGAATAAGTGTCCGAGTGTTTAAACCCTAATGCGTGAGAAATGGCAAGTAAACACCACAATTACATATCTGCCATCAAGCAGGAGGGTCCGAATAAGTGTCCGAGTGTTTAAGCCCTAATGCATGAGAAATGGCAAGTAAACAACATGATTACACATCTGCCATCATGCAAGAGGGACCAAATAAGTGTCCGAGTGTTTAAACTCTAATGCACGAGAAATGGCAAATAAACACCATAATTACATATCTGCAATCCTGCAAGAGGGTCCGAATAAGTGTCCAAGTGTTTAAACCCTAATGCATGAGAAATGGCGAATAAACACCATAATTACATATCTGCCATCATGCAAGAGGGTCCGAATAAGTGTCCGAGTGTTTAAGCCGTAATGCATGAGAAATGGCAAGTAAATAAAATAATTACATATCTGCCATCAGGCAAGAGGGTCCAAATAAGGGTCTGAGTGTTTAAACCCTAATGCATGAGAAATGGCAAGTAAACACCACAATTACATATTTGCCATCATGCAAGAGGGTACGAATATGTGTCCGAGTGTTTAAATCCTAATGCATGAGAAATGGCAAATATACACCATAATTACATATCTGCCATCATGCAAGAGGGTCCGAATAGGTGTCCGAGTGTTTAAGCCCTAATGCATGAGAAATGGCATGTAACAACATAATTACATACCTGCCATCATGCAAGAGGGTCCAAATAAGTGCCTGAGTGTTTAAACCCAAATGCATGAGAAATGGCAAGTAAACACCATAATTGCATATCTGCCATCGTGCAAGAGGGTCCGAATAAGTGTCCGAGTGTTTAAACCCTAGTGCATGAGAAATGGCAAATAAACACCGTAATTACATATCTGCCATCATGCAAAAGGGTCCGAATAAGTGTCCGAGTGTTTAAGCCCTAATGCATGAGAAATGGAAAGTAAACAACATAATTACATATATGCGATCATGCAAGAGGGTTCAAATAAGTGACCGAGTGTTTAAACCCTAATTCATGAGAAATGGAAAATAAACACCATAATTACATATCTGCCATCATGCAAGAGGGTCCGAATAAGTGTCCGAGTGTTTAAACCCAAATGCGTTAGAAATGGCAAATAAACACCATAATTACATATCTGCCATCATGCAAGTGGGTCCAAATAAGTGTCCGAGTGTTTAAACCCTAGTGCATGAGAAATGGCAAATAAACACCATAATTACATATCTGCCATCATGCAAGAGGGTCCGAATAAGTGTCCGAATGTTTGAGCCCTACTGCATGAGAAGTGGCAAGTAAACACCATAATTACATATCTGCCATCATGCAAGAGGGTCCGAATAAGTGTCCGAGTGTTTAAACCCTAATGCATGAGAAATGGCAAATAAACACCATAATTACATATCTGCCATCATGCAAGAGGGTCCAAATAAGTGTCCGAGTGTTTAAACCCTAATGCGTTAGAAATGGCAAGTAAACACCATAATTACATATCTGCCATCATGCAAGTGGGTCCAAATAAGTGTCCGAGTGTTTAAACCGAAATGCATGAGAAATGGCAAATAAACAGCATAATTACATATCTGCCATCTTGCAAGACAGTCCGAATAAGTGTCCGAGTGTTTAAACCGTAATGCGTGAGAAATGGCAAGTAAACACCACAATTACATATCTGCCATCAAGCAGGAGGGTCCGAATAAGTGTCCGAGTGTTTAAGCCCTAATGCATGAGAAATGGCAAGTAAACAACATGATTACACATATGCCATCATGCAAGAGGGACCAAATAAGTGTCCGAGTGTTTAAACTCTAATGCACGAGAAATGGCAAATAAACACCATAATTACATATCTGCAATCCTGCAAGAGGGTCCGAATAAGTGTCCAAGTGTTTAAACCCTAATCCATGAGAAATGGCGAATAAACACCATAATTACATATCTGCCATCATGCAAGAGGGTCCGAATAAGTGTCCGAGTGTTTAAGCCGTAATGCATGAGAAATGGCAAGTAAATAAAATAATTACATATCTGCCATCAGGCAAGAGGGTCCAAATAAGGGTCTGAGTGTTTAAACCCTAATGCATGAGAAATGGCAAGTAAACACCACAATTACATATTTGCCATCATGCAAGAGGGTACGAATAAGTGTCCGAGTGTTTAAACCCTAATGCATGAGAAATGGCAAATATACACCATAATTACATATCTGCCATCATGCAAGAGGGTCCGAATAGGTGTCCGAGTGTTTAAGCCCTAATGCATGAGAAATGGCAAGTAACAACATAATTACATACCTGCCATCATGCAAGAGGGTCCAAATAAGTGCCTGAGTGTTTAAACTCAAATGCATGAGAAATGGCAAGTAAACACCATAATTGCATATCTGCCATCGTGCAAGAGGGTCCGAATAAGTGTCCGAGTGTTTAAACCCTAGTGCATGAGAAATGGCAAATAAACACCGTAATTACATATCTGCCATCATGCAAAAGGGTCCGAATAAGTGTCCGAGTGTTTAAGCCCTAATGCATGAGAAATGGAAAGTAAACAACATAATTACATATATGCGATCATGCAAGAGGGTTCAAATAAGTGACCGAGTGTTTAAACCCTAATTCATGAGAAATGGAAAATAAACACCATAATTACATATCTGCCATCATGCAAGAGGGTCCGAATAAGTGTCCGAGTGTTTAAACCCAAATGCATGAGGAATGGCAAGTAAACACCATAATTACATATCCGCCATCATGCAAGAGGGTCCGAATAAGTGCCCGATTGTTTAAACCCTAATGCATGAGATATGGCAAATAAACACCATAATTACATATCTGCCATGATGCAAGAGGGTCCGAATAAGTGTCCGAGTGTTTAGACCATAGTGCATGGGAAATGGCTAATAAACACCATAATTACATATCTGTCATCATGCAAGAGGGTCCGAATAAGTGTCCGAGTGTTTAAACCCTAGTGCATGAGAAATGGCAAATAAACACCATAATTACATATCTGCCATCATGCAAGAGGGTCCGAATAAGTGTCCGAATGTTTGAGCCCTAATGCATGAGAAGTGGCAAGTAAACACCATAATTACATATCTGCCATCATGCAAGAGGGTCCAAATAAGTGTCCGAGTGTTTAAACCCTAATGCGTTAGAAATGGCAAGTAAACACCATAATTACATATCTGCCATCATGCAAGTGGGTCCAAATAAGTGTCCGAGTGTTTAAACCCTAGTGCATGAGAAATGGCAAATAAACACCATAATTACATACCGGCCATGATGCAAAAGGGTCCGAGTAAGTGTCCGAGTGTTTATGCCCTAATGCATGAGAAATGACAAGTAAACACCATAATTATAAATCTGCCATCATGAAAGAGGGTCCGAATATGTGTCCGGGTGTTTAAGCCCTAATGCATGGGAAATGGGAAGTAAACACCATAACTACATATCTGCCATCATGCAAGACGGTCCGAATAAGTGTCCCCGAGTTTAAACCGTATGGCATGGGAAATGGCAAATAAACACCATAATTACATATTGGCCATCTTGCAAGAGGGTCCGAATAACTATCCGAGTTTTTAAACCCCAATGCATGAGAAATGGCAAATAAACACCACAATTACATATCTGCCATCATGCAAGAGGATCCGAATATGTGCCCGAGTGTTTAAGCCCTAATGCATGAGAAATGACAAGTAAACACCATAATTACATTTCTACCATCATGCAGGAGGGTCTGAATAAGTGTCCGAGTGTTTAAGCCCTAATGGATGGGAAATGGCAAGTAAACACCATAACTACATATCTGCCATCATGCAAGAGGGTCCGAATAGGTGTCCGAGTGTTTATGCCCAAATGCATGAGAAATGACAAGTAAACAGCATAATTACTTATCTGCCATCATGCAAGAGGTTCCGAATAAGTGTCCGAGTGTTTAAGCCCTAATGCATGAGAAATGGCAAGTAAACACCATAATTGCATAACTGCCATCATGCAAGAGGGTCTAAATAAGTGTCCGAGTATTTATACCCCAATGCAAGAGAAATGGCAAATGAACACCATAATTACATATCTGCCATCATGCAAGAGGGTCCGAATAAGTGTCCGAGTGTTTAAACCCTAATGCATGAGAAATGGCAAATAAACACCATAATTCCATATCTGCCATCATGCAAGAGGGTCCAAATAAGTGTCCGAGTGTTTAAACCCTAATGCGTTAGAAATGGCAAGTAAACACCATAATTACATATCTGCCATCATGCAAGTGGGTCCGAATAAGAGTCCGTGTGTTTAAGCCCTAATGCATGAGAAATGGCAAGTAAACAACATAATTACACATCTGCCATCACGCAAGAGGGTCCCAATAACTGTCCGAGTGTTTAAAACCTAATGCATGAGAAATGGAAAGTAAACACCACAATTACATATCTGCCATCATGCAAGAGGGTACGAATAAGTGTCCGAGTGTTTAAACCCTAATGCATGAGAAATGGCAAATATACACCATAATTACATATCTTCCATCACGCAAGAGGGTCTGAATAAGTGTCCGGGTGTTTAAGCCCTAACACATGAGAAATGGCAAGTAAACACCATAATTACAAATCTGCCATCATGAAAGCGATTTCGAATAAGTGTCCGAGTGTTTAATCCCTAATGCATGAGAAATGACACGTAAACACCATAATTACATATCCGCCATCATGCAAGAGGTTCCGAATAAGTGTCTGAGTGTTTAAGCTCTAATGCATGAGAAAAGACAAGTAAACACCATAATTACGTATCTACCATCATGCAAGGGGGTCCGAATAAATGTCCGAGTGTTTAAGCCGTAATGCATGGGAAATAGCAAGTAAACGCCATAACTACATATCTGCCATGATGCAAGAGGGTCCGAATAAGTGTCCGAGTGTTTGAACCGTAGTGCATGGGAAATGGCAAATAAACACCATAATTACATATCTGCCATCATGCAAGTGGGTCCGAATAAGTGTCCGAGTGTTTAAACCCTAGTGCATGAGAAATGGCAAGTAAACAACATAATTACATATATGCGATCATGCAAGAGGGTTCAAATAAGTGACCGAGTGGTTAAACCCTAATTCATGAGAAATGGAAAATAAAAACCATAATTACATATCTGCCATCATGCAAGAGGGTCCGAATAAGTGTCCGAGGGTTTAAACCCAAATGCATGAGGAATGGCAAGTAAACACCATAATTACGTATCCGTCATCACGCAAGAGGGTCCGAATAAGTGTCCGATTGTTTAAACCCTAATGCATGAGATATGGCAAATAAACACCGTAATTACATATCTGCCATGATGCAAGAGGGTCCGAATAAGTGTCCGAGTGTTTAAACCATAGTGCTTGGGAAATGGCTAATAAACACCATAAAACATATCTAGCATCATGCAAGAGGGTCCGAATAAGTGTCCAAGTGTTTAAACCCTAATGCATGAGAAATGGCAAATAAACCCCATAATTACATATGTGCCATCATGCAAGAGGCTCCGAATAGGTGTCCGAGTGTTTAAGCCCTAATCCATGAGAAATGGAAAGTAAACAACATAATTACACATCTGCCATCATGCAAGAGGGTCCAAATAACTGTCCGAGTGTTTAAACCCTAATGCATGAGAAATGGCAAATAAAAACCATAATTACATATCTGCAATCCTGCAAGATGGTCCGAATAAGTGTCCGAGTGTTTAAACCCTAATGCATGAGAAATGGCAAATAAACACCATAATTACATATCTGCCATCACGCAAGAGGGTCCGAATAAGTGTCCGAGTGTTTAAACCGAAATGCATGAGAAATGGCAAATAAACACCATAATTACATATCTGCCATCACGCAGGACTGTCCGAATAAGTGTCCGAGTGTTTAAACCATAATGCGTGAGAAATGGCAAGTAAACACCACAGTTGCATATCTGCCATCATGGAGGAGGGTCCGAATAAGTGTCCGAGTGTTTAAGCCCTAATGCATGAGAAATGGCAAGTAAATACCATAATTACACATCTGCCATCATGCAAGAGGGTCCAAATAAGTTGCCGAGTGTTTAAACCCTAATGCATGAGAAATGGCAAATAAACACCATAATTGCATATCTGCAATCCTGCAAGAGGGTCTAAATATGTGTCCGAGTGTTTAAACCCTAATGCATGAGATATGGCAAATAAACACCGTAATTACATATCTGCCATGATGCAAGCGGGTCCGAATAAGTGTCCGAGTGTTTAAACCATAGTGCTTGGGAAATGGCAAATAAACCCCATAATTACATATCTGCCATCATGCAAGAGGCTCCGAATAAGTGTCCGAGTGTTTAAGCCCTAATGCATAGGAAATGGAAAGTAAACAACATAATTACACATCTGCCATCATGCAAGAGGGTCCAAATGACTGTCCGAGTGTTTAAACCCTAATGCATGAGAAATGGCAAATAAAAACCATAATTACATATCTGCAATCCTGCAAGAGGGTCCGAATAAGTGTCCGAGTGTTTAAACCCTAATGCATGAGAAATGGCAAATAAACACCATAATTACATATCTGCCATCATGCAAGAGGGTCCGAATAAGTGTCCGAGTGTTTAAACCGAATTGCATGAGAAATGGCAAATAAACACCATAATTACATATCTGCCATCACGCAGGACTGTCCGAATAAGTGTCCGAGTGTTTAAACCATAATGCGTGAGAAATGGCAAGTAAACACCACAATTGCATATCTGCCATCATGGAGGAGGGTCCGAATAAGTGTCCGAGTGTTTAAGCCCTAATGCATGAGAAATGGCAAATAAACAACATAATTACACATCTGCCATCATGCAAGAGGGTCCAAATAAGTTGTCGAGGGTTTAAACCCTAATGCATGAGAAATGGCAAATAAACACCATAATTACATATCTGCAATCCTGCAAGAGGGTCTAAATATGTGTCCGAGTGTTTAAACCCTAATGCATGAGAAATGGCAAATAAACACCATAATTACATATCTGCCATCATGCAAGAGGGTCCGAATAAGTGTCCGTGTGTTTAAGCCGTAATGCATGGGAAATAGCAAGTAAACGCCATAACTACATATCTGCCATGATGCATGAGGGTCCGAATAAGTGTCCAAGTGTTTAAACCGTAATGCATGGGAAATGAAAAATAAACACCACAATTACATATCTGGCATCATGCAAGTGGGTCCGAATAAGTGTCCGAGTGTTTAAACCCTAGTGCATGAGAAATGGCAAATAAACACCGTAATTACATATCTGCCATCAAGCAAGAGGGTCCAAATAAGTGTCCGAGTGTTTAAGCCCTAATGCTGGAGAAATGGCAAGTAAACAACATAATTACATATATGCGATCATGCAAGAGGGTTCAAATAAGTGACCGAGTGTTTAAACCCTAATTCATGAGAAATGGAAAATAAACACCATAATTACATATCTGCCATCATGAGGAGGGTCCGAATAAGTGTCCGAGTGTTTAAACCCAAATGCATGAGGAATGGCAAGTAAACACCATAATTATGTATCCGTCATCACGCAAGAGGGTCCGAATAAGTGTCCGATTGTTTAAACCCTAATGCATGAGATATGGCAAATAAACACCGTAATTACATATCTGCCATGATGCAAGCAGGTCCGAATAAGTGTCCGAGTGTTTAAACCATAGTGCTTGAGAAATGGCAAATAAACCCCATAATTACATATCTGCCATCATGCAAGAGGCTCCGAATAAGTGTCCGAGTGTTTAAGCCCTAATGCATGAGAAATGGAAAGTAAACAACATAATTACACATCTGCCATCATGCAAGAGGGTCCAAATAACTGTCCGAGTGTTTAAACCCTAATGCATGAGAAATGGCAAATAAAAACCATAATTACATGTCTGCAATCCTGCAAGAGGGTCCGAATAAGTGTCCGAGTGTTTAAACCCTAATGCATGAGAAATGGCAAATAAACACCATAATTACATATCTGCCATCATGCAAGAGGGTCCGAATAAGTGTACGAGTGTTTAAACCGAAATGCATGAGAAATGGCAAATAAACACCATAATTACATATCTGCCATCACGCAGGACTGTCCGAATAAGTGTCCGAGTGTTTAAACCATAATGCGTGAGAAATGGCAAGTAAACACCACAATTGCATATCTACCATCATGGAGGAGGGTCCGAATAAGTGTCCGAGTGTTTAAGCCTTAATGCATGAGAAATGGCAAGTAAACAACATAATTACATATATGCGATCATGCAAGAGGGTTCAAATAAGTGACCGAGTGTTTAAACCCTAATTCATGAGAAATGGAAAATAAACACCATAATTACATATCTGCGATCATGCAAGAGGGTCCGAATAAGTGTCCGAGGGTTTAAACCCAAATGCATGAGGAATGGCAAGTAAACACCATAATTATGTATCCGTCATCACGCAAGAGGGTCCGAATAAGTGTCCGATTGTTTAAACCCTAATGCATGAGATATGGCAAATAAACACCGTAATTACATATCTGCCATGATGCAAGCGGGTCCGAATAAGTGTCCGAGTGTTTAAACCATAGTGCTTGAGAAATGGCAAATAAACCCCATAATTACATATCTGCCATCATGCAAGAGGCTCCGAATAAGTGTCCGAGTGTTTAAGCCCTAATGCATAAGAAATGGAAAGCAAACAACATAATTACACATCTGCCATCATGCAAGAGGGTCCAAATAACTGTCCGAGTGTTTAAACCCTAATGCATGAGAAATGGCAAATAAAAACCATAATTACATATCTGCAATCCTGCAAGAGGGTCCGAATAAGTGTCCGAGTGTTTAAACCCTAATGCATGAGAAATGGCAAATAAACACCATAATTACATATCTGCCATCATGCAAGAGGGTCCGAATAAGTGTCCGAGTGTTTAAACCGAAATGCATGAGAAATGGCAAATAAACACCATAATTACATATCTGCCATCATGCAGGACTGTCCGAATAAGTGTCCGAGTGTTTAAACCATAATGCGTGAGAAATGGCAAGTAAACACCACAATTGCATATCTGCCATCATGGAGGAGGGTCCGAATAAGTGTCCGAGTGTTTAAGCCCTAATGCATGAGAAATGGCAAGTAAACAACATAATTACACATCTGCCATCATGCAAGAGGGTCCAAATAAGTTGCCGAGGGTTTAAACCCTAATGCATGAGAAATGGGAAATAAACACCATAATTACATATCTGCAATCCTGCAAGAGGGTCTAAATATGTGTCCGAGTGTTTAAACTCTAATGCATGAGAAATTGCAAATAGCACCATAATTACATATCTGCCATCATGCAAGAGGGTCCGAATAAGTGTCCGTGTGTTTAAGCCGTAATGCATGGGAAATAGCAAGTAAACGCCATAACTACATATCTGCCATGATGCATGAGGGTCCGAATAAGTGTCCGAGTGTTTAAACCGTAATGCATGGGAAATGAAAAATAAACACCACAATTACATATCTGGCATCATGCAAGTGGGTCCGAATAAGTGTCCGAGTGTTTAAACCCTAGTGCATGAGAAATGGCAAATAAACACCGTAATTACATATCTGCCATCAAGCAAGAGGGTCCGAATAAGTGTCCGAGTGTTTAAGCCCTAATGCTGGAGAAATGTCAAGTAAACAACATAATTATATATATGCGATCATGCAAGAGGGTTCAAATAAGTGACCGAGTGTTTAAACCCTAATTCATGAGAAATGGAAAATAAACACCATAATTACATATCTGCCATCATGCGGAGGGTCCGAATAAGTGTCCGAGTGTTTAAACCCAAATGCATGAGGAATGGCAAGTAAACACCATAATTACGTATCCGCCATCATGCAAGAGGGTCCGAATAAGTGTCCGATTGTTTAAACCCTAATGCATGAGATATGGCAAATAAACACCATAATTACATATCTGCCATGATGCAAGAGGGTCCGAATAATTGTCCGAGTGTTTAAACCATAGTGCCTGGGAAATGGCTAATAAACACCATAAAACATATCTAGCATCATGCAAGAGGGTCCGAATAAGTGTCTGAGTGTTTAAACCATAATGCATGAGAAATGGCAAATAAACCCCATAATTACATATCTACCATCATGCAAGAGGGTCCGAATAAGTGTCCGAGTGTTTAAGCCCTAATGCATTAGAAATGGCAAGTAAACAACATAATTACACATCTGCCATCATGCAAGAGGGTCCAAATAACTGTCCGAGTGTTTAAACCCTAATGCATGAGAAATGGCAAATAAAAACCATAATTACATATCTGCAATCCTACAAGAGGGTCCGAATAAGTTTCCGAGTGTTTAAACCCTAATGCATGAGAAATGGCAAATAAACACCATAATTACATATCTGCCATCGTACAAGAGGGTCCGAATAAGTGTCCGAGTGTTTAAACCGAAATGCATGAGAAATGGCAAATAAACACCATAATTACATATCTGCCATCATGCAAGACAGTCCAAATAAGTGTCCGAGTGTTTAAACCATAATGCGTGAGAAATGGCAAGTAAACACCACAATTACATATCTACAATCATGGAGGAGGGTCCGAATAAGTGTCTGAGTGTTTAAGCCATAATGCATGAGAAATGGCAAGTAAACAACATAATTACACATCTGCCATCATGCAAGAGGGTCCAAATAAGTTGTCGAGTGTTTAAACCCTAATGCACGAGAAATGGCAAATAAACACCATAATTACATATCTGCAATCCTGCAAGAGGGTGTGAATAAGTGTCCGAGTGTTTAAACCCTAATGCATGAGAAATGGAAAATAAACACCATAATTACATATCTGCCATCATGCAAGAGGGTCCGAATAAGTGTTCGAGTGTTTAAGCCTTAATGCATGGGAAATAGCTAGTAAACGCTATAACTACATATCTGCCATGATGCAAGAGGGTCCGAATAAGTGTCCGAGTGTTTAAACCGTTATGCATGGGAAATGGCAAATAAACACCACAATTACATATCTGCCATCATGCAAGTGGGTCCGAATAAGTGTCCGAGTGTTTAAACCCAAGTGCATGAGAAATGGAAAACAAACAACGTAATTACATATCTGCCATCATGCAAGAGGGTCCGAATAAGTGTCGGAGTGTTTAAGCCCTAACGCATGAGAAATGGCAAGTAAACAACATAATTACATATATGCGATCATGCAAGAGGGTTCAAATGAGTGACCGAGTGTTTAAACCCTAACTCATGAGAAATGGAAAATAAACACCGTAATTACATATCTGCCATCATGCAAGAGGGTCCGAAGAAGTGTCCCAGTGTTTAAACCCAAATGCATGAGGAATGGCAAGTAAACTCCATAATTACATATCCGCCATCGTGCAAGAGGGTCCGAATAAGTGTCCGATTGTTTAAACCCTAATGCATGAGATATGGCAAATAAACACCATAATTACATATCTGCCATGATGCAAGAGGGTCCGAATAAGTGTCCGAGTGTTTAAACCATAGTGCCTGCGAAATGGCTAATAAACACCATAATACATATCTAGCATCATGCAAGAGGGTCCGAATAAGTGTCCGAGTGTTTAAACCCTAATGCTTGAGAAATGGCAAATAAACCCCATAATTACATATCTGCCATCATGCAAGAGGGTCCGAATAAGAGTCCGAGTGTTTAAGCCCTAATGCATGAGAAATGGCAAGTAAACAACATAATTACACATCTGCCATCATGCAAGAGGATCCAGATAACTGTCCGAGTGTTTAAACCCAACTGCATGAGAAATGGAAAATAAAAACCATAATTACATATCTGCAATCCTGCAAGAGGGTCTAAATAAGTGTCCGAGTGTTTAAACCCTAATGCATGAGAAATGGCAAATAAACACCATAATTACATATCTGCCATCACGCAAGAGGGTCCGAATAAGTGTCCGAGTGTTTAAACCGAAATGCATGAGAAATGGCGAATAAACACCATAATTACATATCTGCCATCATGCAAGACAGTCCGAATAAGTGTCCGAGTGTTTAAACCGTAATGCATGGGAAATGGCAAATAAACACCACAATTACATATCTGCCATCATGCAAGTGGGTCCGAATAAGTGTCCGAGTGTTTAAACCCTACTGCATGAGAAATGGAAAATAAACAACGTAATTACATATCTGCCATCATGCAAGAGCGTCCGAAAAATGTCTGAGTGTTTAAGCCCTAATGCATGAGAAATGGCAAGTAAACAACATAATTACGTATATGCGATCATGCAAGAGGGTTCAAATGAGTGACCGAGTGTTTAAACCCTAATTCATGAGAAATGGAAAATAAACACCGTAATTACATATCTGCCATCATGCAAGAGGGTCCGAATAAGTGTCCCAGTGTTTAAACCCAAATGCATGAGGAATGGCAAGTAAACACCATAATTACATATCCACCATCATGCAAGAGGGTCCGAATAAGTGTCCGATTGTTTAAACCCTAATGCATGAGATATGGCAAATAAGCACCATAATTACATATCTGCCATGATGCAAGAGAGTCCGAACAAGTGTCCGAGTGTTTAAACCATAGTGCGTGGGAAATGGCTTATAAACAGCATAATACATATCTAGCATCATGCAAGAGGGTCCGAATAAGTGTTCGAGTGTTTAAACCCTAATGCATGAGAAATGGCAAACAAATCCCTTAATTACATATCTGCCATCATACAAGAGGGTCCGAATTAGTGTCCGAGTGTTTAAGCCCTAATGCATGAGAAATGGCAAGTAGACAACATAATTACACATCTGCCATCATGCAAGAGGGTCCAAATAACTGTCCGACTGTTTAAACCCTAATGCATGGGAAATGGCAAATAAACACCATAATTACATATCTGCAATCCTGCAAGAGGGTCTGAATAAGTGTCCGAGTGTTTAAACCCTAATGCTTGAGAAATGGCAAATAAACCCCATAATTACATATCTGCCATCATGCGAGAGGGTCCGAATAGGTGTCCGAGTGTTTAAACCGAAATGCATGAGAAATGGCAAATAAACACCATAATTACATATCTGCCATCATGCAAGACAGTCCGAACAAGTGTTCGAGTGTTTAAACCATAATGCGTGAGAAATGGCAAGTAAACCCCACAATTACATATCTGTCATCATGCAGGAGGCTCCGAATAAGTGTCCGAGTGTTTAAGCCCTAATGCATGAGAAATGGCAAGTAAACAACATAATTACACATCTGCCACCATGCAAGAGGGTCCAAATAAGTTGCCGAGTGTTTAAACCCTAATTCCTGAGAAATGGCAAATAAACACCATAATTACATATCTGCAATCATGCAAGAGGGTCTGAATAAGTGTCCGAGTGTTTAAACCCTAATGCTTGAGAAATGGTAAATAAACACCATAATTACATATCTGCCATCATGCAAGAGGGTCCGAATCAGTGTCCGAGTGTTTAAGCCCTAATGCATGGGAAATAGCAAGTAAACGCCATAACTACATATCTGCCATGATGAAAGAGGGTCCGAATAAGTGTCCGAGTGTTTAAACCGTAATGCATGGGAAATTGCAAATAAACACCACAATTACATATCTGCCATCATGCAAGTGGGTCCGAATAAGTGTCCGAGTGTTTAAACCCTACTGCATGAGAAATGGAAAATAAACACCGTAATTACATATTTGCCATCATGCAAGAGCGTCCGAATAAGTGTCCGAGTGTTTAAGCCCTAATGCTTGAGAAATGGCAAGTAAACAACATAATTACATATATGCGATCATGCAAGAGGGTTCAAATAAGTGACCGAATGTTTAAACCATAATTCATGAGAAATGGAAAATAAACACCATAATTACATATCTGCCATCATGCAAGAGGGTCCGAATAAATGTCCCAGTGTTTAAACCCAAATGCAAGAGGAATGGCAAGTAAACACCATAATTACATATACGCCATCATGCAAGAGGGTCCGAATATGTGTCCGATTGTTTAAACCCTAATGCATGAGATATGGCAAATAAACACCGTAATTACATATCTGCCATGATGCAAGAGGGTCCGAATAAGTGTCCAAGTGTTTAATCCATAGTGCATGGGAAATGGCTAATAAACACCGTAATACATACCTAGCATCATGCAAGAGGGTCCGAATAAGTGTCCGAGTGTTTAAACCCTAATGCATGAGAAATGGCAAATAAACCCCATAATTACATATCTGCCATCATGCAAGAGGGTCCGAAAAAGTGTCCGAGTGTTTAAGCCCTAATGCATGAGAAATGGCAAGTAAACAACATAATCGCACATCTTCCATCATGCAAGAGGGTCCAAATAACTGTCCGAGTGTTTAAAGCGTAATGCATGACAAATGGCAAATAAACACCATAATTACATATCTGCAATCCTGCTAGAGGGTCCGAATAAGTGTCCCAGCGTTTAAACCCTAATGCATGAGAAATGGCAAATAAACACCATAATTACATATCTGCCATCATGCAAGAGGGTCCGAATAAGTGTCCGACTGTCTAAACCGAAATGCATGAGAAATGGCAAATAAACACCATAATTACATATCAGCCATCATGCGAGACAGTCCGAATATGTGTCCGAGTGTTTAAACCATAATGCGTGAGAAATGGCAAGTAAACACTACAATTACATATCTGCCATCATGCAGGAGGGTCCGAATAAGTGTCCGAGTGTTTAAGCCCTAATGCATGAGAAATGGCAAGTAAACAACATAATTACACATCTGCCATCATGGAAGAGGGTCCAAATAAGTTGCCGAGTGTTTAAACCCTACTGCATGAGAAATGGCAAATAAACACCATAACTACATATCTGCAATCCAGCAAGAGGATCTGAATAAGTGTCCGAGTGTTTAAACCCTAATGCATGAGGAATGACAAGTAAACACCAAAATTATATATCTGCCATCATGAAAGAGGGTCCGAATAAGTGTCCGAGTGTTTAAGCCCTAATGCATGGGAAATGGGAAGTAAACACCATAACTACATATCTGCCATCACGCAAGACGGTCCGAATAAGTGTCCCAGAGTTTAAACCGTAATGCATGGGAAATGGCAAATAAACCCCATAGTTACATATTGGCCATCATGCAAGAGGGTCTGAATAAGTGTCCGAGTGTTTAAACCCCAGTGCATGAGAAATGGCAAATAAACACCATAATTACATATCTGCCATCATGCAAGAGGGTCCAAATAAGTGCCCGAGTGTTTAAACGCTAATGCTTGACAAATGGCAAGTAAACAACATATGTACATATATGCCATCATGCAAGAGGGTACAAATAAGTGTCCGAGTGTTTAAACCCTAATGCAAGAGAAATGGCAAATAAACACCACAATTACATACCTTCCATCACGCAAGAGGGTCCGAATAAGTGTCCGAGTGTTTAAGCCGTAATGCATGAGAAATGACAAATAAACACCACAATTACGTATCTGCCATCATGCAAGAGGGTCTGAATAAGTGTCCGAGTGTATAAGCCCTAATGGATGGGAAATGACAAGTAAACACCATAACTACATATCTGCCATCATGCAAGAGGGTCCGAATAAGTGTCCGAGTGTTTAAGCCCAAATGCATGAGAAATGACAAGTAAACACCATAATTACATATCTGCCATCATTCAAGAGGTTCCGAATAAGTGTCCGAGTGTTTAAGTCCTAATGCATGAGAAATGGCAAGTAAACACCATAATGGCATATCTGTCATCATGCAAGAGGGTCTGAATAAGTGTCCGAGTATTTATACCCTAATGCAAGAGAAATGGCAAATAAACAACATAATTACATATCTGCCATCATGCAAGAGGTTCCGAATAAGTGCCCGAGTGTTTAAACCCTAAGGCATGAGAAACGGTAAGTAAACACCATAATTACATATCTGCCATCATGCAAGGGGTCCGAATAAGAGTCCGAGTATTTAAACCGTAATGCATGAGAAATGGCAAACAAACACCATAATTACATATCTGCCATCATGCAAGAGGGTCCCAAAAAGCGTCTGAGTGTTAAAACCCTAATGCATGAGGAATGCCAAGTAAACACCATAATTACATATCTGCCATCATGCAGGAGGGTCCGAATAAATGTCCGAGTGTTTAAACCCTAATGGATAAGATATGGCAAATAAACACCATAATTACATATCTGCCATGATGGAAGAGGGTCCGAATAGGTGTCCGAGTGCTTAAAACCTAATGCATGAGAAATGGCAAGTAAGCACCATAATTACATATCTGCCATCATGCAAGAGGGTCGGAATAAGTGTCCGAGTGTTTAAGCCCTAATGCATGAGATATGGCAAGTAACAACATAATTACATATCTGCCATCATGCAAGAGGGTCCAAATAAGTGCCCGAGTGTTTAAACCCTAAAGCATGAGAAATGGCAAGTAAACACCATAATTACATATCTGCCATCATGGAAGAGGGTCCGAATAAGTGTCCGAGTGTTTAAACACTAATGCATGAGAAATGGAAAATAACCACCATAATTACACATCTGCCATCATGCAAGACGGTCCGAATAAGTGTCCGAGTGTTTAAACCCTAATGCATGACAAAATGGCAAATAAACACCATAATTACATACCGGCCATCATGCAAGTGGGTCTGAATAAGTGTCCGAGTGTTTAAGCCCTAATGCATGAGAAGTGGCAAGTAAACACCATAATTACATATCTGCCATCATGCAAGAGGGTCCGAATATGTGTCCGAGTGTTTAAACCCTAGTGCATGAGAAATGGCAAATAAACACCATAATTACATATCTGCCATCATGCAAGGGGGTCCAAATAAATGTCCGAGTGTTTAAACCCTAATGCGTTAGAAATGGCAAGTAAACACCATAATTACATATCTGCCATCATGCAAGAGGGTCCGAATAAGTGTCCGAGTGTTTAAACCCAAATGCATGAGAAATGGCAAATAAACACCATAATTACATACCGGCCATCACACAAGAGGGTCCGAATAACAGTCCGATTGTTTAAGCCCTAATGGATGAGAAATGGCAAGTAAACACGATAATTATATATCTGTCATCATGAAAGAGGGTCCGAATAAGTGTCCGAGTGTTGAAGCCCTAATGCATGGGAAATGGGAAGTAAACACCATAACTACATATCTGCCATCATGCAAGACGGTCCGAATAAGTGTCGCAGAGTCTAAACCGTAATGCATGGGAAATGGCAAATAAACCCCATAATTACATATTGGCCATCATGCAAGAGGGTCCGAATAAGTGTCCGAGTGTTTAAACCCCAATGCATGAGAAATGGCAAATAAACACCATAATTACATATCTGCCATCATGCAAGAGGGTCCGAATAAGTGCCCGAGTGTTTAAACCCTAATGCATGAGAAATGGAAAGTAAACAACATAATTACATATATGCCATCATGCAAGAGGGTCAAAATAAGTGTCCGAGTGTTGAAACCCTAATGCATGAGAAATGGCAAATAAACACCACAATTACATATCTGCCATCATGCAAGAGGGTCCGAATAAGTGTCCGAGTGTTTAAGCCCTAATGCATGAGAAATGACAAGTAAACACCATAATTACATATCTGCCATCATGCAAGAGGGTCTGAATAAGTGTCCGAGTGTTTAAGCCCTAATGGATGGGAAATGGCAAGTAAACACCATAACTACATATCTGCCATCACGCAAGAGGGTCCGAATAAGTTGCCGAGTGTTTAAACCCTACTGCATGAGAAATGGCAAATAAACACCATAATTACATATCTGCAATCCAGCAAGAGGATCTGAATAAGTGTCCGAGTGTTTAAACCCTAATGCATGAGAAATGACAAGTAAACACCATAATTATATATCTGCCATCATGAAAGAGGGTCCGAATAAGTGTCCGAGTGTTTAAGCCCTAATGCATGAGAAATGGCAAGTAAACAACATAATTACACATCTGCCATCATGGAAGAGGGTCCAAATAAGTTGCCGAGTGTTTAAACCCTACTGCATGAGAAATGGCAAATAAACACCATAATTACATATCTTCCATGATGCCAGATGGTCGGAATAAGTGTCCAAGTGTTTAAATCCTAATGCATGAGAAACGGTAAGTACGCACCAGAATTACATATCTGCCATCATGCAAGGGGGTCCGAATAAGTTTCCGAGTATTTAAATCGTAATGCATGAGAAACGGAAAATAAACACCATAATTACATATCTGCCATCATGGAAGAGGGTCCGAAAAAGTGTCCGAGTGTTTAAACCCTAATGCATAAGGAATGGCAAGTAAACACCATAATTACATATCTACCATCATGCAAGAGGGTCCGAATAAGTGTCCGAGTGTTTAAACCCTAATGCATGAGAAATGGCAACTAAAAACCATAATTACATATCGGCCACCATGCAAGAGGGTCCAAATAAGTGTCCGAATGTTTAAACCGCAATGCAAGATGGTCCGAATAAGTGTGCAAGTGTTTAAACCGCAATGCATGAGAAATGGCAAATAGACACCATAATTACATATCTGCCATCATGCAAGAGGGTACGAAAAAGTGTCCGAGTGTTTAAACCCTAATGCATGAGATATGGCAAATAAACACCAAAATTACATATCTGCCATGATCCAAGAGTGTCCGAACAAGTGTCCGAGTGGTTAAAACCTAATGCATGAGAAAGGGCAAGTAATCACCATAATTACATATCTGCCATCATGCAAGAGGGTCCGAATAGGTGTCCGAGTGTTTAAACTCAAATGCACGTGAAATGGCAATTAAACACCATAACTACATATCTGTCATCATGCAAGAGGGTCCGAATAAGTGTCCAAGTGTTTAAACCCTAATGCATGAGAAATGGCAAATAAACACCATAATTACGTATCTACCATCATGCAAGAGGGTCCGAATAAGTGTCCGAGTGTTTAAACCGAAATGCATGGGAAATGGCAAATAAACACCATAATTACATATCTGCCATCATGCAAGACAGTCCGAATAAGTGTCCGAGTGTTTAAACCATAATGCGTGAGAAATGGCAAGTAAACACCACAATTACATATTTGCCATCATGCAGGAGGGTCCGAATAAGTGTCCGAGTGTTTAAGCCGTAATGCATGAGAAATGGCAAGTAAACAACATAATTACACATCTGCCATCATGCAAGTGGGTCCAAAGAAGTGTCTGAGTGTTTATACCCTAATGCATGAGAAATGGCAAATAGACACCATAATCACATATCTGCAATCCTACAAGAGGGTCTGAATAAGTGTCCGAGTGTTTAAACCCTAATGCATGAGAAATGGTAAATATACACCATAATAACATATCTGCCATCATGCAAGAGGGTCCGAATAGGTGTCCGAGTGTTTAAGCCGTAATGCATGAGAAATGGCAAGTAAACAACATAATTACATATCTGCCATCAGGCAAGAGGGTACAAATAAGTGTCCGATTGTTTAAACCCTAATGCATGAGAAATGGCATGCAAACACCACAATTACATATCTGCCAACATACAAGAGGGTACGAATACGTGTCCGAGTGTTTAAACCCTAGTGCATGAGAAACAACAAATGTACACCATAATTACATATCTGCCATCATGCAAGAGGGTCCGAATAAGTGTCTGAGTGTTTAAGCCGTAATGCATGAGAAATGGCAAGTAACAACATAATTACATATCTGCCATCATGCAAGAGGGTCCAAATAAGTGTCCGAGAGTTTAAGCCCTAATGCATGGGAAATAGCAAGTAAACGCCATAACTACATATCTGCCATCATGTAAGAGGGTCCGAATAAGTGTCCGAGCGCTTTAACCCTAGTGCATGAGAAGTGGCAAGTAAACACCATAATTACATATCTGCCATCATGCAAGAGGGTCCAAATAAGTGTCCGAGTGTTTAAACCCTAATGCGTTAGAAATGGCAAGTAAACACCATAATTACATATCTGCCATCATGCAAGAGGGTCCGAATAAGTGTCCGAGTGTTTAAACCCTAATGCAAGAGAAATGCCAAATAAACACCATAATTACATACTGGCCATCATGCAAGAGGGTCCGAATAATTGTCCGGGTGTTTAAGCCCTAATGCATTAGAAATGACAAGTAAACACCATAATTATATATCTGCCATCATGAAAGAGGGTCCGAATAAGTGTCCGAGTGTTTAAGCCCTAATGCATGGGAAATGGGAAGTAAACATCATAACTACATATCCGCCATCATGCAAGAGGGTCCGAATAAGTGTCCGAGCGCTTAAACCCTAGTGCATGAGAAGTGGCAAGTAAACACCGTAATTACATATCTGCCATCATGCAAGAGGGTCCAAATAAGTGTCCGAGTGTTTAAACCCTAATGCGTTAGAAATGGCAAGTAAACACCATATTTACATATCTGCCATCATGCAGGAGGGTCCGAATAAGTGTCCGAGTGTTTAAACCCTAATGCATGAGAAATGGCAAATAAACACCATAATTACATACCGGCCATCATGCAAGAGGGTCCGAATAACTGTCCGAGTGTTTAAGCCCTAATGCATGAGAAATGACAAGTAAACACCATAATTATATATCTGCAATCATGAAAGAGGGTCCGAATAAGTGTCCGAGTGTTTAAGCCCTAATGCATGGGAAATGGGAAGTAAACACCATAACTACATATCTGCCATCATGCAAGACGGTCCGAATAAGTGTCCCAGAGTTTAAACCGTAATGCATGGGAAATGGAAAATAAACACCATAATTACATATTGGCCATCATGCAAGAGGGTCCGAATAAGTGTCCGAGTGTTTAAACCCCAATGCATGAGAAATGGCAAATAAACACCATAATTACATATCTGCCATCATGCAAGAGGGTCCGAATAAGTGCCCGAGTGTTTAAACCCTAATGCATGAGAAATGGCAAGTGAACAACATAATTACATATATGCCATGATGCAAGAGGGTCCAAACAAGTGTTCGAGTGTTTAAACCCTAATGCATGAGAAATGGCAAATAAACACCACAATTACATATCTGCCATCATGCAAGAGGGTCCGAATAAGTGTCCGAGTGTTTAAGCCCTAATGCATGAGAAATGACAAGTAAACACCATAATCACATATTTGCCATCATGCAAGAGGGTCTAAATAAGTGTCCGAGTGTTTAAGCCCTAATGGATGGGAAATGGCAAGTAACCACAATAACTACATATCCGCCATCACGCAAGAGGGTCCGAATAAGTGTCCAAGTGTTTAAGCCCAAATGCATGAGAAATGACAAGTAAACACCATAATTACATATCTGCCATCATGCAAGAGGTTCCGACTAAGTGTCCGAGTGTTTAAGTCCTAATGCATGAGAAATGGCAAGTAAACACCATAATTGCATATTTGCCATCATGCAAGAGGGTCTGAATAAGTGTCCGAGTATTTATACCCTAATGCAAGAGAAATGGCAAATAAACACCATAATTACATATCTGCCATCGTGCAAGAGGGTCCAAATATGTGTCCGAGTGTTTAAACCCTAAGCCATGAGAAATGGAAAGTAAACACCATAATTACGTATCTTCCATGATGCCAGAGGGTCGGAATAAGTGTCCGAGTGTTTAACTCCTAATGCCTGAGAAACGGTAAGTAAACACCATAATTACATATCTGCAATCATGCAAGGGGGTCCGAATAAGTGTCCGAGTATTTAAACCGTAATGCATGAGAAATGGCAAATAAACACCATAATTACATATCTGCTATCATGCAAGAGGGTCCGAATAAGTGTACGACTGTTTAAGCCCAAATGCATGAGGAATGGCAAGTAAACACCATAATTACATATCTGCCGTCATGCAAGAGGGTCCGAATAAGTGTCCGAGTGTTTAAACCCTAATGCATAAGATATGGCAAATAAACACCATAATTACATATCTGCCATGATGGAAAAAGGTCCGAATAAGTGTCTGAGTGCTTAAAACCTCATGCCTGAGAAATGGCAAGTAAATACCATAATTACAAATCTACCACCATGCAAGAGGTTCCGAATAAGTGTCCGAGTGTTTAAACCCTAATGCATGTGAAATGGTGATTAAACACCATGATTACATATCTGCCATCATGCAAGAGGGTCCGAATAAGTGTCCAAGTGTTTAAGCCCTAATGCATGAGAAATGGCATAAAAACACCATAATTACATATCTGTCATCATACAAGAGGCTCCGAATAAGTGTCCGAGTGTTTAAACCCTAATGCTTGAGAAATGGCAAGTAAACACCATGATTACATATCTGCGTTCGTGCAAGAGGGTCGGAATAAGTGTCCGAGTGTTTAAGCCCTAATGCAAGAGAAATGATAAATAAACTCCATAATTTAATATCTGCCACCATGTTTGAGGGTCCGAATAAGTGTCCGAGTGTTAAATCCCTAATGCATGAGAAATGCCAAGTAAACACCATAATTACATATCTGCCATCATGCAAGCGGGTCTGAATAAGTGTCCGAGTGTTTAAACCCTAACGCATGAGAAATGGAAAATAAACACCATAATTACATATCTTCCATCATGCAAGATGTTCCGAATAAGTGTGCATGTGTTTAAACCGAATGCATGAGAAATGGCAAATAGACACCATAATTACATATCTGCCATCATGCAATAGGGTCCGAATAAGTGTCCGAGTGGTTAAAACATAATGCATGAGAAATGGCAAGTAAGCACCATAATTACATATCTGCCATCATGCAAGAAGGTCCGAGTAGGTGTCCGAGTATTTAAACTCTAATGCACGTGAAATGGCAATTAAACACCATAATTACATATCTGCCATCATGCAAGAGGGTCCGAATAAGTCTCCAAGTGATTAAACCCTAATGCATGAGAAATGGCAAACAAACACCTTAATTACATATCTGCCATCATACAAGAGGGTCTGAATAAGTGTCCGAGTGTTTAAACCCTAATGGATGAGAAATGGCAAGTAAACACCATAATTACATATCTGCCATCATGCAAGAGGGTCCGAATAAGTGTCCGAGTGTTTAAACCCTAATGCATGACAAATGATAAATAAACACCATAATTACATATCTGCCATCATGCCTGAGGGTCCGAATAAGTGTCCGAGTGTTAAAGCCCTAATACGTGAGAAATGCCAAGTAAACACCATAATTACATATCTACCATCATGTAAGCGGGTCTGAACAAGTGTCCGAGTGTTTAAACCCGAATGCACGAGAAATGGCAAATAAACCCCATAGTTACATATCTGCCATCATGCAAGATGGTCCGAATAAGTGCCCAAGTGTTTAAGCCGCAATGCATGAGAAATGGCAAATAGACACCATAATTACATATCTGCCATCATGCAAGAGGGTCCGAATAAGTGTCCGAGTGTTTAAACCCTAATGCATAAGAAATGGCAAATAAACACCATAGTTAGATATCTGCCATCACGCAAGACGGTCCGAGTGTGTTAAGCCCTGATGCATGAGAAATGCCAAGTAAACAACATAATGACATATTTGCCATCATGCAAGAGGGTCCGAATAAGTGTCCAAGTGTTTAAACCCTAATGCATAAGATATGGCAAATAAACACCATAATTAGATATCTAGCATGATGCAAGAGGGTCCGAATAAGTGTCCGAGTGCTTAAAACCTAATGCATGAGAAATGGCAAATAAACACCATATTTAAATATCGGCCACCATGCAAGAGGGTCCGAATAAGTGTCCGTGGGTTTAAACCCTAATGCATGTGAAATGGCGATTAAACATCATGATTACATATCTGCCATCATGCAAGAGGGTCCGAATAAGTGTCCAAGTGTTTAAACCCTAATGCATGAGAAATGGCATATAAACACCATAATTACATATATGCCATCATATAAGAGGCTTCGAGTAAGTGTCCGAGTGTTTAAACCCTAATGCATGAGAAATGGCAAGTAAACACCATAATTACATATCTGCCATCAAGCAAGAGGGTCCGAATAAGTGTCCGAGTGTTTGTACCCTATCGCATGAGAAATGGCAAATAAACACAATAATTACATATCTGCCATCACGCAAGAGGGTCAGAATACGTGTCCGAGTGTGTAAACCCAAATGCATGAGAAATGGCAAATAAACACCATAATTACATATCTGCCATCATGCAAGAGGGTTCGAATAAGTATCCGAGTTTTTAAGCCTTAATGCATGAGAAATGGCAAGTAAACACCATAATTACATATCTGCCATCATGAAGAGGGTCCGAATAAGTGTCTGAGTGTTTAAACCCTAATGCATGAGAAATGGCAAATAAACACCATATTTACATATCTGCCATCATGCGTGAGGGTCTGAATAAGTGTCCGAGTGTTTAAGCCCTAATGCATGTGAAATGAATAGTAAACACCATAGTTTCATATCTGCGATTATGGAAGAGGGTTCGAATAAGTGTCCGAGTGTTTAAGCCCTAATGCATGGGAAATGGCAAGTAAACACCATTACTACATATCTGCCATCACGCAAGAGGGTCCGAATAAGTGTCCGAGTGTTTAAACCGTAATGCATGGGAAATGGAAAATAAACACCACAATTACATATCTGCCATCATGCAAGAGGGTCCGAATAAGTGTTCGAGTGTTTAAACACTAATGCACGAGAAATGGCAAATAAACACTGTAATTACATATCTGCCATCATGCAAGAGGGTCCGAATAAGTGTCTGAGTGTTTAAGCCCTAATGCATGGGAAATAGCAAGTAAACAACATAATTACATATCTGCCATCATGCAAGAGGGTCCATATAAGTGTCCGAGTGTTTGAAACCGTAATGCATGAGAAACGGCAAGTAAACACCATAATTACATATCTGCCATCATGCAAGGGGGTCCGAATAAGGGTCCAAGTATTTAAACCCTAATGCGTGAGAAATGGCAAATAAACACCATAATTACATGTCAGCCATCATGCAAGAGGGTCTGAATAAGTGTCCGAGTGTTTAAACCCTAATGCATAAGATATGGCAAATAAACACCATAATTACATATCTAGCATGATGCAAGAGGGTCCGAATAAGTGTCCGAGTGCTTAAAACCTAATTCATGAGAAATGGGAAATAAACACCATATTTACATATCTGCCACCATGCAAGAGGGTCCGAATAAGTGTCTGGGTGTTTAAACTCTAACGCATGTGAAATGGCGATAAAACACAATGATTACATATCTGCCATCATGCCAGAGGGTCCGAATAAGTGTCCAAGTGTTTAAACCCTAATGCATGAGAAATGGCATATAAACACCATAATTACATATCTGCCATCACACAAGAGGCTCCGAGTAAGTGTCCGAGTGTTTAAACGCTAATGCATGAGAAATGACAAGTAAACACCGTAATTACATATCTGCGATCATGCAAGTGGGTCCGAATAAGTGTCCGAGTGTTTAAGCCCTAATGCATGAGAAATGATAAATAAACTCCATAATTTCATATCTGCCATCATGTTTGAGGGTCCGAGGGTTAAAGCCCTAATGCATGAGAAATGCCAAGTAAACACCATAATTACATATCAGCCATCATGTAAGTGGGTTTGAATAAGTGTCCGAGTGTTTAAACCCCAATGCATGAGAAATGGCAAGTAAACACCATAATTACATATCTGCCATCATGTAAGAGGGCCCGAATAAGTGTCCAAGTGTTTAAACCCTAATGCATGAGAAATGGCCAATAAACACCATAATTACATTTCTGCCATCATACACGAGGGTCCGAATAAGTGTCCGAGTGTTTAAACCCTAATGCATGAGAAATGGCTAGTAAACACCATAATTACATATCTGCCATCATGCAAGAGGGTCAGAATAAGTGTCCGAGTGTTTAAACCCTAATGCATGAGAAATGATAAATAAACACCATAAT
Source organism: Camellia sinensis (assembly GCF_055761805.1). Taxonomy (NCBI): domain Eukaryota; kingdom Viridiplantae; phylum Streptophyta; class Magnoliopsida; order Ericales; family Theaceae; genus Camellia; species Camellia sinensis. The sequence goes on along the minus strand of NW_028129474.1, from coordinate 8,330,455 downwards.
TACATATCTGCCATCATGCCTGAGGGTCCAAATAACTGTCCGAGTGTTAAAGCTCTAATGCATGAGAAATGCCAAGTAAACACCATAATTACATATCTGCCATCATGTAAGCGGGTCTGAATAAGTGTCCGAGTGTTTAAACCCCAATGCATGAGAAATGGCAAATAAACACCATAATCACATATCTGCCATCATGCAAGATGGTCTGAATAAGTGTCCAAGTGTTTAAGCCGCAATGCATGGGGAATGGCAAATAGACACCATAATTACATATCTGCCACCATGCAAGAGGGTCCGAATAAGTGTCCGAGTGTTTAAACCCTAATACATAAGAAATGACAAATAAACACCATAATTAGATATCGGCCATCATGTAAGACGGTCTGAATAAGTGTCCGACTGCGTTAAGCCCCGATGCATGAGAAATGCCAAGTAAACTGCATAATTACATATTTGCCATCATGCAAGAGGGTCCAAATAAGTGTCCGAGTGTTTAAACCCTAGTGCATGAGAAATGGCAAGTAAACACCATAATTACATATCTTCCATCATGCAAGAGGGTCGGATTAAGTGTCCTAGAGTTTAAACCATAATGCAAGAGAAATGGCAAATGAACACCATAATTACATATCTGTCATCATGCAAGAGGGGCCGAATAAGTGTCCGAGTGTTTAAACCCTATTGCATGAACCATGGCAAGTAAACACCATAATTACATATCTGCCATCTTGCAAGAGGTTCGGAATAAGTGTCCGAGTGTTTAAACCCTAATGCAAGAAAAATTGCAACTAAACACCACAATTACATATCTGCCATCATGCAAGAGGGTCCGATTAAGTATCTGAGTGTTTAAACCCTAATGCATGAGAAATGGAAAGTAAACACCATAATTACATATCTGTCATCCAGGAAGAGGGTCCGAATAAGTGTCCGAGTGTTTGTACCCTATCGCATGAGAAATGGCAAATAAACACAATAATTACATATCTGCCATCATGCAAGAGGGTCCGAATAAGTATCCGAGTGTTTAAACCCTAATGCATGAGAAATGGCAAGTAAACACCATAATTACATATCTGCCATCAAGCAAGAGGGTCCGAATAAGTGTCCGAGTGTTTGTACCCTAACGCAAGAGAAATGGCAAATAAACACAATAATTAGATGTCTGCCATCATGCAAGAGGGTCAGACTAAGTGTCCGAGTGTTTAAACCCTAATGCATGAAAAATGGAAAAGAAACACCATAATTACATATCTGCGATCATGCAAGCGGGTCCGACTAAGTATCCGAGTGTTTAAGCCCTAATGCAGGAGAAATGGCATGTAAACACCATAATTACAAATCTGCCATCATGAAGAGGGTCAGAATCAGTGTCCGAGTGTTTAAACCCTAATGCATGAGAAATGGCAAGTAAACACCATAATTACATATCTGCCATCTTGCAAGAGGGTCCGAATAAGTGTCGAGTGTTTAAGCCCTAATGCATGAGAAATGGCAAGTAGACAACATAATTACATAGTTGCCATCATGCTAGAGGGTCCAAATAAGTGTCCGAGTGTTTAAACCCTAATGCATGAGAAATGGCGAGTAAACACTACAATTACATATATGCCATCATGGAAGAGGGTCCGAATATGTGTCCGAGTCTTTAAACCCTAATGCCTAAGAAATGACAAATAAACACCATAATTACATATCTACTATCTTGGAGGAGGGTCCGAATAAGTGTCCGATTGTTTAGGCCCTAATGCATGAGAAATGGCGAATAAACACCAGAATTACATATCTGCGAACATGCAAAAGGGTCTGAATAAGTGTCCGAGTATTTATACCTTAATGCAAGAGAAATGGCAAATAAACACCATAATTACATATCTGCCATCATGCAAGAGTGTCCAAATAAGTGTCCGAGTGTTTAAATCCTAATGCATGAGAAATGGTAAGTAGATACCAAAATTACATATCTGCCATCATGCAAGAAGGTCGGAATAAGTGTCCGAGTGTTTAAACCCTAGTGCGTGAGAAATGGCAAGTAAACACCATAATTACATATCTGCCATCATGCAAGATGGTCTAAGTAAGTGTCCGAGTGTTTAGACCCTAATGCATGAGAAATGGCAAGTAAACACCATAATTACATATCTGCCATCATGCTAAAGTGTCCGATTAAGGGTCCGACTGTTTAAACCCTAATGCATGAGAAATGGCAAATAAACACCGTAATTACATATCTGCCACCATGCAAGAGGGTCTGAGTAAGTGTCCGAGTGTTTATGCCCTAATGCATGAGAAATGGCATGTAAACAACATAATTACAGATCTGCCATCATGCTAGAGGGTCCAAATAAGTGTCGGAGTGTTTAAACCCTAATGCATGGAAAATGGCAAGTAAACACCATAATTACATATATGCCATCATGCAAAAGGGTGCGAATAAGTGTCCGAGTGTTTAAACCCAAATGCATGAGAAATGGAAAATGAACACTATAATTACATATCTACTATCTTGCAATAGGGTCCGAATAAGTGTCCGAGTGTTTAAGCCCTAATACATGAGAAATGACAAGTAAACACCATAATTACATATCTGCCAACATGCAAAAGGGTCTGAATAAGTGTCCGAGTATTTATACCTTAATGCAAGAGAAATGGCAAATAAACACCATAATTACATATCTGCCATCATGCAAGAGGGTCTGAATAAGTGGCCGAGTGTTTAAACCCTAATGCGTGAGAAATGGCAAGTAAACACCATAATTACATATCTGCTAACATGCAAGAGGGTCCAAATAAGTGTCCGAGTGTTTAAACCCTAATGCATGAGAAATGGCAAGTAAACACCATAATTACATATCTGCCATCACGCAAGAGGGTCCAAATAACTGTCCGAGTGTGTAAACCCTAATGCATGAGAAATGGAAAGTACACACCATAATTACATATCTGCCATCATGGAAGAGGGGCCGAATGAGTGTCCGAGTGTTAAAACCCTAATGCATGAGAAATGACAAATCAACACCATAATTACATATCTACTATCTTGGAAGAGGGTCCGAATAAGTGTCCGATTGTTTAAGCCCTAATGCATCAGAAATGGCGAGTAAACACCATAATTACATATCTGCGAACATGCAAAAGGGTCTGAATAAGTGTCCGAGTATTTATACCTTAATGCAAGAGAAATGGCAAATAAACACCATAATTACATATCTGCCATCATGCACGAGGGTCCAAATAAGTGTCCGAGTGTTTAAATCCTAATGCATCAGAAATGGCAAGTAAATACCAAAATTACATATCTACCATCAAGCAAGAGGGTCAGAATAATTGTCCGAGTGTTTAAACCCTAATGCATGAGAAAAGCCAAGTAAACACCATAATTACATATCTGCGATCATGCAAGAGGCTCCGAATAATTGTCCGAGTGTTTAAACCGTAATACATGGGAAATGGCAAATAAACCCCATAATTACATATCTGCCATCACGCAAGAGGGTCTGAATAAGTATCTGAGTGTTTAAGCCCTAATGCATGACAAATGGAAAGTAAACACCATATATACATATCTGCCATCATGAAGAGGGTCCGAATAACTGTCCGAGTATTTAAACCCTAATGCATGAGAAATGGAAAATAAACACCATAATTACATATCTGCCATCATGCAAAAGGGTCCGAATAAGTGTCCGAGTGTTTAAGCCCTAATGCTTGATAAATAACAAGTAAACACCATAATTACATATCTGCCATCATGCAAGAGGGTCCGAATAAGTATCCGAGTGTTTAAGCCCAAATGCATGGGAAATGTCAAGTAAACACCATAACTACATATCTGCCATCACTCAAGAGAGTCCGAATAAGTGTCTGAGTGTTTAAACCGTAATGCATGGGAAATGGCAAATAAACACCATAATTACATATCTGCCATCATGCAAGAGGGTCCGAATAAGTGTCCGAGTGTTTAAACCCTATTGCACGCGAAATGGCAAACAAACACCATAATTACATATCTGCTATCATGCAAGAGGGTCCGAATACGTGTCCGATTTTTTAAGCCCTAATGCATGAGAAATGGCAAGTAAACAACATAATTACATATTTGCCATCATGCAAGAGGGTCCAAATAAGTGTACAAGTGTTTAAACCCTAATGCATGAGAAATGTCAAGTAAACACCATAATTACATATCTGTCATCATGCAAGAGGGTCCAATTATGGGTCCGACTGTTTAAACCCTAACGCATGAGAAATGGCAAATAAACACCATAATTACATATCTGCCATCTTGCAAGAGGGTCCGAATAAGTGTCCGAGTATTTAAGCCCTAATCCATGAGAAGTGGCAAGTAGACAACATAATTACATAGCTGCCATCATGCAAGGGGGTCCGAATAAGTGTCCGAGAGTTTAAACCCTCATGCTTGAGAAATGGGAAATAAACACCATAATTACATATCTACCATCATGCAACAGGGTCCGAATAAGTGTCCGAGTGTTTAAGCCCTAATGCATGAGAAATGGCAAGTAAACAACATAATTACATATCTGGCATCATGCAAGAGGGTCGAAATAAGTGTCCGATTGTTTATACCCTAAAGCATGAGAAATGGCAAGTAAACACCATAATTACATATCTGTCATCATGCAAGAGGGTCCAATTATGGGTCCGAATGTTTAAACCCTAACGCATGAGAAATGGCAAATAAACACCTTAATTAGATATCTGCCATTATGCAAGAGGGTCCAAATAAGTGTCCGAGTGTTTAAGCCATAATGCATGAGAAATGGAAAGAAGACAACATAATAACATAGCTACCATCATGCAAGAGGGTCCAAATAAGTGTCCGAGTGTTTAAACCCTAATGCACGAGAAATGGCAAGTAAACACCACAATTACATATCTGCCATCATGGAAGAGGGTCTGAATAAGTGTCCAAGTGTTTAAACCCTAATGCATGGGAAATGACAAATAAACACCATAATTACATATCTACTATCTTGGAAGAGGGTCCGAATAAGTGTCCGATTGCTTAAGCCCTAATGCATGAGAAATGGCAAGTAAACACCATAATTACATGTCTACTATCTTGGAAGAGGGTCCGAATAAGTGTCCGATTGTTTAAGCCCTAATGCATGAGAAATGGCAAATAAACACCATAATTACATATCTGCCATCTTGCAAGAGGGTCCGAATAAGTGTCGAGTGTTTAAGCCCTAATGCATGAGAAATGGCAAGTAGACAACATAATTACATAGTTGCCATCATGCAAGAGGGTCCAAATAAGTGTCCGAGTGTTTAAACCCTAATGCATGAGAAATGGCGAGTAAACACCACAATTACATATCTGCCATCGTGGAAGAGGGTCCGAATAAGTGTCCGAGTGTTTAAACCCTAATGCCTAAGAAATGACAAATAAACATCATAATTACATATCTACTATCTTGGAGGGGGGTCCGAATAAGTGTCCGATTGTTTAAGCCCTAATGCGTGAGAAATGGCGAATAAACACCATAATTACATATCTGCGAACATGCAAAAGGGTCTGAATAAGTGTCCCAGTATTTATACCTTAATGCAAGAGAAATGGCAAATAAACACCATAATTACATATCTGCCATCATGCAAGAGTGTCCAAATAAGTGTCCGAGTGTTTAAATCCTAATGCATGAGAAATGGTAAGTAGATACCAAAATTACATATCTGCCATCATGCAAGAAGGTCGGAATAAGTGTCCCAGTGTTTAAACCCTAGTGCGTGAGAAATGGCAAGTAAACACCATAATTACATATCTGCCATCATGCAAGATGGTCTAAGTAAGTGTCCGAGTGTTTAGACCCTAATGCATGAGAAATGGCAAGTAAACACCATAATTACATATCTGCCATCATGCTAAAGTGTCCGATTAAGGGTCCGACTGTTTAAACCCTAATGCATGAGAAATGGCAAATAAACACCCTAATTACATATCTGCCACCATGAAAGAGGGTCCGAGTAAGTGTCCGAGTGTTTATGCCCTAATGCATGAGAAATGGCAAGTAAACAACATAATTACATATCTGCCATCATGCTAGAGGGTCCAAATAAGTGTCTGAGTGTTTAATCCCTAATGCATGAGAAATGGCAAGTAAACACCATAATTACATATATGCCATCATGCAAAAGGGTGCGAATAAGTGTCCGAGTGTTTAAACCCAAATGCATGAGAAATGGCAAATAAACACTATAATTACAAATCTACTATCTTGCAATAGGGTCCGAATAAGTGTCCGAGTGTTTAAATCCTAATGCATGAGAAATGGCAAGTAAATACCAAAATTACATATCTGCCGACACGCAAGAGGGTCGGAATAATTGTCCGAGTGTTTAAACCCTAATGCATGAGAAAAGCCAAGTAAACACCATAATTACATATCTGCCATCATGCAAGAGGGTCTGAATAATTGTCCGAGTGTTTAAACTGTAATACATGGGAAATGGCAAATTAACCCCATAATTACATATCTGCCATCACGCAAGAGGGTCTGAATAAGTATCTGAGTGTTTACGCCCTAATGCATGAGAAATGGAAAGTAAACACCATATATACATATCTGCCATCATGAAGAGGGTCCGAATAACTGTCCGAGTGTTTAAACCCTAATGCATGAGAAATGGAAAATAAACACCATAATTACATATCTGCCATCATGCAAGAGGGTCCGAATAAGTGTCCGAGTGTTTAAGCCCTAATGCTTGAGAAATAACAAGTAAACACCATAATTACATATCTGCCATCATGCAAGAGGGTCCGAATAAGTATCCGAGTGTTTAAGCCCAAATGCATGGGAAATGTCAAGTAAACACCATAACTACATATCTGCCATCAATCAAGAGAGTCCGAATAAGTGTCTGAGTGTTTAAACCGTAATGCATGGGAAATGGCAAATAAACACCATAATTACATATCTGCCATCATGCAAGAGGGTCCGAATAAGTGTCCGAGTGTTTAAACCCTAATGCACGCGAAATGGCAAACAAACACCATAATTACATATCTGCTATCATGCAAGAGGGTCCGAATACGTGTCCGATGGTTTAAGCCCTAATGCATGAGAAATGGCAAGTAAACAACATAATTACATATTTGCCATCATGCAAGAGGGTCCAAATAAGTGTCCAAGTGTTTAAACCCTAATGCATGAGAAATGGCAAGTAAACACCATAATTACATATCTGTCATCATGCAAGAGGGTCCAATTATGGGTCCGACTGTTTAAACCCTAACGCATGAGAAATGGCAAATAAACACCATAATTACATATCTGCCATCTTGCAAGAGGGTCCGAATAAGTGTCCGAGTATTTAAGCCCTAATCCATGAGAAGTGGCAAGTAGACAACATAATTACATAGCTGCCATCATGCAAGAGGGTCCGAATAAGTGTCCGAGTGTTTAAACCCTCATGCATGAGAAATGGGAAATAAACACCACAATTACATATCTACCATCATGCAACAGGGTCCGAATAAGTGTCCGAGTGTTTAAGCCCTAATGCATGAGAAATGGCAAGTAAACAACATAATTACATATCTGGCATCATGCAAGAGGGTCCAAATAAGTGTCCGATTGTTTAGACCCTAAAGCATGAGAAATGGCAAGTAAACACCATAATTACATATCTGTCATCATGCAAGAGGGTCCAATTATGGGTCCGACTGTTTAAACCCTAACGCATGAGAAATGGCAAATAAACACCATAATTAGATATCTGCCATCACGCAAGAGGGTCCAAATAAGTGTCCGAGTGTTTAAGCCATAATGCATGAGAAATGGAAAGCAGACAACATAATAACATAGCTACCATCATGCAAGAGGGTCCAAATAAGTGTCCGAGTGTTTAAACCCTAATGCATGACAAATGGCAAGTAAACACCACAATTACATATCTGCCATCACGGAAGAGGGTCCGAATAAGTGTCCAAGTGTTTAAACCCTAATGCATGAGAAATGACAAATAAACACCATAATTACATATCTACTATATTGGAAGAGGGTCCGAATAAGTGTCCGATTGCTTAAGCCCTAATGCATGAGAAATGGGAAGTAAACACCATAATTACATGTCTACTATCTTGGAAGAGGGTCCGAATAAGTGTCCGATTGTTTAAGCCCTAATGCATGAGAAATGGCAAGTAAACACCATAATTACATATCTGCGAACATCCAAAAGGGTCCGAATAAGTTTCCGAGTATTTATACCTTAATGCAAGAGAAATGGCAAACAAACACCATAATTACATATATGCCATCATGCAAGAGGGTCCAAATAAGTGTCCGAGTGTGTAAACCCTAATGCATGAGAAATGGAAAGTAAACACCACAATTACATATCTGCCATCATGGAAGAGGAGCCAAATAAGTGTCCGAGTGTTTAAACCCTAATGCATGAGAAATGACAAATAAACACCATAATTACATATCTACTATCTTGGAAGAGGGTCCGAATAAATGTCCGATTGTTTAAGCCCTAATGCATGAGAAATGGCAAGTAAACACCGTAATTACATATCTGCGAACACGCAAAAGGGTCTGAATAAGTGTCCGAGTATTTATACCTTAATGCAAGAGAAATGGCAAATAAACACCATAATTACATATCTGCCATCATGCACGTGGGTCCAAATAAGTGTCCGAGTGTTTAAATCCTAATGCATGAGAAATGGCAAGTAAATACCAAAATTACATATCTGCCATCATGCAAAAGGGTCGGAATAAGTGTCCGAGCGTTTAAACCCTAATGCATGAGAAAATCCTAGTAAACACCATAATTACATATCTGCCATCATGCAAGAGGCTCCGAATAATTGTCCGAGTGTTTAAACTGTAATACATGGGAAATGGCAAATAAACCCCATAATTACATATCTGCCTGAATAAGTATCTGAGTGTTTAAGCCCTAACGCATGAGAAATGGCAAGTAAACACCATATTTACATATCTACCATCATGAAAAGGGTCCGAATAAGTGTCCGAGTGTTTAAACCCTAATGCATGAGAAATGGAAAATAAACACCATAATTACATATCTGCCAGCATGCAAGAGGGTCTGAATAAGTGTCCGAGTGTTTAAGCCCTAATGCATGAGAAATGGCAAGTAAACAACATAATTACATATCTGGCATCATGCAAGAGGGTCCAAATAAGTGTCCGAGTGTTTAGACCCTAATGCATGAGAAATGGCAAGTAAACACCATAATTACATATCTGTCATCATGCAAGGGGGTCCAATTATGGGTCCGACTGTTTAAACCCTAACGCATGAGAAATGGCAAATAAACACCATAATTACATATCTGCCATCATGCAAGAGGGTCGAAATAAGTGTCCGAGTGTTTAAGCCATAATGCATGAGAAATGGAAAGCAGACAACATAATTACATAGCTACCATCTTGCAAGAGGGTCCAAATAAGTGTTCGAGTGTTTAAACCCTAATGCATGAGAAGTGGCAAGTAAACACCACAATTACATATCTGCCATCATGGAAGAGGGTCCGAATAAGTGTCCAGGTGTTTAAACCCAAATGCATGAGAAATGACAAATAAACACCATAATTACATATCTACTATCTTGGAAGAGGGTCCGAATAAGTGTCCGATTGTTTAAGCCCTAATGCATGAGAAATGGCAAGTAAACACCATAGTTACATATCTGCGAACATGCAAAAGGGTCTGAATAAGTGTCCGAGTATTTATACCTTAATGCAAGAGAAATGGCAAGTAAACACCATAATTACATATCTGCCATCATGCAAGATGGTCCAAATAAGTGTCCGAGTGTTTAAATCCTAATGCGTGAGAAATGGCAAGTAAATACCAAAATTACATATCTTCCATCATACAAGAGGGTCGGAATAAGTGTCTGAGTGTTTAAACCCTAATGCATGAGAATTGGCAAGTAAACACCATAATTACATATCTGCCATAATGCAAGAGGGTCTGAATAATTGTCCGAGTGTTTAAACCGTAATACATGGGAAATGGCAAATAAACCCCATAATTACATATCTGCCATCATGCAAGAGGGTCCGAATAAGTGTCCGAGTGTTGAAACCAAAATGCATGATAAATGGCAAATAAACCGCATAATTACATATCTGCCATCGTTCAAGAGGGTCCGAATAAGTGTCCGAGTGTTTAAGCCCTAATGCTTGAGAAATGGCAAGTAATCACCATAATTACATATCTGGCATCATGCAAGAGGGTCCGAATAAGTGTCCGAGTGTTTAAACCCTAATGCAAGAAAAATGGCAAATAAACACCATAATTACATATCTGCCACCGTGCAAGAGGGTCTGAATAAGTGTCCGAGTGTTTAATCCCTAATACATGAGAAATGGAAAATAAACACCATAATTACATATCTGCCATGATGCAAGAGGGTCCGAATAATTGTCCGAGTGTTTAAACCGTAATACATGGGAAATGGAAAATAAACCACATAATTACATATCTGCTATCACGCAAGAGGGTCTGAATAAGTATCTGAGTGTTTAAGCCCTAATGCATGAGAAATTGCAAGTAAACACCATATTTACATATCTGCCATCATGAAGAGGGTCCGAATAAGTGTCCGAGTGTTTAAATCCTAATGCATGAGAAATGGAAAATAAACACCATAATTACATATCTGCCATCATGCAAGAGGGTCCGAATAAGTGTCCGAGTGTTTAAGCCCTAATGCTTGAGAAATAACAAGTAAACACCATAATTACATATCTGCCATCATGCAAGAGGGTCCGAATAAGTATCCGAGTGTTTAAGCCGAAATGCATGGGAAATGGCAAGTAAACACCATAACTACATTTCTGCCATCACTCAAGAGAGTCCGAATAAGTGTCTGAGTGTTTAAACCGTAATGCATGGGAAATGACAAATAAGCACCATAATTACATATCTGCCATCATGCAAGAGGGTCCGAATAAGTGTCCGAGTGTTTAAACCCTAATGCACGAGAAATGGCAAATAAACACCATAATTACATATCTGCTATCATGCAAAAGGGTCTGAATACGTGTCCGATTGTTTAAGCCCTAATGCATGAGAAATGGCAAGTAAACAACATAATTACATATTTGCCATCATGCAAGAGGGTCCAAATAAGTGTCCAAGTGTTTAAACCCTAATGCATGAGTAATGGCAAGTAAACACCATAATTACATATCTGTCATCATGCAAGAGGGGCCAATTATGGGTCCGACTGTTTAAACCCTAACGCATGAAAAATGGCAAATAAACACCATAATTACATATCTGCCATCTTGCAAGAGGGTCCGAATAAGTGTCCGAGTATTTAAGCCCTAATCCATGAGAAGTGGCAAGTAGACAACATAATTACATAGTTGCCATCATGCAAGAGGGTCCGAATAAGTGTCCGAGTGTTTAAACCCTCGTGCATGAGAAATGGGAAATAAACACCATAATTACATATCTACCATTATGCAACAGGGTCCGAATAAGTGTCCGAGTGTTTAAGCCCTAATGCATGAGAAATGGCAAGTAAACAACATAATTACATATCTGGCATCATGCAAGAGGGTCCAAATAAGTGTCCGAGTGTTTAAGCCATAATGCATGAGAAATGGAAAGTAGACAACATAATTACATAGCTACCATCATGCAAGAGGGTCCAAATAAGTGTCCGAGTGTTTAAACCCTAATGCATGAGAAATGGCAAGTAAACACCACAATTACATATCTGCCATCATGGAAGAGGGTCTGAATAAGTGTCCAAGTGTTTAAACCTTAATGCATGAGAAATGACAAATAAACACCATAATTACATATCTACTATCTTGGAAGAGGGTCCGAATAAGTGTCCGATTGCTTAAGCCCTAATGCATGAGAAATGGCAAGTAAACACCCTAATTACATATCTGTGAACATACAAAAGGGTCTGAATAAGTGTCCGAGTATTTTTACCTTAATGCAAGAGAACTGGCAAATAAACACCATAATTACATATCTGCCATCATGCAAGAGGGTCCAAATATGTGTCCGAGTGTTTAAATCCTAATGCGTGAGAAATGGCAAGTAAATACCAAAATTACATATCTTCCATCATACAAGAGGGTCGGAATAAGTGTCCGAGTGTTTAAACCCTAATGCATGAGAAATGGCAAGTAAACACCATAATTACATATCTGCCATCATGCAAGAGGGTCCGAATAATTGTCCGAGTGTTTAAACCGTAATACATGGGAAATGGCAAATAAACCCCATAATTACATATCTGCCATCATGCAAGAGGGTCCGAATAAGTGTCCGAGTGTTGAAACCCAAATGCATGAGAAATGGCAAATAAATAGCATAATTACATATCTGCCATCATTCAAGAGGGTCCGAATAAGTGTCCGAGTGTTTAAGCCGTAATGCATGAGAAATGGCAAGTAATCACCATAATTACATATCTGCCATCATGCAAGAGGGTCCGAATAAGTGTCCGAGTGTTTAAACCCTAATGCAAGAAAAATGTCAAGTAAACACCATAATTACATATCTGCCACCGTGCAAGATGCTCCGAATAAGTGTTCGAGTGTTTAATCCCTAATACATGAGAAATGGCAAGTAAACACCATAATTACATATCTGCCATCATGCAAGAGGTTCCGTATAAGTGTCCGAGTGTCTAAACCTTAATGCATGTGAAATGGCAAATAAGCACCATAATTACATATCTGCCATCATGCAAGAGGGTCCGTATAAGTGTCCGAGTGTCTAAACCTTAATGCATGTGAAATGGCAAATAAGCACCATAATTACATATCTGCCATCATGCAAGAGTGTCTGAATAAGTGTCCGAGTGTTTAAGCCCTAATGCATGAGAAATGGCAAGTAAACAACATAATTACATATCTGCCATCATGCAAGAGGGTCCAAGTAAGTGTCCGAGTGTTTAGACCCTAATGCATGAGAAATGGCAAGTAAACACCATAATTACATATCTGCCATCATGCAAGAGGGTCCGATTAAGGGTCCGACTGTTTAAACCCTAATGCATGAGAAATGGCAAATAAACACCGTAATTACATATCTGCCATCATGCAAGAGGGTCCAAATAAGTGTCCGAGTGTTTATGCCCTAATGCTTGAGAAATGGCAAGTAAACAACATAATTACATATCTGCCATCATGGTAGACGGTCCAAATAAGTGTCTGAGTGTTTAAACCCTAATGCATGAGAAATGGAAAATAAACACCGTAATTACATATCTGCCATCATGCAAGAGTGTCCGAATAAGTGTCAGAGTGTTTAAGCCCTAATACATGAGAAATGGCAAATAAACACCATAATTACATATCTGCCATCATGCAAGAGGGTCCGAATAAGTGGTCGAGTGTTTAAACCCTAATGCGTGAAAAATGGCAAGTAAACACCATAATTACATATCCGCTAACATGCAAGAGGGTCCAAATAAGTGTCCGAGTGTTTAAACTATAATGCATGAGAAATGGCAAGTAAACACCATAATTACATATCTGCCATCATGCAAGAGGGTTCGAATAAGTGTCCGAGTGTTTAATCCCTAATGCAAGAGAAACGGCAAGTAAACACCATAATTACATATCTGCCATCATGCAAGAGGGTCCGAATAAGTGTCCGAGTGTATAATCCCTAATACAGGAGGAACGGCAAATAAACACCATAATTACATATCTGCCATGACGCAAGAGGGTACGATTAAGTGTCCGAGTGTTTAAACCCTAATGCAGGAGAAATGGCAAGTAAACACCATAAATACAAATCTGCCATCATGCAAGAGGGTCCGAATAAGTGTCCAAGTGTTTAAGCCCTAATGCATGGGAAATGGCAAGTAAACATCATAACTACATATCTACCATCACTCAAGAGGGTCCGAATAAGTGTCTGAGTGTTTAAACCGTAATGCATGGGAAATGGAAAATAAACACCATAATTACATATCTGCCATCATGCAAGAGGGTCCGAATAAGTGTGCGAGTGTTTAAGCCCTAGTGCATAAGAAATGGCAAGTAAACAACATAATTACATATCTGCCATCATGCAATAGGGTCCAAATAAGTGTCCGAGTGTTTTAACCCAAATGCATGAGAAATGGCAAGTAAACACCATAATTACATATCTTCCATCGTATTGCATGAGAAATGGGAAATAAACACCATAATTACATATCTGCCATCATGCAAGAGGGTCCGAATAAGTGTGCGAGTGTTTAAGCCCTAATGCATGAGAAATGGCAAGTAAACAAATAATTACATATCTGCCATCATGCAAGAGGGTCCAAATAAGTGTTCGAGTGTTTAGACCCTAATGCATGAGAAATGGCAAGTAAACACCATAATTACATATCTACCATCATGAAAGAGGGTCGGAATAAGTGTCCGAGTGTTTAAACCCTAATGCATGAGAAATGGCAAGTAAACACCATAATTACATATCTGCCATCATGCAAGAGGGTCCGAATATGTGTCCGAGTGTCTAAACCCTAATGCATGAGAAATGGCAAATAAACACCATAATTACATAACTGCCATCATGCAAGAGTGTCCGAATAAGTGTCCGAGTGTTTAAGCCCTAATGCATTAGAAATGGCAAGTAAACAACGTAATTACATATCTGCCATCATGCAAGAGGGTCCAAGTAAGTATCCGAGTGTTTAAACCCTAATGCATGAGAAATGGCAAATAAACACCATAATTACATATCTGCCATCATGCAAGAAGGTTCGAATAAGTGTCCGAGTGCTTAAACCCTAATGCATGAGAAATGGCAAGTAAACACCATAATTACATATCTGACACCATGCAAGAGGGTCCGAATAAGTGTCCGAGTGTTTAAGCCCTGGTGCATGAGAAATGGCAAGTAAACAACATAATTACATATCTGCCATGATGCAAGAGGGTCCGATTAACTGTCCGAGTGTTTAAACCCTAATGCATGAGAAATGGAAAGTAAACACCATAATTACATATCCGCCATCATGCAAGATGGTCCGAATAATTGTCCGAGTGTTTAAACCGTAATGCATGAGAAATGGGAAATAAACACCATAATTACATATCTGCCATCATGCAAGAGGGTCCGAATAAGTGTCCGAGTGTTTAAGCCTTAATGCATGAGAAATGGCAAGTAAACAACATAATTACATATTTGCCATCATGCAAGAGGGTCCAAATAAGTGTCCGAGTGTTTAGACCCAAATGCATGAGAAATGGCAAGTAAACCCCATAATTACATATCTGCAACCATGCTAGAGCGTCCGATTAAGGGTCCGACTGTTTAAACCCTAATGCATGAGAAATGACTAATAAACACCGTAATTACATATCTGCCATCATGCAAGATGGTCTGAATAAGTGTCCGAGTGTTTAAGCCCTAATGCATGAGAAATGGCAAGTAAACAACATAATTACATATCTGCCATCTTGCTAGAGGGTCCAAATAAGTGTCCGAGTGTTTTAACCCTAATGCATGTGAAATGGCAAGTAAACACCATAATTACATATCTGCCATCATGCAAGAGGTCCCGAATAAGTGTCCGAGTGTTTAAACCCTAATGCATGAGAAATGGCAAATAAACACAATAATTACATATCTGCCAACATGCAAAAGGGTCTGATTAAGGGTCCGACTGTTTAAATCCAAATGCATGAGAAATGGCAAATAAACACCGTAATTACATATCTGCCATCATGCAAGATGGTCTGAATAAGTGTCCGAGTGTTTAAGCCCTGATGCATGAGAAATGGCAAGTAAACAACATAATTACATATCTGCCATCATGCTAGAGGGTCCAAATAAGTGTCCGAGTGTTTAAACCCTAATGCATGAGAAATGGGAAATAAACACCAAAATTTCATATCTGCCATCAGGCCAGAGGGTCCGAATAAATGTCCGAGTCTTTACGCCCTAATCCATGAGAAATGGCAAGTAAACAACATAATTACATATCAGCCTTCTTGCAAGAGGGTCCAATTAACTGTCCGAGTGTTTATGTAACGACCCCAAAATCCGTATTAGAGATTACCTTTACGGCCTATTGTGTTAATGCATTTTGATTTATTGATATGTGTTCAAATTGAGGAATTATTTGTTGAGCCACGACTGTAAAATTGAAATTACCGACCTTTACGGGTTCGGAAATCAAAATTGAGTACTTGGGTATTTTAATGGGAATTTTTAGAACTATTGGGGAAAATTAATTGGAAATCTATTTTGTCTGACTCGTTAATGCATGTTTAGGTGGTTAACTTTATACTGCAAATTGAAGGCCCCAGAGGCTTCAGAAACCAGAACAGGGGACATATTTATGATCAGCACAATTTTTAGAGTCACCTGGGAACTGTAATTGAAATTTAATTTTTCGCGATTCGTAAGGGCGTGTTTGGCTATTCCTATTGTTGAAAGCTTAGGTGTTGGTTATATGTATATATGGTTATGCTATGTGAGTGGTGAACTTATCATTTGGAAGTCAAATAAAATATTTGGGGGAGAGAGAAGAGAACCGTGAGAGAGAGGGAAGGAAGAAGAGGAAAGCTCCTCTAATCAACACTCAGGGGGTTTTGAAGATGCTTGAAGGGGGTGAAGAAAGAAAAAGAAGATCATCCATGGGAAGCTTGGGAGGAATTGGAGAAAGCTAAGAGAAAGACAAGGATGGAACTAGGGTATGATCATCTATCTCGAATCCTTATGTTTGAGACATCAATTTCATGAAATCATGATAATAAGGGAAGCTTTGAACCCATTTGAGTTAGGGTTTTATGTATACATATTGATGGAACCTTGATTTCCTTAGAATTTCTTGATTGAAGAAGTATAGGCATTATATTTGTGTATTTTGAGGTTATGATGGTTGATGGAGAATAATATTGTGAAATTGCTCATGTATTAAAGGGTTTTGGACTTTGATTTACATGTAATTAAGGTTTGATTTTGAAAATGAAAAGCCCCAAAGTTTCAGCCATTTTCGGACAGCAATCTGCCCAGAGCCGCACGTGCGGCCCTGTTTCCCGCACGTGCGGGAGACAGCTTTGTCCAGCCATCTTTGAATGAGCATATCTTTTGCCTCGGGGCTCCGTTTTGAGTGATTCTTGAGCCTAAAATCAAGCCCCGGAAGTCTAGTTTTCAATGGAAGTGGTCTCACTCCCAAATTCTAAATACAAAAATAGTTATGCCCAAATTAGTGACGACTGTTCACTTTCTGTCAACTAATTTTATATCATTTCTTCACCTAAACCATTTTCCATTGATTTCTCCTGTTTCTGTGACATGGAGTATAACTTATTAAGAAATAATGAGCTTGGTACCACCATGGCTAATTAAGTGAATGATCAAAGAGAATAAGTAAATGATCGAGTATAATCTCACATTATGTGTTGTGCACTGTACTTGTAGGTCGAGACGAGAACATCGTCCTATTACCACCGGGAACGGATCACTGTGAGTAGTAGTTCTGCAATCATACATTTACTTACCGTAAATAATTCTTATTGTTAACGCACTGTTCTTTGTAAGCATTTATGTTGTTTAGGGATCGGTGAGAACATTAAAAGATTATGTGCACTTCGGTATGACGCTGAAACTACTCTACATTCTGATTATGGTTAATGGTTATCCTTAATGTATAATAACCTGTAAATTACCTATAACTCCGCACAAGAATTATTAATATTATGCAACTGGTTGGCAAGAAGGGATTATGAATATAAACCCCGCTTAATGGGAACATGACATTTTGAACGTCCTATCCTGGACTCCTACAGCCTTATTTAGTTCGATACATGTTTTATGACATAGACATCTGCCTAAAATGAAAATCGAACAGAACCATGGGTTTCCTTATGTGTCAAAGAATGGAATATCAATAACATTGTTATATGACTTACGTTATGGTGCGACTTGTTCTATCCCCATGAATAGTACTGTAACGACACATGTGTTTCTGTAAATAATTATTATTAATACTTTGTTATATGTAAGATGACTATGGCTACATGTAATGAATCGTAAAGGGAAATTTATGTGCACCATTGTGAACGGTATTTGTATGAACCTGGCATTATTATGTTATGTTTATTCACTTCGTTCATGCTATGACATAATATGAATTGTTCAGTCTTCAAGAACTATTGATTCCTAGTACGAAACTAAGTGCTGCAATACGGACCACCTCTTGAGTCCATACATACAAGAGCTGGGCTTAAAGCCAATTTGGTCCCTTTATGGGTCACCCGGTTATGTGAAATTATGAAAGATATAAATTGTGAAGATATGAAAGGAATAACTTGTGAACTTATGAAAGATATAATTTGTGAAGATATGAAAGGAATAACTTGTGAACTTATGAAAGATATAAATTGTGAAGATATGAAAGGTATAATTTGTGAACTTATGGGGCCGAGGGCCACTTTGTGAATTTATGAACTTATGAGGCCGAGGGCCACTTTGTGAATTTATGAACTTATGAGGCCGAGGGCCACTTTGTGAATTTGTGAACTTATGAGGCCGAGGGCCAACTTGTGAATTTTGATATTATGAGGCCGAGGGCCAACTTGTGAATTCTGAAATTATGAGACCGAGGGCCAACTTGTGAAGTATGAATCTGTAACTTGTGAAATTATGAATCACAAAGGCCGAGGGCCAATTTGTGAAGCTATGCATCTAAGTTAAGCCAAGGGCTAATTTGTGAATGTGTGAACCCATCAGACCAAGGGCCAACCTATGAAGTTATGAACCGACAAGACTGTCCTAAAATGTGTACAGAATCAGACTAACCACAGGATTTTTGCATTTACTTATCTAATTAGAGAAATGTGTACATTGTAAGTAAATTAAGTTAATCTTTAAATTGTTTATGTACTACTGTTCACTGAGTTTGACTCACTTTGTCTCATGTCTGTTTCTGTAGGCACTCCACCTGGAGGTCAGTTTTAACCCATGGCATCCGTGCCTCTTTTGTCAACCTCAGAGTATCCAGGCACTTAAGTGAAGGCAGCCCTTTTTGCTAAATTTTTGATTTACACTCTGATTGTTTGCTTAAGGTTGATGTATATATAATTCCTTTGCCTGTCCATGTTGTTTTACGCCCAATTCTAAGGGCTGGGTCTGTATATATATATAGCTGTACATAGCTAACTCTCTGGTGCACGTCACCGTATATTTATTTGCCTTATGTTCTGTCTGTGATCCTGGCATGATAGTGGTCGCTCAATGGATGCAGTTCTTTTATTTATGTTAATTTATATTGGTAAATGCTTCCGTTCAGGCCC
Source organism: Camellia sinensis (assembly GCF_055761805.1). Classification (NCBI taxonomy): domain Eukaryota; kingdom Viridiplantae; phylum Streptophyta; class Magnoliopsida; order Ericales; family Theaceae; genus Camellia; species Camellia sinensis. The sequence continues at coordinate 8,311,173 of NW_028129474.1, read as the reverse complement.
CATATGATATGTATACCAGGTTATGCGTCCGTTTCTGTGTAGGTCATGCGCAAACTTTTAGGGGCAAGTTTAGGGCGTGACAGTTTAGACCCTAATGCATGAGAAATGGCAAGTAAACACCATAATTACCTATCTCCCACCATGTAAGAGGGTCCGATTAAGGGTCCGACTGTTTAAACCCTAATGCATGAGAAATGGCAAATAAACACCGTAATTACATAACTGCCATCATGCAAGAGGGTCCGAATAAGTGTCCGAGTGTTTATGCCCTGATCCATGAGAAATGGCAAGTAAACAACATAATTACATATCTGCCATCATGGTAGAGGGTCCAAATAAGTGTCTGAGTGTTTAAACCCTAATGCATGAGAAATGGAAAATAAACACCATAATTACATATCTGCCATCACGCAAGAGGGTCCGAATAAGTGTTCGAGTGTTTAAACCCTAATGCATGAGAAATGGAAAATAAACACCATAATTACATATCTACTATCTTGCAAGAGGGTCCGAATAAGTGTTCGAGTGTTTAAGCCCTAATACATGAGAAATGGCAAGTAAACACCATAATTACATATCTACCAACATGCAAAAGGGTCTGAATAAGTGTCCGAGTATTTGTACCTTAATGCAAGAGAAATGGCAAATAAACACCATAATTACATATCTGCCATCATGCAAGGGGGTCCGAATAAGTGTCCGAGTGTTTATATCCAAATGCACGAGAAATGGCAAGTAAATACCATAATTACATATCTGCCATCATGCAAGTGGGTCGAAATAAGTGTCCGAGTGTTTAAACCCTAATGCATCACAAATGGCAAGTAAACACCATAATTACATATCTGCTAACATGCAAGAGGGTCCAAATAAGTGTCCGAGTGTTTAAACCCTAATGCATGAGAAATGGCAAGTGAACACAATAATTACATATCGGCCATCATGTAAGAGGGTCCGAATAAGTGTTCGTGTGTTTAAACCCTAATGCATGAGAAATGGAAAATAAACACCATAATTACATATCTGCCAACATGCAAGAGGGTCCGAATAAGTGTCCGAGTGTTTAAACCCTAATGCATGAGAAATGGCAAATAAACACCATAATTACATCTCTGCCATCAAACAAGAGGGTCTGAATAAGTGTCCGAGTGTTTATTCCCTAATGCATGAGAAATGGCAAGTAAACACCAAATTACAAATCTGCCATCATGCAAAGGGTCCGAATAAGTGTCCGAGTGTTTAAACCCTAATGCATGGGAAATGGCAAATAAACACCATAATTACATATCTGCCATAATGCAAGAGGGTCTGAATAAGAGTCCGAGTGTTTAAGCCCTAGTGCATGAGAAATGAAAATTAAACACCATAATTACATATCTGCCATAATGCAAGAGGGTGCGAATAAGTGTCCGAGTGTTTAAGCCCTAATACATGGGAAATGGCAAATAAACACCATAACTACATATCTGCCATCATGCAAGAGGGTCCGAAGAAGTGTCCGAGTGTTTAAACCGTAATACAAGGGAAATGGCAAATAAACACCATAATTACATATCTGCCATCATGCAAGAGGGTCCGAGTAACTGTCCGAGTGTTTAAACCCTAATGCCTGAGAAATGGCAAATAAACAGCATAATTACATATCTGCCATCATTCAAGAGGGTTCGAATAAGTGTCCGACTGTTCAAGCCCTAATGCATTAGAAATGGCAAGTAAACAACATAATTACATATCTGCCATCATGCAAGAGGGCCCGAATAAGTGCCCGAGTGTTTAAACCCAAATGCATGAGAAATGGAAAATAAACACCATAATTACGTATCAGCCATCATGCAAGATGGTCTGAATAAGTGTCCGAGAGTTTGAGCCTTAATGCAAGAGAAATGGCAAGTAGACAACATAATTACATATCTGCCATCATGCAAGATGGTCAAAATAAGTGTCCGAGTGTTTAAACCCTAATGCATGAGAAATGGCAAGTAAACACCATAATTACATATCTGCCATCATGCAAGAGGGTCCGATTAAGGGTCCGACTGTTTAAGCCCTAATGCATGAGAAATGGCAAATAAACACCGTAATTACATATCTCCCATCATGCAAGTGGGTCCGAATAAGTGTCCGAGTGTTTATGCCCTGATGCATGAGAAATGGCAAGTAAACAACATAATTACATATTTGCCACCATGCGAGAGGGTGCAAATAAGTGTCTGAGTGTTTAAACCCTAATGCATGAGAAATGGCAAGTAAACACCATAATTACATATCTGCCATCATGCAAGAGTGTCCGAATAAGTGTCCGAGTGTCTAAACCCAAATGCATGAGAAATGGCAAATAAACAGCATAATTACATATCTGCTATCTTGCAAGAGGGTCTGAATAAGTGTCCGAGTGTTTCAGCCCTAATACATGAGAAATGGCAAGTAAGCACCATAATTACATATCTGCCTACATGCAAAAGGGTCCGAATAAGTGTCCGAGTATTTATACCTTAATGCAAGAGAAATGGCTAATAAACACCATAATTACATATCTGCCATTATGCAAGGGGGTCCGAATAAGTGTCCGAGTGTTTATATCCTAATGCATGAGAAATGGCAAGTAAATACCATAATTACATATCTGCCATCATGCAAGAGGGTCGGAATAAGTGTCCGAGTGTTTAAACCCTAATGCATGACAAATGGCAAGTAAACACCATAATTACATATCTGCTAACATGCAAGAGGGTCCAAATAAGTGTCCGAGTGTTTAAACCCTAATGCATGAGAAATGGCAAGTGAACACCATAATTACATATCGGCCATCAGGCAAGAGGGTCCGAATAAGTGTCCGAGGATTTAAACCCTAATGTATGAGAAATGGAAAAGAAACAGCATAATTACATATCTGCCAACATGCAAGAGGGTCCGAATAAGTGTCCGAGTGTTTAAACCCTAATGCATGAGAAATGGCAAATAAACAACATAATTACATATCTGCCACCAAACAAGAGGGTCCGAATAAGTGTACGAGTGTTTAATCCCTAGTGCATGAGAAATGGCAAGTAAACACGATAATTACATATCTGCTATCATGCAAAGGGTCCGAATAAGTGTCGGAGTCTTTAAAAACTAATGCATGGGAAATGGCAAATAAACACCATAATTACATATCTGCCATCATGCAAGAGGTCTGAATAAGAGTCCGAGTGTTTAAGCCCTAGTGCATGAGAAATGACAATTAAACACCATAATTACATATCAGCCATCACGCAAGAGGGTGCGAATAAGTGTCCGAGTGTTTAAGCCCTAATACATGGGGAATGGCAAGTAAACACCATGACTACATATCTGCCATCATGCAAGAGGGTCCGAATAAGTGTCCGAGTGTTTAAACCGTAATGCACGGGAAATGGAAAATAAACACCATAATTACATATCTGCCATCATGCAAGAGGGTCCGAATAACTGTCCGAGTGTTTAAACCCTAATGCATGAGAAATGGCAAATAAACTGCATAATTACGTATCTGCCATCATTCAAGAGGGTTCGAATATGTGTCCGAGTGTTTAAGCCCTAATGCATGAGAAATGGCGAGTAAACTACATAATTACATATCTGCCATCATGCAAGAGGGTCCGAATAAGTGTCCGAGTGTTTAAACCCAAATGCATGAGAAATGTAAAATAAACACCATAATTACGTATCTGCCATCGTGCAAGAGGGTTCAAATAAGTGTCCGAGAGTTTGAGCCCTAATGCATGAGAAATGGCAGGTAGACAACATAATTACATATCTGCCATCATGCAAGAGGGTCGGAATAAGTGTCCGAGTGTTTAAACCCAAATGCATTAGAAATGGCAAGTAAACACCATATTACATATCTGCCATCATGCAAGAGGGTCTGAATAAGTGTCCGAGTGTTTAAACCCTATTGCATGAGAAATGGCAAGTGAACACCATAATTACATATCGGCCACCATGCAAGAGGGTCCGAATATGTGTCCGAGTGTTTAAACCCCAATGCATGAGAAATGGAAAATAAACACCATAATTACATATCTGCCAACATGCAAGAGGGTCCGAATAAGTGTCCGAGTGTTTAAACCCTAATGCACGAGAAATGGCAAATAAACACCATAATTACATATCTGCCATCAAACAAGAGGGTCCGAATAAGTGTCCGAGTGTTTAATCCCTAATGCATGAGAAATGGCAAGTAATCACCATAATTACATACCTGCTACCATGCAAAGGTTCCGAATAAGTGTTCGAGTGTTTAAAGCCTAATGCATGGGAAATGGCAAATAAACACCTTAATTACATATCTGCCATCATGCAAGAGGGTCTGAATAAGAGTCCGAGTGTTTAAGCCCTAGTGCATGAGAAATGATAATTAAACACCATAATTGCATATCTGCCATCATGCAAGAGGGTGCGAATAAGTGCACGAGTGTTTAAGCCCTAATACATGGGAAATGGCAAGTAAACATCATAACTACATATCTGCCATCATGCAAGAGGGTCCGAATAAGTGTCCGAGTGTTTAAACCGTAATGCATGGGAAATGGCAAATAAACACCATAATTACATATCTGCCATCATGCAAGAGTGTCCGAATAACTGTCCGAGTGTTCAAACCCAAATGCCTGAGAAATGGCAAATAAACTGCCTAATTACGTATCTGCCATCATTCAAGAGGGTCCGAATAAGTGTCCGAGTGTTTAAACCCTAATGCATGAGAAATGGAAAGTAAACAACATAATTACATATCTGTCATCATGCAAGAGGGTCCGAATAAGTGTCTGAGTATTTAAACCCAAATGCGTGAGAAATGGAAAATAAACACCATAATTACGTATCTGTCATCATACAAGGGGGTCCGAATAAGTGTCCGAGAGTTTGAGCCTTAATGCATTGAGAAATGGCAAGTAGACAACATAATTACATATCTGCCATCATGTAAGAGGGTCGGAATATGTGTCCGAGTGTTTACACCGTAATGCATGAGAAATGGCAAGTAAACACCATAATTACATATCTGCCATCATGCAAGAGGGTCCGATTAAGGGTCCGACTGTTTAAACCCTAATGCATGAGAAATGGCAAATAAACACCGTAATTACATATCTGCAATCATGCAAGAGGGTCCGATTAAGTGTCCAAGCGTTTATGCCCTGATGCATGAGAAATGGCAAGTAAACAACATAATTACATATTTGCCATCATGCTAGAGGGTCCAAATAAGTGTCTGAGTGTTTAAACCCTAATCCATGAGAAATGGCAAGTAAACACCATAATTACATATCTGCCATTATGCAAGAGGGTCTGAAGAAGTGTCCGAGTGTTTAAACACAAATGCATGAGAAATGGCAAATAAACACCATAATTACAAATCTACTATCTTGCAAGAGGGTCCGAATAAGTGTCCGAGTGTTTAAACCCAAATACCTGAGAAATGGCAAGTAAACACCATAATTACATATCTTCCTATATGCAAAAGGGTCCGAATAAGTGTCCGAGTATTTATACCTTAATGCAAGAGAAATGGAAAATAAACACCATAATTACATATCTGCCATCATGCAAGGGGGTCCGAATAAGTGTCCGAGTGTTTATATCCTAATGCACGAGAAATGGCAAGTAAATACCATAATTACATATCTGCCATCATGCAAGATGGTCGGAATAAGTTTCCGAGTGTTTAAACCCTAATGCATGACAAATGGCAAGTAAACACCATAATTACATATCTGCTAACATGCAAGAGGGTCCAAATAAGTGTCCGAGTGTTTAAACCCTAATGGATGAGAAATGGCATGTGAACACCATAATTACATATCGGCCATCATGCAAGAGGGTCCGAATAAGTGTCCGAGTGTTTAAACCCTAATGCATGAGAAATGGAAAATAAACACCATAATTACATATCTACCAACATGCAAGAGGGTCCGAATAAGTGTCCGAGTGTTTAAACCCTAATGAATGAGAAATGGCAAATAAACACCATAATTACACATCTGCCATCAAACAAGAGGGTCCGAACAAGTGTCCGAGTGTTTAATCCCTAATGCATGGGAAATGGCAAGCAAAACACCATAACTACATATCTGCCATCATGCAAAGGGTCCGAATAAGTGTCTGAATGTTTAAACCCTAATGCATGTGAAATGGCAAATAAACACCATAATTACGTATCTGCCATCATGCAAGAGGGTCTGAATAAGAGTCCGAGTGTTTAAGCCCTAGTGCATGAGAAATGACAATTAAACACCATAATTACATATATGCCATCATGCAAGAGGGTGCGAATAAGTGTCCGAGTGTTTAAGCCCTAATACATGGGAAATGGCAAGTAAACACCATAACTACATATCTGTCATCATGCAAGAGGGTCCGAATAAGTGTCCGAGTGTTTAAACCGTAATGCATGGGAAATGCCAAATAAACACCATAATTATATATCTGCCATCATGCAAGAGGGTCCGAATAACTGTCCGAGTGTTTAAACCCTAATGCCCGAGAAATGGCAAATAAACAGCATAATTACGTATCTGCCATCATTCCAGAGGGTCCGAATAAGTGTTCGAGTGTTTAAGCCCTAGTGCGTGATAAATGGCAAGTAAACTACATAATTACATATCTGCCATCATGCAAGAGGGTCTGAATAAGTGTCCGAGTGTTTACACCCAAATGCATGAGAAAAGGAAAATAAACACCACAATTACGTATCTGCCATCATGCAAGAGGGTTCGAATAAGTGTCCGAGAGTTTGAGCCCTAATGCATGAGAAATGGCAAGTAGACAACATAATTACATATCTGCCATCATGCAAGAGGGTCGGAATAAGTGTCCGAGTGTTTAAACCCTAATGCATGAGAAATGGCAAGTAAACACCATATTATATATCTGCCATCATGCAAGAGGGTCTGAATAAGTGTCCGAGTGTTTAAACCCTATTGCATGAGAAATGGCAAATAAACACCATAATTACATATCTACTATCTTGCAAGAGGGTCCCAATAAGTGTCCGAGTGTTTAAACCGTAATGCATGAGAAATGCCAAGTAAACACCATAATTACATATCGGCCATCATGCAAGAGGGTCCGAATAAGTGTCCGAGTGTTTAAACCCTAATGCATGAGAATTGGCAAATAAACACCATAATTACATATCTACTATCTTGCAAGAGGGTCCGAATAAGTGTCCAAGTGTTGAAACCCTAACACATGAAAAATGGCAAGTAAACACCATAATTACATATCTGCCAACATGCGAAAGGGTCTGAATAAGTGTCCGAGTATTTATACCTCAATGCAAGAGAAGTGGCAAATAAACACCATAATTGCATATTTGCCATCATGCAAGAGGGTCCGAATAATTTTCCGAGTGTTTAAATCCTAATGCATGAGAAATGGCAAGTAAGTACCATAATTACATATCTGCCACCATGCAAGAGGGTATGAATAAGTGTCCGAGTGTTTAAACCCTAATGCATGAGAAATGGCAAGTAAACACCATAATTACATATCGGCCATCATGTAAGAGGGTCCAAATAAGTGTCCGAGTGTTTAAACCCTAATGCGTGAGAAATGGCAAGTAAACACCATAATTACATTTCGGCCATCATGCAAGAGGGTCCAAATAAGTGTCCGAGTGTTTAATCCCTAATACATGAGAAATGGAAAATAAACACCATAATTACATATCTGCCATGATGCAAGTGGGTCCGATTAAGTGTCCGAGTGTTTAAACCCTAATGCATGAGAAATGGCATGTAAACACCATAATTACATATCGGCCATCATGCAAGAGGGTCTGAATAAGTGTCCGAGTATTTAATCCCTAATACATGAGAAATGGCAAATAAACACCATAATTACATATCTGCCATGATGCAAGAGGGTCTGATTAAGTGTCCGAGTGTTTAAACCCTAATGCATGAGAAATGGCAAAGTAAACACCACAATTACATATCTGTCATCATGCAAGAGGGTCCGAATAAGTGTCTGAGTGTTTAAACCGTAATGCATGGGAAATGGCAAATGAACACCATAGTTACAGATTTGCCATCATGCAAGAGGTTCCAAATAAGTGTCCGAGTGTTTAAACCCTAATGCATGAGAAATGGCAAGTAAACACCATAATTACATATCTGCCATCATGCAAGAGGATCTGAATAAGAGTCCGAGTGTTTAAACCCTAATGCATGAGAAATGGGAAATAAACACCATAATTACATATCTACCATCATGCAAGAGGGTCCGAATAAGTGTCCGAGTGTTTAAGCCCTAATCCATAAGAAATGGCACGTAAACAACAAAATTACATATCTGCCATCATGCAAGAGGGTCCAAATAAGTGTCCGAGTGTTTAAACCCTAATGCATGAGAAATGCCAAGTGAACACCATAATTACATATTTGCCATCATGCAAGAGGGTCCGAATAACTGTCCGAGTGTTTAAACCCAAATGCATGAGAAATGGCAAATAAACACCATAATTACGTATTTGCCATCATGCAAGAGGGTCCGAATAAGTGTTCGAGTGTTTAGACCCTAATGCATGAGAAATGGCAAGTAAACACCATAATTACATATCTGCCATCATGCAAGAGGGTCTGATTAAGGGTCCGACAGTTTAAACCCTAATGCATGAGAAATGGCAAATAAACACCGTAATCACATATCTTCCATCATGCAAGAGGGTCCGATTAAGTGTCCGAGTGTTTAAGCCCTGATGCATGTGAAATGGCAAGTAAACAACAAAATTACATATCTGCCATCATGCAAGACGGTCGGAATAAGTGTCCGAGTGTTTAAACCGTAATGCATGAGAAATGGCAAGTAAACACCATAATTACATATCGGCCATCATGCAAGAGGGTTCGAATAAGTGTCCGAGTGTTTAAGCCCAAATACATGAGAAATGGCAAGTAAACACCATAATTACATATTTGGCAACATGCAAAACGGTCTGAATAAGTGTCCGAGTATTTATACCTTAATGCAACAGAAATGGCAAATAAACACCATAATTACATATCTGCCGTCATGCAAGAGGGTCCGAATAAGTGTCCGAGTTTTTAAATCCTAATGCATGAGAAATGGCAAGTAAATACCATAATTACATATCTTCCATCATTCAAGAAGGTCGGAATAAGTGTCTGAGTGTTTAAACCCTAATGCACGTGAAATGGCAAGTAAACACCGTAATTACATATCTGCTAACATGCAAGAGGGTCCAAATAAGTGTCTGCGTGTTTGAACCCTAATGCATGAGAAATGGCAAGTAAACACCGTAATTACATATCGGCCATCATGCAAGAGGGTCCGAATAAGTGTCCAAGTGTTTAAACCCTAATGCATGTGAAATGGAAAATAAACACCATAATTACATATCTGCCAACATGCAAGAGGGTCCGAATAAGTGTACGAGTGTTTAAACCCTCATGCATTAGAAAAGGAAAATAAACACCATAATTACATATCTGCCATCATGCTGGAGGGTCCGAATAAGTGTCCGAGTGTTTAATCCCTAATGCATGAGAAATGGCAAGTAAATACCATAATTACATATCTGCCAACATGCAAGAGGGTCCGAATAAGTGTCCGAGTGTTTAAACCCAAAGGCGAGGGAAATGGCAAATAAACACCACAATTACATATCTGCCATCATGCAAGAGGGTCTGAATAAGTGTCTGAGTGTTTAATCCCTAGTGCATGAGAAATGACAATTAAACACCATAATTACATATCTGCCATCATGCAAGAGGGTCCGAATAAGTGTCCGAGTGTTAAAGCCCTAATGCATGGGAAATGGCAAGTAAACACCATAACTACATATCTGCCATCATGCAAGATGGTCCAAAGAAGTGTCCGAGTGTTTAAACCGTAATGCGTGGGAAATGGCAAATAAACACCATAATTACATATCTGCCATACTGCAAGAGGGTCCGAATAAGTGTCCGAGTGATTAAACTGTAATGCATGAGTAATGGCAAGTAAACCATAATTACATATCTGCCAACATGCAAAAGGGTCTGCATAAGTGTCCGAGTATTTATACCTTAATGCAAGAGATGTGGCAAATAAACACCATAATTACATATCTGCCATCATGCAAGAGGGTTAGAATAAGTGTCCGAGTGTTTAAATCCTAATGCATGAGAAATGGCAAGTAAATACCATAATTACATATCTGCCACCATGCAAGGGGGTCGGAATAAGTGTCCGAGTGTTTAAACCCTAATGCATGAGAAATGATAACTAAACACCACAATTACATATCTGGTAACATGCAAGAGGGTCCAAATAAGTGTCCGAGTGTTTAAACCGTAATGCATGAGAAATGGCAAGTAAACACCATAATTACATATCGGCCATGATGCAAGAGGGTCCAAATAAGTGTCCGAGTGTTTAAACCCCAATGCATGAGAAATGGAAAATAAACATCATAATTACATATCTGCCAACATGCAAGAGGGTCCGAATAAGTGTCCGAGTGTTTAAACCCTAATGCATGAGAAATGGAAAATAAACACCATAATTACATATCTGCCATCATGTAAGAGGGTCTGAATAAGTGTCTGAGTGTTTAAGCCCTAGTGCATGAGAAATGGCAAGCAAACACCATAATTACATATCTGCCATCATGCAAAAGGGTCCGAATAAGTGTCTGAGTGTTTTAACCCTAATGCATGAGAAATGGTGATTAAACACCATAATTACTTATCTGCCACCATGCAAGAGGGTTCGAATAAGTGTCCGAGTGTTTAAACCCCAATGCATGAGAAATGATAAATAAACAGCATAATTACATATCTGCCATCATGAATGAGGGTCCGAATAAGTGTCCGAGTGTTAAAGCCCCAATGCATGAGAAATGGCAAGCAAACACCATAATTACATATCTGCCATCATGCAAGAGGGTCCGAATAAGTGTCCAAGTGTTTAATAGCTAATGCATGGGAAATGGCAAGTAAACACCATAACTACATATCTGCCATCATGGAAGAGGGTCCGAATAAGTGTCTGAGTGTTCAAACCGTAATGCGTGGGAAATGGCAAATAAACACCATAATTACATATCTCCCATTATGCAAGAGGGTCCAAATAAGTGTCCGAGTGCTTAAACCCTAATGCCTGGGAAATGGCGATTAAACACCAGAATTACATATCTGCCATCATCCAAGAGGGTTCGAATAAGTGTTCGAGTGTTTAAGCGCTAATGCATGGGAAATGGCAAGTAAACACTATAACTACATATCTGCCATCATGCAAGAGGGTCCCAATAAGTGTCCGAGTGTTTAAACCCTAAGGCAAGGGAAATGGAAAATAAATACCACAATTACATATCTGCCATCATGCAAAAGGGTCTGAATAAGTGTACGAGTGTCTAAACCCTAGTGCATGAGAAATGACAATTAAACACCATAATTACATATCTAACATCTTGCAAGAGGGTCTGAATAAGTGTCCGAGTGTTTAAGCCCTAATGCATGAGAAATGGATAGTAAACACCATAACTTCATATCTGCCATCATGCAAGATATTCCAAATATGTGTCCGAGTGTTTAAACCGTAATGCGTGGAAAATGGCAAATAAACACCATAATTACATATCTGCCATCATGCAAGAGGGTCCGAATAAGTGTCCGAGTGTTTAAGCCCTAATGCAGGGGAAATGGCAAGTAAACACCATAACTACATATCTGCCACCATGCAAGATGGTCCAAATAAGTGTCCGAGTGTTTAAACCGTAATGCGTGGGAAATGGCAAATAAACACCATAATTACATATCTGCCATCATGCAAGAGGGTCCGAATAACTGTTCGAGTGTTTAAACTGTAATGCATGAGAAATGGCAAGCAAACCATAATTACATATCTGACAATATGCAAAAGGGTCTGAATAAGTGTCCGAGTATTTATACCTTAATGCAAGAGAAATGGCAAATAAACACCATAATTACATACCTGCCAACATGCAAGAGGGTCCAAATAAGTGTCCGAGTGTTTAAACCGTAATGCATGAGAAATGGCAAGTAAACACCATAATTACATTTCGGCCATCATGCAAGAGGGTCCGAATAAGTGTCCAAGTGTTTAAACCCTAATGCATGAGAAATGGAATATAAACACCATAATTACATATCTGCCAACATGCAAGAGGGTCCGAATAAGTGTCCGAGTGTTTAAATCCTAATGCGTGAGAATTGGCAAATAAACACCATAATAACATATCTGCCATCATGCAAGATGGTCCGAATAAGTGTTCGAGTGTTTAATCCCTAATGCATGAGAAATGGCAAGTAAACACCATAATTACATATCTGCCATCACGCAAGAGAGTTCGAATAAGTGTCCGAGTGTTTAAACCATAATGCATGCGAAATGGGAAATAAACACCATAATTACATATCTGCGTTCATGCAAGAGGGTCAATATGAGTGTCCGAGTGTTTAAACCCTAATGCATGAGAAATGGCGATTAAACACCATAATTACTTATCTGCCATCATGCAAGAGGGTCCGAATAAGTGTCCGAGTGTTGAAACCCTAATGCATTAGAAATGATAAATAAACAGCATAATTACATATCTGCCATCATGAATGAGGGTCCGAATAAGTGTCCGTGTGTTAAAGCCCCAATTCATGAGAAATGGCAAGTAAACACCATAATTACATATCTGCCATCTTGCATGAGGGTCCGAATAAGTGTCCGCGTGTTAAAGCTCTAATGCATGAGAAATGGCAAGTAAACACCATAATTACATATCTGACATCATACAAGAGGGTCCGAATAAGTGTCCGAGTGTTTAAACCCTAATGCATGAGAAATGGGATGTAAACACCATAATTACATATCTGCCATCATGCAAGAGGGTCCGAATAAGTGTCCTAGTGCTTATACCCTAATGCATGGGAAATGGCGATTAAACACCATAATTAGATATCTGCCGTCATGCAAGAGGGTCCGAATATGTGTCCGCGTGTTTAAGCGCTAATGCATGGGAAATGGCAAGTAAACACCATAACTACATATCTGCCATCATGCAAGAAGGTCCGAATAAGTGTCCGAGTGTTTAAAACCTAATGCATGAGAAATGGCGATTAAACACCCTAATTACTTGTCTGACATCATGCAAGAGGGACCGAATAAGTGTCTGAGTGTTTAAACCCTAATGCATGAGAAAAGATAAATAAACAGCATAATTACATATCTTCGATCAAGAATGAGGGTCCGAATAAGTGTCCGAGTGTTAAAGCCCCAATGCATGAGAAATGGCAAGTAGACACCATAATTACATATCTGCCATCATGCATGACCGTCCGAATAAGTGTCCGAGTATTGAAGCCCTAATGCATGAGAAATGGCAAGTAAACACCATAATTACATATCTGCCATCATGCAAGAGGGTCCGTATAAGTGTTCGAGTGTTTAATCCCTAATGCATGAGAAATGGCAAGTAAACACCATAATTACAAATCTGCCATCACGCAAGAGGGTTCGAATAAGTGTCCGAGTGTTTAAACCCTAATGCTTGGGAAATGGGAAATAAACACCATAATTACATATCTGCGATCATGCAAGAGGGTCAATATGAGTGTCCGAGTGTTTAAGCCCTAGTGCATGAGAAATGGCAGGCAAACACCATAATTACATATCTGCCATCATGCAAGAGGGTCCGAATAAGTGTCTGAGTGTTTAAACCCTAATGCATGAGAAATGGCGATTAAACACCATAATTACTTATCTGCCATCATGCAAGAGGGTCCAAATAAGTGTCCAAGTGTTGAAACCCTAATGCATGAGAAATGATAAATAAACAGCATAGTTACATATCTGCCATCATGAATGAGGGTCCGAATAAGTGTCCGAGTGTTAAAGCCCCAATGCATGAGAAATGGCAAGTAAACACCATAATTACATATCTGCCATCTTGCATGAGTGTCCGAATAAGTGTACGAGTGTTAAAGCCCTAATGCATGAGAAATGGCAAGTAAACACCATAATTACATATCTGACATCATACAAGAGGGTCCGAATAAGTGTCCGAGTGTTTAAACCCTAATGCATGAGAAATGGGATGCAAACACCATAATTACATATCTGCCATCATGCAAGAGGGTTCGAATAAGTGTCCTAGTGCTTATACCCTAATGCGTGGGAAATGGCGATTAAACACCACAATTACATATCTGCCGTCATGCAAGAGGGTCCGAATATGTGTCCGCGTGTTTAAGCGCTAACGCATGGGAAATGGCAAGTAAACACCATAACTACATATCTGCCATCATGCAAGAGGGTCCGAATAAGTGTCCGAGTGTTTAAACCCAAATGGATGAGAAATGATAAATAAACAGCATAATTACATATCTGCCATCATGAATGAGGGTCCGAATAAGTGTCCGAGTGTTAAAGCCCCAATGCATGAGAAATGGCAAGTAGACACCATAATTACATATCTGCCATCAAGCATGAGGGTCCGAATAAGTGTCCGAGTGTTAAAGCCCTAACGCATGAGAAATGGCAAGTAAACACCATAATTACATATCTGCCATCATGCAAGAGGGTCCGAATAACTGTCCGTGTGTTTAAACCCTAATGCATGAGAAATGATAAATAAACAGCATAATTACATATCTGCCATCATGAATGAGGGTCCGAATAAGTGTCCGAGTGTTAAAGCCCCAATGCATGAGAAATGGCAAGTAGACACCATAATTACATATCTGCCATCAAGCATGAGGGTCCGAATAAGTGTCCGAGTGTTAAAGCCCTAACGCATGAGAAATGGCAAGTAAACACCATAATTACATATCTGCCATCATGCAAGAGGGTCCGTATAAGGCTCCGACGGTTTAAACCCTAATGCATGAGAAATGGCAAGTAAACACCATAATTACATATCTGCCATCATGCAAGAGCGTCCGACTAAGTGTCCGAGTGCATAAACCCTAATGCATGGGAAATGGTGATTAAACACCATAATTACATATCTGCCATCATGCAAGAGGGTCCGAATAAGTGTCCGAGTGTTTCAGCGCTAATGCATGGGAAATGGCATGTAAACACCGTAACTACATATCTGCCATCATGGAAGAGGGTCCGAATAAGTGTCTGAGTGTTCAAACCGTAATGCGTGGGAAATGGCAAATAAACACCATAATTACATATCTGCCATTATGCAAGAGGGTCGAAATAAGTGTCCAAGTGCTTAAACCCTAATGCATGGGAAATGGCGATTAAACACCAGAATTACATATCTGCCATCATGCAAGAGGGTCCGAATAAATGTCCGAGTGTTTATGCGCTAATGCATGGGAAATGGCAAATAAACACCATAACTACTTATCTGCCATCATGCAAGAGGGTCCGAATAAGTGTCCGAGTGTTTAAACCCTAATGCATGAGAAATAGCGATTAAACACCATAATTACTTATCTGACATCATGCAAGAGCGTCCGAATAAGTGTCCGAGTGTTGAAACCCTAATGCATGAGAAATGATAAATAAACGGCATAATTTCATATCTGCCATCATGAATGAGGGTCCGAATAAGTGTCCGAGTGTTACAGCCCCAATGCATGAGAAATGGCAAGTAAACACCATAATTACATATCTGCCATCATGCATGAGGGTCCGAATAAGTGTCCGAGTGTTAAAGCCCTAATGCATGAGAAATGGCAAGTAAACACCATAATTACATACCTGACATCATGCAAGAGGGTCCGAATAAGTGTCCGAGTGTTTAAACCCTAATGCATGAGAAATGGCAAGTAAACACCATGATTACATATCTGCCATCATGCAAGAGGGTCCGAATAAGTGTCCGAGTGTTTATACCCTAATGCATGGGAAATGCCGGTTAAACACCATAATTACATATCTGCCGTCATGCAAGAGGGTCCGAATAAGTGTCCGAGTGTTTAAACCCTAATGCATGAGAAATGGCGATTAAACACCATAATTACTTATCTGACATCATGCAAGAGGGTCCGAATAAGTGTCCGAGTGTTAAAGCCCTAACGCATGAGAAATGGCAAGTAAACACCATAATTACATATCTGCCATCATGCAAGAGGGTCCGTATAAGTGTCCGACTGTTTAAACCCCAATGCATGAGAAATGGCAAGTAAACACCATAATTACATATCTGCCATCATGCAAGAGGGTCCATCTAAGTGTCCGAGTGTTAAAGCCCCAATGCATGAGAAATGGCAAGTAAACACCATAATTACATATCTGCCATCATGCATGAGGGTCCGAATAAGTGTCCGAGTGTTAAAGGCCTAATGCATGAGAAATGGCAAGTAAACACCATAATTACATATCTGACATCATGCAAGAGGGTCCGAATAAGTGTCCGAATGTTTAAACCCTAATGCATGAGAAATGGCAAGTAAACACCATAATTACATATCTGCCATCATGTAAGAGGGTCCGAATAAGTGTCCGAGTGCTTATACCCTAATGCATGGGAAGTGGCGATTAAACACCATAATTACATATCTGCCGTCATGCAAGAGGGTCCGAATAAGTGCCCGAGTGTTTAAGCGCTAATGCGTGGGAAATGGAAAGTAAACACCATAACTACATATCTGCCATCATGCAAGAGGGTCCGAATAAGTGTCCGACTGTTTAAACCCTAATGCATGAGAAATGGCGATTAAACACCATAATTACTTATCTGACATCATGCATGAGGGTGCGAATAAGTGTCCGAGTGTTAAAGCCCTAACGCATGAGAAATGGCAAGTAAACACCATAATTACATATCTGCCATCATGCAAGAGGGTCCGTATAAGTCTCTGACTGTTTAAACCCTAATGCATGAGAAATGGCAAGTAAACACCATAATTACATATCTGCCATCATGCAAGAGCGTCCGACTAAGTGTCTGAGTGCATAAACCCTAATGCATGGGAAATGGCGATTAAACACCATAATTACATATCTGCCGTCATGCAAGAGGGTCCGAATAAGTGTCCGAGTGTTTAAGCGCTAATGCATGGGAAATGGCAAGTAAACACCGTAACTACATATCTGCCATCATGGAAGAGGGTCCGAATAAGTGTCTGAGTGTTCAAACCGTAATGCGTGGGAAATGGCAAATAAACACCATAATTACATATCTGCCATTATGCAAGAGGGTCGAAATAAGTGTCCGAGTGCTTAAACCCTAATGCAAGGGAAATGGCGATTAAACACCAGAATTACATATCTGCCACCATGCAAGAGGGTCCGAATAAGTGTCCGAGTGTTTAAGCGCTAATGCATGGGAAATGGCAAGTAAACAGCAGAACTACATATCTGCCATCATGCAAGAGGGTCCGAATAAGTGTCCGAGTGTTAAAACCCTAATGCATGAGAAATGGCGATTAAACAACATAATTACTTATCTGACATCATGCAAGAGCGTCCGAATAAGTGTCCGAGTGTTGAAACCCTAATGCATGAGAAATGATAAATAAACAGCATAATTACATATCTGCCATCATGAATGAGGGTCCGAATAAGTGTCCGAGTGTTAAAGCCCCAATGCATGAGAAATGGCAAGTAAACACCATAATTACATATCTGCCATCATGCATGGGGGTCCGAATAAGTGTCCGAGTGTTAAAGCCCTAATGCATGAGAAATGGCAAGTAAACACCATAATTACATATCTGACATCATGCAAGAGGGTCCGAATAAGTGTCCGAGTGTTTAAACCGTAATGCATGAGAAATGGCACGTAAACACCATAATTACATATCTGCCATCATGCAAGAGGGTCCGAATAAGTGTCCGAGTGTTTATACCCTAATGCATGGGAAATGCCGATTAAACACCATAATTACATATCTGCCGTCATGCAAGAGGGTCCGAATAAGTGCCCGAGTGTTTAAGCGCTAATGCATGGGAAATGGCAAGTAAACACCATAACTACATATCTGTCATCATGCAAGAGGGTCCGAATAAGTGTCCGAGTGTTTAAACCCTAATGCATGAGAAATGGCGATTAAACACCATAATTACTTATCTGACATCATGCAAGAGGGTCCGAATAAGTGTCCGAGTGTTTAAACCCTAATGCATGAGAAATGATAAATAAACAGCATAATTACATATCTGCCATCATGAATGAGGGTCCAAATAAGTGTCCGAGTGTTAAAGCCCCAATGCATGAGAAATGGCAAGTAGACACCATAATTACATATCTGCCATCATGCAAGAGGGTCCGAATAAGTGTCCGAGTGTTAAAGCCCTAACGCATGAGAAATGGCAAGTAAACACCATAATTACATATCTGCCATCATGCAAGAGGGTCCGTATACGTGTCCGACTTTTTAAACCCCAATGCATGAGAAATGGCAAGTAAACACCATAATTACATATCTGCCATCATGCAAGAGGGTCCGACTAAGTGTCCGAGTGTTAAAGCCCCAATGGATGAGAAATGGCAAGTAAACACCATAATTACATATCTGCCATCATGCATGGGGGTCCGAATAAGTGTCCGAGTGTTTAAACCCTAATGCATGAGAAATGGCGATTAAACACCATAATTACTTATCTGACATCATGCAAGAGGGTCCGAATAAGTGTCCGACCGTTTAAACCCTAATGCATGAGAAATGATAAATAAACAGCATAATTACATATCTGCCATCATGAATGAGGGTCCGAATAAGTGTCCGAGTGTTAAAGCCCCAATGCATGAGATATGGCAAGTAGACACCATAATTACATATCTGCCATCATGCATGAGGGTGCGAATAAGTGTCCGAGTGTTAAAGCCCTAACGCATGAGAAATGGCAAGTAAACACCATCATTACATATCTGCCATCATGCAAGAGGGTCCGTATAAGTCTCTGACTGTTTAAACCCTAATGCATGAGAAATGGCAAGTAAACACCATAATTACATATCTGCCATCATGCAAGAGCGTCCGACTAAGTGTCTGAGTGCATAAACCCTAATGCATGGGAAATGGCGATTAAACACCATAATTACATATCTGCCGTCATGCAAGAGGGTCCGAATAAGTGTCCGAGTGTTTAAGCGCTAATGCATGGGAAATGGCAAGTAAGCACCGTAACTACATATCTGCCATCATGGAAGAGGGTCCGAATAAGTGTCTGAGTGTTCAAACCGTAATGCGTGGGAAATGGCAAATAAACACCATAATTACATATCTGCCATTATGCAAGAGGGTCGAAGTAAGTGTCCGAGTGCTTAAACCCTAATGCAAGGGAAATGGCGATTAAACACCAGAATTACATATCTGCCATCATGCAAGAGGGTCCGAATAAGTGTCCGAGTGTTTAAGCGCTAATGCATGGGAAATGGCAAGTAAACACCAGAACTACAGATCTGCCATCATGCAAGAGGGTCCGAATAAGTGTCCGAGTGTTTAAACCCTAATGCATGAGAAATGGCGATTAAACATCATAATTACTTATCTGACATCATGCAAGAGCGTCCGAATAAGTGTCCGAGTGTTGAAACCCTAATGCATGAGAAATGATAAATAAACAGCATAATTACATATCTGCCATCATGAATGAGGGTCCGAATAAGTGTCCGAATGTTAAAGCCCCAATGCATGAGAAATGGCAAGTAAACACCATAATTGCATATCTGACATCATCCAAGAGGGTCCGAATAAGTGTCCGAGTGTTTAAACCGTAATGCATGAGAAATGGCACGTAAACACCATAATTACATATCTGCCATCATGCAAGAGGGTCCGAATAAGTGTCCGAGTGTTTATACCCTAATGCATGGGAAATGCCGATTAAACACCATAATTACATATCTGCCATCATGCAAGAGGGTCCGAATAAGTGTCCGAGTGTTTAAACCCTAATGCATGAGAAATGGCGATTAAACACCATAATTACTTATCTGACATCATGCAAGTGGGTCCGAATAAGTGTCCGAGTGCTTAAACCCTAATGCATGAGAAATGATAAATAAACAGCATAATTACATATCTGCCATCATGAATGAGGGTCCAAATAAGTGTTCGAGTGTTAAAGCCCCAATGCATGAGAAATGGCAAGTAGACACCATAATTACATATCTGCCATCATGCAAGAGGGTCCGAATAAGTGTCCGAGTGTTAAAGCCCTAATGCATGAGAAATGGCAAGTAAACACCATAATTACATATCTGACATCATGCAAGAGGGTCCGAATAAGTGTCCGAGTGTTTAAACCCTAATGCATGAGAAATGGCAAGTAAACACCATAATTACATATCTGCCATCATGTAAGAGGGTCCGAATAAGTGTCTGTGTGCTTATACCCTAATGCATGGGAAATGGCGATTAAACACCATAATTACTTATCTGACATCATGCAAGAGGGTCCGAATAAGTGTCCGATTGTTTAAACCCTAATGCATGAGAAATGATAAATAAACAGCATAATTACATATCTGCCATCATGAATGAGGGTCCGAATAAGTGTCCGAGTGTTAAAGCCCCAATGTATGAGAAATGGCAAGTAGACACCATAATTACATATCTGCCATCATGCATGAGGGTGCGAATAAGTGTCCGAGTGTTAAAGCCCTAACGCATGAGAAATGGCAAGTAAACACCATAATTACATATCTGCCATCATGCAAGAGGGTCCGTATAAGTCTCCGACTGTTTAAACCCTAATGCATGAGAAATGGCAAGTAAACACCATATTTACATATCTGCCATCATGCAAGAGCGTCCGACTAAGTGTCCGAGTGCATAAACCCTAATGCATGGGAAATGGCGATTAAACACCATAATTACATATCTGCCATCATGCAAGAGGGTCCGAATATGTGTCCGAGTGTTTAAGCACTAATGCATGGGAAATGGCAAGTAAACACCATAACTACATATCTGCCATCATGGAAGAGGGTCCGAATATGTGTCTGAGTGTTCAAACCGTAATGCGTGGGAAATGGCAAATAAACACCATAATTACATATCTGCCATTATGCAAGAGGGTCGAAATAAGTGTCCGAGTGCTTAAACCCTAATGCATGGGAAATGGCAATTAAACACCAGAATTACATATCTGCCATCATGTAAGAGGGTCCGAATAAGTGTCCGAGTGTTTAAGCGCTAATGCATGGGAAATGGCAAGTAAACACCATAACTACATATCTGCCATCATGCAAGAGGGTCCGAATAAGTGTCCGAGTGTTTAAACCCTAATGCATGAGAAATGGCGATTAAACACCATAATTACTTATCTGACATCGTGCAAGAGGGTCCGAATAAGTGTCCGAGTGTTTAAACCCTAATGCATGAGAAATGATAAATAAACAGCATAATTACATATCTGCCATCATGAATGAGGGTCCAAATAAGTGTCCGAGTGTTAAAGCCCCAATGCATGAGAAATGGCAAGTAGACACCATAATTACATTTCTGTCATCATGCAAGAGGGTCCGAATAAGTGTCCGAGTGTTAAAGCCCTAACGCATGAGAAATGGCAAGTAAACACCATAATTACATGTCTTCCATCATGCAAGAGGGTCCGTATAAGTGTCCGACTGTTTAAACCCCAATGCATGAGAAATGGCAAGTAAGCACCATAATTACATATCTGCCATCATGCAAGAGGGTCCGACTAAGTGTCCGAGTGTTAAAGCCCCAATGGATGAGAAATGGGAAGTAAACACCATAATTACATATCTGCCATCATGTAAGAGGGTCCGAATAAGTCTCCGAGTGGTTATACCCTAATGCATGGGAAATGGCGATTAAACTCCATAATTACATATCTGCCGTCATGCAAGAGGGTCCGAATAAGTGTCCGAGTGTTTAAGCGCTAATGCATGGGAAATGGCAAGTAAACACCATAACTACATATCTGCCATCATACAAGAGGGTCCGAAATAGTGTCCGAGTGTTTAAACCCTAATGCATGAGAAATGGCGATTAAACACCATAATTACTTATCTGACATCATGCAAGAGGGTCCGAATAAGTGTCCGATTGTTTAAACCCTAATGCATGAGAAATGATAAATAAACAGCATAATTACATATCTGCCATCATGAATGACGGTCCGAATAAGTGTCCGAGTGTTAAAGCCCCAATGCATGAGAAATGGCAAGCAGACACCATAATTACATATCTGCCATCATGCATGAGGGTCCGAATAAGTGTCCGAGTGTTAAAGCCCTAACGCATGAGAAATGGCAAGTAAACACCATAATTACATATCTGCCATCATGCAAGAGGGTCCGTATAAGTGTCTGACTGTTTAAACCCTAATGCATGAGAAATGGCAAGTAAACACCATAATTACATATCTGCCATCATGCAAGAGGGTCCGACTAAGTGTCCGAGTGCATAAACCCTAATGCTTGGGAAATGGCGATTAAACACCATAATTACATTTCTGCCATCATGCGAGAGGGTCCGAATAAGTGTCCCAGTGTTTAAGCGCTAATGCATGGGAAATGGCAAGTAAACACCATAACTACGTATCTGCCATCAGGGAAGAGGGTCCGAATAAGTGTCTGAGTGTTCAAACCGTAATGTGTGGGAAATGGAAAATAAACACCATAATTACATATCTGCCATTATCCAAGAGCGTCGAAGTAAGTGTCCGAGTGCTTAAACCCTAATGCATGGGAAATGGCGATTAAACACCAGAATTACATATCTGCCATCATGCAAGAGGGTCCAAATAAGTGTCTGAGTGTTTAAGCGCTAATGCATGGGAAATGGCAAGTAAACACCATAACTACATATCTGCCATCATGCAAGAGGGTCCGACTAAGTGTCCGAGTGTTTAAACCCTAATCCATGAGAAATGGCAATTAAACACCATAATTACTTATCTGACATCATGCAAGAGAGTCCGAATAAGTGTCCGAGTGTTGAAACCCTAATGCATGAGAAATGATAAATAAACAGCGTAATTACATATCTGCCATCATGAATGAGGGTCCGAATAAGTGTCCGAGTGTTAAAGCCCCAATGCATGAGAAATGGCTAGTAAACACCATAATTACATATCTGCCATCATGCATGAGGGTCCGAATAAGTGTGCGAGTGTTAAAGCCCTAATGCATGAGAAATGGCAAGTAAACACCATAATTACGTATCGGACATCATGCAAGGGGGTCCGTATAAGTGTCCGAGGGTTGAAACCCTAATGCATGAGAAATGGCAAGTAGACACCATAATTACATATCTGCCTTCATGCAAGAGGGTCCGAATAAGTGTCCGAGTGCTTATACCCTAATGCATGGGAAATGGCGATTAAACACCATAATTACATATCTACCGTGTTGCAAGAGTGTCCGAATAAGTGTCCGAGTGTTTAAGCGCTAATGCATGGGAAATGGCAAGTAAACACCATAACTACATATCTGCCATCATGCAATAGAGTCCGAATAAGTGTCCGGGTGTCTAAACCCCAATGCATGAGAAATGGCAAGTAAACACCATAATTACATATCTGCCATCATGTAAGAGGGTCCGAATAAGTCTCCGAGTGGTTATACCCTAATGCATGGGAAATGGCGATTAAACTCCATAATTACATATCTGCCGTCATGCAAGAGGGTCCGAATAAGTGTCCGAGTGTTTAAGCGCTAATGCATGGGAAATGGCAAGTAAACACCATAACTACATATCTACCATCATACAAGAGGGTCCGAAATAGTGTCCGAGTGTTTAAACCCTAATGCATGAGAAATGGCGATTAAACACCATAATTACTTATCTGACATCATGCAAGAGGGTCCGAATAAGTGTCCGATTGTTTAAACCCTAATGGATGAGAAATGATAAATAAACAGCATAATTACATATCTGCCATCATGAATGAGGGTCCGAATAAGTGTCCGAGTGTTAAAGCCCCAATGCATGAGAAATGGCAAGCAGACACCATAATTACATATCTGCCATCATGCATGAGGGTCTGAATAAGTGTCCGAGTGTTAAAGCCCTAACGCATGAGAAATGGCAAGTAAACACCATAATTACATATCTGCCATCATGCAAGAGGGTCCGTATAAGTGTCTGACTGTTTAAACCCTAATGCATGAGAAATGGCAAGTAAACACCATAATTACATATCTGCCATCATGCAAGAGGGTCCGACTAAGTGTCCGAGTGCATAAACCCTAATGCTTGGGAAATGGCGATTAAACACCATAATTACATTTCTGCCATCATGCGAGAGGGTCCGAATAAGTGTCCCAGTGTTTAAGCGCTAATGCACGGGAAATGGCAAGTAAACACCATAACTACGTATCTGCCATCAGGGAAGAGGGTCCGAATAAGTGTCTGAGTGTTCAAACCGTAACGCGTGGGAAATGGCAAATAAACACCAGAATTACATATCTGCCATTATGCAAGAGGGTCGAAGTAAGTGTCCGAGTGCTTAAACCCTAATGCATGGGAAATGGCGATTAAACACCAGAATTACATATCTGCCATCATGCAAGAGGGTCTGAATAAGTGTCTGAGTGTTTCAGCGCTAATGCATGGGAAGTGGCAAGTAAACACTATAACTACATATCTGCCATCATGCAAGAGGGCCCGACTAAGTGTCCGAGTGTTTAAACCCTAATCCATGAGAAATGGCAATTAAACACCATAATTACTTATCTGACATCATGCAAGAGGGTCCGAATAAGTGTCCGAGTGTTGAAACCCTAATGCATGAGAAATGATAAATAAACAGCATAATTACATATCTGCCACCATGAATGAGGGTCCGAATAAGTGTCCGAGTGTTAAAGCCCCAATGCATGAGAAATGGCTAGTAAACACCATAATTACATATCTGCCATCATGCATGAGGGTCCGAATAAGTGTCCGAGTGTTAAAGCCCTAATGCATGAGAAATGGCAAGTAAACACCATAATTACATATCGGACATCATGGAAGGGGGTCCGAATAAGTGTCCGAGGGTTTAAACCCTAATGCATGAGAAATGGCAAGTAAACACCATAATTACATATCTGCCTTCATGCAAGAGGGTCCGAATAATTGTCCGAGTGCTTATACCCTAATGCATGGGAAATGGCGTTTAAACACCATAATTACATATCTGCCGTCATGCAAGAGTGTCCGAATAAGTGTCCGGGTGTTTAAGCGCTAATGCATGGGAAATGGCAAGTAAACACCATAACTACATATCTGCCATCATGCAAGAGGGTCCGAATAAGTGTCCGAGTGGTTAAACCCTAATGCATGAGAAATGGCGATTAAACACCATAATTACTTATCTGACATCATGCAAGGGGGTCCGAATAAGTGTCCTAGTGTTTACACCCTAATGCATGAGAAATGACAAATAAACAGCATAATTACAAATCTGCCATCATGAATGAGGGTCCGAATAAGTGTCCGAGTGTTAAAGCCTCAATGCATGAGAAACGGCCAGTAAACACCATAATTACATATCTGCCATCATGCATGAGGGTCCGAATAAGTGTCCGAGTGTTAAAGCCCTAATGCATGAGAAATGGCAAGTAAACACCATAATTACATATCGGACATCATGCAAGGGGGTCCGAATAAGTGTCCGAGGGTTTAAACCGTAATGCATGAGAAATGGCAAGTAAACACCATAATTACATATCTGCCATCATGCAAGAGGGTCCGAATAAGTGTCCGAGTGCTTATACCCTAATGCATGGGAAATGGCGATTAAACAACATAATTACATATCTGCCGTCATCCAAGAGGGACCGAATAAGTGTCCGAGTGTTTTTGCGCTAATGCATGGGAAATGGCAAGTAAACACCATAACTACATATCTGCCATCATGCAAGAGGTTCCGAATAAGTGTCCGAGTGTTTAAACCCTAATGCATGAGAAATGGCGATTAAACACCATAATTACTTATCTGACATCATGCAAGAGGGTCCGAATAAGTGTCCGAGTGTTTAAACCCTAATGCATGAGAAATGGTAAATAAACAGCATAATTACATATCTGCCATCATGAATGAGGGTCCGAATAAGTGCCCGAGTGTTAAAGCCCCAATGCATGAGAAATGGCAAGTAGACACCATAATTACATATCTGCCATCATGCATGAGGGTCCGAATAAGTGTCCGAGTGTTAAAGCCCTAACGCATGAGAAATGGCAAGTAAACACCATAATTACATATCTGCCATCATGCAAGAGGGTCCGTATAAGTGTCTGACTGTTTAAACCCTAATGCATGAGAAATGGCAAGTAAACACCATAATTACATATCTGCCATCATGCAAGAGGGTCCGACTAAGTGTCCGAGTGCATAAACCCTAATGCTTGGGAAATGGCGATTAAACACCAGAATTACATATCTGCCATCATGCAAGCGGGTCCGAATAAGTGTCCGAGTGTTTAAGCGCTAATGCATGGGAAATGGCAAGTAAACACCATAACTACATATCTGCCATCATGCAAGAGTGTCCGAATAAGTGTTCGAGTGTTTATACCCTACTGCATGAGAAATGGCGATTAAACACCATAATTACTTATCTGACATCATGCAAGAGGGTCCGAATAAGTGTCCGAGTGTTGAAACCCTAATGCATGAGAAATGATAAATAAACAGCATAATTACATATCTGCCATCATGAATGAGGGTCTGAATAAGTGTCCGAGTGTTAAAGCCCCAATGCATGAGAAATGACCAGTAAACACCATAATTACATATCTGCCATCATGCATGAGGGTCCGAATAAGTGTCCGAGTGTTAAAGCCCTAATGCATGAGAAATGGCAAGTAAACACCATAATTACATATCGGACATCATGCAAGGGGGCTCCGAATAAGTGTCCGAGGGTTTAAACCCTAATGCATGAGGAATGGCAAGTAAACACCATAATTACATATCTGCCATCATGCAAGAGGGTCCGAATAAGTGTCCGAGTGCTTATACCCTAATGCATGGGAAATGGCGATTCAGCACCATAATTACATATCTGCCGTCATCCAAGAGGGTCCGAATAAGTGTCCGAGTGTTATTGCGCTAATGCATGGGAAATGGCAAGTAAACACCATAACTACATATCTGCCATCATGCAAGAGGGTCCGAATAAGTGTCCGAGTGTTTAAACCCAAATGGATGAGAAATGGTAAATAAACAGCATAATTACATATCTGCCATCATGAATGACGGTCCGAATAAGTGTCCGAGTGTTAAAGCCTCAATGCATGAGAAACGGCCAGTAAACACCATAATTACATATCTGCCATCATGCATGAGGGTCCGAATAAGTGTCCGAGTGTTAAAGCCCTAATGCATGAGAAATGGCAAGTAAACACCATAATTACATATCGGACATCATGCAAGGGGGTCCGAATAAGTGTCCGAGGGTTTAAACCCTAATGCATGAGAAATGGCAAGTAAACACCATAATTACATATCTGCCATCATGCAAGAGGGTCCGAATAAGTGTCCGAGTGCTTATACCCTAATGCATGGGAAATGGCAATTAAACAACATAATTACATATCTGCCGTCATCCAAGAGGGACCGAATAAGTGTCCGAGTGTTTTTGCGCTAATGCATGGGAAATGGCAAGTAAACACCATAACTACATATCTGCCAACATGCAAGAGGTTCCGAATAAGTGTCCGAGTGTTTAAACCCTAATGCATGAGAAATGGCGATTAAACACCATAATTACTTATCTGACATCATGCAAGAGGGTCCGAATAAGTGTCCGAGTGTTTAAACCCTAATGCATGAGAAATGATAAATAAACAGCATAATTACATATCTGCCATCATGAATGAGGGTCCGAATAAGTGTCCGAGTGTTAAAGCCCCAATGCATGAGAAATGGCAAGTAGACACCATAATTACATATCTGCCATCATGCATGAGGGTCAAAATAAGTGTCCGAGTGTTAAAGCCCTAACGCATGAGAAATGGCAAGTAAACACCATAATTACATATCTAACATCATGGAAGAGGGTCCGTATAAGTGTCCGACTGTTTAAACCCTAATGCATGAGAAATGGCAAGTAAACACCATAATTACATATCTGCCATCATGCAAGAGGGTCCGACTTAGTGTCCGAGTGCATAAACCCTAATGCTTGGGAAATGGCGATTAAACACCAGAATTACATATCTGCTATCATGCAAGCGGGTCCGAATAAGTGTCCGAGTGTTTAAACCCTAATGCATGAGAAATGATAAATAAACAGCATAATTACATATCTGCCATCATGAATGAGGGTCCGAATAAGTGTCCGAGTGTTAAAGCCCCAATGCATGAGAAATGGCAAGTAGACACCATAATTACATATCTGCCATCATGCATGGGGGTCCGAATAAGTGTCCGAGTGTTAAAGCCCTAACGCATGAGAAATGGCAAGTAAACACCATAATTGCATATCTAACATCATGGAAGAGGGTCCGTATAAGTGTCTGACTGTTTAAACCCTAATGCATGAGAAATGGCAAGTAAACACCATAATTACATATCTACCATCATGCAAGAGGGTCCGACTAAGTGTCCGAGTGCATAAACCCTAATGCTTGGGAAATGGCGATTAAACACCAGAATTACATATCTGCCATCATGCAAGCGGGTCCGAATAAGTGTCCGAGTGTTTAAGCGCTAATGCATGGGAAATGGCAAGTAAACACCATAACTACATATCTGCCATCATGTAAGAGTGTCCGAATAAGTGTTCGAGTGTTTAAACCCTACTGCATGAGAAATGGCGATTAAACACCATAATTACTTATCTGACATCATGCAAGAGGGTCCGAATAAGTGTCCGAGTGTTGAAACCCTAATGCATGAGAAATGATAAATAAACAGCATAATTACATATCTGCCATCATGAATGAGGGTCTGAATAAGTGTCCGAGTGTTAAAGCCCCAATGCATGAGAAATGACCAGTAAACACCATAATTACATATCTGCCATCATGCATGAGGGTCCGAATAAGTTTCCGAGTGTTAAAGCCCTAA
Source organism: Camellia sinensis (assembly GCF_055761805.1). NCBI lineage: Eukaryota > Viridiplantae > Streptophyta > Magnoliopsida > Ericales > Theaceae > Camellia > Camellia sinensis. The sequence continues at coordinate 8,282,250 of NW_028129474.1, read as the reverse complement.
TGCATGAGAAATGGCAAGTAAACACCATAATTACATATCGGACATCATGCAAGGGGGTCCGAATAAGTGTCCGAGGGTTTAAACCGTAATGCATGAGGAATGGCAAGTAAACACCATAATTACATATCTGCCATCATGCAAGAGGGTCCGAATAAGTGTCCGAGTGCTTATACCCTAATGCATGGGAAATGGCGATTAAGCACCATAATTACATATCTGCCGTCATCCAAGAGGGTCCGAATAAGTGTCCGAGTGTTATTGCGCTAATGCATGGGAAATGGCAAGTAAACACCATAACTACATATCTGCCATCATGCAAGAGGGTCCGAATAAGTGTCCGAGTGTTTAAACCCAAATGGATGAGAAATGGTAAATAAACAGCATAATTACATATCTGCCATCATGAATGAGGGTCCGAATAAGTATCCGAGTGTTAAAGCCCCAATGCATGAGAAATGGCAAGTAGACACCATAATTACATATCTGCCATCATGCAAGAGGGTCCGTATAAGTTTCTGACTGTTTAAACCCTAATGCATGAGAAATGGCAAGTAAACACCATAACTACATATCTGCCATCATGCAAGAGGGTCCGACTAAGTGTCCGAGTGCATAAACCCTAATGCTTGGGAAATGGCGATTAAACACCATAATTACATATCTGCCATCATGCAAGAGGGTCCGAATAAGTGTCCGAGTGTTTAAGCGCTAATGCATGGGAAATGGCAAGTAAACATCATAACTACATATCTGCCATCGTGCAAGAGGGTCCGAATAATTGTCCAAGTGTTTAAACCCTAATCCATGAGGAATGGCAATTAAACACCATAATTACTTATCTGACATCGTGCAAGAGGGTCCGAATAAGTGTCCGAGTGTTAAAGCCCTAACGCATGAGAAATGGCAAGTAAACACCATAATTACATATCTGACATCGTGCAAGGGGGTCCGAATAAGTGTCTGAGGGTTTGAACCCTAATGCATGAGAAATGGCAAGTAAACACCATAATTACATATCTGCCATCATGCAAGAGGGTCCGACTAAGTGTCCGAGTGCATTAACCCTAATGCCTGGGAAATGGCGATTAAACACCATAATTACATATCTGCTATCATGCAAGAGGGTCCGAATAAGTGTCCGAGTGTTTAAGCGCTAATGCATGGGAAATGGCAAGTAAACACCATAACTACGTATCTGCCATCATGGAAAAGGGTCCGAATAAGTGTCTGAGTGTTCAAACCGTAATGCGTGGGAAATGTCAAATAAACACCATAATTACATATCTGCCATTATGCAAGAGGGTCGAAGTAAGTGTCCGAGTGCTTAAACCCTAATGCAAGGGAAATGGCGATTAAACACCAGAATTACATATCTGCCATCTTGCAAGAGGGTCCGAATAAGTGTCCGAGTGTTTAAGCGCTAATGCATGGGAAATGGCAAGTAAACATCATAACTACATATCTGCCATCATGCAAGAAGGTCCGAATAATTGTCCAAATGTTTAAACCCTAATCCATGAGGAATGGCAATTAAACACCATAATTACTTATCTGACATCATGCAAGAGGGTCCGAATAAGTGTCCGAGTGTTTAAACCCAAATGGATGAGAAATGGTAAATAAACAGCATAATTACATATCTGCCATCATGATTGAGGGTCCGAATAAGTATCCGAGTGTTAAAGCCCCAATGCATGAGAAATGGCAAGTAGACACCATAATTACATATCTGCCATCATGCAAGAGGGTCCGTATAAGTTTCTGACTGTTTAAACCCTAATGCATGAGAAATGGCAAGTAAACACCATAATTACATATCTGCCATCATGCAAGAGGGTCCGACTAAGTGTCCGAGTGCATAAACCCTAATGCTTGGGAAATGGCGATTAAACACCATAATTACATATCTGCCATCATGCGAGAGGGTCCGAATAAGTGTCCGAGTGTTGAAGCGCTAATGCATGGGAAATGGAAAGTAAACACCACAACTACGTATCTGCCATCATGGAAGAGGGTCCGAATAAGTGTCTGAGTGTTCAAACCGTAATGCGTGGGAAATGGAAAATAAACACCATAATTACATATCTGCCATTATGCAAGAGGGTCGAAGTAAGTGTCCGAGTGCTTAAACCCTAATGCATGGGAAATGGCGATTAAACACCAGAATTACATATCTGCCATCATGCAAGCGGGTCCGAATAAGTGTCCGAGTGTTTAAGCGCTAATGCATGGGAAATGGCAAGTAAACATCATAACTACATATCTGCCATCATGCAAGAGGGTCCGAATAATTGTCCAAGTGTTTAAACCCTAATCCATGAGGAATGGCAATTAAACACCAGAATTACATATCTGCCATCATGCAAGAGGGTCCGAATAAGTGTCCGAGTGTTTAAGCGCTAATGCATGGGAAATGGCAACTAAACACCATAACTACATATCTGGCCTCATGCAAGAGGGTCCGAATAAGTGTCCGAGTGTTTAAACCCTAATGCAAGAGAAATGGCAATTAAACACCATAATGACTTATCTGACATCATGCAAGAGGGTCCGAATAAGTGTCCGAGGGTTGAAACCCTAATGCATGAGAAATGATAAATAAACAGCATAATTACATATCTGCCATCATGAATGAGGGTCCGAATAAGTGTCCGAGTGTTAAAGCCCCAATGCATGAGAAATGGCCAGTAAACACCATAATTACATATCTGCCATCATGCATGAGGGTTCGAATAAGTGTCCGAGTGTTAAAGCCCTAATGCATAAGAAATGGCAAGTAAACACCATAATTACATATCGGACATCATGCAAGGGGGTCCGAATAAGTGTCCGAGGGTTTAAACCCTAATGCATGAGGAATGGCAAGTAAACACCATAATTACATATCTGCCATCATGCAAGAGGGTCCGAATAAGTGTCCGAGTGCTTATACCCTAATGCATGGGAAATGGCGATTAAGCACCATAATTACATATCTGCCGTCATCCAAGAGGGTCCGAATAAGTGTCCGAGTGTTATTGCGCTAATGCATGGGAAATATCAAGTAAACACCATAACTACATATCTGCCATCATGCAAGAGGGTCCGAATAAGTGCCGAGTGTTTAAACCCAAATGGATGAGAAATGGTAAATAAACAGCATAATTACAAATCTGCCATCATGAATGAGGGTCCGAATAAGTATCCGAGTGTTAAAGCCCCAATGCATGAGAAATGGCAAGTAGACACCATAATTACATATCTGCCATCATGCAAGAGGGTCCGTATAAGTTTCTGACTGTTTAAACCCTAATGCATGAGAAATGTCAAGTAAACACCATAATTACATATCTGCCATCATGCAAGAGGGTCCGACTAAGTGCCCGAGTGCATAAACCCTAATGCTTGGGAAATGGCGATTAAACACCATAATTACATATCTGCCATCATGCGAGAGGGTCCGAATAAGTGTCCGAGTGTTGAAGCGCTAATGCATGGGAAATGGCAAGTAAACACCATAACTACGTATCTGCCATCATGGAAGAGGGTCCGAATAAGTGTCTGAGTGTTCAAACCGTAATGCGTGGGAAATGGCAAATAAACACCATAATTACATATCTGCCATTATGCAAGAGGGTCGAAGTAAGTGTCCGAGTGCTTAAACCCTAATGCATGGGAAATGGCGATTAAACACCAGAATTACATATCTCCCATCATGCAAGAGGGTCCGAATAAGTGTCCGAGTGTTTAAGCGCTAATGCATGGGAAATGGCAAGTAAACATCATAACTACATATCTGCCATCGTGCAAGAGGGTCCGAATAATTGTCCAAGTGTTTAAACCCTAATCCATGAGGAATGGCAATTAAACACCATAATTACTTATCTGACATCATGCAAGAGGGTCCGAATAAGTGTCCGTGTGTTGAAACCCTAATGCATGAGAAATGATAAATAAACAGCATAATTACATATCTGCCATCATGAATGAGGGTCCGAATAAGTGTCCGAGTGTTAAACCCCCAATGCATGAGAAATGGCCAGTAAACACCATAATTACATATCTGCCATCATGCATGAGGGTCCGAATAAGTGTCCGAGTGTTAAAGCCCCAATGCATGAGAAATGGCAAGTAAACACCATAATTACATATCGGACATCATGCATGGGGGTCCGAATAAGTGTCCGAGGGTTTAAACCCTAATGCATGAGAAATGGCAAGTAAACACCATAATTACATATCTGCCATCATGCAAGAGGGTCCGAATAAGTGTCCGAGTGCTTATACCCTAATGCATGGGAAATGGCGATTAAACACCATAATTACATATCTGCCGTCATGCAAGAGTGTCCGAATAAGTGTCCGAGTGTTTAACCGCTAATGCATGGGAAATGGCAAGTAAACACCATAACTACATATCTGCCATCATGCAAGAGGGTCCGAATAAGTGTCCGAGTGTTTAAACCCTAATGCATGAGAAATGGCGATTAAACACTATAATTACTTATCTGACATCATGCAAGAGGGTCCGAATAAGTGTCCGAGTGTTTAAACCGTAATGCATGAGAAATGATAAATAAACAACATAATTACATATCCGCCATCATGAATGAGGGTCCGAATAAGTGTCCGAGTGTTAAAGCCCCAATGCATGAGAAATGGCCAGTAAACACCATAATTACATATCTGCCATCATGCATGAGGGTCCGAATAAGTGTCCGAGTGTTAAAGCCCTAACGCATGAGAAATGGCAAGTAAACACCATAATTACATATCTGACATCGTGCAAGGGGGTCCGAATAAGTGTCTGAGGGTTTGAACCCTAATGCATGAGAAATGGCAAGTAAACACCATAATTACATATCTGCCATCATGCAAGAGGGTCCGACTAAGTGTCCGAGTGCATTAACCCTAATGCCTGGGAAATGGCGATTAAACACCATAATTACATATCTGCTATCATGCAAGAGGGTCCGAATAAGTGTCCGAGTGTTTAAGCGCTAATGCATGGGAAATGGCAAGTAAACACCATAACTACGTATCTGCCATCATGGAAAAGGGTCCGAATAAGTGTCTGAGTGTTCAAACCGTAATGCGTGGGAAATGGCAAATAAACACCATAATTACATATCTGCCATTATGCAAGAGGGTCGAAGTAAGTGTCCGAGTGCTTAAACCCTAATGCAAGGGAAATGGCGATTAAACACCAGAATTACATATCTGCCATCTTGCAAGAGGGTCCGAATAAGTGTCCGAGTGTTTAAGCGCTAATGCATGGGAAATGGCAAGTAAACATCATAACTACATATCTGCCATCATGCAAGAAGGTCCGAATAATTGTCCAAATGTTTAAACCCTAATCCATGAGGAATGGCAATTAAACACCATAATTACTTATCTGACATCATGCAAGAGGGTCCGAATAAGTGTCCGAGTGTTTAAACCCAAATGGATGAGAAATGGTAAATAAACAGCATAATTACATATCTGCCATCATGAATGAGGGTCCGAATAAGTATCCGAGTGTTAAAGCCCCAATGCATGAGAAATGGCAAGTAGACACCATAATTACATATCTGCCATCATGCAAGAGGGTCCGTATAAGTTTCTGACTGTTTAAACCCTAATGCATGAGAAATGGCAAGTAAACACCATAATTACATATCTGCCATCATGCAAGAGGGTCCGACTAAGTGTCCGAGTGCATAAACCCTAATGCTTGGGAAATGGCGATTAAACACCATAATTACATATCTGCCATCATGCGAGAGGGTCCGAATAAGTGTCCGAGTGTTGAAGCGCTAATGCATGGGAAATGGAAAGTAAACACCACAACTACGTATCTGCCATCATGGAAGAGGGTCCGAATAAGTGTCTGAGTGTTCAAACCGTAATGCGTGGGAAATGGAAAATAAACACCATAATTACATATCTGCCATTATGCAAGAGGGTCGAAGTAAGTGTCCGAGTGCTTAAACCCTAATGCATGGGAAATGGCGATTAAACACCAGAATTACATATCTGCCATCATGCAAGCGGGTCCGAATAAGTGTCCGAGTGTTTAAGCGCTAATGCATGGGAAATGGCAAGTAAACATCATAACTACATATCTGCCATCATGCAAGAGGGTCCGAATAATTGTCCAAGTGTTTAAACCCTAATCCATGAGGAATGGCAATTAAACACCAGAATTACATATCTGCCATCATGCAAGAGGGTCCGAATAAGTGTCCGAGTGTTTAAGCGCTAATGCATGGGAAATGGCAACTAAACACCATAACTACATATCTGGCCTCATGCAAGAGGGTCCGAATAAGTGTCCGAGTGTTTAAACCCTAATGCAAGAGAAATGGCAATTAAACACCATAATGACTTATCTGACATCATGCAAGAGGGTCCGAATAAGTGTCCGAGGGTTGAAACCCTAATGCATGAGAAATGATAAATAAACAGCATAATTACATATCTGCCATCATGAATGAGGGTCCGAATAAGTGTCCGAGTGTTAAAGCCCCAATGCATGAGAAATGGCCAGTAAACACCATAATTACATATCTGCCATCATGCATGAGGGTTCGAATAAGTGTCCGAGTGTTAAAGCCCTAATGCATAAGAAATGGCAAGTAAACACCATAATTACATATCGGACATCAAGCAAGGGGGTCCGAATAAGTGTCCGAGGGTTTAAACCCTAATGCATGAGGAATGGCAAGTAAACACCATAATTACATATCTGCCATCATGCAAGAGGGTCCGAATAAGTGTCCGAGTGCTTATACCCTAATGCATGGGAAATGGCGATTAAGCACCATAATTACATATCTGCCGTCATCCAAGAGGGTCCGAATAAGTGTCCGAGTGTTATTGCGCTAATGCATGGGAAATATCAAGTAAACACCATAACTACATATCTGCCATCATGCAAGAGGGTCCGAATAAGTGCCGAGTGTTTAAACCCAAATGGATGAGAAATGGTAAATAAACAGCATAATTACAAATCTGCCATCATGAATGAGGGTCCGAATAAGTATCCGAGTGTTAAAGCCCCAATGCATGAGAAATGGCAAGTAGACACCATAATTACATATCTGCCATAATGCAAGAGGGTCCGTATAAGTTTCTGACTGTTTAAACCCTAATGCATGAGAAATGTCAAGTAAACACCATAATTACATATCTGCCATCATGCAAGAGGGTCCGACTAAGTGTCCGAGTGCATAAACCCTAATGCTTGGGAAATGGCGATTAAACACCATAATTACATATCTGCCATCATGCGAGAGGGTCCGAATAAGTGTCCGAGTGTTGAAGCGCTAATGCATGGGAAATGGCAAGTAAACACCATAACTACGTATCTGCCATCATGGAAGAGGGTCCGAATAAGTGTCTGAGTGTTCAAACCGTAATGCGTGGGAAATGGCAAATAAACACCATAATTACATATCTGCCATTATGCAAGAGGGTCGAAGTAAGCGTCCGAGTGCTTAAACCCTAATGCATGGGAAATGGCGATTAAACACCAGAATTACATATCTGCCATCATGCAAGAGGGTCCGAATAAGTGTCCGAGTGTTTAAGCGCTAATGCATGGGAAATGGCAACTAAACACCATAACTACATATCTGGCCTCATGCAATAGGGTCCGAATAAGTGTCCGAGTGTTTAAACCCTAATGCATGAGAAATGGCAATTAAACACCATAATGACTTATCTGACATCATGCAAGAGGGTCCGAATAAGTGTCTGAGGGTTGAAACCCTAATGCATGAGAAATGATAAATAAACAGCATAATTACATATCTGCCATCATGAATGAGGGTCCGAATAAGTGTCCGAGTGTTAAAGCCCCAATGCATGAGAAATGGCCAGTAAACACCATAATTACATATCTGCCATCATGCATGAGGGTCCGAATAAGTGTCTGAGTGTTAAAGCCCTAATGCATGAGAAATGGCAAGTAAACACCATAATTACATATCGGACATCATGCAAGGGGGTCCGAATAAGTGCCCGAGGGTTTAAACCCTAATGCATGAGGAATGGCAAGTAAACACCATAATTACATATCTGCCATCATGCAAGAGGGTCCGAATAAGTGTCCGAGTGCTTATACCCTAATGCATGGGAAATGGCGATTAAGCACCATAATTACATATCTGCCGTCATCCAAGAGGGTCCGAATAAGTGTCCGAGTGTTATTGCGCTAATGCATGGGAAATGGCAAGTAAACACCATAACTACATATCTGCCATCATGCTAGAGGGTCCGAATAAGTGTCCGAGTGTTTAAACCCAAATGGATGAGAAATGGTAAATAAACAGCATAATTACATATCTGCCATCATGAATGAGGGTCCGAATAAGTATCCGAGTGTTAAAGCCCCAATGCATGAGAAATGGCATGTAGACACCATAATTACATATCTGCCATCATGCAAGAGGGTCCGTATAAGTTTCTGACTGTTTAAACCCTAATGCATGAGAAATGGCAAGTAAACACCATAATTACATATCTGCCATCATGCAAGAGGGTCCGACTAAGTGTCCGAGTGCATAAACCCTAATGCTTGGGAAATGGCGATTAAACACCATAATTACATATCTGCCATCATGCGAGAGGGTCCGAATAAGTGTCCGAGTGTTGAAGCGCTAATGCATGGGAAATGGCAAGTAAACACCATAACTACGTATCTGCCATCATGGAAGAGGGTCCGAATAAGTGTCTGAGTGTTCAAACCGTAATGCGTGGGAAATGGCAAATAAACACCATAATTACATATCTGCCATTATGCAAGAGGGTCGAAGTAAGTGTCCGAGTTCTTAAACCCTAATGCATGGGAAATGGCGATGAAACACCAGAATTACATATCTGCCATCATGCAAGAGGGTCCGAATAAGTGTCCGAGTGTTTAAGCGCTAATGCATGGGAAATGGCAACTAAACACCATAACTACATATCTGGCCTCATGCAAGAGGGTCCGAATAAGTGTCCGAGTGTTTAAACCCTAATGCATGAGAAATGGCAATTAAACACCATAATGACTTATCTGACATCATGCAAGAGGGTCCGAATAAGTGGCCGAGTGCATAAACCCTAATGCTTGGGAAATGGCGATTAAACACCATAATTACATATCTGCCATCATGCGAGAGGGTCCGAATAAGTGTCCGAGTGTTGAAGCGCTAATGCATGGGAAATGGCAAGTAAACACCATAACTACGTATCTGCCATCATGGAAGAGGGTCCGAATAAGTGTCTGAGTGTTCAAACTGTAATGCGTGGGAAATGACAAATAAACACCATAATTACATATCTGCCATTATGCAAGAGGGTCGAAGTAAGTGTCCGAGTGCTTAAACCCTAATGCATGGGAAATGGCGAGTAGACACCATAATTACATATATGCCAACATGCAAGAGGGTCCGTATAAGTTTCTGACTGCTTAAACCCTAATGCATGAGAAATGGCAAGTAAACACCATAATTACATATCTGCCATCATGCAAGAGGGTCCGACTAAGTGTCCGAGTGCATAAACCCTAATGCTTGGGAAATGGCGATTAAACACCATAATTACATATCTGCCATCATGCGAGAGGGTCCGAATAAGTGTCCGAGTGTTGAAGCGCTAATGCATGGGAAATGGCAAGTAAACACCATAACTACGTATCTGCCATCATGGAAGAGGGTCCGAATAAGTGTCTGAGATCTCAAACCGTAATGCGTGGGAAATGGCAAATAAACACCATAATTACATATCTGCCATTATGCAAGAGGGTCGAAGTAAGTGTCCGAGTGCTTAAACCCTAATGCATGGGAAATGGCAATTAAACACCAGAATTACATATCTGCCATCATGCAAGAGGGTCCGAATAAGTGTCCGAGTGTTTAAGCGCTAATGCATGGGAAATGGCAACTAAACACCATAACTACATATCTGGCCTCATGCAAGAGGGTCCGAATAAGTGTCCGAGTGTTTAAACCCTAATGCATGAGAAATGGCAATTAAACACCATAATGACTTATCTGACATCATGCAAGAGGGTCCGAATAAGTGTCCGAGTGTTTAAACCCTAATGCATGAGAAATGGCAATTAAACACCATAATGACTTATCTGACATCATGCAAGAGGGTCCGAATAAGTGTCCGAGGGTTGAAACCCTAATGCATGAGAAATGATAAATAAACAGCATAATTACATATCTGCCATCATGAATGAGGGTCCGAATAAGTGTCCGAGTGTTAAACCCCCAATGCATGAGAAATGGCCAGTAAACACCATAATTACATATCTGCCATCATGCATGAGGGTCCGAATAAGTGTCCGAGTGTTAAAGCCCCAATGCATGAGAAATGGCAAGTAAACACCATAATTACATATCGGACATCATGCATGGGGGTCCGAATAAGTGTCCGAGGGTTTAAACCCTAATGCATGAGGAATGGCAAGTAAACACCATAATTACATATCTGCCTTCATGCGAGAGGGTCCGAATAAGTGTCCGAGTGCTTATACCCTAATGCATGGGAAATGGCGATTAAACACCATAATTACATATCTGCCGTCATGCAAGAGTGTCCGAATAAGTGTCTGAGTGTTTAACCGCTAATGCATGGGAAATGGCAAGTAAACACCATAACTACATATCTGCCATCATGCAAGAGGGTCCGAAAAAGTGTCCGAGTGTTTAAACCCTAATGCATGAGAAATGGCGATTAAACACTATAATTACTTATCTGACATCATGCAAGAGGGTCCGAATAAGTGTCCGAGTGTTTAAACCGTAATGCATGAGAAATGATAAATAAACAGCATAATTACATATCTGCCATCATGAATGAGGGTCCGAATAAGTGTCCGAGTGTTAAACCCCCAATGCATGAGAAATGGCCAGTAAACACTATAATTACATATCTGCCATCATGCATGAGGGTCCGAATAAGTGTCCGAGTGTTAAAGCCCTAACGCATGAGAAATGGCAAGTAAACACCATTATTACATATCGGACATCGTGCAAGGGGGTCCGAATAAGTGTCTGAGGGTTTGAACCCTAATGCATGAGAAATGGCAAGTAAACACCATATTTACATATCTGCCATCATGCAAGAGGGTCCGACTAAGTGTCCGAGTGCATTAACCCTAATGCCTGGGAAATGGCGATTAAACACCATAATTACATATCTGCTATCATGCAAGAGGGTCCGAATAAGTGTCCGAGTGTTTAAGCGCTAATGCATGGGAAATGGCAAGTAAACACCATAACTACGTATCTGCCATCATGGAAGAGGGTCCGAATAAGTGTCTGAGTGTTCAAACCGTAATGCGTGGGAAATGGCAAATAAACACCATAATTACATATCTGCCATTATGCAAGAGGGTCGAAGTAAGTGTCCGAGTGCTTAAACCCTAATGCATGGGAAATGGCGATTAAACACCAGAATTACATATCTGCCATCACGCAAGAGGGTCCGAATAAGTGTCCGAGTGTTTAAGCGCTAATGCATGGGAAATGGCAACTAAACACCATAACTACATATCTGGCCACATACAAGAGGGTCCGAATAAGTGTCCGAGTGTTTAAACCCTAATGCATGAGAAATGGCAATTAAACACCATAATGACTTATCTGACATCATGCAAGAGGGTCCGAATAAGTGTCCGAGGGTTGAAACCCTAATGCATGAGAAATGATAAATAAACAGCATAATTACATATCTGCCATCATGAATGAGGGTCCGAATAAGTGTCCGAGTGTTAAAGCCCCAATGCATGAGAAATGGCCAGTAAACACCATAATTACACATCTGCCATCATGCATGAGGGTCCGAATAAGTGTCCGAGTGTTAAAGCCCTAATGCATGAGAAATGGCAAGTAAACACCATAATTACATATCGGACATCATGCAAGGGGGTCCGAATAAGTGTCCGAGGGTTTAAACCCTAATGCATGAGAAATGGCAAGTAAACACCATAATTACATATCTGCCATCATGCAAGAGGGTCCGAATAAGTGTCCGAGTGCATATACCCTAATGCATGGGAAATGGCGATTAAACACCATAATTACATATCTGCCGTCATCCAAGAGGGTCCGAATAAGTGTCCGAGTGTTTTTGCGCTAATGCATGGGAAATGGCAAGTAAACACCATAACTACATATCTGCCATCATGCAAGAGGGTCTGAATAAGTGTCCGAGTGTTTAAACCCTAATGCATGAGAAATGGCAATTAAACACCATAATTACTTATCTGACACCATGCAAGAGGGTCCGAATAAGTGTCCGAGTGTTGAAACCCTAATGCATGAGAAATGATAAATAAACAGCATAATTACATATCTGCCATCATGAATGAGGGTCCGAATAAGTGTCCGAGTGTTAAAGCCCCAATGCATGAGAAATGGCCAGTAAACACCATAATTACATATCTGCCATCATGCATGAGGGTCCGAATAAGTGTCCGAGTGTTAAAGCCCTAATGCATGAGAAATGGCAAGTAAACACCATAATTACATATCGGACATCATTCTAGGGGGTCCGAATAAGTGTCCGAGGGTTTAAACCCTAATGCATGAGAAATGGCAAGTAAACACCATAATTACATATCTGCCATCATGCAAGAGGGTCCGAATAAGTGTCCGAGTGCTTATACCCTAATGCATGGGAAATGGCGATTAAACACCATAATTGCATATCTACCGTCATCCAAGAGGGTCCGAATAAGTGTCCGAGTGTTTTTGCGTTAATGCATGGGAAATGGCAAGTAAACACCATAACTACGTATCTGCCATCATGCAAGAGGGTCTGAATAAGTGTCCGAGTGTTAAAGCCCCAATGCATGAGAAATGGCCAGTAAACACCATAATTACACATCTGCCATCATGCATGAGGGTCCGAATAAGTGTCCGAGTGTTAAAGCCCTAATGCATGAGAAATGGCAAGTAAACACCATAATTACATATCGGACATCATGCAAGGGGGTCCGAATAAGTGTCCGAGGGTTTAAACCCTAATGCATGAGAAATGGCAAGTAAACACCATAATTACATATCTGCCATCATGCAAGAGGGTCCGAATAAGTGTCCGAGTGCATATACCCTAATGCATGGGAAATGGCGATTAAACACCATAATTACATATCTGCCGTCATCCAAGAGGGTCCGAATAAGTGTCCGAGTGTTTTTGCGCTAATGCATGGGAAATGGCAAGTAAACACCATAACTACATATCTGCCATCATGCAAGAGGGTCTGAATAAGTGTCCGAGTGTTTAAACCCTAATGCATGAGAAATGGCAATTAAACACCATAATTACTTATCTGACACCATGCAAGAGGGTCCGAATAAGTGTCCGAGTGTTGAAACCCTAATGCATGAGAAATGATAAATAAACAGCATAATTACATATCTGCCATCATGAATGAGGGTCCGAATAAGTGTCCGAGTGTTAAAGCCCCAATGCATGAGAAATGGCCAGTAAACACCATAATTACATATCTGCCATCATGCATGAGGGTCCGAATAAGTGTCCGAGTGTTAAAGCCCTAATGCATGAGAAATGGCAAGTAAACACCATAATTACATATCGGACATCATTCTAGGGGGTCCGAATAAGTGTCCGAGGGTTTAAACCCTAATGCATGAGAAATGGCAAGTAAACACCATAATTACATATCTGCCATCATGCAAGAGGGTCCGAATAAGTGTCCGAGTGCTTATACCCTAATGCATGGGAAATGGCGATTAAACACCATAATTGCATATCTGCCGTCATCCAAGAGGGTCCGAATAAGTGTCCGAGTGTTTTTGCGTTAATGCATGGGAAATGGCAAGTAAACACCATAACTACGTATCTGCCATCATGCAAGAGGGTCTGAATAAGTGTCCGAGTGTTTAAACCCTAATGCATGAGAAATGGCGATTAAACACCATAATTACTTATCTGACATCATGCAAGAGGGTCCGAATAAGTGTCCGAGTGTTTAAACCCAAATGCATGAGAAATGGTAAATAAACAGCATAATTACATATCTGCCATCATGAATGAGGGTCCGAATAAGTGCCCGAGTGTTAAAGCCCCAATGCATGAGAAATGGCAAGTAGACACCATAATTACATATCTGCCATCATGCATGAGGGTCCGAATAAGTGTCCGAGTGTTAAAGCCCTAACGCATGAGAAATGGCAAGTAAACACCATAATTACATATCTGCCATCATGCAAGAGGGTCCGTATAAGTGTCTGACTGTTTAAACCCTAATGCATGAGAAATGGCAAGTAAACACCATAATTACATATCTGCCATCATGCAAGAGGGTCCGACTAAGTGTCCGAGTGCATAAACCCTAATGCTTGGGAAATGGCGATTAAACACCATAATTATATATCTGCCATCATGCAAGAGGGTCCGAATAAGTGTCCGAGTGTTTAAGCGCTAATGCATGGGAAATGGCAAGTAAACACCATAACTACGTATCTGCCATCATGGAAGAGGGTCCGAATAAGTGTCTGAGTGTTCAAACCGTAATGCGTGGGAAATGGCAAATAAACACCATAATTACATATCTGCCATTATGCAAGAGGGTCGAAGTAAGTGTCCGAGTGCTTAAACCCTAATGCATGGGAAATGGCGATTAAACACCAGAATTACATATCTGCCATCATGCAAGAGGGTCCGAATAAGTGTCCGAGTGTTTAAGCGCTAATGCATGGGAAATGGCAACTAAACACCATAACTACATATCTGGCCTCATGCAAGAGGGTCCGAATAAGTGTCCGAGTGTTTAAACCCTAATGCATGAGAAATGGCAATTAAACACCATAATGACTTATCTGACATCATGCAAGAGGGTCCGAATAAGTGTCCGAGGGTTGAAACCCTAATGCATGAGAAATGATAAATAAACAGCATAATTACATATCTGCCATCATGAATGAGGGTCCGAATAAGTGTCCGAGTGTTAAAGCCCCAATGCATGAGAAATGGCCAGTAAACACCATAATTACATATCTGCCATCATGCATGAGGGACCGAATAAGTGTCCGAGTGTTAAAGCCCTAATGCATGAGAAATGGTAAGTAAACACCATAATTACATATCGGACATCATGCAAGGGGGTCCGAATAAGTGTCCGAGGGTTTAAACCCTAATGCATGACAAATGGCAAGTAAACACCATAATTACATATCTGCCATCATGCAAGAGGGTCCGAATAAGTGTCCGAGTGCATATACCCTAATGCATGGGAAATGGCAATTAAACACCATAATTACATATCTGCCGTCATCCAAGAGGGTCCGAATAAGTGTCCGAGTGTTTTTGCGCTAATGCATGGGAAATGGCAAGTAAACACCATAACTACATATCTGCCATCATGCAAGAGGGTCTGAATAAGTGTCCGAGTGTTTAAACCCTAATGCATGAGAAATGGCAATTAAACAACATAATTACTTATCTGACACCATGCAAGAGGGTCCGAATAAGTGTCCGAGTGTTGAAACCCTAATGCATGAGAAATGATAAATAAACAGCATAATTACATATCTGCCATCATGAATGAGGGTCCGAATAAGTGTCCGAGTGTTAAAGCCCCAATGCATGAGAAATGGCCAGTAAACACCATAATTACATATCTGCCATCATGCATGAGGGTCCGAATAAGTGTCCGAGTGTTAAAGCCCTAATGCATGAGAAATGGCAAGTAAACACCATAATTACATATCGGACATCATGCTAGGGGGTCCGAATAAGTGTCCGACGGTTTAAACCCTAATGCATGAGAAATGGCAAGTAAACACCATAATTACATATCTGCCATCATGCAAGAGGGTCCGAATAAGTGTCCGAGTGCTTATACCCTAATGCATGGGAAATGGCGATTAAACACCATAATTGCATATCTGCCGTCATCCAAGAGGGTCCGAATAAGTGTCCGAGTGTTTTTGCGCTAATGCATGGGAAATGGCAAGTAAACACCATAACTACGTATCTGCCATCATGCAAGAGGGTCTGAATAAGTGTCCGAGTGTTTAAACCCTAATGCATGAGAAATGGCGATTAAACACCATAATTACTTATCTGACATCATGCAAGAGGGTCCGAATAAGTGTCCGAGTGTTTAAACCCAAATGCATGAGAAATGGTAAATAAACAGCATAATTACATATCTGCCATCATGAATGAGGGTCCGAATAAGTGTCCGAGTGTTAAAGCCCCAATGCATGAGAAATGGCAAGTAGACACCATAATTACATATCTGCCATCATGCATGAGGGGCCGAATAAGTGTCCGAGTGTTAAAGCCCTAATGCATGAGAAATGGCAAGTAAACACCATAATTACATATCGGACATCATGCTAGGGGGTCCAAATAAGTGTCCGAGGGTTTAAACCCTAATGCATGAGAAATGGCAAGTAAACACCATAATTACATATCTGCCATCATGCAAGAGGGTCCGAATAAGTGTCCGAGTGCTTATACCCTAATGCATGGGAAATGGCGATTAAACAACATAATTGCATATCTGCCGTCATCCAAGAGGGTCCGAATAAGTGTCCGAGTGTTTTTGCGCTAATGCATGGGAAATGGCAAGTAAACACCATAACTACGTATCTGCCATCACGCAAGAGGGTCTGAATAAGTGTCCGGGTGTTTAAACCCTAATGCATGAGAAATGGCGATTAAACACCATAATTACTTATCTGACATCATGCAAGAGGGTCCGAATAAGTGTCCGAGTGTTTAAACCCAAATGCATGAGAAATGGTAAATAAACAGCATAATTACATATCTGCCATCATGAATGAGGGTCCGAATAAGTGTCCGAGTGTTAAAGCCCCAATGCATGAGAAATGGCAAGTAGACACCATAATTACATATCTGCCATCATGCATGAGGGTCCGAATAAGTGTCCGAGTGTTAAAGCCCTAACGCATGAGAAATGGCAAGTAAACACCATAATTACATATCTGCCATCATGCAAGTGGGTCCGTATAAGTGTCTGACTGTTTAAACCCTAATGCATGAGAAATGGCAAGTAAACACCATAATTACATATCTGCCATCATGCAAGAGGGTCCGACTAAGTGTCCGAGTGCATAAACCCTAATGCTTGGGAAATGGCGATTAAACACCATAATTACATATCTACCATCATGCAACAGGGTCCGAATAAGTGTCCGAGTGTTTAAGCGCTAATGCATGGGAAATGGCAAGTAAACACCATAACTACGTATCTGCCATCATGGAAGAGGGTCCGAATAAGTGTCTGAGTGTTCAAACCGTAATGCGTGGGAAATGCCAAATAAACACCATAATTACATATCTACCATTATGCAAGAGGGTCGAAGTAAGTGTCCGAGTGCTTAAACCCTAATGCATGGGAAATGGCGATTAAACACCAGAATTAGATATCTGCCATCATGCAAGAGGGTCCGAATAACTGTCCGAGTGGTTAAGCGCTAATGCATGGGAAATGGCAAGTAAACACCATAACTACATATCTGCCATCATGCAAGAGGGTCCGAATAAGTGTCCGAGTGTTTAAACCCTAATGCATGAGAAATGGCAATTAAACACCATAATTACTTATCTGACATCATGCAAGAGGGTCCGAATAAGTGTCCGAGTGTTGATACCCTAATGCATGAGAAATGATAAATAAACAGCATAATTACATATCTGCCATCATGAATGAGGGTCCGAATAAGTGTCCGAGTGTTAAAGCCCCAACGCATGAGAAATGGGCAGTAAACACCATAATTACATATCTGCCATCATGCATGAGGGTCCGAATAAGTGTCCGAGTGTTAAAGCCCTAATGCATGAGAAATGGCAAGTAAACACCATAATTACATATCGGACATCATGCAAGGGGGTCCGAATAAGTGTCCGAGGGTTTAAACCCTAATGCATGAGAAATGGCAAGTAAACACCATAACTACATATCTGCCATCATGCAAGAGGGTCCGAATAAGTGTCCGAGTGCTTATACCCTAATGCATGGGAAATGGCGATTGAACACCATAATTACATATCTGCCGTCATCCAAGAGGGTCCGAATAAGTGTCCTAGTGTTTTTGCGCTAATGCATGGGAAATGGCAAGTAAACACCATAACTACATATCTGCCATCATGCAAGAGGGTCCGAATAAGTGTCCGAGTGTTTAAACCCTAATGCATGAGAAATGGCGATTAAACACCATAATTACTTATCTGACATCATGCAAGAGGGTCCGAATAAGTGTCCGAGTGTTTAAACCCTAATGCATGAGAAATGATAAATAAACAGCATAATTACATATCTGCCATCATGAATGAGGGCCCGAATAAGTGTCCGAGTGTTAAAGCCCCAATGCATGAGAAATGGCAAGTAGACACCATAATTACATATCTGCCATCATGCATGAGGGTTCGAATAAGTGTCCGAGTGTTAAAGCCCTAACGCATGAGAAATGGCAAGTAAACACCATAATTACATATCTGCCATCATGCAAGAGGGTCCGTATAAGTGTCTGACTGTTTAAACCCTAAATGCATGAGAAATGGCAAGTAAACACCATAATTACATATCTGCCATCATGCAAGAGGGTCCGTATAAGTGTCTGACTGTTTAAACCCTAAATGCATGAGAAATGGCAAGTAAACACCATAATTACATATCTGCCATCATGCAAGAGGGTCCGACTAAGTGTCCGAGTGCATAAACCCAAATGCTTGGGAAATGGCGATTAAACACCATAATTACATATATGCCATCATGCAAGAGGGTCCGAATAAGTGTCTGAGTGCTTAAACCGTAATGCATGGGAAATGGCGATTAAACACCAGAATTACATATCTGCCATCATGCAAGAGGGTCCGAATAAGTGTCCGAGTGTTTAAGCGCTAATGCATGGGAAATGGCATGTAAACACCATAACTACATATCTGCCATCATGCAAGAGGGTCCGAATAAGTGTCCGAGTGTTTAAACCCTAATGCATGAGAAATGGCAATTAAACACCATAATTACTTATCTGACATCATGCAAGAGGGTCCGAATAAGTGTCCGAGTGTTGATACCCTAATGCATGAGAAATGGTAAATAAACAGCATAATTACATATCTGCCATCATGAATGAGGGTCCGAATAAGTGTCCGAGTGTTAAAGACCCAACGCATGAGAAATGGGCAGTAAACACCATAATTACATATCTGCCATCATGCATGAGGGTCCGAATAAGTGTCCGAGTGTTAAAGCCCTAATGCATGAGAAATGGCAAGTAAACACCATAATTACATATCGGACATCATGCAAGGGGGTCCGAATAAGTGTCCGAGGGTTTAAACCCTAATGCATGAGAAATGGCAAGTAAACACCATAATTACATATCTGCCATCATGCAAGAGGGTCCGAATAAGTGTCCGAGTGCTTATACCCTAATGCATGGGAAATGGCGATTAAACACCATAATTACATATCTGCCGTCATCCAAGAGGGTCCGAATAAGTGTCCTAGTGTTTTTGCGCTAATGCATGGGAAATGGCAAGTAAACACCATAACTACATATCTGCCATCATGCAAGAGGGTCCGAATAAGTGTCCGAGTGTTTTTGCGCTAATGCATGGGAAATGGCAAGTAAACACCATAACTACATATCTGCCATCATGCAAGAGGGTCCGAATAAGTGTCCGAGTGTTCAAACCCTAATGCATGAGAAATGGCGATTAAACACCATAATTACTTATCTGACATCATGCAAGAGGGTCCGAATAAGTGTCCGAGTGTTTAAACCCTAATGCATGAGAAATGATAAATAAACAGCATAATTACATATCTGCCATCAGGAATGAGGGCCCGAATAAGTGTCCGAGTGTTAAAGCCCCAATGCATGAGAAATGGCAAGTAGATACCATAATTACATATCTGCCATCATGCATGAGGGTTCGAACAAGTGTCCGAGTGTTAAAGCCCTAACGCATGAGAAATGGCAAGTAAACACCATAATTACATATCTGCCATCATGCAAGAGGGTCCGTATAAGTGTCTGACTGTTTAAACCCTAAATGCATGAGAAATGGCAAGTAAACACCATAATTACATATCTGCCATCATGCAAGAGGGTCCGACTAAGTGTCCGAGTGCATAAACCCAAAGGCTTGGGAAATGGCGATTAAACACCATAATTACATATATGCCATCATGCAAGAGGGTCCGAATAAGTGTCTGAGTGCTTAAACCGTAATGCATGGGAAATGGCGATTAAACACCAGAATTACATATCTGCCATCATGCAAGAGGGTCTGAATAAGTGTCCGAGTGTTTAAGCGCTAATGCATGGGAAATGGCAAGTAAACACCATAACTACATATCTGCCATCATGCAAGAGGGTCCGAATGAGTGTCCGAGTGTTTAAACCCTAATGCATGAGAAATGGCAATTAAACACCATAATTACTTATCTGACATCATGCAAGAGGGTCCGAATAAGTGTCCGAGTGTTGATACCCTAATGCATGAGAAATGGTAAATAAACAGCATAATTACATATCTGCCATCATGAATGAGGGTCCGAATAAGTGTCCGAGTGTTAAAGCCCCAACGCATGAGAAATGGGCAGTAAACACCATAATTACATATCTGCCATCATGCATGAGGGTCCGAATAAGTGTCCGAGTGTTAAAGCCCTAATGCATGAGAAATGGCAAGTAAACACCATAATTACATATCGGACATCATGCAAGGGGGTTCGAATAGGTGTCCGAGGGTTTAAACCCTAATGCATGAGAAATGGCAAGTAAACACCATAATTACATATCTACCATCATGCAAGAGGGTCCGAATAAGTGTCCGAGTGCTTATACCCTAATGCATGGGAAATGGCGATTAAACACCATAATTACATATCTGCCGTCATCCAAGAGGGTCCGAATAAGTGTCCGAGTGTTTTTGCGCTAATGCATGGGAAATGGCAAGTAAACACCATAACTACATATCTGCCATCATGCAAGAGGGTCCGAATAAGTGTCCGAGTGTTTTTGCGCTAATGCATGGGAAATCGCAAGTAAACACCATAACTACATATCTGCCATCATGCAAGAGGGTCCGAATAAGTGTCCGAGTGTTTAAACCCTAATGCATGAGAAATGGTGATTAAACACCATAATTACTTATCTGACATCATGCAAGAGGGTCCGAATAAGTGTCCGAGTGTTTAAACCCTAATGCATGAGAAATGATAAATAAACAGCATAATTACATATCTGCCATCATGAATGAGGGCCCGAATAAGTGTCCGAGTGTTAAAGCCCCAATGCATGAGAAATGGCAAGTAGACACCATAATCACATATCTGCCATCCTGCATGAGGGTTCGAATAAGTGTCCGAGTGTTAAAGCCCTAACGCATGAGAAATGGCAAGTAAACACCATAATTACATATCTGCCATCATGCAAGAGGGTCCGTATAAGTGTCTGACTGTTTAAACCCTAAATGCATGAGAAATGGCAAGTAAACACCATAATTACATATCTGCCATCATGCAAGAGGGTCCGACTAAGTGTCCGAGTGCATAAACCCAAATGCTTGGGAAATGGCGATTAAACACCATAATTACATATATGCCATCATGCAAGAGGGTCCGAATAAGTGCCTGAGTGCTTAAACCGTAATGCATGGGAAATGGCGATTAAACACCAGAATTACATATCTGCCATCATGCAAGAGGGTCCGAATAAGTGTCCGAGTGTTTAAGCGCTAATGCATGGGAAATGGCAAGTAAACACCATAACTACATATCTGCCATCATGCAAGAGGGTCTGAATGAGTGTCCGAGTGTTTAAACCCTAATGCATGAGAAATGGCAATTAAACACCATAATTACTTATCTGACATCATGCAAGAGGGTCCGAATAAGTGTCCGAGTGTTGATACCCTAATGCATGAGAAATGATAAATAAACAGCATAATTACATATCTGCCATCATGAATGAGGGTCCGAATAAGTGTCCGAGTGTTAAAGCCCCAACGCATGAGAAATGGGCAGTAAACACCATAATTACATATCTGCCATCATGCATGAGGGTCCGAATAAGTGTCCGAGTGTTAAAGCCCTAATGCATGAGAAATGGCAAGTAAACACCATAATTACATATCGGACATCATGCAAGGGGGTCCGAATAAGTGTCCGAGGGTTTAAACCCTAATGTATGAGAAATGGCAAGTAAACACCATAATTACATATCTGCCATCATGCAAGAGGGTCCGAATAAGTGTCCGAGTGCTTATACCCTAATGCATGGGAAATGGCGATTAAACACCATAATTACATATCTGCCGTCATCCAAGAGGGTCCGAATAAGTGTCCGAGTGTTTTTGCGCTAATGCATGGGAAATGGCAAGTAAACACCATAACTACATATCTGCCATCATGCAAGAGGGTCCGAATAAGTGTCCGAGTGTTTTTGCGCTAATGCATGGGAAATGGCAAGTAAACACCATAACTACATATCTGCCATCATGCAAGAGGGTCCGAATAAGTGTCCGAGTGTTTAAACCCTAATGCATGAGAAATGGCGATTAAACACCATAATTACTTATCTGACATCATGCAAGAGGGTCCGAATAAGTGTCCGAGTGTTTAAACCCTAATGCATGAGAAATGATAAATAAACAGCATAATTACATATCTGCCATCACGAATGAGGGCCCGAATAAGTGTCCGAGTGTTAAAGCCCCAATGCATGAGAAATGGCAAGTAGACACCATAATTACATATCTGCCATCATGCATGAGGGTTCGAATAAGTGTCCGAGTGTTAAAGCCCAAACGCATGAGAAATGGCAAGTAAACACCATAATTACATATCTGCCATCATGCCAGAGGGTCCGTATAAGTGTCTGACTGTTTAAACCCTAAATGCATGAGAAATGGCAAGTAAACACCATAATTACATATCTGCCATCATGCAAGAGGGTCCGACTAAGTGTCCGAGTGCATAAACCCAAATGCTTGGGAAATGGCGATTAAACACCATAATTACATATCTGCCATCATGCAAGAGGGTCCGAATAAGTGTCTGAGTGCTTAAACCATAATGCATGGGAAATGGCGATTAAACACCAGAATTACATATCTGCCATCATGCAAGAGGGTCCGAATAAGTGTCCGAGTGTTTAAGCGCTAATGCATGGGAAATGGCAAGTAAACACCATAACTACATATCTGCCATCATGCAAGAGGGTCCGAATGAGTGTCCGAGTGTTTAAACCCTAATGCATGAGAAATGGCAATTAAACACCATAATTACTTATCTGACATCATGCAAGAGGGTCCGAATAAGTGTCCGAGTGTTGATACCCTAATGCATGAGAAATGATAAATAAACAGCATAATTACATATCTGCCATCATGAATGAGGGTCCGAATAAGTGTCCGAGTGTTAAAGCCCCAACGCATGAGAAATGGGCAGTAAACACCATAATTACATATCTGCCATCATGCATGAGGGTCCGAATAAGTGTCCGAGTGTTAAAACCCTAATGCATGAGAAATGGCAAGTAAACACCATAATTACATATCGGACATCATGCAAGGGGGTCCGAATAAGTGTCTGAGGGTTTAAACCCTAATGCATGAGAAATGGCAAGTAAACACCATAATTACATATCGGACATCATGCAAGGGGGTTCGAATAAGTGTCCGAGGGTTTAAACCCTAATGCATGAGAAATGGCAAGTAAACACCATAATTACATATCTGCCATCATGCGAGAGGGTCCGAATAAGTGTCCGAGTGCTTATACCCTAATGCATGGGAAATGGCGATTAAACACCATAATTACATATCTGCCGTCATCCAAGAGGGTCCGAATAAGTGTCCGAGTGTTTTTGCGCTAATGCATGGGAAATGGCAAGTAAACACCATAACTTCATATTTGCCATCATGCAAGAGGGTCCGAATAAGTGTCCGAGTGTTTAAACCCTAATGCATGAGAAATGGCGATTAAACACCATAATTACTTATCTGACATCATGCAAGAGGGTCCGAATAAGTGTCCGAGTGTTTAAACCCTAATGCATGAGAAATGATAAACAAACAGCATAATTACATATCTGCTATCATGAATGAGGGCCCGAATAAGTGTCCGAGTGTTAAAGCCCCAATGCATGAGAAATGGCAAGTAGACACCATAATTACATATCTGCCATCGTGCATGACGGTTCGAATAAGTGTCCGAGTGTTAAAGCCCTAACGCATGAGAAATGGCAAGTAAACACCATAATTACATCTCTGCCATCTTGCAAGAGGGTCCGTATAAGTGTCTGACTGTTTAAACCCTAAATGCATGAGAAATGGCAAGTAAACACCATAATTACATATCTGCCATCATGCAAGAGGGTCCGACTAAGTGTCCGAGTGCATAAACCCAAATGCTTGGGAAATGGCGATTAAACACCATAATTACATATCTGCCATCATGCAAGAGGGTCCGAATAAGTGTCCGAGTGTTTAAGCGCTAATGCATGGGAAATGGCCAGTAAACACCATAACTAGATATCTGCCATCATGGAAGAGGGTCCGAATAAGTGTCTGAGTGTTCAAACCATAATGCGTGGGAAATGGAAAATAAACACCATAATTACATATCTGCCATTATGCAAGAGGGTCGAAATAAGTGTCCGAGTGCTTAAACCCTAATGCATGGGAAATGGCGATTAAACACCAGAATTAGATATCTGCCATCATGCAAGAGGGTTCGAATAAGTGTCCGAGTGTTTAAGCGCTAATGCATGGGAAATGGCAAGTAAACACCATAACTACATATCTGCCATCATGCAAGAGGGTCTGAATAAGTGTCCGAGTGTTTAAACCCTAATGCATGAGAAATGGCGATTAAACACCATAATTACTTATCTGACATCATGCAAGTGGGTCCGAATAAGTGTCCGAGTGTTTAAACCCTAATGCAAGAGAAATGATAAATAAACAGCATAATTACATATCTGCCATCATGAATGAGGGTCCGAATAAGTGTCCGAGTGTTAAAGCCCCAATGCATGAGAAATGGCAAGTAGACACCATAATTTCATATCTGCCATTATGCATGAGGGTCCGAATAAGTGTCCGAGTGTTAAAGCCCTAACGCATGAGAAATGGCAAGTAAACACCATAATTACATATCTGCCAACATGCAAGATGGTCCGTATAAGTGTCTGACTGTTTAAACCCTAATGCATGAGAAATGGCAAGTAAACACCATAATTACATATCTGCCATCAAGCAAGAGGGTCCGACTAAGTGTCCGAGTGCATAAACCCAAATGCTTGGGAAATGGCGATTAAACACCATAATTACATATCTGCCATCATGCAAGAGGGTCCGAATAAGTGTCCGAGTGTTTAAGCGCTAATGCATGGGAAATGGCAAGTAAACACCATAACTACATATCTGCCATCATGGAAGAGGGTCCGAATAAGTGTCTGAGTGTTCAAACCATAATGCATGGGAAATGGCAAATAAACATCATAATTACATATCTGCCATTATACAAGAGGGTCGAAATAAGTGTCCGAGTGGTTAAACCCTAATGCATGGGAAATGGCGATTAAACACCAGAATTACACATCTACCATCATGCAAGAGGGTCCGAATAAGTGTCCGAGTGTTTAAGCGCTAATGCATGGGAAATGGCAAGTAAACACCATAACTACATATCTGCCATCATGCAAGAGGGTCCGAATAAGTGTCCGAGTGTTTAAACCCTAATGCATGAGAAATGGCGATTAAACACCATAATTACTTATCTGACATCATGCAAGAGGGTCCGAATAATTTTCCGAGTGTTTAAACCCTAATGCATGAGAAATGATAAATAAAAAACATAATTACATATCTGCCATCATGAATGAGGGTCCGAATAAGTGTCCGAGTGTTAAAGCCCCAATGCATGACAAATGGTAAGTAGACACCATAGTTACATATCTGCCATCATGCATGAGGGTCCGAATAAGTGTCCGAGTGTTAAAGCCCTAACGCATGAGAAATGGCAAGTAAACACCATAATTACATATCTGCCATCATGCAAGAGGGTCCGTATAGGTGTCCGACTGTTTAAACTCTAATGCATGAGAAATGGCAAGTAAACACCATAATTACATATCTGCCTTCATGCAAGTGGGTCCGACTAAGTGTCCGAGTGCATAAACCCTATGTAGACGTCCCCGCGGAGGGGGACCTTCGCTGCTACAGTTTGGACTCGCGATTTAGTTTGTCGCGGTTCTTAATCTGAACCAAAGAGTCCAAATCTGGCAAATCGTTTTGAGAAACGGATTTTTGAAAAAGTAGTGCCAAACATGGACTGCTTTGCCAGATACAGAGTCGCCACCTAAATATTTTTAAAATGGGGAAATTTAGGAAACCCTGACTCGGTGCCGAAGGCCACATGTCCGTCATCACCGGAGTTGTCTTGGCTCAGGAGCTTGGGTACGATCGGGGAAGGTCTACTATGAGCACCCCCTTTCGCCCGGTCCGAAGACCGGCCTCTACTAACCATGATATCCGATTTTGAAAACTTTATGTGTTCTTATTCCATTTATTAGCCTAGAATTACTATGTTATGCGCGCAGCAAACAAGTATAGACTAGATTGTCTAATTCGGAATGAAACATTGCATATCCGTTTGTTTTGAAAATGCTTTGGAATTTGGTACTCGCAAGTAGGCTAAAACACGGATTTCAACGAGTTTTTCCAACTCAAACAATCTAACCTTCACCCACAGGCATTCAAAACAGTTTATCTCATATAAGCATTTAGCCGCATGGCAAGCATACTGTCATGTTAACATTCACACGCATGTGAGATGCTAAAGCGAAAATACTTACATTGTACTCCGTGCCAAAACAGTAAACTAGTTAGCAAAACATGCGTGTCCTATTTCATGTTAAATTTCCTAATACAACACATACATGATGCAATTAGATAGGCTCGGCTAACCTAAGCATGGCATATGAAATGCGATCAATTATCACATATTCAATTTGTGATTTGAAGTACAAATGCAGTTAGCGTGATGTACCGAGCCTAATGCATGCAGTACAAATGCATGAATGCACGCATGCATAGCATAAGGTATGCTAAGTTAAACGTGCCCTAATCTACCATCATAAGCAGGTAAGTAAAAGGGAAAAAAGACGTGAGGTTGGAAGACATACACACACTCACGCACACTTATTACATATTTGCCCTCACTCGGAGGGACCAAATAAATATTACAAATTAATTAACTACGCAAGCTAATTAATATTAAAAATTGCCTAATCAACTAAGCAAAATAACTTAAGCTAAGAAAACAGGAAATACGCCTCGGGAAACGCGCCGCCATGCATAGGCTGCCTCTGTTTTCCTTCCTTCACTCCTCTGGAGGCTGTCAAAACATCAGGACTACATTCCTGGACATTGGGGAGTGCCACTGGCTGAGTGGAATTACCACCGGCAGTGGTGTGTGGCTGTAGACACCCCATTTTTGACCCTCCTCAAGACTTGGACGTCACCGTTTGAACACTCGGTGATTATCCATGATTGTGTTCGTTTGGAGTTCCCGGAGGTCTCGGCTCGCGCGCCCTACCTCAGGATCTCCGAACTTGACCGTGTGGTGTCCGGTTTTACACCGAACACTTTTGTTTTGCCTTAGAAGGGCAGGGAATGTCTTGTGAGACACCCCCATACACCACCGGCAGTGGCTGGAGGCCACCGGCCGGTCTTTTTCTTCCATCGGCACTTTTGTTTGCCGGTCGGCACACTTTATTGCCGGTCGGCATAATATGTTGCCGGTCGGCACTGTTTTTTGTCGGAATAGCTTTTTTGGGCAGCCGACCACTGTTCCTCCACTTTATGGAGATATTTTGTGCCAGCTGTGATAGCTGGCACCAACTCCTTTCCCCTCCATACACGTGTATGGAGGGATTTCCCCCTAGCCAAGCTTGTTGTATAAGCTTTGCAAGAGGGATCCTTATAAGAGGAGGTCCTCCCTCTTGGTTCTAGGTTAGACTCTTAGAAGCAAAAACCAGCCCTTAACAATATAGATACACTCTATCTCTATATCTCCCTCTTCCCCTTCCTTTGTGTGTGTTTCTTGGCCCAAAAGGTGTGTTTTACCTTACTTTTGCACCATTACACACACTATCACACCTTAGTCCGAGATTGAGGGACTTGGGGGATTTGTTTCTTGAGTTTTGGACTGGTTTTGATCCAAAGAAGGAGGTTAGACCATTTGTTCTTCAAGGGTTCTTCAAGGGTGAGCATCTTCCCTTTTATTCCCCAAACTTGCATTGGTTTTCTACCTATTTTGTTTATTGTTTTGGCTCTTGTGTATAACATAAAAAAGGTTCATATTCTCCTGCTCTAACACTTTCATTGAGGTCTCTTTGTGGTTAGATCGCAAACTCACCCTCATAGGCCTTGTTTGGCCTATTTTGGTACCCTTTTGATAAGGTTTTGTTCACTTCAGCATTTTGATCTTTTGATCACCAAAAATCAGTGTATTTTAGTGTCAAAAAAGTTGGTTTGAAGTCTTGCATAGGGGAGGGACACCCCTCTCCCTTTATGGTTTTGTTCACTTGCTTTTTGGGCTCAAAAGGATAGCATGTGTACTTGTTGTTTCTTGGCTTCATTTCAGTACTTTTTTAGGCATCTTAGGTCTTACATAATCTCTGTTTTTGGTCGGATTTGGACCCTCTTGCATGCTTGTGATATTTGCTTTGTATTGCTCCATTTTGCTTAAAAGTATACCCCATGATTAGGCCATGATTTTTGTGTGTGTTGGCTTGGTTCCATGGAGTATTTGGCATTATTTTTCCATGTTTAAAATCTGTTGGTTATCAACTTGGTCATGTTTAGCATGTTTGTTAGAGTTGCTTTGTATTTTGGCTTGGAAGCCTTGAGCATTTTGACCTCTAGCATGCATGGTTGTGTTTACCCTTTTGATTTGGCATCATCTAGGGTCATATTTTAGTCCAAGAATCATGCTTGTATGTGTGCATGCATGGCCTCTTTCATGCCTTGAAGATGTGTCCTCTTATGCCTAAGAATGAGCCTTAGTTTGTTTGCTTCATGGGGGATATCTTAGTTGCCATATTAGGAGCTTCTTGGGGTCCTATCTTGCATGCATAAATTCCCTTTTGGGCTTGTTTTGATCATGCCATGAGTGGTCATGGTAATGGGGGTGGGTTGTCTCCTCTTTGTGTCTTAACTTTGGGGCCAAGAATTTGCTTGATAACATGAGTTGATTGCCTACCATTTTAAGCACCTTTGGTCACTGTTTTGAGGAGGGTAAGGGTCTGTCCCTTTGTTTTTTTTAAGCCCTCTTGCATGCTTGCTCCATGTTTGTTGGATAGTTGTTCCATTAAGCTTTGTAGCACATCAATTCCATGGTCAATTTGCTTCATGTTTGCATCATGTTTGTATCTTGTGTGCTTGGTATCATACATTTTGTCATCATAGTTGCATATTGCTTGTTGTGTTTTACATCTTGGTGGTATGACACATTTGAGGCTTGTGAGCATTACATGCATTGCATTTACTTGGTTTGGGGTGTCAAACCAAGTGCGGGAGTCAAGGACCATTCATACTTCAAGTGATGTTATGTGCCTTGATCCCCGGTCATCGGGACCTTTGACTCCAATTTGATAAGCCCCGGTTTTCACGTTATTTGTTGCATGCATTTTCATATCAAATAGCAAATTTGATCCATTGAGTCATCATGCACCTTAGATGACTCAAAGATCGAAGGTCATGCTTCTTTGAGTTCGAAATATGATAAGAAGTAGGACCATGCTTACATGTGTCCAAGAACCCCATGCCATGCATTGTCTGTTCTCTGTTTTGCTGTCAAATTGTCTGCTGCAGGAAGTTTCTGCCGACCGGCAGAATTTAGTGCCGACCGGCACTATCTGGAATGCCGAT
Organism: Camellia sinensis; assembly: GCF_055761805.1. Taxonomy (NCBI): domain Eukaryota; kingdom Viridiplantae; phylum Streptophyta; class Magnoliopsida; order Ericales; family Theaceae; genus Camellia; species Camellia sinensis. Next base: position 8,252,331 of record NW_028129474.1, on the reverse strand, counting down.
GGGTCTGATAAAGTGCCGACGGGAATTTTGGAGTGCCGGTGGCAATTCTGTCTGGCCGGTGGTGCTCTGCAAGATGCAGAGAGCTTGCTCCAGCACTTTGGTAATTTTCGGAAAGACAAGGCAGTACAAACAGAGGCGATAAGAGTATAGTACGGGTTTTCCGGGCAGGACGGATTCGAGCATGCATCATCTGCGCGCCCCGAGGCAGAGGCTGTGGCCACCCTCTTCATTCTTTTGCCTCCTTTTTTTAATTAATTAGGAAATTTTGTAATAATTTTATTTGTTCATTATTTTGGGACTGTAATATTAATTTGGACCCTCCGAGTGAGGGCACAACTGTAATAAGTGTGGGTGAGTGTGATGTATGTCTTCCAACCCCACGTCTTTCTCCCTTTTATTTATCCGCTTTTGATGGTTAGATTAGGGCATATTTCAATTAGCATACAGTATGACAGCATGTTTGCATCATTCATCTGTATTGCATGCATCGGGCTCGGCGCATCATACTAACTGCATTGTACTTTCAATTCCAAATTGAATACATGAATCAGTTGGTTGCATATCGTATGTCATATTTAGGTTAACCGAGCCTAACTAAAATTGCATCTTGTATGTGTTGCATTAGGCAAAATAATATGAACTAGGACACGCACATTTGCTAACTAGTTATTGTTTTGGCACGGAGTACAATGTAAGTGGTTATGCTTTAGCATCCAGCATGCGTGTGAATGTTGCCATAATAGTATGCTTGCCATGCGGCTAAGTGCTTACATGAGATAAACTGCTTGAATGCCTGTGGGTGGAGGTCAAATTGCTTAAATTGGGATAATGCGTTAAAACTGCGATTTTTTAAGCCCACTTGAAGGTGGCAAAACCTGCATTTTAGCCTACTTACGAGTAGCAAACCATTTTCAAAAACAAACATGGAAATGTTTTATTCTAATTTGAGCGATTTGGTCTATACTTGTTTGCTGCGCGCATAACATAGTAATTCTAAGCTAACAATTGGTTTAAGAACACATAAAGTTTTCAAAAATGGATATCACGGTTAGTAGAGGCCGGTCTTCGGACCGGGCGAAAGGGGGTGCTCATAGCTGACCTTCCCCGATCGTACCCAAGCTCCTGAGCCGAGACAACTCCGGTGATGACGGACATGTGGCCTTCGGCACCGAGTCAGGGTTTCCTAAATTTCCCCATTTTAAAAATATTTAGGTGGCGACTCTGTATCTGGCAAAGCAGTCCATGTTTGGCACTACTTTTTCAAAAAATCAGTTTCTCAAAACGATTTGCCAGATTTGGACTCTTTGGTTCAGATTAAGAACCGTGACACAAATCGAGTCCGAACTGTAGCACGAGGTCCCACGCGGGCGCTGCTACAGTTTCTGGCGACTCTGCTGGGGATTTTTTTTTTAGAGAGTTTGACTCGAACTCGTGATATCCTGTTTTGATCTCATTTATGTGTTTCTTTGCATTACATGTGCATTGGTGCGCCTAGGAACACAGTGTTTGCCATCTGCCATTCCTGAACGGTTTGCCGGAGGCTTGTCTTGTCAAGGCATGTCCATAAGGCTGACCGGCTATGGGCTCTGACAGTATGGGAACACAAACCCCGGTTTTACCGGGGCACCCTCTTTGACCATTCGACCTAGTGCATATTCGGATCCATAGTGACCATTCCAAACTAGGACAGGTTGCTCACCCAATGTTAGGTTGTTTGAAACCGCTGTGTGCATAGTGAAACCCTAGCTCCTGACAAAATAGGACAGGGAAACCCTACCCCAACATAGGGGTGTATTGGCTCTCTTTACTTGCTATGTGCTGTTAGAATGTATTTCTGCAGGGAAAAGAACACACCAGTTTGTAAGTCTGGGCATCAGGCCTGAGGGCATCAGTATCAGCTTTAAGAGAATCGGTTATCTGCGGGAATCAGGGCTCAGTATTGGGAATAGAGATTTTGAGAACAGTGGTCGGTATCGGGGAACCGTGTGCTCGGCTTATTGACTATGTGTTTTGAAAATCCAACTGTATATTATTTGTTTATTTTATGCTGTTGTGCTGCCCGGTTGTTGGTTTATTTATTGCTTTATTTATCTTTTTGCTAGGTAGTTTAGCATCATTGCGTCTAACCCGGTAGACATTCCCCAAGCACTCTGGATCAGAGGTCGCCGGCTCCATCGATCTGAGGATCTGATAGAAGGACAACCAGTGTACCATTCTCCACCCCCGGTTACTAAACAGAAGGCAACTAGGCAGAGGATATCGGTTCAGCAGTCGGTACAAAGGGCTTCATCTACCCCACCTGTGTACAGTAGGGATCAGGATCCCGTTTCACCCACTGAGAGGGAACGCATACCAGCAATTCAACCGGAGCAGAACAGTATGGCCAGCTTAGAGGAGATGGTGCGCCAACTTCAGGAAAGCATGAAAATGATGCAGCAAGATGCTGCCCGCCAGGCAGAATTTGCCAGGCAACAGGCTACCGTTATGAGTGAGCAAGCGGATTTAATTGGGAGATTGCAACAACAAACTGGGGCATCACCTTCGCAGCAAACCCCTCCTCCATTAAGGGTTCCAACACCCGAAGAAACACCAAACGCCCGGAATGTCCAAGAAGATACAAACATCCCAACGGGGCCGGCTCCACCCCCGATTCCGCCTCAACAATCCAAGGCAACCACTCCCATTAATGTATCGGATTCTCCCTTTGAGTCTGAGATAGACCCCATGACATTAAAAATGCACAAGCTTGAAAAGCTGTTCAAGAAGTCTCAAGGTGCGAAGTCCATTCCGGACATTGGAGATGGGTACATCGACACAGCCGTGACGTTGCCAGATCGATTTAAGATGCCCCAAATTGATCGTTTTGACGGGTCTGAGGATCCCATGGTACACCTGCGACTGTTTTCAGACGTCCTAAGGCCAATGGGCCTCACCAGATTGCAGAAACTATCTTTATTCGGCCGGACCTTGTCAGGTGTGGCGTCCGCATGGTATGCCAAGTTGGGGGACGACGTCAAGAGAAACTGGGACGAGATGGCTGAGGCCTTCATCCTGCAATACTCGTATAACACACAAATCGAGATCACGACCCGGGATCTCGAGACAACGAGGCAGGAACCCAAGGAAAGCTTCTCAGAGTTTGTAACCAGGTGGCGGGCTATGGCTTCAATGATGACCTTGAGACCCACAGACAAAGACCAGATTCGGATGATTGTGCGCAATCTTCAGCCGAAACTAATGCAAAAGATGATCGTAGTCCCCTTTCCCACCTTTGCTGATTTACATGAAATGGGGGTGCAGATCGAGGACGCCTTGAGACAAGGTTGGATTGATAATGATCGGGACCAACCCCGCAGAAACTTCAATCGTAGTACTAATACAGGCCCGAGTGGCGCTACGACTGCCAGGACCTCCGAAGTGAGTATGGTCACCACTAACCCTTCCCCAAGAAATACAGCAGCCACACCATTCTCCGGCGCGTCCGGAAGCAACTTACAAACAGCCAAATACCCTCCCAGAAACACCAGAACCTTTGCTCCACTTTATATGCCCCTATCCAAAGCTCTGGGGGTTTTGATCAGAAAAGGGCATCTGAAGCCCCTAGAGCCGCGGCCCTTGCCAGAAAGACTACCCGCCACCCACAACCCAGCCAAATATTGTGCGTTCCATCAGCAGCATGGTCATGACACTGACCTATGCTTTCGCTTACGTCATGAGATTCAAGATCTCATTGATAATGGGGTGATTCTTCCCCCTGAGAAACCCAATGTTACCACAAATCCTCTCCCCGCACATAACCAAGTTCCACCGCCCAAAAGAGTCAACTTCATCCACACTGGGGTCGCATCCTACGATCCCAGTATCTACATCACACCCTCCTACCTACCTAAACCTAAAGTTTTCCTCCCTAATTGCACCGATTTGTGCATGACGGATATCTCCATAACCCAACCCAAGCCAGTGGTGGTGACCACCGAGAACAAGAAAGGGGTTGTCAAACCAGGGTCCGTGGAGCCTGAGAATGATGTTGGGAATGCTTACAATCCGAATGACTACATTTCACCTGTGGGCCAGAATAGACCAAACGTCGAATTTTCAGTCGGGGGAGAGCTGTGTGTAGTCCGAGGGGACAATTCAGGACAGGGAATTGATGATTTGACAGCCATGGAAAAGGATGTTGTCAAGTCCCAATTTCATGATGACCAAGACTCAGCCATCAATTGGTATGATAATGAAGAATCAGCAGAGGCCACGGGGTGGTTAGACGATCAGCCGGATGTAATAGGGGAGTTCCAGTCAGAACAAGGCCCGGCAGGGGCAGGAATGTCAACAACGCCCGGGAGTGCCGAAAAGCAGAATATATCGCCGGAGAGCGCCGGTGTCGAGAGTTTCGCTCGGGAATGGAGCATTTTAAGTACAGGGGTCAGTGAGCAATCTACTGCATTGACACAGTCAGAGCAAGAAAGATTCGAGGATTCTGAGAGGATTAGAAAAGCAAAAGGCCATGTAGGGGTCAAAACCGCCGCGAGTACGGAAACGGAGGATGCTGTGAACATAGGGGTAAGAGGTACTGTGAGTATCGAGACAGTTGTGCCAGAACCAGACAGATGCTTGTCAGTCGCAGATGGTATATGGTGGGAAGACGACGATCTATGTCTTGCCCACACGGACGAGGATTGGAAAGGTAACCAACCAGATGATACCTGGTATATCGGCGAAGTCGATCACATGACTAGGAGTGGACGGTATTTCAAGCCTCCACACCTAGATCAACCAGAGGCGTCTGGGAAAGATAATGAAGCGGAGAAACAAAAGGAGAGGCAACTCGAAGACGAGGCTGTGTTGAGACAACTGAAAAGGATGCAAGCGGACATCTCCATTTGGGGACTGCTTATGGCTTCTCGAGTACATAGGCAGGCTGTCCTATCAGCCATGGACAAGGCCAAGCTGTCCATAGACACCACGCCCGAGCAGCTGGTGGGATTAGTCTTTTCAGGAGGGAATTCCCCAGCATTGAATTTTTCTGACAAAGAGCTGCCACCCGAGGGTGCAAACCATAACAAGCCGCTCTACATCTCTGTCGAATGCAGGGATAAATGGATACCTGTAGTACTTGTCGACACGGGATCCGCTATCAATGTCTGCCCGGCAAGGACAGCTTATGCGATTGGTTTGAAAGTCGCGGATTTTATACCAACGGCCCAGGTAATTCGGGCATATGATAACACAAGCCGGGAGGTAATGGGGACAGTTAAGATTCAAACAAAGGTTGGGCCCGGACAGCATGAGATAGATTTCCATGTTTTGGAGGTTCCTGCAACGTTCAACTTGCTTTTGGGACGGCCGTGGCTGCATCAGGTAAAGGCGGTCTCCTCTACCTTACATCAAGTGGTGAAATACCCCTATGGGAAGGGAGTAGCCATTGTTTTTGGAAATTCATCAATTCATCCACCACCACAGGTATCTACGCCTGTTCTAGAAATTGAGCATGGCATAGAAGATGTGTTCATATCAGGTTTTACCTTGGCCGAGGCTCGGGTTGTACAGAACATCATGGCAGCTAACGAAGGGGTGTATGTCAGCGCCCAAGCAGTTTATCTCATGAACAAACTCCAGCACATCCCCGGGATGGGATTAGGCAAGAGCGGTAGGAAAGGTGCCGCAGCATCGACAGAGGTGCCACATAACCCCCATACTTTTGGTTTGGGCTACTTGCCCACCAAAGAGGATTGGATAAGGAAAGGAAAGGAAATGGCCAGAAGGGCCAGGGCGAAACAGATGGGGAAGCCCTTTGACTTGATGCACCAGCCCATTCGGGGGACCCTGAACGGACGTTTCGTCCGGGAGGGGGAGGACTTCCCGTTCTGTGGCTTCCCAGAGCCGTGGCTCAACGCGGAGAAGAAGCGCGTGCCGGGATTTGAGATCTTCTTTGATTTACAGTTACCTGAGGATGACATCGCCGAAGGGCAGGCAGATCTATCGGCTGAGGCCGAACAAAGTAAGGAGGTACAGTCCGAGGACGTTGAAAATGAAATGGGGGCAGCGCTGGCATGTCTGCTGTCAGATCCTCCGATCGAACAGAGGTGCTTGGGGGATAGCTCCTCGGTATGTGTGATTGGGAATGAAGCGGCTGCGGGCCTACCATCAGCTATTTTGGATGCATCCATCGCACCTTCTCTCATTTGGCAATATGAAGAAGGCTTTCTATCAAGCAGCACCAGGTCAGGTAGTGAGCCGGAATCTGATTCTACCGAATCTTGTACGTCGGAATCAGATTCCAGCTCAACTGAGTCTGAGTCCGGTATTCCCGGGGGTGATAACCCGGATACCACAGTCCTGTCTAGGTCGTCTTTTTCATTTTCTTTTGAGTCTGTTGTAACGGAAGAATCCGACGGCTCGGAAATATTTAATGAGAACGACGTGGGTGTGGTTTCGGAGTATTTTTCTGTGCCTTTGATTTATTGCTTAAATCAGGATTTTCAAAATTTTGATGAAAACGACGAGGAAGAAATTCCTCCGGTTTTGCAACGGTTAATTGATCAAGAGCAGGAAAGATTTGTTAAACCTTTAATGGATGAAATCACTACTGTGAATGTTGGTACTGAGAAGGACCCGCGGCTGGTCCAGATCGGGTCCACGTTGTCTTCTAAGGAACGCGAGCGCTTAGTCGCTTTGTTAAAAGATTTCAAAGATGTTTTCGCGTGGTCCTACGAAGACATGCCTGGAATCGATCCTGAGATTGTACAGCACCGGATCCCTCTTGATCCCGAGGCCAGACCTGTCAAACAGAAGCTCAGGAGGATCCGCCCCGATTGGGCCATTAAGATCAAGGAAGAGGTCACCAAGCAGATTGATGCAGGCTTCCTGTTGGTGTCTGAGTATCCGACTTGGTTGGCCAACATTGTTCCGGTGCCGAAGAAAGACGGCAGAATTCGGGTCTGTGTAGACTTCAGGGATTTGAACAGGGCCAGTCCGAAGGACGACTTTCCCTTGCCGCACATTGATGAATTGGTAGATTTCACGGCAGGGCATGCCTTGCTTTCGTTCATGGATGGTTTCTCAGGCTATAATCAGATAGTAATGGCACCCGAAGACCGGGAGAAGACTGCATTCACTACCCCGTGGGGTACATATTGTTATCGAGTGATGCCATTTGGGTTGAAAAACGCGGGAGCTACCTATCAGCGGGCAGCAACTACAATATTGCATGACATGATCCATAAAGAGGTCGAGGTGTATGTGGACGACATGATTGTCAAGTCCAAGGAAAGAGAGGGCCACTACACCGCCTTACAAAAGTTTTCTCAAAGGATCAGAGAATTTCGGCTGCGGTTGAATCCCCAGAAGTGTACTTTTGGTGTTACAGCAGGAAAGATGCTAGGGTTTCTGATAACGCAAAGGGGCATCGAGGTCGACCCTTCCAAAATCAAGGCCATCTTAGAAATGCCACCACCAAGGACTGAAAAGGAGGTGCGAGGCTTTCTAGGTAAAGTGCAATTCATAAGGCGGTTTATCTCTAAACTAACCTTGACTTGTGAACCACTTTTTGGCCTCCTGAAGAAAGGAAAGAAATTCCAATGGGACGGCCGATGTCAAGCAGCTTTTGAGCAGATCAAAGAGTATCTACAGAACCCGCCTGTGTTGTCACCGCCAGAACCGGGGAAACCGTTGATATTGTATCTTTCGGTAACTGAGACCACCATGGGCTGCATGCTCGCACAGGAGTCGGAAGACAAAGTGGAAAGGGCTATCTACTATCTGAGCAAGAAGATGCTGGATTACGAGACCCGCTATACACCATTGGAGAAGGCTTGTTTGGCTTTGGTATGGGCTACCCGAAAGCTGCGGCATTACCTGTTAGCTCACTCTGTAATGTTGGTTTCACGTTTGGATCCCATCAAATATCTTTTCGAGAAACCAGCACTTACAGGTAGGCTAGCTCGTTGGTTGCTATTGCTTTCCGAATTTGACTTGAAGTATGTAACACGCAAATCGGTGAAAGGGAGAGCGGTAGCGGAGTTCCTTGCCGACCATCCGGTTGAGGGGGATGAAGCGGTTGAGTACCTATTCCCGGATGAAGCGATTCTGTATGTTGAGGATGAAACTTGGACGATGTACTTTGACGGAGCGTCAAACCAGTATGGGTATGGGATAGGGGTGTTGCTGATAGCGCCTGACGATTCCCGTATCCCTTTGGCATTCAAGCTCCAGTTCAGGGTCTCGAACAATGAGGCAGAGTATGAGGCATGTATTGCTGGTCTGGAAGCAGCCCTAGAGCTAGGGGTAAGACGATTGGACGTCATTGGGGATTCGAATCTTGTTGTATCCCAAGCAAAAGGGGACTGGAAGGTCAAGGAGGAAAGGATGATAATTTACCACCAAACCTTGGATTTGTTAATTCCTCGGTTCGAGAAACTAAATTTCACCCACCTCGTAAGAGAGAACAACAGGTTTGCAGATTCGCTAGCAACTCTATCTTCCATGATAGACATCCCGTCGGGAGTCCGGATGCGTCCAGTTATCATTGATCAGAAGTTTGCACCAGCATACGAGTCAGTTTCCGCCATAGATGAGGCCCAAGACGACAACCCCTGGTATTACGATATTTGGAACTTCTTGGAAAAGGAGACGTATCCGACAGGGGCAAGCACCAAGGATAAAAGGGCCATCAGAAGAATGGCTATTCAGTTCATCATCTGCGGAGGTAAACTGTACAAAAGAGGTCATCTAGGAATGCATAAGCTCTGTGTAGAAGCTGAAGAGTCGAAACGCCTAATGGAGGCCATCCATGGAGGAGAATGCGGTGCACACATGAATGGAGTAATGTTGGCCAGAAAAATCCTTAGACAGGGCTATTATTGGTCGACCATGGAAGAGGATTGTATCGGCTTTGTTCGGCGATGCCACAAATGCCAGATCCATGCAAACCGTATGAACATCCCACCATCCAAATTGTACAATATGACTTCCCCGTGGCCGTTTTCCGTGTGGGGGATCGATGTAATCGGAGCTGTTACCCCGAAGGGATCGAACGGACATGAGTATATCCTCGTAGCGATAGATTATTTCACAAAGTGGGTCGAGGCCCAATCATACGCGGTGTTGAAGGCGTCGCATGTCGCAAAGTTCATCAGAAACAACATCATTTGTCGCTACGGGGTACCAAATGAGATCATCTCGGACAATGGATCCCACTTTAAGAAAGAAGTGGTCGACTTGTTGGAAAAGTATAACGTGGCTTTTCATAAGTCATCTACGTATCGGCCGCAAACCAATGGAGCAGTTGAGGCCGCCAACAAGAACATCAAGCATATACTGCGGAAAATGGTAGAGACCTATTGAGATTGGCCAGATAAGTTGCCGTTTGCTCTGTGGGGCTACAGAACTTCGATTAGAAGTTCTACCGGAGCAACTCCGTATTCGTTAGTTTATGGAATGGAGGCTGTTCTACCTATCGAAATTGAAGTTCCATCTTTACGGGTATTGGCCGAGTGTCAGATAGCTGAGGCAGATTGGCAGCAAAGCAGGTTCGAAGAACTAATGCTCTTTGATGAAAGGAGACTGAAAGCACTGTACCACGTTCAGAGTTATCAGCGCAGGATTACTCGGGCTTTTAACAAGAAGGTTAAGTCCAGAAATCTAAAGGAAGGGGATTTGGTACTCAAAGACAACCGCGCTCCCATCCACGACCCGAGGGGCAAGTTCAGACCCAATTGGACTGGTCCCTACATCATCAAAACCATCTGGTCAGGCGGAGCTGTGGTTCTAATGGACTTAGATGGCTTAGAATTCTCTCAACCGATCAATATGGACAAGTTGAAGAAATACTACCCTTGAGAGACTCGCTAGGCCGAAAACCCGAAAGGGCGACCTAGGCAAAAGTTAGAGCACAAAAAAATAGAAAATATAAAAACTGAGCTCGCAGGGCTGAAAACCCGCAAAGGGCGGCCTTGGCAAAAGTTAGAGCGCAAAAGGAGAGTGAAAATACTCGAGCGAACCCAAGCCGGAACTACGTAAGGCTTGATTCCCATGTTTGGGATACGTAGGCAGCTTCATCCTGAAGTTCAGCCATAACACTTCCCCGATCAACTTTGTCCATTTGATCATCTCAGCCATCTTAGTCCATCAGCATTCGTTGGAATCTCCGATGCAGTGTCACTCAGACTAGGGGCAACTTTCCGTTGCTATGCGGTGCTACGAGGCTCTTCAGACTAGGGGCAACTTTCCAGTTGCAGGAATTTGGGGTTGTGCATCTCAAGCGACAGATCTCAGGCGTGTCCAGTTCTGATCCATGTCAAAAATACCTTTGAAAAGTTTTAATGTAAGCTGACTTTGTTCAAATAATTTTTTACAACATTGACCATTTTTGGACCAAAGTGGAAAATTCTTAGTACCAGAACTTTCAATTTCATTGATTTCAAAACAGAGTCTTCCCGCTCTTACAAACAATTGAAATTGCCTTTTTTTTTTATTACATTCATGAAAGAAAACTTGAAAGTGCTAATAAAGCAATAAATCTAGGGCATGGTCAAGTCAGGTGTTCCTGCGCCCCCTCCCAGAGCTGGTCGAAGCCTCTGATGCCAAGCTGGGCCCGATCTGTGCTTCTTCATTTAGCCAATCTATGCACTCGTCAGATAAAGTGCAACTGAAAGTAGGAGCGGGGGCCAGGAGTTCTCTCATCCTCCACGCAGTGGCCTGCCAAGCAAGCTGCACGCCTCGGGTTGGAAATGCAGCAGGATACTCTATCCCCTCTGGCGGGCAGGTCTGATCATGGCCAAATTGGCGTCGAATCCGAAATGGGAAATAGAATACACAATGAGTGAGACCGACCAGTTGAATCCCAGTCTGTCGAGGCATGTTGTAACTCATTGCCGGAAGGCTCAACCAAGGACACCGCCAAGCAATACGGTCTGCGGACAAGTGGCACATCCAAGCGAACCACCATTCCTCATCCAAAGCATTGACCAGACGATGCCGGAAGAAGTAGCCACGAGCTGAATATGCTGGGCAGGAGTCCACAACCTGCAATTTATCCATCAACCACACCTGGGGAGGGATTGAAAAATGAGAGATTAAAGAATAGAGAGATGTACGAGGAGAGAAAAGTGAGAATGGGTTTTTGTGAGAAAAGACTGAGCTCGAGGGCCGAGTGATGTGAGCAAAACAGAAATGCGAGATTGGGTGGAAAACATTACCTGTAGTAGTAGTGGACTCCCCGCCAATCTAGACGCCTCATGACGGTAAAAGGCGTCTAAGCCCATTAGTGTCTCGGCCAGAACCATGGCGATACAGCTCTTGCCCTCTCTCAGGCCTTGGGCAACCTCAATCAGCCGGACACTAGCCCCTCCAGAGCCCGAAATGAACAGGAAATGAGACAGCATGCACAAGCAGAGCGCATGTCGCCGGAAGCCTTGCCAGTAATGGTTGCTGCGATCACCAGCATCAGAAAATCGATTGGCCAAACTCGGAATATCTAACATCCCGTCGCCCATCAGAGACCGAGCATCGCGCATGCTGAGCCCGCACATGCGCCCTAAGGATTGGGCATGACCAAAATTTAGTTGGGGCAGGAGCTCCTCGTCGCGCTCGGACTCCATTAGAGCTCGGAAATCTTCAAAGGTAGGACACATCTCTTGCCCGGCAAAGCTAAAGACATGTGTCACCGGATTCCAAAATCTTGCCGCGGCGTGAAGAAACGGGAGATGCAACGGGGTACGACCTAGAGTGAATAGTGCATTTATGCCGAAGCCCCGGAAATTCACCTTTTCCGAGCCATCCAAGCTAGCAATCCAAGCTGTGAGATTTTGAGCAAGAAACTCTTCCATTGGAGCAAATCAGTGTGAAAATGAGGAAAACTACGAAGCTGAGATCTTTTGTAGGAGATAAGGTTGAGTGGGGAAACAGGTGTCAACATTCTGGTGGTTCCCCTCATTTAGTGCCGACCGGCATTAAAATATGCCGACCGGCCATTCCAGTTTGCCGACAAAACAGACATACGGCCGGTAGCCACTCCTTGCAGCCGGTGGTTCCTACACCGTGCCGGTGGGCTTCTTCCCTGGCCTCCTGAGCTGTTTATGCTAAGAATTGGGGAACTTAACCACCTCCAACCCCTCCCCGGCGGTCGACTCTTACGGAGCTACGCCTGTCCGCTTGTCGAGTCTTGAACATTTGCTTATCGAGTTGTATTTCGCTCTCTTTGAGCTCTTGATTTGTTTATCGAGTTGTATTCACACTTGTTTGGCTGTGTCATGTCCTTGTTTTACTTATCAAGTTGTAAGTCGGTTCACTACCTGATTATTACGATGGCAAATTTCCAAAATGGGTTCAATTTCGTTCACATTTTGGTGTGAAACCCTGCGATGCGATGCACAGAAGATCCACAATTGCAACATCTTTTGAACAAAATGATTCGTTTCATTTCCATCACATGTTTTGTAAAGTGCGTGAATTTTGAGAAAGAAAATAAACCTGCCTGAGGCAGTGCAATGTGCTCAAACTACTAGTAAAAAGGTAAATAAAACGTAGAATGGCAGGGTAGCCAAGTATCAGAACTGATACCGATGAAACTCCCCTTGTGGTTAACGCACCTTCCGTATCTTTGTTCGGGTCAGCCGCGTTGTCGGACGCCCTCACAATACGGGAAATCACACCTTTGAAACGTGAACCTTTGAGTTAACCTCACGCCACAACTTCTGCAAGCAACGCTCGATGCGCGCAAAGAATGTCCCGCCCCGTATCCTTTTCATGCTTCGTGAGCCCCGCAAATCGTTTCGATTATGCTGTGTGATGTTTAATTCCATTACCTACGTAGACCGCATGTTTTGATTGCGTAGATCGCATGTTTAATTCCATTACCTGCGTAGACCGCATGTTTTGATTGCGTAGATCGCATGTTTAATTCCATTACCTGCGTAGACCGCATGTTTTGATTGCGTAGATCGCATGTTTAATTCCATTACCTGCGTAGACCGCATGTTTTGATTGCGTAGATCGCATGTTTAATTCCATTACCTGCGTAGACCGCATGTTTTGATTGCGTAGATCGCATGTTTAATTCCATTACCTGCGTAGACCGCATGTTTTGATTGCGTAGATCGCATGTTTAATTCCATTACCTGCGTAGACCGCATGTTTTGATTGCGTAGATCGCATGTTTAATTCCATTACCTGCGTAGACCGCATGTTTTGATTGCGTAGATCGCATGTTTAATTCCATTACCTGCGTAGACCGCATGTTTTGATTGCGTAGATCGCATGTTTAATTCCATTACCTGCGTAGACCGCATGTTTTGATTGCGTAGATCGCATGTTTAATTCCATTACCTGCGTAGACCGCATGTTTTGATTGCGTAGATCGCATGTTTAATTCCATTACCTGCGTAGACCGCATGTTTTGATTGCGTAGATCGCATGTTTAATTCCATTACCTGCGTAGACCGCATGTTTTGATTGCGTAGATCGCATGTTTAATTCCATTATCTGTGTAGACCGCATGTTTTGATTGCGTAGATCGCATGTTTAATTCCATTACCTGCGTAGACCGCATGTCTTGATTGCGTAAATCGCATGTTCAATTTCATTACCTGCGTAGACCGCATGCTCCATTTACATGTTTATATTTCCACAGCATTGTTATGCTCCCCACTTGCTTTGCGCTGTCACGTATTTCGAGTACACTACTTCGCATGTTGCTAACCATATTGTACCTGTTAAGTTTGTTTTCTTTTCAGGCACGATATTGTATGTACGGTTCATTTAAAGCTGGTGCAACCAGACGAGCCGCACAGGTATTTTATCTCCGAGTGAGACGCATTGAGAATTGCATAATTCTCTTACATCCTTTCTGCATTGTAGTGTAGTTCGGTGTATGCTAGCTTAAAACTGTCGCATGTGTGCTTCGTTACAGCTTTCTTTGCATGTTCATAAGTTATGTCCGGCTCTGTGCATTGTCTTGCATTTTGCCCCTGCCTTCGGGCGCATATCTTGTTTGTCTTGCATGTTTGTCTGAGTCTTCGGCCTTGTCAAAAATGGGTCGTCTCTGGGCTTTGACATTCACTCCCGTCATTGTTATGACTTTCGAGTTCTGTCAAAGAGGGGCAACTGTAGACACCCCATTTTTGACCCTCCTCAAGACTTGGACGTCACCGTTTGAACACTCGGTGATTATCCATGATTGTGTTCGTTTGGAGTTCCCGGAGGTCTCGGCTCGCGCGCCCTACCTCAGGATCTCCGAACTTGACCGTGTGGTGTCCGGTTTTACACCGAACACTTTTGTTTTGCCTTAGAAGGGCAGGGAATGTCTTGTGAGACACCCCCATACACCACCGGCAGTGGCTGGAGGCCACCGGCCGGTCTTTTTCTTCCATCGGCACTTTTGTTTGCCGGTCGGCACACTTTATTGCCGGTCGGCATAATATGTTGCCGGTCGGCACTGTTTTTTGCCGGAATAGCTTTTTTGGGCAGCCGACCACTGTTCCTCCACTTTATGGAGATATTTTGTGCCAGCTGTGATAGCTGGCACCAACTCCTTTCCCCTCCATACACGTGTATGGAGGGATTTCCCCCTAGCCAAGCTTGTTGTATAAGCTTTGCAAGAGGGATCCTTATAAGAGGAGGTCCTCCCTCTTGGTTCTAGGTTAGACTCTTAGAAGCAAAAACCAGCCCTTAACAATATAGATACACTCTATCTCTATATCTCCCTCTTCCCCTTCCTTTGTGTGTGTTTCTTGGCCCAAAAGGTGTGTTTTACCTTACTTTTGCACCATTACACACACTATCACACCTTAGTCCGAGATTGAGGGACTTGGGGGATTTGTTTCTTGAGTTTTGGACTGGTTTTGATCCAAAGAAGGAGGTTAGACCATTTGTTCTTCAAGGGTTCTTCAAGGGTGAGCATCTTCCCTTTTATTCCCCAAACTTGCATTGGTTTTCTACCTATTTTGTTTATTGTTTTGGCTCTTGTGTATAACATAAAAAAGGTTCATATTCTCCTGCTCTAACACTTTCATTGAGGTCTCTTTGTGGTTAGATCGCAAACTCACCCTCATAGGCCTTGTTTGGCCTATTTTGGTACCCTTTTGATAAGGTTTTGTTCACTTCAGCATTTTGATCTTTTGATCACCAAAAATCAGTGTATTTTAGTGTCAAAAAAGTTGGTTTGACGTCTTGCATAGGGGAGGGACACCCCTCTCCCTTTATGGTTTTGTTCACTTGCTTTTTGGGCTCAAAAGGATAGCATGTGTACTTGTTGTTTCTTGGCTTCATTTCAGTACTTTTTTAGGCATCTTAGGTCTTACATAATCTCTGTTTTTGGTCGGATTTGGACCCTCTTGCATGCTTGTGATATTTGCTTTGTATTGCTCCATTTTGCTTAAAAGTATACCCCATGATTAGGCCATGATTTTTGTGTGTGTTGGCTTGGTTCCATGGAGTATTTGGCATTATTTTTCCATGTTTAAAATCTGTTGGTTATCAACTTGGTCATGTTTAGCATGTTTGTTAGAGTTGCTTTGTATTTTGGCTTGGAAGCCTTGAGCATTTTGACCTCTAGCATGCATGGTTGTGTTTACCCTTTTGATTTGGCATCATCTAGGGTCATATTTTAGTCCAAGAATCATGCTTGTATGTGTGCATGCATGGCCTCTTTCATGCCTTGAAGATGTGTCCTCTTATGCCTAAGAATGAGCCTTAGTTTGTTTGCTTCATGGGGGATATCTTAGTTGCCATATTAGGAGCTTCTTGGGGTCCTATCTTGCATGCATAAATTCCCTTTTGGGCTTGTTTTGATCATGCCATGAGTGGTCATGGTAATGGGGGTGGGTTGTCTCCTCTTTGTGTCTTAACTTTGGGGCCATGAATTTGCTTGATAACATGAGTTGATTGCCTACCATTTTAAGCACCTTTGGTCACTGTTTTGAGGAGGGTAAGGGTCTGTCCCTTTGTTTTTTTTAAGCCCTCTTGCATGCTTGCTCCATGTTTGTTGGATAGTTGTTCCATTAAGCTTTGTAGCACATCAATTCCATGGTCAATTTGCTTCATGTTTGCATCATGTTTGTATCTTGTGTGCTTGGTATCATACATTTTGTCATCATAGTTGCATATTGCTTGTTGTGTTTTACATCTTGGTGGTATGACACATTTGAGGCTTGTGAGCATTACATGCATTGCATTTACTTGGTTTGGGGTGTCAAACCAAGTGCGGGAGTCAAGGACCATTCATACTTCAAGTGATGTTATGTGCCTTGATCCCCGGTCATCGGGACCTTTGACTCCAATTTGATAAGGCCCCGGTTTTCACGTTATTTGTTGCATGCATTTTCATATCAAATAGCAAATTTGATCCATTGAGTCATCATGCACCTTAGATGACTCAAAGATCGAAGGTCATGCTTCTTTGAGTTCGAAATATGATAAGAAGTAGGACCATGCTTACATGTGTCCAAGAACCCCATGCCATGCATTGTCTGTTCTCTGTTTTGCTGTCAAATTGTCTGCTGCAGGAAGTTTCTGCCGACCGGCAGAATTTAGTGCCGACCGGCACTATCTGGAATGCCGATGGGTCTGATAAAGTGCCGGCGGGAATTTTGGAGTGCCGGTGGCAATTCTGTCTGGCCGGTGGTGCTCTGCAAGATGCAGAGAGCTTGCTCCAGCACTTTGGTAATTTTCGGAAAGACAAGGCAGTACAAACAGAGGCGATAAGAGTATAGTATGGGTTTTCCGGGCAGGACGGATTCGAGCATGCATCATCTGCGCGCCCCGAGGCAGAGGCTGTGGCCACCCTCTTCATTCTTTTGCCTCCTTTTTTTAATTAATTAGGAAATTTTGTAATAATTTTATTTGTTCATTATTTTGGGACTGTAATATTAATTTGGACCCTCCGAGTGAGGGCACAACTGTAATAAGTGTGGGTGAGTGTGATGTATGTCTTCCAACCCCACGTCTTTCTCCCTTTTATTTATCCGCTTTTGATGGTTAGATTAGGGCATATTTCAATTAGCATACAGTATGACAGCATGTTTGCATCATTCATCTGTATTGCATGCATCGGGCTCGGCGCATCATACTAACTGCATTGTACTTTCAATTCCAAATTGAATACATGAATCAGTTGGTTGCATATCGTATGTCATATTTAGGTTAACCGAGCCTAACTAAAATTGCATCTTGTATGTGTTGCATTAGGCAAAATAATATGAACTAGGACACGCACATTTGCTAACTAGTTATTGTTTTGGCACGGAGTACAATGTAAGTGGTTATGCTTTAGCATCCAGCATGCGCGTGAATGTTGCCATAATAGTATGCTTGCCATGCGGCTAAGTGCTTACATGAGATAAACTGCTTGAATGCCTGTGGGTGGAGGTCAAATTGCTTAAATTGGGATAATGCGTTAAAACTGCGATTTTTTAAGCCCACTTGAAGGTGGCAAAACCTGCATTTTAGCCTACTTACGAGTAGCAAACCATTTTCAAAAACAAACATGGAAATGTTTTATTCTAATTTGAGCGATTTGGTCTATACTTGTTTGCTGCGCGCATAACATAGTAATTCTAAGCTAACAATTGGTTTAAGAACACATAAAGTTTTCAAAAATGGATATCACGGTTAGTAGAGGCCGGTCTTCGGACCGGGCGAAAGGGGGTGCTCATAGCTGACCTTCCCCGATCGTACCCAAGCTCCCGAGCCGAGACAACTCCGGTGATGACGGACATGTGGCCTTCGGCACCGAGTCAGGGTTTCCTAAATTTCCCCATTTTAAAAATATTTAGGTGGCGACTCTGTATCTGGCAAAGCAGTCCATGTTTGGCACTACTTTTTCAAAAAATCAGTTTCTCAAAACGATTTGCCAGATTTGGACTCTTTGGTTCAGATTAAGAACTGTGACACAAATCGAGTCTGAACTGTAGCACGAGGTCCCACGCGGGCGCTGCTACAGTGGCCATCGGCGCAAAATGAAGCTGTCGGCAGAGAAATTGTTGCCGGTCAGCACCTTACACTGCCGGTCGGCAGAGTGTTCCTGCAGAATCTGCAAATGACAGCAACAGAGGGCAAGGCAAAGCATTGCAGCACAATTCAAGGCATATATGCACCAACCATGTCCCTTATCATGATAATGACTCAAAGGGGCATGTGCCTCGATTCTCGGACCACCAATCACGCATTTCCATGCATGATGGCCCAAAGAACCAAGTATGCAACTTTGATTTCAAATGCATGCAAACCAAATCAAATCAAACAAGGCCCAATTCCTATCAATAAGTCAAGGAACAAGGCATGCATGCAAAATGCAATGCAACCTAGGCATACAAGCTAAGGATGCAACATGGCATGGCGATACACTTATGCGAGCATGCAAGCAAACATGAGGCAATGCTAGCCAATAAAAAGGTGGTCTTAAACATGATTTGGGCAGCTCTAATAGGGCCCAAAATAGTGGCCAAAATGCTATAATGAGGGACCAAATACACATGCACACATACATATGTTGAAAGGCCAACACTTAGGCACAAATTGAACAACCCTCAAACAAATTTGAAAGGGGGAATCATGGACTAATTAGCATGAAACATAAGCATTGAAATCATGCTAAAACATGGTGCCAAACCAAGCAATAAATCAAGCCAAGCATGCAACAAATGGCCCAAATGCTCAAAGCAAAACAATAGAGTATTGAACTACACTTAGCAAGACCAAACGTGGCATGAACTCATTGACCAAAAACAGAGTTTTGGGACATTAATACAAGGCCTAAGGACCACTTAGATGGCATCCAAATGACTCAAGAACAAAGGCATGCATAAACACCAAAACATGGAGCATGAGATGACAACCTTACAAGGCATTAAAGGGACATCAAATGCAAGCTCTCAAGCATACAATAAGGTCTGAAATGGCATGGTGGATGGTCCCAAATCACCAAAACAATGCAAGGATGTCATGCTATACATTCATATGCTCAAGGCGAACAAGCCCAAATACAAAAGAGCTATACCAAGCATGCCAAAATCAACCCAAACACTTATGGACAGACCTAGAACATGTCAAGATAAGCACAAAATCTTCACAATACCAAGCCTAAAACATGCTCTAACAAGGGCTAACAACCTAAGGCACATTGAGGCAATAATATGGCATTACATGGCAACTATGCTAAACATGCATGGGGTACCAAAACCAACTTAAAATCATGTAATATTATGGATATATAAGCATGAAAAATAGCCTAAACATGCTCAACACACACTGAAGCATAGGCTCTCTTTAGAGACCAAAATATGCCATTTTCAAGGACAACAAGGAGAGGGGGTGGCCCTCTCCTTCTTGGGAATTCAAGGCATCACCTTCATCACTTAAATCCCTCAAGATTTCAGTGGTGAAGAGACCCCAATACCAAAATCCCGGAGTTCACACAAAAGAGCACAAAATGAGGCCTTTCAAGGCCTAAGCGTATTCAAACTTACCCAAACCACAAAATACACTTAACAAACAACCAAGAGGGTCTAAAAACAGAACTTTTTTGTATTATACACTAAGCTCAAAAATGAATTTAAGATAGGTAGAAATACAATGCCAAAATGGGGTAAAAAGGGGTGAGATTCTTACCCTTGAAGCCTTCTTCAGCAATGATGCTCCAATGGTCTTCCTTAACTTGAATCCAACACCAAAACCTCAAAATCAGTCCCTTAGAACCTCAGTTCCAAGAGGAAGGTGGAACACTAGGTGCTTGTGTGCAATAGTATGGACTAAAACACACATAAGAGCACAAAAGAGAGGGAAAGAGAGATAGAATGTGTATCTAACCCTAACCCTAGAACTCAAACCCTAACAATGGCTGTCTAAGCTCTCAAAATATCTTAAAATGTCTCACTTCTAAGCCAAGACACACCCTCTCTCTCTATATGGCACTTCTTGTCTTGTAAAGCTTACAAGACAAGCTTCACAAGAGGGAGATCCCTCCATACACGTGTGTGGAGGGGAGCAAAAGCAAGACAGCTGTCTTAAAATATCTACAAAATCAGATGCACAGTAATCGACCGGCCAAAAATGCCATCTTGGCCAAAAAGAGTGCCGGCCGGCACTAAATAGTGCTGACCGGCAACAAATAGTGCCGGCCGGCAATATACATTGCCGGTGGCAGCAAAAACCAGCCGGTGGCCTCTAGCCACTGCCGGTGATGGGTGGGGATGGTCCACAAGCCCTACCAGTGTTTGGTGCAAAACCAGACACTAAACGGTCGAGTTCGGAGATTCTGAGACAAGGCACGTAGCCGAGACCTCCGGGAACTCCAAACGAACACAAACATGGATGATCACCGAGTGTTCAAACGGTGACGTCCAACTCTTGAGGACGGTCAAAAATGGGGTGTCTACACCCTAATGCATGGAAAATGGCGATTAAACACAACAATTACATATCTGCCATCATGCAAGAGGGTCCGAATAAGTGTCCGAGTGTTTAAGCGCTAATGCATGGGAAATGGCAAGTAAACACCATAACTACATATTTGCCAATATGGAAGAGGGTCCGAATAAGTGTCTGAGTGTTCAAACCGTAATGCGTGCGAAATGGAAAATAAACACCATAATTACATATCTGCCATTATGCAAGAGGGTCGAAATAAGTGTCCGAGCGCTTAAACCCTAATGCATGGGAAATGGCGATTAAACTCTAGAATTACATATCTGCCATAATGCAAGAGGGTCCGAATAAGTGTCCGAGTGTTTAAGCGCTAATGCATGGGAAATGGCAAGTAAACACCATAACTACATATCTGCCATCATCCAAGAGGGTCCGAATAAGTGTCCGAGTGTTTAAACCGTAATGTGTGGGAAATGGCAAATAAAACCCATAATTACATATCTGCCATCATGCAAGAGGGTCCGAATATGTGTCCGAGTGTTTAAACCCTAATGCATGGGAAATGGCAAACAAACACCACAATTACATATCTGCCATCATGCAAAAGGGTCTGAATAAGTGTCCGAGTGTTTAAGCTCTAGTGCATGAGAATTGACAATTAAACAACATAATTACATGTCTAACATCATGCAAGAGGGTCCGAATTAGTGTCCGAGTGTTTAAGCCCTAATGCATGGGAAATGGAAAGTAAACACCATAACTTCATATCTGTCATCACGCAAGATGGTCCAAATATGTGTCCGAGTGTTTAAACCGTAACGCGTGGGAAATGGAAAATAAACACCATAATTACATATCTGCCATCATGCAAGAGGGTCCGAATAAGTGTCCGAGTGCATAAACCCTAATGCATGGGAAATGGCGATTAAACACCACAATTACATATCTGCCGTCATGCAAGAGGGTCCGAATAAGTGTCTGAGTGTTTAAACCGTAATGCGTGGGAAATGGCAAATAAACACCATAATTACATATCTGCCATCATGCAAGAGGGTCCAAATAAGTGTCCGAGTGCTTAAACCCTAATGCATGGGAAATGGCGATTAAACACCATAATTACAAATATACCATCATGCAAGAGGGTCCGAATAAGTGTCCGAGTGTTTAAGCGCTAATGCATGGGAAATGGCAAGTAAACACCATAACTACATATCTGCCAGCATGTAAGAGGGTCCGAATAAGTGTCCGAGTGTTTAAACCGTAATGCGTGGGAAATGGCAAATAAACACCATAATTACATCTCTGCATCATGCAAAAGGGTCCGAATAAGTGTCCGAGTGTTTAAACCCAAATGCATGAGAAATGGCAAATAAACAGCATAATTACATATCTGCCATCATTCAAGAGGGTCCGAATAAGTGTCCGAGTGTTTATGCCCTAATCCATGACAAATGGCAAATAAACAGCAAAATTACATATATGCCATCATGCAAGAGGGTCCGAATAAGTGTCCGAGTGTTTAAACACTAACGCATGAGAAATGGCAAATAAACACCATAATTACATATCTGCCATCATGCATGAGCGTCAGAATATGTGTCCGAGTGTTTACGCCTTAGCGCATGAGAAATGACAATTAAACACCATAACTACATATCTGCCATCAGGTGAGAGGGTCCGAATAAGTGTCCAAGTGTTTAAGCCCTAATGCATGGGAAATGGCAAGTAAACACCGTAACTACATATCTGCCATCATGCAAGAGGGTCCGAATAAGTGCCCGAGTGTTTAAACCGTAATGCATGGGAAATGGAAAATAAACACCATAACTACATATCTGCCATAATGCAAGAGGGTCCGAATAAGTGTCCGAGTATTTAAACCCAAATGCATGAGAAATGGCAAATAAACAGCATAATTACATATCTGCCATCATTCAAGAGGGTCGGAATAAGTGTCCGAGTGTTTAAGCCCTAATGCACGAGAAATGGCCAGTAAACAACATACTTACTTATCTGCCATCATGCAAGGGTGTCCGCAAAAGTGACCGAGTGTTTAAACCCTAATGCAAGAGAAATGGAAAGTAAACGCCATAATTACATATCTGCCATCATGCAAGAGGGTCCGATTAAGTGTCCGAGTGTTTAATCCCTAATACATTAGAAATGGCAAATAAACACCATAATTACATATCTGCCATCATGCAAGAGGGTCCGAATAAGTGTCCGAGTGTTTAAACCCTAATGCATGAGAAATGGCATGTAAACACCATAATTACATATCTGGCATTATGCAAAAGGGTCCGAATAAGTTTCCGAGTGTTTGAACCCTAATGCATGAGAAATGGCGATTAAACACCATAATTACATATCTACCATCATGCGAGAGGGTCCGAATAAGTGTCCGAGTGTTTAAACCCTAATGCATGAGAAATGATAAATAAACACCATAATTACACATCTGCCATCATGCATAAGGGTCCGAATAAGTGTCCGAGTGCTAAAGCCCTAATGCAAGAGAAATGGCAAGTAAACACCACAATTACATATCTGCCATCATGTAAGCGGGTCTGAATAAGTGTCTGTGTGTTTAAACCCTAATGCATGAGAAATGTCAAATAAACACCATAATTACATATCTGCCATCATTCAAGTTGGTCCGAATAAGTGTCCAAGTGTTTAAACCGCAATGCATGGGAAATGGCAAATAGACACCATAATTACATATCTGTCATCATGCAAGAGGGTGCGAATAAGTGTCCGAGTGTTTAAACCCTAATGCATAAGAAATGGAAAGTAAACACCCGAATCAGATATCTGACATCATGCAAGAGCGTCCGAATAAGTGTCCGAGTGTTTAAACCCTAATGCATGAGAAATGGCAAGTAAACACCTTAATTACATGTCTGCCATCTTGCAAGAGTGTCCAAATAAGTGTCCGAGTGTTTAAACCCTAATGCATGATAAATGGCAAATAAACACCATAATTACATATCTGCCATCATACAAGATGGTGCGAATAAATGTCCAAGTGTTTAAACCGCAATGCATGAGAAATGGTAAATAGACACCATAATTTCATATTTGCCATCATGCAAGAGGGTACGAATTAGTGTCCGAGTGTTTCAACATAATGCATGAAAAATTGGAAGTAAACACCATAATTACATATCTGCCATCATGCATGACGGTCGGAATAAGTATCTGATTGTTTAAACACTAATGCATTAGAAATGGCAAGAAAACACCATAATTACGTATCTGCCATCATGCAAGGGGGACCAAATAAGTGTTTAAACCTTAATGCATGAGAAGTGACAAATAAACACCATAATTACATATCTGCCATCATGTATGCGGGTCTGAATAAGTGTGCGAGTGTTTAAACCCTAATGCATGAGAAATGGCAAATAAACACCATAATTACATATCTGCCAGCATGCAAGAGGGTCCGAATAAGTGTCCGAGTGTTTAGACCCAAATGCATGAGAAATGGCAAACAAACAGCATAATTACATATCTGCCATTACGCCAGAGTATCCGAAGAAGTGTCCGAGTGTTTAAGCCCTAATGCATGGGAAATGGCAAGTAAACACCATAACTACAGATCTGCCATCATTGAAGAGGGTTCGAATACGTGTCCGAGTGTTTAAACCCTAATGCATGAGAAATGGCAAATAAACACCATAATTACATATATGCCATCATGCAAGAGGGTCCGAATAAGTGTCTGAGTGTTTAGACCCAAATGCATGAGAAATGGCAAACAAACAGCATAATTACATATCGGCCATCACGCAAGAGGGTCCGAATAAGTGTCCGAGTGTTTAGGCCCTAATGCATGGGAAATGGCAAGTAAACACCATAACTACAGATCTGCCATCATGCAAGAGGGTCCGAATAAGTGTCCGAGTGTTCAAATCGTAATGCACGGGAAATGGCAAATAAACACCATGATTACATATCTGCCATCATGCAAGGGGTCCTAATAAGTGTCCGAGTGTTTAAACCCAAATGCATGAGAAATGGCAAATAAACAACATAATTACATATCTGCCATCATTCAAGAGGGTCCGAATAAGTGTTCGAGTGTTTAAGTCCTAATGCATGAGAAGTGGAAAGTAAACGCCATAATTACATATCTGCCATCATGCAAGACGGTCCGAATAAGTGTCCGAGTGTTTAAACAATAATGCCTGAGAAATGGCATGTAAGCACAACAATTACATATCTGCCATCATGCAAGAGGGTCCGAATAAGTGTCCGAGTGTTTAAACCCTAATCCATGAGAAATAGCGATTAAACACCATAATTACATATCTGTCATCATGCAAGACGGTCGGAATAAGTATCTGATCGTTTAAACATTAATGCACGAGAAATGGCAAGTAGACACCATAATTACGTATCTGCCATCATGCAAGGGGGTCCGAATAAGTGTACGAGTGTTTAAACCTTAATGCATGAGAAGTGGAAAATAAACACCATAATTACATTTCAGCCATCATGCAAGAGGGTCGGAATAAGTGTCTGAGTGGTTAAACCCTAATGCATAAGAAATGGCAAGTAAACACCATAATTACATATCTGACATCATGCATGAGGGTCCAAATAAGTGTCCGACTGTTTAAACCCTAATGCATGAGAAATAGCGATTAAACACCATAATTACATATCTGCTATTATGCAGGAGGGTCCGAATAAGTGTCTGAGTGTTTAAACCCTAATGCATGAGAAATGGCAAATAAACACCATAATTACATATCTGCCATCATGTAAGCGGGTCCGAATAAGTGTCCGAGTGTTTGAACCCTAATGCATGAGAAATGGCAAATAAACACCATAATTACATATCTGCCAGCATGCAAGAGGGTCTGAATAAATGTCCGAGTGTTTAAGCCCTAATGCATGAGGAATGGCAAGTAAACACCATAATTACATATCTGCCATCATGCAAGAGGGTTCGAATAAGTGTCCGAGTGTTTAAACCCTAATGCATGAGAAATGGCAAATAAACACCATAATCACATATATGCCATCATGCAAGAGGGTCCGAATAAGTGTCCGAGTGTTTAGACCCAAATGCATGAGAAATGGCAAACAAACAGCATAATTACATATCTGCCATCACGCAAGAGGGTCCGAATAAGTGTCCGAGTGTTTAAGCCCTAATGCATGGGAAATGGCAAGTAAACACCATAACTACGGATCTGTCATCATGCAAGAGGGTCCGAATAAGTGTCCAAGTGTTTAAATCGTAATACATGGGAAATGGCAAATAAACACCATGATTACATATCTGCCATCGTGCAAGGGGGTCCGAATAAGTGTCCGAGTGTTTAAACCCAAATGCATGAGAAATGGCAAATAAACAACATAATTACATATCTGCCATCATTCAAGAGGGTCCGAATAAGTGTCCGAGTGTTTAAGCCCTAGTGCATGAGAAATGGAAAGTAAACGCCATAATTACATATCTGCCATCATGCAAGACGGTCCAAATAAGTGTCCGAGTGTTTAAACCAAAATGCATGGGAAATGGCATGTAAAAACAATAATTACATATCTGCCATCATGCAAGAGGGTCCGAATAAGTGTCCGAGCGTTTAAACCCTAATGCATGAGAAATAGCGATTAAACAACATAATTACATATCTGCCATCATGCAAGAGGGTCTGCATAAGTGTCCGAGTGTTTAAACCGAAATGCATGAGAAACGATAAATAAACACCATAATTACATATCTGCCATCATGCATGAGAGTCCGAATAAGTGTCATAGTGTTAAAGCCCTAATGCAAGAGACATGGCAAGTAAACACCATAATTACATATCTGCCATCATGTATGTGGGTCTGAATAAGTATCCGAGTGTTTAAACCCTAATGCATGGGAAATGGCAAATAAACAACATAATTACATATCTGCCATCATGCAAGATGTTCCGAATAAGTGTCCAAGTGTTTAAACTGCAATGCATGAGAAATGGCAAATGGACACCATAATTACATATCTGCTATCATGGAAGAGGGTGCGAATAAGTGTCCGGGTGTTTAAACCCTAATCCACGAAAAATGGGAAGTAAACACCATAATTACATATCTGCCATCTTGCAAGAGGGTCGGAATAAGTGTCTGAGTGTTTAAACACTAATGCATAAGATATCGCAAGTAAACACCATAATTACGTATCTGCCATCATGCAAGGGGGTCCGAATTAGTGTCCGAGTGTTTAAACCCTAATGCATGAGAAATGGCAAACAAACATCATATTTACATATCAGCCATCAGGCAAGAGGGTCCGAATAGCTGTCCAAGTATTTAAACCCTAATGCATAAGAAATGGCAAGTAAATTTGACATCATGCAAGAGGGTCCGAATAAGTGTCCGAGTGTTTAAACCCTAATGCATGAGAAATGGCATGTAAACACCTTAATTACATGTCTGCCATCTTGCAAGAGTGTCCGAATAAGTGTCCGAGTGTTTAAACCCTAATGCATGAGAAAAGAAAAATATACGCCATAATTACATATCTGCCATGATGCATGAGGGTCCGAATATGTGTCCGAGTGTTAAAGCCCTAATGCAAGAGAAATGACAAGTAAACACCATAATTACATATCTGCCATCATGTAAGCGGGTCTGAATAAGTGTCCGAGTTTTTAAACCCTAATGCAACCGAAATGGCAAATAAACACCATAATTACATATCTGCCATCATGCAAGAGGGTCCGAATAAGTGTCTGAGTGCTTAAACCCAAATGCATGAGAAATGGCAAATAAACACCCTAATTACATATCTGCCAACATGCAAGCGGGTCTGAGTAAGTGTCCGAGTGTTTAAACCCTAATGCATGAGAAATGGCAAATAAACACCATAATTACGTATCTGCCATCATGCAAGAGGGTCCGAATAAGTGTCCGAGTGTTTAAGCCCTAATGCATGAGAAATGGCAAGTAAACACCATAATTACATATCTGCCATAATGCAAGAGGGTCCGAATAAGTGTCCGAGTGTTTAAACCCTAATGTATGGGAAATGGCAAATAAACACCATAATTACATATCTGCCATCATGCCAGAGGGTCTGAATAAGTGTCCGAGTGTTTCAGCCCTTGAACGAGAAATGACAATTAAACACCATAATTACATATTTGCCATCATGCAACAGGGTCCGAATAAGTGTCCGAGTGTTTAAGCCCAAATGCATTGGAAATGGCATGTAAACAACATAACTACATATCTGCCATCATGCAAGAGGGTCCGAATAAGTGTCCGAGTGTTTAAACCGTAATGCATGGGAAATGGCAAATAAACACCATAATTACATATCTGCCATCATGCAAAAGGGTCCGAATAAGTGTCCGAGTGTTTAAACCCAAATGCATGATAAATGGCAAATAAACAGCATAATTACATATCTGCCATCATTCAAGAGGGTCCGAATAAGTGTCCGAGTGTTTAAGCCCTAATGCATGAGAAATGGCAAGTAAACAACATAATTACATATCTTCCATCGTGCAAATGGGTCCAAAGAAGTCTCCGAGTGTCCAAACCCAAATGCGAGAGAAATGGAAAGTAAACAACATAATTACATATCTGCCATCATGCAAGAGGGTCCGAATAAGTGTCCGAGTGTTTAATCCCTAATACATGAGAAATGGCAAATAAACACCAAAATTACATATCTGCCATAATGCAAGAGGGTCCGAATATGTGTCCGAGTGTTTAAACCCTAATGCATGAGAAATGGCAAGTAAACACCATAATTACATATCTCCCATCATGCAAGAAGGTCAGAATAAGTGTCCGAGTGTTTAAACCCTAATGCATGAGAAATGGCAATTAAACACCATAATTACATATATGCCATCATGCAAGAGGGTCCGAATAAGTGTCCGAGCGTTTAAACCCTAATGCATGAGAAATGATAAATAAACACCATAATTACATATCTGCCATCATGCATGAGGGTCCGAATAAGTGTCCGAGTGTTAAAGCCATCATGCAAGATGGTCCGAATAGGTATCCAATTGTTTAAACCGCAATGCATTAGAAATGGCAAATAGACACCATAATTACACATCCGCCATCATGCAAGAGGGTGCGAAAAAGTGTCCGAGTGTTTAAACCCTAATGCTTGAAAAATGGGAAGTAAACACCATAATTACATATCTGCCATCATGCAAGAGGGTCGGAATAAGTGTCAGGGTGTTTAAACACTAATGCATGAAAAATGGCAAGTAAACACCAAAATTACGTATCTGCCATCACGCAAGGGGATACGAATATGTGTCCGATTGTTTAAACCCTAATCCATGAGAAATGGCAAATAAACCCGATATTTACATATCAGCCATCATGTAAGAGGGTCCGAATAAGTGTCGAGTGTTTAAACACTAATGCGTAAGAAATGGCAAGTAAACACCATAATTACATATCTGACATCATGCAAGAGGGTTCGAATAAGTGTCCGAGTGTTTAAACCCTAATGCATGAGAAATGGCAAGTAAACACCGTAATTACATGTCTGCCATCTTACATGGGTGTCCGAATAAGTGTCCCAGTGTTTGGACCCCAATGCATGAGATATGGTAAGTAAACACCTTAATTACATATCTGCCATCATGCAAGAGGGTCCGAATAATCGTCCAAGTGTGTAAACCCTGTTGCATGAGAAATGGAAAATAAACACCATAATTACATATCTGCCATCATGCAAGAGGGTCCGAATAAGTGTCTGAGTGTTTAAGCCCTAATGCATTGGAAATGGCAAGTAAACACCATAACTACATATCTGCCATCATGCAAGAGGGTCAGAATAATTGTCCGAGTGTTTAAACCCTAATGCATGAGAAATGGCGATTAAAGACCATAATTACATAGCTGCCATCATACAAGAGGGTCCGAATAAGTGTCCGAGTGTTTAAACCCTAATGCATGAGAAATGATAAATAAACACCATAATTACATATCTGTCATCATGCATGAGGGTCCGAATAAGTGTCCGAGTGTTAAAGCCCTAATGCAACAGAAATGGCAAGTAAACACCATAATTACATATCTGCCATCATCCAAGGTGGTCCGAATAGGTGTTCGAGCGTTTAAGCCCTAATGCCTGGGAAATGGCAACTAAACACCATAACTACATATCTGCCATAATGCAAGAGGGTCCGAATATGTGTCCGAGTGTTTAAACCCTAATGCATGAGAAATGGCAAGTAAACACCATAATTACATATCTGCCATCATGCAAGAGGGTCAGAATAAGTGTCCGAGTGTTTAAACCCTAATGCATGAGAAATGGCAATTAAACACCATAATTACATATATGCCATCATGCAAGAGGGTCCGAATAAGTGTCCGAGCGTTTAAACCCTAATGCATGAGAAATGATAAATAAACACCATAATTACATATCTGCCATCATGCATGAGGGTCCGAATAAGTGTCCGAGTGTTAAAGCCATCATGCAAGATGGTCCGAATAGGTATCCAATTGTTTAAACCGCAATGCATTAGAAATGGCAAATAGACACCATAATTACACATCCGCCATCATGCAAGAGGGTGCGAAAAAGTGTCCGAGTGTTTAAACCCTAATGCTTGAAAAATGGGAAGTAAACACCATAATTACATATCTGCCATCATGCAAGAGGGTCGGAATAAGTGTCAGGGTGTTTAAACACTAATGCATGAAAAATGGCAAGTAAACACCAAAATTACGTATCTGCCATCACGCAAGGGGATGCGAATATGTGTCCGATTGTTTAAACCCTAATCCATGAGAAATGGCAAATAAACCCGATATTTACATATCAGCCATCATGTAAGAGGGTCCGAATAAGTGTCTGAGTGTTTAAACACTAATGCGTAAGAAATGGCAAGTAAACACCATAATTACATATCTGACATCATGCAAGAGGGTTCGAATAAGTGTCTGAGTGTTTAAACCCTAATGCATGAGAAATGGCAAGTAAACACCGTAATTACATGTCTGCCATCTTACATGGGTGTCCGAATAAGTGTCCCAGTGTTTGGACCCCAATGCATGAGATATGGTAAGTAAACACCTTAATTACATATCTGCCATCATGCAAGAGGGTCCGAATAATCGGCCAAGTGTGTAAACCCTGTTGCATGAGAAATGGAAAATAAACACCATAATTACATATCTGCCATCATGCAAGAGGGTCCGAATAAGTGTCTGAGTGTTTAAGCCCTAATGCATTGGAAATGGCAAGTAAACACCATAACTACATATCTGCCATCATGCAAGAGGGTCAGAATAATTGTCCGAGTGTTTAAACCCTAATGCATGAGAAATGGCGATTAAAGACCATAATTACATAGCTGCCATCATGCAAGAGGGTCCGAATAAGTGTCCGAGTGTTTAAACCCTAATGCATGAGAAATGATAAATAAACACCATAATTACATATCTGTCATCATGCATGAGGGTCCGAATAAGTGTCCGAGTGTTAAAGCCCTAATGCAACAGAAATGGCAAGTAAACACCATAATTACATATCTGCCATCATCCAAGGTGGTCCGAATAGGTGTTCGAGCGTTTAAGCCCTAATGCCTGGGAAATGGCAACTAAATACCATAACTACATATCTGCCATAATGCAAGAGGGTCCGAATAAGTGTCCGAGTGTTTATACCATAATGCATGGGAAATGGCAAATAAACACCATAATTACATATCTGCCATCATGCAAGAGGGTCCGAATAAGTGTCCGAGTGTTTAAACCCAAATGCATGAGAAATGGCAAATAAACTACATAATTACATATCTGCCATCATTCAACACGGTCCGAATAAGTGTCCGAGTGTTTAAGCCCTAATGCATGAGAAATGGCAAGTAAACAACATAATTACATATCTTCCATCGTGCAAATGGGTCCGAAGAAGTCTCCGAGTGTTCGAACCCAAATGCGAGAGAAATGGAAAGTAAACACCATAATTACATATCTGCCATCATGCAAGAGGGTCCGAATAAGTGTCCGAGTGTTTAATCCCCAATACATGAGAAATGGCAAATAAACACCAAAATTATATATCTGCCATAATGCAAGAGGGTCCGAATATGTGTCCGTGTGTTTAAACCCAAATGCGAGAGAAATGGCAAGTAAACACCGTAATTACATATCTGCCATCATGCAAGAGGGTCCGAATAAGTGTCCGAGTGTTTAATACCTAATACATGAGAAATGGCAAATGAACACCAAAATTGCATATCTGCCATAATGCAAGAGGGTCCGAATATGTGTCCGAGTGTTTAAACCCTAATGCATGAGAAATGGCAAGTAAACACCATAATTACATATCAACCATCATGCAAGAGGGTCAGAATAAGTGTCTGAGTTTTTAAACCCTAATGCATGAGAAATGGCAATTAAACACCATAATTACATATATGCCATCATGCAAGAGGGTCCGAATAAGTGTCCGAGCTTTTAAACCCTAATGGATGAGAAATGATAAATAAACACCATAATTACATATCTGCCATCATGCATGAGGGTCCGAATAAGTGTCCGAGTGTTAAAGCCATGATGCAAGAGAAATGGCAAGTAAACACCATAATTACATATCTGCAATCATGCAAGATGGTCCGAATAGGTGTCCAAGTGTTTAAACCGCAATGCATGAGAAATGGCAAATAGACACCATAATTACACATCTGCCATCATGCAAGAGGGTGCGAATAAGTGTCCGAATGTTTAAACCCTAATGCTTGAAAAATGGGAAGTAAACCCCATAATTACATATCTTCCATCACGCAAGGGGTGAGAATATGTGTCCGATTGTTTAAACCCTAATCCATGGGAAATGGCAAGTAAACGCCATAATTACATATCTGACATCATGCAAGAGGGTCCGAATAAGTGTCCGAGTGTTTAAACCCTAATGCATGAGAAATGGCAAGTAAACACCTTAATTACATGTCTGCCATCTTACAACGGTGTCCAAATAAGTGTCCCAGTGTTTGGACCCTAATGCATGAGATATGGTAAGTAAACACCATAATTACATATCTGCCATCATGCAAGAGGGTCCGAATAATTGTCCAAGTGTTTAAACCCTATTGCATGAGAAATGGAAAACAAACACCATAATTACATATCTGCCATCATGCAAGAGGGTCCGAATAAGTGTCCGAGTGTTTAAGCCCTAATGCATTGGAAATGGGAAGTAAACACCATAACCACATATCTGCCATCATGCAAGAGGGTCCAAATAAGTGCCCGAGTGTTTAAATCGTAAGGCATGGGAAATGGCAAATAAACACCATAATTACTTATCTGCCATCACGTAAGAGGGTCCGAATAAGTGTCCGAGTGTTTAATCCCTAATACGTAAGAAATGGAAAATAAACACCATAATTACGTATCTGCCATGATGCAAGAGGGTCCGAATATGTGTCCGAGTGTTTAAACCCTAATGCATGAGAAATGGCAAGTAAACACCATAATTACATATCTGCCATCATGCAAGAGGGTCAGAATAATTGTCTGAGTGTTTAAACCCTAATGCATGAGAAATGGCGATTAAACACCATAATTACATATCTGCCATCATGCAAGAGGGTCTGAATAAGTGTCCGGGTGTTCAAACCCTAATGCATGAGAAATGATCAAGAAACACCATAATTACATATCTGTCATCATGCATGAGGGTCCGAATAAGTGTCCGAGTGTTAAAGCCTTAATGCAATAGAAATGGCAAGTAAACACCATAATTACATATCTGCCATCATGCAACATGGTCCGAATAGGTGTTCGAGCGTTTAAGCCCTAATGCCTGGGAAATGGCAACTTAACACCATAACTACATATCTGCCATAATGCAAGAGGGTCCGAGTAAGTGTCTGAGTGTTTATACCGTAATGCATGGGAAATGGAAAATAAACACCATAATTACATATCTGCCACCATGCAAGAGGGTCCGAAAAAATTTCCGAGTGTTTAAACCCTATTGCATTAGAAATGGCAAATAGACACCATAATTACATATCTGCCATCATGCAAGAGGGTCCGAATAAGTGTCAGAGTTTTAAGCCCTAATGCATGAGAAATGGCAAGTAAACAACATAATTACATATCTGCCATCATGCAAGAGGGTCCAAATAAGTGTTTGAGTGTTTAAACCCTAGTGCATGGGAAATGGCAAGTAAACACCATAATTACATATCTGCCATGTTGCAAAAGGGTTCGAAAAAGTGTCCGAGGGTTTAAACCCTAATGCTTGAGAAATGGAAAATAAACACCATAATTACATATCTGCCATCATGCAAGGGAGTTCGAATAAGTGTCCGAGTGTTTAAGTCCTAATGCATGAGAAATGGCAAGTAAACACCGTAATTACATATCTGCCATCATGCAAGAGGGTCGAAATAAGTGTCCGAGTATTTATACCCTAATGCAAGAGAAATGGCAAATAAACACCATAATTACCTATCTGCCATCATGCAAGAGGGTCCGAATAATGTCCGAGTGTTTAAACCCTAATGCATGAGAAATGGCAAGTATACACCACAATTACATATCTGCCGTGATGCAAGAGGGTCGGAATAAGTGTCCGAGTGTTTAAACCTTCGTGCATGAGAAATGGCAAACAAACACCATAATTACATATCTACCATCATGCAAGAGTGTCCGAATAAGTGTCCGAGTGTTTAAACCCAAATGCATGAGAAATGGCAAATAAACAGCATAATTACATATCTACCATCATTCAAGAGGGTCCGAATAAGTGTCCGAGTGTTTAAGCCCTAATGCATGGGAAATGGCAAGTAAACAACACAATTACATATCTGCCATCATGCAAATGGGTCCGAATAAGTGTCAGAGTGTTTAAACCCAAATGCAAGAGAAATGGCAAGTAAACACCACAATTACATATCTGCCATCATGCAAGAGGGTCCGAATAAGTGTCCGAGTGTTTAATCCCTAATACATGAGAAATGGCAAATAAACAACATAATTACATATCTGCCATGATGCAAGTGGGTCCGAATATGTGTCCGAGTGTTTAAACCCTAATGCATCAGAAATGGCAAGTAAACACCATAATTACGTATCAGCCATCATGCAAGAGGGTCCGAATAAGTGTCCGAGTGTTTAAACCCTAATGCATGAGAAATGGCGATTAAACACCATAATTACATATCTGCCATCATGCGTGACGGTCCGAATAAGTGTCCAAGTGTTTAAACCCTAATTCATGAGAAATGATAGATAAACACTATAATTACATATCTGCCATCATGCCTGAGGGTCCGAATAAGTGTCCGAGTGTTAAAGCCCTAATGCAAGAGAAATGGCAAGTAAACACCATAATTACATATCTGCCATCATGCAAGATGGTCCAAATAGGTGTCCAAGTGTTTAAACCGCAATGCATGAGAAATGGAAAGTAAACAACACAATTACATATCTGCCATCATGCAAGGGGGTCCAAATAAGTGTTTGAGTGTTTAAACCCCAATGCATGAGAAATGGCAAGTAAACACCATAATTACATATCTGCCATCTTGCAAGAGGGTCCGAATATGTGTCCGAGTGTTTAAACCCTAATTCTTCAGAAATGGAAAATAAACACCATAATTACGTATCTGCCATCATGCATGACAGTTCGAATAACTGTCCGAGTGGTTAAGCCCTAATGCTTGAGAAATGGCAAGTAAACACCATAATTACATATCTGCCATCATGCAAGAGGGTCTGAATAAGTGTCCAAGTATTTATACCCTAATGCAAGAGAAATGGCAAATAAACAACATAGTTACCTATCTGCCGTCATGCAAGAGGGTCCGAAAAAATTTCCGAGTGTTTAAACCCTATTGCATTAGAAATGGCAAATAGACACCATAATTACATATCTGCCATCATGCAAGAGGGTCCGAATAAGTGTCAGAGTTTTAAGCCCTAATGCATGAGAAATGGAAAGTAAACAACATAATTACATATCTGCCATCATGCAAGGGGGTCCAAATAAGTGTTTGAGTGTTTAAACCCTAATGCATGGGAAATGGCAAGTAAACACCACAATTACATATCTGCCGTGATGCAAGAGGGTCGGAATAAGTGTCCGAGTGTTTAAATCTTAGTGCATGGGAAATGGCAAGCAAATACCATAATTACATATCTGCCATCATGCAAGAGGGTCCGAATAAGTGTCCGAGTGTTTAAACCCAAATGCATGAGAAATGGCAAATAAACAGCATAATTACATATCTACCATCATTCAAGAGGGTCCGAATAAATGTCCGAGTGTTTAAGCCCTAATGCATGGGAAATGGCAAGTAAACAACACAATTACATATCTGCCATCATGCAAATGCGTCCGAATAAGTGTCAGAGTGTTTAAACCCAAATGCAAGAGAAATGGCAAGTAAACACCACAATTACATATCTGCCATCATGCAAGAGGGTCCGAATAAGTGTCCGAGTATTTAATCCCTAATACATGAGAAATGGCAAATAAACAACATAATTACATATCTGCCATGATGCAAGAGGGTCCGAATATGTGTCCGAGTGTTTAAACCCTAATGCATCAGAAATGGCAAGTAAACACCATAATTACGTATCAGCCATCATGCAAGAGGGTCCGAATAAGTGTCCGAGTGTTCAAACCCTAATGCATGAGAAATGGCGATTAAACACCATAATTACATATCTGCCATCATGCGTGACGGTCCGAATAAGTGCCCAAGTGTTTAAACCCTAATTCATGAGAAATGATAAATAAACACTATAATTACATATCTGCCATAATGCCTGAGGGTCCGAATAAGTGTCCGAGTGTTAAAGCCCTAATGCAAGAGAAATGGCACGTAAACACCATAATTACATATCTGCCATCATGCAAGATGGTCCAAATAGGTGTCCAAGTGTTTAAGCCGCAATGCACGAGAAATGGAAAGTAAACAACATAATTACATATCTGCCATCATGCAAGGGGGTCCAAATAAGTGTTTGAGTGTTTAAACCCTAATGCATGGGAAATGGCAAGTAAACACCATAATTACATATCTGCCATCTTGCAAGAGGGTCCGAATACGTGTCCGAGTGTTTAAACCCTAATGCTTCAGAAATGGAAAATAAACACCATAATTACATATCTGCCATCATGCATGACAGTTCGAATAAATGTCCGAGTGTTTAAGCCCTAATGCTTGAGAAATGGCAAGTAAATACCATAATTACATATCTGCCATCTTGCAAGAGGGTCTGAATAAGTGTCCAAGTATTTATACCCTAATGCAAGAGAAATGGCAAATAAACACCATAATTACCTATCTGCCGTCATGCAAGAGGGTCCGAATAATGTCCGAGTGTTTAAACCTAATGCATGAGAAATGGCAAGTAAACACCATAATTACATATCTGCCGTCATGCAAGGGGGTCGGAATAAGTGTCCAAGTGTTTAAACCTTAGTGCATGAGAAATGGCTAATAAACACCATAATTACATATCCGCCATCATGCAAGAGGGTCCAAATAAGTGTCCGAGTGTTTAAGCCATAATGCATGGGAAATGGCAATTAACACCATAACTACATATCTGCCATCATGCAAGAGGGTCCGAATAAGTGTCCGAGTGTTTAAACCGTAATGCATGGGAAATGGAAAATAAACACCATAATTACATATCTGCCATCATGCAAGAGGGTCCGAATAAGTGTCTGAGTGTTTAAACCCAAATGCATGAGAAATGGCAAATAAAAGTATAATTACATATCTGCCATCATTCAAGAGGGTCCGAATAAGTGTCCGAGTGTTTAAGCCCTAATGCATGAGAAATGGCAAGTAAACAACATAATTACATATCTTCCATCTTGCAAATGGGTCCGAATAAGTGTCCGAGTGTTTAAACCCAAATGCAAGAGAAATGGCAAGTAAACACCATAATTACATATCTGCCGTCATGCAAGAGGGTCCGAATAAGCGTCCGAGTGTTTAATCGCTAATACATGAGAAATGGAAAATAAACACCATAAGTAAATATCTGCCATGATGCTTGAGGGTCCGAAAATGTGTCCGAGTGTTTAAACCCTAATGCAGGACAAATGGCAATTAAACACCATAATTACATATCTGCCATCATGCAAGAGGGTCCGAATAAGTGTCCGAGTGTTTAAACCCTAATTCATGAGAAATGATAAATAAACACTATAATTACATATCCGCCATCATGCATATGGATCCGAATAAGTGTCCGAGTGTTAAAGCCCTAATGCAAGAGAAATGGCAAGTAAACACCATAATTACATATCCGCCATCATGCAAGATGGTCCGAACAGGTGTCCAAGTGTTTAAACGGCAATGCATGAGAAATGGCAAGTAGACACCAGTAGAGACCCCATTTTTGACCGTCCTCAAGACTTGGACGTCACCGTTTGAACACTCGGTGATTATCCATGATTATGTTCGTTTGGTGTTCCCGGAGGTCTCGGCTCGCGCGCCTTGCCTCAGCATCTCCGAACTTGACTATTTAGTGTCTGGTTTTACACCAAACACTTGTGTTTTGCCTTGGAGGGGCACGGAATGCCTTGTGAGGCATCCCCATACACCACCGGTAGTGCCTAGAGGCCACCGGTTGGTTTTTGCTGCCACCGGCAATGTATGTATATTGTCGGCCGGCACTATTTGTTGCCGGTCAGCACTATTTAGTGCCGGTCGGCACTCTTTTTTGCCAAGATGGAATTTTGGCCGGCCGACTATTGTGCATCTACTTTTGCAGATATTTTAAGACAGCTGTCTTGCCTTTTGCTCCCCTCCATACACGTGTATGGAGGTATCTCCCTCTTATGAAGCTTGTCTTGTAAGCTTTACAAGACAAGAAGTGCCAAAAAAGAGAAGCCTTGTCTCTTGGCCTTAGTTAGAGACTTGAGATATTTTGAGAGAACTTAGACAGCCATTTTCATGGTTTGAGTTCTAGGGTTAGGGTTTGATACACATTATCTCTCTCTTTTTCCCTCTTGTGTGTGTTAGAGTGTGTTTGTGTCTTACTATTGCACACAAACACATAGTGTTTCACCTTCCTATAGCAACTGAGGTTCTAAGGGACTGATTTTGAAGTTTTGGTGTTGGATTCAAGCCAAAGAGGGCCATTGGAGCACCATTGTTGAAGAGGTCTCCGAGGGTAAGAATTTCACCCCTTTATTTCCCATTTTTGCACCTTATTTTTACCTGTCTTAAAATCGTTTTTTGAGCTTAGTGTATAATACAAAAAAGTTCTTTTTTTTAGCCCTCTTGATTGTTTATTAAGGGTGTTTTGTGGTTTGAGGGTGTTTGACCCCTCTTAGGCCTTGAAAGGCCTCATTTTGTGCTAGTTTCGGGACTTTGGTGTTTGGGCCTCTTCACCACTGAAATCTTGAGGGATTTTAGTGGTGGAGATGGTGCCTTGAAGTCTCCAAAAGGGGAGGGCCACCCCCTCTCCTTGTTGTCCTTGAAATGGACCTTTTTTTGGCCTCTTGAGGGTGCCTATGTTTGAGTGTGTGTTGAGTATGTATAGACTGTTTTTCATGCTTATATTTTCGTAATACAACATGCTTTTAAATTGGTTTTGGTACTCCATGAATGCTTAGTATAGTTGCCATGTAATGCCTTGTGATCCCTTAACATGTCTTAGGTTGTGTGCCTTTGTTTCTAGCATGTTTTAGGCTTAGTCTTGTGAAGCTTTTGTGCATATTTTGCCATGTTTTAGGTCTGTCCATAGTTGTTTGGGTCAGATTTGGCATGCTTAGTATAGCTCCTTTGTATTCGGGCTTGTTGGCCTCAAGTATGCGGGTGTGTAGCATGCGTTGCTTGCATCATTTCGGTGGTTTGGAACCACCCTACATGTTATTTCAGTCCTTTTAGCATGCCTAAATGTTGGCATTTTGTGGTCCTTTTGTTGCTTCAAGAGTTTGATGCTCCATGCTTCATATTTGTGCCATGATGTATGCCTCTAGGATTAGGTTACTTGGATGCCATCTAAGTGATTCTTGAGGCTTGTTTTTGCATGATTTGGGACTGTTTTGGTTCAATTTGGTCATTTGCTTCATAAGTCATATGATCATGCTTTAGGTCCTTGGGCCTCGTTGTATGTATAGCTTGCATGAGTAGGTTAATTTGGCATCATTTCCTACATGTTTCCAAGGCTTATAATGCCTGCTAATTTGTCCATGAATGCCTCTTTCAAGTGTGCTTGAGGGTTGTCCAATTTATGCCTAAGTGTTGGCCCTTAATCATATGTATGTGTGCATGTGTTTTGGTCCTCTGTTTTGGTCATTTTGGCCACTGTTTTGGGCCTATTTAGAGCTGCCCAAATCATGTGTAAGTCCATCTTTTCATCCATTTGCATTGCCTCATGTTTGCTTGTATGCTTGCATAAGTGCCTCGCCATGCCATGATTGCATCCTTAGCTTGCATGCCTAGGTTGCATTGCATCTTGCATGCATGCCTAGTTCCTTGACTTGGTGATAGGAATTGGGCCTTGATTTGTGTGTTTGGCTTGCATTTCATTTGACATAAAAGTTGCATACTTGATCACTTGGGCCATCATGCATGGAAATGCGTGATTGGTGGTTCGAGAATCGAGACACATGCCCCTTTGAGTCACAAACATGATAAGGGACATGAATGGTGCATATATGCTTTGAATTGTGCTGCCATGCTTTGCCTTGCCCTCTGTTGCTGTCAATTGCAGGTTCTGCAGGCATTCCTTGCCGACCGGCAGTATATATTGCCGACCGGCAGTAAACGAGCAGGCGATGGATTCATCTTGTGCCGGTGACTACACCACACTGCCGGTGGCAATTCTATTCAGCCGGTGGCACTCCTCAATGTCCAGAGAAGCAGTCCTGAGGTTTTGACAACCTCCAAAGGAGTGAAGGAAGGAAAACAGAGGCAGCTCATGCATGGCGGCGCATTTCTCGAGGCGATTTACTGTTTTCTTAGCTTAATTTAATTTGCTTAATTAATTAGGCAATTTATAATATTTAATTAGCTTGCGTAGTTAATTAATTTGTAACATTTATTTGGTCCCTCTGAGTGAGGGCAAATCTGTAATAAGTGTGTGTGAGTGGAGTGTATGTCTTCCAATCCCTACTTCTTTCTTCCCTTTTATTTACCTGCTTATGATGGTAGATTAGGGCATCTTTAAAATTAGCATACCTTATGCTATGCATGCATGCATTCATGCATTTGTATTGCATACATTAGGCTCGGTACATCATGCTACCTGCATTTGTACTTCAATTCCAATTTGAATACGTGCATCGATTAATCGTATTTCACACGCCATGTTTAGGGTTAGCCGAGCCTGCCTAGATTGCATTTTTACATGTGATGCATTAGCCATTTTTAACATGAACTAGGACATGCATGTTTGCTAACTAGTTTATTGTTTTGGCACGGAGTACGATGTAAGTATTTATGCTTTAGCATCCCGCATGCGTGTGAGAGTTACCATGACAGTATGCCTGCCATGCGGCTAAGTGCTTATGTGTTAAATTGTTTTAATGCCTGTGGGTGGAGGTTGGATTGTTTGAGTTGGAAAAACTCGTTGAAATCCGTATTTTAGCCTACTTGCGAGTAGCAAATTCCAATGCGCTTTTCAAAACCGAACGGATATGCAATGCTTATTTCCAAATTAGGCAATCTAGTCTATACTTGTTTGCTGCGCGCATAACATAGTAATTCTAGGCAAATAAATTGAATAAGAACACGTAATGTTTTCAAAATCGGATATCATGGTTAGTAGAGGCCAGTCTTCGGACCGGGCGAAAGGGGGTGCTCATAGCTGACCTTCCCCGATCGTACCCATGCTTCCGAGCCGAGACAACTCCGGTGATGACGGACATGTGGCCTTCGGCACCGAGTCAGGGTTTCCTAAATTTCCCCATTAAAAAATATTTAGGTGGCGACTCTGTATCTGGCAAAGCTGTCCATGTTTGGCACTACTTTTTCAAAAATCTGTTTCTCAAAACGATTTGCCAGATTTGGACTCTTTGGTTCGGATTAAGAACCACGACAACAAAATCGAGAGTCCGAACTGTAGTAGAATAAGGTCCCCTCCGCGGGCGCGTCTACAATTTCTGGCGACACTGCTGGGGATTTTAGAGAGCTTGACTCGAACTCGTGATATCCTGTTTTGATTACACTTATGTGTTTCTTTGCATTGCATGTGCATTGGTGCGCCTAGGAACACAGTGTTTGCCATCTGCCATTCCTGAACGGTTTGCCGGAGGCTTGTCTTGTCAAGGCATGACCATAAGGTTGACCGGCTTTGGGCTCTGATAGTATGGGAACACAAACCCCGGTTTACTGGGGCACCCTTTTCGACCATTCGACCTAGTGCATATTCGGATCCGTAGTGACCATTCCAAGTTAGGACAGGTCGCTTACCCGATGTTAGGTTGTTTGAAAACCGCTGCGTGCATAGTGGAACCCTAGCTCCTGACAAAATAGGACAAGGAAACCCGACCCCAACATAGGGGTGTTTTGGTTCTCTTTACTTGCTACGTGCTTTTAGAATGTATTTCTACAGGGAAAGTATATATCAGTTTGCAAGTTTGAGTATCAGATCTGAGGACACCAGTATCAGTGTCAGTTGTGAGAGTCAGTTATCTGCGGGTATCAGGGTTCAGTTTTCGGGAACAGTGATTTCTGGGAACAATGATCAGCAGTAGAGTACAGTTGTTCGGCTACACCCGTGTTTGATCTGTTTGGGCTGAAATGCTGTTTTGTTTCTCCTTTTAGTTCAGAGTGTCTAGAGCCGGTACAGAATAGCCAGCACCCCCCTTGCCGCGGCAGGGTTTGTGATGACGTAGAATTCAGAAGAGATCGTGGTTATGACAGCCGCATTAGAGCAAGGGATCGCCCTGCAAGGTGAGGCCAACACTGATGTGTCACATCCACCCAGGTCACCTGTTGTGCACCCGGTCTGGGCACCCCAGTTATACCAGGCTCGCGAGCCTACTACATTTGAGCTAATGGGGATGATAGGTGATCTCCAGAGGTCTGTGGCGGATCTCACCTACGGAATGTCAGCTTCACCCCCAGCGGCACCGTATGGTGGGAATTTCATACCACAGGAGCCTCCGCTGCTGGGGCGGATTGTGATAGAGCTCAACCAGCCAGAGGTGGCTTCCGGCTACAGCCACGACATGTCAGCAACAACCGGGTTTCGCTCTGAAGTAGCAACCCAAACCCTTGACCAGGCTGAGGCCAGAGGAAAAGATAAAATGAAGGCAGATGCCGATCCTATTGAACAACTGCTGTGGGCAGTCGAGGCTTTGAAAGCCGGAGGGATGAACAAGCAACAGATATCCGCAGTTGTGGCAAAGACTGTGGAGGATGCTTTCCCCACTCCACTTGAGGGTAGTTCAAGCCAGTCAGAAAATCGGGATAGGCCCCGTCATGCCAAGACAGTTCCTCCTATTCCCGCCCCTGCACCCGGGAAAGATCAGAAAGCTAAAGTGGCGCCTGCCGACCCTTTCGCTTGCACGGCCAGTAAGAGCGCTCAGACTCCAAAGTACCTGCCCCGGGGGCGCAGGACCTTTCATGCTCTCTACATGCCTCTATCCAAGGCGCTTCAGGTCCTTGCTGAGAAGGGACACCTTAAACCCTTGGAGCCTCGGCCTCTTCCGAAGAATCTCCCTGCAACGCATGATGCTGCTCAGTACTGTGCGTACCACCAGCAGACAGGCCATGCTACCGACAATTGCTTCCGCCTCCATCATGAGGTGCAAGATTTGATTGACAATGAGGTTATCCTCCCACCCACCTCAGCGAAGTCTGTTACTACCGAGCTGTTGGACTTTGAGGATACTGCAAGTATGTAATCAGAAAGTAAACCACCTGCGGGCGGCATCTGGATGTGTTTTGAATGTAGCGTCTGGCACGCATTCTTGAGTGGCTGTGAACGCTAACTTTGTAAATCCTGGCTTGGGTATCGAGTCGGTCTTTTGTTTTGAGTCTGTCTCTTTGTCTTGAGTCAGTCTTTTTGCTTAAAAGGTCTGTCTTGTTGTGGCGAGTCAGTCCCCTTTGTATATAATACCAGGTGATTCTGGGGTTGTTGCCTCGAACACCGTTTTGTCTTGTAATTACCTGTTTTGTTTTTGAGTCTGTTCGTGCCGAGGGGCCAGTTACACCAACAAATCTGAATGAAACAGCTATTGCTATCTCACTTTCATGCTTGCTTTCAGCATAAGTGCTAGAGAATTTGAATGGGCTGACAGTACATCTCGCCTGCTCTTCTGTGCCTTGAAGTCATTGCATTAACCTAAGTTTTTCAAAAAGAAAAACCTTTTGAACACTGCGGTGATAAAAATGAAGAGGAAGGAATTCCTCGGGTTTTGCAAAACTTTGATCATTTTGAGAGAAAGAGAGGCGTGCTAAGCCCTTAATGAGTGAAATCATGCTTGTCGGCGTGAGTACTGAGAAGGATCCTGGCTTGATCCAGATTGGTTCCACACTATCTTCGGCGCGAGCGATTTGTTGCTTTCTTAAAAACTTTCAAAAACAAATGTTTTACGCGGCCCTGTGAAGACTTGTGTGGAATCACTCTTGAGATTGCACAGCCTAGGATCGCTCTCAGCCTCAAGATTCAACCCGTTCGTTTTCAGACTTTGAACCCGTTCAGAACGTTCAGAAAGTTCAACGGTCAAACGTCATATAAGGCCCGCATGGCCAGACCAGAAGCAGCCCTCGAGCAGGAGGCATCAAAGCCGAATCAAAACGAGTAGATCTCACCAGAAGAAGCTCGTAGAGCAACCATGATGGATTCTTTTACAAATCAGTGCAACAGCCGTTCTCCTTGACACAGAGAGGCTTCAACTTCAAAAACCATTTGGCATGGACTGGTTACACTTTTACCCTTTGACAGGCTCGCTGGGCCGAAAACCCAGAAGGGCGACCCAGGCAAAAGTTAGAGCAAGAGAAAAATACAAAAAAGCAAAAAAGCAAAAAATACAAAAATACAAAAAAAAAAAAAAAGAAAGGAAAAAAAATGTGAAAAAGAAAGAAAAAGAAATGAACAAAGGGAAATAAAAAGAAGCTCGCAAGGTCGAAAACCCGCATCGGGCGCCTTGGCAAAAGTTAGAGCCTGAAAAGTGAAGGTTAATACCCGAGTGTACCTTAACCGGAACTACGTGAGGCTTGATTCCCATGTTTGGGATACGTAGGCAACTTCATCATGAAATCCAGCCCCCAACGCTTTCATAGCGTCTCAGTCCATGCAATGGTTTCAACTTCATCCCAAAGTCTAGTCGCCAACGCTTCCAAGGTGACTGTGTCCATATATTTGTTGTGACCGTCTTCGTCATCGCTGTGTCCAAGAGCTCGACCACCGCCAATGAAGACTGTTTGCGGACTGCTGCGGCATCATCCAAACAAGGGGCAACTTTCCGTTGCCACGAGACGCCGTTCAAACCAGGGGCAACTTTCCGTTGCCTCCCACCCCCTTCAAACCAGGGGCAATTTTCCATTGCCTCCGATCCGAGGTTGCGCATCTCAAAGAGTAAGTTCCA
Source organism: Camellia sinensis (assembly GCF_055761805.1). Taxonomy (NCBI): domain Eukaryota; kingdom Viridiplantae; phylum Streptophyta; class Magnoliopsida; order Ericales; family Theaceae; genus Camellia; species Camellia sinensis. The sequence goes on along the minus strand of NW_028129474.1, from coordinate 8,207,450 downwards.
TGCTCGTTGAGCATCAGCCGTTTGCAAAAATAGTTTTTCAAATTTTTTACTGAGGTTGACTATTTTCTTGAAAAATGTTTCACTTTCCGAAACTGGACCATTGTCTTGGACCCAAAAAGGAAAATTTTCAGTGCTTGCAGCCTGACTTGCACGGTTTTCAAATCAAAAATCGAACAAGTACGTTAATCCGACTCTCATTTTGATCAAAACTGTTTTAGTAGAAAGTAAAAACAAAAAATGGTTAAAATGATGAACTAGGGGCACAGTTGAGCGAGGCATTCTGTCTTTCCCCCGTCATCGACGTACTTGCCAGAAGAGCGCTCTACCCGTCAGAAGAAATAGCTGTGAGCTAACGGTGTTGAGCATGAACCCACACCTTTCTATTTATCCATCAATCACCCCGGGGAGGGATGAAAAATGAGAGAATGAAGAATAGAGAGGTGTAAGTTGAGAGAAAAGTGAGGAAAAGGGTTTTGAGAGAAACAAACCAAGCTTGAGTGCCAGAGTGATGTGAGAATCACAAATTAGAAAGGGTGGGAAACAATACCCAGATTGAACTGGCTCCTCGTGATCTGAGGTCCCCCATCTTCGCTAACGCGTCTGTGTGTCGTGTCTTTTGTGTTGTTTATATCAACCTTTGTTTTAGGTCTTTTTCAAATGTGTCTCGTTGTGTTTAGGTCGTGTACCTTTTTGTTCGAGTCCACCCCGCTGTGTTCAGTTGTAGGCTCGATACCCTGGTTTGAAAAACCCTCGTTTAATTTCAGAATTGTTTACACTCGGAGTGCTATGCCATTCTCTACATTGGAGCATGCTTCAACTCCAACCGGTTCCATCTTTGAGCTCCGTCTTGTCAGATTGGGCCGTTCAGTCAAGTTTGCTGTGTGCAGAATGAACCGAATGCTGTGTTATGGACTGTATGCAGATTAATCCCCAGTAGAGCAAGGGCTGTGTATCTAGAATCAGGCAGTGGGTTGCTTGGGTTTATTTTGCTGTTGGCTGTTTAGTTATCTGATTATTACAGTGCAAGTGTTCAATTTTCAGACAACCAATCAATTTCATTTACATTGAGGTGTAACATGATGGAATGCGATGCAATACATAAGATATGTAAATGTAACACTTTTTAAGCAAAAATCTGTTCATTTCATAATTTTTCTCGAGTATAAAGTTTTGAGGAAAACAAAATCTGCCTGCGGCAGTACAAGGTAATCTAACTACCAAAGAAAAGAGGAAAAGTATAAGAAAGAAGAAAAATAACAAAAATCCGCATCTGTGTCGAGCACTCCAAGGGCCGTCAGTCTGTCCAGGTCCTCTTCCTGGACGAGGGTCCAGGAGCATCATCAGCATCGTCGTCAGAGCCCGAGCTAGAACCGCCTCCGGTCTCCTCCTCCAATGACTCGGACTCCGCCTCTGCCTCCGCCTCTGACTCCTTGTCATCATCATCATCCGGGACTGGAGCTCGCGAGCTGCTCCCGACATGAGCGTGCCCCACCTTGGAGCGGGGGAATACTCGGCCCTCCTCATTTCTCCCTCGGGCAGGGACGGAAGGTCCAGCTGGAGCACCTCCTGCCATAGGAATCTGGAAAGGAGGCTGAAAAAGTACACAAAAGGGAAGTGCATCAGTATGCCGTGAACAGTTTAACAGTGCAGAATGCAGTGTATGAGTACAGTGTGTGTATGCCGTGGGCAGTTTAACAGTGTAAAATGCAGTGTATGAGTACAGTGTATGAATGCCGTGAGTAGTTTGTCAGTCCAGAATGCAGAGTACAGTGCAGAATGCAGTGTATGCAGTGTGTCAGATGCCGTGAGATCAGTGTATCAGGTGTTGTGCAGTGCATCAGATTATGTGAAGCAGTGTATGAATGGTTTGAGGCCAGTATCAGAAGAACATACCGGAATGCTGTAGAGGGCCAGGAGGTCAAAAGTCCGCTGAAGCATCCCCATCATCGAGGCATTCATCGCCAATGACTGACGGGTGTACTCAGAAGAAGCCTGCAAAAGTACCAAATGCATCAATATTCTGTGGAATATCAAATAAACCGAAATGAAATGACTGTACAAAAGTGCAGTAATACATACCGGAGGCAAATCGGGGACACCGACGAACTCGTGATCAGCTGGCGGAGGGGCGAAGGGGATCTGATAGGTCGACCCACCCTGCCCTCGGAAAGTCAGTGCAGCAGGCAGGGCAGGCCAGCCAGCTCCCCGTCCTCCCTGAACTCCGCCCCTGCCACGGACTCGGGCCCTCCTCGCAGCCCCTGCTCCAGCTCCAGCTCTCGCCCCAGCCGCTGGCGCCGCTGGCGCTGCAGGCCCGGCTCCCTCCGCTCGACGGCCGCCGCTCAGAGGTCACATCAGGTACGTCTGCACGTACTCCCGATAGTCGCAGGTGCCTCTGAAGCAGGCCTCCTCCCAGCCAATAGTGAAATCGTCCATCTGCTCGGTCGTGAGCCCTTCGGTCTCCCTCATATCCGCAGGAGGGTGAACCGGGACTATTTGCTCAGGTAACCCTATGGTTTGGCGTAGGAAACGCTCCCCCAGGTACAAAGCCCGACAGACCGGGCCCTCCAGTAGGATCTGGAAACGCGAGGTCTCCTCAGCACCAGCAAACCGATCCCGCGTCGCTGCCGGCAACGGAGCCCACGGCCGCCAAGTGATCTGAAAATGACAGACAGTTTGTTATCTACCATTTTTTGAAATATGCAGTGGAAATGCGAAGCTTGAATAAACTGTAAGTAAAACATACCTCCGCGGGAGTGATGGTGTCGAAGTATCGACGGAAAAAGCCGAATGTCTCTCGTGGTCTCCGGGTGCATCTCCCGTCAAAACGACGTGAAAAGGGGACGACCAGAGGAGTCTCTGTGACTGGTACGGGAGCGAGCCTAGGAAAGTAGGCGTAAACCCACAACTGCAAGGTAAATACCAGTGCATTTATCAGATAAAGCAGAATACAGAATAAAGCAGAAATGGCAAAGCCGCGTGTTGTGCAGTGTATTGTGTACAGTGTACAGTGTGAGCAGTGTACAGTCAGTGTAAAGCAAAATGTTTGTGTGTGCCGTGTGTACAGTATACAGCAAGTATGGAGCAGACTACAGTGTGTGCAGTGTACAGAGTACAGAAAATATAGGGCAGAAATGAAAAGCGGAGAAGAAATGTACCTCCCAAGCCCGCCAATAACCTTCAAGCAACTGGCCACTGCCGCGCGAAGCCGAGCTCATGTACCCGTAGAGAGCGGCCAGAGCGGCGCCACCCCAGTCGTAATGCAAAATGTCCCGGACGTCCACCAGTGCGCTGAGAAGACAGAGAGGCACGGTGTTCGCCCGGTCGGCGAAGATGGTCGTCCCGAATAAGAACATCAGGAAGCCGCGGGCGTACCTCTCCACGTACTCCTGAGTCATCTGCGCCTCCTCCTCCAACACGGGCTGGACCCTAAACTGTACCTCAAACCAGGAGTACCGCACGAAGCCTGGACGAGCAAGAGGTGGGGCCTCCCCCAGCAAATGGACCTGAGCGGCAGTCCACTCATCCATGTCTATGTCAAAGGGGATCGGATCACCCCCTACCTCGATGCCTGTGAGCATCGAGAAATCGTAAGGGGTCATCGTCATGTCCCCTGCTGTGGAGAAGTGAAAAGAATCGGTGGTGTCCCACCACCTCTCCGCCAGAGCGGCAAGGAGAGGTCTGCATGTGGAAAGCCTGGAGAGTCCTCGGCAGAAGGCGCCGAAGCCCGCCCGGTCCACTATGCGTCGGATCGCGTCAGGGAGCTCATCGTACCACTCCCGAGCGCCAGTGTTCCCATACCCGCGGATGGTATGGGAATCCTCCTGTAAACAGAAAATAACAATTGCAAGGCAACATTCAAAATGCAGTTTTGAAAAGCATACAGATACAACATGCGTGCAAGTTTGACAGATTTTGACAAATACCGGGTGCCGGTGTGCTTACAGTGAACTACAATGTGCGATGCGTCAACATGTTTGCGGGGGGTTCAGAACAGATATAGCATGCGTGCAAATTTAACAGATTCAGACAAATACCGGGTACCGGTGTGTTTGTAGTGAAAAACAGTGTGCGCCGTGTGTTTGAGTGATTCGGGGTTAGTGCAGTGTGTGTGCATGTGCCAATCTCAAACAGATGTCAGTTGTATGTATGTTTATAGTCAACTACAGTCTACAGTATATCAGATTTTAGCAGTTAAAGAGTACAACTAGCTACGGCAGTTTTGTATCCTACATTGCGGAAAGTAAAGCAGAAGACAGAGAATTACCTCGGAAGCGCCGAATGAAAGGTGGGAGGTAGGCTCGCGCAGCAATAGCTCAGGCGCCACGTGCCTCTCGAAGCTCCGGAATTGGCGTAGACCGTCGGGGGGCAGAACATGGATCGCCGGTCGGTAGGTCGTCGGGTCGAACGGGCGCTCGCTCAAAGGTAGGAGCTCGACCCCGGATCCATCTCGTGGTCTGAGGGAGTCCCGCCACGGGGAATGTCGTCCGCCATGTCAAGAGTGATGAGAAAATAGCCGGAGGAAGGAAAACCGGGCTAGAATACGAAGAGTCAACCGAAAAGTCAACTCCCGGGAAGGCCGGAAATGGTCGGGAAGGCTGGAATGTGAAAAGGCACGGAAATCAAGAGGAAAGTGAGGGGAACAAACCCCGAAAAGGCGGGAACACCAAACGAGGCACCGAAACAAAGTTTTGTTCGGTTGAAAATGTCTGAAACACGAAGAAAATCGCGAATCCGACAACGAAATGGGCGTAGAACGCGAAGAAACGGAGAAACGGGCAGAGAAAAACGCTCTAGAGAGAGAGAGTATGGGTTTTCGGCGGTGGGGAAGTGAGGAATTAGGGTTTGAAACCCTATTTTAAAACACCCAAGGTGAAAGGTCGAATCTGCCCCGACTCAGCAACTTTTTGCCGGTCGGCAATATTTTGTGCCGGCCGGCAATATTTTGTGCCGATGGAGTTATTTTGCAGCCGGTGGACAGCCGGTGGCCTCCCCTTCCGGCCGGTGGTGTTCCCACAACCTTTTTTGGGCCATATGAGTAGTTTTGGTCTTCATAGCTCAAGAAAGTGCAAGAAAGTGCATCTCCGACGCTCAACCGGCCTCCGTTGTGACCTCGGGTCGTGTCTTCTGTGCGTGGCACACGAATTTGTGCAAGGTGTATCCTTTTTGTATCCTTTTAAATTCAAAAGTTGCCCCGTGTGCGTTCCACGCGTTCGCCGCACCCTCTCGGTGCATTACATCGCACTATTACGCGCCTCACAGTTGCATGGTTATGCATACTACATGCGTTGTAACACGCACACCTTGCATTGTCATGCACATCTCTCATGCATTGTTATTGCATTTTCATTACTAGCATTGTCGCGTATTTCAAGACATACGTCGTCTCGCGCATCGTCTGCATTGTCATGCATTTCGAAACACGTGCGTTGTTACGCATTTAAGTCCATTTACATTTCGTATGGCATGCGTGTCACACTTCGCATCATTTCGTGTTTTATAAGGCATGAGTGTCTCATTTGTATCGTTCGCATCGGCACGTGTGCCTTATTCACATCGGCACGCGTGCCTCATTCGCATCGGCGCACGTGCCTCATTCGCATCGGCGCGCGTGCCTCACTCGCATCGGCGCGCGTGCCTCATTCCCATCGGTGTGCGTGCCTCATTTCCATAGGCACGCGTGCCTCATTCCCATCGGCACGGGTGCCTCACTTGCATTGGCATGCGTGCCTCATTTGCATTGTCTTACGTCCCTTGCGACCTGCATTGTCTTGCATTCATTGTGCATATTAATTACATTACCTGCGTAGACCGCATGTTTGTAATTAATTTTATTATTTGCGTAGACCGCATAATTGTTCAATTTCATTACCTGCGTAGACCGCATGTATTGCTTGCGTAGACTGCATAATTGTTCAATTCTGTTACTTGCGTAGACCGCATGCTAATTACATTACCTGCGTAGACCGCATGTTTGTAATTAATTTTATTATTTGCGTAGACCGCATAATTGTTCAATTACATTACCTGCGTAGACCGCATGTTTGTAATTAATTTTATTACTTGCGTAGACCGCATAATTGTTCAATTCTATTACTTGCGTAGACCGCATGCTAATTACATTACCTGTGTAGCCGCATGTTTGTAATTAATTTTATTATTTGCGTAGACCGCATAATTGTTCAATTTCTTTACCTGCGTAGACTGCATGTATTGCTTGCGTAGACTGCATAATTGTTCAATTTCTTTCCTTGCGTAGACCGCATTATTGCTCAATTTCTTTACCTGCGTAGACCGCATGTATTGCTTGCGTAGACGGCATAATTGTTCAATTTCTTTCCTTGCGTAGACCGCATTATTGCTCAATTTCTTTACCTGCGTAGACCGCATGTATTGCTTGCGTAGACCGCATAATTGTTCAATTTCTTTCCTTGCGTAGACCGCATTATTGCTCAATTTATTTACCTGCGTAGACCGCATGTATTGCTTGCGTAGACCGCATAATTGTTCAATTTCTTTCCTTGCGTAGACCGCATTATTGTTCAATTTCTTTACCTGCGTAGACCGCATGTATTGTTTGCGTAGACCGCATATTAATTTCATTACTTGCGTAGACCGCATGTATTCTCTGCGTAGACCGCATGATTACTCTTAATCCATTACTTGCGTAGACCGCATGTATTGCTTGCGCAGACCGCATAATTTGTTGATTTCATTACCTGCGTAGACCGCATGCTTATGATCAATTTCGTTGCCTGCGTAGACCGCATGCTCCACTTACATGTTTGTATTTTCATAGCATTGTTATGCTCCCCACTTGCTTTGCACTGTCACACATTTCGAGTACACTACTACGCATATTGCTAACAATATTATACCTGTATAGTTTGTTTTCTTTGCAGGCACGATATTGTATGTACGGTTCATTTGAAGCTGGTGCAACCAGACGAACCGGACAGGTATTCCACGGTCTAGGTGACCTTAAATCCTTGTAAGGTGTGAGACCTTTGGCACATTGATGTGCATAGTTCGCTTGCATTGTCATGCGTATCAAAAGCCAAGCGTTGTCGTGCACTTCAAACCTTTACATTTCATAACAAAAAATATATAGTTGCATTGTCATGCATCATTATCATATAATGTAGACATCGCATCGTAGGTCGCATGCATTCATTGCATCACCTTCTATTTATGGCTTGCGCCTTTCCATGTTGAGCTTGGTCTGGTATGTGCCCTTACTTTTCACGTAAAACACAGTTCTGCATGTGTACGCGCCTATTCCATGCTGGTATGTTGGATTGAGGGTTGCGGCACCTTTTCTGTGTTAGACATGGCTCGTACGCGTACATGCCTTTCCTAGGCAAGATTTGGTTTGGCCCGCGTGCAATATAAATTGCATCGTAGATTGCATGCAACCATTGCATCACCTTCCGTCTGTGGCTTGCGCCTTTCCATGTTGAGCTTGGTCTGGTATGTGCCCATACTTCTTGTGTCGAAACATAGTTCAGTGGACCGTTCTATGTTAGACGTGGCTTGTATGCGTACATGCCCTACCTAGGCAAGATTTGGTTTCGCCCGTGTGCCATATTCATTTCCATTACATTGTAGTATAATTTTTGCATCCGGCATTAGGATCATTGTCCTTTCTCCAGCGGGTCGTTTCCCCACTTATGTCATTCCGCCCAATACTTTTTCTTGTGTCTGTCTACAATGCTCACAGTTCATTTGACCGTTCTGTGGTAGACAGACTTGTTACCTCCATCAATCTATTTGACATAGGTGTGGTTTCGAACCACTCGTGATTGGATCGTGATTCAATTTCTTTGCATTTTAGTTTGCATTGTTTCAACTACATTGCATCTTCATTTGCATTGTTTATACATTGTTTTGTATATATTGCATATCATTTTGCATCCATTCTTGCATTGTCATGCATGTTGCTAACAATATTGTACCTGTTAAGTTTGTTTTCTTTTCAGGCACGATATTGTATGTGCGGTTCATTCGAGGCTGGTGCAACCAGATGAGCCGCACAGGTATTGTATCCTCTGAGTGAGACGTATTGAGAATTGCATAATTCTCTTACATCCTTTCTGCATTGTAGTGTAGTTCGGTGTATGCTAGCTTAAAACTGTCGCATGTGTGCTTCGTTACAGCTTTCTTTGCATGATCATAAGTTATGCTCTGCTCTGTGCATTGTCTTTCATTTTGCCCCTGCCTTCGGGCGCATATCTTGTTTGTCTTGCATGTTTGTCTAAGTCTTCGGCCTTGTCAAAAATGGGTCGTCTCTGGGCTTTGACATTCACTCCCGTCATTGTTATGACCTTCGAGTTCTGTCAAAGAGGGGCAACTGTAGACACCCCATTTTTGACCGTCCTCAAGACTTGGACGTCACCGTTTGAACACTCGGTGATTATCCATGATTTTGTTTGTTTGGAGTTCCCGGAGGTCTCGGCTTGCGCGCCTTGCCTTACGATCTCCGAACTTGACTGTTTAGTGTCGGGTTTTACACCAAACACTTGTGTTTTTCCTTGGAGGGGCAGGGAATGCCTTGTGAGGCATCCCCATACACCACCGGCAGTGGCTAGAGGCCACCGGCTGGTTTTTGCTGCCACCGGCAATGTATATTGCCGGCCGGCACTATTTGTTGCCGGTCAGCACTATTTAGTGCCGGTCGGCACTCTTTTTTGCCAAGATGGCATTTTTGGCCGGCCGGCTACTGTGCATCTGCTTTTGCAGATATTTTAAGACAGTTGTCTTGCCTTTTGCTCCCCTCCATACACGTGTATGGAGGGATCTCCCTCTTATGAAGCTTGTCTTGTAAGCTTTACAAGACAAGAAGTGCCAAAAAAGAGAAGCCTTGTCTCTTGGCCTTATTTAGAGACTTGAGATATTTTGAGAGAGCTTAGACAGCCATTTTCATGGTTTGAGTTCTAGGGTTAGGGTTTAATACACATTATCTCTCTCTTTTTCCCTCTTGTGTGTGTTAGAGTGTGTTTGTGTCTTACTATTGCACACAAACACATAGTGTTTCACCTTCCTATAGCTACTGAGGGTTCTAAGGGACTGATTTTGAAGTTTTGGTGTTGGATTCAAGCCAAAGAGGGCCATTGGAGCACCATTGTTGAAGAGGTCTCCGAGGGTAAGAATTTCACCCCTTTATTCCCCATTTTTGCACCTTATTTTTACCTGTCTTAAAATCGTTTTTTGAGATTAGTGTATAATACAAAAAAGTTCTTTTTTTTAGCCCTCTTGATTGTTTATTAAGGGTGTTTTGTGGTTTGAGGGTGTTTGACCCCTCTTAGGCCTTGAAAGGCCTCATTTTGTGCTAGTTTCGGGACTTTGGTGTTTGGGCCTCTTCACTACTGAAATCTTGAGGGATTTTAGTGGTGGAGATGGTGCCTTGAAGTCTCCAAAAGGGGAGGGCCACCCCCTCTCCTTGTTGTCCTTGAAATGGACCTTTTTTTGGCCTCTTGAGGGAGCCTATGTTTGAGTGCGTGTTGAGTATGTATAGACTGTTTTTCATGCTTATATTTTCGTAATATAACATGCTTTTAAATTGGTTTTGGTACTCCATGCATGCTTAGTATAGTTGCCATGTAATGCCTTGTGATCCCTTAACATGTCTTAGGTTGTGTGCCTTTGTTTCTAGCATGTTTTAGGCTTAGTCTTGTGAAGCTTTTGTGCATATTTTGCCATGTTTTAGGTCTGTCCATAGTTGTTTGGGTCGGGTTTGGCATGCTTAGTATAGCTCCTTTGTATTCGGGCTTGTTGGCCTCAAGTATGCGGGTGTGTAGCATGCGTTGCTTGCATCATTTCGGTGGTTTGGAACCACCCTACATGTTATTTCAGTCCTTTTAGCATGCCTAAATGTTGGCATTTTGTGGTCCTTTTGTTGCTTCAAGAGTTTGATGCTCCATGCTTCATATTTGTGCCATGATGTATGCCTCTAGGATTAGGTTACTTGGATGCCATCTAAGTGATTCTTGAGGCTTGTTTTTGCATGATTTGGGACTGTTTTGGTTCAATTTGGTCATTTGCTTCATAAGTCATATGATCATGCTTTAGGTCCTTGGGCCTCGTTGTATGTATAGCTTGCATGAGTAGGTTAATTTGGCATCATTTCCTACATGTTTCCAAGGCTTATAATGCCTGCTAATTTGTCCATGAATGCCTCTTTCAAGTGTGCTTGAGGGTTGTCCAATTTATGCCTAAGTGTTGGCCCTTAATCATATGTATGTGTGCATGTGTTTTGGTCCTCTGTTTTGGTCATTTTGGCCACTGTTTTGGGCCTATTTAGAGCTGCCCAAATCATGTGTAAGTCCATCTTTTCATCCATTTGCATTGCCTCATGTTTGCTTGTATGCTTGCATAAGTGCCTCGCCATGCCATGATTGCATCCTTAGCTTGCATGCCTAGGTTGCATTGCATCTTGCATGCATGCCTAGTTCCTTGACTTGGTGATAGGAATTGGGCCTTGATTTGTGTGTTTGGCTTGCATTTCATTTGACATAAAAGTTGCATACTTGATCACTTGGGCCATCATGCATGGAAATGCGTGATTGGTGGTTCGAGAATCGATACACATGCCCCTTTGAGTCACAAACATGATAAGGGACATGAATGGTGCATATATGCTTTGAATTGTGTTGCCATGCTTTGCCTTGCCCTCTGTTGCTGTCAATTGCAGGTTCTGCAGGCATTCCTTGCCGACCGGCAGTATATATTGCCGACCGGCAGTAAACGAGCAGCCGATGGATTCATCTTGTGCCGGTGACTACACCACACTGCCGGTGGCAATTCTATTCAGCCGGTGGCACTCCTCAATGTCCAGAGAAGCAGTCCTGAGGTTTTGACAACCTCCAAAGGAGTGAAGGAAGGAAAATAGAGGCAGCTCATGCATGGCGGTGCATTTCCCGAGGTGATTTACTGTTTTCTTAGCTTAATTTAATTTTCTTAATTAATTAAGCAATTTGTAATATTTAATTAGCTTGCGTAGTTAATTAATTTGTAATATTTATTTGGTCCCTCTGAGTGAGGGCAAATCTGTAATAAGTGTGTGTGAGTGGAGTGTATGTCTTCCAATCCCCACTTCTTTCTTCCCTTTTATTTACCTGCTTATGATGGTAGATTAGGGCATCTTTAAAATTAGCATACCTTATGCTATGCATGCGTGCATTCATGCATTTGTATTGCATACATTAGGCTCGGTACATCATGCTAACTGCATTTGTACTTCAATTCCAATTTGAATACGTGCATCGATTAATCGTATTTCACACTCCATGTTTAGGGTTAGCCGAGCCTGCCTAGATTGCATTTTTGCATGTGATGCATTAGCCATTTTTAACATGAACTAGGACATGCACGTTTGCTAACTAGTTTATTGTTTTGGCACGGAGTACGATGTAAGTATTTATGCTTTAGCATCCCGCATGCGTGTGAGAGTTGCCATGACAGTATGCCTGCCATGCGGCTAAGTGCTTATGTGTTAAATTGTTTTAATGCCTGTGGGTGGAGGTTGGATTGTTTGAGTTGGAAAAACTCGTTGAAATCAGTATTTTAGCCTACTTGCGAGTAGCAAATTCCAAAGCGCTTTTCAAAACCGAACGGATATGGAATGCTTATTTCCAAATTAGGCAATGTAGTCTATAATTGTTTGCTGCGCGCATAACATAGTAATTCTAGGCTAATAAATGGAATAAGAACACGTAATGTTTTCAAAATCGGATATCATGGTTAGTAGAGGCCAGTCTTCGGACCGGGCGAAAGGGGGTGCTCATAGCTGACCTTCCCCGATCGTACCCAAGCTCCCGAGCCGAGACAACTCCGGTGATGACGGACATGTGGCCTTCGGCATCGAGTCAAGGTTTCCTAAATTTCCCCATTAAAAAATATTTAGGTGGCGACTCTGTATCTAGCAAAGCAGTCCATGTTTGGCACTACTTTTTCAAAAATCTGTTTCTCAAACCGATTTGCCAGATTTGGACTCTTTGGTTCAGATTAAGAACCGCGACAACAAAATCGAGAGTCCGAACTATAGTAGCATAACGCCCCCTTCTGCGGGCGCGTCTACAACACCATAATTACATATCTGCCATCACGCAAGAGGGTGCGAATAAGTGTCCGAGTGTTTAAATCCTAATGCTTGAAAAATGGGAAGTAAACACCATTATTACATATCTGCCATCATGCAAGACGGTCGGAATAAGTGTCTAGGTGTTTAAACACGAATGCATGGGAAATGGCAAGTAAACACCATAATTACGTATCTGCCATCGTGCAAGGGGGTCCGAATATGTGTCCTAGTGTTTAAACCCTAATGCATGAGAAATGGCAAATAAACACCAAATTTACATATCAGCCATCATGCAAGAGGGTCCGAATAAGTGTCCGAGTGTATAAACCCTAATGCGTGAGATATGGTAAGTAAACACCATAATTACATATCAGCCATCATGCAAGAGGGTTTGAATAATTGTCCAAGTGTTTAAACCCTATTGCATGAGAAATGGAAAATGAACACCATAATTACATATCTGCCATCATGCAAGAGGGTATGAATAAGTGTCCCAGTGTTTAAACCCTAATGCATCAAAAATGGCAAGTAAACACCATAATTACATATCTGCCATCATGGAAGAGGGTCGGAATAAGTGTCCGAGTGTTTAAACCCAAATGCATGAGAAATGGCAAGTAAACACCATAACTGCATATCTGAAATCATGCAAGAGGGTCCGAATAAGTGTCCGAGTGTTTACGCCCTAATGCATGAGAAATGACATGTAAACACCATAATTACATATCTGCCATCATACAAAAGGGTCCGAATAAGTGTCCGAATGTTTAAGCCCTAATGCATGGGAAATGGCAAGTAAACACCATAACTACATATCTGCCATCATGCAAGAGGGTCCGAACAAGTGTCCGAGTGTTTAAACCGTAATGCATGGGAAATTGCAAATAAACACCCTAATTACATATCTGCCATCATGCAAGAGGGTCCGAATAAGCGTCCGAGTGTTTAAGCCCTAATGGATGAGAAATGACAGGTAAACATCATAATTACATATCTGCCATCATGCAAGAGGGTCCGAATAAGTGTCCGAGTGTTTAAGCCGTAATGCCTGGGAAATGGCAACTAAACACCATAACTACATATCTGCCATAATGTAAGAGGGTCCGAATAAGTGTCCGAGTGTTTATACCGTAATGCATGGGAAATGGCAAATAAACAACATAATTACATATCTGCCATCATGCAAGAGGGTCCGAATAAACGACCGAGTGTTTAAACCCCAATGCATGAGAAATGGCAAATAGACACCATAATTACATATCTGCCACCATGCAAGGGGGTCCGAATAAGTGTCAGATTTTTAAGCCCTAATGCATGAGAAATGGCAAGTAAACAACATAATTACATATCTGCCATCATGCAAGAGGGTTCAAATAAGTGTCTGAGTGTTTAAATCCTAATGCGTGAGAAATGGCAAGTAAACACCATAATTACATATCTGCAATCACGCAAGAGGGTCCGAATAAGTGTCCGAGTGTTTAAACCCTAATGCATGAGATATGATAAGTAAACACCATAATTACATATCTGCCATCATGCAAGAGGGTCCGAATAATTGTCCAAGTGTTTAAACCCTATTGCATGAGAAATGGAAATTGAACACCATAATTACATATCTGCCATCATGCAAACGGGTCTGAATAAGTGTCCGAGTATTTATACCCTGATGCATAAGAAATGGCACGTAAACACCATAATTACATATCTGACATCATGCAAGAGGGTCCGAATAAGTGTCCGAGTGTTTAAACCCTAATGCATGAGAAATGGCAAGTAAACACCTTAATTACATGTCTGCCATCTTGCAAGAGTGTCCAAATAAGTGTCCCAGTGTTTGGACCCTAATGCATGAGATATGGTAAGTAAACACCATCATTACATATCTGCCATCATGCAAGAGGTTCCGAATAATTGTCCAAGTGTTTAAACCGTAATGCATGAGAAATGCCAAATAGACACCATAATTACATATCTGCCATCATGCAAGAGGGTCCGAATAAGTGTCAGAGTTTTAAGCCCTAATGCACGAGAAACGGCAAGTAAACAACATAATTACATATCTGCCATCATGCAAGAGTGTGTAACAGCGCCCGCGTGGCCTCATGCTACAGTTCGGACTCTCGATTTGTGTCACGGTTCTTAATCTGAACCAAAGAGTCCAAATCTGGCAAATCGTTTTGAGAAACAGATTTTTGAAAAAGTAGTGCCAAACATGGACTGCTTTGCCAGATACAGAGTCGCCACCTAAATATTTTAAAATGGGGGAATTTAGGAAACCCTGACTCGGTGCCGAAGGCCACATGTCCGTCATCACCGGAGTTGTCTCGGCTCGGGAGCTTGGGTACGATCGGGGAAGGTCAGCTATGAGCACCCCCTTTCGCCCGGTCCGAAGACCGGCCTCTACTAACCGTGATATCCGTTTTTAAAAACTTTATGTGTTCTTATTCCAATTATTAGCCTAGAATTACTATGTTATGCGCACAGCAAACAAGTATAGACTAGATTGCCTAATTTGGAAAGAAACATTGCATATCCGTTCATTTCGAAAATGCTTTGGAATTTGCTACTCGCAAGTAGGCTAAAATGCGGATTTCAACGAGTCTTTCCAACTCAAACAATCCAACCTTCACCCACAGGCATCCAAAACAGTTTAACACATAAGCATCTAGCCACATGGTAATCATACTGTCATGTTAACATTCACACACATGTGAGATGCTAAAGCATAAATACTTACATCGTACTCCATGCCAAAACAGTAAACTAGTCAGTAATCATATGCATGATCCTAGTTCATGTTAAAAAATGGCTAATGCATCACATGCAAAAATGCAATCTAGGCAGGCTCGGCTAACCTAAGCATGGCATATGAAATGCGATCAACTATCACATAGTCAATTTTTGAATTGAAGTACGAATGCAGTTAGCGTGATGTACCGAGCCTAATGCATGTCAACAAATGCATGAATGCACGCATGCATAGCATAAGGTATGCTAAAATAAATGTGCCCTAATCTACCATCATAAGCAGGTAAATAAAAGGGAGAAAGAAGTGGGGGTTGGAAGACATGCACACACACACCCACACTTATTACAAGATTTGCCCTCGCCCGGAGGGACCAAATAAATATTACAAATTAATTAACTACGCAAGCTAATTAAATATTACAAATTAATTAATTAACAAATTAACTAATTAATTAAAGCAGGAAAACGCCTCGGGAAGCGTGCCACCATGCGCAAGCCGCCTCTGTTTTCCTCCCTTTCCTCCTCTGGAGGTTGTCAAAACCTCAGGACTACATCCTTGGACAGAGGGGATCACCACCGGCTAGATGAAACTTCCACCGGCAGTGTAGTATGGCCATCGGCACAAAATAGGGTCTGTCGGCAGAGAAAATTGTGCCGGTCGGCACATTACACTGCCGGTCGGCAGAGTATTCCTGCAGAACCTACAACTCACAGCAACAGAGGGCAAAACAAGGCATGGCAGCATATTTCAAGGCATGTATGCACCAACCATGTCTCTTATCATTGTAATGACTCAAAGGGACATGTGCCTCGATTCTCGGACCACCAATCACGCATTTCCATGCATGATGGCCCAAAGAACCGAGCATGCAACTTTGGTTTCAAATGCATGCAAACCAATCAAACGAATTAGGCCCAATTCCTATCACCAATTCAAGGAACAAGGCATGCATGCAAAATGCAATGCAACCTAGGCATACAAGCTAGGAATGCAACATGGCATGGCAATCAACTCATGCAAGCATACAAGCATGCATATGGCAATACAAATGAGTGCAAAGATGGACTTAAACATGAATTAGGCGGCTCTAAAATAGGCCTAAAACAGTAGCCAAAGTTCTATGAAATGAAGGCTAAATGGCATGCACACACACATGCTCATAAGGACCAACACTTAAGCACAAATCAAACAACATTCAAGCACACTTGAAAGGGGCAAACAAGAGCAATTAGCATGCAACATAAGCATTGAAATCATGCTAATACAACCCTCAATGATCACTTAAATGGCATTCAAATGACTTAAAACAAAAGCATGAATAAGCACCAAAACATGGAGCATTGCTACACAAGCTTATGAGGCATTAAAAAGGCATGCAAGGCAATCAAACAAGCATGGAAATGGGACTGAAATGGCATATAGAATGATCCCAAATCTCCAAAACAATGCAAAGATGGCATGCTACACATGCACACACTCAAGGCCAACAAGCCCAAATACAAAGGAGCTATATAATGCATGCAAAGATCAACCCAAACGACTATGGACAGAGCTAAAGCATGGCAAAATAAGCACATAAACTTCACAAATACAAGCCTAAAACATGCTCCAACTAAGGCTAACAACCTAGAACATGTTAAGGCACAAATAAGGCATTACATGGCAACTATGCTAAACATGCATAAGGTTCCAAAACCAACTTGAAATCATGTTATATCATGGATATATAAGCATGAAAAACAAACCAAACATGCTCAACACACACTCAAGCATAGGCTTCTTTAAGAGGCCAAAATGTGCCCTTTTCAAGGACAACAAGGAGAGGGGGTGGCCCTCTCCTTCTTGGGACTTCAAAGCATCATCTTCACCACTGAAATCCCTCAAGATTTCAGTGGTGAAGAGACCTCAACACCAAAATCCCGGAGCTAACACAAAATGGCTCAAAATGAGGCCTTTTGAGGCCTAAGGGTGGTCAACAACCCTCAAACAACAAAACACTCTTAATAAACAATAAAGAGGGCTTAAAAATAGAACTTTTTTATGTTATACAACAAGCACAAAAACAGCTCTAAGATAGGTATAAAATCAAAGCAAAAATAAGGGAAAAAGGGACTAGTTTCTTACCCTTGTAGTCCTCTTCAACAATGGTGCTCCAATGGCCTTCTTGAGCTTGAATCTAACACCAAAATCTCAAAACACACTCTTTGGAACCTCAGCTCCAAGAGGAAGGTGAAACACTAGGTGTTTGTGTGCAATAGTAAGGCACAAAACACCTAGTGTGCAAAGTGAGAGGGAAATAGAGATAGAAAGTGTATATCTAACCCTAACCCAAGAAAAACCAGAGCTCTTCTCTGTATTTCTCTCCCTCAAAAATGTCTAAGCCTATTTTCTTTGCCTTAGAGAGAGCTCTCTCTATAAGCCTCTTGTAAAGCTTATTCAACAAGCTTTGCAAGAGGGAGATCCCTCCATACACGTGTATGGAGGGGAGAAAAAGTTATACAGCTGTCCTAAAATATCTGCAAAAGCAGATGAACAGCAATCGGCCGGCAAAAAATGCCATCTTGGCCAAACAAAGTGCCGACCGGCACAAAAAAGTGCTGACCGGCAACAAATAGTGCCGACCGGCAAACTATTTTGCCGGTGGCAGCAAAAACCAGCCGGTGGCCTCTAGCCACTGCCGGTGAAGGGTGGGGATGGTCTACAAGCCCCACTCTGCCTCTCAAAGGCAAGATGCAAGTGTTTGGTGCAAAACCAGACACTAAACGGTCGAGTTCGGGGATCCTGAGGCGGGGCGCGCGAGCCGAGACCTCCGGGAACTCCAAACGAACACAAACATGGATAATCACCGAGTGTTCAAACGGTGACGTCCAAGTCTTGAGGACGGTCAAAAATGGGGTGTCTACAGAGTGTCCAAATAAGTGTTTGAGTGTTTAAACCCTAATGTATGAGAAATGGAAAGTAAACACCATAATTACATATCTGCAATCATGCAAGAGGTTCCGAATAAATGTCCAAGTGTTTAAACCCTAATGCATGAGAAATGGCAATTAAACACCTTAATTACATGTCTGCCATCTTGCAAGAGTGTCCGAATAAGTGTCCCAGTGTTTGGACCCTAATGCATGAGATATGGTAAGTAAACACCATAATTGCATATCAGGCATCATGCAAGAGGGTCAGAATAATTGTCCAAGTGTTTAAACCCTATTGCATGAGAAATGGAAAATAAACACCATAATTACATATCTGCCATCATGCAAGAGGGTCCGAATAAATGTCCCAGTGTTTAAACCCAAATGCTTGAGAAATGGCAAGTAAACACCATAATTACATATCTGCCATCATGCAAGAGGTTCGGAATAAGTGTCTGGGTGTTTAGACACTAATGCATGGAGAATGGCAAGTAAACACCATAATTACGTATCTGCCATCATGCAAGGGGGTCCGAATTTGTGTCCGAGTGTTTAACCCTAATGCATGAGAAATGGCAAATCAACACCAAATTTACATATCAGCCATCATGCAAGAGGGTCCGAATAAGTGTCCGAGTGTTTAAACCCTAATGCATAAGAAATGGCAAGTAAACACCATAATTATATATCTGACATCAAGCAAGAGGGTCCGAATAAGTGTCCGAGTGTTTAAACCCTAATGCATGAGAAATGGCAAGCAAACACCTTAATTACATGTCTGCCATCTTCCAAGAGTTTCCGAATAAGTGTCCCAGTGTTTGGAAGCTAATGCTTGAGATATGGTAAGTAAACACCATAATTACATATCTGCCACCATGCAAGAGGGTCCGAATAATTGTCCAAGTGTTTAAACCCTATTGCATGAGAAATGGAAAATAAACACCATAATTACATATCTGCCATCATGCAAGAGGGTCCGAATAAGTGTCCCAGTGTTTAAACCCTAATGCATGACAAATCGCAAGTAAATACCATAATTACATATCTGCCATCATGCAAGTGGGTCGGAATAAGTGTCCGAGTGTTTAAACCCTAATGCATGAGAAATGGCAAGTAAACACCATAACTGCATGTCTGCAATCATGCAAGAGGGTCCGAATAAGTGTCCGAGTGTTTAAGCCCTAATGCATGAGAAATGACATGTAAACACCATAATTACATATCTGCCATCATACAAGAGGGTTCGAATAAATGTCCTACTGTTTAAGCCCTAATGCATGGGAAATGGCAAGTAAACACCACAACTACATCTCTGCCATCATGCAAGAGGGTCCGAATAAGTGTCCGAGTGTTTAAACCGTAATGCATGGGAAATTGAAAATAAACACCATAATTACATATCTGCCATCATGCAAGAGGGTCCGAATAAGTGTCCGAGTGTTTAAGCCCTAATCGCTGAGAAATGACAAGTAAACATCATAATTACATATCTGTCATCATGCAAGAGGGTCCGAATAAGTGTCCGAGTGTTTAAGCCCTAATGCCTGGGAAATGGCAACTAAACACCATAACTACATATCTGCCATAATGCAATAGGGTCCGAATAAGTGTCCGAGTGTTTATACCGTAATGCATGGGAAATGGCAAATAAACACAATAGTTACATATCTGCCATCATGCAAGAGGGTCCGAATAAACGTCCGAGTGTTTAGACCCTAATGCATGAGAAATGGCAAATAGACACCATAATTACATATCTGCCATCATGCAAGGGGGGTCCGAACAAGTGTCAGAGTTTTAAGCCCTAATGCATGAGAAATGGCAAATAAACAAGATAATTACATATCTGCCATCATGCAAGAGGGTCCAAATAAGTGTTTGAGTGTTTAAACCCTAATGCATGAGAAATGGCAAGTAAACACCATAATTACGTGTCTCCAATCATGCAAGAGGGTCCGAATAAGTGTCCGAGTGTTTAAATCCTAATGCTTGAGAAATGGAAAATAAACACCATAAGTACATATCTGCCATCATGCAAGAGAGTTCGAATAAGTGTCCGAGTGTTTAAGCCCTAATGCATGAGAAGTGGCAAGTAAACACCATAATTACATATCTGCCATCATGCAAGAGGGTCTGAAAAAGTGTCCGAGTATTTATACCCGAATGCATATGAAATGGCAAGTAAACACCATAATTACATATCTGACAACATGCAAGAGGCTCCGAATAAGTGTCCGAGTGTTTAAACCTTAATGCGCGAGAAATGACATGTAAACACCTTAATTACATGTCTGCCATCTTGCAAGACTGTCCGAATAAGTGTCCCAGTGTTTGGATCCTATTGCATGAGATATGCTAAGTAAACACCATAATTACATATATGCCATCATGCAAGAAGGTCCGAATAATTGTCCAAGTGTTTAAACCCTATTGCATGAGAAATGGCAAGTAAGCACCTTAATTACATGTCTGCCATCTTGCAAGAGTGTCTGAATAAGTGTCCCAGTGTTTGGACCCTAATGCATGAGATATGGTAAGTAAACACCCCAATTACATATCAGCCACCATGCAAGAGGGTCCGAATAATTTTTCAAGTGTTTAAACCCTATTGCATGAGAAATGGAAAATAAACACCATAATTCCATATCTGCCATCATGCAAGAGGGTCCGAATAAGGGTCCTAGTGTTGAAACCCTAATGCATGAGAAATGGCAAGTAAATACCATAATTACATATCTGCCATCATGCAAGAGGGTCGGAATAAGTGTCCGAGTGTTTAAACCCTAATGCATGAGAAATGGCAAGTAAACACCAAAACTACATATCTGCCATCATGCAAGAGGGTCCGAATAAGTGTCCGAGTGTTTAAACCGTAATGCATGGGAAATTGCAAATAAACACCATAATTACATATCTGCCATCATGCAAGAGGGTCCAAATTAGTGTCCGAGTGTTTAAGCCCTAATGGATGAGAAATGACAAGTAAACTTCATAATTACATATCTGCCATCAAGCAAGAGGGTCCAAATAAGTGTCCGAGTGTTTTAGCCCTAATGCCTGGGAAATGGAAACTAAACACCATAACTACATATCTGCCATAATGCAAGAGGGTCCGAATAAGTGTCCGAGTGTTTATACCACAATGCATGGGAAATTGCAAATAAACACCATAATTACATATCTGCCAACATGCAAGAGGGTCCGAATAAGTGTCTGAGTGTTTAAACCCTAATGCCTGAGAAATGGCAAATAGACACCATAATTACATATCTGTCGTCATGCAAGAGGCTCCGAATAAGTGTCCGAGTGTTTAAACCCTAATGCATGAGAAATGGCAAGTAAACACCATAACTACATATCTGCAATCATGCAAGAGGGTCCGATTAAGTGTCCGAGTGTTTAAGCCCTAATGCATGAGAAATGACATGTAAACAGCATAATTACATATCTGCCATCATACAAGAGGGTCCGAATAAGTGTCCGAGTGTTTAAGCCCTAATGCATGGGAAATGGCAAGTAAACACCATAACTACATATCTGCCATCATGCAAGAGGTTCCGAATAAGTGTCCGAGTGTTTAAACCGTAATGCATGGGAAATTGCAAAAAAACACCATAATTAAATATCTGCCAACATGCAAGAGGGTCCGAATAAGTGTCCGAGTGTTTAAGCCCTAATGGATGAGAAATGACAAGTAAACATCATAGTTACATATCTGCCATCATGAAAGAGGGTCCGAATAAGTGTCCGATTGTTTAAGCCCTAATGCCTGGGAAATGGCCAGTAAACACCATAACTACATAACTGCCATAATGCAAGAGGGTCCGAATAAGTGTCCGAGTGTTTATACCGTAATACATGGGAAATGGAAAATAAACACCATAATTACATATCTGCCATTATGCAAGAGGGTCCGAATAAATGTCTGAGTGTTTAAACCCTAATGCATGAGAAATGGCAAATAGACACCATAATTACATATCTGCCATCATGCAAGAGGGTCCGAATAAGTGTCAGAGTTTCAAGCCCTAACGCATGATAAATGGCAAATAAACACCATAATTACATATTTGCCATCATGCAAGAGGGTCCGAATAAGTGTCCGAGTGTTTAAGCCCTAATGCCTGGGAAATGGCAACTAAACACCATAACTATATATCTGCCATAATGCAAGAGGGTCCGAATAAGTGTCCGAGTGTTTATACCGTAATGCATGGGAAATGGCAAATAAACACCATAATTACATATCTGCCATCATGCAAGAGGGTCCGAATAAATGTCCGAGTGTTTAAACTGTAATGCATGAGAAATGCCAAATAGTCACCATAATTACATATCCGCCATCATGCAAGAGGGTCCGAATAAGTGTTAGAGTTTTAGGCCCTAATGCATGAGAAATGGGAAGTAAACACCATAATTACATATCTGCAATCCTGCAAGAGGGTCCGAATCAGTGTCTGAGTGTTTAAACCCTAATGCTTGAGAAATGGAAAATAAACACCATAATTACATATCTGCCATCATGCAAGAGAGTTCGAATAAGTGTCCGAATGTTTAAGCCCTAATGCATGAGAAATGGCAAGTAAACACCATAATTACATATCTGCAATCATGCAAGAGGGTCTGAATAAGTGTCCTACTATTTATACCCTAATGCATAAGAAATGGCAAGTAAACAACATAATTACATATCTGACATCATGCAAGAAGGTCCGAATTTGTGTCCGAGGGTTTAAACCCTAATGCATGAGAAATGGCAAGTAAACACCTTAATTACATGTCTGCCGTCTTGCAAGAGTGTCCGAATAAGTGTCCCAGTGTTTGGACCCTAATGCATGAGATATGGTAAGTAAACACCATAATTACAAATGTGCCATCATGCAAGAGGGTCGGAATAATTGTCCAAGTGTTTAAACCCTATTGCATGAGAAATGGAAAATAAACACCATAATCACATATCTGCCATCATGCAAGAGGGTCCGAATAAGTGTCCTAGTGTTTAAACCCGAATGCATGAGAAATGGCAAATGGACACCATAATTACATATCTGCCATCATGCAAGAGGGTCCGAATAAGTGTCAGAGTTTCAGGCCCTAATGCATGAGAAATGGCAAGTAAACAACAGAATTACAAATCTGCCATCATGCAAGAGGGTCCAAATAAGTGTTTGAGTGTTTAAACCCTAATGCATGAGAAATGCCAAGTAGACACCATAATGACAAATCTGCCATCATGCAAGAGGGTCGGAATAAGTGTCTGGGTGTTTAAACACTAATGCATTGGAAATGGCAAATAAACACCATAATTACATATCTGCCATCATGCAAGTGGGTCCGAATAAGTGTCCGAGTGTTTAAACACTAATGCATGAGAAATGGCAAGTAAACACCTTAATTACATGTCTGCCATCTTGCAAGAATGTCCGAATAAGTGTCCTAGTGTTTGGACCCTAATGCATGAGATATGGTAAGTAAACACCATAATTACATATCTGCCATCATGCAAGAGGGTCCGAATAAGTGTCCGAGTGTTTAAACCCTAATGCATGAGAAATGGCAAGTAAACACCTTAATTACATGTCTGCCATCTTGCAAGAGTGTCCGAAAAAGTGTCCCATTGTTTGGACCCTAATGCATGAGATATGGTAAGTGAACACCATAATTACATAACTGCCATCATGCAATAGGGTCCGAATAATTGTCCCAGTGTTTAAACCCTATTGCATGAGAAATGGAAATTAAACACCATAATTACATATCTGTCGTCATGCAAGAGGGTCCGAATAAGTATCCCAGTGTTTGGACCCTAATGCATAAGATATGGTAAATACACACCATAATTACATATCTGCCATCATGCAAGAGGGTCCGAATAATTGTCCAAGTGTTTAAACCCTATTGCATGAGAAATGGAAAATAAACACCATAATTACATATCTGCCATCATGCAAGAGGGTCCGAATAAGTGTCCCAGTGTTTAAACCCTAATGCAAGAGAAATGGCAAATGGACACCATAATTACATATCAGCCACCATGCAAGAGGGTCCGAATAAGTGTCAGAGTTTTAGGCCCCAATGCATGAGAAATGGCAAGTAAACAACATAATTACATATCTGCCATCATGCAAGAGGGTCCAAATAAGTGTTTGAGTGTTTAAACCCTAACGCATGAGAAATGCCAAGTAAACACCATAATTACATATCTGCCATCATGCAAGAGGGTCGGAATAAGTGTCTGGGTGTTTAAACACTAATGCATGGGAAATGGCAAGTAAACACCATAATTACGTATCTGCCATCATGCAAGAGGGTCCGAATAATTGTCCGAGTGTTTAAACCCTAATGCATGAGAAATGGCAAGTAAACACCTTAATTACATGTCTGCCATCTTGCAAGAGTGTCCGAATAAGTGTCCCAGTATTTGGACCCTAATGCATGAGATATGGTAAGTAAACACCATAATTACATATCTACCATCATGCAAGAGGGTCCGAATAAGTGTCCGAGTGTTTAAACCCTAATGCATGAGTAATGGCAAGTAAACACCTTAATTACATGTCTGCCATCTTGCAAGAGTGTCCGAAAAAGTGTCCCAGTGTTTGGACCCTAATGCATGAGATATGGTAAGTGAACACCATAATTACATATCTGCCATCATGCAATAGGGTCCGAATAATTGTCCAAGTGTTTAAACCCTATTGCATGAGAAATGGAAATTGAACACCATAATTACATATTTGCCTTCATGCAAAAGGGTCCGAATAAGTGTCCCAGTGTTTAAACCCTAATTCATGAGAAATGGCAAGTAAACACCATAATTACATATCTGCAATCATTCAAGAGGGTCGGAATTAGTGTCTTGGTGTTTAAACACTAATGCATGGGAAATGGCAAGTAAACACCACAATTACGTATCTGCCATCATGCAAAGGGGTCCGAATATGTGTCCGAGTGTTTAAAACCTAATGCATGAGAAATGGAAAATAAACACCAAATTTACATATCAGCCGTCATGCAAGAGGGCCCGAATAAGTGTCCGAGTGTTTAAACCCTAATGCATAAGAAATGGCAAGCAAACACCATAATTACATATCTGACATCATGCAAGAGGGTCCGAATAAGTGTCCGAGTGTTTAAACCCTAATGCATGAGAAACGGCAAGTAAACACCTTAATTACATGTCTGCCATCCTGCAAGAGTGTCCGAATAAGTGTCCCAGTGTTTGGACCCTAATGCATGAGATATGTTAAGGAAACACCCTAATTACATATTTGCCATCGTGCAAGTGGGTCTGAATAATTGTCCAAGTGTTTAAACCCTATTGCATGAGAAATGAAAAATAAACAGCATAATTTAATATCTGCCATCATGCAAGAGGGTCCGAATAAGTGTCTCAGTGTTTAAACCCTAATGCATGAAAAATGGCAAGTAAACACCATAATTACATATCTGCCATCACGCAAGAGGGTCGGAATAGGTGTCCGAATGTTTAAACCCTAATGCATGAGAAATGGCAAGCAAACCCCATAACTACATATCTGCAATCGTGCAAGAGGGTCCGAATAAGTGTCCGAGTGTTTAAGCCCTAATGCATGAGAAATGACATTTAAACACCATAATTACATATCTGCCATCACACAAGACGGTCCGAATAAGTGTGCGAGTGTTTAAGCCCTAATGCATAGGAAATGGCAAGTAAACACCATAACTACATATCTGCCATCATGCAGAGGGTCCGAATAAGTGTCCGAGTGTTTAAACCGTAATGCATGGGAAATTGCAAATATACCCCATAATTACATATCTGCCATCATGCAAGAGGGTCCGAATAAGTGTCCGAGTGTTTAAGCCCTAATGGATGAGAAATGACAAGTAAACATCATAATTACATATCTGCCATCATGCAAGAGGCTCCGAATAAGTGTCCGAGTGTTTAAGCCCTAATGGATGAGAAATGACAAGTAAACATCATAATTACATATCTGCCATCATGCAAGAGGGTCCGAATAAGTGTTCGAGTGTTTAAGCCCTAATGGATGAGAAATGACAAGTAAACATCATAATTACATATCTGCCATCATGCAAGAGGGTCCGAATAAGTGTCCGAGTGTTTAAGCCCTAATGCCTGGGAAATGGAAACTAAACACCTTAACTACATATCTGCCATAATGCAAGAGGGTCCGAATAAGTGTCCGAGTGTTTATATCGTAATGCATGGGAAATGGCAAATGAACAGCATAATTACATATCCGCCATCATGGAAGAGGGTCCGAATAAATGTCCGAGTGTTTAAACCCTAATGCATGAGAAATGGCAAATAGACACCATAATTACATATCGGCCATCATGCAAGAGGGTCGGAATAAGTGTCTGGGTGTTTAAACACTAATGCATGAGAAATGGCAAGTAAACACCATAATTACGTATCTGCCATCAAGCAAGGTGGTCCGAATATGTGTCCGACTGTTTAAACCCTAATGCATGAGAAATGGCAAATAAACACCAAATTTACAAATCAGCCATCATGCAAGAGGGCCCAAATAAGTGTCCGAGTGTTTAAACCCTAATGCATAAGAAATGGCAAGTAAACACCATAATTACAAATCTGACATCATGCAAGAGGGTCCGAATAAGTGTTCGAATGTTTAAACCCTAATGCATGAGAAATGGCAAGTAAACACCTTAATTACATGTCTGCCATCTTGCAAGAGTGTCTGAATAAGTGTCCCAGTGTTTGGACCCTAATGCATGAGATATGGTAAGTAATCACCATAATTACATATCTGCCATCATGCAAGAGGGTCCGAATAATTGTCCAATTGTTTAAACCCTATTGCATGAGAACTGGAAAATAAACACCATAATTACATATCTGCCATCATGCAAGAGGGTCCGAATAAGTGACCCAGTGTTTAAATCCTAATGCATGAGAAATGGCAAGTAAACACCATAATTACATATCTGCCATCATGCAAGAGGGTCGGAATAAGTGTCCGAGTGTTTAAACCCTAATGCATGAGAAATGGCAAGTAAACATCATAACTACATATCTGCAATCATGCAAGAGGGTCTGAATAAGTGTCCGAGTGTTTAAGCCCTAATGCTTGAGAAATGACATGTAAACAACATAATTACATATCTGCCATCATTCAAGAGGGTCCGAAGAAGTTTCCGAGTGTTTAAGCCCTAATGGATGAGAAATGACAAGTAAACGTCATAATTACATATCTGCCATCATGCAAGAGGGTCCGAATAAGTGTCCGGATGTTTAAGGCCTAATGCCTGGGAAATGGCAACTAAACACCATAACTACATATCTGCCATCTTGCAAAAGGGTCCGAATAAGTGTCAGAGTATTTAAACCCTAATGCATGAGAAATGACAAATAAACACCATAATTGCATATCTGCCATCATGCAAGAGGGTCCGAATAAGTGTCAAAGTGTTAAAGCGCTAATGCAAGAGAAATGGCAAGTAAACACCATAATTTCATATCTACCATCATGCAAGATGGTCCGAATAGGTGTCCAAGTGTTTAAACCGCAATGCATGAGAAATGGCAAATAGACACCATAATTACATATCTACCATCTTGCAAGAGGGTGCGAATAAGTGTCCGAGTGTTTAAACCCTAATGCTTGAAAAATGGGAAGTAAACACCATAGTTTCATATCTGCCATCATGCAAGAGGGTCGGAATAAGTGTCTGGGTGTTTAAACAGTAATGCATGAGATATGGGAAGCAAACACCATAATTACGTATCTACCATCATGCAAGGGGGTCCGAATATGTGTCCGAGTGTTTAAACCCTAATGCATGAGAAATGGTAAAAAAACACCATATTTACATATCAGCCATCATGCAATAGGGTCCGAATAAGTGTCCGAGTGTTTGAACCCTAATGCATAAGAAATGGCAGGTAAACACCATAATTACATATCTGACATCGTGAAAGAGGGTCCGAATAAGTGTCCGAGTGTTTAAACCCTAATGCATGAGAAATGGCATGTAAACACCTCAATTACATATCTGCCATCTTGCAAGAGTGTCCGAATAAGTGTCCTAGTGTTTGGACCCTAATGCATGAGATATGGTAAGTAAATTCCATAGTTACATATCTGCCATCATGCAAGAGGGTCCGAATAATTGTCCGAGTGTTTAAACCCTATTGCATGAGAAATGGAAAATAAATACCATAATTACGTATCTGCCATCATGCAAGAGGGTCCGAATAAGTGTCCCCGCGTTTAAACCCTAATGCATGAGAAATCGCAAGTACACACCATAATTACATATCTGCCATCATGCAAGAGGGTAGGAGTAAGTGTCCGAGTGTTTAAACTCTAATGCATCAGAAATGGCAAGTAAACACCATAATTACACATCTGCCATCATGCAAGAGGGTCCGAATAAGTGTCCGAGTGTTTAAGCCTTAATGCATGGCGAATGGCAAGTAAAAACCATAACTACATATCTGCCATCATGCACGAGAGTCCGAATAAGTGTCCGAGTGTTTAAACCCTAATGCATGGGAAATTGCAAATAAACACCATAATTACATATCTGCCATCACGCAAGACGGTCCGATTAAGTGCCCGAGTGTTTATGTAACGACCCCAAAATCCGTATTAGAGATTACCTTTGCGGCCTATTGTGTTAATGCATTTTGATTTATTTATATGTGTTCAAAGTGAGGAATTATTTGTTGAGCCACGACTGTAAAATTGGAATTACTGACCTTTACGGGTTCAGAAATCAAAATTTGAGTACTTGGGTATTTTAATGGGAATTTTTAGAACTATTGGGGTAAATTAATTGGAAATCTATTTTGTCTGACTCGTTAATGTATGTCTAGGTGGTTAACTTTATACTGCAAATTGAAGGCCCTAGAGGCTTCAGAAACCAGAATAGGGGACATATTTATGATCAGCACAATTTTTAGAGTCACCTGGGAACTGTAATTGAAATCTAATTTTTCGCGATTCGTAAGGGCGTGTTTGGCTATTCCTATTGTTAAAAGCTTAGGTGTTGGTTATATGTATATATGATTAAGCTATGTGAGTGGTGAACTTATCATTTGGAAGTCAAATAAAATATTTGGGGGAGAGAGAAGAGAACCGTGAGAGAGAGGGAAGGAAGAAGAGGAAAGCTCCTCTAATCAACACTCATGGGGTTTTGAAGATGCTTGAAGGGGGTGAAGAAAGAAAAAGAAGATCATCCATGGGAAGCTTGGGAGGAATTGAAGAAAGCTAGGAGAAAGACAAGGATGGAACTAAGGTATGATCATCTATCTTGAATCCTTATGTTTGAGACATCAATTTCATGAAATCATGATAATAAGGGAAGCTTTGAACCCATTTGAGTTAGGGTTTTATGTATATATATTGATGGAACCTTGATTTCCTTAGAATTTCTTGATTGAAGAAGTATAGGCATTATATTTGTGTATTTTGAGGTTATGATGGTTGATGGAGAATAATATTGTGAAATTGGTCATGTATTAAAGGGTTTTGGACTTTGATTTGCATGTAATTAAGGTTTGATTTTGAAAATGAAAAGCCCCAAAGTTTCAGCCATTTTCGGACAGCAATCTGCCCAGAGCCGCACGTGCGGCCCTGTTTCCCGCACGTGCGGGAGACAGCTTTGTCCAGCCATCTTTGAATGAGCATATCTTTTGCCTCGGGGCTCCGTTTTGAGTGATTCTTGAGCCTAAAATCAAGCCCCGGAAGTCTAGTTTCCAATGGAAGTGGTCTCACTCCCAAATTCTAAGTACAAAAATAGTTATGCCCAAATTAGTGACGACTGTTCACTTTCTGTCAACTAATTTTATACCATTTCTTCACCTAAACCATTTTTCCATTGATTTCTCCTGTTTCTGTGACATGGAGTATAACTTATTAAGAAATAATGAGCTTGGTACCACCATGGCTAATTAAGTGAATGATCAAAGAGAATAAGTAAATGATCGAGTATAATCTCATATTATGTGTTGTGCACTGTACTTGTAGGTCGAGACGAGAACATCGTCCTATTACCACCGGGAACTGATCACTGTGAGTAGTAGTACAAAAATGTACATTTTATCTACTGTTGATAATTATTGTCAGTAATGTTTTGTTCCTTGTAAGTGTTATAAGAACATTTATGCCAATTGGAAAGCAATGTGAACTGCTGAAAGATTCGCGTACATTGGTATGATTTTGGAATCCTTATGTTTTGTTAATGACGAATATTAGCCTTATGTTATTTCTTAAGGAATAAGTGGAACCTATGTTCATCTTTGAGGAATGATATTTGTGTGAATTTAAGATCATGTTACGAAGGGACCCAAGATCATTTAGAATCTATGATATGAATGTAAAGGTTTACCATCGGTATGCAACTCATATAAGAAGATGAATTGTTCTATTTTGTTAAGCGCATGTTAATGATATGATATAGCAAGAAGTGCTCAGGTTTCTCTTAATTTAATGAACGATTATTCATATATGTGGAAGTATTCACATCATTTTCAGCACAAGGCCCTTACCCAGGGGTAATAATACCGTGGTTCAAATAATTAGGTTACAAGTTTACGTATGTTCTAAGTTTAAGCCTGTTATAAGTTTACGTATGCTCTAAGTCAAGAATGTTACAAGTTTTTAAGTTTAAGTATGTTATAAGTTCATGTATGTTACAAGTCTAAGTATGTTATAAGTCCATGTATGTTATAAATTCAAGTATGTTACAAGTATACGCATGATACAAGCTTAAGTATGTTACAAGCCACGTTACATGCTTACATATGTACAAGTTCAAGTGTACTATAAGTTCACAATGTTGAGGAATTTCTTTATGGAACTAACAAGAATGCTTTTTATTGATTTGCTAGCGCTATTAACAGGCTAACTATAAGTAAGTAGGAATTCTGATTTCTGTTAATGATTGAAGCCTAATGCATATGTATGAATTTATTTCCGTTTATGGTATGACATTTATGTATGGTTTGGTCTGTAAGACCTGCTAATTATTGGTATGGAACAAAGTGCTACTTGGAACTAAGTGCTACATTGTGAGCCACCGCTAGAGTCCATGTGAGACACCTCTTGAGTCCATACATATGTGAAAGTTATGAGGCTCATGGCCATCTGTATAAGTTATTATGAAATGAAACAAAGTGCTACACGGAACTAAGTGCTACGATGTGAGTTACCTCTAGAGTCCGTGTGAGACACCTCTTGGGTTCATATATGCACGTCCAAGGGCTTTAATGCCAATATGTTTTAAGGGCTTAATGCCATTCTGATAAGGGCTGTAATGCCAATCTGATAAGGGCTTATGCCATTCTAATATGAAACAAAGTGCTACACGGAACTAAGTGCTACAATGTGAGTCACCTCTAGAGTCCGTGTGAGACACCGCTTGAGTTCATATACCCATATGTACAAGGGCTATATGCCACTATGTTTAAGGGCTCCATGCCATATGTTCAAGGGCTATATGCCACTATGTTTAAGGGCTCCATGCCATATGTTCAAGGGCTATATGCCATTATGTTTAAAAGCTTAATGTTAATGTGTTCAAGGGCTTAAAACCATTATGACTCACGATTGGGGCCTAAGGCCATTTAAAAAGAAAACAGGAACAGATTAACTACATGATCTTCGTATTTATATATGCATTGTCATGTATTATGTTTAATTGTGCATTTATATATCATACTATTCACTGAGCTTGGCTCACCATATGTTATGTCTGTTTCTGTAGGTAACCAACCAAGTGGTCAGTCCTAAGCCATGACGCTTGTCCTCTTTGGTCAACCGTTCCATGTCCAAGCCTAAGAGAAGCTGCTCTTAATTTCATGAAGTTTTGACGAACTTGGGTTTTGCACTTTAGTTGTTAGCCTAAGTTTGAATGTGTATAATACTTTTTTCCGAAACGTTTTTGTTGTATGCCCAATTATAGAGCTGGGCTTATATATATATATGTATATATATATCCGACATTCAGGTGTATGTTTTAGATTTTATTTGTCTGTTCAAAGTTTGAGATCCTGGCATGATAGTAGTAGCTCAATGGAGTTTGTTTATATTGTCAAATTTTGATATTTAATGCTTCCGTTCAGGCCCCATATATTATATATAACAGGTTAAGTGTTCGTTTCAGAAATGGTCATGACCAAACTTCTAGGGGCAGGTTTGGGGTGTGACAGTTTAAGCCCTAATGGATGAGAAATGACAAGTAAACATCATAATTACATATCTACCATCGTGCAAGAGGGTCCGAATAAGTGTCCGAGTGTTTAAGCCCTAGTGCCTGGGAAATGGCAACTAAACACCATAACTACATATCTGCCATAACGCAAGAGGGTCCGAATAAGTGTCCGAGTGTTTATACCGTAATGCATGGGAAATGGCAAATAAACACCATAATTACATATCTGCCATCATGCAAGAGGGTCCGAAAAAGTGTCCGAGTGTTTAAACCCAAATGTATGAGAAATGGAAAATAGACACCATAATTACATATCTGTCATCATGCAAGAGGGTCCGAATAACTGTCAGAGTTTTAGGCGCTAATGCATGAGAAATGGCCAGTAAACACCAAAATTACATATCTGCCATCACGCAAGAGGGTCCGAATAAGTGTCCGAGTGTTTAAACCCTAATGCATGAGAAATGGCAAGTAAACACCATAACTACATATCCGCAATCTGGCAAGAGGGTCCGAATAAGTGTCCGAGTGTTTAAGCCCTAATGCATGAGAAATGACATGTAAACACCATAATTACATATCTGCCATCATACAAGAGGGTCCGAAAAAGTGTCCGAGTGTTTAAGCCCTAATGCATGGGAAATGGCTAGTAAACACCAAAACTATATATCTGCCATAATGCAAGAGGGACCGAATAAGTGTCTGAGTGTTTAAACCGTAATGCATGGGAAATTGCAAATAAACACCATAATTACATATCTGCCATCATGCAAGAGGGTCCGAATAAGTGTCCGAGTGTTTAAGCCCTAATGGATGGGAAACGACAAGTAAACATCATAATTACATATCGGCCATCATGCAAGAGGGTCCGAATAAGTGTCCGAGTGTTTAAGCCGTAATGCCTGGGAAATGGCAACTAAACACCATAACTACATATCTGCTATAATGCAAGAGGGTCCGAATAAGTGTCCGAGTGTTTATACCGTAGTGCATGGGAAATGGCAAATAAACACCATAATTACATATCTGCCATCATGCAAGAGGGTCCGAATAAATGTCCGAGTGTTTAACCCCTAATGCATGAGAAATGGCAAATAGACACCATAATTACATATCTGCCATCATGCAAGAGGGTCCGAATAAGTGTCAGAGTTTTAAGCCCTAATGCATGAGAAATGAAAAATAAACACCATAATTACATATCTGCCATCATGCAAGAGGGTCCGAATAAGTGCCCGAGTTTTTAAACCGTAATGCATGGGTAATTGCAAATAAACACCATAATTACATATCTGCCATCATGCAAGAGGGTCCGAATAAGTGTCCGAGTGTTTATGCCCTAATGGATGAGAAATGACAAGTAAACAACATAATTACATATCTGCCATCATGCAAGAGGGTCCGAATAAGTGTCTGAGTGTTTAAGCCCTAATGCCTGGTAAATGGCAACTAAACACCACAACTACATATCTACCATAATGCAAGAGGGTCCGAAAAAGAGTCCGAGTGTTTATACCGTAATGCATGGGAAATGGCAAATAAACACCATAATTACATATCTGCCATCATGCAAGAGGGTCCGAATAAATGTCCCAGTGTTTAAACCCTAATGCATTAGAAATGCCAAGTAGACACCATAATTACATATCTGCCATCATGCAAGAGGGTCCAAGTAAGTGTTTGAGTGTTTAAACCCTAATGGATGAGAAATGGCAAGTAAACACCATAATTACATATCTGCAATCATGCAAAAGGGTCCGAATAAGTGTCCGAGTGCTTAAACACTAATGCTCGAGAAATGGAAAATAAACACCATAATTACTTATCTGCCATCATGCAAGAGAGTTCGAATAAATGTCTGAGTGTTTAAGCCCCAATGCATGAGAAATGGCAAGTAAACACCATAATTACATATCTGACATCATGCAAGAAGGTCCGAATAAGTGTCCGAGTGTTTAAACCCTAATGCATGAGAAATGGCAAGTAAACACCTTAATTACATGTCTGCCAGCTTGCAAGAGTGTCCGAATAAGTGTCCCAGTGTTTGGACCCTAATGCATGAGATATGGTAAGTAAACACCATAATTACATATCTGCCATCATGCAAGAGGGTCCGAATA
This sequence comes from Camellia sinensis, assembly GCF_055761805.1. Taxonomy (NCBI): domain Eukaryota; kingdom Viridiplantae; phylum Streptophyta; class Magnoliopsida; order Ericales; family Theaceae; genus Camellia; species Camellia sinensis. The sequence goes on along the minus strand of NW_028129474.1, from coordinate 8,173,400 downwards.
ATTGGCCAAGTGTTTAAGCCCTATTGCATGAGAAATGGAAAATAAACAGCATAATTACATATCTGCCATCGTGCAAGAGGGTCCGAATAAGTGTCCCAGTGTTTAAACCCTAATGCATGAGAAATGGCAAATGGACACCATAATTACATATCTGCCATCATGCAAGAGGGTCAGAATAAGTGTCAGAGTTTTAAGCCCTAATGCATGAGCAATGGCAAGTAAACAACATAATTACATATCTGCCATCATGCAAGAGGGTCCAAGTAAGTGTTTGAGTGTTTAAACCCTAATGCATGTGAAATGGCAAGTAAACACCACAATTACATATCTGCAATCATGCAAGAGGGTCCGAATAAGTGTCCGAGCGTTTAAACCCAAATGCTTGAAAAATGGAAAATAAACAGCATAATTACATATTTGCCATCATGCAAGAGAGTTCGAATAAGTGTCCGAGTGTTTAAGCCCTAATGCATGAGAAATGGCAAGTAAACACCATAATTACATACCTTCCATCATGCAAGAGGGTCTGAATAAGTGTCCGAGTATTTTTACCCTAATGCATAAGAAATGGCAAGTAAACACCATAATTACATATCTGACATCATGCAAGAGGGTCCGAATAAGTGTCCGAGCGTTTAAACCCTATCGCATGAGAAATGGCAAGTAAACACCTTAATTACATGTCTGCCATCTTGCAAGAGTGTCCGAATAAGTGTCCCAGTGTTTGGACCCTAATGCATGAGATATGTTAAGTAAACACCATAATTACATATCTGCCATCATGCAAGAGGGTCGGAATAAGTGTCCGAGTGTTTAAACCCTAATGCATGAGAAATGGCAAGTAAACACCATAACTACATATCTGCAATCATGCAAGAGGGACCGAATAAGTGTCCGAGTGTTTAAGCCCTAATGCATGAGAAACGACATGTAAACACCATAATTACATATCTATCATCACACAAGAGGGTCTGAATAAGTTTCCGAGTGTTTAAGCCCTAATGCATGGGAAATGGCAACTAATCACCATAATTACATATCTGCTATAATGCAAGAGGGTCTGAATAAGTGTCCGAGTATTTATACCGTAATGCATGGGAAATGGCAAATAAACACCATAATTACATATCTGCCATCATGCAAGAGGGTCCGAATAAATGTCCGAGTGTTTAACCCCTACTGCATGAGAAATGGCAAATAGACACCTTAATTACATATCTGCCATCATGCAAGAGGGTCCGAATAAGTGTCAGAGTTAGAAGCCCTAATGCATGAGAAATGGAAAATAAACACCATAATTACATATCGGCCATCATGCTAGAGGGTCCGAATAAGTGCCCAAGTGTTTAAACCGTAATGCATGGGTAATTGCAAATAAACACCATAATTACATATCTGCCATCATGCAAGAGGGTCCGAATAAGTGTCCGAGTGTTTAAGCCCTAATGGATGAGAAATGACAAGTAAACATCATAATTACATATCTGCCATCATGCAAGAGGGTCCGAATAAGTGTCCGAGTGTTGAAGCCCTAATGCCTGGGAAATGGCAACTAAACACCACAACTACATGTCAACCATAATGCAAGAGGGTCCGAATAAGTGTCCGAGTGTTTATACCGTAATGCATGGGAAATGGCAAATAAACACCATAATTACATATCTACCATCATACAAGAGGGTCCGAATAAATGTCCGAGTGTTTAAACCCTAATGCATTAGAAATGCCAAGTAGACACCATAATTACATATTTGCCATCATGCAAGAGGGTCCGAGTAAGTGTTAGAGTTTTAAGCCCTAATGCATGAGAAATGGGAAGTAAACAACATAATCACATATCTGCCATCATGCAAGAGGGTCCAAATAAGTGTTTGAGTGTTTAAACCCTAATGGATGAGAAATGGCAAGTAAACACCATAATTACATATCTGCAATCATGCAAAAGGGTCCGAATAAGTGTCCGAGTGTTTAAACCCTAATGCTCGAGAAATGGAAAATAAACACCATAATTACTTATCTGCCATCATGCAAGAGAGTTCGAATAAATGTCCGAGTGTTTAAGCCCTAATGCATGAGAAATGGCAAGTAAACACCATAATTACATATCTGACATCATGCAAGAAGGTCCGAATAAGTGTCTGAGTGTTTAAGCCCTAATGCTTAAGAAATGGCAAGTAATCACCATAATTACATATCTGACATCATGCAATAGGGTCCGAATCCGTGTCCGAGTGTTTAAACCCTATTGCATGAGAAATGGCAAGTAAATACCTGAATTACATGTCTGCCATCTTGCAAGAGTGTCCGAATAAGTGTCCCAGTGTTTGGACCCTAATGCATGAGATATGTTAAGTAAACACCATAATTACATATCTGCCATCCTGCAAGAGGGTCTGAATAATTGTCCAAGTGTTTAAACCCTATTGCATGAGAAATGGAAAATAAACACCATAATTACAAATCTGCCATCATGCAAGAGGGTCCAAATAAGTGTCCTAGTGTTTAAACCTTAATGCATGAGAAATGGTAAGTAAACACCAGAATTACATATCTGCCATCATGCAAAAGGGTCGGAATAAGTGTCCGAGTGTTTAAACCCTAATGCATGAGAAATGGCAAGTAAACACCATAACTACATATCTGCAATCATGCAAGAGGGTCCGAATAAGTGTCCGAGTGTTTAAGCCCTAATGCATGAGAAATGACATGTAAACACCATAATTACATATCTGCCATCACACAAGAGGGTCCGAATAAGTGTCCGAGTGTTTAAGCCCTAATGCATGGGAAATGGCAAGTAAACACCATAACTACATATCTGCCATCATGCAAGAGGGTCCGAATAAGTGCCCGAGTGTTTAAACCGTAATGCATGGGAAATTTCAAATAAACCCCATAATTACATATCTGCCATCATGCAAGAGGGTCCGAATAAGTGTCCGAGTGTTTAAGCCCTAATGGATGGGAAATGACAAGTAAACATCATAATTACATATCTGCCATCATGCAAGAGGATCCGAATAAGTGTCCGTGTGTTTAAGCCCTAATGCCTGGGAAATGGCAACTAAACACCATAACTACATATATGCCATAATGCAAGAGGGTCCGAATATGTGTCCGAGTGTTTATACCGTAATGCATGGGAAATGGAAAATAAACACCATAATTACATATCTGCTATCATGCAAGAGGCTCCGAATAAATGTTCGAGTGTTTAAACCCTAATGCATGAGAAATGGCAAATAGACACCATAATTACATAACTGCCATCAAGCAAGAGGGTCCGAATATGTGTCAGAGTTTTACGCCCTAATGCATGAGAAATGGCAAGTAAACAAAATAATTATATATCTGCCATCATGCAAGAGGGTCCAAATAAGTGTTTGAGTGTTTAAACACTAATGCATGAGAAACGCCAAGTAAACACCATAATTACATATCTGCCATCATGCAAGAGGGTCGGAATAAGTGTCTGGGTGTTTAAACACTAATGCATGCGAAATGGCAAGTAAACACCATAATTACGTATCTGCCATCATGCAAGGGGGTCCGAATTTGTGTCCGAGTGTTTAAACCCTAATGCATGAGAAATGGCAAACAAACACCAAATTTATATATCAGCCATCATGCAAGAGGGCTCGAATAAGTGTTCGAGTGTTTAAACCCTAATGCATAAGAAATGGCAAGTAAACACCATAATTACATATCTGACATCATGCAAGAGGGTCCGAATAAGTGTCCGAGTGTTTAAACCCTAATGCATGAGAAATGGCAAGTAAACACCTTAATTACATGTCTGCCATCTTGCAAGAGTGTCTGAATAAGTGTCCCAGTGTTTGGACCCCAATGCATGAGATATGGTAAGTAAACACCATAATTACATATCTGCCATCATGCAAGAGGTTCCGAATAAGTGTCCCAGTGTTTAAACCCTAATGCGTGAGAAATGGCAAGTAAACACCATAATTACATATCTGCCATCATGCAAGAGGGTCGGAATAAGTGTCCGTGTGTTTAAGCCCTAATGCCTGGGAAATGGCAACTAAACACCATAACTACATATCTGCCATAATGCAAGAGGGTCTGAATATGTGTCCGAGTGTTTATACCGTAATGCATGAGAAATGGAAAATAAACACCATAATTACATATCTGCCAACATGCAAGAGTGTCTGAATAAGTGTCCCAGTGTTTAAACCCTAATGCATGAGAAATGGCAAGTAAACACCATAATTACATATCTGCCATCATGCAAGAGGGTCGGAAGAAGTGTCCAAGTGTTTAAACCCTAATGCATGAGAAATGGCAAGTAAACACCATAACTACATATCTGCAATCATGCAAGACGGTCCGAGTGTTTAAGCCTTAATGCTTGAGAAATGACATGTAAACACCATAATTACATATCTGCCTTCATACAAGAGGGTCCGAATAAGTGTCCGAGTGTTCAAGCCTTAATGCATGAGAAATGGCAAGTAAACACCATAACTACATATCTGCCATCATGCATGAGGGTCCGAATAAGTGTCCGAGTATTTAAACCGTAATGCATGGGAAATTGCAAATAAACACCGTAATTACATATCTGCCATCATGCAAGAGGGTCCGAATAAGTGTCCGAGTGTTTAAGCCCTAATGGATGAGAAATGACAAGTAAACATCATAATTAAATATCTGCCATCATGGAAGAGGGTCCGAATAAGTGTCCGAGTGTTTAAGCCCTAATGCTTGGGAAATGGCAACTAAACACCATAACTACATATCTGCCATAATGCATGAGGGTCCGAATAAGTGTCCCCGAGTGTTTATACCGTAATGCATGGGAAATGGCAAATATACACCATAATTACATATCTGCTATCATGCAAGGGGGTCCGAATAAATGTCCGAGTGATTAAACCCTAATGCATGAGAAATGGCAAATAGACACCACAATTACATATCTGCCATCATGCAAGGGGGTCCGAATAAGTGTCAGAGTTTTAAGCCCTAATGCATGAGAAATGGCAAGTAAACAACATAATTACATATCTGCCATCATGCAAGAGGGTCCAAATAAGTGTTAGAGTGTTTGAACCCCAATGCATGAGAAATGGCAAATAAACACCATAATTACATATCTGCCATCATGCAAGAGGGTCCGAATAAGTATCCGAGTGTTTAAACCCAAATGCTTGAGAAATGGAAAATAAACACCATAATTACATATCTGCCATCATGGAAGAGAGTTCAAATAAGTGTCCGAGTGTTTAAGCCCTAATGCATGAGAAATGGCAAGTAAACACCATAATTACATATCTGCCATCATGCAAGAGGGTCCGAATAAGTGTCTGAGTGTTTAAAACCTAATGCATGAGAAATGGCAAGTAAACACCAAAATTACATATCTGCCGTCATGCAGGAGGGTCGGAATAAGTGTCCGAGTGTTTAAACCTTAGTGCATGAGAAATGGCAAATAAACACCATAATTACAGATCCGCCATCATGCAAGAGGGTCCGAATAAGTGTCCGAGTGTTTAAACCCTATCGCATGAGAAATGAAATATAAACACCATAATTGTATATCTGCCATCATGCAAGAGGGTCCGAATAAGTGTCTGAGTGTTTAAGCCCTAATGCATGAGAAATGGCAAGTAAACACCATAATTACATATCTGCTATCATGCAATAGGGTCCGAATAAGTATCCGAGTCTTTAAGCCCAATTGCATGGGAAATAGCAAGTAACACCATAACTACATATCTGCCATCATGCAAGAGGGTACGAGTAAGTGTCCGAGTGTTGAAACCGTAATGCCTGGGAAATGGAAAATAAACACCAAAATTGCATATCTGCCATCATGCAAGAGGGTCTGAATAAGTGTCCGAGTGTTTAAGTGCAAATGCATGAGAAATGGCCAATAAACAACATAATTACATATCTGCCATCATTCAAGAGGGTCCGAATAAGTGTCCGAGTGCTTAAGCCCTGATGCATGAGAAATGGCAAGTAAACAACATAATTACATATCTGCCATCATGCAAATGGGTCCGAATAAGTGTCCGAGTGTTTAAACCCAAATGCAAGAGAAATGGCAAGTGAACACCATAATTACATATCTGCCATCATGCAAGAGGATCCGAATAAGTGTCCAAGTGTTTAATCCCTAATACATGAGAAATGGAAAATAAACACCGTAATTACATATCTCCCATGATGCAAGAGGGTCAGAATAAGTGTCCGAGTGTTTAAACCCTAATACATGTGAAATGGCGATTAAACACCATAATTACATATCCGCCATCATGCAATAAGGTCCGAATAAGTGTCCTAGTGTTTAAACCCTAATGCACGAGAAATGATAAATAAACACCATAATTGCATATCTGCCATCATGCATGAGGGTCCGAATAAGTGTCCGAGTGTTAAAGCGCTATTGCAAGAGAAATGGCAAGTAAACATGATAATTTCATATCTGCCATCATGCAAGATGGTCTGAATAGGTGTCCAAGTGTTTAAACCGCAATGCATGAGAAATGGAAAATAGACACCATAATTACATATCTGCCATCAGGCAAGAGGGTGCGAATAAGTGTCCGAGTGTTTAAACCCTAATGCTTGAAAAATGGGAAGTAAACACCATAATTACATATCTGCCATCATGCAAGAGGGTCAGAATAAGTGTTTGGCTGTTTAAAGACTAATGCATGAGATATGGGAAGTAAACACCATAATTACGTATCTGTCATCTTGCAAGGGGGCCGAATATGTGTCCGAGTGTTTAAACCCTAATGCATGAGAAATGGAAAATAAACACTAATGCATAAGAAATGGAAAGTAAACACCATAATTACATATTTGACATCATGAAAGAGGGTCCGAATAAGTGTCCGAGGGTTTAAACCCTAATGCATGAGAAATGGCAAGTAAACACCTCAACTACATGTCTGCCATCTTGCAAGAGTGTCTGAATAAGTGTCCCAGTGTTTGGACCTTAATGCATGAGATATGGTAAGTAAACACCATAGTTACAAATCTGCCATCATGCAAGAGGGTCCGAATAATTGTCCGAGTGTTTAAACCCTATTGCATGAGAAATGGAAAATAAACACCAAAATTACGTATCTGCCATCATGCAAGAGGGTTAGAATAAGTGTGCCAGCGTTTAAACCCTAATGCATGAGAAACGGCAAGTACACACCATAATTACATATCTACCATCATGCAAGAGGGTAGGAACAAGTGTCCGAGTGTTTAAACCCTAATGCATGAGAAATGGCAAGTAAACACCATAATTACATATCTGCCATCATGCAAGAGGGTCCGAATAAGTGTCCGAGTGTTTAAACCCTAATGCATGGCGAATGGCAAGTCAACACCATAACTACATATCTGCCATCATGCAAGTGTGTCCGAATAAGTGTCCGAGTGTTTAAACCCTAATGCATGGGAAATTGCAAATAAAAACCATAATTACATATCTGCCATCATGCAAGAGGGTCCGAATAAGTGTCCGAGTGTTTAAGCCCTAATGCATGAGAAATGGCAAATAGACACCATAATTACATATCTGCCGTCACGCAAGAGGGTCCGAATAAGTGTTAGAGTTTTAAGCCCTAACGCAAGAGAAATGGCAAGTAAACAACATAATTACATATCTGCCATCATGCAAGAGGGTCCAAATAAGTGTTTGAGCGTTTAAACCCTAATGCATGAGAAATGGCAAGTAAACACCATAATTACATATCTGTCATCATGCAAGAGGGTCCAAATAAGTGTCCGAGTGTTTAAACCGTAATGGTTGAGAAATTGAAAATAAACACCATAATTACATATCTGCCATCATGCAAGAGGGTCCGAATAAGTGTCCGAGTGTTTAAAGCCAAATGCATGAGAAATGTCAAGTAAACACCATAATTACATATCTGCCGTCGTGAAAAAGGGTCGGAATAAGCGTACCAGTGTTTAAACCTTTGTGCATGAGAAATGGCCAATAAACACCATAATTGCATATCCGCCATCATGCAAGAGGGTCCAAGTAAGTGTCCGAGTGTTTAAACCCTAATGCATGAGAAATGACAAATAAACACCATAATTACATATCTAGCATCTTGCAAAAGGGTCTGAATAAGTGTCCGAGTGTTTAAGCCCTAATACATGAGAAATGACAAGTAAACATCATAATTACATATCTGTCATCATGCAAGAGGGTCCGAATAAGTGTCCGAGTGTTTAACCCGTAATTCATGGGAAATGGAAAATAAACGCCATAATTGCATATCTGCCATCATGAAAGGGGGTCCGAATAAGTGTCCGAGTATTTTGACTCTAATGCATGAGAAATAGCAAATAAACACCGTAATTACAAATCTACCATCACACAAGAGGGTCCGAATAAGTGTCCGAATGTTTAAGCCCTAATGCATGAGAAATACCAAGTAAACAACGTAATTACATGTCTGTCATCATGCAAGAGCGTCCACATAAGTGTACGAGTGTTTAAACCCTAATGCATGAGAAATGGCAAGTAAACACCATAATTACATATCTGCCATCAAACAAAAGGGTCCGAATAAGTGTTCGAGTGTTTAAACCCTAATGCATGAGAAATGGCAAATAAACATCATAATTACATATCTACCGTCGTGCAAGAGGTTCCGAATAAGTGTCCGAGTGTTTAAGCCCTAATGCATGAGAAATGGCAAGTAAACACCATAATTACATATCTGCCAACATGCAAGGGGGTCTGAATAAGTGTCCAAGTATTTATACCCCAATGCAAGAGAAATGGCAAATAAACACCATAATTACATATCTGCCATCATGCAAGAGGGGCCGAATAAGTGTCCGAGTGTTTAAGCCCTAATGCATGAGAAATGGCAAGTAACACCATAACTACATATCTGCCATCATGCAAGAGGGCCCGAATAAGTGACCGAGTGTTTAAACCGTAATGCATGGGAAATGGCAAATAAACACCATAATTACATATATGCCATCATGCAAGAGGGTCCGAGTGTTTAAGCCTTAATGCATGAGAAATGGCAAGTAAACACCATAATTACATATCTGCCATCATGCAAGAGGGTTGGAAGAAGTGTCCAAGTGTTTAAACCCTAATGCATGAGAAATGGCAAGTAAACGCCATAACTACATATCTGCAATCATGCAAGACGGTCCGAGTGTTTAAGCCTTAATGCTTGAGAAATGACATGTAAACACCATAATTACATATCTGCCTTCATACAAGAGGGTCCGAATATGTGTCCGAGTGTTCAAGCCCTAATGCATGGGAAATGGCAAGTAAACACCATAACTACATATCTGCCATCATGCATGAGGGTCCGAATAAGTGTCCGAGTATTTAAACCGTAATGCATGGGAAATTGCAAATAAACACCGTAATTACATATCTGCCATCATGCAAGAGGGTCCGAATAAGTGTCCGAGTGTTTAAGCCCTAATGGATGAGAAATGACAAGTAAACATCATAATTAAATATCTGCCATCATGGAAGAGGGTCCGAATAAGTGTCCGAGTGTTTAAGCCCTAATGCTTGGGAAATGGCCACTAAACACCATAACTACATATCTGCCATAATGCAAGAGGGTCCGAATAAGTGTCCCCGAGTGTTTATACCGTAATGCATGGGAAATGGCAAATATACACCATAATTACATATCTGCTATCATGCAAGGGGGTCCGAATAAATGTCCGAGTGTTTAAACCCTAATGCATGAGAAATGGCAAATAGACACCACAATTACATATCTGCCATCATGCAAGGGGGTCCGAATAAGTGTCAGAGTTTTAAGCCCTAATGCATGAGAAATGGCAAGTAAACAACATAATTACATATCTGCCATCATGCAAGAGGGTCCAAATAAGTGTTTGAGTGTTTGAACCCCAATGCATGAGAAATGGCAAATAAACACCATAATTACATATCTGCCATCATGCAAGAGGGTCCGAATAAGTATCCGAGTGTTTAAACCCTAATGCTTGAGAAATGGAAAATAAACACCATAATTACATATCTGCCATCATGCATGAGGGTCCGAATAAGTGTCTGAGTGTTAAAGCGCTATTGCAAGAGAAATGGCAAGTAAACATGATAATTTCATATCTGCCATCATGCAAGATGGTCTGAATAGGTGTCCAAGTGTTTGAACCGCAATGCATGAGAAATGGAAAATAGACACCATAATTACATATCTGCCATCAGGCAAGAGGGTGCGAATAAGTGTCCGAGTGTTTAAACCCTAATGCTTGAAAAATGGGAAGTAAACACCATAATTACTTATCTGCCATCATGCAAGAGGGTCAGAATAAGTGTTTGGCTGTTTAAACACTAATGCATGAGATATGGGAAGTAAACACCATAATTACGTATCTGTCATCTTGCAAGGGGGGCCGAATATGTGTCCGAGTGTTTAAACCCTAATGCATGAGAAATGGAAAATAAACACTAATGCATAAGAAATGGAAAGTAAACACCATAATTACATATTTGACATCATGAAAGAGGGTCCGAATAAGTGTCCGAGTGTTTAAACCCTAATGCATGAGAAATGGCAAGTAAACACCTCAACTACATGTCTGCCATCTTGCAAGAGTGTCCGAATAAGTGTCCCAGTGTTTGGACCTTAATGCATGAGATATGGTAAGTAAACACCATAGTTACATATCTGCCATCATGCAAGAGGGTCCGAATAATTGTCCGAGTGTTTAAACCCTATTGCATGAGAAATGGAAAATAAACACCAAAATTACGTATCTGCCACCATGCAAGAGGGTTAGAATAAATGTGCCAGCGTTTAAACCCTAATGCATGAGAAACGGCAAGTACACACCATAATTACATATCTACCATCATGCAAGAGGGTAGGAACAAGTGTCCGAGTGTTTAAACCCTAATGCATGAGAAATGGCAAGTAAACACCATAATTACATATCTGCCATCATGCAAGAGGGTCCGAATAAGTGTCCGAGTGTTTAAACCCTAATGCATGGCGAATGGCAAGTCAACACCATAACTACATATCTGCCATCATGCAAGTGTGTCCGAATAAGTGTCCGAGTGTTTAAACCGTAATGCATGGGAAATTGCAAATAAACACCATAATTACATATCTGCCATCATGCAAGAGGGTCCGAATAAGTGTCCGAGTGTTTAAGCCCTAATGCATGAGAAATGGCAAATAGACACCATAATTACATATCTGCCGTCACGCAAGAGGGTCCGAATAAGTGTTAGAGTTTTAAGCCCTAACGCAAGAGAAATGGCAAGTAAACAACATAATTACATATCTGCCATCATGCAAGAGGGTCCAAATAAGTGTTTGAGCGTTTAAACCCTAATGCATGAGAAATGGCAAGTAAACACCAGAATTACATATCTGTCATCATGCAAGAGGGTCCAAATAAGTGTCCGAGTGTTTAAACCGTAATGGTTGAGAAATTGAAAATAAGCACCATAATTACATATCTGCCATCATGCAAGAGGGTCCGAATAAGTGTCTGAGTGTTTAAAGCCAAATGCATGAGAAATGTCAAGTAAACACCATAATTACATATCTGCCGTCGTGCAAAAGGGTCGGAATAAGCGTACCAGTGTTTAAACCTTTGTGCATGAGAAATGGCCAATAAACACCATAATTGCATATCCGCCATCATGCAAGAGGGTCCAAGTAAGTGTCCGAGTGTTTAAACCCTAATGCATGAGAAATGACAAATAAACACCATAATTGCATATCTAGCATCTTGGAAGAGGGTCTGAATAAGTGTCCGAGTGTTTAAGCCCTAATACATGAGAAATGACAAGTAAACATCATAATTACATAGCTGGGATCATGCAAGAGGGTCCGAATAAGTGTGCGAGTGTTTAAGCCCTAATGCATGGGAAATGGCAAGTACCACCATAACTACATATCTGCCATCATGCAAGAGGGTCCGAATAAGTGTCCGAGTGTTTAAACCGTAATGCATGGGAAATGGAAAATAAACGCCATAATTGCATATCTGCCATCATGAAAGGGGGTCCGAATAAGTGTCCGAGTGTTTTGACTCTAATGCATGAGAAATAGCAAATAAACACCGTAATTACAAATCTACCATCACACAAGAGGGTCCGAATAAGTGTCCGAATGTTTAAGCCCTAATGCATGAGAAATAGCAAGTAAACAACGTAATTACATGTCTGCCATCATGCAAGAGCGTCCACATAAGTGTACGAGTGTTTAAACCCTAATACATGAGAAATGGCAAGTAAACACCATAATTACATATCTGCCATCAAACAAAAGGGTCCGAATAAGTGTTCGAGTGTTTAAACCCTAATGCATGAGAAATGGCAAATAAACACCATAATTACATATCTACCGTCGTGCAAGAGGTTCCGAATAAGTGTCCGAGTGTTTAAGCCCTGATGCATGAGAAATGGCAAGTAAACACCATAATTACATATCTGCCAACATGCAAGGGGGTCTGAATAAGTGTCCAAGTATTTATACCCCAATGCAAGAGAAATGGCAAATAAACACCATAATTACATATCTGCCATCATGCAAGAGGGGCCGAATAAGTGTCCGAGTGTTTAAGCCCTAATGCATGAGAAATGGCAAGTAACACCATAACTACATATCTGCCATCATGCAAGAGGGCCCGAATAAGTGACCGAGTGTTTAAACCGTAATGCATGGGAAATGGCAAATAAACACCATAATTACATATATGCCATCATGCAAGAGGGTCCGAATAAGTGTCCGGGTGTTTAAACCCTAATGCATGAGAAATGGAAAGCAAACACCATAATTACGTATCTGCCATCATGCAAGAGGGTCCAAATAAGTGTCCGGGTGTTTAAACCTTAATGCTTGAGAAATGGCAAAGAAACACCATAATTACATATCTGCCATCATGCAAGAGGGTCCGAATAAGTGTCCAGTGTTTAAACACTAATGCATGAGAAATGGCAAATAAACACCATAATTACATATTGTAACAAGCCCGCGGGGGGACCTCGCTACAGCTCGGACTCGACTTTCGCAGTCACGGTTCTAAATCTGAACCAAAGAGTCCAAATCCGGCAAATCGTTTTATGAAAACAGATTTTTGAAAGAAGTGCCAAACATGGACTGCTTTGCCAGATACAGAGTCGCCACCTAAATATTTTATTTTGGGAAATTTAGGAAACCCTGACTCGGTGCCAAAAGGCCACGTGTCCGTCATCACCAAAGTTGCCTCGGCTCGGGAACTTGGGTACGATTGGGGAAGGTCACTTCGTGAGCACCCCCGCTCGCCCGGTCATAGACCGGCCTCTACTAACCATGATATCAATTTTTGAAAACATTGTGAGTTCTTATTCCGGTTATTAGCCTAGATTACTATGTGATGCTCACAGCATATAAATATAGACTGGATCGCCCGAATTGGAACAAAACATTTCATGTTTGTTTTTGAAAGATGGTTTGCTACCCGCAGGTAAGTTTAAAACATTTGATGATTTATTCCAATTTAAGTAACTCAGCCTTCACCCACAGGCATTCAGGCAGATATATCAGATAAGCACATAGCCTCATGGTAAGCATGCTATCATGGCATTCACTCACACACATGCAAGGATGCTAAAGCATAAAACTCACCGAGTACTCCAAGCCAAAATAGAAACTATATTAGAAATCATGCATGATCCTAAGTGTACAGAAATGCCTAATGCGACACATGCAAAATGCAATCATAGTAGGCTCGGCTATTCTAAGATGGCATATGAAAATGCTATGACTAACATGTATTTAACTTGGTATTGAAAGTACAATGCAGTTAGTATGATGCGCCGAGCCCGATTCATGCAATACAGATGAATGATGCAAACATGCTGTCATACTGTATGCTAATTGAGATATGCCCTAATCTAACCATCAAAAGCGGATAAATAAAAGGGAGAAAGACGTGGGGTTGGAAGACATACATCACACTCACGCACACTTATTACAGTTGTGCCCTCACTCGGAGGGTCCGAATAAATATACAGTCCAAATATTACAGTCCCGAATAAAAGAATATTACAGTCCAAAATATTACAAAATTCTAATTAATTAATGAATTAACTAAGAAAGTAAATGAAACTGGCGTGCAAGCCAGGGACCGCCTTGCTTCTGATGGATGATGCATGTCCGGACTGTCTTGCGCGGAAATTCACCGGAATGCCCCAATTAGCCTCTGTTTACACCTGTTCTTGAAATGCGTGCCAAGCCCCAAAAGTTTGCTGATTCCTGGTTTTGCTGTAAAGAGAGCAGGAAAGGGGCATAGCAATGTATTTGCACAAATATATGCATGTCTCGATCCTCGTGCCACCAATCACGCATACCGAGGCATGATGGTCGAGGAGTCGAAATGCACAATTCAATATAGGATGAATGCGCATGAAACTACAGCTAAAACCTAACTCCATCATGGATAATCCGGAGTGTCGGTGACTGGGGAATTGAGACACATTCCGTCACTCGGAGTACGAAACACACCTCGTTTCCCGTGCCCGGGCTAACTCATATTCCGGACACGATGCAATATGCATGATATGCGTGAAATGCAACTAAGATACAATCCTAACATACTCAATGCTATGAAAAAGAGATGCCTCGAAATGCGTGCACTCGGGCACGCAAACCGAGAAAATGACGGAATGCAATGAAAATGAGAAGCCTCGAAGTACGTGCGCATGGGCACGCAAACCGAGGTGATGACAGATATAATGAAAATGAAAATGAGATGCCTCGAAGTACGTGCACACGGGCACGCAAACCGAGGCGATGACAGATACAAGGAAAATGAGATGCCTCGAAGTACGTGCACACGGGCACGCAAACCGAGGCGATGACAGAATGATGAAAATGAGATGCCTCGAAGTACATGCACACGGGCACGCAAACCGAGGCAATGCATACGTAATGCAAATGACATGGAAAATGACAAATGGACTTATACTAACATGAGAGAGCCTCAGCCACACTCACATAAGATGCCGATGGCAGAAAATGAGGTGCCTCGAAATGCGTGCACACGGGCACGCAAACCGAGGCAATGCATACGCAATGCAAATGACATGGAAAATGACAAATGGACTTATACTAACATGAGTGAGCCTCAGCCACACTCACATAAGATGCCGGCGGACGAAAATGAAGTGCCTCGAAATGCGTGCACACGGGCACGCAAACCGAGGCGATGATAAGATGTGATGAAATAACATGGAAATGACAAATGGGCTTATACCAACATGAGTGAGCCTCAGCCACACTCACATCGGATGCCGGCGGACGAAAATGAAGTGCCTCGAAATGCGTGCACACGGGCACGCAAACCGAGGCGATGATAAGATGTGATGAAATAACATGGAAATGACAAATGGGCTTATACCAACATGAGTGAGCCTCAGCCACACTCACATCGGATGCCGGCGGACGAAAATGAAGCGCCTCGAAATGCGTGCACACGGGCACGCAAACCGAGGCAATGATAAAATTATATGAAATGACATGGAAATGATATGCAAGCATACTAATGGAATTTCAGCAACAAAATATGAGGGAAAACAGTCCCGAAATGAAGCGAAATGACATGAAATGCAAGGAAATGTCCCGAAATGCAACATAGGGCATCCGAAATGGCCTATAGCCATACTAAACATGCACAACATGGACATGCAATGCAAAGACAGAAGCTAGACAGTCCCAAAATAAGCACTTTTCCAGTTATAAACATGGCCAAACAGCAAATATAGGTATGGCAAAAATAGCATACAAGAATAGGGGCCAAGATAGGGGTAATGAAGCAAGTGGTATAAGCTAAACCCAAACTGAATAAATTCCTTCTACAACACTGAAGATGGACCAAAAATATGAACATTTACAGCATATGGCAGCCTCAAAATCAGTATACAAACATGCTAAAAATATGATGCAAAATAAGGCTCAAAAGGTGCTAAAACATGAAGTGTATAAAATAATCACCAAACAGAAAAAAAGTGTGAATGAAACATGAAGTATAGGCCAAAATAAGACCACTTTCAGTTCGGACCAAGGTCCAAAAACAGAAACAAAGAGGGATACTAATTTATGCAAAAAAGGGGCCAAATAGGGGATATAACTACAAGTGACATATGGAAACACCAAACAATGTTGAGCCCTTCTCCAATGTTGAAGAGGGGCTCAAAATAAGCCCTAAATCAGTTTACCACATGCTCGAAAATAAATTACTCATGGGTCAAAAATAGCATGTAAAATTATGACATACAAGATGGTCAAAGAAGCAAGTGTATTATGGAGGGCTCAAACAGGGTTGAGCCCTTGATGAGAAGTGAAGATGAGCTCAAAATATGGCCCTTTTCAGTTAAGGCCGAAGCTCAACACAAAAAGCATGCATGGCTTACATATTGATTAAGAAAAAGGGTCAAAAGGGTAAAAGTGTAACTTACCCTTGAAGATCTAGACTTTGGTTGCTTCTTGGATGGATTTGCTGCTCCTTTGGCCTTCAAGAACCCTTCTTTGTTGCTGGAAATGAGATAGTGGTGGTAGGGCTTGGTGGTGTAGAAGAAATGAAGGTTAAGGAGTTAGGGTTTTTTGAAGTTTTGAGAGTTATAACAATGGAGTTTAGGGTTGAGCCTTGGAGATGAATTTTTCTAACCTCTATGAAGAAGACCCTCAGCTGGTTTATATGGTCAAGAAAGGGGTGTAAAAGGGGGGTCAAATGGAGAGGAAAACTCTCTCCCAAAATATCCCCCGGATACAGAAAATATCTGGGGGATATTGCCCCACAGCTGGAAAGGGCACAGTGAGGAGAGCACGGCCGGCCGCTCACTTTGGCCGGAGGTGGCCGGCCGGCCACACCCCCTAGCCGGCCGGCTAGGGGTCAAAAGGGTCAACCAGATTTTCTGGCCGGCCAGGTATTGGGGAGGTAGCCCCATGTGTGTACAACACAACCATGTAATTGAAATTCCAAGAAAGTGGGCCCAAGGGGTTCAACAATGGCTCGGAAAGAGGGGTTCAAAAGGGTCAAGTTGACTTACTGGCCGGCCATGAACTTTTAGTGGCCTCCCAGGTGTGTAGATCACAGATATGTGGTTCAAAGTTCAAGAAAAAAAGGTCCAAGGGGTTCAACATTAGCCCGGAAGAAAAGGGTCAAAAGGGTCAGGTGACCTTAATGGCCGGCCATGAACTTTTAGTGGCCTCCCAGGTGTGTAGATCACAGATATGTGGTTGAAAGTTGGCAACGCTAGCTCTAAGGTATTCAACATTAGCCCGGAAGTGCGAAAAACGGGCGCCGGGAGGCTCGGGAGGAGAGATAACTGGTTGCTGCAACAATTGCTGGCCTCCCACCCTTCAGTGACCTTCCTCGGGATAAAACAGAGGTACCTGCCAAAAATGAGCGAAAACCGTTGCAAAACGAATGTTCCGGAGCCAAAACACGCAGTTCGGGGTCCCGGAAATGGGCTGTTAAGCACCGAAAATTGTATTCGACCTCGAAGTGGGTTTCTCAGCCCCCAGTGTCCCTCAAAAGGGATGAAATAAGATGTATGCCAAAAATCAGAGCAATAGGAGATGGTCAAGCGGTCCCGAACCGAGGCACACGGCCTGACGGCTCCGAAAACCGGGAACCGGACTCCGAAATGGGCAAAATGGCCTACGGCCACCAAATGTAGCCTACGGACATTGAGAGATGGTCTACGGGACCTCTCCCTCCCTTCAGGAAAAGAAACAGAGAAAACCGAGTCTGGTTCGCAAACCGAGACAAGGCACAGAAAAGGGTTCGGGAGTCCGGAGGCAGGGCTCACGGCCGCAACTCCGAAACTTCTGAACGAGCACATCATGCAACATCACCAAGCGCTCAATTGGTGACGTCTGAGTCTTGAGGTCGGTCAAAAATGGGGTGTCTACAGTTGCCCCTCTTTGACAGAACTCGGAAGTCATAAGAATGACGGGAGTGAATGTCAAAGCCCAGAGACGACCCATTTTTGACAAGGCCGAAGACTCAGACAAACATACAAGATAAACAGAGATGTGCCCGCAGGTAGGGGCAAAATGCAAATGATAAGGCAAGAAGCCGAACATAACTTATGATTATGCAAATGAAAGCTGTAATGAAGCATACCATGCAACAGTTTTAAGCAAGTGAATACCAATCTAATTACATTTCATGTAGAAGGATGTAAGAAAATTATGCAATTCTCACTGCGTCTCACGTGGAGAAGGCTAAAATCGACTACCGAGAATACCCAGAGTCTAACACACAACATCTCTCTGCGTATCACACATAGGAGAGGAAGAAGGTAAACCTTTCAGCGTATTATACGCAAAAGAGGGAAGGTAAACTTCTCAGCGTATCACACGTAAGAGAAGAAAGGCAAATTCCTCAGCGTATCACACGCAAGAGAAAACTGCTCAGCATATCACATGCAAGAGAGAAAAGGGAGATTTCTCAGCGTATCACACGCAAGAGAAAACTGCTCAGCACATCACATGCAAGAGAGAAAAGATAAGTTTCTCAGCGTATCACACGCAAGAGAAAATTGCTCAGCACATCACATGCAAGAGAGAAAAGATAAGTTTCTCAGCGTATCACACGCAAGAGAAAACTGCTCAGCATATCACATGCAAGAGAGAAAAGATAAGTTTCTCAGCGTATCACACGCAAGAGAAAACTGCTCAGCACATCACATGCAAGAGAGAAAAGATACCATAAGTGTCCGAGTGTTTAAGCCCTAATGCATGGGAAATGGCAAATAGACACCATAATTACATATCTGCCATCACGCAAGAGGGTCCGAATAAGTGTGAGAGTTTTAAGCCCTAACGCAAGAGAAATGGCAAGTAAACAACATAATTACATATCTGCCATCATGCAAGAGGGTCCAAATAAGTGTTTCAGCGTTTAAACCCTAATGCATGAGAAATGGCAAGTAAACACCATAATTACATATCTGCCATCATGCAAGAGGGTCTGAATAAGTGTCCGAGTGGTTAAACCGTAATGGTTGAGAAATGGAAAATAAACACCATAATTACATATCTACCATCATGCAAGAGGGTCCGAATAAGTGTCCGAGTGTTTAAAGCCAAATGCATGAGAAATGGCAAGTAAACACCATAATTACATATCTGCCGTCGTGCAAAAGGGTCGGAATAAGTGTACCAGTGTTTAAACCTTTGTGCGTGAGAAATGGAAAATAAACACCATAATTGCATATCCGCCATCATGCAAGAGGGTCCAAGTAAGTCTCCGAGTGTTTAAACCCTAATGCATGAGAAATGACAAATAAACACCATAATTGCATATCTAGCATCTTGCAAGAGGGTCTGAATAAGTGTCCGAGTGTTTAAGCCCTAATACATGAGAAATGACAAGTAAACATCATAATTACATATCTGGGATCATGCAAGAGGGTCCGAATAAGTGTGCGAGTGTTTAAACCCTAATGCATGGGAAATGGCAAGTAAACACCGTAATTACATATCTGCCATCATGCTAGAGGGTCCGAATAAGTGTCCGAGTGTTTAAACCCTAATGCATGAGAAATGGCAAATAAACACCATAATTACATATCTGCCATCATGCAAGAGGGTCCGAATAAGTGTACGAGTGTTTGAGCCCTATTGCATGAGAAATTGCAAGTAAACACCATAATTACATATCTGCCATCATGCAAGAGGCTCTGAATAAGTGTCCGAGTGTTTAAACCCTAATGCATGAGAAATGGCAAGTAAACACCATAATTACATATCTGCCATCAAACAAGAGGGTCCGAATAAGTGTTCGAGTGTTTAAACCCTAATGCATGAGAAATGGCAAATAAACACCATAATTACATATCTACCGTCGTGCAAGAGGTTCCGAATAAGTGTCCGAGTGTTTAAAGCCTAATGCATGAGAAATGGCAAGTAAACACCATAATTACATATCTGCCAACATGCAAGGGGGTCTGAATAAGTGTCCAAGTATTTATACCCCAATGCAAGAGAAATGGCAAATAAACACCATAATTACATATCTGCCATCATGCAAGAGGGTCCGAATAAGTGTCCGAGTGTTTAAGCCCTAATGCATGGGAAATGGCATGTAACACCATAACTACATATCCGCCATCATGCAAGAGGGTCTGAATAAGTGTCCGAGTATTTATACCCTAATGCAGGAGAAATGGCAAATAAACACCATAATTACATATCTGCCATCATGCATGAGGGTCTGAATAAGTGTCCGAGTGTTTAAGCCCTAATGCATGAGAAATGGCAAGTAACACCATAACTACATATCTGCCTTCATGCAAGAGGGCCCGAATAAGTGACCGAGTGTTTAAACCGTAATGCATGGGAAATGGAAAATAAACACCATAATTACATATATGCCATCATGCAAGAGGGTCTGAATAAGTGTCCGGGTGTTTAAACCCTAATGCATGAGAAATGGCAAGCAAACACCATAATTACGTATCTGCCATCATGCAAGAGCGTCCGAATAAGTGTCCGAGTGTTTAAACCCTAATGCTTGAGAAATGGCAAATAAACACCATAATTACATATCTGCCATCATGCAAGAGGGTCCGAATAAGTGTCCCAGTGTTTAAACACTAATGCATGAGAAATGGCAAATAAACACCATAATTACATATCTACCATCATGTAAGAGGGTCCGAACAAGTGTCCGAGGGTTTAAGCCCAAATTCATGAGAAACGACATGTAAACACCATAATTACATATCTGCAAACATGCAAGAGGGTCTGAATAAGTGTCCGAGTATTTATACCCTCATTCAAGAGAAATGGCAAATAAACACCATAACTACATATCTGCCATCATGCAAGAGGGTCTGAATAAGTGTCTGAGTGTTTAAACCTTAATGCATGAGAAATGGCAAGTAAATA
This sequence comes from Camellia sinensis, assembly GCF_055761805.1. Lineage (NCBI taxonomy): Eukaryota > Viridiplantae > Streptophyta > Magnoliopsida > Ericales > Theaceae > Camellia > Camellia sinensis. The sequence goes on along the minus strand of NW_028129474.1, from coordinate 8,152,503 downwards.
CAATAATTACATATCTGCCATCATGCAAGAGGGTCCGAATAAGTGTCCGAGTGTTTAAACCCTAATGCATGAGAAATGGCAAATAAACACCATAATTACATATCTGCCATCATGCAAGAGGGTCCGAATAAGTGTACGAGTGTTTGAGCCCTAATGCATTAGAAATGGCAAGTAAACACCGTAATTACATATCTGCCATCATGCTAGAGGGTCCGAATAAGTGTCCGAGTGTTTAAACCCTAATGCATGAGAAATGGCAAATAAACACCATAATTACATATCTGCCATCATGCAAGAGGGTCCGAATAAGTGTACGAGTGTTTGAGCCCTATTGCATGAGAAATTGCAAGTAAACACCATAATTACATATCTGCCATCATGCAAGAGGCTCTGAATAAGTGTCCGAGTGTTTAAACCCTAATGCATGAGAAATGGCAAATAAACACCATAATTACATATCTGCCATCATGCAAGAGGGTCCGAATAAGTGTACGAGTGTTTGAGCCCTAATGGATGAGAAATTGTAAGTAAACACCATAATTACATATCTACCATCAAGCAAGGGGGTCCGAATAAGTGTCCGAGTGTTTGAACCCTAATGCATGAGAAATGGCAAATAAACACCATAATTACATATCTGCCATGATGCAAGAGGGTCCGAATATATGTACGAGTGTTTAAACCCTAATGCATGAGAAATGGCAAGCAAATGCCATAACTACATATCTGCCATCATGCAAGAGGGTCCGAATAAGTGTCCGAGTGTTTAAACCGTAATGCATGGGAAATGACAAATAAACACCATAATTACATATCTGCCATCATGCAAGAGGGTCCGAATAAGTGTACGAGTGTTTGAGGCCTAATGCATGAGAAATGGCAAGTAAACACCATAATTACATATCTGCCATCATGCAAGAGGGTCCGAACAAGTGTCTGAGTGTTTAATCTCTAATGCATAAGAAAAGGCAAATAAACACCATAATTACATATTTGCCATCATACAAGAGGGTCTGGATAAGTGTCCGAGTGTTTAAGCCCTAGTGCATGAGAAATGACAATTAAACACCATAATTACATATCTGCTATCATGCAAGAGGGTCCGAATAAGTGTCCGTGTGTTTAATCCCTAATACATGAGAAATGGCAAATAAACACCATAATTACATATCTGCCATCATGCAAGAGGCTCCGAATAAGTGTCCGAGTGTTTAAGCCCTAATGCATGGGAAATGGCCAGTAACACCATAACTACATATCTGCCATCATGCAAGAGGGCCCGAATAAGTGACCGAGTGTTTAAACCGTAATGCATGGGAAATGGCAAATAAATACCATAATTACATATATGCCATCATGCAAGAGGGTCCGAATAAGTGTCCGGGTGTTTAAACCGTAGTGCATGAGAAATGGCAAGCAAACACCATAATTACGTATCTGCCATCATGCAAGAGGGTCCTAATAAGTGTCCGGGTGTTTAAACCCTAATGCTTGAGAAATGGCAAATAAACACCATAATTACATATCAGCCATCATGCAAGAGGGTCCGAATAAGTGTCCGAGTGTTTAAACACTAATGCATGAGAAATAGCAAATAAACACCGTAATTACATATCTACCAACATGTAAGAGGGTCCGAACAAGTGTCCGAGGGTTTAAGCCCTAATGCATGAGAAACGACAAGTAAACACCATAATTACATATCTGCAAACATGCAAGAGGGTCTGAATAAGTGTCCGAGTATTTATACCCTCATGCAAGAGAAATGGCCAATAAACACCATAACTACATATCTGCCATCATACAAGAGGGTTTGAATAAGTGTCTGAGTGTTTAAACCTTAATGCATGAGAAATGGCAAGTAAATACAATAATTACATATCTGCCATAATGCTAGAGGGTCGGAATAAGTGTCCGGGTGTTTAAACCCTAATGCGTGAGAAATGGCAACCAAACACCGTAATTACATATCTGCCATCATGCAAGAGGGTCCAAATAAGGGTCCGAGTGTTTAAACCCTAATGCATGAGAAATGGCAAGTAAACACCATATTTACATATCTGCCATCATGCAAGATGGTCTGAATAAGTGTCCGAGTGTTTTAACCCTAATGCATGAGAAATGGCAAATAAACACCATAATTACATATCTGCCATCATGCAAGAGGGTCCGAATAAGTGTACGAGTGGTTGAGCCCTAACGCATGAGAAATGACAAGTAAACACCGTAATTACATATCTGCCATCATGCAAGAGGGTCCGAATAAGTGTCCGAGTTTTTAAACCCTAATATATGAGAAATGGCAAATAAACACCATAATTACATATCTGCCATCACGCAAGAGGGTCCAAATAAGTGTACGAGTGTTTGAGCCCGAATGCATGAGAAATTGCAAGTAAACACCATAATTACATATCTGCCATCATGCAAGAGGGTCTGAATAAGTGTCCGAGTGTTTAAACCCCTAATGCATGAGAAATGGCAAATAAACACCATAATTACATATCTGCCATCATGCAAGAGGGTCCGAATAAGTGTACGTGTGTTCGAGCCCTAATGCATGAGAAATGGCAAGTAAACCCTATAATTACATATCTGCCATCATGCAAGAGGGTCCGAACAAGTGTCCGAGTGTTTAAACCCTATTGCATAAGAAAAGGCAAATAAACACCATAATTACATATTTGCCATCATACAAGAGGGTCTGGATAAGTGTCCGAGTGTTTAAGCCCTAGTGCATGAGAAATGACAATTAAACACCATAATTACATATCTGCTATCGTGCAAGAGGGTCCGAATAAGTGTTCGAGTGTTTAATCCCTAATACATGAGAAATGGAAAATAAACACCATAATTACATATCTGCCATGATGCAAGAGGGTCCGAATATGTGTACGAGTGTTTAAACCCTAGTTGTAGACACCCCATTTTTGACCGTCCTCAAGACTTGGACGTCACCGTTTGAACGCTCGGTGATCATCCATGTTTGTGTTCGTTTGGAGTTCCCGGAGGTCTCGGCTCGCGCGCCTTGCCTCAGGATCCCCGAACACTTTTGTTTTGCCTTAGAGGGGCAGGGAATGCCTTGTGAGACATCCCCATACACCACCGGCAGTGGCTGGAGGCCACCGGCTGGTCTTTTTCTTCCATCGGCAATTTTGTTTGCCGGTCGGCACACTTTATTGCCGGTCGGCATAACTTGTTGCCGGTCGGCACTGTTTTTTGCCGAAATAGCTTTTTTGGGCAGCCGACCACTGTTCTTCCACTTTATGGAGATATTTTGTGCCAGCTGTGATAGCTGGCACCAACTCCTTTCCCCTCCATACACGTGTATGGAGGGATTTCCCTCTAGCCAAGCTTGTTGAATAAGCTTTGCAAGAGGGAGTCCTATAAGAGAGGGGCTTTCCTCTTGGTTCTAGGTTAGAAAAACAGAAGCAAAAATCAGCCTTTAGAGATATAGATACATATTATCTCTATACCTCTCTCCCTCTCCCTTCTTGTGTGTGTTTCTTGGCCCAAAAGGTGTGTTTTACCTTACTTTTGCACCATTACACACACCATTACACCTTATTCCGAGATTGAGGGACTTGGAGGAGTTGTTTCTTGAGTTTTGGACTGGTTTTGATCCAAAGAAGGAGGCTAGACCATTTGTTCTTCAAGGGTTCTTCAAGGGTGAGCATCTTCCCTTTTATTCCCCAAACTTGCATTGGTTTTCTACCTATTTTGTTTATTGTTTTGGCTCTTGTGTATAACATAAAAAAGGCTCATATTTCCTGCTCTAGCACTTTCATTAAGGTCACTTTGTGGTTAGAGTGCAAACTCATCCTCATAGGCCTTGTTTGGTCTATTTTGGTGCCTCTTTGATAAGGCTTTGTTCACCTCAGCACTTTGATCTTTTCATCACTAAAAATCAGTGTATTTTAGTGTCAAAAAAGTTGGTTTGAAGTCTTGCATAGGGGAGGGACACCCCTCTCCCTTTATGGTTTTGTTTCCTTGCTTTTTGGGCTCAAGAGGGTAGCATGTGTGCTTGATGTTTCTTGGCTTCATTCCAGCATTTTTTTAGGCATCTTAGGTCATATATAACCTCTGTTTTTGGTCGGATTTGGGCCTCTTTGTATGCTTGTAATATTTGCTTTGTATTGCTCCATCTTGCTTAGAAATACATATCATGATTAGGCCATGATTCTTGTGAGAATTGGTTTAGTTCCATGAAGTTCTTAGTGTTGTTTTTCCATGCTTAAGGTTTGTTGGTTATCCATTTAGTTATGCTTGACATGTGTGTTAAGGTTGCTTTGTATTTTAGCTTAAAAGCTTTGAGCATGTTGACCTCTAATATGTATGTTTGTGATTAACCCTCATGATTCAACATCATCTAAGGACCACATTTTAGCCCAAGAATCATGCTTGTATGTGTGCATGCATGGCCTCTTTAGTGCCTTGGGGGTGTGTCCTCTTATGCCTAAGAATGAGCCTTAGTGCATATGCTTCATGGGAGATGTTTTAGCTGCCATATTAGGAGTCTTGGGGTCCTATTTTGCATGCACAAATTCTGTTTTTGCTTGGCTTTGATCATGCCATGAGAGGTCGTGTTGGTGGGGGTAAGTTGTCTCCTTGTGTGCCTTAGCTTTGGGACCATGAGTTTGCTTGTTAACATGAGTTGATTGTCTATCATTTTGAGCACTCTTGGCCACTGTTTTGAGAAGGGTGAGGGCCTGCCCCTTTGCCATTTTAAGCCCTCTTGCATGTTTGCTCCATGTTTGTTGCATAGTTGTTCCATTAAGCTTTGTAGCACATCAATCCCATAGTCAATTTGGTCCATGTTTATATCATGTTTGTACCTTGTATGCTTGATATTATACATTTATCATGTTGGTTGCATAATGCTTGTTGTGCTTTATATCTTGATGGCATGATACATTTGAGCCTTGTTGAGCATTACATGCATTGCATTTACTTGGTTTGGGGTGTCAAACTAAGTGTGGGAATCAAGGACCATTCATACTTCAAGTGATGCAATGTGCCTCGATTCCCGGTCATCGGGACCTTTGACTCCATCTTGATAAGGCCCCGGTTTTCATGTTGTTTGTTGCATACATTTTCATATCAAATGGCAAATTCGATCTTTTGACCCACCATGTACCATTGGTGGTTCAAGGATCGAAAGTCATGCTTCTTTGAGTTCAAAATATGATAAGAAGTAGGACCATGCTTACATGTGTCCAAAAACTCCATGCTATGCACTGTCTGTTCTCTGTTTGCTGTCAAATTGTCTTCTGCAGGAAGTTTCTGCCGACCGGCAGAATTTAGTGCCGACCGGCACTATCTGGAATGCCGATGAATCCGATAAAGTGCCGATGGGAATTTTGGAGTGCCGGTGGCAATTCTGTCTGGCCGGTGGTGCTCTGCAGGATGCAAGGAGCTTGTTCCAGTACTTTAGCAATTTTCAGAAAGACAAGGCAGTACAAACAGAGGCGACAAGAGTTTAGTACGGGTTTTCCGGGCAGGACGGATTCGAGCATGCATCATCCGCGCACCCCGAGGCAGAGGCTGTGGCCACCCTCTTCTTTCCTTTTGCTTCCTTTCTTTTAATTAATTAGAGAAATTTTGTAATAATTTTGTTTGTTCATTATTTTGGGACTGTAATATTAATTCGAACCCTCTGAGTGAGGGTAAACATGTAATAAGTGTGGGTGAGTGTGTGTATGTCTCCCAATCCCCATTTCTTTCCTCCCTTTTATTTATCTGCTTATAAGGGTAGACTAGGGCATTTTTTGAGATTAGCATACCTTATGATATGCATGCGTGCATTCATGCATCTGTTGGTATGCACCGGGCTCGGTACATCATACTAACCGCATTCGTATTTTCAAATTCCAAAATTGAATACATGAAACAGTTGGTTGCATATCATATGCCATATTTAGGTTAACCGAGCCTAACTAAAATTGCATCTTGTATGTGTTGCATTAGGCAAAATAACATGAACTAGGACACACACATTTGCTAACTAGTTTATTGTTTTGGCATGGAGTACAATGTCAGTGGTTATGCTTTAGCATCCAACATGCGTGTGAATGTTGCCATAAAAGTATGCTTGCCATGCGGCTAAGTGTTTACATGAGATAAATTGCTTCAATGCCTGTGGGTGGAGGTCAAACTGCTTAAATTGGGATAATGCGTTAAAACTATATTTGTTTTAAGCCCACTAGATAGTGGCAAAACCGTCTTTTCTAAAAAGCCCACTTAAGGGTGGCAAAACCTGCATTTTAGCCTACTTGCGAGTAGCAAACCATTTTCAAAATGAACATAGAATGTTTTGTTCCAATTTGGGCAATTTGGTCTATACTTGTTTGCTGCGCGCATAACATAGTAATCTTAGGCTAATAATTGGAATAGGAATACATAAACGTTTTCAAAACTGGATATCACGGTTAGTAGAGGCCGGTCTTCGGACCGGGCGAAAGGGGGTGCTCATAGCTGACCTTCCCCGATCGTACCCAAGCTCCCGAGCCGAGACAACTCTGGTGATGACGGACATGTGGCCTTCGGCACCGAGTCAGGGTTTCCTAAATTCCCCCATTTTAAAATATTTAGGTGGCGACTCTGTATCTGGCAAAGCAGTCCATGTTTGGCACTACTTTTTCAAAAAATCTGTTTCTCAAAACGATTTGCCAGATTTGGACTCTTTGGTTCAGACTTAGAACCGTGACCCAAATCGAGTCCGAACCGTAGCGAGGCCCACGCGGGCGCGTCTACACTAGTGCATGAGATATGGCAAGTAAACGCCATAACTACATATCTGCCATCATGCAAGAGGGTCCGAATAAGTGTCCGAGTGTTTAAACCGTAATGCATGGGAAATGGCAAATAAACACCATAATTACATATCTGCCATCATGCAAGAGGGTCCGAATAAGTGTCCGAGTGTTTAATCCCTAATACATGAGAAATGGCAAATAAACACCATAATTACATATCTGCCATGATGCAAAAGGGTCCGAATATGTGTACGAGTGTTTAAACCCTAATGCATGAGAAATGGCAAGTAAACAACATAATTACATATCTGCCATCATGCAAGAGGGTCCGGATAAGTGTCCGAGTGTTTAAACTGTAATGCATGGGAAATTGCAAATAAACACCATAATTACATATCAGCCATCATGCAAGAGGGTCCGAATAAGTGTCCGAGTGTTTTAGCCCTAATGGATGAGAAATGACAAGTAAACATCATAATTACATATCTGCCATCATGCAAGAGGGTCCGAATAAGTGTCAGATTGTTTCAGTCCTAATGCATGGGAAATGGAAACTAAACACCATAACTACATATCTGCCATAATGCAAGAGTGTCCGAATAAGTGTCCGATTGTTTATACCGTAATGCACGGGAAATGGCAAATAAACACCATAATTACATATCTGCCATCATGCAAGAGGGTCTGAATAAATGTCCGAGTGTTTAAACCCTAATGCATGAGAAATGGCAAATAGACACCATAATTACATATCTGCCATCATGAAAGAGGGTCCGAATAAGTGCCAGAGTTTTAAGCCCTAACGCATGAGAAATGGCAAGTAAACAACATAATTACATATCTGCCATCATGCAAGAGGGTCCAAATATGTGTTTAGTGTTTAAACACCTAGTGCATGAGAAATGGCAAGTAAACGCCATAACTACATATCTGCCATCATGCAAGAGGGTCCGAATAAGTGTCCGAGTGTTTAAACCGTAATGCTTGAGAAATGGAAAATAAACACCATAATTACGTATCTGCCATCATGCAAGACAGTTCGAATAAGTGTCTGAGTGTTTAAGCCCTAATGCATGAGAAATGGCAAGTAAACACCATAATTACATATGTGCCATCATGCAAGAGGGTCTGAATAAGTGTCTGAGTATTTATATCCTAATGCAAGAGAAATGGCGAATAAACACCATAATTACATATCTGCCGTTATGCAAGGGGGTCCGAATAAGTGTCCGAGCGTTTAAACCGTAATGCATGGGAAATGGCAAGTGTAGACGCGCCCGCGTGGGGCCCTCGCTACAGTTCGGACTCGATTTGCGTCACGGTTCTAAGTCTGAACCAAAGAGTCCAAATCCGGCAAATCGTTTTGAGAAACAGATTTTTGAAAAGAAGTGCCAAACATGGACTGCTTTGCCAGATACAGAGTCGCCACCTAAATATTTTTTGTGGGGGAATTTAGGAAACCCTGACTCGGTGCCGACGGCCACAAGTCCGTCATCACCGGAGTTTTCTCGGCTCGGGTGCTAGGGTATGATTGGGTAAGGTCAGCTATGAGCACCCCCTCTCGCCCGATCCGAAGATCGGCCTCTACTAACCGTGATATCCATTTTTGAAAACTTTATGTGTTCTTATTCTATTTATTAGCTTAGAATTACTATGTTATGCGCAAAGCAAACAAGTATAGACTAGATTGCCTAATTTGGAAACAAGCATTGCATATCCGTTTGTTTTGAAAAAGCGCTTTGGAATTTGCTACTCGCAAGTAGGCTAAAAAACGGATTTCAACGAGTTTTTCCAACTCAAACAATCCAACCTTCACCCACAGGCATTCGAACAGTTTATCTCATATAAGCACTTAGCCACATGGCAAACATACTGTCATGGCAACATTCACACGCATGCGAGATGCTAAAGCGTAAATACTTACATTGTACTCCGTGCCAAAAACAGGAACATGTTGGCAATCAATGCATGATCCAAGTCCATGTTAAGTGCCTAATGCATTGCATACAAAATGTCACTAGAGTAGGCTCGGCTAGTCTATGAATGACATGTGAAGATGCACAAATTACATGTATTCAATTCGGAATTTGAAGTACAAATGCAGTTAGCATGATGTACCGAGCCTGGTGCATGCAGGACAAATGTATGAATGCACGCATGCATTGCATGAGGTATGCTAATTTAAACGTGCCCTAATACTAACCATCAAAGTAGGTAAATAAAAGGGAAGAAAGAAGTGGGGATTGGAAGACATACACACACTCACCCACACTTATTACAGATTTGCCCTCACGCGGAGGGACCAAATAAATAATACAGTAAACCGCCTCGGGAGGAGAGCCAGATACAGCGCGTGCTCGGGTCTTGCTCGGAAATGCACCGCCATGCATAGTCTGCCTCTGTTTTCCCTGCTCTGCCTCTCTGAAGACCGCCAAAGTCTCAAGGATGCTTCTCTGGATACTGGGAATCACCACCGGCTGAGTAGAATTATCACCGGCAGTGAATTGTGGTCATCGGCACAAAATGAAGCTATCGGCTGGTGAATCACTGCCGGTCGGCAATGTACACTGCCGGTTGGCAAAGAATGCCTGCAGAACCTGCAACTCACAGCAGCAGAGGACAGAACTTGCATGGCAATACAATTCAAACAATGTATGCACCAATTATGCCCTCTATCATGTTTGTGACTCAAAGGGGCATGTGTCTCGATTCTCAGACCGCCAATCACGCATTTCCATGCATGACGGCCCAAAGAATCAAGTGTGCAACTTTCATGTCAAATGAAATGCAAACCAAACAAACAAACCAAGGCCCAATTCCTATCACCAAGTCAAGGAATAAGGCATGCATGCAAGATGCAATGCAACCTAGGCATGTAAGCTAAGGATGCAACACGGCATGGCAAGACACTTATGTAAGCATACAAGCAAACATGAGGCAATGCAAATTGATGGAAAGGTGGACTTACACATGATTTAGGCAACTCTAAATAGGCCTAAAACAATGGCCAAAATGACCAAAATAAAGGACTAAACACATACACACATGCACATGTTGAAGGCCTAAATGCTTGGGCACAAAAGACTACTTCTAAGCACACTTAGAAGGGAATGATCATGGACATATAACATGCAAGGTAAGCATTGAAAATCATGTTAATGTGATGCGAAAACTAACCTACCAATGCAAGCTATGCATGCAACAAATGGCCCAAGCATTCAAAGTAAACCAATGGAGTATTGAACTACACTTATCAAGACCAAACATGGCATGAACTTATTGACCAAAAATAGAGTTTTAGGACGTTAAGACAAGGCCTAGAGATCACTTAGATGGCATCCAAATGACCTAAATTCAAAGGCATGCATAAATACCAAAACAAGGAGCATGCTACCCAAGCTTTCAAAGCATTAAGGTGACATCCAAGGCAAACATATAGGCATGCAAAAGGGACTGAAATGACATGGTGGATGGTTCCAAACCACTAAATCAATGCAAGGATGTCATGCTATACATTCATACACTTAAGGCCAACAAGCCGGAATGCAAAGGAGCTATACTAAGCATGTCAAATCCGACCCAAACAACCTAGGACAGACCTTAAACATGGCAAAATGAGCACAAAACCTTCACAAGGCTAAGCCTAAAACATGCTAGAACAAAAGCTAACAACCTAAGGCATATTAAGGCAATAACATGGCATTACATGGTAGGTATGCTAAGCATGCATGGTGTACCAAAACCAACACACAACAAGGTTATACCATGGCATAATAAGCATGGAAAACAACCAAGATATGATCAATACACACTCTAACATGATGCTCTCTCAAGAGGCCAAAAAGGGTCCATTTCAAGGACAACAAGGAGAGAGGGTGGCCCTCCCCTTTTGGAGACTTCAAGGCACCATCTCCACCACTGAAATCCCTCAAGATTTCAGTGGTGAAGAGGCCCAAACACCAAAGTCTCGAATCTCACTCTAAATAGCACAAAATGGGGCCTTTCAAGGCCTAAGGGGGGTCAAACACCTGCAAACCAAAAAACACTCTTAATAAACAATCAAGAGGGCTAAAAAATAGAACTTTTTTGTATTATACACTAAGCTTAAAAATGATTTTAAGATAGGTAGACATACAATGCAAGATTGGGGAATAAAGAGGTAAAATTGTTACCCTTGAAGACCCCTTCAACAATGGTGCTCCAACAGCTCCTCTTAGGTTGAAAACAGCTCCAAAAATTCAAAACCAACCTCTTAGAACCTCAGTAGCTAAGTGAAAGTGAAACACTATGTGTTTGTGTGCAATAGTAAGGCACAAATGCACCTAAACACACACAAGAGGGAGATATAGAGATAGAAAGTGTATGGTTTCTAACCCTAGAACTCAAAACCCTAAAAAAGGTTGTCTAAAAATATCTCAAGTCTCTCAAGTCTCCACCCAAGCCAAGAGAGAAGACTCTCTCTTATGGAGCCTTTTTGTCTTGTAAAGCTTACAAGACAAGCTTCTAAAGAGAGAGATCCCTCCATACACGTGTATGGAGGGGAGCAAAAAGCAAGACAGCTGTGATAAAATGTCTGCAAAAGAAGATGCACAGTAGTCGGCCGGCCAAAAATGTCATTTTGACAAAATTGAGTGCCGACCGGCAAAAAAGAGTGTCGATGACAGCAAAAACCAGCCGGTGGCCTCTAGGCACTGCCGGTGGTGTGTGGGGATGCCTCACAAGGCATTCCCTGCCCCTCCAAGGCAAAACACAAGTGTTTGGTGCAGAACCAGACACAAAACGGTCAAGTTTGGAGATCCTGAGGCAGGGCGCGTAGCCGAGACCCCTGGGAACTCCAAACGAACACAAACATGGATAATCACCGAGTGTTCAAACGGTGACGTCCAAGTCTTGAGGATGGTCAAAAATGGGGTGTCTACAGTTGCCCCTCTTTGACAGAACTCGAAAGTCATAACAATGACGGGAGTGAATGTCAAAGCCCAGAGACGACCCATTTTTGACAAGGCCGAAGACTTAGACAAACATGCAAGACAAACAAGATATGCGCCCGAAGGCAGGGGCAAAATGCAAGACAATGCACAGAGCCGGACATAACTTATGATCATGCAAAGAAAGCTGTAACGAAGCATAGCATGCGACAGTTTTAAGCTAGCATACACCAAACTACACTACAATGCAGAAAGGATGTAAGAGAATTATGTAACTCTCGATACGTCTCACTCGGAGGATACAATACCTGCGCGGTTCGTCTGGTTCCACCAGCCTCAAATGAACTGTACATACAATATCGTGCCTGTGAAGGAAACAACTCAACAGTTACAATATTGTTAGCAGCACGCATGATAATGCAAAAATGGATGCAAGATGATATGCAGTATATACAAAACAATGTATAAATGATGCAAATAAAGATGCAATGCAATTGAAACGATGCAAACTATATGCAAAGCAATTGAATTACGATCCAATCACGAGTGGTTCAAAACTACACTTATGTCAAATAGATTGATGGAGGTAACAAGTCTGTCTACCATAGAACGGTCAACTGAACTATGAGCATTGTAGACAGACACAAGAACGAGTATTGGGGGGCATTGACACAAGTGGGGAAACGACCCGCTGGAGAAAGGACAATGATCCTAATGCTGGATGCAAAGATTACACTACAATGCAATATATATATGGATATGTTGGTGAGATGGCAATGGATATGGCACGCGGGCCAAACCAAATCTTGCGTAGGTAAGGCATGTACACATACAAGCCACGTCTAGCATAGAACGGTCCACTAAACTATGCTTCGACACGAGAAGTTTGGGCACATACCAGACCAAGCTCAACATGGCAAGGCGCAAGCCATAGATGGAAGGTGATGCAGTGAATGCATGCAAATTACCATGCAATATTTACAAATATGCAATGGAAATGGATATTTACAATGGATATGGCATGCAAGTCAAACCAAATCTTGCCTAGGAAAGGCATGTACGCATACGAACCGTGTCTAACACAGAAAAGGTGCCGCAACCCTCAAACCAACATACCAGCGTGGAATAGGCGCGTACACATGCAGAACTATGCTTTAACGTGAAAAGTAAGGGCACATACCAGACCAAGCTCAACATGGAAAGGCGCAAGCCATAGATGGAAGGTGATGCAATGCATGCAAACTACAATGCAATGGATATGGCACGCGGGCCAAACCAAATCTTGCCTAGGAAAGGCATGTACACGTACAAGCCGCGGCTAACATAGAACGGTCCACTGAACTATGCTTCGACGTGAAAAGTATGGGCACATACCAAACCAAGCTCAACATGGAAAGGCGCAAGCCATAGATGGAAGGTGATGCAATGAATGCATGCAAACTACAATGCAATGGATATGGCACGCGGGCCAAACCACATCTTGCCTAGGAAAGGCATGTACGCGTACAAGCCGCGGCTAACATAGAACGGTCCACTGAACTATGCTTCGACGTGAAAAGTATGGGCACATACCAAACCAAGCTCAACATGGAAAGGCGCAAGCCATAGATGGAAGGTGACGCAATGAATGCATGCAAACTACAATGTAATATCTACAAATATGCAATGGAAATGGATATTTACAAAATGCATGACAATGCAGTATGATGCGATCTACGAGGGAAAATGCAATGGATGCATGCAAGCTACAATGGAAATGCATGACAATGCGCTATGATGCAACGGCTATGATTGCAACTTTCCCTATCTTACCAATAGGGCGATATACTAGGTTGGTTCAGTATCCAGAACTGAGGCGTAGACATGCCGCCCCAATCTATGGGGCTTCCATACAAATTTCAAGCCGAGGATACACCCCTGGGTATTTAAACCAGACTTTAGTCTCGGAACTTCCGAACCTTTGCGTTCTAGGCATAAGTCGTTCGAACTCTAGTTTCCACCATCCCAGTTGGTCTTCTAGGAACTCACCGCAAACATAGGCAGGTGGCTTTACCAGACCACCGAAAGTCGTTCGGGCACGACAAACACCAAAGGAATTGCACCTTCCGCGGATTTAGGGTCTCCTAGACCGTGGAGATTGCACAAGAAATGCATAACAATGCATGTGAACTACACACATCAATGTGCCGAAGGTTTCGCACCTTCAAAGGATTTAAGGTCTCCTAGACCGTGGATACACCTGTGGCTTAAGACACGCCTGGCAATGCAACCGAACTGCACACATCAATGTGCCGAAGGTTTCGCACCTTCCAAGGATTTAAGGTCTCCTAGACCGTGGAGATTGCAAAATGTATGCACGACAATGCAGGTAAACTGCACGCATCAATATGCTGAAGGTTTCGCACCTCCAAGGATTTAAGGTCTCCTAGACCGTGGAGATTGCAAAATGTATGCATGACAATGCAAGTAAACTGCACGCATCAATATGCTGAAGGTTTCCCACCTTCAAAGGATTTAAGGTCTCCTAGACCGTAGAGATACCTGTGCGGTTCGTCTGGTCGCTCCAGCCTCAAATGAACTGTACATACAATATCGTGCCTGAAAAGAAAACAAACTTAACAGGTACAATGTCATTAGCAACATGCATGACAATGCAAATGAAAGCGAGGCAACGCAGGTCGCAAGGAATGTAAGACAATGCAAATGAGGCATGCGTGCTAATGCAAATGACGATACATGTGCCAATGGGAAAGAGGCACACGTGCCAATGGAAATATGACACGCATGCCGATGGAAACGTGACACGCATGCCGATGGAAACGTGACACGCATGCCGATGGAAACGTGAAATGATACAAATGAGACACGCATGCCTCATAAGATGCAAAGTGATGCAAGTGTGACACGCATGCCACACGGAATGTAAAATGATACAAATGAGACACGCATGCCGCATAAGATGCAAAATGATGCAAGTGTGACACGCATGCGACACGGAATGTAAAATGAAACAAATGAGACACGCATGCCTCATAAGATGAAAAATGATGCAAGTGTGACACGCATGCCACACGGAATGTAGACTTTGACAATTGGACTTATACGCTACGCGAAGCCAGTTTGTATTCAAAACAGTGCAATGTACTAACAACTACAAGTGAGGTGCGCAAGATAGCGCGATAGGATACATGCAAGATGCAAGTAAGGTGCACAAAACAGTGCGATGCGCAAGAAAGCGAGAGTGATTTGAAATGCACAAGACAGTGCGATTGATTTGAAATGCACAAGAAAGTCCGATACGCTAAACAGCGCGAGTGAAATACAATGCACAAAACAGTGTGATACGCTAAACAGCGCGATTGAAGTGCAATGCACAAAACAGTGCGATGCGCTAAACAACGCGAGTGATTTTGAAATGCACAAGACAGTGCGATACGCTAAACAGCACGATTGAAGTGCAATGCACAAAATAATGCGATGCGCTAAACAGCGCGATTGAAATGCAATGCACAAAACAATGCGATGCGCTAAACAGCGCGAGTGTGCACAAGACAGTGCGTTTGAAATGCAATGCACAAAATAGTGCGATGCGCTAAACAGCGCGAGTGCGCGAGTGAAATGCAATGCACAAAACAGCGTGATGCGCTAAACAGCGCGATTGATTTTGAAATGCACAAGACAGTGCGATTGATTTGAAATGCACAAGACAGTGCGATTGAAATGCAATGCACATGGGGCAACTTTTGAGCTTTTGTAAAAGCTAAAAAGGATACGAAAAGGATACACCATTGTATGAGTTGGAGTGCCACGCACAGAAGACACGACCCGAGGTCAAAACGGAGGCCGGTTGAGCGTTGGAGATACACTTTCTTGTACTTTCTTGAGCTATGAAGACCAAAAACTACTCATATGGCCTAAACAAGGCTGTGGCAACACCACCGGCCGGGAGGGGAAGCCACCGGCTGTCCATCGGCTGAAAAATAATCCCATCGGCACAATATTCTGCCGGCCGGCACAAAATGTTGCCGACCGGCAAAAAGTTCCTAAGTCGGGGCAGATTCGACATTTCACCACGGGTGTTTTAAAATAGGGTTTCTAAACCCTATTTTTCACTTCCTCTTCCGCCGAAAATCCACACTTTCTCTCTCTAGAGTGTTTTCCCCTCCTTTTTCCTCCGTTTCTTCGCGTTCTACGCCCGTTTCGTCGTCGGATTCGCGATTTTCTTCGCGTTTCGGACATTTTCAACCGAACAAATCTTTGTTTCGGTGCCTCTTTTGCCGTTCCCACCTTTTTGGGGTTTGTTCCCCTTGCTTTCCTCTTGATTTCCGTGCCCTTTTCACATCCCAGCCTTTTTCGGTCATTTTCGGCCTTCTCGGGGGTTGACTTTTCGGTTGACTTTCCATATTCTAGCCTGGTTCTCCTTTCTTCGGCTATTTTCTCATTCATTCTTGACATGGCGGATGACATTCCACGCGGTGGGACTCCCCCGGATCACGAGATGGATCCTGGGGTCGAGCTCCTACCCTTGAGCGAGCGCCCGTTCGACCCGGCGACCTACCGGCCGGCGATTCATGTTCTGCCCCCTGACGGGCTGCGCCAGTTTCGGAGCTTCGAGAGGCACGTGCCACCCGAGCTATTGCTGCGTGAGCCTACCTCCCACATGTCCTTTGACGCTTCCGAGGTAACTCCCTTTTCTGTGCTTTACTTTTTGCAATGTAGGATACAAAACTGTCGTAGCTAGATGTGCTCTTTAACTGCTTTAGCTCAGATACCCTGTATACTGTAGTTGATTGTAAACATACGTGTAACTGATATCTGCTTGAGACTGACACATGCACGCGCACTGCACTGGCCCTGAATCACCCAAACACACGGCGCACACTATATTTCACTACACACACACTGGTACCCCGTATTTGCTTGAGTCTGTTAACACGCACACATGCTATACTGTACTGAACCACCCGAACACGCTGACGCATCACACGTTGTAGTTCACTATAAGCACACCGGCACCCGGTATTTGTTTAAATCTGTCAAACTCGCACGCATGCTACATCTATTCCGAACCACCCAAACATGCTGACGCATCACACGCTGTAGTTCACTGTAAGCACACCGGCACCCGGTATTTGTTTAAATCTGTCAAACTTGCACGCATGCTACATCTATGTGCTTCTTAGAACTGCATTTTGAATGTTGCCTTGCAATTTTTATTTTCTATTTACAGGGAGATTCCCATATCATTCGTGGATATGGGAACACCGTTGCTCGGGACTGGTACGCCGAGCTTCCCGATGCGGTCCGTCGCATCGTGGACCAGGCGGGTTTCGGCGCCTTCTGCAGAGGACTCTCCAGGCTCACTACATGCAGACCTCTCCTCGCCGCTCTGGTGGAGAGGTGGTGGGACACCACTGATTCATTCCATTTCTCCACGGCAGGGGACATGACGATGACCCCTTACGATTTCTCGATGCTCACAGGCATCGGGGTAGGGGGTGATCCGATCCCTTTCGATATTGACATGGACGAGTGGATTGCCGCTCAGATCCATTTGCTCGGTGAGGTGCCACCTATCGCTCGTCCAGGCTATGTCCGATATTCCTAGTTCGAGGTGCAGTTCCGGGTCCAGCCTACCCTTGTTGATGCAGCCCCGATGACTCCGGAGGCCGTGGAGAGGTACACTCACGGCTTCCTCATGTTTTTGTTTGGGAGGACTATTTTCACCGACCGGGAGAACAACGTGCCTCTCTGCTTGCTCAGCGCACTGGTGGACGTCCGAGGCATCTTGCATTACGACGGGGGTGGCGCCGCTCTGGCCACCCTCTACGGATATATGAGCTCAGCTTCCCACGGCAGCGGACAGTTGCTCGGGGGCTATTGGCGTGTCTGGGAGGTACGTCCTTTTCCCTTTTACATTTTTGATTTCTACTTTTCTGTACTCTGTACACTACACACACTGTAGTCTGCTTTATACTTGCTGTATAGTGTACACACGACACACACATACACTCTGCTTTACACTGACTGTACATTGCTCACACTGCACACTCTGCACAATACACTGCACAACACGTGGCTCTGCTATTTCTGCTTTATTCTATATTTTGCTTTATCTGATAAACGCACTGGTGTTTACCTTGCAGTTGTGGGTTTGCGCCTACTTTCCTAGGCTTGCACCCGTGCCAGTCACGGAGACCCCTCTAGTCGTCCCTTTTTGGCGCCGCTTTGACGGGAGATGCACCCGGAGGCCGCGAGAGACTTTCAGCTTCTTTCACCGATACTTCGACACCATTACCGCCGCGGAGGTATGTTCAACTTTTATAGTTTATTTTAGCTTCGCCTTTCCACTGCATATTTCAATAACAGTAGATAACAAACTGTATTGCATTTTCAGATCACCTGGCAGCCTTGGGCTCCTTTGCCAGCCGTGACGCGGGATCGGTTTACCGGTGCCAATGAGACCTCGCATTTCCGGATCTTGTTGGAGGGCCCGGTCTGTCGGGCTTGGTACCTGGGTGAACGTTTCTTAGGCCAGACCCTAGGGTTACCGGAGCAGATAGTCCCGGCTCACCCTCCCGAGGATATGAGGGAGACCGAGAGGCTCACCACCGAGCAGATTGCCGATTACACTATCGGTTGGGAGGCAACCCGCTTCAAAGGCATCGGCGAGTACCGAGAGTACGTGCAGACGTATCTCATGCGGCCTCTGAGCGGCGGCCGTCGGGTTGAGGGAGCTAGGCCCGTGGCGCCAGCAGCGAGGACAGGAGCGGGAGCTGGAGCTGGAGCTTCTAGGAGTGCTCGAGTCCGTGGCAAGGGCGGACTCCAGGGGGGACGGGGGACCGGTTGGCCTGTTCTGCCTTCTTCACTGACTTTCCGAGGGCAGGGCGGGGCGACCTATCAGATCCCCTTCGCCCCTCCGCCGACTGATCACGAGTCTGTCGGTGTCCCCGACTTGCTTCCGGTATGCATTACTGCGTTTTTGTACAGTCATTTCATTTCAGTTTATTTGATATTCCACAGAATATTGATGCATCTAATATTTTGCAGGCTTCTTCTGAGTACACCCGGCAGTCATTGGAGATGAATGCCTCCATGATGGGGATGCTACAGCGAACCTTTGCTCTCCTGGCCCTCTACAGCATTCCGGTATGTTCTTCTGATCACGGCCTTAACTCACTCACAAGCTGATTCACGTAATCTGATGCATGACACAACAACTGATACACTGATCTCACAGCGTCTGATACACTGTATACACTGCATTCTGCACTGTACTCTGCACTGATAAACCGCTCACGGCATTCACACACTGTATTCATACACCGCATTCTGCACTGATAAACTGTCCACGGTGTTCGCACACTGTACTCATACACTGCATTCTGCAATGATGAACTGTCCATAGCATTCACACACTATACTCATACACTGCATTCTGCACTGATAAACTGTCCACAGTATACTGATGCATTTGTCTTTTGTGTACTTTTTCAGCCTCCCTTCCAGATTCCCGGGGTAGGAGGTGCTCCAGCTGGACCTTCCGTCCCCGCCCGAGGGAGAGATGAGAAGGGCAGAGTATTCCCCCACTCCAAGGCGGGGCGTACTCATGTCGGGAGCAGTTCGCAGGGTCCCGTCCCTGATGATGGCGATGATGAGGATGATGAGTCGGAGGCGGAGTCATGAGAGGAGGAGACCGGAGGCGGCACAAGCTCGGGCTCTGACGACGATGCTGATGATGCTCTTGGACCTTCATCCAGGAAGAGGACTAGGACATACCGTTAGCCCTTGGAGTCACTGGACACGGATACAGATTTTGTTATTTTTTCCTCTTTCTTGTACTTTTCCTTTTTGTTGGTAGTTAGGATGCTTTGTACTGCGGCAGGCAGATTTTTGTTTTCCTCAAAACTTTGTACTTAAAAAAGATTATGAAATGAACAAATTTTTTTGCTTAAAAAGTGTTACATTTACATATCTCGTGTATTGCATCGCATCCCATCATGTTACACCTCAATGTAAATGGAATATGATTTGTTGTCTGAAAATTAAACACTTGCACTGTGGTAATAATCAGATAACTAAACAGCCAACAGCAAAATAAACCCAAACAACCCACTGCCTGATTCTGGACACACAACCCTTACTCTGTTGGGGATTAATCTGCATACAGCCCATAACCCAGCATTCGGTTCGTTCTGCACACAGCAAATTCTGAGCGAACGGCCCAATCTGACAAGACGGAGCTCAAAGACGAAACCGGTTGGAGTTGAAGCATGCTCAAATATAGAGAATGGCACAGCATTCTGAGTATAAACGATTTTTGAAATTAAATAAGGGTTTTTCAAACCAGGGTATCGAGTCTACAACTGAACACAGCGGGGGGGACTCAAACAAAAGGGTATACGACCTAAACACAACGAGCCATGCTCGGAAAAGACCCAAAACAAAAGGTTGAGGTAAACAAAAGAAAAGACACAACATACAGACGCGTTAACGAAGACGGGGGACCTCAGATCATGAGGAGCCAGTTTCTCTGGGTATTGTTTCCCACCCTTTTCTCATTTGTGATTCTCACATCACTCTGGTACTCAAGCTCGGTTTTTCTCTCAAACCCCTTTTTCCTCACTTTTCTCTCAACTTACACCTCTCTATTCTTTATTCTCTCATTTTTCGTCCCTCCCCAGGGTGATCAATGAATGAATAGGAAGTTGCGGGTTCATGCCCAATGCCGTTAGCTCACGGCTATTTCTTCTGGTGGGTAGAGTGCCCTTCTGGCAAGTATGTTGACGACGCCGGGGGGGGGGGGGGACAGAGCGCCTGGCTCAACTGTGCCCCTAATTCATCACTTTAACCATTCTTTGTTTTTGCTTTCTACTAAAACAGTTTTGATCAAAATGAGAGTCGGATTAACGTACTCGTTCGATTTTTCTGATTTGAAAGCCATGCAAGTCAGGCTGTAAGCACTGAAAAATTTCCTTTTTGGATCCAAGAAAATGGTCCAGTTTTGGAAAATGGAATAGTTTTCAAGAAAATAGTCAACCTCAGTAAAAATTTTCAAAAACTATTTTGCAAACAGTCAATGCTCAACGAGCATGGAACTTGCTCTTTGAGATGCGCAACCTCGGATCGGAGGCAATGAAAAATTGCCCCTGGTTTGAAGGGGGTGGAAGGCAACGGAAAGTTGCCCCTGGTTTGAGTGGCGTCTTGCGACGACTCGTGGCAACGGAAAGTTGCCCCTTGTTTGGACGGTGCCGCAGCGGTCCGTAAACAGTCTTCATTGGTGGTGGTCGAACTCTTGGACACAGAGATGACGAAGACGGTTACAACAAATATATGGACACAGTCGCCTTGGAGGGTATTGGCGACTGGACTTTTGGGATGAAATTGAAACCATTTGTATCGACTGAGACGCTATGAAAGAATTGGGGGCTGGACTTCAGGATGAAGTTGCCTACATATCCCAAACATGGGAATCAAGCCTTACGTAGTTCCGGTTAAGGTACACTCGGGTATTTTAACCTTCACTTTTCAGGCTCTAATTTTTGCCAAGGTGCCCGATGCGGGTTTTCGACCTTGCGAGCTTTTCTTTCTCTTTTTTTTTGATTGATTTCTTTTTCTTTTCCTTTTTCGCATTTTTCTTTTCTTTTCTTTTCTTTTCTTTTTTTTTGTACTTTTTGCTTTTTGCTTTTTTTTTTGTATTTTTCTCTTGCTCTAACTTTTGCCTGGGTCGCCCTTCTGGGTTTTCGGCCCAGCGAGCCTCTCAAAGGGTAAAAGTGTAACAAGTCCATGCCAAATTGTTTTTGAATTTGAGGCCTCTCTGTGTCTAGGAGAACGGCTGTTGCACTAATTTGCGGAAGAATCCATCATGGTTGCTCCACGAGCTCCTTCAGGTGAGATCTACTCTTTTGATTCGATTTCGGCGCCTCTTGGTCGAGGGTTGCTTCAAGACTGGCCATACGGGCCTTGCATGATGTTTGACCGTTTGAACTTTCTAAAGGGGTTCAGGGTTCGAAACGGGTGGGTTGAATCTTGAGGCTGAGAGCGATCCTAGGCTGCACAATCTCAAGAGCGGTTCCACACAGGTCTTCACAGGGCCGTGTAAAACATTTGTTTTTGAAAGTTTTCAAGAAAGCGACAAATCGCTCGCGCCGAAGATAGTGTGGAACCAATCTGGATCAAGCCAGGGTCCTTCTAAGTACTCACGCCGACAAGCATGATTTCATTCGTTAAGGGCTTAGCATGCCTCTCATTTCTCTCAAAATGATCAAAATTTTGCAAAACCCGAGGAATTCCTTCCTCTTCGTTTTTATCACCGCAGTGTTCAAAAAGGGTTTTTGAAAAACTTAGGTTGATGCAATGAGTTTGGCGCGCAGGAGAGTAGGCGAGATGTACTGTCAGCCCAATCAAATTCTCTTGCACTTATACTGAAAGCAAGCATGAAAGTGAGATAGCACAGCTGTTTCATTCAGATTTGTTGGTGTAACTGGCCCCTCGGCAGAAACAGACTCAAAACAAAAAAAAAAAGGTACTTACAAGACAAAACAGTGTTCGAGGCAACAACCCCAGAATCACCTGGTATTCTATACAAAGGGGACTGACTCGCTACAACAAGACAGACCTTTAAGCAAAAAGACAGACTCAAGACAAAGAGACAGACTCAAAACAAAAGACTGACTTGATACCCAAGCCAGGGTTTACAAAGCTAGCATTCACAGCCACCCAAAAATGCGTGCCAGACACCACATTCAAAATACATCCAGATGCCGCCCGCAGGTGGTTCACCTTCTGATTACATACTTGCAGTATCTGTGTCCTCAAAATCCAGTAACTGGGTGGTAACGGACTTGGCTGAGGTAGGCGGGAGGATAACCTCGTTGTCAATCAAATCTTGCACCTCATGGCGGATGCGGAAGCAATTGTCGGTGGCATGGCCTGTCTGCTGGTGGTACGCACAGTACTGAGCAGCATCATGCGTAGCGGGGAGATTCTTTGGGAGAGGCCAAGGTTCCAAGGGTTTAAGGTGTCCTCTTTCAGCAAGGATCTGAAGTGCCTTGGACAGAGGCATGTAGAGAGCATGGAAGGTCCTGCACCCCCGGGGTAGGTACTTTGGAGTCTGAGCGCTCTTACTAGCCGCACAAGCGAAAGGGTAGGCAGGCACCACCTTAGCTTTCTGATCTTTCCCAGGTGCAGGGGCTGGAATAGGAGGAACTGTCTTGGCATGACGGGGCCTATCCCAATTTTCTGACTGGTTTGAACTACTCTCAGGTGGAGTGGGGAAAGCATCCTCCACAGTTTTTGCCACAACTGCGGATATCTGTTGCTTGTTCATCCCCCTGGCTTTCAAAGCCTCGACTGCCCACAGCAGTTGTTCAATGGGATCGGCATCTGCCTTTATTTTGTCTTTTCCTCTGGCCTCAGCCTGATCGAGGGTTTAAGTTGATGTTGATATGTCATTGCCATAGCTGGAGGCCATCTCTGGTTGGTTAAGTTCGATCACAATTCGCCCCAAGAACGGGGGCTCCTGGGGTACAAAACTCCCGGCATATGGTGCGGCTGGAGGTGAAGCTGACATTCCGTAGGCGAGATCCGCCACAGACCTCTGGAGATCACCTATCATCCCCATTAGTTCAAATGTAGTAGGCTCGCGAGCTTGGTATAGCTGCGGGGCCCAAACCGGGTGTGCGACAGGCGGCCTGGGTGGATGTGACACATCAGTGTTGGCCTCGCTTTGCAGAGTGATCCCCTGCTCTAATGCAGCTGTCATAACCACGATCTCTTCTGAATTCTGCGTCATCACAAGTCTTGCCTCGGCAAGGGGGGGGCACTAGCTATTCTGTACCAGCTATCCGTACTGAAAGAGACAACAAGCAGCATTTCAGCCCAAACAGATCAAACACGGGTGTAGCTGAACAACTGTACTCTACTACTGATCACTGTTTCCTAGAAATCACTGTCCCCAAAAACTGAATCTGATACCCGCAGATAACTGATTCTCATAACTGACACTGATACTGGCGCCCTAGGGCCCGATCTTCAAACTTGCGAACTGATATGTACGTTCCTGTAGAGATACATTCTAAAAGCACATATCAAGTAAGGAGAGCCAAAACACCCCTATGTTGGGGCAGGGTTTCCCTGTCCTATTTTGTCAGGAGCTAGGGTTTCACTATGCACGCAGTCGCTTTCAAACAACCTAACATCGGGTAAGCAGCCTGTCCTAACTTGGAATGGTCACTATGGATCCGAACATGTACTAGGTCGAATGGTCGAAAAGGGTGCCCTGGTAAAACCGGGGTTTGTGTTCCCATACTGTTAGAGCCCATAATCGGTCAACCTTATGGTCATGCCTTGACAAGACAAGCCTCCGGTAAACCATTCAGGAATGGCAGATGGCAAACACTGTGTTCCTAAGCGCACCAATGCACATGCAATGCAAAGAGACACATAAATGAGATCAAAACAGGATATCACGAGTTCGAGTCAAGCTCTCTAAGGTCCCCAGCATAGTCGCCAGAAACTGTAGACGCGCCCGCGTGGGGCCCTCGCTACAGTTCAGACTCGATTTGTGTCACGGTTCTAAGTCTGAACCAAAGAGTCCAAATCCGAAAAATCGTTTTGAGAAACAGATTTTTGAAAAGAAGTGCCAAACATGGACTGCTTTGCCAGATACAGAGTCGCCACCTAAATATTTTTTATGGGGGAATTTAGGAAACCCTGACTCGGTGCCGAAGGCCACATGTCCGTCATCACCGGAGTTGTCTCGGCTCGGGAGCTAGGGTACGATTGGGGAAGGTCAGCTATGAGAACCCCCTCTCGCCCGATCCGAAGATCGGCCTCTTCTAACCGTGATATCCATTTTTGAAAACTTTATGTGTTCTTATTCCATTTATTAGCCTAGAATTACTATGTTATGCACACAGCAAACAAGTATAGACTAGATTGCCTAATTTGGAAACAAGCATTACATATCCGCTTGTTTTGAAAAAGCGCTTTGGAATTTGCTACTCGCAAGTAGGCTAAAACACGGATTTCAACGAGTTTTTCCAACTCAAACAATCCAACCTTCACCCATAGGCATTCAAACAGTTTATCTCATATAAGCACTTAGCCACATGGCAAACATACTGTCATGGCAACATTCACACGCATGCGAGATGCTAAAGCATAAATACTTACATCGTACTCCGTGCCAAAAACAGGAACATGTTAGCAATCAATGCATGATCCAAGTCCATGTTAAGTGCCTAATGCATCGCATACAAAATGTCACTAGAGTAGGCTCGGCTAGTCTATGAATGACATGTGAAGATGCACAAATAACATGTATTCAATTCGGAATTTGAAGTACAAATGCAGTTAGCATGATGTACCGAGCCTGGTGCATGCAGGACAAATGTATGAATGCACGCATGCATTGCATGAGGTACGCTAATTTAAACGTGCCCTAATAGTAACCATCAAAGCAGGTAAATAAAAGGGAAGAAAGAAGTGGGGATTGGAAGACATACACACACTCACCCACACTTATTACAGATTTGCCCTTGTGCGGAGGGACCAAATAAATAATACAAATTAATTAACTACGTAAGCTAATTAAATATTACAAATTTCATAATCAGCTGACAAACTAATTAAGCTAGGAAAAGCAGTAAACCGCCTCGGGAGGAGAGCCAGATACAGCGCGTGCTCGGGTCTTGCTCGGAAATGCACCGCCATGCATAGTCTGCCTCTGTTTTCCCTGCTCTGCCTCTCTGAAGACCGCCAAAGTCTCAAGGGTGCTTCTCTGGATACTGGGAATCACCACCGGCTGAGTAGAATTATCACCAGCAGTGAATTGTGGTCATCGGCACAAAATGAAGCTATCGGCTGGTGAATTACTGCCGGTTGGCAATGTACACTGCCGGTCGGCAAAGAATGCCTGCAGAACCTGCAACTCACAGCAGCAGAGGACAGAACTTGCATGGCAATACAATTCAAACAATGTATGCACCAATTATGCCCTCTATCATGTTTGTGACTCAAAGGGGCATGTGTCTCGATTCTCGGACCGCCAATCACGCATTTCCATGCATGACGGCCCAAAGAATCAAGTGTGCAACTTTCATGTCAAATGAAATGCAAACCAAACAAAAAAACCAAGGCCCAATTCCTATCACCAAGTCAAGGAATAAGGCATGCATGCAAGATGCAATGCAACCTAGGCATGTAAGCTAAGGATGCAACACGGCATGGCAAGACACTTATGTAAGCATACAAGCAAACATGAGGCAATGCAAATTGATGGAAAGGTGGACTTACACATGATTTAGGCAACTCTAAATAGGCCTAAAACAATGGCCAAAATGACCAAAATAAAGGACTAAACACATACACACATGCACATGTTGAAGGCCTAAATGCTTGGGCACAAAAGACTACTTCTAAGCACACTTAGAAGGGAATGATCATGGACATATAACATGCATGGTAAGCATTGAAAATCATGTTAATGTGATGCGAAAACTAACCAACCAATGCAAGCTATGCATGCAACAAATGGCCCAAGCATTCAAAGTAAACCAATGGAGTATTGAACTACACTTATCAAGACCAAACATGGCATGAACTTATTGACCAAAAACAGAGTTTTAGGACGTTAAGACAAGGCCTAGAGATCACTTAGATGGCATCCAAATGACCTAAATTCAAAGGCATGCATAAATACCAAAACAAGGAGCATGCTACCCAAGCTTTCAAAGCATTAAGGAGACATCCAAGGCAAACATATAGGCATGCAAAAGGGACTGAAATGACATGGTGGATGGTTCCAAACCACTAAATCAATGCAAGGATGTCATGCTATACATTCATACACTTAAGGCCAACAAGCCAGAATGCAAAGGAGCTATACTAAGCATGTCAAATCCGACCCAAACAACCTAGGACAGACCTTAAACATGGCAAAATGAGCACAAAACCTTCACAAGGCTAAGCCTAAAACATGCTAGAACAAAGGCTAACAACCTAAGGCATATTAAGGCAATAACATGGCATTACATGGTAGGTATGCTAAGCATGCATGGTGTACCAAAACCAACACACAACAAGGTTATATCATGGCATAATAAGCATGGAAAACAACCAAGATATGATCAATACACACTCTAACGTGATGCTCTCTCAAGAGGCCAAAAAGGGTCCATTTCAAGGACAACAAGGAGAGGGGGTGGCCCTCCCCTTTTGGAGACTTCAAGGCACCATCTCCACCACTGAAATCCCTTAAGATTTCAGTGGTGAAGAGGCCCAAACACGAAAGTCTCGAATCTCACTCAAAATAGCACAAAATGGGGCCTTTCAAGGCCTAAGGGGGGCCAAACACCTCCAAACCAAAAAACACTCTTAATAAACAATCAAGAGGGCTAAAAAATAGAACTTTTTTGTATTATACACTAAGCTCAAAAACGATTTTAAGATAGGTAGAAATACAATGCAAGATTGGGAAATAAAGAGGTAAAATTGTTACCCTTGAAGGCCCCTTCAACAATGGTGCTCCAACAGCTCCTCTTAGGTTGAAAACAGCTCCAAAAATTCGAAATCAACCTCGTAGAACCTCAGTAGCTAAGTGAAGGTGAAACACTATTTGTTTGTGTGCAATAGTAAGACACAAATGCACCAAAACACACACAATAGGGAGATATAGAGATAGAAAGTGTATGGTTTCTAACCCTAGAACTCAAAACCCTAAAAAAGGCTTTCTAAAAATATCTCAAGTCTCTCAAGTCTCCACCCAAGCAAAGAGAGAAGACTCTCCCGTATGGAGCCTTTTTGTCTTGTAAAGCTTACAAGACAAGCTTCAAAAGAGAGAGATCCCTCCATACACGTGTAAGGAGGGGAGCAAAAAGCAAGACAGCTGTGATAAAATATCTGCAAAAGCAGATGCACAATAGTCAGCTGGCCAAAAATGTCATTTTGACAAAATTGAGTGCCGACCGGCAAAAAAGAGTGCCGACCGGCAACAAAGAGTCCCGATGACAGCAAAAACCAGCCGATGGCCTCTAGCCACTGCCGGTGGTGTGTGGGGATGCCTCACAAGGCATTCCCTGCCCCTCCAAGGCAAAACACAAGTGTTTGGTGCAGAACCAGACACAAAATGGTCAAGTTCGGAGATCCTGAGGCAAGGCGCGTAGCCGAGACCCCCGAGAACTCCAAACGAACACAAACATGGATAATCACCGAGTGTTCAAACAGTGACGTCCAAGTCTTGAGGACGGTCAAAAATGGGGTGTCTACAGCAAGTAAACACCATAATTACATATCTGCCATCACGCAAGAGGGTCGGAATAAGTGTCCAAGTGTTTAAACCTTAGTGCATGAGAAACGGCAAATAAACACCATAATTACATATCCGCCACCATGCAAGAGGGTCCGAATAAGTGTTTCAGCGTTTAAACCCTAATGCATGAGAAATGGCAAGTAAACACCATAATTACATATCTGCCATCATGCAAGAGGGTCCGAATAAGTGTCCGAGTGTTTAAACCCTAATGCAAGAGAAATGGCAAGTAAACACCATAATTACATATCTGCCATCATGCAAGAGGGTCCGAATAAGTGTTCGAGTGTTTAATCCCTAATGCATGGGAAATGGAAAATAAGCACCATAATTAGATATCTGCCATGATGGATGAGGGTCCGAATAAGTGTCCGAGTGTTTAAACCCGAATGCATGAGAAATGGCAAGTAAACACCGTAATTACATGTCTGCCATCATGAAAGAGGGTTCGAATAAGTGTCTGAATGTTTAAACCCTAAGGCATGAGAAATGACAAATAAACACCATAATTACATATCTTCCATCATGCACGTGGGTCCGAATAAGTGTCCGAGTGTTTAAGCCCTAATGCATAAGAAACGGCAAGTAAACACCATAACTACATATCTGCCATCATGGAAGAGGGTCCGAATAAGTGTCCGAGTGTTTAAACCGTAATGCATGGGAAATGGCAAATAAAAACCATAATTGCATATCTATCATCATGCAAGAGGGTCCAAATAAGTGTACGAGTGGTTAAACCCTAATGCATGAGAAATGGCAAGTAAACACCGTAATTACATATCTGCCATCATGCAAGAGGGTCCGAATAAGTGTCCGAATGTTTAAACCCTAATGCATGAGAAATGAAAAATAAACACCATAATTACATATCTGCCATCATGCAAGAGGGTCCGAATAAATGTCCGAATGTTTGAACCGAAATGCATGAGAAATGGCAAATAAACAGTATAATTACATATCTGCCATCATTCAAAAGGGTCCGAATAAGTGTCCGAGTGTTTAAACCCTAATGCAAGAGAAATGGCAAGTAAACCCCATAATTACATATCTGCCATCATGCAAGAGGGTCCGAATAAGTGTCCGAGTGTTTAATCCCTAATGCATGAGAAATGGAAAATAAACACCATAATTACATATCCGCCATGATGCAAAAGGGTCCGAACAAGTGTCCGAGTGTTCAAACCCTAATCCATAAGAAATGGCTAATAAACACCATAATTACATATCTGCCATCATGCAAGAGGGTCTGAATAAGTGTCCGAGTGTTTAAGCCCTAATGCATGGGAAATGGCAAGTAACACCATAACTACATATCTGCCATCATGCAAGAGGGTCCGAATAAGTGTCCGAGTGTTTAAACCGTAATGCAAGGGAAATGGCAAATAAACACCATAATTATATATCTGACATCATGCAAGAGGGTCCGAATATGTGTCCGAGTGTTTGAACCCTAATGCATGAGAAATAACAAATAAACACCATAATTACATATCTGCCATCATGCAAGAGGGTTTGAATAAGTGTTCGAGTGTTTAAGCCCTAATGCATGAGAAATGGCAAGTAAACAACATAATTACATATCTGCCATCATGCAAGAGGGTCCAAATAAGTGTCTGAGTATTTAAACCCTAATGCATGAGAAATGGCAAGTAAACACCATATTACATATCTGCCATCATGCAAGACGGACCGAATAAGTGTTCGACTGTTTGAACCGTAATGGATGGGAAATGGCAAATAAACACCATAATTACATATCTGCCATCGTGCAAGAGGGTCCGAATATGTGTCCGAGTGTTTATAACCTAATGCATGAGAATTAACAAATAAACACCATAATTACATATCGGCCATCATGCAAGAGGGTCCGAATAAGTGTACGAGTGTTTGAGCCCTAATGCATGAGAAATGGAAAGTAAACACGATAATTACATATCTGCCATCATGCAAGAGGGTCCGAATAAGTGTCCGAGTGTTTAAACCCTAATGCATGAGAAATGGCAAATAAACACCATAATTAGATATCTGCCATCATGAAGAGGGTCTGAATAAGTGTCCTAGTGATTAAGCCCTAATGCATGAGAAATGACAATTAAACACCATAATTACATACTTTCCATCATGCAAGAGGGTCCAAATAAGTGTCCGATTGTTTAAGCCCTAATGCATGGGAAATGGCAAGTAAACACCAAAATTACAAATCTGCCATCATGCAAGAGGGTCCGAATATGTGTCCGAGTGTTTAAAACCAAATGCATGAGAAGTGGCAAATAAACAGTATAATTACATATCTACCATCATTCACAAAGGTCCGAATAAGTGTCCGAGTGTTTAAACCCTAATGCAAGAGAAATGGCAAGTAAACACCATAATTACATATCTGCCATCATGCAAGAGGGTCCGAATAAGTGTCCGAGTGTTTAATCCCTAATGCATGAGAAATGGAAAATAAACACCATAATTAGATAGCTGCCATGATGGATGAGGGTTCGAATAAGTGTCCGAGTGTTTAAACCCTAATGCATGAGAAATGGCAAGTAAACACCATAATTACATATCTGCCATCATGAAAGAGGGTCCGAATAAGTGTCCGAATGTTTAAACCCTAAGGCATGAGAGATGACAAATAAACACCATAATTACATATCTGCCAGCATGCAAGAGGGTCCGAATAAGTGTCCCAGTGTTTAAGCCATAATGCATAAGAAACGGCAAGTAAACACCATAACTACATATCTTCCATCATGGAAGAGGGTCCGAAAAAGTGTCCGACTGTTTAAACCGTAATGCATGGGAAATGGCAAATAAACACCATAATTGCATATCTATCATCATGCAAGAGGGTTCGAATAGGTGTCCGAGTGTTTAAACCCTAATGCATGAGAAATGGAAAATAAACACCACAATTACATATCTGCCAACATGCAAGAGGGTCCAAATAAGTGTCCGAGTGTTTAAACCCTAATGCATGAGAAATGGAAAATAAATACCCTAATTACAAATCTGCCATCATGCAAGAGGGTCTAAATAAGTGTACGAGTGTTTAAACCCTAATGCATGACAAATGGCAAGTAAACACCGTAATTACATATCTGCCATCATGCAAGAGGGTCCGAATAAGTGTACGAGTGTTTGAGCCCTAATGCATGAGAGATGGCAAATAAACACCATAATTACATATCTGTCATCATGAAGAGGGTCTGAATAAGTGTCCGAGTGATTAGGCCCTAATGCATGAGAAATGACAATTAAACACCATAATTACATACTTTCCATCATGCAAGAGGCTCCAAATAAGTGTCTGAGTGTTTCAGCCCTAATGCATGGGAAATGGCATGTAAACACCATAATTACATATCTACCATCATGCAAGAGGTTCCGAATAAGTGTCCGAGTGTTTAAAATGAAATGCACGAGAAGTGGAAAATAAACAGTATAATTACATATCTGCCATCATTCACAAAGGTCCGAATAAGTGTCCAACTGTTTAAACCCTAATGCAAGAGAAATGGCAAGTAAACACCATAATTACATATCTGCCATCATGCAAGAGGGTCAGAATAAGTGTCCGAGTGTTTAATCCCTAATGCATGGGAAATGGAAAATAAGCACCATAATTAGATATCTGCCAGGATGGATGAGGGTCCGAATAAGTGTCCGAGTGTTTAAACCCTAATGCATGAGAAATGGCAAGTAAACACCGTAATTACATATCTGCCATGATGAAAGAGGGTCCGAATAAGTGTCCGAATGTTTAAACCCTAAGGCATGTGAAATGACAAATAAACACCATAATTACATATCTGCCATCATGCAAGAGGGTCCGAATAAGTGTCCGAGTGTTTAGGCCCTAATGCATAAGAAAACGGCAAGTAAACACCGTAACTACATATCTGCCATCATGGAAGAGGGTCCGAATAAGTGTCCGAGTGTTTAAACCGTAATGCATGGGAAATGGCAAATAAATACCATAATTGCATATCTATCATCATGCAAGAGGGTCCGAATTGGTGTCCGAGTGTTTAAACCCTAATGCATGAGAAATGGCAAATAAACACCACAATTACATATCTGCCAACATGCAAGAGGGTCCGAATAAGTGTCCGAGTGTTTAAACCGTAATGCATGAGAAATGGCAAATAAATACCATAATTACATATCTTGCATCATGCAAGAGGGTCCAAATAAGTGTACAAGTGTTTAAACCCTAATGCATGAGAAATGGCAAGTAAACACCGTAATTACATATCTGCCATCATGCAAGAGGGTCCGAATAACTGTCCGAATGTTTAAACCCTAATGCATGAGAAATGACAAATAAACACCATAATTACATATCTGCCATCATGCAAGAGGGTCTGAATAAGTGTCCGAGTGCTTAAACCGAAATGCATGAGAAATGGCAAATAAACAGTACAATTACATATCTCCCATCATTCAAAAGGGTCCGAATAAGTGTCCGAGTGTTTAAACCCTAATGCAAGAGAAATGGCAAGTAAACCCTATAATTACATATCTGCCCTCATGCAAGAGGGTCCGAATAAGTGTCCGAGTGTTTAATCCCTAATGCATGAGAAATGGAAAATAAACACCATAATTACATATCCGCCATGATGCAAAAGGGTCCGAATAAGTGTCCGAGTGTTTAAACCCTATTGCATGAGAAATGGCAAGTAAACACCATAATTACATATCTGCCATCATGCAAGAGGGCCGAATAAGTGCCCGAATGTTTAACCCTAATGCATGAGAAATGACAAATAAACACCATAATTACATATCTGCCATCATGCAAGAGGGCCGAATAAGTGCCCGAATGTTTAACCCTAATGCATGAGAAATGACAAATAAACACCATAATTACATATATGCCATCATGCAAGAGGGTCCGAATAAGTGTCCGAATGTTTAAGCCCTAATGCATAAGAAATGGCAAGTAAACACCATAACTATATATCTGCCATCATGGAAGAGGGTCCGAATAAGTGTCCGTGTGTTTAAACCGTTATCTATGGGAAATGGCAAATAAACACCATAATTGCATATGTGTCATCATCCAACAGGGTCCGAATAGGTGTCCGAGTGTTTAAACCCTAATGCATGAGAAATGGGAAATAAACACCATAATTACATATCTGCCAACATGCAAGAGGGTCCGAATAACTGTCCGAGTGTTTAAACCCTAATGCATGAGAAATGGCAAATAAACACCATAACTACATATCTGCCATCGTGCAAGAGGGTCCGAATAAGTGTACGAGTGTTTATGCCCTAATGCATGAGGAATGGCAAGTAGAAACCATATTACATATCTGCCATCATGGAAGGGGGTCCGAATAAGTGTCCAAGTGTTTAAACCCTAATGCGTGAGAAATGGCAAATAAACACCAAAATTACATATCTGCCATCATGCAAGAGGGTCTGAATAAGTGTCCGAGTGTTTAAGCCCTAATGCATGGGAAATGGCAAGTAACACTATAACTACATATCTGCCATCATGCAAGTGGGTCCGAATAAGTGTCCGAGTGTTTAAACCGTAATGCAAGGGAAATGGCAAATAAACACCATAATTATATATCTGCCATCATGGAAGAGGGTCCGAATATGTGTCCGAGTGTTTAAACCCTAATGCATGAGAAATAACAAATAAACACCATAATTACATATCTGCCATCATGCAAGGGGGTCTGAAAAAGTGTCCGAGTGTTTAAGCCCTAATGCATGAGAAATGGCAAGTAAACTACATAATTACATATATGCCATCTTGCAAGAGTGTCCAAATAAGTGTCCGAGTATTTAAACCCTAATGCATGAGAAATGGCAAGTAAACACCATATTACATATCTGCCATCATGCAAGAGGGTCCGAATAAGTGTCCGACTGTTTGAACCGTAATGCATGGGAAATGGAAAATAAACACCATAATTACATATCTGCCATCATGCAGGAGGGTCTCAATATGTGTCCGAGTGTTTAAACCCTAATGCATGAGAAATAACAAACAAACACCATAATTACATATCTGCCATCATGCAAGAGGGTCCGAATAAGTGTCCGAGTGTTTAAGCCCTAATGCGTGGGAAATGGCAAGTAAACAACATAATTACATATCTGCCATCATGTAAGAGGGTCCAAATAAGTGTCCGAGTGTTTAAACCCTAATGCACGAGAAATGGCAAGTAAACACCATAATTACATATCTGCCATCATGCAAGAGGGTCCGAATAAGTGTCCGAGTGTTTAAACCGTAATGCATGTGAAATGGCAAATAAACACCATAATTACATATCTGCTATCACGCAAGAGGGCCCGAATATGTGTCCGAGTGTTTAAACCCTAATGCATGAGAAATAACAAATAAACACCATAATTACATATCTGCCATCATGTAAGAGGGTCCGAATAAGTGTCCGAGTATTTAAGCCTTAATGCATGAGAAGTTGCAAGTAAACAACATAATTACATTTCTGCCATCATGCAAGAGGGTCCAAATAAGTGTCCGAGTGTTTAAACCCTAATGCATGAGAAATGGCAAGTAAACACCATAATTACATATCTGCCATCATGCAAGAGGGTCCGAATAAGTGTCTGAGTGTTTAAACCCTAATGCATGAGAAATGGGAAATAAACACCATAATTACATATCTGCCAACATGCAAGAGGGTCCGAATAAGTGTCCGAGTGTTTTAACCCTAATGCATGAGAAATGGCAAATAAACACCATAATTTCACATCTGCCATCATGCAAGAGGGTCCGAATACGTGTACGAGTGTTTAAGCCCTAATGCATGAGAAATGGCAAGTAAACACCATATTACATATCTGCCATCGTGCAAGAAGGTGCGAATAAGTGTCCGAGTGTTTAAACCCTAATGCATGAGAAATGGCAAATAAACACCATAATTACATAGTTGCCATCATGCAAGAGGTTTGGAATAAGTGTACGGGTATTTAAACCCTAATGCATGAGAAATGGCAAGCAAACACCATAATTAAATATCTGCCATCATGCAAGAGGGTCCAAATAAGTGTCCGAGTGTTTAAACCCTAATGCGTGAGAAATGGGAAGTAAATACAATAATTACATATCTGCCATCATGCAAGAGGTTTGGAATAACTGTTCGGGTGTTTAAAACCTAATGCTTGAGAAATGGCAAGCAAAGACCACAATTACATATCTGCCATCATGCAAGAGGGTCCAAATAAGTGTCCGAGTGTTTAAACCTTAATGCATGAGAAATGGCAAGTAAATACAATAATTTCATATCCGCCGTCATGCAAGAGGTTTGGAATAACTGTTCGGGTGTTTAAACCCTAATGCATGAGGAATGGCAAGCAAAGACCATAAGTACATATCTGCCATCATTCACAAGGGTCCGAATAAGTGTCCGAGTGTTTAAACCCTATTGCAAGAGAAATGGCAAGTAAACACCATAATTACATATCTGCCATCATGGTAGAGAGTCCGAATAAGTGTCCGAGTGTTTAAACCCTAATGCATGAGAAATGGCAAGTAAACACCATAATTACATATCTGCCATCATGCAAAAGGGTTCGAATAGGAGTCCGTGTGTTTAAACCGTAATGCATGGGAAATGGCAAATAAACACTGCAATTGCATATCTATCATCATGCAAGAGGGTCCGAATAGGAGTCCGAGTGTTTAAACCCTAACGCATGAGAAATGGAAAATAAACACCATAATTACATATCTGCCAACATGCAAGAGGGTCCGAATAAGTGTTCGAGTGTTTAAACCCTAATGCATGAGAAATGGAAAATAAATACCATAATTACATATCTGCCATCATGCAAGAGGGTCCAAATAAGTGTACGATTGTTTAAACCCTAATGCATGAGAAATGGCAAGTAAACACCGTAATTACATAGCTGCCATCATGCAAGAGGGTCCGATTAAGTGTCCGAATGTTTAAACCCTAATGCATGAGAAATGTCAAATAAACACCATAAATACATATCTGCCATCATGCAAGAGGGTCCGAATAAGTGTCCGACTGTTTAAACCCAAATGCATGAAAAATGGCAAATAAACAATATAATTACATATCTGCCATCATTCAAAACGGTCCGAATAAGTGTCCGAGTGTTTAAACCCTAATGCAAGAGAAATGGCAAGTAAACACCATAATTACATATCTGCCATCATGCAAGAGGATTCGAATAAGTGTCCGAGTGTTTAATCCCTAAGGCATGAGAAATGGAAAATAAACACCATAATTACATATCCGCCATGATGCAAGAGGGTCCGCATAAGTGTCCGAGTGTTTAAACCCTAGTGCATGAGAATTGGCAAGTAACACCATAATTACATATCTGCCATCATGCAAGAGGGTCCGAATAAGTGTCCGAATATTTAAACCATAATGGATGAGAAATGACAAATAAACACCATAATTACATATCTGCCCTCTTGCAAGGGGGTCCGAATAAGTGTCCGAGTGTTTAAGCCCTAATGCATGAGAAATGGAAAATAAACACCATAACTACATATCTGCCATCATGGACGAGGGTCCGAATAAGTGTCCGAGTGATTAAACCGTAATGCATGGGAAATGGCAAATAAACACCATAATTGCATATCTATCATCATGCAAGAGGGTCCGAATAGGTGTCCGTGTGTTTAAACGCTAATGCATGAGAAATGGGAAATAAACACCATAATTACATTTCTGTCAACATGCAAGAGGGTCCGAATAACTGTCCGAGTGTTTAAACCCTAATGCATGAGAAATGGAAAATAAACACCATAACTACATATCTGCCATCATGCAAGAGGGTCCGAATAAGTGTACGGGTGTTTATGCCTAATGCATGAGAAATTGCAAGTAAACACCATATTACATATCTGCCATCGTGCAACAGGGTCCGAATAAGTGTTCGAGTGTTTAAACCCTACTGCATGAGAAATGGCAAATAAACACCATAATTACATATCTGCCATCATGCAAGAGGTTTGGAATAAGTGTCCGGGTGTTTAAACCCTAATGCCTGATAAATGGCAAGCAAAGACCATAATTACATGTCTGCCGTCATGCAAGAGGGTCCAAATAAGTGTCCAAGTGTTTAAAGCGAAATGCATGAGAAATGGCAAGTAAATACAATAATTACATATCTGCCATCATGCAAGAGGTTTGGAATAACTGTTCGGGTGTTTAAACCCTAATGCATGAGAAATGGCAGGCAAAGACCATAATTACATATCTGCCATCATGCAAGAGGGTCCAAATAAGTGTCCGAGTGTTTAAACACTAATGCATGAGAAATGGCAAGTAAACACCATAATTACATATCTGCCATTATGCAAGAGGGTCCGAATAAATGTCCGAGTGTTTAAACCCTAATGCATGAGAAATGGCAAATAAACACCATAATTACATATCTGCCATCATGAAGGGGGTCTGAATAAGTGTCCGAGTGATTAAGCCCTAATGCATGAGAAATGACAATTAAACACCATAATTACATACTTTCCATCATGCAAGAGGGTCCAAATAAGTGTCCTAGTGTTTAAGCCCTAATGCATGGGAAATGGCATGTAAACACCATAATTAGATATCTGCCATCAAGCAAGAGGGTATGAATAAGTGTCCGAGTGTTTAATCCGTAATGCATGGGAAATGGCAAATAAACAGTATAATTACATATCTGCCATCATTCACAAGGGTCCGAATAAGTGTCCGAGTGTTTAAACCCTAATTCAAGAGAAATGGCAAGTAAACACCACATTACATTTCTGCCATCATGCAAGACTGTCCGAATAAGTGTTCGAATGTTTAAACCCTAATGCATGAGAAATGACAAATAAACACCATAATTACACATCTGCCATCATGCATGAGGGTCCGAATAAGTGTCCGAGGGTTTAAGCCCTAGTGCATAAGACACAGCAAGTAAACACCATAACTACATATCTGCCATCATGGAAGAGGGTCCGAATAAGTGCCCGAGTGTTTAAACCGTAATGCATGGGAAATGGCAAATAAACACCATAATTACAAATCTATCAACATGCAAGAGGGTCCGAATAGGTGTCCGAGTGTTTAAACCCTAACGCATGAGAAATGGGAAATAAACACCATAATTACATATCTGCCAACATGCAAGAGGGTCCGAATAACTATCCGAGTGTTTAAACCCTAACGGATGAGAAATGGCAAATAAACACCATAACTACATATCTGCCATCATGCAAGAGGGTCCGAATAAGTGTGCAAGGGATTATGCCCTAATGCATGAGAAATGGCAAGTAAACACCATATTACATATCTACCATCGTGCAAGAGCGTCCGAATAAGTGTCCGAGTGTTTAAACCCTAATGCATGAGAAATGGCAAATAAACACCATAATTACATATCTGCCATCATGCAAGGGGTTTGTAATATGTGTCCGGGTGTTTAAACCCTAATAGATGAGAAATGGCAAGCAAAGACGATAATTACATGTCTGCCATCATGCAAGAGGGTCCAAATAAGTGTCCGAGTGTTTAAAGCCTAATGCATGAGAAATGGCAAGTAAATACAATAATTACATATCTGCCATCATGCAAGAGGTTTGGAATAACTGTTCGGGTGTTTAAACCCTAATGCATGAGAAATGGCAAGCAAAGACCATAATTACATATCTGCCATCATGCAAGAGGGTCCAAATAAGTATCCGAGTGTTTAAACCCTAATGCATGAGAAATGGCAAATGAACACCATAATTACATATCTGCCATTACGTAAGAGGGTCCGAATAAGTGTTCGAGTGTTTAAACCCTAATGCATGAGAAATGGAAAATAAACACCATCATAATTACATCTCCGCCAACATGCAAGAGGGTCCGAATAAGTGTCCGAGTGTTTAAACCCAAATGCATGAGAAATGGAAAATAAACACCATCATAATTACATCTCTGCCAACATGCAAGAGGGTCCGAATAAGTGTCCGAGTGTTTAAACCCAAATGCATGAGAAATGGCAAATAAACACCATCATAATTACATATCTGCCATCATGCAAGAGGGTCCAAATAAGTGTACTAGTGTTTGAGCCCTAATGCATGAGAAATGGCAAGTAAACACCATAATTACATATCTACCATCATGCAATAGGGTCCGAATTAGTGTCCGAGTATTTATGCCCTAATGCATGAGAAATGGCAAATAAACACCTTAATTACATATCTGCCATCATGCAAGAGGGTCTGAATAAGTGTCCGAGTGTTTAAGCCCTAATGCATGGGAAATGGCAAGTAACACCATAACTACATATCTGCCATAATGAAAGAGGGTCCGAATAAGTGTCCGAGTGTTTAAACCGTAATGCATTGGAAATGGCAAATAAACACCAAAATTACATATCTTCCATCACGCAAGAGGGTACGAATAAGTGTCCAAGTGTTTAAACCGCAATGCATGAGAAATAGCAAATAAACACCATAATTACATATCTGCAGTCATGCAAGAGGGTCCGAATAAGTGTCTGAGTGTTTCAGCCCTAATGGATGAGAAATGGCAAGTAAACAACATAATTACATATCTGTCATCATGCAAGAGGGGCCAAATAAGTGTCCGAGTGTTTAAACCCAAATGCATGAGAAATGGCAAGTAAACACCATTATTACATATCTGCCAACATGCAAGAGGGTCTGAATAAGTGTCCGAGTATTTATACCCTAATGCAAGAGAAATGGCAAATAAACACCATAATTACATATCTGCCATCATGCAAGAGGGTCCGAATATGTGTCCGAGTGTTTAAAGCGTAATGCATGGGAAATAATAAATAAACACCATAGTTACATATCAGCCATCATGCAAGAGGGTCTGAATAAGTGTCCGAGTGTTTAAGCCCTAATGCCTGAGAAATGGAAAATAAACAACATAATTACATATCTGCCATCATGCAAGAGGGTCCAAATAAGTGTCCGAGTGTTTAAACCCTAATGCATGAGAAATGGCAAATAAATACCATTATTACATATCTACGTCATGCAAGAGGGTCCGAATAAGTGTTCGAGTGTTTAAGACCTAATGCCTGAGAAATGGCAAGTAAACACCATAATTTCATATCTGCCAACATGCAAGAGGGTCTGAATAAGTGTCCGAGTATTTATACCCTAATACAATAGAAATGGAAAATAAACACCATAATTACATATCTGCCATCATGCAAGAGGGTCCGAATAAGTGTCCGAGTGTTTAAGCCCTAATGCATGGGAAATGGCAAGTAACACCGTAACTACATATCTACCATCATGCAAGAGAGTCTGAATAATTGTCCGAGTGTTTAAACCGCAATGCATTGGAAATGGCAAATAAACACCATAATTACATATCTTCCATCATGCAAGAGGGTACGAATAAGTGTCCGAGTGTTTAAACCCTAATGCATGAGAAATAGCAAATAAACACCATAATTACATATCTGCCGTCATGCAAGAGGGTCCGAATAACTGTCTGAGTGTTTCAGCCCTAATGCATGAGAAATGGCAAGTAAACAACATAATTATATATCTGTCATCATGCAATAGGGTCCAAATAAGTGTCCGAGTGTTTAAACCCAAATGCATGAGAAATGGCAAGTAAACACCATTATTACATATCTGCCAACATGCAAGAGGGTCTGAATAAGTGTCCGAGTATTTATACCCTAATGCAAGAGAAATGGCAAATAAACACCATAATTACATATCTGCCATCATGCAAGAGGGTCTGAATATGTGTCCGAGTGTTTAAAGCGTAATGCATGGGAAATAATAAATAAACACCATAGTTACATATCAGCCATCATGCAAGAGGGTCTGAATAAGTGTCCGAGTGTTTAAGCCCTAATGCATGAGAAATGGAAAATAAACAACATAATTACATATCTGCCATCATGCAAGAGGGTCCAAATAAGTGTCCGAGTGTTTAAACCCTAATGCATGAGAAATGGCAAATAAACACCATTATTACATATCTACCGTCATGCAAGAGGGTCCGAATAAGTGTTCGAGTGTTTAAGACCTAATGGCTGAGAAATGGCAAGTAAACACCATAATTTCATATCTGCCAACATGCAAGAGGGTCTGAATAAGTGTCCGAGTATTTATACCCTAATACAATAGAAATGGAATATAAACACCATAATTACATATCTGCCATCATGCAAGAGGGTCCGAATAAGTGTCCGAGTGTTTAAGCCCTAATGCATGGGAAATGGCAAGTAACACCGTAACTACATATCTACCATCATGCAAGAGAGTCCGAATAATTGTCCGAGTGTTTAAACCGCAATGCATTGGAAATGGCAAATAAACACCATAATTACATATCTTCCATCATGCAAGAGGGTACGAATAAGTGTCCGAGTGTTTAAACCCTAATGCATGAGAAATAGCAAATAAACACCATAATTACATATCTGCCGTCATGCAAGAGGGTCCGAATAACTGTCTGAGTGTTTCAGCCCTAATGCATGAGAAATGGCAAGTAAACAACATAATTATATATCTGTCATCATGCAACAGGGTCCAAATAAGTGTCCGAGTGTTTAAACCCAAATGCATGAGAAATGGCAAGTAAACACCATTATTACATATCTGCCAACATGCAAGAGGGCCTAAATAAGTGTCCGAGTATTTATACCCTAATGCAAGAGAAATGGTAAATAAACACCATAATTACATATCTGCCATCATGCAAGAGGGTCCGAATAAGTGTCCGACTGTTTAAGCCCTAATGCATTGGAAATGGCAAGTAACACCATAACTACGTATCTGCCATAATGCAAGAGGGTCCGAATAAGTGTCCGAGTGTTTAAACCGTAATACTTGGGAAATGGCAAATAAACACCATAATTACATATCTGCCATCATGCAAGAGGGTACGAATAAGTGTCCGAGTGTTTAAACCCTAATGCATGAGAAATAGCAAATTAACACCATAATTACATATCTACCGTCATGCAAGACGGTCCGAATAAGTGTCTGAGTGTTTAAGCCCTAATGCATGAGAAATGGCAAGTAAACAACAAAATTACATATCAGTCAGCATGCAAGAGGGTCCAAATAAGTGTCCGAGTGTTTCAACCCTAATGCATGAGAAATGGCATGTAAACACCATAATTACATATCTGCCATCATGCAAGAGGGTCCGAATAAGTGTCCGAGTGTTTAAACCCTAATGCATGAGAAATGGAAAATAAACACCATAATTACATTTCTACCGTCATGCAAGAGGGTCCAAATAAGTGTCCGAGTGTTTTAGCCCTAATTCATGAGAATGACAAGTAAACACCATAATTACATATCTGCCAACATGCAAGAGGGTCCGAATAAGTGTCTGAATGTTTAAACCCTAATGTATGAGAAATGGCAAATAAACACCATAATTACATATCTGCCATCATGCAAGAGGGTCCGAATAAGTGTACGAGTGTTTGAGCCCTAATGCATGACAAATGGCAAGTAAACACCATAATTACATATCTGCCATCATGCCAGAGGGTCCGAATAAGTGTCCGAGTGTTTAAACCGTAATGCATGAGAAATGGCAAATAAACACCATAATTACATATCTGCCATCATGCAAGATGGTCTGAATAAGTGTCCGAGTGTTTAAGCCTAACGCATGGGAAATGACAATTAAACACCATAATTACATATTTGCCATCATGGAAGAGGGTCCGAATAAGTGTCCGAGTGTTTAAGCCCCAATGCATGGGAAATGGCAAGTAAACACCATAACTACATATCTGCCATCATTCAAGAGGGTCAGAATAAGTGTCCGAGTGTTTAAACCCAAATGCATTAGAAATGGCAAAAAAACAGTATAATTACATATCCGCCATCATTCAAAATGGTTCGAATAAGTGTCCGAGTGTTTACACCCTAATGCAAGAGAAATGGCAAGTAAATACCATAATTACATATCCGCCATGACGCAAGAGGGTCCAAATGAGTGTTCGAGTGTTTAAACCCTAATGCATGATAAATGGCAAGTAAACAACATAATTACATATCTGTCATCATGCAAGAGGGTCCAAATAAGTGTCCGAGTGTTTAAACCCTAATGCATGAGAAACGGCAAGTAAACACCATAATTACATATCTGCCGTCATGTAAGAGGGTCCGAATAAGTGTCCGAGTGTTTAAACCCTAATGCATGAGAAATGGCAAATAAACACCATGATTACATATCAACCGTCATGCAAGAGGGTTCGAATAAGTGTCCGAGTGTTCAAGCCCTAATGCATGAGAAATGACAAGTAAACACCTGTAGACACCCCATTTTTGGCCGACCTTAAGACTCAGACGTCACCGATTGAGCGCTTGGTGATGTTGTATAATGCCCTCGTTCAGAAGTTTCAGAGTCGCGGCCATGAGCCCTGCCTCCGGACTTCTGAACCCTTTTTTGTTCCTCGCCTCGGTTTGCGAACCTGACTCGGTTTTCTCTGTTTCTTTTCCTAAGGGGAGGGAGAGGTCCCGTAGACCATCTCTCAGTGGCCGTGGGCTACATTTTGTGGCCGCAGGACATTTTGCCCATTTCGGAGTCCGGTTTCCCGTTTTTCGGGACCGTTGGCCGTGTGCCGCGGTGCGGGACCGCCTAACCATCTCCGTTTGTTCTGATTTTTGGCATACTTCCTTTCTACTCCCTTTTGAGGGACACTGGGGTCTGAGAAACCCACTTCGTGGCCGAATGCCACTTTCGGTGCTTAACAGCCCGTTTTCGGGACCCCGAACTGCGCGTTTTGGCCCCCGAGCATTCGTTTTGCATCGATTTTTGTTCATTTTTGGCAGGTACCACTGTTTCATCACCGGGAAGGTCACTGAAGGGTGGGAGGCCAGCAATTGTTTCAACAACCAGTTTTTGCTCCTCCGGCGCCCTCCGACACCCGTTTTTCTCACTTCCGAGCTAGTGTTGAACACCCTTGGGCCACTTTCTTGAACTTTGAACCACATATTTGTGATGTACACACATGGGAGGACCCTAAAAGTTAGTGGCCGGCCACTAATATTTCTTGACCCTTTTGAACTCCTCCTTCCGAGCCAATGTTGAACACCCTTGGGCCAACCCCCCCTAGCTAGGGTTCAAAAGGGCCAAGTTCATTTAGTGGCCGGCCGGCCACCTGTAAGTCCAAAAAC
Source organism: Camellia sinensis (assembly GCF_055761805.1). Classification (NCBI taxonomy): domain Eukaryota; kingdom Viridiplantae; phylum Streptophyta; class Magnoliopsida; order Ericales; family Theaceae; genus Camellia; species Camellia sinensis. The sequence goes on along the minus strand of NW_028129474.1, from coordinate 8,108,376 downwards.
CAGCCGGCCATGTTCCTCACAAAACACACTTTATAGCTGTATAGCTGTATCCCCCAGAAAATATCTCAATCCGGGGGATATTTTTTGGGGGAAAACTTACCTCCTTTTCCCCCACCTTTTCCCCACCTTTACACCCTCTTTTTGTTCCTTATAACCAGCTGCAAGCATTTGTATTAGGGGTTAGGAAAAAATCCTTTGAGCCTCTTGCATTATATCTCCTCTCCTTCTCTCATTTTCTACCCAAAAACACCCAAGTTTCATCCCTTTTTCCTCACTACCACCTAACACCATCACCACCACTCCATTTCCAGCATCAAGGAGGGTTTCTCAGAGGCAAAAGGTGCTGCAACTTGGTCCAAGAAGCAACCAAAGAGTGGTCTACAAGGGTGAGTTGCCATTTCCCCCTTTTTGAGCTTATTTTTGGTATCATTTCTTAGCCATATATGCTTTTTGCTTTGAGCTCCCGCCATAACTGAAAGTGGCCTTCTTTTGAGCTCTTTTCCACTTTTTCTTATTGAGCCCCCCATCTTGCACTTGCTTCAATATCTTCCTTAAATGCTATTTTCTTGCATGCTTTGGCAGCCTATTGTGCTTCGGTTTTTAGTCTTTTTATAGTACTAAAAATAGTCTTATTTTGGTCCATTCTTCATGTTTTATTAAGGGCCTTTCATGGTTTGGGACCGCCATATGCTACTTCATTTTATATCCCTCCTTGGTCCCCTTTTCTTGCATGCTTTGGCAGCCCATTATGCTTCCATTTTTGGGCATTTTATAGAACTAAAAACAGGTTTATTTTGAGCCCCTCTTAAACATTGAAGAAGGTATCAACACTGTTTGGGAGCTCCATGCTATACTTGCCTTTATATTCTCTTTTGGTCCCCATTTTTGCATGCTTTGGCAGCCTATTATGCTTCGGTTTTTGGCCTTTTTACAGTACTAAAAATAGTCTTATTTTGGCCCATTCTCCATGTTTCCTTAAGGGTCTTTGGCCGTTTGTGGAATATTTTGTAGACTTTGTGTTATAGCCACTTTTGAGCCTCATTTTGCATTGCATTTCTAGCATGTTTGTATACTGTTTTGGTCATTTTATAGTTCTGTAAATATACATATTTTTTGTCCCTCTTCAATGTTGTAGAAGGAAATTTTTCAGTTTGGGCTTTGCATATACCACTTGCTTCTTTGGCCACCTTGTGGCCCATTTTCTTGCATAAGATCTTAGCCATACCTATGTTCGTTTTTGAGGTTTTTACAGTTCTGTAAATGTGCTTATTTTGGGCCCCTCTTCAATGTTGTTGAAGGGCCCTAACCTATTCGGAGTTAGCAGCTGTGAGTTGCTTCATAATCTCATGTTTAGGGCCATTTTTGCATGCCATTGTTGCCCTATCTTTGCTTGCTGTTTGGCCATGATTTGTACTGGAAAAATGCTTATTTTGGGGCTGTCTTGCTTCTGTCTTTTCATTCCATGTACCAATTATGCATGCTTTGTATAGCTGTAGTTCATTCTATGTGCCTAATTTTGCATTTCGGGAGAGATCCCATGCATCGGGTGTGTTTTCGCCTCATTTCGGGGCTGTTTTACCCCACATTTCATTGCTGAAAATCCATTAACATGTTTGCATATCATTTTCCATGCATTTGCATTTCGTATGCCATTGCCTCGGTTTGCGTGCCCGTGTGCACGCATTTCGAGGCACTTCATTTTCATCCATCAGCCTCTTATGTGAGTGTGGCTGAGGCTCTCTCATGTTAGTGTTAGCCCATATCATATTTCCATGTCATTTACATTGCGTCTGTCATTTTCTCTGTTTGCGTGCCCGTGTGCACGCATTTCGAGGCATCTCATTTTTACAGCATAGTGCATACTAGGTTGTATCTTAGATCGCATTCTGTCATTTTCTCGATTTGCGTGCCTGTGTGCACGCATTTCGAGGCATCTCATTTTTACAGCATAGTGCGTACTAGGTTGTATCTTAGATCGCATTCTGTCATTTTCTCGGTTTGCGTGCCTGTGTGCACGCATTTCGAGGCATCTCATTTTTACAGCATAGTACATACTAGGTTGTATCTTAGATCGCATTCTGTCATTTTCTCGATTTGCGTGCCGTGTGAATGCATTTCGAGGCATCTCATTTTCATAATATTATGTATGTTACGATTGTATCTTAGTCGCATTTCATGCATGTCATGCATATTGCATCGTGTTCGGGATAGGAGTTAGCCCGAACACGGGAAACGAGGTGCGTTTCGTACTCCGAGTGACGGAACGTGTCTCAATTCCATAGTCACTGACACTCCGGATCATCCATGATGGAGTTAGGTCCTTGTTGTGTTTATACGTGCATTCATTCTGTATCGAGTTATGCAATTCGACTCCTCGGCCATCATGCCTTGGTATGCGTGATTGGTGGCACGAGGATCGAGGCATGCATATATTTGTGAAAATACATTGCTATGCCCCTTTCCTGCTCTCTGTGGCAGCAAAATGAAGAATCAACAACTTTTCGGGACTTGGCACGCGTTTCAAGAATAACTGCTAAACAGAGGCTAATTGGGGCATCCCGGTGGATTTCCACGCAAGACAACCCGAACATGCATCATCCATCAGAAGCAAGGCAGTCCCTGGCTTGCATGCCAGTTTTATTCATTTTCTTAGTTAATTTGTTAATTAATTAGGAATTTGTACATTATTCGGACTGTAATATTTGGACTGTAATATTCTTTTATTCGGAACTCTATTGTTTATTCGGACCCTCTGCGCGAGGGCACAACTGTAATAAGTGTGCGTGTGTGTGTTGTATGCCTTCCAACCCCACGTCTTTCTCCCTTTTATTTACCTGCTTATGATGGTTAGATTAGGGCATATTTCAATTAGCATACAGTATGATAGCATGTTTGCATTCATTCATCTGTTTTGCATACACCGGGCTCGGCGCATCATACTAACTGCATTTGTATTTCAATTCCAAGTTGAATACATGTTAGCTGTAGCATTCCATATGCCATCTTAGAAGAGCCGAGCCTGCTATAGTTTCATTTTGCATGTGTTGCATTAGGCATTTTTGTATACTTAGGATCATGCATGATTTCTAATGTAGTTTCTATTTTGGCTTGGAGTACCCGGTAAGTTTTATGCTTTAGCATCCTTGCATGCGTGTGAGTGACTGCCATGAATAGCATGCTTACCATGAGGCTAATTGCTTATGTGATATAACTGCCTGAATGCCTGTGGGTGAAGGTTGAGTTATCTGGATTGGAATGAATCATCAAATGTTTGTTTTAAGCCCGCTAGGTAGTGGCAACACCATCTTTTATAAGCCCACCCGAGGGTGGCAAAATCTGCATTTTAAGCCTACCTGCTAGTAGCAAACCATTTTTCAAACAAACAAACATGAAATGTTTTGTTCCAATTCAGGCGACTCAGTCTATACTTGTATGCTGTGCGCATCACATAGCAACCTAGGCTAATAACCGGAATAAGAACGTACAATGTTTTCAAAAATAGATATCATGGTTAGTAGAGGCCGGTCTATGACCGGGCGAGCGGGGGTGCTCACGAAGTGACCTTCCCCAATCGTACCCAAGTTCCAGAGCCGAGGCAACTTTGGTGATGACGGACACGTGGCCTTTGGCAACGAGTCAGGGTTTCCTAAATTTCCCAAAATAAAATATTTAGGTGGCGACTCTGTATCTGGCAAAGTAGTCCATGTTTGGCACTTCTTTCAAAATCTGTTTTCTCAAAACGATTTGCCGGATTTGGACTCTTTGGTTCAGATTTATAACCGTGACACAAATCGAGTCCGAGCTGTAGCGAGGTCCCCTGCGGGCTTGTTACAGTTTCTGGCGACTCCGCTGGGGATTTAGAGGACTTGACTCGAACTCATGATATCTGTTTTTGATTACACTTGTGCGTTTCTTTGCATTGCATTTGCATTGGTGCGCCTAGGACACCATGTTTGCCATCTGCTATTCCTGAACGGTTTGCCGGAGGCTTGTCTTGTCAAGGCATGACCATAAGGCTGACCGGTTGTGGGCTCTGCCAGCATGGGAACACAAACCCCGGTTTTACCGGGGCACCCTCTTTGACCATTCGACCTAGTGCATATTCGGATCCATAGTGACCATTCCAAACTAGGACAGGTTGCTTACCCGTTTATAGGTTGTTTGAAACCGCTGTGTGCGTAGTGAAACCCTAGCTCCTGACAAAATAGGACAGGGAAACCTACCCCAACATAGGGGTGTTTTGGCTCTCACTTATCTGTTATATGCTTTAGAGTGCGTCTCTACAAGAATGCATGTATCAGTATATGAGTTTGGGCATCAGTTCAGTATTGTCAGTATCAGGCCTGCGGGCATCAGTTCAATATATGAGTTTGGGCATCAGGCCTGCGGGCATCAGTTCAGTATTATGGGTATCAGGCCTGCGGGCATCAGCCAGTATTTGAGAATTAGTTATCTGCGGGTATCAGATTCTGTTTTAGGGGACAGTGTGCATTCAGCTTATTGACTGTGTGTTGTTATGCCCGGCTGTGTGTCATGCATTTTATTTTAAGCTGTTATGCTGTCCGTTTATCTATTTATTTATTTCCTTTTCGCTTTATTTATCTTTTGCTAGGTCAGTTCTAGCACAATTGCTTCCAACCCAGCAGGCATTCCCCAAGCACTTTGGACACGAGGTCGTCGACTCAATCGATCTGAGGATCTAATCGACGGACAGCCAGTGTTCCATTCTCTACCCCCCGTTACCAAAAGAAAGCCGAAAAAGCGCAGTGTGTCAGAACAGAGGTTGTCAGAGCAGTGGGTTACTTCATCAGAGGACTATAGGACTGAGGTCTCAATTACTGCTGTAGAAATAGACATACCAGTTAGACAGATGGATCAGCAAAATACATCAGGGATGGAGGCTCTAATGCGCCAGATGCAGGAGAGCATGAGACAGATGCGTGATGATGCCGCCCGTCAAGCGGAGTTCTCCAAACAGCAGGCCGCGATCATGGCCCAACAGGCCGAACTAATCACCAGACTGCAACAGCAGAACGCGGCATCTGCTTCACACCAAATTCCTCCTCCGGTAGGGGCTCCATTACCTGAGCAAACACCTACTGTTCAGAACGCTCCGCCAAACACCCAGAACGCTGTGCCAAATCTCCAAAACTTACAAGAGGACACGAATCTTCCAACGGGGCGAGCTCCGCCCCCGCTTCCGCCACAACTGTCCAAAGTCCATACACCCAATCACCCAGACTCTCCCTTCGAGTTCGAGGTTGATCATACAGCTCTGAAATTGAGCAAGCTTGAGAAGCTCTTCAAGAAATCCCAGGGGGTCAAGGCTATCCCGGATATCGAGGATGGATATACCGACGTGGCCGTAACATTGCCCGATAGGTTCAAAATGCCTCAAATTGACCGCTTTGACGGGTCCAGCGACCCGATGGTCCATCTCCGACTGTTCTCAGACATCTTGTGGCCAATGGGCCTAACGCGACCATAGAAGCTTTCATTATTCGGCCGAACCCTGTCGGGTGTGGCCGCCCACTGGTACGCAAAGTTAGAGGATGAAGTGAAGAAGAATTGGGATGAAATGGCTGAGGCCTTTGTCGCGCAATATTCGTACAACACTCAGATCGAGATTACAACTCGTGATCTCGAAATGACAAGGCAAGAGCCCAAGGAAACTTTCTCGGACTTTGTAATCCGATGGAGGGCAAAGGCATCAATGATGACTCTAAGGCCCACAGATAAGGACCAAATCCGGATGATTGTGCGCAATCTCCACCCAAAGTTGATGCAGAGACTGATTGTAATCCCCTTTCCTACTTTCTCAGATTTACACGAGATGGGGGTGCAAATCGAAGATGCAATGAAACAAGGTCTGTTTGACCATGACAGGGAACAACCAAGGAGGACTTTCAACCGTAACAACAATGCGGGCCCGAGTGGCACTGCAAATACAAGAGCCTCGGAAGTCAGTATGGTCACCACCACTCCCCCTCCCCGTCCAAGGCCCATGGCTGCCACACCCTTCTCCGGCGCGTCCGGAAGCAACACACAAACCACCAGATTCCAACCTCGAGGCCAAAGAACCTTCACCCCAATATATATGCCCCTATCCAAAGCTCTAGGGGTATTGATCAGGAAAAAGCATTTGAAACCCCTGGAGCCGAAGCCACTACCGAATCCACTCCCTCCCTCTCATGACCCAGCAAAGTACTGCGCGTATCACCAACAACACGGTCACGACACCGACCGTTGTTTCAGATTACGTCATGAGATCCAAGACCTTATCGACAAACAGGTGATCGCGCCTCTCGATAAACCCAATGTCACAACCAACCCTCTCCCACCACATAACCAAGCTCCCCCTCCCAACAGAATCAATTTTATCCAAACTGGGGTCATATCTTACGATCCCAGTATCTATATCATCCCATCCCACCTACCCAAGCCGAAGGTGTTCCTCCCCGATTGCACTGACTTCTTGTGCATGGTGGACATCTCCAAAACCCAACCAGAACCGACAGTGGTGACCGTCGAAGATGGGGCAGGGCAGATTTCAGGAGAGAATGAGATTGTTGAATCTGGGATTGGACAGAGTTTTGCTGGGGGAGCCTATGATCCAAGCGAGTACATCATATCAACGAGCCGAATTGGGCTAGGTATAGAATTGCCAGAGACAGGAGAGCTGTGCATGATCCGGGGGGATGGATCTGGGCTAGGAGCAGATGATCTGACAGCTGTAGAGGAGGACTTTGCCAACCTGCAATTTTTCGATGACCAGGAACCGAGGGATGCGTCAATCAACTGGTTCGACTATGAGGAATCGGCGGAGGCCACTGGATGGCTCAAGGATCAACCAGGTGAAGTGGGGGAAGCCCAACCAGAACAGAGCCCGGCAGGGGCAGGAGTATCAGCTGTGGCCGAAATGGCCGAAAGTCAAGTTGTATCGCCGGAGAGCGCCGGTGCTAAGAATTTCGCTCGAGACTTAGGCATTATGGATACCGGAATTGTTGAACAACCAGCTGTACTGACGCAGCTGGAACAAGAAACGTTTGAGGAGGCTGAGAGAACTAGGAAAGCTAAAGGCCCTGAGGGGACTGAAAGTGCTGTGTGCACGAAGATAGAGAATGCTGCGAGCATGTGGACAGGGAGTACTGCGAGTGTAACTAAACCGGAGCCAGACAGGTGTCTGTTGGCTGCCGACGGAATGTGGTGGGAAGACGATGACTTATGTCTTGCCCACACGGATGAAGACTGGGGAAATAATCAACCGGATGACACTTGGTACCTCGATGAGGTTGACCATATGACGAGAAGTGGGCGGTACTTCAAACCCCCACACCTGGACCAACCCGAGGCATCCGGGAAGGATAGAGAAGCGGAGAAACAGAAGGAGAAGCAGATTGAAGAGGAAGCTGTGCTGAAACAGTTAAAAAAGATACAAGCAGACATCTCCATCTGGGGACTGCTAATGGCATCACGAGTACATAGGGAAGCTGTCCTGTCTGCTATGGACAAGTCCAAACTCTCCATAGACACCACGCCTGAACAGCTGGTTGGGCTGGTTTTTCCTGGAGGAGGTTCCCCGGCATTAACCTTTTCGGACAAGGAACTACCGCCTGAGGGCACAAATCATAACAAACCTCTCTGTATTTCTGTGGAATGTAGAGATAAGTGGATACCGGTGGTACTTGTTGATACCGGGTCTGCGATTAATGTCTTCCCGACCAGAACGGCATATGCAATCGGGTTGAAGCCCGTGGACTTCGTCCCAACTACTCAAGTGATCAGAGCATACGACAATACCAGCAGAGAAGTGATGGGGACTGTTAAAATTCAAACCAAGGTTGGTCCAGGACAACACAGCATTGAATTTCATATCTTGGACGTTCCCGCAACCTTTAACCTACTTTTAGGGCGACCGTGGTTGCACCAGGTCAAGGCAGTCTCTTCCACTCTACATCAGATGCTAAAGTACCCTCACGGGAAAGGGGTAGCAATCGTTTTTGGGAATTCATCAATCCATCCGCCGCCGGAAGTGTCCACACCTGTCTTGGAGATCGAGCACGGCACGGAGGATGTGTTTTTATTGGGGTTCACTTTGGCCGAGGCTCAAGTGGTGCAGAATGTCATGGCTGTGAATGAGGGTATGTACGTCAGTGCTCAATCTGTCTACCTCATGAACAAGCTACAACATATCCCCGGAATGGGATTAGGAAGAAGCGGCCGGAAAGGCGTCGTGGCATCGGCCGAAGTGCCACACAACCCTCACACCTTTGGATTGGGTTATCTGCCCACCAAAGAGGACTAGGTGAGGAAAGGGAAAGAAATGGCCGGAAGAGCCAGAGCAAAGAAGGCTGGGAAGCCATTTGAGTTAATGCATAGGCCCATCTGGGGTACCCTAAACGAACGATTCGTCCGGGAGGAGGAACACTTTCCATTCTGCGGCTTCCCAGAACCATGGCTGAACGCGGAGAGGAAGCGCGTGCCTGGTTTCGAAATCTTCTTCGACTTACAATTACCTGGGGATGACGTTGCCGAAGCGCAAACAGACCCACCAACTGAGGTTGAGCAGTGTGAAGCAGTGGATTCTGAGAGCACTGAGCTTGAAATGGGGGTAGCACTGGCTTGTCTACTTTCAGATCCTCCGATCGACCACGAGTGCTTGGGGGATAACTCTTTGGTTTCCATGATTGGAGATGAAATAGCTGCGGGCTTTCCAGCGCCGATCTTGGATGCATCTATCGCACCTTCTCCCATCTGGCAATATGAAGAAGGCTTTTTATCTAGCAGCTCCGGGTCAGGTAGTGAGCCGGAATCTGATTCCACCGAATCTTGTGCGTCGGAATCAGGTTCCAGCTCGGCTGAGTCTGAGTCCGGTATTCCTGGGGGTGATAACCCGGATGCCACAGTCCTGTCTAGGTCGTCATTTTCATTTTCTTTTGAATCTGTTGTAACAGAGGAATCCGACGGCTTGGAAATATTTAATGAGAATGATGTGGATGTGGTTTCTGAGTATTTTTCTGTGCCTTTGATTTATTGCTTAAATCAGGATTTTCAAAATTTTGATGAAAACAACGAGGGAGAAATTCCTCCGATTTTGCAACGGTTAATTGATCAAGAGCAGGAAAGATTTGTTAAACCCTTAATGGATGAAATCACTACCGTGAATGTTGGTACTGAGAAGGACCCGCGGCTGGTCCAGATCGGGTCCACGTTGTCTTCGGAGGAACGCGAGCGCTTAGTCGCTTTATTAAAAGATTTCAAAGATGTTTTCACGTGGTCCTACGAAGACATGCCTGGAATCGATCCTGAGATTATACAGCACCGGATCCCTCTTGACCCTAAGGCCCGACCTGTCAAACAAAAACTCAGAAGGATTCGCCCGGACTGGGCTCTCAAGATTAAGGAAGAAGTCACCAAGCAAATTGACGCAGGTTTCCTGCTGGTATCCGAATACCCAACTTGGTTGGCCAACATTGTTCCGGTGCCAAAGAAGGATGGCAGAATTCGGGTCTGTGTAGACTTTAGAGATTTGAACAGGGCCAGTCCGAAGGACGACTTTCCCTTGCCACACATTGATGAATTGGTGGATTTCACGGCAGGACACGCCTTGCTTTCGTTTATGGATGGTTTCTCAGGCTATAATCAGATAGTAATGGCACCCGAAGACCGGGAGAAGACTGCATTCACTACCCCGTGGGGTACATATTGTTATAGAGTGATGCCATTCGGGTTGAAAAACGCTGGAGCTACTTATCAACGGGCAGCAACTACAATATTGCATGATATGATCCATAAAGAGGTCGAGGTGTATGTGGACGACATGATTGTCAAGTCCAAAGAAAGAGAAGGCCACTACACCGCCTTGCAAAAATTCTTTCAAACGATCAGAGAGTTTCGGCTGCGATTGAATCCCCAGAAGTGCATGCTTGGTGTTACAGCAGGGAAGATGCTAGGGTTTCTGATTACACAAAGGGGCATCGAGGTCGACCCTTCCAAAATCAAGGCCATCTTAGAAATGCCACCACCAAGGACTGAAAAGGAGGTGCGAGGCTTTCTAGGTAAAGTGCAATTCATAAGACGGTTTATCTCTAAATTAACCTTGACTTGTGAACCACTTTTTGGTCTCCTGAAGAAAGGAAAGAAATTCCAATGGGACGGCCGATGTCAAGCAGCTTTTGAACAGATCAAAGAATATCTACAGAACCCGCCCGTGTTGTCACCACCAGAGACGGGGAGACCGTTGATATTGTACCTTTCGGTAACTGAGACTACCATGGGCTGCATGCTCGCGCAGGAGTCAGAAGACAAAGTGGAAAGGGCCATCTACTATCTGAGCAAAAAGATGCTGGATTACGAAACCCGCTATACACCGCTGGAGAAGCCTTGTTTGGCCTTGGTATGGGCTACCAGGAAGCTGCGGCACTACCTGTTAGCTCACTCTGTAATGTTGGTTTCACGTTTGGATCCCATCAAATATCTTTTCGAGAAACCAGCACTTACGGGTAGGCTAGCTCGTTGGCTGCTGTTGCTCTCCGAATTTGATTTGAAGTATGTAACGCGCAAGTCAGTAAAAGGAAGAGCGGTAGCAGAGTTCCTTGCCGACCACCCGGTTGAGGGGGATGAAGCGATTGAGTACCTATTCCCAGATGAAGCCATTCTGCACGTCGAAGATGAAACTTGGACGATGTACTTTGACGGAGCGTCAAACCAGTATGGGTATGGGATAGGGGTGTTGCTGATAGCGCCTGACGATTCCCGTATCCCTTTAGCATTCAAGCTCCGGTTCAAAGTCTCGAACAATGAAGCAGAGTATGAGGCATATATTGCTGGCCTGGAAGCAGCCCTAGAACTAGGGGCAAGACGGTTGGACGTCATTGGGGACTCAAACCTAGTTGTATCTCAAGCAAAAGGAGACTGGAAAGTCAAGGAGGAAAGGATGATAATTTACCACCAAACCTTGGATTTGTTAATTCCTCGGTTTGAGAAGCTAAATTTCACCCACCTTGTAAGAGAGAACAACAGGTTCGCAGATTCACTAGCAACTCTATCTTCCATGATAGACATCCCGTCCGGAGTCCGGATGCGTCCAGTCATTATCGATCAGAAGTTTGCGCCAGCATACGAGTCGATTTCCGCCATAGATGAGGCTCAAGACAACAACCCCTGGTATTACGACATCTGGAACTTCTTGGAAAAGGAGACGTATCCACTAGGGGCAAATGCCAAGGATAAGAGGGCCATCAGAAGAATGGCTGCTCAGTTCATCATCTGCGGGGGTAAGTTGTACAAAAGGGGTCATCTGGGAATGCATAAGCTCTGTGTAGAAGCTGAAGAGTCGAAGCGCCTGATGGAGGCCATCCATGGAGGGGAGTGCGGTGCACATATGAATGGAGTAATGCTGGCCAGAAAGATCCTCAGACAGGGCTACTACTGGTCAACCATGGAGGAGGATTATATTAGTTTTGTTCGGCGATGCCACAAGTGTCAAATTCATGCAAACCGCATGAACATCCCGCCGTCAAAGCTGTACAACATGACTTCGCCATGGCCTTTTTCGGTTTGGGGAATTGATGTGATCGGAGCTGTTACCCCGAAGGGGTCAAACGGGCATGAGTTTATCCTAGTAGCGATAGATTATTTCACAAAGTGGGTCGAGGCCCAATCATACGTGGTGTTGAAGGCGTCGCACGTCGCAAAGTTCATCAGAAACAACATCATCTGTCGCTACGGGGTGCTAAACGAGATAATTTCAGATAATGGTTCCCACTTCAAGAAAGAAGTGATAGACTTGTTGGAAAAATACAATGTGGCTTTCCATAAGTCATCTACATATCGGCCGCAAACCAACGGAGCGGTCAAGGCCGCCAACAAGAATATCAAACATATACTGCAGAAGATGGTGGGAACCTACCGGGATTGGCCAAACAAGCTGCCATTTGCTCTGTGGTGCTACAGGACTTCAATCAGAACTTCTACTGGAGCGACTCCGTATTCATTGGTCTATGGAATGGAGGCTGTTCTACCCATCGAGATTGAGGTTCCGTCGTTACGAGTATTGGCTGAGTGCCAAATAGCCGAAACAGATTGGCAGCAGAGCAGATTTGAGGAACTCATGCTCTTTGATGAAATAAGACTGAAAGCACTGTACCACATCCAAGGCTATCAACGCTGAATTGCCCGGGCTTTCAACAAGAAGGTTAAGTCCAGGAATCTGAAAGAAGGAGATTTGGTGCTCAAAGATAACCGAGCTCCCATCCACGACCCAAGGGGCATGTTCAAACCCGATTGGACTGGTCCTTACATCATCAAAGCTATCTGGTCAGGTGGAGCTGTGGTTCTGATGGATCTAGATGGCTTGGAGTTCTCACAACCGATCAATATGAACAAGTTGAAGAAATATTACCCTTGAGAGGCTCGCTAGGCCGAAAACCCGAAAGGGCGACCTAGGCAAAAGTCAGAGCACAAAAAATTAGAAAATATAAAAACTGAGCTCGCAAGGTTGAAAACCCGCAAAGGGCGGCCTTGGCAAAAGTTAGAGCGCAAAAGGAGAGTGAAAATACTCGAGTGAACCTCGGCTTGAACTACGTAAGGCTTGATTCCCATCTTTGGGATACGTAGGCAACTTCATCTTGAAGTTCAGCCATAAACTTTTCCCCAATCAACTCTGTCCATTTTGATCATCTCAGTCATCTTTATCCATCAGCATTTATCGCGATCTCCGGTACAGTGCTATTCAGACTAGGGGCAACTTTCCGTTGCCGCGACGGTGCAAAGTTACTCAGACTAGGGGCAACTTTCCGTTGCCATGCAGTGCCGCATTGTTCTTCAGACTAGGGGCAACTTTCCAGTTGCAGGGATCTGGGGTTGTGCATCTCAGTGACAGATCTTCGGCGTGTCCAGTTCTGATCCACATCGAAAATAGTTTTGAAAAGTTTTAATAAAAGTCGACTTTGTTCAAATTAATCTTTTTATGACTAAGACCATTTTTGGACCAAAGCGGAAAATTTTCAGTACCACAACCTTCAATTTCATTGATTTCAAAACAGAGTTCTTCTGCTCTTGCATACAATCGAGGTTGCTTTTTTATTACATTCATAAAGAAAACTTGAAAATGCTAAATAAGCAATAAATTTGGGGCATAGTTGAGTCAAGTATCTCTGCGTCCCCTCCCAAAGCTGGACGAAGCATCTGATGCCAAGCTAGGCCCAACCTGTGCCTCCTCGTTGAGCCAATCCAAGCACTCATCGGACAAAGTGCAACTGAAAGTGGAAGCAGGGGCCAGGAGCTCTCTAGTCCTCCATGCTGTGGCATATCGGGCAAGCTGTGCACCCCGAACCGGGAAAGCGGCTGGGTACTCAATCCCCTCCGGTGGGCAGGTCTGATCATGACCGAACTGACGCAAGAACCGGAACGGAAAATAAAATACGCAGTGGGTTAGACCAATCAATTGGATCCCAATCAGCCGGGACATACCATAGCTCATTGCCGGGAGGTTGAGCCAAGGACAACGCCAAGCAATGCGGTCTGCGGACAAATTGCACATCCAATCAAACCACCACCTTTCATCAAGAGCATTGACTAGGCGCTGCCGAAAGAAGTAGCCTCGAGCTGAATAGGCCGGGCAAGAGTCCACAACCTGCAACTTGTCCATTAACCATACCTGGGGGAGGGATGGAGAATGAGAGAATAAGGAACAGAGAGATGTACGATGAGAGAAAAGTAAGACAAGGGTTTTGTGAGAAAAACCGAGCCTGAGGGTCAAGTGATGTGAGCAAATATATATGTAAGGTTGGGTGGGAAACATTACCTGCAGCAGCAGTGGACTCCCGGCAAACCTAGTCGTCTCCCGGCGATAGACAGAATCTAAACCCATCAGCGTCTCGGCCAAGGTCATAGCGATGCAGCTCTTTCCCTCTCTCAAGCCTTGGGCAACTTCAATCAGGCGAATGCTAGCTCCGCCGAAGCCCGAGGAAAGTAGAAAGTGAGACAACAAACACAAGCAGAGGGCGTGTTGCCGGAAACCCTGCCAATAATGATTGCTGTGGTCACCGGCGTCGGAAAAACGATGGATCAAGCCGAGGATGTCCAGTTCCCCACTGCAGATCAGAGATCGAGCATCATGCGCCGTGAGCCCACACATCCGCCCTAAAGCCTGGGCATGGCCAAAACGGAGCTGGGGCAAGATCACTTCAGAGAATTCAGACTCCATCAAAACCTGAAAATGTTCGAAAGTGGGACATACCTCTTGGCCGCCGAAGCTAAAAACGTGCGTCACTGGGTTCCAGAACCTTGCCGCGACATGGAGAAAAGGGAGATGTAGCGGAGTACGGCTCAGCGTGAATAGTGCATTCAAACCGAAACCCCGGAAGTTCAGCTTTTCCGAGCCATCTAGAGAAGAGATCCAAGATGTGAGATTTTCCGCGAGAAACGCCTCCATCTTTGTGTAAAACTAAGATGAAATGAATGTTCCCGAAGTTGAGGCTTTTATAGAGGGAAAAACACTATTCACGGGGACACGTGTCAAAAACTAGGTGGCTGCAGGAATAAGTGGCCGGCCGGCCACCTTTTTTGGCTGGCCGGCCATTTGCTTTTTACAAAACTGGCCGGCCGGCTCCCCCTCTCCATAAAATTGGCCGGCCGGCTCCCAAAGGTGGCCGGCAATGCTCCAGTGTATCTCCTTGGCTTTGTTTTACCCTTCGAGGGAAGGTTTCGAGCATTTCCATGCAACAGATGTGTCAAGAGCCTTCGTTTCCCTCCATTTTGGATGCATTCCGTCTCCCAGATCGTCCGGAGTACGCTTTGTGTTGTTGAGTTTTGATTATCGAGTTGATTGTTTTGCTTATCGAGTTGTTTGTCGAGTGGACGTGTTTCACGTTTTTGAGTCATTGCTCTCTGTTTAAGCAATCTTTGTTTAAGTTTTGTTTATTTGCGTTGTCAACGTTATTGTACTTTGATTATCGAGTTGTAGACTTGCTGGGGTTCTGTTATATCTTAGTAAGTTAAGTTGCTTAGTTTGTTGCGTCGGTTCACTACCTGACTTGGTGATTACACAATGCACATTCCCATTCAATTTTATTTTTGTGCGAAATAAAATGATTGCGATACGATGCTAAAAGTTTAAAATACAAACACCTTTTCAAAAGCTGTTTCATTCCATCATGTTTTACAACGAACAAAGGTACAAGTTTTACAAAAAATAAAACTGCCTAACAATGTGCAAAGTGCTACAAACTACTAGCAAAAAGAAAAATAAAGCAGGAAACAGCAGCATCAATGTCCTCGGGAGCGGGAATGAGAAGCACTCCTCATCCTCTTCTACGGGACAACCTCTGCACAATCATCATCATCCAGGTCGGAACTGTCGTCCTCAGGATCCCCCTCAGCCTCGCCTCTGTTCCCCGAACCAAGACCGGAGCCCCCCTCCTCAGCAGATGTCTCTGACTGGCGGTCGGTAACCTTCTCCTCCTCCTCCTCGGGCTCCGCCTCTACAACGTGTGCCCTGCGTCTGCGGGAGGACCCTCCTCGAAAAGGCCTGGATGGCCCAGCTCCTCGGAAAGGCCTGGATGGCCCAGCCCCTCGGAAAGGCCTGGATGGCCCAGCTCCCTGAGAAGGCCCAGATGGCCCAGCTCCGTAAAAAGGCCCAGATGGCCCAGCTCCCCAAGGAGGCCCAGGTGGCCTGGCCCGCGGCTGAGCATATACAGGAGGCATCTGAAAATGAAAAGTTCAATACATCAGTTCAAATATGAAAATCAGATACGAGTACAGTATGTGAGTGAGGTGTGTGTCGGATGTGCTCTACAATACAAAAGAATGCTCAAAACCAGTGTGTCATCAGAAGTGTGATAAATACAAGAAAAATGAACGGTACCTGCACACCCATAACGGATAGGTGTGTCTCTCTCCGAAGGACCATGCCCTCAAGTGCGGCCATCACCCCGAGAATCTCGTCCACATACTCAACCGGAGGCTGCAGATACAAAGGCAAAACTATCAGTAAAGGAATGAATGTCCAAGTACCCGACTGATAAATCAAAGCTATAAATCATACCGGTGGTGAATCAGGATCCCTGACATATCTATGGTCAGGAAGTGGAGGCTCTAGCGGAATCGGGTAAGGAGTCCCAAAACGACATCCCGTCAACTCGGACGGCATGTCCGGCCATCCAGGATGAGGATAAGTCGGAGGAGTCGGAGGAACCGATCTACCCCCATCTCTCGATGTACCAGCCCTACTAGTAGAAGGGGCGTCTGCAGCCCGAGCCCGAGCCTGGCTCGAAGATGACGTACCAGCAGACCTCGTCATCGGGGTTCGAGCCCCCGCCAGTGGAGGCATCAAATATGTATGACGGTAAGTGGCATAGTCCCCCTCCTCGAGGTGCAACAGGGCATCACTACCCAGCATACCGCCGACTATCTCCTGGTGAGAGAGCCTATCGGCAGTCCGCATACTGACTGGGGGTGCTGCGGGAGGGTCCTGAGAAGTATACCCCCATACCTAACGCAGAAAGCATTCCCCCAGAAACCATGCTCTACCAACAGCTCCTTTGAGCATGAACCTGTACTGGGAGGTGCCCGATCCTCCGGGATACTGAAATCGGAGACCATCGCCCAAGGGTGCCCAAGGCTGCCATGTAATCTGCGGATAACAAGTGAATAAACCAATCAGAAATCAGGAACGTGCAGGGCAAATCAGAGATAAAAATGGGAAGAACAGAGGGTTCTGAAGTACCTCCGACGGGCGCACAGTGTCAAAATACGGTCGCAGATAAATGAGAGTCACTCGGGGTCTCGGCCGGTGCGTGCCCTCGAACACCAGTGAATATGGGGTCATGGGGGGCCCTGCCACCTCCAACTCTGGGGCTAATACTGGGAAGTATACGTAGACCCATAGCTGAGAAAAGCAGTGCAGAATGTAAGTACAAAGTGCTGAGAGCAAAATACAGACTGTAAAGTGCGCTGTGTGTGCAATGTACAAGTAATGAAGAGCAGAAATGTAAATCAAGGGGACAGAAAAGTACCTCCCAGGCTCTCCAATAACCGCCAAGTAAGTCTCCCCGCCCGCGGGAGGTCGCGCTCATATAGTAGTAAAGGGTAGCCAGGCCGGCGCCACCCCAGTCGTATCGACTGACCTGTGATAGGTCAACCAGAGCGCTCAACAGATAGAGCCCAACAGTGTTCCCTCTATCGGTGAACAGAGTAGTCCCGAAGAGGAACATAAGGAAACCACGGGCATACTGCTCTGTCTCCTCAGGAGTCTCGGGCTCCATCTCCGCCCGCCGGAAGTGAGAAGAGAACCAAGAATATCGAACTCTCCCGAAGACTCTGTCGACTGGCGGGCGAGCTCCCAGTAGATATATCCAAGCGACCTCCCACTCGCCCATGTCCTCGTCATAGGGAATGGACCAACCTCCTATGTCCAGGCCGGTCAATACCGCAAAATCCAGAGGGGTCATAGTCATGTCCCCAGTGGTAGAGAAATGAAAGGAGTTGGTGGTGTCCCACCATCTCTCCACCAGGGCCGCCATCAGTGTCCTCCTGGCAGGACAACGTGACAATCCAATGCAGAAGGCCCCGAACCCTGCCAAGTCTACTAAATCCCGGACAGCCTCCGGGAGCTCAACGTACCAATCCCGCGCGGTGGTAGAGCCATACCCCCGTACACTGCGAGAACCAACCTGCATTCAGAATGAATACATGTGTCAGTATAAAATGAATGAGTTGTGTGCCAATGAAATGAATGAGCTGTGTGCCAATGAAATGAATGGGCTGCGTGTTCACTATCAATCTGGGCTGCGTGTTCAGGAAATTAAAGTTTGGGCTGCGTGTTCAACTTTCAATCAGTGTGGGCTGCGTGTTCACTATCAATCTGGGCTGCGTGTTCAGGAAATTAAAGTCTGGGTTGCGTGTTCAACTCTCAATTAGTGTGGGCTGCGTGTTCATTATCAATCTGGGCTGTGTGTTCAGGAAATTTAAGTTTGGGCTGCGTGTTCAACTTTCAATTAGTGTGGGCTGCGTGTTCACTATCAATCTGGGCTGCGTGTTCAGGAAATTAAAGTTTGGGCTGCGTGTTCAACTTTCAATCAGTGTGGGCTGCGTGTTCACTATCAATCTGGGCTGCGTGTTCAGGAAATTAAAGTCTGGGCTGCGTGTTCAACTCTCAATAAGTGTGGGCTGCGTGTTCACTATCAATCTGGGCTGCGTGTTCAGGAAATTTAAGTTTGGGTTGCGTGTTCAACTTTCAATTAGTGTCGGCTGCGTGTTAACTATCAATCTGGGCTGCGTGTTCAGAAAATCAGAGTTTGGGCTGCGTGTTCACTATCAATCTGGGCTGCGTGTTCAGGAAATTTAAGTTTGGGCTGCGTGTTCAACTTTCAACTAGTGTGGGCTGCGTGTTCGCTATCAATCTCGGCTGCGTGTTCAGGAAATTAGTTTGGGCTGCATGTTCAACTTTCAACTAGTGTGGGCTGCGTGTTCACTATCAATCTGGGCTGCGTGTTCAGGAAATTAAAGTTTGGGCTGCGTGTTCAACTCTCAATTAGTGTGGGCTGCGTGTTCACTATCAATCTGGGATGCGTGTTCAGAAAATCGGAGTTTGGGCTGCGTGTTCAACTCTCAATTAGTGTGGGCTGCGTGTTCACTATCAATCTGGGCTGCGTGTTCAAAAAATCGGAGTTTGGGCTGTGCGTTCTACTCTAACTCAGTGAGTGCTATATGTTCACCATTTTAATTCGGGCTGTGTGTTCGACAAATCAGAGTGTGAGCCGTGTGTTCATTTCTTAACTAATGTGTGCCGTGCGTTCGCAATCAATTAATGAGCCGAGTGTTCAGAAATTCAAGTGTTCAAGCTACATATTCAGGATGCAAATAAAGTACTATGTCATAAGCTAAACTGTGTGTTCAAGCATGGCAAAGGCACGAAATGTACGAAAAATGCAGAAAATGAAGTAAATACCTCTCGAGCCTCATGGGAGAGGTGATGCTCTGGCTCTCGGAGAAGCAGATCCCCATGTGCTTGCTCATCAAAATCAGTGAAATGACGGAAAACGGCACGAGGAAGGAAATGTGCTGGTGGAGCGTACCTCCCGGGAATAAAAGGTCGGACCCTCGGGGGCAAAGTCATGGGATCAAAATCGTCCCCGGTACCCGGAAAGCCTCCACCATGAGGAGAATGACCCGCCATTTTCAGAAAATCTGCAAAAGGAGCAAAAATGAGCAAAAATGAGCCAAAATTGGAAAACGTCAACAAAAGTCAACTCTCGGGAAATGAAAAAGTCAACAAAAGTCAACTCCCGAGAAAATCTTCCAAATATTGAGACAAACTTACCTCAAGTGGCGAAAATGAGAAAAGAAGCTCCGAAACCAAAATTTAATCAGTACAAAGTGCTTGAAACTGAATATTTTTGCGAAAACAACTTGCGTGGGGCGTTGGAAAACGCATATGGAACTCAGATCTGGAGAAGAAAGTGGTGTAGGAGGCAAGAGAAGAGAAGATCTCGGCTGCATTTATAGGCTCAAAGTCTTGGGATGATGGAGCATAAAGAAAGGACGTGAAAGGACCAAAATGCCCTCGGATTTGGGCATATGGCCGGCCGGCCACCTTTTCCAACCGGCCAGCCATTTCCTTTTTGGAAAATCGGCCGGCCAGCCATTCTCTTTTTGTAAAACCAGCCGGCCAACTCTCATCCCTCATAAAACTAGCCGGCCATGTCCCTCACAGGCTCACCTAGCTGCCTGCAAATTTTGAGGAAGATTGGAGTTCCCGGGACCTGAAAAAGTTCAAGAAAAGTACACTTCCGGTCGCGAAATTGCTCCGCCGGAACTTCAGCTTCAAGTTCTGACATGTGTCTCATCATTATTCATCAAAATCAAGATGTATCCTTTTGAATATGTTGTAGTCTTTCCAGGAAATTGAATCGAAGGCCGTCATCGAAGTCGCCTTCGCCGAAACACGCGTTTCCTTGCTCGTCATTTCGTAACAAACGGGCACCATGATTTATGCTCGTTCTGCACTATCATGCACATAACTTGCATCCTCATGAGCATACATGCATTATTGTGCACTTTTCTTGATATTACCATACCTCTGCACTTGAACATGCTTTGTCACTCACGTTCCTTTCTCGCATCGCGATGCATTCACTTGTCGACACTGCGTGTGTCGAACTTTCAGAATCACGTTGAATATATGTTGTTAGCATATTGTGCTTGCTGAATTTCTCTCTTTTACATGCACGATATTTTATGTACGGCTCATTTGAGGCTGGTGCGACCAGACGAATCGCGCAGGTATCGTATCTTCACCGTGTGAGACGCGACGAGAATTGAACAATTCTCCGCATTCTTAACTGCATAAATTGTAGTTGTTGCTTTGCATTCTTGCTTAAAACTGTTACATCTATTTGCGAATACTTGCTTCATTACAGCTTGCTGCATTTGCATGATCATCGAATTACTTCTGGCTCTGTGCATATCGTTTTGAATTTTGCCCCCTCGCCTGCGGGCATGCCTGCGGGCACATCTCTGTTTATCTTATACGTTTGTCTAAGTCTTCGGCCTTATCAAAAATGGGTCGTCTCTGGGCTTTGACATTCACTCCCGTCACTTATGACTTTCGAGTTTTGTCAAAGAGGGGCAACTGTAGACACCCCATTTTTGACCGACCTTAAGACTCAGACGTCACCGATTGAGCGCTTGGGGATGTTGCATAATGCGCTCGTTCAGAAGTTTCAGAGTCGCGGCCGTGAGCCCTGCCTCCGGACTTCCGAACCCTTTTTTGTGCCTCGCCTCGGTTTGCGAACCAGACTCGGTTTTCTCTGTTTCTTTTCCTGAGGGGAGGGAGAGGTCCCGTAGACCATCTCTTAGTGGCCGTGGGCTACATTTTGTGGCCGCAGGCCATTTTGCCCATTTCGGAGTCCGGTTTCCGATTTTTCGGGACCGTTGGCCATGTGCCTCGGTTCGGGACGGCCTAACCATCTCCGTTTGTTCTGAGTTTTGGCATACTTCCTTTCTACTCCCTTTTGAGGGACACTGGGGTCTGAGAAACCCACTTCGTGGCCGAATGCCACTTTCGATGCTTAACAGCCCGTTTTCGGGACCCCGAATTGCGCGTTTTGGCCCCCGAGCATTCGTTTTGCATCGGTTTTTGTTCATTTTTGGCAGGTACCTCTGTTTCATCACCGGGAAGGTCACTGAAAGGTGGGAGGCCAGCAATTGTTTCAACAACCAGTTTTTGCTCCTCCGGCGCCCTCCGACGCCCGTTTTTCTCACTTCCGAGCTAGTGTTGAACACCCTTGGGCCACTTTCTTGAACTTTAAACCACATATTTGTGATGTACACACATGGGAGGACCCTAAAAGTTAGTGGCCGGCCACTAATGTTTCATGACCCTTTTGAACCCCTCCTTCCGAGCCAATGTTGAACACCCATGGGCCACTTTCTTGATCTTTGAACCACATATTTGTGTTGTACACACATGGGAGGACCCTAAAAGTTCATGGCCGGCCAGAAAATCCAATTGAACCTTTTGAACCCCTCCTAAAAATGGCTTGTTCTCCCTCCTGTTTTAGAGTTTCCAAATTCGAACCACAGGGTTGTGATGAGGGGACTTGGGAGGCCATCTTTTTGTGGTGGCCGGCCACTAAAGGAAGTTGACCCTTTTGACCCCTAGCCGGCCGGCCAGGGGGGGTGGCTGGCCGGCGACCTGCAAGTCCAAAAACCAGCCGGCCATGTTCCTCACAAAACACACTTTACAGCTGTATAGCTGTATCCCCCAGAAAAGATCTCAATCCGGGGGATATTTTTTGGGGGAAAACTTACCTCCTTTTCCCCCACCTTTTCCCCACCTTTACACCCTCTTTTTGTTCCTTATAACCAGCTGCAAGCATTTGTATTAGGGGTTAGGAAAAAATCCTTTGAGCCTCTTGCATTATATCCCCTCTCCTTATCTAATTTTCTACCCAAAAACACCCAAGTTTCATCCCCTTTTCCTCACTACCACCAAACACCATCACCACCACTCCATTTCCAGCATCAAGGAGGGTTTCTCAGAGGCAAAAGGTGCTGCAACTTGGCCCAAGAAGCAACCAAAGAGTGGTCTACAAGGGTGAGTTGCCATTTCCCCCATTTTTGAGTTTATTTTTGGTATCATTTCTTAGCCATATATGCTTTTTGATTTGAGCTCCGGCCATAACTGAAAGTGGCCTTCTTTTGAGCTCTTTTCCACTTTTTCTTAAGGGCTCAACCCTGTTTGAGCCCCCCATCTTGCACTTGCTTCAATATCTTCCTTAAATGCTATTTTCTTGCATGCTTTGGCAGCCTATTGTGCTTCGGTTTTTAGTCTTTTTATAGTACTAAAAATAGTCTTATTTTGGTCCATTCTTCATGTTCTATTAAGGGCCTTTCATGGTTTGGGACCTCCATATGCTACTTCATGTTATATCCCTCCTTGGTCCCCTTTTCTTACAAGCTTTGGAAGCCCATTATGCTTCGATTTTTGGGCGTTTTACAGAACTAAAAACAGGTTTATTTTGAGCTCCTCTTCAACATTGAAGAAGGGATCAACACTGTTTGGGACCTCCGTGCTATACTTGCCTTTATATTCTCTTTTGGTCCCCATTTTTGCATGCTTTGGCAGCCTATTATGCTTCGGTTTTTGGCCTTTTTACAGTACTAAAAATAGTCTTATTTTGGCCCATTCTCCATGTTTCATTAAGGGTCTTTGGCCATTTGTGGAATATTTTGTAGACTTTGTGTTATAGCCACTTTTGAGCCTCATTTTGCATTGCATTTCTAGCATGTTTGTATACTGTTTTCGTCATTTTACAGTTCTGTAAATATGCATATTTTTGGTCCCTCTTCAATGTTGTAGAAGGAAATTTTTCAGTTTGGGCTTTGCATATACCACTTGCTTCTTTGGCCACCTTGTGGCCCATTTTCTTGCATAAGAGCTTAGCCATACCTATGTTTGTTTTTGAGGTTTTTACAGTTCTGTAAATGTGCTTATTTTGGGCCCCTCTTCAATGTTGTTGAAGGGCCCTAACCTATTTGGAGTTAGCAGCTGTGAGTTGCTTCATAATCTCAAGTTTAGGGCCATTTTTGCATGCCATTGTTGGCCTATCTTTGCTTGCTGTTTGGCCATGATTTGTACTGGAAAAATACTTATTTTGGGGCTTTCTTGCTTCTGTATTTTCATTCCATGTACCAATTATGCATGCTTTGTATAGCTGTAGTTCATTCTATGTGACTAATTTTGCATTTCGGGAGAGATCCCATGCATCGGGTGTGTTTTCGCCTCATTTCGGGGCTGTTTTACCCCACATTTCATTGCTGAAAATCCATTAACATGTTTGCATATCCATTGCCTCGGTTTGCGTGCCCGTGTGCACGCATTTCGAGGCACTTCATTTTCATCCATCGGCCTCTTATGTGAGTGTGGCTGAGGCTCTCTCATGTTAGTGTAAGCCCATATCATATTTCCATGTCATTTACATTGCGTCTGTCATTTTATCAGTTTGCGTGCCCGTGTGCACGCATTTAGAGGCATCTCATTTTTACAGCATAGTGCATACTAGGTTGTATCTTAGATCGCATTCTGTCATTTTCTCAGTTTGCATGCCCGTGTGCACGCATTTCGAGGCATCTCATTTTTACAGCATAGTGCATACTAGGTTGTATCTTAAATCGCATTCTGTCATTTTCTCGGTTTGCGTGCCCATGTGCACGCATTTCGAGGCATCTCATTTTCATAGCATTGTGTATGTTAGGATTGTGTCTTAGTCGCATTTCATGCATATCATGCATATTGCATCGTGTTCGGGATAGGAGTTAGCCCGGACACGGGAAACGAGGTGCGTTTCGTACTCCGAGTGACGGAACGTGTCTCAATTCCCTAGTCACCGACACTCCGGATCATCCATGATGGAGTTAGGTCCTTGTTGTGTTTATACGTGCATTCATTCTATATCGAGTTATGCAATTCGACTCCTCGGCCATCATGCCTCGGAATGCGTGATTGGTGGCATGAGGATCGAGGCATGCATATATTTGTGAAAATACATTGCTATGCCCCTTTCTGCTCTCTGTTGCAGCAAAATGAAGAATCAGCAACTTTTCGGGACTTGGCACGCGTTTCAAGAATAACTGCTAAACAGAGGCTAATTGGGGCATCCCGGTGGATTTCCGCGCAAGACAACCCGGACATGCATCATCCATCAGAAGCAAGGCAGTCCCTGGCTTGCATGCCAGTTTTATTCATTTTCTTAGTTAATTTGTTAATTAATTAGGAATTTGTATATTATTCGGACTGTAATATTTGGACTGTAATATTCTTTTATTCGGAACTGTATTATTTATTCGGACCCTCTGCGCGAGGGCACAACTGTAATAAGTTTGCGTGTGTGTGTTGTGTGCCTTCCAACCCCACGTCTTTCTCCCTTTTATTTACCTGCTTATGATGGTTAGATTAGGGCATATTTCAATTAGCATACAGTATGATAGCATGTTTGCATTCATTCATCTGTTTTGCATGCACCGGGCTCGGCGCATCATACTAACTGCATTTGTATTTCAATTCCAAGTTGAATACATGTTAGCTGTAGCATTCCATATGCCATCTTAGAATAGCCGAGCCTGCTATAGTTGCATTTTGCATGTGTTGCATTAGGCATTTTTGTATACTTGGAATCATGCATGATTTCTAATGTAGTTTCTATTTTGGCTTGGAGTACCCGGTAAGTTTTATGCTTTAGCATCCTTGCATGCGTGTGAGTGACTGCCATGAATAGCATGCTTACCATGAGGCTAATTGCTTATGTGATATAACTGCTTGAATGCCTGTGGGTGAAGGTTGAGTTATCTGGATTGGAATGAATCATCAAATGTTTGTTTTAAGCCCGCTAGGTAGTGGCAACACCATCTTTTATAAGCCCACCCGAGGGTGGCAAAATCTGCATTTTAAGCCTACCTCCGAGTAGCAAACCATCTTTCAAACAAACAAACATGAAATGTTTTGTTCCAATTCAGGCGACTCAGTCTATACTTGTATGATGTGCGCATCACATAGCAACCTAGGCTAATAACCGGAATAAGAACATACAATGTTTTCAAAAATAGATATCATGGTTAGTAGAGGCCGGTCTATGACCCGGCGAGCGGGGGTGCTCACGAAGTGACCTACCCCAATCGTTCCCAAGTTCCCGAGCCGAGGCAACTTTGGTGATGACGGACACGTGGCCTTTGGCAACGAGTCAGGTTTTCCTAAATTTCCCAAAATAAAATATTTAGGTGGCGACTCTGTATCTGGCAAAGCAGTCCATGTTTGGCACTTCTTTCAAAAATCTGTTTTCTCAAAACGATTTGCCGGATTTGGGCTCTTTGGTTCAGATTCAGAACCGTGACACAAATCGAGTCCGAGCTGTAGCGAGGTCCCCCGCGGGCTTGTTACAACACCATAATTACATATCTGCCAACATGCAAGAGGGTCTGAATAAGTGTCCGAGTATTTACACCCTAATGCAAGACAAATGGCAAATAAACACAATAATTACCTATCTGCCATCATGCAATTTGGTCCGAATAAGTGCCCGAGTGTTTAAACCCTAATGCATGAGAAATGGCAAATAAATACAATAATTACATATCTGCCATCATGCAAGAGGGTCGGAATAAGTGTCCGGGTGTTTAAACCCTAATGCATGAGAAATGGCAAGCAAAGACCTTAATTACATATCTGCCATCATGCAAGAGGGTCCAAATAAGTGTCCGAGTGTTTAAACCCTAATGCATGAGAAATGGCAAGTAAACACCATAATTACATATCTGCCATCATCCAAGAGGGTCCGAATAAGTGTCCGAGTGTTTAAACCCTAATGCATGAGAAATGGAATATAAACATCATAATTACATATCTGCCAACATGCAAGAGGGTCCGAATAAGTGTCCGAGTGTTTAAACCCTAATGCATGAGAAATGGCAAATAAACACCATAATTACATATCTGCCATCATGCAAGAGGGTCTGAATAAGTGTCTGCGTGTTTAAACCCTAATGCATGAGAAATGACAATTAAACACCATAATTACATATTTGCCATCATGAAGAGGGTCCGAACAAGTGTCCGAGTGTTTAAGCCCTAATGCGTGGGAAATGGCAAGTAAATACCATAACTACATATCTACCATCATGCAATATTGTCCGAATATGTGTCCAAGTGTGTAAACCCAAATGCATGAGAAATGGCAAATAAACAGTATAATTACATATCTGCCATCATTCAAAAGGGTCCGAATAAGTGTCCGAGTGTTTAATCCCTAATGCATGAGAAATGGCAAGTAAACACCATAATTACATATATGCCGTCGTGCAAGAGGGTCCGAATAAGTGTCCGAGTGTTTAAACCGTAATGCATGGGAAAATGGAAAATAAACGCCATAATTACATATCAGCCATCATGCAAGAGGGTCTGAATAAGTGTCTCAGTGTTTAAGCCCCAATGCATGAGAAATGGAAAATAAACACCATAATTACATATTTGCCGACATGGAAGAGGGTCCGAATAAGTGTCTGAGTGTTTAAACCCTAATGCATGAGAAATGGCAAATAAACACCATAATTACATATCTGCCATCATGCATGGGGGTACGAATAAGTGTCCGACTGTTTAAGCCCTAATGCATGAGAAATGGCAAGTAAACACCATAATTACATATCTGCCATCATGTAAGCGGATCCGAATAAGTGTCCGAGTGTTTAAACCCTAATGCATGAGAAATGGCAAGTAAACACCATAATTACATATCTGCCATCATGCATGAGAGTCTGAATAAGTGTTCGAGTGTTCAAACCCTAATGCATGACAAACGGCAAATAAACACCATAATTACATATCTACAATCATGCAAGTGGGTCCGAATAAGTGTCCGAGTGTTTAAGTCCTAATGCATGAGAAATGGCAAGTAAGCACCATAATTACATATCTGCCAACATGCAAGAGGGTCTGAATAAGTGTCCGAGTATTTATACCCTAATGCAAATGAAATGGCAAATAAACACCATAATTACATATCTGCCATCCTGCAAGAGGGTCCGAATAAGTGTCCGAGTGTTTAAACCCTAATGCATGAGAAATGGCATGTAAATACCATAATTACATATCTGCCATCATGCAAGAGGGTCAGAATAAGTGTCCGGGTGTTTAAAACCTAACGGATGAGAAATGGAAAGTAAACACTACAATTACATATTTGCCAACATGCAAGAGGGTCCGAATAAGTGTCCGAGTGTTTAAACCCTAATGCATGAGAAATGGCAAATAAACACCATAATTACATATCAACCATCATGCAAGAGGGTCCGAATAAGTGTCTGAGTGTTTAAACCCTAATGCGAGAGAAATGGCAAATAAACAGCATAATTACATATCTGCCATCATGCAAGAGGGTCCGAATAAGTGTACGAGTGTTTAAGCCCTAATGCATGAGAAATGGCAAGTAAACACCATATTACATATCTGCCATCATGCAAGAGGGTCCGAATAACTGTTCGAGTGTTTCAGCCCTAATGCATGGGAAATGGCAAGTAAACACCATAACTACATATCAGCCATCGTGCAAGAGGGTCCGAATAAGTGTCCGAGTGTTTAAACCGTAATGCATGGGAAAATGGAAAATAAACGCCATAATTACATATCAGCCATCATGCAAGAGGGTCTGAATAAGTGTCTGAGTGTTTAAGCCCCAATGCATGAGAAATGGAAAATAAACACCATAATTACATATTTGCCGACATGGAAGAGGGTCCGAATAAGTGTCTGAGTGTTTAAACCCTAATGCATGAGAAATGGCAAATAAACACCATAATTACATATCTGCCATCATGCATGGGGGTACGAATAAGTGTCCGACTGTTTGAGCCCTAATGCATGAGAAATGGCAAGTAAACACCATAATTACATATCTGCCATCATGTAAGCGGATCCGAATAAGTGTCCGAGTGTTTAAACCCTAATGCATGAGAAATGGCAAGCAAACACCATAATTACATATCTGCCCTCATGCAAGAGGGTCCGAATAAGTGTCCTAGTGTCTAAACCCTAATGCATGAGAAATGGCAAGTAAACACCATAATTACATATCTACCATCATGTAAGGGGGTCCGAATAAGTGTCCGAGTGTTTAAACCCTAATGCACGAGAAATGGCAAATAACCACCATAATTACATATCTGCCATCATGCAAGGGGGTATGAATAAGTGTCCGAGTGTTTAAGCCCTAATGCATGAGAAATGGGAAGTAAACACCATAATTACATATC
This sequence comes from Camellia sinensis, assembly GCF_055761805.1. Classification (NCBI taxonomy): domain Eukaryota; kingdom Viridiplantae; phylum Streptophyta; class Magnoliopsida; order Ericales; family Theaceae; genus Camellia; species Camellia sinensis. Next base: position 8,080,068 of record NW_028129474.1, on the reverse strand, counting down.
CGCCATCATGTAAGAGGGTCCGAATAAGTGTCTGAGTGTTTAAACCGTAATGCATGAGAAATGGCAAGCAAACACCATAATTACATATCTGTCCTCATGCAAGAGGGTCGTTATAATTGTCTGAATGTTTAAACCCTAATGCATTAGAAATGACAAGTAAACACCATAATTACAAACTTGCCATCATACAAGAGGGTCCGAATATGTGTCCGAGTATTTAAACCCTAATGCATGAGAAATGGCAGATAAACACCAAAATTACATATATGCCATCATGCAAGAGTGTCCGAATAAGTGTCCGAGTGTTTAAACCCTAATGCATGAGAAATGGCAAATCAACACCATAATTACATATCTGCCAACATTCAAGAGGGTCCGAATAAGTTTCCGAGTTTTAAACCCTAATGCATGAGAAATGGCAAATAAACATCACAATTACATATCTGCCATCATGCAAGAGGATCCGAATATGTGTCCGAGTATTTAAACCCTAATGCATGAGAAATGGCAGATAAACACCAAAATTACATATATGCCATCATGCAAGAGTGTCTGAATAAGTGTCCGAGTGTTTAAACCCTAATGCATGAGAAATGGCAAATAAACACCATAATTACAAATCTGCCAACATTCAAGAGGGTCCGAATAAGTGTCCGAGTGTTTAAACCCTAATGCATTAGAAATGGAAAATAAACATCACAATTACATATCTGCCATCATGCAAGAGGATCCGAATAAGTGTCCGAGTATTTATACCCTAATGCAAGAGAAATGGCAAATAAACACCATAATTACATATCTGTCATCATGCAAAAGGGTCCGAATAAGTGTCCGAGTGTTTAAACCCTAATGCATGAGAAATGGCAAGTAAATACCATAATTGCATATCTGCCATCATGCAAGAGGGCCGGAATAAGTGTCCGAATGTTTAAAACCTAATGGATGAGAAATGGGAAGTAAACACCATAATTACATATCTGCCATCAGGCAAGAGGGTCCGAATAAGTATCCGAGTGTTTAAACCCTAATGCATGAGAAATGGGAAGTAAACACCATAATTACATATCTGCCATCATGCAGTTGGGTCTGAATAAATGTCCGAGTGTTTAAACCCTAATGCATGAGAAATGGAAAATAAACACCATAATTACATATCTGCCAACATGCAAGAGGGTCCGAATAAGTGACCGAGTGTTTAAACCCTAATGCATGAGAAATGGCAAATAAACACCATAATTACATATCAGCCATCACGGAAGAGGGTCCGAATAAGTGTCCGAGTGTTTAAGCCCTAATGCATGAGAAATGGCAAATAAACACCATAATTACATATTTGCCAACATGCAAGAGGGTTCGAATAAGTGTCCGACCGTTTTAAACACTAATGCATGAGAAATGGCAAATAAACACCATAATTACTTATCTGCCATCGTGCAAGAGGGTCCAAATAAGTGTACGAGGGTTTAAGCCCTAATGCTTGAGAAATGGCAAGGAAACACCATAATTACATATCTGCCATAATGCAAGAGGGTCCGAATATGTGTCTGAGTGTTTAAGCCCTAATGCATGGGAAATGGCAAGTAAATAGCACAATTACATATCTGCCATCACACAAGAGGGTCCGAATAAGTGTCCGAGTGATTAAACCGTAATGCATGGGAACTGGCAAATAAACACCATAATTACATATATGCCATCATGCAAGTGTGTCCGAATAAGTGTCCGAGTGTTTAAACCCGAATGCACGAGAAATGGCAAATAAACACCATAATTACATATCTACCAACATTCAAGAGGGTCTGAATAAGTGTCCGAGTGTTTAAACCCTAATGCATGAGAAATGGCAAATAAACACCATAATTACATATCTGCCATCATGCAAGAGGGTCTAAATAAGTGCCCGAGTGTTTAAGCCCTAATGCATGAGGAATGGCAAGTAAACAACATAATTGCATATCTGCCATCATGCAAGAGGGTCCAAATAAGTGTCCGAGAGTTTAAAGCCTAATGCATGAGAAATGGCAAATAAACACCATAATTACATATCTGCCAACATGCAAGACGGTCCGAATAAGTGTCCGAGTGTTTAAACCCTAATGCTAGAGAAATGGCAAATAAACACCATAATTACATATCTGCCATCATGCAAGAGCATCCGAAGAAGTGTCCGAGTATTTATACCCTAATGCAAGAGAAATGGCAAATAAACACCATAATTACATATCTGCCATCATGCAAAAGGGTCCGAATAAGTGTCCGAGTGTTTAAACCCTAATGCATGAGAAATGGCAAGTAAATACCATAATTGCATATCTGCCATCGTGCAAGAGGGCCGGAATAAGTGTCCGAATGTTTAAAACCTAATGGATGAGAAATGGCAAGTAAACACCATAATTACATATCTGCCATCAGGCAAGAGGGTCCAAATAAGTGTCCGAGTGTTTAAACCCTAATGCATGAGAAATGACAAGTAAACACCATAATTACATATCTGCCATCATGCAGGTGGGTCAAAATAAATGTCCGTGTGTTTAAACCCTAATGCATGAGAAATGGAAAATAAACACCATAATTACATATCTGCCAACATGCAAGAGGGTCCGAATAAGTGACCGAGTGTTTAAACCCTAATGCATGAGAAATGGCAAATAAACACCATAATTACATATCTGCCATCACGGAAGAGGGTCCGAATAAGTGTCCGAGTGTTTAAGCCCTAATGCATGAGAAATGGCAAATAAACACCATAATTACATATTTGCCAACATGCAAGAGGGTTCGAATAAGTGTCCGACCGTTTTAAACACTAATGCTTGAGAAATGGCAAATAAACACCATAATTACTTATCTGCCATCGTGCAAGAGGGTCCAAATAAGTGTACGAGGGTTTAAGCCCTAATGCTTGAGAAATGGCAAGGAAACACCATAATTACATATCTGCCATAATGCAAGAGGGTCCGAATATGTGTCCGAGTGTTTAAGTCCTAATGCATGGGAAATGGCAAGTAAATAGCATAATTACATATCTGCCATCACGCAAGAGGGTCCGAATAAGTGTCCGAGTGATTAAACCGTAATGCATGGGAACTGGCAAATAAACACCATAATTACATATATGCCATCATGCAAGTGTGTCCGAATAAGTGTCCGAGTGTTTAAACCCGAATGCACGAGAAATGGCAAATAAACACCATAATTACATATCTACCAACATTCAAGAGGGTCTGAATAAGTGTCCGAGTGTTTAAACCCTAATGCATGAGAAATGGCAAATAAACACCATAATTACATATCTGCCATCATGCAAGAGGGTCTAAATAAGTGTCCGAGAGTTTAAAGCCTAATGCATGAGAAATGGCAAATAAACACCATAATTACATATCTGCCAACATGCAAGACGGTCCGAATAAGTGTCCGAGTGTTTAAACCCTAATGCTAGAGAAATGGCAAATAAACACCATAATTACATATCTGCCATCATGCAAGAGCATCCGAAGAAGTGTCCGAGTATTTATACCCTAATGCAAGAGAAATGGCAAATAAACACCATAATTACATATCTGCCATCATGCAAAAGGGTCCGAATAAGTGTCCGAGTGTTTAAACCCTAATGCATGAGAAATGGCAAGTAAATACCATAATTGCATATCTGCCATCGTGCAAGAGGGCCGGAATAAGTGTCCGAATGTTTAAAACCTAATGGATGAGAAATGGCAAGTAAACACCATAATTACATATCTGCCATCAGGCAAGAGGGTCCAAATAACTGTCCGAGTGTTTAAACCCTAATGCATGAGAAATGACAAGTAAACACCATAATTACATATCTGCCATCATGCAGGTGGGTCAAAATAAATGTCCGAGTGTTTAAACCGTAATGCATGAGAAATGGAAAATAAACACCATAATTACATATCTGCCAACATGCAAGAGGGTCCGAATAAGTGTCCGAGTGTTTAAACCCTAATGCATGAGAAATGGCAAATAAACACCATAATTACATATCTGCCATCATGCAAGAGGGTCCAAATAAGTGTCCGAGTGTTTAAGCCCTAATGCATGAGAAATGGCAAATAAACACCATAATTACATATTTGCCAACATGCAAGAGGGTTCGAATAAGTGTCCGACTGTTTTAAACCCTAATGCATGTGAAATGGCAAATAAACACCATAATTACATATCTGCCATCATGCAAGAGGGTCCAAATAAGTGTACGAGGGTTTAAGCCCTAATGCATGAGAAATGGCAAGGAAACACCATAATTACATATCTGCCATAATGCAAGAGGGTCCGAATATGTGTCTGAGTGTTTAAGCCCTAATGCCTGGGAAATGGGATGTGAATAGCATAATTACATATCTGCCATCACGAAAGAGGGGCCGAATAAGTGTCCGAGTGATTAAACCGTAATGCATGGGAAATGGCAAATAAACACCATAATTACATATATGCCATCATGCAAGAGTGTCCGAATAAGTGTCCGAGTGTTTAAACCCGAATGCATGAGAAATGGCAAATAAACACCATAATAACATATCTATCAACATTCAAGAGGGTCTGAATAAGCGTCCGAGTGTTTAAACCCTAATGCGTGAGAAATGGCAAATAAACACCATAATTACATATCTGCCATCATGCAAGAGGGTCTGAATAAGTGTCCGAGTGTTTAAGCCCTAATGCATGAGGAATGGCAAGTAAACAACATAATTACATATCTGCCATCATGCAAGAGGGTCCAAATAAGTGTCCGAGAGTTTAAACCCTAATGCATGAGAAATGGCAAATAAACACCATAATTACATATCTGCCAACATGCAAGAGGGTCCGAATAAGTGTCCGAATGTTTAAACCCTAATGCTAGAGAAATGGTAAATAAACACCGTAATTACATATCTACCATCATGCAAGAGGGTCCGAATAAGTGTATGAGTGTTTAAGCCCTAATGCATGAGAAATGGCAAGTAAACACCATATTACATATCTGCCATCATGCAAGAGGGTCCGAATAAGTGTCCGAGTGTTTAAACCCTATTGCATGAGAAATGGCAAATAAACACCATAATTACATATCTGCCATGATGCAAGAGGGTCCGAATAAGTGTACGAGTGTTTAAGCCTAATGTGTGAGAAATGGCAAGTAAACACCATAATTACATATCTGCCATCATGCAAGACGGTCCGAATAAGTGTCCGAGGGTTTCAGCCCTAATGCATGGGAAATGCCAAGTAAACACCATAACTACATATTAACCATCATGCAAGAGGGTCCGAATAAGTGTCCGAGTGTTTAAACCGTAATGCATGGGAAAATGGAAAATGAACACCATAATTACATATCAGCCATCATGCCAGAGGGTCCGAATAAGTATCCAAGTGTTTAAACCCTCATCCATGAGAAATGGCAAATAAACACCATAATTGTATATCTGCCAACATGCAGGAGGGTCCGAATAAGTGTCCGAGTGTTTAAACCCTAATGCATGAGAAACGGCAAATAAACACCATAATTACATATCTGCCATCATGCAAGAGGGTCCGAATAAGTGTCCGAGTGTTTAAGCCCTAATGCATGAGAAATGGCAAGTAAACAACATAATTACATATCTGCCATCATGCAAGAGGATCCAAATAAGTGTCCGAGTGTTTAAACCCTAACGCATGAGAAATGGCAAGTAAACACCATAATTACATATCTGCCATCATACAAGAGGGTCTGAATAAGTGTCCGAGTGTTTATACCCTAATGCATGGCAAACGTCAAATAAACACCATAATTACATATCTACCATCATGCAAGTGGGTCCGTATAAGTGTCCGAGTGTTTAAGTCATAATGCATGAGAAATGGCAAGTAAACACCATAATTTCATATCTGCCAACATCCAAGTGGGTCAGAATAATTGTCCGAGTATTTATACCCTAAAGCATGAGAAATGGCAAGTAAATACCATAATTACATATCTGTCATCATGCAAGAGGGTCGGAATAAGTGTCCGCGTGTTTAAACCCTAATGGATGAGAAATGGCAAATAAACACCATAATTACATATCTGCCAACATGCAAGAGGGTCCGACTAAGTGTCCGAGTGTTTAAACCCTAATGCATGAGAAATGGCAAATAAACACCATAATTACATATCTGCCATCATGCAAGAGCGTCCAAATAAGTGTGCGAGTGTTTAAACCCTTATGCATGAGAAATGGCAAATAAACACCATATTAACATATCTTCCATCATGCAAGAGGGTCCGAATAAGTGTACGAGCGTTTAAGCCCTAATGCATGAGATATGGCAAGACAACATCATAATTACATATCTGCCATCATGCAAGAGGGTCCGAATATGTATCCGACTGTTTAAGCCCTAATGCATGGGAAATGGAAAATGAACACCATAATTACATATCTGCCATCATGCAAGAGGGTCCGAATAAGTGTCCGAGCGTTTAAGCCCTAATGCATGAAAAATGGCAAGTAAACAACATAATTACATATCTTCCATCATGCAATAGGGTCCAAATATGTGTCCGAGAGTTTAAACCCTAATGCATGAGAAATTGCAAATAAACACCACAATTACATATCTGCCAACATGCAAAAGGGTCAGAATAAGTGTCCGAGTCTTTAAACCCTAATGCATGAGAAATGCCAAATAAACACCATAATTACATATCTGCCATCATGCACGAGGGTCCGAATAAGTGTACGAGTGTTTAAGCCTAATGCGTGAGAAATGGCTAGTAAACACCATAATTACATATCTGCCATCATGCAATAGGGTCCGAATAAGTGTCCGAGTGTTTCAGACCTAATGCATGGGAAATGGCAAGTAAACACCATAACTACATATTAGCCATCATGCAAGAGGGTCCGAATAAGTGTCCGAGTGTTTAAACCGTAATGCATGGGAAAATTGAAAATGAACACCATAATTACATATCAACCATCATGCAAGAGGGTCCGAATAAGTGTCCAAGTGTTTAAACCCTCATGCATGAGAAATGGCAAATAAACACCATAATTGCATATCTGCCAACAAGCAGGAGCGTCCGAATAAGCGTCCGAGTGTTTAAACCCTAATGCAAGAGAAATGGTAAATAAACACCATAATTACATATCAGCCATCATGCAAGATGGTCCGAATAAGTGTCCGATTGTTTAAGCCCTAATGCATGAGAAATGGGAAGTAAACAACATAATTACATATCTGCCATCGTGCAAGAGTGTCCAAATAAGTGTCCGAGTGTTTAAACTCTAACGCATGAGAAATGGAAGAGGGTCTGAATATGTGTCTGAGTGTTTAAACCCTAATGCATGACAAACGTCAAATAAACACCATAATTACATATCTACCATCATGCAAGTAGGTCCGAATAAGTGTCCGAGTGTTTAAGTCCTAATGCAAGAGAAATGGCAAGTAAACACCATAATTTCATATCTGCCAACATGGAAGAGGGTCTGAATAAGTGTCCGAGTATTTATACCCTAATGCAAGAGAAATGGCAAATAAACAACGTAATTACGTATCTGCCATCATGGAAAAGGGTCCGAATAAGTGTCCGAGTGTTTAAAACCTAAAGCATGAGAAATGGAAAGTAAATACCATAATTACATATCTGCCATAATGCAAGAGGGTCGGAATAAGTGTCGGCGTGTTTAAACCCCAACGGATGAGAAATGGCAAATAAACACCATAATTACATATCTGCCAACATGCAAGAGGATCCGAATAAGTGTCCGAGTGTTTAAACCCCAATCCATGAGAAATGGCAAATAAACACCATAATTACGTATCTGCCATCATGCAAGAGGGTCCAAATAAGTGTCCGACTGTTTAAACCCTAATGCATGAGAAATGGCAAATAAACACCATAATTACATATCTTCCATCGTGCAAGAGGGACCGAATAAGTGTACGAGGGTTTAAGCCCTAATGCATGAGAAATGGGAAGAAAGCATCATAATTACATATCTGCCATCATGCAAGAGGGTCCGAATATGTGTCCGAATGTTTAAGCCCTAATGCATGGGAAATGGCAAGTAAACACCATAACTACATATCTGCCATCATGCAAGAGGGTCCGAATAACTGTCCGAGTGCTAAAACCCTAATGCATGAGAAATGGCAAATAAACACCATAATTACATATCTGCCAACATTCAAGAGGGTCCGAATAAGTGTCCGAGTGTTTAAACCCTAATGCATGAGAAATGGCAAATGAGCACCATAATTACATATCTGCCATCATGCAAGAGGGTCCGAATAAGTGTCCGAGTGTTTAAGCCCTAATGCATGAGAAATGGCAAGTAAACAACATAATTACATATCTGCCATCATGCAAGAGGGTCCAAATAAGTGTCCGAGAGTTTAAACAATAATGCATGAGAAATGGCAAATAAACACCATAATTACATATCTGCCAAAATGCAGGAGGGTCTGAATAAGTGTCCGAGTGTTTAAACCCTAATGCTTGAGAAATGGCAAATAAACACCATAATTACATATCTGCCATCATGCAAGAGGGTCCGAATAAGTGTACGAGTGTTTAAGCCTAATCCGTGAGAAATGGCAAGTAAACACCATAATTACATATCTGCCATCATGCAGGAGGGTACGAATAAGTGTCCGAGTGTTTCAGCCCTAATGCATGGGAAATGGCAAGTAAACACAATAACTACATATTAGCCATCATGCAAGAGGGTCCGAATAAGTGTCCGAGTGTTTAAACCGTAATGCATGGGATAATGGAAAATGAACACCATAATTACATATCAGCCATCATGCAAGGGGGTCTGAATAATTGTCCAAGTGTTTAAACCCTCACGCATGAGAAATGGCAAATAAACACCATAATTGCATATCTGCCAACATTCAGGACGGTCCGAATAACTGTCCGAGTGTTTAAACCCTAATGCATGAGAAACGGCAAATAAACACCATAATTACATATCTGCAATCATGCAAGAGGGTCCGAATAAGTGTCCGAGTGTTTAAGCCCTAATGCATGAGAAATGGCAAGTAAACAACATAATTACATATCTGCCATCGTGCAAGAGGGTCCAAATAAGTGTCCGAGTGTTTAAACCCTAACGAATGAGAAATGGCAAGTAAACACCATAATTACGTATCTGCCATCATTCAAGAGGGTCTGAATAAGTGTCGGAGTGTTTAAACCCTAATGCATGACAAACGTCAAATAAACCCCATAATTACATATCTACCATCAGGCAAGTGGGTCCGAATAAATGTACGAGTGTTTAAGTCCTAATGCATGAGAAATGGCAAGTAAACACCATAATTTCATATTTGCCAACATGCAAGAGGGTCTGAATAAGTGTCCGAGTATTTATTCCCTAATGCAAGAGAAATGGCAAGTAAACACCGTAATTACATATCTGCCATCATGCAAAAGGGTCCGAATAAGTGTCTGAGTGTTTAAACCCTAAAGCATGAGAAATGCAAGTAAATACCATAATTACATATCTGACATCATGCAAGAGGGTCGGAATAAGTGTCCGCGTGTTTAAACCGTAATGGATGAGAAATGGCAATAAACACCATAATTACATATCTGCCAACATGTAAGAGAGTCCGAATAAGTGTCCGAGTGTTTAAACCCTAATGCATGAGAAATGGCAAATAAACACCATAATTACATATCTGCCATAATGCGAGAGGGTCCAAATAAGTGTCCGAGTGTTTAAACCCTAATGCATGAGAAATGGCAAATAAACACCATAATTACATATCATCCATCATGCAAGAGGGTCCGAATAAGTGTACGAGGATTTAAGCCCTAATGCATGAGAAATGGCAAGAAAACATCATAATTACATATCTGCCATCATGCAAGAGTGTCCGAATATGTGTCCGAAGGTTTAAGCCCTAATGCATGGGAAATGGCAAGTAAACACCATAACTACATATCTGCCATCATGCAAGAGGGTACGGATAAGTGTCCGAGTGTTAAAACCCTAATGCATGAGAAATGGAAAATAAACACCAGAATTACATATCTGCCAACATTCAAGAGGGTCGGAATAAGTGTCTGTTTAAACCCCAATGCATGAGAAATGGCAAATGAACACCATAATTACATATCTGCCATCATGCAAGAGGGTCCGAATAAGTGTCCGAGTGTTTAAGCCCTAATGCATGAGAAATGGCAAGTAAACAACACAATTACATATCTGCCATCATGCAAGAGGGTCCAAATAAGTGTCCGAGAGTTTAAACCCTAATGCTTGAGAAATGGCAAATAAACACCATAATTACATATCTGCCAACATGCAAGAGGGTCTGAATAAGTGTCCGATTGTTTAAACCCTAATGCATGAGAAATGGCAAATAAACACCATAATTACATATCTGCCATCATGCAAGAGGGTCCGAATAAGTGTCCGAGTGTTTCAGCCCTAATGCATAGGAAATGGCAAGTAAACACAATAACTACATATTAGCCATCATGCAAGAGGGTCCGAAAAAGTGTCCGAGTGTTTAAACCGTAATGCATGGGAAAATGGAAAATGAAAACCACAATTACATATCAGTCATCATGCAAGAGGGTCCGAATAATTGTCCAAGTGTTTAAACCCTGACGCATGAGAAATGGCAAATAAACCCCATAATTGCATATCTGCCAACATTCAGGAGGGTCCGAATGAGTGTCCGAGTGTTTAAACCCTAATACATGAGAAACGGAAAATAAACACCATAATTACATATTTGCGATCATGCAAGAGGGTCCGAATAAGTGTCCGAGTGTTTAAGCCCTAATGCATGAGAAATGGCAAGTAAACAACATAATTACATATCTGCCATTGTGCAAGAGGGTCCAAATAAGTGTCCGAGTGTTTAAACCCTAACGAATGAGAAATGGAAAGTAAACAGCATAATTACATATATGCCATCATGCAAGAGGGTCTGAATAAGTGTCCGAGTGTTTATACCCTAATGCATGACAAACGTCAAATAAACACCATAATTACATATCTACCATCACGCAAGTGGGTCCGGATAATCGTCCGTGTGTTTAAGTCCTAATGCATGAGAAATGGCAAGTAAACACCATAATTTCATATTTGCCAACATGCAAGAGGGTCTGAATAAGTGTCCGAGTATTTATACCCTAATGCAAGAGAAATGGCAAGTAAACACCGTAATTACATATCTGCCATCGTGCAAAAGGGTCCGAATAAGTGTCCGAGTGTTTAAACCCTGAAGCATGAGAAATGGCAAGTAAATTCCATAATTATATTTCTTCCATCATGCAAGAGGGTTGGAATAAGTGTCTGCGTGTTTAAACCGTAATGGATGAGAAATGGCAAGTAAACACCATAATTACATATCTGCCAACATGCAAGAGGGTTCGAATAATTGTCCGAGTGTTTAAACCCTAATGCATGAGAAATGGCAAATAAACACCATAATTACATATCTTCCATCATGCAAGAGGGTCCGAATAAGTGTACAAGGGTTTAAGCCCTAATGCATGAGAAATGGCAAGAAAACATCATAATTACATATCTGCCATCATGCAAGAGTGTCCGAATATGTGTCCGAACGCTTAAGCCCTAATGCATGGGAAATGGCAAGTAAACACCATAACTACATATCTGCCATCATGCAAGAGGGTCCGAATAAGTGTCCGAGTGTTAAAACCCTAATGCATGAGAAATGGCAAATAAATACCATAATTACATATCTGCCAACATTCAAGAGGGTCGGAATAAGTGTCCAAGTGTTTAAACCCCAATGCATGAGAAATGGCAAATGAACGCCATAATTACATATCTGCCATCGTGCAAGAGGGTCCGAATAAGTGTCCGAGTGTTTAAGCCCTAATGCATGAGAAACGGAAAGTAAACAACATAATTACATATCTGCCATCATGCAAGTGGGTCCAAATAAGTGTCCGAGAGTTTAAACCCTAATGCATGAGCAATGGAAAATAAACACCACAAATACATATCTGCCAACATGCAAGAGGGTCCGAATAAGTGTCCGAGTGTTTAAACCCTAATGCATGAGAAATGGCAAATAATCACCACAATTACATATCTGCCATCATGCAAGAGGGTCCGAATAAGTGTCCGAGTGTTTAAGCCTAATGCGTGAGAAATGGCAAGTAAACACCATAATTACATATCTGCCATCATGCAAGAGGGTCCGAATAAGTGTCCGAGTGTTTCATCCCTAATGCATGGGAAATGGCAAGTAAACACCATAACTACATATTAGCCATCATGCAAGAGGGTCCGAATAAGTGTCCGAGTGTTTAAACCGTAATGCATGGGAAAATGGGAAATGAACACCATAATTACATATCAGCCATCATGCAAGAGGGTCCGAATAACAGTCCAAGTGTTTAAACCCTCATGCATGAGAAATGGCAAATAAACACAATAATTGCATATCTGCCAACATGCAGGAGGGTCCGAATAAGTGTCCGAGTGTTTAAACTCTAATGCATGAGAAACGGCAAATAAACACCATAATTACATATCTGCCATCATGCAAGAGGGCCCGAATAAGTGGCCGAGTGTTTAAGCCCTAATGCATGAGAAATGGCAAGTAAACAACATAGTTACATATCTGCCATCGTGCAAGAGGGTCCAAATAAGTGTCCGAGTGTTTAAACCCTAACGCATGAGAAATGGCAAGTAAACACCATAATTACATATCTTCCATAATGCAAAAGGGTCTGAATAAGTGTCCGAGTGCTTAAACCCTAATGCATGACAAACGTCAAATAAACACCATAATTACATATCTACCATCATGCAAGTGGGTCCGAATAAGTGTCCGAGTGTTTAAGTCCTAATGCATGAGAAATGGCAAGTAAACACCATAATTTCATATCTGCCAACATGCAAGAGGGTCTGAATAAGTGTCCGAGTATTTATACCCTAATGCAAGAGAAATGGCAAATAAACAACGTAATTACGTATCTGCCATCATGCAAAAGGGTCCGAATAAGTGTCCGAGTGTTTAAACCCTAAAACATGAGAAATGGAAAATAAATACCATAATTACGTATCTGCCATCATGCAAGAGGGTCGGAATAAGTGTCCGCGTGCTTAAACCCTAATGGATGAGAAATGGCAAATAAACACCATAATTACATAGCTGCCAACATGCAAGAGGGTCCGAATAAGTGTCCGAGTGTTTAAACCCTAATGCATGAGAAATGGCAAATAAACACCATAATTACATATCTGCCATCATGCAAGAGGGTCCAAATAATTGTGCGAGTGTTTAAACCCTAATCCATGAGAAATGGCAAATAAACACCATAATTACATATCTTCCATCATGCAAGAGGGTCCGAATAAGTGTACGAGGGTTTAAGCCCTAACGCATGAGAAATGGCAAGAAAAGATCATAATTACATATCTTCCATCATGCAAGAGTGTCCGAATATGTGTCCAAATGTTTAAGCCCTAATGCATGGGAAATGGCAAGTAAACACCATAACTACATATCTGCCATCATGCAAGAGGGTCCGAATAAGTGTCTGAGTGTTAAAACCCTAATGCATGAGAAATGGCAAATAAACACCATAATTACATATCTGCCAACATTCAAGAGGGTCAGAATAAGTGTCCGAGTGTTTAAACCCCAATGCATGAGAAATGGCAAATGAACACCATAATTACCTATCTGCCATCAAGCAAGAGGGTCCGAATAAGTGTCCGAGTGTTTAAGCCCTAATGCATGAGAAATGGCAAGTAAACAACATAATTACATATCTGCCATCATGCAAGTGGGTCCAAATAAGTGTCCGAGAGTTTAAACCCTAATGCATGAGAAATGGAAAATAAACACCATAATTACATATCTGCCAACATGCAAGAGGGTCCGAATAAGTGTCCGAGTGTTTAAACCCTAATGCATGAGAAATGGCAGATAAACACCATAATTACATATCTGCCATCATGCAAGAGGGTCCGAATAAGTGTACGAGTGTTTAAGCTTAATGCGTGAGAAATGGCAAGCAAACACCATAATTACATATATGCCATCATGCAAGAGGGTCCGAATAAGTGTCCGAGTGTTTCAGCCCTAATGAATGGGAAATAGCAAGTAAACACCATAACTACATATTAGCCATCGTGCAAGAGGGTCCGAATAAGTGTCCTAGTGTTTAAACCGTAATGCATGGGAAAATGGAAAATGAACACCATAATTACATATCAACCATCATGCAAGAGGGTCCGAATAACTGTCCAAGTGTTTAAACCCTCATGCATTAAAAATGGCAAATAAACACCATAATTGCATATCTGCCAATATGCAGGAGGGTCTGAATAAGTGTCCGAGTGTTTAAACCCTAATGCATGAGAAACGGCAAATAAACACCACAATTACATATCTGCCATCATGCAAGAGGGTCCGAATAAGTGTCCGAGTGTTTAGGGCCTAATGCATGAGAAATGGCAAGTAAGCAACATAGTTACATATCTACCATCGTGCAAGAGGGTCCAAATAAGTGTCCGAGTGTTTAAACCCTAACGCATGAGAAATGGAAAGTAAACAGCATAATTACATATCTGCCATCATGCAAGGGGGTCTGAATAAGTGTCCGAGTGTTTAAACCCTAATGCATGACAAACGTCAAATAAACACCATAATTACATATCTACCATCATGCATGCAAGTGGGTCCGAATAAGTGTCCGAGTGTTTAAGTCCTAATGCATGAGAAATGGCAAGTAAACACCATAATTTCATATCTGCCTACATGCAAGAGGGTCTGAATAAGTGTCCAACTATTTATACCCCAATGCAAGAGAAATGGCAAATAAACAACGTAATTACATATCTGCCATCATGCAAAAGGGTCCGAATAAGTGTCTGAGTGTTTAAACCCTAAAACCTGAGAAATGGCAAGGAAATACCATAATTACGTATCTGCCATCATGCAAGAGGGTCGGAATAAGTGTCCGCGTGTTTAAACCCTAATGGACGAGAAATGGCAAATAAACACCATAATTACATATCTGCCAACATGCAAGAGGGTCCGAACAAGTGTCCGAGTGTTTAAACCGTAATGCATGAGAAGTGGCAAATAAACACCATAATTACATATCTGCCAACATTCAAGAGGGTCCGAATAAGTGTCTGAGTGTTCAAACCCTAATGCATGAGAAGTGGCAAATGAACACCATAATTACATATCTGCCACCATGCAATAGGGTCCGAATAAGTGTCCGAATGTTTAAGCCCTAATGCATGAGAAATGGCAAGTAAACAACATAATTACATATCTGCCATCATGCAAGAGGGTCCAAATAAGTGTCCGAGAGTTTAAACCCTAATGCATGAGAAATGGCAAATAAACACCATAATTACATGTCTACCAACATGCAAAAGGGTCCGAATAAGTGTCCGAGTGTTTAAACCCTAATGCATGAGAAATGGCAAATGAACACCATAATTACATGTCTACCAACATGCAAAAGGGTCCGAATAAGTG
Organism: Camellia sinensis; assembly: GCF_055761805.1. Classification (NCBI taxonomy): domain Eukaryota; kingdom Viridiplantae; phylum Streptophyta; class Magnoliopsida; order Ericales; family Theaceae; genus Camellia; species Camellia sinensis. The sequence continues at coordinate 8,064,588 of NW_028129474.1, read as the reverse complement.
TCCAAGTGTTTAAACCCTCATGCATGAGAAATGGCAAATAAACAACATAATTGTATATCTGCCAACATGCAGGAGGGTCCGAATAAGTGGCCGAGTGTTTAAACCCTAATGCATGAGAAACGGCAAATAAACACCATAATTACATATCTGCCATCATGCAAGAGGGTCCGAATAAGTGTCCGAGTGTTTAAGCCCTAATGCTTGAGAAATGGCAACTAAACAACATAATTACATATCAGCCATGACGCAAGAGGGTCCGAATCAGTGTACGAGTGTTTAAACCCTAATCCATGAGAAATGACAAGTAAACACCATATTACATATCTGCCATCATGCAAGAGGGTCCGAATAAGTGTCCGCGTGTTTAAACCCTAATGCATGAGAAATGGCAAATAAACACCATAATTACATATCTGCCATCACGCAAGAGGGTCGGAATAAGTGGACGAGTGTTTAATCCCTAATCCATGAGAAATGGCAAGTAAACACCATATTACATATCTGCCATCATGCAAGAGGGTCCGAATAAGTGTCCGAGTGTTTAATCCCTAATGCATGAGAAATGGCAAATAAACACCATAATTACATATCTGCCATCATGCAAGAGGGTCTGAATAAGTGTCCGAGTATTTAAGCCCTAATGCATGAGAAATGACAAATAAACACCATAATTACATGTCTACCAACAAGCCAGTGGGTCCGATTAAGTGTCCGAGTGTTTAAACCATATTGCATGAGAAAAGGCAAATAAACACCGTAATTACATATCTACCATCAAGCAATAGGGTCCGCATACGTGTACGAGTGTTTAAGCCTAATGCATGAGAAATGGAAAGTAAAGACCATAATTACATATCTGCCATCATGCAAGAGGGTCCGAATAAGCGTCCGAGTGTTTCAGCCCTAATGCATGGGAAATAGCAAGTAAACACCACAACTACATATTAGCCATCATGCAAGAGGGTCCGAATAAGTGTCCGAGTGTTTAAACCCTAATGCATCAGAAACGGCAAATAAACACCATAATTACATATCTGCCATCATGCAAGAGGGTCTGAATTAGTGTTCGAGTGTTTATGCCCTAATGCATGAGAAATGGCAAGCAAACAACATAATTACATATCTGCCATCATGCAAGAGGGTCCAAATAAGTGTCCGAGTGTTTAAACCCTAACGCATGAGAAATGGCAAGTAAACACCATAATTTCATATCTGGCATCATGCAAGAGGGTCCAAATAAGTGTCCGAGTGTTTAAACCCTAATGCATGACAAACGGCAAATAAACACCAAAATTACATATCTACCATCATGCAAGTGGGTCCGAATAAGTGTCCGAGTGTTTAAGTCCTAATGCATGAGAAATGGCAAGTAAACACCATAATTACATATCTGCCAACATTCAAGAGGGTCTGAATAAGTGTCTGAGTATTTATACCCTAATGCAAGAGAAACGGCAAATAAACACCATAATTACATATCTGCCATCATGCAAAAGGGTCCGAATAAGTGTCCGAGTGTTTAAACCGTAATGCATGAGAAATGACATGTAAATACCATAATTACATATCTGCCATCATCCAAGAGGGTCGGAATAAGTGTTCGCGTGTTTAAACCCTAATGGATGAGAAATGGCAAGTAAACACCATAATTACATATCTGCCAACATGCAAGAGGGTCTGAATAAGTGTCTGAGTAGTTATACCCTAATGCAAGAGAAATGGCATGTAAATACCATAATTACATATCTGCCATCATGCAAGAGGGTCGGAATAAGTGTCCGCGTGTTTAAACCCTAATGGATGAGAAATGGCAAATAAACACCATAATTACATATCTGCCATCATGCAAAAGGGTCCGAATAAGTGTCCGAGTGTTTAAACCGTAATGCCTGAGAAATGACATGTAAATACCATAATTACATATCTGCCATCATGCAAAACAGTCCAAATAAGTGTCCGAGTGTTTAAAGCCTAAAGCATGAGAAATGGCAAGTAAATACCATAATTACATATCTGCCATCATGCAAGAGGGTCGGAATAAGTGTCCGCGTGTTTAAACCGTAATGGATGAGAAATGGCAATAAACACCATAATTACATATCTGCCAACATGTAAGAGGGTCCGAATAAGTGTCCGAGTGTTTAAACCCTAATGCATGAGAAATGGCAAATAAACACCATAATTACATATCATCCATCATGCAAGAGGGTCCGAATAAGTGTACGAGGGTTTAAGCCCTAATGCATGAGAAAAGGCAAGAAAACAACATAATTACATATCTGCCATCATGCAAGAGTGTCCGAATATGTGTCCGAATGTTTAAGCCCTAATGCATGGGAAATGGCAAGTAAACACCATAACTACATATCTGCCATCATGCAAGAGGGTCCGAATAAGTGTCCGATTGTTAAAACCCTAATGCATGAGAAATGGCAAATAAACACCATAATTACATATCTGCCAACATTCAAGAGGGTCGGAATAAGTGTCCGAGTGTTTAAACCCCAATGCTTGAGAAATGGCAAATGAACGCCATAATTACATATATGCCATCATGCAAGAGGGTCCGAATAAGTGTCCGAGTGTTTAAGCCCTAATGCATGAGAAATGGCAAGTAAACAACATAATTATATATCTGCCATCATGCAAGAGGGTCCAAATAAGTGTCCGAGAGTTTAAACCCTAATGCTTGAGAAATGGCAAATAAACACCATAATTACATATCTGCCAACATGCAAGAGGGTCTGAATAAGTGTCCGAGTGTTTAAACCCTAATGCTTGAGAAATGGCAAATAAACACCATAATTACATATCTGCCATCATGCAAGAGGGTCCGAATAAGTGTACGGGTGTTTAAGGCTAATGCGTGGGAAATGGCAAGTAAACACCATAATTACATATCCGCCATCATGCAAGAGGGTTCGAATAAGTGTCCGAGTGTTTCAGCCCTAATGCATGGGAAATGGCAAGTAAACACAATAACTACATATTAGCCATCATGCAAGAGGGTCCGAATAAGTGTCCGAGTGTTTAAACCGTAATGCATGGGAAAATGGAAAATGAACACCATAATTACATATCAGCCATCATGCAAGAGGGTCCGAATAATTGTCCAAGTGTTTAAACCCTCACGCATGAGAAATGGAAAATAAACACCATAATTGCATATCTGCCAACATTCAGGAGGGTCCGAATGAGTGTCCGAGTGTTTAAACCCTAATGCATGAGAAACGGAAAATAAACACCACAATTACATATCTGCGATCATGCCAGAGGCTCCGAATAAGTGTCCGAGTGTTTAAGCCCTAATGCATGAGAAATGGCAAGTAAACAACATAATTACATATCTCCCATCGTGCAAGAGGGTCCAAATAAGTCTCCGAGTGTTTAAACCCTAACGAATGAGAAATGGAAAGTAAACACCATAATTACATATCTGCCATCATGCAAGAGGGTCTGAATAAGTGTCCGAGTGTTTAAACCCGAATGCACGACAAACGTCAAATAAACACCATAATTACATATCTACCATCACGCAAGTGGGTCCGAATAATCGTCCGAGTGTTTAAGTCCTAATGCATGAGAAATGGCAAGTAAACACCATAATTTCATATTTGCCAACATGCAAGAGGGTCTGAATAAGTGTCCGAGTATTTATACCCTAATGCAAGAGAAACGGCAAGTAAACACCGTAATTACATATCTGCCATCATGCAAAAGGGTCCGAATAAGTGTCTGAGTGTTTAAACCCTGAAGCATGAGAAATGGCAAGTAAAATACCATAATTACATTTCTGCCATCATGCAAGAGGGTTGGAATAAGTGTCCGCGTGTTTAAACCGTAATGGATGTGAAATGGCAAGTAAACACCATAATTACATATCTGCCAACATGCAAGAGGGTCCGAATAATTGTCCGAGTGTTTAAACCCTAATGCATGAGACATGGCAAATAAACACCATAATTACATATCTGCCATCATGCAAGTGGGTCCAAATAAGTGTCCGAGAGTTTAAACCCTAATGCATGAGAAATGGAAAATAAACACCATAATTACATATCTGCTAACGTGCAAGAGGGTCCGAATAAGTGTCCGAGTGTTTAAACCCTAATGCATCAGAAATGGCAAATAAACACCACAATTACATATCTGCCATCATGCAAGAGGGTCCGAATAAGTGTCCGAGTGTTTAAGCCTAATGCGTGAGAAATGGCAAGTAAACACCATAATTACAAATCTGCCATCATGCAAGAGGGTCCGAATAAGTGTCCGAGTGTTTCATCCCTAATGCATGGGAAATGGCAAGTAAACACCATAACTACATATTAGCCATCATGTAAGAGGGTCCGAATAATTGTCCGAGTGTTTAAAACGTAATGCATGGGAAAATGGAAAATGAACACCATAATTACATATCAGCCATCATGCAAGAGGGTCCGAATAACTGTCCAAGTGTTTAAACCCTCATGCATGAGAAATGGCAAATAAACACCATAATTGCATATCTGCCAACATGCAGGAGGGTCCGAATAAGTGTCCGAGTGTTTAAACCCTAATGAATGAGAAACGACAAATAAACACCATAATTACATATCTGCCATCATGCAAGAGGGTCCAAATAAGTGGCCGAGTGTTTAAGCGCTAATACATGAGAAATGGCAAGTAAACAACATAGTTACATATCTGCCATCGTGCAAGAGGGTCCAAATAAGTGTCCGAGTGTTTAAACCCTAACGCATGAGAAATGGCAAGTAAACACCATAATTAGATATCTGCCAGAATGCAAGAGGGTCTGAATAAGGGTCCGAGTATTTAAACCCTAATGCATGACAAACGTCAAATAAACACCATAATTACATATCTACCATCATGCAAGTGGGTCCGAATAAGTGTCCGAGTGTTTAAGTCCTAATGCATGAGAAATGGCAAGTAAACACCATAATTTCATATCTGCCAGCATGCAAGAGGGTCTGAATAAGTGTCCGAGTATTTATACCCTAATGCAAGAGAAATGGCAAATAAACAACGTAATTACATATCTGCCATCATGCAAAAGGGTCCGAATAAGTGTCCGAGTGTTTAAACCCTAAAACATGAGAAATGGAAAGTAAATACCATAATTACGTATCTGCCATCATGCAAGAGGGTCGGAATAAGTGTCCCCGTGTTTAAACCCTAATGGATGAGAAATGGCAAATAAACACCATAATTACATATCTGCCAACATGCAAGAGGATCCGAATAAGTGTCCGAGTGTTTAAACCCTAATGCATGAGAAATGGCAAATAAACACCATAATTACATATCTGCCATCATGCAAGAGGGTCCAAATAAGTGTGCGAGTGTTTAAACCCTAATGCATGAGAAATGGAAAATAAACACCATAATTACATATCTTCCATCATGCAAGAGGGTCCGAATAAGTGTACGAGGGTTTAAGCCCTAATGCATGAGAAATGGCAAGAAAACATCATAATTACATATCTGCCATCATGCAAGAGTGTCCGAATGTTTAAGCCCTAATGCATGGGAAATGGCAAGTAAACACCATAACTACATATCTGCCATCATGCAAGACGGTCCGAATAAGTGTCTGAGTGTTAAAACCCTAATGCATGAGAAATGGCAAATAAACACCATAATTACATATCTGCCAACATTCAAGAGGGTCGGAATAAGTGTCCGAGTGTTTAAACCCCAATGCATGAGAAATGGCAAATGCACACCATAATTACATATCTACCATCATGCAAGAGGGTCCGAATAAGTGTCCGAGTGTTTAAGCCCTAATGCATGAGAAATGGCAAGTAAACAACATAATTACATATCTGCCATCATGCAAGTGGGTCCAAATAAGTGTCCGAGAGTTTAAACCCTAATGCATGAGAAATGGAAAATAAACACCATAATTACATATCTGCCAACATGCAAGAAGGTCCGAATAAGTGTCCGAGTGTTTAAACCCTAATGCATGAGAAATGGTAAATAAACACCATAATTACATATCTGCCATCATGCAAGATGGTTCGAATAAGTGTACAAGTGTTTAAGCTTAATGCGTGAGAAATGGCAAGTAAACACCATAATTACATATATGCCATCATGCAAGAGGGTCCGAATAAGTGTCCGAGTGTTTCAGCCGTAATGCATGGGAAATAGCAAGTAAACCCCATAACTACATATTAGCCATCATGCAAGAGGGTCCGAATAAGTGTCCGAGTGTTTAAACCGTAATGCATGGGAAAATGGAAAATGAACACCATAATTACATATCAGCCATCATGCAAGAGGGTCCGAATAACTGTCCAAGTGTTTAAACCCTCATGCATGATAAATGGCAAATAAACACCATAATTGCATATCTGCCAACATGCAGGAGGGTCTGAATAAGTGTCCGAGTGTTTAAACCCTAATGCATGAGAAACGGCAAATGAACACCATAATTACATATCTGCCATCATGCAAGAGGGTCCGAATAAGTGCCCGAGTGTTTAAGCCCAATGCATGAGAAATGGCAAGTAAACGACATAGTTACATATCTGCCATCGTGCAAGAGGGTCCAAATAAGTGTCCGAGTGTTTAAACCCCAACGCATGAGAAATGGCAAGTAAACACCATAATTACATATCTGCCATCATGCAAGAGGGTCTGAATAAGTGTCCGAGTGTTTAAACCCTAATGCATGACAAACATCAAATAGACACCATAATTACATATCTACCGTCATGCAAGTGGGTCCGAATAAGTGTCCAAGTATTTATACCCAAATGGAAGAGAAATGGCAAATAAACAACGTCATTACATATCTGCCAGCATGGAAAAGGGTCCGAATAAGTGTCCGAGTGTTTAAACCGTAAAACCTGAGAAATGGCAAGTAAATACCATAATTACGTATCTGCCATCATGGAAGAGGGTCGGAATAAGTGTCTGCGTGTTCAAACCCTAATGCGTGAGAAATGGCAAATAAACACCATAATTACATATCTGCCAACATGCAAGAGGGTCCGAATAAGTGTCCGAGTCTTTAAACCCTAATGCATGAGAAATGGCAAATAAACACCATAATTACATATCTTCCATCATGCAAGATGGTCCAAATAAGTGTACAAGTGTTTAAGCTTAATGCGTGAGAAATGGCAAGTAAACACCATAATTACATATATGCCATCATGCAAGAGGGTCCGAATAAGTGTCCGAGTGTTTCAGCCGTAATCCATGGGAAATAGCAAGTAAACCCCATAACTACATATTAGCCATCATGCAAGAGGGTCCGAATAAGTGTCCGAGTGTTTAAATCGTAATGCATGGGAAAATGGAAAATGAACACCATAATTACATATCAGCCACCATGGAAGAGGGTCCGAATAACTGTCCAAGTGTTTAAACCCTCATGCATGATAAATGGCAAATAAACACCATAATTGCATATCTGCCAACATGCAGGAGGGTCTGAATAAGTGTCCGAGTGTTTAAACCCTAATGCATGAGTAACGGCAAATGAACACCATAATTACATATCTGCCATCATGCAAGAGGGTCCGAATAAGTGCCCGAGTGTTTAAGCCCAATGCATGAGAAATGGCAAGTAAACGACATAGTTACATATCTGCCATCGTGCAAGGGGGTCCAAATAAGTGTCCGAGTGTTTAAACCCCAACGCATGAGAAATGGCAAGTAAACACCATAATTACATATCTGCCATCATGCAAGAGGGTCTGAATAAGTGTCCGAGTGTTTAAACCCTAATGCATGACAAACATCAAATAGACACCATAATTACATATCTACCGTCATGCAAGTGGGTCCGAATAAGTGTCCAAGTATTTATACCCAAATGGAAGAGAAATGGCAAATAAACAACGTCATTACATATCTGCCAGCATGGAAAAGGGTCCGAATAAGTGTCCGAGTGTTTAAACCGTAAAACCTGAGAAATGGAAAGTAAATACCATAATTACGTATCTGCCATCATGGAAGAGGGTCGGAATAAGTGTCTGCGTGTTCAAACCCTAATGCGTGAGAAATGGCAAATAAACACCATAATTACATATCTGCCAACATGCAAGAGGGTCCGAATAAGTGTCCGAGTCTTTAAACCCTAATGCATGAGAAATGGCAAATAAACACCATAATTACATATCTGCCATCATGCAAGAGGGTCCAAATAAGTGTCCGAGTGTTTAAACCCTAATGCATGAGAAATGGCAAATAAACACCATAATTACATATCTTCCATCATGCAAGAGGGTCCGAATAAGTGTACGAGGGTTTAAGCCCTAATGCATAAGAAATGGCAAGAAAACATCATAATTACATATCGCCACCATGCAAGAGGGTCCGAATATGTGTCCGAATGTTTAAGCCCTAATGCATGGGAAATGGCAAGAAAACACCATAACTACATATCTGCCATCATGCAAGAGGGTCCGAATAAGTGTCCGAGTGTTAAAACCCTAATGGATGAGAAATGGCAAATAAACACCATAATTACATATCTGCCACCATGCAATAGGGTCCAAATAAGTGTCCGAATGTTTAACCCCCAATGCATGACAAATGGCAAGTAAACAACATAATTACATATCTGCCATCATGCAAGAGGGTCCAAATAAGTGTCCGAGAGTTTCAACCCTAATGCATGAGAAATGGCAAATAAACACCATAATTACATGTCTACCAACATGCAAAAGGGTCCGAATAAGTGTCCGAGTGTTTTAACCCTAATGCATGAGAAATGACAACTGAACACCGTAATTACATATCTGCCATCATGCAAGAGGGTCCGAATAGGTGTACGAATGTTTAAGCCTAATGCATGAGAAATGGCAAGTAAGCACCATAATTACATATCTGCCATCATGCAAGAGGGTCCGAATAAGTGTCCAAGTGTTTAAACCCTCATGCATGTGAAATGGCAAATAAACAACATAATTGTATGTCTGCCAACATGCAGGAGGGTCCGAATAAGTGTCCGAGTGTTTAAACTCTAATGCATGAGAAACGGCAAATAAATACCATAATTAGATATCTGCCATCATGCAAGAGGGTCCGAATAAGTGTCCGAGTGTTTAAGCCCTAATGCATGAGAAATGGCAACTAAACAACATAATTACATATCTGCCATCACGCAAGAGGGTCCGAATAAGTGTACGAGTGTTTAAGCCCCAATCCATGAGAAATGACAAGTAAACACCATATTACATATCTGCCATCATGCAAGAGGGTCCGAATAAGTGTCCGAGTGTTTAAACCCTAATGCATGAGAAATGGCAAATAAACACCATAATTACATATCTGCCATCATGCAAGAGGGTCTGAATAATGTCCGAGTATTTAAGCCCTAATGCATGAGAAATGACAAATAAACACCATAATTACATGTCTGCCAACAAGCCAGTGGGTCCGATTAAGTGTCCGAGTGTTTAAACCTTATTGCGTGAGAAATGGGAAATAAACACCGTAATTACATATCTGCCATCAAGCAATAGGGTCCGAATACGTGTACGAGTGTTTAAGCCTAATGCATGAGAAATGGCAAGTAAAGACCATAATTACATATCTACCATCATGCAAGATGGTCCGAATAAGCGTCTGAGTGTTTCAGCCCTAATGCATGGGAAATAGCAAGTAAACACCACAACTACATATCAGCCATCATGCAAGAGGGTCCGAATAAGTGTCCGAGTGTTTAAACCCTAATGCATCAGAAACGGCAAATAAACACCATAATTACATATCTGCCATCATGCAAGAGGGTCCGAATTAGTGTCCGAGTGTTTATGCCCTAATGCATGAGAAATGGCAAGCAAACAACATAATTACATATCTGCCATCATGCAAGAGGGTCCAAATAAGTGTCCGAGTGTTTAAACCCTAACACATGAGAAATGGCAAGTAAACACCATAATTTCATATTTGTCATGATGCAAGAGGGTCCAAATAAGTGTCCGAGTGTTTAAATCCTAATGCATGACAAACGGCAAATAAACACCAAAATTACATATCTACCATCATGCAAGTGGGTCCGAATAAGTGTCCGAGTGTTTAAGTCCTAATGCATGAGAAATTGCAAGTAAACACCGTAATTACATATCTGCCAACATTCAAGAGGGTCTGAATAGGTGTCTGAGTATTTACACCCTAATGCAAGAGAAATGGCAAATAAACACCATAATTACATATCTGCCATCATGCAAAAGGGTCCGAATAAGTGTCCGAGTGTTTAAACCGTAATGCATGAGAAATGACATGTAAATACCATAATTACATATCTGCCATCATGCAAGAGGGTCGGAATAAGTGCCCGCGTGTTTAAACCCTAATGGATGACAAAAGGCAAGTAAACACCATAATTACATATCTGCCATCATGCAAGAGGGTCCAAATAAGTGTCCGAGTGTTTAAACCCTAATGCATGAGAAATGGCAAGTAACACCACAATTACATATCTGCCATCATGCAAGAGGGTCCGAATTAGTGTCCGAGTGTTTAAACCCTAATGCACGACAAATGGCAAGTAAATACCATAATTACATATCTGCCATCATGCAAGAGGGTCGGAATAAATGTCCGCGTGTTTAAACCCTAATGGATGTGAAATGGCGAGTAAACACCATAATTACATATCTGCCATCGTGCAGGAGGGTCCGAATAAGTGTCCGACTGTCTAAACCCTAATGCATTAGAAATGGAAAATAAACACCATAATTACATATCTGCCAACATGCAAGAGGGCCTGAATAAGTGTCCGAGTGTTTAAACCCAAATGCATGAGAAATGGCAAATAAACACCATAATTACATATCTGCCATCATGCAAGAGGGTCCGAATAAGTGTCCGAGTGTTTAAGCCCTAATGCATGAGAAATGGCAAATAAACACCATAGTAACAAATCTGCCAACATGCAAAAGGGTCCGAATAAGTGTCCGAGTGTTTAAACCCTAACGCATGAGAAATGGCAAGTACACAACATAATTACATATCTACCATCATGTAAGAGGGTCGAAATAAGTGTCCGAGTGTTTAAACCCTAACGCGTGAGAAATGGCAAGTAAGCACCATAATTTCATATCTGCCATCATGCAAGAGGGTCCGAATAAGTGTCCGAGTGTTTAAACCCTAATGCATCAGAAACGGCAAATAAACATCATAATTACATATCTGCCATCATGCAAAAGGGTCCGAATTAGTGTCCGAGTGTTTATGCCCTAATGCATGAGAAATGGCAAGCAAACAACATAATTACATATCTGCCATCATGCAAGAGGGTCCAAATAAGTGTCCGAGTGTTTAAACCCTAACACAAGAGAAATGGCAAGTAAACACCATAATTTCATATCTGCCATCATGCAAGAGGGTCCAAATAAGTGTCCGAGTGTTTAAATCCTAATGCATGACAAACGGCAAATAAACACCAAAATTACATATCTACCATAATGCAAGTGGGTCCGAATAAGTGTCCGAGTGTTTAAGTGCTAATGCATGAGAAATTGCAAGTAAACACCGTAATTACATATCTGCCAACATTCAAGAGGGTCTGAATAAGTGTCTGAGTATTTATACCCTAATGCAAGAGAAATGGCAAATAAACACCATAATTACATATCTGCCATCATGCAAAAGGGTCCGAATAAGTGTCCGAGTGTTTAAACCGTAATGCATGAGAAATGACATGTAAATACCATAATTACATATCTGCCATCATGCAAGAGGGTCAGAATAAGTGTCCGCGTGTTTAAACCCTAATGGATGAGAAATGGCAAGTAAAAACCATAATTACATATCTACCAACATGCAAGAGGGTCTGAATAAGTGTCTGAGTATTTATACCCTAATGCAAGAGAAACGGCAAATAAACACCATAATTACATATTTACCATCATGCAAAAGGGTCCGAATAAGTGTCCGAGTGTTTAAACCGTAATGCATGAGAAATGGCATGTAAATATCATAATTACATATCTGCCATCATGCAAGAGGGTCGGAATAAGTGTCCGCGTGTTTAAACCCTAATGGATGACAAATGGCAAGTAAACACCATAATTACATATCTGCCATCATGCAAGAGGGTCCAAATAAGTGTCCGAGTGTTTAAACCCTAATGCATAAGAAATGGCAAGTAAACACCACAATTACATATCACCATCATGCAAGAGGGTCCGAATTAGTGTCCGAGTGTTTAAACCCTAATGCAGGACAAATGGCAAGTAAATACCATAATTACATATCTGCCACCATGCAAGAGGGTCGGAATAAATGTCCGCGTGTTTAAACCCTAATGGATGTGAAATGGCAAGTAAACACCATAATTACATATCTGCCATCGTGCAGGAGGGTCCGAATAAGTGTCCGACTGTTTAAACCCTAATGCATTAGAAATGGAAAATAAATACCATAATTACATATCTGCCAACATGCAAGATGGTCTGAATAAGTGTCCGAGTGTTTAAACCCAAATGCATGAGAAATGGCAAACAAACACCATAATTACATATCTGCCATCATGCAAGAGGGTCCAAATAAGTGTCCGAGTGTTTAAGCCCTAATGCATGAGAAATGGCAAATAAACACCATAGTAACAAATCTGCCAACATGCAAAAGGGTCCGAATAAGTGTCCGAGTGTTTAAACCCTAACGCATGAGAAATGGCAAGTACACAACATAATTACGTATCTGCCATCATGTAAGAGGGTCGAAATAAGTGTCCGAGTGTTTAAACCCTAACGCGTGAGAAATGGCAAGTAAGCACCATAATTTCATATCTGCCATCATGCAAGAGGGTCCGAATAAGTGTCCGAGTGTTTAAACCCTAATGCATCAGAAACGGCAAATAAACACCATAATTACATATCTGCCATCATGCACGAGGGTCCGAATTAGTGTCCGAGTGTTTATGCCCTAATGCATGAGAAATGGCAAGCAAACAACATAATTACATATCTGCCATCATGCAAGAGGGTCCAAATAAGTGTCCGAGTGTTTAAACCCTAACACAAGAGAAATGGCAAGTAAACACCATAATTTCATATCTGCCATCATGCAAGAGGGTCCAAATACGTGTTCGAGTGTTTAAATCCTAATGCATGACAAACGGCAAATAAACACGAAAATTACATATCTACCATCATGCAAGTGGGTCCGAATAAGTGTCCGAGTGTTTAAGTCCTAATGCATGAGAAATTGCAAGTAAACACCGTAATTACATATCTGCCAACATTCAAGAGGGTCTGAATAAGTGTCTGAGTATTTATACCCTAATGCAAGAGAAATGGCAAATAAACACCATAATTACATATCTGCCATCATGCAAAAGGGTCCGAATAAGTGTCCGAGTGTTTAAACCGTAATGCATGAGAAATGACATGTAAATACCATAATTACATATCTGCCATCATGCAAGAGGGTCGGAATAAGTGTCCGCATGTTTAAACCCTAATGGATGAGAAATGGCAAGTAAACACCATAATTACATATCTGCCAACATGCAAGAGGGTCTGAATAAGTGTCTGAGTATTTATACCCTAATGCAAGAGAAACGGCAAATAAACACCATAATTACATATCTGCCATCATGCAAGAGGGTCCGAATTAGTGTCCGAGTGTTTATTCCCTAATGCATGAGAAATGGCAAGCAAACAACATAATTACATATCTGCCATCATGCAAGAGGGTCCAAATAAGTGTCCGAGTGTTTAAACCCTAACACATGAGAAATGGCAAGTAAACACCATAATTTCATATTTGTCATCATGCAAGAGGGTCCAAATAAGTGTCCGAGTGTTTAAATCCTAATGCATGACAAACGGCAAATAAACACCAAAATTACATATCTACCATCATGCAAGTGGGTCCGAATAAGTGTCCGAGTGTTTAAGTCCTAATGCATGAGAAATTGCAAGTAAACACCGTAATTACATATCTGCCAACATTCAAGAGGGTCTGAATAGGTGTCTGAGTATTTACACCCTAATGCAAGAGAAATGGCAAATAAACACCATAATTACATATCTGCCATCATGCAAAAGGGTCCGAATAAGTGTCCGAGTGTTTAAACCGTAATGCATGAGAAATGACATGTAAATACCATAATTACATATCTGCCATCATGCAAGAGGGTCGGAATAAGTGTCCGCGTGTTTAAACCCTAATGGATGACAAAAGGCAAGTAAACACCATAATTACATATCTGCCATCATGCAAGAGGGTCCAAATAAGTGTCCGAGTGTTTAAACCCTAATGCATGAGAAATGGCAAGTAAACACCACAATTACATATCTGCCATCATGCAAGAGGGTCCGAATTAGTGTCCGAGTGTTTAAACCCTAATGCAGGACAAATGGCAAGTAAATACCATAATTACATATCTGCCACCATGCAAGAGGGTCGGAATAAATGTCCGCGTGTTTAAACCCTAATGGATGTGAAATGGCAATTAAACACCATAATTACATATCTGCCATCGTGCAGGAGGGTCCGAATAAGTGTCCGACTGTTTAAACCCTAATGCATTAGAAATGGAAAATAAATACCATAATTACATATCTGCCAACATGCAAGATGGTCTGAATAAGTGTCCGAGTGTTTAAACCCAAATGCATGAGAAATGGCAAACAAACACCATAATTACATATCTGCCATCATGCAAGAGGGTCCGAATAAGTGTCCGAGTGTTTAAGCCCTAATGCATGAGAAATGGCAAATAAACACCATAGTAACAAATCTGCCAACATGCAAAAGGGTCCGAATAAGTGTCCGAGTGTTTAAACCCTAACGCATGAGAAATGGCAAGTACACAACATAATTACGTATCTGCCATCATGTAAGAGGGTCGAAATAAGTGTCCGAGTGTTTAAACCCTAACGCGTGAGAAATGGCAAGTAAGCACCATAATTTCATATCTGCCATCATGCAAGAGGGTCCGAATAAGTGTCCGAGTGTTTAAACCCTAATGCATCAGAAACGGCAAATAAACACCATAATTACATATCTGCCATCATGCACGAGGGTCCGAATTAGTGTCCGAGTGTTTATGCCCTAATGCATGAGAAATGGCAAGCAAACAACATAATTACATATCTGCCATCATGCAAGAGGGTCCAAATAAGTGTCCGAGTGTTTAAACCCTAACACAAGAGAAATGGCAAGTAAACACCATAATTTCATATCTGCCATCATGCAAGAGGGTCCAAATACGTGTTCGAGTGTTTAAATCCTAATGCATGACAAACGGCAAATAAACACGAAAATTACATATCTACCATCATGCAAGTGGGTCCGAATAAGTGTCCGAGTGTTTAAGTCCTAATGCATGAGAAATTGCAAGTAAACACCGTAATTACATATCTGCCAACATTCAAGAGGGTCTGAATAAGTGTCTGAGTATTTATACCCTAATGCAAGAGAAATGGCAAATAAACACCATAATTACATATCTGCCGTCATGCAAAAGGGTCCGAATAAGTGTCCGAGTGTTTAAACCGTAATGCATGAGAAATGACATGTAAATACCATAATTACATATCTGCCATCATGCAAGAGGGTCGGAATAAGTGTCCGCGTGTTTAAACCCTAATGGATGAGAAATGGCAAGTAAACACCATAATTACATATCTGCCAACATGCAAGAGGGTCTGAATAAGTGTCTGAGTATTTATACCCTAATGCAAGAGAAACGGCAAATAAACACCATAATTACATATTTACCATCATGCAAAAGGGTCCGAATAAGTGTCCGAGTGTTTAAACCGTAATGCATGAGAAATGGCATGTAAATATCATAATTACATATCTGCCATCATGCAAGAGGGTCGGAATAAATGTCCGCATGTTTAAACCCTAATGGATGTGAAATGGCAAGTAAACACCATAATTACATATCTGCCATCGTGCAGGAGGGTCCGAATAAGTGTCCGACTGTTTAAACCCTAATGCATTAGAAATGGAAAATAAACACCATAATTACATATCTGCCAACATGCAAGAAGGTCTGAATAAGTGTCCGAGTGTTTAAACCCAAATGCCTGAGAAATGGCAAATAAACACCATAATTACATATCTGCCATCATGCAAGAGGGTCTGAATAAGTGTCCGAGTGTTTAAGCCCTAATGCATGAGAAATGGCAAATAAACACCATAGTAACAAATCTGCCAACATGCAAAAGGGTCCGAATAAGTGTCCGAGTGTTTAAACCCTAACGCATGAGAAATGGCAAGTACACAACATAATTACGTATCTGCCATCATGTAAGAGGGTCGAAATAAGTGTCCGAGTGTTTAAACCCTAACGCGTGAGAAATGGAAAGTAAGCACCATAATTTCATAGCTGCCATCATGCAAGAGGGTTTGAGTAAATGTCCGAGTGTTTAAACCCTAATGCATGACAAACGGAAAATAAACACCACAATTACATGTCTACCATAATGCAAGTGGGTCCGAATAAGTGTCCGAGTGTTTAAGTCCTAGTGCATGAGAAATGGCAAGTAACACCATAATTACATATTTCCCAACATGCAAGAGGGTCTGAATAAGTGTCCGAGTATTTATACCCTAACGCAAGAGAAATGGCACATAAACACCATAATTACATATCTGCCATCATGCAAAAGGGTCCGAATAATTGTCCGAATGTTTAAACCCTAATGCATGAGAAATGGCAAGTAAATACCATAATTACATATCTGCCATCATGCAAGAGGGTCGGAATAAGTTTTCGCGTGTTTAAACCCTAATGGATGAGAAATGGTAACTAAACACCAAAATTACATATCTGCCATCGTACAGGAGGTTCCGAATAAGTGTCCGAGTGTTTAAACCCTAATGCAAGAGAAACGAAAAATAAACACCACAATTACATATCTGCAATCATGCAAGAGGGTCCGAATAAGTGTCCGAGTGTTTATACCCTAATGCATGAGAAATGGCAAATAAACACCATAATTACATATCTGCCATCACGCAAGAGGGTCCGAATATGTGTACGAGGGTTTAAGCCCTAATGCATGAGAAATGGCAAGTAAACAACATAATTACATATCTGCCATCATGCAAGAGGGTCCAAACAAGTGTCCGAGTGTTTAAACCCTAACGCATTAGAAATGGCAAGTAAACAACATAATTACATATATGCCATCATGCAAGAGGGTCGGAATAAGTGTCCGAGTGTTTAAACCCTAATGTATGAGAAATGGCAAGTGAACACCATAATTAAATATCTGCCATTATGCAAGAGGGTCCGAATAAGTGTCCGAGTATTTAGACCCTAATGCATGAGAAATGACAAATAAACACCATAATTACATATCTGCCATCATGCAAGAGGGTCCGAATATGTGTGTGAGTGTTTAAACCCTAATGCTTGAGAAATGGCAAGTAAACTCCACAATTACATATCTGCCATCTTGCAAAAGGGTCCGAATAAGTGTCCAAGTGTGTAAACCCTAATGCATGAGAAATGGCAAATAAACACCATAACTACATATCTGCCATCATGCAAGAGGGTCCGAATAAGTGTCCAAGTGCTTAAACCCTAATGCATGAGAAATGGCAAGTAAACAGCATAATTACATATCAGCGATCATGCAAGAGGGTCCGAATAAGTGTCCGATTGTTAAAGCCCTAATGCCGGAGAAATGGTGATAAAACACCATAATTACATATGTGCCATCATCCAAGAGGGTCGGGATAAGTGTCCGAGTGTTTAAACCCTAATGCATGAGAAATGGCAAGTAAGAACCAAAATTACATATCAGCGATCATGCAAGAGGGTCCGAAAAAGTGTCCGAGTGTTAAAGCCCTAATGCAGGAGAAATGGTGATTAAACACCATAATTACATATCTGCGATCATGCAAGAGGGTCCGAATAAGTGTCCGAGTGTTTAAACCCTAATGCATGAGAAATGTCAAATAAACACCATAATTACATATCTGCCATCATGCAAGAGCGTCCGAATAAGTGCCCGAGTATTTACACCCTAATGCAAGCGAAATGGCAAATAAACACCATAATCACATATCTGCCATCATGCAAGAGGGTCCGAATAAGTATCCAGGTGTTTAAGCCCTAATGCATGAGAAATGGTAAGTAAACACCATAATTACATATCTGCCATCATGCAAGATGGTTTGAATAAGTGTCCAAGTATTATTACCCTAATGCAAGAGAAATGGAAAATAAACACTATAATTACACATCTGCCATCATGCAAGAGAGTCCGAATAAGTGTTCGAGTGTTTAAACCCTTGTGCCAGGCAAATGGCAAATAAACACAATAATTATATATCTGCAATCATGGAAGGGGGTTCGAATAAGTGACCCAGTATTTAAACCCTAATGCATGACGAATGGCAAATAAACGCCATAATTACATATCAGCCATCATGCAAGAGGGTCCGAATAAGTGTCCGAGTGTTTAAACGCTAATGCATAGAAATGGCAAGTAAACACCATAATTACATATCTGCCATCATGCAAGCGCGTCCGAATAAGTGTCCCAGTATTTAGACCCTAATGCATGAGAAAGAGCAAATAAACACCATAATTACATATCTGCCATCGTGCAAGAGGGTCCGAATATGTGTCTGAGTGTTTAAACCCTAATGCTTGAGAAATGGCAAGTAAACGCCACAATTACATATCTGCCATCATACAAAAGGGTCCGAATAAGTGTCCGAGTGTTTAAACACTAATGCCTGAGAAATGGCAAATAAACACCATAATTACATATCTGCCATCATGCAAGTGGGTCCGAATAAGTGTCCAAGTGCGTAAACCCTAATGCATGAGAAATGGCAAGTAAACACCATAATTACATATCTGCCATCATGCAAGAGCGTCCGAAAAAGAGTCCGAGAGTTAAAGCCCTAATGCACGAGAAATGGTGATTAAACACCATAATTACATATCTGCCATCATGCAAGATGGTCCGAATAATTGTCCGAGTGTTTAAACCCTAATGCATGAGAAATGGCGAGTAAGCACCATAATTACATATCTACCATCATGCAAGAGGATCCGAATAAGTGTCTGACTGTTTAAACCCTAATGCATGAGAAATGTTAAATAAACACCAAAATTACATATCTGAGATCATGCATGAGGGTCCGAATAAGTGTTCAAGTGTTAAAACTCTAAAGGATGAGAAATGGCAAGTAAACACCATAATTACATATCTGCCATCACGTAAGCGGGTCTGAATAAGTGTCCGAGTGTTAAAGCCCTAATGCATGAAAAATGGCAAGTAAACACCATAATTACATATCTGCCATCACGTAAGCGGGTCTGAATAAGTGTCCGAGTGTTTAAACCGTAACGCATGAGAAATGGCAAATAAACACCACAATTACATATCTGCCATCATGCAAGAGGGTCCGAATAACTGTCCGAGTGTTTAAACCGTAATGCATGGGAAATGGCAAGTAAACACCATAATTACATATCTGCCATCATGCAAGAGGGTCGGAATAAGTGTCCGAGTGTTTAAACCCTAGTGCATGGCATATGGCAAATAACACAATAATTATATATCTGCAATCATGCAAGGGGGTCCGAATAAGTGACCCAGTATTTAAAGCCTATTGCATGAGAAATGGCAAATAAACACCATAATTACATATCTGCCATCATGCAAGAGGGTCCGAATAAGTGTCCGAGTGTTTAAACGCTAATGCATAGAAATGGCAGGTAAACACCATAATTACACATCTGCCATCATGCAAGCGGGTCCGAATAAGTGTCCGAGTGTTTAAACCCTAATGCCTGAGAAATGGTTAGTAAACACGATAATTAAATATCTGCCATCATGCAAGACGGTCCGAGTAAGTGTCCGAGTGTTTAAACCCTAATGCATGAGAAATGGCGATTAAACACCATAATTACATAGCTGCCACCATGCAAAAGGGTCCGAATAAGTGTCCGTGTGATTAAACTCTAATGCATTAGAAATGGCAAATAAACACCATAATTACATATCTGCCATCGTGCAAGAGGGTCCGAATAAGTCTCCGAGTGTTTAAACCCTAACGCATGAGAAATGGCAAGTAAGCACCATAATTACATATCTACCACCATGCAAGAGGGTCCGAATAAGTGTCTGAGTGTTTAAACCTTAATTAATGAGAAATGTTAAATAAACACCATAATTACATATCTGAGATTCTGCATGACGGTCCGAATAAGTGTTCTTGTGTTAAAGCCATAATGCATGAGAAATGGCAACTAAACACCATAATTACATATCTGCCATCACGTAAGCGGGTCGGAATAAGTGTCCGAGTGTTAAAGCCCTAATGCATGAAAAATGGCAAGTAAACGCCATAATTACATATCTGCCATCACGTAAGCGGGTCTGAATAAGTGTCTGAGTGTTTAAACCCTAACGTATGAGAAATGGCAAATAAACACCATAATTACATATCTGCCATCATGCAAGAGCGTACGAATAAGTGCCCGAGAGTTAAAGCCCTAATGCACGAGAAATGGTGATTAAACACCATAATTACATATCTGCCATCATGCAAGATGGTCCGAATAAGTGTCCGAGTGTTTAAACCCTAATGCATGAGAAATGGCAAGTAAGCACCACAATTACATATCTACCATCATGCAAGAGGATCCGATTAAGTGTCTGAGTGTTTAAACCCTAATGCGTGAGAAACGTTAAATAAACACCATAATTACGTATCTGAGATCATGCATGAGGGTCCGAATAAGTGTTCGAGTGTTAAAACTCTAAAGCATGAGAAATGGCAAGTAAACACCATAATTACATATCTACCATCACGTAAGCGGGTCTGAGTAAGTGTCCGAGTGTTTAAGCCCTAATGCATGAAAAATGGCAAGTAAACACCATAATTATATATCTGCCATCACGTAAGCGGGTCTGAATAAGTGTCCGAGTGTTTAAACCCTAACGCATGAGAAATGGAAAATAAACACCATAATTAAATATCTGCCATCATGCAAGAGCATCCGAACAAGTTTTCGAGTATTTATACCCTAATGCAAGCGAAATGGCAAATAAACACCATAATTACATATCTGCCATCATGCAAGAGGGTCCGAATAAGTGTCCGAGTGTTTAAACCCTAATGCATGGGAAATGGCAGGTAAACACCATAATTACATATCTGCCATCATGCAAGAGGGTCGGAATAAGTGTCCGGGTGTTTAAACCCTAGTGCACGGCAAAAGGCAAATAAACACAATAATTATATATCTGCAATCATGCAAGGGGGTCCGAATAAGTGACCCAGTATTTAAAGCCTAATGCATGAGAAATGGCAAATAAACACCATAATTACATATCTGCCATCATGCAAGAGGGTCCGAATAAGTGTCCGAGTGTTTAAACGCTAATGCATAGAAATGGCAAGTAAACACCATAATTACATATCTGCCATCATGCAAGCGGGTCTGAATAAGTGTCCGACTGTTTAAACCCTAATGCCTGAGAAATGGCTAGTAAACACCATAATTACATATCTGCCATCGTGCAAGACGGTCCGAGTAATTGTCCGAGTGTTTAAACCCTAATGCATGAGAAATGGCGATTAAACACCATAATTACATAGCTGCCACCATGCAAAAGGGTCCGAATAAGTGTCCATGTGATTAAACTCTAATGCATCAGAAACGGCAAATAAACACCATAATTACATATCTTCCATCATGCAAGAGGGTCCGAATAAGTCTCCGAGTGTTTAAACCCTAATGCATGAGAAATGGCAAGTAAGCACCATAATTACATATCTACCATTATGCAAGAGGGTCCGAATAAGTGTCTGAGTGTTTAAACCTTAATGCATGAGAAATGTTAAATAAACACCATAATTACATATCTGAGATCATGCATGAGGGTCCGAATAAGTGTTCGAGTGTTAAAGCCCTAATGCAAGAGAAATGGCAAGTAAACACCATAATTACATATATACCATCACGTAAGCGGGTCTGAATAAGTGTCCGAGTATTATCACCCTAATGCAAGAGAAATGGAAAATAAACACCATAATTACATATCTGCCATCATGCAAGAGGGTCCGAATAAGTTTCCGGTTGTTTAAGCCCTAATACATGAGAAATGGCAAGTAAACACCATAATTACATATCTGCCATCATGTAAGCGGGTCTGAATAAGTGTCCGAGTGTTAAAGCCCTAATGCATGAAAAATGGCAAGTAAACACCATAATTACATAACTGCCATCACGTAAGCGGCTCTGAATAAGTGTCCGAGTGTTTAAACCCTAACGCATGAGAAATCGCAAATAAACACCATAATTACATATCTGCCATCATGCAAGAGCATCCGAATAAGTGTCCGAGTATTTATACCCTAATGCAAACGAAATGGCAACTAAACACCATAATTACATATCTGCCATCATGCAAGAGTGACCGAATAAGTGTCTGAGTGTTTAAACCCTAATGCATGGGAAATGGGAAGTAAACACCATAATTACATATCTGCCATCATGCAAGAGGGTCGGTTAAGTGTCCGAGTGTTTAAACCCTAGTGCATGACAAATGGCAAATAAACACAATAATTATATATCTGCAATCATGGAAGGGGTTCTGAATAAGTGACCCAGTATTTAAACCGTAATGCATGAGAAATGGCAAATAAACACCATAATTACATATCTGCCATAATGCAAGAGGGTCCGAATAAGTGTCCGACTGTTTAAACCGTAATGCATGATAAATGGCAAGTAAACACAATAATTATATATCTGCCATCATGCAAGCGGGTCCGAATATGTGTCCGAGTGTTTAAACCATAATGCCTGAGAAATGGCTAGTAAACACCATAATTGCATATCTGCCATCATGCAAGACGGTCCGAGTAAGTGTCCGAGTGTTTAAACCCTAATGCATGAGAAATGGCGATTAAACACCATAATTACATAGCTGCCACCATGCAAAAGGGTCCGAATAAGTGTCCGTGTGATTAAACCCTAATGCATCAGAAATGGCAAGTAAACACCATAATTACATATCAGCCATCATGAAAGAGGGTCCGAATAAGTGTCCGAGTGTTTAAACCCTAATGAATGAGAAATGGCAAGTAAGCACCATAATTACATATCTACCATTATGCAAGAGGGTCCGAATAAGTGTCTGAGTGTTTAAACCTTAATGCATGAGAAATGTTAAATAAACACCATAATTACATATCTGAGATCATGCATGAGGGTCCGAATAAGTGTTCGAGTGTTAAAGCCCTAATGCATGAGAAATGGCGAGTAAACACCATAGTTACATATCTGCCATCACGTAAGCGGGTCTGAATAAGTGGCCGAGTGTTAAAGCCCTAATGCATGAGAAATGGTAGATAAACACCAAAATTACATATCTGCCATCATGCAAGGGGGTCCGAATATGTGTCCGGATGTTTAAGCCCTAATGCATGACAAATGGCAAGTAAACACCATAATTACATATCTGCCATCATAAGACTATTTTCAGAACTGTAAAATGGCCAAAAACAAAAGCATGATAGGCTAACAAAACATGCAAGAATGGGGACCAAATAAGGGATATAACATGAAGTGGCATATGGAGGTCCCAAACCATGAAAGGACCTAAATGAAACATCAAGAATGGACCAAAATAAGACTATTTTCAGAACTGTAAAATGGCCAAAAACGAAAGCATGTTAGGCTAACAAAACATGCAAGAATGGGGACCAAATAAGGGATATAACATGAAGTGGCATATGGAGGTCCCAAACCATTAAAGGACCTAAATGAAACATGAATAATGGACTAAAATAAGACTATTTTCAGAACTGTAAAATGGCCAAAAACGAAAGCATGGTAGGCTGCCAATTTATGCAAAAATGGGGGCCAAATAAGGGATATAACTACAAGTGGCACATGGAGGCATAAAATGGTGAGGGGCCCTTCAACAATGTTGAAGAAGGACGCAAAATAAGCACATTCACAGATTACATCATGCTCAAAAACAGATTACTCATGGGCCAAAAATAGCATGCAAGATTATGACATATAAGAGGATCAATGAAGCAAGTGCATCATGGAGGACTCAAACAGGGTTGAGTCCTGAATGAAAAGTGAAAATGAGCTCAAAAGAGGGCCACTTTCAGTTAGGGCCGGAGCTTGAAACAAAAAGCATATAGGGCTTATAAATGGATCAAGAAAAAGGGTCAAAAGAGGAGAAATGTCACTCACCCTTGAAGACTAAAGCTTTTGTTGCTTCTTGGACCAATTTGCAGCTCCTTTAGCCTTTGAGAAGCCCTCCTTGTTTCTGGAAATGAAGTGGTGATGGTAGAGCTTGGTGGTGATGAAGAAAACAATGTGTAGGACTTAAGGTTTTTTAGGGAAATGAGAAGGATGGAGGGAGATATGGATCTTGAGGCTTGAAGAACAAATTTTCTAACCCCCAAAATAAACAATGGCAGCTGGTTATAAGGACCAAAAGGAGGGTGTAAAGGTGGGGCAAAAAGGAGGTAAGCTTTCCCCCACAAAATATCCCCCGGATTGGGATATTTTCTGGGGGAAACAGCTGCATAGCTGTAAAGTACCAAGCACGAGGAACATGGCCGGCCCCTTACTTTTGCTGCAGGTGGCCGGCCGGCCACCCCCCCTAGCCGGCCAGCTAGGGGTCAAAAAGGTCAACTTGAAATAGTGGCCGGCCACCACATATTGGTGGCCTCCCAGGTCTCCTCTTCACAACCCTGTGGTTCGAATTTGGAAACTCTAAAACAGGAGAGAGAACAAGCCAATTTTAGGAGGGGTTCAAAAGGGTCAAATGGAATTAATGGCCGGCCATAAACTTTTAGGGTCCTCCCATGTGTGTACAACACAAATATGTGGTTCAAAGTTCAAGAAAGTGGCCCAAGGGTGTTCAACATTGGCTCGGAAGGAGGGGTTCAAAAGGGTCAAGTGGAATTAATGGCCGGCCATGAACTTTTAGGGTCCTCCTATGTGTGTACAACACAAATATGTGGTTTGGGTTTGAAGAAAATGGCTCCAAGGTGTTCAACATTGGCCCGGAAGTGCGAAAAACGGGTGTCGGAGGGCGCCGGAGGAGTAAAGAACTGGTTGTTGAAACAATTGCTGGCCTCCCACCCTTCCATGACCTTCCTAGTGATGAAACAGAGGTACCTGCCAAAAATGAATGAAAACCGATGCAAAACGAATGTTCGGGGGCCAAAACACGCAGTTCGGGGCCCCGGAAACTGCCCGTTAAACACCGAAAGTGGCGTTCGGCCACGAAGTGTGTTTCTCAGACCCCAGTGTCCCTCAAAAGGGAGAAAATAAGATGTATACCAAAAATCAGAGCAAATGGAGATGGTTAAGCAGTCCCGAACCGGGGCACATGGCCAACGATCCCGAAAAACCGAAAACCGGACTCCGAAATGGGCAAAATGGCCTGCGGCCCCAAAATGTAGCCCACGGCCACTGAGAGATGGTCTACGGGACCTCTCCTTCCCCTCAGGAAAAGAAACGGAGAAAACCGAGTCTGGTTCGCAAACCGAGGCAAGGCACAGAAGAGGGTTCGGAAGTCCGGAGGCAGGGCTCGCAGCCGCGACTCTGAGACTTCTGAACAAGCACAACATGCAATATCACCAAGTGCTCAACTGGTGACATCTGAGTCTCAAGGTCGGTCAAAAATGGGGTGTCTACAGTGCCCGAGTGTTTAAACCCTAATGCATGGGAAATGGCAAGTAAACACCATAATTACACATCTGCCATCATGCAAAAGGGTCGGAATAAGTGTCCGAGTGTTTAAACCCTAGTGCATGACAAATGGCAAACAAACACAATAATCATATATCTGCAATCATGCAAGGGGGTCCGAATAAGTGCCCCAGTATTTCAACCCTAATGCATGAGAAATGGCAAATAAACACCATAATTACATATCTGCCATCATGCAAGAGGGTCCGCATAAGTGTCCGAGTGTTTAAACGCTAATGCACGAGAAATGGCAAGTAAACACCATAATTACATATCTGCCATCATGCAAGACGGTCTGAGTAAGTGTCCGAGTGTATAAACCCTAATGCATGACAAATGGCGATTAAACACCATAATCACATAGCTGCCACCATGCAAAAGGGTCCGAATAAGTGTCCGTGTGTTTAAACCCTAATGCATGAGAAATGATAAATAAACACCATAATTACATATCTGCCATCATGCATGTGGGTCTGAATAAGTGTCCGAGTGTTAAAGCCCTAATGCATGAAAAATGCCAAGTAAACACCATAGTTACATATCTGCCATCATGTAAGCGGGTCTGAATAAGTGTCCGAGTGTTTAAACCCTAACGCATGAGAAATGGCAATTAAACACCATAATTACATATCTGCCATCATGCAAGAGCGTCAGAATAAGTGTCCGAGTGTTTAAGCCCTAATGCATGAGAAATGGCAAGTAAACACCATAATTACATATCTGCCATCATGCAATAGGGTCTGAATACGTGTCCGAGTATTATTACCCTAATGCAAGAGAAATGGAAAATCAACACCATAATTACATAACTGCCATCATGCAAGAGGGTTCGAATAAGTGTCCGAGTGTTTAAACCCTAATGCAAGAGAAATAGCAATTAAACACCATAATTACATATCTGCCGTCATGCAAGGGGTCCAAATAAGTGTCGCTGTATTTAAACCCTAATGCATGAGAAATGACAAATAAACACCATAATTACATATCTGCCACCATGCAAGAAGGTCCAAATAAGTGTCCGAGTGTTTAAACCCTAATGGATGAGAAATGACAATTAAACACCATAATTACATATCTGCCATCATGCAAGAGGGTCCGAATAAGTCCACGAGTGTTTAAACCCTAATGCATGAGAAATGGCAAACAAACACCATAATTACATATCTGCCATCATGCAAGAGGGTCCGAATAAATGTCCGAGTGTTTAAGCCCTAATGCATGAGAAATGGCAAGTAAACACCATAATTGCATATCTACAATCATGCAAGAGGTTCCGAATAAGTGTCCGAGTGTTTAAACCCTAATGCATGAGAAATGGCAAATAGACACCATAATTACATATATTCCATCATGCAAGAGGGTCCGAATAAGTGTCCCAGTGTTTAAGCCCTAATGCATGGGAAATGACAAGTAAACACCATAATTACATATCTGCCAACCAGCAAGAGGGACCGAATAAGTGTCCGAGTGTTTCAGCCCTAATGCCTGGGAAATGGCAAGTAAACACCATAACTACATATTTGCCATCACACAAGTGGGTCTGAATAAGTGTCCTAGTGTTTAAACCGTAATGCATGGGAAATGGCAAAAAAACACCATAATGACATTCTGCCATCATGCAAGAGGGTCCGAATAAGTGTCCGAGTGTTTAAACGCTAATGCATGAGAAATGGCAAGTAAACACCTTAATTACATATCTGCCATCATGCAAGAGGGTCCGAATAAGTGTCCGAGTGTTTAAACCCTAATGCCTGAGAAATGGCTAGTAAACACCATAATTATATATCTGCCATCATGCAAGAGGGTCGGAGTAAGTGTCCGAGTGTTTAAAACCTAATACATGAGAAATGGCGAGTAAACACCATAATTACATATCTGCCATCATGCAAGAGGGTGCGAATAGGTTTCCGAGTGTTTAAACCATAATGCATGAGAAATGGCAAGTAAACACCATAATTACATATCTGCCATCGTGCAAGAGGGTCCGAATAAGTGTCTGAGTGTTTAAACCCTGATGCATGAGAAATGACAAATAAACACCATAATTATATATCTGCCAGCATGCATGAGGGTCCGAATATGTGTCCGAGTGTTAAAGCACTAATGCATGAAAAATGGATAGTAAACACCATAATTACATATCTGCCATCACGTAAGCGGGTCCGAATAAGTGTCCGAGTGTTTAAACCCAAACGCATGAGAAATGGCAAATAAACACCATAATTACATATCTGCCATCATGCAAGAGGGTCAGAATAAGTTTCCGAGTGTTTAAGACCAAATGCATGAGAAATGGCAAGTAAACACCATAACTACATATCTGCCATCATGCAAGAGGGTCTGAATAATTGTCCGAGTTTTATTACCCTAATGCAAGGGAAATGGAAAATAAACACCATAATTGCATATCTGCCATCATGCAAGAGGGCGCGAATAAGTGTCGGAGTGTTGAAACCCTAATGCATGAGAAATGGCAAGTAAGCACCATAATTACATATCTGCCATCATGCAAGAGGGTCAGAATAAGTGTCCGAGTGTTTAAACCCTAATGCATGAGAAATGGCAAGTAAACACCATAATTACGTATCTGCCATCATGCAAGAGGGTCCGAATAAGTGTCCGAGTGTTTAAGCCCGAATGCATGAGAAATGACAAGTAAACACCATAATTACATATCTGCCATCATGCAAGAGGGCCCGAATAAGGGTCCGAGTGTTTAAGCCCTAATGCATGGGAAATGACAAGTAAACACCATAACTAAATATCTGCCACCATGCAAGAGGGTCTGAATAAGTGTCCGAGTGTTTAAACCGTAACCCATGGGAAATGGCAAATAAACACCATAATTACATTCTGCCATCATGCAAGAGGGTCCGAATAAGTGTCCGAGAGTTTAAACACTAATGCATGAGAAATGGCAAGTAAACACCATAATTACATATCTGCCATCATGCAAGAGGGTCGGAATAAGTCTCTGAGTGTTTAAACCCTAATGCACGAGAAATGGCAAGTAAATACCATAATTACATGTCTACCATCATGCAAGGGGGTCCGAATAAGTGACCCAGTATTTAAACCCTAATGCATGAGAAATAACAAATAAACACCATACTTACATATCTGTCATCATGCAAGAGGCTCCAAATAAGTGTCCGAGTGTTTAAACCCTAATGCATGAGAAATGACAATTAAACACCATAATTACATATCTGCCATCATGCAAGAGGGTCCGAATAAGTCTCCGAGTGTTTAAACCCTAATGCATGAGAAATGTCAAACAAACTCCATAATTACATATCTGCCATCATGCAAGGGGGTCCGAATAAATGTCCGAGTGTTTAAGCCCTAATGCATGAGAAATGGCAAGTAAACACCACAATTGCATATCTGCCATCATGCAAGAGGGTCCGAATAAGTGTGCGAGTGTTTAAACCCAAATGCATGAGAAATGGAAAATAGACACCATAATTACATATCTGCCATCGTGCAAGATGGTCCGAATAAGTGTCCGAGTGTTTAAGCCCTAATGCATGAGAAATAACAAGTAAACACCATAATTACATATCTGTCATCATGCAAGAGGGTCCGAATAAGGGTAGGAGTGTTTAAGCCCTAATGCATGAGAAATGGCAACTAAACACCATAATTAAATATCTAACATTATGCAAGAGGGTATGAATAAGTGTCTGAGTATTTATACCCTAATGCAACAGAAATGGCAAATAAACACCATAGTTACATATCTGCCGTCATGCAAGAGGGTCCGAATAAGTGTCCGAGTGTTTAAACCCTAATGCCTGAGAAATGGCTAGTAAACACCATAATTACATATCTGCCATCATGCAAGAGGGTCGGAGTAAGTGTCTGATTGTTTAAACCCTAATGCATGAGAAATGGCGATTAAACACCATAATTACATATCTGCCATCATGCAAGAGGGTCCGAATAAGTGTCCGAGTGTTTAAATCTTAATGCATGAGAAATGGCAAGTAAACACCATGATTACATATCTGCCATCATGCAAGGGGGTCCGAATAAGTGTCTGAGTGTTTAAACCCTAATGCATGAGAAATGATAAATAAACACCATAATTACATATCAGCCATCATGCATGAGGGTCCGAATAAGTGTGCTAGTGTTAAAGCCCTAATGCATGAAAAATGGAAAGTAAACACCATAATTACATATCTGCCATCCCGTAAGCGGGTCTGAATAAGTGTCCTAGTGTTTAAACCCAAACGAATGAGAAATGGCAAATAAACACCATAATTACATATCTGCCATCATGCAAGAGCATACGAATAAGTGTCCGAGTGTTTCAGCCCTAATGCATGAGAAATGGCAGGTAAACACTATAATTACATATCTGCCATCATGCAAGAGGGTCTGAATAAGTGTCTGAGTATTATTACCCTAATGCAAGAGAAACGGAAAATAAACACCATAATTACATATCTGCCATCATGCAAGAGGGTCGGAATAAGTGTCTGAGTGTTTAAACCATAATGCATGAGAAATGGCAAGTAAACACCATAATTACATATCTGCCATCATGCAAGAGGGTGCGAATAGGTTTCCGAGTGTTTAAACCCTAATGCATGAGAAATGGCAAGTAAACACCATAATTACATATCTGCCATCGTGCATGAGGGTCCGAATAAGTGTCTGAGTGTTTAAACCCTGATGCATGAGAAATGACAAATAAACACCATAATTATATATCTGCCATCATGCATGAGGGTCCGAATATGTGTCCGAGTGTTAAAGCACTAATGCATGAAAAATGGATAGTAAACACCATAATTACATATCTGCCATCACGTAAGCGGGTCCGAATAAGTGTCCGAGTGTTTAAACCCAAACGCATGAGAAATGGCAAATAAACACCATAATTACATATCTGCCATCATGCAAGAGGGTCAGAATAAGTTTCCGAGTGTTTAAGACCAAATGCATGAGAAATGGCAAGTAAAGACCATAACTACATATCTGCCATCATGCAAGAGGGTCTGAATAATTGTCCGAGTTTTATTACCCTAATGCAAGGGAAATGGAAAATAAACACCATAATTGCATATCTGCCATCATGCAAGAGGGCGCGAATAAGTGTCGGAGTGTTGAAACCCTAATGCATGAGAAATGGCAAGTAAGCACCATAATTACATATCTGCCATCATGCAAGAGGGTCAGAATAAGTGTCCGAGTGTTTAAACCCTAATGCATGAGAAATGGCAAGTAAACACCATAATTACGTATCTGCCATCATGCAAGAGGGTCCGAATAAGTGTCCGAGTGTTTAAGCCCGAATGCATGAGAAATGACAAGTAAACACCATAATTACATATCTGCCATCATGCAAGAGGGCCCGAATAAGGGTCCGAGTGTTTAAGCCCTAATGCATGGGAAATGACAAGTAAACACCATAACTAAATATCTGCCACCATGCAAGAGGGTCTGAATAAGTGTCCGAGTGTTTAAACCGTAACCCATGGGAAATGGCAAATAAACACCATAATTACATTCTGCCATCATGCAAGAGGGTCCGAATAAGTGTCCGAGAGTTTAAACACTAATGCATGAGAAATGGCAAGTAAACACCATAATTACATATCTGTCATCATGCAAGAGGGTCGGAATAAGTCTCTGAGTGTTTAAACCCTAATGCACGAGAAATGGCAAGTAAATACCATAATTATATGTCTACCATCATGCAAGGGGGTCCGAATAAGTGACCCAGTATTTAAACCCTAATGCATGAGAAATAACAAATAAACACCATACTTACATATCTGTCATCATGCAAGAGGCTCCAAATAAGTGTCCGAGTGTTTAAACCCTAATGCATGAGAAATGACAATTAAACACCATAATTACATATCTGCCATCATGCAAGAGGGTCCGAATATGTCTCCGAGTGTTTAAACCCTAATGCATGAGAAATGTCAAACAAACACCATAATTACATATATGCCATCATGCAAGAGGGTCCGAATAAATGTCCGAGTGTTTAAGCCCTAATGCATGAGAAATGGCAAGTAAACACCACAATTGCATATCTGCCATCATGCAAGAGGGTCCGAATAAGTGTGCGAGTGTTTAAACCCAAATGCATGAGAAATGGAAAATAGACACCATAATTACATATCTGCCATCGTGCAAGATGGTCCGAATAAGTGTCCGAGTGTTTAAGCCCTAATGCATGAGAAATAACAAGTAAACACCATAATTACATATATGCCATCATGCAAGAGGGTCCGAATAAGGGTACGAGTGTTTAAGCCCTAATGCATGAGAAATGGCAACTAAACACCATAATTAAATATCTGCCATTATGCAAGAGGGTATGAATAAGTGTCCGAGTATTTATACCCTAATGCAACAGAAATGGCAAATAAACACCATAGTTACATATCTGACATCATGCAAGAGGGTCCGAATAAGTGTCCGAGTGTTTAAACCCTAATGCCTGAGAAATGGCTAGTAAACACCATAATTACATATCTGCCATCATGCAAGAGGGTCGGAGTAAGTGTCTGATTGTTTAAACCCTAATGCATGAGAAATGGCGATTAAACACCATAATTACATATCTGCCATCATGCAAGAGGGTCCGAATAAGTGTCCGAGTGTTTAAATCTTAATGCATGAGAAATGGCAAGTAAACACCATGATTACATATCTGCCATCATGCAAGGGGGTCCGAATAAGTGTCTGAGTGTTTAAACCCTAATGCATGAGAAATGATAAATAAACACCATAATTACATATCAGCCATCATGCATGAGGGTCCGAATAAGTGTGCTAGTGTTAAAGCCCTAATGCATGAAAAATGGCAAGTAAACACCATAATTACATATCTGCCATCCCGTAAGCGGGTCTGAATAAGTGTCCTAGTGTTTAAACCCAAACGAATGAGAAATGGCAAATAAACACCATAATTACATATCTGCCATCATGCAAGAGCATACGAATAAGTGTCCGAGTGTTTCAGCCCTAATGCATGAGAAATGGCAGGTAAACACTATAATTACATATCTGCCATCATGCAAGAGGGTCTGAATAAGTGTCTGAGTATTATTACCCTAATGCAAGAGAAACGGAAAATAAACACCATAATTACATATCTGCCATCATGCAAGAGGGTCGGAATAAGTGTCTGAGTGTTTAAACCATAATGCATGAGAAATGGCAAGTAAACACCATAATTACATATCTGCCATCATGCAAGAGGGTCGGAATAAGTGTCGGAGTGTTTAAACCCAAATGCATGAGAAATGGCAAGTAAACACCATAATTAAATATCTGCCATCGTGCAAGAGGGTCCGAATAAGTGTCCGAGTATTTAGACCCTAATGCATGAGAAATGGCAAATAAACACCATAATTACATATCTGTCGTCATGCAAGAGGGTCCGAATATGTGTCCGAGTGTTAAAGCACTAATGCATGAAAAATGGATAGTAAACACCATAATTACATATCTGCCATCACGTAAGCGGGTCCGAATAAGTGTCCGAGTGTTTAAACCCAAACTCATGAGAAATGGCAAATAAACACCATAATTACATATCTGCCATCATGCAAGAGGGTCAGAATAAGTTTCCGAGTGTTTAAGACCAAATGCATGAGAAATGGCAAGTAAACACCATAACTACATATCTGCCATCATGCAAGAGGGTCTGAATAATTGTCCGAGTTTTATTACCCTAATGCAAGGGAAATGGAAAATAAACACCATAATTGCATATCTGCCATCATGCAAGAGGGCGCGAATAAGTGTCGGAGTGTTGAAACCCTAATGCATGAGAAATGGCAAGTAAGCACCATAATTACATATCTGCCATCATGCAAGAGGGTCAGAATAAGTGTCCGAGTGTTTAAACCCTAATGCATGAGAAATGGCAAGTAAACACCATAATTACGTATCTGCCATCATGCAAGAGGGTCCGAATAAGTGTCCGAGTGTTTAAGCCCGAATGCATGAGAAATGACAAGTAAACACCATAATTACATATCTGCCATCATGCAAGAGGGCCCGAATAAGGGTCCGAGTGTTTAAGCCCTAATGCATGGGAAATGACAAGTAAACACCATAACTAAATATCTGCCACCATGCAAGAGGGTCTGAATAAGTGTCCGAGTGTTTAAACCGTAACCCATGGGAAATGGCAAATAAACACCATAATTACATTCTGCCATCATGCAAGAGGGTCCGAATAAGTGTCCGAGAGTTTAAACACTAATGCATGAGAAATGGCAAGTAAACACCATAATTACATATCTGCCATCATGCAAGAGGGTCGGAATAAGTCTCTGAGTGTTTAAACCCTAATGCACGAGAAATGGCAAGTAAATACCATAATTACATGTCTACCATCATGCAAGGGGGTCCGAATAAGTGACCCAGTATTTAAACCCTAATGCATGAGAAATAACAAATAAACACCATACTTACATATCTGTCATCATGCAAGAGGCTCCAAATAAGTGTCCGAGTGTTTAAACCCTAATGCATGAGAAATGACAATTAAACACCATAATTACATATCTGCCATCATGCAAGAGGGTCCGAATAAGTCTCCGAGTGTTTAAACCCTAATGCATGAGAAATGTCAAACAAACACCATAATTACATATCTGCCATCATGCAAGAGGGTCCGAATAAATGTCCGAGTGTTTAAGCCCTAATGCATGAGAAATGGCAAGTAAACACCACAATTGCATATCTGCCATCATGCAAGAGGGTCCGAATAAGTGTGCGAGTGTTTAAACCCAAATGCATGAGAAATGGAAAATAGACACCATAATTACATATCTGCCATCGTGCAAGATGGTCCGAATAAGTGTCCGAGTGTTTAAGCCCTAATGCATGAGAAATAACAAGTAAACACCATAATTACATATCTGCCATCATGCAAGAGGGTCCGAATAAGGGTACGAGTGTTTAAACCCTAATGCATGAGAAATGGCAACTAAACACCATAATTAAATATCTGCCATTATGCAAGAGGGTATGAATAAGTGTCCGAGTATTTATACCCTAATGCAACAGAAATGGCAAATAAACACCATAGTTACATATCTGCCATCATGCAAGAGGGTCCGAATAAGTGTCCGAGTGTTTAAACCCTAATGCCTGAGAAATGGCTAGTAAACACCATAATTACATATCTGCCATCATGCAAGAGGGTCGGAGTAAGTGTCTGATTGTTTAAACCCTAATGCATGAGAAATGGCGATTAAACACCATAATTACATATCTGCCATCATGCAAGAGGGTCCGAATAAGTGTCCGAGTGTTTAAATCTTAATGCATGAGAAATGGCAAGTAAACACCATGATTACATATCTGCCATCATGCAAGGGGGTCCGAATAAGTGTCTGAGTGTTTAAACCCTAATGCATGAGAAATGATAAATAAACACCATAATTACATATCAGCCATCATGCATGAGGGTTCGAATAAGTGTGCTAGTGTTAAAGCCCTAATGCATGAAAAATGGCAAGTAAACACCATAATTACATATCTGCCATCCCGTAAGCGGGTCTGAATAAGTGTCCTAGTGTTTAAACCCAAACGAATGAGAAATGGCAAATAAACACCATAATTACATATCTGCCATCATGCAAGAGCATACGAATAAGTGTCCGAGTGTTTCAGCCCTAATGCATGAGAAATGGCAGGTAAACACTATAATTACATATCTGCCATCATGCAAGAGGGTCTGAATAAGTGTCTGAGTATTATTACCCTAATGCAAGAGAAACGGAAAATAAACACCATAATTACATATCTGCCATCATGCAAGAGGGTCGGAATAAGTGTCTGAGTGTTTAAACCATAATGCATGAGAAATGGCAAGTAAACACCATAATTACATATCTGCCATCATGCAAGAGGGTCGGAATAAGTGTCGGAGTGTTTAAACCCAAATGCATGAGAAATGGCAAGTAAACACCATAATTAAATATCTGCCATCGTGCAAGAGGGTCCGAATAAGTGTCCGAGTATTTAGACCCTAATGCATGAGAAATGGCAAATAAACACCATAATTACATATCTGTCGTCATGCAAGAGGGTCCGAATATGTGTCCGAGCGTTTAAACCCTAATGCATGAGAAATGGCAAGTAAACGCCATAATTACATATCTGCCATCATGCAAAAGGGTCCGAATAAGTGTCCGAGTGTTTAAACCCTAATGCATGAGAAATGGAAAATAAACACAATAATTACATATATGCCATCATGCAAGAGGGTCCGAATAAGTGTCCAACTGCTTAAACCGTAATGCATGAGAAACGGCAAGTAAACACCATAATTACATATCTGCCATCGTGCAAGAGGGTCCGAATAAGTGTCCGAGTGTTAAAGCCCTAATGCACGAGAAATGGTGATTAAACACCATAATTACAAATCTGCCATCATGCAAGAGGGTCCGAATAAGTGTCCGAGTGTTTAAACCCTAATGCACGAGAAATGGCAAGTAAGCACCATAATTACATATCTACCATCATGCAAGAGGGTCTGAATAAGTGTCTGAGTGTTTAAACTCTAATGCGTGAGAAATTTTAAATAAACACCATAATTACATATATGAGATCATGCATGAGTGTCCGATTAAGTGTTCGAGTGTTAAAGCCCTAATGCATGAGAAATGGCAAGTAAACACCATCATTACATATCTTCCATCACGTAAGCGGGTCTGAATAAGTGTCCGAGTGTTAAGGCCCAAATGCATGAAAAATGGCAAGTAAACACCATAATTACATATCTGCCATCACGTAAGCGGGTCTGAATAAGTGTCCGAGTGTCTAAACCCTAACGCATGAGAAATGGCAGATAAACACCATAATTACATATCTGCCATCGTGCAAGTGCGTCTGAATAAGTGTCCGAGTGTTTATGCCTTAATGCATGAGAAATGGCAAGTAAACACCATAATTACATATCTGCCATCATGCAAGGGCGTCTGAATAACTGTCCGAGTATTTATACCCTAATGCAAGCGAAATGGCAAATAAACACCATAATTACATATCTGCCATCATGCAAGAGGGTCCGAATAAGTGTCCAAGTGTTTAAACCCTAATGCATGGGAAATGGCAAGTAAACTCCATAATTACATATCTGTCATCATGCAAGAGGGTCGGAAAGGTGTCCGAGTGTTTAAACTCTAATGCATGACAAATGGCAAATAAACACAATAATTATATATCTGCCATCATGCAAGGGGGTCCGAATAAGTGACCCAGTATTTAAACCCTAATGCATGAGAAATGGCAAATAAACACCATAATTACATATCTGCCATCATGCAAGAGGGTCCGAATAAGTGTCCGAGTGTTTAAACGCTAATGCATGAGAAATGGCAAGTAAACACCATAATTACATATCTGCCATCATGCAAGCGGGTCCGAATAAGTGTCCGAGTGTTTAAACCCTAATGCCAGAGAAATGGCTAGTAAACCCCATAATTACATATCTGCCATCATGCAAGAGGGCCCGAGTAAGTGTCCGAGTGTTTGAACCATAATGCATGAGAAATGGTGATTAAACACCACAATTACATATCTGCCACCATGCCAAGGGTCCGAATAAGTGTCCGAGTGTTTGAATCCTAATGCATGAGAAATGGTGATTAAACACCACAATTACATATCTGCCATCATGCAAGAGGGTCCGAATAAATGCCTGAGTGTTTGAATCCTAATGCATGAGAAATGATAAATAAACACCATAATTACATATCTGCCATCATGCATGAGGGTCCGAATAACTGTCCGAGTGTTAAATCCCTAATGCATGAAAAATGGCACGTAAACACCATATTTACATAACTGTCTGAGTGTTTCAACCCTAACGCAGGAGAAATAGCAAATAAACACCATAACTACATATCTGTTGCATGCAAGAGGGTCCGAGTGTCCAAGTATTTAAACCCTAATGCATGAGAAATGGCAAACAAACACCGTAATTACATTTCTGCCATCATGCAAGAGGGTCCGAATAAGTGTCCGACTGTTTGAGCCCCAATGCATGAGAAATGGCAAGTAAACACCATAATTACATATCTGCCATCATGCAAGAGGGTCCAAATAAATGTCCGAGTATTTAAACCCTAATGCATGTGAACTGGCAAATAAACACCATACTTACATATCTGCCATTATGCAAGAGGGTCTGAATAAGTGTCCGAGTGTTTAAACCCTAATGCAAGAGAAATGGAAACTAAACACCATAATTACATATCTGCCATCATGCAAGGGGTCCGAATAAGTGTCGCAGTATTTAAACCCTAATGCTTGAGAAATGACAAATAAACACCATAATTACATATCTGCCATCATGCAAGAGGCTCCTAATCAGTCTCCGAGTGTTTAAACCCTAATGCATGAGAAATGGCAAACAAACACCATAATTACATATCTGCCATCATGCAAGCGGGTCCGAAAAAATGTCCGAGTGCTTAAGCCCTAGTGCAGGAGAAATGGCAAGTAACACCATAATTGCATATCTGCCATCACGCAAGAGGTTCCGAATAAGTGTCCCAGTGTTTAAAACCTAATGCATGAGAGATGGCAAATAGACACCATAATTACATATCTGCCATCATGCAAGAGGGTCCGAATAAGTGTCCGAGTGTTTAAGCCCTAATGCATGAGAAATGGCAACTAAACACCATAATTACATATCTGCCATCATGCAAGAGGTCCGAATAAGTGTCCGAGTGTTTAAACGCTAATGCATGAGAAATGGCAAGTAAACACCATAATTATATATCTGCCATCATGCAAGAGGGTCCGAATAAGTGTCCGAGTGTTTAAACCCTAATGCCTGAGAAATGGCTAGTAAACACCATAATTATATATCTGCCATCATGCCAGAGGGTCGGAGTAAGTGTCCGAGTGTTTAAACCGTAATGCATGAGAAATGGCGATTAAAAACCATAATTTCATATCTTCCATCATGCAAGAGGGTGCGAATAAGTGTCCGACTGTTTAAATCCTAATGCATGAGAAATGGCAAGTAAACACCATAATTACATATCTGCCATCATGCTAGAGGGTCCGAATAAGTGTCTGAGTGTTTAAACCCTAACGCATGAGAAATGATAAATAAACACCATAATTATATATCTGCCATCATGCATGAGGGTCCGAATAAGTGTCCGAGTGTTAAAGCCCTAATGCATCAAAAATGGCACGTAAACACCATAATTACATATCTGCCATCACGTAAGCGGATCTGAATAAGTGACTGAGTGTTTAAACCCAGACGCATGAGAAATGGCAAATAAACACCATAATTACATATTTGCCATCATGCAAGCGCGTCCGAATAAGTGTCCGAGTGTTTAAGACCTAATGCATGATTATGGCAAGTAAACACCATAATTACATATCTGCCATCTTGCAAGAGGGTCCGAATAAGTGTCCGAGTGTTTAAACCCTAATGCCAGAGAAATGGCTAGTAAACACCATAATTACATATCTGCCATCACGCAAGAGGGTCGGAGTAAGTGTCCGTGTGTTTAAACCCTAATGTTTGAGAAGTGGCGATTAAACACCATAATTACGCATCTGCCATCACGCAAGAGGGTCCATATAAGTGTCCGAGTGTTTAAACCCTAATGCATGAGAAATGGCAAGTAAACACCATAATTACATATCTGCCATCATGCAAGAGGGTCCGAAAAAATGTCTGAGTGTTTAAACCCTAACGCATGAGAAATGATAAATAAACACTACAATTACATATCTGCCATCATGCATGAGGGTCCGAATAAGTGCCCGAGTGTTAAAGCCCTAATGCTTGAAATATGGCAAGTAAACACCTTAATTACATATCTGCCATCATGCAAGAGGGTGCGAATAAATGTCCAAGTGTTTAAACCCTAATGCATTAGAAATGGCAAGTAAACACCATAATTGCATATCTGCCATCATGCAAGAGGGTCCGAATAAGTGTCCGAGTTTTAAATCCCTAATGCATGAGAAATAGTGATTAAACACCATAATTACATATCTGCCATCATGCAAGGGGGTCCGAATAAGTGTCCGAGTGTTTAAACTCTAATGCATGAGAAATGGCAAGTAAGCACCATAATTACATATCTACCATCATGCAAGAGGGTCCGAATAAGTGTTCGAGTGGTAAAGCCCTAATGCATGAGAAATGGCAAGTAAAAACCATAATTACATATCTGCCATCACGTAAGCGGGTCTGAATAAGTGTGCGAGTGTTAAAGCCCAAATGCATGAAAAATGGCAAGTGAACACCATAATTACATATCTGCCATCATGTAAGTGGGTCTAAATAAGTGTCCGAGTGTTTAAACCCTAACGCAATAGAAATGGCAAATAAACACCATAATTACATATCTGCCATCATGCAAAAGGGTCCGAGTAAGTGTCCGAGTGTTTAAACCCTAATGTATGAGCAATGGCGATTAAACACCATAATTACATATCTGCCATCATGCAAGAGGGTCCGAATAAGTGTCCGAGTGTTTAAACCCAAGTGCATGAGAAATGTCAAGTAAACACCATAATTACATATCTGCCATCTTGCAAGAGGGTCCGAATAAGTGTCTGAGTGCTTATACCCTAACACATGAGAAATGATAAATAAACACTATAATTACATATCTGCCATCACGCCTGAGGGTCCGAATAAGTGCCCGAGTGTTGAAGCCCTAATGCTTGAAAAATGGCAAGTAAACACCATAATTACATATCTGCCATCACGTAAGTGGGTCTGAATAAGTGTCCGAGTGATTAAACCCAAACGCATGAGAAATGGCAAATAAACACCATAATTACATATCTGCCATCATGCAAGAGCGTCCGATAAGTGTCCGAGTGTTTAAGCCCTAATCCATGAGAAATGGCAGGTAAACACTATAATTAGATATCTGCCATCATGCAAGAGGGTCTGAATAAGTGACCGAGTATTATTACCCTAATGCAAGAGAAACGGAAAACAAACACCATAATTACATATCTGCCATCATGCAAGAGGGTCCGAATATGTGTCCGAGTGTTCAAACCCTAATGCATGAGAAATGGCAGGTATACGCCATAATTACATATCTGCCATCATGCAAGAGGGTCCGAATAAGTGTCTGAGTGTGTAAACCCCCTATGCATGAGAAATGGCAAATAAACACCATAATTACATATCTGCCATCGTGCAAGAGGGTTCGAATAAGTGTCCGAGTGTTTAAACGCTAATGTATGTGAAATGGCAAGTAAACACCATAATTACACATGTGCCATCATGCAAGAGGGTCCAAATAAGTGTTCGAGTGTTTAAACCCTAACGCATGAGAAATGGCAAGTAAACACCGTAATTACATATCTGCCATCATGTAAGAGGGTCCGAATAAGTGTCCGAGTGTTTAAACCCTAATGCATGAGAAATGGCAAGTAAACACCATAATTACATATCTGCCATCACGCAAGAGGGTCGGAGTAAGTGTCCGTGTGTTTAAACCCTAATGTTTGAGAAGTGGCGATTAAACACCATAATTACATATCTGCCATCATGCAAGAGGGTCCATATAAGTGTCCGAGTGTTTAAACCCTAATGCATGAGAAATGGCAAGTAAACACCATAATTACATATCTGCCATCATGCAAGAGGGTCCGAAAAAATGTCTGAGTGTTTAAACCCTAACGCATGAGAAATGATAAATAAACACTACAATTACATATCTGCCATCATGCATGAGGGTCCGAATAAGTGCCCGAGTGTTTAGCCCTAATGCTTGAAATATGGCAAGTAAACACCATAATTACATATCTGCCATCATGCAAGAGGGTGCGAATAAATGTCCAAGTGTTTAAACCCTAATGCATTAGAAATGGCAAGTAAACACCATAATTACATATCTGCCATCATGCAAGAGGGTCCGAATAAGTGTCCGAGTTTTAAATCCCTAATGCATGAGAAATAGTGATTAAACACCATAATTACATATCTGCCATCATGCAAGGGGGTCCGAATAAGTGTCCGAGTGTTTAAACTCTAATGCATGAGAAATGGCAAGTAAGCACCATAATTACATATCTACCATCATGCAAGAGGGTCCGAATAAGTGTCTTAGTGTTTAAACCCTAATGCAAGAGAAATGTTAGATAAACACCATAGTTACGTATCTGACATCATGCATGAGGGCCCGAATAAGTGTTCGAGTGGTAAAGCCCTAATGCATGAGAAATGGCAAGTAAAAACCATAATTACATATCTGCCATCACGTAAGCGGGTCTGAATAAGTGTCCGAGTGTTAAAGCCCAAATGCATGAAAAATGGCAAGTGAACACCATAATTACATATCTGCCATCATGTAAGTGGGTCTAAATAAGTGTCCAAGTGTTTAAACCCTAACGCAATAGAAATGGCAAATAAACAAAATAATTACATATCTTCCATCATGCAAGAGGGTCCGAGTAAGTGTCCGAGTGTTTAAACCCTAATGTATGAGAAATGGCGATTAAACACCATAATTACATATCTGCCATCATGCAAGAGGGTCCGAATAAGTGTCCGAGTGTTTAAACCCAAGTGCATGAGAAATGTCAAGTAAACACCATAATTACATATCTGCCATCTTGCAAGAGGGTCTGAATAAGTGTCTG
The DNA here is from genome assembly GCF_055761805.1 of Camellia sinensis. Taxonomy (NCBI): domain Eukaryota; kingdom Viridiplantae; phylum Streptophyta; class Magnoliopsida; order Ericales; family Theaceae; genus Camellia; species Camellia sinensis. The sequence continues at coordinate 8,022,251 of NW_028129474.1, read as the reverse complement.
AGTGCTTATACCCTAACCCATGAGAAATGATAAATAAACACTATAATTACATATCTGCCATCACGCCTGAGGGTCCGAGTAAGTGCCCGAGTGTTAAAGCCCTAATGCTTGAAAAATGGCAAGTAAACACCATAATTACATATCTGCCATCACGTAAGTGGGTCTGAATAAGTGTCCGAGTGATTAAACCCAAACGCATGAGAAATGGCAAATAAACACCATAATTACATATCTGCCATCATGCAAGAGCGTCCGATAAGTGTCCGAGTGTTTAAGCCCTAATCCATGAGAAATGGCAGGTAAACACTATAATTAGATATCTGCCATCATGCAAGAGGGTGTGAATAAGTGACCGAGTATTATTACCCTAATGCAAGAGAAATGGAAAACAAACACTATAATTACATATCTGCCATCATGCAAGAGGGTCCGAATATGTGTCCGAGTGTTCAAACCCTAATGCATGAGAAATGGCAGGTATACGCCATAATTACATATCTGCCATCATGCAAGAGGGTCCGAATAAGTGTCCGAGTGTGTAAACCCCCTATGCATGAGAAATGGCAAATAAACACCATAATTACATATCTGCTATCGTGCAAGAGGGTCCGAATAAGTGTCCGAGTGTTTAAACGCTAATGTATGAGAAATGGCAAGTAAACACCATAATTACACATATGCCATCATGCAAGAGGGTCCAAATAAGTGTTCGAGTGTTTAAACCCTAACGCATGAGTAATGGCAAGTAGACACCACAATTACAAATTTGCCATCACGCAAGAGGGTCGGAATAAGTGTCCAAGTGTTCAAACCCTATAGCATGACAAATGGCAAGTAAACACAATAATTACAAATCTGCCATCATGCAAGGGGGTCCGAATAAGTGTCCCTGTATTTAAACCCTAATGCATGAGAAATGGCAAATAAACACAATAATTTCATATCTGCCATCATGCAAGAGGGTCCGAATAAGTGTCCGAGTGTTTAAAAGCTAATGCATGAGAAATGGCAAGTAAACACCATAATTACATATCTGCCATCATGCAAGAGGGTCCGAATAAGTGTCCGAGTGTTTAAACCCTAATGCTTGAGAAATGGCAAGTAAACACCATAATTACATATCTGCCATCATGCAAGAGGGTCGGAATATGTGTCCGAGTGTTAAAGCCCTAATGCATGAGAAATGGTGATTAAACACCATAACTACATATATGCCATCATGCAAGAGGGTCCGAATAAGTGAACGAGTGTTTAAACCCTAATGCATGTCAAATGGCAAGTAAACACCACAATTACATATCTACCACCATGCAAGAGGGTCCGAATAAGTGTCTGAGTAATTAAACCCTAATGCATGAGAAATGTTAAATAAACACCATAATTACATATCTGACATCATGCATGAGGGTCCGAATAAGTGTTCGAGTGTTAAAGCCCTAATGCATGAGAAATGGCAAGTAAACACCATAATTAGATGTCTTCCATCACGTAAGCGGGTCTGAATAAGTGTCCGAGTGTTTAAACCCTAACGCATGAGAAATGGAAAACAAACACCAAAATTACATATCTGCCATCATGCAAGAGGGTCCGAATAAGTGTCCGAGTGTTTAAGCCCTAATGCATGAGAAATGGCAAGTAAATACCCTAATTACATATCTGCCATCATGCAAGAGGGTCTGAATAAGTGTCTGAGTGTTTAAACCCTAATGGCTGAGAAATGGCTAGTAAACACCATAATTACATATCTGCCATCATGCAAGCGGGTCGGAGTAAGTGTCCGAGTGTTTAAACCGTAATGCGTGAGAAATGGCGATTAAGCATCATAATTACATAACTGCCATCATGCTAAAGTGTCTGAATAAGTGTCCGAGTGTTTAAACCATAATGCATGAGAAATGTCAAGTAAATACCATAATTACATATCTGCCATCATGGAAGAGGGTCCGAATCAGTGTCCGATGTTTAAACCCTAATGCATGAGTAATGGCAAGTAAACACCATAATTACATATTTGCCATCATGCAAGAGGGTCGGAATAAGTGTCTGAGTGTTTAAACCCTATAGCATGACAAATGGCAAGTAAACACAATAATTACATATCCGCCATCATGCAAGGGGGTCCGAATAAGTGTCCCAGTATTTAAACCCTAATGCATGAGAAATGGCAAATAAACACCATAATTTCATATCTGCCATCATGCAAGAGGGTCCGAATAAGTGTCCGAGTGTTTAAACGGTAATGCATGAGAAATGGCAAGTAAACCCCATAATTACATATCTGCCATCATGCAAGAGGGTTCGAATAAGTGTCCGAGTGTTTAAACCGTAGTGCATGAGAAGTGGCAAGTAAACACCATAATTGCATATCTGCCATCATGCAAGAGGGTCGGAATAAGTGTCCGAGTGTTAAAGCCCAAATGCATAAGAAATGGTGATTAAACACCATAACTACATATATGCCATCATGCAAGAGGGTCCGAATAAGTGTCCGAGTGTTTAAACCCTAATGCATGAGAAATGGCAAGTAAACACCATAATTAAATATCTACCACCATGCAAGAGGGTCCGAATAAGTGTCTGAGTGTTCATACCCTAATGCATGAGAAATGTTAAATATACACCATAATTACATATCTGACATCATGCATGAGGGTCCGAATAAGTGTTCGAGTGTTAAAGCCCTAATGCATGAGAAATGGCAAGTAAACACCATAATTACATATCTGCCATCACTTAAGCGGGTCTGAATAAGTGTCCGAGTGTTTCAACCCTAATGCATGACAAATGGCGATTAAACACCATAATTACATATCTGCCATCATACAAAAGAGTCCGAATAAGTGTTCGAGTATTTAAACCCTAATGCATGAGAAATGGCAAGTAAACACCATAACTACATATCTGCCATCATGCAAGAGGTTCCGAATAAGTGTCCGAGTGTTTAAACCCTAATGCATGAGAAATGGCAAGTAAACACCATAATTACATATTTGCCATCATGCAAGAGGGTCGGAATAAGTGTCCGAGTGTTTAAACCCTATAGCGTGACAAATGGAAAGTAAACACAATAATTACATATCAGCCATCATGCAAGGGGGTCCGAATAAGTATCCCCGCATTTAAACGCTAATGCAAGAGAAATGGCAAATAAACACCATAATTTCATATCTGCAATCATGCAAGAGGCTCCGAATAAGTGTCCGAGTGTTTAAATGCTAATGCATGAGAAATGGCAAGTAAACACCATAATTACATATCTGCCATCATGCAAGAGGGTCCGAATAAGTGTCCGAGTGTGTAAACCCCCTATGCATGAGAAATGGCAAATAAACACCATAATTACATATCTGCCATCGTGCAAGAGGGTCCGAATAAGTGTCCGAGTGTTTAAACCCTAATGTATGAGAAATGGCAAGTAAACACCATAATTACACATATGCCATCATGCAAGAGGGTCCAAATAAGTGTTCGAGTGTTTAAACCCTAACGCATGAGAAATGGCAAGTAAACACCGTAATTAGATATCTGCCATCATGTAAGAGGGTCCGAATAAGTGTCCGAGTGTTTAAACCCTAATGCATGAGAAATGGCAAGTAAACACCATAATTACATATCTACCACCATGCAAGAGGGTCCGAATAAGTGTCTGAGTGTTTAAACCCTAATGCATGAGAAATGTTAAATAAACACCATAATTACATATCTGATATCATGCGTGAGGGTCCGAATAAGTTTTCGAGTGTTAAAGCCCTAATGCATGAGAAACGGCAAGTAAACACCATAATTACATATCTGCCATCACGTATGCGGGTCTGAATAAGTGTCCGAGTGTTTAAACCCTAATGCATGAGAAATGGCAAATAAACAACAAAATTACATATCTGCCATCATGCAAGAGGGTTCGAATAAGTGTCCGAGTGTTTAAGCCCTAATGCAAGAGAAATGGAAAACAAACACCATAATTACATATCTGCCATCATGCAAGAGGGTCCGAATATGTGTCCGAGTGTTCAAACCCTAATGCATGAGAAATGGCAGGTATACGCCATAATTACATATCTGCCATCATGCAAGAGGGTCCGAATAAGTGTCCGAGTGTGTAAACCCCCTATGCATGAGAAATGGCAAATAAACACCATAATTACATATCTACCATCGTGCAAGAGTGTCCGAATAAGTGTCCGAGTGTTTAAACGCTAATGTATGAGAAATGGCAAGTAAACACCATAATTACACATATGCCATCATGCAAGAGGGTCCAAATAAGTGTTCGAGTGTTTAAACCCTAACGCATGAGTAATGGCAAGTAGACACCACAATTACAAATTTGCCATCACGCAAGAGGGTCGGAATAAGTGTCCAAGTGTTCAAACCCTATAGCATGACAAATGGCAAGTACACACAATAATTACAAATCTGCCATCATGCAAGGGGGTCCGAATAAGTGTCCCTGTATTTAAACCCTAATGCATGAGAAATGGCAAATAAACACAATAATTTCATATCTGCCATCATGCAAGAGGGTCCGAATAAGTGTCCGAGTGTTTAAAAGCTAATGCATGAGAAATGGCAAGTAAACACCATAATTACATATCTGGCATCATGCAAGAGGGTCTGAATAAGTGTCCGAGTGTTTAAACCCTAATGCTTGAGAAATGGCAAGTAAACACCATAATTACATATCTGCCATCATGCAAGAGGGTCGGAATATGTGTCCGAGTGTTAAAGCCCTAATGCATGAGAAATGGTGATTAAACACCATAACTACATATATGCCATCATGCAAGAGGGTCCGAATAAGTGAACGAGTGTTTAAACCCTAATGCATGTCAAATGGCAAGTAAACACCATAATTACATATCTACCACCATGCAAGAGGGTCCGAATAAGTGTCTGAGTGTTTAAACCCTAATGCATGAGAAATGTTAAATAAACACCATAATTACATATCGGACATCATGCATGAGGGTCCGAATAAGTGTCCGAGTGTTTAAACCCTAATGCATGAGAAATGGCAAGTAAACACCATAATTACATATCTGCCATCATGCAAGAGGGTCGGAATAAGTGTCCGAGTGTTTAAACGCTAATGCATGAGAAATGGCAAGTAAACACCATAATTACATATCTGCCATCATACAAGAGGGTCTGAATAAGTGTCCGAGTGTTTAAACCCTAATGCATGAGAAATGGCAAGTAAACAACAAAATTACATATTTGCCGTCTTGCTAGAGGGTCCGAAAAAATGTCTGAATGTTTAACCCTAACGCATGAGAAATGATAAATAAACACTATAATTACATATCTGCCATCATGCATGAGGGTCCGAATAAGTGCCCGAGTGTTAAAGCCCTAATGCATGAAATATGGCAAGTAAACACCATAATTGCATATCTGCCATCTTACAAGAGCGTCCGAATAAGTGTCCGAGTGTTTAAGCCCTAATGCATGAGAAATGGCAAGTAAACAACATAATTACGTATTAGCCATCATGCAATAGGGTCTGAATAAGTGTCCGAGTATTATTACCCTAATGCAAGAGAAATGGAAAATAAACATCATAATTACATATCTGCCATCTTGCAAGAGGGTCCGAATAAGTGTCCGAGTGTTTAAACCCTAATGCATGAGAAATGGCATGTAAACACCATAATTACATATCTGCCATCATGCAAGACAGTAGGAATAAGTATCCAAGTGTTTAAACCCTAATGCATGAGAAATGGCAAGCAAACACCATAATTAAATATCTGCCATCATGCAAGAGGGCCCGAATAAGTGTCCGAGTGTTTAAACCCTAATGCATGAGAAATGGCATGTAAACCCCATAATTACATATCTGCCATCATGCAAGACGGTAGGAATAAGTATCCGAGTGTTTAAACCCTAATGCATGAGAAATGGCAAGCAAACACCATAATTAAATATCTGCCATCATGCAAGAGGGTCCGAATATGTGTCTGAGTATTTAAACCCTATTGCATGAGAAATGGCAAATAAACACCATAATTACATATCAGCCATCATGCAAGAGGGTCCGAATAGGTGTCCGAGTGTTTAAACCCAAATGCATGAGAAATGGCAAGTAAACGCCACAGTTAGATATCTGCTATCATGCAAGAGGGTCCGAATAAGTATCCGAGTGTTTAAACCCTAATGCATGAGAAATGGCAAGTAAACACCATAATTACATATCTGCCATCATGCAAGAGGGTCCGAATAAGTGTCCGAGTGTTTAAACCCTAATGCCAGAGAAATGGCTAGTAAACACCATAATTACATATCTGCCATCATGCAAGAGGGTCGGAGTAAGTGTCCGAGTGTTTAAACCCTAATGTATGAGAAATGGCGATTAAACACCATAATTACATATCTGCCATCATGCAAGAGGGTCCATATAAGTGTCCGAGTGTTTAAACCCAAATGCATGAGAAATGGCAAGTAAACACCATAATTACATATCTGTCATCATGCAAGAGGGTCCGAAAAAATGTCTGAGTGTTTAAACCCTAACGCATGAGAAATGATAAATAAACACTATAATTACATATCTGCCATCATGCATGAGTGTCCGAATAAGTGCCCGAGTGGTAAAGCCCTAATGCATGAAATATGGCAAGTAAACACCTTAATTACATATCTGCCATCATGCAAGAGGGTGCGAATAAATGTCCAAGTGTTTAAACCCTAATGCATTAGAAATGGCAAGTAAACAACATAATTACATATCTGCCATCATGCAAGAGGGTCCGAATAAGTGTCCGAGTTTTAAAGCCCTAATGCATGAGAAATAGTGATTAAACACCATAATTACATATCTGCCATCATGCAAGGGGGTCCGAATAAGTGTCCGAGTGTTTAAACTCTAATGCATGAGAAATGGCAAGTAAGCACCATAATTACATATCTACCATCATGCAAGAGGGTCCGAATAAGTGTCCGAGTGTTTAAACCCTAATGCATGAGAAATGGCAAGTAAGCACCATAATTACATATCTACCATCATGCAAGAGGGTCCGAATAAGTGTCCGAGTGTTTAAACCCTAATGCATGAGAAATGGCAAGTAAACACCATAATTACATATCTGCCATCATGCAAGAGGATCGGAATAAGTGTCCGAGTGTTTAAACCCTATTGCATGAGAAATGGCAAGTTAACACCATAATTAAATATCTGCCATCATGTAAGCTGGTTTGAATAAGTGTCCGAGTGTTAAAGCCCTAATGCATGATAAATGGCAAGTAAACACCATAATTACATATCTGCCATCACGTAAGCGGGTCTGAATAAGTGTCCGAGTGTTTAAACACAAACGCATGAGAAATGGCAAATAAACACCTTAATTACATATCTGCCATCATGGAAGAGCGTCCGATAAGTGTCCAAGTGTTTAAGTCCTAATCCATGAGAAATGGCAAGTAAACACCATAATTACATATCTGCCATCATGCAAGAGGGTCCGAATAAGTGTCTGAGTGTTAAAGCCCTACTGCATGAGAAATGGAAAATAAACACCATAATTACATATTTGCCATCATGGAAGAGCGTCCGATAAGTGTCCGAGTGTTTAAACCCTAACGCATTAGAAATGGCAAGTAAACACCATAATTACATATCTGCCATCATGCAAGAGGGTCAAAATAAGTGTCCGAGTGTTTAAACCCTATTGCATGAGAAATGGCAAGTAAACACCATAATTAAATATCTGCCATCATGCTAGAGGGTCCAAATATGTGTCCGAGTATTTAAACCCTAATGCATGAGAAATGGCAAATAAACACCATAATTACATATCTGCCATCACGCAAGAGGGTCCGAATAGGTGTCCGAGTGTTTAAACCCAAATGCAAGAGAAATGGCAAGTAAGCGCCATAGTTAGATATCGGCCATCACGCAAGAGGGTCCGAGTAAGTATCTGAGTGTTTAAACCCTAATGCGTGAGAAATGGCAAGTAAACACCATAATTACATATCTGCCATCATGCAAGAGGGACCGAATATGTGTCCGAGTGTTTAAACCCTAATGCCAGAGAAATGGCTAGTAAACACCATAATTACATATCTGACATCATGCAAGAGGGTCGGAGTAAATGTCCGAGTGTTTAAGCCCTAATGTATGAGAAATGGCGATTAAACACCATAATTACATATCTACCATCATGCAAGAGGGTCCAAATAAGTGTCCGAGTGTTTAAACCCTAATGCACGAGAAATGGCAAGTAAACACCATAATTACACATCTGCCATCATGCAAGAGGATCGGAATAAGTGTCCGAGTGTTTAAACCCTATTGCATGAGAAATGGCAAGTTAACACCATAATTAAATATCTGCCATCATGTAAGCTGGTTTGAATAAGTGTCCGAGTGTTAAAGCCCTAATGCATGATAAATGGCAAGTAAACACCATAATTACATATCTGCCATCACGTAAGCGGGTCTGAATAAGTGTCCGAGTGTTTAAACACAAACGCATGAGAAATGGCAAATAAACACCTTAATTACATATCTGCCATCATGGAAGAGCGTCCGATAAGTGTCCAAGTGTTTAAGTCCTAATCCATGAGAAATGGCAAGTAAACACCATAATTACATATCTGCCATCATGCAAGAGGGTCCGAATAAGTGTCTGAGTGTTAAAGCCCTACTGCATGAGAAATGGAAAATAAACACCATAATTACATATTTGCCATCATGGAAGAGCGTCCGATAAGTGTCCGAGTGTTTAAACCCTAACGCATTAGAAATGGCAAGTAAACACCATAATTACATATCTGCCATCATGCAAGAGGGTCAAAATAAGTGTCCGAGTGTTTAAACCCTATTGCATGAGAAATGGCAAGTAAACACCATAATTAAATATCTGCCATCATGCTAGAGGGTCCAAATATGTGTCCGAGTATTTAAACCCTAATGCATGAGAAATGGCAAATAAACACCATAATTACATATCTGCCATCACGCAAGAGGGTCCGAATAGGTGTCCGAGTGTTTAAACCCAAATGCAAGAGAAATGGCAAGTAAGCGCCATAGTTAGATATCGGCCATCACGCAAGAGGGTCCGAGTAAGTATCTGAGTGTTTAAACCCTAATGCGTGAGAAATGGCAAGTAAACACCATAATTACATATCTGCCATCATGCAAGAGGGACCGAATATGTGTCCGAGTGTTTAAACCCTAATGCCAGAGAAATGGCTAGTAAACACCATAATTACATATCTGACATCATGCAAGAGGGTCGGAGTAAATGTCCGAGTGTTTAAGCCCTAATGTATGAGAAATGGCGATTAAACACCATAATTACATATCTACCATCATGCAAGAGGGTCCAAATAAGTGTCCGAGTGTTTAAACCCTAATGCACGAGAAATGGCAAGTAAACACCATAATTACACATCTGCCATCATGCAAGAGGATCGGAATAAGTGTCCGAGTGTTTAAACCCTATTGCATGAGAAATGGCAAGTAAACACCACAATTAAATATCTGCCATCCTGTAAGCGGGTCTGAATATGTGTCCGAGTGTTAAAGCCCTAATGCATGACAAATGGCAAGTAAACACCATAATTACATATCTGCCATCACGTAAGCGGGTCTGAGTAAGTGTCCAAGTGTTTAAACACAAACGCATGAGAAATGGCAAATAAACACCCTAATTACATATCTGCCATCATGCAAGAGCGTCCGATAAGTGTCCGAGTGTTTAAGCCCTAATCCATGAGAAATGGCAAGTAAACACGATAATTACATATCTGCCATCATGCAAGAGGGTCTGAATAAGTGTGCGAGTATTATTACCCTAATGAAAGAGAAATGGAAAATAAACACCGTAATTACATATCTGCCATCACGCAAGAGGGTCCGAATAAGTGTCTGAGTGTTTAAACCCTAATGCATGAGAAATGCCAAGTAAACAACATAATTACATATCTGCCATCATGCAAGAGGGTCAGAATAAGTGTCCGAGTGTTTAAACCCTATTGCATGTGAAATGGCAAGTAAACACCATAATTAAATATCTGCCATCATGCTAGAGGGTCCAAATATGTGTCCGAGTATTTAAACCCTAATGCATGAGAAATGGAAAATAGGCACCATAATTACATATCTACCATCATGCAAGAGGGTCCGAATAGGTGTCCGAGTGTTTAAACCCAAATGCAAGAGAAATGGCAAGTAAACGCCATAGTTAGATATCTGCCATCATGCAAGAGGGTCCGAATAAGTATCCGAGTGTTTAAACCCTAATGCATGAGGAATGGCAAGTAAACACCATAATTACATATCTGCCATCATGCAAGAGGGTCCGAATAAGTGTCCGAGTGTTTAAACCCTAATGCCAGAGAAATGGCTAGTAAACACCATAATTACATATCTGCCATCATGCAGGAGGGTCGGAGTAAGTGTCCGAGTGTTTAAACCCTAATGTATGAGAAATGGAGATTAAACACCATAATTACATATCTGCCATCATGCACGAGGGTCCAAATAAGTGTCCGAGTGTTTAAACCCTAATGCATGAGAAATGGCAAGTAAACACCCCAATTACATATCTGCCATCATGTAAGAGGGGCCGAAAAAATGTCTGAGTGTTTAAACCCTAACGCATGAGAAATGATAAATAAACACTATAATTACATATCAGCCATCATGCGTGAGGGTCCAAATAAGTGCCCAAGTGTTAAAGCCCTAATGTATGAAATATGGCAAGTAAACACCTTAATTACATAAAAGCCATCACGTAAGCGGGTCTGAATAAGTGTCCGAGTGTTTAAACACAAACGCATGAGAAATGGAAAATAAACACCTTAATTACATATCTGCCATCATGCAAGAGCGTCCGATAAGTGTCTGAGTGTTTAAGCCCTAATCCATGAGAAATGGCAAGTAAACACCATAATTACATATCTGCCATCATGCAAGAGGGTCTGAATAAGTGTCCGAGTATGATGTCCCTAATGCAAGAGAAATGGAAAATAAACACCATAATTACATATCTGCCATGATGCAAGAGGGTCCGAATAAGTGTCCGAGTGTTTAAACCCTAATGCATGAGAAATGGCAAGTAAACACCATAATTACATATCTGCCATCATGCAAGCGGATCGGAATAAGTATCCGAGTGTTTAAACCCTATTGCATGAGAAATGGCAAGTAAACACAATAATTAAATATCTGCCATCATGCAAGAGGGTCCGAATATGTGTCCGAGTATTTAAACCCTAATGCATGAGAAATGCCAAATAAACACCATAATCACATATCTGCCATCATGCAAGAGGGGCCGAATATGTCTTAGAGCGTTTAAACCCTAATGCATGAGAAATGGCAACTAAACGCCATAATTACGTAACTGCCATCATGCAAGAGGGTCCGAATAAGTGTCCGAGTGTTTAAACCCTAATGCATGAGAAATGGCAAATAACACCATAATTACATATCTGCCACAATGCAAGAGGGTCCGAATAAGTGTCCAAGTGTTTAACCCCAAATGCATGAGAAATGGCAAGTAAAAACCATAATTACATAGCTGCCATCATGCAAGAGGTTCCGAATAAGTGTCCGAGTGTTAAAGCCCTAATGCATGAGAAATGGTGATTAAACACCATAACTACATATCTGCCATCATGCAAGAGGGTCCGAATAGGTGTCCGAGTGTTTAAACCCTAATGCATGAGAAATGGCAAGTAAACACCATAATTACATATCTACCACCATTCAAGAGGGTCCGAATAAGTGTCTGAGTGTTTAAACCCTAATGCATGAGAAATGTTAAATAAACACCACAATTACATATCTGACATCATGCATGACGGTCCGAATAAGTGTTCGAGTGTTAAAGCCTTCATGCATGAGAAATGGCAAGTAAACACCATAATTACATATCTGCCATCACGTAAGCGGGTCTGAATAAGTGTCCGAGTGTTTGAACCCAAATGCATGAGAAACGGCAAACAAACACCGAAATTACATATCTGCCATCATGCAAGAGTGTCCGAATAAGTGCCCGATAGTTTAAGCCAAATGCATGAGAAATGGCAAATGAACACCCTAATTACATATCTGCCATCATGCAAGAGAGTCTGAATAAGTGTCCGAGTGTTTAAACCCTAATGCCTGAGAAATGGCTAGTAAACACCATAATTACATATCTGCCATCATGCAAGAGGGTCGGAGTAAGGGTCCGAGTGTTTAAACCCTAATGCATGAGAAACGGCGATTAAACACCATAATTACATATCTGCCATCATGCAAAAGAGTCCGAATAAGTGTCCGAGTGTTTAAACCATAATCCATGAGAAATGGCAAGTAAACACCATAATTACATATCTGCCATCATGCAAGAGGGTCCGAATAAGTGTACGATTGTTTAAACCCTAATGCATGAGAAATGGCAAATAAACACCATAATTACATATTTGCCATCATGCAAGAGGGACAGAATAAGTGTCCGAGTGTTTAAACCCTATTGCATGACAAATGGCAAGTAAACACAATAATTACATTTATGCCATCATGCAAGGGGTTCCGAATAAGTGTCCCAGTATTTAAACCCTAATGCAAGAGAAATGGCAAATAAACACCATAATTTCACATCTGCCATCATGCGAGAGGGTCCGAATAAGTGTCCGAGTGTTTATACGCTAATGCATGAGAAATTGCAACTAAACACCATAATTACATATCTGCCATCATGCAAGAGGGTCCGAATAAGTGTCCGAGTGTTTAAACCCTAATGCTCGAGAAATGGCTAGTAAACAACGTAATTACATATCTGCCATCATGCAAGAGTGTTGGAGTAAGTGTCCGAGTGTTTAAACCCTAGTGCATGAGAAATGGCGATTAAACACCATAATTACATATCTGTCATCATGCAGAAGGGTCCGAATAAGTGTCCGACTGTTAAAACCCTAATGCATTAGAAATGGCAAGTAAACCCCATAATTACATATCTGCCATAATGCAATAGGGTCTGAATAAGTGTCTGAATGTTGAAATCCAAATGCATGAGAAATGATAAATAAACACCGTAACTACATATCTGCCATCATGCATGACGGTCCGAATAAGTGTCCGAGTGTTGAAGCCCTAACGCATGAAAAATTGCAAGTAAACACTATAATTACATATCTGCCATCACGTAAGCGGGCCCAAATAAGTGTCCGAGTGTTTAAACCCTAACGCATGAGAAAGGGAAAATAAACACCATAATTACATATCTGCCATCATGCAAGAGCGTCCGAATAAGTGTCCGAGTGTTGAAGCCCTAATGCATGAGAAATGGCAAGTAAACACCATAATTACATATCTGCCATCATGCACGAGGGTCTGAATAAGTGTCCGGGTATTATTACCCTAATGCAAGAGAAATGGAAAATAAACACCATAATTACATATCTGCCATCATGCAAGAGGGCTCGAATAAGTGTCCGAGTGTTTAAACCCTAATGCTTGAGAAATGGCAAGTAAACACCATAATTACATATCTGCCATCGTGCAAGAGGGTCGGAATAAGTGTCTGAGTGTTTAAACCCAAATGCATGAGAAATGGCAAGTAAACACCACAATTAAATATCTGCCATCATGCAAGGGGCTCCGAATATGTGTCCGAGTATTTAAACCCTAATGCATGAGAAATGGCAAATAAACACCATAATCACATATCTGCCGTCATACAAGAGGGTCTGAATATGTCTTAGAGTGTTTAAACCCTAATGCATGAGAAATGGCAAGCAAACGCCATAATTACATATCTGCCATCATGCAAGACGGTCCGAATAAGTGTCCGAGTGTTTAAACCCTAATGCATGAGAAATGGCAAATAACACCATAATTACATAGCTGCCATCATGCAAGAGGGTCCGAATAATTGTCCGAGTGTTAAAGCCCTAATGCATGAAAAATGGTGATTAAACACCATAACTACATATCTGCCATCATGCAAGAGGGTCCGAATAGGTGTCCGAGTGTTTACAACCTAATGCATGAGAAATGGCAAGTAAACACCATAATTACATATCTACCACCATTCAAGAGGGTCCGAATAAGTGTCTGAGTGTTTAAATCCTAATGCTGAGAAATGTTAAATAAACACCATAATTACATATCTGACATCATGCCTGAGGGTCTGAATAGGTGTTCGACTGTTAAAGCCCTAATGCATGAGAAATGGCAAGTGAACACCATAATTACATATCTGCCATCACGTAAGCGGGTCTGAATAAGTGTCCGAGTGTTTAAACCCTAATGCATGGAAAATGGCAAATAAACACCAAAATTACATATCTGCCATCATGCAAGAGAGTCCGAATAAGTGTCCGAGTTTTTAAGCCCTAATGCAAGAGAAATGGCAAGTAAACACCCTAATTACGTATCTGCCAACAATCAAGAGGGTCTGAATAAGTGTCCGAGTGTTTAAACATAATGCCTGAGATTTGGCAAGTAAACACCATAATTACATATCTGCCATCATGCAAGAGGGTCTGAATAAGTGTCTGAGTGTTTAAATCCTAATGCATGAGAAATGATAAATAAACACCATAATTACATATCTGCCATCATGCATGAGGGTCTGAATAAGTGTCCGAGTCATAAAGCCCTAATGCATGAAAAATGGCAAGTAAACACCATAATTACATATCTGCCATCACGTAAGCGGGTCTGAACAAGTGTCCGAGTGTTTAAACCCTAACGCATAAGAAATGGAAAATAAACACCACAATTACATATCAGCCATGATGCAAGAGCGTCCGAATAAGTGTCCGAGTGTTTAAGCTCTAATGCATGAGAAATGGCAAGTAAACACCATAATTACATATCTGCCATCATGCAAGAGGGTCTGAGTAAGTGTCCGAGTATTATTACCCTAATGCAAGAGAAATGGAAAATAAACACCATAATTACATATCTGCCATCGTGCAAGAGGGTCCGAATAAGTGTCCGAGTGTTTAAACCCTAATGCATGAGAAATGGCAAGTAAACACCATAATTACATATCTTCCATCCTGCAAGAGGGTCCGATTAAGTGTCTGAGTGTTAAAGCCCGAATGCGTGAGAAATGCTGATTAAACACCATAATTACATATCTGCCATCATGCAAGAGGGTCCGAATAAGTGTTCGAGTGTTTAAACCCTAATGCATGAGAAATGGCAAGTAAGCACCACAATTACATATCTACCATCATGCAAGAGGGTCCGAATAAGTGTCCGAGTGTTTTAGACCCAATGCCTGAGAAATGGCAAGTAAACACCCTAATTACATATCTGCCATCATGCAACAGGGTCAGAATAAGTGTCCGAGTGTTTAAACCCTAATGCCTAAGATATGGCTAGTAAACACCATAATTACATATCTGCCATCATGCAAGAGGGCCGGACTAAGTGTCCGAGTGTTTAAACCCTAATGCGTGAGAAATGGCAAGTAATCACCATAATTACATATTTGCCATCATGCAAGATGGTCGGAATAAGTGTCCAAGTGTTTAAACTCTAATGCATGACAATTGGCAAGTAAACACAATAATCACGTATCTGCCATCATGCAAGTGGGTCCGAATAAGTGTCCCGGTTTTTAAACCCTAATCCATGAGAAATAGGAAATAGACACCATAATTACATATCTGCCATCGTGCAAGAGGGTCGGAATAAGTGTCCGAGTGTTCAAACGCTAATGCATGAGAAATGGCAAGTAAACACCATAATTACATATCTGCCAAGATGCAAGAGGGTCGGAATAAGTGTCCGAGTGTTTAAACCCTAATGCATGACAAATGGCAAGTAAACACCATAATTAAATATCTGCCATCATGAAAGAGGGTCCGAATATGTTTCGAAGTATTTAAACCCTAATGCATGGGAAATGGAAAATAAACACCATAATTACATATCTGCCGTCATGCAAGAAGGTCCGAATATGTGTCTGAGTGTTTAAACCCTAATGCATGAGAAATGGCAAGTAAACGCCATAATTACATATCTGCCATCATGCAAGAGGGTCCGAATAAGTGTCCGAGTGTTGAAACCCTAATGCATGAGAAATGGCAAATAAACACCATAATGACATATCTGCCATCATGCAAGAGGGTCCGAATAAGTGTCCGAGTATTTAAACCCTAACGCATGAGAAATGGCAAGTAAACACCATAATTACATATCTGCCATCATGCAAGAGGGTCCGGATAAGTGTCCGAGTGTTAAATCCCTAATGCATGAGAAATGGTGATTAAACACCATAATTACATATCTGCCATCATGCAAGAGGGTCCGAACAAGTGTCCGATTGTTTAAACCCTAACGCATGAGAAATGGCTAGTAAGCACCATAATTACATATCTACCATCATGTAAGAGGGTCCAAATAAGTTTCTGAGTGTTTAAAACCGAATGCATGAGAAATGATAAACAAACACCATAATTACATATCTGCCATCATGCATGAGGGTCCGAATAAGTGTTCGAGTGTTACAGCCCTAATGCGTGAGAAATGGCAAATAAACACCATAATTACAAATCTGCCATCACGTAAGCGGGTCTGAATATCTGTCCGAGTGTTTAAACCCTAATGCATGGGAAATGGCAAATAAACACCAAAATTACATATCTGCCGTGATGCAAGAGGGTCCGAATAATTGTCCGAGTGTTTAAACCCAAATGCATGAGAAATGGCAAGTAAACACCATAATTACATATCTGCCATCATGCAAGAGGGTCAGAATATGTGTCCGAGTGTTAAAGCCCTAATGCATGAGAAATGGTGATTAAACACCATAACTACATATATGCCATCATGCAAGAGGGTCCGAATAAGTGAACGAGTGTTTAAACCCTAATGCATGTCAAATGGCAAGTAAACACCATAATTACATATCTACCACCATGCAAGAGGGTCCGAATAAGTGTCTGAGTGTTTAAACCCTAATGCCTGAGAAATGTTAAATAAACACCATAATTACATATCTGACATCATGCATGAGGGTCCGAATAAGTGTTCGAGTGTTAAAGCCCTAATGCATGAGAAATGGTAATTAAACACCATAATTACATATCTGCCATCATGCAAGAGAGTCCGAACAAGTGTCCGAGTGTTTAAACCCTAATGCATGAGAAATGGCAAGTAAACACCATAATTACATATCTGCCATCATGCAAGAGGGTCTGAGTAGGTGTTCGAGTATTTATACCCTAATGCAAGCGCAATGGCAAATAAACACCATAATTACATATCTGCCATCGTGCAAGAGGGTCCGAATAAGTGTCCGAGTGTTTAAACCCTAACGCATGAGAAATGGCAAGTAAACACGACAATAACATATCTGCCATCATGCAAGAGGGTCAGAATAAGTGTCCGAGTGTTTAAACCCTAATGCATGACAAATGGCAAGTAAACACAATAATTACATATCTGCCATCATGCAAGGGTGTCCGAATAAGCGTCCCAGTATTTAAACCCTAATGCATGAGAAATGGCAAATAAACACCATAATTACATATCTGCCATCATGCAAGAGGGTCCGAAGAAGTGTCTGAGTGTTTAAACGCTAATGCATGAGAAATGGCAAGTAAACAACGTAATTACATATCTGCCATCATGCAAGAGGGACTGAATAAGTGTCCGAGTCTTTAAACCCTAATGCTTGAGAAATGGCTAGTAAACAACATAATTACATATCTGCCATCACGCAAGAGGGTCGGTGTAGGTGTCCGAGTGTTTAAACCCTAATGCATGAGAAATGGCAATTAAACAACATAATTACATATCTACCATCATGCGACAGGGTCCGAATAAGTGTCTGAGTGTTTAAACCCTAATGTAAGAGAAATGATAAATAAACACCATAATTACATATCTGGCATCATGCATGAGGGTCCGAATAAGTGTCCGAGTGTTAAAGCCCTAATGCATGAAAAATGGCAATTAAACACCATAATTACATATCTACCATCATGCAAGAGGGTCCGAATAAGTGTCCGGATGTTTAAACCCAAACGCGTGAGAAATAGCAAATAAAGACCATAATTACATATCTGCCATCATGCAAGAGCATCCGATAAGTGTCTGAGTGTTAAAGCCCAAATCCATGAGAAATGGCAAGTATGCACCATAATTACATATCTGCCATCATGCAACAGGGTCGGAATAAGTGTCCGTGTATTATTACCCTAATGCAAGAGAAATGGAAAATAAACACCATATTTACATATCTGCCATCATGCAACAGGGTCCGAATAAGTGTCCGACTGTTTAAACCCTAATGCATGAGAAATGGCTACTAAACACCATAATTACATATCTGTCATCATGCAAGAGGGTCGGAATAAGTGTCCGAGTGTTTAAACCCTACTGCATGAGAAATGGCAAGTAAACACCATAATTAAATATCTGTCATCATGGAAGAGGGTCCGAATAAGTGTCCGAGTATTTAAACCCTAATGCATGAGAAATGGCAAATAAACACTATAATCACATATCTCCCATCATGCAAGAGGGTGCGAATATGTGTTCGAGTGTTTATACCCTAATGCATGAGAAATGGCATGTAAACGCCATAATTACATATCTGCCGTCATGCAAGAGGGTCCGAATAAGTGTACGGGTGTTTAAACCCAAATGCATGAGAAGTGGCAAATGACACCATAATTACATATCTGCTATCACGTAAGAGGGTTCGAATAAGTGTCCGAGTGTTTAAACCCTAATGCATGAGAAATGGCTAGTAAACACCATAATTACATATTTGCCATCATGCAAGAGGGTCCGAATAAGTGTCTGAGTGCTAAAGCGCTAATGCATGAGAAATGGTGATTAAACACCATAACTACATATCTGCCATCATGCAAGAGGGTCCGAATAAGTGTTCGAGTGTTAAAACCCTAATGCATGAGAAATGGCAGGTAAACACCCTAATAACATATCTGCCATCACGTCAGCGGGTCTGAATAAGTGTCCGAGTGTTTATACCCTAATGCATTGGAAATGGCAAATAAACACCATAATTACATATCTGCCATCATAGAATAGGGTCCGAATAAGTGTCCGAGTGTTTAAACCCTAATGCATGAGAAATAGCAAGTAAACACCATAATTACATATATGCCATCATGCAAGAGGGTCGGAATAAGTGTCCGAGTGTTTAAACCCTAATGCATGACAAGTGGCAAGTAAACACAATAATTACATATCTGCCATCATGCAAGGGGGTCCGAATAAGTGTCCCAGTATTTAAACCCTAATGCAAGAGAAATGGAAAATAAACACCATAATTACATATCTGCCATCGTGCAAGAGTGTCCGAATAAGTGTCCGAGTGTTTAGACGCTAATGCATGAGAAATGGCAAGCAAACACCATAATTACATATCTGCCATCATGCAAGAGGGTCTGTATAAGTGTCCGAGTTTTTAAACCCTACTGCCTGATAAATGGCAAGTAAACACCATAATTACATATCTGCCATCATGCAAGAGGGTCTCAATTAGTGTCCGAGTATTATTACGCTAATGCAAGAGAAGGGGAAAGTAAACACCATAATTACATATCTGCCATCATGCAAGGGGTCCGGATAAGTGCCCAGTATTTAAACCCTAATGCATGAGAAATGACAAATAAACACCATAATTACATATCTACCATCATCCAAGAGGGTCCGAATAAGTGTCCGAATGTTTAAACCCTAATGCATGAGAAATGGCAATTAAACACCATAATTACATTTCTGCCATCATGGAAGAGGGTCCGAATAAGTGTCCGAGTGTTTAAACCCTAATGCGTGAGAAATGACAACTAAACACCATAATTACATATCTGCCATCATGCAAGAGGGTCCGAATAAGTGTCCGAGTGTTTAAACCCTAATGCATGGGAAATGGCAAATGGACACCATAACTACATATCCGCCGTCATGGAAGAGGGTCCGAATAAGTGTCCGAGTGTTTAAGCCCTAATGCATGAGAATTGCCAAGTAAACACCATAATTACATATCTGCCATCATGCAAGAGGGTCCGAATTAGGGTCCAAGTGTTTAAGCCCTAATGCATGGGAAATGGCAAGTAAACCCCATAACTACATATCTGCCCTCACGCAAGGGGGTCCGAATAAGTATCCGAATGTTTAAACCGTAATGCAAGCGAAATGGCAAATAAACACCATAATTACATATCTGCCATCATAGAATAGGGTCCGAATGAGTGTCCGAGTGTTTAAACCCTAATGCATGAGAAATAGCAAATAAACACCATAATTACATATATGCCATCATGCAAGAGGGTCGGAATAAGTGTCCGAGTGTTTAAACCCTAATGCATGACAAGTGGCAAGTAAACACAATAATTACATATCTGCCATCATGCAAGGGGGTCCGAATAAGTGTCCCAGTATTTAAACCCTAATGCAAGAGAAATGGCAAATAAACACCATAATTGCATATCTGCCATCGTGCAAGAGGGTCCGAATAAGTGTCCGAGTGTTTAGACGCTAATGCATGAGAAATGGCAAGCAAACACCATAATTACATATCTGCCATCATGCAAGAGGGTCCGTATAAGTGTCCGAGTTTTTAAACCCTACTGCCTGAGAAATGGCAAGTAAACACCATAATTACATATCTGCCATCATGCAAGAGGGTCTGAATTAGTGTCCGAGTATTATTACGCTAATGCAAGAGAAGGGGAAAGTAAACACCATAATTACATATCTG
Organism: Camellia sinensis; assembly: GCF_055761805.1. NCBI lineage: Eukaryota > Viridiplantae > Streptophyta > Magnoliopsida > Ericales > Theaceae > Camellia > Camellia sinensis. Next base: position 8,001,561 of record NW_028129474.1, on the reverse strand, counting down.
CCATCATGCAAGGGGTCTGGATAAGTGCCCAGTATTTAAACCCTAATGCATGAGAAATGACAAATAAACACCATAATTACATATCTCCCATCATCCAAGAGGGTCCGAATAAGTGTCCGAATGTTTAAACCCTAATGCATGAGAAATGGCAATTAAACACCATAATTACATTTCTGCCATCATGGAAGAGGGTCCGTATAAGTTTCCGAGTTTTTAAACCCTACTGCCTGAGAAATGGCAAGTAAACACCATAATTACATATCTGCCATCATGCAAGAGGGTCTGAATTAGTGTCCGAGTATTATTACGCTAATGCAAGAGAAGGGGAAAGTAAACACCATAATTACATATCTGCCATCATGCAAGGGGTCCGGATAAGTGCCCAGTATTTAAACCCTAATGCATGAGAAATGACAAATAAACACCATAATTACATATCTCCCATCATCCAAGAGGGTCCGAATAAGTGTCCGAATGTTTAAACCCTAATGCATGAGAAATGGCCATTAAACACCATAATTACATTTCTGCCATCATGGAAGAGGGTCCGAATAAGTGTCCGAGTGTTTAAACCCTAATGCGTGAGAAATGACAACTAAACACCATAATTACATATCTGCCATCATGCAAGAGGGTCCGAATAAGTGTCCGAGTGTTTAAACCCTAATGCATGGGAAATGGCAAATACACACCATATTTACATATCCGCCATCATGGAAGAGGGTCCGAATAAGTGTCCGAGTGTTTAAGCCCTAATGCATGAGAATTGCCAAGTAAACACCATAATTACATATTTGCCATCATGCAAGAGGGTCCGAATAAGGGTCCAAGTGTTTAAGCCCTAATGCATGGGAAATGGCAAGTAAACCCCATAACTACATATCTGCCCTCACGCAAGGGGGTCCGAATAAGTATCCGAATGTTTAAACCGTAATGCAAGCAAAATGGCAAATAAACACCATAATTACATATCTGCCATCATAGAAGAGGGTCCGACTAAGTGTCCGAGTGTTTAAACCCTAATGCATGAGAAATAGCAAGTAAACACCATAATTACATATCTGCCATCATGCAAGAGGGTCGGAATAAGTGTCCGAGTGATTAAACCCTAATGCCTGACAAGTGGCAAGTAAACACAATAATTACATATCTGCCATTATGCAAGGGGGTCCGAATAAGTGTCCCAGTATTTGAACCCTAATGCAAGAGAAATGGCAAATAGACACCATAATTACATATCTGCCATCGTGCAAGAGGGTCCGAATAAGTGTCCGAGTGTTTAGACGCTAATGCATGAGAAATGGCAGGTAAAGGCCATAATTACGTATCTGCCATCAGGCAAGAGGGTCCGAATAAGTGTCCGAGTTTTTAAACCCTAATGCCTGAGAAATGGCTACTAAACACCATAATTACATATCTGCCATCATGCAAGAGAGTCGGTGTAAGTGTCCGAGTGTTTAAACCTTAATGCATGAGAAATGGCGATTAAATACCATAATTACATATCTGCCATCATCCAACAGTGTACGAATAAGTGTCTGAGTGTTTAAACCCTAATGCATGACAAATGATAAATAAACACCATAATTACATATCTGCCATCATGCAAGGGGACCGAAAAAGTGCCCAGTATTTCAACCCTAATGCATGAGAAATGACAAATAAACACCATAATTACATATCCGCCATCATGCAAGTGGGTCCGAATAAGTGTCCAAGTGTTTAAACCCTAATGCACGAGAAATGGCATTTAAACACCATAATTACATATCTACCATCAAGCTAGAGGGTCCGAATAAGTATCCGAGTGTTTAAACCCTGATGCATGAGAAATGGCAAACAAACACGATAACTACATATCTGCCATCATGCAAGAGGGCCCGAACAAATGTCCGAGTGTTTAAGCCCTAATGCATGAGAAATGGCAAGTAAACACCATAATTGCATATCTGCCATCATGCAAGAGGGTCCGAATAAGTGTCCGAGTGTTTAAACCCTAATGCATGAGAAATGGAAAATAGACACCATAATCACATATCTGCCATCATGCAAGGGGGTCCGAATAAGTGTCCGAGTGTTTTGGACCTAATGCATGAGAAATGACAAACAAACACCATAATTACATATCTACCATCATGCAAGGGGGTCCGAATAAGTGTCCGAGGGTTCAAGCCCTAACGCAGGGGAAATGGCAAGTAAACACCATAACTACATATCTGCCATCATGCAAGAGGGTCCGAATAAGTGTCCGAGTGCTTAAATCGTAATGCATGGAAAATGAAAAATAAACACCATAATTACATATCTGCCATCATGCAAGAGGGTTCGAATAAGTGTCCGAGTGTTTAAGCCCTAATGCATGAGAAATGGCAAGTAAACAACATAATTACATATCTGCCATCATGCAAGAGGGTCCGAATAAGTGTCTGAGTGTTTAAGACCTAATGCATGAGAAATGACAAACAAACACCATAATTACATATCTGCCATCATGCAAGGGGGTCCGAATAAGTGTCCGAGTGTTTAAACCGTAATGCATGGAATGTGGAAAATAAACACCATAATTACATATCTGCCATCATGCTAGAGGGTCCGAATAAGTGTCCGAGTGTTTAAGCCCTAATGCATGAGAAATGGCAAGTAAACACCACAATTACAAATCTGCCATCATGCAAGAGGGTCCGAATAAGTGTCCAAGAGTTTAAACCCTAATGCATGAGAAATGGCAAACAAACACCATAATTACATATCAGCCCTCATGCAAGAGGGTCCGAATAAGTGTCCGAGTGTTTAAGCCCTAATGCATGAGAAATGGCAAGTAAAGACCGTAATTGCATATCTGCCATCATGCAAGAGGGTCGGAATAAGTGTCCGAGTGTTGAAACCCTAATGCATGAGAAATGGCAAATAAACACCACAATTACATATATGCCACCATGCAAGAGGGTCCGAATAAGTGTCCGAGTGTTTAAACCCTAATGCATGAGAAATGGCATTTAAACACCATAATTACATATCTGTCGTAATGCAAGAGGGTCCGAATAAGTGTCCGAGTGTTTAAACCCTAATGCATGAGAAATGGAAAACAAACACCATAATTGCATATCTGCCATCATGCAAGAGGGCCCGAACAAATGTCCGAGTGTTTAAACCGTAATGCATAAGAAATGGCAAGTAAACACCATAACTACATATCTGCCATCATGCAAGAGGGTCAGAATAAGTGTCCGAGTGGTTAGACCCCAATGCATGAGAAATGACAAATAAGTACCATAATTACATATCTGCCATCATGCAAGTGGGTCCGAATAAGTGTCCGAGTGTTTAAACCCTAATGCATGAGAAATGGCAATTAAACACCATAATTACATATCTGCCATCATGCAAGAGGGCCCGAATAAATGTCCTAGTGTTTAAGCCCTAACGCATGAGAAATGACAAGTAAACACCATAATTGCATATCTGCCATCATGAAAAAGGGTCCGAATAAGTGTCCGAGTGTTTAGACCCTAATGCATGAGAAATGGCAAATAGACACCATAATTACATATCTGCCATCATGCAAGAGGGTCCGAATAAGTGTCCGAGTGTTTAAGCCATAATGCATGAGAAATGACAAGTAAAACCATAATTACATATCTGCCATCATGCAAGAGGGTCCGAATAAGTGTCCGAGTGTTGAAGCCCTAATGCATGGTAAATGGCAACTAAACACCATAACTACATATCCGCCATCATGCAAGAGGGTCCAAATAAGTGTCCGAGTCTTTAAACCCTAATGCAAGAGAAATGGCAAATAGACACCATAATTACATATCTGTCATCATGCAAGAGGGTCCGAATAAGTGTCCGAGTGTTTCAGCCCTAATGCTTGAGAAATGACAAATAAACACCATAATTACATATCTGCCATCATGAAAGAGGGTCCGAATAAGTGTCCGAGTGTTTAAACCCTAATACATGAGAAATGGAAAATAAACACCATAATTACATATCTGCCATATGCAAGAGGGTCCGAATAAGTGTCCGAGCATTTAAACCCTAATGCATGAGAAATGGCAAATAAACACCATAATTACATATCTGCCATCACGCAAGACGGTCCGAATAAGTGTTCGAGTGTTTAAACCCTAATGCATGAGAAATGGCAAACAAACACCATAATTACATATCTGCCATCATGCAAGTGCATCTGAATAACTGTCCGAGTGTTTAAGCCCTAATGCATGGGAAATGGCAAGTAAAGACCATAATTGCATATCTGCCATCATGCAAGAGGGTACGAATAAGTGTCTGACTGTTTAAGCCCCAATGCATGAGAAATGGCAAGTAAACACCATAATTGCATATCTGCCATCATGCAAGAGGGTCAGAATAAGTGTCCGAGTGTTCAAACCCTAATGCAGAGAAATGGCAAATAGACACCATAATTACATATCTGCCATCATGCAATAGGGTCCGAATAAGTGTCCGAGTGTTTATACCCGAATGCAAGAGAAATGGCAAATAGACACCATAATTACATATCTGCCTTCATGCAAGAGGGTCCGAATAAGTGTCCGAGTGTTTAAGCCCTAATGCATGAGAAATGACAAGTAAACACCACAATTACATATCTGCCATATGCAAGAGGGTCCGAATAAGTGTCCGAGTGTTTAAACCGTAATGCGTGAGAAATGGAAAATAAACACCATAATTACATATCTGCCATCATGCAAGAGGGTCCGAATAAATGTCCGAGTGTTTAAACCCTAATGCATGAGAAATGGCAAATAAACAACATAATTACATATCTGCCATCATGCAAGAGGGTCCGAATAAGTGTCCGAGTGTTTAAGCCCTAATGCGTGAGAAATGGCGATTAAATACCATAATTACATATCTGCCATCATCCAACAGGGTACGAATAAGTGTCTGAGTGTTTAAACCCTAATGCATGAGAAATGATAAATAAACACCATAATTACATATCTGCCATCATGCAAGGGGACCGAATAAGTGCCCAGTATTTCAACCCTAATGCATGAGAAATGACAAACAAACACCATAATTACATATCTACCATCATGCAAGGGGGTCCGAATAAGTGTCCGAGGGTTCAAGCCCTAACGCAGGGGAAATGGCAAGTAAACACCATAACTACATATCTGCCATCATGCAAGAGGGTCCGAATAAGTGTCCGAGTGCTTAAATCGTAATGCATGGAAAATGAAAAATAAACACCATAATTACATATCTGCCATCATGCAAGAGGGTTCGAATAAGTGTCCGAGTGTTTAAGCCCTAATGCATGAGAAATGGCAAGTAAACAACATAATTACATATCTGCCATCATGCAAGAGGGTCCGAATAAGTGTCTGAGTGTTTAAGACCTAATGCATGAGAAATGACAAACAAACACCATAATTACATATCTGCCATCATGCAAGGGGGTCCGAATAAGTGTTCGAGGGTTCAAGCCCTAATGCAGGGGAAATGGCAAGTAAACACCATAACTACATATCTGCCATCATGCAAGAGGGTCCGAATAAGTGTCCGAGTGTTTAAACCGTAATGCATGGAATGTGGAAAATAAACACCATAATTACATATCTGCCATCATGCTAGAGGGTCCGAATAAGTGTCCGAGTGTTTAAGCCCTAATGCATGAGAAATGGCAAGTAAACACCACAATTACAAATCTGCCATCATGCAAGAGGGTCCGAATAAGTGTCCAAGAGTTTAAACCCTAATGCATGAGAAATGGCAAACAAACACCATAATTACATATCAGCCCTCATGCAAGAGGGTCCGAATAAGTGTCCGAGTGTTTAAGCCCTAATGCATGAGAAATGGCACGTAAAGACCGTAATTGCATATCTGCCATCATGCAAGAGGGTCGGAATAAGTGTCCGAGTGTTGAAACCCTAATGCATGAGAAATGGCAAATAAACACCACAATTACATATATGCCACCATGCAAGAGGGTCCGAATAAGTGTCCGAGTGTTTAAACCCTAATGCATGAGAAATGGCATTTAAACACCATAATTACATATCTGTCGTAATGCAAGAGGGTCCGAATAAGTGTCCGAGTGTTTAAACCCTAATGCATGAGAAATGGAAAACAAACACCATAATTGCATATCTGCCATCATGCAAGAGGGCCCGAACAAATGTCCGAGTGTTTAAACCGTAATGCATAAGAAATGGCAAGTAAACACCATAACTACGTATCTGCCATCATGCAAGAGGGTCAGAATAAGTGTCCGAGTGGTTAGACCCCAATGCATGAGAAATGGCAAACAAACACCATAATTACATATCTGCCATCATGCAAGAGGGCCCGAATAAATGTCCTAGTGTTTAAGCCCTAACGCATGAGAAATGAAAAGTAAACACCATAATTGCATATCTGCCATCATGAAAAAGGGTCCGAATAAGTGTCCGAGTGTTTAGACCCTAATGCATGAGAAATGGCAAATAGACACCATAATTACATATCTGCCATCATGCAAGAGGGTCCGAATAAGTGTCCGAGTGTTTAAGCCATAATGCATGAGAAATGACAAGTAAAACCATAATTACATATCTGCCATCATGCAAGATGGTCCGAATAAGTGTCCGAGTGTTCAAGCCCTAATGCATGGTAAATGGCAACTAAACACCATAACTACATATCCGCCATCATGCAAGAGGGTCCGAATAAGTGTCCGAGTGTTTAAACCCTAATGCAAGAGAAATGGCAAATAGACACCATAATTACATATCTGTCATCATGCAAGAGGGTCCGAATAAGTGTCCGAGTGTTTCAGCCCTAATGCTTGAGAAATGACAAATAAACACCATAATTACATATCTGCCATCATGAAAGAGGGTCCGAATAAGTGTTCGAGTGTTTAAACCCTAATACATGAGAAATGGCAAATAAACACCATAATTACATATCTGCCATATGCAAGAGGGTCCGAATAAGTGTCCGAGCATTTAAACCCTAATGCATGAGAAATGGCAAATAAACACCATAATTACATATCTGCCATCACGCAAGAGGGTCCGAATAAGTGTTCGAGTGTTTAAACCCTAATGCATGAGAAATGGCAAACAAACACCGTAATTACATATCTGCCATCATGCAAGTGCATCTGAATAACTGTCCGAGTGTTTAAGCCCTAATGCATGGGAAATGGCAAGTAAAGACCATAATTGCATATCTGCCATCATGCAAGAGGGTACGAATAAGTGTCTGACTGTTTAAGCCCTAATGCATGAGAAATGGCAAGTAAACACCATAATTGCATATCTGCCATCATGCAAGAGGGTCAGAATAAGTGTCCGAGTGTTCAAACCCTAATGCAGAGAAATGGCAAATAGACACCATAATTACATATCTGCCATCATGCAATAGGGTCCGAATAAGTGTCCGAGTGTTTATACCCGAATGCAAGAGAAATGGCAAATAGACACCATAATTACATATCTGCCTTCATGCAAGAGGGTCCGAATAAGTGTCCGAGTGTTTAAGCCCTAATGCATGAGAAATGACAAGTAAACACCACAATTACATATCTGCCATATGCAAGAGGGTCCGAATAAGTGTCCGAGTGTTTAAACCGTAATGCGTGAGAAATGGAAAATAAACACCATAATTACATATCTGCCACCATGCAAGAGGGTCCGAATAAATGTCCGAGTGTTTAAACCCTAATGCATGAGAAATGGCAAATAAACAACATAATTACATATCTGCCATCATGCAAGAGGGTCCGAATAAGTGTCCGAGTGTTTAAGCCCTAATGCGTGAGAAATGGCAAGTAAACAACACAATTACATATCTGCCATCATGCAAGAGGGTCCAAATAAGTGTCCGAGTGTTTAAACCCAAATGCATGAGAATTGGTAAATAGACACCATAATTACATATCTGCCATCATGCAAGAGGGTCCGAATAAGTGTCCGACTGTTTAAACCCTAATGCATGAGAAATGGTAAATAAACACCATAATTACATATCTTCCATCATGTATGAGGGTCCAAATAAGTGTCCGAGTGTTAAAGCCCTAATGCATGAAAAATGGCAGGTAAGCACCACAATTACAAATCCGCCATCACGTTAGTGGGTCTGAATAAGTGTCCGAGTGTTTAAACCCTAACACAAGGGAAATGGCAAATAAACACCATAATTACATATCTGCCATCATGCAAGAGGGTCCGAATAAGTGTCCGAGAATGGTGACTAAACACCATAACTACAAATCTGCCATCATGCAAGAGGGTCCGAATTACTGTCCGAGTGTTTAAACCGTAATGCATGGGAAAAGGCAAATCAACACCATAATTACATATTTGCCATCATGCAAGAGGGTCCGAATAAATGTCAGAGTGTTTAAACCCTAATGCATGAGAAATGGGAAATAGACACCATAATTACATATCTGCCATCATGCAAGAGGGTCCGAATAAGTGTCCGAGTGTTTAAACCCTAATGCATGAGAAATGGTAAATAAACACCATTATTACACATCTGCCATCATGCAAGAGGGTCCGAATAAGTGTCCGAGTGTTAATGCCCTAATGCATGAAAAATGGCAAGTAAACACCACAATTACATATCCGCCATCACGTAAGCGGGTCTGAATAAGTGTCCGAGTGTTTAAACCCCAACGCAAGAGAAATGGCAAATAAACAACATAATTTCATATCTGCCATCATGCAAGAGGGTCCGAATAAGTGTCTGAGTGTTTAAATCCTAATGCATGAGAAATGGCAAGCAAACACCATAATTACATATCGGCCATCAGGCAAGACGGTCAGAATAAGTGTCCGAGTGTTTAAACCCTAATGCATGAGAAATGGCAAGTAAACACCCTAATTACATATCTGCCATCATGCATGGGGTCCGAATAAGTGCAAAGTATTTATACCCTAACGCAAGAGAAATGGCAAATAAACACCATAATTACATATCTGCCATCATGCAAGAGGGTCCGAATAAGTGTCCGAGTGTTTAAACCCTAATGCCTGAGAAATGGCAATTAAACACCATAATTATATATCTGCCATCATGCAAGAAGGTCCGAATAAGTGTCCGAGTGTTTAAACGTTAATGCATGAGAAATGGCAAACAAACACCATAATTACATATCTGCCATCATGCAAGAGGGCCCAAATAAATGTCCGAGTGTTTAAGCCCTAATGCATGAGAAATGGCAAGTAAACACCAAAATTGCATATCTGCCATCATGCAAGAGGGTTCGAATAAGGGTCCGAGTGTTTAAACCCTAATCCATGAGAAATGGCAAATAGACACCATAATTACATATCTGCCATCATGCAAGAGGGTCCGAATAAGTGTCCGAGTGTTGAAGCCCTAATGCATGAGCAATGACAAGTAAACACCATAATTACATATCTGCCATCACGCATGAGGGTCCGAATAAGTGTCCGAGTGTTTAAGCCCTAATGCATGGGAAATGGCAAGTAAACACCATAACTACATATCTGCCACCCTGCAAGAGGGTCCGAATAAGTGTCCGAGTGTTTAAGCCCCAATGCCTGAGAAATGGCAAGCAAACAACATAATTACATATCTCCCATCATGCAAGAGGGTCCAAACAAGTGTCCGAGTTTTTAAACCCTAATGCGTGAGAAATGGCAAGTAAACAACATAATTGCATATCTGCCATCATGCAAGAGGCTCCAAATAAGTGTCCGAGTGTTTAAACACTAATGCATGAGAAATGGCAATTAAACACCATAATTACATATCTGCCATCATGCAAGAGGGTCTGAATAAGTGTCCGAGTATTTATACCCTAATGCAAGGGAAATGGAAAATAAACACCATAATTACATATCTGCCATCATGCAAGAGGGTCCGAATAAGTGTGCGAGTGTTTAAGCCCTAATGCATGAGAAATGGCAAAGAAACACCATAATTACATATCTACCATCATGCAAGAGGGTCCGAATAAGTGTCCGAGTGTTTAAGCCCTAACGCATGAGAAATGGCAAGCAAACAACATAATTATATATCTGCCATCATGCAAGTGGGTCCAAATAAGTGTCCGTGTGTTTAAACCCTAATGCATGAGAAATGGCAACTAAACACCATAATTACATATCTGCCATCATGCAAGAGGGTCGGAATAAGTGTCCGAGTGTTTAAACCCTAATGCATGAGAAATGGCAAATAAACATCATAATTACATATCTGCCATCTTGCAAGAAGGACTGAATAAGTGTCCGGGTGTTTAAACCCTAATGCATGAGAAATGGCAAACAAACACCATAATTACATATCTGCCATCATGCAAGAGGGTCCGAATAAGTGTCCGAGTGTTTAAGCGCTAATGCTTGAGAAATGGCAAGTAAAGACCATAATTGCATATCTGCCATCATGCAAGAGGGTCCGAATAAGTGTCCGAGTGTTTAAGCCCTAATGCACGAGAAATGGCAAGTAAACACCATAATTGCATATCTGCCATCATGCAAGAGGGTCCGAATAAGTGTCCGAGTGTTTAAACCCTAATGCATGAGAAATGGCAAGTAGACACCATAATTACATATCTGCCATCATGCAAGAGGGTCCGAATAAGTGTCCGAGTGTTTAAACCCTAATGCAAGAGAAATGGCAAGTAAACACCATAATTACATATCTACCATCATGCAAGAGGGTCAGAATAAGTGTCTGAGTGTTTAAACCCTAATGCATGAGAAATGGCAAGTAAACACCATAATTACATATCTGCCATCATGCAAGGGGTCCGAATAAGTGCCTAGTATTTAAACCCTAATGCATGAGAAATGACCAATAAATACCATAATTACATATCTGCCGTCATGCAAGAGGGTCCGAGTAAGTGTCCGAGTGTTTAAACCCTAATGCATGAGAAAGGACAATTAAACATCATATTACATATCTGCCATCATGCAAGAGGGCCCGAATAAATGTCAGAGTGTTTAAGCCCGAATGCATGAGAAACGGCAAGTAACACCATAATTGCATATCTGCCATCATGCAAGAGGGTCCGAATAAGTGTACGAGTGTTTAAACCCTAATGCATGAGAAATGACAAGTAAACACCATAATTACATATCTGCCATCATGCAAAAGGGTCCGAATAAGTGTCCGAGTGTTTAAGTCCTAATGCATGGGAAACGGCAAGTAAACACCATAACCACATATCTGCCATCATGCAAGAGGGTCCGAATAAGTGTCCGAGTATTTAAACCCTAATGCATGACAAATGGAAAATAAGCACCGTAATTACGTATCTGCCATCATGTAGGAGGGTCCAAATAAGTGTCCGAGTGTTTAAACCCTAATACATGAGAAATGGCAAGTAAACACCATAATTGCATATATGCCCTCATGCAAGAGGGTCTGAATAAGTGCTCGAGCATTTATACCCTAATCCAAGGGAAATGACAAATAAGTACCATTATTACATATCTGCCATCATGCAAGAGTGTCCGAATAAGTGTCCGAGTGTTTAAACCCTAATGCTAGAGAAATGGCAAATAAACACCATAATTGCATATCTGCCATCGTGCAAGAGGGTCTGAATAAGTGTCTGAGTGTTTAAGCCCTAATGCAAGAGAAATGGCAACCAAACAACATAATTACATATCTGCCATCATGCAAGTGGGTCCAAATAAGTGTCCGAGTGTTTAAACCCTAATGCATGAGAAATTGCAAGTAAACAACATAATTACATATGTGCCATCATGCAAGAGGGTCCAAATAAGTGTCCGAGTGTTTTAACCATAATGCAAGTGAAATGGCAAATAAACACCATAATTACATATCTTCCATCATGCAAGAGTGTCCGAATAAGTGTCCGAGTGTTTAAGCCCTAATGCAAGGGAAATGGCAAATAAACACCATAATTACATATCTGCCATCAGGCATGAGGGTCCAAATAAGTGTCCGAGTGTTTAAACCCTAATGCATGAGAAATGGCAAATAAACACCACAATTACATATCTGCCATCATGCAAGAGGGTCGGAATAAGTGTCCGAGTGTTTAAACCCTAATGCATGAGAAATGGCAAATAAACACCATAATTACATATCTGCCATCATGCAAGAGGGTCCAGATAAGTGTCCGAGTGTTTATACCCTAATGCATGAGAAATGGCAAACAAACACCATAATTACATATCAGCCATCATGCAAGAGGGTCCGGATAAGTGTCCAAGTGTTTAAGCCCTAATGCATGAGAAATGGCAAGTAAACACCATCATTGCATATCTGCCATCATGCAGGAGGGTCCGAATAAGTGTCCGAGTGTTTAAACCCTAATGCATGAGAAATGGCAAATAGACACCATAATTACATATCTGCCATCATGCAAGAGGGTCCGAATAAGTGTCTGATTGTATAAGCCCTAATGCAATAGAAATGGCATGTAAACACCATCATTGCATATCTTCCATCATGCAAGAGGGTCCGAATAAGTGTCCGAGTGTTTAAACCCTAATGCATGAGAAATGGCAAATGGACACCATAATTACATATCTGCCATCATGCAAAAGGGTCCGGATAAGTGTCCGAGTGTTTAAACCCTCATGCATGAGAAATGGCAAGTAAACACGATCATTGCTTGTCTGCCATCATGCAAGAGGGTCCGAATAAGTGTCTGAGTGTTTAAGCCCTAATGCATGAGAAATGGCAAGTAAACAACATAATTATGTATCTGCCATCATGCAAGAGGGTCCAAATAAGTGTCCGAGTGTTTAAACCCTAATGCATGAGAAATGGCAAATAAACACCATAATTACATATCTTCCATCATGCAAGAGGGTCTGAATAAGTGTCCGTGTGTTTAAGACCTAATGCAAGGGAAATGGCAAATAAACACCATACTTACATATCTGCCATCAGGCAAGAGGGTCGGAATAAGTGTCCGATTGTTTAAACCCTAAGAATGGGAAATGGCAAATAAAAACCATAATTACATATCTGCCATCGTGCAAGAGGGTCCGAATAAGTGTCGTTGTGTTTAAGCCCTAATGCATTAGAAATGGCAAACAAACAACATAATTACATATCTGCCCTCAGGAATGAGGGTCCAAATTAGTGTCCGAGTGTTTGAACCCTAATGCATCAGAAATGGCAAGTAAACACAATAATTACATATCTGCCATCATGCAACAGGGTCGGAATAAGTGTCCGAGTGTTTAAACCCTAGCGCATGAGAAATGGCAAATAAACACCATAATTACATATGTGCCATCATGCAAGAGGGTCCGGATAAGTGTCCGAGTGTTTAAGCCCGATGCATGAGAAATGGCAAGTAAACACCGTCATTCCATATCTGCCATCATGCAAGAGGTTCCGAATAAGTGTCCGAGTGTTTAATCCCTAATGCATGAGAAATGGCGAGTAAACACCATAATTGCATATCTTCCATCATGCAAGAGGGTCCGAATAGGTGTCTGAGTGTTTAAACCCTAATGCATGAGAAATGGCAAATAGACACCATAATTACATATCTGCCATCATGCAAGAGGGTCCAAAGAAGTGTCCGAGTGTTTAAGCCCTAATGCATGAGAAATGACATGTAAACACCATAATTACATATCTGTCATCATACAAGCGAGTCCGAATAAGTGTCCGAGTGTTTAAGCCCTAATGCAGGGGAAGTGGCATGTAAACACCATAACTACATATCTGCCATAATGCAAGAGGGTTCGAATAAGTGTCCGAGTGTTTAAACCGTAATGCATGGGAAATGGCAAATAAACACCAAAATTACATATCTGCCATCATGCAAGAGGGTCCGAATAAATGTCCGAGTGTTTAAACCCTAATGCATGAGAAATGGCAAATAAACACCATAATTACATATCTGCCATCATGCAAGAGTGTCCGAATAAATTTCCGAGTGTTTAAGCCCTAATGCATGAGAAATGGCAAGTAAAAACCACAACTACATATCTGCCATCATGCAAGAGGGTCCAAATAAGTGTCCGAGTGTTTAAATCCTAATGCGTGAGAAATGGCGAATAAACACCATAATTGCATATCTGCCATCATGCAAGAGGGTTCGAATAGGTGTCCGAGTGATTAAGCCCTAATGCATGACAAATGGCATGTAAATACCATAATTACATATCTGCCATCATGCAAGAGGGTCCGAATAAATGTCCGAGTGTTTAAGCCCTAATGCATGAGAAAAGGCAAGTAAACACCATAATTGCATATCTGCCATCATGCAAGAGGGTCCGAACAATGGTCCGAGTGTTTAAATCGTAATGCATGAGAAACGGCAAATAGACACCATAATTACATATCTGCCATCATGCAAGAGGGTCCGATTAAGTGTTCGAGTATTTGAACCCTAATGCATGAGAAATGGTAAATAAACACCATAATTACATATCTGCCATCATGCAAGAGGGTCCGAATAAGTGTCCGGGTGTTTAAGCCCTAATGCATGAGAAATGGCAAGTAAACACCATAATTGCATATCTGCCATCATGCAAGAGGGTCCGAACAATTGTCCGAGTGTTTAAATCGTAATGCATGAGAAACGGCAAATAGACACCATAATTACATATCTGCCATCATGCAAGAGGGTCCGAATAAGTGTTCGAGTATTTAAACCCTAATGCATGAGAAATGGGAAATAAACACCATAATTACATATCTGCCATCATGCAAGAGGGTCCGAATAAGTGTCCGAATGTTAAGCCCTAATGCATGACAAATGCCCAGTAAACAACATTATTACATATCTGCCATCATACAAGAGGGTCCAAATAAGTGTCCAAATGTTTTAATCTTAATGCATAAGAAATGGCAAGTAAACACCATAATTACATATCTACCATCATGCAAGAGGGTCGGAATGAGTGTCCGAGTGTTTAAGGCCTAATGCATGAGAAATGTCAAATAAAAACCATAACTACATATCTGCCATCATGTAAGAGGGTCTGAATAAGTGTCCGAGTGTTTAAACCCAAATGCATTAGAAATGGCAAGTGAACACCATAATTACATATCTACCATCATGCAAGAGGGTCCGAATAAGTGGCCGAGTGTTTAAATCGTAATGCATGAGAAACGGCAAATAGACACCATAATTACATAGCTGCCATCATGCAAGAGGGTCCGGAAAAGTTTCCGAGTGTTTAAGCCCTCATGCATGAGAAATGGCAAGTAAACACCATCATCGCATATCTGCCATCATGCAAAAGGGTCCGAATAAGTGTCCGAGTGTTTAAGCCCTAATGCATGAGAAATGGCAAGTAAACACCATAACTACATATCTGCCATCAAGAAAGAGGGTCCGAATAAGTGTCCGAGTGTTTAAATCGTAATGCATGAGAAACGACAAATAGACACCATAATTACATATCTGCCATCATGCAAGAGGGTCAGAATAAGTGTTCGAGTGTTTAAACCCTAATGCATGAGAAATGGGAAATAAACACCATAATTACATATCTGCCATCATGCAAGAGGGTCCGGATAAGTGTCCGAGTGTTTAAGCCCTCATGCATGAGAAGTGGCAAGTAAACACCATCATTGCATATTTGCCATCATGCAAAAGGGTCCGAATAAGTGTCCGAGTGTTTAAGCCCTAATGCATGAGAAATGGCAAGTAAACACCATAACTACATATCTGCCATCATGAAAGAGGGTCCGAATAAGTGTCCGAGTGTTTAAATCGTAATGCATGAGAAACGGCAAATAGACACCATAATTACATATCTGCCATCATGCAAGAGGGTCCGAATAAGTGTTCGAGTGTTTAAACCCTAATGCATGAGAAATGGGAAATAAACACCATAATTACATATCTGCCAGCATGCAAGAGGGTCCGAATAAGTGTCCGAGTGTTTAAGCCCTAATGCATGAGAAATTGCAAGTAAACAACATAATTACGTATCTGCCATCATGCAAGAGGGTCCAAATAAGTGTCCGAATGTTTAAACCCTAATGCATGAGGAATGGCAAAAACACACCATAATTACATATCTGCCATCATGCAAGAGGGTCTGAATAAGTGTCCGAGTATTTATACCCTAATCCAAGGGAAATGGCAAATAAACACAATAATTACATATCTGCCATCATGCAAGAGGGTCCGATTAAGTGTTCGAGTATTTAAACCCTAATGCATGAGAAATGGGAAATAAACACCATAATTACATATCTGCCAGCATGCAAGAGGGTCCGAATAAGTGGCCGAGTGTTTAAGCCCTAATGCATGAGAAATTGCAAGTAAACAACATAATTACGTATCTTCCATCATGCAAGAGGGTCCAAATAAGTGTCCGAATGTTTAAACCCTAATGCATGAGAAATGGCAAAAAAACACCATAATTACATATCTGCCATCATGCAAGAGGGTCTGAATAAGTGTCCGAGTATTTATACCCTAATCCAAGGGAAATGGCAAATAAACACCATAATTACATATCTGCCATCATGCAAGAGGGTCCGAATAAGTGTCCGAGTGTTTAAGCCCTTATGCATGAGAAATGGCAAGTAAACACCATAATTGCATATCTGCCATCATGCAAGAGGGTCCGAACAATTGTACCAGTGTTTAAATCGTAATGCAGGAGAAACGGCAAATAGACACCATAATTACATATCTACCATCATGCAAGAGGGTCCGAATAAGTGTCCGAGTGTTTAAACCCTAATGCATGAGAAATGGCAAGTAAACACCATAATTGCATATCTGCCATCATGCAAGAGGGTCCGAACAATTGTCCGAGTGTTTAAATCGTAACGCATGAGAAACGGAAAATAGACACCATAATTACATATCTGCCATCATGCAGGAGGGTCCGAATAAGTGTCCGAGTGTTTAAACCCTATTGCATGAGAAATGACAAACAAACACCATAATTACATATCTTCCATCATACAAGAGGGTCCGAATAAGTGTCTGAGTGTTTAAGCCCTAATGCATGAGAAATGGCAAGCAAACAACCTAATTACATATCTACCATCATGCAAGAGGGTCAGAATAAGTGTCCGAGTGTTTAAAGCCTAATGCAGGAGAAATGTCAAATAAACACCATAACTACATATCTGCCATCATGCAGGAGGGTCCGAATAAGTGTCCGAGTGTTTAAAGCCTAATGCATTAGAAATGGGAAGTAAACACCATAATTACATATCTGCCATCATGCAAGAGGGTCCGAATAAGTGTCCCAGTGTTTGAACCCTAATGCATGAGAAATGGCAAATAAACACCATAATTACATATCTGCCATCATGCAAGAGGGTCCGAATAAGTGTCCGAGTGTTTCAGCCCTAATGCATGAGAAATGGCAAGTAAACACCATAATTGCAAATCTGCCATCATGCAAGAGGGTCCGAATAAGTGTCCGAGTGTTTAAACCCTCATGCATGAGAAATGGCAAATAGACATCATAATTACATATCTGCCATCATGCAAGAGGGTCCGAATAAGTGTCCGAGTGTTTAAACCCTAATGCATGAGAAATGGCAAATAGACCCCATAATTACATATCTGCCATCATGCAAGAGGGCCCGAATAAGTGTCCTAGTGTTTAAGCCCTTATGCATGAGAAATGACAAATAAACACCATAATTACATATCTGCCATCATGCAAGGCGGTCCGAATAAGTGTCCGAGGGTTCAAGCCCTAATGCAGGGGAAATGGCAAGTAAACACCATAACTACATATCTGCCATCATGCAAGAGGGTCCGAATAAGTGTCCGAGTGTTTAAACCGTAACGAATGGAAAATGGAAAATAAACACCATAATTATATATCTGCCATCATGCAAGAGGGTCCGAATAAGTGTCCGAGTGTTTAAGCCCTAATGCATGAGAAATGGCAAGTAAACAACATAATTACATATCTGCCATCATGAAAGAGGGTCCAAATAAGTGTCCGAGTGTTGAAACCCTAATGCATGAGAAATGGCAAATAAACACGATAATTACAAATCGGCCATCTTGCAAGAGGGTCTGAATAAGTGTCAGAGTATTTATACCCTAATCAAAGGGAAATGGCGAATAAACATCATAATTACATATCTGCCATCATGCAAAAGGGTCCGAATAAGTGTCCGATTGTTTAAATCCTAATGCATGAGAAATGGAAAATAAATACCATAATTACATAGCTGTCATCATGCAAGAGGGTCCAAATAAGTGACTGAGTGTTTAAACCGTAATGCATGGAAAATGGACAATAAACACCATAATTACATATCTGTCATCATGCAAGAGGGTCCGAATAAGTGTCCGAGTGTTTAAGCCCTAATGCATGAGAAATGGCAAGTAAACTACATAATTACATATCTGCCATCATGCAAGAGGGTCCGAATAAGTGTCCGAGTGTTTAAGACCTAATGTATGAGAAATGACAAACAAACACCATAATTACATATCTACCATCATGCAAGGGGGTCCGAATAAGTGTCCGAGTGTTTAAACCCTATTGCATGAGAAATGGCAAACAAACACCATAATTACATATCTGCCATCATGCAAGAGGGTCCGAATAAGTGTCCGAGCGTTTATGCCCTAATGCATGGGAAATGGCAAGCAAACAACATAATTACATATCTGCCATCATGCAAGAGGGTCCGAATAAGTGTCCGAGTGTTTAAGCCTTAATGTAGGGGAAATGGCAAGCAAACACCATAATTGCATATCTGCCATCATGCAAGAGGGTCCGAGTAAGTGTCCGAGTGTTTCAGCCCAAATGCATGAGAAATGTCAAATAAACACCAAAACTACATATCTGCCATCATGTAGGAGGGTCGAAATAAGTGTCCGAGTGTTTAAACCCTAATGCATGAGAAATGGCAAGTAAACACCATAATTGCATATATGCCCTCATGCAAGAGGGTCTGAATAAGTGCCCGAGTATTTATACCCTAATCCAAGGGAAATGGCAAATAAACACCGTAATTACATATCTGCCATCATGCAAGAGGGTCGGAATAAGTGTCCGAGTGTTTAAACCCTAATGCTAGAGAAATGGCAAATAAACACCATAATTGCATATCTGCCATCGTGCAAGAGGGTCCGAATAAGTGTCTGAGTGTTTAAGCCCTAATGCATGAGAAATGGCAAGCAAACAACATAATTACATATCTGCCATCATGCAAGTGGGTCCAAATAAGTGTCCGAGTGTTTAAACCCTAATGCATGAGAAATGGCAAGTAAACACCATAATTGCATATTTGCCATCATGCAAGAGAGTCGGAATAAGTGTCCGAGTTTTAAACCCTAATGCATGAGAAATGGCAAATAAACACCATAATTACATATCTGCCAGCATGCAGGAGGGTCCGAATAAGTGTCCGAGTGTTTAAACCCTATTGCAAGAGAAATGGCAAACAAACACCATAATTACATATCTGCCATCATACAAGAGGGTCTGAATAAGTGTCCGAGTGTTTAAGCCCTAATGGATGAGAAATGGCTAGTAAACAACATAATTACATATCTGCCATCATGCAGGACGGTCCGAATAACTGTCCGAGTGTTTAAGCCTTAATGCAGGGGAAATGGCAAGCAAACACCATAATTGCATATCTGCCATCATGCAAGAGGGTCCAAGTAAGTGTCCGAGTGTTTAAGCCCTAATGCATGACAAAATGTCAAATAAACACCATAACTACATATCTGCCATCGTGCAGGAGGGTCCAAATAAGTGTCCGAGTGTTTAAACCCTAATGCATGAGAAATGGCAAGTAAACACCATAATTGCATATCTGCCATCATGCAAGAGGGTCCGAATAAGTGTCCGTGTGTTTAGGCCCTAATGCATTAGAAATGGCAAGTAAACACCATAATTGCATATCTGCCATCATGCAAGAGGGTCCGAGTAAGTGTCCGAGTGTTTAAACCTTAATGCATGTGAAATGGCAAATCGACACCGTAATTACATATCTGCCATCATGCAAGACGGTCCAGATAAGTGTCCGATTGTTTAAGCCCTAATGCTTGAGAAATGGCAAGTAAACACCACAATTACATATCTGCCATAATGCAAGAGGGTCCGAATAAATGTCCGAGCGTTTAAACCCCAATGCATCAGAAATGGCGAATAAACACCATAATTACATATCTGCCATCATGCAAAAGGGTCCGAATAAATGTCCGAGTGTTTAAGCCCTAATGCATGAGAAATGGCAAACAAACACCATAATTGCATATCTGCCATCATGCAAGAGGGTCTGAATAAGTGTCCGAGAGTTTAAACCCTAATGCTAGAGAAATGGGAAATAGACACCATCATTACATATCTGCCATCATGCAACAGGGTCCGAATAAGTGTCCAAGTATTTATACCCTAATGCAAGGAAAATGGCAAATAAACACCAAAATTACATATCTGCCATCATGCAAGAGTGTCGGAATAGGTGTCCGAGTGTTTAAACCCTAATGCATGACAAATGGCATGTAAACACCATAATTGCATATCTGCCATCCGGCAAGAGGGTCCAAATAAGTGTCCGAGTGTTTAAACCCTAATGCATGAGAAATGGCAAGTAACTCCATAATTACATATCTGCCAACATGAAAGAGATTCTGAATAAGTGTCCCAGTATTAATACCCTAATGCAAGAGAAATGGCAAATAAACACCATAATTACATATCTGCCGTCATACAAGAGGGTCCGAATATGTGTCCGAGTGTTTAAACCCTAATGCATGGGAAATGGCAAATAAACACCGTAGTTACATATCAGCCGTCATGCAAGAGGGTGCGAATAAGTGTGCGAGTATTTAAACCCTAATGCATGAGAAATGGCAAGCAAACAACAAAATTACATATCTGCCATCACGCAAGAGGGTCCAAGTAAGTGTCCGAGTGTTTAAACCTTAATGCATGAGAAATGGCAAGTAAACACCATAATTACATATCTACGATTATGCAAGAGGGTCGGAATAAGTGTCCGAGTGTTTAAACCCTAAAGCATGACAAATGGCAACTAAACACCATAATTACATATTTGCCATCATGCAAGAGTGTCCGAATAAGTGTCCGAGTGTTTAAACCCTCATGCATGAGAAATGGCAAACAAACACCATAATAACATATCTTCCACCATGCAAGAGGGTCCGAATAAGTGTCCGAGTGTTTAAGCCGTAATGCACGAGAAATGGCAAGTAAACACCAAAATTGCATATCTGCCATCAAGCAAGAGGGTCCAAATTAGTGTCCGAGTGTTTAAGCCCTAATGCACGAGAAATGGCAAGTAGACACCATAATTGCATATCTGCCATCATGCAAGAGTGTCCGAATAAGTGTCCGAGACTTTAAGCCCTAATGCATGAGAAATGACAAGTAAACACCACATTTATTTATCTGCCATCACGCAAGAGTGTCCGAATAAGTGTCCGATTGTTTAAGCCCTAATGCAGGGGAAATGGCAAGTGAACACGATAACTACATATCTGCCATCATGCAAGAGGTTTTGAATAAGTATCCGAGTGTTTAAACCGTAATGCATGGGAAATGGTAAACAAACACCATAATTACATATCAGCCATCATGCAAGAGGGTCTGAATAAATGTCCGAGTGTTTAAACCCTAATGCATGAGAAATGGCAAATAAACACCATACTTACATATCTGCCATCATGCAAGAGGGTCCGAGTAAGTGTCCGAGTGTTTAAGCCCTAATGCATGAGAAATGGCAAGTAAACAACATAATTACATATCTATCATAATGCAAGAGGGTCCAAATAAGTGTCCGAGTGTTTAAATCCTAATGCATGAGAAATTGCAAGTAAACACCATAATTACATATCTGCCATCATGCAACAGGGTCCGAATAAGTGTCCGAGTGTTTAAACCCTAATGCCTGATAAATGGCAAATAAACACTACAATAACATATCTGCCATCATGCAAGAGGGTCCGAATAGGTGTCCGAGTTTTTAAGCCCTAATGCATGAGAAATGGCAAGTAAACACCATAATTACATATGTGCCATCATGCAAGACGGTCCGAATAAGTGTCCGAGTGTTTAAACCCTAATGCATGAGAAATGGCAAGTAAACACCATAATTACATATCTACCATCACGCAAGTGGGTCGGAATAAGTGTCCGAGTGTTTATGCCCTAATGCATGAGAAATGGCAAGGAAAAACACCATAATTTCATATCGGCGATCATGCTAGGGGTCCGAATAAGTGCCCAGTATTTAAACCCTAATGCATGAGAAATGACAAATAAACACCATAATTGCGTATAAGCCATCATGCAAGAGGGTCCAAGTAAGTGTCCGAGTATTTAATCCCTAATGCATGACAAAATGTCAAATAAACACCATAACTACATATCTGCCATCGTGCAGGAGTGTCCAAATAAGTGTCCGAGTGTTTAAACCCTAATGCATGAGAAATGGCAAGTAAACACCATAATTGCATATCTGCCATCATGCAAGAGGGTCCGAATAAGTGTCCGAGTGTTTAGGCCCTAATGCATTAGAAATGGCAAGTAAACACCATAATTGCATATCTGCCATCATGCAAGAGGGTCCGAGTAAATGTCCGAGTGTTTAAACCCTAATGCATGTGAAATGGCAAATCGACACCATAATTACATATCTGCCATCATGCAAGACGGTCCAGATAAGTGTCCGATTGTTTAAGCCCTAATGCAGGGGAAATGGCAACTAAACACCATAACTACAAATTTGCCATCTCGCATGAGGGTCCAAATAAGTGTTCGAGTGTTTAAACTGTAATGCATGGGAAATAGAAAATAAACACCATAATTACATATCTGCCATCATGCAAGAGGGTCTGAATAAATGTCCGAGTGTTTAAACCCTAATGCATGAGAAATGGAAAATAAACACCATAATTACATATCTGCCATCATGCAAGAGGGTCTGAATAAGTGTCCGACTGTTTAAGCCCTAATGCATGAGAAATGGCAAGTAAACAAAATAATTACATGTCTCCCGTCATGCAAGAGGGTCCAAATAAGTGTCCGAGTGTTTAAATCCTAATGCATGAGAAATGGCAAGTAAACACCACAATTACATATCTGTCATCTTGCAAGAGGGTCCGAATAAATGTCCGAGCGTTTAAACCCCAATGCATCAGAAATGGCAAATAAACACGATAATTACATATCTGCCATCATGCAAAAGGGTCCGAATAAATGTCCGAGTGTTTAAGCCCTAATGCATGAGAAATGGCAAACAAACACCATAATTGCATATCTGCCATCATGCAAGAGGGTCCGAATAAGTGTCCGAGAGTTTAAACCCTAATGCAAGAGAAATGGGAAATAGACACCATAATTACATATCTGCCATCATGCAAGAGGGTCCGAATAAGTGTCCAAGTATTTATACCCTAATGCAAGGAAAATGGCAAATAAACACCAAAATTACATATCTGCCATCATGCAAGAGGGTCAGAATAAGTGTCCGAGTGTTTAAACCCTAATGCATGACAAATGGCATGTAAACACCATAATTGCATATCTGCCATCATGCAAGAGGGTCCAAATAAGTGTCCGAGTGTTTAAACCCTAATGCATGAGAAATGGCAAGTAACTCCATAATTACATATCTGCCAACATGCAAGAGATTCTGAATAAGTGTCCCAGTATTTATACCCTAATGCAAGAGAAATGGCAAATAAACACCATAATTACATATCTGCCATCATGCAAGAGGGTCCGAATAAGTGTCCGAGTGTTTAAACCCTAATGCATGGGAAATGGCAAATAAACACCGTAGTTACATATCAGCCATCATGCAAGAGGGTCCGAATAAGTGTGCGAGTATTTAAGCCCTAATGCATGAGAAATGGCAAGCAAACAACAAAATTACATATCTGCCATCACGCAAGATGGTCCAAGTAAGTGTCCGAGTGTTTAAACCCTAATGCATGAGAAATGGCAAGTAAACACCATAATTACATATCTACCATCATGCAAGAGGGTCGGAATAAGTGTCTGAGTGTTTAAACCCTAATGCATGACAAATAGCAACTAAACACCATAATTACATATTTGCCATCATGCAAGAGTGTCCGAATAAGTGTCAGAGTGTTTAAACCCTCATGCATGAGAAATGGCAAACAAACACCATAATTACATATCTGCCACCATGCAAGAGAGTCCGAATAAGTGTCCGAGTGTTTAAGCCGTAATGCATGAGAAATGGCAAGTAAACACCAAAATTGCGTATCTGACATCATGCATGAGGGTCCGAATAAGTGTCCGAGTGTTTAAGCCCTCATGCACGAGCAATGGCAAGTAGACACCATAATTGCATATCTGCCATCATGCAAGAGGGTCCGAATAAGTGTCCGAGACTTTAAGCCCTAATGCATGAGAAATGACAAGTAAACACCATAATTATATATCTTCCATCACGCAAGAGGGTCCGAATAAGTGTCCGGTTGTTTAAGCCCTAATGCAGGGGAAATGGCAAGTAAACACCATAACTACATATCTGCCATCATGCAAGAGGGTTC
Source organism: Camellia sinensis (assembly GCF_055761805.1). Lineage (NCBI taxonomy): Eukaryota > Viridiplantae > Streptophyta > Magnoliopsida > Ericales > Theaceae > Camellia > Camellia sinensis. The sequence continues at coordinate 7,977,116 of NW_028129474.1, read as the reverse complement.
GAATAAGTGTCCGAGTGTTTAAACCGTAATGCATGGGAAATGGCAAACAAACACCATAATTACATATCAGCCATCACGCAAGAGGGTCTGAATAAATGTCCGAGTGTTTAAACCCTAATGCATGAGAAATGGCAAATAAACACCATAGTTACATATCTGCCATCATGCAAGAGGGTCCGAATAAGTGTCCGAGTGTTTAAGCCCTAATGCATGAGAAATGGCAAGTAAACAACATAATTACATATCCATCATCATGCAAGAGGGTCCAAATAAGTGTCCGAGTGTTTAAATCCTAATGCATGAGAAATTGCAAGTAAACACCATAATTACATATCTGCCATCATGCAACAGGGTCCGAATAAGTGTCCGAGTGTTTAAACCCTAATGCATGATAAATGGCAAATAAACACTACAATAACATATCTGCCGTCATGCAAGAGGGTCCGAATAGGTGTCCGAGTGTTTAAGCCCTAATGCATGAGAAATGGCAAGTAAACACCATAATTACATATGTGCCATCATGCAAGACGGTCCGAATAAGTGTCCGAGTGTTTAAACCCTAATGCATGAGAAATGGCAAGTAAACCCCATAATTACATATCTGCCATCACGCAAGTGGATCGGAGTAAGTGTCCGAGTGTTTAAGCCCTAATGCATGAGAAATGGCAAGGAAAAACACCATAATTTCGTATCGGCGATCATGCTAGGGGTCCGAATAAGTGCCCAGCATTTAAACCCTAATGCATGAGAAATGACAAATAAACACCATAATTGCATATCTGCCATCATGCAAGAGGGTCCGAATAAGTTTCCGAGTGTTTAAACCCTCACGCATGAGAAATGGCAATTAAACACCATAATTACATATCTGCCATCATGTAAGGGGGTCCGAATAAGTGTCCAAGTGTTTAAGCCCTAATGCATGGGAATTGGCTGGTACACACCATAACTACATATCTGCCATCATGCAAGAGGGTCCGAATAAGTGTCTGATTGTTTAAATCGTAATGCATGGTAAATGGCAAATAAACACCATAATTACATATCTGTCATCATGCAGGAGGGTTCGAATAAATGTCCGAGTGTTTAAACCCTAATGCATGAGAAATGGGAAATAAACACCGTAATTACATATCTGCCATCATGCAAGAGGGTCTGAATAAGTGTCCGAGTGTTTAAGCCCTAATGCATGAGAAATGGCAAGTAAACACCATAATTACATATCTGCAATCATGCAAGAGGGTCCGAATAAGTGTCCGAGTTTTAAACCCTAATGCATGAGAAATGGCAAATAGACCCCATAATTACATATCTGCCATCATGCAAGAGGGCCCGAATAAGTGTCCTAGTGTTTAAGCCCTAATGCATGAGAAATGACAAATAAACACCATAATTACATATCTGCCATCATGCAAGGGGGTCCGAATAAGTGTCCGAGGGTTCAAGCCCTAATGCAGGGGAAATGGCAAGTAAACACCATAACTACATATCTGCCATAATGCAAGAGGGTCCGAAAAAGTGTCCGAGTGTTTAAACCGTAATGCATGGAAAATGGAAAATAAACACCATAATTATATATTTGCCATCATGTAAGAGGGTCTGAATAAGTGTCCGAGTGTTTAAGCCCTAATGCATGAGAAATGGCAAGTAAACAACATAATTACATATCTGCCATCATGCAAGAGGGTCCAAATAAGTGTCCGAGTGTTTAAACCCTAATGCTTGAGAAATGGCAAATAAACACCATAATTACAAATCGGCCATCATGCAAGAGGGTCTGAATAAGTGTCCGAGTATTTATACCCTAATCAAAGGGAAATAGCGAATAAACATCATAATTACATATCTGCCATCATGCAAAAGGGTCCGAATAAGTGTCCGAGTGTTTAAATCCTAATGCATGAGAAATGGAAAATAAACACCCTAATTACATATCTGTCATCATGCAAGAGGGTCCGAATAAGTGTCCGAGTGTTTAAATCCTAATGCACGAGAAATGGAAAATAAACACCCTAATTACATATCTGTCATCATGCAAGAGGGTCCGAATAAGTGTCCGAGTGTTTAAATCCTAATGCATGAGAAATTGCAAGTAAACACCATAATTACATATCTGCCATCATGCAATTGGGTCCGAATAAGTGTCCGAGTGTTTAAACCCTAATGCATGATAAATGGCAAATAAACACTACAATAACATATCTGCCATCATGCAAGAGGGTCCGAATAGGTGTCCGAGTGTTTAAGCCCTAATGCATGAGAAATGGCAAGTAAACACCATAATTACATATGTGCCACCATGCAAGACGGTCCGAATAAGTGTCCGAGTGTTTAAACCCTAATGCATGAGAAATGGCAAGTAAACACCATAATTACATATCTGCCATCACGCAAGTGGGTCGGAATAAGTGACCAAGTGTTTAAGCCCTAATGCATGAGAAATGGCAAGGAAAAACACCATAATTTCATATCGGCGATCGTGCTAGGGGTCCGAATAAGTGCCCAGTATTTAAACCGTAATGCATGAGAAATGACAAATAAACACCATAATTGCATATCTGCCATCATGCAAGAGGGTCCGAATAAGTGTCCGAGTGTTTAAACCCTCACGCATGAGAAATGGCAATTAAACACCATAATTACATATCTGCCATCATGCAAGGGGGTCCGAATAAGTGTCCGAGTGTTTAAGCCCTAATGCATGGGAATTGGCTGGTAAACACCATAACTACATATCTGCCATCATGCAAGAGGGTCCGAATAAGTGTCCGATTGTTTAAACCGTAATGCATGGGAAATGGCAAATAAACACCATAATTACATATCTGTCATCATGCAGGAGGGTTCGAATAAATGTCCGAGTGTTTAAACCCTAATGCATGAGAAATGGGAAATAAACACCGTAATTACATATCTGCCATCATGCAAGATGGTCCGAATAAGTGTCCGAGTGTTTATGCCCCAATGCCTGAGAAATGGCAAGTAAACACCATAACTACATATCTGCCATCATGCAAGAGGCCGAGTGTTTAAACCGTAATGCATGGAAAATGGAAAATAAACACCATAATTATATATCTGCCATCATGCAAGAGGGTCCGAATAAGTGTCCAAGTGTTTAAGCCCTAATGCATGAGAAATGGCAAGTAAACAACATAATTACATATCTGCCATCATGCAAGAGGGTCCAAATAAGTGTCCGAGTGTTTAAACCCTAATGCTTGAGAAATGGCAAATACACACCATAATTACAAATCAGCCATCTTGCAAGAGGGTCTGAATAAGTGTCCGAGTATTTATACCCTAATCAAAGGGAAATGGCGAATAAACATCATAATTACATATCTGCCATCATGCAAAAGGGTCCGAATAAGTGTCTGAGTGTTTAAATCCTAATGCATGAGAAATGGAAAATAAACACCCTAATTACATATCTGTCATCATGCACGAGAGTCCGAATAAGTGTCCGAGTGTTTAAACCCTAATGCATGGGAAATGGCAAATAAACACCTTAGTTACATATCAGCCGTCATGCAAGAGGGTCCGAATAAGTGTGCGAGTGTTTAAGCCCTAATGCATGAGAAATGGAAAGCAAACAACAAAATTACATATCTGCCATCACGAAGAGGGTCCAAGTAAGTGTCCGAGTGCTTAAACCCTAATGCATGAGAAATGGCAAGTAAACACCATAATTACATATCTACCATCATGCAAGAGGGTCGGAATAAGTGTCCGAGTGTTTAAACCCTAATGCATGACAAATGGCAACTAAACACCATAATTACATATTTGCCATCATGCAAGAGTGTCCGAATAAGTGTCCGAGTGTTTAAACCCTCATGCATGAGAAATGGCAAACAAACACCATAATTACATATCTGCCACCATGCAAGAGGGTCCGAATAAGTGTCCGAGTGTTTAAGCCGCAATGCATGAGAAATGGCAAGTAAACACCAAAATTACATATCTGCCATCATGCAAGAGGGTCTGAATAAGTGTCCGAGTGTTTAAGCCCTAATGCACGAGAAATGGCAAGTAGACACCATAATTGCATATCTGCCATCATGCAAGAGGGTCCGAATAAGTGTCCGAGACTTTAAGCCCTAATGCATGAGAAATGACAAGTAAACACCATAATTATATATCTGCCATCACGCAAAAGGGTCCGAATAAGTGTCCGATTGTTTAAGCCCTAATGCAGGGGAAATGGCAAGTAAACACCATAACTACATATCTGCCATCATGCAAGAGGGTTCGAATAAGTGTCCGAGTGTTTAAACCGTAATGCGTGGGAAATGGCAAACAAACACCATAACTACATATCAGCCATCATGCAAGAGGGTCTGAATAAATGTCCGAGTGTTTAAACCCTAATGCTTGAGAAATGGCAAATAAACACCATACTTACATATCTGCCATCATACAAGAGGGTCCGAATAAGTGTCCGAGTGTTTAAGCCCTAATGCATGAGAAATGGCAAGTAAACAACATAATTACATATCTATCATCATGCAAGAGGGTCCAAATAAGTGTCTGAGTGTTTAAATCCTAATGCATGAGAAATTGCAAGTAAACACCATAATTACATATCTGCCATCATGCAATTGGGTCCGAATAAGTGTCCGAGTGTTTAAACCCTAATGCATGATAAATGGCAAATAAACACTACAATAACATATCTGCCATCATGCAAGAGGGTCCGAATAGGTGTCCGAGTGTTTAAGCCCTAATGCATGAGAAATGGCAAGTAAACACCATAATTACATATGTGCCATCATGCAAGACGGTCCGAATAAGTGTCCGAGTGTTTAAACCCTAATGCATGAGAAATGGCAAGTAAACACCATAATTACATATCTGCCATCACGCAAGTGGGTTGGAATAAGTGTCCAAGTGTTTAAGCCCAAATGCATGAGAAATGGCAAGGAAAAACACCATAATTTCATATCGGCGATCGTGCTAGGGGTCCGAATAAGTGCCCAGTATTTAAACCGTAATGCATGAGAAATGACAAATAAACACCATAATTGCATATCTGCCATCATGCAAGAGGGTCCGAATAAGTGTCCGAGTGTTTAAACCCTCACGCATGAGAAATGGCAATTAAACACCATAATTACATATCTGCCATCATGCAAGGGGGTCCGAATAAGTGTCCGAGTGTTTAAGCCCTAATGCATGGGAATTGGCTGGTAAACACCATAACTACATATCTGCCATCATGCAAGAGGATCCGAATAAGTGTCCGATTGTTTAAACCGTAATGCATGGGAAATGGCAAATAAACACCATAATTACATATCTGTCATCATGCAGGAGGGTTCGAATAAATGTCCGAGTGTTTAAACCCTAATGCATGAGAAATGGGAAATAAACACCGTAATTACATATCTGCCATCATGCAAGATGGTCCGAATAAGTGTCCGAGTGTTTAAGCCCCAATGCCTGAGAAATGGCAAGTAAACACCATAATTGCATATCTGCCATCATGCAAGAGGGTCCGAATAAGTGTCCGAGTGTTTAAACCCTAATGCATGAGAAATGGCAAATAGACCCCATAATTACATATCTGTCATCGTGCAAGAGGGCCCGAATAAGTGTCCTAGTGTTTAAGCCCCAATGCATGAGAAATGACAAATAAACACCATAATTACATATCTGCCATCATGCAAGGGGGTCCGAATGAGTGTCCGAGGGTTCAAGCCCTAATGCAGGGGAAATGGCAAGTAAACACCATAACTACATATCTGCCATCATGCAAGAGGGTCCGAATAAGTGTCCGAGTGTTTAAACCGTAATGCATGGAAAATGGAAAATAAACACCATAATTATATATCTGCCATCATGCTAGAGGGTCCGAATAAGTGTCCGAGTGTTTAAGCCCTAATGCATGAGAAATGGCAAGTAAACAACAAAATTACATATCTGCCATCATGCAAGAGGGTCTAAATAAGTGTCCGAGTATTTATACCCTAATCAAAGGGAAATGGCGAATAAACACCATAATTACATATCTGCCATCATGCAAAAGGGTCCGAATAAGTGTCCGAGTGTTTAAATCCTAATGCATGAGAAATGGAAAATAAATACCATAATTACACATCTGTCATCGTGCAAGAGGGTCCGAATAAGTGACTGAGTGTTTAAGCCCAAATGCATGAGAAATGGCAAGCAAACAACATAATTATATATCTGCCATCATGCAAGTGGGTCCAAATAAGTGTCCGAGTGTTTAAACCCTAATGCATGAGAAATGGCAAGTAAACATCATAATTACCTATTTGCCATCATGCAAGAGGGTCGGAATAAGTGTCCGAGTTTTAAACCCTAATGCATGAGAAATGGCAAATAAACACCATAATTACATATCGGCCATCATGCAGGAGGGTCCGAATAAGTGTCCGAGTGTTTAAACCCTATTGCATGAGAAATGGCAAACAAACACCATAATTACATATCTGCCATCATGCAAGAGGGTCCGAATAAGTGTCCGAGCGTTTAAGCCCTAATGCATGGGAAATGGCAAGCAAACAACATAATTACATATCTTCCATCATGCAAGAGGGTCCGAATAAGTGTCCGAGTGTTTAAGCCTTAATGTAGGGGAAATGGCAAGCAAACACCATAATTGCATATCTGCCATCATGCAAGAGGGTCCGAGTAAGTGTCCGAGTGTTTAAGCCCTAATGCATGAGAAATGTCAAATAAACACCATACCTACATATCTGCCATCATGCAGGAGGGTCCAAATAAGTGTCCGAGTGTTTAAACCCTAACGCATGAGAAATGGCAAGTAAACACCATAATTGCATATATGCCCTCGTGCAAGAGGCTCTGAATAAGTGCCCGAGTATTTATACCCTAATCCAAGGGAAATGGCAAATAAATACCATAATTACATATCTGCCATCATGCAAGACGGTCCGAATAAGTGTCCGAGTGTTTAAACCCTAATGCTAGAGAAATGGCAAATAAACACCATAATTACATATCTGCCATCATGCAAGAGGGTCCGAATAAGTGTCTGAGTGTTTAAACCCTAATGCAAGAGAAATGGCAACCAAACAACAGAATTACATATCTGCCATCGTGCAAGTGGGCCCAAATAAGTGTCCGAGTGTTTAAACCCTAACGCATGAGAAATGGCAAGTAAACACCATAATTGCATATTTGCCATCATGCAAAAGAGTCGGAATAAGTGTCCGAGTTTTAAACCCTAATGCATGAGAAATTGCAAATAAACACCATAATTACATATCTGCCATCATGCAGGAGGGTCCGAATAAGTGTCCGAGTGTTTAAACCCTATTGCAAGATAAATGGCAAACAAACACCATAATTACATATCTGCCATCATGCAAGAGGGTCCGAGTAAGTGTCCGAGTGTTTAAACCCTAATGCATGTGAAATGGCAAATCGACACCATAATTACATATCTGCCATCATGCAAGACGGTCCGGATAAGTGTCCGATTGTTGAAGCCCCAATGCAGGGGAAATGGCAAGTAAACACCATAACCACAAATTTGCCATCATGCATGAGGGTCCAAATAAGTGTTCGAGTGTTTAAACCGTAATGCATGGGAAATAGAAAATAAACACCATAATTACATATCTGCCATCATGCAAGAGGGTCCGAATAAATGTCCGAGTGTTTAAACCCTAATGCATGAGAAATGGAAAATAAACACCATAATTACATATCTGCCATCATGCAAGAGGGTCCGAATAAGTGTCCGAGTGTTTAAGCCCTAATGCATGAGAAATGGCAAGTAAACAAAATAATACATATCACCCGTCACGCAAGAGGGTCCAAATAAGTCTCCGAGTGTTTAAATCCTAATGCATGAGAAATGGCAAGTAAACACCACAATTACATATCTGCCATCATGCAAGAGGGTCCGAATAAATGTCCGAGCGTTTAAACCCCAATGCATCAGAAATGGCAAATAAACACCATAATTACATATCTGCAATCTTGCAAAAGGGTCCGAATAAATGTCTGAGTGTTTATGCCCTAATGCATAAGAAATGGCAAACAAACACCATAATTGCATATCTGCCATCATGCAAGAGGGTCCGAGTAAGTGTCCGAGTGTTTAAACCCTAATGCAAGAGAAATGGGAAATAGACACCATAATTACATATCTGCCATCATGCAAGAGGGTCCGAATAAGTGTCCAAGTGTTTATACCCTAATGCAAGGAAAATGGCAAATAAACACCAAAATTACATATTTGCCTTCATGCAAGAGGGTCGGAATAAGTGTCCGAGTGTTTAAACCCTAATGCATGACAAATGGCATGTAAACACCATAATTGCATATCTGCCATCATGCAAGAGGGTCCGAATAAGTGTCCGAGTTTTTAAACGCTAATGCATGAGAAATGGCATGTAAACACCATAATTGCATATCTGCCATCATGCAAGAGGGTCCGAATAAGTGTCCGAGTGTTTAAACCCCAATGCATGAGAAATGGCAAGTAACACCATAATTACATATCTGCCAACATACAAGAGATTCTGAATAAGTGTCCGAGTATTTATACCCTAATGCAAGAGAAATGGCAAATAAACACCATAATTACATATCTGCCATCATGCAATAGGGTCCGAATAAGTGTCCGAGTGTTTAAACCCTAATGCATGGGAAATGGCAATTAAACACCGTAGTTACATATCAGCCGTCATGAAAGAGGGTCCGAATAAGTGTGCGAGTGTTTAAGCCCTAATGCATGAGAAATGGCAAGCAAACAACAAAATTACATATCTGCCATCATGCAAGAGGGTCCAAATAAGTGTCCGAGTGTTTAAACCCTACTGCATGAGAAATGGCAAGTAAACACCATAATTACATATCTACCATCATGCAAGAGGGTCGGAATAAGGGTCCGAGTGTTTAAACCCTAATGCATGACAAATGGCAATTAAACACCATAATTACATATTTGGCATCATGCAAGAGTGTCCGAATAAGTGTCCGAGTGTTTAAACCCTCATGCATGAGAAATGGCAAACAAACACCATAATTACATATCTGCCACCATGCAAGAGGGTCCGAATAAGTGTCCGAGTGTTTAGGCCGTAATGCATTAGAAATGGCAAGTAAACACCAAAATTGCATATCTACCATCATGCAAGAGGGTCCGAATAAGTGTCCGAGTGTTTAAGCCCTAATGCACGAGAAATGGCAAGTAGACACCATAATTGCATATCTGCCATCATGCAAGAGGGTCCGAATAAGTGTCCGAGACTTTAAGCCCTAATGCATGAGAAATGACAAGTAAACACCATAATTATATATCTGCCATCACGCAAGAGGGTCCGAATAAGTGTCCGATTGTTTAAGCCCTAATGCAGGGGAAATGGCAAGTAAACACCATAAATACATATCTGCCATCATGCAAGAGGGTTCGAATAAGTGTCCGAGTGTTTAAACCGTAATGCATGGGAAATGGCAAACAAACACCATAATTACATATCAGCCATCATGCAAGAGGGTCTGAATAAATGTCCGAGTGTTTAAACCCTAATGCATGAGAAATGGCAAATAAACACCATACTTACATATCTGCCATCATGCTAGAGGGTCCGAATAAGTGTCCGAGTGTTTAAGCCCTAATGCATGAGAAATGGCAAGTAAACAACATAATTACACATCTATCATCATGCAAGAGGGTCCAAATAAGTGTCCGAGTGTTTAAATCCTAATGCATGAGAAATTGCAAGTAAACACCATAATTACATATCTGCCATCATGCAACAGGGTCCGAATAAGTGTCCAAGTGTTTAAACCCTAATGCATGATAAATGGCAAATAAACACTACAATAACATATCTGCCATCATGCATGAGGGTCCGAATAGGTGTCCGAGTGTTTAAGCCCTAATGCATGAGAAATGGCAAGTAAACACCATAATTACATTTGTGCCATCATGCAAGACTGTCCGAATAAGTGTCCGAGTGTTTAAACCCTAATGCATGTGAAATGGCAAGTAAACACCATAATCACATATCTGCCATCACGCAAGTGGGTCAGAATAAGTGTCCTAGTGTTTAAGCCCTAATGCATGTGAAATGGCAAGGAAAAACACCATAATTTCATATCGGCGATCATGCTAGGGGTCCGAAAAAGTGCCCAATATTTAAACCCTAATGCATGAGAAACGACAAATAAACACCATAATTGCATATCTGCCATCATGAAAGAGGGTCCGAATAAGTGTCCGAGTGTTTAAGCCCTAATGCATGGGAATTGGCTGGTAAACACCATAACTACATATCTGCCATCATGCAAGAGGGTCCGAATAAGTGTCCGATTGTTTAAACCGGAATGCATGGGAAATGGCAAATAAACACCATACTTACATATCTGTCATCATGCAGGAGGGTTCGAATAAATGTCCGAGTGTTTAAACCCTAATGCATGAGAAATGGGAAATAAACACCGTAATTACATATCTGCCATCATGCAAGAGGGTCCGAATAAGTGTCCGAGTGTTTAAGCCCTAATGCTTGAGAAATGGCAAGTAAACACCATAATTGCATATCTGCCGTCATGCAAGAGGGTCCGAATAAGCGTCCGAGTGTTTAAACCCTAATGCAAGAGAAATGGCAAATAGACACCATAATTACATATCAGCCATCATGCAAGAGGGTCCGAATAAGTGTCCGAGTGTTTAAGCCCTAATGCATGAGAAATGATAAGTAAACACCATAATTACATATCTTCCGTCACGCAAGAGGGTCCGACTAAGTGTCCAATTGTTTAAGCCCTAATGCATGAGAAATGGCAAGTAAACACCATAACTACATATCTGCCATCATGCAAGAGGATTCGAATAAGTGTCCGAGGGTTTAAACCGTAATGCATGGGAAATGGCAAATAAACACCATAATTACATATCAGCCATCACGCAAGAGGGTCTGATTAAATGTCCGAGTGTTTAAACCCTAACGCATGAGAAATGGCAAATAAACACCATAATTACATATCTGGCATCATGCAATAGGGTCCGAATAAGTGTCCGAGTGTTGAAACCCTAATGCATGAGAAAAGGCAAACAAACACCATAATTACATATCTGCCATCATGCAAGAGGGTCCGAATAAGTGTCCGAGTGTTTAAACCGTAATGCATGAGAAATGGCAAATAAACACCATAATTGCATATCTGCCATCATGCAAGAGGATCCGAATAAGTGTCCGAGTGTTTAAACCCTAATGCATGAGAAATGGCAAATAAACACCATAATTACATATCTGTCATCATGCAAAATGGTCTGAATATGTGTCCGAGTATTTATACCCTAATGCAAGGGAAATGGTAATTAAACACCATAATTACATATCTGCCATCATGCAAGAGGGTCTGAATAAGTGTCCAAGTGTTTAAACCCTAATGCATGAGAAATGGCAAATAAACACCATAATTACATATTTGCCATCATGCAAGAGGGTCCGAATAAGTGTCCGAGTGTTTAAGCCCTAATGCATGGGAAATGGCAAGCAAACAACATAATTACATATCTGCCATCATGCAAGAGGGTCCGAATAAGTGTCCGAGTGTTTAAACCGTAATGCATGAGAAATGGCAAACAAACACCATAATTACATATCTGTCATAATGCAAGAGGGTCCGAGTAGGTGTCCGAGTGTTTAACCCCTAATGCACGAGAAATGGCAACTAAACGCCATACTTGCATATCTGCCATCATGCAAGAGGGCCCGAATAAGTGTCCGAGTTTTTAACCCCTAATGCATGAGAAATGGAAAGTAAACACCATAATTGCGTATCTGCCATCATGCAAGAGGGTCCGAATAAGTGTCCGAGTGTTTAAATCGTAATGCCTGAGAAATGGCAGACAAACACCATAATTACATATCTGCCATAATGCAAGAGGGTCCGAATAAGTGTCCGAGTGTTTAACCCATAATGCATGAGAAATGGCATGCAAACACCATAATTACATATCGGCCATCATGCAAGAGGGTCCGAATAAGTGTCCGAGTGTTTAAACTCTAATGCATGAGAAATGGCAAGTAAACACCATAACTGCATATCTGCCATCATGCAAGAGGGTCCGAGTGTTTGAACCCTAATGCGTGAGAAATGGCAAATAGACAGCATAATTACATATCTGCCGTCATGCAAGAGGGTCCAAATAAGTGACCAGTATTTAAACCCTAATGCATGAGAAATGACTAATAAACACCACAATTACATATCTGCCATCATGCAAGAGGGTCCGAATAAGTATCCGAGTGTTTAAGCCCTAATGCATGAGAAATGACAAGTAAACACCATAATTACATATTTGCCATCACCCAAGAGGGTCGGAATAAGTGTCCGATTGTTTAAGACCTAATGCATGAGAAATGGCAAGTAAACACCATAACTACATATCTGGCATCATGAAATAGGGTCCGAATAAGTGTCCGAGTGTTGAAACCCTAATGCATGAGAAATGGCAAAAAAACATCATAATTACATATCTGCCATCATGCAGGAGGGTCCGAATAAGTGTCCGAGTGTTTAAACCGTAATGCATGAGAAAAGGCAAATAAACACCATACTTACATATCTGCCATCATGCAAGAGGATCCGAATAAGTGTCCGAGTGTTTAAACCCTAATGCATGAGAAATGGCAAATAAACACCATAATTACATATGTGCCATCATGCAAAATGGTCCGAATAAGTGTCCAAGTATTTATACCCTAATGCAAGGGAAATGGTAATTAAACACCATAATTACATATCTGCCATCATGCAAGAGGGTCTGAATAAGTGTCCAAGTGTTTAAACCCTAATGCATGAGAAATGACAAATAAACACCATAATTACATATTTGCCATCATGCAGGTGGGTCCGAATAAGTGTCCGAGTGTTTAAGCCCTAATGCATGAGAAATGGCAAGCAAACAACATAATTACATATCTGCCATCATGCAAGACGGTACGAATAAGTGTCTGAGTGTTTAAACGGTAATGCATGAGAAATGGCAAACAAACACCATAATTACATATCTGCCATAATGCAAGAGGGTCCGAGTGTTTAACCCCTAATTCATGAGAAATGGCTAGTAAACGCCACAATTGCATATCTGCCATCATGCAAGAGGGCCCGAATAAGTGTCCGAGTTTTTAACCCCTAATGCATGAGAAATGGAAAGTAAACACCATAATTACATATCTGCCATAAGGCAAGAGTGTCCGAATAAGTGTCCGAGTGTATAAGCCCTAATGCATGAGAAATGGCATGTAAACACCATAATTACATATCTGCCATCATGCAAGAGGGTCTGAATAAGTGTCCAAGTGTTTAAACCCTAATGCATGAGAAATGACAAATAAACACCATAATTACATATTTGCCATCATGCAGGTGGGTGCGAATAAGTGTCCGAGTGTTTAAGCCCTAATGCATGAGAAATGGCAAGCAAACAACATAATTACATATCTGCCATCGTGCAAGAGGGTCCGAATAAGTGTCCGAGTGTTTAAATCGTAATGCCTAAGAAATGGCAAACTAACACCATAATTACAAATCTGCTATAATGCAAGAGGGTCCGAATAAGTGTCCGAGTATTTAACCCCTAATGCATGAGAAATGGCAAGTAAACACCATAATTACATATCTGCCATCAGGCAAGAGGGTCCGAATAAGTGTCCGAGTGTATAAGCCCTAATGCATGAGAAATGGCATGTAAGCACCATAATTACATATCTGCCATCATGCAAGAGGGTCCGAATAAGTGTCCGAGTGTTTAAACCCTAATGCATGAGAAATGGCAAGTAAACACCATAACTGCATATCTGCCATCATGCAAGAGGGTCCGAATGAGTGTCTGAGTATTTGAACCCTAATGCGTGAGAAATGGCAAATAGAAAGCATAATTACATATCTGCCGTCACGCAAGAGTGTCCAAATAAGTGTCCGAGTGTTTAAACCCTAATGCAAGAGAAATGGCAAATAAACACCATAATTGCACATCTGCCATCATGCAAGAGGGGCCGAATAAGTGTCCGAGTGTTTAAACCCCAATGCATGAGAAATGACCAGTAAACACCATAATTACATATCTGCCATCATGCAAGAGGGTCCGAATAAGTGTCCGAGTGTTTAAACCCTAATGCAGGGGAAATGGCAAGTAAACACCATAACTACATATCTGCCATCATGCAAGAGGGTCCGAATAAGTGTCCGAGTGTTTAAACCCTATTGCTTGAGAAATGGCAAGTAAACACCATAGTTACATATCTGCCATCATGCAAGAGGGTCCGAATAAGTTTCCGAGTGTTTAAGCCCTAATGCATGAGAAATGGCAAATAAACCCTATAATTACATATCTGCCATCATGGAACATGGTCCGAATAAGTGTCCGAGTGTTTAAACCCTAATGCATGAGAAATGGAAAGTAAACACCATAATTGCGTATCTGCCATCATGCAAGAGGGTCCGAATAAGTGTCCGAGTGTTTAAATCGTAATGCCTAAGAAATGGCAAACAAACACCATAATTACAAATCTGCCATAATGCAAGAGGGTTCGAATAAGTGTCCGAGTGTTTAACCCCTAATGCATGAGAAATGGCAAGTAAACACCATAATTACATATCTGCCATCAGGCAAGAGGGTCCGAATAAGTGTCCGAGTGTATAAGCCCTAATGCATGAGAAATGGCATGTAAACACCATAATTACATATCTGCCATCATGCAAGAGGGTCCGAATAAGTGTCCGAGTGTTTAAACGCTAATGCATGAGAAATGGCAAGTAAACACCATAACTGCATATCTGGCATCATGCAAGAGGGTCCGAATAAGTGTCTGAGTGTTTGAACCCTAATGCATGAGAAATGGCAAATAGACAGCATAATTACATATCTGCCGTCACGCAAGGGGGTCCAAATAAGTGTCCGAGTGTTTAAACCCTAACGCAAGAGAAATGGCAAATAGACACCATAATTGCATATCTGCCATCATGCAAGAGGGGCCGAATAAGTGTCCGAGTGTTTAAACCCCAATGCATGAGAAATGACAAGTAAACACCACAATTACATATCTGCCATCATGCAAGAGGGTCCGAATAAGTGTCCGAGTGTTTAAACCCTAATGCAGGGGAAATGGCAAGTAAACACCATAACTACATATATGCCATCATGCAAGAGGGTCCGAATAAGTGTCCGAGTGTTTAAACCCTAATGCTTGAGAAATGGCAAGTAAACACCATAGTTACATATCTGCCATCATGCATGAGGGTCCGAATAAGTGTCCGAGTGTTTAAGCCCTGATGCACGAGAAATGGCAAATAAACCCCAGAATTACATATCTGGCATCATGGAACATGGTCCGAATAAGTGTCCGAGTGTTTAGACCCTAATGCATGAGAAATGGCAAGGAGAAACATCATAATTACATATCTGCCATGATGCAAGGGGTCCGAATAAGTGCCCAATATTTAAACCCTAATGCATGAGAAATGAGAAATTAACGCCACAATTACATATCTGCCATCTGCAAGAGGGTCCGAATAAGTGTCCGAGTGTTTAAACCGTAATGCATGAGAAATGGCAAACAAACACCATAATTACATATCTGCCATAATGCAAGGGGGTCCGAGTAAGTGTCCGAGTGTTTACCCCCTAATGCATGAGAAATGGCAAGTAAACACCATAATTGCATATCTGCCATCATGCAAGAGTGCCCGATTAAGTGTCCGAGTGTTTAACCCCTAATGCAAGAGAAACGGCAAGTAAACACCATAATTGCATATCTGCCATCATGCAAGAGGGTCCGAATAAGTGTCCGAGTCTTTAAATCGTAATGCCTGAGAAATGGCAAACGAACACCATAATTACATATCTGCCATAATGCAAGAGGGTCCGAATAAGTGTCCGAGTGTTTAACCCCTAATGCATTAGAAATGGCAAGTAAACACCATAATTACATATCTGGCATCATGCAAGAGGGTCCGAATAATTGTCCGAGTGTATAAGCCCTAATGCATGAGAAATGGCACGTAAACACCATAATTACATATCTGCCATCATGCAAGAGGGTCCGAATAAGTGTCCGAGTGTTCAAACCCGAATGCATGAGAAATGGCAAGTAAACACCATAACTGCATGTCTGCCATCATGCAAGAGGGTCCGAATAAGTGTCTGAGTGTTTGAAACCTATTGCGTGAGAAATGGCAAATAGACAGCATAATTACATATCTGCCGTCATGCAAGAGGGTCCAAATAAGTGTCCGAGTGTTTAAACCCTAATGCAAGAGAAATGGCAAATAGACACCACAATTGCATATCTGCCATCATGCAAGAGGGTCCGAATAAGTGTCCGAGTGTTCAAACCCCAATGCATGAGAAATGACAAGTAAACACCATAATTACATATCTACCATCATGCAAGAGGGTCCGAATAAGTGTCTGTGGGTTTAAACCCTAATGCAGGGGAAATGGCAAGTAAACACCATAACTACATATCTGCCATCATGCAAGAGGGTCCGAATAAGTGTCCGAGTGTTTAAACCATAATGCTTGAGAAATGGCAAGTAAACACCATAGTTACATATCTGCCATCATGCAAGAGGGTCCGAATAAGTGTCCGAGTGTTTAAGCCCTAATGCATAAGAAATGGCAAATAAACCCCATAATTACATATCTGCCATCATGGAACAGGGTCCGAATAAGTGTCCGAGTGTTTAAACCCTAATGCATGAGAAATGGCAAGGAGAAACATCATAATTACATATCTGCCATGATGCAAGGGGTCCGAATAAGCGCCCAGTATTTAAACCCTAATGCTTAAGAAATGACAAATAAACGCCACAATTACATATCTGCCATCATGCAAGAGGGTCCAAATATGTGTCCGAGTGTTTAAACCCTAATGCATGAGAAATGACAATTCAACACCATAATTACATATCTGCCATCATGCAAGGGGGTCCGAATAAGTGTCCGAGTGTTTAAGCCCTAATGCATGGGAAATGGCAGGTAAACACCATAACTACATATCTGCCATCATGCAAGAGGGTCCGAATAAGTGTCCGAGTGTTTAAACTGTAATGCATGGGAAATGGAAAATAAACACCACAATTACATATCTGCCATCATGCACGAGGGTTCGAATAAATGTCCGAGTGTTTAAACCCTAATGCATGAGAAATGGGAAGTAAACACCGTAATTACATATCTGCCATCATGCAAGAGGGTCCGAATAAGTGTCTGAGTGTTTAAGCCCTAATGCATGAGAAATGACAAGTAAACACCATAATTATATATTTGCCATCACACAAGAGGGTCTGAATAAGTGTCCGATTGTTTAAGCCCTAATGCATGAGAAATGGCAAGTAAACACCATAACTACATATCTGCCATCATGCAAGAGGGTTCGAATAAGTGTCCGAGGGTTTAAACCGTATTGCATGGGAAATAGAAAATAAACACCATAATTACATATCAGCCATCATGCAAGAGGGTCTGAATAAATGTCTGAGTGTTTAAACCCTAATGCATGAGAAATGGCAAATAAACACCATAATTACATATCTGGCATCATGCAATAGGGTCCGAATAAGTGTGTAGACACCGTATTTTTGACCGACCTTAAGACTCAGACGTCACCGATTGAGCGCTTGGTGATATTGCATAATGTGTTTGTTCAGAAGTCTCAGAGTCGCGGCTGCGAGCCCTGCCTCCGGACTTCCGAACCCTCTTCTATGCCTTGCCTCGGTTTGCGAACCAGACTCGGTTTTCTCAGTCTCTTTTCTTGAGGGGAGGGAGAGGTCCCGTAGACCATCTCTCAATGTCCGTAGGCTACATTTCGTGGCCGTGGGCCATTTTGCCCATTTCGGAGTCCGGTTTCCGGATTTTCGGAATCGTTGGCCGTGTGCCTCGGTTCGGGACCGCCTAACCATCTTCGTTTGCCCCGATTTTTGGCATACCTCCTATTTACTCCCTTTTGAGGGACACTGGGGTCTGAGAAACCCACTTCGTGGCCGAATGCCACTTTCGGTACTTAATAGCCCATTTTCGGGACCCCGAACTGCGCGTTTTGGCCCCCGAACATTCGTTTTGCAACGATTTTCGTTCATTTTTGGCAGGTACCTCTGTTTTATCACCGGGAAGGTCACTGAAGGGTGGGAGGCCAGTAATTGTTGCAGCAACCAGTTATATATCCTCCGATGCCCTCCGACGCCCGTTTTTCACACTTCCGGGCTAATGTTGAACACCTTGGGGCCACTTTCTTGAACTTTGAACCACATATCTATGATGTACACACTTGGGAGGATCCTAAAAGTTGGTGGCTGGCCAGTAATGTTGCCTGACCCTTTTGAACCCCTCCTTCCGGGCTAATGTTGAACACCTTGGGGCCACTTTCTTGAACTTTGAACCACATATCTATGATGTACACACATGGGAGGACCTTAAAAAGTGGTGGCCGGCCACTATTTTAACTTGACCGTTTTGACCCCTAGCCGGCCGGCCACCTGGAGCTCCAAAAAGGGGCCGGCCATGTTCCTTGCAACATCAACTTTACAGCTGTATAGCTGTTTCCCCCAGAAAATATCCCAATCCGGGGGATATTTTGTGGGGGAAAACTTGCCTATTTTCCCCCACCTTTTGCCCCTCCTTTACTCCCCCTTTTCTGTCCATATAATCAGCTGGCAACATTGCATACAAGGGTTAGAAAATTTGCTCCTCAAGCTTGAATACAAAACTCCCTCTCCATCTCCCTCATTTCCTTGAAAACCTTTAAGCTCTACACTACCATTTCTTCTACACCACCAAGCTCTACCACCACCACTCCAATCCAGCAGCAAGGGGAGGAATTCCAGCAGCTAAGAGGTAACAAATTTGGTCCAAGAAGCAACAAAAGAATTGGTCTTCAAGGGTGAGTTGCAATTTCCCCTTTTTGGCCCATTTCTTGTATCTTTTGCAAGCCATACATGCTTATTGTTTTGAGCTCAGACCAAAACTGAAAAGGTCATTTTTTTGAGCTCATTTCCATGTCTTATTAAGGGCTCAACCCTATTTGAGCCCTCCATCTTGCACTTGCTTCAATACCCTCGTTGTATGTCAATATTTTGCATGCTTTTTCTAGCCTACGTGTGATCTATTTTGGAGTTTCTCATGAACTGATATTAGGCTTATTTTGAGCCACTATTCAACATTGAAGAAGGGATCATCTTTGTTTGGGACCTCCATGTACCATTTGTCTTTATATCCATCTTTGGTCCCCTATTCTTGTATGACTTGGTAGCCCATCTTGGTTCCATTTTTGGTCATTTTACAGAGCTAGAAATAGTCTTATTTTGGCCCATTCTTCATGTTTCATTAAGGGCCTTTCATGGTTTGAGGCATATTTTATACACTTCATGTTATATCTCTCTTTTAATCCCCATTTTTGCATGATTTTTTAGCCTATCTTGCTTCGGTTTTTGGCATTTTTATAGTACTAAAAATAGTCTTATTTTGGCCCATTCTTCGTACTTCATTAAGCGTCTTTGGCTGTTTGATGAATATTTTGCATACTTTGTCTTATAGCCACTTTCGAGCCTCATTTTGCATTGCATTTCTAGCATGTTTGTATACTGTTTTCGAGTTTTTACAGTTCTGTAAATAGTCATATTTTTGGTTCCTCTTCAATGTTACAGAAGGGAATTTTTCAGTTTGGGCTTTTCATATACCACTTGCCTCTTTGGCCACCTTTTGGCGCTTTTTCTTGCATGGGAGTGCAGCCATACCTGTGTTTGTTTTTGGGGTTTTTATAGTTCTGGAAAACATCATATTTTGGGCCCCTCTTCAACTTTGTTGAAGGGCCCTAACCTGTTTGAGGACAGCAGCTGTGAGTTGCTTCTTAATCCCATGTTTAGGGTCATTTCTTGCATGCTAGTTTTGCACTGTCTTTGCTTGCTATTTGGCCATGTTTTGAACTGGAAAAATGCTTATCTTGGGATTGGCTCGCTTCTTTATTTTCATTGCATGTCCATATTGTGCATGTTTGGTATAGCTATAGGCCATTTCGGGTGCCAAAATTCATATTTCGGGACTATTCCATGCATCGGGTGTGTTTTCGCCTCGTTTCGGGGCTGTTTTCCCCCACATTTCAGTGCTTAAATTCCATTAGCATGTTTGTATGCCATTTCCATGCCATTGCATTGCATATACCATCGCCTCGGTTTGTGTGCCCGTGTGCACGCATTTCGAGGCACTTCATTTTCATCTATCGGCCTCTTATGTGAGTGTGGCTGAGGCTCTCTCATGTTAGTATAAGTCCATGTTGCATTCTATATGCCATTTCCATGCCATTGCATTGCATATACCATTGCCTCGATTTGCGTGCCCGTGTGCACGCATTTCAAGGCACTTCATTTTCATCTATCGGCCTCTTATGTGAGTGTGGCTGAGGCTCTCTCATGTTAGTGTAAGCCCATATCATATTTCCATGTTACTGCATTACGTATGCCATTTCATCCATAGCATTGTGTATGCCCGGTTGTGTATTACCTTATTGCATTGCGTATGCCATTCCATAATATTGTGTATGTTAGGATTGTATCTTAGTCGCATTTTATGCATGTCATGCATATTGCATCGTGTTCGGGATAGGAGTTAGCCAGGGCACGGGAAACGAGGTACGTTCCGTACTCCGAGTGACGGAACGTGTCTCAATTCCCTCGGTCACCGACACTCCGGATTGTCCATGATGGAGTTAGGTTCTTGTTGTGTTTACATATGCATTCATTCTATATTGAGTTGCACATTTCGACCCCTCTGCCATCATGCATCGATATGCGTGATTGGTGGCACGAGAATCGAGGCATGCATATATCTGTGAAAATACATTGCCATGCCCCTTTCCTGCTCTCTGTTGCAGCAAATCAAGAATCAGCAGTCTTCCGAGGCTTGGCACGCATTTCAAGAATAGGCGCAAACAGAGGCTAATTGGGGCATCGTCATGGATTTCCGTGCAAAGGCAACCCGGGCATGCATCATTCATCATCCGGAATGGAATCAAGGCAGTTCCTGGCTTGCATGCCAGTTTATTTATTTTCTTAGTTAATTTGTTAATTAATTAGGAATTTGTATATTATTTGGACTGTAATATTTGGACTGTATTATTCTTTCATTTGGAACTGTATATTTATTCGGACCCTCTGCGCGAGGGCACAACTGTAATAAGTGTGCGTGAGTGTGATGTATGTCTTCCAACCCCACGTCTTTCTCCCTTTTATTTATCCGCTTATGATGGTTAGATTAGGGCATATTTCAATTAGCATACAGTATGGCAGCATGTTTGCATCATTCATCCGTTTTGCATGCACCGGGCTCGGCGCATCATACTAACTGCATTGTATTTTCAATTCCAAATTGAATACATGTTAGCTGTAGCATTCCATATGCCATGTTTAGAATAGCCGAGCCAACTATCGGTTGCATTTTTGCATGTGTTGCATTAGTCATTTCTGTATACATAGGATCACGCATGATTTCTAATGTAGTTTTTGTTTTTGGCTTGGAGTACTCGGTAAGTTTTATGCTTTAGCATCCTTGCATGCGTGTGAGTGACTGCCATGATAGCATGCTTACCATGAGGCTATGTGCTTATGTGATATAACTGCCTGAATGCCTGTGGGTGAAGGTTGGGTTACTTAAATTGGAACAATTCATCAAATGTGTGTTTTAAGCCCACTAGATAGTGGCAAAATCATCTTTTCTAAGCCCACCCGAGGGTGGCAAATTCACGTCTTAGCCTACTTGCGAGTAGCACCATCAAACCGTTTTCAAATAAACAAACATGAAATGTTTTGTTCCAATCTAGGCGATCCAGTCTATACTTGTATGTTGTGAGCACCACATAGTAAATCTAGGCTAATAACCGGAATAAGAACGCATAATGTTTTCAAAAATAGATATCATGGTTAGTAGAGGCCGATCTTTGATCGGGCGAGCGGGGGTGCTCACGAAGTGACCTTCCCCAATCGTACCCAAGTTCCCGAGCCGAGGCAACTTTGGTGATGACGGACACGTGGCCTTTTGGCACCGAGTCAGGGTTTCCTAAATTTCTCAAAATAAAATATTTAGGTGGCAACTCTGTATCTGGCAAAGCAATCCATGTTTGGCACTTCTTTCAAAAATCTGTTTTCTCAAAACGATTTGCCGGATTTGGACTCTTTGGTTCAGACTTAGAACCGCGACTACGAATCGAGTCCGAGCTGTAGCGAGGTCCCCCGCGGGCTTGTTACAAAGTGTCCGAGTGTTTAAACCCTAATGCATGAGAAATGGCAAATAAACACCATAATTACATATCTGCCATCATGCAAGAGGGTCCGAATAAGTGTCCCAGTGTTTAAACCGTAATGCATGAGAAATGGCAAACAAACACCATAATTACATATCTGCCATCATGCAAGAGGGTCCGAATAAGTGTCCGAGGGTTTAAACCCTAATGCATGAGAAATGGCAAATAAACACCTTAATTACATATCTGCCATCTTGCAAGAGGGTCTGAATAAGTGTCCGAGTATTTATACCCTAATCCAAGGGAAATGGTAAATAAACACCATAATTACATATCTGCCATCAAGCAAGAGGGTCTGAATAAGTGTCCAAGTGTTTAAACCCTAATGCATGAGAAATGGCAAATAAACACCATAATTACATATCTGCCATCATGCAAGAGGGTCCGAATAAGTGTCCGAGTGTTTAAGCCCTAATGCATGAGAAATCGCAAGCAAACAACATAATTACATATCTGCCATCATGCAAGAGGGTCCGAGTGTTTAAACCGTAATGCTTGAGAAATGGCAAACAAACACCATAATTACATATCTGCCATAATGCAAGAGGGTCCGAGTAAGTGTATGAGTGTTTAACCCCTAATGCATGAGAAATGGCAAGTAAACACCATAATTGCATATCTGCCGTCATGCAAGAGGGCCCGAATAAGTGTCCGAGTGTTTAACCCCTAATGCATGAGAAATGGCAAGTAAACACCATAATTGCATATCTGCCATTATGCAAGAGGGTCCGAATAAGTGTCCGAGTGTTTAAATCGTAATGCCTGAGAAATGGCAAACAAACACCATAATTACATATCTGCCATAATGCAAGAGGGTCCGAATAAGTGTCCGAGTGTTTAACCCCTAATGCTTGAGAAATGGCAAGTAAACACCATAATTACATATCTGCCATCATGCAAGAGGGTCCGAATAAGTGTCCGAGTGTTTGAACCCTAATGCGTGAGAAATGGAAAATAGACAGCATAACTACATATCTGTCGTCATGCAAGAGGGTCCAAATAAGTGTCCGAGTGTTTAAACCCTAATGCAAGAGAAATGACAAATAGACACCATAATTGCAAATCTGCCATCATGCAAGAGGGTCCGAATAAGTGTCAGAGTGTTTATACCCCAATGCATGAGAAATGACAAGTAAACACCATAATTACATATCTGCCATCATGCAAGAGGTTCCGAATAAGTGTCCGAGTGTTTAAACCCTAATGCAGGGGAAATGGCAAGTAAACACCATAACTACATATCTGTCATCATGAAAGAGGGTCCGAATAAGTGTCCGAGTGTTTAAACCCTAATGCTTGAGAAATGGCAAGTAAACACCATAGTTACATATCTGCCATCATGCAAAAGGGTCCGAATAAGTGTCCGAGTGTTTAAGCCCTAATGCATGAGAAATGGGAAATAAACGTCATAATTACATATCTGCCATCATGGAATAGGGTCCGAATAAGTGTCCGAGTGTTTAAACCCTAATGCATGAGAAATGGCAAGGAGAAACATCATAATTACATATCTGCCATGATGCAAGGGGTCCGAATAAGTGCCTAGTATTTAAAACCTAATGCATGAGAAATGACAAATAAACACCATAATTACATATCTGCCATCATGCAAGAGGGCCCGAATAAGTGTCCGAGTGTTTAAACCATAATGCATGAGAAATGGCAATTCAACACCATAATTACATATCTGCCATCATGCAAGGGGGTCCGAATAAGTGTCCGAGTGTTTAAGCCCTAATGCGTGGGAAATGGCAGGTAAACACCATCACTACATATCTGCCATCATGCAAGAGGGTCCGAATAAGTGTCCGAGTGTTTAAACCGTAATGCGTGGGAAATGGCAAATAAACACCACAATTACATATCTGCCATCATGCACGAGGGTTCGAATAAATGTCCTAGTGTTTAAACCCTAATGCATGAGAAATGGGAAGTAAACACCGTAATTACCTATCTGCCATCATGCAAGAGGGTCCGAATAAGTGTCCGTGTGTTTAAGCCCTAATGCATGAGAAATGGCAAGTAACACCATAATTGCATATCTGCCATCATGCAAGGGGGTCCGAATAAGTGTCCGAGTGTTTAAACCCTAATGCATGAGAAATGACAAATAGACACCACAATTACATATCATTCATCATGCAAGAGGGCCCGAATAAGTGTCCGAGTGTTTAAACCCTAATGCAAGAGAAATGGCAAATAGACACCATAATTACATAACTGCCATCATACAAGAGGGTCCGAATAAGTGTTCGAATCTTTAAGCCCTAATGCATGAGAAATGACTAGTAAACACCATAATTACATATCTGCCATCCCGCCAGAGGGTCCGAATAAGTGTCCGATTGTTTAAGCCCCAATGCATGAGAAATGGCAAGTAAACACCATAACTATATATCTGCCATCATGCAAGAGGGTCCGAATAACTGTATGAGGGTTTAAACCGTAATGCATGGGAAATGGCAAATAAACACCATAATTACATATCAGCCATCATGCAAGAGGGTCTAAATAAATGCCCGAGTGTTTAAACCCTAATGCATGAGAAATGCCAAAGAAACACCATAATTACATATCTGCCATCACGCAAGAGCTTCCGAATAAGTGTCCGAGTGTTTAAACCCTAATGCATGAGAAATGGTAAACAAACACCATAATTGCATATCTGCCATCATGCAAGAGGGCCCGAATAGGTCTCCGAGTCTATAAACCGTAATGCATGAAAAATGGCAAATAAACACCATAATTACATATCTGCAATCATGCAAGAGGGTCCGAATAAATGTTCGAGTGTTTAAACCCTAATGCTTGGGAAATGGCAAATAAACTCCATAATTACATATCTGCCATCATGCAAAACGGTCTCAATAAGTGTCCGAGTATTTATACCCTAATGCAAGGGAAATGGTAAATAAACACCATAATTACATATCTGCCATCATGCAAGAGGGTCTAAATAAGTGTCCAGGTGTTTAAACCCTAATGCATGAGAAATGGCAAATAAACACCATAATTACATATCTATCATCCTGCAAGAGGGTCCGAATATGTGTCCGAGTGTTTAAGCCCTAATGCATGAGAAATGGCAAGCAAACAACATAATTATATATCTTCCATCATGCAAGAGGGTCCGAATAAGTGTCCGAGTGTTTAAACCCTAATGCATGAAAAATGGTAAGTAAACACCATAATTACATATCTGCCATCATACAAGAGGGTCCGAATAAGTGTCTGAGTGTTTAAACCCTAATGCATGAGAAATGGCAAATAAACACCATCATTACATATCTGTCATCATGCAAGAGGGTCCGAGTGTTTAAACCCTAATGCGTGAGAAATGGCAAGTAAGCACCATAATTGCATATCTGCCATCATGCAAGAGGGTCCGAATAAGTATCCGACTGTTTGAACCCTAATGCGTGAGAAATGGCAAATAGACAGCATAATTACATATCTGCCGTCATGCAAGAGGGTTGAAATAAGTGTCCGAGTGTTTAAACCCTAATGCAAGAGAAATGGCAAATAGACACCATAATTGCATATCTGCCACCATGCAAGAGGGTCCGAATAAGTGTCCGAGTGTTTAAACCCCAACGCATGAGAAATGACAAGTAAACACCATAATTACATATCTGCCATCATGCAAGAGTGTCCGAATAAGTGTCCGAGTGTTTCAACCCTAATGCTGGGGAAATGGCAAGTAAACACCAAAATTACATATCTGCCATTATGCAAGAGGGTCTGAATAAGTGTCCTAGTGTTTAAACCCTAATGCATCAGAAATGGCAAGCAAACAACATAATTACATATCTGCCATCATGCAAGAGGGTCCGAATAAGTGTCCGAGTGTTTAAACCCTAATGCATGAGAAATGGCAAATAAACACCATAATTACATATCTGTCATTGTGCAAGAGGTTCCGAATAAGTGTCCGAGTGTTTAAACCCTAATACATGAGAAATGACAAATAAACATCGTAATTAAATATCTGTCATCATGCAAGAGGGTCCGAATAAGTGTCCGAGTATTTAAGCCTTAATGCATGACAAATGGCAAGTAAACACCATAATTACATATCTGCCGTCATGAGAGAGGGTCCGAATAAGTGTCCGAGTGTATATGCCCTAATGCATGAGAAATGGCATGTAAACACCATAATTACATATCTGCCATCATGCAAGAGGGTCCAAATAAGTGTCCGAGTGTTTAAACCGTAATGGATGAGAAATGGCAAATGAAGACCATAATTACATATCTGCCATCATTCAAGAGGGTTCGAATAAGTGTCCGAGTGTTTAAACCCTAATGCATGAGAAATGGCAAATAAACACCATAATTACATATCTGCCATCATGCAAAAGGGTCTGAATAAGTGTCCGAGTATTTATACCCTAATGCAAGGGAAATGGTAAATAAACAGCATAATTACATATTTGCCATCATGCAAGAGGGTCTGAATAAGTGTCCAAGTGTTTAAACCCTAATGCATGAGAAATTTAAAATAAACACCATAATTACATATCTGCCATCATGCAAGAGGGTCTGAATAAGTGTCCGAGTGTTTAAGCCCTAATGCATGAGAAATGGCGAGGAAACAACATAATTACATATCTGCCGTCATGCAAGAGGGTCCCAGTAAGTGTCCGAGTGTTTAAGCCCTAAGGCATGAGAAATGAGAAGTAAACACCATAATTACATATCTGCCATCCCGCAAGAGGGTCCGAATAAGTGTCCGATTGTTTAAGCCCTAATGAATGAGAAATGGCAAGTAAACACCATAACTATATATCTGTCATCATGCAAGAGGGTCCGAATAAGTGTTTGAGTGTTTAAACCCTAATGCATGAGAAATGGCAAATAAACAGCATAATTACATATCTGCCACCATGCAAGAGGTTCCGAATAAGTGTCCGACTGTTTAAACCCTAATGCATGAGAAATGGCAAACAAACACCATAATTACATATCTGCCATCATGCAAGAGGGCCCGAATAAGTGTCCGAGTCTTTAAACCGTAATGCATGAGAAATGGCAAATAAACACCATAATTACATATCTGCAATCATGGAAGAGGGTCCGAATAAGTGTTCGAGTGTTTAAACCCTAATGCATGGGAAATGGCAAATAAACACCATAATTACATACCTGCCATCATGCAAAACGGTCTGAATAAGTGTCCGAGTATTTATGCCCTAATGCAAGGGAAATGGTAAATAAACACCATAATTTCATATCTGCCATAATGCAAGAGGGTCTAAATAAGTGTCCAAGTGTTTAAACCCTAATGCATGAGAAATGGCAAATAAACACCATAATTACATATCTGCCATCATGGAATAGGTTCTGAATAAGTGTCCGAGTGTTTAAACCCTAATGCATGAGAAATGGCAAACAAAGACCATAATTACATATATGCCATCATGCAAGAGGGCCCGAATAAGTGTCCGAGTGTTTAACCCGTAATGCATGAGAAATGGAAAATAAACACCATAATTACATATCTGCAATCATGCAAGAGGGTCAGAATAAGTGTTCGAGTGTTTAAACCCTAATGCATGGGAAATGGCAAATAAACACCAGAATTACATATTTGCCATCATGCAACACGGTCTGAATAAGTGTCAGAGTATTTATACCCTAATGCAAGGGAAATGGTAAATAAACACCATAATTACATATCTGCCATCATGCAAGAGGGTCTAAACAAGTGTCGAAGCGTTTAAACCCTAATGCATGAGAAATGGCAAATAAACACCATAATTACATATCTGCCATCACGGTAGAGGTTCCGAATAACTGTCCGAGTGTTTAAACCCTAATGCATGAGAAATGGCAAACAAACACCATAATTACATATCTGCCATCATGCAAGAGGGTCCGAATAAGTGTCCGAGTGTTTAACCCCTAATGCATGAGAAATGGCAAGTAAACACCATAATTGCATATCTGCCATCATGCAAGAGGGTCCGAATAAGTGTCCGAGTGTTTAAGCCCTAATGCATGAGAAATGGCAAGTAAGCACCATAATTAAATATCTGCCATCATGCAAGAGGGTCCGAATAATTGTCCGAGTGTTTGAACCCAAATGCGTGAGAAATGGCAAATAGACAGCATAATTACATATCTGCCGTAATGCAAGAGGGTCCAAATAAGTGTGCGAGTGTTTAAACCCTAATGCAAGAGAAATGGCAAATAGACACCATAATTGCATATCTGCCACCATGCAATAGGGTCCGAATAAGTGTCCAAGTGTTTAAACCCCAATGGATGAGAAATGACAAGTAAACACCATAATTACATATCTGCCATCATGCAAGAGGGTCCGAATAAGTGTCCGAGTGTTTCAACCCTAATGCTGGGGTAATGGCAAGTAAACACCATGGTTACATATCTGCCATTATGCAAGAGGGTCTTAATAAGTGTCCTAGTGTTTAAACCCTAATGCATAAGAAATGGCAAGCAAACAACATAATTACATATCTGCCATCATGCAAGAGGGTCCCAATAAGTGTCCGAGTGTTTAAACCCTAATGCATCAGAAATGGCAAGTAAACACAATAATTATATATCTGCCATCATGTAAGAGGGTCCGAATAAGTGTCCGAGTGTTTAAACCCTAATGCATGAGAAATGGCAAATAAACACCATAATTACATATCTGCCATCATGTAAGAGGGTCCGAATAAGTGTCCGAGTGTTTAAACCCTAATGCATCAGAAATGGCAAATAAACACCATAATTACATATCTGCCATCATGCAAGAAGTTCCGAATAAGTGTCCGAGTGTTTAAACCCTAATTCATGAGAAATGACAAATAAACACCATAATTACATATCAGCCATCATGCAAAAGGGTCTGAATAAGTGTCCGAGTATTTATACCCTAATGCATTGGAAATGGTAAATAAACACCATAATTACATATTTGCCATCATGCAAGAGGGTCCGAATAAGTGTCCGAGTGTTTAAGCCCTAATGCATGAGAAATGGCAAGGAAACAACGTAATTACATATCTGCCGTCATGCAAGAGGGACCCAATAAGTGTCCGAGTGTTTAAACCCTAATGCTTGAGAAATGGCAAGTAAACACCATAATTACATATCTTCCATCATGCAAGAGGGTCCAAATAAGTGTCCGAGTGTTTAAACCCTAATGCACGAGAAACGGCAAACAAACACCATAATTACATATCTGCCATCATGCAAGAGGGTCCGAATAAGTGTCCGAGTGTTTAACCCCTAATGCATGAAAAACGGCAAGTAAACACCATAATCGCATATCTGCCATCATGCAAGAGGGTCCGGATAACTGTCCGAGTGTTTTAGCCCTAATGCATGAGAAATGGCAAGTAAACACCATAATTGCATATCTGCCATCATACAAGAGGGTCCGAATTAGTGTCCGAGTGTTTGAACCCTAATGCGTGAGAAATGGCAACTAGACAGCATAATTACATATCTGCCGTCATGCAAGAGGGTCCAAATAAGTGTCCGAGTGTTTAAACCCTAATGCATGAGAAATGGCAAATAAACACCATAATTACATATCTACCATCATGCAAGAGGGTACGAATAAGTGTCCGAGTGTTTAAACCCTAATGCACGAGAAAACGGCAAACAAACACCATAATTACATATCTGCAATCATGCAAGAGGGTCCGAATAAGTGTCCGAGTGTTTAACCCCTAATGCATGAAAAACGGCAAGTAAACACCATAATTGCATATCTGCCATCATGCCAGAGGGTCCGGATAACTGTCCGAGTGTTTAAGCCCTAATGCATGAGAAATGGCAAGTAAACACCATAATTGCATATCTGCCATCATGCAAGAGCGTCCGAATTAGTGTCCGAGTGTTTGAACCCTAATGCGTGAGAAATGGCAACTAGACAGCATAATTACATACCTGCCATCATGCAAGAGGGTCCAAATAAGTGTCCGAGTGTTTAAACCCTAATGCAAGAGAAATGGCAAATAGACACCAAAATTGCATATCTGCCATCATGCCAGAGGGTCCGAATAAGTGTCCAAGTGTTTAAACCCCAATGCATGAGAAATAACAAGTACACACCATAATTACATATCTGCCATCATGCAAGAGGGTCCGAATAAGTGTCTGAGTGTTTAAACCCTAATGCATGAGAATTGGAAAATAAACACCATATTTACATATCTGCGATCATGCAAGAGGGTCCGAATATGTGTCCGAGTGTTTAAGCCCTAATGCATGGGAAATGGCAAGCAAACAACATAATTACATATCAACCATCATGCAAGAGGGTCTGAATTAATGTCCGAGTGTTTGAACCCTAATGCGTGGGAAATGGCAAATAAACACCATAATTACATATCAGCCATCATGCAAGAGGGTCCGAATTAATGTCCGAGTGTTTGAACCCTAATGCGTGAGAAATGGCAAATAAACACCATAATTACATATCTGCCATCATGCAAGAGGGTCCGAATAAGTGTCCGAGTGTTTAAACCCTAATTCATGAGAAATGGCAAATAAACATCATAATTAAATATCTGCCATCATGCAAGAGGGTCCGAATAAGTGTCTGACTGTTTAAGCCTTAATGCATGACAAATGGCAAGTAAACACCATAATTACATATCTGCCATCATGGGAGAGGGTCTGAATAAGTGTCCGAGTGTATAAGACCTAATGCATGAGAAATGGCATGTAAACACCATAATTACATATCTGCCATCATGCAAGAGGGTCCGAATAAGTGTCCGAGTGTTTAAACCCTAATGCATGAGAAACGGCAAGTAAACACCATAATTACATATCTGCCATCATGCAAGAGGGTCCGAATAAGTGTCCCAGTGTCTAAACCCTAATGCATGAGAATTGGCAAATAAACACATAATTACATATTTGCCATCATGCAAGAGGGTCCGAATAAGTGTCCGTGTGTTTAAACCCTAATGCATGAGAAACGGCAAGTAAACACCACAATTACATATCTGCCATCATGCAAGAGGGTCCGAATAAGTGTCCGAGTGTCTAAACCCTAATGCATGAGAAATGGCAAATAAACACCATAATTACATATCTGCCATCATGCAAGAGGGTCCGAATAAGTGTCCGAGTGTTTAAACCCAAATGCATGAGAAATGGCAAACAAACACCATAATTACATATCTGCCATCATGCAAGAGGATCCGAATAAGTGTCCGAGTGTTTAACCCTTAATGCACGGGAAATGGCAAGTAAACAACATAATTGCATATCTGCCATCATGCAAGGGGTCCGAATAAGTGTCCGGTTGTTTAAGCCCTAATGCATGAGAAATGGCAAGTAAGCACCATAATTGCATATCTGCCATCATCCAAGAGGGTCCGAAAAAGTGTCCGAGTGTTTGAACCCTAATGCGTGAGAAATGGCAAATAGACAGCATAATTACATATCTGCCGTCATGCAAGAGGGTCCAAATAAGTGTCCGAGTGTTTAAACCCTAATGCAAGAGAAATGGCAAATAGACACCATAATTGCATATCTGCCATCATGCAAGAGGGTCCGAATAAGTGTCCGAGTGTTTAAACCCCAATGCATGAGAAATGACAAGTGAACACCATAATTACATATCTGCCATCATGCAAGAGGGTCCGAATAAGTGTCCGAGTGTTTAAGCCATAATGAATGACAAATGGCAAGTAAACACCATAATGTTTATTTGTCATTTCTCATGAATTAGGGTTTATACACTCGGACACTTATTCAGACTCTCTCTCATTATGGCAGATATGTAATTATCGTGTTTACTTGCCATTTGTCATGCATTAAGACTTAAACACTCTGACACTTATTCAGACACTCTCCCATGATGGCTGATATGTAATTATGGTGTTTACTTGCCATTTGTCATGCATGAAGGCTTAAACAGTCGGACACTTATTCGGACCCTCTTGCACGATGGCAGATATTTAATTAGGATGTTTATTTGTCATTTCTCATGAATTAGGGTTTAAACACTCGGACAGTTATTCGGACCCTCTTGCATGATGGCAGATATGTAATTACGGCGTTTATTTGCCATTTCTCATGCATAAGGGTTTCAACACTCGGACACTTATTCCGACCCTCTTGCATGATGGGAGATATGTAATTATGGTGTTTATTTGCCATTTCTCATGCATTAGGGCTTAAACACTCGGACACTTATTCGGACCCTCTTGCATGATGGCAGAGTCCCAGCAAACACCATAATGCATGAGAAAGGGCATGTAAACACCATAAT
Organism: Camellia sinensis; assembly: GCF_055761805.1. Lineage (NCBI taxonomy): Eukaryota > Viridiplantae > Streptophyta > Magnoliopsida > Ericales > Theaceae > Camellia > Camellia sinensis. The sequence continues at coordinate 7,944,560 of NW_028129474.1, read as the reverse complement.
TACATATCTGCCATCATGCAAGAGGGTCCGACTAAGTGTCCGAGTGTTTAAACCCTAATTCATGAGAAATGACAAATAAACATCATAATTACATATCTGCCATCATGCAAGAGGGTCCGAATAAGTGTCCGAGTGTTTAAGCCATAATGAATGACAAATGGAAAGTAAACACCATAATTACATATTTGCCATCATGGGAGAGGCTCCGAATAAGTGTCCGAGTGTTTAAGCCCTAATGCATGAGAAATGGCAAGAGGGTCGGAATATGTGTCCGAGTGTTTAAACCCTAATGCGTGAGAAATGGCAAGTAAGCACCATAATTGCATATCTGCCATCATGCAAGAGGGTCCGAATAAGTGTCCGAGTGTTTGAACCCTAATGCGTGAGAAATGGCAAATAGACAGCATAATTACATATCTGCCGTCATGCAAGAGGGTCCAAATAAGTGTCCTAGTGTTTAAACCCTAATGCAACAGAAATGGCAAATAGACACCATAATTGCATATCTGCCACCATGCAAGAGGGTCCGAATAAGTGTCCAAGTGTTTAAACCCCAATGCATGAGAAATGACCAGTAAACACCATAATTACATATCTGCCATCATGCAAGAGTGTCCGAATAAGTGTCCGAGTGTTTCAACCCTAATGCTGGGGAAATGGCAAGTGAACACCATAATTATATATCTGCCATTATGCAAGAGGGTCTGAATAAGTGTCCTAGTGTTTAAACCCTAATGCATAAGAAATGGCAAGCAAACAATATAATTACATCTCTGCCATCATGCAAGAGGGTCCCAATAAGTGTCCGAGTGTTTAAACCCTAATGCATGAGAAATGGCAAGTACACACCATAATTACATATCTGCCATCATGCAAGAGGGTCCGAATAAGTGTCTGAGTGTTTAAACCCGAATGCATGAGAATTGGAAAATAAACACCATAATTACATATCTGCGATCATGCAAGAGGGTCCGAATATGTGTCCGAGTGTTTAAGCCCTAATGCATGGGAAATGGCAAGCAAACAACATAATTACATATCAACCATCATGCAAGAGGGTCCGAATTAATGTCCGAGTGTTTGAACCCTAATGCGTGGGAAATGGCAAATAAACACCATAATTACATATCAGCCATCATGCAAGAGGGTCCGAATTAATGTCCGAGTGTTTGAACCCTAATGCGTGAGAAATGGCAAATAAACACCATAATTACATATCTGCCATCATGCAAGAGGGTCCGAATAAGTGTCCGAGTGTTTAAACCCTAATTCATGAGAAATGACAAATAAACATCATAATTAAATATTTGCCATCATGCAAGAGGGTCCGAATAAGTGTCTGACTGTTTAAGCCTTCATGCATGACAAATGGCAAGTAAACACCATAATTACATATCTGCCATCATGGGAGAGGGTCTGAATAAGTGTCCGAGTGTATAAGACCTAATGCATGAGAAATGGCATGTAAACACCATAATTACATATCTGCCATCATGCAAGAGGGTCCGAATAAGTGTCCGAGTGTTTAAACCCTAATGCATGAGAAACGGCAAGTAAACACCATAATTACATATCTGCCATCATGCAAGAGGGTCCGAATAAGTGTCCCAGTGTCTAAACCCTAATGCATGAGAATTGGCAAATAAACACATAATTACATATTTGCCATCATGCAAGAGGGTCCGAATAAGTGTCCGTGTGTTTAAACCCTAATGCATGAGAAACGGCAAGTAAACACCACAATTACATATCTGCCATCATGCAAGAGGGTCCGAATAAGTGTCCGAGTGTCTAAACCCTAATGCATGAGAAATGGCAAATAAACACCATAATTACATATCTGCCATCATGCAAGAGGGTCTGAATAAGTGTCCGAGTGTTTAAACCCTAATGCATGAGAAATGGCAAACAAACACCATAATTACATATCTGCCATCATGCAAGAGGGTCCGAATAAGTGTCCGAGTGTTTAACCCTTAATGCACGGGAAATGGCAAGTAAACAACATAATTGCATATCTGCCATCATGCAAGGGGTCCGAATAAGTGTCCGGTTGTTTAAGCCCTAATGCATGAGAAATGGCAAGTAAGCACCATAATTGCATATCTGCCATCATCCAAGAGGGTCCGAAAAAGTGTCCGAGTGTTTGAACCCTAATGCGTGAGAAATGGCAAATAGACAGCATAATTACATATCTGCCGTCATGCAAGAGGGTCCAAATAAGTGTCCGAGTGTTTAAACCCTAATGCAAGAGAAATGGCAAATAGACACCATAATTGCATATCTGCCATCATGCAAGAGGGTCCGAATAAGTGTCCGAGTGTTTAAACCCCAATGCATGAGAAATGACAAGTGAACACCATAATTACATATCTGCCATCATGCAAGAGGGTCCGAATAAGTGTCCGAGTGTTTAAGCCATAATGAATGACAAATGGCAAGTAAGCACCATAATGTTTATTTGTCATTTCTCATGAATTAGGGTTTATACACTCGGACACTTATTCAGACTCTCTCTCATTATGGCAGATATGTAATTATCGTGTTTACTTGCCATTTGTCATGCATTAAGACTTAAACACTCTGACACTTATTCAGACACTCTCCCATGATGGCTGATATGTAATTATGGTGTTTACTTGCCATTTGTCATGCATGAAGGCTTAAACAGTCGGACACTTATTCGGACCCTCTTGCACGATGGCAGATATTTAATTATGATGTTTATTTGTCATTTCTCATGAATTAGGGTTTAAACACTCGGACACTTATTCGGACCCTCTTGCATGATGGCAGATATGTAATTACGGCGTTTATTTGCCATTTCTCATGCATAAGGGTTTAAACACTCGGACACTTATTCCGACCCTCTTGCATGATGGCAGATATGTAATTATGGTGTTTATTTGCCATTTCTCATGCATTAGGGCTTAAACACTCGGACACTTATTCGGACCCTCTTGCATGATGGCAGAGTCCCAGCAAACACCATAATGCATGAGAAATGGCATGTAAACACCATAATTACATATCTGCCATCATGCAAGAGGGTCCGACTAAGTGTCCGAGTGTTTAAACCCTAATTCATGAGAAATGACAAATAAACATCATAATTACATATCTGCCATCATGCAAGAGGGTCCGAATAAGTGTCCGAGTGTTTAAGCCATAATGAATGACAAATGGAAAGTAAACACCATAATTACATATTTGCCATCACGGGAGAGGCTCCGAATAAGTGTCCGAGTGTTTAAGCCCTAATGCATGAGAAATGGCAAGAGGGTCGGAATATGTGTCCGAGTGTTTAAACCCTAATGCGTGAGAAATGGCAAGTAAGCACCATAATTGCATATCTGCCATCATGCAAGAGGGTCCGAATAAGTGTCCGAGTGTTTGAACCCTAATGCGTGAGAAATGGCAAATAGACAGCATAATTACATATCTGCCGTCATGCAAGAGGGTCCAAATAAGTGTCCTAGTGTTTAAACCCTAATGCAACAGAAATGGAAAATAGACACCATAATTGCATATCTGCCACCATGCAAGAGGGTCCGAATAAGTGTCCGAGTGTTTAAACCCCAATGCATGAGAAATGACCAGTAAACACCATAATTACATATCTGCCATCATGCAAGAGTGTCCGAACAAGTGTCCGAGTGTTTCAACCCTAATGCTGGGGAAATGGCAAGTGAACACCATAATTATATATCTGCCATTATGCAAGAGGGTCTGAATAAGTGTCCTAGTGTTTAAACCCTAATGCATAAGAAATGGCAAGCAAATAATATAATTACATCTCTGCCATCATGCAAGAGGGTCCCAATAAGTGTCCGAGTGTTTAAACCCTAATGCATGAGAAATGGCAAGTAAACACCATAATTACAAATCTGCCATCATGCAAGAGGTTCCGAATAAGTGTCCGAGTGTTTAAACCCTAATGCATGAGAACTGGCAAATAAACCCATAATTACATATCTGCCATCATGCAAGAGGGTCCGAATAAGTGTTCGAGTTTTTAAACCCTAATGCATCAGAAATGGCAAGAAAACAGCATAATTACATATCTGCCATCACGCAAGAGGGGCGAAATAAGTGTCCGAGTGTTTAAACCCTAATGCATGAGAAATGGCAAATAAACAGCACAATTACATATCTGCCATCATGCAAGAGGGTCCGAATAAGTGTCCGAGTGTTTAAACCATAATGCATGAGAAATGACAAATAAGCACCATAATTACATATCTGCCATCATGCAAAAGACTCCGAATAAGTGTCTGAGGGTTTAAGCCCTAATGCATGAGAAATGGCAAGTAAACACCATAACTACATATCTGCCATCACGCAAGAGGGTCCGAATAAGTGTCCGAGTGCTTAAGCCCTAATGCATGAGAAATGAAAAGTAAACACCGTAATTACATATCTGCCATCATGCAAGATGGTCCGGATAAGTGTCCGAGTGTTTAATCCCTAATGCATGGGAAATGGCAAATAAACACCATAATTACATATCGGCCATCATGCAAGAGGGTCTGAATAAGTGTCCGAGTGTTTATACCCTATTGCAAGAGAAATGGCAAATAAACACCATAATTACATATCGGCCATCATGCAAGAGGGTCCGACTAAGTGTCCGAGTCTTTAAACCCTAATGCTTGAGAAATGGGAAGTAAACCCCATAATTACATATCTGCCATCATGCAAGAGGGTCGGAATAAGTGTCCGAGTGTTTAAACCCTAATGCAAGAGAAATGAAAAATAAACACCATAATTACATATCTGCCATCATGCAAGAGGGTCCGAATAAGTGACCGAGTGTTTAAATCCTAATGCATGAGAAATGGCAAATAAACACCATAACTACATATCTGCCATCATGCAAGTGGGTCCGAATAAGTGTCCGAGTGTTTAAACCCTAATGCATGATAAATGGCAAATACACACCATAATTACATATCTGCCATCATGCAAGAGGGTCCGAATAAGTGTCCGAGTGTTTAAACCCTAATGCATGAGAAATGGCAAATAAACACCATAATTACATATCTGCCATCATGCGAGAGGGTCCGAATAAGTGTCCGAGTGTTTAAACCCTAATGCATGAGAAATGGCAAATAAACACCATAATTACATATCTGCCATCAAGCAACAGGGTACGAATGAGTGTCCGAGTTTTTAAACCCTAATGCATGAGAAATGGCAAAAAAACACCATAATTACATATCTGCCATCATGCAAGAGGGGCGGAATAAGTGTCCGAGTGTTTAAACCCTAATGCATGAGAAATGGCAAATAAACACCATAATTACATATCTGCCATCATGCAAGAGGGTCCGAATAAGTGTCCGAGTGTTTAAACCATAATGCGTGAGAAATGACAAATAAACACCATAATTACATATCTGCCATCTTGCAAGAGAGTCCGAATAAGTGTCCGAGGGTTTAAGCCCTAATGCAAGAGAAATGGCAAGTAAACACCATAATTACATATCTGCCATCACGCAAGAATGTCCGAATAAGTGTCTGAGTGTTTAAGCCCTAATGCATGAGAAATGACATGTAAACACCGTAATTACATATTTACCATCATGCAAGAGGGTCTGAATAAGTGTCCGAGTGTTTAAGCCCTAATGCATGGGAAATGGCAAATAAACACCATAATTACATATCAGCCATCATGCAAGAGGGTCCGAATAAGTGTCCGAGTGTTTATACCCTATTGCAAGAGAAATGGAAAATAAACACCATAATTACATATCGGCCATCATGCAAGAGGATCCGAATAAATGTCCGTGTGTTTGAACCCTAATGCATGAGAAATGGCATGTAAACACCATAATTACATAGCTGCCATCATGCAAGAGGGTCGGAATAAGTGTCCGAGTATTTAAACCCTAATACATCAGAAATGGCAAATAAACACCATAATTACATATCTGCCATCACGCAAGAGGGTCCGAATAAGTGTTGGAGTGTTTATGCCCCAATGCATGAGAAATGGCAAGTAAGCACCATAATTACATATATGCCATCATGCGACAGGGTCCGACTAAGTGTCCGTGTGTTTAAATGCTAATGCATGAGAAATGGCAAATAAACACCATAATTACATATCTGGCATCATGCAGGAGGGTTCGTATAAGTGTCTGATTGTTTAAACCCTAATTCATGAGAAATGACAAATAAACATGAAAATTACATATCTGCCATCATGCAAGAGGGTCCGAATAAGTGTCCGAGTGTTTAAACCCTAATTCATGAGAAATGACAAATAAACATCATAATTAAATATCTGCCATCATGCAAGAGGATCCGAATAAGTGTCTGACTGTTTAAGCCTTCATGCATGACAAATGGCAAGTAAACACCATAATTACATATCTGCCATCATGGGAGAGGGTCTGAATAAGTGTCCGAGTGTATAAGACCTAATGCATGAGAAATGGCATGTAAACACCATAATTACATATCTGCCATCATGCAAGAGGGTCCGAATAAGTGTCCAAGTGTTTGAAGCCTAATGCATGAGAAACGACAAATAAACATCATAATTACATATCTGCCATCATGCAAGAGGGTCCGAATAAATGTCCGTGTTTTTAAACCCTAATGCATGAGAAATGGCAAGTAAACACCATAATTACATATCTGCCATCATGCAAGAGGGTCGGAATAAGTGTCCGAGTGTTTAAACCCTAATGCATGAGAAATGGCAAATAAACACCATAATTACATATCTGCCATCATGCAAGTGAGTCCGAATAAGTGTCCTGGTGTTTAAGCCCTAATGCATGAGAAATGACAAGTAAACACCGTAATTACATATCTACCATCATGCATGAGGGTCTGAATAAGTGTCCTGGTGTTTAAACCCTAATGCCTGAGAAATGGCAAGTAAATACCATAATTACATATCTGCCGTCATGCAAGAGGGTCCGAATAAGTGTCCGAGTGTTTAAACCCTAATGCATGAGAAATGGCAAATACAAACCATAAATACATATCTGCCATCATGCAAGAGGGTCCAGATAAGTGTCCGAGTGTTTAATCCCTAATGCATGGGAAATGGAAAATAAACACCATAATTACATATCGGCCATCATGCAAGAGGGTCTGAATAAGTGTCCGAGTGTTTATACCCTATTGCAAGAGAAATGGCTAATAAACACCATAATTACATATCGGCCATCATGCAAGAGGGTCCGACTAAGTGTCCGAGTGTTTAAACCCTAATGCTTGAGAAATGGGAAGTAAACCCCATAATTACATATCTGCCATCATGCAAGAGGGTCGGAATAAGTGTCCGAGTGTTTAAACCCTAACGCAAGAGAAATGAAAAATAAACACCATAATTACATATCTGCCATCATGCAAGATGGTCCGAATAAGTGACCGAGTGTTTAAACCCTAATGCATGAGAAATGGCAAATAAACACCATAACTACATATCTGCCTTCATGCAAGTGGGTCCGAATAAGTGTCCAAGTGTTTGAACCCTAATGCATGAGAAACGGCAAATAAACACCATAATTACATATCTGCCATCATGCAAGAGGGTCCGAATAAATGTCCGTGTTTTTAAACCCTAAAGCATGAGAAATGGCAAGTAAAAACCATAATTACATATCTGCCATCATGCAAGAGGATCGGAATAAGTGTCCGAGTGTTTACACCCTAATGCACGAGAAATGGCAAATAAACACCATAAATAAATATCTGCCATCATGCAAGTGAGTCCGAATAAGTGTCCGGGTGTTTAAGCCCTAATGCATGAGAAATGACAAGTAAACACCGTAATTACATATCTATCATCATGCATGAGGGTCTGAATAAGTGTCCGAGTGTTTAAACCCTAATGCATGAGAAATGAAAAATAAACACCATAATTACAGATCTGCCATCATGCAAGAGGGTCCGAATAAGTGACCGAGTGTTTAAACCCAAATGCATGAGAAATGCCAAATAAACACCATAACTACATATCTGCCATCATGTAAGTGGGTTCGAATAAGTGTCCTAGTGTTTTAACCCTAATGCCTGAGAAATGGCAAATAAACACCATAATTACATATCTGCCATCATGCAAGAGGGTCCGAATAAGTGTCCGAGTGTTTAAGCCCTAATGCATGAGAAATGGCAAATACACACCATAACTACATATCTGCCATCATGCAAGAGGGTCCGAATAAGTGTCCGAGTGTTTAAACCCTAATGCATGAGAAATGGCAAATACAAACCATAATTACATATCTGCCATCATGCAAGGGGGTCCGAATAAGTGTCCGAGTGTTTAAACCCTAATGCATGAGAAATGGCAAATAAACACCATAATTACATATCTGCCATCATGCAAGCGCGTCCGAATAAGTGTCCGAGTGTTTAAACCCTAATGCATGAGAAATGGCAAATAAACACCATAATTTCACATCTGCCATCAAGCAAGAGGGTCCGAATAAGTGTCCGAGTTTTTAAACCCTAATGCATGAGAAATGGCAAAAAAACACCATAATTACATATCTGCCATCATGCAAGAGGGGCGGAATAAGTGTCCGAGTGTTTAAACCCTAATGCATGAGAAATGGCCAATAAACACCATAATTACATATCTGCCATCATGCAAGAGGGTCCGAATAAGTGTCCGAGTGTTTAAACCATAATGCATGAGGAACGACAAACAAACACCATAATTACATATCTGCCATCATGCAAGAGAGTCCGAATATGTGTCCGAGGGTTTAAGCCCTAATGCAAGAGAAATGGCTAGTAAACACCGTAATTACATATCTGTCATCATGCAAGAATGTCCGAATAAGTGTCCGAGTGTTTAAGCCCTAATGCATGAGAAATGACAAGTAAACACCGTAATTACATATCTACCACCATGCATGAGGGTCTGAATAAGTGTCCGAGTGTTTAAACCCTAATGCATGCGAAATGAAAAATAAACACCATAATTACAGATCTGCCATCAAGCAAGAGGGTCCGAATAAGTGACCGAGTGTTTAAACCCTAATGCATGGGAAATGCCAAATAAACACCATAACTACATATCTGCCATCATGCAAGTGGTTCGAATAAGTGTCCGAGTGTTTAAACCCTAATGCCTGAGAAATGGCAAGTAAACACCATAATTACATATCTGCCATCATGCAAGAGGGTCCGAATAAGTGTACGAGTGTTTAAAACCTAATGCATGAGAAATGGCAAATACACACCATAATTACATATCTGCCATCATGCAAGAGGGTCCGAATAAGTGTCCGAGTGTTTAAACCATAATGCATGAGAAATGACAAATAAACACCATAATTACATATCTGCCATCATGCAAGAGAGTCCGAATAAGTGTCCGAGGGTTTAAGCCCTAATGGCAGAGAAATGGCAAGTAAACACCATAACTACATATCTGCCATCTTGCAAGTGGGTTCGAATAAGTGTCCGAGTGTTCAAACCCTAATGCCTGAGAAATGGCAAGTAAACACCATAATTACATATCTGCCGTCATGCAAGAAGGTCCGAATAAGTGTCCGAGTGTTTAAACCCTAATGCATGAGAAATGGCAAATACAAACCATAATTACATATCTGCCATCATGCAAGAGGGTCCAGATAAGTGTCCGAGTGTTTAATCCCTAATGCATGGGAAATGGCAAATAAACACCATAATTACATATCGGCCATCATGCAAGAGGGTCTGAATAAGTGTCCGAGTGTTTATACCCTATAGCAAGAGAAATGGCTAATAAACACCATAATTACATATCGGCCATCATGCAAGAGGGTCCGACTAAGTGTCCGAGTGTTTAAACCCTAATGCTTGAGAAATGGGAAGTAAACCTCATAATTACATATCTGCCATCATGCAAGAGGGTCGGAATAAGTGTCCGAGTGTTTAAACCCTAATGCAAGAGAAATGAAAAATAAACACCATAATTACATATCTGCCATCATGCAAGAGGGTCCGAATAAGTGACCGAGTGTTTAAACCCTAAGGCATGAGAAATGGCAAATAAACACCATAACTACATATCTGCCTTCATGCAAGTGGGTCCGAATAAGTGTCCGAGTGTTTAAACCCTAATGCCTGAGAAATGGCAAGTAAACACCATAATTACATATCTGCCATCATGCAAGAGGGTCCGAATAAGTGTCCGAGTGTTTAAACCCTAATGCATGAGAAATGGCAAATACACACCATATTTACATATCTGCCATCATGCAAGAGGGTCCGAATAAGTGTCCGAGTGTTTAAACCCTAATGCATGAGAAATGGCAAATAAACACCATAATTACATATCTGCCATCATGCAAGAGGGTCCGAATAAGTGTCCGAGTGTTTAAACCCTAATGCCTGAGAAATGGCAAATAAACACCATAATTACATATCTGCCATCAAGCAAGAGGGTACGAATAAGTGTCCGAGTTTTTAAACCCTAATGCATGAGAAATGGCAAAAAAACACCATAATTACATATCTGCCATCATGCAAGAGGGGCGGAATAAGTGTCCGAGTGTTTAAACCCTAATGCATGAGAAATGGAAAATAAACACCATAATTACATATCTGCCATCATGCAAGAGGGTCCGAATAAGTGTCCGAGTGTTTAAACCATAATGCATGAGAAATGACAAATAAACACCATAATTACATATCTGCCATCATGCAAGAGAGTCCGAATAAGTGTCCGAGGGTTTAAGCCCTAATGGCAGAGAAATGGCAAGTAAACACCATAATTACATATCTGCCATCACGCAAGAATGTCCGAATAAGTGTCCGAGTGTTTAAGCCCTAATACATGACAAAATGACGAGTAAACACTGTAATTACATATCTACCATCATGGAAGAGGGTCTGAATAAGTCTCCGAGTGTTTAAGCCCTAATGCATGGGAAATGGCAAATAAACACCATAATTACATATCAGCCATCATGCAAGAGGGTCCGAATAAGTGTCCGATTGTTTATACCCTATTGCAAGAGAAATGGAAAATAAACACCATAATTACATATCGGCCATCATGCAAGAGAGTCCGAATAAGTGTCCGTGTGTTTAAACCCAAATGCATGAGAAATGGCATGTAAACACCATAATTACATAGCTGCCATCATGCAAGAGGGTCGGAATAAGTGTCCGAGTATTTAAACCCTAATGCATCAGAAATGGCAAATAAACACCATAATTACATATCTGCCACCACGCAAGAGGGTCCGAATAAGTGTCGGAGTGTTTATGCCCCAATGCATGAGAAATGGCAAGTAAGCACCATAATTATATATCTGCCATCATGCGACAGGGTCCGAATAAGTGTCCGTGTGTTTAAACGCTAATGCATGAGAAATGGCAAATAAACACCATAATTACATATCTAGCATCATGCAGCAGGGTTCGTATAAGTGTCCGATTGTTTAAACCCTAATTCATGAGAAATGACAAATAAACATCAAAATTACATATCTGCCATCATGCAAGAGGATCCGAATAAGTGTCCGAGTGTTTAAGCCCTAATGCATGACAAATGGCAAGTAAACACCATAATTACATATCTGCCATCATGAGAGAGGGTCCGAATAAGTGTCCGAGTGTTTAAGACCTAATGCATGAGAAGTGGCAAGTAAACACCATAATTACATATCTGCCATCATGCAAGAGTGTTGGAATAAGTGTCCGAGTGTTTAAACCCTAATGCATGGGAAAAGGAAAATAAACACCATAATTACATATCTGCCATCATGTAAGAGGGTCCGAATAAGTGTCCAAGTGTTTAAACCCTAATGCATGAGAAACGGCAAATAAACACCGTAATTACATGTCTGCCATCATGCAAGAGGGTCCGAATAAATGTCCGAGTTTTTAAACCCTAATGCATGAGAAATGGCAAGTAAACACCATAATTACATATCTGCCATCATGCAAGAGGGTCGGAATAAGTGTCCGAGTGTTTAAACCCTAATGCATGAGAAATGGCAAATAAACACCATAATTACATATCTGCCATCATGCAAGTGGGTCCGAATAAGTGTCCGAGTGTATAAGCCCTAATGCATGAGAAATGACAAGTAAACACCGTAATTACATATCTACCATCATGCATGAGGGTCTGAATAAGTGTCCGAGTGTTTAAACCCTAATGCATGAGAAATGAAAAATAAACACCATAATTACAGATCTGCCATCAAGCAAGAGGGTCCGAATAAGTGACCGAGTGTTTAAACCCTAATGCATGGGAAATGCCAAATAAACACCATAACTACATATCTGCCATCATGCAAGTGGTTCGAATAAGTGTCCGAGTGTTTAAACCCTAATGCCTGAGAAATGGCAAGTAAACACCATAATTACATATCTGCCATCATGCAAGAGGGTCCGAATAAGTGTACGAGTGTTTAAAACCTAATGCATGAGAAATGGCAAATACACACCATAATTACATATCTGCCATCATGCAAGAGGGTCCGAATAAGTGTCCGAGTGTTTAAACCCTAATGCATGAGAAATGGCAAATACAAACCATAATTGCATATCTGCCATCATGCAAGGGGGTCCGAATAAGTGTCCGAGTGTTTAAACCCTAATGCAAGAGAAATAGCAAATAAACACCACAATTACATATCTGCCATCATGCAAGAGGGTCCGAATAAGTGTCCGAGTGTTTAAACCTTAATGCATGAGAAATGGCAAATAAACACCATAATTTCATATCTGCCATCAAGCAAGAGGGTCCGAATAAGTGTCCGAGTTTTTAAACCCTAATGCATGAGAAATGGCAAAAAAACACCATAATTACATATCTGCCATCATGCAAGAGGGGTGGAATAAGTGTCCGAGTGTTTAAACCCTAATGCATGAGAAATGGCAAATAAACACCATAATTACATATCTGCCATCATGCAAGAGGGTCCGAATAAGTGTCCGAGTGTTTAAACCATAATGCATGAGAAATGACAAATAAACACCATAATTACATATCTGCCATCATGCAAGAGGGTCCGAATAAGTGTCCGAGTTTTTAAACCCTAATGCATGAGAAATGGCAAAAAAACACCATAATTACATATCTGCCATCATGCAAGAGGGTCGGAATAAGTGTCCGAGTATTTAAACCCTATTGCATCAGAAATGGCAAATAAACACCATAATTACATATCTGCCATCACGCAAGAGGGTCCGAATAAGTGTCGGAGTGTTTATGCCCCAATGCATGAGACATTGCAAGTAAACACCATAATTACATATCTGCCATCATGCGACAGGGTCCGAATAAGTGTCCGTGTGTTTAAACGCTAATGCATGAGAAACGGAAAATAAACACCATAATTACATATCTGCCATCATGCAAGGGGGTTCGTATAAGTGTCCGATTGTTTAAACCCTAATTCATGAGAAATGACAAATAAACATCAAAATTACATATGTGCCATCATGCAAGGGGGTCCGAATAAGTGTCTGAGTGTTTAAGACCAAATGCATGACAAATGGCAATTAAACACCATAATTACATATCTGCCATCGTGAGAGAGGGTCCGAATAAGTGTCCGAGTGTTTAAGCCCTAATGCATGAGAAATGGAAAATAAACACCATAATTACGTATCAGCCATCATGCAAGAGTGTCGGAATAAGTGTCCGAGTGTTTAAACCCTAATGCATGAGAAATGGAAAATAAACACCATAATTACATATCTGCCATCATGCAAGAGGGTCCGAATAAGTGTCCGAGTGTTTAAACCCTAATGCATGAGAAATGGCAAATAAACACCATAATTACATATCTGCCATCATGCAAGAGGGTCCGAATAATTGTCCGAGTTTTTAAACCCTAATGCATGAGAAATGGCAATTAAACACCATAACTACATATCTGCCATCATGCAAGAGGGTCGGAATAAGTGTCCGAGTATTTATACACAATTGCAAGAGAAATGGCAAATAAACACCATAATTACATATCTGCCACCATGCAAGAGGGTCCGAATAAGTGTCCGAGTGTTTAAACCCTAATGCAGGAGAAATGGCAAGTAAACATCATAACTACATATCTGCCATCATGCAAGAGTGTCCAGATAAATGTCCGAGTGTTTAAGCCCCAATGGATGAGAAATGGCAAGTAAACAACATAATTTCCAATCTGCGATCATGCAAGAGTGTCCAAATAAGTGTACGAGTGTTTAAACCCCAATGCATGAGAAATGCCAAGTAAACACCATAATTACATATCTGCCATCGTGAGAGAGGGTCCGAATAAGTGTCCGAGTGCTTAAACCATAATGCATGAGATATGACAAATAAACACCATAATTACATATCTGCCATCATGCAAGAGAGTCCGAATAAGTGTCCGAGTGTTTAAGCCCTAATGCATGACAAATGGCAAGTAAACACCATAATTACATATCTGCCATCGTGAGAGAGGGTCCGAATAAGTGTCCGAGTGCTTAAACCATAATGCATGAGATATGACAAATAAACACCATAATTACATATCTGCCATCATGCAAGAGAGTCCGAATAAGTGTCCGAGTGTTTAAGCCCTAATGCATGAGAAATGGCAAGTAAACACCATAATTACATATCTGCCATCATGCAAGAGGCTCGGAATAAGTGTCCGGGTGTTTAAACCCTAATGCATGAGAAATGGAAAATAAACACCATAATTACATATCTGCCATCATGCAAGATGGTCCGAATAAGTGTCCGAGTGTTTAAACCATAATGCATGAGAAATGAGAAATAAACACCATAATTAAATATCTACCATCATGCAAGAGAGTCTGAATAAGTGTCCGAGTGTTTAAGTCCTAATGCATGAGAAATGGCAAGTAAACACCATAATTACATATCTGCCATCAAGCAAGAGGGTCCGAATAAGTGTCCGGGTGTTTAAACCCTAATGCATGAGAAATGGCCAATAAACACCCTACTTACATGTCTGCCATGATGCAAGAGGGTCCGAATAAGTGTCCGAGTGTTTAAACCCTAATGCATGAGAAATGACAAATAAACACCATAATTACATATCTCCCATCATGCAAGAGAGTCCGAATAAGTGTCCGAGTGTTTAAGCCCTAATGCATGAGAAATGGCAAGTAAACACCACAATTACATATCTGCCATCACGCAAGAAGGTCCGAATAAGTGTCCGAGTGTTTAAGCCCTAATGCATAAGAAATGACAAGTAAAGACCGTAATTACATTTCTGCCATCTTGCAAGTGGGTCCGAATAAGTGTCCGAGTGTTTAATCCCTAATGCATGGGAAATGGCAAATAAACACCGTAATTACATATCTGCCATCATGCAAGAGGGTCTGAATAAGTGTCCGACTATTTATACCGAATTGCAAGAGAAATGGCAAACAAACACCGTAATTACATATCTACCATCATGCAAGAGGGTCCGAATATGTATCCGAGTGTTTAAACCCTAATGCAGGAGAAATGGCAAGTAAACACCATAATTACATATCCGCCATCATGCAAGACGGTCAGAATAAGTGTCCGAGTGTTTAAACCCTAACGCATGAGAAATGGAAAATAAACACCATAATTACATATCTGCCATCATGAAAGAGTGTCCAAATAAATGTCCGAGTGTTTAAGCCCTAATGCATGAGAAATGGCAAGTAAACAACGTAATTACATATCTGCGATCATGCAAGAGGGTCCAAATAAGTGTCCGAGTGTTTAAACCCTAATGCATGAGAAATGGCAAGTAAACGCCATAATTACATATCTGCCATCGTGCAAGAGGGTCGGAATAAGTGTCCAAGTGTTTAAGCCCTAATGCATGAGAAATGGCAAGTAAACACCATAATTACATATCTGCCATCATGCAAGAGGGTCCGAATAAGTGCCCGAGTGTTTAAACCCTAATGAATGAGAAATGGCAAAAAAACCCCATAATTACATATCTGCCATCATGCAAGAGGGTCCGAATAAGTGTCCGAGTGTTTAAGCCCAAATGCATGAGAAATGACAAGTAAACACCATAATTACATATCTGCCATCATGCAAGAGGGTCCGAATAAGTGTCCGAGTGTTTAAGCCCTAATGCATGGGAAATGGCAAGTAAACACCATAATTTCATATCTGCCATCACGCAAGAGGGTCTGAATAAGTGTCTGAGCGTTTAAACCCTAATGCATGAAAAATGGCAAGTAAACACCATAATTACATATCTGTCATCATGAAAGAGGGTCGGAATAAGTCTCCGAGTGTTTAAACCCTAATTCATGAGAAATGACTAATAAATACCATAATTACATATCTGCCATCATTCAAGAGGGTCCGAATAGGAGCCCAACTGTGTAAACCCTAATGCATGCGAAATGACAAACAAACACCATAATCACATATCTGCCATCATGCAAGGGATTCCGAATAAGTGTCCGAGTGTTTAACCCTAATGCATGAGAAATGACAAATAAACACCATAATTACATATCTGCCATCATGCAAGAGGGTCCGAATAAGTGTCCGAGTGCTTAAACCATAATGCTTGAGATATGACAAATAAACACCATAATTACATATCTGCCATCATGCAAGAGAGTCCGAATAAGTGTCCGAGTGTTTAAGCCCTAATGCATGAGAAATGGCAAATAAACACCATAATTACATGTCTGCCATCGTGCAAGAGGGTCCGAATAATTGTCCGAGTGTATAAACCCTAATGCATGAGAAATGGCAAATAAACACCATAATTACATATCTGCCATCATGCAAGAGGGTCCGAATAAGTGTCCGAGTTTTTAAACCCTAATGCATGAGAAATGGCAATTAAACACCATAATTACATATCTTCCATCATGCAAGAGGGTCGGAATAAGTGTCCGATTATTTAAACCCTATTGCATCAGAAATGGCAAATAAACACCATAATTACATATCTGCCATCATGCAAGAGGGTCCGAATAAGTGTCGGAGTGTTTAGGCCCCAATGCATGAGAAATTGCAAGTAAACACAATAATTACATATCTGCCATCATGCGACAGGGTCCGAATAAGTGTCCGTGTGTTTAAACGCTAATGCATGAGAAACGACAAATAAACACCATAATTACAAATCTGCCATCATGCAAGGGGGTTCGTATAAGTGTCCGATTGTTTAAACCCTAATTCATGAGAAATGACAAATAAACATCAAAATTACATATCTGCCATCATGCAAGGGGGTCCGAATAAGTGTCCGAGTGTTTAAGCCCTAATCCATGACAAATGGCAAGTAAACACCATAATTACATATCTGCCATCGTGAGAGAGGGTCCGAATAAGTGTCCGAGTGTTTAAGCCCTAATGCATGAGAAATGGCAAGTAAACACCATAATTACATATCAGTCATCATGGAAGAGTGTCGGAATAAGTGTCCGAGTGTTTAAACCCTCATGCATGAGAAATGGAAAATAAACACCATAATTACATACTTGCCATCATGCAAGAGGGTCCGAATAAGTGTCCGAGTGTTTAAACCGTAATGCATGGGAAATGGGAAATAAACACCATACTAACATATCTGCCATCATGCAAGCAGGTCCGAGTAAGTGTCCGAGTGTTTAAACCCTAATGCATGAAAAATGACAAATAAACACTATAATTACGTATCTACCATCACGCAAGAGGGTCCGAATAAGTGTCCAAGTTTTTAACCCCAAATGCAGGAGAAATGACAAATAAACATCATAATTACATATCTGCCATCATGCAAGAGGGTCCGAATAAGTGTCCGAGTGTTTAAACCCTAATGCATGGGAAATGGCAAATAAACACCATAATTACATATTTGCCATCATGCAAGAGGGTCCGAACAAGTGTCCGATTGTTTAAGCCCTAATGCATGGGAAATGACAGGTAAAGACCATAATTACATATCTGCCATCACGCAAAAGGGTCTGAATAGGTGTCCGAGTATTTATATCCTAATGCAGGAGAAATGGCAAATAAACACCATAATTACATATCTGCCATCACGCAAGAGGGTCCGAATAAGTGTCCAAGTGTTTAAACCCTAATGCATGAGAAATGGCAAGTAAACACCATAATTACATACATGCCATCATGCAAGAGGGTTCGAATAAGTGCCCGAGTATTTACACCCCAATTCCTGAGAAATGGCAAATAAACACCACAATTACATATTTGCCATCATGCAAGAGGGTCTGAATAAGTGTCCGAGTGTTTAAACCATAATGCATGAGAAATGGCAAACAAACACCATAATTACATATCTGCCATCATGCAAGAGGGTCCGAATAACTGTCTGAGTGTTTAACCCCTAATGCATGAGAAACGGCAAGTAAACACCCTAAGTGCATATCTGCCATCATGCAAGCGGGTCCGAATAAGTGTCCGAGGGTTTAAGCCCTAATGCATGAGAAATGGCAAGTAAACACCACAATTGCATATCTGCCATCATGCAAGAGGGTCCGAATAAGTGTCCGAGTGTTTGAACCATAATGCATGAGAAACGGCAAATAGACACCATAATTACATATCTGCCATCATGCAAGAGGGTCCGAACAAGTGTCCGAGTGTTTAAACCCTAATGCATGAGAAATGGAAAATAGAGACCATAATTACATATCTGCCATCATGCAAGAGGGTCTGAATAAGTGTCCGAGTGTTTAAGCCCTAATGCAGGGGCAATGGAAAGTAAACACCGTAGCTACATATTTGCCATCATGCAAGAGGGTCCGAATAAGTGTCTGAATGTTTAAACCGTAATGCACGGGAAATGGCAAATAAACACCATAATTACATATCTGCCATCATGCAAGAGTGTCCAAATAAATGTCCGATTGTTTAAACCATAATGCATGAGAAATGGCAAATAAACACCGTAATTACATATCTGCCATCATGCAAGAGGGTCGGAATAAGTGTCCGAGTGTTTAAACCCTAATGCATGTGAAATGGCAAATAAACACCATAATTACATATCTGCCATCATGCAAGAGGGTCCGAATAAGTGTCCGAGTGTTTAAACCATAATGCATGAGAAATGAGAAATAAACACCATAATTAAATATCTGCCATCATGCAAGAGCGTCCGAATAAGTGTCCGAGTGTTTAAGTCCTAATGCATTAGAAATGGCAAGTAAACCCCATAATTACATATCTGCCATCATGCAAGAGGGTCCGAATAAGTGTCCGAGTGTTTAAACCCTAATGCATGAGAAATGGAAAATAAACAACCTACTTTCATATCTGCCATCATGCAAGAGGGTCCGAATAAGTGTCCGAGTGTTTAAACCCTAATGCATGAGAAATGACAAATAAACACCATAATTACATATCTGCCATCATGCAAGAGACTCCGAATAAGTGTCCGAGGGTTTAAGCCCTAATGCATGAGAAATGGCAAGTAAACACCATAATTACATATCTGCCATCACGCAAGAGGGTTCGAATAAGTGTCCGAGTGTTTAAGCCCTAATGGATAAGAAATGACAAGTAAACACCGTAATTACATTTCTGCCATCCTGCAAGTGGGTCCGAATAAGTGTCCGAGTGTTTAATCCCTAATGCATGGGAAATGGCAAATAAACACCGTAATTACATATCGGCCATCATGCAAGAGGGTCTGAATAAGTGTCTGACTATTTATACCAAATTGCCAGAGAAATGGCAAACAAACACCATAATTACATATCTACCATCATGCAAGAGGGTCCGAATATGTATCTGAGTGTTTAAACCCTAATGCAGGAGAAATGGCAAGTAAACACCATAATTACATATCCGCCATCATGCAAGACGGTCAGAATAAGTGTCCGAGTGTTTAAACCCTAATGCATGAGAAATGGAAAATAAACACCATAATTACATATCTGCCATCATGAAAGAGTGTCCAAATAAATGTCCGAGTGCTTAAGCCCTAATGCATGAGAAATGGCAAGTAAACAACATAATTACATATCTGCGATCATGCAAGAGGGTCCAAATAAGTGTCCGAGTGTTTAAACCCTAATGCATGAGAAATGGCAAGTAAACGCCATAATTACATATCTGCCATCGTGCAAGAGGGTCGGAATAAGTGTCTGAGTGTTTAAGCCGTAATGCATGAGAAATGGCAAGTAAACACCATAATTACATATCTGCCATCATGCAAGAGGGTCCGAATAAGTGCCCGAGTGTTTAAACCCTAATGAATGAGAAATGGCAAAAAAACACCATAATTACATATCTGCCATCATGCAAGAGGGTCCGAATAAGTGTCCGAGTGTTTAAGCCCAAATGCATGAGAAATGACAAGTAAACACCATAATTACATATCTGCCATCATGCAAGAGGGTCCGAATAAGTGTCCGAGTGTTTAAGCCCTAATGCATGGGAAATGGCAAGTAAACACCATAATTTCATATCTGCCATCACGCAAGAGGGTCTGAATAAGTGTCCGAGCGTTTAAACCCTAATGCATGAGAAATGGCAAGTAAACACCATAATTACATATCTGTCATCGTGCAAGAGGGTCGGAATAAGTCTCCGAGTGTTTAAACCCTAATTCATGAGAAACGACTAATAAACACCATAATTACATATCTTCCATCATTCAACGGGGTCCAAATAAGTGCCCAACTGTTTAAACCCTAATGCATGAGAAATGACAAGCAAACACCATAATTACATATCTGCCATCATGCAAGGGGTTTCGAATAAGTGTCCGAGTGTTTAAGCCTAATGCATGGGAAATGGCAAGTAAACACCATAACTACATATCTGCCATCATGCAAGAGGTTCCAAATAAGTGTCCGAGTGTTTAAACCGTAATGCATGGGAAATGGGAAATAAACACCACAGTAGCATATTTGCCATCATGCAAGCGGGTCCGATTAAGTGTCCGAGTGTTTAAACCCTAATGCATGAAAAATGACAAATAAACACTAGAATTACGTATCTACGATCACGCAAGAGGGTCCGAATAAGTGTCCGACTGTTTAAACCCTAATGCAGGAGAAATGACAAATAAACATCATAATTCCATATCTGCCATCTTGCAAGAGGGTCCGAATAAGTGTCCGATTGTTTAAACCCTAATGCATGGGAAATGGCAAATAAACACCATAATTACATATTTGCCATCATGCAAGAGGGTCCGAATAAGTGTCCGATTGTTTAAGCCCTAATGCATGAGAAATGGCAGGTAAAGACCATAATTACATATCTGCCATCACACAAAAGGGTCTTAATAAGTGTCCGAGTATTTATATCCTAATGCAAGAGAAATGGCAAACAAACACCATAATTACATATCGGCCATCACGCAAGAGGGTTCGAACAAGTGTCCGAGTCTTTAAACCCTAATGCACGAGAAATGGCAAGTAAATACCATAATTACATACATGCCATCATGCAAGAGGGTTCGAATAAGTACCCGAGTATTTACACCCTAATTCCTGAGAAATGGCAAATAAACACCACAATTACATATTTGCCATCATGCAAGAGGGTCCGAATAAGTGTCCGAGTGTTTAAACCATAATGCATGAGAAATGGCAAACAAACACCATAATTATATATCTGCCATCATGCAAGAGGGTCCGAATAACTGTCCGAGTGTTTAACCCCTAACGCATGAGAAACGGCAAGTAAACACCCTAATTGCATATCTGCCATCATGCAAGCGGGTCCGAATAAGTGTCCAAGTGTTTAAGCCCTAATGCATGAGAAATGGCAAGTAAACATCACAATTGCATATCTGCCATCATGCAAGAGGGTCCAAATAATTGTCTGAGTGTTTGCACCCTAATGCATGAGAAATGGCAAATAGACACCATAATTACATATCTGCCATCGTGCAAGAGGGTCCGAATAAGTGTCCGAGTGTTTAAACCCTAATGCATGAGAAATGGAAAATAGAGACCATAATTACATATCTGCCATCATGCAAGAGGGTCTGAATAAGTGTCCGAGTGTTTAAGCCCTAATGCAGGGGCAATGGAAAGTAAACACCATAGCTACATATTTGCCATCATGCAAGAGGGTCCGAATAAGTGTCTGAATGCTTAAACCGTAATGCATGGGAAATGGCAAATAAACACCATAATTACATATCTGCCATCATGCAAGAGTGTCCGAATAAATGTCCGAGTGTTTAAACCCTAATGCATGGGAAGTGGCAAATAAACACCATAATTACATATCTACCATCATGCAAGAGGGTCCGAATAAGTGTCCGAGTGTTTAAGCCCTAATGCATGAGAAATGGCAAACAAACAACATAATTTCATATTTGCCATCATGCAAGAGGGTCCAAATAAGTGTCTGAGTGTCTAAACCCTAATGCATGAGAAATGGCACGTAAACACCATAATTACATATCTGCCATCACGCAAGAGGGTCGGAATAAGTGTCCGAATGTTTAAACCCTAATGCAGGATAAATGGCAAGTCAACACCATAATTACATATCTGCCATCATGCAAGAGGGTCCGAATAAGTGTCCGAGTGTTTAAACCCTAATGCATGAGAAATGGCAAACAAACACCATAATTACATATCTGCCATCATGCAAGAGGGTCCGAATAAGTGTCCGAGTGTTTAAGCCCTAATGCATGAGAAATGGCAAGTAAACACCATAGTTGCATATCAGCCATCATGCAAGAGGGTCCGGATAACTGACCGAGTGTTTAAGCCCTAATGCATGAGAAATGGCAAGTAAACATCATAATTGCATATCTGCCATCATGCAAGGGGGTCCGAATAAGTGTCCGAGTGTTTAAACACTAATGCATGAGAAATGGCAAATAGACACCATAATTACAAACCTGCCATCATGACAGGGGGTCCGAATAACGTCCGACTGTTTAAACCCTAATGCATGAGAAATGGCAAATAGACACCATAATTACATATCTGCCATCGTGCAAGAGGGTCCGAATAAGTGTCCGAGTGTTTAAGCCCTAATGCAGGGGAAATGGCAAGTAAAAACCACCACAACATATCTGCGATCATGCAAAAGGGTCCAAATAAGTGTCCGAGTGTTTAAACCCTAATGCATGAAAAATGGCAAGTAAAGGCCGTAATTACATATCTGCCATCATGCAAGGGGGTCCGAATAAGTTTTCGAGTGTTTAAACCCTAATACACGAGCAATGACAAATAAACACCATAATTACATATATGCCATCATGCAAGAGGGTCCAAATAAGTGTCCGAGTGTTTAAACCTTAATGCATGAGAAATGGCAAATAAACACCATAATTACATATCTGCCATCACGCCAGAGAGTCCGAATAAGTGTCCGAGTGTTTAAGCCCAAACGCATGAGAAATGGCAAGTAAACACCATAATTACATATCTGGCATCATGCAAGAGGGTCCGAATAAGTGTCCGAGTGTTTAAACCGTAATGAGTGGGAAATGGCAAAAAAACACCATAATTATATATCTGCCATCATGCGTTAGGGTCCGAACAAGTGTCCGAGTGTTTAAGCCCTAATGCATGAGAAAGGTCAAGTAAACACCATAATTACATATTTGTCATCATGCAAGGGGGTCCGAATAAGTGTCCGAGTGTTTAAGCCCTAATGCATGGGAAATGGCCAGTAAATACCATAACTACATATCTGCCATCATGCAAAAGGGTCTGAATAAGTGTTCGAGTACTTATTCCCTAATGCATGTGAAATGGCAAATAAACACCGTAATTACATATCTGCCACCATGCAAGAGGTTCCGAATAAGTGTCCGAGTGTTTAAGCCCTAATGCATGAGAAATGACAAGTAAACACCGTAATTACATATCGACCATCATGCATGAGGGTCTGCATAAGTGTCCGAGTGTTTAAGCCCTAATGCATGACAAATGGCAAGTAAACACCACAATTTCATATCTGCCATCATGAGAGAGGGTCCGAATAAGTGTCCGAGTGTTTCAGCCCTAATGCATGAGAAATGGCAAGTAAACACTATGATTACATATCTGCCATCATGCAAGAAGGTCCGAATAAGTGTCCGAGTGTTTAAACCATAATGCATGAGAAAATGGCAAATAAACACCATAATTACATATCTGCCATCATGCAAGAGGGTCCGAATAAGTGTCCGAGTGTTTAAGCCCTAATGCATGAGAAATGACAAGTAAACACCATAATTGCATATCTGCCATCATGCAAGGCGGTCCGAATAAGTGTCCGAGTGTTTAAACCTTAATGCATGAGAAATGGCAAATAAACACCATAATTACATATCTGCCATCATGCAAGAGTGTCCGAATAAGTGTCCGAGTGTTTAAGCTCTAATGCATGAGAAATGGCAAATAGACACCATAATTACATATCTGCCATCATGCAAGAGGGTCCGAATAACGTCCGAGTGTTTAAACCCTAATGCATGAGAAATGGCAAATAGACACCATAATTACATATCTGCCATCATGCAAGAGGGTCCGAATAAGTGTCCGAGTGTTTAAGCCCTAATGCATGAGAAATGGCAAGTAAACATCACAATTGCATATCTGCCATCATGCAAGAGGCTCCAAATAAGTGTCTGAGTGTTTGCACCCTAATGCATGAGAAATGGCAAATAGACACCATAATTACATATCTGCCATCGTGCAAGAGGGTCCGAATAAGTGTCAGAGTGTTTAAACCCTAATGCATGAGAAATGGAAAATAGAGACCATAATTACATATCTGCCATCATGCAAGAGGGTCTGAATAAGTGTCCGAGTGTTTAAGCCCTAATGCAGGGGCAATGGAAAGTAAACACCATAGCTACATATTTGCCATCATGCAAGAGGGTCCGAATAAGTGTCTGAATGTTTAAACCGTAATGCATGGGAAATGGCAAATAAACACCATAATTACATATCTGCCATCATGCAAGAGTGTCCGAATAAATTTCCGAGTGTTTAAACCCTAATGCATGTGAAATGGCAAATAAAGACCATAATTACGTATCTACCATCATGCAAGAGGGTCCGAATAAGTGTCCGAGTGTTTAAGCCCTAATGCATGAGAAATGGCAAACAAACAACATAATTTCATATTTGCCATCATGCAAGAGGGTCCAAATAAGTGTCTGAGTGTCTAAACCCTAATGCATGAGAAATGGCACGTAAACACCATAATTACATATCTGCCATCACGCAAGAGGGTCGGAATAAGTGTCCGAATGTTTAAACCCTAATGCAGGATAAATGGCAAGTCAACACCATAATTACATATCTGCCATCATGCAAGAGGGTCCGAATAAGTGTCCGAGTGTTTACACCCTAATGCATGAGAAATGGCAAACAAACACCATAATTGCATATCTGCCATCATGCAAGAGAGTCCGAATAAGTGTCCGAGTGTTTAAACCCTAATGCTTGAGAAATGGCAAACAAACACCATAATTACATATCTGCCATCATGCAAGAGGGTCCGAATAAGTGTCCGAGTGTTTAAGCCCTAATGCATGAGAAATGGCAAACAAACACCATAATTACATATCTGCCATCACGCAAGAGGGCCGGAATAAGTGTCCGAATGTTTAAACCCTAATGCTGGATAAATGGCAAGTCAACACCATAATTACATATCTGCCATCATGCAAGAGGGTCCGAATAAGTGTCCGAGTGTTTACACCCTAATGCATGAGAAATGGCAAACAAACACCATAATTACATATCTGCCATCATGCAAGAGGGTCCGAATAAGTGTCCGAGTGTTTAAGCCCTAATGCATGAGAAATGGCAAGTAAACACCATAGTTGCATATCTGCCATCATGCAAGAGGGTCCGAATAAGTGTCCGAGTGTTTAAGCCCTATTGCATGAGAAATGGCAAACAAACACCATAATTACATATCTGCCATCATACAAGAGGGTCCGAATAAGTGTCCGAGTGTTTAAGCCCTAATGCATGAGAAATGGCAAGTAAACACCATAGTTGCATATTTGCCATCATGCATATTTGCCCTCTTGCATGATGGTAAATATGTAATTATGGTGTTTACTTGCCATTTCTCATGCATTAGGGTTTAAACACTTGGACACAAATTCGGACCCTCTTGCATCATGGTAGATATGTAATTATGGTGTTTATTTGCCATTTCTCATGCATTAGGGTTTAAATACTCGGACACTTATTCGGAACCTCTTGCATGATGGCAGATATTTATTATGGTGTTTACTTGCCATTTCCTATGCATTAGGGCTTAAACACTCGGACATTTATTCTGACCCTCTTGCATGACGGCAGATATGTAATTTTGGGGTTTACTTGCCATTTCTCATGCATTAGGGTTTAAACACTCGGACACTTATTCGGACCCTCTTGCGTGATGGCATATATGTAATTATGGTGTTTACTTGCCATTTCTCAAGCATTAGGGTTTAAATAGTCGGACACTTATTCGGACCCTCTTGCCTGATGAGAGATATGTAATTATGGTGTTTATTTGCCATTTCTCATGCATTAGGGTTTAAATACTCGGACACTTATTCGGACCCTCTTACATGATGGCAGATATGTAATTATGGTGTTTACTTCACATTTCTCATGCATTAGGGTTTAAACACTCGGACACTTATTCCGACCCTCTTGCATGATGGCAGATATGTAATTATGGTGTTTACTTGCCATTTCTCATGCATTAGGTTTTAAACACCCGGACACTTATTCCGACCCTCTTGCATGATAGCAGATATGTAATTATGGTGTTTACTTGACATTTCTCATGCATTAGGGTTTAAACACTCGGACACTTATTCCGACCCTCTTGCATGATGGCAGATATGTAATTATGGTGTTTACTTGCCATTTCTCATGCATTAGGGTTTAAACACTTGGACACTTATTCGGACCCTCTTGCACGATGGCAGATATGTAATTATGGTGTTTATGCGTAAGGGTTTAAACACTCGGACACTTATTCCGATCCTCTTGCATGACGGCAGATATGTAATTATGTTGTTTATTTTCCATTTCTCATGCATTAGGGTTTAAACACACAGACACTTATTCGGACCCTCTTGCATGATGGCAGATATGCAATTATGGTGTTTAATCGCCGTTTCTCCTGCATTAGGGTTTAAACACTCGGACACTTATTCCGTCCCTCTTGCATGATGGAAGATATTTAATTATGGTGTTTACTTGCCATTTCTCATGCATTAGGGTTTAAACACTCGGACAGTTATTCGGACCCTCTTGCAAGACGACAGATATATAATTATGGTGTTCACTTGCCATTTCCCATGCATTACGGTTTAAACACGCGGACACTTATTCTGACCCTCTTGCATGATGGCAGATATGTAATTATGGTGTTTATTTGCCATTTCTCGTGCATTAGGGCTTAAATACTCGGACACTTATTCGGACCCACTTGCATGATGGCAGATATGTAATTATGGTGTTTACTTGCCATTTCTCATGCATTAGGGTTTAAACACTTGGACACTTATTCGGGCCCTCTTGCATGATGGTAGATATGTTATTATGGTGTTTAGTTTCCATTTCTCATGCATTAGGGTTTAAACACTCGGACACTTATTCGGACCCTTTTACAAGATGGCAGATATGTAATTATGTTGTTTACTTGCCATTTCCCATGCATTAGGGTTTAAACACTCGGACACTTATTCCGACCCTCTTGCATGATGGCAGATATGTAATTATGGTGTTTACTTGCCATTTCTCATGCATTAGGGTTTAAACACTTGGACACTTATTCGGACCCTCTTGCATGATGGTAGATATGTAATTATGGTGTTTATTTGCCATTTCTCATGCTTTAGGGTTTAAATACTCGGACACTTATTCGGAACCTCTTGCATGATGGCAGATATGTAATTATGGTGTTTACTTGCCATTTCCCATGCATTAGGGCTTAAACAATCGGACATTTATTCCGACCCTCTTGCATGACGGCAGATATGTAATTATGGGGTTTACTTGCCATTTCTCATGCATTAGGGTTTAAACACTCGGACAGTTATTCGGACCCTCTTGCATGATGGCAGATATGTAATTATGGTGTTTATTTTCCATTTCTCATGCATTAGGGTTTAAATACTCGGACACTTATTCGGACCCTCTTACATGATGGCAGATATGTAATTATGGTGTTTACTTGACATTTCTCATGCATTAGGGTTTAAACACTCGGACACTTATTCCGACCCTCTTGCATGATGGCAGATATGTAATTATGGTGTTTACTTGCCATTTCTCATGCATTAGGGTTTAAACACTCGGACACTTATTCCGACCCTCTTGCATGATGGCAGATATGTAATTATGGTGTTTACTTGACATTTCTCATGCATTAGGGTTTAAACACCCGGGCACTTATTCTGACCCTCTTGCATGATGGCAGATATGTAATTATGGTGTTCACTTTCCATTTCTCATGCATTTGGGTTTAAACACTTGGACACTTATTTGGACCCTCTTGCACAATGGAAGATATGTAATTATGGTGTTTAATCGCCATTTGTCATGCGTTAGGGTTTAAACACTCGGACACTTTTTCCGACCCTCTTGCATGACGGCAGATATGTAATTATGTTGTTTATTTGCCATTTCCCATGCATTACGTTATAAAGACTCGGACACTTATTTGGACCCTCTTGCATGATGGCAGATATGTAATTATGGTGTTTAATCGCCGTTTTTCACGCATTCGTGTTTAAACAATCGGACACTTTTTCCAACCCTCTTGCAGTATGGCAGATATGTAATTATGGTGTTTACTTGCAATTTCTCATGCATTAGGGTTTAAACACACAGACACTTATTCGGACCCTTTTGCATGATGGCAGATATGTAATTATGGTGTTTAATCGCCATTTCTCCTGCATTTGGGTTTAAACACTCGGACACTTATTCCGTCCCTCTTGCATGATGGCAGATATGTAATTATGGTGTTTACTTGCCATTTCTCATGCATTAGGGTCTAAACACTCGGACACTTATTAAGACCCTCTTGCATGATGGCAGATATGTAATTATGGTGTTTACTTGCCATTTCTCATGCATTAGGGTTTAAATACTTGGACACATATTCGGACCCTCTTGCATGATGGCAGATATGTAATTATGGTGTTTAGTTTCCATTTCTCATGCATTAGGGTTTAAACACTCGGACACTTATTCGGACCCTTTTGCATGATGGCTGATATGTAATTGTGGTGTTTACTTGCCATTTCCCATGCATTAGGGTTTAGACACTAGGACACTTATTCCGACCCTCTTGCATGATGGCAGATATGTAATTATGGTGTTTCCTTGCCATTTCTCACGCATTAGGGTTTAAACACTTGGACACTTAATCGGATCCTCTTGCATGATGGTAGATATGTAATTATGGTGTTTATTTGCCATTTCACATGCATTAGGGTTCAAATACTCGGACACTTATTCGGAACCTCTTGCATGATGGCAGATATGTAATTATGGTGTTTACTTGCCATTTCCCATGCATTAGGGCTTAAACACTTGGACATTTATTCCGACACTCTTGCATGACGGCAGATATGTAATTATGGTGTTTACTTGCCATTTCTCATGCATTAGGGTTTAAACACTCGGACACTTATTCGGACTCTCTTCCCTGATGGCAGATATGTAATTATGGTGTTTATTTGCCATTTCTCTTGCATTAGGGTATAAATACTCGGACGCTTATTCAGACCCTCTTGCATGATGGCAGATATGTAATTATGTTGTTTACTAGTCATTTCTCATGCGTTAGGGCTTAAACACTCGGACACTTATTCGGACCGTCTTACATGATGACAGATATGTAACTATGCTGTTTACTTGCCATTTCTCATGCATTAGGGTTTAAACACTCGGACACTTATTTGGAACCTCTTGCATGATGGCAGATATGTAATTATGTTGTTTACTTGCCATTTCTCACGCATTAGGGTCCAAACACTCGGACACTTATTCGGACCCTCTTGCATGATGGCAGATATGTAATTATGGTGTTTAGTTGCAATTTCTCATGCATTAGCGTTTAAACACTCGGACATTTATTCGGACACTCTTGCATGATGGCAGATATGTAATTATGGTGTTTATTTGCCATTTCCCATGCATTACGGTTTAAACACTCGGTCACTTATTCGGACCCTCTTGCATGATGGCAGATATGTAATTATGGTGTTTAATCGCCATTTCTCATGCATTAGGGTTTAAACACTCGGACACTTATTCCGTCCCTCTTGCATGATGGCAGATATGTAATTATGGTGTTTATTTGCCATTTCTCATGCATTAGAGTTTAAACACTTGAACAGTTGTTCGGATCCTCTTGCAAGACGACAGATATGTAATTGTGGTGTTTACTTGCCATTTCCCATGCATTAGGGTTTAAACACTCGGACACTTATTCAGACCCTCTTGCATGATGGCAGATATGTAATTATGGTGTTTATTTGCCATTTCTCACGCATTAGGGCTTAAATACTCAGACACTTATTCGGACCCTCTTGCAAGATGGCAGAAATGTAATTATGGTGTTTACTTGCCATTTCTCATGCATTAGGGTTTAAACACTCGAACACTTATTCGGACCCACTTTGATGATGGCAGATATGTGATTATGGTGTTTATTTGCCATTTCTCTTGCATTAGGGGATAAATACTCGGAGACTTATTCAGACCCTCTTGCGTGATGGCAGATATGTAATTATGGTGTTTATTTGCGATTTCTCTTGCATTAGGGCTTAAACACTCGGACACATATTTGGACCCGCTTGCATGATGGTAGATATGTAATTATGGTGTTTATTTTCCATTTCGCATGCATTAGGGTTTAAACACTCGGACACTTATTCGGACCCTGTTGGATGATCGCAGATATGTAATTATGGTGTTTACTTGCCAATTCTCATGCATTAGGGTTTAAACACTCGGACAGTTATTTGGACCCTCTTGCATGATGGCAGATATGTAATTATGTTGTTTACTTTCCATTTCTCACGCATTAGGGCTTAAACACTCGGACACTTATTCGGACCCTGTTGTATGATGGCAGATATGTAATTATGGTGTTTATTTGCGATTTCTCATGCATTAGGGTATAAACACTCGGACACTTATTCGAACCGTCTTACATGCTGGCAGATATGTAATTATGGTGTTTATTTGCCATTTCACATGCATTTTGTTTTAAACAGTCAGACATTTATTCGGACCCTCTTGCATGATGGCAGAAATGTAATTATGGTGTTTATTTGCCATTTCCCGTGCATTACGGTTTAATGACTCGGACACTTCTTCGGACCCTCTTGCATGATGGCAGATATGTAATTATGGTGTTTATTGGCCATTTCTCTTGCGTTAGGGTATAAACTCTCGGACACTTATTCGGACCCTCTTGCATGATTGCAGATATGTAACTATGGTGTTTAGTTGCCATTTCTGATGAATTAGGGTTTAAACACTCGGACACTTATTCGGACGCACTTGCATGATGGCAGGTTTGTAATTATGGTGTTTACTTGCCATTTCTCATGCATTCGGGTTTAAACACCCCGATACTTATTCCGACCCTCTTGCATGATGGCAGATATGTAATTATGGTGTTTACTTGCCATTTCTCATGCATTAGGGTTTAAACACTCGGACACTTATTCGGACCCTCTTGCATGATGGCAGATTTGTAATTATGGTGTTTACTTGCCATTTCTCAGGCATTAGGGTTTAAACACTCGAACACTTATTCCGACCTTCTTGCATGATGGCAGATGTGTAATTATGGTGTTTGCTTGCCATTTCTCATACATTAGGGTTTAAATACTCGGACACTTATTTGGACCCTTTTGCATGATGGCAGATATGTAATTATGGTGTTTATTGGCCATTTTCCATGCATTACGGTTTAAAGACTCGGACACTTATTCGGACCCTCTTGCATGATGCCAGATATGTAATTATGGTGTTTAATCGCCATTTCTCATGCGTTAGGGTTTAAATACCGGGACACTTATTCCGAACCTCTTGCATGATGGTAGATACGTAATTATGGTGTTTATTTTCCATTTCTCATGCATTAGGGTTTAAACACTTGGACACTTATTCGGACTCTCTGGCATGATGGTGGATATGTAATTATGGTGTTTATTTGCCATTTCTGATGCATTAGGGTATAAACAGTCGGACACTTATTCGGACCCTCTGGCATGATGGCAGATATGTAATTATGGTGTTTATCTGCCATTTCTCATGCATTAGGGTTTAAACACTCGAACACTTATTCCGACCCTCTTACATGATGGCAGATGTGTAATTATGGTGTTTACTTGCCATTTCTCATGCATTAGGGTTTAAACACTCGGACACTTATTTGGACCCTTTTGCTTGATGGTAGATATGTAATTATGTTGTTTACTTGCCATTTCTCATGCATTAGCTCTTAAACACTCGGACTCTTATTCGGACCCTCATGCAAGATGGCAGATATGTAATTATGGTGTTTATTTGCCATTTCTCATGCATTAGGGTTTCAACAGTCGTACATTTATTCGGACCCTCTTGCATGATGGCAGATATGTAATTATGTTGTTTATTTGCCATTTCCCATGCATAACGGTTTAAAGACTCGGACACTTATTCGGACCCTCTTGCATGATGGCAGATATGTAATTATGGTGTTTAATCGCAATTTCTCATGCATTAGGGTTTAGACACGGGGACACTTATTCCGATCCTCTTGCATGACAGCAGATATGTAATTATGGTGTTTACTTGCAATTTCTCATGCATTAGGGTTTAAACATACAGACACTTATTCAGACCCTCTTGCATGATGGCAGATATGTAATTATGGTGTTTATTTGCCATTTCTCATGCATTAGGGTTTAAATACTCGGACACTTATTCGGACCCTCTTACATGATGGCAGATATGTAATTATGGTGTTTACTTGACATTTCTCATGCATTAGGGTTTAAACACTCGGACACTTATTCCAACCCTCTTGCATGATGGCAGATATGTGATTATGGCGTTTACTTGCCATTTCTCATGCATTAGGGTTTAAACACTCGGACACTTATTCCGACCCTCTTGCATGATGGCAGATATGTAATTATGGTGTTTACTTGACATTTCTCATGCATTAGGGTTTAAACACCCGGGCACTTATTCTGACCCTCTTGCATGATGGCAGATATGTAATTATGGTGTTCACTTTCCATTTCTCATGCATTAGGGTTTAAACACTTGGACACTTATTCGGACCCTCTTGCACAATGGCAGATATGTAATTATGGTGTTTAATCGCCATTTGTCATGCGTTAGGGTTTAAACACTCGGACACTTATTCCGACCCTCTTGCATGACGGCAGATATGTAATTATGTTGTTTATTTGCCATTTCCCATGCATTACGATATAAAGACTCGAACACTTATTTGGACCCTCTTGCATGATGGCAGATATGTAATTATGGTGTTTAATCGCCGTTTTTCACGCATTCGTGTTTAACTAATCGGACACTTATTCCAACCCTCTTGCATGATGGCAGATATGTAATTATGGTGTTTACTTGCAATTTCTCATGCATTAGGGTTTAAACACACAGACACTTATTCGGACCCTCTTGCATGATGGCAGATATGTAATTATGTTGTTTCATCGCCATTTCTCCTGCATTTGGGTTTAAACACTCGGACACTTATTCCGTCCCTCTTGCATGATGGCAGATATGTAATTATGGTGTTTACTTGCCATTTCTCATGCATTAGGGTTTAAACACTCGGACACTTATTCAGACCCTCTTGCATGATGGCAGATATGTAATTATGGTGTTTACTTGCCATTTCTCATGCATTAGGGTTTAAATACTTGGACACTTATTCGGACCCTCTTGCAAGATGGCAGATATGTAATTATGGTGTTTAGTTTCCATTTCTCATGCATTAGGGTTTAAACACTCGGACACTTATTCGGACCCTTTTGCATGATGGCTGATATGTAATTGTGGTGTTTACTTGCCATTTCCCATGCATTAGGGTTTAGACACTAGGACACTTATTCCGACCCTCTTGCATGATGGCAGATATGTAATTATGGTATTTACTTTCCATTTCTCACGCATTAGGGTTTAAACACTTGGACACTTAATCGGACCCTCTTGCATGATGGTAGATATGTAATTATGGTGTTTATTTGCCATTTCACATGCATTAGGGTTCAAATACTCGGACACTTATTCGGAACCTCTTGCATGATGGCAGATATGTAATTATGGTGTTTACTTGCCATTTCCCATGCATTAGGGCTTAAACACTTGGACATTTATTCCGACACTCTTGCATGACGGCAGATATGTAATTATGGTGTTTACTTGCCATTTCTCATGCATTAGGGTTTAAACACTCGGACACTTATTCGGACTCTCTTCCCTGATGGCAGATATGTAATTATGGTGTTTATTTGCCATTTCTCTTGCATTAGGGTATAAATACTCGGACGCTTATTCAGACCCTCTTGCATGATGGCAGATATGTAATTATGTTGTTTACTAGTCATTTCTCATGCGTTAGGGCTTAAACACTCGGACACTTATTCAAACCGTCTTACATGATGACAGATATGTAACTATGCTGTTTACTTGCCATTTCTCATGCATTAGGGTTTAAACACTCGGACACTTATTTGGAACCTCTTGCATGATGGCAGATATGTAATTATGTTGTTTACTTGCCATTTCTCACGCATTAGGGTTTAAACACTCGGACACTTATTCGGACCCTCTTGCATGATGGCAGATATGTAATTATGGTGTTTAGTTGCAATTTCTCATGCATTAGCGTTTAAACACTCGGACATTTATTCGGACCCTCTTGCATGATGGCAGATATGTAATTATGGTGTTTATTTGCCATTTCCCATGCATTACGGTTTAAACACTCGGTCACTTATTCGGACCCTCTTGCATGATGGCAGATATGTAATTATGGTGTTTAATCGCCATTTCTCATGCATTAGGGTTTAAACACTCGGACACTTATTCCGTCCCTCTTGCATGATGGCAGATATGTAATTATGGTGTTTACTTGCCATTTCTCATGCATTAGAGTTTAAACACTCGAACAGTTGTTCGGATCCTCTTGCAAGACGACAGATATGTAATTGTGGTGTTTACTTGCCATTTCCCATGCATTAGGGTTTAAACACTCGGACACTTATTCCGACCCTCTTGCATGACGGCAGATATGTAATTATGTTGTTTATTTGCCATTTCCCATGCATTACGATATAAAGACTCGAACACTTATTTGGACCCTCTTGCATGATGGCAGATATGTAATTATGGTGTTTAATCGCCGTTTTTCACGCATTCGTGTTTAACTAATCGGACACTTATTCCAACCCTCTTGCATGATGGCAGATATGTAATTATGGTGTTTACTTGCAATTTCTCATGCATTAGGGTTTAAACACACAGACACTTATTCGGACCCTCTTGCATGATGGCAGATATGTAATTATGTTGTTTCATCGCCATTTCTCCTGCATTTGGGTTTAAACACTCGGACACTTATTCCGTCCCTCTTGCATGATGGCAGATATGTAATTATGGTGTTTACTTGCCATTTCTCATGCATTAGGGTTTAAACACTCGGACACTTATTCAGACCCTCTTGCATGATGGCAGATATGTAATTATGGTGTTTACTTGCCATTTCTCATGCATTAGGGTTTAAATACTTGGACACTTATTCGGACCCTCTTGCAAGATGGCAGATATGTAATTATGGTGTTTAGTTTCCATTTCTCATGCATTAGGGTTTAAACACTCGGACACTTATTCGGACCCTTTTGCATGATGGCTGATATGTAATTGTGGTGTTTACTTGCCATTTCCCATGCATTAGGGTTTAGACACTAGGACACTTATTCCGACCCTCTTGCATGATGGCAGATATGTAATTATGGTATTTACTTTCCATTTCTCACGCATTAGGGTTTAAACACTTGGACACTTAATCGGACCCTCTTGCATGATGGTAGATATGT
Source organism: Camellia sinensis (assembly GCF_055761805.1). Classification (NCBI taxonomy): domain Eukaryota; kingdom Viridiplantae; phylum Streptophyta; class Magnoliopsida; order Ericales; family Theaceae; genus Camellia; species Camellia sinensis. The sequence goes on along the minus strand of NW_028129474.1, from coordinate 7,908,609 downwards.
AATTATGGTGTTTATTTGCCATTTCACATGCATTAGGGTTCAAATACTCGGACACTTATTCGGAACCTCTTGCATGATGGCAGATATGTAATTATGGTGTTTACTTGCCATTTCCCATGCATTAGGGCTTAAACACTTGGACATTTATTCCGACACTCTTGCATGACGGCAGATATGTAATTATGGTGTTTACTTGCCATTTCTCATGCATTAGGGTTTAAACACTCGGACACTTATTCGGACTCTCTTCCCTGATGGCAGATATGTAATTATGGTGTTTATTTGCCATTTCTCTTGCATTAGGGTATAAATACTCGGACGCTTATTCAGACCCTCTTGCATGATGGCAGATATGTAATTATGTTGTTTACTAGTCATTTCTCATGCGTTAGGGCTTAAACACTCGGACACTTATTCAAACCGTCTTACATGATGACAGATATGTAACTATGCTGTTTACTTGCCATTTCTCATGCATTAGGGTTTAAACACTCGGACACTTATTTGGAACCTCTTGCATGATGGCAGATATGTAATTATGTTGTTTACTTGCCATTTCTCACGCATTAGGGTTTAAACACTCGGACACTTATTCGGACCCTCTTGCATGATGGCAGATATGTAATTATGGTGTTTAGTTGCAATTTCTCATGCATTAGCGTTTAAACACTCGGACATTTATTCGGACCCTCTTGCATGATGGCAGATATGTAATTATGGTGTTTATTTGCCATTTCCCATGCATTACGGTTTAAACACTCGGTCACTTATTCGGACCCTCTTGCATGATGGCAGATATGTAATTATGGTGTTTAATCGCCATTTCTCATGCATTAGGGTTTAAACACTCGGACACTTATTCCGTCCCTCTTGCATGATGGCAGATATGTAATTATGGTGTTTACTTGCCATTTCTCATGCATTAGAGTTTAAACACTCGAACAGTTGTTCGGATCCTCTTGCAAGACGACAGATATGTAATTGTGGTGTTTACTTGCCATTTCCCATGCATTAGGGTTTAAACACTCGGACACTTATTCAGACCCTCTTGCATGATGGCAGATATGTAATTGTGGTGTTTATTTGCCATTTCTCATGCATTAGGGCTTAAATACTCAGACACTTATTCGGACCCACTTGCATGATGCCAGAAATGTAATTATGGCGTTTACTTGCCATTTCTCCTGCATTAGGGTTTAAACACTCGGGCACTAATTCCGACCCTCTTGCAAGATGGCAGAAATGTAATTATGGTGTTTACTTGCCATTTCTCATGCATTAGGGTTTAAACACTCGAACACTTATTCGGACCCACTTTGATGATGGCAGATATGTGATTATGGTGTTTATTTGCCATTTCTCTTGCATTAGGGGATAAATACTCAGAGACTTATTCAGACCCTCTTGCGTGATGGCAGATATGTAATTATGGTGTTTATTTGCGATTTCTCTTGCATTAGGGCTTAAACACTCGGACACATATTTGGACCCGCTTGCATGATGGTAGATATGTAATTATGGTGTTTATTTTCCATTTCTCATGCATTAGGGTTTAAACACTCGGACACTTATTCGGACCCTGTTGGATGATAGCAGATATGTAATTATGGTGTTTACTTGCCAATTCTCATGCATTAGGGTTTAAACACTCGGACAGTTATTTGGACCCTCTTGCATGATGGCAGATATGTAATTATGTTGTTTACTTTCCATTTCTCACGCATTAGGGCTTAAACACTCGGACACTTATTCGGACCCTGTTGTATGATGGCAGATATGTAATTATGGTGTTTATTTGCCATTTCTCATGCATTAGGGTATAAACACTCGGACACTTATTCGAACCGTCTTACATGCTGGCAGATATGTAATTATGGTGTTTATTTGCCATTTCACATGCATTTTGTTTTAAACAGTCAGACATTTATTCGGACCCTCTTGCATGATGGCAGAAATGTAATTATGGTGTTTATTTGCCATTTCCCGTGCATTACGGTTTAATGACTCGGACACTTCTTCGGACCCTCTTGCATGATGGCAGATATGTAATTATGGTGTTTATTGGCCATTTCTCTTGCGTTAGGGTATAAACTCTCGGACACTTATTCGGACCCTCTTGCATGATTGCAGATATGTAACTATGGTGTTTAGTTGCCATTTCTGATGAATTAGGGTTTAAACACTCGGACACTTATTCGGACGCACTTGCATGATGGCAGGTTTGTAATTATGGTGTTTACTTGCCATTTCTCATGCATTCGGGTTTAAACACCCCGATACTTATTCCGACCCTCTTGCATGATGGCAGATATGTAATTATGGTGTTTACTTGCCATTTCTCATGCACTAGGGTTTAAACACTCGGACACTTATTCGGACCCTCTTGCATGATGGCAGATTTGTAATTATGGTGTTTACTTGCCATTTCTCAGGCATTAGGGTTTAAACACTCGAACACTTATTCCGACCTTCTTGCATGATGGCAGATGTGTAATTATGGTGTTTGCTTGCCATTTCTCATACATTAGGGTTTAAATACTCGGACACTTATTTGGACCCTTTTGCATGATGGCAGATATGTAATTATGGTGTTTATTGGCCATTTTCCATGCATTACGGTTTAAAGACTCGGACACTTATTCGGACCCTCTTGCATGATGCCAGATATGTAATTATGGTGTTTAATCGCCATTTCTCATGCGTTAGGGTTTAAATACCGGGACACTTATTCCGAACCTCTTGCATGATGGTAGATACGTAATTATGGTGTTTATTTTCCATTTCTCATGCATTAGGGTTTAAACACTTGGACACTTATTCGGACTCTCTGGCATGATGGTGGATATGTAATTATGGTGTTTATTTGCCATTTCTGATGCATTAGGGTATAAACAGTCGGACACTTATTCGGACCCTCTGGCATGATGGCAGATATGTAATTATGGTGTTTATCTGCCATTTCTCATGCATTAGGGTTTAAACACTCGAACACTTATTCCGACCCTCTTACATGATGGCAGATGTGTAATTATGGTGTTTACTTGCCATTTCTCATGCATTAGGGTTTAAACACTCGGACACTTATTTGGACCCTTTTGCTTGATGGTAGATATGTAATTATGTTGTTTACTTGCCATTTCTCATGCATTAGCTCTTAAACACTCGGACTCTTATTCGGACCCTCATGCAAGATGGCAGATATGTAATTATGGTGTTTATTTGCCATTTCTCATGCATTAGGGTTTCAACAGTCGTACATTTATTCGGACCCTCTTGCATGATGGCAGATATGTAATTATGTTGTTTATTTGCCATTTCCCATGCATAACGGTTTAAAGACTCGGACACTTATTCGGACCCTCTTGCATGATGGCAGATATGTAATTATGGTGTTTAATCGCAATTTCTCATGCATTAGGGTTTAGACACGGGGACACTTATTCCGATCCTCTTGCATGACAGCAGATATGTAATTATGGTGTTTACTTGCAATTTCTCATGCATTAGGGTTTAAACACACAGACACTTATTCAGACCCTCTTGCATGATGGCAGATATGTAATTATGGTGTTTATTTGCCATTTCTCATGCATTAGGGTTTAAATACTCGGACACTTATTCGGACCCTCTTACATGATGGCAGATATGTAATTATGGTGTTTACTTGACATTTCTCATGCATTAGGGTTTAAACACTCGGACACTTATTCCAACCCTCTTGCATGATGGCAGATATGTGATTATGGCGTTTACTTGCCATTTCTCATGCATTAGGGTTTAAACACTCGGACACTTATTCCGACCCTCTTGCATGATGGCAGATATGTAATTATGGTGTTTACTTGACATTTCTCATGCATTAGGGTTTAAACACCCGGGCACTTATTCTGACCCTCTTGCATGATGGCAGATATGTAATTATGGTGTTCACTTTCCATTTCTCATGCATTAGGGTTTAAACACTTGGACACTTATTCGGACCCTCTTGCACAATGGCAGATATGTAATTATGGTGTTTAATCGCCATTTGTCATGCGTTAGGGTTTAAACACTCGGACACTTATTCCGACCCTCTTGCATGACGGCAGATATGTAATTATGTTGTTTATTTGCCATTTCCCATGCATTACGATATAAAGACTCGAACACTTATTTGGACCCTCTTGCATGATGGCAGATATGTAATTATGGTGTTTAATCGCCGTTTTTCACGCATTCGTGTTTAAACAATCGGACACTTATTCCAACCCTCTTGCATGATGGCAGATATGTAATTATGGTGTTTACTTGCAATTTCTCATGCATTAGGGTTTAAACACACAGACACTTATTCGGACCCTCTTGCATGATGGCAGATACGTAATTATGGTGTTTCATCGCCATTTCTCCTGCATTTGGGTTTAAACACTCGGACACTTATTCCGTCCCTCTTGCATGATGGCAGATATGTAATTATGGTGTTTACTTGCCATTTCTCATGCATTAGGGTTTAAACACTCGGACACTTATTCAGACCCTCTTGCATGATGGCAGATATGTAATTATGGTGTTTACTTGCCATTTCTCATGCATTAGGGTTTAAATACTTGGACACTTATTCGGACCCTCTTGCAAGATGGCAGATATGTAATTATGGTGTTTAGTTTCCATTTCTCATGCATTAGGGTTTAAACACTCGGACACTTATTCGGACCCTTTTGCATGATGGCTGATATGTAATTGTGGTGTTTACTTGCCATTTCCCATGCATTAGGGTTTAGACACTAGGACACTTATTCCGACCCTCTTGCATGATGGCAGATATGTAATTATGGTATTTACTTTCCATTTCTCACGCATTAGGGTTTAAACACTTGGACACTTAATCGGACCCTCTTACATGATGGTAGATATGTAATTATGGTGTTTATTTGCCATTTCACATGCATTAGGGTTCAAATACTCGGACACTTATTCGGAACCTCTTGCATGATGACAGATATGTAATTATGGTGTTTACTTGCCGTTTCCCATGCATTAGGGCTTAAACACTTGGACATTTATTCCGACACTCTTGCATGACGGCAGATATGTAATTATGGTGTTTACTTGCCATTTCTCATGCATTAGGGTTTAAACACTCGGACACTTATTCGGACTCTCTTCCCTGATGGCAGATATGTAATTATGGTGTTTATTTGCCATTTCTCTTGCATTTGGGTATAAATACTCGGACGCTTATTCAGACCCTCTTGCATGATGGCAGATATGTAATTATGTTGTTTACTAGTCATTTCTCATGCGTTAGGGCTTAAACACTCGGACACTTATTCGGACCGTCTTACATGATGACAGATATGTAACAATGCTGTTTACTTGCCATTTCTCATGCATTAGGGTTTAAACACTCGGACACTTATTTGGACCCTCTTGCATGATGGCAGATATGTAATTATGTTGTTTACTTGCCATTTCCCACGCATTAGGGTTTAAACACTCGGACACTTATTCGGACCCTCTTGCATGATGGCAGATATGTAATTATGGTGTTTAGTTGCAATTTCTCATGCATTAGCGTTTAAACACTCGGACATTTATTCGGACCCTCTTGCATGATGGCAGATATGTAATTATGGTGTTTATTTGCCATTTCCCATGCATTACGGTTTAAACACTCGAACACTTATACCGACCCTCTTACATGATGGCAGATGTGTAATTATGGTGTTTAATCGCCATTTCTCATGCATTAGGGTTTAAACACTCGGACACTTATTTGGACCCTTTTGCTTGATGGTAGATATGTAATTATGTTGTTTACTTGCCATTTCTCATGCATTAGCTCTTTAACACTCGGACACTTATTCGGACCCTATTGCAAGATGGCAGATATGTAATTATGGTGTTTATTTGCCATTTCTCATGCATTAGGGTTTCAACAGTCGGACATTTATTCGGACCCTCTTGCATGATGGCAGATATGTAATTATGTTGTTTATTTGCCATTTCCCATGCATAACGGTTTAAAGACTCGGACACTTATTCGGACCCTCTTGCATGATGGCAGATATGTAATTATGGTGTTTAATCGCAATTTCTCATGCATTAGGGTTTAGACACTGGGACACTTATTCCGATCCTCTTGCATGACAGCAGAAATGTAATTATGGTGTTTACTTGCCATTTCACATGCATTAGGGTTTAAACACACGGACACTTATTCAGACCCACTTTGATGATGGCAGATATGTGATTATGGTGTTTATTTGCCATTTCTCTTGCATTAGGGGATAAATACTCGGTCACTTATTCAGACCCTCTTGCGTGATGGCAGATATGTAATTATGGTGTTTATTTGCGATTTCTCTTGCATTAGGGCTTAAACACTCGGACACATATTTGGACCCGCTTGCATGATGGTAGATATGTAATTATGGTGTTTATTTTCCATTTCTCATGCATTAGGGTTTAAACACTCAGACACTTATTCGGACCCTGTTAGATGATGGCAGATATGTAATTATGGTGTTTACTTGCCAATTCTCATGCATTAGGGTTGAAACACTCGGACAGTTATTTGGACCCTCTTGCATTATGGCAGATATGTAATTATGTTGTTTACTTTCCATTTCTCACGCATTAGGGCTTAAACACTCGGACACTTATTCGGACCCTGTTGTATGATGGCAGATATGCAATTATGGTGTTTATTTGCCATTTCTCATGCATTAGGGTATAAACACTCGGACACTTATTCGAACCCTCTTACATGCTGGCAGATATGTAATTATGGTGTTTATTTGCCATTTCACATGCATTAGGTTTTAAACAGTCAGACATTTATTCGGACCCTCTTGCATGATGGCAGAAATGTAATTATGGTGTTTATTTGCCATTTCCCGTGCATTACGGTTTAATGACTCGGACACTTCTTCGGACCCTCTTGCATGATGGCAGATATGTAATTATGGTGTTTATTGGCCATTTCTCTTGCGTTAGGGTATAAACTCTCGGACACTTATTCAGACACTCTTGCATGATGGCAGATATGTAACTATGGTGTTTAGTTGCCATTTTTGATGAATTAGGGTTTAAATACTTGGACACTTATTCGGACGCACTTGCATGATGGCAGGTTTGTAATTATGGTGTTTACTTGCCATTTCTCATGCATTAGGGTTTAAACACCCCGATACTTATTCCGACCCTCTTGCATGATGGCAGATATGTAATTATGGTGTTTACTTACCATTTCTCATGCATTAGGGTTTAAACACTCGGACACTTATTCGGACCCTCTTGCATGATGGCAGATTTGTAATTATGGTGTTTACTTGCCATTTCTCAGGCATTAGGGTTTAAACACTCGAACACTTATTCCGACCCTCTTGCATGATGGCAGATGTGTAATTATGGTGTTTGCTTGCCATTTCTCATGCATTAGGGTTTAAATACTCGGACACTTATTTGGACCCTTTTGCATGATGACAGATATGTAATTATGGTGTTTATTGGCCATTTTCCATGCATTACGGTTTAAAGACTCGGACACTTATTCGGACCCTCTTGCATGATGGCAGATATGTAATTATGGTGTTTAATCGCAATTTCTCATGCATTAGGGTTTAGACACTGGGACACTTATTCCGATCCTCTTGCATGACAGCAGATATGTAATTATGGTGTTTACTTGCAATTTCTCATGCATTAGGGTTTAAACACACAAACACTTATTCAGACCCTCTTGCATGATGGCAGATATGTAATTATGGTGTTTATTTGCCATTTCTCATGCATTAGGGTTTAAACACTCGAACACTTATTCCGACCCTCTTACATGATGGCAGATGTGTAATTATGGTGTTTACTTGCCATTTCTCATGCATTAGGGTTTAAACACTCGGACACTTATTTGGACCCTTTTGCTTGATGGCAGATATGTAATTATGTTGTTTACTTGCCATTTCTCATGTATTAGCTCTTTAACACTCGGACACTTATTCAGACCCTCTTGCAATATGGCAGATATGTAATTATGGTGTTTATTTGCCATTTCTCATGCATTAGGGTTTCAACAGTCGGACATTTATTCGGACCCTCTTGCATGATGGCAGATATGTAATTATGTTGTTTATTTGCCATTTCCCATGCATAACGGTTTAAAGACTCGGACACTTATTCGGACCCTCTTGCATGATGGCAGATATGTAATTATGGTGTTTAATCGCAATTTCTCATGCATTAGGGTTTAGACACTGGGACACTTATTCCGATCCTCTTGCATGACAGCAGATATGTAATTATGGTGTTTACTTGCAATTTCTCATGCATTAGGGTTTAAACACACAAACACTTATTCAGACCCTCTTGCATGATGGCAGATATGTAATTATGGTGCTTATTTGCCATTTCTCATGCATTCAGGTTTAAACACTCGGACACTTATTCGGACCCTCTTGCATGATGGCAGATATATAATTATGGTGTCTACCTGCCATTTCACATGCATTAGGGTTTAAACACTCGGACACTTATTCTGACCCCCATGCATGATGGCAGATATGTAATTATGGTGTTTAATTGCCATTTCTCATGCATTAGGGTTTAAACACTCGGACACTTATTCGCACCCTCTTTGATGATGGCAGATATGTAATTATGGTGTTTATTTGCCGTTTCTCTTGCGTTAGGGTATAAACACTCGGACAATTATTCGGACGCTCTTGCATGATGGGTGATATGTAATTATGGTGTTTACTTGCCATTTCTCATGCATTAGGGTTCAAACACCCGAACACTTATTCCGACCCTCTTGCATGATGGCAGATATGTAATTATGGTGTTTACTTGCCGTTTCTCATGTATTAGGGTTCAAACACTTGGACACTTATTCGGACGCTCTTGCACGATGGCAGGTTTGCAATTATGGTGTTTACTTGCGATTTCCGATGCATTAGGGTTTAAACACTCGGACACTTATTCGGACCCTCTTGCATGATGGCAGATACGTAATTATGGTGTTTACTTGCCATTTCTCAGGGATTACGGTTAAAACACTCGAACACTTATTCCGACCCTCTTGCATGATGGCAGATGTGCAATTATGGGGTTTGCTTGCCATTTCTCATGCAGTAGGGTTTAAATACTCGGACACTTATTTGGACCCTTTTGCATGATCGCAGATATGTAATCATGCATTAGGGCTTAAACACTCGAACAGTTATTCGGACCCTCTTGCATGATGGCAGATATGTAATTATGGTGTTTATTTGCCATTTCTCATGCATTAGGGTTTAAACAGTCGGACATTTAATCGGACCCTCTTGCATGATGAAAGATATGTAATTATGTTGTTAATTTGCCATTTCCCATGCATTACGGTTTAAAGACTCGGACACTTATTCGGACCCTCTTGCATGATGGCAGATATGTAATTATGGTGTTTAATCGCCATTTCTCATGCGTTTGGGTTTAAATACTGGGACACTTATTCCGACCCTCTTGCATGATGGTAGATACGTAATTATGATGTTTATTTTCCATTTCTCATGCATTAGGGTTTAAACACTCGGACACTTAATCGGACTCTCTGGTATGATGGTAGATATGTAATTATGGTGTTTATTTGCTATTTCTCATGCATTAGGGTATAAACACTCGGACACTTATTCGGACCCTCTGGCATGATGGCAGATATGTAATTATGGAGTTTATTTGCCATTTCTCATGCATTAGGGTTTAAACACTCGAACACTTATTCCGACCCTCTTATATGATGGCAGATGTGTAATTATGGTGTTTACTTGCCATTTCTCATGCATTAGGGTTTAAACACTCGGACACTTATTTGGACCCTTTTGCATGATGGCAGGTATGTAATTATGTTGTTTACTTGCCATTTCTCATGCATTAGCCCTTAAACACACGGACACTTATTCGGACCCTCATGCAAGATGGCAGATACGTAATTATGGTGTTTATTTGCCATTTCTCGTGCATTAGGGTTTCAACAGTCGGACATTTATTCGGACCCCTTTGCATGGTGGCAGATATGTAATTATGTCGTTTATTTGCCATTTCCCATGCATAACGGTTTAAAGACTCGGACACTTATTCGGACCCTCTTCCATGATGGCATATATGTAATTATGGTGTTTCATCGCAATTTCTCATGAATTAGGGTTTAAACACTCGGACACTTATTCCGATCCTCTTGCATGATAGCAGGTATGTAATTATGGTGTTTACTTGCAATTTCTCAAGCATTAGGGTTTAAACACACAGACACTTATTCGGAACCTCTTGCATGATGGCAGATATGTAATTATGGTGTTTATTTGCCATTTCTCATGCATTCGGGTTTAAACAGTCGGACACTTATTCGGACCCTCTTGCATGATGGCAGATATGTAATTATGGTGTTTACTTGCCATTTCCCATGCATTAGGGTTTAAACACTCGGACACTTATTCGGACCCTCTTGCATGATGGCAGATATGTAATTATGGTGTTTATTTGCCATTTCTCATGCATTAGGTTTCAAATACTTGCACACTTATTCGGACCCTCTTGCATGATGGGAGATATGTAATTACGGTGTTTACCTGTCATTTCTCATGCATTAGGGTTTAAACACTCGGACACTTATTCTGACCCTCTTGGATGATGGCAGATATGTAATTATGGTGTTTACTTGCCTTTTCTCATGCATTAGGGTTTAAACACTTGGACACTAATTCGGACCCTCTTGCATGATGGCAGATATGTAATTATGGTGCTTATTTTCCATTTCTCATCCATTAGCGTTTAAATACTCGGACACTTATTCGGACCCTCTTCCATGATGGCAGATAAGTATTTATGGTGTTTACTTGCCATTTCTCATGCATTAGGGCATAAACACACGGACACATATTCCGACCCTCTTGCATGATGGCAGATATGTAATTATGGTGTTTACTTGCCATTTCTCATGCATTAGGGTTTAAACACTAGGACACTTATTCCGACCCTCTTGCACGATGGCAGATATGTAATTATGGTGTTTATTTTCCATTTGTCTTGCATTAGGGTATAAATACTTGGAGACTTACTCAGACCCTCTTGCATGATGGCAAATATGTAATTATGTTGTTTACTTGCCATTTCTCTTGCATTAGGGCTTAAACACTCGGACACTTATTCGGACCCTCTTGCATGATGGCAGATATGTCATTATGGTGTTTATTTGCCATTTCTCATGCATTAGGGTTTAAACGCTCAGACACTTATTCGGACCCTCTTGTATGATGGCAGATATGTAATTATGGTGTTTAATTGCCATTTCTCTTGCATTAGGGTTTAAACCCTAGGACACTTATTTGGACCCTCTTGCATGATGGTAGATATGTAATTATGTTGTTTACTTGCTATTTCTCATGCATTAGGGATTAAACACTCGGACACTTATTCGGACCCTCTTGCATGATGACAGATATGTAATTATGGTGTTTATTTGCAATTTCTCATGCATTAGCGTTTAAACACTTGGACATTTATTCGGACCCTCTTGCATGATGGCAGATATGAAATTATGTTGTTTTACTTGCCATTTCCCATGCATTACGGTTTAGACACTCGGACACTTTTTCAAACCCGCCTGCATGCTGGTAGATATGTAATTATGGTGTTTATTTTCCATTTCTCATGCATTAGGGTTTAAACACTCGGACACTTATTCGGACCCTCTTGGATGATGGCAGATATGTAATTATGGTGTTTATTTGCCATTTCTCATACATTAGGGTTTAAACACTGGGACAGTTATTTCGACCCTCTTGCATGATGGCAGATATGTAATTATGGTGTTTATTTGCCATTTCTCTTGCATTAGGGTATAAATACTCGGACACTTATTCAGACCATCTTGCGTGATGGCAGATATGTAATTATGGTGTTTATTTGCCATTTCTCATGCATTAGGGCTTAAACACTCGGACACTTATTCAGACCCTCTTGCATGATGGCAGATATGTAATTGTGGTGTTTATTTGCCATTTCTCATGCATTAGGGCTTAAATACTCGGACACTTATGCGGACCCTCTTGTATGATGGCAGATATGTAATTATGGTGTTTACTTGCCATTTCTCATGCATTAGGGTTTAAACACTCGGACGCTTATTCCGACCCTCTTGCATGATGGCAGATATGTAATTATGGTGTTTATTTGCCATTTCTCTTGCATTAGGGTATAAATACTCGGACACTTATTCAGACCCTCTTGCGTGATGGCAGATATGTAATTATGGTGTTTATTTGCTATTTCTCTTGCATTAGGGCTTAAACACTCGGACACTTATTCGGACCCGCATGCATGATGGCAGATATGTAATTATGGTGTTTGCTTGCCATTTCTCATGCATTAGGGTTTAAACACTCGGACAGTTATTTGGACCCTCTTGCATGATGGAAGATATGTAATTATGGTGTTTATTTGCCATTTCTCATACATTAGGGTATAAACACTCGGACACTTATTCGAACCCACTTACATGCTGGCAGATATGTAATTATGGTGTTTATTTGCCATTTCTCATGCATTAGGGTATAAACACTCGGACACTTATTCGGACCCTCTTGCAAGATGGCAGATATGTAATTATGGTGTTTATTTGCCATTTGTCTTGCATTAGGGTATAAACACTCGGACACTTATTCGGATCCACTTACATGCTGGCAGATATGTCATTATGGTGTTTATTTGCCATTTCTCATGCATTAGGGTATAAACACTCGGACAGTTATTCGGACCCTCTTGCATGATGGTAGATATGTAATTACGGTGTTTCTTTGCCATTTCACATGTATTAGGGTTTAAACAGTCGGACATTAATTCGGATCCTCTTGCATGATTGCAGATATGTAATTATGGTGTTTATTTGCCATTTCCCACGCAATACGGTTTAAAGAGTCGGACACTTATTCGGACCCTCTTGCATGATGGCAGATACGTAATTATGGTGTTTGCTTGTCATTTCTCATGCATTAGGGTTTAAACACTCGGACACTTATTCGGACCCTCTTCGATGATGGCGGATATGTAATTATGGTGTTTATTTTCCATTTCTCATGCATTAGGGTATAAATACTCGGACACTTATTCAGACCCTCTTACGTGATGGCAGATATGTCATTATGGGGTTTATTTGCCATTTCTCTTGCATTAGGGCTTAAACACTTGGACACTTATTCGGACCCGCTTGCATGCTGGTAGATATGTAATTATGGTGTTTATTTTCCATTTCTCATGCATTAGGGTTTATACACTCGGACACTTATTCGGACCCTCTTGCATGATGGCAGATATGTAATTATGGTGTTACTTGCCATTTCTCATGCATTAGGGTTTAAACACTCGGACAGTTATTTGGACCCTCTTGCGTGATGGCAGATATGTAATTATGTTGTTTACATTCCATTTCTCACTCATTAGGGCTTAAACACTTGGACACTTGTTCGGACCCTCTTGCATGATGGCAGATATGTAATTCTGTTGTTTATTTGCCATTTCTCATGCATTAAGGTATAAACACTCGGAGACTTATTCGGACCCACTTGCATGATGGCAGATATGTAATTCTGTTGTTTATTTGCCATTTCGCATGCATTGAGGTATAAACACTCTGACACTTATTCGGACCCTCTTGCACAATGGCAGATATGTAATTATGGTGTTTATTTGCCATTTCACATGCATTAGGGTTTAAACAGTCGGACATTTATTCGGAACCTCTTGCACGATGGCAGATATGTAATTATGGTGTTTATTTGACATTTCCCATGCTATACGGTTTAAAGACTCGGACACTTATTCGGACCCTCTTGCATGATGGCATGTATGTAATTATGATGTTTATTCACCATTTCTCATGCGTTATGGTATAAACACTCGGACTCTTATTCGGACCCTCCTGCAAGATGGCAGATATTTAATGTTGGTGTTTACTTGCCATTGCCCATGCATTAGTGTTTAAACACTCGGACACTTATTTGGCCCCTCTTGCGTGATGACAGATATGTAATTATGGTGTTTATTTGCCATTTCTCATGCATTAGGGTTTAATTACTCGGACACTTATTCGGACCCTCTTGCATGATGGGAGATATGTAATTATGGTGTTTACTTGCCATTTCTCATGCATTAGGGTTTAAACACTCGGACGCTTATTCCGACCCTCTTGCATGATGGCAGATATGTAATTATTGTGTTTACACGCCATTTCTCATGCATTAGGGTTTAAACACTTGGACACTTATTCGGACCCTCTTGCGTGATGGCAGATATGTAATTATGGTGTTTAGTCGCCATTTCTCATGCATTAGGGTTTTAACACTCGGACACTTATTCCGACCCTCTTGCCTGATGGCAGATGTGTAATTGTGGCGTTTGCTTGCCATTTCTCATGCATTAGGGTTTAAATACTCGGACACTTATTTGGACCCTTTTGCATGATGGCAGATATGTAATTATGTTGTTTACTTGCCATTTCTCATGCATTAGTGCTTAAACACTCGAACACTTATTCGGACCCTTTTGCATGATGGCAGATATGTAATTATGGTGTTTATTTTCCATTTCTCATGCATTATGGTTTAAACAGTCGGACATTTATTCGGACGCTCTTGCATGATGGCAGATATGTAATTATGTTATTTATTTGCCGTTTCCCATGTATTACGGTTTAAAGACTCGGACACTTATTCGGACCCTCTTACATGATGGCAGATATGTAATTATGGTGTTTAATCACCATTTCTCATGCGTTAGGGTTTAAACACTCAGACAATTATTCCGACCCTCTTGCATGATGGTGTTTATTTTCTATTTCTCATGCATTAGGGTTTAAACACTCGGACACTTATTTGGACCCTCTTGCATGATGGCAAATATGTAATTATGGTGTTTATTTGCCATTTCGCATGCATTAGGGTATAAACACTCGGACACTAATTCGGACCCACTTACATGCTGGCAGATATGTAATTATGGTGTTTATTAGCCATTTCTCATGCATTAGGGTATAAACACTCGGACACTTATTCAGACCCTCTTGCATGATGGCAAATATCTAATTATGGTGTTTATTTGCCATTTCTCATGCATTAGGCTATAAACACCCGGACACTAATTCGGACCCATTTACATGCTGGCAGATATGTAATTATGGTGTTTATTTTCCATTTCACATGCATTAGGGTTTAAACAGTCGGACATTTATTCGGATCCTCTTGCATGATGGCAGATATGTAATTATGGTGATTATTTGCCATTTCCCATGCAATGCGGTTTAAAGACTCGGACACTTATTCGGACCCTCTTGCATGATGGCAGATGTGTAATTATGGTGGTTACTTGCCATTTCTCATGCATTAGGGTTTAAACACTCGGACACTTATTCGGACCCTCTTTGATGATGGCAGATATGTAATTATGGTGTTTATTTTCCGTTTCTCTTGGATTAGGGTATAAATACTCGGACACTTATTCAGACCCTCTTGCGTGATGGCAGATATGTAATTATCGTGTTTACTTGACATTTCTCCTGCATTAGGGTTTAAACACTCGGACACTTATTCCGACCCTCTTCCATGATGGCAGATATGTAATTGTGGTGTTTACTTGCCATTTCTCATGCATTCGGGTTTAAACACTTGGACACTTATTCGGACCCCCTTGCATGATGGCAGATATGTAATTATGGTTTTTATTTGCCATTTCTCTTGCATTAGGGTCTAAACACTGGGACAGTTATTTGGACCCTCTTGCATGATGGCAGATATGTAATTATGTTGTTTACTTGCCATTTCTCACGCATTAGGGCTTAAACGCTCGGACACTTATTCTGACCCTCTTGCATGATGGCAGATATGTAATTATGGTGTTTATTTTCCATTTCTTATGCATTAGGGTATAAACACTCGGAGACTTATTCGGACCCACTTGCATGATGGCAAATATGTAATTATGATGTTTACTTGCCATTTCTCATGCATTAGGGTATAAACACTCGGACACTTATTCGGACCCTCTTGCATGATGGCAGATATGTAATTATCATGCTTATTTTCTATTTCACATGCAATAGGGTTTAAACAGTCGGACATTTATTCGGATCCTCTTGCGTAATGGCGGATATGTAATTATGGAGATTATTTGCCATTTCCCATGCAATGCGGTTTAAAGACTCGGACACTTATTCGGACCCTCTTACATGATGGCAGATATGTAATTATGGTGGTTACTTGCCATTTCTCATGCATTAGGGTTTAAACACTCAGACACTTATCCGGACCCTCTTTGATGATGGCAGATATGTAATTATTGTGTTTATTTTCCGTTTCTCTTGGATTACGGTATAAATACTCAGACACTTATTCAGACCTTCTTGCGTGATGGCAGATATGTAATTATGGTGTTTACTTGACATTTCTCATGCATTAGGGTTTAAACACTCGGACACTTATTCCGACCCTCTTGCATGATGGCAGATATGTAATTATGGTGTTTATTTGCCATTTCCCATGCACTACGGTTTAAAG
The DNA here is from genome assembly GCF_055761805.1 of Camellia sinensis. NCBI lineage: Eukaryota > Viridiplantae > Streptophyta > Magnoliopsida > Ericales > Theaceae > Camellia > Camellia sinensis. Next base: position 7,892,050 of record NW_028129474.1, on the reverse strand, counting down.
ACTCGGCCACTTATTCGGACCCTCTAGCATCATGGCAGATGTGTAATTATGGTTTTTATTCACCATTTCTCATGCGTTAGGGTATAAACACTCGGACACTTATTCGGACCCTCCTGCAAGATGGCAGATATTTAATTATGGTGTTTACTTGCCATTTCCCATGCATTAGGGTTTAAACACTCGTACACTTATTCGGACCCTCTTGCATGATGGCAGATATGTAATTATGGTGTTTATTTGCCATTTCCCATGCAATATGGTTTCAACACTCGGACACTTATTCGGACCCTCTTGCATGATGGCAGATATGTAATTATGGTGTTTATTCACCATTTCGCATGCGTTAGGGTATAAACACTCGGACACTTATTCGGACCCTCCTACAAGATGGCAGATATTTAATTATGGTGTTTACTTGCCATTTCCTATGCATTAGGGTTTAAACACTCGGACACTTATTCAGACCCTCTTGCATGATGGCAGATATGTAATTATGGTGTTTATTTTCCATTTGTCATGCATTAGGATTTAAATACTCGGACACTTATTCGGACCCTCTTGCATGATGGGGGATATGTAATTATGGTGTTTACTTGCCATTTCTCATGCATTGGGTTTAAACCCTCGGACACTTATTCTGACCCTCTTGCATGATGGCAGATATGTTATTATTGTGTTTACTTGCCATTTCTCATGCATTAGGGTTTAAACACTTGGACACTGATTCGGACCTTCTTGCCTGATGGCAGATATGTAATTACGGTGTTTAGTTGCCATTTCTAATGAATTAGGGTTTAAACACTCGGACACTTATTCGGACCCTCTTGCATGATGGCAGATATGTAATTATGGTGTTTACTTGCCATTTTCGATGCATTAGGGGTTAAACACTCGAACACTTATTCCAACCCTCTTGCATGATGGTAGATATGTAATTATGGTGTTCATTTTCCATTTCTTATGCATTAGGGTTTAAATACTCGGACACTTATTTGGACCCTTTTGCATGATGGCAGATATGTAATTATGTTATTTACTTGCCATTTCTCATGCATTAGGGCTTAAACACTCAAACACTTATTCGGACCCTCCTGCATGATGGCAGATATGTAATTATGGTGTTTATTTGCCATTTCGTTTGCATTTCGGTTTAAGCAGTCGGACATTTATTCGGACCCTCTTGCATGATGGCAGATATGTAATTTTGTTGTTTATTTTCCATTTCCCATGCATTACGGTTTAAAGACTCGGACACTTATTCGGACCCTCTTGCATGATGGTAGATATGTAATTATGGTGTTTAGTTCCCAATTCTCATGAATTAGGGTTTAAACACTCGGACACTTATTCGGACCCTCTTGCATAATGGCAGATATGTAATAATGGTGTTTACTTGCCATTTCCGATGCATTAGGGTTTAAACAGTCGGACACTATTCCGACCCTCTTGCAGGACGGCAGATGTGTAATTATGGTGTTTGCTAGCCATTTCTCATGCATTAGGGTTTAAATACTCGGACACTTATTTGGACCCTTTTTCATGATGGCAGATATGTAATTATGTAGTTTACTTGCCATTTCTCATGCATTAGGGCTTAAACACTCAAACACTTATTCGGACCCTCTTGCATGATGGCAGATATCTAATTATGGTGTTTATTTGTCATTTCTCACGCATTAGGGTTTCAACAGTCGGACATTTATTCGGACCCTCTTGCATGATGGCAGATATGTAATTATGTTGTTTATTTTCCATTTCCCATGCATTACGGTTTAAAGACTCGGACACTTATTCGGACCCTCTTGCATGATGGCAAATATGTAATTATGGTGTTTAATCACCATTTCTCATGCGTTAGGGTTTAAACACTCGGACACTTATTCGGACTCTCTACCATGATGGTAGATCTGTAATTATGGTGTTTATTTGCCATTTCTCATGCATTAGGGTATAAACACTCGGACACTTATTCGGACCCTCTTGCAAGATGGCAGATATGTAATTGTGCTGTTTATTTGCCATTTCTCATGCAGTAGGGCATAAATACTCGGACACTTATTCGGACCCTCTTGCGTGATGGAAGATATGTAATTATTGTGTTTACTTGCCATTTCTCATGCATTAGGGTTTAAACACTTGGACACTTATTCGGACCTTCTTGCATGATGGCAGATATGTAATTATGGTGTTTAGTTGCCATTTCTCATGAATTACGGTTTAAACACTCGGACACTTATTCGGACCCTCTTGCTTGATGGCAAATATGTAATTATGGTGTTTACTTGCCATTTTCGATGCATTAGGGTTTAAAGACTCGGACACTTATTCCAACCCCCTTGTATTATGGTAGATATGTAATTATGGTGTTCATTTTCCATTTCTCATGCAATAGGGTTTAAATACTCGGACACTTATTTGGACCCATTTGCATGATGGCAGCTATGTAATTATGTTATTTACTTGCCATTTCTCATGCATTAGGGCTTAAACGCTCGAACACTTATTCGGACCCTCTTGCATGATGGCAGATATGTAATTTTGTTGTTTATTTGCCATTTCCCATGCATTACGGTTTAAAGACTCGGACACTTATTCGGACCCTCTTGCATGATGGTAGATATGTAATTATGGTGTTTAGTTCCCAATTCTCATGAATTAGGGTTTAAACACTCGGACACTTATTCGGACCCTCTTGCATAATGGCAGATATGTAATAATGGTGTTTACTTGCCATTTCCGATGCATTAGGGTTTAAACAGTCGGACACTATTCCGACCCTCTTGCAGGACGGCAGATGTGTAATTATGGTGTTTGCAAGCCATTTCTCATGCATTAGGGTTTAAATACTCGGACACTTATTTGGACCCTTTTTCGTGATGGCAGATATGTAATTATGTAGTTTACTTGCCATTTCTCATGCATTAGGGCTTAAACACTCAAACACTTATTCGGACCCTCTTGCATGATGGCAGATATCTAATTATGGTGTTTATTTGTCATTTCTCACGCATTAGGGTTTCAACAGTCGGACATTTATTCGGACCCTCTTGCATGATGGCAGATATGTAATTATGTTGTTTATTTTCCATTTCCCATGCATTACGGTTTAAAGACTCGGACACTTATTCGGACCCTCTTGCATGATGGCAAATATGTAATTATGGTGTTTAATCACCATTTCTCATGCGTTAGGGTTTAAACACTCGGACACTTATTCGGACTCTCTGCCATGATGGTAGATCTGTAATTATGGTGTTTATTTTCCATTTCTCATGCATTAGGGTATAAACACTCGGACACTTATTCGGACCCTCTTGCAAGATGGCAGATATGTAATTGTGCTGTTTATTTGCCATTTCTCATGCAGTAGGGCATAAATACTCGGACACTTATTCGGACCCTCTTGCGTGATGGAAGATATGTAATTATTGTGTTTACTTGCCATTTCTCATGCATTAGGGTTTAAACACTTGGACACTTATTCGGACCTTCTTGCATGATGGCAGATATGTAATTATGGTGTTTAGTTGCCATTTCTCATAAATTACGGTTTAAACACTCGGACACTTATTCAGACCCTCTTGCTTGATGGCAAATATGTAATTATGGTGTTTACTTTCCATTTTCGATGCATTAGGGTTTAAAGACTCGGACACTTATTCCAACCCCCTTGTATTATGGTAGATATGTAATTATGGTGTTCATTTTCCATTTCTCATGCAATAGGGTTTAAATACTCGGACACTTATTTGGACCCATTTGCATGATGGCAGCTATGTAATTATGTTATTTACTTGCCATTTCTCATGCATTAGGGCTTAAACGCTCGAACACTTATTCGGACCCTCTTGCATGATGGCAGATATGTAATTATGGTGTTTATTTGCCATTTCGCATGCATTAGGGTTTAAACAGTCGGACATTTATTCGGACCCTCTTGCATGATGGCAGATATGTAATTTTGTTGTTTATTTGCCATTTCCCATGCATTACGGTTTAAAGACTCAGACACTTATTCGGACCCTCTTGCATGATGGCAGATATGTAATTATGGTGTTTAGTTGCCAATTCTCATGAATTAGGGTTTAAACACTCGGACACTTATTCGGACCCTCTTGCATAATGGCAGATATGTAATAATGGTGTTTACTTGCCATTTCCGATGCATTAGGGTTTAAACAGTCGGACACTATTCCGACCATCTTGCAGGATGGCAGATGTGTAATGATGGTGTTTTCTAGCCATTTCTCATGCATTAGGGTTTCAATACTCGGACACTTATTTGGACCCTTTTTCATGATGGCAGATATGTAATTATGTTGTTTACTTGCCATTTCTCATGCATTAGGGCTTAAACACTCAAACACTTATTCGGACCATCTTGCATGATGGCAGATATGTAATTATGGTGTTTATTTGTCATTTCTCATGCATTAGGGTTTCAACAGTCGGACATTTATTCGGACCCTCTTGCATGATGGCAGATATGTAATTATGTTGTTTATTTGCCATTTCCCATGCATTACGGTTTAAAGACTCGGACACTTATTCGGACCCTCTTGCATGATGGGAAATATGTAATTATGGTGTTTAATCACCATTTCTCATGCTTTACGGTTTAAAGACTCGGACACTTATTCGGACCCTCTTGCATGATTGCAGATATGTAATTATGGTGTTTATTTGTCATTTCTCATGCATTAGGGTTTCAACAGTCGAACATTTATTCAGACCCTCTTGCATGATGGCAGATATGTAATTATGTTGTTTATTTGCCATTTGCCATGCATTACGGTTTAAAGACTCGGACACTTATTCGGACCCTCTTGCATGATGGCACATATGTAATTACGGTGTTTAATCACCATTTCTCATGCGTTACGGTTTAAACACTCGGACACTTATTCCGACCCTCTTGCATGATGGGAAATATGTAATTTTGTTGTTTATTTGCCATTTCCCATGCATTACGGTTTAAAGACTCAGACACTTATTCGGACCCTCTTGCATGATGGCAGATATGCAATTATGGTGTTTAGTTGCCAATTCTCATGAATTAGGGTTTAAACACTCGGACACTTATTCGGACCCTCTTGCAAGAAGGCAGATATGCAATAATGGTGTTTACTTGCCATTTCCGATGCATTAGGGTTTAAACAGTCGGACACTTTTCCGACCCTGTTGCAAGATGGCAGATGTGTAATTATGGTGATTGCTAGCCATTTCTCATGCATTACGGTTTAAATACTCGGACACTTATTGGTACCCATTTGCATGATGGCAGATATGTAATTATGTTGTTTACTTGCCATTCCTCATGCATTAGGGCTTAAACACTCAAACACTTATTCGGACCCTCTTGCATGATTGCAGATATGTAATTATGGTGTTTATTTGTCATTTCTCATGCATTAGGGTTTCAACAGTCGGACATTTATTCAGACCCTCTTGCATGATGGCAGATATGTAATTATGTTGTTTATTTGCCATTTGCCATGCATTACGGTTTAAAGACTCGGACACTTATTCGGACCCTCTTGCATGATGGGAAATATGTAATTATGGTGTTTAATCACCATTTCTCATGCTTTACGGTTTATACACTCGGACACTTATTCCGACCCTCTTGCATGATGGTAGATACGTAATTATGGTGTTTATTTTCCATTTCTCATGCGTTAGGGTTTAAACACTCGGACACTTATTCGAACTTTTTGGCATGTTGGTAGATCTGTAATTATGGTGTTTATTTGCCATTTCTCATGCATTAGGGTATAAACACTCAGACACTTATTCGGACCCTCTTGCATGATGGCAGATATGTAATTGTGGTGTTTATTTGCCATTTCTCATGCATTAGGGCATAAATACTCGGACACTAATTCGGACCCTCTTGCGTGATGGCAGATATGTAATTATTGTGTTTACTTGCCATTTCTCATGCATTAGGGTTTAAACACTTGGACACTTATTCGGACCTTCTTGCATGATGGCAGATATGTAATTATGGTGTTTAGTTGCCATTTCTCATGAATTACGGTTTAAACACTCGGACACTTATTCGGACCCTCTTGCTTGATGGCAGATATGTAATTATGGTGTTTACTTGCCATTTTCGATGCATTAGGGTTTAAAGACTCGGACACTTATTCCAACCCCCATGTATGATGGTAGATATGTAATTATGGTGTTCATTTTCCATTTCTCATGCAATAGGGTTTAAATACTCGGACACTTATTTGGACCCATTTGCATGATGGCAGATATGTAATTATGTTATTTACTTGCCATTTCTCATGCATTAGGGCTTAAACGCTCGAACACTTATTCGGACCCTCTTGCATGATGGCAGATATGTAATTATGGTGTTTATTTGCCATTTCGCATGCATTAGGGTTTAAACAGTCGGACATTTATTCGGCCCCTCTTGCATGATGGCAGATATGTAATTTTGTTGTTTATTTGCCATTTCCCATGCATTACGGTTTAAAGACTCAGACACTTATTCGGACCCTCTTGCATGATGGCAGATATGTAATAATGGTGTTTAGTTGCCAATTCTCACGAATTAGGGTTTAATCACTCGGACACTTATTCGGACCCTCTTGCATGAAGGCAGATATGCAATAATGGTGTTTACTTGCCATTTCTGATGCATTAGGGTTTAAACAGTCGGACACTTTTCTAACCCTCTTGCAGGATGGCAGATGTGTAATTATGGTGTTTGCTAGCCATTTCTCATGCATTACGGTTTAAATACTCGGACACTTATTTGGACCCTTTTGCATGATGGCAGATATGTAATTATGTTGTTTACTTGCCATTTCTCATGCATTAGGGCTTAAACACTCAAACACTTATTCGGACCCTCTTGCATGATTGCAGATATGTAATTATGGTGTTTATTTGTCATTTCTCATGCATTAGGGTTTCAACAGTCGAACATTTATTCAGACCCTCTTGCATGATGGCAGATATGTAATTATGTTGTTTATTTGCCATTTGCCATGCATTACGGTTTAAAGACTCGGACACTTATTCGGACCCTCTTGCATGATGGCACATATGTAATTACGGTGTTTAATCACCATTTCTCATGCGTTACGGTTTAAAGACTCAGACACTTATTTGGACCCATTTGCATGATGGCAGATATGTAATTATGTTATCTACTTGCCATTTCTCGTGCATTAGGGCTTAAACGCTCGAACACTTATTCGGACCCTCTTGCATGATGGCAGATATGTAATTATGGTGTTTATTTGCCATTGCGCATGCATTAGGGTTTAAACAGTCGGACATTTATTCGGACCCTCTTGCATGATGGCAGATATGTAATTTTGTTGTTTATTTGCCATTTCCCATGCATTACGGTTTAAAGACTCAGACACTTATTCGGACCCTCTTGCATGATGGCAGATATGCAATTATGGTGTTTAGTTGCCAATTCTCATGAATTAGGGTTTAAACACTCGGACACTTATTCGGACCCTCTTGCAAGAAGGCAGATATGCAATAATGGTGTTTACTTGCCATTTCCGATGCATTAGGGTTTAAACAGTCGGACACTTTTCCGACCCTGTTGCAGGATGGCAGATGTGTAATTATGGTGATTGCTAGCCATTTCTCATGCATTACGGTTTAAATACTCGGACACTTATTGGTACCCATTTGCATGATGGCAGATATGTAATTATGTTGTTTACTTGCCATTCCTCATGCATTAGGGCTTAAACACTCAAACACTTATTCGGACCCTCTTGCATGATTGCAGATATGTAATTATGGTGTTTATTTGTCATTTCTCATGCATTAGGGTTTCAACAGTCGGACATTTATTCAGACCCTCTTGCATGATGGCAGATATGTAATTATGTTGTTTATTTGCCATTTGCCATGCATTACGGTTTAAAGACTCGGACACTTATTCGGACCCTCTTGCATGATGGGAAATATGTAATTATGGTGTTTAATCACCATTTCTCATGCTTTACGGTTTATACACTCGGACACTTATTCCGACCCTCTTGCATGATGGTAGATACGTAATTATGGTGTTTATTTTCCATTTCTCATGCGTTAGGGTTTAAACACTCGGACACTTATTCGAACTTTTTGGCATGTTGGTAGATCTGTAATTATGGTGTTTATTTGCCATTTCTCATGCATTAGGGTATAAACACTCGGACACTTATTCGGACCCTCTTGCATGATGGCAGATATGTAATTGTGGTGTTTATTTGCCATTTCTCATGCATTAGGGCATAAATACTCGGACACTAATTCGGACCCTCTTGCGTGATGGCAGATATGTAATTATTGTGTTTACTTGCCATGTCTCATGCATTAGGGTTTAAACACTTGGACACTTATTCGGACCTTCTTGCATGATGGCAGATATGTAATTATGGTGTTTAGTTGCCATTTCTCATGAATTACGGTTTAAACACTCGGACACTTATTCGGACCCTCTTGCTTGATGGAAGATATGTAATTATGGTGTTTACTTGCCATTTTCGATGCATTAGGGTTTAAAGACTCGGACACTTATTCCAACCCCCATGTATGATGGTAGATATGTAATTATGGTGTTCATTTTCCATTTCTCATGCAATAGGGTTTAAATACTCGGACACTTATTTGGACCCATTTGCATGATGGCAGATATGTAATTATGTTATTTACTTGCCATTTCTCATGCATTAGGGCTTAAACGCTCGAACACTTATTCGGACCCTCTTGCATGATGGCAGATATGTAATTATGGTGTTTATTTGCCATTTCGCATGCATTAGGGTTTAAACAGTCGGACATTTATTCGGCCCCTCTTGCATGATGGCAGATATGTAATTTTGTTGTTTATTTGCCATTTCCCATGCATTACGGTTTAAAGACTCAGACACTTATTCGGACCCTCTTGCATGATGGCAGATATGTAATAATGGTGTTTAGTTGCCAATTCTCACGAATTAGGGTTTAATCACTCGGACACTTATTCGGACCCTCTTGCATGAAGGCAGATATGCAATAATGGTGTTTACTTGCCATTTCTGATGCATTAGGGTTTAAACAGTCGGACACTTTTCTAACCCTCTTGCAGGATGGCAGATGTGTAATTATGGTGTTTGCTAGCCATTTCTCATGCATTACGGTTTAAATACTCGGACACTTATTTGGACCCTTTTGCATGATGGCAGATATGTAATTATGTTGTTTACTTGCCATTTCTCATGCATTAGGGCTTAAACACTCAAACACTTATTCGGACCCTCTTGCATGATTGCAGATATGTAATTATGGTGTTTATTTGTCATTTCTCATGCATTAGGGTTTCAACAGTCGAACATTTATTCAGACCCTCTTGCATGATGGCAGATATGTAATTATGTTGTTTATTTGCCATTTGCCATGCATTACGGTTTAAAGACTCGGACACTTATTCGGACCCTCTTGCATGATGGCACATATGTAATTACGGTGTTTAATCACCATTTCTCATGCGTTACGGTTTAAACACTCGGACACTTATTCCGACCCTCTTGCATGATGGTAGATATGTAATTATGGTGTCTATTTTCCATTTCTCATGCATTAGGGTTTAAACACTCGCACACTTATTCGGACTCTCTGGCATGATGGTAGATATGTAATTATGGTGTTTATTTGCCATTTCTCATGCATTAGGGTATAAGCACTCGGACACTTATTCGGACCCTCTTGCATGATGGCAAATAGGTAATTTTGGTGTTTATTTGCCATTTCTCACGCATTAGGGCTTAAATACTCGGACACTTATTCGGACCCTCTTGCATGATGGTAGATATGTAATTATGGTGTTCACTTGCCATTTCTCATGCATTAGGGTTTAAACACTCAGACACTTATTCGGACCCTCTTGCATGATGGCAGATATGTAATTATGGTGTTTGCTTGCCATTTCACATGCATTAGGGTTTAAACACTCGGACAGTTATTTGGACCCTCTTGCATGATGGCAGATATGTAATTATGTCGTTTACTTGCCATTTCTCACACATTAGGGCTTAAACACTTGGACACTTATTCGGACCCTCTTGGATGATGGCAGATATGTAATTATGGTGTTTATTTGCCATTTCTCATGCATTAGGGTATAAACACTCGGACACTTATTCGGACTCTCTGGCATGATGGTAGATCTGTAATTATGGTGTTTATTTGCCATTTCTCATGCATTAGGGTATAAACACTCAGACACTTATTCGGACCCTCTTGCATGATGGCAGATATGTAATTATTGTGTTTACTTGCCATTTCTCATACATTAGGGTTTAAACACTTGGACACTTACTCGGACCTTCTTGCATGATGGCAGATATGTAATTATGGTGTTTAGTTGCCATTTCTCATGAATTACGGTTTAAACACTCGGACACTTATTCGGACCCTCTTGCTTGATGGCAGATATGTAATTATGGTGTTTACTTGCCATTTTCGATGCATTAGGGTTTAAAGACTCGGATACTTATTCCAACCCCCTTGTATGATGGTAGATATGTAATTATGGTGTTCATTTTCCATTTCTCATGCAATAGGGTTTAAATACTCGGACACTTATTTGGACCCATTTGCATGATGGCAGATATGTAATTATGTTATCTACTTGCCATTTCTCGTGCATTAGGGCTTAAACGCTCGAACACTTATTCGGACCCTCTTGCATGATGGCAGATATGTAATTATGGTGTTTATTTGCCATTGCGCATGCATTAGGGTTTAAACAGTCGGACATTTATTCGGACCCTCTTGCATGATGGCAGATATGTAATTTTGTTGTTTATTTGCCATTTCCCATGCATTACGGTTTAAAGACTCAGACACTTATTCGGACCCTCTTGCATGATGGCAGATATGCAATTATGGTGTTTAGTTGCCAATTCTCATGAATTAGGGTTTAAACACTCGGACACTTATTCGGACCCTCTTGCAAGAAGGCAGATATGCAATAATGGTGTTTACTTGCCATTTCCGATGCATTAGGGTTTAAACAGTCGGACACTTTTCCGACCCTGTTGCAGGATGGCAGATGTGTAATTATGGTGATTGCTAGCCATTTCTCATGCATTACGGTTTAAATACTCGGACACTTATTGGTACCCATTTGCATGATGGCAGATATGTAATTATGTTGTTTACTTGCCATTCCTCATGCATTAGGGCTTAAACACTCAAACACTTATTCGGACCCTCTTGCATGATTGCAGATATGTAATTATGGTGTTTATTTGTCATTTCTCATGCATTAGGGTTTCAACAGTCGGACATTTATTCAGACCCTCTTGCATGATGGCAGATATGTAATTATGTTGTTTATTTGCCATTTGCCATGCATTACGGTTTAAAGACTCGGACACTTATTCGGACCCTCTTGCATGATGGCAGATATCTAATTACGGTGTTTAATCACCATTTCTCATCCGTTACGGTTTAAACATTCGGACACTTATTCCGACCCTCTTGCATGATGGTAGATATGTAATTATGGTGTCTATTTTCCATTTCTCATGCATTAGGGTTTAAACACTCGGACACTTATTCGGACTCTCTGGCATGATGGTAGATATGTAATTATGGTGTTTATTTGCCATTTCTCATGCATTAGGGTATAAACACTCGGACACTTATTCGGACCCTCTTGCATGATGGCAAATATGTAATTTTGGTGTTTATTTGCCATTTCTCACGCATTAGGGCTTAAATACTCGGACACTTATTCGGACCCCCTTGCATGATGGTAGATATGTAATTATGGTGTTCACTTGCCATTTCTCATGCATTAGGGTTTAAACACTCAGACACTTATTCGGACCCTGTTGAATGTTGGCAGATATGTAATTATGGTGTTTATTTGTCATTTCTCATGCATTAGCGTTAAAACACTCGGGCACTTATTCGGACCCTCTTTGATGATGGCAGATATGTAATTATGGTGTTTATTTTCCATTTTTCTTGCATTAGGGCATAAATACTCGGACACTTATTCAGACCCTCTTGCGTGATGGCAGATATGTAATTATGGTGTTTATTTACCATTTCTCTTGCATTAGGGCTTAAACAGTCGGACACTTATTCAGACCCGCTTGCATGATGGTAGATATGTAATTATGGTGTTTATTTTCCATTTCTCATGCATTAGGGTTTAAACACTCGGACACTTATTCGGACCCTCTTGCATGATGGCAGATATGTAATTATGGTGTTTGCTTGCCATTTCACATGCATTAGGGTTTAAACACTCGGACAGTTATTTGGACCCTCTTGCATGATGGCAGATATGTAATTATGTCGTTTACTTGCCATTTCTCACACAATAGGGCTTAAACACTTGGACACTTATTGGGTCCCTCTTGCATGATGGCAGATATGTAATTATGGTGTTTATTTACAATTTCTCATGCATTAGGGTATAAACACTCGGACACTTATTCGGACCCTCTTGCATGATGGCAGATATGTAATTATGGTGTTTATTTGCCATTTCTCATGCATTAGGGCATAAATACTCAGACACTTATTTGGACCCTCTTGCATGATGGAAGATATGTAATTATGGTGTTTATTCGCACCCTCTTGCATGATGGCAGATATGTAATTATGGTGTTTATTCACCATTTCTCATGCGTTAGGGTATAAACACTCGGACACTTATTCGGACCCTCCTACAAGATGGCAGATTTTTAATTACGGTGTTTACTTGCCATTTCCCATGCATTAGGTTTTAAACACACGGACACTTATTCGGACCCTCTTGCATGATGGCAGATATGTAATTATGGTGTTTATTTGCCATTTGTCATGCATTAGGGTTTAAATACTCGGACACTTATTCGGTCCCTCTTGCATGATGGGGGATATGTAATTATGGTGTTTACTTGCCATTTCTCATGCATTGTGTTTAAACACTCGGACACTTATTCCGACCCTCTTGCATAATGGCAGATAAGTAATTATTGTGTTTACTTGCCATTTCTCATGCATTAGGGTTTAAACACTTGGACACTTATTCGGACCTTCTTGCATGATGGCAGATATGTAATTATGGTGTTTAGTTACCATTTCTCATGAATTAGGGTTTAAACACTCAGACACTTATTCGGATCCTCTTGCTTGATGGCAGATATGTAATTATGGTGTTTACTTGCCATTTTCGATGCATTAGGGTTTAAAGACTCGGACACTTATTCCAACCCCCTTGTATGATGGTAGATATGTAATTATGGTGTTCATTTTCCATTTCTCATGCATTAGGGTATAAATACTCGGACACTTATTTGGACCCTTTTGCATGGTGGCAGATATGTAATTATGTTATTTACTTGCCATTTCTCATGCATTAGGGCTTAAACACTCGAACACTTATTCGGACCCTCTTGCATGATGGAAGATATGCAATTATGGTGTTTATTTGCCATTTCGCAAGCATTAGGGTTTAAACAGTCGGACATTTATTCGGACCCCCTCGCATGATGGCAGATATGTAATTTTGTTGTTTATTTGCCATTTCCTATGCATTACGGTTTAAAGACTCAGACACTTATTCGGACCCTCTTGCTTGATGGCAGATATGTAATTATGGTGTTTACTTGCCATTTCCGATGCATTAGGGTTTAAACAGTCGGACACTTTTCCGACCCTCTTGCAGGATGGCAGATGTGTAATTATGGTGTTTGCTAGCCATTTCTCATGCATTAGGGTTTAAATACTCGGACACTTATTTGGACCCTTTTGCATGATGGAAGATATGTAATTATGTTTTTCATTTGCCATTTCTCATGCATTAGGGCTTAAACACTCGAACACTTATTCGGACCCTCTTGCATCATTGCAGATATGTAATGATGGTGTTTATTTGTCATTTCTCATGCATTAGGGTTTCAACAGTCGGACATTTATTCAGACCAGCCTGCATGGTGGCAGATATGTAATTATGTTGTTTATTTGCCATTTCCCATTCATTACGGTTTAAAGACTCGGACACTTATTCGGACCCTCTTGCATGATGGCAGATATGTAATTATGGTGTTTAATCACCATTTCTCATGCGTTACGGTTTAAACACTCGGACACTTATTCCGACCCTCTTGCATGATGGTAGATATGTAATTATAGTGTCTATTTTCCATTTCTCATGCATTAGGGTTTAAACACTCGGACACTTATTCGGACTCTCTGGCATGATGGAAGATATGTAATTATGGTGTTTATTTGCCATTTCTCATGCATTAGGGAATAAACACTCGGACACTTATTCGGACCCTCTTGCATGATGACAGATATCTAATTATGGTGTTTATTTGCCATTTCTCATGCATTAGGGCTTAAATACTCGGACACTTACTCGGACCCTCTTGCATGATGGTAGATATGTAATTATGGTGTTCACTTGCCATTTCTCATGCATTAGGGTTTAAACACTCGGACACTTATTCGGACCCTCTTGCATGATGGCAGATATGTAATTATGGTGTTTATTTGTCATTTCTCATGCATTAGCATTTAAACACTCGGACACATATTCGGACCCTCTTTGATGATGGTAGATATGTAATTATGTTGTTTATTTGCCATTTTTCTTGCATTAGGGAATAAATACTCGGACACTTATTCAGACCCTCTTGCGTGATGGCAGATATGTAATTATGTTGTTTATTTACCATTTCTCTTGCATTAGGGCTTAAACACTCCAACACTTATTCGGACCCGCTTGCATGATGGTAGATATGTAATTATGGTGTTTATTTTCCATTTCTCATGCATTAGGGTTTAAACACTCGGACACTTATTCGGACCCTCTTGCACGATGGCAGATATGTAATTATGTTGTTTGCTTGCCATTTCTCATGCATTAGGGTTTAAACACTCGGACAGTTATTTGGACCCTCCTGCATGATGGCAGATATGTAACTATGTCGTTTACTTGCCATTTCTCACGCATTAGGGCTTAAACACTTGAACACTTATTCGGACCCTCTTGCATGATGGTAGATATGTAATTATGGTGTTTATTTGCCATTTCTCATGCATTAGGGTATAAACACTCGGACACTTATTCGGACTCTCTTGCATGATGGCGGATATGCAATTATGGTGTTTATTTGACATTTCACATGCATTAGGGTTTAAACAGTCGGACATTTATTCGGATCCTCTTGCATGATGGCGGATATGTAATTATCGTGTTTACTTGCCATTTCTCATGCATTAGGGTTTAAACACTCGGACACTTATTCAGACCCTCTTTGATGATGGCAGATATGTAATTATGGTGTTTATTTTCCATTTCTCTTGCATTTGGGTATAAATACTCGGACACTGATTCAGTCCCTCTTGCGTGATCGCAGATTTGTAATTATGGTGTTTATTTGCCATTTCTCTTGCATTTGGGCTTAAACACTCGGACACTTATTCGGACCCGCTTGCATGCTGGTAGATATGTAATTATGATGTTTATTTTCCATTTCTCATGCATTAGGGTTTAAACACTCGGACACTTATTCGGACCCTCTTGGATGATGGCTGATATGTAATTATGATGTTACTTGCCATTTCTCATGCATTAGGGTTTAAACACTCGGACAGTTACTTGGACCCGCTTGCATGCTGGTAGATATGTAATTATGGTGTTTATTTTCCATTTCTCATGCATTAGGGTTGAAACACTCGGACACTTATTCGGACCCTCTTGGATGATGGCAGATATGTAATTATGGTGTTACTTGCCATTTCTCATGCGTTAGGGTATAAACACTCGGACACTTATTCGGACCCCCTTGCATGATGGCAGATATGTAATTATTGTGTTTAGTTGCCATTTCTCATGCATTAGGGTTTAAACGCTCGGACACTTATTCGAACCCTCTTGCATGATGGCAGATATGTAATTATGGTGTTTACTTGCCATTTCCGATGCATTAGGGTTTAAACACTCGAACACTTATTCGGACCTTCTTGCATGATGGCAGATATGTAATTATGGTGTTTATTTGCCATTTCACATGCATTAGGGTTTAAACAGTCGGACATTTATTCGGATCCTCTTGCATGATGGCAGATATGTAATTATGGTGTTTGTTTGCCATTTCCCATGCAATACGGTTTAAAGACTCGGACAGTTATTCGGACCCTCTTGTGTGATGGCAGATATGCAATTATGTTGTTTATTTGCCATTTCCCATGCATTATGGTTTAAAGACTCGAACACTTATTCGGACCCTCTTGCATGATGGCAGATATGTAATTATGGTGTTTAATCACCATTTCTCATGGGTTAGGGTTTAAACACTCGGACACTTATTCCGACCCTCTTACATGATGGTAGATATATAATTATGGTGTTTATTTTCCATTTCTCATGCATTTGGGTTTAAACACTCAGACACTTATTGTAACAGTGCCCGCGTGGGCCTCGTGCTACAGTTCAGACTCGATTTGTGTCACGGTTCTTAATCTGAACCAAAGAGTCCAAATCTGGCAAATCGTTTTGAGAAACAGATTTTTTGAAAAGAAGTGCCAAACATGGACTGCTTTGCCAGATACAGAGTCGCCACCTAAATATTTTAAAATGGGGGAATTTAGGAAACCCTGACTCGGTGCCGAAGGCCACATGTCCGTCATCACCGGAGTTGTCTCGGCTCGGGAGCTTAGGTACGATCGGGGAAGGTCAGCTATGAGCACCCCCTTTCGCCCGGTCCGAAGACCGGCCTCTACTAACCGTGATATTCTGTTTTGAAAACGTTTATGTGTTCTTATTCCATTTATTAGCCTAGAATTACTATGTTATGCGCACAGCAAACAAGTATAAACTAAATCGCCCAAATTGGAACAAAACATTTCATGTTTGTTTTGAAAATGGTTTGCTACTCGCAAGTAGGCTAAAATGCGGATTTTGCCACCCTCAAGTGGGCTTTTAGAGAAGATGATTTTGCCACTATCTAGTGGGCTTAAAACTCACAGTTTTAATGCATTATTCCAATTTAGGTAATTCAACCTCCATCCACAGGCATTCAAGCAGTTTATAACACATAAGCAGCTAGCCTCATGGTAATCATACTGTCATGGCAACACTCACACGCATGCGATATGCTAAAGCATAAAAGCTTACCTAGTACTCCATGCCAAAACAAAGAACTTGTTAGCAAACATGCATGATCCAAGTCCATGTTAAAAATGGCTAATGCAACACATGCAAAGATGCAATCTAAACAGGCTCGGCTAACCCTAAAATGGCATATGAAATGCTACAGGTAACATGTATTCAATTTGGAATTGAAATGTACAATGTAGTTTGTATGATGTACCGAGCCCGGTGCATGTCAACAAATGCATGAATGCACGCATGCATAGCATAAGGTAAGCTAAAATAAATGTGCCCTAATCTACCATCATAAGCAGGTAAATAAAAGGGAAGAAAGAAGTGGAGGTTGGAAGACATGCACACCACGCACACACACTTATTACAGACACGCCCTCACTCGGAGGGACCAAAATAATAATACAAATTAATTAACTACGCAAGCTAATTAAATATTAAAAATTGACTAATTTAATTAACAAATTAAATAAATTAATTAAAGCAGGAAAACGCCTCGGGAAGCGCGCCACCATGCGCAAGCTGCCTCTGTTTTCCTTCCTTTCCTCCTCTAGAGGCTGTCAAAGCCTCAGGACTGATCCCTTGGACAGAGAGGATCACCACCGGCTGATTGAGATTGCCACCGGCAGTGTGGTATGTCCATCGGCACAAAATTGAATCTGTCGGCAGAGAAAAGGTTGCCGGCCGGCACCTTACACTGCCGGTCGGCAAATAAAATCTGCTGGACCTGCAACTCACAGCAACAGAGGGCAAAACAAGGCATGGCAGCACAATTCAAAGCATGTATGCACCAACCATGTCTCTTATCATTGTAATGACTCAAAGGGACATGTGCCTCGGTTCTCGGACCACCAATCACGCATTTCCATGCATGATGGCCCAAAGAACCAAGTATGCAACTTTGGTTTCAAATGCAATGCAAACCAATCAAACAAAACTCCCAATCCCTATCACCCAAGTCAAGGGACAAGGAATGCATGCAAGATGCAATGCAACCTAGGCATACAAGCTAGGAATGCAACATGGCATGGCAAGGCACTTATGCAAGCATGCAAGCATACATATGGCAATGCAAATAAATGGAAAGATGGGCTTATACATGAATTAGGCAGCTCTAATAAGGCCTAAAACAGTGGCCATAAGTGCTAAAGAGTGAGGGCTAAATGGCATACGCACACACATGCACATAAGGGCCAACACTTAAGCACAAATCAAGCAACATTCAAGCACACTTGAAAGGGACAAACATGAACAATTAGCATGCATTATAAGCTTTGAAATCATGCTAATACATGGTGCCAAACCAAGCAACAAATCAAGCCAAGCATGCACCCAAATGGCCTAAGTGTTCAAAGCAAATCAATGAGGCATTGAACTACACTTAACATGACCAAACATGGCATGAAAAGAAGGACCAAAACCAGAGGTTTAGCATGTTAAATCAAGGCTAAAGGGCTCTTTAGATGGCGTCTAAATGGCCCAAATACAAAGGCATGCGAAGGCACCAAAACATGGAGCATTGAAACACATGCTTTCAAAGCATTAAAGAGGCATGCAAGGCAATCAAACAAGCACGGAAATGGGACTGAAATGGCATGTAGAATGATCCCAAATCACCAAAACAATGCAAAGATGGCATGCTACACATGCTCATACTCAAGGCCAACAAGCCCAAATACAAAGGAGCTATATCAAGCATGCCAAAATCAACCCAAATACTTATGGACAGATCTAAAACATGGCAAAATAAGCGCATAATCTTCACAAGACTAAGCCTAAAACATGCTCCCACAAAGGCTAACAACCTAGAACATGTTAAGGCACAAATAAGGCATTACATGGCAACTATGCTAAACATGCATGGAGTTCCAAAACCAACTTTAAATCATGTTATATCATGTATATATAAGCATGAAAAACAAACCAAACATGCTCAACACACACTCAAGCATAGGCTTCCTTAAGAGGCCAAAATATGTCCTTTTCAAGGACAACAAGGAGAGGGGGTGGCCCTCTCCTTCTTGGGACTTCAAAGCATCATCTTCACCACTGAAATCCCTCAAGATTTCAGTGGTGAAGAGACCTCAACACCAAAATCCCAGAGCTAGCACAAAATGGCTCAAAATGAGGCCTTTTGAGGCCTAAGGGTGGTCAACAACCCTCAAACAACAAAACACTCTTAATAAACAATAAAGAGGGCCTAAAAACAGAACTTTTTTATGTTATACAATAAGCACAAAAACAGCTCTAAGATAGGTATAAAATTAATGCAAGAATGGGGAAAAAAAGGACTAGAATCTCACCCTTGAAGACCCCTTTACAAATGGTGCTCCAATGGCCTCCTTGAGCTTGAATCCAACACCAAAATCTCAAAACACACTCTTTAGAACCTCAGGTCCAAGAGGAAGGTGAAACACTAGGTGTTTGTGTGCAATAGTGAGACACAAAACACCTAGTGTACAAATAAGAGGGAAAGAGAGATAGAGAGTGTATATCTAACCCTAAACCTAGAAGAACCAGAGCTTGGTCTGTATTTTTCTCTCTCAAAAATGTCTCAAAGCTTCCTTTTTTGCCTTAGAGAGAGCTCCTCCCTATATGCCTCTTGTAAAGCTTACAAGACAAGCTTTGCAAGAGGGAGATCCCTCCATACACGTGTATGGAGGGGAGCAAAAGCAATACGGCTGTCTAAAAATATCTGCAAAAGCAGATGAACAGCAATCGGCCGGCAAAAAATGCCATCTTGGCCAAAAAGAGTGCCGACCGGCACAAAAAAGTGCTGACCGGCAACAAAGAGTGCCGGCCGGCAAACAATATTGCCGGTGGCAGCAAAACCAGCCGGTGGCATCTAGCCACTGCCGGTGATGGGTGGGGATGGTCCACAAGCCCCACCCTGCCTCTCAAAGGCAAGATGCAAGTGTTTGGTGCAAAACCAGACACTAAACGGTCGAGTTCGGGGATCCTGAGGCAAGGCGCGCGAGCCGAGGCCTCCGGGAACTCCAAACGAACACAAACAAGGATAATCACCGAGTGTTCAAACGGTGACGTCCAAGTCTTGAGGACGGTCAAAAATGGGGTGTCTACAGTTGCCCCTCTTTGACAGAACTCGAAAGTCATAACAATGACGGGAGTGAATGTCAAAGCCCAGAGACGACCCATTTTTGACAAGGCCGAAGACTTAGACAAGCATACAAGACAAAAAAGGTATGCGCCCGGAGGCAGGGGCAAAATGCAAGACAATGCACGAAGCCGAGCATTACTTATGATCATGCAAAGAAAGCTGTAATGAAGCAAACATGCGACAATTTTAAGCTAGCATACCAAACTACACTACAATGCAGAAAGGATGTAAGAGAATTATGGAATTCTCAATACGTCTCACTCGGGAGATACAATACCTGTGCGGCTCGTCCGGTTGCACCAGCTGCAAATGAACCGTACATACAATATCGTGCCTGAAAAGAAAACAAACTTAACAGGTGCAATATGGTTAGCAACATGCATGACAATGCAAATGTGGTGTACTCGAAATGCGTGACAGCGCAAAGCAAGTGGGGAGCATGACAATGCTGTGAAGATACAAATAGGTACGTGGAGCATGCGGTCTACGCAGGCAACAAAATTGATCATAAGCATGCGATCTACGCGGATAATGAAGTTTAACAAACATGCGGTCTACGCAATCAAAACATGCGGTCTACGCAGGTAATGAGATTTGAATAAACATGCGGTCTACGCAGTCAAAACATGTGGTCTACGCAGGTATTGAAATTAAACATGCGGTCTACGCAATCAAAACATACGGTCTACGCAAGTAATGAAATTAAGTTGCGGTCTACGAATAAGTGTCCGAGTGTTTAAACCCTAATGCATGAGAAATGGCAAATAAACACCATAATTACATATATGCCATCATGCAAGAGGGTTCGAATAAGTGTCCGAGTGTTTAAGCCCTAATGCATGAGAGATGGCAAGTAAACACCACAATTACATATCTGCCATCATGCGAGAGGGTCTGAATAAGTGTCCGAGTAGTTATACCCTAATGCAAGAGAAATGGCAAATAAACACCGTAATTACATATCTGCCATCATGCAAGAGGGTCCGAATAAGTGTCCGAGTGTTTAAACCATAATGCATGGAAATGGCAAGTAAACACCATAACTACATATCTGCTATCATGCATGAGGGTCCGAATAAGTGTCCGATCTTTTAAACCTTAATGCATGGGAAATGGCAAATAAACACCATAATTACACATCTACCTTGATGCAAGGGGGTCCGAATAAGTGTCCGACTGTTTAAACCGTAATGCTTGAGAAATGGCAAGTAAACAACATAATTACATATCTGCCATCATGCAAGAGGGTCCGAATAACTGTCCGAGTGTTTAAACCCTAATGCATGAGGAATGGAAAATAAACACCATAATTACATATCCGCCACTATGCAAGAGGGTCCGAATAAGTGTCCGAGTGTTTATGCCCTAATGCATGAGAAATGGCATGTGAACACCATAATTACATATCTGCCATCATACAAGAGGGTCTGAATAAGTGTCCGAGTATTTATTCCCTAATGCAAGAGAAATGGCAAATAAATACCATAATTACATATCTGCCATCATGGAAGAGGGTCCGAATAAGTGTCCGAGTGTTTAAACCCTAATGCATGGGAAATGGCAAGTAAACACCATAACTACAAATCTGATATCTTGCAAGAGGGTCCGAATAAGTGTCCGAGCTTTTAAACCGTAATGCATGGGAAATGGCAAATAAACACCATAATTACATATCTGCCATCATGCAAGGGGGTCCGAATAAGTGTCCGAGTGTTTAAGCCGTAATGCATGAGAAATGGCAAGTAAACAATATAATTACATATCTGCCATCATGCAAGAGGGTCCAAATAAATGTCCGAGTGTTTAAACCCTAATGCTTGAGAATTGGCAAATAAACACCATAATTACATATCTGTCATCATGCAAGAGGGTCCGAATATGTGTCCGAGTGTTCAAACCCTAATGCAGGAGAAATGGCAAATAAACACCATAATTACATATCTGCCATCATGTAAGAGGGTCTGAACAAGTGTCCGAGTATTTATACCTTAATACAAGAGAAATGGCAAATAAACACCACAATTACACATCTGCAATCATGCAAAAGGGTCCGAATAAGTATCTGAGTGTTTAAACCCTAATGCATGAGAAATGGCAAGTAAAAACCATAATTGCATATCTGTCCTCATGCAAGAGGGTCGGAATAAGTGTCCGAATGTTTAAACCCTAATGCATGAGAAATGGCAAGTAAACACCATAATTACATATCTGCCATCATGCTAGAGGGTCCGAATAAGTGTTCGAGTATTTAAACCCTAACGCATGAGAAATGGCAAATAAACACCATAATTACATATCTGGCATCATGCAAAAGGGTCCGAATAAGTGTCCGAGTGTTTAAGCTGTAATGCATGAGAAATGGCAAGTAAACAACATAATTACATATCTACCATCATACAAGA
Organism: Camellia sinensis; assembly: GCF_055761805.1. Lineage (NCBI taxonomy): Eukaryota > Viridiplantae > Streptophyta > Magnoliopsida > Ericales > Theaceae > Camellia > Camellia sinensis. The sequence continues at coordinate 7,869,402 of NW_028129474.1, read as the reverse complement.
GGGTCCAAATAAGTGTCCGAGTGTTTAAGCCCTAATGCATGAGAAATGGCAAGTAAACACGATAACTAAATATCTGCTATCATGCAGGAGGGTCCGAATAAGTGTCCGAGTGTTTAAACCATAATGCATGGGAAATGGCAAGTAAACACCATAACTACATATCTGCTATCATGCATGAGGGTCCGAATAAGTGTCCGATCTTTTAAACCTTAGTGCATGGGAAATGGCAAATAAACACCATAATTACACATCTACCTTGATGCAAGAGGGTCCGAATAAGTGTCCGACTGTTTAAACCGTAATGCTTGAGAAATGGCAAGTAAACAACATAATTACATATCTGCCATCATGCAAGAGGGTCCGAATAACTGCCCGAGTGTTTAAACCCTAATGCATGAGGAATGGAAAATAAACACCATAATTACATATCCGCCACTATGCAAGAGGGTCCGAATAAGTGTCCGAGTGTTTATGCCCTAATGCATGAGAAATGGCATGTGAACACCATAATTACATATCTCCCATCATACAAGAGGGTCTGAATAAGTGTCCGAGTATTTATTCCCTAATGCAAGAGAAATGGCAAATAAATACCATAATTACATATCTTCCATCATGGAAGAGGGTCCGAATAAGTGTCCGAGTGTTTAAACCCTAATGCATGGGAAATGGCAAGTAAACACCATAACTACAAATCTGATATCTTGCAAGAGGGTCCGAATAAGTGTCCGAGCTTTTAAACCGTAATGCATGGGAAATGGCAAATAAACACCATAATTACATATCTGCCATCATGCAAGGGGGTCCGAATAAGTGTCCGAGTGTTTAAGCCGTAATGCATGAGAAATGGCAAGTAAACAATATAATTACATATCCGCCATCATGCAAGAGGGTCCAAATAAATGTCCGAGTGTTTAAACCCTAATGCTTGAGAATTGGCAAATAAACACCATAATTACATATCTGTCATCATGCAAGAGGGTCCGAATATGTGTCCGAGTGTTCAAACCCTAATGCAGGAGAAATGGCAAATAAAAACCATAATTACATATCTGCCATCATGTAAGAGGGTCTGAACAAGTGTCCGAGTATTTATACCCTAATACAAGAGAAATGGCAAATAAACACCACAATTACACATCTGCAATCATGCAAAAGGGTCCGAATAAGTATCTGAGTGTTTAAACCCTAATGCATGAGAAATGGCAAGTAAAAACCATAATTGCATATCTGTCCTCATGCAAGAGGGTCGGAATAAGTGTCCGAGTGTTCAAACCCTAATGCATGAGAAATGGCAAGTAAACACCATAATTACATATCTGCCATCATGCTAGAGGGTCCGAATAAGTGTTCGAGTATTTAAACCCTAATGCATGAGAAATGGAAAATAAACACCATAATTACATATCTGGCATCATGCAAAAGGGTCCGAATAAGTGTCCGAGTGTTTAAGCCGTAATGCATGAGAAATGGCAAGTAAACAACATAATTACATATCTACCATCATACAAGAGGGTCCAAATAAGTGTCCGAGTGTTTAGGCCCTAATGCATGAGAAATGGCAAGTAAACACGATAACTAAATATCTGCTATCATGCAAGAGGGTCCGAATAAGTGTCCGATTGTTTAAACCGTAATGCATGGGAAATGGCAAATAAACACCATAATTACAAATCTGCCACCATGCAAGGGGGTCCGAATAAATGTCCGAGTGTTTAAACCCTAATGCATGAGAAATGGCAAATGAACACCATAATTACATATCTGCCATCATGCAAGAGGGTCCGAAAATGTGTCCGATTGTTTAAGCCCTGATGCATGAGAAAGGGCAAGTAAACAACATAGTTACATATCTGCCATCATGCAAGAGGGTCCAAATAAGTGTCCGAGTGTTTAAACCCTAATGCTTGAGAATTGGCAAGTAAACACCATAATTACATATCTGTCATCAAGCAAGAGGGTCCGAATAAGTGTCCGAGTGTTTAAACCCTAATGCAGGAGAAATGGCAAATAAACACCATAATTACTTATCTGCCATCATGCAAGAGGGTCTGAATAAGTGTCTGAGTATTTATACCCTAATGCAAGAGAAATAGCAAATAAACACCACAATTACACATCTGCAATCATGCAAGAGGGTCCAAATAAGTGTCGGAGCGTTTAAACCCTAATGCATGAGAAATGGCAAACAAAAACCATAATTACATATCTGCCCTCATGCAAGAGGGTCAGAATCAGTGTCCGAGTGTTTAAACCCTAATCCATGAGAAATGGCAAGTAAACACCATAATTACATATCTGCCATCATGGTAGAGGGTCCGAATAAGTGTTCGAGTATTTAAACCCTAATGCATGAGAAATGGCAAGTAAACACCATAATTACATATCTGCCATCATGCAAGAGGGTCCGAATAAGTGTCCAAGTGTTTAAATCCTAATGCATGACAAATGGCAAATCAACACCCTAATTACATATCTGGCATCATGCAAAAGGGTCCGAATAAGTGTCCGAGTGTTTAAGCCCTAATGCATGAGAAATGGCAAGTAAACAACCTAATTACATATCTGCCACCATGCAAGAGGGTCCAAATAAGTGTTCTAGTGTTTAAACCCTAATGTACGAGAAATGGCAAGTAAACACCATAATTACATCTCTGTCATCATGCAAGAGGGTCCGAATAAATGTCCGAGTCTATAAACCCTAATGCCTGAGAAATGGCAAACAAAGACCATAATTACACATCTGCCATCATGCAAGATGGTCCAAATATGTGTCCGAGTGTTTAAGCCCTAATGCATGAGAAATGGCGAGTAAAAACAACATAATTACATATCTGCCACCATGCAAGAGGGTCCAAATAAATGTCCGAGCGTTTAAACCATAATGCATGAGAAATGGCAAGTAAGCACCATAATTACATATCTGCCATCATGCAAGAGGGTCCGAATAAGTGTCCGTGTGTTTAAACCCAAATGCATGAGAAATGGCAAATAAACACCATAATTACATATCTGCCACCATGCAAGAGGGTCCGAATAAGTGTCCGAGTGTTTAAGCCCTAATGCATGACAAATGGCAAGTAAACACGATAATTACATATCCGCTATCATGCAAGAGGGTCTGAAAAATTGTCCGAGTATTTATACCCTAATGCAAGACAAATGGCAAATAAACACCATAATTACATATCTGCCATCATGCAAGAGGCTCCGAATAAGTGTCCGAGTTTTTAAACCCTAATGCATGAGAAGTGGGAAATAAACACGATAATTACATATCTGCCATCGTGCAAGGGGGTTCGAATAAGTGTCCAAGTGTTTAAACCCTAATGCATGAGAAATGGCAAGTAAACCCCATAATTTCATATCTGCCATCATGCAAGAGGGTCCAAATAAGTGTCCGAGTGTTTAAACCCTAATGCATGAGAAATGGCAAGTAAACACCATAACTACATCTCTGCTATCATGCAAGAGGGTCCGAATAAGTGTACGATTGTATAAACCGCAATGCATGGGAAATGGAAAATAAACATCATAATTACATATCTGCCACCATGCAAGGGGGACCGAATAAATGTCCGAGTGTTTAAACACTAATGCATGAGAAATGGCAAATAAACACCATAATTACATATCTGCCATCATGCAAGAAGGTCCGAATAAGTGTCCGAGTGTTTAAGCCCTAATGCATGAGAAATGGCAAGTAAACAGCATAATTACATATCTGCCATCATGCAAGACGGTCCAAATAAGTGTCCGAGTCTTTAACCCTAATGCTTGAGAATTGGCAAGTAAACACCATAATTTCATATCAGTCATCATGCAGGAGGGTCCTAATAAGTGTCCGAGTGTTTAAACCCTAATGCAGGAGAAATGGCAAATAAACACCATAATTACATATATGCCATCATGCAAGAGGGCCTGAATAAGTGTCCGAGTATTTATACCCGAATGTAAGAGAATTTGCAAATAAACACCATAATTACATATCTGTCATCATGCAAGAGGGTCCGAATAAGTGTCCGAGTGTTTAAACCCTAATGCATGAGAAACGGCAAGTAAACAGCATAATTACATATCTGGCCTGATGCAAGAGGGTCGGAATAAGTGTCCGCGTGTTTAAACCCTACTGCATGAGAAATGGCAAGTACACACCATAATTACATATCTGCCATCATGCAAGAGGGTCTGAATAAGTGTCCCAGTATTTAAACCCTAATGCATGAGAAGTTGGAAATAAACACCATAATTACATATCTGCCATCGTGCAAGAGGGTCCGAATAAGTGTTCGAGTGTTTAAACCCTAATGCATGAGAAATGGCAAGTAAACACCATAATTTCATATCTGCCATCATGCAAGAGGGTCCGAATAAGTGTCCGAGTGTTTAAACCCTAATGCATGAGAAATGGCAAATAAACACCATAATTACATATCAGCCATCATGCAGGAGGGTCCGAATAAGTGTCCGATTGTTTAAGCCATAATGCATGAGAAATGGAAAGGAAACACCATAATTATGTATCTGTCACCATGCAAGAGGGTCCGAATTAGTGTCCTAGTGTTTCAACCCAAATGTATGAGAAATGGCAAATAGACACCACAATTACATATCTGCCACCGTGCAAGAGGGATCGAATAAGTGTCCGAGTATTTAAGCCCAAATGCATGAGAAATGACAAGTAAACACCATAATTACATATCTGCCATCATGCAAGAGGGTCCGAATAAGTGTCCGAGTGTTTAAGCCCTAATTGATGGGAAATGGCAAGTAAACAGCATAATTACATATCTGCCATCATGCAAGAGGGTCCGAATAAATGTCCGAGTGTTTAAATCCTAATGCTTGAGAATTGCCAAGTAAAGACCATAATTACATATCTGTCATCATGCAAGAGGGTCCGAATAAGTGTCCGAGTGTTTAATCCCTAATGCCGGAGAAATGGCAAATAAACACCATAATTACATATCTGCCACCATGCAAGAGGGTTTGAATCAGTGTCCGAGTATTTATACCCTAATGCGAGAGAAATGGCAAATAAACACCACAATTACACAACTGCAATCCTGCAAGAGGGTCCGAATAAGTGTCTGAGTGTTTAAACCCTAATGCATGAGAAATGGCAAATAAAAACCGTAATTTCATATCTGCCCTCATGCAAGAGGGTCGGAATAAGTGTCCGAGTGTTTAAGCCATAATTGATGGGAAATGGCAAGTAAACAGCATAATTACATATCTGCCATCATGCAAGAGGGTCCGAATAAGTGTCCGAGTGTTTAAGCCCTAATGCATGGGAAATGGCAAGTAAGCACCATAACTACATATCTGGCATCATGCAAGAGGGTCCGAATAAGTGTCCGAGTGTTTAAACCGTATTGAATGGGAAACGGCAAATAAACACCGTAATTACATATCTGCCACCATGCAAGAGGGTCAGAATAAATGTCCAAGTGTTTAAACACTAATGCAAGAGAAATAGCAAATAAACACCATAATTACATATCTGCCATCATGCATAAGGGTCCGAATAAGTGTCAGAGTGTTTAAACCCAAATGCATGAGAAATGGCAAATAAACACCATAATTACATATCTGCCATTGTGCAAGAGGGTCCGAATAAGTGTTCGAGTGTTTAAACCCTAATGCATGAGAATTGGCAAATAAACACCATAATTACATATCTGCCATCACACAAGAGGGTCCGAATAAGTGTCCGAGTGTTTCAACCCTAATGCATGAGAAATGGCAAGTAAACACCACAATTACATATCTGCCCTCATGCAAGAGGGTCGGAATAAGTGTCCGCGTGTTTAAACCCTAATGCATGAGAAATGGTAAGTGAACACCATAATTACATATCTGCCATCAAGCATGAGGGTCCGAATAAGTGTCCTAGTATTTAAACCCTAATGCATGAGAAGTGGGAAATAAACACCATAATTACATATCTGCCATCGTGCAAGAGGGTCGGAATAAGTGTCCGAGTGTTTAAAACCTAATGCATGAGAAACGGCAAGTAAACACCATAATTTCATAACAGCCATCATGGAAGAGGGTCCGAATAGGTGTCCGAGTGTTTAAGTCCTAATGCATGGGAAATGGCAAGTAAACACCAGAACTACATATCTACCATCACGCAAGAGGGTCCGAATAAGTGTCCGAGTGTTTAAGCCCCAATGCATGAGAAGTGGCAAGTAAACACCATAATTACATATCTGCCATCATGCAAGAGGGTCCGAATAAGTGTCCAGGAGTTTAAAACCTAATACATGAGAAATGGAAAATAAACACCATAATTACATATCTGCCATCATGCAAGACGGTCCGAATAATTGTCCGAGTGTTTAAACCGTAATGCATGGGAATCGGCAAATAATCACCGTAATTACATATCTGCCATCATGCAAGAGGGTCTGAATAAATGTCCGAGTGTTTAAACCCTAATGCATGAGAAATGGAAAATAAACACCATAATTACATATCTGCCATCATGCAAGAGGGTCCGAATAAGTGTCCGAGTGTTTAAACCGTAATGCATGAGAAATGGCATGTAAACAACATAATTACATATCTGCCATCATGCAAGAGGGTCCAAATAAGTGTCCAAGTGTTTAAACCCTAATGCATGAGAAATGGCAAGTAAACAACATAATTACATATCTGCCATCACGCAAGAGCGTCCAAATAAGTGTCCGAGTGTTTAAACCCTAATGCATGAGAAATGGAAAATAAACACCATAATTACATATCTGCCATCATGTAAGAGGGTTCGAATAAGTGTCCGAGTGTTTAAGCCCTAATGCATGAGAAATGGCAAGTAAACACCATAATTACATATCTGTCATCATGCGAGAGGGTCTGAATAAGTGTCCGAGTAGTTATACCCCAATGCAAGAGAAATGGCAAATAAACACCATAATTACATATCTGCCATCATGCAAGAGGGTCCGAATAAGTGTCCGAGTGTTTAAACCCTAATGCATGGGAAATGGCAAGTAAACACCATAACTATATATCTGCTATCATGCATGAGGGTCCGAATAAGTGTCCGATCTTTTAAACCTTAATGCATGGGAAATGGCAAATAAACACCATAATTACATATCTGCCTTGATGCAAGGGGGTCCGAATAAGTGTCCGACTGTTTAAACCGTAATGCTTGAGAAATGGCAAGTAAACAACATAATTACATATCTGCCATCATGCAAGAGGGTCCGAATAACTGTCCGAGTGTTTAAACCCTAATGCATGAGGAATGGAAAATAAACACCATAATTACATATCTGCCACTATGCAAAAGGGTCCGAATAAGTGTCTGAGTGTTTAAGCCCTAATGCATGAGAAATGGCAAGTAAACACCATAATTACATATCTGCAATCATACAAGAGGGTCTGAATAAGTGTCCGAGTATTTATACCCTAATGCAAGAGAAATGGGAAATAATTGCCATAATTACATATCTGCCATCATGGAAGAGGGTCCGAATAAGTGTCCGAGTGTTTAAACCCTAATGCATGGGAAATGGCAAGTAAACACCATAACTACATATCTGCAATCTTGCAAGAGGGTCCGAATAAGTGTCCGAGCTTTTAAACCGTAATGCATGGGAAATGGCAAATAAACACCATAATTACATATCTGCCATCATGCAAGGGGGTCCGAATAAATGTCCGAGTGTTTAAACCCCAATGCATGAGAAATGGCAAATAAACACCATAATTACATATCTGCCATCATGCAAGAGGGTCTGAATAAGTGTCCGAGTGTTTAAGCCCTAATGCATGAGAAATGGCAAGTAAACAATATAATTACATATCTGCCATCATGCAAGAGGATCCAAATAAATGTCCGAGTGTTTAAATCCTAATGCTTGAGAATTGGCAAGTAAACACCATAATTACATATCTGTCATAATGCAAGAGGGTCCGAATAAGTGTCCGAGTGTTTAAACCCTAATGCCGGAGAAATGGCAAATAAACATCATAATTACATATCTGCCACCATGCAAGAGGGTTTGAATCAGTGTCCGAGTATTTATACCCTAATGCAAGAGAAATGGCAAATAAACACCACAATTACACATCTGCAATCCTGCAAGAGGGTCCGAATAAGTGTCTGAGTGTTTAAACCCTAATGCATGAGAAATGGCAAATAAAAACCGTAATTTCATATCTGCCCTCATGCAAGAGGGTCGGAATAAGTGTCCGAGTGTTTAAACCCTAATGCATGAGAAATGGCAAGTAAACACCATAATTACATATCTGCCATCATGCTACAGGGTCCGAATAAATGTTCGACTATTTCAACCCTAATGCATGAGAAATGACAAATAAACACCATAATTACATATCTGCCATTGTGCAAGAGGGTCCGAATAAGTGTCCGAGTGTTTAAACCCTAATGCATGAGAAATGGCAAGAAAACACCATAATTACATATCTGCCATCATGCAAGAGGGTCTGAATAAGTGTCCAAGTGTTTAAAGCCGAATGCATGACAAATGGGAAATAAACACCGTAATTACATATCTGGCATCGTGCAAAAGGGTCCGAATAAGTGTCCGAGTGTTTAAGCCCTAAAGCATGAGAAATGGCAAGTAAACAACATAATTACATATCTGCCATCATGCAAGAGGGTCCAAATAAGTGTCCGAGTGTTTAAACCCTAATGCATGAAAAATGGCAAGTAAACACCATAATCACATATCTGCCATCATGCAAGAAGGTCCGAATAAATGCCCGAGCGTATAAACCCTATTGCTTGAGAAATGGCAAATAAAGACCATAATTACATATCTGCCATCATGCAAGAGGGTCCGAATAAGTGTAGAAGTGTTTAAGCCCTAATGCATGAGAAGTGGCAAGTAAACAACATAATCACATATATGCCTTCATGCAAGAGGGTCCAAATAAGTGTCCGAGTGTTTAAACCATAATGCATGAGAAATGGCAAGAAAACACCATAATTACATATCTGCCATCATGCATGAGGGTCCGAATAAGTGTCCGAGTGTTTAAACCCTAACGCATGAGAAATGGCAAATAAACACCATAATTTCATATCTGCCACCATGCAAGAGGGTTCGAATAAGTGTCCGAGTGTTTAAGACCTAATGCGTGACAAATGGCAAGTAAACACCATAATTACATATCTGCCATCATGCAAGAGGGTGTGAATAAATGTCCGAGTATTTATACCCTAATGCAAGAGAAATGGCAAGTAAACACCATAATTACATATCTGTCATCATCCGTGAGGGTCAGAATAAGTGTCCGAGTGTTTAAGCCTTAATGCATGAGGAATGGCAAGTAAACACCGTAACTACATATCTGCCATCATTCAAGCGTGTCTGAATAAGTGTCCGAGTATTTATACCCTAATGCAAGAGAAATGGCAAATAAACACCATAATTACATAAGTGCCATCATGCAAGAGGGTCCGAATAAGTGTCCGAGTGTTTAAACCCTAATGCATGGGAAATGGCAAGTAAACACCATAACTACATATCTGCTATCAAGCAAGAGGGTCCGGATAAGTGTCAGAGTGTTTAAACCGTAATGCATGGGAAATGGCAAATAAACACCATAATTACATATCTTCCATCAGGCAAGGGGGTCCGAATAAATGTCCGAGTGTTTAAAACCTAATGCATGAGAAATGGTAAATAAACCCCATAATTACATATCTGCCATCATGCAAGAGGGTCTGAATAAGTGTCCGAGTGTTTAAGCCCTAATGCATGAGAAATGGCGAGTAAACAACATAATTACATATCTGCCATCATGCAAGAGGGTCCAAATAAATGTCCGAGTGTTTAAATCCTAATGCTTGAGAATTGGCAAGTAAACACCATAATTACATATCTGTCATAATGCAAGAGGGTCCGAATAAGTGTCCGAGTGTTTAAACCCTAATGCCAGAGAAATGGCAAATAAACACCATAATTACATATCTGCCACCATGCAAGAGGGTTTGAATCAGTGTCCGAGTATTTATACCCTAATGCAAGAGAAATCGCAAATAAACACCACAATTACACATCTGCAATCCTGCAAGAGGGTCCGAATAACTGTCTGAGTGTTTAAACCCTAATGCATGAGAAATGGCAAATAAAAACCGTAATTTCATATCTGCCCTCATGAAAGAGAGTCGGAATAAGTGTCCGAGTGTTTAAACCCTAATGCATGAGAAATGGCAAGTAAACACCATAATTACATATCTGCCATCATGCTACAGGGTCCGAATAAATGTTCGACTATTTCAACCCTAATGCATGAGAAATGACAAATAAACACCATAATTACATATCTGCCATTGTGCAAGAGGGTCCGAATAAGTGTCCGATTGTTTAAACCCTAATGCATGAGAAGTGGCAAGAAAACACTATAATTACATATCTGCCATCATGCAAGAGGGTCTGAATAAGTGTCCAAGTGTTTAAAGCCGAATGCATGACAAATGGGAAATAAACACCGTAATTACATATCTGGCATCATGCAAAAGGGTCCGAATAAGTGTTCGAGTGTTTAAGCCCTAAAGCATGAGAAATGGCAAGTAAACAACATAATTACAAATCTGCCATCATGCAAGAGGGTCCAAATAAGTGTCCAAGTGTTTAAACCCTAATGCATGAAAAATGGCAAGTGGACACCATAATCACATATCTGCCATCATGCAAGAAGGTCCGAATAAATGCCCGAGCGTATAAACCCTATTGCTTGAGAAATGGCAAATAAAGACCATAATTACATATCTGCCATCATGCAAGAGGGTCCGAATAAGTGTAGAAGTGTTTAAGCCCTAATGCATGAGAAGTGGCAAGTAAACAACATAATCACATATATGCCTTCATGCAAGAGGGTCCAAATAAGTGTCCGAGTGTTTAAACCATAATGCATGAGAAATGGCAAGAAAACACCATAATTACATATCTGCCATCATGCAAGAGGGTCCGAATAAGTGTCCGAGTGTTTAAACCCTAACGCATGAGAAATGGCAAATAAACACCATAATTTCATATCTGCCACCATGCAAGAGGGTTCGAATAAGTGTCCGAGTGTTTAAGACCAAATGCGTGACAAATGGAAAGTAAACACCATAATTACATATCTGCCATCATGCAAGAGGGTGTGAATAAATGTCCGAGTATTTATACCCTAATGCAAGAGAAATGGCAAGTAAACACCATAATTACATATCTGTCATCATCCGTGAGGGTCAGAATAAGTGTCTGAGTGTTTAAGCCTTAATGCATGAGGAATGGCAAGTAAACACCGTAATTACATATCTGCCATCATGCAAGCGTGTCTGAATAAGTGTCCGAGTATTTATACCCTAATGCAAGAGAAATGGCAAATAAACACCATAATTACATATCTGCCATCATGCAAGAGGGTCCGAATAAGTGTCCGAGTGTTTAAACCCTAATGCATGGGAAATGGGAAGTAAACACCAAAACTACATATCTGCTATCATACAAGAGGGTCCGGATAAGTGTCTGAGTGTTTAAACCGTAATGCATGGGAAATGGCAAATAAACACCATAATTACATATCTGCCATCACGCAAGGGGGTCCGAATAAATGTCCGAGTGTTTAAAACCTAATGCATGAGAAATGGTAAATAAACCCCATAATTACATATCTGCCATCATGCAAGAGGGTCTGAATAAGTGTCCGAGTGTTTAAGCCCTAATGCATGAGAAATGGCGAGTAAACAACATAATTACATATCTGCCATGATGCAAGAGGGTCCAAATAAATGTCCGAGTGTTTAAATCCTAATGCTTGAGAATTGGCAAGTAAACACCATAATTACATATCTGTCATAATGCAAGAGGGTCCGAATAAGTGTCCGAGTGTTTAAACCCTAATGCCGGAGAAATGGCAAATAAACACCACAATTACATATCTGCCACCATGCAAGAGGGTTTGAATCAGTGTCCGAGTATTTATACCCTAATGCAAGAGAAATCGCAAATAAACACCACAATTACACATCTGCAATCCTGCAAGAGGGTCCGAATAACTGTCTGAGTGTTTAAACCCTAATGCATGAGAAATGGCAAATAAAAACCGTAATTTCATATCTGCCCTCATGAAAGAGGGTCGGAATAAGTGTCCGAGTGTTTAAACCCTAATGCATGAGAAATGGCAAGTAAACACCATAATTACATATTTGCCATCATGCTACAGGGTCCGAATAAATGTTCGACTATTTCAACCCTAATGCATGAGAAATGACAAATAAACACCATAATTACATATCTGCCATTGTGCAAGAGGGTCCGAATAAGTGTCCGAGTGTTTAAACCCTAATGCATGAGAAGTGGCAAGAAAACACCATAATTACATATCTGCCATCATGGAAGAGGGTCTGAATAAGTGTCCAAGTGTTTAAAGCCGAATGCATGACAAATGGGAAATAAACACCGTAATTACATATCTGGCATCGTGCAAAAGGATCCGAATAAGTGTCCGAGTGTTTAAGCCCTAAAGCATGAGAAATGGCAAGTAAACAACATAATTACAGATCTGCCATCATGCAAGAGGGTCCAAATAAGTGTCCAAGTGTTTAAACCCTAATGCATGAAAAATGGCAAGTAAACACCATAATCACATATCTGCCATCATGCAAGAAGGTCCGAATAAATGCCCGAGCGTATAAACCCTATTGCTTGAGAAATGGCAAATAAAGACCATAATTACATATCTGCCATCATGCAAGAGGGTCCGAATAAGTGTAGAAGTGTTTAAGCCCTAATGCATGAGAAGTGGCAAGTAAACAACATAATCACATATATGCCTTCATGCAAGAGGGTCCAAATAAGTGTCCGAGTGTTTAAACCATAATGCATGAGAAATGGCAAGAAAACACCATAATTACATATCTGCCATCATGCAAGAGGGTCCGAATAAGTGTCCGAGTGTTTAAACCCTAACGCATGAGAAATGGCAAATAAACACCATAATTTCATATCTGCCACCATGCAAGAGGGTTCGAATAAGTGTCCGAGTGTTTAAGACCTAATGCGTGACAAATGGCAAGTAAACACCATAATTACATATCTCCCATCATGCAAGAGGGTGTGAATAAATGTCCGAGTATTTATACCCTAATGCAAGAGAAATGGCAAGTAAACACCATAATTACATATCTGTCATCATCCGTGAGGGTCAGAATAAGTGTCTGAGTGTTTAAGCCTTAATGCATGAGGAATGGCAAGTAAACACCGTAATTACATATCTGCCATCATGCAAGCGTGTCTGAATAAGTGTCCGAGTATTTATACCCTAATGCAAGAGAAATGGCAAATAAACACCATAATTACATATCTGCCATCATGCAAGAGGGTCCGAATAAGTGTCCGAGTGTTTAAACCCTAATGCATGGGAAATGGCAAGTAAACACCAAAACTACATATCTGCTATCATACAAGAGGGTCCGGATAAGTGTCTGAGTGTTTAAACCGTAATGCATGGGAAATGGCAAATAAACACCATAATTACATATCTGCCATCACGCAAGGGGGTCCGAATAAATGTCCGAGTGTTTAAAACCTAATGCATGAGAAATGGTAAATAAACCCCATAATTACATATCTGCCATAATGCAAGAGGGTCTGAATAACTGTCCGAGTGTTTAAGCCCTAATGCATGAGAAATGGCGAGTAAACAACATAATTACATATCTGCCATCATGCAAGAGGGTCCAAATAAATGTCCGAGTGTTTAAATCCTAATGCTTGAGAATTGCAAGTAAACACCATAATTACATATCTGTCATAATGCAAGAGGGTCCGAATAAGTGTCCGAGTGTTTAAACCCTAATGCCGGAGAAATGGCAAATAAACACCATAATTACATATCTGCCACCATGCAAGAGGGTTTGAATCAGTGTCCGAGTATTTATACCCTAATGCAAGAGAAATGGCAAATAAACACCACAATTACACATCTGCAATCCTGCAAGAGGGTCCGAATAAGTGTCTGAGTGTTTAAACCCTAATGCATGAGAAATGGCAAATAAAAACCGTAATTTCATATTTGCCCTCATGCAAGAGGGTCGGAATAAGTGTCCGAGTGTTTAAACCCTAATGCATGAGAAATGGCAAGTAAACACCATTATTACATATCTGCCATCATGCTACAGGGTCCGAATAAATGTTCAACTATTTCAACCCTAATGCATGAGAAATGACAAATAAACACCATAATTACATATCTGCCATTGTGCAAGAGGGTCCGAATAAGTGTCCGAGTGTTTAAACCCTAATGCATGAGAAATGGCAAGAAAACACCATAATTACATATCTGCCATCATGCAAGAGGGTCTGAATAAGTGTCCAAGTGTTTAAAGCCGAGTGCATGACAAATGGGAAATAAACACCGTAATTACATATCTGGCATCGTGCAAAAGGGTCCGAATAAGTGTCCGAGTGTTTAAGCCCTAAAGCATGAGAAATGGCAAGTAAACAACATAATTACATATCTGCCATCATGCAAGAGGGTCCAAATAAGTGTCCGAGTGTTTAAACCCTAATGCATGAAAAATGGCAAGTAAACACCATAATCACATATCTGCCATCATGCAAGAAGGTCCGAATAAATGCCCGAGCGTATAAACCCTATTGCTTGAGAAATGGCAAATAAAGACCATAATTACATATCTGCCATCATGCAAGAGGGTCCGAATAAGTGTAGAAGTGTTTAAGCCCTAATGCATGAGAAGTGGCAAGTAAACAACATAATCACATATATGCCTTTATGAAAGAGGGTCCAAATAAGTGTCCGAGTGTTTAAACCATAATGCATGAGAAATGGCAAGAAAACACCATAATTACATATCTGCCATCATGCAAGAGGGTCCGAATAAGTGTCCGAGTGTTTAAACCCTAACGCATGAGAAATGGCAAATAAACACCATAATTTCATATCTGCCACCATGCAAGAGGGTTCGAATAAGTGTCCGAGTGTTTAAGACCTAATGCGTGACAAATGGCAAGTAAACAACATAATTACATATCTGCCATCATGCAAGAGGGTGTGAATAAATATCGGAGTATTTATACCCTAATGCAAGAGAAATGGCAAGTAAACACCATAATTACATATCTGTCATCATCCGTGAGGGTCAAAATAAGTGTCCGAGTGTTTAAGCCTTAATGCATGAGGAATGGCAAGTAAACACCGTAATTACATATCTGCCATCATGCAAGCGTGTCTCAATAAGTGTCCGAGTATTTATACCCTAATGCAAGAGAAATGGCAAATAAACACCATAATTACATATGTGCCATCAAGCAAGAGGGTCCGAATAAGTGTCCGAGTGTTTAAACCCTAATGCATGGGAAATGGCAAGTAAACACCATAACTACATATCTGCTATCATGCAAGAGGGTCCGGATAAGTGTCTGAGTGTTTAAACCGTAATGCATGGGAAATGGCAAATAAACACCATAATTACATATCTGCCATCACGCAAGGGGGTCCGAATAAATGTCCGAGTGTTTAAAACCTAATGCATGAGAAATGGTAAATAAACCCCATAATTACATATCTGCCATCATGCAAGAGGGTCTGAATAAGTGTCCGAGTGTTTAAGCGCTAATGCATGAGAAATGGCGAGTAAACAACATAATTACATATCTGCCATCATGCAAGAGGGTCCAAATAAATGTCCGAGTGTTTAAATCATAATGCTTGAGAATTGGCAAGTAAACACCATAATTACATATCTGTCATAATGCAAGAGGGTCCGAATAAGTGTCCGAGTGTTTAAACCCTAATGCTGGAGAAATGGCAAATAAACATCATAATTACATATCTGCCACCATGCAAGAGGGTTTGAATCAGTGTCCGAGTATTTATACCCTAATGCAAGAGAAATCTCAAATAAACACCACAATTACACATCTGCACTCCTGCAAGAGGGTCCGAATAAGTGTCTGAGTGTTTAAACCCTAATGCATGAGAAATGGCAAATAAAAACCGTAATTTCATATCTGCCCTCATGCAAGAGGGTCGGAATAAGTGTCCGAGTGTTTAAACCCTAATGCATGAGAAATGGCAAGTAAACACCATAATTACATATCTGCCATCATGCTACAGGGTCCGAATAAATGTTCGACTATTTCAACCCTAATGCATGAGAAATGACAAATAAACACCATAATTACATATCTGCCATTGTGCAAGAGGGTCCGAATAAGTGTCCGAGTGTTTAAACCCTAATGCATATTAAATGGCAAGAAAATGCCATAATTACATATCTGCCATCATGCAAGAGGGTCTGAATAAGTGTCCAAGTGTTTAAAGCCGAATGCATGACAAATGGGAAATAAACACCGTAATTACATATCTGGCATCGTGCAAAAGGGTCCGAATAAGTGTCCGAGTGTTTAAGCCCTAAAGCATGAGAAATGGCAAGTAAACAACATAATTACAGATCTGCCATCATGCAAGAGGGTCCAAATAAGTGTCCAAGTGTTTAAACCCTAATGCATGAAAAATGGCAAGTAAACACCATAATCACATATCTGCCATCATGCAAGAAGGTCCGAATAAATGCCCGAGCGTATAAACCCTATTGCTTGAGAAATGGCAAATAAAGACCATAATTACATATCTGCCATCATGCAAGAGGGTCCGAATAAGTGTAGAAGTGTTTAAGCCCTAATGCATGAGAAGTGGCAAGTAAACAACATAATCACATATATGCCTTCATGCAAGAGGGTCCAAATAAGTGTCCGAGTGTTTAAACCATAATGCATGAGAAATGGCAAGAAAACACCATAATTACATATCTGCCATCATGCAAGAGGGTCCGAATAAGTGTCCGAGTGTTTAAACCCTAACGCATGAGAAATGGCAAATAAACACCATAATTTCATATCTGCCACCATGCAAAAGGGTTCGAATAAGTGTCCGAGTGTTTAAGACCTAATGCGTGACAAATGGCAATTAACACCATAATTACATATCTGCCATCATGCAAGAGGGTGTGAATAAATGTCCGAGTATTTATACCCTAATGCAAGAGAAATGGCAAGTAAACACCATAATTACATATCTGTCATTATCCGTGAGGGTCAGAATAAGTGTCCGAGTGTTTAAGCCTTAATGCATGAGGAATGGCAAGTAAACACCGTAATTACATATCTGCCATCATGCAAGCGTGTCTGAATAAGTGTCCGAGTATTTATACCCTAATGCAAGAGAAATGGCAAATAAACACCATAATTACATATCTGCCATCATGCAAGAGGGTCCGAATAAGTGTCCGAGTGTTTAAACCCTAATGCATGGGAAATGGCAAGTAAACACCAAAACTACATATCTGCTATCATGCAAGAGGGTCCGGATAAGTGTCTGAGTGTTTAAACCGTAATGCATGGGAAATGGCAAATAAACACCATAATTACATATCTGCCATCACGCAAGGGGGTCCGAATAAATGTCCGAGTGTTTAAAACCTAATGCATGAGAAATGGTAAATAAACCCCATAATTACATATCTGCCATCATGCAAGAGGGTCTGAATAAGTGTCCGAGTGTTTAAGCCCTAATGCATGAGAAACGGCGAGTAAACAACATAATTACATATCTGCCATCATGCAAGAGGGGCCAAATAAGTGTCTGAGTGTTTAAACCGTAATGCTTGAGAATTGGCAAGTAAACACCATAATTACATATCGGTCATCATGCAAGAGGGTCCGAATTTGTGTCCGAGTGCTCAAACCCTAATGCAGGAGAAATGGCAAATAAACACCATAATTACATATCTGCCATCATGTAAGACGGTCTGAATAAGTGTCCGAGTATTTATACCCTAATACAAGAGAAATGGCAAATAAACACCACAATTACACATCTGCAATCATGCAAAAGGGTCCGAATAAGTATCTGAGTGTTTAAACCCTAATGCATGAGAAATGGCAAGTAAAAACCATAATTACATATCTGCCCTCATGCAAGAGGGTCAGAATAAGTGTCCGAGTGTTTAAACCCTAATGCATGAGAAATGGCAAGTAAACACCATAATTACATATCTGCCATCATGCTAGAGGGTCCGAATAAGTGTTCGAGTCTTTAAACCCTAATGCATGAGAAACGGCAAATAAACACCATAATTACATTTCTGCCATTGTGCAAGAGGGTCCGAATAAATGTTCGAGTGTTTAAACCCTAATGCATGAGAAATGGCAAGTAAATACCAAAATTACATATCTGCCACCGTGCAAGAGGGTCCGAATAAGTGTCCAAGTTTTTAAAGCCTAATGCACGACAAATGGCAAATAAACACCATAATTACATATCTGGCATCATGCAAAAGGGTCCGAATAAGTGTCCGAGTGTTTAAGCCCTAATGCATGATAAATGGCAAGTAAACAACATAATTACATATCTACCATCATACAAGAGGGTCCAAATAAGTGTCCGAGTGTTTAAGCCCTAATGCATGAGAAATGGCAAGTAAACACCACAACTACATATCTGCTATCATGCAAGAGGGTCCGAATAAGTGTCCGATTGTTTAAACCGTAATGCATGGGAAATGGCAAACAAACACCATAATTACATATCTGCCACCATGCAAGGGGGTCCGAATAAATGTCCGAGTGTTTAAACCCTAATGCATGTGAAATGGCATTTGAACACCATAATTGTATATCTGCCATCATGCAAGAGGGTCCGAATAAGTGTCCGAGTGTTTATGCCCTAATGCATGACAAATGGCAAGTTAACAACATAGTTACATATCTGCCATCATGCAAGAGGGTCCAAATAAGTGTCCGAGTGTTTAAACTCTAATGCTTGAGAATTGGCAAGTAAACACCATAATTACATATCTGTCATCATGCAAGAGGGTCCGAATAAGTGTCCGAGTGTTTAAACCCTAATGCAGGGGAAATGGAAAATAAACACCATAATGGCATATCTGCCATCATGCAAGAGGGTCTGAATAAGTGTGCGAGTATTTATACCCTAATGCAAGAGAAATAGCAAATAAACACCACAATTACACATCTGCAATGATGCAAGAGGGTCCAAATAAGTGTCTGAGCGTTTAAACCCTAATGCATGAGAAATGGCAAGCAAAAACCATAATTACATATCTGCCCTCATGCAAGAGGGTCAGAATCAGTGTCCGAGTGTTTAAACCCTAATCCATGAGAAATGGCAAGTAAGCACCATAACTACATATCTGCCATCATGCAAGAGGGTCCGAATAAGTGTCCGAGTGTTTAAACCGTATTGAATGGGAAACGGCAAATAAACACCATAATTACATATCTGCCATCATGCAAGAGGGTCTAAATAAATGTCCAAGTGTTTAAACACTAATGCAAGAGAAATAGCAAATAAACACCATAATTACATATCTGCCATCATGCATGAGGGTCCGAATAAGTGTCAGAGTGTTTAAACCCTAATGCGTGAGAAATGGCAAATAATCACCATAATTACATATCTGCCATTGTGCAAGAGGGTCCGAATAAGTGTTCGAGTGTTTAAACCCTAATGCATGAGAAATGGCAAATAAACACCATAATTACATATCTGCCATCATGCAAGAGGGTCCGAATAAGTGTCCGAGTGTTTAAACTCTAATGCATGAGAAATGGCAAGTAAACACCACAATTACATATCTGCCCTCATGCAAGAGGGTCGGAATAAGTGTCCGAGTGTTTAAAACCTAATGCATGAGAAATGGCAAGTAAACACCATAATTTCATATCTGCCATCATGGAAGAGGGACCGAATAAGTGTCTGAGTGTTTAAGTCCTAATGCATGGGAAATGGTAAGTAAACACCATAACTACATATCTGCCATCACCGCAAGAGGGTCCGAATAAGTGTCCGAGTGTTTAAGCCCTAATGCATGAGAAGTGGCAAGTAAACACCATAATTACATATCTGCCATCATGCAAGAGGGTCCGAATAAGTGTCCGGGTGTTTAAACCCTAATGCATGAGAAATGGAAAATAAACACCATAATTACATATCTGCCATCATGCAAGGGGGTCCGAATAATTGTCCGAGTGTTTAAACCGTAATGCATGGGAAATGGCAAATAATCTCCGTAATTACATATCTGCCATCATGCAAATAGGCCACGTGTCCGTCATCACCAAAGTTGCCTCGGCTCGGGAACTTGGGTACGATTGGGGAAGGTCACTTCGTGAGCACCCCCGCTCGCCCGATCAAAGATCGGCCTCTACTAACCATGATATCTATTTTTGAAAACGTTGTATGTTCTTATTCCGGTTATTAGCCTAGGTTACTATGTGATGCGCACAGCATACAAGTATAGACTGGATCGCCTGAATTGGAACAAAACATTTCATGTTCGCTTTTTGAAAATGGCTTGCTACCCGCCGGTAGGCTTAAAACATTTGATGATTTATTCCAATTTAAGTAACCCAACCTTCACCCACAGGCATCCAGGCAGTTATATCACATAAGCATATAGCCTCATGGTAAGCATGCTATTCATGGCAGTCACTCACACGCATGCAAGGATGCTAAAGCATAGAACTTACCGAGTACTCCAAGCCAAAATTGAAACTACGTTAGAAATCATGCATGATCCTAAGTATACAAAAATGCCTAATGCAACACATGAAAAAATGCAACTATAGCAGGCTCGGCTATTCTAAACATGGCATATGGAATGCTACAACTAACATGTATTCAATTTGGAATTGAAAGTACAATGCCGTTAGTATGATGTGCCGAGCCCGGTGCATGCAAAACAGATGAATGAATGCGAACATGTTGTCATACTGTATGCTAATTGAAATATGCCCTAATCTAACCATCATAAGCGGATAAATAAAAGGGAGAAAGACGTGGGGTTGGAAGACATACAACACACACACGCACACTTTATTACAGTTGTGCCCTCGCGCAGAGGGTCCGAATAAATAATACAGTCCCAAATAAAAGAATATTACAGTCCAAATGTTACAGTCCAAATAATGTACAAATTCCTAATTAATTAACAAATTAACTAAGAAAGCTGTAAAACTGGCGTGCAAGCCAGGGACTGCCTCGCTTCTGATGAATGATGTATGTCAGGCTGCTTTGCGCGGAAATCCCCCGGGATGCCCCAATCAGCCTCTGTTTACACCTTTCCTTGAAATGTGCGCCAAACTCCAAAAAGTTGCTGATTCTTTATTTTGCTGCAACAGAGAGCAGGAAAGGGGCATAGCAATGTATTTTCACAGATATATGCATGCTTCGATCCTCGTGCCACCAATCACGCATACCGAGGCATGATGGCCGAGGAGTCGAATTGCACAATTTAATATAGAATGAATGCGCATGTAAACACAACAAGAACCTAACTCCATCATGGGTAATCCGGAGTGTCGATGACTGGGAATTGAGACGCGTTCCGTCACTCGGAGTACGAAACGCACCTCGTTTCCCGTGCCCGGGCCAACTCCTATCCCGAACACGATGCAATATGCATGATATGCATGAATGCAACTAAGATACAGCCTACTATGCACAATGCTATGAAAATGAGATGTTTCGAAATGCGTGCACACGGGCACGCAAACCGAGGAAATGACATATGCAATGCAAATGACATGAAACTATGATATGGGCTTATACTAACATGAGAGAGCCTCAGCCACACTTACATAAGAGGCCGATAGATGAAAATGAAGTGCCTCGAAATGCGTGCACACGGGCACGCAAACCGAGACAACGACATACGCAATGCAATATGGCTAAAATGGCATATAGAATGCAACATGGACTTATACTAACATGAGAGAGCCTCAACTACACTCACATAAGAGGCCAATGGATGAAAATGAAGTGCCTCGAAATGCGTGCACACGGGCACGCAAACCGAGGGAATGGCATACGCAATGCAAATGACATGGAACTATGATATGGGCTTCTACCAACATGAGAGAGCCTCAGCCACACTCATATAGGATGCCGATAGATGAAAATGAAGTGCCTCGAAATGCGTGCACACGGGCACGCAAACCGAGGCAATGACATACGCAATGCAGTATGGCTAAAATGGCATGTAGAATGCAACATGGACTTATACTAACATGAGAGAGCCTCAGCCACACTCACATAAGAGGCCGATGGATGAAAATGAAGTGCCTCGAAATGCGTGCACACGGGCAGGCAAACCGAAGCAATGGCATACGCAATGCAAATGACATGGAACTATGATATGGGCTTATACCAACATGAGAGAGCCTCAGCCACACTCATATAGGATGCCGGTCGATGAAAATGAAGTGCCTCGAAATGCGTGCACACGGGCACGCAAACCGAGGCAATGACATGCGCAATGCAAATGACATGAAAATATGATATAAGCATGCTAATGGATTTGCAGCAACGAAATGTGGGGGAAAACAGTCCCGAAATGAGGTGAAAACACACCCGATGCACAGAATAGTCCCGAAACACGAATTTTGGCACCCGAAATGGCCTATAGCTATACCAAACATGCAAAATTGGTACATGGAATATAAAGACAGAAGCAAGGCAGCCCCAAAGTTAGCATTTTACTAGCACAAATCATGGCCAAACAGCAAACCAAGATAGGGCAAAACTAGCATGCAAGAAATGGCCCTAAACATGGGATTAAGAAGCAACTCATAGCTGATGCCCTCAAACAGGTTAGGGCCCTTCAATAAAGTTGAAGAGGGGCCCAAAATATGATGTTTTTTAGAACTGTAAAAACCCCAAAAACAAACACAGGTATGGCTGCACTCTCATGCAAGAAAAAGGGCCAAAAGGTTGCCAAAGAGGCAAGTGGTATATGCAAAGCCCAAACTGAAAAATTCCCTTCTACAACATTGAAGAGGGACCAAAAATATGACTATTTGAAGAACTGTAAAATGGCCAAAACAGTATACAAACATGCTAGAAATGCAATGCAAAATGAGGCTCAAAAGTGGCTATAACACAAAGTATACAAAATATTCCACAAACGGCCAAAGACCCTTAATGAAACATGAAGAATGGACCAAAATAAGACTATTTTCAGAACTGTAAAATGGCCAAAAACAAAAGCATGATAGGCTAACAAAACATGCAAGAATGGGGACCAAAAGAGAGATATAACATGAAGTGGCATATGGAGGTCCCAAACCATGAAAGGCCCTAAATGAAACATGAAGAATGGACCAAAATAAGACTATTTTTAGAACTGTAAAATGGCCAAAAACGAAAGCATGACAGGCTGCCAAAGCATGCAAAAATGGGACCAAAAAAGGAGTATAAAGGCAAGTATAGCATGGAGGTCCCAAACAGTGTTGAGCCCTTCTTCAATGTTGAAGACGGGCTCAAAATAAGCCTATTAGCAGTTTACAACATGCTCCAAAACAAATCACACACAAGCTAAAAATATCATGCAAGAAAATGACATTTTAGAGGGATAATGAAGCAAGTGCAAGATGCAGGGCTCAAACAGGGTTGAGCCCTTAATGAGACATGAAAATGAGCTCAAAATAAGGCCACTTTCAGTTATGGCCGGAGCTCAAAGCAAAAAGCATAGATGGCTAAGAAATATTGCAAAGAAAAGCTCAAAAAAAGGGAAAATGGCAACTCACCCTTGGAGACAAGTCTTTTGTTGCTTCTTGGACCAATTTTGATGACTCTAAGCTGCTGGAATTCTTTCCCTTGCTGCTGAAATGGAGTGGTGGTGGTAGAGCTTGGTGGTGATGAAGAAAACAAGGCGTAGGACTTAAGGATTTTTAGGAAAATGAGGAAGATGGAGGGAGATATGTGTATTGAGGCTTGAAGACAATTTTTTCCAACCCCAAAATATGATATTGCCAGCTGGTTATATGGACCAAAAAGGGGGTGTAAAGGTGGGGGAAAAGGAGGCCAACTTTCCCCCACAAAATATCCCCTGGATACAGATATTTTCCGGGGGATAAAGCTATACAGCTGTAAAGTGAACAGTGTGAGGATTACGGCCGGCCAAGTATTTTGGTTGTAGGTGGCCGGCCGGCCACATCCCCTAGCCGGCCGGCTAGGGGTCAAAAGGGTCAAGCTGGTTTAGTGGCCGGCCACCACATGATGGTGTCCTCCCATGTGTGTACAATACAACCCTGTGGTTAAAAGTCCAAGAAAGTGGCTCAAGGGTGTTCAACATTAGTTAGGAAGGAGGGGTTCAAAAGGGTCAGGTGGAATTACTGGCCGGCCACCAACTTTTAGGATCCTCCCAAGTGTGTACATCACAAATATGTGGTTGAAAGTTCAAGAATGTGGCCCCAAAGTGTTCAACATTAGCCCGGAAGGAGGGGTTCAAAAGGGTCAGGTGGAATTACTGGCCGGCCACCAACTTTTAGGATCGTCCCAAGTGTGTACATCATAAATATGTGGTCGAAAGTTCAAGAATATGGCCCCAAGGTGTTCAACATTAGCCCGAAAGTGTGAAAAACAGGCGTCGGAGGATATATAACTGGTTGCTGCAACAATTACTGGCCTCCCACCCTTCAGTGACCTCCTCGGTGATAAAACAGAGGTACCTGCCAAAAATGAACGAAAACCGTTGCAAAACGAATGTTCGGGGGCCAAAACGCGCAGTTCGAGGTCCCGAAAATGGGCTGTTAAGCACCGAAAGTGGCATTCAGCCACGAAGTGGGTTTCTCAGACCCCAGTGTCCCTCAAAAGGGAGTATAAAGGAAGTATACGAAAAATCAGAACAAACGGAGATGGTTAGGCGGTCCCGAACCGAGGCACACGGCCAACGATTCCGAAAAACCGGAAACCAGACTCCGAAATGGGCAAAATGGCCTACGACCACGAAATGTAGCCTACGGACATTGAGAGATGGTCTACGGGACCTCTCCCTTCCCTCAGGAAAAGAAACCGAGAAAATTGAGCCTGGTTCGCAAACTGAGGCAAGGTACAAAAGAGGGTTCGGAAGTCCGGAGGCAGGGCTCACGGCCGCAACTCTGAAACTTCTGAACGAGCACATTATGCAACATCACCAAGCGCTCAATCAGTGACGTCCGAGTCTTAAGGTCGGTCAAAAATGGGGTGTCTACAGTTGCCCCTCTTTGACAGAACTCGAAAGTCACAAGTGACGGGAGTGAATGTCCAAGCCCAGAGACGACCCATTTTTGACAAGGCCGAAGACTTAGACAAGCGTACAAAGTAAACAGAGATGTGCCCGCAGGCAGGCCCGCAGGCAGGGGGGGGGCAAAATGCAAAGTGATATGCAAGAAGCCGGTGGTAACTCAATGGTCATGCAAATGCAGCAAGCTGTAATGAAGCAAGTATTCGCAAATAGATGCAACAGTTTTAAGCAAGAATGCAAGGCAACAACTACATTTCATGCAGTTAAGAATGCGGAGAATTATTCAATCCCCGCCACGTCTCACTCGGAGAAGATACGATACCTGCGCGATTCGTCCGGTCACACCAGCCTCAATCGAACCGTACATACAATATCGTGCCTGGAAAAGAGAGAAATTGTAACAAGTACAGTATGCTACCAACATATATTTAACGTGATTCCGAAAGTTTGACACACGCAGTGCCGGTGAGTGAATGCATCGCAATGCAAGAGAGGACATGCGTGACAACGCATGCTCAAACACAGAGGTATGGCAACATTAAGAAATGTGCATAACAATGCAAGTATGCTCATGAAAATGTGAATTATGTGCATGATAGTGCAAAGCGAGCATAAGTCAACGTGCCCGTTTGTTACGAAACAACGAGCAATGGAAACGCGTGTTTCGGCGAAGGCAACTCGATCACGGCCTCCGATCCGCTTCCCGGAATGGCTACAACACATTCAAAAAGGATACACTTCAATTTCGATGAATGATGATGAGACATATGTCAGAACTTGAAGCTGAAGTCCCGGCGGATCATTTCGCGACAGAAAGTGCACTTTTCTTGAACTTTTTCAGGTCCCGGGAACTCCGATCTTCCTCAAAATTTGCAGGGAGCTAGGTGAGCCTGTGAGGGACATGGCCGGCCGTTTATCTTCCCAAGGGGAGGCCACCGGCCACTTTTGCAAAAAGGAATTGGCTGGTCGGCCGGTTTTCCAAAAAGGAAATGGCTGGCCGGCTAGGAAAGGTGGCCGGCCGGCCATATGCCCAAATCCGAGGGCATTTTGGTCTTTTCACCTCCTTTTTTCATGCTCCATCATCCCAAGACTTGGAGCCTATATAATGCAGCCGAGATCTTCTCCTCTCTCGCCTCCTACAACACTTTCTTCTCCAGATCTGAGTTCCATACCCGTTTTCCAACGCCCCACGCAAGTTGTTTCCGCAAAAATATTCAATTTTAAACACTTTGAAGCGATTAAATTTCGGTTTCGGAGCTCCTTTTCTCATTTTCGCCACTTGAGGTAAGTTTGTCTCAATATTTGGAAGATTTTCTCGGGAGTTGACTTTTGTTGACTTTTTCATTTCCCGAGAGTTGACTTTTGTTGAATTTTTCCAATTTTGGCTCATTTTCGCTCATTTTTGCTCCTTTTGCAGATTCTTTGAAAATGGCGGGTAATTCTCCCCATGGTGGAGGCTTTCCGGGTGCCGGGGACGATTTTGATCCTATGACTTTGCCCCCGAGGGTCCGACCTTTTATTCCCGAGAGGTACAATCTGCCAGCACATGTCCTTCCGCGTGCCGTTTTCCGTCATTTCACTAATTTTGATGAGTGAGCACCTGGGGATCTGCTTCTCCGAGAGCCAGAGCATCACCTCTCTCATGAGGCCCGAGAGGTATTTACTTCATTTTCTGCATTTTTCGTACATTTCAGCACCTTTGCCATGCTTGAACACGCAGTTTAGCTTATGACATAATACTTTGCTTGCATCCTGAACATGTAGTTTAAACACTCGAATTTCTGAACACTCGGCTCATTAATTAATTGCGAACGCACAGTACACATTAGTTAAGAGGTGAACACACGGCTTAAACACTGATTTGTCGAACACACAGCCCGAATTCGAAAGTGAACACACGGCCCCCACTTTAAATTTTCTGAACACACAGCCCAGATTAGAATAGTGAACACGCAGCCCACACTGATTGAAAGTTGAACACGCAGCCCAAACTTAAAATTTTCTGAACACGCAGCCCAGATTAGAATAGTGAACACGCAGCCCACACTGATAGAAAGTTGAACACGCAGCCCAAACTTAAATTTTCTAAACACGCAGCCCAGATTAGAATAGTGAACACGCAGCCCACACAGATAGAAAGTTGAACACGCAGGCCAAACTTAAAATTTTCTGAACACGCAGCCCAGATTAGAATAGTGAACACGCAGCCCACACTAGTTGAAAGTTGAACACGCAGCCCAAACTTTAAATTTTATGAACACGCAGCCCAGATTAGAATAGTGAACACGCAGCCCACACTAGTTGAAAGTTGAACACGCAGCCCAAGCTTTAATTTTCTGAACACGCAGCCCAGATTAAATAGTGAACACGCAGCCCACACTGATAGAAAGTTGAACACGCAGCCCAAACTTTAAATTTTCTGAACACGCAGCCCAGATTAAATAGTGAACATGCAGCCCACACAGATAGAAAGTTGAACAAGCAGCCCAAACTTAAAATTTTCTAAGCACGCAGCCCAGATTAGAATAGTGAACACGCAGCCCACACTGATAGAAAGTTGAACACGCAGCCCAAACTTTAAATTTTCTGAACACGCAGCCCAGATTAGAATAGTAAACACCCAGCCCACACTAATAGAAAGTTGAACACACAGCCCAAACTTTAAATTTTCTGAACACGCAGCCCAGATTAGAATAGTGAACACGCAGCCCACACTGATAGAAAGTTGAACATGCAGCCCAAACTTAAATTTTCTGAACACGCAGCCCAGATTAGAATAGTGAACACGCAGCCCACACTGATTGAAAGTAGAACACGCAGCCCAAACTTAAAATTTTCTGAACACGCAGCCCAGATTAGAATAGTGAACACGCAGCCGACACTGATTGAAAGTTGAACACGCAGCCCAAACTTAAAATTTTCTGAACACGCAGCCCAGATTAGAATAGTGAACACGCAGCCCACACTGATAGAAAGTTGAACACGCAGCCCAAACTTTAAATTTTCTGAACTCGCAGCCCAGATTAGAATAGTGAACACGCAGCCCACACTAGTTGAAAGTTGAACGCGCATCCCAAACTTTAATTTTCTGAACACGCAGCCCAGATTAAATGGTGAACACACAGCCCACACTGATAGAAAGTTGAACACGCAGCCCAAACTTTAAATTTTCTGAACACGCAGCCCAGATTAAATAGTGAACACGTAGCCCACACTGATAGAAAGTTGAACACGCAGCCCAAACTTAAAATTTTCTGAACACGCAGCCCATATTAGAATAGTGAACACGCAGCCCACACTGATAGAAAGTTGAACACGCAGCCCAAACTTTAAATTTTCTGAACACGCAACCCAGATTATAATAGTGAACACGCAGCCCACACTGATAGAAAGTTGAACACGCAGCCCAAACTTAAATTTTCTGAACACGCAGCCCAGATTAGAATAGTGAACACGCAGCCCACACTGATTCAAAGTTGAACACGCAGCCCAAACTTAAAATTTTCTGAACACGCAGCCCAGATTAGAATAGTGAACACGCAGCCCACACTAGTTGAAAGTTGAACACGCAGCCCAAACTTTAAATTTTATGAACACGCAGCCCAGATTAGAATAGTGAACACGCAGCCCACACTAGTTGAAAGTTGAACACGCAGCCCAAGCTTTAATTTTCTGAACACGCAGCCCAGATTAAATAGTGAACACGCAGCCCACACTGATAGAAAGTTGAACACGCAGCCCAAACTTTAAATTTTCTGAACACGCAGCCCAGATTAAATAGTGAACATGCAGCCCACACAGATAGAAAGTTGAACAAGCAGCCCAAACTTAAAATTTTCTAAGCACGCAGCCCAGATTAGAATAGTGAACACGCAGCCCACACTGATAGAAAGTTGAACACGCAGCCCAAACTTTAAATTTTCTGAACACGCAGCCCAGATTAGAATAGTAAACACCCAGCCCACACTAATAGAAAGTTGAACACACAGCCCAAACTTTAAATTTTCTGAACACGCAGCCCAGATTAGAATAGTGAACACGCAGCCCACACTGATAGAAAGTTGAACACGCAGCCCAAACTTAAATTTTCTGAACACGCAGCCCAGATTAGAATAGTGAACACGCAGCCCACACTGATTGAAAGTAGAACACGCAGCCCAAACTTAAAATTTTCTGAACACGCAGCCCAGATTAGAATAGTGAACACGCAGCCGACACTGATTGAAAGTTGAACACGCAGCCCAAACTTAAAATTTTCTGAACACGCAGCCCAGATTAGAATAGTGAACACGCAGCCCACACTGATAGAAAGTTGAACACGCAGCCCAAACTTTAAATTTTCTGAACTCGCAGCCCAGATTAGAATAGTGAACACGCAGCCCACACTAGTTGAAAGTTGAACGCGCATCCCAAACTTTAATTTTCTGAACACGCAGCCCAGATTAAATGGTGAACACACAGCCCACACTGATAGAAAGTTGAACACGCAGCCCAAACTTTAAATTTTCTGAACACGCAGCCCAGATTAAATAGTGAACACGCAGCCCACACTGATAGAAAGTTGAACACGCAGCCCAAACTTAAAATTTTCTGAACACGCAGCCCATATTAGAATAGTGAACACGCAGCCCACACTGATAGAAAGTTGAACACGCAGCCCAAACTTTAAATTTTCTGAACACGCAGCCCAGATTATAATAGTGAACACGCAGCCCACACTGATAGAAAGTTGAACACGCAACCCAAACTTAAATTTTCTGAACACGCAGCCCAGATTAGAATAGTGAACACGCAGCCCACACTGATTCAAAGTTGAACACGCAGCCCAAACTTAAAATTTTCTGAACACGCAGCCCAGATTAGAATAGTGAACACGCAGCCCACACTGATAGAAAGTTGAACACGCAGCCCAAACTTTAAATTTTCTGAACACGCAGCCCACACTGATAGAAAGTTGAACACGCAACCCAAACTTAAAATTTTCTGAACACGCAGCCCAGATTAAATAGTGAACACACAGCCCACACTGATTGAAAGTTGAACACGCAGCCCAAACTTAAAATTTTCTAAACACGCAGCCCAGATTAGAATAATGAACACGCAGCCCACACTGATGGAAAGTTGAACACGCAGCCCAAACTTAAAATTTTCTGAACGCGCAGCCCAGATTAGAATATGAACATGCCGCCCACACTGAGAGAAAGTTGAACACGCAGCCCAAACTTTAAAATTTTCTGAACACGCAGCCCAGATTATCTCATTGGCACACAGCCCATTCATTTCATTGGCACGCAGCCCATTTCATTTCATTATTGACACATGTATTCATTCTGAATGCAGGTTGGTTCTCGCAGTGTACGGGGATATGGTTCCACCGCCACGAGGGATTGGTATGCTGAGCTCCCGGAGGCTGTCCTGGATTTAGTAGACTTGGCAGGATTCGGGGCTTTCTGCATTGGGTTGTCACATTGTTCTGCCAGGAGGACTTTGATGGCAGCCTTGGTAGAGAGATGGTGGGACACCACCAACTCCTTTCATTTCTCTGCCACTGGAGACATGACCATGACGCCTCTAGACTTCGCTGTGTTGACTGGCTTGGACGTAGGAGGTTGGCCCATCCCCTATGATGAGGATATGGGCGAGTGGGAGGCCGCTTGGATGTATCTATTGGGGGCTCGCCCGCCTGTTGACAGGGTTTCTGGGAGAGTCCGATATACTTGGTTCTCTTCCCACTTCCGGCGGGCGGAGATGGTGCCCGAGACTCCTGAGGAGACGGAGCAGTACGCCCGTGGTTTCCTTATGTTCCTCTTCGGGACTACCCTGTTCGCCGATAGAGGAAACACAGTCGGGCTATACCTGTTGAGCGCTCTGGTTGACCTATCACAGGTCAGTCGATATGACTGGGGTGGCGCCGGCCTGGCTACCCTTTACTTTTATATGAGCGCGACCTCCCGCGGGCGGGGAGATTTACTTGGCGGCTACTGGGGAGCCTGGGAGGTACTTTTCTGTCCCCTTGATTTACATTTACTTGTACATTGCACACACAGCGCACTTTTACAGTCTGTATTTTGCTCTCAGCATTTCGTACTTACATTCTGCACTGCTTTTCTCAGCTATGGGTCTATGTATACTTCCCAGCATTAGCCCCAGAGTTGGAGGTGGCAGGGCCTCCCATGACCTCATATTCACTAGTGTTTGAGGGCCCGCACCGGCCGAGACCCCGAGAGACTCTCATTTACCTGCGACAGTACTTTGACACTGTGCGGCATTCGGAGGTACTTCAGAACTTTCAGTTCCTTTCATTTTCATCTTTGATTTGCTCTGTATATTCCCGATTTCTGATTGGTTTATGCATTTATCATCCGTAGATCTCATGGCAGCCTTGGGCGCCCCTGGGTGATGGTCTCCGACTTCAGTATACCGGAGGGTCGGACACCTCCCAGTATAGGGTCCTGCTCGAAGGGCCGGTTGGCAGGGCATGGTTCCTGGGGGAACGCTTTCTACGTCAGGTATGGGGGTATCTTTCTCAGGATCCTCCCGCAGTACCCCCAGTCAGTATGCGGACTGCTGACAGGCTCTCTTTCTCGGAGGTAGTCGGCGCCATGCTGGGTAGTGATGCTTTACTATATCTTGAGAAGGGGGACTACGCCACTTACCGTCACATATATTTGATGCCTCCATTGACGGGAGCCCGTACCCCGATGACGAGGCCTGCTGGCATGTCATCCTCGGGCCAGGCCCGGGCTCGGGCTGCAGACGCCCCTTCTACCAGCGGGGCTGGTGCATCTAGAGGTGGGGGTAGACCGGTTCCTCCGATTCCGTCGACTTATCCTCATCCTGGATGGCCAGATATGCCAACTGAGTTGATGGCGTGGCAGTATGGGGCTATCTCTCCGACCCCGATCCCGCTAGAGCCTCCGATGCCCAGTGATCGATACGCCATTGACCCTGACTCACCGCTGGTATGCTCCACTGTTTTTCATTCATCATTTAGATGTTTAGACATTCTTTTGTTCACTGATGATTATGAGCTCATATTTGCAGCCACCGCGAGGGTACATGGAGGAGGTGGTTGGACTGGTGGCCACACTCGAGGGTATGGTCCTGCGTAGGGAGGCACAGTTGTCTGTCGCGGGCATTCAGGTACCTTTCAGTTTTCTGGCATTTACCATACTTCTGATGACATGATGATTTCTACTGCATCGATAGACTACTTGTGTAGAGCACATCTGACACACACCCCACTTGTACATTGTATTTACATGCACCCACTTCATGTAGCCTTTGCTTGTATCTGCATCTGATGTATATATTTGGACTGATGTATTCGAATTGAATTCTTTATTTTCAGATGCCTTCATGGTCCGGTCAGCCGCAGGCCAGGCCACCCGGGCCTCCTTGGGGAGCTGGGCCATCTGGGCCATTTCACGGAGTTGGGTCATCCGGGCCTTTTCAGGGGGCTGGGCCATCCCGGCCTTTCCGAGGAGCCGGGCCATCTAGGCCTTTTCGAGGAGCTCGAGGAGGGCCTGTCCGCAGACGCAGGGCTGACGTTGTGGAGGCGGAGCCTGATGAAGAGGAGGAGGAGGAGGATGATGAGGAGGAGGAGGAGGAGGCTACCGACCGTCAGTCAGAGACATCTGCTGAGGAGGGGGGCTCCGGTCTTGGTTCGGGGAATATAGGCGAGGCTGAGGGGGATCCTAAGGATGACAGCTCCGACCCAGATGATGATGATGGTGCAGAGATTGTCCCGCAGAAGAGGATGAGGAGTGCTTCTCATTCCCGCTCCCGAGGACATTGATGCTGCTGTTTCCTGCTTTATTTTTCTTTTTGCTAGTAGTTTGTAGCACTTTGCACATTGTTAGGCAGTTTTATTTTTTGTAAAACTTGTACCTTTGTTTGTTGTAAAGCATGATGGAATGAAACAGCTTTTGAAAAGGTGTTTGTATCTTAAACTTTAGCATCGTATCGCATCATTTTATTTTGCAAAAAAATGAAATTGAATGGGAATGCGCATTGTGTAATCACCAAGTCAGGTAGTGAACCGACGCAACAAAATAAGCAACTCAACTTACTAAGATATAACAGAACCTTTAGCAAGTTTACAACTCGATAAACAAAATGCAATAACGTTGACAACGCAAATAAACAAGATTTAAACAAAGATTGCTTAAATAGAGCGCAATGACTCAAAAACACGAAACACGTCCGCTCGACAAACAACTCGATAAGCAAAACAACAACTCGATAATCAAAACAACAACAACAGAGTGTACTGTGAATGATCGCATCCGAAACAGTGGGAAATGAAGGCCTTTGACTCTCCCATTGCATGGAGATGCTTGAAACTTTCCCTCGAAGGGTAAAACAGGGCCAAGGGGATACACTGCAGCATTGCCGGCCACCTTTGGGAGCCGGCCGGCCAATTTTGTGGAGAGAGGGAGCTGGCCGGCCAGTTTTGTAAAAAGTAAATGGCTGGCCAGCCAGAAAAGGTGGCCGGCCGGCCACTTATTCCTGCAGCCACCTGGTTTTTGACACGTGTCCCCGTGAATAGTGTTTTTCCCTCTATAAAAGCCTCAACTTCGGGAACATTCATTTCATCTTAGTTTTACACAAAGATGGAGGCGTTTCTCGCAGAAAATCTCACATCTTGGATCTCTTCTCTAGATGGCTCAGAAAAGCTGAACTTCCGGGGTTTCAGCTTGAATGCACTATTCACGCTGAGCCGTACTCCACTACAGCTCCCTTTTCTCCATGCCGCGGCAAGGTTCTGGAACCCAGTGACGCACGTTTTTAGCTTCGGCGGCCAAGAGGTATGTCCCACTTTCGAAGATTTTCAGGTTTTGATGGAGTCTGAATGCTCTGAAGTGATCTTGCCCCAGCTCCGTTTTGGCCATGCTCAGGCTTTAGGGCGGATGTGTGGGCTCACGGCGCATGACGCTCGATCTCTGATCTGCAGTGGGGAACTGGACATCCTCGGCTTGATCCATCATTTTTCCGACGCTGGTGACCGCAGCAACCATTATTGGCAGGGTTTCCGGCAACACGCCCTCTGCTTGTGTTTGTTGTCTCACTTTCTGCTTTCCTCGGGCTTCGGCGGGGCTAGCATTCGCCTGATTGAAGTCGCCCAAGGCTTGAGAGAAGGAAAGAGCTGTATTGCCATGACCTTGGCCGAGACACTGATGGGCTTAGATTCTGTCTATCGCCGGGAGGCGACTAGGTTTGCCGGGAGTCCACTGCTGCTGCAGGTAATGTTTCCCACCCGACCTCACATATATATTTGCTCACATCACTCGACCCTCGGGCTCGGTTTTTCTCACAAAACCCTTGTCTTAGTTTTCTCTCATCGTACATCTCTCCGTTCTTTATTCTCTAATTTTACATCCCTCCCCCAGGTATGGTTAATGGACAAGTTGCAGGTTGTGGACTCTTGCCCGGCCTATTCAGCTCGAGGCAACTTCTTTCGACAGCGCCTAGTCAATGCTCTTGACGAAAGGTGGTGGTTCGATTGGATGTGCAATTTGTCCGCAGACGGCATTGCTTGGCGTTGTCCTTGGCTCAACCTCCCGACAATGAGCTATAGCATGTCCCGGCTGATTGGGATCCAATTGATTGGTCTAACCCACTGCGTATTCTATTTTCCGTTCCGGTTCCTGCGTCAGTTTGGTCATGATCAGACCTGCCACCGGAGGGGATTGAGTACCCAGCGGCTTTCCCGATCCGGGGTGCACAGCTTGCCCGATATGCCACAGCATGGAGGACTAGAGAGCTCCTGGCCCCTGCTTCCACTTTCAGTTGCACTTTGTCCGATGAGTGCTTGGATTGGCTCAATGAGGAGGCACAGGTTGGGCCTAGCTTGGCATCAGATGCTTCGTCCAGCTCTGGGAGGGGACGCAGAGATACTTGATTCAACTATGCCCCAAATTTATTGCTTATTTAGCATTTTCAAGTTTTCTTTATGAATGTACTAAAAAGCAACCTCGATTATATATAAGAGTAGGAGAACTCTGTTTTGAAATCAATGAAATTGAAAGTTGTGGTACTGAAAATTTTCCGCTTTGGTCCAAAAATGGTCTTAGTCGTAAAAAGATTAATTTGAACAAAGTCAACTTTTATTAAAACTTTTCAAAACTATTTTCGATGTGGATCAGAACTGGACACGCCGAAGATCTGTCACTGAGATGTACAACCCCAGATCCCTGCAACTGGAAAGTTGCCCCTAGTCTGAAGAACAATGCGGCACTTCATGGCAACAGAAAGTTGCCCCTAGTCTGAGTAACTTTGCACCGTCGCGGCAACGGAAAGTTGCCCCTAGTCTGAATAACTTTGCACCGTCGCGGCAACGGAAAGTTGCCCCTAGTCTGAACAGCACTGTACCGGAGATCGCGATAAATGCTGATGGATAAAGATGACTGAGATGATCAAAATGGACAGAGTTGATCGGGGAAACGTTTATGGCTGAACTTCAAGGTGAAGTTGCCTACGTATCCCAAAGATGGGAATCAAGCCTTACGTAGTTCAGGCCTAGGTTCACTCGAGTATTTTCACTCTCCTTTTGCGCTCTAACTTTTGCCAAGGCCGCCCTTTGCGGGTTTTCAACCTTGCGAGCTCAGTTTTTATATTTTCTAATTTTTTGTGCTCTGACTTTTGCCTAGGTCGCCCTTTCAGGTTTTCGGCCTGGCGAGCCTCTCAAGGATAGTATTTCTTCAACTTGTCCATATTGATCGGTTGTGAGAACTCCAAGCCATCTAGATCCATCAGAACCACAGCTCCACCTGACCAGATAGCTTTGATGATGTAAGGACCAGTCCAATTGGGTTTGAACTTGCCCCTTGGGTCGTGGATGGGAGCTCGGTTGTCTTTGAGCACCAAATCTCCTTCTTTCAGATTCCTGGACTTAACCTTCTTGTTGAAAGCCCGGGCAATTCTGCGTTGATAGCCTTGCATGTGGTACAGTGCTTTCAGTCTTCTTTCATCAAAGAGGATGAGTTCTTCGAATCTGCTTTGCTGCCAATCTGCTTCGGCTATTTGGCATTCAGCCAATACTCGTAACGACGGAACCTCAATCTCGATGGGTAGAACAGCCTCCATTCCATAGACCAATGAATATGGAGTTGCTCCAGTAGAAGTTCTGATTGAAGTCCTGTAGCCCCACAGAGCAAATG
Source organism: Camellia sinensis (assembly GCF_055761805.1). Taxonomy (NCBI): domain Eukaryota; kingdom Viridiplantae; phylum Streptophyta; class Magnoliopsida; order Ericales; family Theaceae; genus Camellia; species Camellia sinensis. Next base: position 7,833,159 of record NW_028129474.1, on the reverse strand, counting down.
GCAGCTTGTCTGGCCAATCCCGATAGGTTCCCACCATCTTCTGCAGTATATGCTTGATATTCTTGTTGGCGGCATCAACCGCTCCGTTGGTCTGTGGCCGGTATGTAGATGACTTATGGAAAGCCACATTGTATTTTTCCAACAAGTCTATCACTTCTTTCTTGAAGTGGGAACCATTATCTGAAATTATCTCATTTGGCACCCCGTAGCGACAGATGATGTTGTTTCTAATGAACTTTGCGACGTGCAACGCCTTCAACACCGCGTATGATTGGGCCTCGACCCACTTTGTGAAATAATCTATCGCTACTAGGATAAACTCATGCCCGTTTGACCCCTTCGGGGTAACAGCTCCGATCACATCAATTCCCCAAACCGAAAAAGGCCATGGTGAAGTCATGTTGTACAGCTTTGACGGCGGGATGTTCATGCGGTTTGCATGAATTTGACACTTATGGCATCGCCGAACAAAACTAATACAGTCCTCCTCCATGGTTGACCAGTAGTAGCCCTTTCTGAGGATCTTTCTGACCAGCATTACTCCATTCATGTGTGCACCGCACTCCCCCCCATGGATGGCTTCCATCAGGCGTTTCGACTCTTTAGCTTCTACACAGAGCTTATGCATTCCCAGATGACCCCTTTTGTACAGCTTACCCCCGCAGATAATGAACTGAGCAGCCATTCTTCTGATGGCCCTCTTATCCTTGGCATTTGCCCCTAGTGGATACGTCTCCTTTCCGAAGAAGTTCCAGATGTCGTAATACCAGGGGTTGCCGTCTTGAGCCTCATCTATGGCGGAAATCGACTCGTATGCTGGCACAAACTTCTGATCAATAGTGACTGGACGCATCCGGACTCCGGACGGGATGTCTATCATAGAAGATAGAGTTGCTAATGAATCTGTGAACCTGTTGTTCTCTCTTACGAGGTGGGTGAAATTTAGCTTCTCAAACCGAGGAATTAACAGATCCAAGGTTTGGTGGTAAATTATCATCCTTTCCTCCTTGACTTTCCAATCTCCTTTTGCTTGAGACACAACAAGGTTTGAGTCCCCAATGACGTCCAACCGTCTTGCCCCTAGTTCTAGGGCTGCTTCCAGGCCAGCAATACATGCCTCATACTCTGCCTCATTGTTCGAGACTTTGAACTGGAGCTTGAATGCTAAAGGGATACGGGAATCGTCAAGCACTATTAGCAACACCCCTATCCCATACCCATACTGGTTTGACACTCCGTCAAAGTACATCGTCCAAGTTTCGTCTTCGACGTGCAGAATGGCTTCATCTGGGAATAGATACTCAACCGCTTCATCCCCCTCAACTGGGTGGTCGGCAAGGAACTCCGCTACCGCTCTCCCTTTTACTGACTTGCGCGTTACATACTTCAAATCAAATTCGAAGAGCAACAGCAGCCAACGAGCTAGCCTACCCGTAAGTGCTGGTTTCTCGAAAAGATATTTGATGGGATCCAAACGCGAAACCAACATTACAGAGTGAGCTAACAGTTAGTGCCGCAGCTTCCTGGTAGCCCATACCAAGGCCAAACAAGCCTTCTCCAGCGGTGTATAGCGGGTCTCGTAATCCAGCATCTTTTTGCTCAGATAGTAGATGGCTCTTTCCACTTTGTCTTCTGACTCTTGCGCAAGCATGCAGCCCATGGTAGTCTCAGTTACCGAAAGGTACAATATCAACGGTCTCCCCGGCTCTAGTGGTGACAACACGGGCGGGTTCTGTAGATATTCTTTGATCTGCACAAAAGCTGCTTGACATCGGCCGTCCCATTGGAATTTCTTTCCTTTCTTCAGGAGACCAAAAAGTGGTTCACAAGTCAAGGTTAATTTAGAAATAAACCGTCTTATGAATTGCACTTTACCTAGAAAGCCTCGCACCTCATTTTCTGTCCTTGGTGGTGGCATTTCTAAGATGGCCTTGATTTTGGAAGGGTCGACCTCGACGCCCCTTTGTGTAATCAGAAACCCTAACATCTTCCCTACTGTAACACCAAACGTGCACTTCTGGGCATTCAATCGCAGCCGAAACTCTCTGATCCTTTGAAAGAATTTTTGTAAGGCGGTGTAGTGGCCCTCTCTTTCTTTGGACTTGACAATCATGTCGTCCACATACACCTCGACCTCTTTATGGATCATATCATGCAATATTGTAGTTGCTGCCCGTTGATACGTAGCTCCAGCATTTTTCAACCCGAATGGCATCACTCTATAACAATATGTACCCCACGGGGTAGTGAACGCAGTCTTCTCCCGGTCTTCGGGTGCCATCACTATCTGATTATAGCCTGAGAAACCATCCATAAACGAAAGCAAAGCGTGTCCTGCCGTGAAATCCACCAATTCATCAATGTGTGGCAAGGGAAAGTCGTCCTTCGGACTGGCCCTGTTCAAATCTCTGAAGTCTACACAGACTCGAATTCTGTCGTCCTTCTTTGGCACCGGAACAATGTTGGCCAACCAAGTTGGGTATTCAGATACCAGCAGGAACCCTGCGTCAATTTGCTTGGTGACCTCTTCCTTAATTTTGAGAGCCCAGTCTGGGCGGATCCTTCTGAGTTTCTGTTTGATAGGGCGGGCCTCGGGATCAAGAGGGATCCGGTGCTGTACAATCTCAGGATCGATTCCAGGCATGTCTTCGTAGGACCACGCGAAAACATCTTTGAAATCTTTTAATAAAGCGACTAAGCGCTCGCGCTCCTCCGAAGACAACGTGGACCCGATCTGGACCAGCCGCAGGTCCTTCTCAGTACCAACATTCACAGTAGTGATTTCATCCATTAAAGGTTTAACAAATCTTTCCTGCTCTTGATCAATTAACCGTTGTAAAACTGGGGGAATTTCTCCCTCGTTGTTTTCATCAAAATTTTGAAAATCCTGATTTAAGCAATAAATCAAAGGCACAGAAAAATACTCAGAAACCACATCCACATCATTCTCATTAAATATTTCCAAGCCGTCAGATTCCTCTGTTACAACAGACTCAAAAGAAAATGAAAATGACGACCTAGACAGGACTGTGGCATCCGGGTTATCACCCCCAGGAATACCGGACTCAGACTCAGTCGAGCTGGAATCTGATTCCGACGCACAAGATTCGGTGGAATCAGATTCCGGCTCACTACCTGACCCGGAACTGCTTGATAAAAAGCCTTCTTCATATTGCCAGATGAGAGAAGCTGCGATAGATGCATCCAAGATCGGCGCTGGAAAGCCCGCAGCTGTTTCATCTCCAATCATAGAAACCGAAGAGTTATCCCCCAAGCACTCTTGGTCGATCGGAGGATCTAAAAGTAGACTCGCCAGTGCTACCCCCATTTCAAGCTCTGTGCTCTCAGGATCCACTGTTCTACACTGCTCAACCTTAGTTGGTGGGTCTGTCTGCGTTTCAGCAACGTCATCCCCAGATAATTGTATGTCGAAGAAGATTTCGAAACCAGGCACGCGCTTCTTCTCCGCGTTCAGCCATGGCTCTGGGAAGCCGCAGAATGGAAAATCTTCCCCCTCCCGGACGAAGCGTCCGTTTAGGGTACCCCAGATGGGCCTATGCATTAACTCAAATGGCTTCCCAGCCTTCTTCACTCTGGCCCTTCCGGCCATTTCTTTTCCTTTCCTTACCCAATCCTCTTTGGTGGGCAGATAACCCAATCCAAAGGTGTGAGGGTTGTGTGGCACTTCGGCCAACACTGAGACGCCCTTCCGGCCGCTTCTCCCTAATCCCATCCCGGGGGTATGTTTTAGCTTGTTCATGAGGTAGATAGATTGAGCACTAACGTACATACCCTCATTCACAGCCATGACATTCTGCACCACTTGAGCCTCGGCCAAAGTGAACCCCGACAAAAATACATCCTCCGTGCCGTGCTCGATCTCCAAGACAAGTGTGGACACTTCCGGCGGCGGATGGATTGATGAAATCCCAAAAACGATCGCTACCCCTTTCCCGTGAGGGTACTTTAGCATTTGATGTAGAGTGGAAGAGACTGCTTTGACCTGGTGCAACCACGGTCGCCCCAAAAGTAGGTTAAAGGTTGCAGGAACGTCCAAGATATGAAATTCAATGCTGTGTTGTCCTGGACCAACCTTGGTTTGAATTTTAACAGTCCCCATCACTTCTCTGCTGGTATTGTCGTATGCTCTGATCACTTGAGTAGTTGGGACGAAGTCCACGGGCTTCAACCCGATTGCATATGCCGTTCTGGTTGGGCAGACATTAATCGCAGACCCGGTATCAACAAGTACCACCGGTATCCACTTATCTCTACATTCCACAGAAATATAGAGAGGTTTGTTATGATTTGTGCCCTCAGGCGGTAGCTCCTTGTCCGAAAAGGTTAATGCCGGGGAACCTCCTCCCGGAAAAACCAGCCCAACCAGCTGTTTAGGCGTGGTGTCTATGGAGAGTTTGGACTTGTCCATAGCAGATAGGACAGCTTCCCTATGTACTCGTGATGCCATTAGCAGTCCCCAGATGGAGATGTCTGCTTGTATCTTTTTTAACTGTTTCAGCACAGCTTCATCTTCAATCTGCTTCTCCTTCTGTTTCTCCGCTTCTCTATCCTTCCCGGATGCCTCGGGTTGGTCCAGGTGTGGGGGTTTGAAGTACCGCCCACTTCTCGTCATGTGGTCAACCTCATCGAGGTACCAAGTGTCATCCGGTTGATTATTCCCCCAGTCTTCGTCCGTGTGGGCAAGACATAAGTCATCGTCTTCCCACCACATTCCGTCGGCAGCCAACAGACACCTGTCTGGCTCCGGTTTAGTTGCACTCGCAGTACTCCCTGTCCACATGCTCGCAGCATTCTCTATCTTCGTGCACACAGCACTTTCGGTCCCCTCAGGGCCTTTAGCTTTCCTAATTCTCTCAGTCTCCTCAAACTTTTCTCGTTCCAGCTGCATTAGTACAGCTGTTTGTTCAACAATTCCTGTATCTATAATGCCCAAGTCTCGAGCAGAATTCTTAGCACCGGCGCTCTCCGGCGATTCAATTTGACTTTCGGCCATTCCGGCCACAGCTGATACCTCTGCCCCTGCCGGGCTCTGTTCTGGTTGGGCTTCCCCCACTTCATCTGGTTGATCCTCGAGCCATCCAGTGGCCTCCGCTGATCCCTCATGATCGAACCAGTTGATTGACGCATCCCCCGGTTCCTGGTCATCGAAAAATTGCAGGTTGGCAAAGTCCTCCTCTACGACTGTCAGAACATCTGCCCATAGCCCAGATCCATCCCCTCGGATCATGCATAGCTCTCCTGTCTCTGGAAATTCTATACCTAGCCCAATTCGGCTCATTGATAGGATATACTCGCCTGGATCATAGGCTCCCCCAGCAAAACTCCGTCCAGTCCCAGATTCAACAATCTCATTCTCTCCCAAAATCTGCCCTGCCCTATCTTCGACGGTCACCACCATCGGTTCTGGTTGGGTTTTGGAGATGTCCACCATGCACAAGAAGTCAGTGCAATTGGGGAGGAACACCTCCGGCTTGGGTAGGTGGGTGGGCGTAATATAGATGCTAGGATCGTAAGATGCAACCCCAGTCTGGATAAAATTGATTCTATTGGGAGGAGGAGCTTGGTTATGTGGTGGAAGAGGGTTGGTTGTGACATTGGGCTTATCAGGAGGCGCGATCACCTGCTTGTCAATAAGATCCTGGATCTCACGACGCAATCTGTAACAACGGTCGGTGTCATGACCGTGTTGTTGGTGATACGCACAGTACTTTGCTGGGTCATGAGAGGGAGGGAGTGGATTCGGTAATGGCTTTGGCTCCAGGGGTTTCAAATGCTTTTTCCTGATCAATACCCCTAGAGCTTTGGACAGGGGCATATATAGTGGGGTAAAGGTTCTTTGGCCTCGCGGTTGGAATCTGTTGGTTTGTGTGTTGCTTCCGGACGCGCCGGAGAAGGGTGTGGCAGCCATGGGCCTTGGAGGGGGAGGGGGAGTGGTGGTGACCATACTGACTTCGGAGGCTCTTGTATTTGCAGCGCCACTCGGGCCCGCATTGTTGTTACGGTTGAAAGTCCTCCTCGGTTGTTCCCTGTCGTGGTCAAACAGACCTTGTTTCATTGCGTCTTCGATTTGCACCCCCATCTCATGTAAATCTGCGAAAGTAGGAAAGGGGACTACAATCATACTCTGCATCAACTTTGGGTGGAGATTACGCACAATCATCCGGATTTGATCTTTGTCAGTGGGCCTTAAAGTCATCATTGACGCCTTTGCCCTCCATCGGATCACAAAGTCCGAGAAAGTTCCCTTGGGCTCTTGCCTTGTCGTTTCAAGATCACGGGTTGTGATCTCGATCTGAGTGTTGTACGAATATTGCGCGACAAAGGCCTCAGCCATTTCATCCCAATTCCTTTTCACTTCATCTTGTAACTTTGCATACCAGTGGGCGGCCACACCCGACAGGGTTCGGCCGAATAGTGAAAGCTTCTGTGGTCATGTTAGGCCCATTGGCCGCAAAATGTCTGCGAACAGTCGGAGATGGACCATGGGGTCGCCGGACCCGTCAAAGCGGTCGATTTGTGGCATTTTGAACCTATCGGGGAGTGTCACGGCCTCCTCGGTATATCCGTCTTCGATATCCGGCATAGCCTTGACCCCTTGGGATTTCTTGAAGAGTTTCTCAAGTTTGCTCAATTTCAGAGCTGTATGATCAACCTCGAACTCGAAGGGAGAGTCGGGGTGATTGGGTGCATGGACCTTAGACAGTTGTGGTGGAAGCGGGGGCGGAGCTAGCCCCGTTGGAAGATTCGTGTCCTCTTGTAAGTTTTGGACATTCGGCAGGGTATTCTAGGCATTTGGTGGGGCGTTCTGAACAGTAGGTGCCTGCTCAGGTAATGGAGCCCCTGCCGGAGGAGGAATTTGGTGTGAAGCAGATGCAGCATTCTGCTGTTGCAATCGGGTAATTAGCTCAGCCTGCGGGGTCATAATCTCGGCCTGCTGCTTGGCGAGTTCATCTCGGCGAACGGCATCCTGCTGCATGGCCCGCATGGTTTCTTGCATTTGGCGCACCATCTCCTCAACTCCTGTTGGCGTTGCCATACTGTTTGATCTATCTGAACTACTGGCAGATCTGTCTCAATGGGGATCTCAATCCGACTGTCCACTGATGGGGGAAACCACTGTTCTGGTGATCTCTGTTCAGATACACTGCGCTTTTTCTGCTTTCTTCTGGTAACAGGGGGTAGAGAATGGAACACTGGCTGTCCGTCGATTAGATCCTCAGATCGATTGAGTCGACGACCTCGTGTCCAAAGTGCTTGGGGAATGCCTGCTGGGTTGGAAGCAATTGTGCTAGAACTGACCTAGCAAAAGATAAATAAAGCGAAAAGGAAATAAATAAACAGATAAACGGACAACATAACAGCTTAAAATTAAAATGCATGACACACAGCCGGGCATAACAACACACAGTTGATAAGCTGAATACACACTGTCCTCAAACACTGATTATTATCCCTGTATCACTATTCCCTAAAATAGAATCTGATACCCGCAGATAGCTGATTCTCAAATACTGGCTGATGCCCGCAGGCCTGATACCCATAATACTGAACTGATGCCCGCAGGCCTGATACTGACAATACTGAACTGATGCCCGTAGGCTTGATACCCAAACTCATATACTGAACTGATGCCCGCAGGCCTGATACTGATAATACTGAACTGATGCCCGCAGGCCTGATACCCAAACTCATATACTGATACATGCATTCCTGTAGAGACGCACTCTAAAGCACATAACAGATAAGTGAGAGCCAAAACACCCCTATGTTGGGGTAGGGTTTCCCTGTCCTATTTCGTCAGGAGCTAGGGTTTTACTACGCACACAGCGGTTTAAAACAACCTATAAACGGGTAAGCAACCTGTCCTAATTTGGAATGGTCACTATGGATCCGAATATGCACTAGGTCGAAAGGTCAAAGAGGGTGCCCCGGTAAAACCGGGGTTTGTGTTCCCATACTGGCAGAGCCCACAACCGGTCAGCCTTATGGTCATGCCTTGACAAGACAAGCCTCCGACAAACCGTTCAGGAATAGCAGATGGCAAACACGGTGTCCTAGGCGCACCAATGCAAATGCAATGCCAAGAAACACACAAGTGTAGTAAAAAACAGATATCATGAGTTCGAGTCAAGTTCTCTAAATCCCCAGCGGAGTCGCCAGAAACTGTAACAAGCCCGCGGGGGACCGCGCTACAGCTCGGACTCGACTTCGTAGTCACGGTTCTAAGTCTGAACCAAAGAGTCCAAATCTGGCAAATCGTTTTGAGAAAAAACAGATTTTTGAAAGAAGTGCCAAACATGGACTGCTTTTCCAAATACAGAGTCGCCACCTAAATATTTTATTTTGGGAAATTTAGGAAACCCTGACTCGTTGCCTTAGGCCACGTGTCCGTCATCACCAAAGTTGCCTCGGCTCGGGAACTTGGGTACGATTGGGGAAGGTCACTTCGTGAGCACCCCCGCTCGCCCGATCAAAGATCGGCCTCTACTAACCATGATATCTATTTTTGAAAACGTTGTATGTTCTTATTCCGGTTATTAGCCTAGGTTACTATGTGATGCGCACAGCATACAAGTATAGACTGGATCGCCTGAATTGGAACAAAACATTTCATGTTCGCTTTTTGAAAATGGCTTGCTACCCGCCGGTAGGCTTAAAACATTTGATGATTTATTCCAATTTAAGTAACCCAACCTTCACCCACAGGCATCCAGGCAGTTATATCACATAAGCATATAGCCTCATGGTAAGCATGCTATTCATGGCAGTCACTCACACGCATGCAAGGATGCTAAAGCATAGAACTTACCGAGTACTCCAAGCCAAAATAGAAACTACATTAGAAATCATGCATGATCCTAAGTATACAAAAATGCCTAATGCAACAAATGCAAAAATGCAACTATAGCAGGCTCGGCTATTCTAAACATGGCATATGGAATGCTACAACTAACATGTATTCAATTTGGAATTGAAAGTACAATGCAGTTAGTATGATGCGTCGAGCCCGGTGCATGCAAAACAGATGAATGAATGCAAACATGCTGTCATACTGTATGCTAATTGAAATATGCCCTAATCTAACCATCATAAGCGGATAAATAAAAGGGAGAAAGATGTGGGGTTGGAAGACATACAACACACACACGCACACTTTATCACAGTTGTGCCCTCGCGCAGAGGATCCGAATAAATAATACAGTCCCAAATAAAAGAATATTACAGTCCAAATGTTACAGTCCAAATAATATACAAATTCCTAATTAATTAACAAATTAACTAAGAAAGCTGTGAAACTGGCGTGCAAGCCAGGGACTGCCTCGCTTCTGATGAATGATGTATGTTAGGCTGCTTTGCGCTGAAATCCACCGGGATGCCCCAATCAGCCTCTATTTACACCTTTCATTGAAATGTGCGCCAAACTCCAAAAAGTTGCTGATTCTTTATTTTGCTACAACAGAGAGCAGGAAAGGGGCATAGCAATGTATTTTCACAGATATATGCATGCTTCGATCCTCGTGCCACCAATCACGCATACCGAGGCATAATGGCCGAGGAGTCGAATTGCACAATTTAATATAGAATGAATGCACATGTAAACACAACAAGAACCTAACTCCATCATGGGTAATCCGGAGTGTCGGTGACTGGGAATTATGACGCGTTTCGTCACTCGGAGTACGAAACGCACCTCGTTTCCGGTACCCGGGCTAACTCCTATCCCGAACACGATGCAATATGCATGATATGCATGAATGCAACTAAGATACAGCCTACTATGCACAATGCTATGAAAATGAGATGTTTCGAAATGCGTGCACACGGGCACGCAAACCGAGGAAATGACATACGCAATGCAAATGACATGAAACTTTGATATGGGCTTATACTAACATGAGAGAGCCTCAGCCACACTCACATAAGAGGCCGATAGATGAAAATGAAGTGCCTCGAAATGCGTGCACACGGGCACGCAAACCGAGGGAATGGCATACGCAATGCAAATGACATGGAACTATGATATGGGCTTCTACCAACATGAGAGAGCCTCAGCCACACTCATATAGGATGCCGATAGATGAAAATGAAGTGCCTCGAAATGCGTGCACACGGGCACGCAAACCGAGGCAATGACATACGCAATGCAGTATGGCTAAAATGGCATGTAGAATGCAACATGGACTTATACTAACATGAGAGAGCCTCAGCCACACTCACATAAGAGGTCGATGGATGAAAATGAAGTGCCTCGAAATGCGTGCACACGGGTACGCAAATCGAGGCAATGGCATACGCAATGCAAATGACATGGAACTATGATATGGGCTTATACCAACATGAGAGAGCCTCAGCCACACTCATATAGGATGCCGGTCGATGAAAATGAAGTGCCTCGAAATGCGTGCACACGGGCACGCAAACCGAGGCAATGACATGCGCAATGCAAATGACATGAAAATATGATATAAGCATGCTAATGGATTTGAAGCAATGAAATGTGGGGGAAAACAGTCCCGAAATGAGGCGAAAACACACCCGATGCACAGAATAGTCCCGAAACACGAATTTTGGCACCCGAAATGGCCTATAGCTATACCAAACATGCAAAATTGGTACATGGAATGTAAAGAAAGAAGCAAGGCAGCCCCAAAGTTAGCATTTTACTAGCACAAATCATGGCCAAACAGCAAACCAAGATAGGGCAAAACTAGCATGCAAGAAATGGCCCTAAACATGGGATTAAGAAGCAACTCATAGCTGATGCCCTCAAAAAGGTTATGGCCCTTCAACAAAGTTGAAGAGGGGCCAAAAATATGATGTTTTTCAGAACTGTAAAAACCCCAAAAACAAACACAGGTATGGCTGCACTCTCATGCAAGAAAAAGGGCCAAAAGGTGGCCAAAGTGGCAAGTGGTATATGCAAAGCCCAAACTGAAAAATTCCCTTCTACAACATTGAAGAGGGACAAAAAATATGACTATTTGAAGAACTGTAAAATGGCCAAAACAGTATACAAACATGCTAGAAATGCAATGCAAAATGAGGCTCAAAAGTGGCTATAACACAAAGTATACAAAATATTCCACAAACGGCCAAAGACCCTTAATGAAACATGAAGAATGGACCAAAATAAGACTATTTTCAGAACTGTAAAATGGCCAAAAACAAAAGCATGATAGGCTAACAAAACATGCAAGAATGGGGACCAAAAGAGAGATATAACATGAAGTGGCATATGGAGGTCCCAAACCATGAAAGGCCCTAAATAAAACATGAAGAATGGACCAAAATAAGACTATTTTCAGAACTGTAAAATGGCCAAAAACGAAAGCATGACAGGCTGCCAAAGCATGCAAAAATGGGACCAAAAAAGGAGTATAAAGGCAAGTATAGCATGGAGGTCCCAAACAGTGTTGAGCCCTTCTTCAATGTTGAAGATGGGCTCAAAATAAGCCTATTATCAGTTTACAACATGCTCCAAAACAAATCACACACAAGCTAAAAATATCATGCAAGAAAATGACATTTTAGAGGGATAATGAAGCAAGTGCAAGATGGAGGGCTCAAACAGGGTTGAGCCCTTAATGAGACATGAAAATGAGCTCAAAATAAGGCCACTTTCAGTTATGGCCGGAGCTCAAAGCAAAAATCATAGATGGCTAAGAAATATTGCAAAGAAAAGCTCAAAAAAAGGGAAAATGGCAACTCACCCTTGGAGACAAGTCTTTTGTTGCTTCTTGGACCAATTTTGATGACTCTAAGCTTCTGGAATTCTTTCCCTTGCTGCTGAAATGGTGTGGTGGTGGTAGAGCTTGGTGGTCATGAAGAAAACAAGGTGTAGGACTTAAGGATTTTTAGGAAAATGAGGAAGATGGAGGGAGATATGTGTATTGAGGCTTGAAGACAATTTTTTCCAACCCCAAAATATGATATTGCCTGTTGGTTATATGGACCAAAAAGGGGGTGTAAAGGTGGGGGAAAAGGAGGCCAACTTTCCCCCACAAAATATCCCCTGGATACAGATATTTTCTGGGGGATAAAGCTATACAGCTGTAAAGTGAACAGTGTGAGGATTACGGCCGGCCAAGTATTTTGGTTGCAGGTGGCCGGCCGGCCACATCCCCTAGCCGGCCGGCTAGGGGTCAAAAGGGTCAAGCTGGTTTAGTGGCCGGCCACCACATGATGGTGTCCTCCCATGTGTGTACAATACAACCCTGTGGTTAAAAGTCCAAGAAAGTGGCTCAAGGGTGTTCAACATTAGCTCGGAAGGAGGGGTTCAAAAGGGTCAGGTTGAATTACTGGCCGGCCACCAACTTTTAGGATCCTCCCAAGTGTGTACATCACAAATATGTGGTTGAAAGTTCAAGAATGTGGCCCCAAGGTGTTCAACATTAGCCCGGAAGGAGGGGTTCAAAAGGGTCAGGTGGAATTACTGGCCGGCCACCAACTTTTAGGATCCTCCCAAGTGTGTACATCACAAATATGTGGTTGAAAGTTCAAGAATGTGGCCCCAAGCTGTTCAACATTAGCCCGGAAGTGTGAAAAACGGGCGTCGGAGGGCGTCAGAGGATATATAACTGGTTGCTGCAACAATTATTGGCCTCCCACCCTTCAGTGACCTCCTCGGTGATAAAACAGAGGTACCTGCCAAAAATGAACGAAAACCGTTGCAAAACGAATGTTCGGGGGCCAAAATGCGCAGTTCGAGGTCCCGAAAATGGCCTGTTAAGCACCGAAAGTGGCATTCGGACACGAAGTGGGTTTCTCAGACCCCAGTGTCCCTCAAAAGGGAGTATAAAGGAAGTATGCCAAAAATCAGAACAAACGGAGATGGTTAGGCTGTCCCGAACCAAGGCACACGGCCAACGATTCCGAAAAACCGGAAACCGGACTCCGAAATGGGCAAAATGGCCTACGACCACGAAATGTAGCATACGGACATTGAGAGATGGTCTACGGGACCTCTCCCTTCCCTCAGGAAAAGAAACCGAGAAAATCGTGCCTGGTTCGCAAACCGAGGCAAGGTACAAAAGAGCGTTCGGAAGTCCGGAGGCAGGGCTCACGGCCGCAACTCTGAAACTTCTGAACGAGCACATTATGCAACATCACCAAGCGCTCAATCAGTGACGTCTAAGTGTTAAGGTCGGTCAAAAATGGGGTGTCTACATAGGACAAATGGCAAGTAAACACCATAATTACGTATCCGCTATAATGCAAAAGGGTCTGAATAAGTGTCCGAGTATTTATACCCTAATGCAAGACAAATGGAAAATAAACACCATAATTACATATCTGCCATCATGCAAGAGGCTCCGAATAAGTGTCCGAGTTTTTAAACCCTAATGCATGAGAAGTGGGAAATAAACACCATAATTACATATCTGCCATCGTGCAAGGGGGTTCGAATAAGTGTCCGAGTGTTTAAACCCTAATGCATGAGAAATGGCAAGTAAACCCCATAATTTCATATCTGCCATCATGCAAGAGGGTCCAAATAAGTGTCCGAGTGTTTAAACCCTAATGCATGAGAAATGGCAAGTAAACACCATAACTACATATTTGCTATCATGCAAGAGGGTCTGAATAAGTGTTCGATTGTTTAAACCGTAATGCATGGGAAATGGAAAATAAACACCATAATTACATATCTGCCACCATGCAAGGGGGTCCGAATAAATGTCCGAGTGTTTAAACACTAATGCATGAGAAATGGCAAATAAACACCATAATTACATATCTGCCATCATGCAAGAAGGTCCGAATAAGTGTCCGAGTGTTTAAGCCCTAATGCATGAGAAATGGCAAGTAAACAGCATAATTACATATCTGCCATCATGCAAGACGGTCCAAATAAGTGTCCGAGTCTTTAACCCTAATGCTTGAGAATTGGCAAGTAAACACCATAATTACATATCAGTCATCATGCAGGAGGGTCCGAATAAGTGTCCGAGTGTTTAAACCCTAATGCAGGAGAAATGGCAAATAAACACCATAATTACATATCTGCCATCATGCAAGAGGGTCTGAATAAATGTCCGAGTATTTATACCCGAATGCAAGAGAATTGGCAAATAAACACCATAATTACATATCTTCCATCATGCAAGAGGGTCCGAATAAGTGTCCGAGTGTTTAAACCCTAATGCATGAGAAACGGCAAGTAAACACCATAATTACATATCTGGCCTCATGCAAGACGGTCGGAATAAGTGTCCGCGTGTTTAAACCCTACTGCATGAGAAATGGCAAGTAAACACCATAATTACATATCTGCCATCATGCAAGAGGGTCCGAATAAGTGTCCCAGTATTTAAACCCTAATGCATGAGAAGTTGGAAATAAACACCATAATTACATATCTGCCATCGTGCAAGAGGGTCCGAATAAGTGTCCGAGTGTTTAAACCCTAATGCATGAGAAATGGCAAGTAAACACCATAATTTCATATCTGCCATCATGCAAGAGGGTCCGAATAAGTGTCCGAGTGTTTAAACCCTAATGCATGAGAAATGGCAAATAAACACCATAATTACATATCTGCCGTCATGCAGGAGGGTCCGAATAAGTGTCCGATTGTGTAAGCCATAATGCTTGGGAATTGGAAAGTGAACACCATAATTAGATATCTGTCACCATGCAAGAGGGTCCGAATTAGTGTCCTAGTGTTTCAACCCTAATGTATGGGAAATGGCAAATAGACACCACAATTACATATCTGGCACCATGCAAGAGGGATCGAATAAGTGTCCGAGTATTTAAGCCCTAATGCATGAGAAATGACAAGTAAACACCATAATTACATATCTGCCACCATGTAAGAGGGTCCGAATAAGTGTCCGAGTGTTTAAGCCCTAATTGATGGGAAATGGCAAGTAAACAGCATAATTACATATCTGCCATCAGGCAAGAGGGTCCGAATAAGTGTCCGAGTGTTTAAGCCCTAATGCATGGGAAATGGCAAGTAAGCACCATAACTACATATCAGCCATCATGCAAGCGGGTCCGAATAAGTGTCCGAGTGTTTAAACCGTATTGAATGGGAAACGGCAAATAAACACCGTAATTACATATCTGCCATCATGCAAGAGGGTCTAAATAAATGTCCAAGTGTTTAAACACTAATGCATGAGAATTGGCAAATAAACACCATAATTACATATCTGCCATTGTGCAAGAGGGTCCGAATAAGTGTTCGAGTGTTTAAACCCTAATGCATGAGAAATGGCAAATAAACACCATAATTACATATCTGCCATCATGCAAGAGGGTCCGAATAAGTGTCCGAGTGTTTAAACCCTAATGCATGAGAAATGGAAAGTAAACACCACAATTACGTATCTGCCCTCATGCAAGAGGGTCGGAATAAGTGTCCGCGTGTTTAAACCCTAATGCATGAGAAATGGTAAGTGAACACCATAATTACATATCTGCCATCAAGCATCAGGGTCCGAATAAGTGTCCTAGTATTTAAACCCTAATGCATGAGAAGTGGGAAATAAACACCATAATTACATATCTGCCATGGTGCAAGAGGGTCGGAATAAGTGTCCGAGTGCTTAAAACCTAATGCATGAGAAATGGCAAGTAAACACCATAATTTCAAAACTGCCATCATGGAAGAGGGTCCGAATAAGTGTCCGAGTGTTTAAGTCCTAATGCATGGGAAATGGCAAGTAAACACCATAATTACATATCTGCCATCATGCTAGAGGGTCCGAATAAATGTTCGAGTATTTCAACCCTAATGCATGAGAAATGACAAATAAACACCATAATTACATATTTGCCATTGTGCAAGAGGGTCCGAATAAGTGTCCGAGTGTTTAAACCCTAATGCATGAGAAATGGCAAGAAAACACCATAATTACATATCTGCCATCGTGCAAGAGGGTCCGAATTAGTGTCCAAGTGTTTAAAGCCTAATGCATGACAAATGGGAAATAAACACCGTAATTACATATCTGGCACCGTGCAAAAGGGTCCGAATAAGTGTCCGAGTGTTTAAGCCCTAATGCATGAGAAATGGCAAGTAAACAACATAATTACATATCTGCCATCATGCAAGAGGGTCCAAATAAGTGTCCGAGTGTTTAAACCCTAATGCATGAGAAATGGCAAGTAAATACCATAATCACATATCTGCCATCATGCAAGAAGGTCCGAATAAATGTCCGAGCGTATAAACCCTATTGCCTGAGAAATGGCAAATAAAGACCATAATTACATATATGCCATCATGCAAGAGGGTCCGAATAAGTGTCCAAGTGTTTAAGCCCTAATGCATGAGAAGTGGCAAGTAAACAACATAATCACATATATGCCATCTTGCAAGAGGGTCCAAATAAGTGTCCGAGTGTTTAAACCTTAATGCATGAGAAATGGCAAGAAAACACCATAATTACATATCTGCCATCATGCAAGAGGGTCCGAATATGTGTCCGAGTGTTTAAACCCTAACGCATGAGAAATGGCAAATAAACACCATAATTTCATATCTGCCACCATGCAAGAGGGTTCGAATAAGTGTCCAAGTGTTTAAGACCTAATGCGTGGCAAATGGCAAGTAAACACCATAATTACATATCTGCCATCATGCAAGAGGGTGTGACTAAATGTCCGAGTATTTATACCCTAATGCAAGAGAAATGGCAAATAAACACCATAATTACATATCTGCCATCATCCATGAGGGTCCGAATAAGTGTCCGAGTGTTTAAGCCTTAATGGATGAGGAATGGCAAGTAAACACCGTAATTACATATCTGCCATCATGCAAGCGTGTCTGAATAAGTGTCCGAGTATTTATACCCTAATGCAAGAGAAATGGCAAGTAAACACCATAATTACATATCTGCCATTATGCAAGAGGGTCCGAATAAGTGTCCGAGTGTTTAAACCCTAATGCATATGAAATGGCAAGTAAACACCATAACTACATATCTGCTATCATGCAAGAGGGTTCGAATAAGTGTCTGAGTGTTTAAACCGTAATGCATGGGAAATGGCAAATAAACACCATAATTACATATCTGCCATCACGCAAGGGGGTCCGAATAAGTGTTTGAGTGTTTAAAACCTAATGCATGAGAAATGGCAAGTAAACACCATAATTACATATTTGCCATCATGCAAGAGGGTCTGAATAAGTGTCCGAGTGCTTAAACCCTAATGCATGAGAAATGGAAAATAAACACCATAATTACATATCTGCCATCATGCAAGAGGGTCCAAATAAGTGTTCGAGTGTTTAAACCCAAATGCATGAGAAATGGCAAGTAAAGACCATAATTACATATCTGCCATCATGCAAGTGGGTCTGAATAAGTGTCCGAGTGTTTAAACCCTAATGCGTGAGAAATGGCAAATAAACACCATAATTACATATCTGCCATCATGAAAGAGGGTCGGAATAAGTGTCTGCGTGTTTAAACCCTAATCCATGGGAAACGGCAAGTAAACACCATAATTACATATCTGCCCTCATGCAAGGGTGTCAGAATAAGTGTCCGCGTGTTTAAACCCTAACGCATGAGAAATGGCAAGTAAACAACTTAATTAAATATCTGCCATCATGCAAGAGGGTCCGAATAAGTGTCCGAGTATTTAAACCCTAATGCTGGAGAGTAGGAAATAAACACCATAATTACATATCTGCCATCGTGCAAGAGGGTCCGAATAAGTGTCCGAGTGTTTCAACCCTAATGCATGAAAAATGGCAAGTAAACACCATAATTTCATATCTGCCATCATGCAAGAGGGTCCAAATAAGTGTTCGAGTGTTTAAACCCAAATGCATGAGAAATGGCAAGTAAACACCATAATTACATATCTGCCATCATGCAAGTGGGTCTGAATAAGTGTCCGAGTGTTTAAACCCTAATGCGTGAGAAATGCTAAATAAACACCATAATTACATATCTGCCATCATGGAAGAGGGTCCGAATAAGTGTCCGAGTGTTTAAGCCCTAATGCATGAGAAATGGCAAGTAAACACCATAATCACATATCTGCCATCATGCAAGAGGGTCCGGATAAGTGTCCGAGTGTTTAAAGCCTAATGCATGAGAAATGGCAAATATACACCACAATTACATATCTGCCATCAAGCAAGAGGGTCCCAATAAGTGTTCGAGTGTTTAAGCCTAATACATGAGAAATGACAAGTAAACACCTTAATTACATATCTGCCATCATGCAAGAGAGTCCGAATAAGTGTCCGAGTGTTTAAGCCCTAATTGATGGGAAATGGCAGGTAAACACCATAACAACATATCTGCAATCATGCTAGAGGGTTTGAATAAGTGTCTGAGTGTTTAAACCGTAATGCATGGGAAATGGCAAATAAACACCATAATTACATATCTGCCATGATGCAAGAGGGTCCGAATAAATGTCCAAGTGTTTAAACCCTAATGCATGAGAAATGGCAAATAAACACCACAATTACATATCTACCATCATGCAAGAGGGTCCGAATAAGTGTCCGAGTGTTTAAGCCCTAATGCATGAGAAATGGCAAATAAACAACATAATTACATATCTGCCATCATGCATGAGGGTCCCAAAAAGTGTCCGAGTGTTCAAACCCTAATGCATGAGAAATGGCAAGTAAACACCATAATTACATATCTGCCATCATTCAAGTGGGTCTGAAGAAGTGCCCGAGTCTTTATACCCTAATGCAGGAGAAATGGCAAATAAACACCACAATTACACATCTGCCATCATGCAAGAGGGTCCGAATAAGTGTCTGAGTGTTTAAACCCTAATGCATGAGAAATGGCAAGTAAACACCATAATTACATGTCTGCCCTCATGCAAGAGGGTCGGAATATGTGTCCGAGTGTTTACACCCTAATGCATGAGAAATGGCAAGTAAACACCATAATGACATATGTGCCATCTTGCAAGAGGGTCTGAATAAATGTCCGAGTGTAGAAACCCTAATGCAAGAGAAATGGAAAATAAATGACATAATTACATATCTGTCATCATGCAAGGGGGTCTGAATAAGTGTCCGAGTATTTATACCCTAATGTAAGAGAAATGGCAAATAAACACCACAATTACACATCTGCCATCATGCAAGAGGGTCCGAATAAGTGTCTGAGTGTTTAACCCTAATGCATGCGAAATGGCAAGTAAAGACCATAATTACATATCTGCCCTCATGCAAGAGGGTCGGAATAAGTGTCCGGGTGTTTAAACCCTAAAACATGAGAAATGGCAAGTAAACACCATAATTACACTTCTGCCATCATGCAAGAGGGTCGGAATAAGTGTCTAAGTGTTTAAACCCTAATGCATGAGAATTGGCAAGTAAACACCATTATTACGTATCTGCCATCATGCAAGAGGGTCTGAATAAGTGTCCGAGTGTTTATACCCTAATGCAAGAGAAATGGCCAATAAACACCACAATTACACATCTACCATCATGCAAGAGGGTCCGAATAAGTGTCTGAGTGTTTAAACCCTAATGCATGAGAAATGGCAAGTAAACACCATAATTACATATCTTCCCTCATGCAAGAGGGTCGGAATAAGTGTCCGAGTGTTTAAACCCTAATGCATGAGAAATGGCAAGTAAACACCATAATTACATATCCGCTATCATGCAAGAGGGTCTGAATAAGTGTCCGAGTACTTATACCCTAATGCAAGACAAATGGCAAATAAACACCATAATTACATATCTGCCATCATGCAAGAGGCTCCGAACAAGCGTCCGAGTATTTAAACCCTAATGCATGAGAAGTGGGAAATAAACACCATAATTACATATCTGCCATCGTGCAAGGGGGTTCGAATAAGTGTCCTAGTGTTTAAACCCTAATGCATGAGAAATGGCAAGTAAACCCCATAATTTCGTATCTGCCATCATGCAAGAGGGTCCAAATAAGTGTCCGAGTGCTTAAACCCTAATGCATGAGAAACGGCAAGTAAACACCATAACTACATATCTGCTATCATGCAAGAGGGTCCGAATAAGTGTTCGATTGTTTAAACCGTAACGCATGGGAAATGGAAAATAAACACCATAATTACATATCTGCCACCATGCAAGGGGGTCCGAATAAGTGTCTGAGTGTTTAAACCCTAATGCATGAGAAATGGCAAGTAAACACCATAATTACATATCTGCCATCATGCAAGAGGGTCCGAATAAGTGTCCCAGTATTTAAACCCTAATGCATGAGAAGTTGGAAATAAACACCATAATTACATATCTGCCATCGTGCAAGAGGGTCCGAATAAGTGTCCGAGTGTTTAAACCCTAATGCATGAGAAATGGCAACCATAATTTCATATCTGCCATCATGCAAGAGGGTCCGAATAAGTGTCCGAGTGTTTAAACCCTAATGCATGAGAAATGGCAAATAAACACCATAATTACATATCTGCCATCATGCAGGAGGGTCCGAATAAGTGTCCGATTGTTTAAGCCATAATGCATGAGAAATGGAAAGTAAACACCATAATTACATATCTATCACCATGCAACAGGGTCCGAATTAGTGTCCTAGTGTTTCAACCCTAACGTATGAGAAATGGCAAATAGACACCACAATTACATATCTGCCACCATGCAAGAGGGATCGAATAAGTGTCCGAGTATTTAAGCCCTAATGCATGCGAAATGACAAGTAAACACCATAATTACATATCGGCCATCATGCAAGAGGGTCCGAATAAGTGTCCGAGTGTTTAAGCCCTAATTGATGGGAAGTAGCAAGTAAACAGCATAATTACATATCTGCCATCATGCAAGAGGGTTCGAATAAGTGTCCGAGTGTTTAAGCCCTAATGCATGGGAAATGGCAAGTAAGCACCATAACTACATATCTGCCATCATGCAAGAGGGTCCGAATAAGTGTCCGAGTGTTTAAACCGTATTGAATGGGAAACGGCAAATAAACACCGTAATTACATATCTGCCATCATGCAAGAGGGTCTGAATAAATGTCCAAGTTTTTAAACACTAATGCAAGAGAAATAGCAAATAAACACCATAATTACATATCTGCCATCATGCATGAGGGTCCGAATAAGTGTCAGAGTGTTTAAACCCTAATGCATGAGAAATGGCAAATAAACACCACAATTACATATCTGCCCTCATGCAAGAGGGTCGGAATAAATGTCCGAGTGTTTAAACCCTAATGCATGAGAAATGGTAAGTGAACACCATAATTACATATCTGCCATCAAGCATGAGGGTCCGAATAAGTGTCCCAGTATTTAAACCCTAATGCATGAGAAGTGGGAAATAAACACCATAATTACATATCTGCCATCGTGCAAGAGGGTCGGAATAAGTGTCCGAGTGTTTAAACCCTAATGCATGAGAAGTGGCAAGTAAACACCATAATTACATATCTGCCATCACGCAAGAGGGTCCGAATAATTGTCCGATTGTTTAAACCGTAATGCATGCGAAACGGCAAATAATCACCGTAATTACATATCTGCCATCATGCAAGAGGGTCTGAATAAATGTCCGAGTGTTTAAACCCTAATGCATGAGAAATGGCAAATAAACACCATAATTACATATCTGCCATCATGCAAGAGGGTCCGAATAAGTGTCCGAGTGTTTAAGCCCTAATGCATGAGAAATGGCAAGTAAACACCATAATTACATATCTGACATCATGCGAGAGAGTCTGAATAAGTGTCCGAGTAGTTATACCCTAATGCTAGAGAAATGGCAAATAAACACCATAATTACATATCTGCCATCATGCGAGAGGGTCCGAATAAGTGTCCGAGTGTTTAAACCCTAATGCATGGGAAATGGCAAGTAAACACCATAACTATATATCTGCTATCATGCATGAGGGTCCGAATAGGTGTCCGATCTTCTAAACCTTAATGCATGGGAAATGGCAAATAAACACCATAATTACATATCTACCTTCATGCAAGGGGGTCCGAATAAGTGTCCGACTGTTTAAACCGTAATGCTTGAGAAATGGCAAGTAAACAACATAATTACATATCTGCCATCATGCAAGAGGGTCCGAATAACTGTCCGAGTGTTTAAACCCTAATGCATGAGGAATGGAAAATAAACACCATAATTACATATCTGCCACTATGCAAGAGGGTCCGAATAAGTGTCCGAGTGTTTAAGCCCTAATGCATGAGAAATGGCAAGTAAACACCATAATTACATATCTGCCATCATACAAGAGGGTCTGAATAAGTGTCCGAGTATTTATACCCTAATGCAAGGGAAATGGCAAATAAATACCATAATTACATATCTGCCATCATGGAAGAGGGTCCGAATAACTGTCCGAGTGTTTAAACCCTAATGCATGGGATATGGCAAGTAAACACCATAACTACATATCTGCTATCTTGCAAGAGGGTCTGAATAAGTGTCCGAGCTTTAAAACCGTAATGCATGGGAAATGGCAAATAAACACCATAATTACATATCTGCCATCATGCAAGGGGTTCCGAATAAATGTCCGAGTGTTGAAACCCCAATGCATGAGAAATGGCAAATAAACACCATAATTACATATCTGCCATCAGGCAAGAGGGTCCGAATAAGTGTCCGAGTGTTTAAGCCCTAATGCATGAGAAATGGAAAGTAAACAATATAATTACATATCTGCCATCATGCAAGAGGGTCCAATTAAATGTCCGAGTGTTTAAACCCTAATGCTTGAGAATTGGCAAGTAGACACCATAATTACATATCTGTCATCATGCAAGAGGGTCCGAATAAGTGTCCGAGTGTTTAACCCCTAATGCCGGAGAAATGGCAAATAAACACCATAATTACATATCTGCCACCATGCAAGAGGGTTTGAATAAGTGTCCGAGTATTTATACCCTAATGCAAGAGAAATGGCAAATAAACACCACAATTACACATCTGCAATCCTGCAAGAGGGTCCGAATAAGTGTCTGAGTGTTTAAACCCTAATGCATGAGAAATGGAAAATAAAAACCGTAATTGCATATCTGCACTCACGCCGGAGGGTCGGAATAAGTGTCCGAGTTTTTAAACCTTAATGCATGAGAAATGGCAAGTAAACACCATAATTACATATCTGCCATCATGCAAGAGGGTCCGAATAAATGTTCGAGTATTTCAACCCTAATGCGTGAGAAATGACAAATAAACACCATAATTACATATCTGCCATTGTGCAAGAGGGTCCGAATAAGTGTCCGAGTGTTTAAACCCTAATGCATGAGAAATGGCAAGAAAACACCATAATTACATATCTGCCATCATGCAAGAGGGTCCGAATAAGTGTCCAAGTGTTTAAAGCCTAATGCATGACAAATGGGAAATAAACACCGTAATTACATATCGGGCATCGTTCAAAAGGGTCCGAATAAGTGTCTGAGTGTTTAAGCCCTAATGCATGAGAAATGGCAAGTAAACAACATAATTACATATCTGCCATCATGCAAGAGGGTCCAAATAAGTGTCCGAGTGTTTAAACCCTAATGCATGAGAAATGGCAAGTAAACACCATAATCACATATCTGCCATCATGCAAGAAGGTCCGAATAAATGTCCGAGTGTATAAACCCTATTGCCTGAGAAATGGCAAATAAAGACCATAATTACATATCTGCCATCATGCAAGAGGGTCCGAATAAGTGTCCAAGTGTTTAAGCCCTAATGCATGAGAAGTGGCAAGTAAACAACATAATCACATATATGCCATCATGCAAGAGGGTCCAAATAAGTGTGCGAGTGTTTAAACATTAATGCATGGGAAATGGCAAGTAAACACCATAACTACATATCTGCTATCATGCAAGAGGGTCCGAATAAGTGTCTGAGTGTTTAAACCGTAATGCATGGGAAATGGCAAATAAACACCATAATTACATATCTGCCATCACGCAAGGGGGTCCGAATAAATGTCCGAGTGTTTAAACCATAATGCATGAGAAATGGCAAATAAATCCCGAAATTACATATCTGCCATCATGCAAGAGGGTCTGAATAAGTGTCCGAGTGTTTAAGCCCTAATGCATGAGAAATGGCAAGTAAATAACATAATTACATATCTGCCATCATGCAAGAGGGGCCAAATATGTTTCCGAGTGTTTAAACCCTAATGCTTGAGAATTGGCAAGTAAACACCATAATTACATATCTGTCATCATGCAAGAGGGTCCGAATATGTGTCCGAGTGTTCAAACCCTAATGTAGGAGAAATGGCAAATAAACACCATAATTACGTATCTGCCATCATGTAAGAGGGTCTGAATAAGTGTCCGAGTATTTACACCCTAATACAAGAGAAATGGCAAATAAACACCACAATTACACATCTGCAATCATGCAAAAGGGTCCGAATAAGTATCGGAGTGTTTAAACCCTAATGCAAGAGAAATGGCAAGTAAAAACCATAATTACATATCTGCCCTCATGCAAGAGGGTCGGAATAAGTGTCCGAGTGTTTAAACCCTAATGCATGAGAAATGGCAAGTAAAATCCATAATTACATATCTGCCTTAATGCTAGAGGGTCCGAATAAGTGTTCGA
The DNA here is from genome assembly GCF_055761805.1 of Camellia sinensis. NCBI lineage: Eukaryota > Viridiplantae > Streptophyta > Magnoliopsida > Ericales > Theaceae > Camellia > Camellia sinensis. The sequence goes on along the minus strand of NW_028129474.1, from coordinate 7,808,606 downwards.
GTATTTAAACCCTAATGCATGAGAAACGGCAAATAAACACCATAATTACATTTCTGCCATTGTGCAAGAGGGTCCGAATAAGTGTCCAAGTTTTTAAAGCCTAATGCATGACAAATGGCAAATAAACACCATAATTACATATCTGGCATCATGCAAAAGGGTCCGAATAAGTGTTCGAGTGTTTAAGCCCTAATGCATGAGAAATGGAAAGTAAACAACATAATTACATATCTACCACCGTACAAGAGGGTCCAAATAAGTGTCCGACTGTTTAAGCCCTAATGCATGACAAATGGCAAGTAAACACCATAACTACATATCTGCTATCATGCAAGAGGGTCCGAATAAGTGTCCGATTGTTTAAACCGTAATGAATGGGAAATGGCAAATAAACACCATAATTACATATCTGCCACCATGCAAGGGGGTCCGAATAAATATCCGAGTGTTTAAACCCTAATGCATGAGAAATGGCAAATGAACACCATAATTATATATCTGCCATCATGCAAGAGGGTCCGAATAAGTGTCCAAGTGTTTAAGCCCTAATGCATGAGAAATGGCAAGTAAACAACATAGTTACATATCTGCCATCATGCAAGAATGTCCAAATAAGTGTCCGAGTGTTTAAACTCTAATGCTTTAGAATTGGCAAGTAAACACCATAATTACATATCTGTCATCATGCAAGAGGGTCCGAATAAGTGTCCGAGTGCTTAAACCCTAATGCAAGAGAAATGGCAAATAAACACCATAATTACATATCTGCCATCATGCAAGAGGGTCTGAATAAGTGTCCGAGTATTTATACCCTAATGCAAGAGAAATAGCAAATAAACACCACAATTACACATCTGCAATCATGCAAGAGGGTCCAAATAAGTGTCTGAGTGTTTAAACCCTAATGCATGAGAAATGGCAAGCAAAAACCATAATTACATATCTGCCCTCATGCAAGAGAGTCGGAATCAGTGTCCGAGTGTTTAAACCCTAATCCATGAGAAATGGCAAGTAAACACCATAATTACATATCTGCCATCATGCTAGAGGGTCCGAATAAGTGTTTGAGTATTTAAACCCTAATGCATGAGAAATGGCAAGTAAACACCATAATTACATATCTGCCATCATGCAAGAGGGTTCGAATAAGTGTCCCAGTATTTAAACCCTAATGCAAGAGAAGTTGGAAATAAACACCATAATTACATATCTGCCATCGTGCAAGAGGGTCCGAATAAGTGTCCGAGTGTTTAAACCCTAATGCATGAGAAATGACAAGTAAACACCATAATTTCATATCTGCCATCAGGCAAGAGGGTCCAAATAAGTGTTCGAGTGTTTAAACCCTAATGTATGAGAAATGGCAAGTAAACACCATAATTACATATCTGCCATCATGCCAGAGGGTCCGAATAAATGTCCGAGTCTATAAACCCTAATGCCTGTGAAATGGCAAACAAAGACCATAATTACACATCTGCTATCATGCAAGAGGGTCCAAATAAGTGTCCGAGTATTTAAGCCCTAATGCATGAGAAATGGCGAGTAAAAACAACGTAATTACATATCTGCCATCATGCAAGAAGGTCCAAATAAATGTCCGAGCGTTTAAACCATAATGCATGAGAAATGGCAAGTAAGCACCATAATTACATATCTGCCATCATGCAAGAGGGTCCGAATAAGTGTCCGAGTGTTTAAACCCAAATGCATGAGAAATGGCAAATAAACCCCATAATTACATATCTACCACCATGCAAGAGGGTCCGAATAAGTGTCCGAGTGTTTAAGCCCTAATGCATGACAAATGGCAAGTAAACACCATAATTACATATCCGCTATCATGCAAGAGGGTCTGAGTAAGTGTCCGAGTATTTATACCCTAATGCAAGACAAATGGCAAATAAACACCATAATTACATATCTGCCGTCATGGAAGAGGATCCGAATAAGTGTCCGAGTTTTTAAACCCTAATGCATGGGAAGTGGGAAATAAACACCATAATTACATATCTGCCATCGTGCAAGGGGTTCGCATAAGTGTCCGAGTGTTTAAACCCTAATGCATGAGAAATGGCAAGTAAACCCCATAATTTCATATCTGCCATCATGCAAGAGGGTCCAAATAAGTGTCCGAGTGTTTAAACCCTAATGCATGAGAAATGGCAAGTAAACACCATAACTACATATCTGCCACCATGCAAGGGGGTCCAAATAAATGTCTGAGTGTTTAAACACTAATGCATGAGAAATGGCAAATAAACACCATAATTACATATCTGCCATCATGCAAGATGGTCCGAATAAGTGTCTGAGTGTTTAAGCCCTAATGCATGAGAAATGGCAAGTAAACAGCATAATTACATATCTGCCATCATGCAAGAGGGTCCAAATAAGTGTCCGAGTCTTTAACCCTAATGCTTGAGAATTGGCAAGTAAACACCATAATTACATATCAGTCATCATGCAAGAGGGTCCGAATAAGTGTCCGAGTGTTTGAACCCTAATGCAGGAGAAATGGAAAATAAACACCATAATTACATATCTGCCATCATGCAAGAGGGTCTGAATAAGTGTCCGAGTATTTATACCCGAATGCAAGAGAATTGGCAAATAAACACCATAATTACATATCTGCCATCATGCAAGAGGGTACGAATAAGTGTCTGAGTGTTTAAACCCTAATGCATGAGAAACGGCAAGTAAACACCATAATTACATATCTGCCATCATGCAAGAGGGTTCGAATAAGTGTCCCAGTATTTAAACCCTAATGCAAGAGAAGTTGGAAATAAACACCATAATTACATATCTGGCATCGTGCAAGAGGGTCCGAATAAGTGTCCGAGTGTTTAAACCCTAATGCATGAGAAATGACAAGTAAACACCATAATTTCATATCTGCCATCAGGCAAGAGGGTCCAAATAAGTGTTCGAGTGTTTAAACCTTAATGCATGAGAAATGGCAAATAAACACCATAATTACAAATCTGCCATCATGCAAGACGGCCTGTATAAGTGTCCGAGTGCTTAATCCCAAATGCATGAGAAATGGAAAATAAGCACCATAATTACATATCCGCCATCATGCAAGAGGGTCCGAATAAGTTTTCGAGTGTTTAAACCCTAATGCGTGAGAAATGGCACGTAAACACCATAATTACATATCTGCCATCATGCAAGAGGGTCTGAATAAGTGTCCGAGTATTTATACCCAAATGCAAGGGAAATGGAAAATAAACACCAAAATTTCATATCTGCCATCATGTAAGAGGGTCCGAATAAGTGACCGAGTGTTTGAACCGTAATGCATGGGAAACGGCAAGTAAACACCATAATTACATATTTATCGTCATGCAAGAGGGTCGGAATAAGTGTCCGCGTGTTTAAACCCTAATGCATGAGAAATGGCAAGTAAACACCATAATTACATATCTGCATCATGCAAGAGGGTCCGAATAAGTGTCCGAGTATTTAAACCCTAATGCTTGAGAAGTAGGAAATAAACACCATAATTACATATCTGCCATCGTGCAAGAGGGTCCGAATAAGTGTCCGAGTGTTTAAACCCTAATGCATGAAAAATGGCAAGTAAACACCATAATTTCATATCTGCGCTCATGCAAGAGAGTCAGAATGAGTGTCCGAATCTTTAAACCCTAATGCATGAGAAATGGCTAGTAAACACCATAATTACATATCTGCCATCATGCTAGAGGGTCCGAATAAGTGTTCGAGTATTTAAACCCTAATGCATGAGAAATGGCAAATAAACGACATAATTACATATTTGCCATTGTGCAAGAGGGTCCGAATATGTGTCCGAGTGTTTAAACCCAAATGCATGAGAAATGGCAAGTAAAAACCATAATTACATATCTGCCATCATCCAAGAGGTTCCGAATAGGTGTGCAAGTGTTTAAAGCCTAATGCATGACAAATGGCAAATAAACCCCATAGTTACATATCTGGTATCATGCAAAAGGGTCCGAATAAGTGTCCGAGGGTTTAAGCCCTAATGCATGAGAAATGGCAAGTAAAAAACATAATTACATATCTGCCATCATGCAAGAGGGTCCAAATAAGTGTTCGAGTGTTTAAACCCTAATGCATGAGAAATGGCAAGTAAACAACATAATTACATATCTGCCATCATGCAAGTGGGTCCGAATAAATGTCCGAGTCTATAAACCCTAATGCCTGAGAAATGGCAAACAAAGACCATAATTACACATCTGCCATCATGCAAGAGGGTCCGAATAAGTGTCCGAGTGTTTAAGCCCAAATGCATGAGAAATGGCAAGTAAACAACATAATTGCATATCTGCCACCATGCAAGAGGGTCCGAATAAGTGTCCGATTGTTTAAGCCCTAATGCATAAGAAATGGAAAATAAACACCATAATTATATATCTGCCACTATACAAGAGGGTCCGAATAAGTGTCCGAGTGTTTAAGCCCTAATGCATGACAAATGGCAAGTAAACACCAGAATTACAAATCTGCCATCATGCAAGAGGGTCTGAATAAGTGCCCGAGTATTTAAACCCTAATGCATGAGAAGTGGGAAATAAACACCATAATTACGTATCTGTCATCGTGCTAGAGGGTCCGAATAAGTGTCCGAGTGTTTAAACCCTAATGCATGAGAAATGGAAAGCAAACACCATAATTTCATATCTGCCATCATGCAAGGGGGTCCAAATAAGTGTTCGAGTGTTTAAACCCCCATGCATAAGAAATGGCAAGTAAACACCACAATTACATATCTGCCATCATGCAAGAGGGTTTGAATAAGTGTCTGTTTAAACCCTAATGCATGAGAAATGGCAAACAAACACCATAATTACATATCTGCCATCATGCAAGACTGTCCAAATAAGTGTCCGAGTGTTTAAACCCTAATGCATGAGAAATGACAAATAAACACCATAATTACATATTCGCCATCATGCAAGAGGGTCAGAATAAGTGTCCGAGTGTTTAAACCCTAATGCATGAGAAACGGGAAGTAAACACCGTAATTACATATCTGCCCTCATGCAAGTGGGTCAGAATAAGTGTCCGCGTGTTTAAACCCTAATGCATGAGAAATGGCAAATAAACACCATAATTACATATCTGCCATCATGTAAGAGCGTCTGAATAAGTGCCCGAGTATTTAAACCCAAATGCGTGAGAAGTGGGAAATAAACACCATAATTACATATCTGTCATCGTGCAAGAGGGTCCGAATAAGTGTCCGAATGTTTAAACCCTAATGCATGAGGAATGGCAAGTAAACACCATAATTTCATATCTGCCATCATGCAAGGGGGTCCAAATAAGTGCTCGAGTGTTTAAACCCTAATGCATGAGAAATAGCAAGTAAACACCATAATTACATATCTGCCATCATGCAAGAGAGTCTGAATAAGTGTCCGAGTGCTTAAACCCTAATGCATGAGAAATGAGAAATAAACACCATAATTACATATCTGCCATCATGCAAGAGGATCTGAATAAGTGTCCGAGTGTTTAAACCCTAATGCATGAGAAATGGCAAGTAAACACCATAATTACATATCTGCCCTCACGCAAGAGGGTCCGAATAAGTGTCCAAGTGTTTAAAGCCTAATGCCTGACAAATGGCAAATAAACACCATAATTAAATATCTGGCACCATGCAAAAGGGTCCGAATAAGTGTCCTAGTGTTTAAGCCCTAATACATGAAAATGGCAAGTAAACAAAAGAATTACATATCTGCCATCATGCAAGAGGGTCCAAATCAGTGTTCGAGTGTTTAAACCCTAGTGCATGAGAAATGGCAAGTAGACACCATAATTACATATCTGCCATCATGCAAGTGGGTCCGAATAAATATCCGAATGTGTAAACCCTAATGCCTGAGAAATGGCAAACAAAGACCGTAATTTCATATCTGCCGTCATGCAAGAGGGTCCGAATAAGTGTCCGAGTGTTTAAGCCCTAATGCATGAGAAATGGCAAGTAAACAACATATTTACATATCTGCCATCATGCATGAGTGTCCAAATAAGTGTCCGAGTGTTTAAACCAGAATGCATGAGAAATGGCAAGTAAGCACCATAATTACATACTTGCCATCATGAAAGAGGGTCAGAATAAGTGTCCGAGTGTTTAAACCACAATGCATGAGAAACGGCAAGTAAGCACCATAATTACATATCTGCCCTCATGCAAGAGGGTCGGAATAAGTGTACGCGTGTTTAAACCCTAATGCATGAGAAATGGCAAATAAACAACTTAATTAAATATCTGCCATCATGCAAGAGGGTCCGAACAAGTGTCCGAGTATTTAAACCCTAATGAATGAGAAGTGGTAAATAAACACCATAATTACGTATCTGCCATCGTGCAAGAGGGTTCGAATAAGTGTCCGAGTGTTTAAACCCTAATGCATGAGAAATGGCAAGTAAACACCATAATTTCATATCTGCCATCATGCAAGAGGGTCCAAATAAGTGTTTGCGTGTTTAAAACCTAATGCATGAGAAATGGCAAGCAAACACCATAATTACATATCTGCCATCATGCAAGAGGGTCCGAACAAGTGTCCGAGTATTTAATCCCTAATGCATGAGAAATGGAAAATAAACACCATAATTACATATCTGCCGTCATGCAAGAGGGTCCTAATAAGTGTCCGAGTGCTTAAACCCTAATGCATGAGAAATGACACGTAAACACCATAATTACATATCTGCCATCATGCAATAGGGTCTGAATAAGTGTCCGAGTATTTGAACCCTAATGGAAGGGAAATGACAAATAAACACCGTAATTACATATCTGCCATCATGAAAGAGGGTCGGAATGAGTGTCTGCGTGTTTAAACCCTAATGCGGGGGAAACGGCAAGTAAACACCATAATTACATATCTACCCTCTTGCAAGGGTGTCAGAATAAGTGTCCGCGTGTTTAAACCCTAACGCATGAGAAATGGCAAGTAAACAACTTAATTAAATATCTGCCATCATGCAAGAGGGTCCGAATAAGTGTCCGAGTATTTAAACCCTAATGCTTGAGAGTAGGAAATTAACACCATAATTACATATCTGCCGTCGTGCAAGAGGGTCCGAATAAGTGTCCGAGTGTTTCAACCCGAACGCATGAAAAATGGCAAGTAAACACCATAATTTCATATCTGCCATCATGCAAGAGGGTCCAAATAAGTGTTCGAGTGTTTAAACCCAAATGCATGAGAAATGGCAAGTAAACACCATAGTTACATATCTGCCATCATGCAAGTGGGTCTGAATAAGTGTCCGAGTGTTTAAACCCTAATGCGTGAGAAATGGCAAATAAACACCATAATTGCACATCTGCCATCATGGAAGAGGGTCCGAATAAGTGTCCGAGTGTTTAAGCCCTAATGGATGAGAAATGGCAAGTAAACACCATAATTACATATCTGCCATCATGCAAGAGGGTCCGGATAAGTGTCCGAGTGTTTAAAGCCTAATGCATGAGAAATGGCAAATATACACCACAATTACATATCTGCCATCAAGCAAGAGGGTCCGAATAAGTGTCCGAGTGTTTAAGCCTAATACATGAGAAATGACAAGTAAACACCATAATTACATATCTGCCATCATGCAAGAGAGTCCGAATAAGTGTCCGAGTGTTTAAGCCCTAATTGCTGGGAAATGGCAAGTAAACACCATAACAACATATCTGCAATCATGCTAGAGGGTCTGAATAAGAGTCCGAGTGTTTAAACCGTAATGCATGGGAAATGGCAAATAAACACCATAATTACATATCTGCCATGATGCAAGAGGGTCCGAATAAATGTCCAAGTGTTTAAACCCTAATGCATGAGAAATGGCAAATAAACACCACAATTACATATCTACCATCATGCAAGAGGGTCCGAATAAGTGTCCAAGTGTTTAAGCACTAATGCATGAGAAATGGCAAGTAAACAACATAATTACATATCTGCCATCATGCATGAGGGTCCCAAAAAGTGTCTGAGTGTTTAAACCCTAATGCATGAGAAATGGCAAGTAAACACCATAATTACATATCTGCCATCATGCAAGAGGGTCTGAATAAGTGCCCGAGTCTTTATACCCTAATGCAGGAGAAATGGCAAATAAACACCACAATTACACATCTGCCATCATGCAAGAGGGTCCAAATAAGTGTCTGATTGTTTAAACCCTAATGCATGAGAAATGGCAAGTAAACACCATAATTGCATATCTGCCCTCATGCAAGAGGGACGGAAGAAGTGTCTCAGTGTTTAAACCCTAATGCATGAGAAATGGAAAATAAACACCACAATTACATATCTGCAATTGTGCAAGAGGGTCCGAATAAGTGTCCCAGTGTTTAAACCGCAATGCATGAGAAATAGAAAATAAACACCATAATTACATCTTTGCCATCATGCAAGAGGGTCCGAATAAGTGTCCAAGTGTTTAAACCCTAATGCATGAAAAGTGGCAAATAAACACCGTAATTACATATCTGGCATCATGCAAAAGGGTTCGAACAAGTGTCCCAGTGTTTAAGCCCTAATGCATGAGAAATGGCAAGTAAACAACATAATTACATATTTGCAATCATGCAAGAGGGTCCAAATAAGTGTCCGAGTGTTTAAACCCTAATGCACGAGAAATGGCAAGTAAACACCATAATTACATATCTGCCATCATGCATGAGGGTCCGAACACGTGTCCGAGTGTTTAAACCCTAATGCATGAGAAATGGCAAATAACCCCCACAATTACGTATCTGCCATCATGCAAGAGGGTCCGAACAAGTGTCTGAGTGTTCAAGCCCTAATGCATGAGAAAAGGCAAGTAAACACCATAGTTACATATTTGCCATCATGCAAGAGGGTCTGAATAAGTGTCCGAGTATTTGTAACCTAATGCAAGAGAAATGGCAAATACACACCATAATTACGTATCTGCCATCATCCAAGAGGGTCCGAATAAGTGTCCGAGTGTTTAAACCCTAATGCATGATAAATGGCAAGTAAACACCATAATTACATATCTGCCATTGTGCAAGAGGGTTGGAATAAGTGTCCGTGTGTTCAAACCCTAATGCATGAGAAATGGCAAATAAACACCATAATTACATATCTGCCATCATGCAAGGGGGTCCGAATAAGTGTCCGAGTGTTTAAGCCCTAATGCATGAGAAATGGCAAGTAAACACCATAATTACATATCTGTCATCATGCAAGAGGGTCCGAATAAGTGTCCGAGTGTTTAAACCATAATGCAGGAGAAATGGCAAATAAACACCATAATTACATATCTGCCCTCATGCAAGAGGGTCTGAATAAGTGTCCGAGTATTTACACCCAAATGCAAGAGAAATGGCAAATAAACACCACAATTACACTTCTGCAAACATGCAAGAGGCTCCGAATAAGTGTCTGAGTGTTTAAACCCTCGTGCATGACAAACGGCAAATAAAAACCACAATTACATCTCTGCCATCGTGCAAGAGGATCCGAATAAGTGTCAGAGTGTTTAAACACTAATGCATGAAAAATGGCAAGTAGACACCATAATTACGTATCTGCCATCATGCAAGAGGGTCTGAATAAGTGTCCGAGTGTTTAAACCCTAATGCACGAGAAATGGAAAATAGACACCACAATTACATATTTGCCATCATGCAAGGGGGTCCGAAAAAGTGTCCGAGTGTTTATGCCCTAATGCAAGAGAAATGACAAGTAAGCACAATAATTACATATCTGCCGTCATGCAAGAGGGTCCGAATAAGTGTCCGAATGTTTAAGCCCTAATGCATGGGAAATGGCAAGTAAACACCACAACTACATATGTGCCATTATGCAAGAGGGTCCGAATAAGAGTCCGAATGTTTAAGCCCTAATGCATGGGAAATGGCAAGTAAACAATATAATTACATATCTGCCATCATGCAAGAGGGTCCAAATAAGTGTCCGAGTGTTTAAACCCTAATACATGAGAAATGGCCAGTAAACACCATAATTACATATCTGCCACCATGCAAGAGGGTCCGAATACGTGTCCGAGTGTTCAAACCCTAATGCATGAGAAATGACAAATAACCACCACAATTACGTATCTGCCATCATACAAGAGGGTCCGAATAAGTGACCGAGTGTTTAAGCCCTAATGAATGAGAAATGGCAAGTAAACACCATAGTTACATATTTGCCATTACGCAAGAGTGGCTGCATAAGTGTCCGAGTATTTGTAACCTAATGCAAGAGAAATGGCAAATAAACACCATAATTACGTATCTGCCATCATGCAAGAGGGTCCGAATAAGTGTCTGAGTGTTTAAACCCTAATGCATGACAAATGGCAAATAAACACCATAATTACATCTTTGCCATCATGCAAGAGGGTCCGAATAAGTGTCTGAGTGTTTAAACCCTAATGCATGACAAACGGCAAATAAAAACCACAATTACATCTCTGCCATCATGCAAGAGGATCCGAATAAGTGTCAGAGTGTTTAAACACTAATGCATGAAAAATGGCAAGTAGACACCATAATTACGTATCTGCCATCATGCAAGAGGGTCCGAATAAGTGTCCGAGTGTTTAAACCCTAATGCACGAGAAATGGAAAATAGACACCACAATTACATATTTGCCATCATGCAAGGGGGTCCGAAAAAGTGTCCGAGTGTTTATGCCCTAATGCAAGAGAAATGACAAGTAAGCACAATAATTACATATCTGCCGTCATGCAAGAGGGTCCGAATAAGTGTCCGAATGTTTAAGCCCTAATGCATGGGAAATGGCAAGTAAACACCATAACTACATATGTGCCATTATGCAAGAGGGTCCGAATAAGAGTCCGAATGTTTAAGCCCTAATGCATGGGAAATGGCAAGTAAACAACATAATTACATATCTGCCATCATGCAAGAGGGTCCAAATAAGTGTCCGAGTGTTTAAACCCTAATACATGAGAAATGGCCAGTAAACACCATAATTACATATCTGCCACCATGCAAGAGGGTCCGAATACGTGTCCGAGTGTTCAAACCCTAATGCATGAGAAATGACAAATAACCACCACAATTACGTATCTGCCATCATACAAGAGGGTCTGAATAAGTGACCGAGTGTTTAAGCCCTAATGAATGAGAAATGGCAAGTAAACACCATAGTTACATATTTGCCATTACGCAAGAGTGGCTGCATAAGTGTCCGAGTATTTGTAACCTAATGCAAGAGAAATGGCAAATAAACACCATAATTACGTATCTGCCATCATGCAAGAGGGTCCGAATAAGTGTCTGAGTGTTTAAACCCTAATGCATGAGAAATGGCAAGTAAAAACCATAATTACATATCTGCCCTCATGCAAGAGGGTCGGAATAAGTGTCTGAGTGTTTAAACCCTAATGCATGACAAATGGCAAATAAACACCATAATTACATCTTTGCCATCATGCAAGAGGGTCCGAATAAGTGTCAGAGTGTTTAAACCCTAATGCATGAGAAATGGCAAGTAAACACCATAATTACATATCTGCCATCATGCAAGAGGGGCCGAATAAGTGTCCGAGTGTTTAAACCCTAATGCATGAGAAATGGAAAATAGACACCACAATTACATATTTGCCATCATGCAAGAGGGTCTGAATAAGTGTCCAAGTGTTTATAACCTAATGCAAAAGAAATGGCAAATAAACACCACAATTACACATCTGCCATCACGCAAGAGGGTCCGAATAAGTGTCTGAGTGTTTAAACCCTAATGCATGAGAAATGGCAAGTAAACACCATAATTACATATCTGCCCTCATGCTAGAGGGTCGGAATATGTGTCCGAGTGTTTAAACCCTAATGCATGAGAAATGGCAAGTAAACACCATAATGACATATGTGCCATCTTGCAAGAGGGTCTGAATAAATGTCCGAGTGTAGAAACCCTAATGCAAGAGAAATGGAAAATAAACGACATAATTACATATCTGCCATAATGCAAGGGGGTCTGAATAAGTGTCCGAGTATTTATACCCTAATGTAAGAGAAATGGCAAATAAACACCACAATTACACATCTGCCATCATGCAAGAGGGTCCGAATAAGTGTCTGAGTGTTTAACCCTAATGCGTGCGAAATGGCAAGTAAAGACCATAATTACATATCTGCCCTCATGCAAGAGGGTCAGAATAAGTGTCCGGGTGTTTAAACCCTAAAACATGAGAAATGGCAAGTAAACAACATAATTACATATCTGCCATCATGCAAGAGCGTCCGAATAAGTGTCTAAGTGTTTAAACCCTAATGCATGAGAATTGGCAAGTAAACACCATAATTACATATTTGCCATCATGCAAGAGGGTCTGAATAAGTGTCCGAGTATTTACACCCTAATGCAGGAGAAATGGCCAATAAACGCCACAATTACACATCTGCCATCATGCAAGAGGGTCCGAATAAGTGTCTGAGTGTTTAAACCCTAATGCATGAGAAATGGCAAGTAAACACCATAATTACATATCTGCCCTCATGCAAGAGGGTTGGAATAAGTGTCTTATTGTTTAAACCCTAATGCATGAGAAATGGCAAACAAACACCATAATTACATGTCTGACATTGTGCAGGAGGGTCCGAATAAGTGCCCAAGTGTTTAAACACTAATGCATGAGAAATGGCAAGTAACTACCATAATTACATATCCGCCACCAATGAAGAGGGTCCGAATAATTGTCCATGTGTTTAAACCCTACTGCATGACAAATGGCAGATAAAAACTATAATTAGGTATCTGGCATAATGCAAGAGGGTCCCAATAATTGTCCGACTGTTCAAACCCTAATGCATAGGAAATGGCAAGTAAACACCATAATTACATATCAGTCATCATGCAAGAGGGTCCGAATAAGTGTCCGAGTGTTAAAACCCTAATGCATGAGAAATGAAAAATAAACACCATAATTACATATCTGCCATCATGCAAGGGGGTCTGAATAAGTGTCCGAGTATTTATACCCTAATGTAAGAGAAATGGCAAATAAACACCACAATTACACATCGGCCATCATGCAAGAGGGTCCGAATAAGTGTCTGAGTGTTTAAACCCTAATGCATGAGAAATGGCAAGTAAAGACCATAATTACATCTCTGCCCTCATGCAAGAGGGTCGGAATAAGTGTCCGGGTGTTTAAACCCTAAAACATGAGAAATGGCAAGTAAACACCATAATTACATATCTGCCATCATGCAAGAGGGTCCGAATAAGTGTCTAAGTGTTTAAACCCTAATGCATGAGAATTGGCAAGTAAACACCATAATTACATATCTGCCCTCATGCCAGAGGGTCGGAATAAGTGTCCGAGTGTTTGAACCCTAATGCATGAGAAATGGAAAATAAACACCACAATTACACATCTGTCATCATGCAAGAGGGTCCGAATAAGTGTCTGAGTGTTTAAACCCTAATGCATGAGAAATGGAAAGTAAACACCATAATTACATATCTGCCCTCATGTAAGAGGGACGGAATAAGTGTCTGAGTGTTTAAACCCTAATGCATGAGAGATGGCAAATAAATACCATAATTACATATCCGCCATTGTGCAGGAGGGTCCAAATAAGTGTCCGAGTGTTTAAACCGTAATGCATGAGAAATGGCAAGTAAACACCATAATTACATCTTTGCCATCATGCAAGAGGGTCCAAATATGTGTCCAAGTGTTTAAACCCTAATGCATGACAAATGGAAAATAAACACCGTAATTACATATATGGCATCATGCAAAAGGGTCCGAATAAGTGTCCCAGTGTTTAAGCCCTAATGCATGAGAAATGGCAAGTAAACAACATAATTACATATCTGCCATCATGCAAGAGGGTCCAAATAAGTGTTCGAGTGTTTATACCCTAATGCATGAGAAATGGCAACTAAACACCATAATTACATATCTGCCACCATGCAAGAGGGTCTGAATACGTGTCCGAGTGTTAAAACCCTAATGCATGAGAAATGGCAAATAACCACCACAATTACGTATCTGCCATCATGCAATAGGGTCCGAATAAGTGTCCGAGTGTTTAAGCCCTAATGCATGAGAAATGGCAAGTAAACACCATAGTTACATATTTGCCATTATGCTAGAGTGTCTGAATAAGTGTCCGAGTATTTGTAACGTAATGCTAGAGAAATGGCAAATAAACACCATAATTACGTATCTACCATCATCCAAAAGGGTCCGAATAAGTGTTCGAGTGTTTAAACCCCAATGCATGAGAAATGGCAAGTAAACACCATAATTACATATCTGCCATCATGCAAGAGGGTCGGAATAAGTGCCCATGTGTTTAAACCCTAATGCATGAGAAATGGCAAATGCACATTATAATTACATATCTGCCATCATGCAAGAGGGTCCGAATAAGTGTCCGAGTGTTTAAGCCCTAATGCATGGGAAATCCCAAGTAAACAACATAATTACATATCTGCCATCATGCAAGAGGGTCCGGATAAGGGTCTGAGTGTTTAAAACCTAATGCTTGAGAATTGGCAAGTAAACACCATAATTACATATCTGTCATCGTGCAAAAGGGTCCGAATAAGTGTCCGAGTGTTTAAACCCTAATGCAGGAGAAATGGCAAATAAACACCATAATTACATATCTGCCATCATGCAAGAGGGTCTGAATAAGTGTCCGAGTATTTACATCCAAATGCAAGAGAAATGGCAAATAAGCCCCACAATTACACTTCTGTAAACATGCAAGAGCGTCCGAATAAGTGTCTGAGTGTTTAAACCCTAATGCATGAGAAATGGCAAGTAAAAACCATAATTACATATCTGCCCTCATGCAAGAGGGTCAGAATAAGGGTCTGAGTGTTTAAACCCTAATGCATGACAGGTGGCAAATAAACACCATAATTACATCTCTGCCATCATGCAAGTGGGTCCGAATAAGTGTCAGAGTGTTTAAACCCTAATGCATGAGAAATGGCAAGTAAACACCATAATTACATATCTGCCATCACGCAAGAGGGGCCGAATAAATGTCCGAGTGTTTAAACCCTAATGCATGAGAAATGGAAAATAGACACCACAATTACATATTTGCCATCATGCAAGAGGGTCTGAATAAGTGTCCGAGTGTTTATACCCTAATGCAAGAGAAATGGCAAATAAACACCACAATTACACATCTGCCATCATACAAGAGGGTCCGAATAAGTGTCTGAATGTTTAAACCCTAATGCATGAGAAATGGCAAGTAAACACCATAATTACATATCTGCCCTCATGCAAGAGGGTCGGAATAAGTGTCCGAGTGTTTAAACCCTAATGCATGAGAAATGGCAAGTAAACACCATAATTACATATCTGCTATCATGCAAGACGGTCCGAACAAGTGTCCAAGTGTTTAAACCCTATTGCATGACAAATGGAACATAAAAACCATAATTACATATCTGGCATCATGCAAGAGGGTTCGAATAGATGTCCGAGTGTGTAAGTCCTAATGCATGAGAAATGGCAAGTAAACAACATAATTACATATCTGCATCATGCAAGAGGGTCCAAATAAGTGTCCGAGTGTTTAAACCCTAATGCATGGGAAATGGCAAGTAAACACCTTAATTACATATCTGTCATCATGCAAGAGGGTCCGAATAAGTGTCCGAGTGTTTAAACCCTAATGCATGAGAAATGGAAAATAAACACCATAATTACATATCTGCCATCATGCAAGAGGGTCTGAATAAGTGTCTGAGTATTTATACCCTAATGCATGAGAAATGGCAAATAAACACCACAATTACACATCTACCATCATGCAAGAGGGTCCGAATAAGTGTCTGAGTGTTTAAACCCTAATGCATGAGAAATTGCAAGTAAACACCATAATTACATATCTGCCCTCATGCAAGAGGGTCGGAATAAGTGTCCGTGTGTTTAAAACCTAATGCATGAGAAATCGCAAGTAAATACCATAATGAAATATCTGCCATCAAGCAAGATGGTCCTAATAAGTGTCCAAATGCTTAAACCCTATTGCATGACAAATGGCAAATAAAAACCATAATTACATATCTGGCATCATTCAAGAGGGTCCGAATAGGTGTCCGAGTGTTTAAGTCCTAATGCTTGAGAAATGGCAAGCAAACAACATAATTACATATCTGCCATCATGCAAGAGGGTCCGAATAAGTGTCTGAGTGTTTAAACCCTAATGCATGAGAAATGGAAAATAAACACCATAATTACATATCTGTCCTCATGCAAGAGGGTCGGAATAAGTGTCCGAATGTTTAAACCCTAATACATGAGGAATGGCAAGTAAACACCATAATTACATATCTGCCATCATGCAAGAGTGTCGGAATAAGTGTCTGAGTGTTTAAACCCTAATGCATGAGAAATGGCAAATAAACACCATAATTACATGTCTGACATTGTGCAAGAGGGTCCGAATAAGTGTCCGTGTGTTTAAACCCTAATGCATGAGAAATGGCAAGTAAACACCATAATTACATATCCGCCATCATGCAAGAGGGTCCGAATAATTGTCCATGTGTTTAAACCCTATTGCATGACAAATGGCAGATAAAAACTATAATTACATATCTGGCATAGTGCAAGAGGGTCCGAATAAGTGTCCGAGTGTTTAAGCCCTAATGCATGAGAACTGGCAAGTAAATAACATAATTACATATCTGCCATCATGCAAGAGGGTCCCAATAAGTGTCTGAGTGTTTAAACCGTAATGCATAAGAAATGGCAAGTAAACACCATAATTACATATCTGTCATCATGCAAGAGGGTCCGAATAAGTGCCCGAGTGTTTAAACCCTAATGCATGAGAAATGGAAAATAAACACCATAATTACATATCTGCCATCATGCAAGGGGGTCTGAATAAGTGTCCGGGTATTTATACCCTAATGCAAGACAAATGGCAAATAAACACCACAATTACCCATCTGCCATCATGCAAGAGGGTCCGAATAAGTGTCTGAGTGTCTAAACCCTAATGCATGAGAAATGGCAAGTAAACACCATAATTACATTTCTGCCATCACGCAAGAGGGTCCGAATAAATGTCCGAGTGTTTAAACCCTAATGCATGAGAAATGGAAAATAGACACCACAATTACATATTTGCCATCATGCAAGAGGGTCTGAATAAGTGTCCGAGTGTTTATACCCTAATGCAAGAGAAATGGCAAATAAACACCACAATTACACATCTGCCATCATACAAGAGGGTCCGAATAAGTGTCTGAGTGTTTAAACCCTAATGCCTGAGAAATGGCAAGTAAACACCATAATTACATATCTGCTCTCATGCAAGAGGGTCGGAATAAGTGTCCGAGTGTTTAAACCGTAATGCTTGAGAAATGGGTAGTAAAAACCATAATTACATATCTGCTATCACGCAAGACGGTCCGACTAAGTGTCCAAGTGTTTAAACCCTATTGCACGACAAATGGAAAACAAAAATCATAATTACATATCTGCCCACATGAAAGAGGGTCGGAATAAGTGTCCGAATGTTTAAACCCTAATACATGAGAAATGGCAAGTGAACACCATAATTACATATCTGCCATCATGCAAGGGGGTCGGAATAAGTGTCTGAGTGTTTAAACCCTAATGCATAAGAAATGGCAAATAAACACCATAATTACATGTCTGACATTGTGCAAGAGGGTCCGAATAAGTGTCCGAGTGTTTAAACCCTAATGCATGAGAAATGGCAAGTAAACACCATAATTACATATCCGCCATCATGCAAGAGGGTCCGAATAATTGTCCAAGTGTTTAAACCCTATTGCCTGACAAATGGCAGATAAAAACTATAATTACATATCTGGCATAATGCAAGAGGGTCCGAATAAGTGTCCGAGTGTTTAAGCCCTAATGCATGAGAAATGGCAAGTAAATAACATAATTACATATCTGCCATCATGCAAGAGGGTCCCAATAAGTGTCCGAGTGTTTAAACCATAATGCATAAGAAATGGCAGGTAAACACCATAATTACATATCTGTCATCATGCAAGAGGGTCTGAATAAGTGTCCGAGTGTTTAAACCCTAATGCATGAGAAATGGAAAATAAACACCATAATTACATATCTGCCATCATGCAAGGGGGTCAGAATAAGTGTCCGGGTATTTATACCCTAATGCAAGAGAAATGGCAAATAAACACCACAATTACCCATCTGCCATCATGCAAGAGGGTCCGAATAAGTGTCTGAGTGTTTAAACCCTAATGCATGAGAAATGGCAAGTAAAGACCATAATTACATATCTGCCATCATGCAAGAGGGTCGGAATAAGTGTCCGGGTGTTTAAACCCAAAAACATGAGAAATGGCAAGTAAACACCATAATTACACATCTGCCATCATGCAAGAGGGTCCGAATAAGTGTCTGAGTGTTTAAACCCTAATGCATGAGAAATGCCAAGTAAACACCATAATTACATATCTGCCCTCATGCAAGAGGGTCGGAATAAGTGTCCGAGGGTTTAAACCCTAATGCATGAGAAATGGCAAATAAACACCACAATTACATATCTGCCGTCATGCGAGAGGGTCCGAATAAGTGACCAAGTGTTTAAACCCTAATGCTTGACAAATGGGAAATAAAAACCATAACTACATATCTGGCATCATGCAAGAGGGTCCGAATAAGTGTCCGGCTGTTTAAGCCCAAATGCTTGAGAAATTGCAACAAAACAACATAACTACATATCTGCCATCATGCAAGAGGGTCCAAATAAGTGTCCGAGTGCTTTAGCCCTAATGTCCGAGAGTAGAAACCCTAACGCATGAGAAATGGCAAACAAACACCATAATTACATATCTACCATCATGCAAGAGGGTCCGAATAAGTGTCCGAGTGTTTAAACCCTAATGCATGAGAAATGGCGAGCAAACAACATAATTAAATATCTACCATCATGCAAGAGGGTCCAAAGAAGTGTCAGAGTGTTTAAGCCCTAATGCATGAGAAATGGCAAGTAAACACCATAATTACATATCTGCCATCATGCAAAATGGTCCGAATAAGTGTCCGAGTGTTTAGACCCTAATGCATGAGAAATGGAAAATAAACACTATAATTGCATATCTACCACCGTGCAAGAGGATCCGAATAAGTGTCCGAGTGTTTAAGCCCTAATGCATGAGAAATGGCAAGTAAACACCATAATTACATATCTGCCATCATGCGAGAGGGTTTGAATAAGTGTTCGAGTATTTATACCCTAATGCAAGGGAAATGGCAAATAAACACGATAATTACACATCTGCCATCATGCAAGAGGATCCGAATGATTGTCTGAGTGTTTAAACCCTAATGCATGAGAATTGGCAAGTAAACACCATAATTACATATCTGCCCTGATGCAAGACAATCTGAATAAGTGTCCGAGTGTTTAAACCCTAATGCATGAGAAATGGCAAATAAACACCACAATTACACATCTGCCATCATGCAAGAGGGTCCGAATAAGTGTCTGAATGTTTAAACACTAATGCATGAGAAATGGCAAGTAAAGACCATAATTACATATCTGCCCTCATGCAAGAGGGTCGGAATAAGTGTCCGAGGGTTTAAACCCTAATGTAAGAGAAATGGCAAGTAAACACCATAATTACATATCTGCCATCATGCAAGAGGGTTCGAATAAGTGTCCGAGTATTTCAACCCTAATGCATGAGAAATGACAAATAAACACCATAATTACATATCTGCCATTGTGCAAGAGGGTTCGAATAAGTGTCCGAGTGTTTAAACCCTAATGCATGAGAAATGACAAGTAAACACCATAATTACATATCTGCCACCATGCGAAAGGGTCCAAGTAAGTGTCCGAGTGCTTAAGCCCTAATGCATGAGAAATGGCAAGTGAACACCATAATTACATATTTGCCATCATGCAAGAGGGTCTGAATAAATGTCCGAGTGTATAAACCCGAATGCATGAGAAATGGAAAATAAACACCCTCACTACATATCTGCCATCGTGCAAGAGGGTACGAATAAGTGTCGGAGAGTTTAAGCCCTAATGCATGAGAAATGGCCAGTAAACAACATAATTACATATCTGCCATCATGCAAGAGGGTCCAAAGAAGTGTCCGAGTGTTTAAACCCTAAAGCATGAGAAATGCCAAGTAAACACCATAATTACATATCTGCCATCATGCAAAAGGGTCCGAATAAGTGTCCGAGTGTTTAAACCCTAATGCATGAGAAATGGAAAATAGACACCACAATTACATATTTGCCATCATGCAAGAGGGTCCGAATAACTGTCCCAGTGTTTATACCCTAATGCAAGAGAAATGGCAAATAAACACCACAATTACACATCTGCCATCATGCAAGAGGGTCCGAATAAGTGTCTGAGTGTTTAAACCCTAATGCATGAGAAATTCCAAGTAAACACCATAATTACATATCTGCCCTCATGCAATAGGGTCGGAATAAGTGTCCGAGTGTTTAAACCCTAATGCATGAGAAATGGCAAGTAAACACCAGAATTACATATCTGCTATCATGCAAGACGGTCCGAATAAGTGTCCAAGTGTTTAAACCCTATTGCATGACAAATGGAAAATAAAAACCATAATTACATATCTGGCGTCATGCAAGAGGGTCCGAATAGATGTCCGATTGTTTAAACCCGAATGCATGAGAAATGGCAAATAAACACCATAATCACGTAGCTGCCATCATGCAAGAGGATCCGAATAAGTGTCCGAGTGTTTAAGTCCTAATGCATGAGAAATGGCAAGTAAACAACATAATTACATATCTGCCATCATGCAAGAGGGTCCGAATAAGTGTCCTAGTATTTGAACCCTAATGCATGAGAAATGGCAAATAAACACCGTAATTACATATCTGCCATTGTGCAAGAGGGTCTGAATAAGTTTCCGAGTGTTTAAGCCCTAATGCATGAGAAATGGCAAGTAAACAACATAATTACATATCTGCCATCATGCAAGAGGGTCCAAAGAAGTGTCCGAGTGTTTAAAACCTAATGCATGAGAAATGGCAAGTAAACACCATAATTACATATCTGCCATCATGAAAAAGGGTCCGAATTAGTGTCCGAGTGTTTAAAACCTAATGCATGAGAAATGGAAAATAGACACCACAATTACATATTTGCCATCATGCAAGAGGGTCCGAATAAGTGTCCCAGTGTTTATACCCTAATGCAAGAGAAATGGCAAATAAACACCACAATTACACATCTGCCATCATGCAAGAGTGTCCGAATAAGTGTCTGAGTGTTTAAACCCTAATGCATGAGAAATGCCAAGTAAACACTATAATTACATATCTGCCCTCATGCAAGAGGGTCGGAATAAGTGTCCGAGTGTTTAAACCCTAATGCATGAGAAATGGCAAGTAAACACCATAATTACATATCTGCTATCATGCAAGATGGTCCGAATAAGTGTCCAAGTGTTTAAACCCTATGGCATGACAAATGGCAAATAAAAACCATAATTACATATCTGGCGTCGTGCAAGAGGGTCCGAATAGATGTCCGAGTGTTTAAACCCGAATGCATGAGAAATGGCAAATAAACACCATAATTACGTAGCTGCCATCATGCAAGAGGATCCGAATAAGTGTCCGAGTGTTTAAGTCCTAATGCATCAGAAATGGCAAGCAAACAACATAATTATATATCTACCATCATGCAAGAGGGTCCGAATAAGTCTCTGAGTGTTTAAACCCTAATGCATGAGAAATGGCAAATAAACACCATAATTACATATCTGTCCTCATGCAAGAGGGTCGGAATAAGTGTCCGAATGTTCAAACCCTAATACATGAGAAATGGCAAGTAAACACCATAATTACATATCTGCCATCATGCAAGAGGGTCGGAATAAGTGTCTGAGTGTTTAAACCCTAATGCATGAGAAATGGCAAATAAACACCATAATTACATGTCTGACATTGTGCAAGAGGGTCCGAATAAGTGTCCGAGTGTTTAAACCCTAATGCATGAGAAATGGCAAGTAAACACCATAATTACATATCCGCCATCATGCAAGAGGGTCCGAATAATTGTCCAAGTGTTTAAACCCTATTGCATGACAAATGGCAGATAAAAACTATAATTACATATCGGGCATAATGCAAGAGGGTCCGAATAAGTGTCCGAGTGTTTAAGCCCTAATGCATGAGAAATGGCAAGTAAATAACATAATTACATATCTGCCATCATGCAAGAGGGTCCCAATAAGTGTCCGAGTGTTTAAACCCTAATGCATGAGAAATGGAAAATAAACACCATAATTACATATCTGCCATCATGCAAGGGGGTCTGAATAAGTGTCCGGGTATTTATACCCTAATGCAAGAGAAATGGCAGATAAACACCACAATTACCCATCTGCCATCATGCAAGAGGGTCCGAATAAGTGTCTGAGTGTTTAAACCGTAATGCATGAGAAATGGCAAGTAAACACCATAATTACATATCTGCCATCACGCAAGAGGGGCCGAATAAATGTCCGAGTGTTTAAACCCTAATGCATGAGAAATGGAAAATAGACACCACAATTACATATTTGCCATCATGCAAGAGTGTCTGAATAAGTGTCCGAGTGTTTATACCCTAATGCAAGAGAAATGGCAAATAAACACGACAATTACACATCTGCCATCATACAAGAGGGTCCGAATAAGTGTCTGAGTGTTTATACCCCAATGCAAGAGAAATGGCAAATAAACACCACAATTACCCATCTGCCATCATGCAAGAGGGTCCGAATAAGTGTCTGAGTGTTTAAACCCTAATGCATGAGAAATGGCAAGTAAACACCATAATTACTTATCTGTCATCATGCAAGAGGGTCCGAATAAGTGTCCGAGTGTTTAAACCCTAATGCATGTGAAATGGAAAATAAACACCATAATTACATATCTGCCATCATGCAAGGGGGTCTGAATAAGTGTCCGGGTATTTATACCCTAATGCAAGAGAAATGGCAAATAAACACCACAATTACCCATCTGCCATCATGCAAGAGGGTCCGAATAAGTGTCTGAGTGTTTAATCCCTAATGCATGAGAAATGGCAAGTAAAGGCCATAATTACATATCTGCCATCACGCAAGAGGGTCGGAATAACTGTCCGGGTGTTTAAACCCTAAAACATGAGAAATGGCAAGTAAACACCATAATTACATATCTGCCATCATGCAAGAGGGTCCGAATAAGTGTCAAAGTGTTTAAACCCTAATGCATGAGAATTGGCAAGTAAACACCATAATTACATATCTGCCCTCAAGCAAGAGGGTCGGAATAAGTGTCCGAGTGTTAGAACCCTAATGCATGAGAAATGGCAAATAAACACCACAATTACACATCTGCCATCATGCAAGAGGGTCCGAATAAGTGTCTGAGTGTTTAAACCCAAATGCATGAGAAATGCCAAGTAAACACCATAATTACATATCTGCCCTCATGCAAGAGGGTCGGAATAAGTGTCCGAGGGTTTAAACCCTAATGCATGAGAAATGGAAAGTAAACACCATAATTACATATCTGCCATCGTGTAAGAGGGTCCGAATAACTATCCGAGTATTTGAACCCTAATGCATGAGAAATGGCAAATAAACACCATAATTACATATCTGCCATTATGCAAGAGGGTCCGAATAAGTGTCCGAGTGTTTAAATCCTAATGCATGAGAAATGGCAAGTAAACACCATAATTACATATCTGCCATCATGCGAGAGGGTCCGAATAAGTGCCCAAGTGTTTAAACCCTAATGCTTGACAAATGGCAAATAAAAACCATAACTACATATCTGGCATCGTGCAAGAGGGTCCGAATAAGTGTCCGACTGTTTAAGCCCAAATGCTTGAGAAATTGCAACAAAACAACATAACTACATATATGCCATCATGCAAGAGGGTCCGAATAAGTGTCCGAGTGTTTAAGCCCTAATGCATGAGAAATGGCAAGTAAATAACATAATTACATATCTGCCATCATGCAAGAGGGTCCCAATAAGTGTCCGAGTGTTTAAACCCTAATGCCTATGAAATGGCAGGTAAACACCATAATTACATATCTGTCATCATGCAAGAGGGTTCGAATAAGTGTCCGAGTGTTTAAACCCTAATGCATGAGAAATGGAAAATAAACACCATAATTACATATCTGCCATCATACAAGGGGGTCTGAATAAGTGTCCGGGTATTTATACCCTAATGCAAGAGAAATGGCAAATAAACACCACAATTACCCATCTGCCATCATGCAAGAGGGTCCGAATAAGTGTCTGAGTGTTTAAACCCTAATGCATAAGAAATGGCAAGTAAACACTATAATTACATATCTGTCATCATGCAAGAGGGTCCGAATAAGTGTCCGAGTGTTTAAACCCTAATGCATGAGAAATGGAAAATAAACACCATAATTACATATCTGCCATCATGCAAGGGGGTCTGAATAAGTGCCCGGGTATTTATACCCTAATGCAAGAGAAATGGCAAATAAACACCACAATTACCCATCTGCCATCATGCAAGAGGGTCCGAATAAGTGTCTGAGTGTTTAAACCCTAATGCATGAGAAATGGCAAGTAAACACCATAATTACATATCTGCCATCACGCAAGAGGGGCCGAATAAATGTCCGAGTGTTTAAACCCTAATGCATGAGAAATGGAAAATAGACACCACAATTACATATTTTCCATCATGCAAGAGGGTCTGAATAGGTGTCCGAGTGTTTATACCCTAATGCAAGAGAAATGGCAAATAAACAACACAATTACACATCTGCCATCATACAAGAGGGTCCGAATAAGTGTCTGAGTGTTTAAACCCTAATGCATAAGAAATGGCAAGTAAACACCATAATTACATATCTGTCATCATGCAAGAGGGTCCGAATAAGTGTCCGAGTGTTTAAACCCTAATGCATGAGAAATGGAAAATAAACACCATAATTACATATCTGCCATCATGCAAGGGGGTCTGAATAAGTGTCCGGGTATTTATACCCTAATGCAAGAGAAATGGCAAATAAACACCACAATTACCCATCTGCCATCATGCAAGAGGGTCCGAATAAGTGTCTGAGTGTTTAAACCGTAATGCATGAGAAATGGCAAGTAAAGGCCATAATTACATATCTGCCATCACGCAAGAGGGTCGGAATAACTGTCCGGGTGTTTAAACCCTAAAACATGAGAAATGGCAAGTAAACACCATAATTACATATCTGCCATCATGCAAGAGGGTCCGAATAAGTGTGAAAGTGTTTAAACCCTAATGCATGAGAATTGGCAAGTAAACACCATAATTACATATCTGCCCTCAAGCAAGAGGGTCGGAATAAGTGTCCGAGTGTTTGAACCCTAATGCATGAGAAATGGCAAATAAACACCACAATTACACATCTGCCATCATGCAAGAGGGTCCGAATAAGTGTCTGACTGTTTAAACCAAAATGCATGAGAAATGCCAAGTAAACACCATAATTACATATCTGCCCTCATGCAAGAGGGTCGGAATAAGTGTCCGAGGGTTTAAACCCTAATGCATGAGAAATGGAAAGTAAACACCATAATTACATATCTGCCATCGTGCAAGAGGGTCCGAATAACTGTCCGAGTATTTGAACCCTAATGCATGAGAAATGGCAAATAAACACCATAATTACATATCTGCCATTATGCAAGAGGGTCCGAATAAGTGTCCGAGTGTTTAAATCCTAATGCATGAGAAATGGCAAGTAAACACCATAATTACATATCTGCCATCATGCGAGAGGGTCCGAATAAGTGCCCAAGTGTTTAAACCCTAATGCTTGACAAATGGCAAATAAAAACCATAACTACATATCTGGCATCATGCAAGAGGGTCCGAATAAGTGTCCGACTGTTTAAGCCCAAATGCTTGAGAAATTGCAACAAAACAACATAACTACATATCTGCCATCATGCAAGAGGGTCCGAATAAGTGTCCGAGTGTTTAAGCCCTAATGCATGAGAAATGGCAAGTAAATAACATAATTACATATCTGCCATCATGCAAGAGGGTCCCAATAAGTGTCCGAGTGTTTAAACCCTAATGCCTAAGAAATGGCAGGTAAACACCATAATTACATATCTGTCATCATGCAAGAGGGTCCGAATAAGTGTCCGAGTGTTTAAACCCTAATGCATGAGAAATGGAAAATAAACACCATAATTACATATCTGCCATCATACAAGGGGGTCTGAATAAGTGTCCGGGTATTTATATCCTAATGGAAGAGAAATGGCAAATAAACACCACAATTACCCATCTGCCATCATGCAAGAGGGTCCGAATAAGTGTCTGAGTGTTTAAACCCTAATGCATCAGAAATGGCAAGTAAACACTATAATTACATATCTGTCATCATGCAAGAGGGTCCGAATAAGTGTCCGAGTGTTTAAACCCTAATGCATGAGAAATGGAAAATAAACACCATAATTACATATCTGCCATCATGCAAGGGGGTCTGAATAAGTGCCCGGGTATTTATACCCTAATGCAAGAGAAATGGCAAATAAACACCACAATTACCCATCTGCCATCATGCAAGAGGGTCCGAATAAGTGTCTGAGTGTTTAAACCCTAATGCATGAGAAATGGCAAGTAAACACCATAATTACATATCTGCCATCACGCAAGAGGGGCCGAATAAATGTCCGAGTGTTTAAACCCTAATCCATGAGAAATGGAAAATAGACACCACAATTACATATTTGCCATCATGCAAGAGGGTCTGAATAAGTGTCCGAGTGTTTATACCCTAATGCAAGAGAAATGGCAAATAAACACCACAATTACACATCTGCCATCATACAAGAGGGTCCGAATAAGTGTCTGATTGTTTAAACCCTAATGCTTGAGAAATGGCAAGTAAACACCATAATTACATATCTGCCCTCATGCAAGAGGGTCGGAATAAGTGTCCGAGTGTTTAAACCCTAATGCATGAGAAATGGCAAGTAAACACCATAATTACATATCTGCTATCATGCAAGACGGTCCGAATAAGTGTCCAAGTGTTTAAACCCTATTGCATGACAAATGGCAAATAAAAACCATAATTACATATCTGCCCACATTCAAGAGGGTCGGAATAAGTGCCCGAATGTTTAAACCCTAATACATGAGAAATGGCAAGTAAACACCATAATTACATATCTGCCATCATGCAAGAGGGTCGGAATAAGTGTTTGAGTGTCTAAACCCTAATACATAACAAATGGCAAATCAACACCATAATTACATGTCTGACATTGTGCAAGAGGGTCCGAATAAGTGTCCGAGTGTTTAAACCCTAATGCATGAGAAATGGCAAGTAAACACCATAATTACATATCCGCCATGATGCAAGAGGGTCCGAATAATTGTCCAAGTGTTTAAACCCTATTGCATGACAAATGGCAGATAAAAACTATAATTACATATCTGGCATAATGCAAGAGGGTCCGAATAAGTGTCCGAGTGTTTAAGCCCTAATGCATGAGAAATGGCAAGTAAATAACATAATTACATATCTGCCATCATGCAAGAGGGTCCCAATAAGTGTCTGAGTGTTTAGACCCTAATGCATAAGAAATGGAAGGTGAACACCATAATTACATATCTGTCATCATGCAAGAGGGTCCGAATAAGTGTCCGAGTGTTTAAACCCTAATGCATGAGAAATGGAAAGTAAACACCATAATTACATATCTGCCATCATGCAAGGGGGTCTGAATATGTGTCCGGGTATTTATACCCTAATGCAAGAGAAATGGCAAATAAACACCACAATTACCCATCTGCCATCATGCAAGAGGGTCCGAATAAGTGTCTGAGTGTTTAAACCCTAATGCATGAGAAATAGCAAGTAAAGACCATAATTACATATTTGCCCTCATGCAAGAGGGTCAGAATAAGTGCCCAAGTGTTTAAACCCTAATGCATGAGAAATGGCAAATAAAAACCATAATTACATATCTGGCGTCATGCAATAGGGTCCGAATAGATGTCCGAGTGTTTAAACCCTAATGCATGAGAAATGGCAAATAAACACCCTCACTACATATCTGCCATCGTGCAAGAGGGTCCGAATAAGTGTCCGAGAGTTTAAGCCCTAATGCATGAGAAATGTCCAGTAAACAACATAATTAAATATCTGCCATCATGCAAGAGGGTCAAAAGAAGTGTCCGAGTGTTTAAACCCTAAAGCATGAGAAATGGCAAGTAAACACCATAATTACATATCTGCCATCATGCAAAAGGGTCCGAATAAGTGTCCGAGTGTTTAAACTCTAATGCATGAGAAATGGAAAATAGACACCACAATTACATATTTGCCATCATGCAAGAGGGTCCGAATAAGTGTCCCAGTGTTTATACCCTAATGCAAGAGAAATGGAAAATAAACACCACAATTACACATCTGCCATCATGCAAGAGGGTCCGAATAAGTGTCTGAGTGTTTAAACCCTAATGCATGAGAAATGCCAAGTAAACACCATAATTACATATCTGCCCTCATGCAAGAGGGTCGGAATAAGTGTCCGAGTGTTTAAACCCTAATGCATGAGAAATGGCAAGTAAACACCATAATTACATATCTGCTATCATGCAAGACGGTCCGAATAAGTGTCCAAGTGTTTAAACCGTATTGCATGACAAATGGCAAATAAAAACCATAATTACATATCTGGCGTCATGCAGGAGGGTCCGAATAGATGTCCGAGTGTTTAAACCCGAATGCATGAGAAATGGCAAATAAACACCATAATTACGTACCTGCCATCGTGCAAGTGGATCCGACTAAGTGTCCGAGTGTTTAAGTCCTAATGCATGAGAAATGGCAAGTAAACAACATAAATACATATCTGCCATCATGCAAGAGGGTCCGAATAAGTGTCCGAGTATTTGAACCCTAATGCATGAGAAATGGCAAATAAACACCATAATTACATATCTGCCACTGTGCAAGAGGGTCCGAACAAGTGTCCGAGTGTTTAAACCCTAATGCATGAGAAATGGCAAGTAAACACCATAATTACATATCTACAATCATGCGAGAGGATCCGAATAAGTGCCCAAGTGTTTAAACCCTAATGCATGTAAAATGGCAAATAAAAACCATAACTACATATCTGCCATTATGCAAGAGGGTCCAAATAAGTGTCCGGGTGCTTAAGCCCAAATGCATGAGAAATGGCAAGTAAACACCACAATTACATATTTGCCATCATGCAAGAGGGTCTGAATAAATGTTCGAGTGTATAAACCGTAATGCATGAGAAATGGCAAATAAACACCATAATTACATATCTGCCATCATGCAGGAGGGTCCGAATAAGTTTCCGAGTGTTTAAGCCCTAATGCATTAGAAATGGCAAGTAAACAACATAATTACATATCTGCCATCATGCAAGAGTGTCCAAAGAAGTGTACGAGTGTTTAAAACCTAATGCATGAGAAATGGCAAGTAAACACCATAATTACATATCTGCCATCATGCAAAAGGGTCCGAATAAGTGTCCGAGTGTTTAAACCCTAATGCATGAGAATTGGAAAATAGACACCACAATTACATATTTGCCATCATGCAACATGGTTCGAATAAGTGTCCCAGTGTTTATACCCTAATGCAAGAGAAATGGCAAATAAACACCACAATTACATATCTGCCCTCATGCAAGAGGGTCCGAATAAGTGTCTGAGTGTTTAAACCCTAATGCATGAGAAATGCCAAGTAAACACCATAATTACATATCTGCCCTCATGCAAGAGGGTCGGAATAAGTGTCTGAGTGTTTAAACCCTAATGCATGAGAAATGGCAAGTAAACACCATAATTACATATCTGCTATCATGCAAGACGGTCCGAATAAGTGTCAAAGTGTTTAAACCCTATTGCATGACAAATGGCAAATAAAAACCATAATTACATATCTGGCGTCATGCAAGAGGGTCCGAACAGATGTCCGAGTGTTTAAACCCGAATGCATGAGAAATGGCAAATAAACACCATAATTACGTAGCTGCCATCATGCAAGAGGATCCGAATAAGTGTCCGAGTGTTTAAGTCCTAATGCATGAGAAATGGCAAGTAAACAACATAATTACACATCTGCCATCATGCTAGAGGGCCCGAATAAGTGTCCGAGTATTTGAACCCTAATGCATGAGAAATGGCAAATAAACACCAGAATTACATATCTGCCGTTGCGCAAGAGGATCCGAATAAGTGTCCGAGTTTTTAAACCCTAATGCATGAGAAATGGCAAGTAAACACCATAATTACATATCTGCCATCATGCGAGAGGATCCGAATAAGTGCCCAAGTGTTTAAACCCTAATGCATGACAAATGGCAAATAAAAACCATAACTACATATCTGCCATCATGCAAGAGGGTCCAAATAAGTGTCCGAGTGCTTAAGCCCAAATGCATGAGAAATGGCAAGTAAACACCACAATTACATATTTGCCATCATGCAAGAGGGTCTGAATAAATGTTCAAGTGTATAAACCCTAATGCATGAGAAATGGCAAATAAACACCATAATTACATATCTGCCATCAGGCAAGAGGGTCCGAATAAGTTTCCGAGTGTTTAAGCCCTAATGCATGAGAAATGGCAAGTAAACAACATAATTACATATTTGCCATCATGCAAGAGGGTCCAAAGAGGTGTCCGAGTGTTTAAAACCTAATGCATGAGAAATGGCAAGTAAACACCATAATTACATATCTGCCATCATGCAAAAGGGTCCGAATAAGTGTCCGAGTGTTTAAGCCCTAATGCATGAGAAATGGAAAATAAACACTATAATTACATATCTGCCACCATGCAAGAGGGTCCGAATAGGGGTCCGAGTGTTTAAGCCTTAATGCATGAGAAATGGCAAGTAAACACCATAATTACATATATGCCATCATGCAAGAGGGTCTGAATAAGTGTTCAAGTATTTATACCCTAATGCACGGGAAATAGCAAATAAACACCATAATTACACATCTGCCATCATGCAAGAGGGTCCGAATAAGTGTCCAAGTGTTTAAACCCTAATGCATGAGACATGGCAAGTAAAGACCATAATTACATATCTGCCCTGATGCAAGAGGGTCAGAATAAGTGTCCGAGTGTTTAAACCCTAATGCATGAGAAATGGCAAGTAAACACCATAATTACATATCTGCCATCTTGCAAGAGGGTCCGAATAAGTGTCCGAAGTATTTAAACCCTAATGCATGAGAAGTGGGAAATAAACACCATAATGACATATCTCCCATCATGCAAAAGGGTCCAAATAAGTGTCCGAGTGTTTAAACCCTAATGCATGAGAAATGGCAAGTAAACACCATAATTACATATCTGCCATCATGCAAGAGGGTCTGAATAAGTGTCCGAGTATTTAAACACTAATGGATGAGAAATGGCAAATAAACAACATAATTACGTATCTGCCATCATGCAAGAGTGTCCGAATAAGTGTCCGAGTGTTTAAGCCCTAATGCATGAGAAATGGCAAGTAAACACCATAATTACATATTTGGCATCATGCAAGAGGGTCTGAATAAGTGTCCTAGTATTTATAACCTAATGCAAGGGAAATGGCAAATAAACACTATAATTACGTATCTGCCATCATCCAAGAGGGTCCGAATAAGTGTCCGAGTGTTTTAATCCTAATGCATGACAAATGGCAAATAAACACCATAATTACATATCTGCCATCATGCCAGAGGGTCCAAATAAGTGTCAGAGTGTTTAAATCCTAATGCATGAGAAATGGCAAGTAAACACCATAATTACATATCTGCCATCATGCAAGAGGGTCGGAATAAGTGTTCGAGTGTTTCAACCCTAATGCATGAGAAACGGAAAATAAACACCATAATTACATATCTGCAATCATGCAAGAGGGTCCGAATAAGTGTCCGAGTGTTTAAGCCCTAATGCATGAGAAATGTCATGTAAACACCATAATTACATATCTGCCATCATGAAAGAGGGTCCGAATAAGTGTTCAAGTCTTTATACCCTAAAGCAAGAGAAATGGCAAATAAACACCATAATTACATATCTGCCATCATGCAAGAGGGTCCGAATAGGTGTCCGAGTGTGTAAACCCTAATGCATGAGACATGGCAAGTAAACACCATAATTACATATGTGCCCTCATGCAAGAGGGTCAGAATAAGTGTCCAAGTGTTTAAACCCTAATGCATGAGAAATGGCAAGTAAACACCATAATTACATATCTGCCATCATGCAAAAGGGTCCGAATAAGTGTCTGACTATTTAAACCCTAATGCATGAGAAGTGGGAAATAAACACCATAATTACATATCTGCCATCATGCAAGAGGGTCCGAATAAGTGTCAGAGTGTTTAAACCCTAATGCATGAGAAATGGCAAGTAAACACCATAATTACATATCTGCCATCTTGCAAGAGGGTCTGAATAAGTGTTCGAGTATCTAT
The DNA here is from genome assembly GCF_055761805.1 of Camellia sinensis. Lineage (NCBI taxonomy): Eukaryota > Viridiplantae > Streptophyta > Magnoliopsida > Ericales > Theaceae > Camellia > Camellia sinensis. The sequence continues at coordinate 7,776,100 of NW_028129474.1, read as the reverse complement.
ACCCTATTGCAAGGGAAATTGCAAACAGACACCATAATTACACATCTGCCATCATGCAAGAGGGTCCGAATAAGTGTCCAAGTGTTTAAACCCTAATGCATGAGACATGGCAAGTAAAGACCATAATTACATATCTGACCTGATGCAAGAGGGTCAGAATAAGTGTTCGAGTGTTTAAACCCTAATGCATGAGAAATGGCAAGTAAACACCATAATTACATATCTGCCATCTTGCAAGAGGGTCCGAATAAGTGTCCGAGTATTTAAACCCTAATGCATGAGAAGTGGGAATAAACACCATAATTACATATCTGCCATCATGCAAGAGGGTCCGAATTGGTGGCCGAGTGTTTAAACCCTAATGCCTGATAAATGGCAAGTAAACACCGTAATTCCATATCTGCCATCATGCAACAGGGTCCGAATAAATTTCCGAGTGTTTAAACCCTAATGCATGAGAAATGGCAACTAAACACCATAATTACATATCTGCCATCATGCAAGAGGGTCCGAATAAGTGTCCGAGTGTTTAAATCCTAATGCATGAGAAATGGCAAATAAACACCACAATTACATATCTGCCATAATGCAAGAGGGTCCGAATAAGTGTCCGAGTGTTTAAGCCCTAATGCATGAGAAATGGCAAGTAAACACCATAATTATATATCTGCCATCATGCAAGGAGGTCCGAATAAGTGTCCGAGTGTTTAAACCCAAATGCATGAGAAATGGCAAATAGACACCACAATTACATATCTGCCATCATCCAAGAGGGTCCGAATAAGTGTCCGAGTGTTTAAGCCCTAATGCATGAGAAATGACAAGTAAACACCATAATTACATATCTGCCAACATGCAAGGGCGTCTGAATAAGTGTGCGAGTGTTTAAGCCCTAATGCATGGGAAATGGCAGGTAAACACCATAACTACATATCTGCCATCATGCAAGAAGGTCCGAATAAGTGTCCGAGTGTTTAAACCGTAATGCATGGGAAATGGCAAATAAACACCATAATTACATATCTTCCGTCATGGAAGAGAGTCCGAATAAATCTAATGCCTGAGAAATGGCAAATAAGCACCATAATTACATATCTGCCATCATGCAAGAGGGTGCGAATAAGTGTCTGAGTGTTTTAGCCCCAATGCATCAGAAATGGCAAGTAAACAACATAATTACATATCTGCCATCATGCAAGCGGGTCCAAATAAGGGTCCGAGTGATTAAACCCTAATGTATGAGAAATGGCAAGTAAACACCAGAATTACATATCTGCCATCATGCAAGAGGGTCCGAATAATTGTCCGAGTGTTTAAACCTTAATGCATGAGAAATGACAAATAAACACCATAATAACATATGTGCCATCATGCAAGAGGGTCTGAATAAGTGTCCGAGTATTTATACCCTAATGCAAGAGAAATGGCAAATAAACACCACAATTACACATCTGCCATCTTGCAAGAGGGTCCGAATAAGTGTCTGAGTGTTTAAACCCTAATGCATGAGAAATGGCAAGTAAACAACATAATTACATATCTGCCATCATGCATGAGGGGTCCAAAGAAGTGTCCGAGTGTTTAAACCCTAAAGCAGGAGAAATGGCAAGTAAACACCATAATTACATATCTGCCATCATGCAAAAGGGTCCGAATAAGTGTCCGAGTGTTTTAACCCTAATGCATGAGAAATGGAAAATAGACACCACAATTACATATTTGCCATCATGCAAGAGGGTCCGAATAAGTGTCCGAGTGTTTATACCCTAATGCAAGAGAAATTGAAAATAAACACCACAATTACACATCTGCCATCATGCAAGAGGGTCCGAATAAGTGTCTGAGTGTTTAAACCCTAATGCATGAGAAATGGCAAATAAACACCATAATTACATATCTGCTATCAGGCAAGACGGTCCGAATAAGTGTCCATGTGTTTAAACCCTATTGCATGACAAATGGCAAATAAAAACCATAATTACATATCTGGCATCATGCAAGAGGGTCCGAATAGATGTCCGAGTGTTTAAACCCTAATGCATGAGAAATGGCAAATAAACATCATAATTACGTAGCGGCCATCATGCAAGAGGGTCCGAATAAGTGTCCGAGTGTTTAAGTCCTAATGCATGAGAAATGGCAAGTAAACAACATAATTACATATCTGCCATCATGCAAGAGGGTCCGAATAAGTGTCCGAGTATTTGAACCCTAATGCATGAGAAATGGCAAATAAACACCATAATTACATATCTGCCATTGTGCAAGAGGGTCCGAATAAGTGTCCGAGTGTTTAAACCCTAATGCTTGAGAAATGGCTAGTAAACACCATAATTACATATCTGCCATCATGCGAGAGGATCCGAATAATTGCCCAAGTGTTTAAACCCTAATGCATGACAAATGGCAAATAAAAACCATAACTACATATCTGCCATCATGCAAGAGGGTCCAAATAAGTGTCCGAGTGCTTAGGCCCAAATGCATGAGAAATGGCAAGTAAACACCACAATTACATATTTGCCATCATGCAAGACGGTCTGAATAAATGTTCGAGTGTATAAACCCTAATGCATGAGAAATGGCAAATAAACACCATAATTACATATCTGCCATCAGGCAAGAGCGTCCGAATAAGTTTCCGAGTGTTTAAGCCCTAATGCATGAGAAATGGCAAGTAAACAACATAATTACATATCTGCCATCATGCAAGAGGGACCAAAGAAGTGTCCGAGTGTTTAAAACCTAATGCATGAGAAATGGCAAGTAAACACCATAATTACATATCTGCCATCATGCAAAAGGGTCCGAATAAGTGTCCGAGTGTTTAAACCCTAATGCATGAGAAATGGAAAATAAACACTATAATTACATATCTGCCACCATGCAAGAGGGTCCGAATAAGTGTCCGAGTGTTTAAGCCCTAATGCATGAGAAATGGCAAGTAAACACCATAATTACATATCTGCCATCATGCAAGAGGGTCCGAAAAAGTGTCCGAGTATCTGAACCCTAATGCATGAGAAATGGCAAATAAACACCATAATTACATATCTGCCATTGTGCAAGAGGGTCCGAATAAGTGTCCGAGTGTTTAAACCCTAATGCATGAGAAATGGCAAGTAAACACCATAATTACAAATCTGCCATCATGCGAGAGGATCCGAATAAGTGCCCAAGTGTTTGAACCCTAATGCATGACAAATGGCAAATAAAAACCATAACTACATATCTGCCATCATGCAAGAGGGTCCAAATAAGTGTCCGAGTGCTTAAGCCCAAATGCATGAGAAATGGCAAGTAAACACCACAATTACATATTTGCCATCATGCAAGAGGGTCTGAATAAATGTTCGAGTGTATAAACCCTAATGCATGAGAAATGGCATATAAACACCACAATTACATATCTGCCATCAGGCAAGAGGGTCCGAATAAGTTTCCGAGTGTTTAAGCCCTAATGCATGAGAAATGGCAAGTAAACAACATAATTACATATCTGCCATCATGCAAGAGGGTCCAAAGAAGTGTCCGAGTGTTTAAAACCTAATGCATGAGAAATGGCAAGTAAACACCATAATTACATATCTGCCATCATGCAAAAGGGTCCGAATAAGTGTCCGAGTGTTTAAACCCTAATGCATGAGAAATGGAAAATAAACACTATAATTACATATCTGCCACAATGCAAGAGGGTCCGAATAAGTGTCCGAGTGTTTAAGCCCTAATGCATGAGAAATGGCAAGTAAACACCATAATTACATATCTGCCATCATGCAAGAGGGTCTGAATAAGTGTTCGAGTATTTATACCCTAATGCACGGGAAATTGCAAATAAACACCATAATTACACATCTGCCATCATGCAAGAGGGTCCGAATAAGTGTCCAAGTGTTTAAACCCTAATGCATGAGACATGGCAAGTAAAGACCATAATTACATATCTGCCCTGATGCAAGAGGGTCGGAATAAGTGTCCGAGTGTTTAAACCCTATTGCATGAGAAATGGCAAGTAAACACCATAATTACATATCTGCCATCTTGCAAGAGGGTCCGAATAAGTGTCCGAGTATTTAAACCCTAATGCATGAGAAGTGGGAAATAAACACCATAATTACATATCTCCCATCATGCAAAAGGGTCCAAATAAGTGTCCGAGTGTTTAAACCCTAATGCATGAGAAATGGCAAGTAAACACCATAATTACATATCTGCCATCATGCAAGAGGGTCTGAATAAGTGTCCGAGTATTTAAACACTAATGGATGAGAAATGGCAAATAAACAACATAATTACGTATCTGCCATCATGCAAGAGTGTCCGAATAAGTGTCCGAGTGTTTAAGCCCTAATGCATGAGAAATGGCAAGTAAACACCATAATTACATATTTGGCATCATGCAAGAGGGTCTGAATAAGTGTCCTAGTATTTATAACCTAATGCAAGGGAAATGGAAAATAAACACTATAATTACGTATCTGTCATCACCCAAGAGGGTCCGAATAAGTGTCCGAGTGTTTTAATCCTAATGCATGACAAATGGCGAATAAACACCATAATTACATATCTGCCATCATGCAAGAGGGTCCGAATAGGTGTCAGAGTGTTTAAATCCTAATGCATGAGAAATGGCAAGTAAACACCATAATTACATATCTGCCAGCATGCAAGAGGGTCGGAATAAGTGTTCGAGTGTTTCAACCCTAATGCATGAGAAACGGAAAATAAACACCATAATTACATATCTGCAATCATGCAAGAGGGTCCGAATAAGTGTCCGAGTGTTTAAGCCCTAATGCGTGAGAAATGGCAAGTAAACAACATAATTACATATCTTCCATCCTGAAAGAGGGTCTGAATAAGTGTTCGAGTCTTTATACCCTAAAGCAAGAGAAATGGCAAATAAACACCATAATTACATATCTGCCATCATGCAAGAGGGTCCGAATAGGTGTCCGAGTGTTTAAACCCTAATGCATGAGACATGGCAAGTAAACACCATAATTACATATCTGCCCTCATGCAAGAGGGTCAGAATAAGTGCCCAAGTGTTTAAACCCTAATGCATGAGAAATGGCAAGTAAACACCATAATTACATATCTGCCATCATGCAAAAGGGTCCGAATAAGTGTCCGACTATTTAAACTCTAATGCATGAGAAGTGGGAAATAAACACCATAATTACATATCTGCCATCTTGCAAGAGGGTCTGAATAAGTGTTCGAGTATTTATACACTATTGCAAGTGAAATTGCAAACAGACACCATAATTACACATCTACCATCATGCAAAAGGGTCCGAATAAGAGTCCAAGTGTTTAAACCCTAATGCATGAGACATGGCAAGTACAGACCATAATTACATATCTGCCCTGATGCAAGAGGGTCAGAATAAGTGTTCGAGTGTTTAAACCCTAATGCATGAGAAATGGCAAGTAAACACCATAATTACATATCTGCCATCTTGCAAGAGGGTCCGAATAAGTGTCCGAGTATTTAAACCCTAATGCATGAGAAGTGGGAAATAAACACCACAATTACATATCTGCCATCATGCAAGAGGGTCTGAATAGGTGGCCGAGTGTTTAAACCCTAATGCCTGATAAATGGCAAGTAAACACCGTAATTCCATATCTGCCATCATGCAAGAGGGTCCGAATAAATGTCCGAGTGTTTAAACCCTAATGCATGAGAAATGGCAACTAAACACCATAATTACATATCTGCCATCATGCAAGAGGGTCCGAATAAGTGTCCGAGTGTTTAAATCCTAATGCATGAGAAATGGCAAATAAACACCACAATTACATATCTGCCATAATGCAAGAGGGTCCGAATAAGTGTCCGAGTGTTTAAGCCCTAATGCATGAGAAATGGCAAGTAAACACCATAATTATATATCTGCCATCATGCAAGGGGGTCCGAATAAGTGTCCGAGTGTTTAAACCCAAATGCATGAGAAATGGCAAATAGACACCACAATTACATATCTGCCATCATCCAAGAGGGTCCGAATAAGTGTCCGAGTGTTTAAGCCCTAATGCATGAGAAATGACAAGTAAACACCATAATTACATATCTGCCAACATGCAAGGGCGTCTGAATAAGTGTGCGAGTGTTTAAGCCCTAATGCATGGGAAATGGCAGGTAAACACCATAACTACATATCTGCCATCATGCAAGAAGGTCCGAATAAGTGTCCGAGTGTTTAAACCGTAATGCATGGGAAATGGCAAATAAACACCATAATTACATATCTGCCATCATGGAAGAGAGTCCGAATAAATCTCCGAGGGTTTAAACCCTAATGCCTGAGAAATGGCAAATAAGCACCATAATTACATATCTGCCATCATGCAAGAGGGTCCGAATAAGTGTCCGAGTGTTTTAGCCCTAATGCATCAGAAATGGCAAGTAAACAACATAATTACATATCTGCCATCATGCAAGAGGGTCCAAATAAGGGTCCGAGTGTTTAAACCCTAATGCATGAGAAATGGCAAGTAAACACCAGAATTACATATCTGCCATCATGCAAGAGGGTCCGAATAATTGTCCGAGTGTTTAAACCTTAATGCATGAGAAATGGCAAATAAACACCATAATAACATATGTGCCATCATGCAAGAGGGTCTGAATAAGTGTCCGAGTATTTATACCCTAATGCAAGAGAAATGGCAAATAAACACCACAATTACACATCTGCCATCTTGCAAGAGGGTCCGAATAAGTGTCTGTGTGTTTAAACCCTAATGCATGAGAAATGGCAAGTAAACAACATAATTACATATCTGCCATCATGCAAGAGGGGTCCAAAGAAGTGTCTGAGTGTTTAAACCCTAAAGCATGAGAAATGGCAAGTAAACACCATAATTACATATCTGCCATCATGCAAAAGGGTCCGAATAAGTGTCCGAGTGTTTAAACCCTAATGCATGAGAAATGGAAAATAGACACCACAATTACATATTTGCCATCATGCAAGAGGGTCCGAATAAGTGTCCGAGTGTTTATACCCTAATGCAAGAGAAATGGAAAATAAACACCACAATTACACATCTGCCATCATGCAAGAGGGTCCGAATAAGTGTCTAAGTGTTTAAACCCTAATGCATGAGAAATGGCAAATAAACACCATAATTACATATCTGCTATCATGCAAGACGGTCCGAATAAGTGTCCATGTGTTTAAACCCTATTGCATGACAAATGGCAAATAAAAAGCATAATTACATATCTGGCATCATGCAAGAGGGTCCGAATAGATGTCCGAGTGTTTAAACCCTAATGCATGAGAAATGGCAAATAAACACCATAATTACGTAGCTGCCATCATGCAAGAGGGTCCGAATAAGTGTCCGAGTGTTTAAGTCCTAATGCATGAGAAACGGCAAGTAAACAACATAATTACATATCTGCCATCATGCAAGAGGTCCGAATAAGTGTCTGAGTATTTGAACCCTAATGCATGAGAAATGGCAAATAAACACCATAATTACATATCTGCCATTGTGCAAGAGGGTCCGAATAAGTGTCCGAGTGTTTAAACCCTAATGCATGAGAAATGGCAAGTAAACACCATAATTACATATCTGCCATCATGCGAGAGGGTCCGAATAAGTGTCCGAGTGTTTAAGCCCTAATGCATGAGAAATGACAAGTAAACACCATAATTACATATCTGCCAACATGCAAGGGCGTCTGAATAAGTGTGCGAGTGTTTAAGCCCTAATGCATGGGAAATGGCAGGTAAACACCATAACTACATATCTGCCATCATGCAAGAAGGTCCGAATAAGTGTCCGAGTGTTTAAACCGTAATGCATGGGAAATGGCAAATAAACACCATAATTACATATCTGCCATCATGGAAGAGAGTCCGAATAAATCTCCGAGGGTTTAAACCCTAATGCCTGAGAAATGGCAAATAAGCACCATAATTACATATCTGCCATCATGCAAGAGGGTCCGAATAAGTGTCCGAGTGTTTTAGCCCTAATGCATCAGAAATGGCAAGTAAACAACATAATTACATATCTGCCATCATGCAAGAGGGTCCAAATAAGGGTCCGAGTGTTTAAACCCTAATGCATGAGAAATGGCAAGTAAACACCAGAATTACATATCTGCCATCATGCAAGAGGGTCCGAATAATTGTCCGAGTGTTTAAACCTTAATGCATGAGAAATGGCAAATAAACACCATAATAACATATGTGCCATCATGCAAGAGGGTCTGAATAAGTGTCCGAGTATTTATACCCTAATGCAAGAGAAATGGCAAATAAACACCACAATTACACATCTGCCATCTTGCAAGAGGGTCCGAATAAGTGTCTGTGTGTTTAAACCCTAATGCATGAGAAATGGCAAGTAAACAACATAATTACATATCTGCCATCATGCAAGAGGGGTCCAAAGAAGTGTCTGAGTGTTTAAACCCTAAAGCATGAGAAATGGCAAGTAAACACCATAATTACATATCTGCCATCATGCAAAAGGGTCCGAATAAGTGTCCGAGTGTTTAAACCCTAATGCATGAGAAATGGAAAATAGACACCACAATTACATATTTGCCATCATGCAAGAGGGTCCGAATAAGTGTCCGAGTGTTTATACCCTAATGCAAGAGAAATGGAAAATAAACACCACAATTACACATCTGCCATCATGCAAGAGGGTCCGAATAAGTGTCTAAGTGTTTAAACCCTAATGCATGAGAAATGGCAAATAAACACCATAATTACATATCTGCTATCATGCAAGACGGTCCGAATAAGTGTCCATGTGTTTAAACCCTATTGCATGACAAATGGCAAATAAAAAGCATAATTACATATCTGGCATCATGCAAGAGGGTCCGAATAGATGTCCGAGTGTTTAAACCCTAATGCATGAGAAATGGCAAATAAACACCATAATTACGTAGCTGCCATCATGCAAGAGGGTCCGAATAAGTGTCCGAGTGTTTAAGTCCTAATGCATGAGAAACGGCAAGTAAACAACATAATTACATATCTGCCATCATGCAAGAGGTCCGAATAAGTGTCTGAGTATTTGAACCCTAATGCATGAGAAATGGCAAATAAACACCATAATTACATATCTGCCATTGTGCAAGAGGGTCCGAATAAGTGTCCGAGTGTTTAAACCCTAATGCATGAGAAATGGCAAGTAAACACCATAATTACATATCTGCCATCATGCGAGAGGATCCGAATAAGTGCCCAAGTGTTTAAATCCTAATGCATGACAAATCGCAAATAAAAACCATAACTACATATCTTCCATCAGGCAAGAGTGTCCAAATAAGTGTCCGAGTGCTTAAGCCCAAATGCATGAGAAATGGCAAGTAAACACCACAATTACATATTTGCCATCATGCAAGAGGGTCTGTATACATGTTCGAGTGTATAAACCCTAATGCATGAGAAATGGAAAATAAACACCATAATTACATATCTGCCATCATGCAATAGGGTCCGAATAAGTTTCCAAGTGTTTAAGCCCTAATGCATGAGAAATGGCAAGTAAACAACATAATTACATATCTGCCATCATGCAAGAGGGTCCAAAGAAGTGTCCGAATGTTTAAACCCTAATGCATGAGAAATGGCAAGTAAACACCATAATTACACATCTGCCATCATGCAAGAGGGTCCGAATAAGTGTCCGAGTGTTTAAGCCCTAATGCATGAGAAATGGCAAGTAAACACCATAATTACATATCTACCATCGTGCAAGAGGGTCTGAATAAGTGTTCGAGTATTTATACCCTAATGCACGGGAAATTGCAAATAAACACCATAATTACACATCTGCCATCATGCAAGAGGGTCCGAATAAGTGTCCAAGTGTTTAAACCCTAATGCATGTGACATGGCAAGTAAAGAACATAATTACATATCTGCCCTGATGCAAGAGGGTCAGGATAAGTGTCCAAGTGTTTAAACCCGAATGCATGAGAAATGGCAAGTAAACACCATAATTACATATCTGCCATCTTGCAAGAGGGTCCGAATAAGTGTCCGAGTATTTAAACCCTAATGCCTGAGAAGTGGGAAATAAACACCATAATTACATATCACCCATCATGCAAAAGGGTCCAAATAAGTGTCCGAGTGTTTAGACCCTAATGCATGAGAAATGGCAAGTAAACACCATAATTACATATCTGCCATCATGCAAGAGGGTCTGAATAAGTGTCCGAGTATTTAAACCCTAATGGATGAGAAATGGCAAATAAACAACATAATTACGTATCTGCCATCATGCAAGAGTGTCCGAATAAGTGTCCGAGTGTTTATGCCCTAATGCATGAGAAATGGCAAGTAAACACCATAATTACATATTTGGCATCATGCAAGAGGGTCTGAATAAGTGTCCTAGTATTTACAACCTAATGCAAGGGAAATGGAAAATAAACACTATAATTACGTATCTGCCATCATCCAAGAGGGTCCGAATAAGTGTCCGAGTGTTTAAATCCTAAGGCATGACAAATGGCAAATAAACACCATAATTACATATCTGCCATCACGCAAGAGGGTCCGAATAACTGTCAGAGTGTTTAAATCCTAATGCATGAGAAATGGCAAGTAAACACCATAATTACATATCTGCCATCATGCAAGTGGGTCGGAAGAAGTGTTCGAGTGTTTCAACCCTAATGCATGAGAAATGGCAAATAAACACCATAATTACATATCTGCCATCATGCAAGAGGGTCCGAATAAGTGTCCGAGTGTTTAAGCCCTAATGCATGAGAAATGGCAAGTAAACACCATAATTACATATCTGCCATCATGAAAGAGGGTCTGAATAAGTGTTCGAGTATTTATACCCTAAAGCAATAGAAATGGCAAATAAACACCATAATTACATATCTGCCATCATGCAAGTGGGTCCGAATAGGTGTCCGAGTGTTTAAACCCTAATGCATGAGACATGGCATGTAAACACCATAATTACATATCTGCCCTCATGCAAGAGGGTTAGAATAAGTGTCCAAGTGTTTAAACCCTAACGCATGTGAAATGGCAAGTAAACACCATAATTACATATCTGCCATCATGCAAAAGGGTCCGAATAAGTGTCCGACTATTTAAACCCTAATGCATGAGAAGTGGGAAATAAACACCATAATTACATATCTGCCATCATGCAAGAGGGTCCGAATAACTGTCAGAGTGTTTAAACCCAAATGCATGAGAAATGGCAAGTAAACACCATAATTACATATCTGCCATCTTGCAAGAGGGTCTGAATAAGTGTTCGAGTATTTATACCCTAATGCAAGGGAAATTGAAAATAAACACCATAATTACACATCTGCCATCATGCAAGAGGGTCCGAATAAGTGTCCAAGTGTTTAAACCCTAATGCATGAGACATGGCAAGTGAAGACCATAATTACATATCTGCCCAGATACAAGAGGGTCAGAATAAGTGTTCGAGTGTTTAAACCCTAATGCATGAGAAATGGCAAGTAAACACCATAATTACATATCTGCCATCTTGCAAGAGGGTCCGAATAAGTGTCCGAGTATTTAAACCCTAATGCGTGAGAAGTGGGAAATAAACACCATAATTACATATCTGCCATCATGCAAGAGGGTCCGAATAGGTGGCCGAGTGTTTAAACCCTAATGCGTGAGAAATGGCAAGTAAACACCGTAATTACATATCTGCCATCATGCAAGAGGGTCCGAATAAATGTCCGAGTGTTTAAACCCTAATGCATGAGAAATGGCAAGTAAACACCATAATTACATATCTGTCATCATGCAAGGGGGTCCGAATATATGTCCGAGTATTTAAACCCTAATGCATGAGAAATGGGAACTAAACACCATAATTACATACCTGCCATCACGCAAGAGGGTCCGAATAAGTGTCCGAGTGCTTAAACCCTAACGCATGAGAAATGGCAAATAAACACCATAATTACATATCTGCCATCATCCAAGAGGGTCCGAATAACTGTCCGAGTGTTTAAGCCCTAATGCATGAGAAATGACAAGTAAACACCATAATTACGTATCTGCCATCATGCAAGGGCGTCTGAATAAGTGTGCGAGTGTTTAAGCCCTAACGCATGGGAAATGGCAGGTAAACACCATAACTACATATCTGCCATCATGCAAGAAGGTCCGAATAAGTGTCCGAGTGTTTAAACCGTAATGCATGGGAAATGGCAAATAAACACCGTAATTACATATCTGCCTTCATAGAAGAGAGTCCGAATAAATCTCCGAGGGTTCAAACCCTAATGCCTGAGAAATGGCAAATAAGCACCATAATTACATATCTGCCATCATGTAAGAGGGTCCGAATAAGTGTCCGAGTGTTTAAGCCCTAATGCATCAGAAATGGCAAGTAAACAACATAATTACATATCTGCCATCATGCAAGAGGCTCCAAATAAGGGTCCGAGTGTTTAAACCCTAATGCATGAGAAATGGAAAGTAAACACCAGAATTACATATCTGCCATCATGCAAGACTGTCCGAATAACTGTCCGAGTGTTTAAACCCTAATGCATGAGAAATGGCAAATAAGCACCATAATAACATATCTGCCATCATGCAAGAGGGTCCGAATAATTGTCCGAGTATTTATACCCTAATGCAAGAGAAATGGCAAATAAACACCACAATTACACATCTGCTATCTTGCAAGAGGGTCCGAATAAGTGTCTGAGTGTTTAAACCCTAATGCATGAGAAATGGCAAGTAAACACCATAATTACATATCTGCCCTAAGGCAAGATGGTCGGAATATGTGTCCGAGTGTTTAAATCATAATGCATGAGAAATGGCAAGTAAACACCGTAATTACATACATGCCATCATGCAAGAGGGTTCGAATTAGTGTCCGAGTATTTACACCCTAATGCATGACAAATGGCAAATTAACACCATAATTAACTATCTGCCATTGTGTAAGAGGGTCCGAATAAGTGTCCGAGTGTTTAAACCCCAATGCATGAGAAATGGCACGTAAACACCATAATTACATATCTGCCATTATGCAAGAGGGTCCGAATAAGTGTGCAAGTGTTTAAACCCTAATGCATGACAACTGGCAAATAAACACCATAATTACATATCTGGCATCATGCAAGAGGGTCCGAATAAGTGTCCGAGTGTTTAAGCCCCAATGCATGAGAAATGGCAAGTAAACAACATAATTACATATCTGCCATCATGCAAGAAGGTCCAAATAAGTGTCCGAGTGTTTAAACCCTAATGCATGAGAAATGGCAAGTAAACACTATCATTACACATCTGCCATCATGAAAGAGAGTCCGACTAAATGTCCCAGTGTATAAACCCTAATGCATGAGAAATGGCAAATAAACACCATAATTACATATCTGCCATCATGCAAGAGGGTCCCAATAAGTGTCCGAGTGTTTATGCCCTAATGCATGAGAATTGGCAAGTAAACAACATAATTACATATCTGCCATCATGCAAGAGGGTCCGAATAAGTGTCCGAGTGTTTAAACCCTAATGCATGAGAAATGGCAAGTAAACACCATAATTACATATCTGCCATCATGCAAGAGGGTCCGAATAAGTGTCCGGGTGTTTAAAACCAAATGGATGAGAAATGGCAAATACACACCATAATTACGTATCTGCCATCATGCAAGAGAGTCCGAATAAGTGTCCGAGTGTTTAAACCCTAATGCATGAGCAATGGCAAGTAAACACCATAATTACATATTTGCCATCATGCAAGAGGGTCCGAATAAGTGTCCGAGTGTTTAAACCCTAATGGATGAGACATGGCAAATAAACACAATAATTACGTATCTGCCATCATGCAAGAGAGTCCGAATAAGTGTCCGAGTGTTTAAACCCTAATGCATGAGCAATGGCAAGGAAACACCATAATTACATATTTGCCATCATCCAAGAGGGTCTGAATAAGTGTCCGAGTATTTATAACCTAATGCAAGAGAAATGGCAAATAAACACTATAATTTCGTATTTGCCATCATCCAAGGGGGTCCGAATAAGTGTCTGAGTGTTTAAACCCTAATGCATGAGAAATAGCAAGTAAACACCATAATTACATATCTGCTATCATGCAAGAGGGTCGGAATAAGTGTCCGAGTGTTTAAACCGTAATGCATGAGAAATGGCAAGTAAACACCATAATTACATATCTCCCATCATACAAGAGGGTCCCAATAAGTGTCCGAGTGTTTAAACCCTAATACATGAGAAATGGCAAGTAAACACCACAATTACAAATCTGCCATCATGCAAGAGGGTCCGAATAAGTGTCCGAGTATTTAAACCCTAATGGATGAGAAATGGCAAATAAACAACATAATTACGTTTCTGCCATCATGCAAGAGGGTCCGAATAATTGTCCGAGTGTTTAAGCCCTAATGCATGAGAAATGGCAAGTAAACACCATAATTACATATTTGCCATCATGCAAGAGGGTCTGAATAAGTGTCCGGGTATTTATAACCTAATGCAAGAGAAATGGCAAATAAACACAATAATTACGTATCTGCCATCATCCAAGAAGGTCCGAATAAGTGTCCGAGTGTTTAAACCCTAATGCATGACAAATGGCAAATAAACACCATAATTACATATCTGCCATCATGCAAGACAGTCCGAATAAGTGTCAGAGTCTTTAAACCCTAATGCGTGAGAAATGCAAGTAAACACCATAATTACATATCTGCCATCATGCAAATGGGTCGGAATAAGTGTTCGAGTGTTTAAGCCCTAATGCAGGACAAATGGCAAATAAACACCATAATTACATATCTGCCATCATGCAAGAGGGTCCGAATAAGTATCCGAGTGTTTAAGCCCTAATGCTTGAGAAATGGCAACTCAACAACCTAAGTACATATCTGCCATCGTGCAAGAGGGTCTGAATAAGTGTTCGAGTATTTATACCCTAATGCAATAGAAATGACAAATAAACACCATAATTACAGATCTGCCATCATGCAACAGGGTCCGAATAGGTGTCCGAGTATTTATAACCTAATGCAAGAGAAATGGCAAATAAACACTATAATTACGTATCTGCCATCATCCAAGAGGGTCTGAATAAGTGTCCGAGTGTTTAAACCCTAATGCATGAGAAATAGCAAGTAAACACCATAATTACATATCTGCCATCATGCAAGAGGATCGGAATAAGTTTCCGAGTGTTTCAACCGTAATGCATGAGAAATGGCATGTAAACACCATAATTACATATCACCCATCATGCAAAAGGGTCCAAATAAGTGTCCGAGTGCTTAAACCCTAATGCATGAGAAATGGCAAGTAAACACCATAATTACATATCTGGCATCATGCAAGAGGGTCTGAATAAGTGTCCGAGTATTTAAACCCTAATGGATGAGAAATGGCAAATAAACAACATAATTACGTATCTGCCATCATGTAAGAGGGTCCGAATAAGTGTCCGAGTGTTTAAGCCCTAATGCATGAGAAATGGCAAGTAAACACCATAATTACATATTTGCCATCATGCAAGAGGGTCTGAATAAGTGTCCGAGTATTTATAACCTAATGCAAGGGAAATGGCAAATAAACACTATAATTACGTATCTGCCATCATCCAAGAGGGTCCGAATAAGTGTCCGAGTGTTTAAATCCTAATGCATGACAAATGGCAAATAAACACCATAATTACATATATGCCATCATGCAAGAGGGTCCGAATAAGTGTCAGAGTATTTAAACCCTAATGTATGTGAAATGGCAAGTAAACACCATAATTACAAATCTGCCATCATGCAAGAGGGTCGGAATAAGTGTTCGAGTGTTTCAACCATAATGCATGAGAAATGGCAAATAAACACCATAATCACATATCTGCCATCATGCAAGGGGGTCCGAATAGGTGTCCGAGTGTTTAAACCCTAATGCATGAGAAATGGCAAGTAAACACCATAATTACATATCTGCCATCATGCAAGAGGGTCCGAATAAGTGTCCGAGTGTTTAAACCCTAATGGATGAGAAATGGAAAATAAACACCATAATTACGTATCTGCCATCATGCAAGAGATTCCGAATAAGTGTCCGAGTGTTTAAACCCTAATGCATGAGCAATGGCAAGGAAACACCATAATTACATATTTGCCATCAACAAAGAGGGTCTGAATAAGTGTCCGAGTATTTATAACCTAATGCAAGAGAAATGGCAAATAAACACTATAATTACGTATTTGCCATCATCCAAGGGGGTCCGAATAAGTGTCTGAGTGTTTAAACCCTAATGCATGAGAAATAGCAAGTAAACACCATAATTACATATCTGCTATCATGCAAGAGGGTCGGAATAAGTGTCTGAGTGTTTAAACCGTAATGCATGAGAAATGGCATGTAAACACCAAAATTACATATCTCCCATCATACAAGAGGGTCCCAATAAGTGTCCGAGTGTTTAAACCCTAATACATGAGAAATGGCAAATAAACACCATAATTACATATCTGCCATCATGCAAAAGGGTCCGAATAAGTGTCCGAGTATTTAAACCCTAATGGATGAGAAATGGCAAATAAACACAATAATTACCTTTCTGCCATCATGCAAGAGGGTCCGAATAATTGTCCGAGTGTTTAAGCCCTAATGCATGAGAAATGGCAAGTAAACACCATAATTACATATTTGCCATCATGCAAGAGGGTCTGAATAAGTGTCCGAGTATTTATAAGCTAATGCAAGAGAAATGGCCAATAAACACTATAATTACGTATCTGCCATCATCCAAGAGGGTCCGAATAAGTGTCCGAGTGTTTAAATCCTGATGCATGACAAATGGCAAATAAACACCATAATTACATATCTGCCATCATGCAAGAGGGTCCGAATAACTGTCCGAGTGTTTAAACCCTAATGCATGAGAAATGGAAAATAAGCACCATAATAACATATCTGCCATCATGCAAGAGGGTCCGAATAATTGTCCGAGTATTTATACCCTAATGCAAGAGAAATGGCAAATAAACACCACAATTACACATCTGCTATCTTGCAAGGGGGTCCGAATAAGTGTCTGAGTGTTTAAACCCTAATGCATGAGAAATGGCAAGTAAACACCATAATTACATATCTGCCCTAAGGCAAGATGGTCGGAATATGTGTCCGAGTGTTTAAATCAAAATGCATGAGAAATGGCAAGTAAACACAGTAATTACATACCTGCCGTCATGCAAGAGGGTTCGAACTAGTGTCCGAGTATTTAAACCCTAATGCATGACAAATGGCAAATTAACATCATAATTACATATCTGTCATTGTGTAAGAGGGTCCGAATAAGTGTCCGAGTCTTTAAACCCCAATGCATGAGAAATGGCATGTAAACACCATAATTACATATCTGCCATTATGCAAGAGGGTCCGAATAAGTGTGCAAGTGTTTAAACCCTAATGCATGACAAATGGAAAATAAACACCATAATTACATATCTGGCATCATGCAAGAGGGTCTGAATAAGTGTCCGAGTGTTTAAGCCCCAATGCATGAGAAATGGCAAGTAAACAACATAATTACATATCTGCCATCATGCAAGAAGGTCCAAATAAGTGTCCGAGTGTTTAAACCCTAATGCGTAAGAAATGGCAAGTAAACACTATCATTACATATCTGCCATCATGCAAGAGGGTCCGACTAAATGTCCGAGTGTATAAACCCTAATGCATGAGAAATGGCAAATAAACACCATAATTACATATCTGCCATTATGCAAGAGGGTCCGAATAAGTGTCCGAGTGTTTAAACCCTAATGCATGAGAAATGGCAAGTAAACACCATAATTACATATCTGCCATCATGCAAGAGGGTCCGAATAGGTGTCCGAGTGTTTAAAACCTAATGGATGAGAAATGGCAAATACACACCATAATTACGTATCTACCATCATGCAAGAGAGTCCGAATAAGTGTCTGAGTGTTTAAACCCTAATGCATGAGCAATGGCAAGTAAACACCATAATTACATATTTGCCATCATGCAAGTGGGTCTGAATAAGTGTCCGAGTATTTATAACCTAACGCAAGAGAAAATGGCAAATAAACACTATAATTACGTATTTGCGATCATCCAAGAGGGTCCGAATAAGCGTCTGAGTGTTTAAACCCTAATGCATGAGAAATAGCAAGTAAACACCATAATTACAGATCTGCCACCATGCAAGAGGGTCGGAATTAGTGTCCGAGTGTTTAAACCATAATGCATGAGAAATGGCAAGTAAACACCATAATTACAAATCTCCCATCATGCAAGAGGGTCCAATAAGTGTCCGAGTGTTTAAACCCTAATGCATGAGAAATGGCAAATAAACACCATAATTACATATCTGTCATCACGGCAGAGGGTCCGAATAAGTGTACGGTTATTTATAACCTAATGTAAGAGAAATGGCAAATAAACACTATAATTACGTATCTGCCATCATCCAAGAGGGTCCGAATAAGTGTCCGAGTGTTTAAACCCTAATGCATGACAAATGGCAAGTAAACACCATAATTACATATCTGCCATCATGCAAGAGGGTCGGAATAAGTGTTCGAGTGTTTAAACCCTAATGCATGACAAATGGCAAATAAACACCATAATTACATATCTGTCATCATGCAAGAGGGTCCGAATAAGCATCCGAGTGTTTAAGCCCAAATGCATGAGAAATGGCAAGTAAACAACATAATTACATATCTGCCATCTTGCAAGAGGGTCTGAATAAGTGTTCGAGTATTTATACCCTAATGCAATAGAAATGACAAATAAACACCATAATTACATATCTGCCATCATGCAAGAGGGTCCGAATAGGTGTTTGAGTATTTATAACCTAATGCAAGAGAAATGGCAAATAAACACTATAATTACGTATCTGCCATCATCCAAGAGGGTCCGAATAAGTGTCCGAGGGTTTGAACCCTAATGCATGAGAAATAGCAAGTAAACACCATAATTACATATCTGCCATCATTGAAGAGGGTCGGAATAAGTGTCCGAGTGTTTCAACCGTAATGCAAGAGAAATGGCAAGTAAACACCATAATTACATATCTCCCATCATGCAAGAGGGTGAAAATAAGTGTCCGAGTGTTTAAACCCAAATGCATCAGAAATGGCATGTAAACACCATAATTACATATCTGCCATCATGCAAGAGGGTCTGAATAAGTGTCCGAGTATTTAAACCCTAATGGATGAGAAATGGCAAATAAACAACACAATTACGTATCTGCCATCATGCAAGAGGGTCCGAACAAGTGTCCGAGTGTTTAAGCACTAATGCACGAGAAATGGAAAGTAAACACCATAATTACATATTTGGCATGATGCAGGAGGGTCTGAATAAGTGTCCGAGTATTTATAACCTAATGCAAGGGAAATGGAAAATAAACACTATAATTACATATCTGCCATCATCCAAGAGGGTCTGAATAAGTGTCCGAGTGTTTAAATCCTAATGCATCAGAAATGGCAAATAAACACCATAATTACATATCTGCCATCATGCAAGAGGGTCCGAATAAGTGTCAGAGTGTTTAAACCCTAATGCATGAGAAATGGCAAGTAAACACCACAATTACATATCTGCCATCATGCAAGAGGGTCGGAATAAGTGTTCGAGTGTTTCAACCCTAATGCATGAGAAATGGCAAATAAACACCATAATTACATATCTGCCATCATGCATGGGGGTCTGAATAAGTGTCCGAGTGTTTAAACCCTAATGCATGAGAAATGGCAAGTAAACACCAAAATTACATATCTGCCACCATGCAAGAGGGTCCGAATATGTGTCCGAGTGTTTAAACCCTAATGGATGAGACATGGCAAATAAACACCATAATTACGTATCTGCCATCATGCAAGAGAGTCCGAATAAGTGTCCGATTGTTTAAACCCTAATGCATGAGCAATGGCAAGGAAACACCATAATTACATATTTGCCATCATCCAAGAGGGTTTGAATATGTGTCCGAGTATTTATAACCTAATGCAAGAGAAATGGCAAATAAACACTATAATTACGTATTTGCCATCATCCAAGGGGGTCCGAATAAGTGTCTGAGTGTTTAAACCCTATTGCATGAGAAATAGCAAGTAAACACCATAATTACATATCTGCTATCATGTAAGAGGGTCGGAATAAATGTCCGAGTGTTTAAACCGTAATGCAAGAGAAATGGCAAATAAACACAATAATTACGTATCTGCCATCATCCAAGAAGGTCCGAATAAGTGTCCGAGTGTTTAAACCCTAATGCATGACAAATGGCAAATAAACACCATAATTACATATCTGCCATCATGCAAGACGGTCCGAATAAGTGTCAGAGTCTTTAAACCCTAATGCATGAGAAATGGCAAGTAAACACCATAATTACATATCTGCCATCATGCAAGAGGGTCGGAATAAGTGTTCGAGTGTTTAAGCCCTAATGCAAGACAAATGGCAAATAAACACCATAATTACATATCTGCCATCATGCCAGAGGGTCCGAATAAGTATCCGAGTGTTTAAGCCCTAATGCTTGAGAAATGGCAACAAAACAACCTAATTACATATCTGCCATCATGCAAGAGGGTCTGAATAAGTGTTCGAGTATTTATACCCTAATGCAATAGAAATGACAAATAAACACCATAATTACAGATCTGCCATCATGCAACAGGGTCCGAATAGGTGTCCGAGTATTTATAACCTAATGCAAGAGAAATGGAAAATAAACACTATAATTACGTATCTGCCATCATCCAAGAGGGTCTGAATAAGTGTCCGAGTGTTTAAACCCTAATGCATGAGAAATAGCAAGTAAACACCATAATTACATATCTGCCATCACGCAAGAGGGTCCGAATAAGTGTCCGAGTGTTTAAACCCTAATGGATGAGAAATGGAAAATAAACACCATAATTACTTATCTGCCATCATGCAAGAGATTCCGAATAAGTGTCCGAGTGTTTAAACCCTAATGCATGAGCAATGGCAAGGAAACACCATAATTACATATTTGCCATCATCCAAGAGGGTCTGAATAAGTGTCCGAGTATTTATAACCTAATGCAAGAGAAATGGCAAATAAACACTATAATTACGTATTTGCCATTATCCAAGGGGGTCCGAATTAGTGTCTGAGTGTTTAAACCCTAATGCATGAGAAATAGCAAGTAAACACCATAATTACATATCTGCTATCATGCAAGAGGGTCGGAATAAGTGTCCGAGTGTTTAAACCGTAATGCATGAGAAATGGCAAGTAAACACCATAATTACATATCTCCCATCATACAAGAGGGTCCCAATAAGTGTCCGAGAGTTTAAACGCTAATATATGAGAAATGGCACGTAAACACCATAATTACGTATCTGCCATCATGCAAGAGGGTCCGAATAAGTGTCCGAGTATTTAAACCCTAATGGATGAGAAATGGCAAATAAACAACATAATTACGTTTCTGCCATCATGCAAGAGGGTCCGAATAATTGTCCGAGTGTTTAAGCCCTAATGCATAAGAAATGGCAAGTAAACACCATAATTTCATATTTGCCATCATGCAAGAGGGTCTGAATAAGTGTCCGGGTATTTATAACCTAATGCAAGAGAAATGGCAAATAAACACAATAATTACGTATCTGCCATCATCCAAGAAGGTCCGAATAAGTGTCCGAGTGTTTAAACCCTAATGCATGACAAATGGCAAATAAACACCATAATTACATATCTGCCATCATGCAAGACGGTCCGAATAAGTGTCAGAGTCTTTAAACCCTAATGCATGAGAAATGGCAAGTAAACACCATAATTACATATCTGCCATCATGCAAGAGGCTCGGAATAAGTGTTCGAGTGTTTAAGCCCTAATGCAGGACAAATGGCAAATAAACACCATAATTACATATCTGCCATCATGCAAGAGGGTCCGAATAAGTATCCGAGTGTTTAAGCCCTAATGCTTGAGAAATGGCAACTAAACAACCTAATTACATATCTGCCATCATGCAAGAGTGTCTGAATAAGTGTTCGAGTATTTATACCCTAATGCAATAGAAATGACAAATAAACACCATAATTACATATTTGCCATCATCCAAGAGGGTCTGAATAAGTGTCCGAGTATTTATAACCTAATGCAAGAGAAATGGCAAATAAACACTATAATTACGTATCTGCCATCATTCAAGAGGGTCTGAATAAGTGTCCGAGTGTTTAAACCCTAATGCATGAGAAATAGCAAGTAAACACCATAATTACATATCTGCCATCATGCAAGAGGATCGGAATAAGTGTCCGAGTGTTTCAACTGTAATGCATGAGAAATGGCATGTAAACACCATAATTACATATCACCCATCATGCAAAAGGGTCCAAATAAGTGTCCGAGTGTTTAAACCCTAATGCATGAGAAATGGCAAGTAAACACCATAATTACATATCTGCCATCATGCAAGAGGGTCTGAACAAGTGTCCGAGTATTTAAACCCTAATGGATGAGAAATGGCAAATAAACAACATAATTACGTATCTGCCATCATGTAAGAGGGTCCGAATAAGTGTCCGAGTGTTTAAGCCCTAATGCATGAGAAATGGCAAGTAAACACCATAATTACATATTTGCCATCATGCAAGAGGGTCTGAATAAGTGTCCGAGTATTTATAACCAAACGCAAGGGAAATGGCAAATAAACACTATAATTACGTATCTGCCATCATCCAAGAGGGTCCGAATTAGTGTCCGAGTGTTTAAATCCTAATGCATGACAAATGGCAAATAAACATCATAATTACATATCTGCCATCATGCAAGAGGGTCCGAATAAGTGTCAGAGTATTTAAACCCTAATGTATGTGAAATGGCAAGTAAACACCATAATTACAATTCTGCCATCATGCAAGAGGGTCGGAATAAGTGTTCGAGTGTTTCAACCCTAATGCATGAGAAATGGCAAATAAACACCATAATTACATATCTGCCATCATGCAAGGGGGTCCGAATAAGTGTCCGAGTGTTTAAACCCTAATGCATGAGAAATGGCAAGTAAACACCATAATTACATATCTGCCCTCATGCAAGAGGGTCTGAATAAGTGTCCGAGTGTTTAAACCATAATGGATGAGAAATGGAAAATAAACACCATAATTACGTATCTGCCATCATGCAAGAGATTCCGAATAAGTGTCCGAGTGTTTAAACCCTAATGCATGAGCAATGGCAAGTAAACACCATAATTACATATTTGCCATCATGCAAGAGGGTATGAATAAGTGTCCGAGTATTTATAACCTGATGCAAGAGAAATGGCAAATAAACACTATAATTACGTATTTGCCATCATCCAAGAGGGTCCGAATAAGTGTCTGTATGTTTAAACCCTAATGCATGAGAAATAGCAAGTAAACACCATAATTACATATCTGCCACCATGCAAGAGGGTCGGAATAAGTGTCCGAGTGTTTAAACCGTAATGCATGAGAAATGGCAAGTAAACACCATAATTACATATCTCCCATCATGCAAGAGGGTCCCAATAAGTGTCCGAGTGTTTAAACCCTAATGCATGAGAAATGGCAAGTAAACACCATAATGACATATCTGCCATCATGCAAGAGGGTCCGAATAAGTGTCTGAGTATTTAAACCCTAATGGATGAGAAATTACAAATAAACAACATAATTACGTTTCTGCCATCATGCAAGAGGGTCCGAATAATTGTCCGAGTGTTTAAGCCCTAATGCATGAGAAATGGCAAGTAAACACCATAATTACATATTTGCCATCATGCAAGAGGGTCTGAATAAGTGTCCGAGTATTTATAAGCTAATGCAAGAGAAATGGCCAATAAACACTATAATTACGTATCTGCCATCATCCAAGAGGGTCCGAATAAGTGTCCGAGTGTTTAAACCATGATGCATGACAAATGGCAAATAAACACCATAATTACATATCTGCCATCATGCAAGAGGGTCGGAATAAGTGTCCGAGTGTTTAAACCGTAATGCATGAGAAATGGCAAGTAAACACCATAATTACATATCTCCCATCATGCAAGAGGGTCCCAATAAGTGTCCGAGTGTTTAAACCCTAATGCATAAGAAATGGCAAGTAAACACCATAATTACATATCTGCCATCATGCAAGAGGGTCCGAATAAGTGTCTGAGTATTTAAACCCTAATGGATGAGAAATTGCAAATAAACAACATAATTACGTTTCTGCCATCATGCAAGAGGGTCCGAATAATTGTCCGAGTGTTTAAGCCCTAATGCATGAGAAATGGCAAGTAAACACCATAATTACATATTTGCCATCATGCAAGAGGGTCTGAATAAGTGTCCGAGTATTTATAAGCTAAAGCAAGAGAAATGGCCAATAAACACTGTAATTACGTATCTGCCATCATCCAAGAGGGTCCGAATAAGTGTCCGAGTGTTTAAACCCTTATGCATGACAAATGGCAATTAAACACCATAATTACATATCTGCCATCATGTAAGACGGTCCGAATAAGTGTCAGAGTGTTTAAACCCTAATGCATGAGAAATGGCAAGTAAAGACCATAATTATATATCTGCCATCATGCAAGAGGGTCGGAATAAGTGTTCGAGTGTTTAAACCCTAATGCATGACAAATGGCAAATAAACACCATAATTACATATCTGCCATCATGCAAGAGGGTCTGAATAAGTATCCGAGTGTTTAAGCCCTAATGCATGAGAAATGGCAAGTAAACAACAAAATTACATATCTGCCATCATGCAAGAGGGTCTGAATAAGTGTTCGAGTATTTATACCCTAATGCAATAGAAATGACAAATAAACACCATAACTACGTATCTGCGATCATGCAAGAGGGTCCGAATAGGTGTCCGAGTATTTACAACCTAATGCAAGAGAAATGGCAAATAAACACTATAATTACGTATCTGCCATCATCCAAGTGGGTCCGAATAAGTGTCTGAGTGTTTAAACCCCAATGCATGAGAAATAGCAAATAAACACCATAATTACATATCTTCCATCATGCAAGAGGGTCGGAATAAGTGTCCGAGTGTTTCAACCGTAATGCAAGAGAAATGGCAAGTAAACACCACAATTACATATCTCCCATCATGCAAGAGGGTGCAAATAAGTGTCCGAGTGTTTAAACCCTAATGCATCAGAAATGGCATGTAAACACCATAATTACATATCTGCCATCATGCAAGAGGGTCTGAATAAGTGTCCGAGTATTTAAACCCTAATGGATGAGAAATGGCAAATAAACAACACAATTACGTATCTGCCATAATGCAAGAGGGTCCGAACAAGTGTCCGAGTGTTTAAGCACTAATGCACGAGAAATGGCAAGTAAACACCATAATTACATATTTGGCATCATGCAAGAGGGTCTGAATAAGTGTCCGAGTATTTATAACCTAATGCAAGGGAAATGGAAAATAAACACTATAATTACGTATCTGCCATCATCCAAGAGGGTCTGAATAAGTGTCCGAGTGTTTAAATCCTAATGCATGAGAAATGGCAAATAAACACCATAATTACATATCTGCCATCATGCAAGAGGGTCCGAATAAGTGTCAGAGTGTTTAAACCCTAATGCATGAGAAATGGCAAGTAAACACCACAATTACATATCTGCCATCATGCAAGAGGGTCGGAATAAGTGTTCGAGTGTTTCAACCCTAATGCATGAGAAATGGCAAATAAACACCATAATTACATATCTGCCATCTTGCAAGGGGTTCCGAATAAGTGTCCGAGTGTTTAAACCCTAATGCAAGAGAAATGGCAAGTAAACACCATAATTACATATCTGCCATCATGCAAGAGGGTCCGAATAAGTGTCCGAGTGTTTAAACCCTAATGGATGAGACATGGCAAATAAACACCATAATTACGTATCTGCCATCATGCAAGAGAGTCCGAATAAGTGTCCGAGTGTTTAAACCCTAATGCATGAGCAATGGCAAGGAAACACCATAATTACATATTTGCCATCATGCAAGATGGTCTGAATAAGTGTCCGAGTATTTATAACCTAATGCAAGAGAAATGGCAAATAAACACTATAATTACGTATTTGCCATCATCCAAGGGGGTCCGAATAAGTGTCTGAGTGTTTAAACCCTAATGCATGAGAAATAGCAAGTAAACACCATAATTACATATCTGCTATCATGCAAGAGGGTCGGAATAAGTGTCCGAGTGTTTAAACCATAATGCATGAGAAATGGCAAGTAAACACCATAATTACATATCTCCCATCATACAAGAGGGTCCCAATAAGTGTCCGAGTGTTTAAACCCTAATGCATGAGAAATGGCAAGTAAACACCATAATTACATATCTGCCATCATGCAAGAGGGTCCGAATAAGTGTCCGAGTATTTAAACCCTAATGGATGAGAAATGGCAAATAAACAACATAATTACGTTTCTGCCATCATGCAAGAGGGTCCGAATAATTGTCCGAGTGTTTAAGCCCAAATGCATGAGAAATGGCAAGTAAACACCATAATTACATATTTGCCATCATGCAAGAGGGTCTGAATAAGTGTCCGGGTATTTATAACCTAATGCAAGAGAAATGGCAAATAAACACAATAATTACGTATCTGCCATCATCCAAGAAGGTCCGAATAAGTTTCCGAGTGTTTAAACCCTAATGCATGACAAATGGCAAATAAACACCATAATTACATATCTGCCATCATGCAAGACGGTCCGAATAAGTGTCAGAGTCTTTAAACCCTCATGCATGAGAAATGGCAAGTAAACACCATAATTACATATCTGCCATCATGCAAGATGGTCGGAATAAGTGTTCGAGTGTTTAAACCCTAATGCAGGACAAATGGCAAATAAACACCATAATTACATATCTGCCATCATGCAACAGGGTCCGAATAAGTATCCGAGTGTTTGAGCCCTAATGCTTGAGAAATGGCAACTAAACAACCTAATTACATATCTGCCATCATGCAAGGGGGTCTGAATAAGTGTTGGAGTATTTATACCCTAATGCAATAGAAATGACAAATAAACACCATAATTATAGATCTGCCATCATGCAACAGGGTCCGAATAGGTGTCCGAGTATTTATAACCTAATGCAAGAGAAATGGCAAATATACACTATAATTACGTATCTGCCATCATCCAAGAGGGTCTGAATAAGTGTCCGAGTGTTTAAACCCTAATGCATGAGAAATAGCAAGTAAACACCATAATTACATATCTGCCATCATGCAAGAGGATCAGAATAAGTGTCCGAGTGTTTCAACTGTAATGCATAAGAAATGGCATGTAAACACCATAATTACATATCTCCAATCATGCAAAAGGGTCCAAATAAGTGTCTGAGTGTTTAAACCCTAATGCATGAGAAATGGCAAGTAAACACCATAATTACATATCTGCCATCATGCAAGAGGGTCTGAATAAGTGTCCGAGTACTTAAACCCTAATGGATGAGAAATGGCAAATAAACAACATAATTGCGTATCTGCCATCATGTAAGAGGGTCCGAATAAGTGTCCGAGTGTTTAAGCCCTAATGCATGAGAAATGGCAAGTAAACACCATAATTACATATTTGCCATCATGCAAGAGGGTCTGAATAAGTGTCCGAGTATTTATAACCTAATGCAAGGGAAATGGCAAATAAACACTATAATTACGTATCTGCCATCATCCAAGAGGGTCCGAATAAGTGTCCGAGTGTTTAAATCCTAATGCATGACAAATGGCAAATAAACACCATAATTACATATCTGCCATCAAGCAAGAGGGTCCGAATAAGTGTCAGAGTATTTAAACCCTAATGCATGTGAAATGGCAAGTAAACACCATAATTACAAATCTGCCATCATGCAAGAGGGTCGGAATAAGTGTTCGAGTGTTTCAATCCTAATGCATGAGAAATGGCAAATAAACACCATAATTACATATCTGCCATCATGCAAGGTGGTCCAAATAAGTGTCCGAGTGTTTAAACCCGAATGCATGAGAAATGGCAAGTAAACACCATATATTACATATCTGCCATCATGCAAGAGTGTCCGAATAAGTGTCCGAGTGTTTAAACCCTAATGCATGAGAAATGGAAAATAAACACCATAATTACGTATCTGCCATCATGCAAGAGTGTCGGAATAAGTGTTCGAGTGTTTAAACCCTAATGCATGACAAATGGCAAAGAAACACCATAATTACATATCTGCCACAATGCAAGAGGGTCCGAATAAGTATCCGAGTGTTTAAGCCCTAATGCATGAGAAATGGCAAGTAAACAACATAATTACATATCTGCCATCATGCAAGAGGGTCTGAATAAGTGTTCGAGTATTTGTACCCTAATGCAATAGAAATGACAAATAAACACCATAACTACATATCTGCCATCATGCAAGAGGGTCCGAATAGGTGTCCGAGTATTTATAACCTAATGCAAGAGAAATGGCAAATGAACACTATAATTACGTATCTGCCATCATCCAAGTGTGTCCGAATAAGTGTCCGAGTGTTTAAACCTCAATGCATGACAAATAGCAAATAAACACCATAATTACATATCTGCCATCATGCAAGAGGGTCGGAATAAGTGTCCGAGTGTGTCAACTGTAATGCATGAGAAATGGCAAGTAAAGACCATAATTACATATCTCCCATCATGCAAGAGGGTCCAAATAAGTGTCCGAGTGTTTAAACCCTAATGCATGAGAAATGGCAAGTAAACACCATAATTACATATCTGCCATCATGCAAGAGGGTTTGAATAATTGTCCGAGTATTTAAACCCTAATGGATGAGAAATGGCAAATAAACAACATAATTACGTATATGCCATCATGCAAGAGGGTCCGAATAAGTGTCCGAGTGTTTAAGCCCCTATGCATGAGAAATGGCAAGTAAACACCATAATTTCATATTTGCCATCATGCAAGAGGGTCTGAATAAGTGTCCGAGTATTTATAACCTAATGCAAGGGAAATGGCAAATAAACACCATAATTACGTATCTGCCATCATCCAAGAGGGTCCGAATAAGTGTCCGAGTGTTTAAATCCTAATGCATGACAAATGGCAAATAAACACCATAATTACATATCTGCTATCATGCAAGAGAGTCCGAATAAGTGTCAGAGTGTTTGAACACTAATGCATGAGAGATGGCAAGTAAACACCATAATTACATATCTGCCATCATACAAGAGGGTCGGAATAAGTGTTCGAGTGTATCAACCCTAATGCATGAGAAATGGCAAATAAACACTATAATTACATATCTGCCATCATGCAAGAGGGTCCGAATAAGTGTCCGAGTGTTTAAACCCTAATGCATGAGAAATGGCAAGTAAACACCATAATTACATATCTGCCATCATGCAAGAGGGTCCGAATAAGTGTCCGAGTGTTTAAACCCTAATGGATGAGAAATGGAAAATAAACACCATAATTACGTATCTGCCATCATGCAAGAGATTCCGAATAAGTGTCCGAGTGTTTAAACCCTGATGCATGAGCAATGGCAAGTAAACACCATAATTACATATTTGCCATCACGCAAGAGGGTCTGAATAAGTGTCCGAGTATTTAAACCCTAATGGATGA
The DNA here is from genome assembly GCF_055761805.1 of Camellia sinensis. Lineage (NCBI taxonomy): Eukaryota > Viridiplantae > Streptophyta > Magnoliopsida > Ericales > Theaceae > Camellia > Camellia sinensis. The sequence goes on along the minus strand of NW_028129474.1, from coordinate 7,746,466 downwards.
GAAATGGAAAATAAACAACATAATTACGTATCTGCCATCATGTAAGAGGGTCCGAATAAGTGTCCGAGTGTTTAAGCCCTAATGCATGAGAAATGGCAAGTAAACACCATAATTACATATATGCCGTCATGCAAGAGGGTCTGAATAAGTGTCCCAGTCTTTAAGCCCTAATGCATGAGAAATGGCAAGTAAACACTATAATTGCATATCTGCCATCATCCAAGAGGGTCCGAATAAGTGTCCGAGTGTTTAAACCCTAATGCAATAGAAATGACAAATAAACACCATAATTACATATCTGCCATCATGCAAGAGGGTCCGAATAAGTGTCTGAGTATATAAACCCTAGTGGATGAGAAATTGCAAATAAACAACATAATTACATTTCTGCCATCATGCAAGAGGGTCCGAATAATTGTCCGAGTGTTTAAGCCCTAATGCATGAGAAATGGCAAGTAAACACCATAATTACATATTTTCCATCATGCAAGAGGGTCTGAATAAGTGTTCGAGTATTTCTACCCTAATGCAATAGAAATGGCAAGTAAACACCACAACTACATATCTGTCATCTTGCAAGACGGTCCGAACAAGTGTCAGAGTGTTTAAACCCTAATGCATGAGAAATGGCAAGTAAAGACCATAATTACATATCTGCCATCATGCAAGAGTGTCGGAATAAGTGTTCGAGTGTTTAAACCCTAATGCATGACAAATGGCAAAGAAACACCATAATTACATATCTGCCACCATGCAAGAGGGTCCGAATAAGTATCCGAGTGTTTAATCCCTAATGCATGAGAAATGGCAAGTAAACAACATAATTACATATCTGCCATCATGCAAGAGGGTCTGAATAAGTGTTCGAGTATTTATACCCTAATGCAATAGAAATGACAAATAAACACCATAACTACATATCTGCCATCATGCAAGAGGGTCCGAATAGGTGTCCGAGTATTTATAACCTAATGCAAGAGAAATGGCAAATAAACACTATAATTACGTATCTGCCATCATCCAAGTGGGTCCGAATAAGTGTCCGAGTGTTTAAACCCCAATGCATGACAAATAGCAAATAAACACCATAATTACATATCTGCCATCATGCAAGAGGGTCGGAATAAGTGTCCGAGTGTGTCAACTGTAATGCATGAGAAATGGAAAGTAAAGACCATAATTACATATCTCCCATCATGCAAGAGGGTCCAAATAAGTGTCCGAGTGTTTAAACCTTAATGCATGAGAAATGGCAAGTAAACACCATAATTACATATCTGCCATCATGCAAGAGGGTCTGAATAAGTGTCCGAGTATTTAAACCCTAATGGATGAGAAATGGCAAATAAACAACATAATTACGTATATGCCATCATGCAAGAGGGTCCGAATAAGTGTCCGAGTGTTTAAGCCCCTATGCATGAGAAATGGCAAGTAAACACCATAATTACATATTTGCCATCATGCAAGAGGGTCTGAATAAGTGTCCGAGTATTTATAACCTAATGCAAGGGAAATGGTAAATAAACACTATAATTACGTATCTGCCATCATCCAAGAGGGTCCGAATAAGTGTCCGAGTGTTTAAATCCTAATGCATGACAAATGGCAAATAAACACCATAATTACATATCTGCCATCATGCAAGAGAGTCCGAATAAGTGTCAGAGTGTTTAAACCCTAATGCACGAGAAATGGCAAGTAAACACCATAATTGCATATCTGCCATCATGCAAGAGGGTCGGAATAAGTGTTCGAGTGTTTCAACCCTAATGCATGAGAAATGGCAAATAAACACTATAATTACATATCTGCCATCATGCAAGAGGGTCCGAATAAGTGTCCGAGTGTTTATGCCCTAATGCATGACAAATGGCAAGTAAACACCATAATTACATATCTTCCCTCATGCAAGAGGGTCAGAATAAGTGTCCAAGTGTTTAAACCCTAACGCATGAGAAATGGCAAGTAAACACCATAATTAAATATCTGCCATCATGCAAAAGGGTCCGAATAAGTGTCCGACTATTTAAACCCTAATGCATGAGAAGTGGGAAATAAACACCATAATTACATATCTGCCATCTTGCAAGTGGGTCCGAATAAATGTCCCAGTGTATAAACCCTAATGCATGAGAAATGGCCAATAAACACCATAATTACATATCTGCCGTCAGACAAGAGGGTCCGAATAAGTGTCCCAGTGTTTAAGCCCTAATGCATGAGAAATGGCAAGTAAACAACATAATTGCATATCTGCCATCATGCAAGAGGGTCTGAATAAGTGTTTGAGTATTTATACCCTAATGCAATAGAAATGACAAATAAACACCATAATTACATATCTGCCATCATGCAAGAGGGTCCGAATAGGTGTCCGAGTATTTATAACCTAATGCAAGAGAAATGGGAAATAAACACTATAATTACGTATCTGCTATCATCCAAGAGGGTCTGAATAAGTGCCCGAGTGTTTAAACCCTAATGCATGAGAAATAGCAAGTAAACACCATAATTACGTATCTGCCATCATGCAAGAGGGTCGGAATAAGTGTCCAACTGTTTAAACCCTAATGCATAAGAAATGGCAAGTAAACACCACAATTACATATCTGCCATCAGGCAAAAGGGTCCGAATTAGTGTCCGACTATTTAAAGCCTAATGCATGAGAAGTGGGAAATAAACACCATGATTACATATCTGCCATTGTGCAAGAGTGTCCGAATAAGTGTCCGAGTGTTTAAACACTAATGCATGAGAAATGGCAAAGAAACACCATAATTGCATATCTGCCATCATGCAAGAGGGTCCGAACAAATGTCTGGGTGTTTATACCCTAATGCATGAGAAATGGCAAGTAAACACCATAATTACATATCTGCCATCATGCAAGAGGGTCCGAATAAGTGTCCGAGTATTTGAACCCTAATGCATGAGAAATGGAAAATAAACACCATAATTACATATCTGCCATTGTGCAAAAGGGTCCGAATAAGCGTCCGAGTGTTTAAACCCTAATGCATGAGAAATGGAAAGTAAACACCATAATTATATATCTGCCATCATGCGAGAGGATCCGAATATGTGCCCAAGTGTTTAAACCCTAATGCATGACAAATGGCAAATAAAAACCATAACTACATATCTGGCATCATGCAAGAGGGTTCGAATAAGTGTCCGAGTGTTTAAGCCCTAATGCATGAGAAATTGCAACTAAACAACATAACTACATATCTGCAATCATGCAAGAGGGTCCAAATAAGTGTCCGTGTGCTAATGCCCCAATGCTTGAGAAATGGCAAGTAAACACCATAATTACATATTTGCCATAATGCAAGAGGGTCTGAATAAATGTTCGAGTGTATAAACCCTAATGCATGAGAAATGGCAAATAAACACCATAATTACATTTCTGCCATCATGCAAGAGGGTCCGAATAAGTATCCGAGTGTTTAAGCCCTAATGCAAGAGAAATGGCAAGTAAATAACATAATTACATATCTGCCATCATGCAAGAGGGTCCAAAGAAGTGTCCGAGTGTTTAAACCCTAATGCATGAGAAATGGCAAGTAAACACCATAATTACATATCTGCCATCATGCAAAAGGGTCCGAATAAGTGTCCGAGTGTTTAAACCGTAATGCATGAGAAATGGAAAATAAATACTATAATTACATATCTGCCACCATGCAAGTGGGTCCGAATAAGTGTCGCAGTGTTTAAGCCCTAATGCATGTGAAATGGCGAGTAAACACCATAATTACATATCTGCCATCATGCAAGAGGGTCTGAATAAGTGTTCGAGTATTTATACCCTAATGCAAGGGAAATTGCAAATAAACACCATAATTACACATCTGCCATCATGCAAAAGGGTCCAAATAAGTGTCCAAGTGTTGAAACCCTAATGCATGAGACATGGCAAGTAAAGACCATAATTACATATCTGCCCTGATGCAAGAGGGTCAGAAATAAACACCATAATTACATATCTGCCATCATGCAAGAGGGTCCGAATAAGTGGCCGAGTGTTTAAACCCTAATGCATGAGAAATGGCAAATAAACACCATAATTGCATATCTGCCATCATGCAAAAGGGTCTGAATAAATGTCTGAGTGTTTATACCCTAATGCATGAGTAATGGAAAATAAACACCATAATTACATATCTGCCATCATGCAAGAGGGTCTGAATAAGTGTCCGAGTGTTTAAGCCCTAATGCATGAGAAATGGTAAGTAAACAGCGCAATTACATATCTGCTATCACGCAAGAGGGTACGAATAAGTGTCCAAGTGTTAAAACCCTAATGCACGAGAAATGTCAAGTAAACACCATAATTAAATATCTGCCATCATGGAAGAGGGTCCGAATAAGTGTCCAAGTGTTTAAACCCTAATGCATGACAAATGGCAAATAAACACCATAATTACATATCTGGAATCACGCAAGAGGGTCCGAATAAGTGTCCGAGTGTTTAATCCCTAATGCATGAGAAATGGCTAGTAAAAAACATAATTACATATCTGCCATCATGCAAGAGGGTCCAACTAAGTCTCCGATTGTTTAAACCCTAATGCATGAGAAATGGCAAGTAAACACCGTAATTACATATCTGCCATCATGCAAGAGGGTCCAAATAAGTGTCCGAGTGTTTAAACCCTAATGCATGAGAAAGGGCAAATACACACCCCAATTACATATCTGCCATCATGAAAGACGGTCCGAATAAGTGTCCAAGTGTTTAAGCCCTAATGCATGAGAAATGACAAGTAAACACCATAATTACATATCTGCCATCATGCAAGGGGGTCCGAATAAGTGTCCGAGTGTTAGGCCCTAATGCATGGGAAATGGCAAGTAAACACCATAACTACATATCTGCCATTTTGCAAGAGGGTCCGAATAAGTGTCCGAGTGTTTAAGACCTAACGCATGAGAAATGGCGAGTAAACAACATAATTACAGATCTGCCAACATGCACGAGGGTACAAATAAGTGTCCGAGTGTTTAAACCCTAATGCATGAGAAATGGCAGGTAAACACCATAATTACATATCTGCCATCATGCAAGAGGGTCCGAACAAGTGTCCGAGTGTTTAAACCCTAATGCATGAGAAATGGCAAGTAAACACCATAATTACATATCTGCCATCATGCAAGAGGGTCAGAATAAGTGTCCGAGTGTTTAAACCCTAATGCATGAGAAATGTCAACTAAACACAGTAATTACATATCTGCCATCATGCAAGAGGGTCCGAATAAGTGTCCAAGTGTTTAAACCCTAATGCATGACAAATGGCAAATAAACACCATAATTAAATTTCTGGCATCATGCAAGAGGGTCTGAATAAGTGTCCGAGTGTTAAAGCCCTAATGCATGAGAAATGGCAACTAAACAACATAATTACATATCTGCCATCATGCAAAAGGGTCCAAATAAGTCTCCGAGTGTTTAAACCCTAATGCATGAGAAATGGCAAGTAAACACCATAATTACATATCTGCCATCATGCAAGAGGGTCCGAATAAATGTCCGAGTGTATAAACCCTAATGCATGAGAAATGGCAAATAAACACCTTAATTACATATCTGCCATCTTGCAAGAGGGTCTGAAGAAGTGTCCGAGTGTTTAAGCCCTAATGCATGAGAAATGGCAAGTAAACAACATAATTACATATCTGCCACCATGCAAGAGGGTCCAAATAAGTGTCCGAGTGTTTAAACCCTAATGCATAAGAAATGGCACGTAAACAACATAATTACATATCTGCCATCATGCAAGATGGTCCGAATAAGTGTCCGAGTGTTTAAACCCTAATGCATGAGAAATGGCAAATAGACACCGCAATTACATATCTGCCATCATGCAAGAGGGTCCGAATATGTGTCCGAGTTTTTAAGCCCTAACGTATGAGAAATGGCAAGTACACAACATAATTACATATCTACCAGCATGCACGAGGGTCCAAATAAGTGTCCGAGTGTTTAAACCCTAATGCATGAGAAATGGCAAGTAAACACCATAATTACATATCTGCCATCATGCAAGAGGGTCCGAATAAGTGTCCGAGTGTTTAAACCCTAATGCATGAGAAATGGCAAATAAATACCTTAATTACATATCTGCGATCTTGCAAGAGAGTCCGAAGAAGTGTCCGAGTGTTTAAGCCCTAATGCATGAGAAATGGAAAGTAAACAACATAATTACATATCTGCCAGCATGCAAGAGGGTCCAAATAAGTGTCCGAGTGTTTAAACCCTAATGCATAAGAAATGGCACGTAAACACCATAATTACATATCTGCCATCATGCAAGAGGGTCCGAATAAGTGTCCGAGTGTTTAAACCCTAATGCATGAGAAATGGCAAATAGACACCACAATTACATATCTGCCATTATCATGCAAGAGGGCCCGAATATGTGTCCGAGTGTTTAAGCCCTAACGCATGAGAAATGGCAAGTACACAACATAATTACATATCTGCCAGCATGCACGAGAGTCCAAATAAGTGTCCGAGTGTTTAAACCCTAATGCATGAGAAATGGCAAGTAAACACCATAATTACATATCTGCCATCATGCAAGAGGGTCCGAATAAGTGTCCGAGTGTTTAAACCCTAATGCATGAGAAATGGCAAATAAACACCTTAATTACATATCTACCATCTTGCAAGAGAGTCCGAAGAAGTTTCCGAGTGTTTAAGCCCTAATGCATGAGAAATGGCAAGCAAACAACATAATTACATATCTGCCATCATGCAAGAGTGTCCAAATAAGTGTCCGAGTGTTTAAACGCTAATGCATAAGAAATGGCACGTAAACAACATAATTACATATCTGCCATCATGCAAGAGGGTCCGAATAAGTGTCCGAGTGTTTAAACCCTAATGCGTGAGAAATGGCAAATAGAGACCACAATTACATATCTGCCATCATGCAAGAGGGTCCGAATATGTGTCCGAGTGTTTAAGCCCTAACGCATGAGAAATGGCAAGTACACAACATAATCACATATCTGCCAGCAAGCACGAGGGTCCGAATAATTGTCTGAGTGTTTAATCCATAATGCATGAGAAATGGCAAGTAAACACCATAATTACATATCTGCCATCATGCAAGACGGTCCGAATAAGTGTCCGAGTGTTTAAACCCAAATGCATGAGAAAAGGCAAATAAACACCATAATTACATATCTGCCATCATGGAAGAGGGTCCGAATAAGTGTCCGAGTGTTTAAACCCTCATGCATGAGAAATGGCAAACAAACACCAAAATTACATATCTGCCATCATGCAAGAGGGTCCGAATAAGTGTCCGGGTGTTTAAGCCCTAATGCATGAGAAATGGCAAGTAAACACCATAATTACATTTCTACCATCACGCAAGAGGGTCCGAATAAGTGTCCGATTGTTTAAACCCTAATGCATGAGAAATGGAAAATGGACACCACAATTACATATCTGCCATCATGCAAGAGGGTCCGAATAAGTGTCCGAGTGTTTAAGCCCTAATGCATGAGAAATGACAAGTAAACACCATAATTACATATCTGCCATCATGCGCGAGGGTCCAAATAAGTGTCCGAGTGTTTAAACCCTAATGCATGAGAAATGGCAAGAAAACACCATAATTACATATCTGCCATCATGCAAAAGGGTCTGAATAAGTGTCCGGGTGTTTAAGCCCTGACGCATGAGAAATGGCAAGTGAACAACATAATTACATATCTGCCACCATGCACGATCGTCCAAATAAGTGTCCGAGCGTTTAAACCCTAATGCATGACAAATGGCAAGTAAACACCATAATTACATATTTGCCATCATGCAAGAGGGTCCGTATAAGTGCCCGAGTGTTTAAGCCCTAATGCATGAGAAATGGCAAGTAAACAACATAATTACATATCTGCCATCATGCAAGAGGGTCCAAATAAGTGTCCGAGGGTTTAAACCCTAATGCATGAGAAATCGCAAGTAAACACCATAATTACATATCTGCCATCATGCAAGAGGGTCTGAATAAGTGTCCGACTGTATGAACCCTAATGCATGAGAAATAGCAAATAAACACCATAATTACATATCTGCCATCATGCAAGAGGGTCCGAATAACTGTCCGAGTATTTATAACCTAATGCAAGAGAAATGGCAAATAAACACTATAATTACGTATCTGCCATCATGCAAGAGGGTCCAAATAAGTGTCCGAGTGTTTAAACCCTAATGCATGAGAAATGACAAGTAAACACCATAATTACATATCTGCCATCGTGCAAGAGGGTCTGAATAAGTGTCCGAGTGTTTAAACCCTAATGCATGACAAATGGCAAATAAACATCATAATTACATATCTGCTATCACGCAAGAGGGTCCGAATAAATGTCCGAGTGTATAAACCCTAATGCATGACAAATGGCAAATAAACACCATAATTACATTTCTGCCATCATGCAAGGGGGTCCGAATAAGTGTCCGAGTGTTTAAGCCCTAATGCATGAGAAATGGCAAGTAAACAACATAATTACATATCTGCCATCATGCAAGAGGGTCCAAATAAGTGTCCGAGTGTTTAAACTCTAATGCATGAGAAATGGCAAATAAACACCATAATTACATATCTGCCATCATGGAAGAGGGTCCGAATAAGTGTCCGAGTGTTTAAACCCTCATGCATGAGAAATGGCAAACAAACACCAAAATTACATATCTGCTATCATGCAAGAGGGTCCGAATAAGTGTCCGGGTGTTTAAGCCCTAATGCATGAGAAATGGCAAGTAAAAACCATAATTACATTTCTACCGTCACGCAAGATGGTCCGAATAAGTGTCCGAGTGTTTAAACCCTAATGCATGAGAAATGGAAAATGGACACCACAATTACATATCTGCCATCATGCAAGAGGGTCCGAATAAGTGTCCGAGTGTTTAAGCCCTAATGCATGAGAAATGACAAGTAAACACCATAATTACATATCTGCCATGATGCGCGAGGGTCCAAATAAGTGTCCGAGTGTTTAAACCCTAATGCATGAGAAATGGCAAGAAAACACCATAATTACATATCTGCCATCATGCAAAAGGGTCCGAATAAGTGTCCGGGTGTTTAAGCCCTGACGCATGAGAAATGGCAAGTGAACAACATAATTACATATCTGCCACCATGCACGATGGTCCCAATAAGTGTCCGAGTGTTTAAACCCTAATGCATGACAAATGGCAAGTAAACACCATAATTACATATTTGCCATCATGCAAGAGGGTCCGAATAAGTGCCCGAGTGTTTAAGCCCTAATGCATGAGAAATGGCAAGTAAACAACATAATTACATATCTGCCATCATGCAAGAGGGTCCAAATAAGTGTCTGAGGGTTTAAACCCTAATGCATGAGAAATCGCAAGTAAACACCATAATTACATATCTGCCATCACGCAAGAGGGTCCGAATAAGTGTCCGACTGTATGAACCCTAATGCATGAGAAATAGCAAATAAACACCATAATTACATATCTGCCATCATGCAAGAGGGTCCGAATAACTGTCCGAGTATTTATAACCTAATGCAAGAGAAATGGCAAATAAACACTATAATTACGTATCTGCCATCATGCAAGAGGGTCCAAATAAGTGTCCGAGTGTTTAAACCCTAATGCATGAGAAATGACAAGTAAACACCATAATTACATATCTGCCATCGTGCAAGAGGGTCAGAATAAGTGTCCGACTGTTAAAACCCTAATGCATGACAAATGGAAAATAAACATCATAATTACATATTTGCTATCACGCAAGAGGGTCCGAATAAATGTCCGAGTGTATAAACCCTAATGCATGACAAATGGCAAATAAACACCATAATTACATTTCTGCCATCATGCAAGGGGGTCCGAATAAGTGTCCGAGTGTTTAAGCCCTAATGCATGAGAAATGGCAAGTAAACAACATAATTACATATCTGCCATCGTGCAAGAGGGTCCAAATAAGTGTCCGAGTGTTTAAACTCTAATGCATGAGAAATGGCAAGTAAACACCATAATTACATATCTGCCAACATGCAAGAGGGTCCGAATAATTGTCTGAGTGTTTAAGCCCTAATGCATGAGAAATGACAAGTAAACACCATAAATACATATCTGCCATCATGCACGAGGGTCTAAATAAGTGTCCGAGTGTTTAAACCCTAATGCATGAGAAATGGCAAGAAAACACCATAATTACATATCTGCCATCATGCAAAAGGGTCTGAATAATTGTCCGAGTGTTTAAGCCCTAATGCATGAGAAATGACAAGTAAACACCATAATTACATATCTGCCATCATGCGCGAGGGTCCAAATAAGTGTCCGAGTGTTTAAACCCTAATGCATGAGAAATGGCAAGAAAACACCATAATTACATATCTGCCATCATGCAAAAGGGTCTGAATAAGTGTCCGGGTGTTTAAACCCTGACGCATGAGAAATGGCAAGTGAACAACATAATTACATATCTGCCACCATGCACGATCGTCCAAATAAGTGTCCGAGCGTTTAAACCCTAATGCATGACAAATGGCAAGTAAACACCATAATTACATATTTGCCATCATGCAAGAGGGTCCGTATAAGTGCCCGAGTGTTTAAGCCCTAATGCATGAGAAATGGCAAGTAAACAACATAATTACATATCTGCCATCATGCAAGAGGGTCCAAATAAGTGTCCGAGGGTTTAAACCCTAATGCATGAGAAATCGCAAGTAAACACCATAATTACATATCTGCCATCATGCAAGAGGGTCTGAATAAGTGTCCGACTGTATGAACCCTAATGCATGAGAAATAGCAAATAAACACCATAATTACATATCTGCCATCATGCAAGAGGGTCCGAATAACTGTCCGAGTATTTATAACCTAATGCAAGAGAAATGGCAAATAAACACTATAATTACGTATCTGCCATCATGCAAGAGGGTCCAAATAAGTGTCCGAGTGTTTAAACCCTAATGCATGAGAAATGACAAGTAAACACCATAATTACATATCTGCCATCGTGCAAGAGGGTCTGAATAAGTGTCCGAGTGTTTAAACCCTAATGCATGACAAATGGCAAATAAACATCATAATTACATATCTGCTATCACGCAAGAGGGTCCGAATAAATGTCCGAGTGTATAAACCCTAATGCATGACAAATGGCAAATAAACACCATAATTACATTTCTGCCATCATGCAAGGGGGTCCGAATAAGTGTCCGAGTGTTTAAGCCCTAATGCATGAGAAATGGCAAGTAAACAACATAATTACATATCTGCCATCATGCAAGAGGGTCCAAATAAGTGTCCGAGTGTTTAAACTCTAATGCATGAGAAATGGCAAATAAACACCATAATTACATATCTGCCATCATGGAAGAGGGTCCGAATAAGTGTCCGAGTGTTTAAACCCTCATGCATGAGAAATGGCAAACAAACACCAAAATTACATATCTGCTATCATGCAAGAGGGTCCGAATAAGTGTCCGGGTGTTTAAGCCCTAATGCATGAGAAATGGCAAGTAAAAACCATAATTACATTTCTACCGTCACGCAAGAGGGTCCGAATAAGTGTCCGAGTGTTTAAACCCTAATGCATGAGAAATGGAAAATGGACACCACAATTACATATCTGCCATCATGCAAGAGGGTCCGAATAAGTGTCCGAGTGTTTAAGCCCTAATGCATGAGAAATGACAAGTAAACACCATAATTACATATCTGCCATGATGCGCGAGGGTCCAAATAAGTGTCCGAGTGTTTAAACCCTAATGCATGAGAAATGGCAAGAAAACACCATAATTACATATCTGCCATCATGCAAAAGGGTCCGAATAAGTGTCCGGGTGTTTAAGCCCTGACGCATGAGAAATGGCAAGTGAACAACATAATTACATATCTGCCACCATGCACGATGGTCCCAATAAGTGTCCGAGTGTTTAAACCCTAATGCATGACAAATGGCAAGTAAACACCATAATTACATATTTGCCATCATGCAAGAGGGTCCGAATAAGTGCCCGAGTGTTTAAGCCCTAATGCATGAGAAATGGCAAGTAAACAACATAATTACATATCTGCCATCATGCAAGAGGGTCCAAATAAGTGTCCGAGGGTTTAAACCCTAATGCATGAGAAATCGCAAGTAAACACCATAATTACATATCTGCCATCACGCAAGAGGGTCCGAATAAGTGTCCGACTGTATGAACCCTAATGCATGAGAAATAGCAAATAAACACCATAATTACATATCTGCCATCATGCAAGAGGGTCCGAATAACTGTCCGAGTATTTATAACCTAATGCAAGAGAAATGGCAAATAAACACTATAATTACGTATCTGCCATCATGCAAGAGGGTCCAAATAAGTGTCCGAGTGTTTAAACCCTAATGCATGAGAAATGACAAGTAAACACCATAATTACATATCTGCCATCGTGCAAGAGGGTCAGAATAAGTGTCCGAGTGTTAAAACCCTAATGCATGACAAATGGAAAATAAACATCATAATTACATATTTGCTATCACGCAAGAGGGTCCGAATAAATGTCCGAATGTATAAACCCTAATGCACGACAAATGGCAAATAAACACCATAATTACATTTCTGCCATCATGCAAGGGGGTCCGAATAAGTGTCCGAGTGTTTAAGCCCTAATGCATGAGAAATGGCAAGTAAACAACATAATTACATATCTGCCATCGTGCAAGAGGGTCCAAATAAGTGTCCGAGTGTTTAAACTCTAATGCATGAGAAATGGCAAGTAAACACCATAATTACATATCTGCCAACATGCAAGAGGGTCCGAATAATTGTCTGAGTGTTTAAGCCCTAATGCATGAGAAATGACAAGTAAACACCATAAATACATATCTGCCATCATGCACGAGGGTCTAAATAACTGTCCGAGTGTTTAAACCCTAATGCATGAGAAATGGCAAATAAACACCATAATTACATATCTGCCATCATCCAAGAGGGTCCGAATAAGGTCCGGGTGTTTAAGCCCTAACGCTTCAGAAATGGCAAGTAAGCAACATAATTACATATCTGCCAGCATGCACGAGGGTCCAAATAAGTGTCCGAGTGTTTAAACCCTAATGCATGAGAAATGGCAAGTAAACACCATAATTACATATCTGCCATCATGCAAGAGGGTCGGAATAAGTGTCCGATTGTTGAAACCTTAATGCATGAGAAATGGCACGTAAACACCATAATTACATATCTGCCATCATGCAAGAGGGTCCGAATAAGTGTCCAAGTGTTTAAACCCTAATGCATGAGAAATGGTAAGTAAACACCATAATTACATATCTGCCATCATGCAAGAGGGTCCGAATAAGTGTCCGAGTGTTTAACCCCTGATGCATGAGAAATGGCAAGTAAACAACATAATTTCATATCTGCCATCTTGCATGAGGGTCCAAATAAGTGTCCGAGTGTTTCAACCCTAATGCATGAGAAATGGCAAGTAAACACCATAATTACATGTCTGCATCATGCAAGAGGGTCCGAATACGTGTCCGATTGTTTAAACCCTATTGCATGAGAAATGGCAAATAAACACCATAATTACGTATCTGCCATCTCTCAAGAGGGTCCGAATAAATGTCCGAGTGTTTAAGCCCTAATGCATGAGAATGGCAAGTAAACACCGTAATTACATATTCGCCATCATGCAAGAGGGTCTGAATTAGTGTCCGAGTATTTATTACCTAATGCAAGAGAAATGGAAAATAAACACTATAATTACGTATCTGCCATCATCCAAGAGGGTCCGAATAAGTGTCCGAGTGTTTAAACCCTAATGCATGAGAAATGGCAAGTAAACGCCCTAATTACATATTTGCCATCATGCAAGAGGGTCTGGATTAGTGTCCGAGTATTGATTACCTAATGCACGAGAAATGGCAAATAAACACTATAATTACGTATCTGCCATCATGCAAGAGGGTCCGAATAAGTGTCCGAGTGTTTAAACCCTAATGCGTGACAAATGGCAAATAAACACCATAATTACATATCTGGCATCGTGTAAGAGGGTCCGAATAAGTGTCCGAGTGTTTACACCCTAATGCATGAGAAATGGCAACTAAAGAACATAATTACATATCTGCCATTATGCAAGAGGGTCCAATTAAGTCTCCGAGTGTTTAAACCCTAATGCATGAGAAATGGCTAGTAAACACCATACTTACATCTCTGCCATCATGCAAGAGGGTCCGAATAAGTGTCCAAGTGTTTAAGCCCTAATGCATGAGAAATGGAAAGTAAACAACATAATTGCATATCTGCCATCATGCAAGAGGGTCCAAAGAAGTGTCCGAGTGTTTAAGGCGTAATGCGTGAGAAATGGCAAGTAAACACCACAATTACATATCTGCCATCATCCAAGAGGGTCCAAACAAGTGTCCGAGTGTTTAAACCCTATTGCATTAGAAATGGCAAGTAAACACCATAATTACATATCTGCCATCACACAAGAGGGTCCGAATAAGTGTCCGAGTGTTTAAACCCTAATGCATGAGAAATTGCAAATAAACACCATAATTACATATCTGCCATCATGCTAGAGGGTCAGAATAAATGTCCGTGTATTTATACCCTAATGCAAGAGAAATGGTAAATAAACACCAGAATTACACATCTGCCATCATGCAAGATGGTCCGAATAAGTTTCTGAGTGTTTAAACCCTAATGCATGAGAAATGGCAAGTAAACACCATAATTACATATCTGCCCTCATGCAAGAGGGTCGGAATACGTGTCCGAGTGTTTAAACCCTAATGCATGAGAAATGGCAAACAAACACCATAATTACATATCTGCCATCATGCAAGAGGGTCCGAATAAGTGTCCGGGTGTTTAAGCCCTAATGCATGAGAAATGGCAAGTAAACACCATAATTACATGTCTGCCATCACGCAAGAGGGTCCGAATAAGTATCCGAGTGTTTAAACCCTAATGCATGAGAAATGAAAAATGGACACCACAATTACATATCTGCCATCATGCAAGAGGGTCCGAATAAGTGTCCGAGTGTTTAAGCCCCAATGCATGAGAAATGACAAGTAAACACCATAAATACATACCTGCCATCATGCACGAGGGTCTAAATAACCGTCCGAGTGTTTAAACCCCAATGCATGAGAAATGGCAAGTAAACACCATAATTACATATCTGCCATCATCCAAGAGGGTCTGAATAAGTGTCCGGGTGTTTAAGCCCTAACGCTTCAGAAATGGCAAGTAAACAACATAATTACATATCTGCCAGCATGCACGGGGGTCCAAATTAGTGTCCGAGTGTTTAAACCCTAATGCATGAGAAATGGCAAGTAAACACCATAATTACATATTTGCCATCATGCAAGAGCGTCCGAATAAGTGTCCGAGTGTTTAAGCCCTAATGCATGAGAAATGGCAAGTAAACACCATAATTACATATCTGCCATCAATCAAGAGGGTCCGAATAAGTGTCCGAGTGTTTAAACCCTAATGCATGAGAAATGGGAAATGGACACCACAATTACATATCTGCCATCATGCAAGAGGGTCCGAATAAGTGTCCGAGTGTTTAAGCCCTAATGCATGACAAATGACAAGTAAACACCATAATTGCATATCTGCCATCATGCACGAGGGTCCAAATAAGTGTCCGAGTGTTTAAACCCTAATGCATGAGAAATGGCAAGTAAACACCATAATTACAGATCTGCCATCATGCAAGAGGGTCCGAATAAGTGTCCGGGTGTTGAAGCCCTAACGCATGAGAAATGGCAAGTAAACAACATAATTACATATCCGCCAGCATGCACGAGGGTCCAAATAAGTGTCCGAGTGTTTAAATCCTAATGCAAGAGAAATGGCAAGTAAACACCATAATTACATATATGCCATCATGCAAGAGGGTCCGAATAAGTGTCCGAGTGTTTAAGCCCTAATGCATGAGAAATGGCAAGTAAACAACATAATTACATATCTGCCATCATGCAAGAGGGTCCAAATAAGTGTCCAAGTGTTTAAACCCTAATGCATGAGAAATGACAAGTAAACACCATAATTACATATCTGCCATCATGCAAGAGGTTCCGAATAAGTTTCCGAGTGTTTAAACCCTAATGCATGACAAATGGCAAATAAACATCATAATTACATATCTGCCATCATGCAAGAGTGTCCGAATAAATATCCGAGTGTATAAACCCTAATGCATGAGAAATGGCAAATAAACACCATAATTAAATATCTGCCATCATGCAAGAGGGTCCGAATAAGTGTCTGCGTCTTTAAGTCCTAATGCATGAGAAATGTCATGTAAACAACATAATTACATATCTGCCATCATGCAAGAGGGTCCAAATAATTGACCGAGTGTTTAAACCCCAATGCATTAGAAATGGCAAGTAAACACCATGATTACATATCTGCCATCAAGCAAGAGGGTCCGAATAAGTGTACGTGTGATTAAGCCCAAATGCACGAGAAATGGCAAGTAAACACCATAATTACATATTTGCCATCATGCAAGAGGGTCTGAATAAGTGTTCGAGTATTTATAACCTAATGCAAGAGAAATGGCAAATAAACACTATAATTACGTATCTGCCATCATCCAAGAGGGTCGGAATAAGTGTCCGACTGTTTAAACCTTAATGCATGAGAAATGACAAATAAACACCATAATTACATATCCGCCATCATGCAAGAGGGTCCGAATAAGTGTCCAAGTGTTTAAACCCTAATGCATGACAAATGGCAAATAAACACCATAATTACATATCTGGCATCATGCTAGAGGGTCCGAATAAGTGTGCGAGTGTTTAAGCCCTAATGCATGAGAAATGGCAACTAAACAACATAATTACATATTTGCCATCATGCAAGAGGGTCCAAATAAGTCTCCGAGTGTTTAAACCCTAATGCATGAGAAATGCCAAGTAAACGCCATAATTACATATCTGCCATCATGCAAGAGGGTCCGAATAAGTGTCCGAGTGTTTAAACCCTAACGCATGAGAAATGGCAAGTAAACACCATAATTACATATCTGCCATCATGCAAGAGGGTCCGAATAAGTGTCTGAGTGTTTAAACCCTAATGCGTGAGAAATGGCAAATAAACACCATAATTACATATCTGCCATCATGCAAGAGGGTCCGAATAAGTGTCCGAGTATTTATACCCTAATGCAAGAGAAATGGCAAATAAACACCGTAATTACATATCTGCCATCATGCAAGGGGGTCCGAATAAGTGTCTGAGTGTTTAAACACTAATGCATGAGAAGTGGCAAATAAACCCCATAATTACGTATCTGACCTCATGCAAGAGGGTCTGAATAAGTGTCCGAGTGTTTAAGCCCAAATTCATGAGAAATGGCAAGTAAACAACATAATTACATATCTTCCATCATGCAAGATGGTCCGAATAAGTGTCCGAGTGTTTAAGCCCTAACGCATGAGAAATGGCCAGTAAACAGCATAATTACATATCTGCCATCATGCAAGAGGGTCCAAATAAGTGTCCGAGTGTTTAAACCCTAATGCATGAGAAATGACAAGTAAACCCCATAATTACATGTCTGCCATCATGCAAGAGGGTCCGAATAAGTGTCCGAGTGTTTAAACCCTAATGCATGACAAATGGCAAATAAACATCATAATTACATATCTGCCATAATGCAAGAGGGTCCGAATAAATATCCGAGTCTATAAACCCTAATGCATGAGAAATGGCAAATAAACACCATAATTACATATCTGCCATCATGCAAGAGGGTCCGAATAAGTGTCCGTGTATTTAAGTCCTAATGCATGAGAAATGGCAAGTAAACAACATAATTACATATCTGCCATCATGCAAGAGGGTCCAAATAAGTGACCGAGTGTTTAAACCCCAATGTATGAGAAATGGCAAGTAAACACCATAATTACATATCTGCCATCATGCAAGAGGGTCCGAATAAGTGTACGAGTGATTAAGCCCAAATGCACGAGAAATGGCAAGTAAACACCATAATTACATATTTGCCATCATGCAAGAGGGTCTGAATAAGTGTTCGAGTATTTATAACCAAATGCAAGAGAAATGGCAAATAAACACTATAATTACGTATCTGCCATCATCCAAGAGGGTCCGAATAAGTGTCCGAGTGTTTAAACCCTAATGCATGAGAAATGACAAGTAAACACCATAATTACATATCTGCCATTATGCAAGAGGGTCGGAATAAGTGTCCGAGTGTTTAAACCTTAATGCATGAGAAATGACAAGTAAACACCATAATTACATATCTGCCATCATGCAAGAGGGTCCGAACAAGTGTCCAAGTGTTTAAACCCTAATGCATGACAAATGGCAAATAAACACCATAATTACATATCTGGCATCATGCAAGAGTGTCCGAAAAAGTGTCCGAGTGTTTAAGCCCTAATGCATGAGAAATGCCAACTAAACAACATAATTACATATCTGCCATCATGCAAGAGGGTCCAAATAAGTCTCCGAGTGTTCAGACCCTAATGCATGAGAAATGCCAAGTAAACAACATAATTACATATCTGCCATCATGCAAGAGGGTCCAAATAAGTGTCCGAGTGTTTAAACCCTAATGCATGAGAAATGGCAAGTAAACACCATAATTACATATCTGCCATCATGCAAGAGGGTCCGAATAAGTGTCCGAGTGTTTAAACCCTAATGCATGAGAAATGGCAAATAAACACCATAATTACATATCTGCCATCATGCAAGAGGGTCCGAGTAAGTGTCCGAGTGTTTAAACCCTAATGCATGAGAAATGGAAAGTAAACACCACAATTACATATCTGCCATCATCCAAGAGGGTCCGAATAAGTGTCCGAGTATTTATACCCTAATGCAAGAGAAATGGCAAATAAACACCATAATTACATATCTGCCATCATGCAAGTGGGTCCGAATAAGTGTCCGAGTGTTTAAACCCTAATGCATGAGAAATGGAAAATAAACACCATAATTACGTATTTGACATCATGCAAGAGGGTCTGAATAAGTGTCCGAGTGTTTAAGCCCAAATTCAAGAGAAATGGCAAGTAAACAACATAATTCCATATCTTCCATCATGCAAGATGGTCCGAATAAGTGTCCGAGTGTTTAAACCCTAATGCATGAGAAATGGCAAGTAAACACCATAATTACATATCTGCCATCATGCAAGAGGGTCCGAATAAGTGTCCAAGTGTTTAAACTCTAATGCATGAGAATGGCAAATAAACACCATAATTACGCATCTGCCATAATGCAAGAGGGTCCGAATAAGTGTCCGAGTGTTTAAGCCCTAATGCATGAGAAATGGCAAGTAAGCCCCATAATTACGTATCTGGCATCATGCAAGAGGGTCCGAATAAGTGTCCGAGTGTTTAAGCCCTAATGCATGAGAAATGGCAAGTAAACAACATAATTACATACCTGCCACCATGCAAGGGGGTCTGAATGAGCGTCCGAGTGTTTAAGCCCTAATGCATGAGAAATGGCAAGAAAACACCATAATTACATATCTGCCATCATGGAAGAGGGTCCGAATAAGTGTCCGAGTCTTTAAACCCTAATGCATGAGAAATGGAAAATAGACACCGCAATTACATATCCGACATCATGCAAGAGGGTCCGAATAAGTGGACGAGTGTTTAGGCCCTAATGCATGAGAAATGGAAAGTAAACACCACAATTACATATTTGCCATCATACAAGAGGGTCCGAATAAGTGTCCAAGGGTTTAAACCCTAATGCATGAGAAATGGAAAATAGACACCACAATTACATATCTGCCATCATCCAAGAGGGTCCGAATAAGTGTCCGAGTGTGTAAACCCTAATGCATGAGAAATGGCAAGTAAATACCATAATTACATATCTGCCATCATCCAAGAGGTTCCGAATAAGTGTCCGAGTGTTTAAACCCTAATGCATGAGAAATGGCAAGTAAATACCATAATTACATATCTGCCATCATGCAAGAGGGTCGGAATAAGTGTCCGAGCATTTAAACCCTAATGCATGTGAAATGGCTTGTAAACACCATAATTACATATCCGCCATCATCCAAGAGGGTCCGAATAAGTGTCCGAGTGTTTAAGCCCTAATGCATGAGAAATGGCAAGTAAACACCATAATTACATATCTGCCATCATCCAAGAGGGTCTGAAATAAGTGTCCGGGTGTTTAAGCCCTAACGCTTCAGAAATGGCAAGTAAACAACATAATTACATATCTGCCAGCTTGCACGGGGGTCCCAATAAGTGTCCGAGTGTTTAAACCCTAATGCATGAGAAATGGCAAGTAAACACCATAATTACATATATGCCATCATGCAAGAGCGTCCGAGTAAGTGTCCGAGTGTTTAAGCCCTAATGCATGAGAAATGGCAAGTAAAAACCATAATTACATATCTGCCATCACACAAGAGGGGCCGAATAAGTGTCCGAGTGTTTAAACCCAAATGCATGAGAAATGGCAAGTAAACAACATAATTACATATCTGCCATCATGCAAGAGGGTCCGAAGAAGTGTCCGAGTGTTTAAGCCGTAATGCATGAGAAATGGCAAGTAAACACCATAATTACATATCTGCCATCATGCAAGAGGGTCCGAATAAATGGCCGAGTGTTTAAACCCTAATGCATGAGAAATGGAAAATAGACACCACAATTACATATCTGCCATCATGCAAGAAGGTCCGAATAAGTGTCCGAGTGTTTAAGCCCTAATGCATGAGAAATGGCAAGTAAACACCATAATTACCTATCTGCCATCATGCAAGAGGGTCCGAATAAGTGTCCAAGTGTTTAAACCCTAACGCATGACAAATGACAAATAAACGCCATAATTACATATCTGGCATCATGCAAGAGGATCCGAATAAGTGTCCGAGTGTTTAAGCCCTAATGCATGAGAAATGGCAAGCAAACAATATAATTACATATCCGCCATCATGCAAGAGGGTCTGAATAAGTGTCCGAGTGTTTAAACCCTAATGCATGAGAAACGGCAAGTAACCCCATAATTACGTATCTGGCGTCATGCAAGAGTGTCCGAATAAGTGTCCGAGTGTTTAAGCCGTAGTGCATGAGAAATAGCAAGTAAACACCATAATTACATATCTGCCATCATGCAAGAGGGTTCGAATAAGTGTCCGAGTGTTTAAACCCTAATGCATGAGAAATGGCAAATAAACACCATAATTACATATCTGCCATCATGCAAGAGGGTCCGAATAAGTGTCCGTGTATTTAAACCCTAATGCATGAGAAATGGAAAACAAACACCATAATTACATATGTGACGTTGTCCAAGAGGGTCCGAATAAGGGTCCGAGTGTTTAAACCCTAATGCATGAGAAATGGCAAGTAAACACCAGAATTACATATCTGCCATCATGCAAGAGGGTCCGAATAAGTGTTCGAGTGTTTAAGCCCTAATGCATGAGAAATGGCAAGCAAACACCATAATTACATATCTGACATCATGCAAGAGGGTCCAAATAAGTGTCCGAGTGTTTAAACCGTAACGCATGAGAAATGGAAAATAGACACCACATTTACATATCTGCCATCATGCAAGAGGGTCCGAATCAGTGTCCGAGAGTTTAAGCCCTAATGCATGAGAAATGACAAGTAAACACCATAATTACATATCAGCCACCATGAGAGAGGGTCCGAATAAGAGTCCGAATGTTTTATCCCTAATGCATGGGAAATGGCAAGTAAACACCATAACTACATATCTGCCATCATGCAAGAGGGTCCAAATAAGTGTCCGAGTGTTTAAACCGTAATGCATGGGAAATGGCAAATAAGCACCATAATTACATATCTGCCATCATGCAAGTGGGTCTGAATAAGTGTCCGTGTATTTAAACCTTAATGCATGAGAAATGGAAAATGAACACCATAATTACAGATCTGACATTGTGCAAGACGGTACGAATAAGGGTCCGAGTGTTTAAACCCTAATGCATGAGAAATGGCAAGTAAACAACCTAATTACATATCTTCCATCGTGCAAGAGGGTCCGAATAAGTGTCCAAGTGTTTAAACCCTAATGCATGAGAAATGGCAAATAAACACCATAATTACGTATCTGCCATCATGTAAGAGGGTCGGAATAAGTGTCCGTGTATTTAAACCCTTATGCATGAGAAATGGCAAATAAACACCAGAATTACATATCTGCCATTGTGCAAGAGGGTCCGAATAAGGGTCCGAGTGTTTAAAACCTAATGCATGACAAATGACAAATAAACGCCATAATTACATATCTGGCATCATGCAAGAGGGTACGAATAAGTGTCCGAGTTTTTAAATCCTCATGCATGAGAAATGGCAAACAAACACCATAATTACATATCTGCCATCAAGCAAGAGGGTCCGAATAAGTGTCCGAGTGTTTAAGCCCTAATACATGAGAAATGGCAAGTAAACAACATAATTACATATCAGCCATTATGCAAGAGGGTCCGAATAAGTGTCTGAGTGTTTAAACCCTAATGCATGGGAAATGGCATGTAAACACCATAATTACATATCTGCCATCATGCAAGTGGGTCCGAATAAGTGTCCCAGTGTTTAAAGACTAATGCAGGAGAAATGCCAAATAAACACCATAATTACATATCTGCCATCATGCAAGTGGGTCCGAATAAGTGTCCGAGTGTTTAAAGACTAATGCAGGAGAAATGCCAAATAAACACCACAATTACGTATCTGGCATCATGCAAGAGGGTCCGAATAAGTGTCCGAGTGTTTAAGCCCTAATGCATGAGAAATGGCAAGTAAACACCATAATTACATATCTGCTATCATGCAAGAGGGTCAGAATAAGTGTCCAAGTGTTTAAACCACAATGCATGAGAAATGGCATCTAAACACCAAAATTACGTATCAGCCATCATGCAAGTGGGTCCGAATAAGTGTCCGAGTGTTTAGACCCTAATGCATGACAAATGGAAAATAAACACCATAATTACATATCTGCCGTCATGCAAGAGGGTCCGAATAAGTGTCAGAGTGTTTTAACCCTAATGCATGAGAAATGGCAAGTAAACACCATAATTACATATCTGCCATCATGCAAGCGGGTCGGAATATGTGTTCGAGTGTTTAAACCCTAATGCATGACAAATGGCAAATAAACACCATAATTACACATCTGCCATCATGCAAGAGGGTCCGAATAAGTGTCCGAGTGTTTAAACCCTAATGCATGACAAATGGCAAATAAACACCATAATTACATATCTGCCATCATGCAAGAGTGTCCGAATAAGTGTCAGAGTGTTTTAACCCTAATGCATGAGAAATGGCAAGTGAACACCATAATTACATATCTGCCATCATGCAAGAGGGTCAGAATATGTGTTCGAGTGTTTAAACCCTAATGCATGAGAAATGGCAAATAAACACCATAATTACTTATCTGCCATCATGCAAGAGGGTCCGAATAAGTGTCCGAGTTTTAAACCCTAATGCATGAGAAATGGAAAACAAACACCACAATTTCATATCTGCCATCATGCAAGAGGGTCCGAATAAGTGTCCGAGTGTTTAAGCCCCGATGCATGAGATATGGCAAGTAAACACCATAATTACAAATCTGTCATCATGCAAGAGGGTTCGAATAAGTGTCCGAGTGTTTAAACCCAAATGCATGAGAAATGGAAAATAGACACCACAATTACATATCTGCTATCATGAAAGAGGGTCCGAATAAGTGTCCACGTGTTTAAGCCCTAATGCATGAGAAATGACAAGTAAACACCATAATTACGTATCTGTCATCAAGCAAGAGGGACAACATAATTGGTTTATAATTGTCATAATGTGGCCCCTGGCCTAAGAACTTCACACATTCAGAAAAGGGTCCTTGGGTTCATAATTTACAATTCATCACATAGACCTTTGGTTCTTTTTGATTCACAAGCTTACAATAGCATAAGTTCATATTTCACACATCGGCCATTGGCCTCATAATTTCATCATTCACAAACGGCCCTTGGCCACATTGATTCACAATTCACAAATGACCCTTGGTCACGTAGTTTCACATTAGGGCTCGTAGCCACATTGACTCACAAATGGCTCTAAGCCACATTGATTCATAAATGGCTCTAAGCCACATTGGTTCACGAGTTCACAATTGCCTTGATACATTCCATTAATCACAAGCTTTCACATAAGATGTGTACAACTTCACAACCTTTTTCAATGTTTCCACAATTTCGTATTGAATCACTTATAGCAAATATATCATTTCATGCCAGCACAAGCTTGATAGTGAGGTTCGTAACGTCAAGATATAACGTCAATACATAATATGATAAAACTTTCAACAAGGGTCACAACGTCAATAAAAATAAATATTGAGTAGAGATACATTGAAGTACTATTACTCACTGTGTTGTGTCGGTGCACTTCCATTTGAGGCGTTTCCTACACAGATGAAAAATCACATTAGTCCCTTTTATCCTTGTTAAATCAACATTCGGTTCTCTTACTTTGATTGAATTAATGAACATTCAAACAATATAAATTGCAGGTTTTGACAACATTAGAGGACCCAACACGCAAAACGGTGCATCCCAACTTTTCTGGCTTGAGCCGCACGTGCGGCTAGGATCTCCCGTACGTGTGGCACACCTCCCGCACGTGCGGCATTGAGGCCCCGCACGTGTTTTTTTTGCAGTGTTGAAGTCCAAAATTTGCCATTTTCCCGCACGTGCGGCCTTAGGCCCCGCACGTGTGGCGATTCTGCACCAAAAGTCCGAAAATTCTGCACAAGTTCTTCCTCTTGTAGACATGTTTAGGGCCTCAAAATCTAGCTTTAAATTACTAATATATAAGCTCAAAGCATATGAATACATGTGAACAAGGATCAAATTACATATTTCATTTGAGTAAAAATCAAATCATGAATCCACAACTTAAATTCACTCCAATTCACAAGATTCCTACTTGTTCTCACATCTCAACTCATAAACATAAAATCATGCCACATATTTGAATTCAGACAAGCCAATTGAAGAAATAGAGTAAGGCCTCTCATAGGTACTTCAAATTGAGTCAAAACATGCAAAGTAAGGTCATTTTGCTAATTTACTTCTCATACTCACAACACCACAATCCCAACTCTTAGGTACATGATTATAGGAACATCTTCACATAAATTATGACAAGAGGGGTTGTGGATGAAAATTAGATAAACATTTACATACCTTAAGCCCAAATCTCAACCTTCTTGAGGACCTTCTCTCTCTACCCCTTCAATTCTTAAGTTTAGAGTTAGGAATTCCTTGGCTTGTCAAATGACCAAGAACACACATATATATTTCTATAAAGAGAGAATGAGACGAAAATCAATCGTTTACACATCCGACAATTGACATTTCACAGAAGTGCTTAATATTACCTAAAAATTATGCTGGTTCCAAATATATGATCAATTTTGACTTATTAAGCCGTTAAGGCCCTCAATTTCTACTTTATCGTTCTAGTAGTAACAGATACATTTCTTTCCTAACAGATACAATTCATTCCGCAAGGCATTACAACATAGTTACTTGAACTTTTCATTTTAGGCATTTAATAGCACATAATAAAGGACTAACATATATCACAAGCACACATGAGTGTCGGGTTGTTACATGTAATTATGGTGTTTATTTCCCACTTCTCATGCATTAGGGTTTAAACACTCGAACACTTATTCCGACCCTCTTGCATGATGGCAGATATGTAATTATGGTTTTTATTTGCCATTTGTCATGCATTAGGGTTTGAACACTCGGACACTTATTCGAACCCTCTTGCAAGATGGCAGATATGTAATTATGGTGTTTACTTGCCATTTCTCATGCATTAGGGTTTAAACACTCGAACACTTATTAAGACCCTCTTGCGTGATGGCAGATATGTAATTATGGTGTTTATTTTCCATTTCTCATGCATTAGGGTTTAAATCCTCGGACACTTATTCGGTTCCTCTTGCATGACGGCAGATATATAATTATAGTGTTTACTTGCCATTTCTCATGCATTAGGGTTGAAACACTCGGACACTTATTCCGACCATCTTGAATGAGGGCAGATATGTAATTATCGTATTTACTTGCCATTTTCCATGCATTAGGGTTTAAACACTCGGACACTTATTCGGACCCTCTTACATGATGGAAGATATGTAATTATGGTGTTTATTTGCCATTTTTCTTGCATTAGGGTATAAACACTCGGACACTTATTCAGACCCCCTTGCATGATGGCAGATATGTAATTGTGGTGTTTACTTGTCATTTCTCATGAATTAGGGCTTAAACACTCGGACACTTATTAGAACCCTCTTGCATGATGGCAGATATGTAATTATGGTTTTTATTTCCATTTCTCATGCATTAGGGTTTAAACACTCGGACACTTATTCGGACCCTCTTGCATGATGGCAGATATGTAATTATGGTGTTTATTTGCCATTTCTCATGCATTAGGGTTTAAACACTCGAACACTTATTCGGACCCTCTTGCATGTTGGCAGATATGTAATTATGGTGTTTACTTGCCATTTCTCATGCATTAGGGTTTAAACACTCGGACACTTATTTCGACCCTCTTGCATGATGACAGATATGTAATTATGTTGTTTACTTGCCATTTCTCTTGCATTAGGGCTTAAACACTCGAACACTTATTTGGACCCTCTTGCATGATGGCAAATATGTAATTATGGGGTTTATTAGCCATTTTTCAGGCATTAGGGTTTAAACACTCGGGCATTTATTCGGACCCTCTTGCATAAAGGCAGATATGTAATTATGGTGTTTATTTGCCATTTCCCATGCATTCCGGTTTAAACACTCAGACGCTTATTCGGACCCTCTTGCATGATGGCAGATATGTAGTTACGGTGTTTATTTTCCATTTCCCACGCATTAGGGCTTAAACACTCGGACAGTTATTCGGACCCTGTTGCATGATGGCAGATATGTAATTATGTTGTTTACTTGCCATTTCTCATGGATTAGGCTTTAAACACTCGGACACTTATTCGGACCCTCTTGCATGATGGCAAGTATGTAATTATGGGGTTTATTTGCTATTTCTCGTGCATTAGGGTTTAAACACTCTGATATTTATTCGGACCCTCTTGCATGATGGCGGATATGTAATTATGGTGTTTATTTGCCATTTCCCATGCATTATAGATTAAACCGTCGGACACTTATTCGGACCCTCTTGCATGATGGCAGATATGTAGTTATGGTGTTCACTTGCCATTTTTCATGCATTAGGGTTTAAACACTCGGACACTTATTTAGACCCTCTATCATGATGGCATATATTTAATTATGTTGTTTACTAGCCGTTTCTCATGCAATAGGGCTTAAACACTCGGACACTTATTCGGACCCTCTTGCATGATGCCAGATATATAATTATGGTGTTTATTTGCCATTTGTCATGCATTAGCGTTTAAACACTTGGACACTTATTCGGACCATCTTGCATGATGGCAGATATGTAATTATGGTGTTTACTTGCCATTTCTCATGCATTCGGGTTTAAACACTCGGACACTTATTCCGACCCTCTTGCATGGGGGCAGATATGTAATTATGGTGTTTAGTTGCCATTTCCCATGCATTAGGGTTTAAATACTCGGACACTTATTCGGACCCTCTTACATGATGGCAGATGTGTAATTGTGGTGTTTATTTGCCATGTCTCTTTCATTAGGATATAAATACTCGGACACTTATTCAGACCCTCTTGCATGATGGCAGATATGTAATTATGGTGTTTACTTTCCATTTCTCATGCATTAGTGCTTAAACACTCGGACACATATTCGGACCCTCTTGCATGATGGGAGATATGTAATTACGGTGTTTGTTTGCCATTTCTCATGCATTAGGGTTTAAATACTCGGACACTTATTCGGTCCCTCTTGCATGATGGAAGATATGTAGTTATGGTGTCTACTTGCCATTTCCCATGCATTAGGGCTTGAACACTCGGACACTTCTTCGGACCCTCTTGCATGACGACAAATATGTAATTATGGTTTTTACTTGTTATTTCTCATGCATTCGGGTTAGACACTCGGAAACTTATTCGGACACTCCTGCATGATGGTAGATATGTAATTGTGGTGTCTATTTGCCATTTCTCATGCATTAGGGTTTAAACACTCGGACACTTATTTGGACGCTCTTGCATGATGGCAGATATGTAATTATGGTGTTTACTTGCCATTTCTCATGCATTAGGGCTTGAACACTCGGACACTTATTCGGACCCTCTTGCATGGTGGCAGATATGTAATTATGGTGTTTGTTTGCCATTTCTTGTGCATAAGGGTTTAAACACTCGGACACTTATTCGGACCCTCTTGCGTGATGGCAGATATGCAATTATTGTGTTTATTTTCCATTTCTCATGCATTAGGGTTTAAATACTCGGACACTTATTCGGACTCTCTTGCATGATGGCAGATATGTCATTATGGTGTTTACTTGCCATTTTTCATGCATTATGGTTTAAACACTCGGACACTTATTCCGACCCTCTTGCATGAGGGCGGATATGTAATTATGGTGTTTACTTGCCTTTTCTCATGCATTAGGGATTAAACCCTCGGACACTTATTCGGATCCTCTTGCATGATGGCAGATATGTTATTATGGTGTTTATTTGCCATTTCTCTTGCATTAGGGTATAATTACTCGGACACTTATTCAGATCCTCTGGCATGATGGCAGATATGTAATTGTGGTGTTTACTTGCCATTTCTCATGCATTAGGGCTTAAACACTCGGACAGTTATTCGGACCCTCTTCCACGATGGTAGATATGAAATTATGGTGTTTACTTGCCATTTCCCATGCATTTGGGTTTGAACCCTCAAACACTTATTCGGACCCTCTTGCATGATGGCAGATATGTAATTATTGTGTTTATTTGCCATTTCTCATGCATTAGGGTTTAAATACTCGGATACTTATTCGGACTGTCTTGCATGATGGTAGATATGTAATTATGGTGTATACTTGACATTTCTCATGCATTGTGGTTTAAATACTCGGACACTTATTCCGACCCTCTTGCATGAGGGCAGATATGTAATTATGGTGTTTACACTACAACAAAAGTAACCTATGGTGACGAAAACTAGTGAAGAAAATAAAATTCGTCACTAAAGAAAAATAATTCGTGAGGAATTTATAAATTTTGTCACATATAATAAAAAAATAAAAATGATAGGTGACAAAATTTATTTTCGTCAATAAATACTTCATTTTAAGTGAGGAAAAGTTAAGTTTCGTCACCAAAAATTTTTCCGCTAATTTTTTTGGGTGGCGCCAAAATTTTGGGACTTTTGGTGAGAAAAAAATTTGTCACTAATTATAAAATTATTTGTGAGGAATATATTTTCGTCATCAAAACGTTTTAATATTTTGATATCTTTTGGTGAGGAAATAATATTGTCACCAATTTTGGTGGGAAATTTTTGATATATTAAGCGGCAATAAAAAAAAATAGGGTATTAATTTTTTTTACCCTTTTTCTATTTATCATCTCTCTCTCTCTCTCTCTCTCTCTCTCTCTCTCTCTCTCTCTCTCAAAATAGGGTATTAATTTGTCTTACCTCTTGCTCCTCCACCACGCCGATCGCCATCGTCATCGCCTCTATTAGCCTTACCGATCGTCGCCGCCACTAGTAGCTTTGTTGGTAACCGCCACATCTTCTTCGCTCGGTGATTTGGTACGTGATTTCTCTATGCTCTTTTTCTGATGTCTCTTTCTCTTATTCTCTGTTTTGGTATGGTGAAGAAAATTAGTGAAGAAAACAAATTTCGTTACTAAATAAGAATAATCCACGAGGAATTATAAATTTTGTCACGTATAATAAAAAAATAAAAATAATAGGTGACGAAATTTATTTCCGTCAATAAATACTTACTTTTAGGTGAGAAAAAAGTTTCGTCACCTAAATTTTTCCCACTAATTTTTTTTTATGGTGCCAAAATTTTGAAACTTTTGGTGAGAAAAAAAAATCGTCACAAATTATAAAATTATTAGTGAGGAATATATTTTTGTCACTAATTTTTTTTTTTTTTTTGAGAAACTTGATTTTAAATATTTTACATATTTTTAATGAGAAAATTATTTTATCCCTAATTTTGGATGAAAAATTTTGATATATTGAGCGGTAATGAAAAATAGACTACAAATTTTTTTCCCTTTTTTTTTTTTTTTTGGGTTGTGTTGATCAGTTTTCTCTCACATCTCTCTCTCTCTCTCTGTGTCAAAACAAAACACAAGTTGGGTCTCTTCGTTTAGTACCCCTTGTCCTCCTTCAGCGTGTTCTCCTCTAGCACCGCCGTCGACGTCGCTCGTTCTCCTCCTTCAGTGTCGTTGCCAACGTTGCATCTCCAAGCCCGTCCGCCCTTTTCCTTCTGTGTCACATGTTCTCTTCCATTAGCTCTTCTTATTATTCGATTTCTTTAATTGTTTATTTTCAGGTATGGGTCCTCTATGGGTCCTCTCTGTATCTCTCTTACTCAATTTCTCTATTTTTTTTAATCTTTGTTTTCCTTAATTTTCAGAATTAATGTTTTTCCTAATTTTTGAAACTAATGAGACACGTAGTGTACACATGATTTAGAATTACCTATTAGAAAGTTCGTTAATTTGTCTCGTCTAGTTTCTCCCACTACTAGAAAAATGACTTTTTACTACAATATAATTTGCTACCGCCATATTAGCAGTGGCAAATAGTCAATTTATTCCTTATTTTCCTTTATTTATTTTCCCCTCTTCCTTACATTTGCCCTAGTCCTTCACAAACACTGATCGTTCTCTCTCTCTCTCTCTCTCGGTCTCACAGACTGGTATGAATCTCTCAATCTCTTCTCTCTCTCTCTCTCTCTCTCCTTGATGTTCTCAGATCAGCACCTCTGCTATGCTAATATCCTTCCTCCTTCTCAGGTAAACACACATGTATATGTAACTCTATATACTATGTATATGTGAATATCAATCTTTGAAATTGAAATTATTCTGTTGAGATCTGAGCAAGAATCGAAGTAGTCATCCTCAACTTCCTTAAGATCTTGAACTCTTCGACTCCGGCAATCTCATGTCACTTTGGCTTGCAATTTTACTTCAAATCTCTAATCTCGAAATGTGTGTTAAGCATTGAGTCACTGTTGATTTTAAGTAGATGAATTTGGGGATTTTTCAGTGTATTACAAATCGATAGAAGATGGAGTAATAGTAAAGCGAGTTGAGGTTTGATGAAGATTAGAGATCGAGAAGTTGGATACTCAGTGGTTCACTACGAAGAAGTCGTCTCCTGATTCGAAGCAAAAGTGAGGTTCGTTTTGCTGAAAAAATTGTTCCAGTATTTCAATTCTATTTCAATTCTCAATTTAATTTTTCAATTTCTTCTTTATCTTGTTGTTTTGATTGATTGATCCATGATTTTTCCAATTTTCTTGCTGATATATCTGTACAAGTATATGTAGACATATGTTTTTTTTTTCATTGAATAAAGGGCCATCTATGGCAGCTTGACAGTACAATTAGCTTACATGTTTAACAAGCCTGTTGATTTCTGTTTGTCCAGTTTGACACAATGATCAGTAATAGTTCCAAACCATAGGTGAAATCAGTAATTTACATCTTTTGATGGTACAGTAGCTCGTGTAGTCTTAGTGTTGGGGGATTATTTGAAGGATGAACCATGGTTAAAGCTCCTCTGCAACTACCTGAAGTATGAACTATTTTATTTGTAATTTTTATTTTCATGTTGCCACAAATCACGACATGTTTCATTTAAAATATTATAGGTCAAATCAATTTATGTGTTTGAATATTGAATTTGATTGATGAATTCGGTAGTTATTCATGACCTGCTGAATGATTTGAATGTGCGAAAGCTTAGGGTAAAAACTGCAAGTCAAATCTTTGCCTTAATGAAGAGGATTTAACAGCCTCCTGGGGAAGTGAATGTGAAGTGAACACTACTCACTACTTTAGTTGTGATCTGCAACTGAGTGCAGAGACTAATGCCTACCACGCGTTTGTGTGCAGTCTAAGGGTAAAAACTGCAAGTCAAATCTTTGCCTTAATGAAGAGGATTTAAACTACTTTTTTAGATGCAGTCAAATTATTATGCAACTGTGTGGAGTTTAAAGACAAATAACTGCAGGCTTGAATTCAAAGATAATATAAATAACTTGATATTTTCAAAGACAACTAGAATTGAAAATGGCAAACTGCACTGCAACCAAGTGTTGATAAACTAATTGTACAAGCCTAAATTGAGAATTGAAATTGACGCTGTTTGATGTATTGGTGGTGCGCAACCCTCATTTTATCTTTGCGTTGGCTATTTATAATGGCTAGCTGGCTGCGTGCAAGTTCAAACATCAGCACCTCACATCCTTCTGTTTTCAAGACTGCATGTCCTCCACCTTCTTCATTGTTGCACTCCTTATCTAGTGTGTCTTGCTCTCACACTCTGGTTGCCCCACTTGTCCCAACTTTCCAATGCCTCCATTAATTCAAAGAGAAGCTACACATTCTACACTACTGATTTTTTATGGTTGAGGCTTCACAGATTGCCATGTCCTCCTTTTCTTATGTAATGCAGACTTACTTCCATTGACTTGATGGAATACTTCTCCGTGTGTGACATGTTCTTTTCCTTTGACCAGGTGTTGAAAAATACCACAACTATCCCCTGCTTCATGGGATATGAAATAACATTTGGTTGTTGGGATGACTCATACATGCCCTTCTTCCATAAGTTGCCATTTGTATAGACATAGTTACACATGAAGATTCCACATCTATCATAGCAAAACTACTTCTTTTAACATAAAAGGAGAGAGAAAAAGTTTATAACAAACTCCTCTCAATTAATCTCAGTTTAATATAAATCTGACCCAAGTTACTTCAACCAACCCTTTCTTACTTGGCTTCCATCACTACGTACCCATTTCCTGTTGGCTAGCCATTTTTAGCCTATGGCTTGGTTGGAGATTAGTCACCCTTAAAGTGATTGTTTGGAAGTTGGACACCCTTGAAGTTTTCAACTCTCACCTATTTCCTAATTTTGTTTTGTTATTTTTGTCGAAGATTTGACTGTATCATCAATTGGTATTTGAAATTAATTTGGTGTGTATCCCATGCGCCATGGTTCTAGCCACTTAAATGAATCTTTACTCACCCTGATCAGAAAGGTCTTTGTTTAGGTGTCTCAAAAAAATTGAAAAGAGCGAACTTTGAAAGTGTTGTTCATTATGTTGAATCCTATGAGCAGAATTGGGAGCAAACAAAGCAAGAAAATTTCTACAATTAACACTAAGTCAACCAAATTCTGGCTGGTGGTATTGGGGCATGTGATTAAAAAACAGAAACTTGCTTCCTAAATTCTGGCTGATGGAATTCCTGCAACTAGAAGGAGACAATCCTTCAGACTATATTTCACATGCAAAATGGCTTCCTAAATAGGCTCAGAACAATAATGTGGTGATGCACTGATTCATTATGGTGTATTATTTTATGTTGGGATAACTCAAACAAACACATCAAATATTCAAAATTAAGCTCTTGACAGGCGCGCAGGCATAAGAGAGACTCAAGGAACGAACAACAAAATGTCTCTGTTGGAATTGTGGTAAACACTGGAATTAGAAATATTGTTGTGAAAAGAGGACTTTATATAGTAAAATTATCCTTCAATCATGAAAGTGTTGGATAAACTTTCATAGCCAACCTTGAGGATAAAGTTGATTTTTAGGGGGTGGAATGATTGGATCCAATATTGTTAGAAAATATTATTAAGCTATATTTTGATCTACTTCTTTATTTAAGCTTTAATTAGAAAATTGTAGGTACATGATTCTTCCTATCACGTGACTCGTCCATGAAAATTGCCATATCACCTCCATATGTTTTGGTCCCAACTCCTAGTGTTAGTCTAATAAGGTGGCACTTGGACCAACCAGATACTACCATAGCGGTGCCTTAGCCTTGAGCTTAGACACTTGGGGCCAATTTCCAGGAGGCGCCCCAGGCATGCTTGACTCTCACTCACTCAGTAAGATTAGTCCTCCACTTGAGTGTGCCCATCTCCATTTTGTGATGCATTAACTCTTCTATTGGATAGGCTAATCACACAAACACAATTTCAAATTTTCGTAATATTAACTCTTCATTGATGTTACACATATATTTATAGGCTAAAGACTCTCTTAATTCTATAAGGATTATTACTCAAATTTAGAGCAACTACTAATATTTTAGACTAACTATGACTTCCAATTATATTTCAATCATAAATCATCCTGATTTTCAAGTCTTCATAAAACTTGTGCCACATATTTTTCATATTGCTGTCTTCATTTTTTCCCACTGTTTTTGTGATCATGAAACAATTTTCATAAAATAGTTACTCGACTCTTGCACAACCTCTCTTATTATCTTGGCATCGTTGAAGAAAATATTGAGTACACTTGTACTTGATGCTGCAATGCAGTGTATTGCATTCTATTATTATTATTATTATTATCAGCCTGTCATATTCATTGACTCCAACCCTCTGCATTTTAGCTGTTGGAAGGACATATCTTAGATTTGATAGCTATAATGGCCAATTGTTAAAAGCTAAAATGGAAATCCTAGCCAATGTTAAGGACTTCGATTGTGATTGAGCACCAAAAGATTCTTTTGAGAAAAGATATCCCATTAGTGTTTTTCTGCTAGTTGTTTTGTGTATGATATGATATTGCTAACTAATAGAA
The DNA here is from genome assembly GCF_055761805.1 of Camellia sinensis. NCBI lineage: Eukaryota > Viridiplantae > Streptophyta > Magnoliopsida > Ericales > Theaceae > Camellia > Camellia sinensis. The sequence continues at coordinate 7,711,595 of NW_028129474.1, read as the reverse complement.
TATGTTGAATGTTAACTGTTGACTTGTAGACTCACTGAAGAAAATCCAACTTGATTTTTGTTTAATTCTTCAAAAAACATAGTTCAAGGTCAACAATAGAGTGTTAGATGGGACTCTTTTCTTTTGTTTTTCTTCCCGTTCTTTCCTTTCTTGTCCCATGGTCTGTCCTATATCATTCCTCTCCCTCCTCTCATATGACACCTATACAGCTCCTCTTGCCGTGAGGGATTAGTTTATTTACAGTGATTTTTTTTCTCAGTACTAATTTAAGTAGTCTATTGTTAATTGTTAGTAATTGCTTTTGTTCCTAACATAAAGTTTGGCTATAGTGATCGATCAATACACATCATTGGTTTAATGATTTCATTAATAACATCGTAATTGTTCTCAGCTTAGCTGCCTTAAAAAATGACAATGTCTCTCCTCAGTCTCATACTCAACTATATAGCATTTTCCCCTAAATTTTCTACCCCATTTTCATTTTCATTGTTTTTTTTTTTTTGAGAGTTTCCATAGTTCAGAACTTAAAGGTGATTCGTTGCCTTTAGAACTTGTGTTTAGAACTTTATGTTTTTAGACTGTTCGAGGGAGATGAGTTTTAAATTTTACTTCCCCGCGAAGGAGAGAAAGATGCGACGGATGAAAGGTGCTTGTCCACTAGGTGTTGGGGTTGGGTTTGGCCATGCACAGTAGTGTCATGGTGGACTGTGTCTATGAGGTTGCTAAGTCACCCAACATGGGTGTCTGGGGAAGTGGCTGTTGGGTTTTTTTTTAGAGGTGGTTGATAGCCATGTTGGCCCATGAGGCTATTGGTTGGTGGTGGCATGTGAGGTGTAGGAGGAAGTGAGAAGAAGGGAAAGGGGGAGTGGGTCTGCTGCTGTAGAAAGGAGAAGGGATAGGGAATGAAGAAGAAAAGAATACAAAAAGGCAAATTAAAAAAGGGGCAAAAGTGTCATTATATATATTTCTTAGATTCACACGCTCAATTTAGTGTGTCGTACACGCACGGAAACTTAACCATAATTTGCAACGTGTGCACTTCACTCCAAATTTCAAGAGGGTTAATGTGTATATTTTTAAACATGAAGGAAGTAAAGTGTTTTTGGACAAAACCATATAAAATGTAATTAATCCAAACTGTTTGGAGGTCTAATTGTGTTTTTATTTCAATATCTATTCATATGTGTTTGTTTTTGTTTTTATGTTTGCTCGCATGTGTGTGTTTTGACCTTTTTACCTCGTTTGGGTTAAAAATAAAACATGAACATATTTGGATTTCGATGAAAATGTTAACTCTTGTAAAAACCGTGGGCTGATTAGTTTGTGTCAAACATGTCCTGTGATTCTCTCTGGTTCTTGTTGGTATTCGTACTAGTGATACATGGTATTCCTGCAATCTTTTGTCATCTTCTGTTATCCGTGTTGGTTATCATCAAGGATCACTTCAACTTTTTGAAGTTTTGGATTTTTATATGCATCTCTACTAAATTGGTTTATAAAATAAAATTATTTAAATATCAGTTTAGATGTAATTGATAATATATTAATGTTTTTTTTTTCATTATTTTCTTTGCAGATTGGTTTTTGATGACATCTGGAAGCATTCTTGCAAATGAAGATCAAGTGTTGAATTTTTTTTTTTTTTTTTTTTTCTGTTTCTGAATTGATACTTAGTTTTAGTTGCAAATCAAGATCGAGTGTTAATTTTTTTTTTTTTTTTTTTTTTTTTTTTTTTTTTTTTTTTTGTGGACTCCATGTTAGTTTATTTTGGAATTTGCTTTGATGGTTTTTTTTGTTATACTTAATGGATTATTATTTAATTTGTTTCATAGATATATTTTGATTTATAATACAAATTTTTTAGTGATTTTATTTTTTTTTGTGGAGTGGTGTATAATAGCTAATGGATTTCTTACTACATTTAAAAGGCTATTAGGATATGAGCAGGGATATTTGTGAAATAATAATTTAAATTGAAATATAAAATATGGAAAAAGTTTAGTGACGAATTTTTTTTGTCATCTGTACTTATTATTATGACAAAGTGATTATTCGTCGCTAATAAATATTTTTTGTGACAAAATTTATTGCAAGTTATATATGAAAGTTTTCATTGATTTTGATGTTTGGTGACTAAAAATTTCGTCACATATATATATTTTTGTCACGAAATATATTTCTTCACCCATGTATGATGTTTGGAGACGAAAAATTTCGTCAACTTTACATCTTACTGTGACGAAATTATTTCCTCATCAATGATTAACATGTGTGACAAATTTATTCGTCAACTAAAGTTATAAATGTGGTACTGAATAACTATTTGGTGACGAAAATGAGGATTTTTAATGACAAAATGTTATTTTATTGGTGACAAAATGTTTTGTCACTAAAGTAATTTCATTGGTGACGAAATTATTTTTCGTCACGATGCTTTTTAGTGACAAACATTCAATGACGAATCCGGTGACAAAAATATTTCCTCACAAATATCTATAGTGACGAAATTAGTTCTTTGGAGACAAAAAAAATTCGTCATCCAAGACCCAACTTGTTGTAGTGTTACATGCCATTTCTCATGCATTAGGGTTTAAACACTCGAACACTTATTCGGACCCTCTTGCATGATGGCGGATATGTAATTATGGTGTTTACTTGCCTTTTCTCATGCATTAGGGTTCAAACACTCGGACACTTATTTGGACACTCTTGCATGATGCAGATATGTAATTATTTTATTTACAAGTCATTTCTCATGCATTAGGGCTTAAACATTCGGACACTTATTCAGACCCCCTTGCATGATGGCAGATATGTAATTATGGTGTTTATTTGCCATTTCTCTTGCATTTGGGTTTAAACAGTCGGACACTTATTCGGACCCTCTTGCATAATAGCAGATATGTAATTATGGTGTTTATTTGCCATTTCTATTGCATTAGGGTATAAATACTCGGACACTTATTCAGACCCTCTTGCATGATGGTGGATATGTAATTATGGTGTTTACTTGGCATTTCTCATGCATTAGGGCCGAAACACTCGGACACATATTCGGACCCTCTTGCATGATGGCAGATATGTAATTATGGTGTTTATTTGCCATTTCTCTTGCATTAGGGTTCAAACACTCAGACACTTATTCGGACCCTCTTGCATGATGGCAGATATGTAATTATGGTGTTTCCTTGCCATTTCTCATGCATTAGGGTTTAAACAGTCGGACACTTGTTCGGACCCTCTTGTACAATGACAGATATGAAATTATGGTGTTTACTTGCCATTTCTCATGCATTTGGGTTTAAACACTCGGACACTTATTCGGACCCTCTTGCATGATGGTAGATATGTAATTATTGTGTTTATTTGCCATTTCTCATACATTAGGGTTTAAATACTCGGACACTTCTTCGGACTCTCTTGCATGATGACTGATATGTAATTATGGCGTTTACTTGTCATTTCTCATGCATTATGGTTTAAACACTCGGACACTTATTCCGACCCTCTTGCATGAGGGCAGATATGTAATTATGGTGTTTACATGCTATTTCTCATGCAATAGGATTGAAACACTCGAACACTTATTCGGACCCTCTTGCATGATGGCGGATATGTAATTATGGTCTTTACTTGCCTTTTCTCATGCAATAGGGTTTAAACAATCGGACACTTATTTGGACACCCTTGCATGATGGCAGATGTGTAATTATTTTATTTACTAGCCATTTCTCTTGCATTGGGGCTTAAACACTCGGACACTTATTCGGACCCTCTTGTATGATGGCAGATATGTAATTATGGTCTTTATTTGCCATTTCTCTTGCATTAGGGTTTAAACACTCGGACACTTATTCGGACCCTCTTGCATGACGGTAGATATGTAGTTATGGTGTTTATTGGCCATTTCTATTGCATTAGGGTATAAATACTCGGACACTTATTCAGACCGTTTTGCATGATGGCGGATATGCAATTATGGTGTTTACTTTTCATTTCTCATGCATTAGGGCGTAAATACTCGGACACTTATTCGGACCCTCTTGCATGATGGCAGATATGTAATTATGGTGTTTGTTTGCCATTTCTCTTGCGTTAAGGTTCAAACACTCAGACACTTATTCGGACCCTCATGCATGATGGCAGATATGTAATTATGGTGTTTACTTGCCATTTCTCATGCATTAGGGTTTAAACACTCGGACACTTATTCGGTCCCTCTTGCACGATGGCAGATATGAAATTATGGTGTTTACTTGCCATTTCTCATGCATTTGGGTTTAAAAACTCGGACACTTCTTCGTACCATCTTGCATGATGGCAGATATGTAATTATTGTGTTTATTTTCCATTTCTCATGCATTAGGGTTTAAATACTCAGACACTTATTCTGACCCTCTTGCGTGAGGGAAGATAAGTAATTATGGTGTTTACATGCCATTTCTCATGCATTAGGGTTTAAACACTCGAACAGTTATTCTGACCCTCTTGCATGATGGCGGATATGTAACTATGTTGTTTACTTGCCTTTTATCTTGTGTTACGGTTTAAACACTCGGACACTTATTTGGACACTCTTGCATGATGGCAGATATGTAATTATTTTTTTTACTAGCCATTTCTCATGCATTAGGGCTTAAACACTCGGACACTTATTCGGACCCTCTTGCATGATGGCAGATATGTAATTTTGGTGTTCATTAGCCATTTCTCTTGCATTAGGGTTTAAACACTCCGACACTTATTCGGACCCTCTTGCATGATGGCAGATATGTAATTATGATGTTTATTTGCCATTTCTATTGCATTAGGGTATAAATACTCGGACACTTATTCAGACCCAACTGCATGATGGCAGATATGTAATTATGGTGTTTACTTGCCATTTCTCATGCATTAGGGGCTAAACACTCGGACACTTATTCGGACCCTCTTGCATGATGGCTGATATGTAATTATGGTGTTTATTTGCCATTTCTCTTGCATTAGGTTTTAAACACTGTGACACTTATTCGGACCCTCTTGCATGATGGCAGATCTGTAATTATGGTGTTTATTTGCCATTTCTCTTGCATTAGGGTTTAAACATCAGACACTTATTCGGACCCTCTTGCATGATGGCGGATATGTCATTATGGTGTTTATTTGCCATTTCTCATGCGTTAGGCTTTAAACACTCGAACATTTATTCGGACCCTCTTGCATGATGGCAGATATGTAATTGTGTTCTTTATTTGCCATTTCCCATGCATTACGGTTTAAACACTCGAACACTTATTCAGACCCTCTTGCATGATGGCAGATATGTAGTTATGGTGTTTACTTGCCATTTCCCATGCATTAGGGCTTAAACACTCGGACACTTATTGGGACCCTTTTGTATGATGGCAGATATGTAATTATGGTGTTTACTTGTCATTTCTCGTGCATTAGGGCTTAAACACTCGGACACTTATTTGGACCCTCTTGCATGATCGCAGATATGTAATTGTGGTGTCTGTTTGCCATTTCTCATGCATTAGGTTTTAAACACTCGGACACTTATTCGGACCCTCTTGCATGGTGGCAGATATGTAATTATGGTGTTTGCTTGCCATTTCTCATGTATTATGGCTTAAACACTCAGACACTTATTCGGACCCTCCTGCATGATGGCAGATATGCAATTATGGTGTTTATTTGCCAATTCTCATGCATTAGGGTTTAAACACTCGAACACTTATTCCGACCCTCTTCCATGATGGCGGATATGTAATTATGGTGTTTTCTTGCCTTCTCTCATGCATTAGGGTTTAAACAATCGAACACTTATTTGGACTCTCTTGCATGATGGCAGATATGTAATTATTTTAATTGCTAGCCATTTCTCGTGCATTAGGGCTTAAACACTCGGACACTTATTCGGACCCTCTTGCATGATGGCAGATATGTAATTATGGGGTTTATTTGCCATTTCTCACGCATTAGGGTTTAAACACTCGGACACTTATTCTGACCCTCTTGCATGATGGCAGATATGTAATTATGGTGTTTACTTGCCATTTCGCATGCATTAGGGTTTAAACACTCGGACACTTATTCGGATCCTCTTGCATGACGGCAGATATGCAATTATGGTGTTTATTTGCCATTTCTCTTGCATTAGGGTATAATTACTCGGACACTTATTCAGACCCTCTTGCAGGATGGGAGATATGTAATTATGGTGTTTACTTGCCATTTCTCATGCATTAGGTCTTAAACACTCGAACACTTATTCGGACCTTCTTGCATGATGGCAGAAATGAAATTATGGTGTTTACTTGCCATTTCTCATGCATTAGGGTTTAAACACTCGGACACTTATTCGGACCCTTTTGCATGATGGCAGATATGTAACTATTGTGTTTATTTTCCATTTCTCATGCATTATGGTTTAAATACTCGGACACTTATTCGGTCTCTCTTGCATGATGGCAGATTTGTAATTATGGTGTTTACTTGCCATTTCTCATGCATTATGGTCTAAACGCTTGGACACTTATTCCGACCCTCTTGCATGAGGGCAGATATGTAATTATGGTGTTTACTAGCCATTTCACATGCATAGGGGTTTAAACACTCCCACACTTATTTGGACCCTCTTGCATGATGGCAACTATGTAATTGTTGTTTATGTAATGACCCCAAAATCCGTATCTGAAATTACCCTTTTGCCCTTGTGGGTTAATGCCTTTTTAATTTAATGATATCTGTTTGAATGAAAGAATTATCTGTTGGGTTATGACTTTAAAATTGAAATTACCGACCTCTATGGGTTCAAAAATCACAATTGAGTACTTGGGTATGTTAATGGGAATTTTTAGACCTATTTGGGAGAGTTAATTAGAATTTAATTCGTTTGATCTATTAATGCATGTTTGGGTGGCTAACTTTGTACTGTAAATTGAAGGCCTTCGAGGCTTCAGAAACCGGAACAGAAGATATATTCATGATCGGCATAATTTTTAGAGTCATCTGGAAGGTTTAATTGAAACTTAATTTCGTACGATTCGTAAGGCCACGTTTGGCTTCCCCTAGTGTAAGCTTGTGTGTGATGGATTTATATATCTATATATGTAGAGATATGCCATATTAGTGAGGGGAACTCATCTTTTGAAGACAAAAAGAAATATTTGAGGGAGAGAGAACCGAGAGAAAGGGAGGCAAAAAGGGGAGAGGAAGCTTCTCCAAGAGAGGGAAAGAGAGAGAGAGAGAGAGTGTGGGAGCTCACCATTGTTGGGAGCTTGAAGATAGCTTGAAGAAATTGAAGAGAGATGTGGAAGAGGTTCAAGGAAAAACATGGATTTGGGTTAAGGTGTGTGACTCTAATTATTATCTTTGTAGATAACTCATTCACCTTAAGGAATTTAGGATTAAATGGAAGATTTGATATGTAAATGAATTAGAATTGTTTGATTGAAGAGTTAACTTCTTTATATTTGTTTATGTTGAGGCTGATTAGAAGAAGATAAATTCCACTCTTGAAGTTTTGCATAGTTAGCCATATATGTGAAGGAAGATAGATGTAAATATGAAAGAAGTAAGCTTGAATTCCAAACCATGGCTGTTTTATGCTTTTGGTGTTCTAATTCTTACCCTTGTTTGTGTGCTTGGGAATTGAGTAGTATTTTAAGATTATGATGTTTAATGGAAGCTAATAATGTGAAATTTAGCATGTTCTAAAGGGTTTTGGGCTTTGATTTACATGGATTTGAAGTTTGATTTTGAAAATGAGAAGATCCTAATCAAAACACCATTTTCGGACTGAAAATTGCCCATCGCCGCACGTGCGGCGGGTCTTCCCGCACGTGCGGCAGTTTTGCCCCAAAACCAATTTTGTTTCTGCTAAAAAGGCACGTCGTGCCGCACGTGCGGCCCATTCCCGCACGTGCGGCTCTGTTTCCCGCACGTGCGGGAGGCAGCTCTGCCCCGTCAACTTCGAGCAAGCATATCTTTTGCATCCGGACTCCGTTTTGAGTGATTCTTGAGCCTAAAATCAAGCCCCGGAAGTCTAGTTTCCATTGGTGGTGGTCTCACTCCAAAATTCTAAATACAGAAATAGTTATGCCCAAATTAGTGAGAGTTGCTCACTTTCTGTCTACCGGTTTTGTACCGTTTCTTCGTCGGAACCTTTCTTCTATCGCTTCCTCTTATCTTGAGGCATGGATTATAACCTATGGAGGACTAATGAGTCTAAAACCACCATGGCCATTGATTAAAGAATAAGAAAGAGATTGGTTTTCTTCTCATATTCTGTTATGTGCATTATGTTTGTAGGTCGGGTTAAGACGAGGACATCGTTCCACCGCTTCAGAGACCTACCACTGTGAGTAATACTACGGAAATGTACATTTTATTTACCATTGATAATTATTATCACTAATGCTTTGTTCTTCGTAAGTGATACATGAACATTTATGACGATTGGAAGTCAATGTGAACGTTGAAAGATTGGCATACATCGGTATGACTTTAAAATCATTATGTCCTGTCAATAGCTAATAAATGGAACTATGGTATTCCGGTATCTCTGGAATCCTTCAATCGGTAAAATGTGTTTACCTTTCGTTAATATTTATCAAGAACGTTCTGTTAAACTTAAGTTAACTGCATTAACTCAGGCGAATGATGCAATGGTTATCAATAATACTCTGTTAGTTGCGGGTCAACCATATTAGCATGTATGAATGATTAAATAAAGGTATAAGTTACTGAGTAATAGCTCAAGTGAACCATACCATTTCTTAATGAATAAAGAGACTTTGTTGTTCATCTTCGAAGAATCAGAATAATTGGAAAGTTATGTAAATCCATATGAACTCGAAGTGATTCCAAATCTACAACATGAATGCAAAAGTTTAACATCATTAAGTGACCCACATGAGAATGTGAATTATTCCATTTTGTTAAGCGCACGATAATGACATGACATAACAAGAAATACCCTATCACGTTATGAGTTAATGAACGATTATCCATATATGTAAAAGTATTCATGGCATCCTAAGCACAAGGCCCTTACCCGGGGGTAATAATACCGTGGTCTTATGGCCCTTGCCCGGGGGTAATAATACCGTGGTTCAAGTAAGTAACGAGATATCTCTTACCACCGACGGTCTTGTACGGGTGGGTTATGTTTTGCCATCGACAGTCTTGTACGGATGGTACCACCGACGGTCTTGTACGGGTGGGTTATGTTTTGCCATCGACGGTCTTGTACGGATGGTACCACCGACGGTCTTGTACGGGTGGGTTATGTTTTGCCATCGACGGTCTTGTACGGATGGTACCACCGACGGTCTTGTATGGGTGGGTTATAATCAAGCATGAACTCTGATTTCTGTTTCTGATTCAAGCATAATTAAGAATATGTATGAATATGTTTCTATTTATCCGTTCCGTTTATGCTATGTTATAACATGATATGAATTGATCGGTCTTTAAGACCTAATGATTTCTGGTATGGAACAAAGTGCTACACGGAACTAAGTGCCACGACGTGAGTCACCTCTAGAATCCGTGTGAGACACCTCTTGTGTTCATACAAGTATGTTCAAGGGCTATATACCAACATGTGTAAAGCTTAATGCCATTCTGTTTAAGGGCTTAATGCCACTCTGTTCAAGGGGTTAAAGCCATCCTGTTTAAAGACTGGGCCTAAGGCCTTTCTGAAATTAGTACAGAACCAGATTAACTATAAGTTCTCTGCATTTATATACCTTGTGATTCAAGTTAGTTATTGGATTATCACGTACTATTATTCATTGAGCCTTGCTCACTCTGTTTTTATGTATGTTTATGTAGGTAAGCCATCGGGGATTGACACTAGAATTGTATTGGGGTCAACCTGTTTGCCAAGCCGCCTGGGGTACGCCTCCGTGTTGAGGCCTTAATTTTGATTACTGGGAGTTATGTAATTTTTTTGGAGTCTTATTTAAGTTTGTGTGAGATCTGCATAATTCTGTGATTGTATATGTAATTATGGGAATGTATGTAAATGCTAAATCAATTAAACCATCATCTATGCACAAGCTCAATGGATGTTGCCTTTTGTTGGTATTGCTTCCGCTTAAGGCCCCGTATGTGGTTAAATATTATTCTAAAATTTCTGTTTTGAGGCCTACGTACAGGCCGGTCATGGACCAAACTTTTAGGGGCAGGTTTGGGTCGTGACAGGTGGTATCAGAGCACGAGTTAAGATCTCACACACGTGTCCATTGAGCATTAGAGTGTCTAGAATGCATTTAAGTTACATGTTTCTAGTAACGAAAGGACATGATGTGCATTTTAAAAGATGTATGTGAGCTCGTACAATGTGTTGAGTGTTGAGATTTAGAATAAGAATTCTTATGGACTCTAAGTAATAGAAGGAAATCCATGTGTTATTTATTAGACTGAGTTTTGTGACTAAAGAGGATTTGATCATTGTTTTGAAATGAGAATGGGTTGTGTAATGAGTATGACATTGAGGCTAAAGCAATGAAAGATGTGGAATATTAATGTCCTTAGGATGTTAAAATTGGTCGGTATAAGCATGTTTGTGGAAACGTGATGTGAATAAAGTCGAAATGTAGCTTCGATATGGATTACATATGAAAGTATTCATGAGGAATTAAGTGTATGGAATTATGACAATTGAGGAATGTGAAGAGCAACAATGAGTATGGAAGTGTGAGAGTCTTATGAAATTTTAACGATAAGAAAAGATTAAGATGTGTTTGGTTCATAGCTCAAGTCTTGAGCCCAAAGGGTCATTTCTCTAAAAGATAGGTAGAAGGAAGCATAAGGCTAAGGTTTATAAAATTGTGGTGTTTTGACTTGAATAATGGGGAGTGCAAGCATGTTGAGTTCTGGAAACATGAAAAGACAAGAGGTTTAGAGCTTTGCTTAAAGCCATGGAAGGAATATTTGGGAAAGAGATATTAGAATTATGGTAGCTGACAAATCATGGAATTAGGGAAATTAAAATTTTGACCAGGACGTTGGTGGTGATAAGTATGTTAATTTGTTGAGATCGAGTGTATGTTGAGGAAATTGAGATATGTATGCTGGTGTAGGAAAATTATGCTTCTTTTGTGGACTGTCATTTGTCTGAAAGACATAATTTTGTTTTGATACATTTCTGTTCTGAACCTAACTTATTGCTATCATAAACTCACCGTTATTAATTAAGGATGAAATATTTGTACGAGAATTAATTCAAGGCTTGTTCCTTTATTATGATCTGAAAATGAGTGCTCATTAGAATGAAATTTATGTGATCTGTGTTATTTAGAGATGTTATACCATCAAGTACATTCGGTACTAATGTGTGATCTTGCATGAGTTGACTATAGACCTCAGTAAGTAATGTCCCGGTGAAGATACTTCCGTATGAATGATTTTGAAAATGGCTACGCTATACGATATTTAATGAAATCTGTATTTTGGTTACGCAATGTTCTATATGATAAGTATTTTCTAAAGTAATAAGATATGCCATGAGCTTCCGACATGTTTATTATATGATGGGTTTTCCGAATAATTTCCCCAAACTGATTCGGTATGCTACGAAACTCCGATTGTTCAGGATATGACAAGTTTTCTGAAAGAGATACTTTGCTATGCATGGATGAGTTTTCTATTTGATAATTTATTGTGGCATGCTTGATGAATACCTTATGTTGAACTTGAAGTCATTATGTCTTATCTGTTATAAGTTAGACTAGAGCTTGTTCTGTCAAAGTTTAAATAAGTTTAATACTATTGGGAATTATCCCATCATCTGATAATCTTTAAAAGTTCTGCTAAGTTTCTGAATAATACCTCTGCATGACGTATTGTGTGAAATTATGAAAGGTTTGATGAACTTTGTGTATTACATAATTTTGGAAAATGTTTTTGTCCATGATAAGGATGTTTTACTGAACATAAATTTTAAATGATTACTATCTTATAGCAATTTAGAAATTGTGACCCTTAAGGTTTAATCCGTATTTGATTTTACGAATAATTTATTCTGAACATGTAATTCCTTGATGTGGGACTTGAATTGCTATACAGAGTCTGTTGGAAATCTGATTCAAATCGATAAGTCTAATTCTGATTACTTGGGCTTCCATTGAAACTGAGGACTTGAATCTGCATTGGTTATTCAAACTTAGACCTCATTTATTCCATCTACCATAAAGTGAATCGCTTGGAGATACTTTAAATTACCAAACCATTATTGTGAGTCCTCACTTATTAGTGAGCAAAGAGCCACAAAGTCGTTGATTTAGAACTTGTTTGTTTATTCTGGGTTTAATTGTTGTAGGATGCATGTGCCTCTGGAACGCGATTAAGTAGTGAACGTTTCCTTAACCTTATGTTTGAATTATGTTTGATAGCCTTTGAGTCACATGTAACCGAATACTTGAAGTGAATCCATTTCCGAATACCCTTGAGTTGTTGCATTATTTGGAAGGTATGACTTGTGGGATCAATAGATTGAAATGTACGAGGATTGGGAATAATGAGATGATGATTTGGTGTTATGGCGTATTATTATCAATTGGGTTACCAATTAGTCCGTGAAAATGACTTACTTTTGATTCTGGGAGCAAACTCCATTGAAATTGACTGTATATGATTGTGAATGGCTAATAACTAAGAAATGTTGTATATCCAAGACGAAACTTGACTTGTGTCAGGGTGAATCGAGTTTGGAGGACCAAACTTCATAAGGTGGGGAGAATGTAATGACCCCAAAATCCGTATCTGAAATTACCCTTTTGCCCTTGTGGGTTAATGCCTTTTTAATTTAATGATATCTGTTTGAATGAAAGAATTATCTGTTGGGTTATGACTTTAAAATTGAAATTACCGACCTCTATGGGTTCAAAAATCACAATTGAGTACTTGGGTATGTTAATGGGAATTTTTAGACCTATTTGGGAGAGTTAATTAGAATTTAATTCGTTTGATCTATTAATGCATGTTTGGGTGGCTAACTTTGTACTGTAAATTGAAGGCCTTCGAGGCTTCAGAAACCGGAACAGAAGATATATTCATGATCGGCATAATTTTTAGAGTCATCTGGAAGGTTTAATTGAAACTTAATTTCGTACGATTCGTAAGGCCACGTTTGGCTTCCCCTAGTGTAAGCTTGTGTGTGATGGATTTATATATCTATATATGTAGAGATATGCCATATGAGTGAGGGGAACTCATCTTTTGAAGACAAAAAGAAATATTTGAGGGAGAGAGAACCGAGAGAAAGGGAGGCAAAAAGGGGAGAGGAAGCTTCTCCAAGAGAGGGAAAGAGAGAGAGAGAGAGAGAGAGTGTGGGAGCTCACCATTGTTGGGAGCTTGAAGATAGCTTGAAGAAATTGAAGAGAGATGTGGAAGAGGTTCAAGGAAAAACATGGATTTGGGTTAAGGTGTGTGACTCTAATTATTATCTTTGTAGATAACTCATTCACCTTAAGGAATTTAGGATTAAATGGAAGATTTGATATGTAAATGAATTAGAATTGTTTGATTGAAGAGTTAACTTCTTTATATTTGTTTATGTTGAGGCTGATTAGAAGAAGATAAATTCCACTCTTGAAGTTTTGCATAGTTAGCCATATATGTGAAGGAAGATAGATGTAAATATGAAAGAAGTAAGCTTGAATTCCAAACCATGGCTGTTTTATGCTTTTGGTGTTCTAATTCTTACCCTTGTTTGTGTGCTTGGGAATTGAGTAGTATTTTAAGATTATGATGTTTAATGGAAGCTAATAATGTGAAATTTAGCATGTTCTAAAGGGTTTTGGGCTTTGATTTACATGGATTTGAAGTTTGATTTTGAAAATGAGAAGATCCTAATCAAAACACCATTTTCGGACTGAAAATTGCCCATCGCCGCACGTGCGGCGGGTCTTCCCGCACGTGCGGCAGTTTTGCCCCAAAACCAATTTTGTTTCTGCTAAAAAGGCACGTCGTGCCGCACGTGCGGCCCATTCCCGCACGTGCGGCTCTGTTTCCCGCACGTGCGGGAGGCAGCTCTGCCCCGTCAACTTCGAGCAAGCATATCTTTTGCATCCGGACTCCGTTTTGAGTGATTCTTGAGCCTAAAATCAAGCCCCGGAAGTCTAGTTTCCATTGGTGGTGGTCTCACTCCCAAATTCTAAATACAGAAATAGTTATGCCCAAATTAGTGAGAGTTGCTCACTTTCTGTCTACCGGTTTTGTACCGTTTCTTCGTCGGAACCTTTCTTCTATCGCTTCCTCTTATCTTGAGGCATGGATTATAACCTATGGAGGACTAATGAGTCTAAAACCACCATGGCCATTGATTAAAGAATAAGAAAGAGATTGGTTTTCTTCTCATATTCTGTTATGTGCATTATGTTTGTAGGTCGGGTTAAGACGAGGACATCGTTCCACCGCTTCAGAGACCTACCACTGTGAGTAATACTACGGAAATGTACATTTTATTTACCATTGATAATTATTATCACTAATGCTTTGTTCTTCGTAAGTGATACATGAACATTTATGACGATTGGAAGTCAATGTGAACGTTGAAAGATTGGTATACATCGGTATGGCTTTAAAATCATTATGTCCTGTCAATAGCTAATAAATGGAACTATGGTATTCCGGTATCTCTGGAATCCTTCAATCGGTAAAATGTGTTTACCTTTCGTTAATATTTATCAAGAACGTTCTGTTAAACTTAAGTTAACTGCATTAACTCAGGCGAATGATGCAATGGTTATCAATAATACTCTGTTAGTTGCGGGTCAACCATATTAGCATGTATGAATGATTAAATAAAGGTATAAGTTACTGAGTAATAGCTCAAGTGAACCATACCATTTCTTAATGAATAAAGAGACTTTGTTGTTCATCTTCGAAGAATCAGAATAATTGGAAAGTTATGTAAATCCATATGAACTCGAAGTGATTCCAAATCTACAACATGAATGCAAAAGTTTAACATCATTAAGTGACCCACATGAGAATGTGAATTATTCCATTTTGTTAAGCGCACGATAATGACATGACATAACAAGAAATACCCTATCACGTTATGAGTTAATGAACGATTATCCATATATGTAAAAGTATTCATGGCATCCTAAGCACAAGGCCCTTACCCGGGGGTAATAATACCGTGGTCTTATGGCCCTTGCCCGGGGGTAATAATACCGTGGTTCTAGTAAGTAACGAGATATCTCTTACCACCGACGGTCTTGTACGGGTGGGTTATGTTTTGCCATCGACAGTCTTGTACGGATGGTACCACCGACGGTCTTGTACGGGTGGGTTATGTTTTGCCATCGACGGTCTTGTACGGATGGTACCACCGACGATCTTGTACGGGTGGGTTATGTTTTGCCATCGACGGTCTTGTACGGATGGTACCCCCGACGGTCTTGTACGGGTGGGTTATAATCAAGCATGAACTCTGATTTCTGTTTCTGATTCAAGCATAATTAAGAATATGTATGAATATGTTTCTATTTATCCGTTCCGTTTATGCTATGTTATAACATGATATGAATTGATCGGTCTTTAAGACCTAATGATTTCTGGTATGGAACAAAGTGCTACACGGAACTAAGTGCCACGACGTGAGTCACCTCTAGAATCCGTGTGAGACACCTCTTGTGTTCATACAAGTATGTTCAAGGGCTATATACCAACATGTGTAAAGCTTAATGCCATTCTGTTTAAGGGCTTAATGCCACTCTGTTCAAGGGCTTAAAGCCATCCTGTTTAAAGACTGGGCCTAAGGCCTTTCTGAAATTAGTACAGAACCAGATTAACTATAAGTTCTCTGCATTTATATACCTTGTGATTCAAGTTAGTTATTGGATTATCACGTACTATTATTCATTGAGCCTTGCTCACTCTGTTTTTATGTATGTTTATGTAGGTAAGCCATCGGGGATTGACACTAGAATTGTATTGGGGTCAACCTGTTTGCCAAGCCGCCTGGGGTACGCCTCCGTGTTGAGGCCTTAATTTTGATTACTGGGAGTTATGTAATTTTTTTGGAGTCTTATTTAAGTTTGTGTGAGATCTGCATAATTCTGTGATTGTATATGTAATTATGGGAATGTATGTAAATGCTAAATCAATTAAACCATCATCTATGCACAAGCTCAATGGATGTTGCCTTTTGTTGGTATTGCTTCCGCTTAAGGCCCCTTATGTGGTTAAATATTATTCTAAAATTTCTGTTTTGAGGCCTACGTACAGGCCGGTCATGGACCAAACTTTTAGGGGCAGGTTTGGGTCGTGACAGTTTACTTGCCATTTCTCATGCATTAGGGCTTAAACACTTGGACACTTATTCGGACCCTCTTGTTTGATGGCAGATATGTAATTATGGGATTTATTTGCCATTTCTCATGCATTAGGCTTTAAACACTCGGACATTTATTCGGACCCTCTTGCATGATGGCAGAAATGTAATTATGGTGTTTACTTGCCCTGTCCCATGCATTAGGGCTTAAACAATCAGACACTTATTCGGACACTCTTGCATGATGGCAGATAAGTAATTGTGGTGTCTATTTGCCATTTCTCATGCATTAGGGTTTAAACACTCGGACACTTATTCGGGCCCTCTTGCATGATGACAGATATGTAATTATGGTGTTTACTTGCCATTTCACATGCATTATGGCTTAAGCACTCGGACAATTATTCGGACCCTCTTGCATGATGGCAGATATGTAATTATGGTGTTTATTTGCCATTTCTCATGCATTAGGGTTTAAACACTTGGACACTTATTCGGACCCTTTTGCATGATGGCAGATATGTAACTATTGTGTTTATTTTCCATTTCTCATGCATTAGGGTTTAAATACTCGGACACTTATTCGGTCTCTCTTGCATGATGGCAGATATGTAATTATGGTGTTTACTTGCCATTTCTCATGCATTATGGTCTAAACGCTTGGACACTTATTCCGACCCTCTTGCATGAGGGCAGAGATGTAATTATGGTGTTTACTTGCCATTTCACATGCATAGGGGTTTAAACACTCGCACACTTATTTGGACCCTCTTGCATGATGGCAACTATTTAATTGTTGTTTACTTGCCATTTCTCATGCATTAGGGCTTAAACACTTGGACACTTATTCGGACCCTCTTGCTTGATGGCAGATATGTAATTATGGGATTTATTTGCCATTTCTCATGCATTAGGCTTTAAACACTCGGACACTTATTCGGGCCCTCTTGCATGATGACAGATATGTAATTATGGTGTTTACTTGCCATTTCGCATGCATTATGGCTTAAGCACTCGGACAATTATTCGGACCCTCTTGCATGATGGCAGATATGTAATTATGGTGTTTATTTGCTATTTCTCATGCATTAGGGTTTAAACACTCGAACACTTATCCCGACCCTCTTGCATGATGGCGGATATGTAATTATGGTGTTTACTTGCCTTTTCTCATGCATTAGGGCTTACACACTCGGACACTTATTTGGACCCTCTTGCATGATGGCAGATATGTAATTATTTTATTTACTACCCATTTCTCATGCATTAGGGCTTAAACACAAGGACACTTATTCGGACCCTCTTGCATGATGGCAGATATGTAATTGTGGGGTTTATTTGCCATTTCTCACGCATTAGGGTTTAAACACTCGGGTAGTTATTTTGACCCTCTTGCATGATGGCAGATATGTAATTATGGTGTTTACTTGCCATTTCTCATGCATTAAGGTTTAAACACTCGGACACTTATTCGGAGCCTCTTGCATGATGTCAGATATGTAATTATTGTGTTTATTTGCCATTTCTTTTGCATTAGGGTATAATTACTCGGACACTTATTCAGACCCTCTTGCATGATGGCAGATATGTAATTATGGGGTTTACTTGCCATTTCTCATCCATTAGGGCTTAAACACTCGGACACTTATTCGGACCCTCTTGCATGATGGCAGATATGTAATTGTGGTGTCTATTTGCCATTTCTCATGCATTAAGGTTTAAACATTCGGACACTTATTCGGACCCTCTTGCATGATGACAGATATGTAATTATGGTGTTTACTTGCCATTTCTCATGCATTATGGCTAAAACACTCGGACACTTATTCGGACCCTCTAGCATGATGGCTGATATGTAATTATGGTGTTTATTTGCCATTTCACATGCATTAGGGTTTAAACACTCGAACACTTATTCCGACCCTCTTGCATGATGGCGGATATGTAATTATGGTGTTTACTTGCCTTTTCTCATGCATTAGGGCTTAAACACTCGGACACTTATTTGGACCCTCTTGCATGATGACAGATACGTAATTATTTTATTTACTAGCCATTTCTCATCCATTAGGGCATAAACACTCGGACACTTATTCGGACCCTCTTGCATGATGGCAGATATGTAATTGTGGTGTCTATTTGCCATTTATCATGCATTAGGGTTTAAATACTCGGACACATATTCGGACCCTCTTGCATGATGACAGATATGTAATTGTGTTGTTTACTTGCCATTTCTCATGCATTATGGCTTAAACACTCGGACACTTATTTGGACCCTCTTGCACGATGGCAGATATGTAATTGTGGGGTTTATTTGCCATTTCTCATGCATTAGGGTTTAAACACAAGAACACTTATTCCGACCCTCTTGCAAGATGGCGGATATGTAATTATGGTGTTTACTTGCCTTTTCTCATGCATTAGGGCTTAAACCCCCGGACACTTATTTGGACCCTCTTGCATGATGGCAGATACGTAATTATTTTATTTACTAGCCATTTCTCATGCATTAGGGCTTAAACACAAGGACACTTATTCGGACCCTCTTGCATGATGGCAGATATGTAATTGTGGGGTTTATTTGCCATTTCTCACGCATAAGGGTTTAAACACTCGGACAGTTACTCTGACCCTCTTGCATGATGGCAGATATGTAATTATGGTGTTTACATGCCATTTCTCATGCATTAGGGTTTAAACACTCGGACACTTATTCGGAGCCTCTTGCAGGATGGCAGATATGTAATAATGGTGTTTATTTGCCATTTCTCTTGCATTACGGTATAATTACTCGGACACTTATTCAGACCCTCTTGCATGATGGCAGATATGTAATTATGGTATTTACTTGCCATTTCTCATGCATTAGGGCTTAAACACTCGGACACTTATTTGGACCCTCTTGCATGATGGCAGATATGAAATTATGGTGTTTACTTTCCATTTCTCATGCATTACGGTTTAAACAGTCGGACACTTATTTGGACCCTCTTGCATGATGGCAGATATGTAATTGTTGTGTTTATTTGCCATTTCTCATGCATTAGGGTTTAAACAGTCGGACACTTATTTGGACCCCCTTGCATGATGGCAGATGTGTAATTATGGTGTTTACTTGCAATTTCTCATGCATTATGGTTGAAACACTCGGACACTTATTCCAACCCTCTTGCATGAGGACAGATCTGTAATTATGGTGTTTACTTGCCATTTCTCATGCATTAGGGTTTAGACACTCGGACACTTATTCGGACTCTCTTGCATGATGGCAGATATGTAATTATGGTGTTTATTTGCCATTTCTCTTGCATTAGGGTTTAAACACTCGGACACTTATTTGGACCCTCTTGCATGATGGCAGATATGTAATTATGGTGTTTATTTTCCATTTCTCTTGCATTAGGGTATAAATACTCGGACACTTATTCAGACCCCCTTCTATGATGGCAAATATGTAATTATGGTGTTTACTTGCCATTTCTCATGCATTAGGGCTTAAACACTCGGACACTTATTCAGACCCTCTTGCATGATGGCAGATATGTAATTATGGTGTTTATTTTCCATTTCTCTTGCATTAGGGTTTAAACACTCGGACACTTATTCGGACCCCCTTGCATGATGGCAGATATGTAATTATGGTGTTTATTTTCCATTTCTCTTGCATTAGGGTATAAATACTCGGACACTTATTCAGACCCTCTTCTATGAAGGCAAATATGTAATTATGGTGTTTACTTGCCATTTCTCATGCATTAGGGCTTAAACACTCGGACACTTATTCAGACCCTCTTGAATGATGCTAGATATGTAATTATGGTGTTTATTTGCCATTTCTCATGCATTGGGGTTTAAACACACGGACATTTATTCGGACCCTCTTGCATGACGGCAGATATGTAATTATGGTGTTTATTTGCCATTTCCCATGCATTACGGTTTAAACACTCGAACACTTATTCAGACCCTCTTGCATGATGGCAGATATGTAGTTATGGTGTTTACTTGCCATTTCCCATTCATTAGGGCTTAAACACTCGGACACTTATTCGGACCCTTTTGCATGATGGCAGATATGTAATTATGGTGTTTACTTGTCATTTCTCATGCATGAGAGCATAAACACTCGGACACTTATTCGGACCCTCTTGCATGATGGCAGATATGTAATTGTGGGGTTTATTTGCCATTTCTCACGCATAAGGGTTTAAACACTCGGACAGTTACTCTGACCCTCTTGCATGATGGCAGATATGTAATTATGGTGTTTACATGCCATTTCTCATGCATTAGGGTTTAAACACTCGGACACTTATTCGGAGCCTCTTGCAGGATGGCAGATATGTAATAATGGTGTTTATTTGCCATTTCTCTTGCATTACGGTATAATTACTCGGACACTTATTCAGACCCTCTTGCATGATGGCAGATATGTAATTATGGTATTTACTTGCCATTTCTCATGCATTAGGGCTTAAACACTCGGACACTTATTTGGACCCTCTTGCATGATGGCAGATATGAAATTATGGTGTTTACTTTCCATTTCTCATGCATTACGGTTTAAACAGTCGGACACTTATTTGGACCCTCTTGCATGATGGCAGATATGTAATTGTTGTGTTTATTTGCCATTTCTCATGCATTAGGGTTTAAACAGTTGGACACTTATTTGGACCCCCTTGCATGATGGCAGATGTGTAATTATGGTGTTTACTTGCAATTTCTCATGCATTATGGTTGAAACACTCGGACACTTATTCCAACCCTCTTGCATGAGGACAGATCTGTAATTATGGTGTTTACTTGCCATTTCTCATGCATTAGGGTTTAGACACTCGGACACTTATTCGGACTCTCTTGCATGATGGCAGATATGTAATTATGGTGTTTATTTGCCATTTCTCTTGCATTAGGGTTTAAACACTCGGACACTTATTTGGACCCTCTTGCATGATGGCAGATATGTAATTATGGTGTTTATTTTCCATTTCTCTTGCATTAGGGTATAAATACTCGGACACTTATTCAGACCCCCTTCTATGATGGCAAATATGTAATTATGGTGTTTACTTGCCATTTCTCATGCATTAGGGCTTAAACACTCGGACACTTATTCAGACCCTCTTGCATGATGGCAGATATGTAATTATGGTGTTTATTTTCCATTTCTCTTGCATTAGGGTTTAAACACTCGGACACTTATTCGGACCCCTTGCATGATGGCAGATATGTAATTATGGTGTTTATTTTCCATTTCTCTTGCATTAGGGTATAAATACTCGGACACTTATTCAGACCCTCTTCTATGAAGGCAAATATGTAATTATGGTGTTTACTTGCCATTTCTCATGCATTAGGGCTTAAACACTCGGACACTTATTCAGACCCTCTTGAATGATGCTAGATATGTAATTATGGTGTTTATTTGCCATTTCTCATGCATTGGGGTTTAAACACACGGACATTTATTCGGACCCTCTTGCATGACGGCAGATATGTAATTATGGTGTTTATTTGCCATTTCCCATGCATTACGGTTTAAACACTCGAACACTTATTCAGACCCTCTTGCATGATGGCAGATATGTAGTTATGGTGTTTACTTGCCATTTCCCATTCATTAGGGCTTAAACACTCGGACACTTATTCGGACCCTTTTGCATGATGGCAGATATGTAATTATGGTGTTTACTTGTCATTTCTCATGCATGAGAGCATAAACACTCGGACACTTATTCGGACCCTCTTGCATGATGGCAGATATGTAATTGTGGTGTCTATTTGCCATTTCTCTTGCATTAGGGTTTAAACACTCGACACTTATTCGGACCCTCTTGCATGATGGCAGATATGTAATTATGGCGTTTGTTTGTCAATTCTCATGCATTATGGCTTAAACAGTCGGGCAGATATGTAATTATGGTGTTTGTTTGTCAATTCTCATGCATTATGGCTTAAACACTCGGACACTTATTTGTACCCTCCTGCATGAAGGCAGATATGTAATTATGGTGTTTATTTGCCATTTCTCATGCATTAGGGTTTAAACACTTGAACACTTATTCCGACCCTCTTGCATGAGGGCGGATATGTAATTATGGTGTTTACTTGCCTTTTCTCATGCATTAGGGTTTAAACACTCGGACACTTATTTGGACCCTCTTGCATGATGGCAGATATGTAATTATTTTATTTAGTAGCCATTTCTCACGCCTTAGGGGTTAAACACTCGGAAACTTATTCGGACCCTCTTGCATGATGGCAGATATGTAATTATGGGGTTTATTTGCCATTTCTCACGCATTAGGGTTTAAACACTCGGACACTTATTCGGACCCTCTTGCATGATGGCAGATATGAAATTATGGTGTTTACTTGCCATTTCTCGTGCATTAGGGCTTAAACACTCGGACACTTATTCGGACCCTCTTGCATGCTGCCAGATATGAAATTATGGTGTTTACTTGCCATTTCTCATGCATTATGGTATAAACATTCGGACACTTATTCGGACCCTCTTGCATGATGGCAGATATGTAATTATTGTGTTTATTTGCCATTTCTCATGCATTAGGGTTTAAATACTCGGACACTTATTCGGGCTCTCTTGCATGATGGCAGATAAGTAATTATGGTGTTTACTTGCCATTTCTCACGCATTATGGTTTAAACACGCGGACACTTATTCCGACCCTCTTGCATGAGGGCAGATATGTAATTATGGTGTCTATTTGCCATTACTCATGCATTAGGGTTTAAACACCCGGACACTTATTCGGACTCTCTTGGACGAGGGCAGATATGTAATTGTGGTGTTTATTTGCCATTTCTATTGCATTAGGGATTAAATACTCGGACACTTATTCGGACCCTCTTGCATGATGGCAGATATGTAATTATGGTGTTTACTTGTCATTTCTCATGCATTAGGGCTTAAACACTCGGACACTTATTAGGACCTTCTTGCATGATGGCAGATATGTAATTGTGGTGTCTACTTGTCATTTCTCACGCATTAGGGTTTAAACACTCGGACACTTATTCGGACCCTCTTGCATGATGGCAGATATGTAATTATGGTGTTTGCTTGCCATTTCTCATGCATTATGGCTCAAACACTCGGACACTTATTCGGACTCTCCTGCATGATGGCAGATATGTAATTATGAAGTTTACTTGTCATTTCTCATGCATTAGGGCTTAAACAGTCGGACACTTATTCGGACCCTCTTACATGATGGCAGATATGTAATTGTGGTGTCTATTTGCCATTTCTCATGCATTAGGGTTTAAACACTCGGACACTTATTCGGACCCTCTTGCGTGATGGCAGATATGTAATTATGGTGTTTGCTTGCCATTTCTCATGCATTATGGCTTAAACACTCGGACACTTATTCGGACCCTCCTGCATGATGGCTGATATGTTATTATGGTGTTTATTTTCCATTTCTCATGCATTAGGGTTTAAACACTCGAACACTTATTCCGACCATCTTGCATGATGGCGGATATGTAATTATGGTGTTTACTTACCTTTTCTCATGCATTAGGGTTTAAACACTCGGACACTTATTTGGACCCTCTTGCATGATGGCAGATATGTAATTGTGGTGTCTATTTGCCATTTCTCATGCATTAGGGTTTAAACACTCGGACACTTATTCGGACCCTCTTGCGTGATGGCAGATATGTAATTATGGTGTTTGCTTGCCATTTCTCATGCATTATGGCTTAAACACTCGGACACTTATTCGGACCCTCCTGCATGATGGCTGATATGTTATTATGGTGTTTATTTTCCATTTCTCATGCATTAGGGTTTAAACACTCGAACACTTATTCCGACCCTCTTGCATGATGGCGGATATGTAATTATGGTGTTTACTTACCTTTTCTCATGCATTAGGGTTTAAACACTCGGACACTTATTTGGACCCTCTTGCATGATGGCAGATATGTAATTGTGGTGTCTATTTGCCATTTCTCATGCATTAGGGCTTAAACACTCGGACATTTATTCGAACCCTCTTGCATGATGCCAGATAGGAAATTATGGTGTTTACTTGCCATTTCTCATGAATTAGGGTTTAAACACTCGGACACTTCTTCGGACCCTCTTACATGATGGCAGATATGTAATTGTGGTGTCTGTTTGCCATTTCTCATGCATTAGGGTTTAAACACTCGGACACTTGTTCGGACCCTCTTGCGTGATGGCAGATATGTAATTATGGTGTTTGCTTGCATTTCTCATGCATTATGGCTTAAACACTCGGGCACTTATTCGGACCCTCCTGCATGATGGCTGATATGTTATTATGGTGTTTATTTTCCATTTCTCATGCATTAGGGTTTAAACACTCGAACACTTATTCCGACCCTCTTGCATGATGGCGGATATGTAATTATGGTGTTTACTTACCTTTTCTCATGCATTAGGGTTTAAACACTCGGACACTTATTTGGACCCTCTTGCATGATGGCAGATATGTAATTATTTTACTTACTACCCATTTCTCATGCATTACGGTTTAAACACTCGTACACTTATTCGGACCCTCTTGCATGATGGTAGATATGTAATTATGTTGTTTACTTGTCATTTCTCATGCATTAGGGCTTAAACACTCGGACACTTATTTGGACACATATTTGGACCCTCGTGCATGATGGCAGATATGTAATTATGTTGTTTGCTTGCCATTTCTCTTGCATTAGGGCTTAAACACTCGGACACTCATTCGGACCCTCTCGCATGATGGTAGATATGTAATTATGGTGTTTATTTTCCATTTCTCATGCATTAGGGTTTAAACACTCGGACACTATTTCTGACCCTCTTGCATGATGGCAGATATGTAATTATGTTGTTTACTAGCCGTTTCTCATGCATTTGGGTTTAAACACTCGGACACTTATTCAGACCCTCTTGCTTGATGGCAGATATGTAAGTATGATGTTTACTTGCCATTTCTCATGCGTTAGGGAATAAACACTCGGACACTTATTCGGACCCTCTTGCATGATGGCAGATATGTAATTATGGTATTTATTTGCCATTTCTCACGCATTAGGGTTTAAACACTCGGGCACTTATTCAGACCCTCTTGCATGACGGCATATATGTAATTACGGTGTTTACTTGCCATTTCTCATGCATTATGGTTTAAACACTCGGACACCTATTCCGACCCTCTAGCATGATGGAAGATATGTAATTATGGTGGTTACGTGCCATTTCCCATGCATTAGGGTTTAAACACTCGGACACTTATTTGGACCCTCTTGCATGATGGCAGATATGTAATTATGTTGTTTGCTTGCCATTTCTCAAGCATTAGGGTCTAAACACTCAGACACTTATTCCGACCCTCTTGCATGATGGCAGATATATAATTGTGTTGTTTACAAGCCATTTCTCATGCATTAGGGTTTAAACACTCGGACACTTATTCGGACCCTCTTGCATGATTGCAGATATGTAATTATGGTGTTTATTTTCCATTTCTCATGCATTAGGGTTTAAAGACTCGGACACTTATTCAGACCCTCTTGCTTGATGGCGGAGTTGTAATTATGATGTTTATTTGCCATTTCTCACGCATTAGGGCCTAAACACTTGGACACTTATTCGGACCCTCTTGCATTATAGCATATGTGTAATTATGGTGTTTACTTGCCATTTCTCATGCATTAAGGTTTAAACACTCGGACACTTATTCCGACCCTCTAGCACGATGGCAGATATGTAATTATGGTGTTTACTTGCCATTTCCCATACATTAGGGTTTAAACACTCGGACACTTATTTGGACCCTCTTGCATGATGGCAGATATGTAATTATGTTGTTTGCTCGCCATTTCTAATGCATTAGGGCTAAAACACTCAGACACTTATTCGAACCCTCTTGCATGATGGTAGATATGTAATTATGGTGTTTATTTGCCATTTCTCATGCGTTAGGGTTTAAACACTCGGACACTTATTCCGACCCTCTAGAATGAAGGCAGATATGTAATTATGGTGTTTACTTGCCATTTCCCATGCATTAGGGTTTAAACACTCGGACACTTATTCGGACCTTCTTGCATGATGGCAGATATGTAATTATGTTGTTTGCTTGCCATTTCTCATGCATTAGGGCTTAAACACTCGGACACTTATTCGGACCTTCTTGCATGATGGCAGATTTGTAATTATGTTGTTTGCTTGCCATTTCTCATGCATTAGGGCTTCAACACTCGGACACTTATTCGGACCCTCTTGCATGCTGGCAGATATGTAATTATGGTGTTTACTTGCCGTTTCTCATGCATTAGGGCTTAAACACTCGGACACTTATTCGGACCCTCTTGCGTGATGGCAGATATGTAATTACGGTTTTTACTTGCCATTTCTCATGCATTTGGGTATAAACAATCGGACACTTATTTGGACCCTCTTGTATGATGGCAGATATGTAATTATGTTGTTTGCTTGCCATTTCTCATGCATTAGGGCTTAAACACTCGTACACTTATTCGGACCCTCTTGCATGATGGCAGATCTGTAATTACGGTGTTTGTTTGCCATTTCACATGCATTAGTGTTTAAACACTCGGACACTTATTCCGACCCTCTAGCATGATGGCAGATATGTAATTATGGTGTTTACTTGCCATTTCTCATGCATTAGGGTTTAAACACTCGGACAATTATTCGGACCCTCGTGCATGATGGCAGATATGTAATTATGTTTTTTGCATGCCATTTCTCATGCATTAGGGCTTAAACACTCGGACAGTTATTCGGACTGTCTTCCATGATGGCAGATATGTGATTATGGTTTCTACTTGCCATTTCTCTTGCATTAGGGTTTAAACACTCGGACACTTATTGGAACCCTCTTGCATGATGGCAGATATGTAATTATGTTGTTCACTAGCCATTTCTCATGCATTAGGGTTTAAACAATCGGACACTTATTCGGACCCTCTTGCATAATGGCAGATATGTAATTATGGTGTTTACTTGCCATTTCTCATGCATTAGGGTTTAAACACTCGGACACTTATTCCGACCCTCTAGCATGATGGAAGATATGTAATTACGGTGGTTATTTCCATTTCCCATGCAATAGGGTTTAAACACTCGGACACTTATTTGGACCCTCTTGCATGATGGCAGATATGTAATTATGTTGTTTGTTTGCCATTTCTCATGCATTAGGGCTTAAACACTCGGACATTTATTCGAACCCTCTTGCATGATGGTAGATATGTAATTATAGTGTTTACTTGCCACTTCTCATGCATTTGGGTTTAAACACTCGGACACTTATTCCGACCTTCTAGCATGATGGCAGATATGTAATTATGGTGTTTACTTGCCATTTCCCATGCATTAGGGTTTAAACACTCGGACACCTATTTGGACACTCTTGCATGATGGCAGATATGTAATTATGTTGTTTGCTTGCGATTTCTCAAGCATTAGGGCATAAACACTCGGACACTTATTCGAACCCTCTTGCATGATGGTAGATATGTAATTATGTTGTTTATTTGCCATTTCTCATGCATTAGGGTTTAAACATTCAGACACTTTTTCGGACCCTCTTGCAAGATGGCAGATATGTAATTGTGGTGTTCATTTGCCATTTCTCATGCATTAGGGATTAGACACTCGGACAGTTATTCGGACCCTCTTGCATGATGGCAGATATGTAATATGGTGTTTACTTGCCATTTCTCATGCATTAGGGCTTAAACACTAGGACACTTATTCGGACCCACTTGCATGATGGCAGATATGTAATTATGGTGTTTATTTGCCATTTCTCAAGCATTAGGGTTTGAATACTCGGACACTTATTTGGACCCTCTTGCATTATGGCAGATATGTATGTATGTTGTTTACTTGCCATTTCTCATGCATTAGAGCTTAAACACTCGGACACTCATTCGGACCCTCCTGCATGATGGCAGATATGTAATTGTGGTGTTTACTTGCCATTTCTCATGCATTAGGGTTTGAACACTCGGACACCTATTCGGACCCTCTAGCATGATGCCAGATATGTAATTATGGTGTTTACTTGCCATTTCTCATGCATTAGGGTTTAAACACTCGGACACTTGTTTGGACCGTCTTGCGTGATGGCAGATATGTAATTATGTTGTTTGCTTGTCATTTCTCATGCATTAGGGCTTAACCACTCGGACACTTATTCGGACCCTCTTGCATGATGGCAGATATGTAATTAGGTTGTTTGCTTGCAATTTCTCATGCATTAGGGCTTAAAGACTCGGACACTTATTCGGACCCTCTTGCATGGTGGCAGATATGTAATTATGGTGTTTACTTGCCATTTCTCATGCATTAGGGCTTAAACACTCGAACACTTATTCGGACCCTCTTGCGTGATGGCATATATGCAATTATGGTTTTTACTTGCCATTTCTCATGCATTAGGGTTTAAACACTCGGACACTTATTTGGATCCTCTTGCATAATGGCAGATATGTAATTATGTTGTTTACTTTCCATTTCTCATGCATTAGGGCTTAAACACTCGTACACTTATTCGGACCTTCTTGCATGATGGCAGATATGTAATTACGTGTTTGTTTGCCATTTCTCATCGATTAGGGTTTAAACACTCGGACACTTATTCCGACGCTCTAGCATAATGGCAGATATGTAATTATGGTGTTTACTAGCCATTTCTCATGCATTAGGGTTTAAACACTCGGACACTCATTCCGACCCTCTTGCATGATGGCAGATATGTAATTATGTTGTTTACTAGCCATTTCTCATGCATTAGGGGTTTAAACACTCGGACACTTATTCGGACCCTCTTGCGTGATGGCAAATATGTAATTGTGGTGTTTATTTGCCATTTCTCATGCATTAGGGTTTAAACACTCGGACACTTATTCAGACCCTCTTGCATGGTGGCAGATATGTAAATATGATGTTTACTTGCCATTTCTCATGCATTAGTGCCTAAACACTCGGACACTTATTCGGAACCTCTTGCATGATGGCAGATATGTAATTGTGGTGTTTATTTGCCATTTCTCTTGCATTAGGATTTAAACACTCGGACACTTATTCCGACCTTCTTACATGATGGTAGATATGTAATTATGGTGTTTACTTGCCATTTCTCATGGATTAGGGTTTAAACACTCGGACACTTATTTGGACCCTCTTGCATGATGGCAGATATGTAATTATGTTGTTTGGTTGCCATTTCTCATGCATTAGAGCTTAAACACTCGGACACTCATTCGGACCCTTTTGCATGATAGCAGATATGTAATTATGGTGTTTATTTGCCATTTCTCCTGCATTAGGGTTTAAACACTCGGGCACTTATTCGGACCCTCTTGCGTGATGGCAGATATGTAATTATGGTTTCTACTTGCCATTTCTCATGCAATAGGGTTTACACACTCGAACACTTATTGGAACCCTTTTGCATGATGGCAGATATGTAATTATGTTGTTCACTTGCCATTTCTCATGCGTTAGGGTTTAAACAATCGTACACTTATTCGGACCGTCTTGCATGGTGGCAGATATGTAATTACGGTGTTTATTTGCCATTACTCAGGCATTAGGGTTTAAACACTCGGACATTTAATCGGACCCCCTTGCATGATGGCAGATATGTAATCATGGTGTTTATTTGCCAATTCCCATGTATTACGGTTTAAACACTCAGACACTTATTCGGACCCTCTTGCTTCATGGCAGATATGTAGTTATGGTGTTTAGTTTCCATTTCCCATGCATTAGGGCTTAAACACTTGGACACTTATTCGTACTCTCTTGCATGATGGCAGATATGTAATTATGGTGTTTACTTGTCGTTTCTCATGCATTAGGGCTTAAACACTCGGACACATATTCGAACCCCCTTGCATGATGGCAGATATGTAATTATGGTGTCCATTTGCCATTTCTCATGCATTAGGGTGTAAACACACGGACACTTATTCGGACCCTCTTGCATGATGGCAGATATGCAATTATGGCGTTTACTTACCATTTCTCATGGATTAGGGCTTAAACAGTCGGATACTTATTCGAACCCTCTTGCATGATGGCAGATATGTAATTATGGTGTTTGTTTGCCTTTTCTCATGCATTAGGGTTTAAACACTCGGACAGTTATTCGGACCCTCTTGTATGATGGCAGATATGTAATTATGGTGTTTACTTGCCATTTCTCATGCATTAGGGTTTAAACACTCGGACACTTATTTCGACCCTCTAGCATGATTGCAGATTTGTAATTATGGTGTTTACCTGCCATTTCTCATGCATTAGGATTTAAACGCTCAGACACTTATTTAGACCCTCTTGTATAACGGCAGATATGTAATTATGATGTTTGCTTGCCATTTCTCATGCATTAGGGCTTAAACAATCGGACACTTATTCGTACTCTCTTGCATGATGGTAGATATGTAATTATGGTTTTTATTTGCCATTTCTCATGGAATACGGTTTAAACACTCGGACACTTATTCCGACCCTCTTACATGATGGCAGATATGTAATTATGGTGTTTACTTGCCATTTCTCATGCATTAGGGTTTAAACACTCGGACACTTATTTGGACCCTCTTGCATGATGGCAGATATGCAATTATGTTGTTTGGTTGCCATTTCTTGTGCATTGGGGCTTAAACACTCGGACACGCATTCGGATACTCTGGCATGATGGCAGATTTGTAATTATGGTGTTTGTTTGCCATTTCTCATGCATTAGGGTTTAAACACTCGGACACATATTCGGACCCTCTTGCGTGATGGCAGATATGTAATTATGGTTTCTACTTACCATTTCTCATGCATTAGGGTTTAAACACTCGGACACTTATTGGAACCCTCTTGCATAATGGCAGATATGTAATTATGTTGTTTACTTTCCATTTCTCATGCATTAGGGTTTAAATACACGGACACATATTCGGACCCCCTTGCATGATGACAGATATGTAATTACGGTGTTTATTTGCCATTACTCATGCATTAGGGTTTAAACACTCGGACATTTATTCGGATCCCCTTGCATGTTGGCAGATATGTAATTATGGTGTTTATTTGCTAATTCCCATGTTCTATGGTTTAAACACTCGGACACTTATTTGGACCCTCTTGCATGATGACAGATATGTAGTTATGGTGTTTACTTGCCATTTCCCATGCATTAGGGCTTAAACACTCGGGCACTTATTTGGACCCTCTTGGATGATGGTAGATATGTAATTATGTTGTTTACTTGTCATTTCTCATGCATTAGGGCTTAAGCACTAGGACACTTATTCGGACCCTCTTGCATGATGGAAGATATGTAATTATGGTGTCTATTTGCCATTTCTCATGCATTAGGGTTTAAACACTCGGACACTTATTCGGACCCTCTTGCATGATGGCAGATATGCAATTATGGTGTTTACTTACCATTTCTCATGCATTAGGGCTTAAACACTCGGACACTAATTCGGACCCTCTTGCATGATGGCAGATTTGTAATTATGGTGTTTACTTGCCATTTCCCATGCGTTAGGGTTTAAACACTCGGTCACTTATTTGGACCCTGTTGCATGATGGAAGATATGTAATTATGTTGTTTACTTGCCATTTCTCGTGCATTAGGGCTTAAACAATCGTACAATTATTCGGACCCTCTTGCATGATGGCAGATATGTAATTACGGTGTTTATTTGCCATTTCTCAAGCATTAGTGTTTAAACACTCGGACATTTATTCAGACCCTCTTGCATGATGGCAGATATGTAATTATGGTGTTTATTTGCCATTGCCATGAATTATGGTTTAAACACTCAAACACTTCTTCGGACCCTCTTGCATGATGGCAGATATGTAGTTATGGTGTTTACTTGCCATTTCCCATGCATTAGGGCATAAACACTCGGACACTTATTTGGACCCTCTTGCATGATGGCAGATATGTAATTATGTTGTTTACTTGTCATTTCTCATGCATTAGGGCTTAAACACTCCGACACTTATTCGGACACTTATTCGGACACTTATTCTGACCCTCTTACATGATGACAGAGATGCAATTATGGTGTTTACTTACCATTTCTCATGCAGTACGGCTTAAACACTCGGACACTTGTTTGGAGCCTCTTGCATGATGGCAGATATGTAATTATGGTGTTTACTTGCCATATCACATGCATTAGGGTTTAAACATTCGGATACTTTTTTGGACGCTCTTGCATGATGGCAGATATGTAATTATGTTGTTTGCTTGCCATTTCTCATGCATTAGGGCTTAAACACTCGGACACTCATTCGGACCCTCTTGCATGATGGCAAATATGTAGTTATGGTGTTTACTTGCCATTTCCCGTGCATTAGGGCTTAAACACTCGGACACTTATTTCGACCCTCTTGCATGATGGCAGATATGTAATTATGTTGTTTTCATTTCATTTCTCATGCATTAGGGCTTAAGCACTCGGACAATTATTCGGACCCTCTTGCATGATGGAAGATATGTAATTATGGTGTCTATTTGCCAATTCTCATGAATTAGGGTTTAAACACTCGGACACTTATTTGGACCCTCTTGCATGATGGCAGATATGCAATTATGGTGTTTACTTACCATTTCTCATGCATTAGGGCTTAAACACTCGGACACTTATTCTGACCCTCTAGCATGATGGTAGATATATAACTACGGTGTTTACTTTCCATTTCTCATGCATTACGGTTTAAACACTCTGACATTTATTCGAACCCTCTTGCATGATGGCAGATATGTAATTATGGTGTTTATTTGCCATTTCCCATGCATTACGGTTTAAACACTCGGACACTTATTCGGACCCTCTTGCATGATGGCAGATATGTAATTATGGTGTTTACTTGCCATTTCCCATGCATTAGGGTTTAAACACTCGGACACTTATTTAGACCGTCTTGCACGATGGCAAATATGTAATTATGTTGTTTGTTTGCCATTTCTCAAGCATTAGGGCTTAAACACTCGGACACTCATTCAGACCCTCTTGCATGATGGCAGACATGTAGTTATGGTGTTTACTCTCCATTTCCCATGCATTGGGGCATAAACACTCGGACACTTATTTGGGCCCTCTTGCATGATGGCAGATATGTAATTATGTTGTTAACTTGTCATTTCTCAAGCATTAGGGCTTAAGCACTCGGACACTTATTCAGACCCTCTAGCATGATGGAAGATATGTAATTCTGGTGTCCATTTGCCATTTCTCTTGCATTAGGGTTTAAACCCTCGGACACTTATTCGGACCCTCTTGCATGATGGCTGATATGCAATTATGTTGTTTACTTACCATATCTCATGCATTTGGGCTTAAACACTCGGACACTTATTCAGACCCTCTTGCATGATGGAAGATATGTAATTATGGTGTTTATTTTCCATTTCTCATGCATTAGGGTTTAAACACTCAGACACTTATTCGGACCCTCTTGCGTGATGGCTGATATGTAATTATGGTTTTTACTAGCCATTTCTCATGCATTAGGGTTTAAACACTCGGACACTTATTTGGACCCTCTTGCATGATGGCAGATATGTAATTATGTTGTTTACTTGCCATTTCTCATGCATTAGGGCTTAAACACTCGTACACTTATTCGGACCCTCTTGCATGATGGTAGATATGTAATTACGGTGTTTATTTGCCATTTCTCATGCATTAGGGGTTAAACACTCGGACATTAATTCGAACCCTCTTGCATGATGGCAGATATGAAATTGTGGTGTTTATTTGCCATTTCCCATGCATTACGGTTTAAACACTCGGACACTTATTCGGACCCTCTTGCATGATGGCAGATATGTAATTGTGGTGTTTACTTGCCATTTCCCATGCATTAGGGCTTAAACACTCGAACACTTATTTGGACCCTCTTGGATGATGGCAGATATGTAATTATGTTGTTTACATGTCATTTCTCATGCATTAGGGCTTATGCACTCGGACACTTATTCGGACCCTCTTGCATGATGGAAGATATGTAATTATGGTGTCTATTTGCCATTTCTCATGCATTAGGGCTTAAACACTCGGACACTTATTCTGACCCTCTTGCATGATGGCAGATATATAATTATGGTGTTTACTCGCCATTTCTCATGCATTACGGTTTAAACACTCTAACATTTATTCAAACCCTCTTGCATGATGGCAGATATGCAATTGTGGTGTTTATTTGCCAATTCCCATGCATTACGGTATAAACACTCGGACACTTATTCGGACCCTCTTGCATGATGGCAGATATGTAATTTTGGTGTTTACTTGCCATTTCCCATGCATTAGGGTTTAAACACTCGAACACTTATTTGGACACTCTTGCACGATGGCAGATATGTAATTATGTTGTTTGGTTGCCATTTCTCATCCATTAGGGCTTAAACACTCGGACACTCATTCAGACCCTCTTGCATGATGGCAGATATGTAGTTATGGTGTTTACTTGCCATTTCCCATGCATTGGGGCATAAACACTCGGCCACTTATTTGGGCCCTCTTGCATGATGACAGATATGTAATGATGTTGTTAACTTGTCATTTCTCATGCATTAGGGCTTAAGCACTCGGACACTTATTCAGACCCTCTTGCATGATGGAAGATATGTAATTCTGGTGTCTGTTTTCCATTTCTCTTGGATTAGGGTTTAAACCCTCGAACACTTATTCGGACCCTCTTGCATGATGGCTGATTTGCAATTATGGTGTTTACTTACCATTTCTCATGCATTAGGGCTTAAACACTCGGACACTAATTCGGACCCTCTTGCATGATGACAGATATGTAATTATGGTGTTTACTTGCCATTTCTCATGCATTAGACCCTCTTGCATGATGGCAGATATGTAATTATGTTGTTTGCTTGCCATTTCTCATGCATTAGGGCTTAAACACTCGGACACTTATTCGGACCCTCTTGCATGATGGCAGATATGTAATTATGGTGTTTATTTGCCATTTCTCATGCATTAGGGTTTAAACACTCGGACACTTATTCAGATCCTCTTGCGTAATGGCAGATATATAATTATGGTTTTTGCTTGCCATTTCTCAGGCATTATGGTTTAAATACTCGGACACTTATTTGGACCCTCTTGCATGATAGCAGATTTGTAATTATGTTGTTTACTTGCCATTTCTCATGTATAGGGCTTAAACACTCGTACACTTATTCGGACCCCCTTCCGTGATGGTTGGTATGTAATTACGGTGTTTATTTGCCATTTCTCATGCATTAGGGTTTAAACACTCGGGCATTTATTTGGGCCCTCTTGCATGATGGCAGATATGTAATTATGGTGTTTATTTGCCATTTCCCATGCATTACGGTTTAAACACTCAGACACTTATTTGGACCCTCTTGCATGATGGCAGATATGTAATTATGTTGTTTTCTTGCCATTTCTCATGCATTAGGGCTTAAACACTCGGACACACATTCGAACCCACTTGCATGATGGCAGATATGTAATTATGGTGTTTATTTGCCATTTCTCATGCATTAGGGTTTAAACACTCAGACACTTATTCGGACCCTCTTGCGTGATGGCTGATAAGTAATTATGGTTTTTACTTGCCATTTCTCATGCATTAGGGTTTAAACACTCGGACACCTATTTGGACCCTCCTGCATGATGGCAAATATGAAATTGTGGTGTTTATTTGCCATTTCCCACGCATTACGGTTTAAACACTCGTACACTTATTCGGACCCTCTTGCATGATGGCAGATATGTAATTATGGTGTTTACTTGCCACTTCCCATGCATTTGGGCTTAAACACTCGGACACTTATTTGGACCATCTTACGTGATGGCAGATATGTAACTATGTTGTTTACTTGTCATTTCTCATGCATTAGGGCTTAAACACTCGGACACTTATTTGGACACATATTTGGACCCTCGTGCATGATGGGAGATATGTAATTATGTTGTTTGCTTGCCATTTCTCTTGCATTAGGGCTTAAACACTCGGACACTCATTCGGACCCTCTCGCATGATGGTAGATATGTAATTATGGTGTTTATTTTCCATTTCTCAAGCATTAGGGTTTAAACACTCGGACACTTTTTCTGACCCTCTTGCATGATGGCAGATATGTAATTATGTTGTTTACTAGCCATTTCTCATGCATTAGGGTTTAAACACTTGGACACTTATTCAGACCCTCTTGCTTGATGGCAGATATGTAAGTATGATGTTTACTTTCCATTTCTCATGCATTAGGGAACAAACACTCGGACACTTATTCGGACCCTCTTGCATGATGGCAGATATGTAATTATGGTATTTATTTTCCATTTCTCATGCATTAGGGTTTAAACACTCGGACACTTATTCGGACCCTCTTGCATGACGGTATATATGTAATTATGGTGTTTACTTGCCATTTCTCATGCATTATGGTTTAAACACTCGGACACTTATTCCGACCCTCTAGCATGGTTGAAGATATGTAATTATGGTGGGTACTTGCCATTTCCCATGCATTAGGGTTTAAACACTCGGACACTTATTTGGACCCTCTTGCTTGATGGCAGATATGTAATTATGTTGTTTGCTTGCCATTTCTCAAGCATTAGGGTTTAAACACTCAGACACTTATTCCGACCCTCTTGCATGATGGCAGATATATAATTATGTTGTTTACTATCCATTTCTCATGCATTAGGGTTTAAACACTCGGACACTTATTCGGACCCTCTTGCATGATAGCATATGTGTAATTATGGTGTTTACTTGCCATTTCTCATGCATTAAGGTTTAAACACTCGGACACTTATTCCGACCCTCTAGCATGATGGCAGATATGTAATTATGGTGTTTACTTGCCATTTCCCATACATTAGGGTTTAAACACTCGGACACTTATTTGGACCCTCTTGCATGATGGCAGATATGTAATTATGTTGTTTGTTCGCCATTTCTCATGCATTAGGGCTAAAACACTCGGACACTTATTCGAACCCTCTTGCATGATGGTAGATATGTAATTATGGTGTTTATTTGCCATTTCTCATGCATTAGGGCTTAAACACTCGGACACTTATTCGGACCCTCTTGCATGATGGCAGATATGTAATTATGGTGTTTATTTGCCATTACTCATGCATTAGGGTTTAAACACTCGGACACTTATTCTGATCCTCTTGCGTAATGGCAGATATGTAATTATGGTTTTTACTTGCCATTTCTCAGGCATTATGGTTTAAATACTTGGACACTTATTTGGACCCTCTTGCATGATAGCAGATTTGTAATTATGTTGTTTACCTGCCATTTCTCATGTATAGGGCTTAAACACTCGTACACTTATTCGGACCCCCTTCCATGATGGTTGGTATGTAATTACGGTGTTTATTTGCCATTTCTCATGCATTAGGGTTTAAACACTCGGACATTTATTTGGACCCTCTTGCATGATGGCAGATATGTAATTATGGTGTTTATTTGCCATTTCCCATGAATTACGGTTTAAACACTCAGACACTTATTTGGACCCTCTTGCATGATGGCAGATATGTAATTATGTTGTCTGCTTGCCATTTCTCATGCATTAGGGCTTAAACACTAGGACACACATTCGAACCCACTTGCATGATGGCAGATATGTAATTATGGTGTTTATTTGCCATTTCTCATGCATTAGGGTTTAAACACTCAGACACTTATTCGGACCCTCTTGCGTGATGGCTGATAAGTAATTATGGTTTTTACTTGCCATTTCTCATGCATTAGGGTTTAAACACTCGGACACTTATTTGGACCCTCGTGCATGATGGCAAATATGAAATTGTGGTGTTTATTTGCCATTTCCCACGCATTACGGTTTAAACACTCGTACACTTATTCGGACCCTCTTGCATGATGGCAGATATGTAATTATCGTGTTTACTTGCCACTTCCCATGCATTTGGGCTTAAACACTCGGACACTTATTTGGACCCTCTTGCGTGATGGCAGATATGTAACTATGTTGTTTACTTGTCATTTCTCATGCATTAGGGCTTAAACACTCGGACACTTATTTGGACACATATTTGGACCCTCGTGCATGATGGCAGATATGTAATTATGTTGTTTGCTTGCCATTTCTCTTGCATTAGGGCTTAAACACTCGGACACTCATTCGGACCCTCTCGCATGATGGTAGATATGTAATTATGGTGTTTATTTTCCATTTCTCATGCATTAGGGTTTAAACACTCGGACACTTTTTCTGACCCTCTTGCATGATGGCAGATATGTAATTATGTTGTTTACTAGCCATTTCTCATGCATTAGGGTTTAAACACTCGGACACTTATTCAGACCCTCTTGCTTGATGGCAGATATGTAAGTATGATGTTTACTTGCCATTTCTCATGCATTAGGGAACAAACACTCGGACACTTATTCGGACCCTCTTGCATGATGGCAGATATGTAATTATGGTATTTATTTGCCATTTCTCATGCATTATGGTTTAAACACTCGGACACTTATTCGGACCCTCTTGCATGACGGCATATATGTAATTATGGTGTTTACTTGCCATTTCTCATGCATTATGGTTTAAACAGTCGGACACTTATTCCGACCCTCTAGCATGGTGGAAGATATGTAATTATGGTGGTTACTTGCCATTTCCCATGCATTAGGGTTTAAACACTCGAACACTTATTTGGACCCTCTTGCTTGATGGAAGATATGTAATTATGTTGTTTGCTTGCCATTTCTCAAGCATTAGGGTTTAAACACTCAGACACTTATTCCGACCCTCTTGCATGATGGCAGATATATAATTATGTTGTTTACTATCCATTTCTCATGCATTAGGGTTTAAACACTCGGACACTTATTCGGACCCTCTTGCATGATAGCATATGTGTAATTATGGTGTTTACTTGCTATTTCTCATGCATTAAGGTTTAAACACTCGGACACTTATTCCGACGCTCTAGCATGGCGGCAGATATGTAATTATGGTGTTTACTTGCCATTTCCCATACATTAGGGTTTAAACACTCGGACACTTATTTGGACCCTCTTGCATGATGGCAGATATGTAATTATGTTGTTTGCTCGCCATTTCTCATGCATTAGGGCTAAAACACTCGGACACTTATTCGAACCCTCTTGCATGATGGTAGATATGTAATTATGGTGTTTATTTGCCATTTCTCATGCATTAGGGTTTAAACACTCAGACACTTTTTCGGACCCTCTTGCATGATGGCAGATATGTAATTATGGTGTTCATTTGCCATTTCTCAAGCATTAGGGATTAAATACTCGGACACTTATTCGGACACTCTTGCATGATGGCAGATATGTAATGACGGTGTTTACTTGCCACTTCTCATGCATTAGGGCTTAAACACTTGGACACTTATTCGGACCCACTTGCATGATGGCAGATATGTAATTATGGTGTTTATTTTCCATTTCTCAAGGATTAGGGTTTGAATACTCGGACACTTATTTGAACCCTCTTGTATTATGGCAGATATGTAATTACGTTGTTTGCTTGCCATTTCCCATGCATTAGAGCCTAAACACTCGGACACTCATTCGGAACCTCCTGCATGATGGTAGTTATGTAATTATGGTGTTTACTTGCCATTTCTCATGCGTTAGGGTTTAAACACTCGGACACTTATTCCGACCCTCTAGAATGCTGGCAGATATGTAATTATGGCGTTTACTTGCCATTTCCCATGCATTAGGGTTTAAACACTCGGACATTTATTTGGACGCTCTTGCATGATGGCAGATATGTAATTATGTTGTTTGCTTGCCATTTCTCATGCATTAGGGCTTAAACACTCGGTCACTTATTCGGACCTTCTTGCATGATGGTAGATTTGTAATTATGTTGTTTGCTTGCCATTTCTCATGCATTAGGGCTTAAACACTCGGACACTTATTCGGACCCTCTTGCATGCTGGCAGATATGTAATGATAGTGTTTACTTGCCATTTCTCATGCATTAGGCCTTAAATACTCGGACACTTATTCGGACCCTCTTGCGTGATGGCAGATATGTACTTACGGTTTTTGCTTGCCATTTCTCATGCATTAGGGTATAAACACTCGGACACTTATTTGGACCCTCTTGCATGATGGCATATATGTAATTATGTTGTTTGCTTGCCATTTCTCATGCATTAGGGCTTAAACACTCGTACACTTATTCGGACCCTCTTGCATGATGGCAGGTATGTAATTACGGTGTTTGTTTGCCATTTCACATGCATTAGGGTTTAAACACTCGGACACTTATTCCGACCCTCTAGCATGATGGCAGATATGTAATTATGGTGTTTACTTTCCATTTCTCATGCATTAGGGTTTAAACACTCGGACACTTATTTGGACCCTCG
Source organism: Camellia sinensis (assembly GCF_055761805.1). NCBI lineage: Eukaryota > Viridiplantae > Streptophyta > Magnoliopsida > Ericales > Theaceae > Camellia > Camellia sinensis. Next base: position 7,670,872 of record NW_028129474.1, on the reverse strand, counting down.
TGCATGATGGCAGATATGTAATTATGTTTTTTGCTTGCCATTTCTCATGAATTAGGGCTTAAACACTCGGACACTTATTCGGACCCTCTTGCATGATGGCAGATATGTAATTATGGTTTCTACTTGCCATTTCTCATGCATTAGGGTTTAAACACTCGGACACTTATTGGAACCCTCTTGCATGATGGCAGATATGTAATTATGTTGTTTACTAGCCATTTCTCATGCATTAGGGTTTAAAGACTCGGACATTTATTCGCACCCTCTTGCATGATGGCAAATATGTAATTATGGTGTTTATTTGCCATTTCTCTTGCATTAGGGTTTAAACACTCAGACACTTATTCGGACTCTCTTGCTTGATGGCAGATATGTAAGTATGATGTTTACTTGCCATTTCTGATGCAATAGGGAATAAACACTCGGACACTTATTCGGACCCTCTTGCATGATGGCAGATACGTAATTATGGTATTTATTTTCCATTTCTCATGCATTAGTTTTTAAACACTCGGACACTTATTCGGACCCTCTTGCATGACGGCATATATGTAAGTATGGTGTTTACTTGCCATTTCTCATGCATTAGGGTTTAAACACTCGGACACTTATTCCGACCCTCTAGCATGATGGAAGATATGTAATTATGGTTGTTACTTGCCATTTCCCGTGCATTAGGGTTTAAACACTAGGACACTTATTTGGACCCTCTTGCATGATGGCAGATATGTAATTATGTTGTTTGCATGCGATTTCTCATGCATTAGGGCATAAACACTCGGACACTTATTCGAACCCTCTTGCATGATGGAAGATATGTAATTATGGTGTTTATTTTCCATTTCTCATGCATTAGGGTTTAAACAGTCAGACACTTTTTCGGACCCTGTTGCAAGATGGCAGATATGTAATTATGGTGTTCATTTGCCATTTCTCATGCATTAGGTATTAAATACTCGGATAGTTATTCGGACCCTCTTGCACGATGGCAGATATGTAATATGGTGTTTACTTGCCATTTCTCATGCATTAGGGCTTAAACACTAGGACACTTATTCGGACCCACTTGCATGATGGCAGATATGTAATTATGGTGTTTATTTGCCATTTCTCAAGCATTAGGGTTTGAATACTCGGACACTTATTTGGACCCTCTTGCATTATGGCAGATATGTATGTATGTTGTTTACTTGCCATTTCTCATGCATTAGAGCTTAAACACTCGGACACTCATTCGGACCCTCCTGCATGATGGCAGATATGTAATTGTGGTGTTTACTTGCCATTTCTCATGCATTAGGGTTTAAACACTCGGACACTTATTCCGACCCTCTAGCATGATGCCAGATATGTAATTATGGTGTTTACTTGCCATTTCCCATGCATTTGGGTTTAAACACTCGGACACTTATTTGGACCGTCTTGCGTGATGGCAGATATGTAATTATGTTGTTTGCTTGCCATTTCTCATGCATTAGGGCTTAACCACTCTTACACTTATTCAGATCCTCTTGCATGATGGCAGATATGTAATTAGGTTGTTTGCTTACCATTTCTCATGCATTAGGGCTTAAACACTCGGACACTTATTCGGACCCTCATGCATGGTGGCAGATATGTAATTATGGTGTTTACTTTCCATTTCTCATGCATTAGGGCTTAAACACTCGGACACTTATTCGGACCCTCTTGCGTGTTGGCAGATATGCAATTATGGTTTTTACTTGCCATTTCTCATGCATTAGGGTTTAAACACTCGGACACTTATTTGGACCCTCTTGCATGACGGCAGATATGTAATTATGTTGTTTACTTTCCATTTCTCATGCATTAGGGCTTAAACACTCGTACACTTATTCGGACCTTCTTGCCTGATGGCAGATATGTAATTACGGTGTCTGTTTGCCATTTCTCATGGATTAGGGCTTAAACACTCGGACACTTATTCCGACCCTCTATTATAACAGCAGATATGTTATTATCGTGTTTACTAGCCATTTCTCATGCATTAGGGTTTAAACACTCGGACACTTATTCCAACTCTCTGGCATGATGGCAGATATGTAATTATGTTGTTTACTAGCCATTTCTCATGCATTAGGGTCTAAACACTCGGACACTTGTTTGGACCCTCTTGCACGGTGGCATATATGTAATTATGGTGTGCACTTGCCATTTCTCATGCATTAGGGTTTAAACACTCGGACACTTATTCAGACCCTCTTGCTCGGTGGCAGATATGCAAATATGATGTTTACTTGCCATTTCTCATGCATTAGGGCCTAAACACTTGGACACATATTCGGACCCTCTTGCATGATGGCAGATATGTAATTGTGGTGTTTATTTGCCATTTCTCATGCATTAGGGTCTAAACACTCGGACACTTATTTGGACCCTCTTGCACGGTGGCAGATATGTAATTATGGTGTGTACTTGCCATTTCTCATGCATTAGGGTTTAAACACTCGGACACTTATTCCGACCCTCTAGCAAGATGGCAGATATGTAATTGTGGTGTTTACTTGCCATTTCCCATGCATTAGGGTTTAAACACTCGGACACTTATTTGGACCATCTTGCGTGATGGCAGATATGAAATTATGTTGTTTGCTTGACATTTCTCATGCATTAGGGCTTAACCACTCGGACACTTAGTCGGACCCTCTTGCATGATGGCTGATATGTAATTCTGTTGTTTTCTTGCCATTTCTCATGCATTAGGGCTTAAACACTCGGACACTTATTCGGACCCTCTTGGATGGTGGTAGATATGTAATTATGGTGTTTACATGCTATTTCTCATTGATTAGGGCTTAAACACTCGGACACTTATTCGGACCCTCTTACGTGATGGCAGATATGCAATTATGATTTTTACCTGCCATTTCTCATGCATTAGGGTTTAAACACTCGGACACTTATTTGGACCCTCTTGCATGATGGCAGATATGTAATTATGTTGTTTACTTTCCATTTCTCATGCATTAGGGCTTAAACACTCGTACACCTACTCGGACCCTCTTACATGATGGCTGATATGTAATTACGGTGTTTGTTTGCCATTTCTCATGGATTAGGGTTTAAACACTCGGACACTTATTCCGGCCCTCTAGCATAATGGCAGATATGTAATTATGGTGTTTACTAGCCATTTCTCATGCATTAGGGTTTAAACACTCGGACACTTATTCCGACCCCCTTGCATGATGGCAGATATGTAATTATGTTGTTTACTAGCCATTTCTCATGCATTAGGGGTTTAAACACTCGGACACTTATTCGGACCCTCTTGCATGATGGCAAATATGTAATTGTGGTGTTTATATGCCATTTCTCATGCATTGGGTTTAAACGCTCGGACACTTATTCAGACCCTGTTGCTTGGTGGCAGATATGTAAGTATGATGTTTACTTGCCATTTCTCATGCATTAGGGCCTAAACACTCGGACACTTATTTGGACCCTCTTGCATGATGGCAGATATGTAATTGTGGTGTTTATTTGCCATTTCTCATGCGTTAGGGTCTAAACACTCGGACACTTATTCGGACCCTCTTGCACGGTGGCATATATGTAATTATGGGGTGTACTTGCCATTTCTCATGCATTAGGGTTTAAACTATCGGACACTTACTCCGACCCTCTAGCATGATGGCAGATATGTAATTGTGGTGTTTACTTGCCATTTCCCATGCATTACGGTTTAAACACTCGGACACTTATTTGGACCCTCTTGCATGAGGGCAGATATGTAATTATGTTGTTTGCTTGCCATTTTCATGCATTAGGGCTTAAACACTCGGACACTTATTCGAACCCTCTTGCATGGTGGTATATATGTAATTATGGTGTTTATTTGCCGTTTCTCATGCATTAGGGTTTAAACAGTCAGACACTTTTTCGGACTCTCTTGCATGATGGCAGATATGTAATTATGGTGTTCATTTTCCATTTCTCATGCATTAGGGATTAAATACTCGGACACTTATTCGGACCCTCCTGCATGATGGCAGATATGTAATTCTGGTGTTTACTTGCCATTTCACATGCATTAGGGCTTAAACACTCGGACACTTATTTGGACCCACTTGCATGATGGCAGATGTGTAATTATGGTGTTTATTTGCCATTTCTCAAGCATTAGGGTTTGAATACTCGGACACTTATTTGGACTCTCTTGCATTATGTCACATATGTAATTATGTTGTTTGCTTGCCATTTCTCATGCATTAGGGCTTAAACACTCGGAAACTCATTCGGACCCTCTAACATGATGGCAGATATGTAATTATGGTGTTTACCTGCCATTTCTCATGCATTAGCGTTTAAACACTCGGACACTTATTCCGACCATCAAGCGTGATGGCAGATATCTAATTATGGTGTTTACTTGCCATTTCTCATGTATTAGGGCTTCACCACTCGGACACTTATTTGGACCCTCTTGCATGATGGAAGATATGTAATTATGTTGTTTGCTTGCCATTTCTCGTGCATTAGGGTTTAAACACTAGGACACTTATTTGGACCCTCTTGCATGATGGCAGATATGTAATTATGTTGTTTTGCTTGCGATTTCTCATGCATTAGGGCATAAACACTCGGACACTTATTCGAACCCTGTTGCATGATGGTAGATATGTAATTATGGTGTTTATTTTCCATTTCTCATGCATTAGGGTTTAAACAGTCAGACACTTTTTCGGACCCTCTTGCAAGATGGCAGATATGTAATTATGGTGTTCATTTGCCATTTCTCATGCATTAGGTATTAAATACTCGGACAGTTATTCGGACCCTCTTGCATGATGGCAGATATGTAATATGGTGTTTACTTGCCATTTCTCATGCCTTAGGGCTTAAACACTAGGACACTGATTCGGACCCACTTGCATGATGGCAGATATGTAATTATGGTGTTTATTTGCCATTTCTCAAGCATTAGGGTTTGAATACACGGACACTTATTTGGACCCTCTTGCATTATGGCAGATATGTATGTATGTTGTTTACTTGCCATTTCTCATGCATTAGAGCTTAAACACTCGGACACTCATTCGGACCCTCCTACATGATGGCAGATATGTAATTGTGGTGTTTACTTGCCATTTCTCATGCATTAGGGTTTAAACACTCGGACACTTATTCTGACCCTCTAGCATGATGCCAGATATGTAATTATGGTGTTTACTTGCCATTTCCCATGCATTTGGGTTTAAACACTCGAACACTTATTTGGACCGTCTTGCGTGATGGCAGATATGTAATTATGTTGTTTGCTTGCCATTTCTCATGCATTAGGGCTTAACCACTCGGACACTTATTCAGATCCTCTTGCATGATGGCAGATATGTAATTAGGTTGTTTGCTTGCCATTTCTCATGCATTAGGGCTTAAACACTCGGACACTTATTCGGACCCTCTTGCATGGTGGCAGATATGTAATTATGGTGTTTACTTGCCATTTCTCATGCATTAGGGCTTAAACACTCGGACACTTATTCGGACCCTCTTGCGTGTTGGCAGATATGCAATTATGGTTTTTACTTTCCATTTCTCATGCATTAGGGTTTAAACACTCGGACACATATTTGGACCCTCTTGCATGACGGCATATATGTAATTATGTTGTTTACTTTCCATTTCTCATGCATTAGGGCTTAAACACTCGTACACTTATTCGGACCTTCTTGCCTGATGGCAGATAAGTAATTACGGTGTTTGTTTGCCATTTCTCATGGATTAGGGTTTAAACACTCGGATACTTATTCCGACCCTCTATTATAACAGCAGATATGTTATTATCGTGTTTACTAGCCATTTCTCATGCATTAGGGTTTAAACACTCGGACACTTATTCCAACTCTCTTGCATGATGGCAGATATGTAATTATGTTGTTTACTAGCCATTTCTCATGCATTAGGGTCTAAACACTCGGACACTTGTTTGGACCCTCTTGCACGGTGGCATATATGTAATTATGGTGTGTACTTGCCATTTCTCATGCATTAGGGTTTAAACACTCGGACACTTATTCAGACCCTCTTGCTCGGTGGCAGATATGTAAATATGATGTTTACTTGCCATTTCTCATGCATTAGGGCCTAAACACTTGTACACATATTCGGACCCTCTTGCATGATGGCAGATATGTAATTGTGGTGTTTATTTGCCATTTCTCATGCATTAGGGTCTAAACACTCGGACACTTATTTGGACCCTCTTGCACGGTGGCAGATATGTAATTACGGTGTGTACTTCCCTTTTCTCATGCATTAGGGTTTAAACACTCGGACACTTATTCCGACCCTCTAGCAAGATGGCAGATATGTAATTGTGGTGTTTACTTGCCATTTCCCATGCATTGGGGTTTAAACACTCGGACACTTATTTGGACCATTTTGCGTGATGGCAGATATGAAATTATGTTGTTTGCTTGACATTTCTCATGCATTAGGGCTTAACCACTCGGACACTTAGTCGGACCCTCTTGCATGATGGCTGATATGTAATTCTGTTGTTTTCTTGCCATTTCTCATGCATTAGGGCTTAAACACTCGGACACTTATTCGGACCCTCTTGCATGGTGGTAGATATGTAATTATGGTGTTTACATGCTATTTCTCATTGATTAGGGCTTAAACACTCGGACACTTATTCGGACCCTCTTGCGTGATGGCAAATATGCAATTATGATTTTTACCTGCCATTTCTCATGCATTAGGGTTTAAACACTCGGACACTTATTTGGACCCTCTTGCATGATGGCAGATATGTAATTATGTTGTTTACTTTCCATTTCTCATGCATTAGGGCTTAAACACTCGTACACCTACTCGGACCCTCTTGCATGATGGCTGATATGTAATTATGGTGTTTACTTGCCATTTCACATGCATTAGGGCTTAAACACTCGGACACTTATTCGGACCCACTTGCATGATGGCAGATGTGTAATTATGGTGTTTATTTGCCATTTCTCAAGCATTAGGGTTTGAATACTCGGACACTTATTTGGACCCTCTTGCATTATGGCACATATGTAATTATGTTGTTTGCTTGCCATTTCTCATGCATTAGGGCTTAAACACTCGGAAACTCATTCGGACCCTCTAACATGATGGCAGATATGTAATTATGGTGTTTACTTGCCATTTCTCATGCATTAGCGTTTAAACACTCGGACACTTATTCCGACCATCTAGCGTGATGGCAGATATCTAATTATGGTATTTACTTGCCATTTCTCATGTATTAGGGCTTGACCACTCGGACACTTATTTGGACCCTCTTGCATGATGGAAGATATGTAATTATGTTGTTTGCTTTCCATTTATCGTGCATTAGGGCTTAACCACTCGGACACTTATTTGGACCCTCTTGCATGATGGCAGATATGTAATTATGGTGTTTACTTGCCATTTCTCATGCATTAGGGCTTAAACACTCGGACACATATTCGGACCCTCTTGCATGCTGGCAGATATGTAATTATGGTGTTTACTTGCCATTTCTCATGCATTAGGGTTTAAACACTATGACACTTATTTGGACCCTCTTGCATTATAGCAGATATGTAATTATGTTGTTTGGTTGCCATTTCTCATGCATTAGGGTTTAAACACTCGGACACTTATTCGGACCCTCTTGCGTGATGGCAGATATGTAATTATGGTTTTTACTTCCCATTTCCCATGCATTAGGGTTTAAACACTCGGACACTTATTTGGACCCTCTTGCCTGATGGCAGATATGTAATTATGTTGTTTACTTGCCATTTCTTATGCATTAGGGCTTAAACACTCGGACACTCATTCGGACCCTCTTGCATGATGGTTGATATGCAATTATGGTGTTTATTTGCCATTTCCCATCCATTAGGGTTTAAACACTCGGACGCTTATTCCGACCCCCTTGCATGATGGCAGATATGTAATTATGGTGTTTGCTTGCCATTTCTCATGCATTAGGGCTTAAAAACTCGGACACTCATTCGGACCCTCTTGCATAATGGCAGATATGTAATTATGGTGCTTATTTGCCATTTCTCATGCATTTGGGTTTAAACACTCGGACACTTATTCAGACCCTCTTGCGTGATGGCAGATATGTAATTATGGATTTTATTTGCCATTTCTCATGCATTAGTGTTTAAACACTCGGACACTTATTTGGACCCTCTTGCATGATGGCAGATATGTAATTATGTTGTTTGCTTGCCATTTCTCATGCATTAGGGCTTAAACACTCGTACACATATACGGACCCTCTTGCATGATGGCAGATATGTAATTACGGTGTTTATTCGCCAATTCTCATGCATTAGGGCTTAAACACTCGGACACTCTTTCGGACCCTCTTGCATGATGGCAGATATGTAATTATGGTGTTTATTAGCCATTTCTTATGCATTAGGGTTTAAACACTCGGACACTTATTCCGACCATCTAGCATGATGGCAAATATGTAATTATGGTGTTTACTTGCCATTTTCCATGCATTAGGGCTTGACCACTCGGACACTTATTTGGACACTCTTGCATGATGACAGATATGTAATTATGTTGTTTGCTTGCCATTTCTCGTGTATTAGGGCTTAAACACTCGGACAGTTATTCGGGCCCTCTTGCATGATGGCAGATATGTAATTATGGTGTTTACTTGCCATTTCTCATGCATTAGGGTTTAAACACTCGGACACTTATTCGGACCCTCTTGCATGCTGGCAGATATGTAATTATGGTGTTTACTTGCCATTTCTCATGCATTAGGGTTTAAACACTCGGACACTTATTTGGACACTCTTGCATGATGACAGATATGTAATTATGTTGTTTGCTTGCCATTTCTCGTGCATTAGGGCTTAAACACTCGGACAGTTATTCGGACCCTCTTGCATGATGGCAGATATGTAATTATGGTGTTTACTTGCCATTTCTCATGCATTAGGGTTTAAACACTCAGACACATATTTTGACCCTCTTGCATGATGGCAGATATGCAATTATGGTGTTTACTTACCATTTCTCATGCATTAGGGCTTAAACACTCGGACACTAATTCGGACCCTCTTGCGTGATGGCAGATATGTAATTATGGTGTTTACTTGCCATTTCTCATGCATTAGGGTTTAAACACTCAGACACATATTTGGACCCTCTTGCATGATGGCAGATATGTGATTATGTTGTTTGCTTGCCATTTCTCATGCCTTAGGGCTTAAACACTCGGACACTTATTCGGACCCTCTTGCATGCTGGCAGATATGTAATTATGGTGTTTACACGCCATTTCTCATGCATTAGGGATTAAACACTCGGACACTTGTTCGGACCCTCTTGCATGATGGCAGATATGTAATTAGGGTGTTTACTTGCCATTTCTCATGCATTAGGGTTTAAACACTCGGACACTTATTTGGACCCTCTTGCATTATAGCAGATATGTAATTATGTTGTTTGCTTGCCATTTCTCATGCATTAGGGCTTAAACACTCGGACACTTATTCGAACCCTCTTGCGTGATGGCAGATATGTAATTATGGTTTTTACTTGCCATTTCTCATGCATTAGTGTTTACACACTCGGACACTTATTTGGGCCCTCTTGCATGATGGCAGATATGTAATTGTGTTGTTTACTTGCCATTTCTCACGCATTAGGGCTTAAACACTCGGACACTCATTCGGACCCTCTTGCATGATGGCAAATTTGTAATTATGGTGTATATTTGCCATTTCTCATGCATTAGGGTTTAAACACTCGGACACTTATTTTGACACCCTTGCATGATGGCAGATATGTAATTATGGTTTTTACTTGCCATTTCCCATGCATTAGGGTTTGAAGATTCGGACACTTATTTGGACCCTCTTACATGATGGCAGATATGTAATTATGTTGTTTACTTGCCATTTCTCATGCATTAGGGCTTAAACACTCGTACACTTATTCGGACCCTCTTGCATGATGGCAGATATGTAATTACGGTGTTTATTTGTCATTTCTCATGCATTAGGGTTTAAACACTCGGACATATATTCGGACCCTCTTGCATGATGGCAGATATGTAATTATGGTGTTTATTTGCCATTTCCCATGCATTACGGTTTAAACACTCGGACACTTATTCGGACCATCTTGCATGATGGCAGATATGTAATTATGGTGGTTACTTGCCATTTCCCATGCATTCGGGCTTAAACACTCGTACACTTATTCGGACCCTCTTGCATGATGGCAGATATGTAAATATGGTGTTTATTGCTCATTTCCCATGCATTACGGTTCAAACACTCGGACACTTATTCGGACCCTCTTCATGATGGCAGATATGTAATTGTGTTGTTTACTTGCCATTTCTCATGCATTAGGGCTTAAACACTCGGAGACTCATTCGGACCCTCTTGCATGATGGCAGATTTGTAATTATGGTGTGTATTTGCCATTTCTCATGCATTAGGGTTTAAACACTCGGACACTTATTCCGACCATCTACCATGATGGCAGATATGTAATTATGGTGTTTACTTGCCATTTTCCAGGCATTAGGGCTGGACCACTCGGACACTTATTTGGACCCTCTTGCATGATGGCAGATATGTAATTATGTTGTTTGCATGCCATTTCTCGTGCATTAGGGCTTAAACACTCGGACAGTTATTCGGACCCTCTTGCATGATGGCAGATATTTAATTATGTTGTTTGCTTGCCATTTCTCCTGCATTAGGGCTTAAACACTCGGACACTTATTCGGACCCTCTTGCATGCTGGCAGATATGTAATTATGGTGTTTACTTGCCATTTCTCATGCATTAGGGCTTAAATACTCGGACACTTGTTCGGAGCCTCGTGCATGATGGCAGATATGTAATTATGGTGTTTACTTGCCATTTCTCATGCATTAGGGCTTAAACGCTCGGACACTTATTCGGACCCTCTTGCATGCTGGCAGATATGTAATTATGGTGTTTACTTGCCATTTCTCATGCATTAGGGCTCAAACACGCGGACACTTGTTCGGACCCTCTTGCATGAAGGCAGATATGTAATTATGGTGTTTATTTGCCATTTCTCATGCATTAGGGTTTAAACACTCGGACACTTATTTGGACCCTCTTGCATTATAGCAGATATGTAACTATGTTGTTCGCTTGCCATTTCTTACGCATTAGGGTTTAAACACTCGGACACTTATTCGGACCCTCTTGCGAGATGGCCGATATGTAATTATGGTTTTTACTTGCCGTTTCTCATGCATTAGGGTTTAAACACTCGGACACTTATTTGGACCCTCTTGCATGATGAGAGATATGTAATTGTGTTGTTTACTTGCCATTTCTCATGCATTAGGGCGTAAACACTCGGACACTCATTCGGACCCTCTTGCATGATGGCAGATTTGTAATTATGGTGTATATTTGCCATTTCTCATGCATTAGGGTTTAAACACTCGGACACTTATTCTGACCCCCTTGCATGATGGCAGATATGTAATTATGGTGTTTGCTTGCCATTTCTCATCCATTAGGGCTTAAACACTCGGACACTCATTCGGACCCTCTTGCATGATGGCAGATATGTAATTATGGTGTTTATTTGCCATTTCTCATGCATTAGGGTTTAAACACTCGGACACATATTCGGACCCTCTTGCGTGATGGCGGATATGTAATTATGGTTTTTACTTGCCATTTCTCATGCATTAGGGTTTAAACAATCGGACACTTATTTGGACCCTCTTGCCTGATGGCAGATATGTAATTATGTTGTTTACTTGCCATTTCTCATGCATTAGGGCTTAAACACTCGGACACTTATTCGAACCCTCTTGCGTGATGGCAGATATGTAATTATGGTTTTTACATGCCATTTCTCATGCATTAGTGTTTACACACTCGGACACTTATTTGGGCCCTCTTGCATGATGGCAGATATGTAATTGTGTTGTTTACTTGCCATTTCTCACGCATTGTGGCTTAAACACTCGGACACTCATTCGGACCCTCTTGCATGATGGCAGATTTGTAATTATGGTGTATATTTGCCATTTCTCATGCATTAGGGTTTAAACACTCGGACACTTATTTTGACACCCTTGCATGATGGCAGATATGTAATTATGGTGTTTGCTTGCCATTTCTCATCCATTAGGGCTTAAACACTCGGACACTCATTCGGCCCCTCTAGCATGATGGCAGATATGTAAATGTGGTGTTTATTGGCCATTTCCCATGCATTACGGTTTAAACACTCGGACACTTATTCCGACCCTCCAGCATGATGGCAGATATGCAATTATGGTGTTTACTTACCATTTCTCATGCAGTAGGGCTTAAACACTCGGACACTTATTTGGACCCTCTTGCATGATGACAGATATGTAATTATGGTGTTACTTGCCATTTCTCATGCATTAGGGTTTAAACACTCGGACACTTATTTCGACCCTCTTGCACGATAGGAGATATGTAATTATGTTGTTTGCTTGCCAATTCTCATGCATTAGGGCTTAAACAGTCAGACACTTGTTTGGACCCTCTTGCATTATGGCAGATATGTAATTATGTTGTTTCCTTGCCATTTCCCATGCATTTGGGCTTAAACACTCGGGCAGGACACTCATTCGGACCCTCTCGCATGATGGCAGATATGTAATTATGGTGGTTATTTGCCATTTCTCATGCATTACGGTTTAAATGCTCGGACACTTATTCGGACCCTCTTGCGTGATGGCAGATATGTAATTATGGTTTTTACTTGCCATTTCTCATGCATTACGGTTCAAAAACTCGGACACTTATTTGGACCCTCTTGCATGATGGCAGATATGTAATTATGTTGTTTACTTGCCATTTCTCATGCATTAGGATTTAAACACTCGGACATTTATTCGGACCCTCTTGCATGATGGCAGATATGTAATTATGGTGTTTATTTGTCATTTCTCACGCATTAGGGTTGAAATACTCGAACATTTATTCGGACCCTCTTGCATGATGGCAGATATGTAATTATGGTGTTTACTTGCCATTTCTCATGCATTAGGGTTTAAACACTCGGACACTTATTTGGACCCTCGTGCATGATGGCAGATATGTAATTATGTTTTTTGCTTGCCATTTCTCATGAATTAGGGCTTAAACACTCGGACACTTATTCGGACCCTCTTGCATGATGGCAGATATGTAGTTAAGGTGTTTACTTGCCATTTCCCATGCATTAGGTCTTAAACACTCGTACACTTATTCGGACCCTCTTGCATGATGGTAGATAGGTAATTACGGTGTTTATTTTCCATTTCTTACGCATTAGGGTTTAAACACTCGGACATTTATTCGGACCCTCTTGCATGATTGCAGATATGTAATTATGGTGTTCATTTGCCATTTCGCAGGGATTACGGTTTAAACACTCAGACACTTAGTCGGACCCTCTTGCATGCTGGCAGATATGTAGTTATGGTGTTTACTTGCCATTTCCCATGCATTAGGGCTTAAACACTCGGACACTTATTTGGACCCTCTTGCATGATGGCAGATATGTAATTATGTTGTTTACATGGCATTTCTCATGCATTAGGGCTTAAACACTCGGACACTTACTCGGACACTTATTCGGACACTTATTCCGACCCTCTAGCATGATGGCAGATATTCAATTACGGTGTTTACTTACCATATCTCATGCAGTATGGCTTAAACACTCGGACACTTATTTAGACCCTCTTGCATGATGGCAGATTTGTAATTATGTTATTTGCTTGCCATTTCTCATGCATTAGGGCTTAAACACTCGGACACTTATTCGGACCCTCTTGCATGATGGCAGATATGTAATTATGTTGTTTGCTTGCCATTTCTAATGCATTAGGGCTTAAACACTCGGACACTTATTTGGACCCTCTTGCATGCCGGCAGATATGCAATTATGGTGTTTCCTTGCCATTTCTCAGGCATTAGGGCTAGAACACTCGGACACTTATTCGGACCCTCTTGCGTGATGGCAGATATGCAATTATGGTTTTTACTTGCCATTTCTCATGCATTAGGGTTTAAACACTTGGACACTTATTTGGACCCTCATGCATGATGACAGATATGTAATTATGTTGTTTCCTTGACATTTCTAATGCCTTGGGGCTTAAACACTCGTACACTTATTCGGACCCTCTTGCATGATGGCATATATGTAATTACGGTGTTTGTTTGCCATTTCTCAAGCATTAGGGTTTAAACACTCGGACACTTATTTGGACCCTCTCGCGTGATGGCAGATATGTAATTATGTTGTTTGCTTGCCATTTCCCATGCATTAGGGCTCAAACACTCGGACACTTATTCGGACCCTCTTGCATGATGGTAGATATGTAATTATGGTGTTTATTTGCCATTTGTCATGCATTAGGGTTTAAACACTAGGACACTTATTCCGACCCGCTTGCATGATGGCAGATAGGTAATTATGTTGTTTACTAGCCATTTCTCACGTATTAGGGTTTAAACACTTAGACACTTATTCGGACCCTCTTGCATGATGAGAGATATGTAATTATGGTGTTTCTTTTCCATTTCTCATGCATTAGGGTTTAAACACTCGGACACTTATTCAGACCCTATTGCATGATGGCATATATGTAATTATGGTGTTTACTTTCCATTTCTCATGCATAAGGGCTTAAACACTCGGACACTTATTCCGATCCTCTAGAATGATGGCAGATATGTAATTATGGTGTTTACTTGCCATTTCCCATGCATTAGGGTTTAAACACTCGGACACTTATTTGGACCCTCTTGCATGATGGCAGATATGTAATTATGTTGTTTGCTTGCCATTTCCACGCATTAGGGCTTAAACAATCGGACACTCATTCGAACCCTCTAGCATGATGTTAGATATGTAATTATGGTGTTTATTTGCCATTTATCATGCATTAGGGTTTAAACACTCAGACACTTTTTTGGACCCTCTTGCATGATGGCAGATATGTAATTATGGTGTTCATTTGCCATTTCTCATGCATTAGGGATTAAATACTCGGACACTTATTCAGACCCTCTTGCATGATGGCTGATATGTAATTATGGTGTTTACTTGCCATTTCTCATGCATTAGGGTTTAAACACTCGGACACTTATTCCAACCCTCTAGCATGACGGCAGAAATGTAATTTTGGTGTTTACTTGCCATTTCCTATGCATTAGGGTTTAAACACTCGCACACTTATTTGGACCCTCTTGCATGATGGCAGATATGTAATTTTGTTGTTTGCCTGCCATTTCTCATGCATTAGGGCTTAAACCCTCGGACACTTATTCGGACCCTCTTGCATGATGGCAGATATGTAATTATGTACTTTGCTTGCCATTTGTCATGCATTAGGGCATAAACACTCGGACACTTATTCGGACCCTCTTGCATGCTGGCAGATGTGTAATTATGGTGTTTACTTTCCATTTCTCATGCATTAGTGCTTAAACACTCGGACACTTATTCGGACCCTCTTGCGTGATGAAAGATATGTAATTATGGTTTTTACTTGCCATTTCTAATGCATTAGGGTTTAAACACTCAGACACTTGTTAGGACCCTCTTGCATGATGGCAGATATGTAATTATGTTGTTTACTTGCCATTTCTCACGCATTAGGGCTTAAACACTCGTACACTTATTCGGACCCTCTTGCATGATGGCAGATATGTAATTACGGTGTTTGTTTGCCATTTCTCATGCATTAGGGTTTAAACACTCGGACACTAATTCCGACCCTCTAGCGTGATGGCAGATATGTAATAATGGTGTTTACTTGCCATTTCTCAAGCATTAGGGTTTAAACAATCGGGCACTTATTTGGACCCTCTTGCATTATGGCAGATATGTAATTATGCTGTTTGGTTGCCATTTCTCATGCATTAGGGTTTAAACACTCGGACACTAATTCGGACCCTCTTACATGATGGTAGATAAGTAATTATGGTGTTTACTTTCCATTTCTCATGCATTAGGGTTTAAACGCTCGGACACCTATTCCGACCCTCTAGCATGATGGCAGATATGTAATTATGGTGTTTACTTGCCATTTCCCATGCATTAGGGTTTAAACACTCGGACACTTATTTGGACCCTCTTGCATGATGGCAGATATGTAATTATGTTGTTTGCTTGCCATTTCTCATGCATTAGGGCTTAAACACTCGGACACTTATTCGGACCCACTTGCATGATGGCAAATATGGAATTATGGTGTTTATTTGCCGTTTTTCAAGCATTACGGTTTAAATACTCGGACACTTATTCAGACTCTCTTGCATAATGGCAGATATGTAATTATGGTGTTTACTTGCCAATTCTCATGCATTAGGGTTTAAACACTGGGACACTTATTTGGACCCTCTTGCATTGTGGCAGATATGTAATTTTGCTGTTTGCTTGCCATTCCCCATGCATTTGGGCTTAAACCCTCGGACACGCATTCGGACACTCTTGCATGATGGCAGATATGTAATTATGGTGTTTGCTTGCCATTTCTCATGCTTTAGGGCTTAAACACTCGGACACTTATTCGAACCATCTTGTATTATGGCAGATATGTAATTATGGTTTTTATTTGCCATTTCTCATGCATTAGTGTTTAAACACATGGACACTTATTCGGACCCTCTTGCGTGATGGTAGATATATAATTATGGTTTTTACTTGCCATTTCTCATGCATTAGGGTTTAAACAGTCAGACACTTATTTGGACCCTCTTGCATAATGGCAGATATGTAACTATGTTGTTTACTTGCCATTTCTCATGCATTAGGGCTTAAACACTCGTACACTTATTCGGACCCTCTTGCATGATGGCAGATATGTAATTACGGTGTTTATTTGCCATTTCTCATGCATTAGGATTTAAACACTTGGACATTTATTCAGACACACTTGCATGATGGCAGATATGTAATTATGTTGTTTATTTGCCATTTCCCATGCATTACGGTTTAAACACTCGGACACTTATTCGGACCCTCTTGCACGGTGGCAGATATGGAATTATGGTGTTTACTTGCCATTTCCCATGCATTAGGACTTAAACTCTCGTACACTTATTCGGACCCTCTTGAATGATGACAGATATGTAATTATGGTGTTTATTTGCCATTTCGCATGCATTATGGTTTAAACACTCGGACACTTATTCGGACCCTCTTGCATGATGGCAGATATGTAGTTATGGTGTTTACTTGCCATTTCCCATGCATTAGGGGATAAACACTCGGACACTTATTTAGACCCTCTTGCGTGATGGCAGATATGTAATTACGTTGTTTACTTGGCATTTCTCATCCATTAGGGCTTAAACACTCGGTCACTTATTCAGACACTTATTCCGACCCTCGAGCATGATGGCAGATATGCAGTTATGTTGTTTAGTTACCATTTCTCATGCAGTAGGGCTTAAACACTCGGACACTTGTTTGGACCCTCTTGTATGGTGGCAGATTTGTAATTATGGTGTTTACTTGCCATTTCTCATGCATTAGGGTTTAAACACTCGGACACTTATTTGGACCCTCTTGCACGATGGCAGATATGTAATTATGTTGTTTGCTTGCCATTTCTCATGCATTAGGGCTTAAACGCTCGGACACTTATTTGGACCCTCTTGTATGGTGGCAGATATGTAATTATGGTGTTTACTTGCCATTTCTCATGCATTAGGGTTTAAACACTCGGACACTTATTTGGACCCTCTTGCACGATGGCAGATATGTAATTATGTTGTTTGCTTCCCATTTCTCATGCATTAGGGCTTAAACACTCGGACACTCATTCGGACCCTCTTGCATGATGGCAGATATGTAATTATGGTGTTTATTAGCCATTTCTCGTGCATTAGGGTTTAAACACTCGGACACTTATTCGGACCCTCTTGCGTGATGGCAGATATGTAATTATGGTTTTTACTTGCCATTTCTCATGCATTAGGGTTTAAACACTCGGACACTTATTTGGACCCTCCTGCACGATGGCAAATATGTAATTATGTTGTTTACTTGCCATTTCTAATGCCCTAGGGCTTAAACACTCGTACAGTTATTCGGACCCTCTTCCATGATGACATATATGTAATTACGGTGTTTCTTTGCCATTTCTCATGCATTAGGGCTTAAACACTCGGACACTTATTCCGACCCTCTAGCGTGATGGCAGATATGTAATTATGGTGTTTACTTGCCATTTCTCATGCATTAGGGTTTAAACACTCAGACACTTATTTGGACCCTCTTCCGTGATGGCTTATATGCAATTTAGTTGCTCGCTTGCCATTTCTCATGGATTAGGGCTTAAACACTTGGACACTTATTCGCACCCTCTTGCATGATGGCAGATATGTAATTATGGTATTTATTTGCCATTTCTCATGCATTAGGGTTTAAACAGTCGGACACTTATTCAGACCCCCTTGCTTGATGGCAGATATGTAATTATGATGTTTACTTGCCATTTCCCACGCATTAGGGCCTAAACACTCGGACACTTATTCGGACCCTCTTGCATGATGGCAGATATGTAATTATGGTGTTTATTTGCCATTTCTCATGCATTAGGGTTTAAACACTCGGACACTTATTCGGACCCTCTTGCATGATGGCATAAATGTAATTTTGGTGTTTATTTGCCATTTCCCATGCATTAGGGTTTAAACCCTCGAACACTTATTCCGACCCTCTAGCATGACGGCAGATATGTAATTATGGTGTTTACTTGCCATTTCCTATGCATTACGGTTTAAACACTCGGACACTTATTTGGACCCTCTTGCATGATGGCAGATATGTAATTATGTTGTTTTCTTGCCATTTCTTATGCATTAGGGCTTAAACACTCAGACACTTATTCGAACCCTCTTGCATGATGGTAGATACGTAATTATGGTGTTTGTTTGCCATTTCTCATGCATTAGGGTTTAAACACTCAGACACTTTTTCGGACCCTCTTGCATGATGGCAGATATGTAATTATGGTGTTCATTTGCCATTTCTCATGCATTAGGGATTAAATACTCGGACACTCATTTGGACCATCTTGCATGATGGCAGATATGTACTTATAGTTTTTATTTGCCATTTCTCATGCAATAGGGTTTAAACACTTGGACACTTATTCAGACCCTCTTGCGTGATGGCAGATGTGTAATTATGGTTTTTACTTGCCATTTCTCATGCATTACGGTTCAAAAACTCGGACACTTATTTGGACCCTCTTGCATGATGGCAGATATGTAATTATGTTGTTTACTTGCCATTTCTCATGCATTAGGGCTTAAACACTCGTACACTTATTCGGACCCTCTTGCATGATGGCAGATATATAATTACGGTGTTTATTTGCCATTTCTCATGCATTAGGGTTTAAACACTCGGACATTTATTCGGACCCACTTGCTTGATGGTAGATATGTAATTATGGCGTTTATTTGCCATTTCGCATGCATTACGGTTTAAACACTCGGACACTTATTTGGACCCTCTTGCATGGTGGCAGATATGTAGTTATGGTGGTTACTTGCCATTTCCCATGCTTTAGGTCTTAAACACTCTGACACTTATTTGAACCCTCTTGCATGACGGCAGATATGTAATTATGTTGTTCATTTGCCATTTCTCATGCATTAGGGCTTAAACACTCTGACCCTTATTTGGACCCTCTTGCATGATGGCAGATATGTAATTATGGTATTTATTTGCCATTTCTCATGCATTAGGGCTTAAACACTCGGACACTTATTCCGACCCTCTAGCGTGATGGCAGATATGTAATTATGGTGTTTACTTGCCATTTCTCATGCATTCGGGTTTAAACACTCAGGCACTTATTTGGACCCTCCTCCGTGATGGATTATATGCAATTTAGTTGCTCGCTTGCCATTTCTCATGGATTAGGGCTTAAACACTTGGACACTGATTCGGACCCTCTTGCATGATGGTAGATATGTAATTACGGTGTTTATTAGCCATTTCTCATGCATTAGGGTGTAAACACTCGGACACTTATTCCGACCCTCTTGCATGATGGCAGATATATAATTCCGTTGTTTACAAGCCATTTCTCATGCATTAGGGTTTAAACACTTGGACACTTATTCGGACCCACTTGCATGATGGCAGATATGTAATTATGGTATTTATTTGCCATTTCTCATGCATTAGGGTTTAAACACTCGGACAATTATTCAGACCCCCTTGCTTGATGGCAGATATGTAATTATGATGTTTACTTGCCATTTCCCACGCATTAGGGCCTAAACACTCGGACACTTATTCGGACCCTCTTGCATGATGGCAGATATGTAATTATGGTGTTTATTTGCCATTTCTCATGCATTAGGGTTTAAACACTCGGACACTTATTCGGACCCTCTTGCATGATGGCATAAATGTAATTTTGGTGTTTATTTGCCATTTCCCATGCATTAGGGTTTAAACCCTCGAACACTTATTCTGACCCTCTAGCATGACGACAGATATGTAATTATGGTGTTTACTTGCCATTTCCCATGCATTAGGGTTTAAACACTCGGACACTTATTTGGACCCTCTTGCATGATGGCAGATATGTAATTATGTTGTTTTCTTGCCATTTCTTATGCATTAGGGCTTAAACACTCAGACACTTATTCGAACCCTCTTGCACGATGGTAGATACGTAATTATGGTGTTTGTTTGCCATTTCTCATGCATTAGGGTTTAAACACTCAGACACTTTTTCGGACCCTCTTGCATGATGGCAGATATGTAATTATGGTGTTCATTTGCCATTTCTCATGCATTAGGGATTAAATACTCGGACACTCATTCGGACCATCTTGCATGATGGCAGATATGTACTTATGGTTTTTATTTGCCATTTCTCATGCAATAGGGTTTAAACACTTGGACACTTATTCAGACCCTCTTGCGTGATGGCAGATGTGTAATTATGGTTTTTCCTTGCCATTTCTCATGCATTACGGTTCAAAAACTCGGACACTTATTTGGACCCTCTTGCATGATGGCAGATATCTAATTATGTTGTTTACTTGCCATTTCTCATGCATTAGGGCTTAAACACTCGTACACTTATTCGGACCCTCTTGCATGATGGCAGATATGTAATTACGGTGTTTATTTGCCATTTCTCATGCATTAGGGTTTAAACACTCGGAAATTTATTCGGACCCACTTGCTTGATGGTAGATTTGTAATTATGACGTTTATTTGCCATTTCGCATGCATTACGGTTTAAACACTCGGACACTTATTCGG
This sequence comes from Camellia sinensis, assembly GCF_055761805.1. Lineage (NCBI taxonomy): Eukaryota > Viridiplantae > Streptophyta > Magnoliopsida > Ericales > Theaceae > Camellia > Camellia sinensis. The sequence goes on along the minus strand of NW_028129474.1, from coordinate 7,649,572 downwards.
ACCCTCTTGCATGATGGCAGATATGTAGTTATGGTGGTTACTTGCCATTTCCCATGCATTAGGTCTTAAACACTCTGACACTTATTTGAACCCTCTTGCATGACGGCAGATATGTAATTATGTTGTTCATTTGCCATTTCTCATGCATTAGGGCTTAAACACTCTGACCCTTATTTGGACCCTCTTGCATGATGGCAGATATGTAATTATGTTGTTTTCTTGCCATTTCTCATGCATTAGGGCTTAAACACTCGGACACTCATTCGGACCCTCTTGCATGATGGCAGATATGTAATTATGGTGTTTATTAGCCATTGCTCATGCATTAGGGTTTAAACACTCGGACACTTATTCGGACCCTCTTGCGCGATGGCAGATTTGTAATTATGGTTTTTACTTGCCGTTTCTCATGCATTAGGGTTTAAACACTCGGACACTTATTTAGACCCTCTTGCATGATGGCTGATATGTAATTATGTTGTTTACTTGCCATTTCTCATGCCTTAGGGCTTAAACACTCGTGCACTTATTCGGACCCTCTTGCATGATGGCATATATGTAATTACGGTGTTTGTTTTCCATTTCTCATGCATTAGGGTTTAAACACTCGGACACTTATTCCGACCCTCTAGCATGATGGCAGATATGTAATTGTGGTGTTTACTTGCCATTTCTCATGCATTAGAGTTTAAACACTCGGACACTTATTTGGACCCTCTTGCATGATGGCAAATATGTAATTATGTTGTTTGCTTGCCATTTCTCATGCATTAGGGCTTAAACACTCGGACACTTATTCGGACCCTCTTGCATGATGGTAGATATGTGATTATGGTGTTTATTTTCCATTTCTCATGCATTAGGGTTTAAACACTCGGACACTTATTCCGACCCTCTTCCATGATGGCAGATATGTAATTATGTTGTTTACTAGGCATTTCTCGCGCATTAGGGTTTAAACACTTGGGCACTTATTCGGACCCACTTGCATGATGGCAGATATGTAATTATGGTGTTTATTTGCCATTTCTCATGCATTCGGGTTTAAACACTCGGACACTTATTCAAACCCTCTTGCTTGATGGCAGATATGTAATTATGATGTTTACTTGCCATTTCTCATGCATTAGGGCCTAAATACTCGGACACTTATTTGGACCCTCTTGCATGATGGCAGATATGTAATTATGGTGTTTATTTGCCATTTCTCATGCATTAGGATTTAAACACTCGGACACTTTTTCGGACCCTCTTGCATGATGGCAGATATGTAATTATGGTGTTCATTTGCCATTTCTCATGCATTAGGGATTAAATACTTGGACACTTATTCGGACCCTCTTGCATGATGGCAGATATGTAATTACGGTTTTTACTTGCCATTTCTCATGCATTAGGGTTTAAACACTCGGACACTTATTTGGACCCTCTTGCATGATGGCAGATATGTAATTCTGTTGTTTACTTGCCATTTCTCATGCCTTCACTACAGGAAAAATGGGATATGGTGGCGTTTTTTTAACGACGTTTCTTTAACGTCACTTTTATTAATTTTTAACGGCGTTTTGTAAACGCCACCTATTCTTTAAAATAAAACTACACCGTTTTATAATAGGAGTCGCTTTTAAACGCCTCCAAATCCGTTGGCGTCATGCGCCTCCTCTCTCCCACTTTGTTGAAACACTTATTTTGAATCTGAGATGTAATACGCACGCATCTCTCTCTCTTTCTCTTAACCCTCTCATTCTCACACCTTCAAATCGCGCCTCTCTCCTGCTTACCCCCAATTGCTTCTAAACCCTCAAGATCGATTTTCTTTGAGATTCAGATTCATGCAGGTTCATTTTGAGATTCAGAGCGATTTCGATTTTGAAGATCTCTCTCTCGATTTCAAAGCTCCACCGTCTCTCTCTCTCTCTCTCCAGATCTGGCCGGATAGGGACAGGGACTGGGAGCTTGCGAAGAGAGAGGCAGTTCTTGATTTCTCAGAGATTCAGATCGGTCTCAGAGATTTCATCTCCGAGCGATTTCGATTTTGAAGTTCTCTCTCTCGATTTCGAGGCTCCACCATGACCACCATCTGCACCAGCTAGGTATTGATTTCTGTCTCTCTCTCTCATGCTCTTCCTTCCCGTCTCTCTCGATTTGGTTATTGAAATTACAAACAAGTTTAATCAGGATTTGCTGGCCTTGTGTGAAAGTGACCGGAAGAAGGAGCTTTTGCTGCTACTACAGATCATTGACATAAAGATTATTTCTCTAGGTCATCTACCAAATATTTTCAGATCCTTGGGGAGGCTTTTATTGGAGTCTTTTGTGAAGAAATTTATTTTGGAATTAAAAAGTTGTGGTATGTCCATGATTCTTTCATTTTTATGATTTATAAATATAGCAAAGATCGAGTGCTCATTTTCTCGATTATGAGCCCAGAAATTTGTCTGTCTCTGATTTTGCAGCAGTTCTATTTATACTTGGGTTCGGATTTTGAAGCGAATTGGCATCCTTAATGGAAGCATTAGTACCTTTTGTGTGTTCTGTAACAATTGGGTTGAGGAAAAATGGACCATGTTCTGTTGCTCTACCCGTTGAGTTGGTGTGTTTGGTCGAATATTTTAATTGGTGGCGAATCCAATGGGTCACGCCGGGTTCGGTGATAGAGTTGTTGCATTGGTGGGATGGGGTTTCTTTCAGAAAGATAGAAAAACAAATTTGGAAAGTAATCCCCATGGCAATTTTGCTGCTCAAAAATAAATAAATAAAAATTGCCAACAGGGTAAAGCTTAACCTCAAGGGAGTTTTGTATTCTGTCAATGATTTTGTATATAACCTGCAGCATATTCGGTCATGTTATTAGACTTGTGGTAAGGATTGTTGTTAGATTTTGGCTATGTTGTTTCTTGTTGGTTTTTCTTGGGCCTTCTCTATTGACATTATAAAGGGTTGTTTGTTTAATTTCTATTAGGGGTATTCAAAATAGCCTGAGAACTTAAGAATCAAAGAATCGAATTAAACCGGTCTCTTTGGGTTAGCTTGATTTGGTTTTTTTAGTCCATTGGTTTGGTTCCGGATCTTCAATTTGTCAAACCGATAGGATTGAGTTGTTTCTTAATTTAGACCTTATTTAAACCTAATCAACTTGAGAATCAAACCTATATATGCATATATAATTTTTTTTTCTTTTTTTAATATTGACGTGTCTTTATATTACCATGGTTTTGTATGTGATTTCAAAATCCTCTTTTCATGAAGCTTGTGTAATTGAACAAATTTTGAATTATTGGTCCAAGAGTGATAGATTCTGCTTCATGTTAAATGATTTAGCCTACTAACAAGGTAAATGATTTAGTGTAGAGAATAAGAGAAATTATGAGCCTGCTTCTGTTCCTTTTAACCCACAATCAAAACAATGTGTAATGAGGTTGGCCGGTTCTTTATCAAGCAGTGAAATATGAAATTGTTCCCCGTACAATAGTTTTTTCAATGCTGATAATCTAAGTGTTAAGTTATAATTTTTTACAAGCATGCGCAGTTAACATAGACTTTGTAAGACCATATTTTAAATTTGCATACACTTGATAAACACACACTAATCAATATTATATGATAAATTTATTTTTATTAAACTTTATGTTTGGGTGGTTTCAGGGGCTGGACAATATAATTGCTTGAAATCTCGTGCACAAAATAGAAAAGCAATATATGAATGCTAGGTGTACACACACTAATCAATTATTCTATTGTCTATTCTATCTATCTAGGTAATTATTCTACTGTCTTTTTCTTTTCTTCTCTTTCTTCCTTCCCCAAAGCCCCTCTCCAGGTGTGTGGGAGAGAAGAAATAAAATTTACTTTTTGGAAGCTAAAATCTTGTTAAAACAGGTGTTTAATTGTGTTTTTTGCATGTATTTCACAGGTATTCGTATTTTGGTGAACTCAAATTCCTATTTTGGCTCAAATAGAGGGGCATCCAATTTTTGTGACTCCTTAATGTCATTAGTGTCTGTATTCTATCTATTATAATCCGAATAGTCTAACGTGCCAACTTATCATTAGCAAAGTAGAATCGGTAAGGTGGTTTTTATTTACACTTGCTTTAAACTTTGTTTCCTTGAATTAAATTTTTTATTTTTTTTTTATTTTTATGTATGTTTATATTCTGAATGAATGTAAGAAACTTACTTTTAAAAATCGTTAATTAATTATGTTTATATTTAAAAATGTTTGGTTTTTCACTTCCTGTCATTGAGGAGTTGGTGGAAAAAATTCATTAGATTGAGGAGTTGCCACTGCAAGAATTTCATGGCCACACTAGTGATGTCTTGGATCTGGCCTGGTCCAAATCTAATGTAAGTTATTGCTTGCTTGCAAAATACCTTTAAAATTTTCCGATTTGTTTAAAAAAACATAATAATGTTTTTGAGGTCAAAATGTAATACATTAATATGGGCAAGGCCCAGGTATGTATACTATATCTGAAGTACACAAATAAATTAACTACTGTCATACTTTTGCAGCTTACAAGATATACTAGTATGTAACCATTAAAGAGGGTACAGTGATTAAAGCTTTGGTTCTTAAGTGGTTAAAACACAGGTTTAAATAAAGCATGAGGACAGACACTTTGTGCAAGTTAAGGCGGAAATTTTCTTTGTAACCTCCACTATGCCAACCTTTACTAATAGAATGACCATTTATTTAAAATACTGATAAGATTGCCTCTCCAAACACTAATGCTTTTGAAGCAGCTCATTGGAATGAAAAAATATTGACATCCTTGATAGCACCATTGTTGCAGTAAATAACTCATGTTTTATGTATACTTTATTTGTATATTAATACTTTGAGTTGGAATCTCAAGGATACAAGTTTTCTTCTAACATAACCCCCTGAAGAATTTAGATGGTGGGGAACTATAAGCTTGGTGATCTTGACCTGCAAATATGTCTGATGAATCTATTCTGGATGCTATACTCAGTTTACAAGTATCCTCTTTTCCATGCTAACTCCGGTTTACTTTCGGTAATTTAATTTACATGAGTTTATTAGTTCAAGTGTGTCCGTTTGCAATCAAGAGGAAGTTAGTGAGAGATAGAATCCACATCTACATTTTGCTTTTGTAGTTCGAATTTCACCTCTATACTTGTACAGTTGTATTGCATAAGAAAATAATAGATAAACATCCAAAGCTGGTTAACCTGCATCTCCAGATGCATAAAAATTGTGCTCATCACTTTTATGCAGAACATCTCATACAATTTAATGACCCTAGACACATACCCAATATAAATAAATAAATAAAATGGATCATGAGCCACTTGCATGAACCTTATTGAAAACCTGAGGTATGTCATGAAAAATAGCCACGGCATATCATATAGTTCTATTTCTTGATTCATACTCATGTCTGGAAAATAGTTTGTTTAGTACTAGCTGTCGCATAGAGTGATTAGCCTCACAATCATTTCTTTAAATTCCATGATGTATATTTAATTGGCTCTCCTCAATTACAGGATCCGTTATCTTCTTCTTGCTAGAATGTTACGATTAATTAGGCTCTTGATGCAAGTCCAGCGGTACCGTGCCTTTGTTGCCACATTTTTTACCCTCATACCAAGTTTGATGCCATTTATGGGCATCATATTTTGCATTCTATGCATTTATTGCTCTCTTGGTTTACAGGTAAAACAGGTTCTATCTTCACCTGCTTCCGTTTTGTTCTCTTGGCTTTTGTGTGAAGAGACAATTTTTCATGTGGCCTTTGTCGTCCTAAATTTCTGTTTAGTTATGCTTAACATTTCTGACATCTTTTACTTTCAGAACAAAACATGGAACTCCTTATTCACCTAATTTGAATTCCAAGTCATGTCAAAAGCTTTCATGTGGTCTTCAATTTTATTTCTTTTCAGTTGACTGATTGTCTTTGTCTGCAGTATAAAATTTAACATAATTTGTCTTTCATGTGTCTTCTTTTGCTTGCAGATATTTGGTGGTCTAGTCAATGCTGGAAACCCAAAATTAGAAGGAACAGATCTTTCTGATAATGAGTATCCTATGCCATTAAGTTAAGAGTATTTTAATACACCTTCTGGGACATGCGTTATTCAATCCATAGTTGTTTTTGATAGAATATTAATGATTTACCTACATTTACCAAAGACCTACATCTCCAAGAGCTGACATTGTTATTTTCCTGTTCATTGCACTTTCTAAGGTGTTGTGTATGAGTTAAATTTTAGTTTTGTGACTCAGTTTTCTTGACAGAGGAAGCTACCTACTTTTCAATTTCAATGACTACCCAAATGGAATGGTGACACTTTTCAATTTACTAATAATGGGAAACTGGCAAGCCTGGATGCAGGTAACACTAATCTGTCACGATCATCTATATCTTCTCTTCATTCATACTGCTCTGTGCATGACTGAAGAATATGTCAACTTGTCTTTGCAGTTCACTTGTCTTTGACTAAAAATTGAGTAGACTCCTTTTGACAGCTTGACTTGCTTTGACTGTGTTGGGCTGGAAATCCTACCCATCTCATCATAAGAAAGGTGTGGTAAAAATCTTTTCTGCTCATCTCATCAGGTGGTTCTTTAGATGGATTTGAATGGAACTTCTTTATTTCGTGTTAACAATTATATTATAATTCATTTTCTGTAGCTTTGAATGAAGATGTGCAATTATTTGATACCTTTAACAAGTTATCATGATGTATCAGCAAATATCTTACAATATTCCAGATATGCCAACAAATGATATTACAAAAATCCGAAGCTCTCAGTTTTATTTGGATACCAAATTGGCCAAAAAATTGTTATGGATTCATTTGATGCTGTTTAATTCATGTGATGCCTAGTGGAATGCATGGTATATTTTGATTTTGAGATGCGCAACTTTCACCACCTATGGCCTTTCTCTTCACAATATTGCCAACTGCAGTCTGTAAATGTGCTACTTGAATATATGGAAAACATTGTTTTGTTCTGCTGGTATGTGCAGAGAGATCTGAGCAGCTGGACTGGGATACACGACTAAATAGCATCATGGGAGCTGCAAAAGGGCTGGCATACTTGCACCATGATTGTTCCCCACGAATTATATATCGTGACATAAAGTCAAGTAACATTTTGCTTGATGGGAATTTTGAGGCTTGAGTATCTGACTTTGGATTAGCCAAATTATTAGAAGATGAGGAATCTCGGATTACGACTATTGTAGCTGGAACATTTGGGTATCTGGCTCCAGGTAAGGCAATTTAAATTACAGCTGACACTCAAATGCTCAAAACTTTATTATTGAGATTGTTAGTGGGGAATACTACTCTTGATGTTGGTTTCACTAAGACTGATGTGCGGCAGTCTGATAGGTGGGTTTGAGGTTACCCTGCCTAATTACATAATAAAATTGGGAAAGCAAACTAGATGACATGAGGATAAAATAGGACTCAAATAAAACCAAAATTCAACCATACGAGGTCCTAACTGGATATCCTGACTTGATATCAATAAATTTTCAAATTTTGCTGCTTCTTTAAATTCACTTTTTTTTTTTAATGGTATGCATCAAAGTTGTCAGGAAGATGCATTAGTTACGATTTTGAGAAAGAAAAGAATAATGTGGGTGCCTTCTGGGTTTAAGATATTGAACAATGTTACCCCGTATGATAAAATCTGTTGTTTCAGTTTTTGACTTTCAATTGAACTTGAGAAGCAGCAGGCATGTGGAGCACCGGCCCAAGTTTTTTCTATTTTGTAACGCTGTAGTATAGCTACTGTGATTTTGGTATAAGCATTCAGAGTAGTCTATTCTGAATTGAGTGTATTACTTCACTGGCAAAATGAATGCAAAGCGGTAGAGCAATAGAAAAGACTGATGTTTATAGTTTTGAGGTTCTGGTTCATGAAGTAGTGAGTGGAAAGTGACCCACTGATGCAGCATTTATTGAGAAGGGCTTCAACATTGTTGGCTGGGTACTTCTCTTCCCTACACGTGTTTACACTGCTTTCATTCAAATATGTATGACATGATTGTGGAGCTCACAAGGCGAATTAAGCTTCTTATTTTCCTTGATTAATGATTTCATATGAATCTTCAGAAGATCAAAGGTTCCGGCCTCCATATCACCAATCTCTTGTTTTGAAGGAAAAAAAAAAAACAGTATTCTAGAGATGATGTTAATTTAATAGATAATAGTGAGTTCACTTGGTACAGTTTATAGCACCTTGACATGACTGACTTTAAATGTCAGCACAATCACCAAAGATCATCTTCAAAAGTATATATCGACACACACATCCAGAATGGTAGGTGGTGTCATAAAGGTATGAGCATCTTGTCTGTTTATAATTTATTGCTAGTTCTATTTAGTTGTTAACATGTTCGCTTCACCTTCATTCATCTATCAATTATTCAATGCCGTCAATTTACTTTCTTGAAGTCCTGAACATTGGGTGTTCTACCTGGAGCTACTATTCTAGGTAATTGTTGCTTCTATAGCTGTGAAGCATGAGGGCCTTGTTGAGCAAGTGAAGAAGTTGTTTACCAAATTTTCATCGGATCCAACCACAACTTCTGAATTAGTTGCCAAAGGGCCAACAATTTTTTCAGGATTTTTTGTGTTAAAATCCTTCAATTTTTTATTTATCTTATTTTTTCTTTTTTTCCACGGATCTGACAGTGGGTGTTTTGGTTCATTTCTTATTTTTTGTATTAAATGGGGGAGTGGTGAGAGAGAGAGGAGGGTAATGTTATTTTGTGGCTTTGTATATAAGGTAGTAATTTTTTGATTGAGAATTGTGAATTCAATTTTTGAATATGTTATTTTCTGGGAAAATTAATGTTATATTAAATTGAACGGGAAAGTGAATTAATGCTATATTTGTTATTTGAATGGGAATTATTATTTCATATTTGTGTTATTAAGTTTTATTATTGGTGTTCTTTTAGTTTAATCACATAAAATTAGCACAATTTCAAAACCAAAAAAAAAAAAGAAAGATAAGATGGCGTTTTTAAAATGTCACTATAACGGTTGGAATTTTTAAAATTAAAAAAACCTATGAAGGCGTTTTAAAAGCATCGCTAAAACCATAGTGACGTCACAGTATTGTTAGGGCAGGACATTTGGCGGTGTTTTTAAAAACGCCGCCTATACTAATACAGCGACGTTTCCCAAACGCCATAAAGTTATAGCGACGGCCGCGTCGTCGACGTTTGGTACTAAACGTCACAAAAAGAATTAGCGACGTTTTTGATACTTATAGCGGCGTTTTTTAAACGCCGCTAAAAGCCTAATTTCCAGCAGTGCTTAGGCCTTAAACACTCGTACACTTATTCGGACCCTCTTGCATGATGGCATATATGTAATTACGGTATTTGTTTGCCATTTCTCATCCATTAGGGTTTAAACATTCGGACACTTATTCCGACCCTCTAGCATGTTGGCAAATATGTAATTATGGTGTTTACTTGCCATTTCTCATGCATTAGGGTTTAAACACTCGGACACTTATTTCGACCCTCTTGCATGATGGCAGATATGTAATTATGTTGTTTGCTTGCCATTTCTCATGCATTAGGGTTTAAACACTCGGACACTTATTTGGACCCTCTTGCATGATGGCAGATATGTAATTATGTTGTTTGCTTGCCATTTCTCATGCATTAGGGCTTAAACACTCGAACACTTATTCGGACCCTCTTGCATGATGGTAGATATGTAATTATGGTGTTTATTTGCCATTTCTCATGCATTAGGGTTTAAACATTCGGACACTGATTCCGACCCTCTTGCATGATGGCAGATATGTAATTATGTTGTTTACTAGCCATTTCTCATGCATTAGGGTTAAAACACTTGGACACTTATTCGGACCCTCTTGCATGATGGCAGATATGTAATTATGGTGTTTATTGTCCATTTCTCATGCATTAGGGTTTAAACACTCGGACACTTATTCAGACCCTCTTGCTTGATGGCAGATATGTAATTATGATGTTTACTTGCCATTTCTCATGCATTAGGGCCAAAACATTCGGACACTTATTCGGACCCTCTTACATGATGGCAGATATGTAATTATGGTGTTTATTTGCCGTTTCTCATGCATTAGGGATTAAACACTCGGACACTAATTCGGACCCTCTTGCATGATGACATATATGCAATTATGGTGTTTACTTGCCATTTCTCATGCATTAGGGTTTAAACACTCGGACACTTATTCCGACCCTCTAGCATGATGGCAGATGTGTAATTATGGTGTTTACTTGCCATTTCTCATGCATTAGGGCTTAAACACTCGGACACTTATTCGAAACCTCAAGCATGATGGTAGATATGTAATTATGGTGTTTATTTGCCATTTCTCATGCATTAGGGTTTAAACACTCAGACAATTTTTCGGACCCTCTTGCATGATGGCAGATATGTAATTATGGTGTTCATTTGCCATTTCTCATGCATTAGGGATTAAATACTCGGACACTTATTCGGACCCTCTTACATGATGGCAGATATGTAATACGGTGTTTACTTGCCATTTCTCATGCATTAGGGCTTAAACACTCGGACACTTATTCGGACCCACTTGCATGATGGCAGATATGTAATTATGGTGGTTATTTGCCATTCCTCAAGCATTAGGGCTTGAATACTCGGACACTTATTTGGACCCTCTTGCATTATGGCAGATATGTAATTATGTTGTTTCCTTTCCATTTCTCATGCATTAGGGCTTAAACACTCGGACACTCATTCGGACCCTCTTGCATGATGGTAGATATGTAATTATGGGGTTTACTTGCCATTTCTCCTGCATTACGGTTTAAACACTCAGACACTTATTCCAACCCTCTAGCATGATGACAGATATGTAATTATGGTGTTTACTTGCCATTTCCCATGCATTAGGGTTTAAACACTCGGACACTTATTTGGACCCTCTTGCATGATGGCAGATATGTAATTATGGTGTCTATTTGCCATTCCTCAAGCATTAGGGTTTGAATACTCGGACACTTACTTGGACCCTCTTGCATTATGCCAGATATGTAATTATGTTGTTTGGTTGCCATTTCTCATGCGTTAGGTCTTAAACACTCGGACACTCATTCGGACCCTCTTGCATGATGGTAGATATGTAATTATGGTGTTTACTTGTCATTTCTCATGCATTAGGGTTTAAACACTCGGACTCTTATTCCAACACACTAGCATGATGGCAGATATGTAATTATGGAGTTTACTTGCCATTTCCCGTGCATTAGGGTTAAAACACTTGGACACTTATTCGGACCCTCTTGCATGATGGCAAATATGTAATTATGGTGTTTATTTTCCATTTCTCATGCATTAGGGTTTAAACACTCGGACACTTATTCAGACCCTCTTGCTTGATGGCAGATATGTAATTATAATGTTTACTTGCCATTTCTCATGCATTAGGGCCTAAACATTCGGACACTTATTCGGACCCTCTTACATGATGGCAGATATGTAATTATGGTGTTTATTTGCCGTTTCTCATGCATTAGGGATTAAACACTCGGACACTAATTCGGACCCTCTTGCATGATGACATATATGCAATTATGGTGTTTACTTGCCATTTCTCACGCATTAGGGTTTAAACACTCGGACACTTATTCCGACCCTCTAGCATGATGGCAGATGTGTAATTATGGTGTTTACTTGCCATTTCCCACGCATTAGGGCTTAAACACTCGGACACTTATTTGGACCCTCTTGCATGATGACAGATATGTAATTATGTTGTTTGCTTGCCATTTCTCATGCATTAGGGCTTAAACACTCGGACACTTATTCGAAACCTCAAGCATGATGGTAGATATGTAATTATGGTGTTTATTTGCCATTTCTCATGCATTAGGGTTTAAACACTCATACACTTTTTCGGACCCTCTTGCATGATGGCAGATATGTAATTATGGTGTTCATTTGCCATTTCTCATGCATTAGGGATTAAATACTCGGACACTTATTCGGACCCTCTTGCATGATGGCAGATATGTAATACGGTGTTTACTTGCCATTTCTCATGCATTAGGGCTTAAACACTCGGACACTTATTCGGACCCACTTGCATGATGGCAGATATGTAATTATGGTGGTTATTTGCCATTCCTCAAGCATTAGGGCTTGAATACTCGAACACTTATTTGGACCCTCTTGCATTATGGCAGATATGTAATTATGTTGTTTCCTTTCCATTTCTCATGCATTAGGGCTTAAACACTCGGATACTCATTCGGACCCACTTGCATGACAGTAGATATGTAATTATGGGGTTTACTTGCCATTTCTCATGCATTACGGTTTAAACACTCGGACACTTATTCCAACCCTCTAGCATGATGGCAGATATGTAATTATGGTGTTTACTTGCCATTTCCCATGCATTAGGGTTTAAACACTCGGACACTTATTTGGACCCTCTTGCATGATGGCAGATATGTAATTATGGTGTTTATTTGCCATTCCTCAAGCATTAGGGTATGAATACTCGGACACTTACTTGGACCCTCTTGCATTATGGCAGATATGTAATTATGTTGTTTGGTTGCCATTTCTCATGCGTTAGGGCTTAAACACTCGGACACTCATTCGGACCCTCTTGCATGATGGTAGATATGTAATTATGTAGTTTACTTGCCATTTCCCATGCATTAGGGTTCAAACACTCGGACACTTATTCCAACCCTCTTGCATGATGGCAGATGTGTAATAATGGTGTTTATTTGCCATTTCTCATGCAATAGGGTTTAAACACTCGGACACTTATTTGGACCCCCTAGCATGATGGCAGATATGTAATTATGTTGTTTACTTGCCATTTCTCATGCATTAGGGCTTAAACACTCGTACACTTATTTGGACCCTCCTGCATGATGGCAGATATGTAATTACGGTGTTTGTTTGCCATTTCTCATGCATTAGGATTTAAACACTCGAACACTTATTCCGACCCACTAGCATGATGGCTGTTATGTAATTATGGTGTTTACTTGCCATTTCTCATGCATTACTATTTAAACACTCGGACACTTATTCGGACCTCTTGCATGATAGCAGATATGTAATTATGTTGTTTATTTGCCATTTCTGATGCATTAGGGTTTAAACACTCGGACACTTATTCGGACCCTCTTGCGTGATGGCAGATATGTAATTATGGTTTTTACTTGCCATTTCTCATGCATTAGGGCTTAAACACTCAGACACTTATTCCAACCCTCTAGCATGATGGCAGATATGTAATTATGGTGTTTACATGCCATTTCCCATGCATTAGGGTTTAAACACTCGGACACTTATTTGGACCCTCTTGCCTGATGGCAGATATTTAATTATGTTGTTTGCTTGCCATTTCTCAGGCGTTAGGGCTTAAACACTCGGACACTTATTCGGACACTATTGCATGATGGCAGATATGTAATTATGTTGTTTGCTTCCCATTTCTCATGCATTAGGGCTTAAACACTCGGACACTTAATCGGACCCTCTTGCATGCTGGCAGATATGTAATTATGGTGTTTACTTGCCATTTCTCATGCATTAGGGCTTAAACACTCGGGCACTTATTCGGACCCTCTTGCGTGATGGCAAATATGTATTTATGGTTTTCACTTGCCATTTCTCATGCATTAGGGTTTACACACTCGGACACTTATTTGGACCTTCTTGCATGATGGCAGATATGTAATTGTGTTGTTTACTTGCCATTTCTCATGCATTAGGGCTTAAACACTCGGACACTTATTCGGACCCTCTTGCATGATGGCAGATATGTAATTATGGTGTTTACTTGCCATTTCTCAAGCATTAGGGCCTAAACACTCGGGCACTTATTCGGACCCTCTTGCGTGATGGCAGATATGTATTTATGGTTTTTACTTGCCATTTCTCATTCATTAGGGCTTAAACACTCGGACACTGATTCGGACCCACTTGCATTATGGCAGATATGTAATTATGGTGTTTATTTGCCATTCCTCAAGCATTAGGGTTTGAATACTCGGACACTTATTTGGACCCTCTTGCATTATGGCAGATATGTAATTATGTTGTTTGCTTGCCATTTCTCATGCATTAGGGCTTAAACACTCGGACACTCATTCGGACCCTCTTGCATGACGGTAGATATGTAACTATGGTGTTTACTTGCCATTTCTCGTGCATTAGGGTTTAAACACTCGGGCACTTATTCCAACCCTCTAGCATGATGGCAGATATGTAATTATGGTGTTTACATGCCATTTCCCATGCATTAGGGTTTAAACACTCGGACACTTATTTGGACCCTCTTGCCTGATGGCAGATATTTAATTATGTTGTTTGCTTGCCATTTCTCAGGCATTAGGGCTTAAACACTCGGACACTTATTCGGACACTATTGCATGATGGTAGATATGTAATTATGTTGTTTGCTTCCCATTTCTCATGCATTAGGGCTTAAACACTCGGACACTTATTCGGACCCTCTTGCATGCTGGCAGATATGTAATTATGGTGTTTACTTGCCATTTCTCATGCATTAGGGCTTAAACACTCGGACACTTATCCGGACCCTCTTGCGTGATGGCAGATATGTATTTATGGTTTTTACTTGCCATTTCTCATGCATTAGGGTTTAAACACTCGGACACTTATTTGGACCCTCTTGCATGATGGCAGATATGTAATTATGTTGTTTACTTGCCATTTCTCATTCATTAGGGCTTAAACACTCGGACACTGATTCAGACCCATTGCATTATGGCAGATATGTAATTATGGTGTTTATTTGCCTTTCCTCAAGCATTAGGGTTTGAATACTCGGACACTTATTTGGACACTCTTGCATTATGGCAGATATGTAATTATGTTGTTTGCTTGCCATTTCTCATGCATTAGGGCTTAAACACTCGGACACTCATTCGGACCCTCTTGCATGACGGTAGATATGTAACTATGGTGTTTACTTGCCATTTCTCGTGCATTAGGGTTTAAACACTCGGACACTTATTCCAACCCTCTAGCATGATGGCAGATATGTAATTATGGTGTTTACATGCCATTTCCTATGCATTAGGGTTTAAACACTCGGACACTTATTTCGACCCTCTTACCTGATGGCAGATATTTAATTATGTTGTTTGCTTGCCATTTCTCAGGCATTAGGGCTTAAACACTCGGACACTTATTCGGACACTATTGCATGATGGCAGATATGTAATTATGTTGTTTGCTTCACATTTCTCATGCATTAGGGCTTAAACACTCGGACACTTATTCGGACCCTCTTGCGTGATGGCAGATATGTAATTATGGTTTTTACTTGCCATTTCTCCTGCATAAGGGTTTAAACACTCGGACACTTATTTGGACCCTCTTGCAGGACGGCAGATATGTAATTATGTTGTTTACTTGCTATTTCTCATCCGTTAGGGCATAAACACTCGGACACTTATTCGGACCCTCTTGCATGATCGCAGATATGTAATTATGGTGTTTATTTGCCATTTCTCATGCATTAGGGTTTAAACACTCGGACACTTATTCAGATCCTCTTGCTTGATGGCAGATATGTAATTATGATGTTTGTTTGCCATTTCTCAGGCATTAGGGCCTAAATACTCGGACACTTATTCGGACCCTCTTGCATGATGGCAGAAATGTAATTATGGTGTTTATTTGCCATTTCTCATGCAACAGGGTTTAAACACTCGGACACTTATTCGGACCCTCTTGCATGATGGCATATATGTAATTATGGTGTTTTCTTGCCATTTCTCATGCATTAGGGTTTCAACACTCGGACACTTATTCGGACCCTACTTCATGATGCCAGATATGTAATTATGGTGTTTATTTGCCATTTCCCATGCATTAGGGTTTAAACACTCGGAGACTTATTTGGACCCTCTTGCATGATGGCGGATATGTAATTATGTTGTTTTCCTGCCATTTCTCATGCATTAGGGCTTAAACACTTGGACACTTGTTCGAACCCTCTTGCATGATGGTAGATATGTAATTATGGTGTTTATTTGCCATTTCTCATGCATTAGGGTTCAAACACTCAGACACTTTTTCAGACCCTTTTGCATGATGGCAGATATGTAATTATGGTGTTAATTTGCCATTTCTCATGCATTAGGGATTAAATACTCGGACACCTATTCGGACCCTCTTGCATGATGGCAGATATGTAATTACGGTGTTTATTTGCCATTTCTCATGCATTAGGGCTTAAACACTCGGACACTGATTCGGACCCACTTGCATGATGGCAGATATGTAATTATGGTGTTCATTTTCCATTCTTCAAGCATTAGGGTTTGAATAAACGGACACTTATTTGGACCCTCTTGCGTTATGGCAGATATGTAATTATGTTGTTTGCTTGCCATTTCTCATGCATTAGGGCTTAAACACTCGGACACTGATTCGAACCCTCTTGCATGATGGTAGATATGTAATTATGGTGTTTACTTGCCATTTCTCATGCATTAGGGCTTAAACACTCGGACACTTATTCGGACCCTCTTGCATGATGGCAGATATGTAATTACGGTGTTTATTTGCCATTTCTCAAGCAATAGGGTTTAAACACTCGGACACTTATTCGGACCCTCTTGCATGATGGCAAATATGTAATTATGGTGTTTACTTGCCATTTCTCATGCATTAGGGTTTAAACACTCGGACACTTATTCCGTCCCACTAGCATGATGGAAGATATGTAATTATGGTGTTTACTTGCCATTTCCCATGCATTAGGGTTTAAACACTCGGACACTTCTTTGGACCCTCTTGCGTGATGGCAGATATGTAATTATGTTCTTTGTTTGCCATTTCTCATGCATTAGGGCTGAAACACTCGGACACTTATTCGAACCCTCTTGCATGATGGTAGATATGTAATTATGGTGTTTGTTTGCCATTTCTCATGCATTAGGGGTTAAACACACAGACACTTTTTCAGACCCTTTTGCATGATGGCAGATATGTAATTATGGTGTTCATTTTCCATTTCTCATGCATTAGGGATTAAATACTCGGACACCTATTCGGACCCTCTTGCATGATGGCAGACATGTAATTACGGTGTTTATTTGCCATTTCACATGCATTAGGGCTTAAACACTCGGACACTGATTCGGACCCACTTGCATGATGGCAGATATGTAATTATGGTGTTCATTTGCCAATCCTCAAGCATTAGGGTTTGAATAATCGGACACTTATTTGGACCCTCTTGCGTTATGGCAGATATGTAATTATGTTGTTTGCTTGCCATTTCTCATGCATTAGGGCTTAAACACTCGGACACTCATTCGAACCCTCTTGCATGATGGTAGATATGTAATTATGGTGTTTACTTGCCATTTCTCAGGCATTAGGGTTCAAATACTCGGACACTTATTCCAACCCTCTAGCATGATGGCAGATATGTAATTATGGTGTTTACGTGCCATTTCCCATGCATTAGGGTTTCAACACTCGGACACTTATTTGGACCCTCTTGCATTATGGCAGATATGTAATTATGTTGTTTGCTTGCCATTTCTCAGGCATTAGGGCTCAAACACTCGGACACTCATTCGTACACTCTTGCATGATGGCAGATATGTAATTATGTTTTTTGCTTGCCATTTCTCAAGCATTAGGGCTTAAACACTCGGACACTTATTCGGACCCTCTTGCATGCTGGCAAATATGTAATTATGGTGTTTACTTGCCATTTCTCATGCATTAGGGCTTAAACACTCGGATACTTATTCGGACCCTCTTGCGTGATGGCAGATATGTAATTATGGTTTTTACTTGCCATTTCACATGCATTAGGGTTTAAACACTCGGACACTTATTTGGACCCTCTTGCATGATAGCAGATATGTAATTATGTTGTTTACTTGCCATTTCTCACGCATTAGGGCTTAAACACTCGTACACTTATTTGGACCCTGTTGCATGATTGCAGATATGTAATTACGGTGTTTGTTTGCCATTTCTCATGCATTAGGAATTAAACACTCGAACACTTATTCCGACTCTCTAGCATGATGGCTGATATGTAATTATGGTGTTTACTTGCCATTTCTCATGCATTAGGGTTTAAACACTCGGACACTTATTCGGACCCTCTTGCATGATGGCAGATATGTAATTATGTTGTTTATTTGCCATTTCTGATGCATTAGGGTTTAAACACTCGGACACTTATTCGGACCCTCTTGCGTGATGGCAGATATGTAATTATGGTTTTTACTTGCCATTTCTCATGCATTAGGGTTTAAACACTCGGACACTTATTTGGACCCTCTTGCATGATGGCAGATATGTAATTATGTTGTTTACTTGCCATTTCTCATGCATTACGGCTTAAACAGTCGGACACTTATTCGGACCCTCTTGCATGATCGCAGATATGTAATTATGGTGTTTATTTGCCATTTCTCATGCATTAGGGTTTAAACACTCGGACACTTATTCAGATCCTCTTGCTTGGTGGCAGATATATAATTATGATGTTCGTTTGCCATTTCTCAGGCATTAGGGCCAAAACATTCGGACACTTATTCAGACCCTCTTGCATGATGGCAGAAATGTAATTACCGTGTTTATTTGCCATTTCTCATGCAATAGGGTTAAAACACTCGGACACTTATTCGGACCCTCTTGCATGATGGCATATATGTAATTATGGTGTTTACTTGCCATTTCTCATGCATTAGGGTTTAAACACTCGGACACTTATTCCGACCCACTAGCATGATGGAAGATATGTAATTATGGTGTTTACTTGCCATTTTCCATGCATTAGGGTTTAAACACTCGGACACTTATTTGGACCCTCTTGCATGATGGTAGATATGTAATTGTGGTGTTTGTTTGCCATTTCTCATGAATTAGGGTTTAAACACTCAGACAATTTTTCGGACCCTCTTGCATGGTGGCGGATATGTAATTATGGTGTTCAATTGCCATTTCTCATGCAATAGGGATTAAACACTCGGACACTGATTCAGACCAACGTGCATTATGGCAGATTTGTAATTATGGTGTTTATTTGCCATTCCTCAAGCATTAGGGTTTGAACACTCGGACACTTATTCGGACCCTCATGCATGATGCAGGTATGTAATTATGGTGTTTATTTATCATTTCTAATGCATTAGGGTTTAAACACTCAAACACTTATTCGGACCCTCCTGCATGATGGCAAATATGTAATTATGGTGTTTACTCGCCATTTCTCATGCATTAGCATTTAAACACTCGGACACTTGTTCGGACCCTCTTGCATTATGGCAGATATGTAATTATGGCATTTATTTGCTATTTCGCATGCATTACGGTTTAAATACTGGGACACTTATTCGGACCCCCTTGCATGATGGCAGATATGTAATTATGGTGTTCACTTGCCATTTCTCATGCATTAGGGTTTAAACACTCGGACACTTATTCCGTCCCTCTTGCATGGTAGCAGATATGAAATTATGGTGTTTAATCACCATTTCTCATACATTACGGCTTTAACACTCGGACACTTATTCGGACCCTCTTGCATGATGGCAGATATGTAATTATGGTGTTTGCTTACCATTTCTCATGCATTAGGGTTTAAATACTCGAACACTTATTCGAGCCCTCTTGCATGATGGCAGATATGTAATTATGGTGGTTATTTGCCATTTCTCATGCATTAGGGTTCAAACACTCGGACACTTATTCAGTCCCGCTTACGTGATGGCAAATATGTAATTATGGTTTTTACTTGCCAGTTTTCATGCATTAGGGCTTCAAAACTCGGACACTTATTCGGACCCTCATGCTTGATAGCAGATATGTAATTATGGTGTTTATTCATCATTGCTAATGGATTAGGGTTTAAACACTCAAACACTTATGCAGACCCTCCTGCATGATGGCAAATATGTAATTATCGTGTTTACTTGCCATTTCTCATGCATTAGCGTTTAAACACTCGGACACTTAGTCGGACCCTCTTGCATGATGGCAGATATGTAATTGTGGCGTTTATTTGCCATTTCTCATGCGTTAAGGTTTAAATACTGGGACACTTATTCGGACCCCCTTGCATGATGGCAGATATGTAATTATGTTGTTCACTTGCCATTTCTCATGCATTAGAGTTTAAACACACGGACACTTATTCCGTCCCTCTTGCATGGTGGCAGATATGAAATTATGGTATTTAATCACCATTTCTCATGCATTACGGCTTTAACGCTTGGACACTTATTCGGACCCTCTTGCATGATGGCAGATATGTAATTATGGCGTTTACTTGCCATTTCTCATGCATTAGGGTTTAAACATTCGGACACTTATTCGAACGCTCCTACATGATGGCAGATATGTAATTATGGTGTTTAATCGCCATTTCTCATGCATTAGGATTTAAACACTCGGACACTTACTCCGTCCCTCTTGCATGATGGCAGATATGTAGTTATGTTGTTTACTTGCCATTTCCCCTTCATTAGGGCTTAAACACTCGGACACTGATACGGACCCGCTTGAATGATGGCAGATATGTAATTATGGTGTTTACTTGTCATTTCTCATGCATTAGGGCTTAAACCCTCGGACACTTATTCGAACCCTCTTGCATGATGGCAGATATGTAATTATGGTGTCTATTTTCCATTTCGCATGCATTACGGTTTAAACACTCGGACACTTATTCGGACTCTCTTGCATGATGGAAGATATTCAATTATGGTGTTTACTTGCCATTTCTCATGCATTAGGGCTTAAACACTCGGACACTTATTCGGACCCTCTTGCATGATGGCAGATATGTAATTATGGTGTCTATTTGCCATTTCTCATGCATTAGGGTTTAAACACTCGAACACTTATTCGGACCCTCTTGCATGATGGCAGATATGCAATTATGGTTTTTACTTGCCAGTTCTCATGCATTAGGGCATAAACACTCGGACATTTATGTGGACCCTTTTGCATGATGGCTGATATGTAATTATGGTGTCTATTTGCCATTTCTCATGCATTAGGGTGTAAACACTCGAACACTTATTCGGACCCTCTTGCATGATGGCAGATATGCAATTATGGTTTTTACTTGCCAGTTCTCATGCATTAGGGCATAAACACTCGGACATTTATGTGGACCCTCTTGCATGATGGCTGATATGTAATTATGGTATTTGTTTGCCATTTCTCATGCATTAGGGTTTAAACACTCGGACACTAATTCGAACCCACTTGCATGATGACAGATATGTAATTATGGTGTTTATTTGCCATTTCTCTTGCATTAGGGTTTAAACACTCGGACACTTATTCAGACCCGCTTACGTGATCGCAAATACGTAATTATGGTTTTTACTTGCAATTTTTCATGCATTAGGGCTTTAACACTCGGACACTTATTCGGACCCTCGTGCATGATGCAGGTATGTAATTATGGTGTTTATTTATCATTTCTAATGCATTAGGGTTTAAACACTCAAACACTTATTCGGACCCTCCTGCATGATGGCAAATATGTAATTATGGTGTTTACTTGCCATTTCTCATGCATTAGCATTTAAACACTCGGACACTTGTTCGGACCCTCTTGCATGGTGGCAGATATGTAATTATGGCATTTATTTGCTATTTCGCATGCATTACGGTTTAAATACTGGGACACTTATTCGGACCCCCTTGCATGATGGCAGATATGTAATTATGGTGTTCACTTGCCATTTCTCATGCATTAGGGTTTAAACACTCGGACACTTATTCCGTCCCTCTTGCATGGTGGCAGATATGAAATTATGGTGTTTAATCACCATTTCTCATACATTACGGCTTTAACACTCGGACACTTATTCGGACTCTCTTGCATGATGGCAGATATGTAATTATGGTGTCTATTTTCCATTTCGCATGCATTACGGTTTAAACACTCGGACACTTATTCGGACTCTCTTGCATGATGGCAGATATTCAATTATGGTGTTTACTTGCCATTTCTCATGCATTAGGGCTTAAACACTCGGACCCTTATTCGGACCCTCTTGCATGATGGCAGATATGCAATTATGGTGTTTACTTGCCATTTCTCATGCATTTGGGCTTAAACACTCGGACACTTGTTCGGACACGCTTGCATGATGGCAGATATGTAATTATGGTGTATGTTTGCCATTTCTCGGGCATTAGGGTTTAAACACTCGGACACTTATTCGGACCCTCTGGCATGATGGCAGATATGTAATTATGGTGTCTATTTGCCATTTCTCATGCATTAGGGTTTAAACACTCGAACACTTATTCGGACCCTCTTGCATGATGGCAGATATGCAATTATGGTTTTTACTTGCCAGTTCTCATGCATTAGGGCATAAACACTCAGACATTTATGTGGACCCTCTTGCATGATGGCTGATATGTAATTATGGTATTTGTTTGCCATTTCTCATGCATTAGGGTTTAAACACTCGGACACTAATTCGGACCCACTTGCATGATGACAGATATGTAATTATGGTGTTTATTTGCCATTTCTCTTGCGTTAGGGTTTAAACACTCGGACACTTATTCAGACCCGCTTACGTGATCGCAAATACGTAATTATGGTTTTTACTTGCAATTTTTCATGCATTAGGGCTTTAACACTCGGACACTTATTCGGACCCTCGTGCATGATGCAGGTATGTAATTATGGTGTTTATTTATCATTTCTAATGCATTAGGGTTTAAACACTCAAACACTTATTCGGACCCTCCTGCATGATGGCAAATATGTAATTATGGTGTTTACTTGCCATTTCTCATGCATTAGCATTTAAACACTCGGACACTTGTTCGGACCCTCTTGCATGGTGGCAGATATGTAATTATGGCATTTATTTGCTATTTCGCATGCATTACGGTTTAAATACTGGGACACTTATTCGGACCCCCTTACATGATGGCAGATATGTAATTATGGTGTTCACTTGCCATTTCTCATGCATTAGGGTTTAAACACTCGGACACTTATTCCGTCTCTCTTGCATGGTGGCAGATATGAAATTATGGTGTTTAATCACCATTTCTCATACATTACGGCTTTAACACTCGGACACTTATTCGGACTCTCTTGCATGATGGCAGATATGTAATTATGGTGTCTATTTTCCATTTCGCATGCATTACGGTTTAAACACTCGGACACTTATTCGGACTCTCTTGCATGATGGCAGATATTCAATTATGGTGTTTACTTGCCATTTCTCATGCATTAGGGCTTAAACACTCGGACCCTTATTCGGACCCTCTTGCATGATGGCAGATATGCAATTATGGTGTTTACTTGCCATTTCTCATGCATTTGGGCTTAAACACTCGGACACTTATTCGGACACGCTTGCATGATGGCAGATATGTAATTATGGTGTATGTTTGCCATTTCTCGGGCATTAGGGTTTAAACACTCGGACACTTATTCGGACCCTCTGGCATGATGGCAGATATGTAATTATGGTGTCTATTTGCCATTTCTCATGCATTAGGGTTTAAACACTCGAACACTTATTCGGACCCTCTTGCATGATGGCAGATATGCAATTATGGTTTTTACTTGCCAGTTCTCATGCATTAGGGCATAAACACTCGGACATTTATGTGGACCCTCTTGCATGATGGCTGATATGTAATTATGGTATTTGTTTGCCATTTCTCATGCATTAGGGTTTAAACACTCGGACACTAATTCAGACCCACTTGCATGATGACAGATATGTAATTATGGTGTTTATTTGCCATTTCTCTTACGTTAGGGTTTAAACACTCGGACACTTATTCAAACCCGCTTACGTGATCGCAAATACGTAATTATGGTTTTTACTTGCAATTTTTCATGCATTAGGGCTTTAACACTCGGACACTTATTCGGACCCTCGTGCATGATGCAGGTATGTAATTATGGTGTTTATTTATCATTTCTAATGCATTAGGGTTTAAACACTCAAACACTTATTCGGACCCTCCTGCATGATGGCAAATATGTAATTATGGTGTTTACTTGCCATTTCTCATGCATTAGCATTTAAACACTCGGACACTTGTTCGGACCCTCTTGCATGGTGGCAGATATGTAATTATGGCATTTATTTGCTATTTCGCATGCATTACGGTTTAAATACTGGGACACTTATTCGGACCCCCTTGCATGATGGCAGATATGTAATTATGGTGTTCACTTGCCATTTCTCATGCATTAGGGTTTAAACACTCGGACACTTATTCCGTCCCTCTTGCATGGTGGCAGATATGAAATTATGGTGTTTAATCACCATTTCTCATACATTACGGCTTTAACACTCGGACACTTATTCGGACCCTCTTGCATGATGGCAGATATATAATTATGGTGTTTACTTACCATTTCTCATGCATTAGGGTTTAAATACTCGGACACTAATTCGGACCCACTTGCATGATGACAGATATGTAATTATGGTGTTTATTTGCCATTTCTCTTGCGTTAGGGTTTAAACACTCGGACACTTATTCAGACCCGCTTACGTGATCGCAAATACGTAATTATGGTTTTTACTTGCAATTTTTCATGCATTAGGGCTTTAACACTCGGACACTTATTCGGACCCTCGTGCATGATGCAGGTATGTAATTATGGTGTTTATTTATCATTTCTAATGCATTAGGGTTTAAACACTCAAACACTTATTCGGACCCTCCTGCATGATGGCAAATATGTAATTATGGTGTTTACTTGTCATTTCTCATGCATTAGCATTTAAACACTCGGACACTTGTTCGGACCCTCTTGCATGGTGGCAGATATGTAATTATGGCATTTATTTGCTATTTCGCATGCATTACGGTTTAAATACTGGGACACTTATTCGGACCCCCTTGCATGATGGCAGATATGTAATTATGGTGTTCACTTGCCATTTCTCATGCATTAGGGTTTAAACACTCGGACACTTATTCCGTCCCTCTTGCATGGTGGCAGATATGAAATTATGGTGTTTAATCACCATTTCTCATACATTACGGCTTTAACACTCGGACACTTATTCGGACCCTCTTGCATGATGGCAGATATATAATTATGGTGTTTACTTACCATTTCTCATGCATTAGGGTTTAAATACTCGAACACTTATTCGGACCCTCTTGCATGATGGCAGATATGTAATTATGGTGTTTATTTGCCATTTGTCATGCGTTAGTGTTCAAACACTCGGACACTTATTCAGTCCCGCTTACGTGATGGCAAATATGTAATTATGGTTTTTACTTGCCAGTTTTCATCCATTAGGGCTTCAAAACTCGGACACCTATTCGGACCCTCGTGCATGATAGCAGACATGTAATTATGGTGTTTATTCATCATTGCTAATGGATTAGGGTTTAAACACTCAAACACTTATGCAGACCCTCCTGCATGATGGCAAATATGTAATTATGGTGTTTACTTGCCATTTCTCATGCATTAGCGTTTAAACACTCGGACACTTATACGGACCCTCTTGCATGATGGCCGATATGTAATTGTGGCGTTTATTTGCCATTTCTCATGCATTAGGGTTTAAATACTGGGACACTTATTCGGACCCCCTTGCATGATGGTAGATATGTAATTATGGTGTTCACTTGCCATTTCTCGTGCATTAGAGTTTAAACACACGGACACTTATTCCGTCCCTCTTGCATGGTGGCAGATATGAAATTATGGTATTTAATCACCATTTCTCATGCATTACGGCTTTAACGCTTGGACACTTATTCGGAGCCTCTTGCATGATGGCAGATATGTAATTATGGCGTTTACCTGCCATTTCTCATGCATTAGGGTTTAAACATTCGGACATTTATTCGGACCCTCCTGCATGATGGCAGATATGTCATTATGGTGTTTAATCGCCACTTCTCATGCATTACGATTTAAACACTCGGACACTTACTCCGACCCTCTTGCATGATGGCAGATATGTAGTTATGTTGTTTACTTGCCATTTTCCCTTCATTAGGGCTTAAACACTCGGACACTGATACGGACCCGCTTAAATGATGGCAGATATGTAATTGTGGTGTTTACTTGTCATTTCTCATGCATTAGGGCTTAAACCCTCGGACACTTATTCAGACCGTCTTGCATGATGGCAGATATGTAATTATGGTGTTTATTTTCCATTTCGCATCCAATACGGTTTAAACACTCGGACACTTATTCGGACTCTCTTGCATGATGGCAGATATTCAATTATGGTGTTTACTTGCCATTTCTCATGCATTAGGGCTTAAACACTCGGACACTTATTCGGACCCTCTCTCATGATGGCAGATATGCAATTATGGTGTTTACTTCCCATTTCTCATGCATTTGGGCTTAAACACTCGGACACTTATTCGGACCCACTTGCATGATGGCAGATATGTAATTATGGTGTCTGTTTGCCATTTCTCGGGCATTAGGGTTTAATCACTCGGACACTTATTCGGACCCTCTTGCATGATGGCAGATATGTAATTATGGTGCTTATTTGCCATTTCTCATGCATTAGGGCTTAAACACTCGGACAATTATTCCGACCCTCATGCATGATGGTATATATGTAATTATGGTGTTTACTTGCCATTTCTCATGCATTAGGGTTTAAACAGTCGGACACTTATTTGGACCCTCTTGCATGATGGCAGATATGTAATTATGTTGTTTTCTTGCCATTTTTGATGCATTAGGGCTTAAACACTCGGGCACTTATTTGGACCCTCTTGCATGATGGCAGATATGTAATTATGGTGTTTATTTGCCATTTCTCATGCATTAGAGTTTAAACACTCGGACACATATTCGGACCATCTTGCATGATGGCATGTAATTATGGTTTTTACTTGACATTTCTCATGCAATATGGTTTAAACACTCGGACACTTATTTGGACCCTCTTGCATGATGGCAGATGTGTAATTATGTTGTTCACTTGCCGTTTCTCATGCATTTGGGCTTAAACACTCGGACACTTATTCGGACCCTCTTGCATGATGGCGGATATGTAATTACGGTGTTTATTTGCCATTTCTCACGCATTAGGGTTTAAACACTCGGACATTTATTTTGACCCTCTTGCATGATGGCAGACATGTAAGTATGTGTTTATTTGCCATTTCCCATGCATTACGGTTTAAACACTCGGACACTTGTTTGGACCCTCTTGCATGATGGCAGATATGTAGTTATGGTGTTTACTCGCCATTTCCCGTGCATTAGGGTTTAAACACACGGAAACTTATTCGGACCCTCTTGCATGATGGCAGAAATGTAATTATGGTGTTTACTTGTCATTTCTCATGCATTAGGGCTTAAACACTCGGACACTTATTCGGACCCTCTGGCATGATGGCAGATATGTAATTATGGTCTCTATTTGCCATTTCTCATGCATTAGGGTTTAACCACTCGGACACTTATTCGGACCCTAATGCGTGATGGCAGATATGTAATTACGGTGTTTATTCTTCATTTCTAATGCATTAGGCTTTAAACACGCAGACACTTATTCGGACCCTACTGCATGATTTCAAATATGTAATTATGGTGTTTACTTGCCATTTCTCATGCATTAGCGTTTAAACACTCGGACACTTATTCGGACCCTCTTGCATGATGGCAAATATGTAATTATGGTGTTTATGCATTAGGGTTTAAACACTCGGACACTTATTCGGACCCTCTTGCATGATGGCAGATATGTAATTATGGTGTTTATTTGTCATTTCTCTTGCATTAGGGTTTAAATAGTGGGACACGTATTCGGACCCCTTGCATGATGCCAGATATGTAATTATGGTGTTTACTTGCCATTTCTCGTGCATTGGGGTTTAAAGACTCGGACACTTATTCCGACCCTCTTGCATGATGGCAGGTATGTAATTATGGTGTTTACTTACCATTTCTCATGCATTAGGGTTTAAACACTCGGACACTTATTCAGACCCTCCTGCATGATGGCAAATATGTAATTATGGTGTTTACTTGCCATTTCTCATGCATTAGCGTTTAAACATTCGGACACTTGTTCGGACCCTCTTGCATGATGTCAGATATCTAATTATGGTATTTATTTGCCATTTCTCATGCATTGGGGATTAAATACTGGGACACTTATTCGGAACCCCCTGCATGATGGCAGATATGTAATTGTGGTGTTCACTTGCCATTTCTCATGCATTAGGGTTTAAACACTCAGACACTTATTCCGACCCTCTTGCATGGTGGCAGATATGAAATTATGGTGTTTGATCACCATTTCTCATACATTTCGGCTTTAACACTCGGACACTTATTCG
This sequence comes from Camellia sinensis, assembly GCF_055761805.1. Classification (NCBI taxonomy): domain Eukaryota; kingdom Viridiplantae; phylum Streptophyta; class Magnoliopsida; order Ericales; family Theaceae; genus Camellia; species Camellia sinensis. The sequence continues at coordinate 7,621,220 of NW_028129474.1, read as the reverse complement.
GACCCTCTTGCATGATGGCAGATATGTAATTGTGGTGTTTACTTACCTTTTCCCATGCATTAGGGTTTAAATACTCGGACACTTATTCGGACCCTCTTGCGTGATGGCAGATATGTAACTATGGTGTTTATTTGCCATTTCTCATGCGTTAGGGTTTAAACACTCGGACACTTATTCAGTCCCGCTTACGTGATGGCAAATATGTAATTGTGGTTTTTACATGCCAGTTTTCATGCATTAGGGCTTTAACACTCGGACACTTATTCGGACCCTCATGCATGATAGCAGATATGTAATTATGGTGTTTATTCATCATTGCTAATGGATTAGGGTTTAAACACTCAAATACTTATTCAGACCCTCCTGAATGATGGCAAATATGTAATTATCGTGTTTACTTGCCATTTCTCATGCATTAACGTTTAAACACTCGGACACTTATTCGAACCCTCTTGCATGATGGCAGATATGTAATTATGGCGTTTATTTGCCATTTCTCATGCATTAGGGTTTAAAGACTGGGACACTTATTCGGACCCCTTGCATGATGGCAGATATGTAATTATGGTGTTCACTTGCCATTTCTCATGCATTAGAGTTTAAACACACGGACACTTATTCCATCCCTCTTGCATGGTGGCAGATATGAAATTATGGTGTTCAATCACCATTTCCCATGCATTACGGCTTTAACGCTTGGACACTTATTTGGACCCTCTTGCATGATGGTAGATATGTAATTATGGCGTTTAATTGCCATTTCTCATGCATTAGGGTTTAAACATTCGGACACTTATTCGGACCCTCTTGCATGATGGCAGATATGTAATTATGGTGTTTAATCGCCATTTCTCATGCATTAGGATTTAAACACTCGGACACTTACTCCGGCCCTCTTGCATGATGGCAGATATGTAGTTATGTTGTTTACTTGCCATTTCCCCTTCATTAGGGCTTAAACACTCGGGCACTTATTCGGACCCGCTTGAATGATGGCAGATATGTAATTATGGTGTTTACTTGTCATTTCTCCTGCATTAGGGCTCAAAACGCTCGGACACTTATTTGGACCCACTTGCATGATGGCAGATATGTAATTATGGTGTCTATTTTCCATTTCTCATGTATTACGGTTTAAACACTCGGACACTTATTCGGACCCTCTTGCATGATGGCAGATATTCAATTATGGTGTTTACTTGCCATTTCTCATGCATTAGGGCTTAAACACTCGGACACTTATTCGGACCCTCTTGCATGATGGCTGATATGCAATTATGGTGTTTACTTGCCATTTCTCATGCATTTGGGCTTAAACACTCGGACACTTATTTGGACCCGCTTGCATGACGGCAGATATGTAATTATGGTGTCTGTTTGCCATTTCTCAAGCATTAGGGTTTAAACACTCGGACACTTATTCGGACCCTCTTGCATGATGGCAGATATGTAATTATGGTGTTTATTTGCCATTTCTCATGCATTAGGGCTTAAACACTCGGACACATATTCTGACCCTCATGCATGATGGTAGATATGTAATTATGGTGTTTACTTGCCATTTCTCATGCATTAGGGTTTAAACACTCGGACACTTATTTGGACCCTCTTGCATGATGGCAGATATGTAATTATGTTGTTTGCTTGCCATTTCTGATGCATTAGGGCTTAAACACTCGGACACTTATTTGGACCCTCTTGCATGATGGCAGATAAGTAATTATGGTGTTTATTTTCCATTTCTCATGCATTAGAGTTTAAACACTCGGACACTTATTCGGACCATCTTGCATGATGGCAGATATGTAATTATGGTTTTTACTTGACATTTCTCATGCAATAGGGTTTAAACACTCGGACACTTATTTGGACCCTCTTGCATGATGGCAGATATGTAATTATGTTGTTCACTTGCCGTTTCTCATGCATTAGGGTTTAAACACTCGAACATTTATTTGCACCCTCTTGCATGATGGCAGACACTTATTCAGACCCGCTTACGTGATGGCAAATATGCAATTATGGTGTTTACTTGCCATTTCTCATGCATTAGCGTTCAAACAATCAGACACTTATTCGGACCCTCTTGCATGATGACAGATATGTAATTATGGCGTTTATTTGCCATTTGTCATGCATTAGGGTTTAAATACTGGGACACTTATTCAGACCCCCTTGCATGATGGCATATATGTAATTATGGTGTTTACTTGCCATTTCTCATGCATTAGAGTTTAAACACTCGGACACTTATTCCGTCCCTTTTGCATGGTGGCAGATATGAAATTATGGTGTTTAATCAGCATTTCTCATGCATTACGGCTTTAACACTCGGACACTTATTCGGACCCTCTTACATGATGGCAGATATGTAATTATGGTGTTTACTTGCCATTTCTCATGCATTAGGGTTTAAACACTCGGACGCTTATTCGGACCCTCTTGCATGATGGCAGATATGTAATTGTGCTGTTTAATCGCCATTTCTCTTGCATTAGGATTTAAACACTCGGACACTTACTCCGACCCTCTTGCATGTTGGCAGATCTGTAGTTATGCTGTTTACTTGCCATTTCCCCTACATTAGCGCTTAAACACTCGGACACTTATTCGGACCCGCTTGAATGATGGCAGATATGTAATTACGGTGTTTACTTGTCATTTCTCATGCATTAGGGCTTAAACCCTGGGACACTTGTTCGGACCCTCTTGCATGATGGCAGATATGTAATTATGGTGTCTATTTGCCATTTCTCATGCATTAGGGTTTAAACACTCGGACACTTATTCGGACCCTCTTGCATGATGGTAGATATGCAATTATGGTGTCTACTTGCCATTTCTCATGCATTAGGGCTTAAACACTCGGACACTTATTCGGACCCTCTTGCATGATGGCAAATATGCAATTATGGTTTTTACTTGCCATTTCTCATGCATTAGGGCTTAAACACTCGGACACTTATTCGGACCCTCTTGCATGACGGCAGATATGTAATTATGGTGTTTGTTTGCCATTTCTCATGCATTAGGGTTTAAACACTCGGACACTTATTCGGACCCTCTTGCATGATGGCAGATATGTAATTATGGTGTTTATTTGCCATTTCTCATGCGTTAGGATTTAAACATTCGGACACTTATTTCGACCCTCATGCATGATGGCAGATATGTAATTATGTTGTTTGCTTTACATTTCTCATGCATTAGGGCTTAAACACTCGGACACTTATTCGGACCCTCTTGCATGATGGCAGATATGTAATTGTGGTGTTTGTTTGCCATTTCTCATGCATTAGGGTTTAAACACTCGAACACCTATTCGGACCCTCTTGCATTATGGCAGATATGTAATTATGGTGTTTCTTTTCAATTTCTCATGCATTAGGGCATAAACACTCGGACATTTATGCGGACCCTCTTGTATGATGGCAGATATGTAATTATGGTATTTGTTTGCCATTTCTCATGCATTAGGGTTTAAACACTCGGACACTTATTCAGACCCTCTTGCATGATGGCAGATATGTAATTATTGCATTTACTTACCATTTCTCATGCATTAGTGTTTAAACATTCGGGCACTTATTCGGACCCTCTTGCATGATGGCAGATATGTAATTATGGTGTTTATTTTTCATTTCTCATGCATTAGGGTTTAAATACTGGAACACTTGTTCGGACCCCTTACATGATGGCAGATATGTAATTATGGTGTTTACTTGCCATTTCTCATGCATTAGGGCTTAAACACTCGGACACTTATTCGGACCCGGACACTTATTCCGACCCTCTTGCATGATGGCGGATACGTAATTATGGTGTTTACTTACCATTTCTGATGCATTATGGTTTAAACACTCGGACACTTATTCGGACCCTCTTGCATGATGGCAGATATGTAATTATGGTGTTTATTTTTCATTTCTCATGCGTTAGGGTTTAAACACTCGGACACTTATTCAGACCCACTTATGTGATGGGAAATACGTAATTATGGTTTTTACTTGCCATTTTTCATGCATTAGGGCTTTAACACCCGGACGCTTATTCGAACCCTCATTCATGATGGCAGATATGTAATTATGGTGTTTATTTATCATTTCTAATGCATTAGGGTTTAAACACTCGGACACTTACTCCGACCCTCTTGCATGATGGCAGATATGTAGTTATGCGATTTACTTGCCATTTCCGCTGCATTAGGGCTTAAACACTCGGACACTTATTCGGACCCTCTTGAATGATGACAGATATGTAATTATGGTGTTTACTTGTCATTTCTCATGCATTAGGGCTTAAACCCTCGGACACTTATTCGTACCCTCTTGCATGATGGCAGATATGTAATTATGGTGTCTATTTGCCATTTCTCATGCATTACGGTTTAAACACTCGGACACTTATTCGGACCCTCTTGCATGATGGCAGATATGTAATTATGCCGTTTATTTCCCATTTCTCATGCATTAGGGTTTAAGTACCGAGACACTTATTCGGACCCCCTTCCATGATGGTAGATATGTAATTATGGTGTTCACTTGCCATTTCTCAGGCATTAGGGTTTAAACACTCGGACACTTATTCCGTCCCCCTTGCATGATGGCAGATATGTAATTATGGTGTTTAGTTGTCATTTCTCATGCATTAGGGCTTAAACACTCGGACACTTATTTGGACCTTCTTGCATGATGCCAGGTATGTAATTATGGCATTTACTTCCCGTTTCTCATGCATTTGAGTTTAAACACCCGGACACTTATTCGGACCCTCTTGCAAGATGGCAGATATGTAATTATGGTGTTTAATCGCCATTTCTCATGCATTAGGGTTTAAACACTCGGACACTTACTCCGACCCTCTTGCATGATGGCAGATTTGTAGTTATGCGATTTACTTGCCATTTCCGCTGCATCAGGGCTTAAACACTCGGACACTTATTCGGACCCTCTTGAATGATGACAGAAATGTAATTATGGTGTTTACTTGTCATTTCTCATGCATTAGGGCTTAAACCCTCGGACACTTATTCGGACCCTCTTGCATGACGGAAGATATGTAATTAAATTGTCTATTTGCCATTTCTCATGCATTACGGTTTAAACACTCGGACACTTATTCGGACCCTCTTGCACGATGGCAGATATGTAGTTATGGCGTTTATTTCCCATTTCTCATGCATTAGGGTTTAAGTACTGAGACACTTATTCGGACCCCTTGCAAGATGGCAGATATGTAATTATGGTGTTCACTTGCCATTTCTCATGCATTAGGGTTTAAACACTCGGATACTTATTCTGTCCTTCTTGCATGATGGCAGATATGTAATTATGGTGTTTAGTTGTCATTTCTTATGCATTAGGGCTTAAACACTCGGACACTTATTCGGACCTTCTTGCATGATGCCAGGTATGTAATTGTGGCGTTTACTTGCCATTTCTCATGCATTAGGGTTTAAACGCTCGGACACTTATTCGGACCCTCCTGCAAGAGGGCAGATATGTAATTATGGTGTTTAATCGCCATTTCTCATGCATTAGGGTTTAAACAGTCGGACACTTGCTCCGATGCTCTTGCATGATGGCCGATATGTAGTTATGCGATTTACTTGCCATTTCCGCTGCATTAGGGCTTAAACACTCGGACACTTATTCGGACCCTCTTGAATGATGACAGATATGTAATTTTGGTATTTACTTGACATTTCTCATGCATTAGGGCTTAAACCCTCGGACACTTATTCGGACCCTCTTGCATGATGGCAGATATGTAATTATGGTGTCTATTTGCCATTTCCCATGCATTACGGTTTAAACACTCGGACACTTATTCAGACCCTCTTGCATGACGGCAGATATGCAATTATGGTGTCTACTTGCCATTTCTCATGCATTAGGGCTTAAACACTCGGACACTTATTCGGACCCTCTTGCTTGATGGCAGATATGCAATTATGGTGTTTACTTGCCATTTCTCATGCATTAGGGCTTAAACACTCGGACACTTATTCGGACCCTCTTGCATGATGGCAGATATGTAATTATGGTTTTTATTTGCCATTTCTCATGCATTAGGGTTTAAACACTCGGACACTTATTTGGACCCTCTTGCATCATGGCAGATACGTAATCATGTTGTTTGCTTGCCATTTCTCATGCATTAGGGCTTAAACACTCGGACACTTATTTGGACCCTCTTGCATCATGGCAGATATGTAGTTATGCGATTTACTTGCCATTTCCGCTGCATTAGGGCTTAAACACTCGGACACTTATTCAGACCCTCTTGAATGATGACAGATATGTAATTATGGTGTTTACTTGTCATTTCTCATGCATTACGGTTTAAACACTCGGACACTTATTCGGACCCTCTTGCGTGATGGCAGATATGTAGTTATGGCGTTTATTTCCCATTTCTCATGCATTAGGGTTTAAGTACTGAGACACTTATTCGGACCCCCTTCCATGATGGCAGATATGTAATTATGGTGTTCACTTGCCATTTCTCATGCATTAGGGTTTAAACACTCGGACACTTATTCTGTCCTTCTTGCATGATGGCAGATATGTAATTATGGTGTTTAGTTGTCATTTCTCATGCATTAGGGCTTAAACACTTGGACACTTATTCGGACCTTCTTGCATGATGCCAGGTATGTAATTATGGCGTTTACTTGCCATTTCTCATGCATTAGGGTTTAAACACTCGGACACTTATTCGGACGCTCTTGCAAGAGGGCAGATATGTAATTATGGCGTTTAATCGCCATTTCTCATGCATTAGGGTTTAAACAGTCGGACACTTACTCCGACCCTCTTGCATGATGGCAGGTATGCAGTTATGCGATTTACTTGCCATTTCCGCTGCATTAGGGCTTAAACACTCGGACACTTATTCGGCCCCTCTTGAATGGTGACAGATATGTAATTATGGTGTTTACGTGTCATTTCCCATGCATTAGGGCTTAAAACCTCGGACACTTATTCGGACCCTCTTGCATGATGGCAGATATGTAATTATGGTGTCTATTTGCCATTTCCCATGAATTACGGTTTAAACACTCGGACACTTATTCGGACCCTCTTGCATGATGGCAGATATGCAATTATGGTGTCGACTTGCCATTTCTCATGCATTAGGGATTAAACACTCGGACACTTATTCGGACCCTCTTGCATGATGGCAGATATGCAATTATGGTGTTTACTTGCCATTTCTCAGGCATTAGGGCTTAAACACTCGGACACTTATTCGGACCCTCTTGCATGATGGCAGATATGTAATTATGGTTTTTATTTGCCATTTCTCATGCATTAGGGTTTAAACACTCGGACACTTAATCCGAGCCTCTTCAATGATGGCAGATATGTAATTATGGTGTTTACTTGCCATTTCTCATGCAGTAGGGTTTAATCACTCGGACACTTATTCCGACCCTCACGCATTATGGCAGATATGTAATTATGGTGTTTACTTGCCATTTCTCATGCATTAGGGTTTAAACACTCGGACACTTATTTGGACCCTCTTGCATGATGGCAGATACGTAATCATGTTGTTTGCTTGCCATTTCTCATGCATTAGGGCTTAAACACTCGGACACTTATTTGGACCCTCTTGCATGATGGCAGATATGTAATTATGGTGTTTGTTTGCCACTTCTCATGCATTAGGGTTTAAACACTCGGACACTTATTCGGACCCTCTTGCATGATGGCGAGATATGTAATTATGGTTTTTATTTGCCATTTCTCATGCATTAGGGTTTAAACACTCGGACATTTATTCCGACCCTCATGCTTGATGGCAGATATGTAATTATGGTGTTTAGTTGCCATTTCTCATGCATTAGGGCTTAAACACTTGGACACTTATTCGGACCCTCTTGCATGATGGCAGATATGTAATTATGGTTTTTATTTGCCATTTCTCATGCATTAGGGTTTAAACACTGGGACACTTATTCCGAGCCTCTTCAATGATGGCAGATATGTAATTATGGTGTTTACTTGCCATTTCTCATGCAGTAGGGTTTAAACACTCGGACACTTATTCCGACCCTCATGCATGATGGCAGATATGTAATTATGGTGTTTACTTGCCATTTCCCATGCATTAGGGTTTAAACACTCGGACACTTATTTGGACCCTCTTGCATGATGGCAGATACGTAATCATGTTGTTTGCTTGCCATTTCTCATGCATTAGGGCTTAAACACTCAGAAACTTATTTGGACCCTCTTGCATGATGGCAGATATGTAATTATGGTGTTTGTTTGCCAGTTCTCATGCATTAGGGTTTAAACACTCGGACACTTATTCGGACCCTCTTGCATGATGGCAGATATGTAATTATGGTTTTTATTTGCCATTTCTCATGCATTAGGGTTTAAACACTCGTACATTTATTCCGACCCTCATGCTTGATGGCAGATATGTAATTATGGTGTTTACTTGCCATTTCCCATGCATTAGGGCTTAAACACTCGGACACTTATTCGGACCCTCTTGCATTATGACAGATATGTAATTATGTTGTTTGCTTGCCATTTCTCATGCATTAGGGCTTAAACACTCGAACACTTATTCTTACCCGCTTGAATGATGGCAGATATGTAATTATGGTGTTTACTTGTCATTTCTCATGCATTAGGGCTTAAACCCTAGGACACTTGTTCGGACCCTCTTGCATGATGGCAGATATGTAATTATGGTGTCTATTTTACATTTCCTATGCAATAGGGTTTAAGCACTCGGACACTTATTAGGACCCTATTGCATGGTGGCAGATATGCCATTATGGTTTTTACTTGCCATTTCTCATGCATTAGGGCTTAAACACTCGGACACTCATTCGGACCCTCTTGCATGATGGCAGATATGCAATTATGGTGTTTACTTGCCATTTCTCATGCATTAGGGCTTAAACAGTCGGACACTTATTCGGACCCTCTTGCATGACGGCAGATATGTAATTATGGTGTTTGTTTGCCATTTCTCATGCATTTGGGTTTAACCACTTGGACACTTATTCGGACCCTCTTGCATGATGGCAGATATGCAATTATGGTGTTTATTTGCCATTTCTCATGCGTTAGGGTTTAAACACTCGAACACTTATTTCGACCCTCATGCATGATGGCAGATATGTAATTATGTTGTTTGCTTGCCATTTCTCATGCATTAGGGTTTAAACACTCGGACACTTATTCGGACCCTCTTTCATGATGGCAGATATGTAATTATGGTGTTTGTTTGCCATTTCTCTTGCATTAGGGTTTAAGCACTCGGACACGTATTCGGACCCTCTTGCATGATGGCAGATATGTAATTATGGTGTCTATTTGTGTAACCAGCCCGCGGGGGACCTCGCTACAGCTTGACTCTATTTGGGTCACGGTTCTAAGTCTGAACCAAAGAGTCCAAATCCGGCAAATCGTTTTGAGAAAAACAGATTTTTTTGAAAGAAGTGCCAAACATGGACTGCTTTGCCAGATACAGAGTCGCCACCTAAATGTTTTTTATTGGGAAATTTAGGAAACCCTGACTCGGTGCCAATGGCCACGTGTCCGTCATCACCAAAGTTGCCTCGGCCCGGGAACTTGGGTACGATTGGGGAAGGTCACTTCGTGAGCACCCCCACTCGCCCGATCAAAGATCGGCCTCTACTAACCATGATATCTATTTTTGAAAACATTGTGTGTTCTTATTCTGGTTATTAGACTAGGTTACTATGTGATGCGCACAACATACAAGTATAGACTGGGTCACCCGAATTGGAACAAAACATTTCATGTTTGTTTTTGAAAGATGGTTTGCTACTCGCAAGTAGGCTTAAAATGCAAATTTTGCCACCCTCGGGTGGGCTTAGAAAAGATGGTTTTTCCACTATCTAGTGGGCTTAAAACAAATATTTGATGAATTGTCCCAATCCAAACAACCCAACCTTCCCCCACAGGCATTCAGGTAGTTATATCATATAAGCAATTAGCCTCATGGTAAGCATGCTATTCATGGCAGTCACTCACACGCATGCAAGGATGCTAAAGCATAAAACTCACCAAGTACTCCAAGCCAAAACAGAAACTCATTAGAAATCATGCATGAATCCTAAGTATACAGAAATGCCTAATGCAACACATGCAAAAATGTAACTATAGCAGGCTCGGCTACTCTAAACATGGCATATGGAATGCTACAGCTAACACGTATTCAACTTTGAAATTGAAATACAATGCAGTTAGTATGATGCGCCGAGCCCGGTGCATGCAAAACAGATGAATGATGCAAACATGCTGTCATACTGTATGCTAATTAAAATATGCCCTAATCTAACCATCATAAGCGGGTAAATAAAAGGGAAGAAAGACGTAGGGTTGGAAGACATACATCACACTCACGCACACTTATTACAGTTGTGCCCTCGCGCAGAGGGTCCGAATAAATAATACAGTCCCGAATAAAAGAATATTACAATCCAAATAATACAGTCCAAATAATGTACAAATTCCTAATTAATTAACAAATTAACTAAGAAAATAAATAAAACTGGCATGCAAGCCAGGGACTGCCTTGCTTCTGATGGATGATGCATGTCCGGGTTGTCTTGCGCGGAAATCCACCGGGATGCCCCAATTAGCCTCTGTTTAGCAGTTATTCTTGGAAAGCGTGCCGAGCTCCGAAAAGTTGTTGATTCTTCATTTTGCTGCAACAGAGAGCAGGAAAGGGGCATAGCAATGTATTTTCACAGATATATGCATGCCTCGATCCTCGTGCCACCAATCACGCATACCGAGGCATGATGGCCGAGGAGTCGAAATGCACAATTCAATATAGGATGAATGCACATGAAAACACAGCTAAAACCTAACTCCATCATGGATAATCTGGAGTGTCGGTGACTGGGGAATTGAGACGCGTTCCGTCACTCGGAGTACGAAACGCACCCCGTTTCCCGTGCCCGGGCTAACTCCTATTCCGAACACAATGCAATATGCATGACAAGTATGAATGCAACTAAGATACAGCCTATCTTGCACAATGCTGTGAAAATGAGATGCCTCGTCATGCGTGCACACGGGCACGCAAACTGAAGAAACGCATGAATGCGATCTAAGGTACAACCTAGTATGCACTATGCTGTGAAAATGAGATGCCTCGAAATGCGTGCACACGGGCACGCAAACCGAAGCAATGGCATACGCAATGCAATATGGCTAAAATGGCATATAGAATGCAACATGGACTTATACTAACATGAGAGAGCCTCAGCTACACTCACATCAGAGGCCGATGGATGAAAGTGAAGTGCCTCGAAACGCGTGCACACGGGCACGCAAACCGAGGCAATGGCATACGCAATGTAATATGGCTGAAATGGCATATAGAATGCAACATGGACTTATACTAACATGAGAGAGCCTCAGCCACACTCACACAAGAGGCCGATGGATGAAAATGAAGTGCCTCAAAACGCGTGCACACGGGCACGCAAACCGAGGCAATGGCATATGCAACGCAATATGGCTAAAATGGCATATAGAATGCAACATGGACTTATACTAACCTGAGAGAGCCTCAGCCACACTCACGCAAGAGGCCGATGGATGAAAGTGAAGTGCCTCGAAACGCGTGCACACGGGCACGCAAACAGAGGCAATGGCATACGCAATGCAATATGGCTAAAATGGCATATAGAATGCAACATGGACTTATACTAACATGAGAGAGCCTCAGCCACACTCACACAAGAGGCCGATGGATGAAAGTGAAGTGCCTCGAAACGCGTGCACACGGGCACGCAAACCGAGGCAATGGCATACGCAATGCAATATGGCTAAAATGGCATATAGAATGCAAGATGGACTTATACTAACATGAGAGAGCCTTAGCCACACTCACACAAGAGGCCGATGGATGAAAATGAAGTGCCTCGAAACGCGTGCACACGGGCACGCAAACCGAGGCAATGGCATATGCAATGCAATATGGCTAAAATGATATGCAAACATGCTAATGGAATTTCAGCACTGAAATGTGGGGGAAAACAGCCCCAAAATAAGACGAGAGTACACCCGATGCATGGAATAGTCCCGAAACATGAATTTTGGCACCCGAAATGGCCTATAGCTATACCAAATATGCACAATATGGACATCAAATGAAAAGACAGAAGCAAGGCAGCCCCAAAATAAGCACTTTTACAGTTCAAAGCATGGCCAAACAGCAAACAAAAACAGGGCAAAACTAGCATGCAAGAAATGGCCCTAAACATGAGATTAAGAAGCAACTCACAGCTGCTCTCCTCAACCAGATTAGGGCCCTTAAACAAAGTTGAAGAGGGGCCCAAAACATGATCTTTTACAGTTCTGAAAATAGCCCAAAAACAAACATAGGTATGGCTAAGCTTTCATGCAAGAAATGAGCCAAAAGATGGCCAAAGAAGGAAGTGGTAGATGCAAAGCCCAAACAGAAAAAGACTCTTCTACAATACTGATGAGGGACCACAAATAAGGCATTTTACAGTTGAGTGTCGGACCCAAAACAGTATGCAAATATGTCAAAAATGCTATGGAAAATGAGGTCCAAAAGAGAGATATAACATGAAGTGTATAAAAGATGCCTCAAATCATGAAAGGCCCTTAATGAAACATGAAGAATGGGCCAAAATAAGACCTTTTATAGATCTGAAAATCGTCCAAAAATGGAAGCATAATAGGCTGCCAAGTCATGCAAAAATGGGGACCAAAGATGGATACAAAGACAAGTGGTACATGGAGGTCCCAAACAGTGATGAGCCCTTCTTCAATGTTGAAGAGGGGCTCAAAATAAGCCTACTTACAGATTACATCATGCTCCAAAACAGATCACACATAGGCTAAAAATATCATGCAAGAAAATGGCATTCAAGGAAGATATTGAAGCAAGTGCAAGATATGGACCTCAAATGACAAAAGTCCCTTAATGAAACATGAAATAGAGCTCAAAATAACACTACTTTAAGTTATGGCCGGAGCTCAAAACAGCAAGAATGTATGGCTAAGAAATGTTGCAAAAAATAAGCTCAAAAAAGGGGGAAATGGTACTCACCCTTGTAGACCAACCTTTAGCAACTTCTTGGACCAAATTTACTGCCTCCTAGCCTTTGAAAAGACCTCCAAGCTGCTGGAAATGGAAGTGGTGGTGTGAGGCTTGGTGGTGTAGTGTAAAATGGTGTAGGGTTTGAAGGTTTTTTGAAGGAAATGAGAGAGATGGAGGGATATAATGCAAGAGGCTCTTAGGGAAATTTTTCAACCCTAAACCAGCAGCTGGAGCCTCTGTTAAATAGGCAAGAATGGGGGAAAAAAGGGGGGAAAAAGTGGGGGGAAAATGGATCAAGTTTCCCTCCAAAAAATGCCAAAACCCTCGGACATGGGTGAAGTGTAAAAACAAATACATGGCTGGAATGCACTCACAGGGGCAAAAATGGCCGGCCAGTTTAAAAGGGGAAAAAAAGTCATCCACCAGGTAAGTGGCCGGCCGGCTAGGTCAAAGGGAAAAAAGTGGCTGGCCACCCCCTTGGATGAAGCCCCAGAAGTTAGATTTCCAATGGCGCAAACCTTGCATTAAAATTCCACCTGTAGAAAAAGTTATGCCCTTTTCTGTGAAGCCGCGCAGATTCGGTCCAAGCGGACTTCAACCAACCACATCTCTCCCCCGCGGACTTGGACTTGGGAGATTCTTGAGTGTAAAATGAAGCCCCGGAAGTAAGATTTCCAATGGTAGTGGTCTCATATCTTAATTCCTCTTGTGAAAAGAGTTACGCCCGTTTCGGTGAAGCCGCGCAGATTTTTCTACTTCCCGGATTCATGCTGAACCACTTTTGACCAAAAAGAAGTTGGCTTTTCAGCAAAATTACTGGCCTCCCACCCTCCAACAAGCTTTCTAACAGTGAAAATAAGGTCTCCACCAAAAATGAGCCCAAACCGATGCAAAACGAAGGTTTGGGGGCCGAAACGCGCAGTCCGGGGCCCCGAAAACTGACCGTTGGGCACCGGGAGTGGTGTTCGATCACGAAGTTGGTGTCTCGGACCACAGTGTCCCTCAAAAGGGAGAAAATAGGATGCACGCCGGAAATCGGAGCAAACGGAGATGGTTAAGCGGTCCCGAACCGACGCACACGACCAACGGCTCCGAAAAACCGAAAACCGGACTCCAAAGGGGCAAAATGGCCTACGACCACAAAACGTAGCCTACGGCCACTGAGAGAGGATCTACAAGACCTCTCCCTCCCTTCGGTAAAGAAACAGAGAAAACAAAGCCTGGTTCGCAAACCGAGGCAAAGCATGAAAGAGTCCGGAAGTCCGGAGGCAAAGCTCGCGGCCAAGACTCCGAAACCTCTGAACGAGCACGATATGCAACATCACCAAGCGCTCAATCGGTGACGTCTGAGTCTTAAGGTCGGTCAAAAATGGGGTGTCTACAATTTGCCATTTCTCATGCATTAGGGTTTAAACACTCGGACACTTATTCGGACCCTCTTGCATGATGGCAGATATGCAATTATGGTGTTTATTTGCCATTTCTCATGCGTTAGGGTTTAAACACTCGGACACTTATTTCGACCCTCATGCATGATGGCAGATATGTAATTATGTTGTTTGCTTGCCATTTCTCATGCATTAGGGCTTAAACACTCGGACACTTATTCGGACCCTCTTGCATGATGGCAGATATGTAATTATGGTGTTTGTTTGCCATTTCTCTTGCATTAGGGTTTAAGCACTCGGACACCTTTTCGGACCCTCTTGCATGATGGCAGATATGTAATTATGCTGTCTATTTGTGCAACCAGCCCGCGGGGGACCTCGCTACAGCTCGGACTCGATTTGGGTCACGGTTCTAAGTCTGAACCAAAGAGTCCAAATCCGGCAAATCGTTTTGAGAAAAACTAATTTTTTTGAAAGAAGTGCCAAACATGGACTGCTTTGCCAGATACAGAGTCGCCACCTAAATGTTTTTTAATGGGAAGTTTAGGAAACCCTGACTCGGTGTCAAAGGCCACGTGTTCGTCATCACCAAAGTTGCCTCGGCTCGGGAACTTGGGTACGATTGGGGAAGGTCACTTCGTGAGCACCCCCGCTCGCCCGATCAAAGATCGGCCTCTACTAACCATGATATCTACTTTTGAAAACATTGTGTGTTCTTATTCCGGTTATTAGCCTAGGTTACTATGTGATGCGCACAGCATACAAGTATAGACTGGGTCGCCTGAATTGGAACAAAACATTTCATGTTTGTTTTTGAAGGATGGTTTGCTACTCGCAAGTAGGCTTAAAATGCAGATTTTGCCACCCTCGGGTGGGCTTAGAAAAGATGGTTTTGCCACTATCTAGTGGGCTTAAAACAAATATTTGATGAATTGTCCCAATCCAAACAACCCAACCTTCACCCAGAGGCATTTAGGCAGTTATATCATATAAGCAATTAGCCTCGTGGTAAGCATGCTATTCATGGCAGTCACTCACACGCATGCAAGGATGCTAAAGCATAAAACTCACCGAGTACTCCAAGCCAAAACAGAAACTCATTAGAAATCATGCATGAATCCTAAGTATACAGAAATGCCTAATGCAACACATGCAAAAATGCAACTATAGCAGGCTCGGCTACTCTAAACATGGCATATGGAATGCTACAGCTAACACGTATTCAACTTTGAAATTGAAATACAATGCAGTTAGTATGATGCGCCGAGCCCGGTGCATGCAAAACAGATGAATGATGCAAACATGCTGTCATACTGTATGCTAATTAAAATATGCCCTAATCTAACCATCATAAGCGGGTAAATAAAAGGGAAGAAAGACATAGGGTTGGAAGACATACATCACACTCACGCACACTTATTACAGTTGTGCCCTTGCGCAGAGGGTCCGAATAAATAATACAGTCCCGAATAAAAGAATATTACAGTCCAAATAATACAGTCCAAATAATGTACAAATTCCTAATTAATTATCAAATTAACTAAGAAAATAAATAAAACTGGCATGCAAGCCAGGGACTGCCTTGCTTCTGATGGATGATGCATGTCCGGGTTGTCTTGCACGGAAATCCACCGGGATGCCCCAATTAGCCTCTGTTTAGCAGTTATTCTTGGAAAGCGTGCCGAGCTCCGAAAAGTTGTTGATTCTTCATTTTGCTGCAACAGAGAGCAGGAAAGGGGCATAGCAATGTATTTTCACAGATATATGCATGCCTCGATCCTCGTGCCACCAATCACGCATACCGAGGCATGATGGCCGAGGAGTCGAAATGCACAATTCAATATAGGATGAATGCACATGAAAACACAGCTAAAACCTAACTCCATCATGGATAATCCGGAGTGTCGGTGACTGGGGAATTGAGACGCGTTCCGTCACTCGGAGTACGAAACGCACCACGTTTCCCGTGCCCGGGCTAACTCCTATTCCGAACACAATGCAATATGCATGACATGTATGAATGCAACTAAGATACAGCCTAGCTTGCACAATGCTATGAAAATGAGATGCCTCGAAATGCGTGCACACGGGCACGCAAACTGAAGAAACGCATGAATGCGATCTAAGGTACAACCTAGTATGCACTATGCTGTGAAAATGAGATGCCTCGAAATGTGTGCACACGGGCACGCAAACCGAAGCAATGGCATACGCAATGCAATATGGCTAAAATGGCATATAGAATGCAACATGGACTTATACTAACATGAGAGAGCCTCAGCTACACTCACATAAGAGGCCGATGGATGAAAGTGAAGTGTCTCGAAACGCGTGCACACGGGCACGCAAACCGAGGCAATGGCATACGCAATGCAATATGGCTGAAATGGCATATAGAATGCAACATGGACTTATACTAACATGAGAGAGCCTCAGCCACACTCACACAAGAGGCCGATGGATGAAAGTGAAGTGCCTCGAAACGCGTGCACACGGGCACGCAAACCGAGGCAATGGCATATGCAACGCAATATGGCTAAAATGGCATATAGAATGCAACATGGACTTATACTAACATGAGAGAGCCTCAGCCACACTCACGCAAGAGGGCGATGGATGAAAGTGAAGTGCCTCGAAACGCGTGCACACGGGCACGCAAACCGAGGCAATGGCATACGCAATGCAATATGGCTAAAATAGCATATAGAATGCAACATGGACTTATACTAACATGAGAGTGCCTCAGCCACACTCACACAAGAGGCCGATGGATGAAAGTGAAGTGCCTCGAAACGCGTGCACACGGGCACGCAAACCGAGGCAATGGCATACGCAATGCAATATGGCTAAAATGGCATGTAGAATGCAAGATGGACTTATACTAACATGAGAGAGCCTCAGCCACACTCACACAAGAGGCCGATGGATGAAAATGAAGTGCCTCGAAACGCGTGCACACGGGCACGCAAACCGAGGCAATGGCATATGCAATGCAATATGGCTAAAATGATATGCAAACATGCTAATGGAATTTCAGCACTGGAATGTGGGGGAAGACAGCCCCGAAATAAGACGAGAGTACACCCGATGCGTGGAATAGTCCCGAAACATGAATTTTGGCACCCGAAATGGCCTATAGCTATACCAAACATGCACAATATGGACATGAAATGAATACACAGAAGAAAGGCAGCCCCAAAATAAGCACTTTTATAGTTCAAAGCATGGCCAAACAGCAAACAAAAACAGGGCAAAACTAGCATGCAAGAAATGGCCCTAAACATGAGATTAAGAAGCAACTCACAGCTGCTCTCCTCAAACAGATTAGGGCCCTTCAACAAAGTTGAATAGTGGCCCAAAACATGATCTTTTACAGTTCTGAAAATAGCCCAAAAACAAACATAGGTATGGCTAAGCTTTCATGCAAGAAATGAGCCAAAAGATGGCCAAAGAAGGAAGTGGTAGATGCAAAGCCCAAACAGAAAAAGACTCTTCTACAATACTGATGAGGGACCACAAATAAGGCATTTTACAGTTGAGGGTCGGACCCAAAACAGTATGCAAGTATGTCAAAAATGCTATGCAAAATGAGGTCCAAAAGAGAGATATAACATGAAGTGTATAAAAGATGCCTCAAATCATGAAAGGCCCTTAATGAAACATGAAGAATGGGCCAAAATAAGAACTTTTCTAGCTCTGTAAAATGACCAAAAATGGAAGCAAAATAGGCTAATAAATCATGCAAAAATAAGGATTAAAAGAGAGATACAACACAAAGTATAGGAAGGGTGCCTCAAACAGTGAAGGACCCTCAATTAAACATGAAGATATGGCCAAAATAAGACCTTTTCTAGATCTGAAAATCGTCCAAAAATGGAAGCATAATAGGCTGCCAAGTCATGCAAAAATGGGGACCAAAGATGGATATAAAGACAAGTGGTACATGGAAGTCCCAAACAGTGATGAGCCCTTCTTCAATGTTGAAGAGGGGCTCAAAATAAGCCTACTTACAGATTACATCATGCTCCAAAACAGATCACACATAGGCTAAAAATATCATGCAAGAAAATGGCATTCAAGGAGGATATTGAAGCAAGTGCAAGATATGGACCTCAAATGACAAAAGTCCCTTAATGAAACATGAAATAGAGCTCAAAATAATACTACTTTCAGTTATGGCTTGAGCTCAAAACAGCAAGAATGTATGGCTAAGAAATGTTGCAAAAAATAAGCTCAAAAAAGGGGGAAATGGTACTCACCCTTGTAGACCAACCTTTAGCAACTTCTTGGACCAAATTTACTGCCTCCTAGCCTCTGAAAAGACCTCCAAGCTGCTGGAAATGGAAGTGGTGGTGTGAGGCTTGGTGGTGTAGTGTAAAATGGTGTAGGGTTTGAAGGTTTTTTGAAGGAAATGAGAGGGATGGAGGGATATAATGCAAGAGGCTCTTAGGGAAATTTTTCAACCCCAAACCAGCAGCCGGAGCCTCTGTTAAATAGGCAAGAATGGGTGAAAAAAGGGGGGAAAAAGTGGGGGGAAAATGGATCAAGTTTCCCTCCAAAAAATGCCAAAACCCTCGGACATGGGTGAAGTGTAAAAACAAATACATGGCTGGAATGCACTCACAGGGGCAAAAATGGCCGGCCAGTTTAAAAGGGGAAAAAAAGTCATCCACCTGGTAAGTGGCCGGCCGGCCAGAAAAAGTGGCCGGCCGGCTAGGTCAAAGGGAAAAAAGTGGCCGGCCACCCCCTAGGATGAAGCCCCAGAAGTTAGCTTTCCAATGGCGCAAACCTTGCATTAAAAAGTTATGCCCTTTTCTGTGAAGCCGCGCAGATTCGGTCCAAGCAGACTTCAACCAACCACATCTCTCCCCCCCGGACTTGGACTTGGGAGATTCTTGAGTGCAAAATGAAGCCCCGGAAGTAAACTTTCCAATGGTGGTTTCCTCATATCTTAATTCCTCTTGTGAAAAGAGTTACGCCCGTTTCGGAGAAGCCGCGCAGATTTTTCCCCTTCCCGGATTCATGCTGAACCACTTTTGACCAAAAAGAAGTTGGCTTTTCAGCAAAATTACTGGCCTCCCACCCTCCTACAAGCTTTCTAACAGTGAAAATAAGGTCTCCACCAAAAATGAGCCCTAACCGATGCAAAACGAAAGTTCGGGGGCCGAAACGCGCAGTCCGAGGCCCCGAAAACTGACCGTTGGGCACCGGGAGTGGTGTTTGACCACGAAGTTGGTCTCTCGGACCACAGTGTCCCTCAAAAGTGAGAAAATAGGATGCACGCCGGAAATCGGAGCAAACGGAAATGGTTAAGCGGTCCCGAACTGAGGCACACGACCAACGGCTCCGAAAAACCGAAAACCGGACTCCAAAGGGGCAAAATGGCCTACGACCACAAAACGTAGCCTACGGCCACTGAGAGATGATGTACGAGACCTCTCCCTCCCTTCGGTAAAGAAACAGCGAAAACAAAGCCTGGTTCACAAACCGAGGCAAAGCATGAAAGAGTCCGGAAGTCCGGAGGCAAAGCTCGGGGCCAAGACTCCGAAACCCCTGAACGAGCACGATATGCAACATCACCAAGCGCTCAATCGGTGACGTCTGAGTCTTAAGGTCGGTCAAAAATGGGGGGTCTACAATTTGCCATTTTTCATGCATTAGGGTTTAAACACACGGACACTTATTCCGACCCTCATGCGTGATGGCAGATATGTAATTATGGTGTTTACCTGCCATTTCTCATGCATTTGGGTTTAAACACTCGGACATTTATTTGGACCCTCTTGCCTGAAAGCAGATATGTAATTATATTGTTTGCTTGGCATTTCTCATGCATTATCACTTAACCACTCGGACACTTATTCGGACCCTCTTGCATGATGGCAGATATGTAATTATGGTGTTTATTTGACATTTCTCATGCATTAGTGTTTAAACACTCGGACACTTATTCGGACCATCTCGCATGATGGCAGATATGTAATTATGGTGTTTACTTGCCTTTTCTCATGCGTTAGGGCTTAAACACTCGGACACTTATTTGGACCCTCTTGCATGATGGCGATATGTAATTACGGTGTTTATTTGCCATTTCTCAGGCATTAGGATTTAAACACTCGGACATTTATTTGGACCCTCTTGCATGATGGCACATATGTACGTATGGTGTTTATTTTCCATTTTCCATGCATTACGGTTTAAACACTCGGACACTTATTTGGACCCTCTTGCATGATGGCAGATATGTAGTTATGGTGTTTACTTGCCATTTCCCATGCATTAGGGCTTAAACACACGGAAACTTATTCGGACCCTCTTGCATGATGGCAGATATGTAATTATGGTGTTTACTTGTCATTTCTCATGCATTAAAAGCTTAAACACTCGGACACTTATTCGGACCCTCTAGCATGATGGCAGATATGTAATTATGGTGTCTATTTGTCATTTCTCATGCATTAGGGTTTAAACACTTAGACACTTATTCGGACCCTCTTGCATGACGGCAGATATGCAATTATGGTTTTTGTTTGCCATGTCTCATGCATTAGGGCATCAACACTCGGACATTTATGCGGACCCTCTTGTATGATGGCAGATATGTAATTATGGTATTTGTTTGCCATTTCTCATGCATTAGGGTTTAAACACTCGGACACTTATTCGGACCCTCTTGCATGATGGCAGATATGTAATTATGGCGTTTACTTGCCATTTCTCATGCATTAGTGTTTAAACATTCGGACACTTATTCGGACCCTCTTGCATGATGGCAGATATGTAATTATGGTGTTTATTTGTCATTTCTCATGCATGGGGTTTAAATACTGGAACACTTATTCGGACCCCTTACATGATGGCAGATATGTAATTATGGTGTTTACTTGCCATTTCTCATGCATTAGGGCTTAAACACTCGGACACTTATTCGGACCCGGACACTTATTCCGACCCTTTTGCATGATGGCAGATGCGTAATTATGGTGTTTACTTATCATTTCTCAAGCATTAGGGTTTAAATGCTCGGACACTTATTCGGACCCTCTTGCATGGTGGCAGATATGTAATTATGGTGTTTATTTGCCATTTCTCATGCGTTAGGGTTTAAACACTCGGAAACTTATTCAGACCCGCTTACGTGATGAGAAATACGTAATTATGGGTTTTACTTGCCATTTTTCATGCATTAGGGCTTTAACACTCGGACACTTATTCGTACCCTCATGCATGATGGCAGATTTGTAATTATGGTGTTTATTTATAATTTCTAATGCATTAGGGTTTAAACACTCGGAAACTTATTCAGACCCGCTTACGTGATGAGAAATACGTAATTATGGGTTTTACTTGCCATTTTTCATGCATTAGGGTTTAAACACACGGAAACTTATTCGGACCCTCTTGCATGATGGCAGATATGTAATTATGGTGTTTACTTGTCATTTCTCATGCATTAAAAGCTTAAACACTCGGACACTTATTCGGACCCTCTTGCATGATGGCAGATATGTAATTATGGTGTTTATTTGACATTTCTCATGCATTAGTGTTTAAACACTCGGACACTTATTCGGACCATCTCGCATGATGGCAGATATGTAATTATGGTGTTTACTTGCCTTTTCTCATGCGTTAGGGCTTAAACACTCGGACACTTATTTGGACCCTCTTGCATGATGGCGATATGTAATTACGGTGTTTATTTGCCATTTCTCAGGCATTAGGATTTAAACACTCGGACATTTATTTGGACCCTCTTGCATGATGGCACATATGTACGTATGGTGTTTATTTTCCATTTTCCATGCATTACGGTTTAAACACTCGGACACTTATTTGGACCCTCTTGCATGATGGCAGATATGTAGTTATGGTGTTTACTTGCCATTTCCCATGCATTAGGGCTTAAACACACGGAAACTTATTCGGACCCTCTTGCATGATGGCAGATATGTAATTATGGTGTTTACTTGTCATTTCTCATGCATTAAAAGCTTAAACACTCGGACACTTATTCGGACCCTCTAGCATGATGGCAGATATGTAATTATGGTGTCTATTTGTCATTTCTCATGCATTAGGGTTTAAACACTTAGACACTTATTCGGACCCTCTTGTGTGATGGCAGATATGTAATTATGGTATTTGTTTGCCATTTCTCATGCATTAGGGTTTAAACACTCGGACACTTATTCGGACCCTCTTGCATGATGGCAAATATGTAATTATGGCGTTTACTTGCCATTTCTCATGCATTAGTGTTTAAACATTCGGACACTTATTCGGACCCTCTTGCATGATGGCAGATATGTAATTATGGTGTTTATTTGTCATTTCTCATGCATGGGGTTTAAATACTGGAACACTTATTCGGACCCCTTACATGATGACAGATATGTAATTATGGTGTTTACTTGCCATTTCTCATGCATTAGGGCTTAAACACTCGGACACTTATTCCGACCCTTTTGCATGATGGCAGATGCGTAATTATGGTGTTTACTTATCATTTCTCATGCATTAGGGTTTAAACGCTCGGACACTTATTCGGACCCTCTTGCATGGTGGCAGATATGTAATTATGGTGTTTATTTGCCATTCCTCATGCGTTAGGGTTTAAACACTCGGAAACTTATTCAGACCCGCTTACGTGATGAGAAATACGTAATTATGGGTTTTACTTGCCATTTTTCATGCATTAGGGCTTTAACACTCGGACACTTATTCGTACCCTCATGCATGATGGCAGATTTGTAATTATGGTGTTTATTTATAATTTCTAATGCATTAGGGTTTAAACACTCAGACACTTATTCGGACCATCCTTCATGATGGCAAATATGTAATTATGGTGTTTACTTGCCATTTCTCATGCATTAGTGTTTAAACACTCGGACACTTGTGCAGACCCTCTTGCCTGGTGGCAGATATGTAATAATGGCGTTTATTTCCCATTTCTCATGCATTAGGGTTTAAGTACTGGGACACTTATTCGGACCCCTTTGCATGATGGCAGATATGTAATTATGGTGTTCACTTGCCATTTCTGATGCATTAGGATTTAAACACTCAGACACTTATTCCGTCCTTCTTGCATGATGGCAGATATGTAATTATGGTGTTTAGTTGTCATTTCTCATGCATTAGGGCTTAAAGACTCGGACACTTATTCGGACCCTCTTGCATGATGCCAGGTATGTAATTATGGCGTTTACTTGCCATTTCTCATGCATTAGGGTTTAAACACTCGGACACTTATTCGGACCCTCTTGCATGAGGGCAGATATGTAATTATGGTGTTTAATCGCCATTTCTCATGCATTAGGGTTTAAACAGTCGGACACTTACTCCGACCCTCTCGCATGATGGCAGATATGTAGTTATGCGATTTACTTGCCATTTCCGCTGCATTAGGGCTTAAACACTCGGACACTTATTCGGACCCTCTTGAACGACGACAGATATGTAATTATCGTGTTTACTTGTCATTTCTCATGCATTAGGGCTTAAACCCTCGGACACTTATTCGGACTCTCTTTCATGGTGGCAGATATGTAATTATGGTGTCTATTTGCCATTTCTCATGCATTACGGTTTAAACACTCGGACACATATTCGGACCCTCTTGCAGGATGGCAGATATGTAATTATGCCGTTTATTTCCCATTTCCCATGCATTAGGGTTTAAGTACTAAGACACTTATTCGAAACCCCTTGCATGATGGCAGATATGTAATTATGGTGTTCACTTGCCATTTCTCAGGCATTAGGGTTTAAACACTTGGAGACATATTCCGTCCTTCTTGCATGATGGCAGATATGTAATTATGGTGTTTAGTTGTCATTTCTCATGCATTAGGGCTTAAACACTCGGACACTTATTTGGACCTTCTTGCATGATGCCAAGTATGTAATTATGGCGTTTACTTGCCATTTCTCATGCATTAGGGTTTAAACACTCGGACAATTATTCGGACCCTCTTGCAAGATGGCAGATATGTAATTATGGTGTTTAATAGCCATTTCTCATGCATTAGGGTTTAAACACTCGGACACTTACTCCGACCATCTTGCATGATGGCAGATATGTAGTTATACGATTTACTTGCCATTTCCGCTGCATTAGGGCTTAAACAGTCGGACACTTATTCAGGCCCTCTTGAATGATGACAGATATGTAATTATGGTGTTTACTTGTCATTTCTCATGCACTAGGGCTTAAACCCTCGGACACTTATTCGGACCCTCTTGCATGATGGCAGATATGTAATTATAGTGTCTATTTGCCATTTCTCATGCATTACGGTTTAAACACTCGGACACTTATTCAGACCCTCTTGCGCGATGGCAGATATGTAATTATGGCATTTATTTCCCATTTCTCATGCATTAGGGTTTAAGTACTGAGACACTTATTCGGACCCCCTTGCATGATGGCAGATATGTAATTATGGTGTTCACTTGCCATTTCTCATGCATTAGGGTTTAAACACACGGACACTTATTCTGTCCTTCTTGCATGATGGCAGATATGTAATTATGGTGTTTAGTTGTCATTTCTCATGCATTTGGGCTTAAACACTCGGACACTTATTCTGACCTTCTTGCATGATGCCAGGTATGTAATTATGGCATTTACTTGCCATTTCTCATGCATTAGGGTTTAAACACTCGGACACTTATTCGGACCCTCTTGCAAGAGGACAGATATGTAATTATGGGGTTTAATCGCCTTTTCTCATGCATTAGGGTTTAAACACTCGGACAGTTACTCCGACCCTCTTGCATGATGGCAAATATGTAGTTATGCGATTTACATGCCATTTCCGCTGCATTAGGGCTTAAACACTCGGACACTTATTCGGACCCTTTTGAATGATGACAGATATGTAATTATGGTGTTTACTTGTCATTTCTCTTGCATTAGGGCCTAAACCCTCGGACACATATTCGGACCCTCTTGCGTGATGGCAGATATGTAATTATGGTGTCTATTTGCCATTTCCCATGCATTACGGTTTAAACACTCGGACACTTATTTGGACCCTCTTGCATGACGACATATATGCAATTATGGTGTCTAGTTGCCATTTCTCATGCATTAGGGCTTAAACACTCGGACACTTATTCGGACCCTCTTGCATGATGGCAGATATGCAATTATGGTGTTTACTTGCATTTCTCATGCATTAGGGCTTAAACACTCGGACACTTATTCGGACACTCATGCATGATGGCAGATATGTAATTATGGTGTTTACTTGCCATTTCTCATGCATTAGGGTTTAAACACTCGGACACTTATTTGGACCCTCTTGAATGATGGCAGATACGTAATCATGTTGTTTGCTTGCCATTTCTCATGCATTAGGGTTTAAACACTCGGACACTTATTCGGACCCTCTTGCATGATGGCAGATATGTAATTATGGTTTTTATTTGCCATTTCTCATGCATTAGGGTTTTAACACTCGGACACTTATTCCTACCCTCATGCATGATGGCAGATATGTAATTATGGTGTTTACTTGCCGTTTCTCATGCATTAGGGCTTAAACACTCGGACACTTATTTGGACCCTCTTGCATTATGACAGATATGTAATTATGTTGTTTGCTTGCCATTTCTCATGCATTAGGGCTTACACACTCGGACACTTATTCAGACCTGCTTGAATGATGGCAAATATGTAATTATGGTGTATACTTGTCATTTCTCATGCATTAGGGCTTAAACCCTGGGACACTTGTTCGGACCCTCTTGCATGATGGCAGATATGTAATTATGGTGTCTATTTGCCATTTCTTATTCAATAGGCTTTAAACACCCAGACACTTATTAGGACCCTCTTGCATGATGGCAGGTATGTAATTATGGCGTTTGTTCGCCATTTCTCATGCATTAGGGTTTAAACACTCGGACACTTATTCGGACCCTCTTGTATGATGGCAGATATGTAATTGTGGTGTTTACTTGCAATTTCTCATGTATTAGGGTTTAAACACTCGGACACTTAGTCGGACCCTCTTGCATGATGGCAGATATGTAATTATGGTGTTTATTTGTCATTTCTCATGCATTACGGTTTACATACTGGGACACTTATTCGGACCCCTTGCATGATTGCAGATATGTAATTATGGTGTTTACTTGCCATTTCTCATGCATTAGGGTTTAAACACTCGGACACTTATTTCGACCCTCTTGCATGATGGCAGGCATTTAATTATGGTGTTTACTTACCATTTATCATGAATTAGGTTTAAACACTCGGACACTTATTCGGACCCTCTTGCATGATGGCAGATATGTAATTGTGGTGTTTATTTGCCATTTCTCATGCGTTAGGGTTTAAACACTTGGACACTAATTCAGACCCGCTTACGTGATGGCAAATATGTAATATTGTTTTTACTTGCCATTTTTCATGCATTTGGGCTTTAACACTCGGACACTTATTCGGACCCTCATGCCTGATGGCTGATATGTAATTATGGTGTTTATTTATCGTTTCTCTTGCATTAGGGTTTAAACACTCAGATACTTATTCGGACCCTCCTGCATAATGGCAAATATGTAATTATGGTGTTTACTTGCCATTTCTCATGCATTAGGGTTTAAACACTCGGACACTTATGTGGACCCTCTTGCATGATGGCAGATACGTAATCATGTTGTTTGCTTGCCATTTCTCATGCATTAGGGTTTAAACACTCGGACACTTATTCGGACCCTCTTGCATGACGGCAGATATGTAATTGTGGTGTTTACTTGCCATTTCTCATGTATTAGGGTTTAAACACTCGGACACTTATTCGGACCCTCTTGCATGATGGCAGATATGTAATTATGGTGTTTATTTGTCATTTCTCATGCATTACGGTTTACATACTGGGACACTTATTCGGACCCCTTGCATGATTGCAGATATGTAATTATGGTGTTTACTTGCCATTTCTCATGCATTAGGGTTTAAACACTCGGACACTTATTTCGACCCTCTTGCATGATGGCAGACATTTAATTATGGTGTTTACTTACCATTTATCATGCATTAGGTTTAAACACTCGGACACTTATTCGGACCCTCTTGCATGATGGCAGATATGTAATTATGGTGTTTATTTTCCATTTCTCATGCGTTAGGGTTTAAACACTTGGACACTAATTCAAACCCGCTTACGTGATGGCAAATATGTAATTATGGTTTTTACTTGCCATTTTTCATGCATTTGGGCTTTAACACTCGGACACTTATTCGGACCCTCATGCCTGATGGCAGATATGTCATTATGGTGTTTATTTATCATTTCTCTTGCATTAGGGTTTAAACACTCAGATACTTATTCGGACCCTCCTGCATAATGGCAAATATGTAATTATGGTGTTTACTTGCCATTTCTCATGCATTAGGGTTTAAACACTCGGACACTTGTTTGGGCCCTCTTGTATGATGGCAAATAGGTAATTATGGTGTTTACTTGCCATTTCTCATGCATTAGCGTTTAAACACCCAGACACATATTCGGACCCTCTTGCATGATGGCAGATATGTAATTGTGGTGTTTATTTGCCATTTCTCATGCATTAGGGTTTAAACACTCGGACACTGGTTCGAGCCCTCTTGCAAGATGGCAGA
The DNA here is from genome assembly GCF_055761805.1 of Camellia sinensis. Classification (NCBI taxonomy): domain Eukaryota; kingdom Viridiplantae; phylum Streptophyta; class Magnoliopsida; order Ericales; family Theaceae; genus Camellia; species Camellia sinensis. Next base: position 7,593,110 of record NW_028129474.1, on the reverse strand, counting down.
TATGTGATTATGGTGTTTATTTGCTATTTCTCATTCATTAGGGTTTAAACACTCGGACACTTATTCGGACCCTCTTGCATGATGGCAGATATGTAATTATGGTTTTTATTTGCCATTTCTCATGCATTAGGGTTTCAACACTCGGACACTTCTTCCGACCCACTTGCATGATGGCAGATATGTAATTGTGGTGTTTATTTGCAATTTCTCATGTATTAGGGTTTAAACACTCGGACACTTAGTCGAACCCTCTTGCATGATGGCAGATATGTAATTATGGTGTTTATTTGTCATTTCTCATGTATTACGGTTTACATACTGGGACACTTATTCGGACCCCTTGCATGATTGCAGATATGTAATTATGGTGTTTACTTGCCATTTCTCATGCATTAGGGTTTAAACACTCGGACACTTATTTTGACCCTCTTGCATGATGGCAGGCATTTAATTATGGTGTTTACTTACCATTTATCATGAATTAGGTTTAAACACTCGTACACTTATTCGGACCCTCTTGCATGATGGCAGATATGTAATTGTGGTGTTTATTTGCCATTTCTCATGCGTTAGGGTTTAAACACTTGGACACTAATTCAGACCCGCTTACGTGATGGCAAATATGAAATATTGTTTTTACTTGCCATTTTTCATGCATTTGGGCTTTAACACTCGGACACTTATTCGGACCCTCATGCCTGATGGCTGATATGTAATTATGGTGTTTATTTATCGTTTCTCTTGCATTAGGGTTTAAACACTCAGATACATATTCGGACCCTCCTGCATAATGGCAAATATGTAATTATGGTGTTTACTTGCCATTTCTCATGCATTAGGGTTTAAACACTCGGACACTTATGTGGACCCTCTTGCATGATGGCAGATACGTAATCATGTTGTTTGCTTGCCATTTCTCATGCATTAGGGTTTAAACACTCGGACACTTATTCGGACCCTCTTGCATGACGGCAGATATGTAATTGTGGTGTTTACTTGCCATTTCTCATGTATTAGGGTTTAAACACTCGGACACTTATTCGGACCCTCTTGCATGATGGCAGATATGTAATTATGGTGTTTATTTGTCATTTCTCATGCATTACGGTTTACATACTGGGACACTTATTCGGACCCCTTGCATGATTGCAGATATGTAATTATGGTGTTTACTTGCCATTTCTCATGCATTAGGGTTTAAACACTCGGACACTTATTTCGACCCTCTTGCATGATGGCAGACATTTAATTATGGTGTTTACTTACCATTTATCATGCATTAGGTTTAAACACTCGGACACTTATTCGGACCCTCTTGCATGATGGCAGATATGTAATTATGGTGTTTATTTTCCATTTCTCATGCGTTAGGGTTTAAACACTTGGACACTAATTCAAACCCGCTTACGTGATGGCAAATATGTAATTATGGTTTTTACTTGCCATTTTTCATGCATTTGGGCTTTAACACTCGGACACTTATTCGGACCCTCATGCCTGATGGCAGATATGTCATTATGGTGTTTATTTATCATTTCTCTTGCATTAGGGTTTAAACACTCAGATACTTATTCGGACCCTCCTGCATAATGGCAAATATGTAATTATGGTGTTTACTTGCCATTTCTCATGCATTAGGGTTTAAACACTCGGACACTTGTTTGGGCCCTCTTGTATGATGGCAAATAGGTAATTATGGTGTTTACTTGCCATTTCTCATGCATTAGCGTTTAAACACCCAGACACATATTCGGACCCTCTTGCATGATGGCAGATATGTAATTGTGGTGTTTATTTGCCATTTCTCATGCATTAGGGTTTAAACACTCGGACACTGGTTCGAGCCCTCTTGCAAGATGGCAGATATGTGATTATGGTGTTTATTTGCTATTTCTCATTCATTAGGGTTTAAACACTCGGACACTTATTCGGACCCTCTTGCATGATGGCAGATATGTAATTATGGTTTTTATTTGCCATTTCTCATGCATTAGGGTTTCAACACTCGGACACTTATTCCGACCCACTTGCATGATGGCAGATATGTAATTGTGGTGTTTATTTGCAATTTCTCATGTATTAGGGTTTAAACACTCGGACACTTAGTCGAACCCTCTTGCATGATGGCAGATATGTAATTATGGTGTTTATTTGTCATTTCTCATGTATTACGGTTTACATACTGGGACACTTATTCGGACCCCTTGCATGATTGCAGATATGTAATTATGGTGTTTACTTGCCATTTCTCATGCATTAGGGTTTAAACACTCGGACACTTATTTTGACCCTCTTGCATGATGGCAGGCATTTAATTATGGTGTTTACTTACCATTTATCATGAATTAGGTTTAAACACTCGTACACTTATTCGGACCCTCTTGCATGATGGCAGATATGTAATTGTGGTGTTTATTTGCCATTTCTCATGCGTTAGGGTTTAAACACTTGGACACTAATTCAGACCCGCTTACGTGATGGCAAATATGAAATATTGTTTTTACTTGCCATTTTTCATGCATTTGGGCTTTAACACTCGGACACTTATTCGGACCCTCATGCCTGATGGCTGATATGTAATTATGGTGTTTATTTATCGTTTCTCTTGCATTAGGGTTTAAACACTCAGATACATATTCGGACCCTCCTGCATAATGGCAAATATGTAATTATGGTGTTTACTTGCCATTTCTCACGCATTAGGGTTTAAACACTCGGACACTTATTCGGACCCTCTTGCATGATGGCAGATATGTAATTGTGGTGTTTACTTGCCATTTCTCATGTATTAGGGTTTAAACACTCGGACACTTATTCGGACCCTCTTACATGATGGCAGATACGTAATCATGTTGTTTGCTTGCCATTTCTCATGCATTAGGGTTTAAACACTCGGACACTTATTCGGACCCTCTTGCATGATGGCAGATATGTAATTGTGGTGTTTACTTGCCATTTCTCATGTATTAGGGTTTAAACACTCGGACACTTATTCGGACCCTCTTGCATGATGGCAGATATGTAATTATGGTGTTTATTTGTCATTTCTCATGCATTACGGTTTACATACTGGGACACTTATTCGGACCTCTTGCATGATTGCAGATATGTAATTATGGTGTTTACTTGCCATTTCTCATGCATTAGGGTTTAAACACTCGGACACTTATTTCGACCCTCTTGCATGATGGCAGACATTTAATTATGGTGTTTACTTACCATTTATCATGAATTAGGTTTAAACACTCGGACACTTATTCGGACCCTCTTGCATGATGGCAGATATGTAATTGTGGTGTTTATTTGCCATTTCTCATGCGTTAGGGTTTAAACACTTGGACACTAATTCAGACCCGCTTACGTGATGGCAAATATGTAATATTGTTTTTACTTGCCATTTTTCATGCATTTGGGCTTTAACACTAGGACACTTATTCGGACCCTCATGCCTGATGGCAGATATGTAATTATGGTGTTTATTTATCATTTCTCTTGCATTAGGGTTTAAAAACTCAGATACTTTTTTGGACCCTCCTACATAGTGGCAAATTTGTAATTATGGTGTTTACTTGCCATTTCTCATGCATTAGGGTTTAAACACTCGGACACTTATTTGGACCCTCTTGTATGATGGTAGATAGGTAATTATGGTGTTTACTTGCCATTTCTCATGCATTAGCGTTTAAACACTCGGACACATATTCAGACCCTCTTGCATGATCGCAGATATGTAATTATGGTGTTTATTTGCCATTTCTCATGCATTAGGGTTTAAACACTCGGACACTGGTTCGAACCCTCTTGCATGATGGCAGATATGTAATTATGGTGTTTATTTGCCATTTCTCATGCATTAGGGTTTAACCACTCGGACACTTATTCGTACCCTCTTGCATGATGGCAGATATGTAATTATGGTTTTTATTTGTCATTTCTCATGCATTAGGGTTTTAACACTCGGACACTTATTCCGACCCTCATGCATGATGGCAGATATGTAATTATGGTGTTTACTTGCCATTTCTCATGCATTAGGGCTTAAACACTCGGACACTTATTTGGACCCTCTTGCGTTATGACAGAAATGTAATTATGTTGTTTGCTTGCCATTTCTCATGCATTAGGGCTTAAACACTCGGACACTTATTTGGACCCGCTTGAATGATGACAGATACGTAATTATGGTGTTTACTTGTCATTTCTCATGCGTTAGGGCTTAAACCCTGGGACACTTGTTCGGACCCTCTTGCACGATAGCAGATATGTAATTATGGTGTCTATTTGCCATTTCTTATGCAATAGGGTTTAAACACTCGGACACTTATTAGGACCCTATTGCATGGTGACAGATATGCCATTATGGTTTTTACTTGCCATTTCTCATGCATTAGGGATTAAAAACTCAGACATTTATTCGGACCCTCTTGCATGATGGCAGATATGTAATTATGGCGTTTGTTTGCCATTTCTCATGCATTAGGGTTTAAACACTCGGACACTTATTCGGACCCTCTTGCATGATCGCAGATATGTAATTGTGGTGTTCACTTGCCATTTCTCATGTATTAGGGTTTAAACACTCGGACACTTATTCGGACCCTCTTGCATGATGGCAGATATGTAATTATGGTGTTTATTTGTCATTTCTCATGCATTACGGTTTATATACTGGGACACTTATTCGGACCCCTTGCGTGATTGCAGATATGTAATTATGGTGTTTACTTGCCATTTCTCATGCATTAGGGTTTAAACACTCGGACACTTATTTCGACCCTCTTGCATGATGGCAGACATTTAATTATGGTGTTTACTTACCATTTATCATGCATTAGGTTTAAACACTCGGACACTTATTCGGACCCTCTAGCATGATGGCAGATATGTAATTATGGTGTTTATTTGCCATTTCTCATGCGTTAGGGTTTAAACACTTGGACACTAATTCAAACTCGCTTACGTGATGGCAAATATGTAATTATGGTTTTTACTTGCCATTTTTCATGCATTTGGGCTTTAACACTCGGACACTTATTCGGACCCTCATGCCTGATGGCAGATATGTAATTATGGTGTTTATTTATCATTTCTCTTGCATTAGGGTTTAAACACTCAGATACTTATTCGGACCCTCCTGCATAATGGCAAATATGTAATTATGGTGTTTACTTGCCATTTCTCATGCATTAGGGTTTAAACACTCGGACACTTGTTTGGGCCCTCTTGTATGATGGCAAATAGGTAATTATGGTGTTTACTTGCCATTTCTCATGCATTAGCGTTTAAACACCCGGACACATATTCGGACCCTCTTGCATGATGGCAGATATGTAATTGTGGCGTTTATTTTCCATTTCTCATGCATTAGGGTTTAAACACTCAAACACTGGTTCGAGCCCTCTTGCAAGATGGCAGATATGTAATTATGGTGTTTATTTGCTATTTCTCATGCATTAGGGTTTAAACACTCGGACACTTATTCGGACCCTCTTGCGCGATGGCAGATATGTAATTATGGCATTTATTTCCCATTTCTCATGCATTAGGGTTTAAGTACTGCGACACTTATTCGGACCCCCTTGCATGATGGCAGATATGTAATTATGGTGTTCACTTGCCATTTCTCCTGCATTAGGGTTTAAACACACGGACACTTATTCTGTCCTTCTTTCATGATGGCAGATATGTAATTATGGTGTTTAGTTGTCATTTCTCATGCATTAGGGCTTAAACACTCGGACACTTATTCGGACCTTCTTGCATGATGCCAGGTATGTAATTATGGCATTTACTTGCCATTTCTCATGCATTAGGGTTTAAACACTCGGACACTTATTCGGACCCTCTTGCAAGAGGGCAGATATGTAATTATGGGGTTTAATCGCCATTTCTCATGCATTAGGGTTTAAACACTCGGACACTTACTCCGACCCTCTTGCATGATGGCAGATATGTAATTATGGTGTCTATTTGCCATTTCTTATTCAATAGGGTTTAAACACCCGGACACTTATTAGAACCCTCTTGCATGATGGCAGATATGTAATTATGGCGTTTTTTCGCCATTTCTCATGCATTAGGGTTTAAACACTCGGACACTTATTCGGACCCTCTTGCATGATGGCAGATATGTAATTGTGGTGTTTACTTGCAATTTCTCATGTATTAGGGTTTAAACACTCGGACACTTAGTCGGACCCTCTTGCATGATGGCAGATATGTAATTATGGTGTTTATTTGTCATTTCTCATGCATTACGGTTTACATACTTGGACACTTATTCGGACCCCTTGCATGATTGCAGATATGTAATTATGGTGTTTACTTGCCATTTCTCATGCATTAGGGTTTAAACACTCGGACACTTATTTCGACCCTCTTGCATGATGGCAGGCAGTTAATTATGGTGTTTACTTACCATTTATCATGAATTAGGTTTAAACACTCGGACACTTATTCGGACCCTCTTGCATGATGGAAGATATGTAATTGTGGTGTTTATTTGCCATTTCTCATGCGTTAGGGTTTAAACACTTGGACACTAATTCAGACCCGCTTACGTGATGGCAAATATGTAATATTGTTTTTACTTGCCATTTTTCATGCATTTGGGCTTTAACACTCGGACACTTATTCGGACCCCCATGCCTGATGGCTGATATGTAATTATGGTGTTTATTTATCGTTTCTTTTGCATTAGGGTTTAAACACTCAGATACTTATTCAGACCCTCCTGCATAATGGCAAATATGTAATTATGGTGTTTACTTGCCATTTCTCATGCATTAGGGTTTAAACACTCGGACACTTATTTGGACCCTCTTGCATGATGGCAGATACGTAATCATGTTGTTTGCTTGCCATTTCTCATGCATTAGGGTTTAAACACTCGGACACTTATTCGGACCCTCTTGCATGATGGCAGATATGTAATTATGGTGTTTACTTGCCATTTCTCATGCATTAGGGCTTAAACACTTGGACACTTATTTGGACCCTCTTGCGTTATGACAGAAATGTAATTATGTTGTTTGCTTGCCATTTCTCATGCATTAGGGCTTAAACACTCGGACACTTATTCGGACCCGCTTGAATGATGGCAGATATGTAATTATGGTGTCTACTTGTCATTTCTCATGCATTAGGGCTTAAACCCTGGGACACTTGTTCGGACCCTCTTGCACGATAGCAGATATGTAATTATGGTGTCTATTTGCCATTTCTTGTGCAATAGGGTTTAAACACTCGGACACTTATTAGGACCCTATTGCATGGTGGCAGATATGCCATTATGGTTTTTACTTGCCATTTCTCATGCATTAGGGATTAAAAACTCAGACATTTATTCGGACCCTCTTGCATGATGGCAGATATGTAATTATGGCGTTTGTTTTGTCGTTTCTCATGCATTAGGGTTTAAACACTCGGACACTTATTCGGACCCTCTTACATGATCGCAGATATGTAATTGTGCTGTTCACTTGCCATTTCTCATGTATTAGGGTTTAAACACTCGGACACTTATTCGGACCCTCTTGCATGATGGCAGATATGTAATTATGGTGTTTATTTGTCATTTCTCATGCATTACGGTTTATATACTGGGACACTTATTCGGACCCCTTGCATGATTGCAGATATGTAATTATGGTGTTTACTTGCCATTTCTCATGCATTAGGGTTTAAACACTCGGACACTTATTTCGACCCTCTTGCATGATGGCAGACATTTAATTATGGTGTTTACTTACCATTTATCATGCATTAGGTTTAAACACTCGGACACTTATTCGGACCCTCTTGCATGATGGCAGATATGTAATAATGGTGTTTATTTTCCATTTCTCATGCGTTAGGGTTTAAACACTTGGACACTAATTCAAACCCGCTTACGTGATGGCAAATATGTAATTATGGTTTTTACTTGCCATTTTTCATGCATTTGGGCTTTAACACTCGGACACTTATTCGGACCCTCATGCCTGATGGCAGATATGTCATTATGGTGTTTATTTATCATTTCTCTTGCATTAGGGTTTAAACACTCAGATACTTATTCGGACCCTCCTGCATAATGGCAAATATGTAATTATGGTGTTTACTTGCCATTTCTCATGCATTAGGGTTTAAACACTCGGACACTTGTTTGGGCCCTCTTGTATGATGGCAAATAGGTAATTATGGTGTTTACTTGCCATTTCTCATGCATTAGCGTTTAAACACCCAGACACATATTCGGACCCTCTTGCATGATGGCAGATATGTAATTGTGGTGTTTATTTGCCATTTCTCATGCATTAGGGTTTAAACACTCGGACACTGGTTCGAGCCCTCTTGCAAGATGGCAGATATGTGATTATGGTGTTTATTTGCTATTTCTCATTCATTAGGGTTTAAACACTCGGACACTTATTCGGACCCTCTTGCATGATGGCAGATATGTAATTATGGCGTTTACTTGCCATTTCTCATGCATTAGGGTTTAAACACTCGGACACTTATTCGGACCCACTTGCATGATGGCAGATATCTAATTATGGTGTTTATTTGCCATTTCTCATGCATTAGGGTTTAAACACTCGGACACTTATTCAGACCCTTTTGCATGATGGCAGATATGTAATTATGGTGTTTACTTGCCATTTCTCATGCATTAGGGCTTAAACACTCGGACCCTTACTCGGACCCTCATGCATGATGGCAGATATGTAATTATGGTGTTTATTTATAATTTCTCACGCATTAGGTTTAAACACTCGGACACTTGTTCGGACCGTCTTCCATGATGGCAGATATGTAATTATGGTGCTTTCTTGCCATTTCTCAGGCGTTGGGGTTTAAACACTCGGACACTTATTCGGACCCTCTTGCACGATGGCAGATATGTAATCATGGTGTTTAATCACGATTTCTCATGCATTAGGGCTTTAACACTCGGACACTTATTCAGACCCTCTTACATGATGGCAGATATGTAACTATGGTGTTTAATCACCATTTCTCATGCATTAGGGTTTAAACATTCGGACACTTATTCAGACCCTCTTGCATGATGGCAGATATGTAATTATGGTGTTTATTTGTCATTTCTCATGCATTAGTGTTTAAACAATCGAACACTTATTCGGACACTCTTGCATGATGGCAGATATGTAATTATGGTGTTTAATGGCCATTTCTCATGCATTAGGGTTTAAACACTCGGACACTTACTTCGACCCTCTTGCATGATGGCAGATATGTAGTTATGCGGTTTACTTGCCTTTTCCCCTGCATTAGGGCTCAAACACTCGGGCACTTATTCAGACCCTCTTGAATGATGACAGATATGTAATTATGGTTTTACTTGTCATTTCTCATGCATTAGGGCTTAAACCCTCGGACACTTATTCTGACCCTCTTGCATGATGGCAGATATGTAATTATGGTGTCTATTTGCCATTTCTCATGCATTACGGCTTAAACACTCGGACACTTATTCGGACCCTCTTGCATGATGGCAGATATGCAATTATAGTGTCTACTTGCCATTTCTCATGCATTAGGGCTTAAACACTCGGACACTTATTCGGACCCTCTTGCATGATGGCAGATATGCAATTATGGTGTTTACTTGCCATTTCTCATGCATTAGGGCTTAAACACTCGGATACTTATTCGGACCCCTTTGCATGATGGCAGATATGTAATTATGGTTTTTATTTGCCATTTCTCATGCATTAGGGTTTAAACACTAGGACACTTATTCCGACCCTCATACATGATGGTAGATATGTAATTATGGTGTTTACTTGCCATTTCTCATGCATTAGGGTTTTAACACTCGGACACTTATTTGAACCCTCTTGCATGATGGCAAATATGTAATTATGTTGTTTGCCTGCCATTTCTCATGAATTAGGGCTTAAACACTCGGACACTTATTTGGACCCTCTTGCATGATGGCAGACATGTAATTACGGTGTTTGTTTGCCACTTCTCATGCGTTAGGGTTTAAACACTCGGACACTTATTCGGAGCCTCTTGCATGATGGCAGATATGTAATTGTGGTTTTTATTAGCCATTTCTCATGCATTAGCGTTTAAGCACTCGGACACTTATTCGGACCCTCTTGCATGATGGCGGATATGTAATTATGGCATTTATTTTCCATTTCTCATGCATTAGGGTTTAAATACTGGGACACTTATTCGGACCCCCTTGCATGATGGCAGATATGTAATTACGGTGTTCACTTGCCATTTCTCATGCATTAGGGTTTAAACACTCGGACACTTATTCCGTCCCTCTTGCATGGTGGCAGATATGTAATTACGGCGTTTAATCACCATTTCTCATGCATTAGGGCTTAAACACTCGGACACTTATTCGGACCCTCTTGCATGATGGCAGATATGTAATTATGTTGTTTGCTTGCCATTTCTCATGCATTAGGGCTTAAACACTCGAACACTTATTCGGACCCTCTTGCATGACGGCAAATATGTAATTATGGTGTTTATTTGCCATTTCTCATGCGTTAGGGTTTAAACACTCGGACACTTATTCTGACCCTCGGGCATGATGGCAGATATGAAATTATGGTTTTTACTTGTCATTTCTCATGCATTAGGGCTTAAACACTCGGACACTTATTCGGACCCTCTTGCATGATGGCAGATATGTATTTACGGTGTTTATTTTTCATTTCTCATGCATTACGGTTTACATACTGGGACACTTATTCGGACCCCTTGCATGATAGCAGATATGTAATCATGGTGTTTACTTGCCATTTCTCATGCATTAGGGCTTTAACACTCAGACACTTATTCGGACCCTCATGCCTGATGGCAGATATGTAATTATGGTGTTTATTTATCATTTCTCGTGCATTAGGGTTTAAACACTCAGATACTTATTCGGACCCTCCACCATGATGGCAAATATGTAATTATGGTGTTTACTTGCCATTTCTCATGCATTAGGGTTTAAACACTCGGACACTTATTCGGACCCTCTTTCATGATGGCAGATATGTATTTATGGTGTTTACTAGCCATTTCTCATGCATTAGGGTTTAAACACTCGGACACTTATTCGGACCCTCTTGTATGATGGCAGATTTGTAATTATGGTGTTTACTTGCCATTTCTCATGCATTAGCGTTTAAGCACTCGGACACTTATTCGGACCCTCTTGTATGATGGCGGATATGTAATTATGGCGTTTATTTTCCATTTCCCATGCATTAGGGTTTAAATACTGGGACACTTATTCGGACCCCCTTGCATGATGGCAGATATGTAATTACGGTGTTCACTTGCCATTTCTCATGCATTAGGGTTTAAACACTCGGACACTTATTCCGTCCCTCTTGCATGGTGGCAGATATGTAATTAGGGTGTTTAATCACCATTTCTCATGCATTACGGCTTTAACACTCGGACACTTATTCGGACCCTCTTGCGTGATGGCAGATATGTAATTATGGTGTTTACTTGCCATTTCTCATGCATTAGGGTTTAAACACTCGGACACTGGTTCGAACCCTTTTGCATGACGGCAGATATGTAATTATAGTGTTTATTTGCCATTTCTCAAGCATTAGGGTTTAAACACTCGAACACTTATTCGGACCCTCTTGCATGATGGCAGATATGTAATTATGGCGTTTACTTGCCATTTCTCACGCATTAGGGTTTAAACACTCGGACAATTATTCGGACCCTCTTGCGTGATGGCAGATTTCTAATTGTGGCGTTTATTTGCCATTTCTCATGCATTAGGGTTTAAACACTCGAACACTTATTCAGACCCTCTTGCATGATGGCAGATATGTAATTCTGGTGTTTACTAGCCATTTCTCATGCATTAGGGCTTAAACACTCGGACCCTTATTCGGACCCTCTTGCATGATGGCAGATATGTAATTATGGTGTTTATTAGCCATTTCTCATGCATTAGTGTTTAAACACTCGGACACTTATTCAGACCTGCTTACGTGATGGCGGATATGTAATTATGGTGCTTACTTGCCATTTCTCACGCATTGGGGTTTAAACACTCGGACACTTATTCGGACCCTCTTGCACGATAGCAGATATGTAATTATGGTGTTTAATCACGATTTCTCATGCATTAGGGCTTTAACACTCGGACACTTATTCGGACCCTCTTCCATGACGGTAGATATGTAATTATGGTATTTAATCACCATTTCTCATACATTAGGGTTTAAACATTCGGACACTTATTCGGACCCTCTTGCATGATGGTAGATATGTAGTTATGGCGTTTACTTGCCATTTCAAATGCATTAGGATTTAAACACTCGGACACTTATTCAGACCTTCTTGCGTGATGGCAGATAAGTAATTATGGCGTTTACTTGCCATTTCTCATGCATTAGGGTTTAAACACTCGGACACTTATTCGGACCCTCTTGCATGATGGCAGAGAAGTAATTATGGTGTTTATTTGCCATTTCTCATGCATTAGGGTTTAAATACTCGGACACTCATTTGGACCCTCTGGCATGATAGCAGATATGTAATTATGGTGTTTACTTGCCATTTCTCATGCATTGGGGTTTAAACATTCAGACGGTTATTCGGACCCTCTTGCAAGATGGTAGATATGTAATTATGGTGTTTACTTGCCATTTCTCATTCATTAGGGCTTAAACACTCAGAAACTTATTCGGACGCTATTGCATGATGGCAGATATGTAATTATGGTGTTTACTTGCCATTTTTCATGCATTAGGGCTTTAACACTCGGATACTTATTCGGACCCTCAAGCATGATGGCAGATATGCAATTATGGCGTTTATTTATCATTTCTCATGCATTAGGGTTTAAACACTCAAACACTTATTCGGACCCTCTTGCATGATGGCAGATATGTAATTATGGTGTTTAATCACCATTTCTCATGCATTAGGGCTTTAACACTCAGACACTTATTCGGACCCAGTTGCATGATGGCAGATATGAAATTATGGTGTTTACTTGCCATTTCTCATGCATTAGGGTTTAAACACTCGGACACTTATTCGGACCCTCTTGCATGACGGCAGATATGTAATTATGGTGTTTACTTTCCATTTCTCACGCATTAGGGTTTAGACACTCGAACACCAATTCGAACCCTCTTGCAAGATGGCAGATATGTAATTATGGTGTTTACTGGCCATTTCTCATGCATTAGGGTTGAAACACTCAGACACAGATTCGGACCCTCTTGCATGACGGCAGATATGTAATTATGGTGTTTACTTTCCATTTCTCATGCATTAGGGTTTAGACACTCGAACACTTATTCGAACCCTCTTGCATGTTGGCAGATATGTAATTATGGTGTTTATTTGCCATTTGTCATGCGTTAGGTTTAAACACTTGGACACTTATTCAGACCCGTTTACGTGATGGGAGATATGTAATTGTGGTGTTTACTTGGCATTTCTCTTGCATTTGGGCTTTAAGTCTCGGACACTTATTTGGACCCTCATGCATGATGGCAGATATGTAATTATGGTGTTTATTTACCATTTCTCTTGCATTAGGGTTTAAACACTCAGACACTTATTCGGACCCTCTGGCATGATGGAAAATATGTAATTATGGTGCTTACTTGCCATTTCTCATGCATTAGGGTTTAAACACTCGGACACTTATTCGAACCCTCTTGCATTATGGCAGATATGTAATTATGGTGTTTAATCACCATTTCTCATGCATTAGGGCTTCAGCACTCGGACACTTATTCGGACCCTCCTGCATGATGGCAGATATGTAATTATGGTGTTTACTTTCCATTTCTCATGCATTACGGTTTAAACACTCAGACACTTATTCGGACCCTCTTGCATGATGGCAGATATGTAATTATGGTGTTTATTTGCCATTTCTCATGCGTTAGGATTTAAACACTCGGACACTTATTCAGACCCTCATGCATGGTGGCAGATATGTAATTATGGTGTTTATTTATAATTTCTCACGCATTAGGTTTAAACACTCGGACACTTGTTCGGACCGTCTTCCATGATGGCAGATATGTAATTATGGTGCTTTCTTGCCATTTCTCAGGCGTTGGGGTTTAAACACTCGGACACTTATTCGGACCCTCTTGCACGATGGCAGATATGTAATCATGGTGTTTAATCACGATTTCTCATGCATTAGGGCTTTAACACTCGGACACTTATTCAGACCCTCTTACATGATGGCAGATATGTAACTATGGTGTTTAATCACCATTTCTCATGCATTAGGGTTTAAACATTCGGACACTTATTCAGACCCTCTTGCATGATGGCAGATATGTAATTATGGTGTTTATTTGTCATTTCTCATGCATTAGTGTTTAAACAATCGAACACTTATTCGGACACTCTTGCATGATGGCAGATATGTAATTATGGTGTTTAATGGCCATTTCTCATGCATTAGGGTTTAAACACTCGGACACTTACTTCGACCCTCTTGCATGATGGCAGATATGTAGTTATGCGGTTTACTTGCCTTTTCCCCTGCATTAGGGCTCAAACACTCGGGCACTTATTCAGACCCTCTTGAATGATGACAGATATGTAATTATGGTTTTACTTGTCATTTCTCATGCATTAGGGCTTAAACCCTCGGACACTTATTCTGACCCTCTTGCATGATGGCAGATATGTAATTATGGTGTCTATTTGCCATTTCTCATGCATTACGGCTTAAACACTCGGACACTTATTCGGACCCTCTTGCATGATGGCAGATATGCAATTATAGTGTCTACTTGCCATTTCTCATGCATTAGGGCTTAAACACTCGGACACTTATTCGGACCCTCTTGCATGATGGCAGATATGCAATTATGGTGTTTACTTGCCATTTCTCATGCATTAGGGCTTAAACACTCGGATACTTATTCGGACCCCTTTGCATGATGGCAGATATGTAATTATGGTTTTTATTTGCCATTTCTCATGCATTAGGGTTTAAACACTAGGACACTTATTCCGACCCTCATGCATGATGGTAGATATGTAATTATGGTGTTTACTTGCCATTTCTCATGCATTAGGGTTTTAACACTCGGACACTTATTTGAACCCTCTTGCATGATGGCAAATATGTAATTATGTTGTTTGCCTGCCATTTCTCATGAATTAGGGCTTAAACACTCGGACACTTATTTGGACCCTCTTGCATGATGGCAGACATGTAATTACGGTGTTTGTTTGCCACTTCTCATGCGTTAGGGTTTAAACACTCGGACACTTATTCGGAGCCTCTTGCATGATGGCAGATATGTAATTGTGGTTTTTATTAGCCATTTCTCATGCATTAGCGTTTAAGCACTCGGACACTTATTCGGACCCTCTTGCATGATGGCGGATATGTAATTATGGCATTTATTTTCCATTTCTCATGCATTAGGGTTTAAATACTGGGACACTTATTCGGACCCCCTTGCATGATGGCAGATATGTAATTACGGTGTTCACTTGCCATTTCTCATGCATTAGGGTTTAAACACTCGGACACTTATTCCGTCCCTCTTGCATGGTGGCAGATATGTAATTACGGTGTTTAATCACCATTTCTCATGCATTAGGGATTAAACACTCGGACACTTATTCGGACCCTCTTGCATGATGGCAGATATGTAATTATGTTGTTTGCTTGCCATTTCTCATGCATTAGGGCTTAAACACTCGAACACTTATTCGGACCCTCTTGCATGACGGCAAATATGTAATTATGGTGTTTATTTGCCATTTCTCATGCGTTAGGGTTTAAACACTCGGACACTTATTCTGACCCTCGGGCATGATGGCAGATATGTAATTATGGTTTTTACTTGTCATTTCTCATGCATTAGGGCTTAAACACTCGGACACTTATTCGGACCCTCTTGCATGATGGCAGATATGTATTTACGGTGTTTATTTTTCATTTCTCATGCATTACGGTTTACATACTGGGACACTTATTCGGACCCCTTGCATGATAGCAGATATGTAATCATGGTGTTTACTTGCCATTTCTCATGCATTAGGGCTTTAACACTCAGACACTTATTCGGACCCTCATGCCTGATGGCAGATATGTAATTATGGTGTTTATTTATCATTTCTCGTGCATTAGGGTTTAAACACTCAGATACTTATTCGGACCCTCCACCATGATGGCAAATATGTAATTATGGTGTTTACTTGCCATTTCTCATGCATTAGGGTTTAAACACTCGGACACTTATTCGGACCCTCTTTCATGATGGCAGATATGTATTTATGGTGTTTACTAGCCATTTCTCATGCATTAGGGTTTAAACACTCGGACACTTATTCGGACCCTCTTGTATGATGGCAGATTTGTAATTATGGTGTTTACTTGCCATTTCTCATGCATTAGCGTTTAAGCACTCGGACACTTATTCGGACCCTCTTGTATGATGGCGGATATGTAATTATGGCGTTTATTTTCCATTTCCCATGCATTAGGGTTTAAATACTGGGACACTTATTCGGACCCCCTTGCATGATGGCAGATATGTAATTACGGTGTTCACTTGCCATTTCTCATGCATTAGGGTTTAAACACTCGGACACTTATTCCGTCCCTCTTGCATGGTGGCAGATATGTAATTATGGTGTTTAATCACCATTTCTCATGCATTACGGCTTTAACACTCGGACACTTATTCGGACCCTCTTGCGTGATGGCAGATATGTAATTATGGTGTTTACTTGCCATTTCTCATGCATTAGGGTTTAAACACTCGGACACTGGTTCGAACCCTTTTGCATGATGGCAGATATGTAATTATAGTGTTTATTTGCCATTTCTCAAGCATTAGGGTTTAAACACTCGAACACTTATTCGGACCCTCTTGCATGATGGCAGATATGTAATTATGGCGTTTACTTGCCATTTCTCACGCATTAGGGTTTAAACACTCGGACAATTATTCGGACCCTCTTGCGTGATGGCAGATTTCTAATTGTGGCGTTTATTTGCCATTTCTCATGCATTAGGGTTTAAACACTCGAACACTTATTCAGACCCTCTTGCATGATGGCAGATATGTAATTCTGGTGTTTACTAGCCATTTCTCATGCATTAGGGCTTAAACACTCGGACCCTTATTCGGACCCTCTTGCATGATGGCAGATATGTAATTATGGTGTTTATTAGCCATTTCTCATGCATTAGTGTTTAAACACTCGGACACTTATTCAGACCTGCTTACGTGATGGCGGATATGTAATTATGGTGCTTACTTGCCATTTCTCACGCATTGGGGTTTAAACACTCGGACACTTATTCGGACCCTCTTGCACGATAGCAGATATGTAATTATGGTGTTTAATCACGATTTCTCATGCATTAGGGCTTTAACACTCGGACACTTATTCGGACCCTCTTCCATGACGGTAGATATGTAATTATGGTATTTAATCACCATTTCTCATACATTAGGGTTTAAACATTCGGACACTTATTCGGACCCTCTTGCATGATGGTAGATATGTAATTATGGCGTTTACTTGCCATTTCAAATGCATTAGGATTTAAACACTCGGACACTTATTCAGACCTTCTTGCGTGATGGCAGATAAGTAATTATGGCGTTTACTTGCCATTTCTCATGCATTAGGGTTTAAACACTCGGACACTTATTCGGACCCTCTTGCATGATGGCAGAGAAGTAATTATGGTGTTTATTTGCCATTTCTCATGCATTAGGGTTTAAATACTCGGACACTCATTTGGACCCTCTGGCATGATAGCAGATATGTAATTATGGTGTTTACTTGCCATTTCTCATGCATTGGGGTTTAAACATTCAGACGGTTATTCGGACCCTCTTGCAAGATGGTAGATATGTAATTATGGTGTTTACTTGCCATTTCTCATTCATTAGGGCTTAAACACTCAGAAACTTATTCGGACGCTATTGCATGATGGCAGATATGTAATTATGGTGTTTACTTGCCATTTTTCATGCATTAGGGCTTTAACACTCGGATACTTATTCGGACCCTCAAGCATGATGGCAGATATGCAATTATGGCGTTTATTTATCATTTCTCATGCATTAGGGTTTAAACACTCAAACACTTATTCGGACCCTCTTGCATGATGGCAGATATGTAATTATGGTGTTTAATCACCATTTCTCATGCATTAGGGCTTTAACACTCAGACACTTATTCGGACCCAGTTGCATGATGGCAGATATGAAATTATGGTGTTTACTTGCCATTTCTCATGCATTAGGGTTTAAACACTCGGACACTTATTCGGACCCTCTTGCATGACGGCAGATATGTAATTATGGTGTTTACTTTCCATTTCTCACGCATTAGGGTTTAGACACTCGAACACCAATTCGAACCCTCTTGCAAGATGGCAGATATGTAATTATGGTGTTTACTGGCCATTTCTCATGCATTAGGGTTGAAACACTCAGACACAGATTCAGACCCTCTTGCATGACGGCAGATATGTAATTATGGTGTTTACTTTCCATTTCTCATGCATTAGGGTTTAGACACTCGAACACTTATTCGAACCCTCTTGCATGTTGGCAGATATGTAATTATGGTGTTTATTTGCCATTTGTCATGCGTTAGGTTTAAACACTTGGACACTTATTCAGACCCGTTTACGTGATGGGAGATATGTAATTGTGGTGTTTACTTGGCATTTCTCTTGCATTTGGGCTTTAAGTCTCGGACACTTATTTGGACCCTCATGCATGATGGCAGATATGTAATTATGGTGTTTATTTACCATTTCTCTTGCATTAGGGTTTAAACACTCAGACACTTATTCGGACCCTCTGGCATGATGGAAAATATGTAATTATGGTGCTTACTTGCCATTTCTCATGCATTAGGGTTTAAACACTCGGACACTTATTCGAACCCTCTTGCATTATGGCAGATATGTAATTATGGTGTTTAATCACCATTTCTCATGCATTAGGGCTTCAGCACTCGGACACTTATTCGGACCCTCTTGCATGATGGCAGATATGTAATTATGGCGTTTACTTGCCATTTCTCACGCATTAGGGTTTAAACACTCGGACAATTATTCGGACCCTCTTGCGTGATGGCAGATTTCTAATTGTGGCGTTTATTTGCCATTTCTCATGCATTAGGGTTTAAACACTCGAACACTTATTCAGACCCTCTTGCATGATGGCAAATATGTAATTCTGGTGTTTACTAGCCATTTCTCATGCATTAGGGCTTAAACACTCGGACCCTTATTCGGACCCTCTTGCATGATGGCAGATATGTAATTATGGTGTTTATTAGCCATTTCTCATGCATTAGTGTTTAAACACTCGGACACTTATTCAGACCTGCTTACGTGTTGGCGGATATGTAATTATGGTGTTTACTTGCCATTTCTAATGCAATAGGGGTTAAACACTCGGACACTTATTCGGACCCTCTCGCACGATGGCAGATATGTAATTATGGTCTTTACTTGTCATTTCTCATGCATTAGGGCTTTAACACTCAGACACTTATTCGGACCCTCATGAATGATGGCAGATATGTAATTATGGTGTTTACTTGCCATTTTTCATGCATTAGGGCTTTAACACTCGGATACTTATTCGGACCCTCATGCATGATGGCAGATATGCAATTATGGAGTTTATTTATCATTTCTCATGCATTAGGGTTTAAACACTCAAACACTTATTCGGACCCTCTTGCATGATGGCAGATATGTAATTATGGTGTTTAATCACCATTTCTCATGCATTAGGGCTTTAACACTCAGACACTTATTCGGACCCAGTTGCATGATGGCAGATATGAAATTATGGTGTTTACTTGCCATTTCTCATGCATTAGGGTTTAAACACTCGGACACTTATTCGGACCCTCTTGCATGACGGCAGATATGTAATTATGGTGTTTACTTTCCATTTCTCACGCATTAGGGTTTAGACACTCGAACACTTATTCGAACCCTCTTGCAAGATGGCAGATATGTAATTATGGGGTTTACTGGCCATTTCTCATGCATTAGGGTTGAAACACTCAGGCACATATTCGGACCCTCTTGCATGACGGCAGATATGTAATTATGGTGTTTACTTTCCATTTCTCATGCATTAGGGTTTAGACACTCGAACACTTATTCGAACCCTCTTGCATGTTGGCATATATGTAATTATGGTGTTTATTTGCCATTTGTCATGCGTTAGGTTTAAACACTTGGACACTTATTCAGACCCGTTTACGTGATGGGAGATATGTAATTGTGGTGTTTACTTGGCATTTCTCTTGCATTTGGGCTTTAAATCTCGGACACTTATTTGGACCCTCATGCATGATGGCAGATATGTAATTATGGTGTTTATTTACCATTTCTCTTGCATTAGGGTTTAAACACTCAGACACTTATTCGGACCCTCTTGCATGATGGAAAATATGTAATTATGGTGCTTACTTGCCATTTCTCATGCATTAGGGTTTAAACACTCGGACACTTATTCGAACCCTCTTGCATTATGGCAGATATGTAATTATGGTGTTTAATCACCATTTCTCATGCATTAGGGCTTCAGCACTCGGACACTTATTCGGACCCTCTTGCATGATGGCAGATATGTAATTATGGTGTTTACTTTCCATTTCTCATGCATTACGGTTTAAACACTCAGACACTTATTCGGACCCTCTTGCATGATGGCAGATATGTAATTATGGTGTTTATTTGCCATTTCTCATGCGTTAGGATTTAAATACTCGGACACTTATTCGGACCCTCTTGCATGGTGGCAGATATGTAATTATGGTGTTTACTTGCCATTTCTCATGCATTAGGGTTTAAACACTCAGACACTTATTCCGACCCTCTTGCATGATGGCAGATATGTAATTATGGTGTTTACTTGCCATTTCTCAAGCATTAGGGTTTAAACACTCGGACACTTATTCGAACCCTTTTGCATGATGACAGATATTTAATTGTGGTGTTTGTTTGCCATTTCTCATGCATTAGGGTTTGAACACTCGGACACTTATTCGGACCCCCTTGCACGATGGCAGAGATGTAATTATGGAGTTTACTTGCCATTTCACATGCAATAAGGTTTAAACACTCGGACACTTATTTGGACCCTCTTGCATGATGGCAGATATGTAATTATGGTGTTTATTTACCATTTCTCTTGCATTAGGGTATAAATACTCGGACACTTATTCAGACCCTCTTGCATGATGGCAGATAAGTAATTATGCTATTTAGTTGCCATTTCTCATGCATTGGGGCTTAAACACTCAGACACTTATTCGGATCCCCTTGCATGATGGGAGACATGTAATTATGGCGTTTATTTGCCATTTCTCATGCAATAGGGTTTAAACACTCGGACAGTTATTCAAACCCGCTTACGTGAAGGCAGATATGTAATTATGGTGTTTATTTACCATTTCTCTTGCATTAGGGTATAAATACTCAGACACTTATTCCGACCCTCTTGCATGATGGCAGATATGTAATTATGGTGTTTATTTGCCATTTCTCATGCGTTAGGGTTCAAACACTCGGACACTTATTTAGACCCGCATAGTGGATGGCAGATATGTAAATATGGTGTTTACATGCCATTTCTCATGCATTAGTGCTTTAACACTTGGGCACTTATTCGGACCCACATGCATGATGGCAGATATGTAATTACGGTGTTTATTTATCATTTCTCAGGCATTAGGGTTTAAACACTCAGACACTTATTCGGACCCTCTTGCATGATGGTAGATATGTAATTATGGTGTTTAATCACCATTTCCCATGCATTAGGGCTTTAACACTCGGACACTTATTCGGACCCTCTTGCATGATGGCAGATATGTAATTCTGGTGTTTACTTGCCGTTTCTCATGCATTAGGGTTTAAACACTCGGACACTTATTCGGACCCTCTTGCATGATGGCAGATATGTAATTATGGTGTTTATTTGCCATTTCTCATGCCTTAGGGTTTAAACACTCGGACACTTATTCGGACCCTCTTGAATGATGGCAGATATGTAATTATGGCGTTTGCTGGCCATTTCTCATGGATTAGGGTTTAAACACTCGGACACTTATTCGGACCCTCTTGCATGACGGCAGATATATAATTATGGTGTTTATTTGCCATTTCTCATGCATTAGGGTTTAAATACTCGGACACTTATTCGGACCCTCTTGCATGATGGCAGATATGTAATTATGGTGTTTACTTGCCATTTCTCATGCATTACGGTTTAAGCACTTGGACACTTATTCGGACCCTCTTGCATGATGGCAGATATGTAATTATGGTGTTTAGTTGCCATTTCTCATGCATTAGGGTTTAAACACTCGGACACTTATTCGGACCCTCTTGCATGATGGCAGATATGTCATTATGGTGTTTATATGCCATTTCTCTTGTGTTAGGGTTTTAACACTCGGACACTTATTCAGACCCGCTTACTTGCCACTTCTCATGCATTAGGGCTTTAACAATCGGACACTTATTCGGACCCTCACGCATGATGGAAGATATGTAATTATGGTGTTTATTTATCATTTCTCATGTATTAGGGTTTAAACACTTAGGCACTTATTCGGACCCTCTTGCATGATGGAAGATATGTAATTATGGTGTTTACTTGCCATTTCTCATGCATTTGGGTTTAAACACTCGGACACTTATTCGGACCCTCTTCCATGATGGCAGATATACAATTATGGTGTTTATTTGCCTTTTCCCATGCATTAGGGTTTAAATATTCGGACACTTATTCGAACCGCCTTGCATGATGGCAGATATGTAATTATGGTGTTTACTTGCCATTTCTTATGCATTAGGGTTTAAACACTCGGACACTTATTCGGACACTCTTGCTTGGTGGTAGATATGTAATTATGGTGTTTATTTGCCATTTCTCAGGCATTAGGGTTTACAAACTCGGACACTTATTCAGACCCGCTTATGTGATGGCAAATATGTAATTATGGTGTTGACTTGCCATTTCTCATGCATTAGGGCTTTAACACTCGGACACTAATTCGGACCCTCATGCATGATGGCAGATATGTAATTATAGTGTTTAATCACCTTTTCTAATGCATTAGGGCTTTAACACTCGGACACTTATTCGGACCCTCTTGCATAATGGCAGATATGTAATTATGGTGTTTAATCACCATTTCTCATGCATTAGGGCTTTAACACTCGGACACTTATTCAGACCCTCTTGCATGATGGCATATATGTAATTATGGTGTTTACTTGCCATTTCCCATGCATTAGGGCTTAAACTCTCGGACACTTATTCGGACCCTCTCGCATTATGGCAGATACGTAATTATGGCGTTTACATGCCATTTCTAATGATTTAGGGTTTAAACACTCGGACACTTATTTGGACCCTCTTGCATGATGGCAGATACGTAATTATGGTGTTTACTTGCCATTTCTCATGCATTAGGTCTTTAACACTCAGACACTTATTCGGACCCTCAGCATTGAGGGCAGATATGTAATTATGGTGTTTATTTGCCATTTCTCACGCATTAGGGTTTAAACACTCGGACGCATATTCGGACCCTCTTGCATGATGGCAGATATGTAATTATGGTGTTTACTTGTCATTACTCATGCATTAGAGCTTAAACACTCGGACACTTACTCGGATGCTCTTGCATGGTGGCAGATATGTAATAATGGTGTTTATTTGCCATTTCTCATGCATTAGGGTTTACAAACTCGGACACTTATTCAGACCCGCTTATGTGATGGCAAATATGTAATTATGGTGTTTACTTGCCATTTCTCATGCATTAGGGCCTTAACACTCGGACACTAATTCGGAACCTCATGCGTGATGGCATATATGTAATTATGGTGTTTAATCACCATTTCTCATGCATTAGGGCTTTAACACTCGGACACTTATTCGGACCATCTTCCATGATGGCAGATATGTAATTATGGTGTTTATTTGCCATTTCTCATGCAATAGGGTTTAAACACTCGGACACATATTCGGACTCTCTTGCATGATGGCAAATATGTAATTATGGTGTTTACTTGCCATTTCTCATGCATTAGGGTTTAAACACTCGGACACATATTCGGACCCTCTTGCATGATGGCAGATATGTAATTATGGTGTTTACTTGCCATTTCTCATGCATTAGAGCTTAAACACTCCGACACTTATTCGGACGCTCTTGCATGGTGGCAGATATGTAATAATGGTGTTTATTTGCCATTTCTCATGCATTGGGGTTTACAAACTCAGACACTTATTCAGACCCGGTTATGTGATGGCAAATATGTAATTATGGTGTTGACTTGCCATTTCTCATGCATTAGGGCTTTAACACTCGGACACTAATTCAGACCCTCATGCATGATGGCAGATAGGTAATTATGGTGTTTAATCACCATTTCTCATGCATTAGGGCTTTAACACTCGGACACTTATTCGGACCCTTTGCATGATGGCAGATATGTAATTATGGTGTTTATTTGCCATTTCTCATGCATTAGGGTTTAAACACTCGGACACCTATTCGGACCCTCTTGCATGATGGCAGATATGTAATTATGGTGTTTACTTGCCATTTCTCTTGCATTAGGGTTTAAACACTCGGACACTTATTCGGACCCTCTTGCATGATGGCAGATATGTACTTATGGCGTTTACTTGCCATTTCTCACGCATTAGTGTTTAAACACTCAGACACTTATTCAGACCCTTTTGCATGATGGCAGATATGTAATTATGGTGTTTATTTGCCATTTCTCATGCATTAGGGATTAATTACTCGGACACTTATTCGGGCCCTCTGGCATGATGGCAGATATGCAATTATGGTGTTTACTTGCCATTTCTCATGCATTAGGGTTGAAACCCTCGGACACTTATTCGGACCCTCTTGCATGATGGCAGATATGTAATTATGGTGCTTAATCGCTATTTCTCATGCATTAGGGTTTAAACACTCGGACACTTACTCCGACCCTCTTGCATGATGGCTGATATGTAATTATGGTGTTTACTAGCCATTTCTCATGGAGTAGGTTTTAAACACTCGGACACTTATTCAGACCGTCTTGCATGATGCCAGATATGTAATTGTGGTGTTTACTTGCCATTTCTCTTGCATTAGGGCTTTAACACTCGGACACTTATTCGGACCCTCATGCATGATGGCAGATATCATTTCTCATGCATTTGGGTTTAGACACTCAGACACTTATTCGGACCCTATTGTATGATTACAGATATGTAATTATGGTGTTTAATTACCATTTCTCATGCATTAGGGCTTTAACACTCGGACACTTATTCGGACCCCCATGCATGATGGCAGATATGTAATTATGTTGTTTATTTATCATTTCTCACGGATTAGGGTTTAAACACTCAGACACTTGTTCGGACCCTCTTGCATCATGGCAGATATGTAATTATGGTGTTTAATCACCGTTTCTCATGCATTAGGGCTTTAACACTCGGACACTTATTCGGACCCTCTTGCATGATGGCAGAAATGTAATTATGGTGGTTATTTGCGATTTCTCTTGCATTAGGGTTGAAACCCTCGGACACTTATTCGGACCCTCTTGCAAGATGACAGATATGTAATTATGGTCTTTAATCGCAATTTCTCATGCATTAGGGTTTAAACACTCGGACACTTACTCCGACCCTCTTGCATGATGGCATATATGTAATTATGGTGTTTACTAGCCATTTCTCATGCAGTAGGGTTTAAACACTTGGACACTTATTCGAACCGTCTTGCATGATGCCAGATATGTAATTATGGTGTTTACTTGCCATTTCTCATGCATTAGGGCTTTAACACTCGGACAGTTAATCGGACCCTCATGCATGATGGCAGATATGTAATTATGGTGTTTATTTATCATTTCTGATGCGTTAGGGTTTAAACACTCAGACACTTATTCGAACCCTCTTGCATGATGGCAGATATGTAATTATGGTGTTTAATCACCATTTCTCATGCAATAGGGCTTTAACACTCGGACACTTATTCGGACCCTCTTGCATGATGGCAGATATGTAATTGTGGTGTTTACTTGCCATTTCTCATGCATTAGGGATTAAACACTCGGACACTTATTCGGACCCTCTTGCATGATGGCAGATATGTAATTATGGTGTTTATTTTCCATTTCTCATGCGTTAGGGTTTAAACATTCGAACACTTATTCGGAACCTCTTGCATGATGGCAGGTATGTAATTATGTTGTTTAGTTGCCATTTCTCATGCATTGGGGTTTAAATACTCGGACATATATTCGGACCCCCTTGCATGATGACAGATATGTAATTATGGTGTTTACTTGCCATTTCTCTTGCATTAGGGTTTAAACACTCGGACACTTATTCGGACCCTCTTGCATGATGGCAGATATGTAATTATGGCGTTTACTTGCCATTTCTCATGCATTAGGGTTTAAATACTCGGACACTTATTCGGGTCCTCTTGCATGATGGCAGATATGTAATTATGGTGTTTATTTTCCATTTCTCACGCATTAGGGTTGAAATACTCGGACACTTATACGGGCCCTCTTGCATGATGGCAGATATGTAATTATGGTGTTTACTTTCCATTTCTCGTGCATTAGGGTTGAAACCCTTGGACACTTATTCAGACCCTCTTGCATGATGGCAGATATGTAATTATGGTGTTTATTTTCCGTTTCTCATGCGTTAGGGTTTAAACACTCGGACACTTATTCGGACCGTCTTGCATGATGCCAGATATGTGATTGTGGTGTTTACTTGCCATTTCTTATGCATTAGGGCTTTAACACTCGGACAGTTATTCGGACCCTCATGCATGATGGCAGATATGTAATTATGGTGTTTATTTATCATTTCTCATGCGTTAGGGTTTAAACACTCAGACACCTATTCGAACCCTCTTGCATGATGGCAGATATGTAATTATGGTGTTGAATCACCATTTCTCGTGCATTAGGGCTTTAATACTCGGACACTTATTCGGACCCTCTTGCATGATGGCAGATATGTAATTATGGTGTTTACTTGCCATTTCTCATGCATTAGGGTTTAAACACTCGGACACTTATTCGGACCCTCTTGCATGATGGCAGATATGTAATTATGGTGTTTATTTGCCATTTGTCATGCATTAGGGTTTAAACACTCGGACACTTATTCGGACCCTCTTGCATGATGGCAGGTATGTAATTATGGTGTTTAGTTGCCATTTCTCATGCATTAGGGTTTAAATACACGGACACATATTCGGACCCCCTTGCATGATGACAGATATGTAATTATGGTGTTTACTTGCCATTTCTCATGCATTAGGGTTTAAACACTCGGACACTTATTCGGACCCTCTTGCATGATGGCAGATATGTAATTATGGCGTTTACTTGCCATTTCTCATGCATTAGGGTTTAAACACTCGGACACTTATTTGGACCCTCTTGCATGATGGCAGACAAGTAATTATGGTGTTTATTTGCCATTTCTCATGCATTAGGGTAGAAATACTCGGACACTTATTCGGGCCCTCTTGCATGATGGCAGATATGTAATTATAGTGTTTACTTTCCATTTCTCGTGCATTAAGATTGAAACCCTCGGACACTTATTCAGACCTTCTTGCATGATAGCAGATATGTAATTATGGTGTTTATTTGCCATTTCTCATGCGTTAGGGTTTAAACACTTGGACACTTATTCGAACCGTCTTGCAAGATGCCAGATATGTAATCGTGGTGTTTACTTGCCATTTCTCATGCATTTGGGCTTTAACACTCGGACAGTTATTCAGGCCCTCATGCATGATGGCAGATATGTAATTATGGTGTTTATTTATCATTTCTCATGCGTTAGGGTTTAAACACTAAGACACTTATTCGAACCCTCTTGCATGATGGCAGATACGTAATTATGGTGTTTAATCACCATTTCTCATGCATTAGGGCTTTAACACTCGGACACTTATTCGGACCCTCTTGCATGATGGCAGATATGCAATTATGGTGTTTACTTGCCATTTCTCATGCATTAGGGTTTAAACACTCGGACACTTATTCGGACCCTCTTGCATGATGGCAGATATGTAATTATGGTGTTTATTTGCCATTTCTCATGCATTAGGGTTTAAGCACTCGGACACTTATTCGGACCCTCTTGCGTGATGGCAGGTATGTAATTATGGTGTTTAGTTCCCATTTCTCATGCATTAGGGTTTAAATACTCGGACATATATTCGGACCCCCTTGCATGATGACAGATATGTAATTATGGTGTTTACTTGCCATTTCTCATGCATTAGGGTTTAAACACTCGGACACTTATTCGGACCCTCTTGCATGATGGCAGATATGTAATTATGGCGTTTACTTGTCGTTTCTCATGCATTAGGTTTTAAACACTCGGACACTTATTCAGACCCTCTTGCATGATGGCAGATAAGTAATTATGGTGTTTATTTTCCATTTCTCACGCATTAGGGTTGAAATACTCGGACACTTATTCGGGCCCTCTTGCATGATGGCAGATATGCAATTATGGTGTTTACTTGCCATTTCTCATGCATTAGGGTTGAAACCCTCGGACACTTATTCGGACCCTCTTGCATGATGGCAGATATGTAATTATAGTGCTTAATCGCTATTTCTCGTGCATTAGGGTTTAAACACTCGGACACCTATTCGGACCCTCTTGCATGATGGCAGATATGTAATTATGGTGTTTACTTGCCATTTCTCTTGCATTAGGGTTTAAACACTCGGACACTTATTCGGACCCTCTTGCATGATGGCAGATATGTACTTATGGCGTTTACTTGCCATTTCTCACGCATTAGTGTTTAAACACTCAGACACTTATTCAGACCCTTTTGCATGATGGCAGATATGTAATTATGGTGTTTATTTGCCATTTCTCATGCATTAGGGATTAATTACTCGGACACTTATTCGGGCCCTCTGGCATGATGGCAGATATGCAATTATGGTGTTTACTTGCCATTTCTCATGCATTAGGGTTGAAACCCTCGGACACTTATTCGGACCCTCTTGCATGATGGCAGATATGTAATTATGGTGCTTAATCGCTATTTCTCATGCATTAGGGTTTAAACACTCGGACACTTACTCCGACCCTCTTGCATGATGGCTGATATGTAATTATGGTGTTTACTAGCCATTTCTCATGGAGTAGGTTTTAAACACTCGGACACTTATTCAGACCGTCTTGCATGATGCCAGATATGTAATTGTGGTGTTTACTTGCCATTTCTCTTGCATTAGGGCTTTAACACTCGGACACTTATTCGGACCCTCATGCATGATGGCAGATATCATTTCTCATGCATTTGGGTTTAGACACTCAGACACTTATTCGGACCCTATTGTATGATTACAGATATGTAATTATGGTGTTTAATTACCATTTCTCATGCATTAGGGCTTTAACACTCGGACACTTATTCGGACCCTCATGCATGATGGCAGATATGTAATTATGTTGTTTATTTATCATTTCTCACGGATTAGGGTTTAAACACTCAGACACTTGTTCGGACCCTCTTGCATCATGGCAGATATGTAATTATGGTGTTTAATCACCGTTTCTCATGCATTAGGGCTTTAACACTCGGACACTTATTCGGACCCTCTTGCATGATGGCAGAAATGTAATTATGGTGGTTATTTGCCATTTCTCTTGCATTAGGGTTGAAACCCTCGGACACTTATTCGGACCCTCTTGCAAGATGACAGATATGTAATTATGGTCTTTAATCGCAATTTCTCATGCATTAGGGTTTAAACACTCGGACACTTACTCCGACCCTCTTGCATGATGGCATATATGTAATTATGGTGTTTACTAGCCATTTCTCATGCAGTAGGGTTTAAACACTTGGACACTTATTCGAACCGTCTTGCATGATGCCAGATATGTAATTATGGTGTTTACTTGCCATTTCTCATGCATTAGGGCTTTAACACTCGGACAGTTAATCGGGCCCTCATGCATGATGGCAGATATGTAATTATGGTGTTTATTTATCATTTCTGATGCGTTAGGGTTTAAACACTCAGACACTTATTCGAACCCTCTTGCATGATGGCAGATATGTAATTATGGTGTTTAATCACCATTTCTCATGCATTAGGGCTTTAACACTCGGACACTTATTCGGACCCTCTTGCATGATGGCAGATATGTAATTGTGGTGTTTACTTGCCATTTCTCATGCATTAGGGCTTAAACACTCGGACACTTATTCGGACCCTCTTGCATGATGGCAGATATGTAATTATGGTGTTTATTTTCCATTTCTCATGCGTTAGGGTTTAAACATTCGAACACTTATTCGGAACCTCTTGCATGATGGCAGGTATGTAATTATGTTGTTTAGTTGCCATTTCTCATGCATTGGGGTTTAAATACTCGGACATATATTCGGACCCCCTTGCATGATGACAGATATGTAATTATGGTGTTTACTTGCCATTTCTCTTGCATTAGGGTTTAAACACTCGGACACTTATTCGGACCCTCTTGCATGATGGCAGATATGTAATTATGGCGTTTACTTGCCATTTCTCATGCATTAGGGTTTAAATACTCGGACACTTATTCGGGTCCTCTTGCATGATGGCAGATATGTAATTATGGTGTTTATTTTCCATTTCTCACGCATTAGGGTTGAAATACTCGGACACTTATACGGGCCCTCTTGCATGATGGCAGATATGTAATTATGGTGTTTACTTTCCATTTCTCGTGCATTAGGGTTGAAACCCTTGGACACTTATTCAGACCCTCTTGCATGATGGCAGATATGTAATTATGGTGTTTATTTTCCGTTTCTCATGCGTTAGGGTTTAAACACTCGGACACTTATTCGGACCGTCTTGCATGATGCCAGATATGTGATTGTGGTGTTTACTTGCCATTTCTTATGCATTAGGGCTTTAACACTCGGACAGTTATTCGGACCCTCATGCATGATGGCAGATATGTAATTATGGTGTTTATTTATCATTTCTCATGCGTTAGGGTTTAAACACTCAGACACCTATTCGAACCCTCTTGCATGATGGCAGATATGTAATTATGGTGTTGAATCACCATTTCTCGTGCATTAGGGCTTTAACACTCGGACACTTATTCGGACCCTCTTGCATGATGGCAGATATGTAATTATGGTGTTTACTTGCCATTTCTCATGCATTAGGGTTTAAACACTCGGACACTTATTCGGACCCTCTTGCATGATGGCAGATATGTAATTATGGTGTTTATTTGCCATTTGTCATGCATTAGGGTTTAAACACTCGGACACTTATTCGGACCCTCTTGCATGATGGCAGGTATGTAATTATGGTGTTTAGTTGCCATTTCTCATGCATTAGGGTTTAAATACACGGACACATATTCGGACCCCCTTGCATGATGACAGATATGTAATTATGGTGTTTACTTGCCATTTCTCATGCATTAGGGTTTAAACACTCGGACACTTATTCGGACCCTCTTGCATGATGGCAGATATGTAATTATGGCGTTTACTTGCCATTTCTCATGCATTAGGGTTTAAACACTCGGACACTTATTTGGACCCTCTTGCATGATGGCAGATAAGTAATTATGGTGTTTATTTGCCATTTCTAATGCATTAGGGTAGAAATACTCGGACACTTATTCGGGCCCTCTTGCATGATGGCAGATATGTAATTATAGTGTTTACTTTCCATTTCTCGTGCATTAAGATTGAAACCCTCGGACACTTATTCAGACCTTCTTGCATGATAGCAGATATGTAATTATGGTGTTTATTTGCCATTTCTCATGCGTTAGGGTTTAAACACTTGGACACTTATTCGAACCGTCTTGCAAGATGCCAGATATGTAATCGTGGTGTTTACTTGCCATTTCTCATGCATTTGGGCTTTAACACTCGGACAGTTATTCAGGCCCTCATGCATGATGGCAGATATGTAATTATGGTGTTTATTTATCATTTCTCATGCGTTAGGGTTTAAACACTCAGACACTTATTCGAACCCTCTTGCATGATGGCAGATACGTAATTATGGTGTTTAATCACCATTTCTCATGCATTAGGGCTTTAACACTCGGACACTTATTCGGACCCTCTTGCATGATGGCAGATATGCAATTATGGTGTTTACTTGCCATTTCTCATGCATTAGGGTTTAAACACTCGGACACTTATTCGGACCCTCTTGCATGATGGCAGATATGTAATTATGGTGTTTATTTGCCATTTCTCATGCATTAGGGTTTAAGCACTCGGACACTTATTCGGACCCTCTTGCGTGATGGCAGGTATGTAATTATGGTGTTTAGTTCCCATTTCTCATGCATTAGAGTTTAAATACTCGGACATATATTCGGACCCCCTTGCATGATGACAGATATGTAATTATGGTGTTTACTTGCCATTTCTCATGCATTAGGGTTTAAACACTCGGACACTTATTCGGACCCTCTTGCATGATGGCAGATATGTAATTATGGCGTTTACTTGTCGTTTCTCATGCATTAGGTTTTAAACACTCGGACACTTATTCAGACCCTCTTGCATGATGGCAGATAAGTAATTATGGTGTTTATTTTCCATTTCTCACGCATTAGGGTTGAAATACTCGGACACTTATTCGGGCCCTCTTGCATGATGGCAGATATGCAATTATGGTGTTTACTTGCCATTTCTCATGCATTAGGGTTGAAACCCTCGGACACTTATTCGGACCCTCTTGCATGATGGCAGATATGTAATTATAGTGCTTAATCGCTATTTCTCGTGCATTAGGGTTTAAACACTCGGACACTTACTCCGACCCTCTTGCATGATGGCTGATATGTAATTATGGTGTTTACTAGCCATTTCTCATGGAGTAGGTTTTAAACACTCGGACACTTATTCAGACCGTCTTGCATGATGCCAGATATGTAATTGTGGTGTTTACTTGCCATTTCTCTTGCATTAGGGCTTTAACACTCGGACACTTATTCGGACCCTCATGCATGATGGCAGATATCATTTCTCATGCATTAGGGTTTAGACACTCAGACACTTATTCGGACCCTATTGTATGATTGCAGATATGTAATTATGGTGTTTAATTACCATTTCTCATGCATTAGGGCTTTAACACTCGGACACTTATTCAGACCCTCATGCATGATGGCAGATATCATTTCTCATGCATTAGGGTTTAGACACTCAGACACTTATTCGGACCCTATTGTATGATTGCAGATATGTAATTATGGTGTTTAATTACCATTTCTCATTCATTAGGGTTTTAACACTCGGACACTTATTCGGACCCTCATGCATGATGGCAGATATGTAATTATGTTGTTTATTTATCATTTCTCATGCATTAGGGTTTAAACACTCAGACACTTGTTCGGACCCTCTTGCATCATGGCAGATATGTAATTATGGTGTTTAATCACCGTTTCTCATGCATTAGGGCTTTAACACTCGGACACTTATTCGGACCCTCTTGCATGATGGCAGAAATGTAATTATGGTGCTTATTTGCCATTTCTCTTGCATTAGGGTTGAAACCCTCGGACACTTATTCAGACCCTCTTGCAAGATGACAGATATGTAATTATGGTGTTTAATCGCTATTTCTCATGCATTAGGCTTTAAACACTCGGACACTTACTCCGACCCTCTTGCATGATGGCACATATGTAATTATGGTGTTTACTAGCCATTTCTCATGCAGTAGGGTTTAAACACTTGGACACTTATTCGAACCGTCTTGCATGATGCCAGATATGTAATTATGGTGTTCACTTGCCATTTCTCATGCATTAGGGCTTTAACACTCGGACAGTTAATCGGACCCTCATGCATGATGGCAGATATGTAATTATGGTGTTTATTTATCATTTCTGATGCGTTAGGGTTTAAACACTCAGACACTTATTCGAACCCTCTTGCATGATGGCAGATATGTAATTATGGTGTTTAATCACCATTTCTCATGCATTAGGGCTTTAACACTCGGACACTTATTCGGACCCTCTTGCATGATGGCAGATATGTAACTGTGGTGTTTACTTGCCATTTCTCATGCATTAGGGCTTAAACACTCGGACACTTATTCGGACCCTCTTGCATGATGGCAGATATGTAATTATGGTGTTTATTATCCATTTCTCATGCGTTAGGGTTTAAACATTCGAACACTTATTCGGAACCTCTTGCATGATGGCAGGTATGTAATTATGTTGTTTAGTTGCCATTTCTCATGCATTGGGCTTTAAATACTCGGACATATATTCGGACCCCCTTGCATGATGACAGATATGTAATTATGGTGTTTACTTGCCATTTCTCATGCATTAGGGTTTAAACACTCGGACACTTATTCGGACCCTCTTGCAGGATGGCAGATATGTAATTATGGCGTTTACTTGCCATTTCTCATGCATTAGGGTTTAAATACTCGGACACTTATTCGGGCCCTCTTGCATGATGGCAGATATGTAATTACGGTGTTTATTTTCCATTTCTCACGCATTAGGGTTGAAATACTCGGACACCTATACGGGCCCTCTTGCATGATGGCAGATATGTAATTATGGTGTTTACTTTCCATTTCTCGTGCATTAGGGTTGAAACCCTTGGACACTTATTCAGACCCTCTTGCATGATGGCAGATATGTAATTATGGTGTTTATTTGCCGTTTCTCATGCGTTAGGGTTTAAACACTCGGACACTTATTCGGACCGTCTTGCATGATGCCAGATATGTAATTGTGGTGTTTACTTGCCATTTCTTATGCATTAGGGCTTTAACACTCGGACAGTTATTCGGACCCTCATGCATGATGGCAGATATGTAATTATGGTGTTTATTTATCATTTCTCATGCATTAGGGTTTAAACACTCAGACACCTATTCGAACCCTCTTGCATGATGGCAGATATGTAATTATGGTGTTCAATCACCATTTCTCGTGCATTAGGGCTTTAACACTCGGACACTTATTCGGACCCTCTTGCATGATGGCAGATATGTAATTATGGTGTTTACTTGCCATTTCTCATGCATTAGGGTTTAAACACTCGGACACTTATTCGGACCCTCTTGCATGATGGCAGATATGTAATTATGGGGTTTATTTGCCATTTGTCATGCATTAGGGTTTAAACACTCGGACACTTATTCGGACCCTCTTGCATGATGGCAGGTATGTAATTATGGTGTTTAGTTGCCATTTCTCATGCATTAGGGTTTAAATACACGGACACATATTCAGACCCCCTTGCATGATGACAGATATGTAATTATGGTGTTTACTTGCCATTTCTCATGCATTAGGGTTTAAACACTCGGACACTTATTCGGACCCTCTTGCATGATGGTAGATATGTAATTATGGCGTTTACGTGCCATTTCTCATGCATTAGGGTTTAAACACTCGGACACTTATTCGGACCCTCTTGCATGATGGCAGATAAGTAATTATGGTGTTTATTTGCCATTTCTCATGCATTAGGGTTGAAATACTCGGACACTTATTCGGGCCCTCTTGCATGATGGCAGATATGTAATTATGGTGTTTACTTTCCATTTCTCGTGCATTAAGATTGAAACCCTCGGACACTTATTCAGACCTTCTTGCATGATAGCAGATATGTAATTATGGTGTTTATTTGCCATTTCTCATGCGTTAGGGTTTAAACACTTGGACACCTATTCGAACCGTCTTGCAAGATGCCAGATATGTAATCGTGGTGTTTACTTGCCATTTCTCATGCATTAGGGCTTTAACACTCGGACAGTTATTCGGGCCCTCATGCATGATGGCAGATATGTAATTATGGTGTTTATTTATCATTTCTCATGCGTTAGGGTTTAAACACTCAGACACTTATTCGAACCCTCTTGCATGATGGCAGATACGTAATTATGGTGTTTAATCACCATTTCTCATGCATTAGGGCTTTAACACTCGGACACTTATTCGGACCCTCTTGCATGATGGCAGATATGCAATTATGGTGTTTACTTGCCATTTCTCATGCATTAGGGTTTAAACACTCGGACACTTATTCGGACCCTCTTGCATGATGGCAGATATGTAATTATGGTGTTTATTTGCCATTTCTCATGCATTAGGGTTTAAGCACTCGGACACTTATTCGGACCCTCTTGCGTGATGGCAGGTATGTAATTATGGTGTTTAGTTCCCATTTCTCATGCATTAGGGTTTAAATACTCGGACATATATTCGGACCCCCTTGCATGATGACAGATATGTAATTATGGTGTTTACTTGCCATTTCTCATGCATTAGGGTTTAAACACTCGGACACTTATTCGGACCCTCTTGCATGATGGCAGATATGTAATTATGGCGTTTACTTGTCGTTTCTCATGCATTAGGTTTTAAACACTCGGACACTTATTCAGACCCTCTTGCATGATGGCAGATAAGTAATTATGGTGTTTATTTTCCATTTCTCACGCATTAGGGTTGAAATACTCGGACACTTATTCGGGCCCTCTTGCATGATGGCAGATATGCAATTATGGTGTTTACTTGCCATTTCTCATGCATTAGGGTTGAAACCCTCGGACACTTATTCGGACCCTCTTGCATGATGGCCGATATGTAATTATAGTGCTTAATCGCTATTTCTCATGCATTAGGGTTTAAACACTCGGACACTTACTCCGACCCTCTTGCATGATGGCTGATATGTAATTATGGTGTTTACTAGCCATTTCTCATGGAGTAGGTTTTAAACACTCGGACACTTATTCAGACCGTCTTGCATGATGCCAGATATGTAATTGTGGTGTTTACTTGCCATTTCTCTTGCATTAGGGCTTTAACACTCGGACACTTATTCGGACCCTCATGCATGATGGCAGATATCATTTCTCATGCATTAGGGTTTAGACACTCAGACACTTATTCGGACCCTATTGTATGATTGCAGATATGTAATTATGGAGTTTAATTACCATTTCTCATGCATTAGGGTTTTAACACTCGGACACTTATTCGGACCCTCACGCATGATGGCAGATATGTAATTATGTTGTTTATTTATCATTTCTCATGCATTAGGGTTTAAACACTCAGACACTTGTTCGGACCCTCTTGCATCATGGCAGATATGTAATTATGGTGTTTAATCACCGTTTCTCATGCATTAGGGCTTTAACACTCGGACACTTATTCGGACCCTCTTGCATGATGGCAGAAATGTAATTATGGTGCTTATTTGCCATTTCTCTTGCAGTAGGGTTGAAACCCTCGGACACTTATTCGGACCCTCTTGCAAGATGACAGATATGTAATTATGGTGTTTAATCGCTATTTCTCATGCATTAGGGTTTAAACACTCGGACACTTACTCCGACCCTCTTGCATGATGGCACATATGTAATTATGGTGTTTACTAGCCATTTCTCGTGCAGTAGGGTTTAAACACTTGGACACTTATTCGAACCGTCTTGCATGATGCCAGATATGTAATTATGGTGTTTACTTGCCATTTCTCATGCATTAGGGCTTTAACACTCGGACAGTTAATCGGACCCTCATGCATGATGGCAGATATGTAATTATGGTGTTTATTTATCATTTCTGATGCGTTAGGGTTTAAACACTCAGACACTTATTCGAACCCTCTTGCATGATGGCAGATATGTAATTATGGTGTTTAATCACCATTTCTCATGCATTAGGGCTTTAACACTCGGACACTTATTCGGACCCTCTTGCATGATGGCAGATATGTAACTGTGGTGTTTACTTGCCATTTCTCATGCATTAGGGCTTAAACACTCGGACACTTATTCAGACCCTCTTGCATGATGGCAGATATGTAATTATGGTGTTTATTTTCCATTTCTCATGCGTTAGGGTTTAAACATTCGAACACTTATTCGGAACCTCTTGCATGATGGCAGGTATGTAATTATGTTGTTTAGTTGCCATTTCTCATGCATTGGGGTTTAAATACTCGGACATATATTCGGACCCCCTTGCATGATGACAGATATGTAATTATGGTGTTTACTTGCCATTTCTCATGCATTAGGGTTTAAACACTCGGACACTTATTCGGACCCTCTTGCATGATGGCAGATATGTAATTATGGCGTTTACTTGCCATTTCTCATGCATTAGGGTTTAAATACTCGGACACTTATTCGGGCCCTCTTGCATGATGGCAGATATGTAATTACGGTGTTTATTTTCCATTTCTCACGCATTAGGGTTGAAATACTCGGACACTTATACGGGCCCTCTTGCATGATGGCAGATATGTAATTATGGTGTTTACTTTCCATTTCTCGTGCATTAGGGTTGAAACCCTTGGACACTTATTCCGACCCTCTTGCATGATGGCAGATATGTAATTATGGTGTTTATTTGCCGTTTCTCATGCGTTAGGGTTTAAACACTCGGACACTTATTCGGATCGTCTTGCATGATGCCAGATATGTAATTGTGGTGTTTACTTGCCATTTCTTATGCATTAGGGCTTTAACACTCGGACAGTTATTCGGACCCTCATGCATGATGGCAGATATGTAATTATGGTGTTTATTTATCATTTCTCATGCGTTAGGGTTTAAACACTCAGACACCTATTCGAACCCTCTTGCATGATGGCAGATATGTAATTATGGTGTTTAATCACCATTTCTCGTGCAATAGGGCTTTAACACTCGGACACTTATTCGGACCCTCTTGCATGATGGCAGATATGTAATTATGGTGTTTACTTGCCATTTCTCATGCATTAGGGTTTAAACACTCGGACACTTATTCGGACCCTCTTGCATGATGGCAGATATGTAATTATGGTGTTTATTTGCCATTTGTCATGCATTAGGGTTTAAACACTCGGACACTTATTCGGACCCTCTTGCATGATGGCAGGTATGTAATTATGGTGTTTAGTTGCCATTTCTCATGCATTAGGGTTTTAATACACGGACACATATTCGGACCCCCTTGCATGATGACAGATATGTAATTATGGTGTTTATTTGCCATTTCTCATGCGTTAGGGTTTAAACACTCGGACACTTATTCGGACCCTCTTGCATGATGGCAGATATGTAATTATGGCGTTTACTTGCCATTTCTCATGCATTAGGGTTTAAGCACTCGGACACTTATTTGGACCCTCTTGCATGATGGCAGATAAGTAATTATGGTGTTTATTTGCCATTTCTCATGCATTAGGGTTGAAATACTCGGACACTTATTCGGGCCCTCTTGCATGATGGCAGATATGTAATTATGGTGTTTACTTTCCATTTCTCGTGCATTAGGGTTGAAACCCTCGGACACTTATTCAGACCCTCTTGCATGATGGCAGATATGTAATTGTGGTGTTTATTTGCCATTTCTCATGCGTTAGGGTTTAAACACTCGGACACTTATTCGGACCGTCTTGCATGATGCCAGATATGTAATTGTGGTGTTTACTTGCCATTTCTCTTGCATTAGGGATTTAACACTCGGACAGTTATTCGGACCCTCATGCATGATGGCAGATATGTAATTATGGTGTTTATTTATCATTTCTCAAGCGTTAGGGTTCAAACACTCAGACACTTATTCGAACCCTCTTGCATGATGGCAGATATGTAATTATGGTGTTGAATCACCATTTCTCATGCATTAGGGCTTTAACACTCGGACACTTATTCGGACCCTCTTGCATGATGGCAGATATGTAATTACGGTGTTTACTTGCCATTTCTCATGCATTAGGGTTTAAACACTCGGCCACTTATTCGGACCCTCTTGCATGATGGCAGATATGTAATTATGGTGTTTATTTGCCATTTCTCATGCATTAGGGTTTAAACACTCGGACACTTATTCGGACCCTCTTGCATTATGGCAGGTAAGTAATTATGGTGTTTAGTTGCCATTTCTCATGCATTAGGGTTTAAATACTCGGACACATATTCGGACCCCCTTGCATGATGACAGATATGTAATTATGGTGTTTACTTGCCATTTCTCATGCATTAGGGTTTAAACACTCGGACACTTATTCAGACCCTCTTGCATGATGGCAGATATGTAATTATGGCGTTTACTTGCCATTTCTCATGCATTAGGGTTTAAACACTCGGACACTTATTTGGACACTCTTGCATGATGGCAGATAAGCTATTATGGTGTTTATTTTCTATTTCTCATGCATTAGGGTTAGAATACTCGAACACCTATTCGGGCCCTCTTGCATGATGGCAGATATGTAACTATGGTGTTTACTTTCCATTTCTCGTGCATTAAGGTTGAAACCCTCGGACACTTATTCAGACCCTCTTGCATGATAGCAGATATGTAATTATGGTGTTTATTTGCCATTTCTCATGCGTTAGGGTTTAAACACTCGGACACTTATTCGGACCGTCTTGCATGATGCCAGATATGTAATTGTGGTGTTTACTTGCCATTTCTCATGCATTAGGGTTTAAACACTGGACACTTATTCGGACCGTCTTGCATGATGGCAGGTATGTAATTATGATGTTTAGTTGCCGTTTCTCGTGCATTAGGGTTTAAATACTCGGACACATATTCGGACCCTGTTGCATGATGACAGATATGTAATTATGGTGTTTACTTGCCATTTCTCATGCATTAGGGTTTAAACACACGGACACTTATTCGGACCCTCTTGCATGATGGCAGATATGTAATTATGGCATTTACTTGCCATTACTCATGCATTAGGGTTTAAATACTCGGACACTTATTTGGGCCCTCTTGCATGATGGCGGATCAGAAATTATGGTGTTTACTTTCCATTTCTCGTGCATTAGGGTTGAAACCCTCGGACACTTGTCGAGGCCCTCTTGCACGATGGCAGATATGTAATTACGTTGTTCAATCGCTATTTCTTGTGCATTAGGGTTTAAGCACTCGGACACTTACTCCGACCCTCTTGCATGATGGCTGATGTGTAATTATGGTGTTTACTAGCCATTTCTCATGCAGTAGGGTTTAAACACTCGGACACTTATTCGGACCCTCATGCATGGTGGCAGATATGTAATTACGGTGTTTATTTACCATTTCTCTTACATTAGGGTATAGATAATCGGACACCTATTCGGACCCTCTTGCATGATGGCAGATATGTAATTATGGTGTTTACTTGCCATTTCTCATGCATTAGAACTTAAACACTCAGACACTTATTCGGACACTCTTGCATGGTGGTAGATATGTAATTATGGTGTTTATTTGCCATTTCTCATGCATTAGGGTTTAAACACTCGGACACATATTCGGACCCTCTTACATGATGGCAGATATGTAATTATGGTGTTTACTTGCCATTTCTCATGCATTAGAGCTTAAACACTCGGACACTTATTCGGACGCTCATGCATGGTGGCAGATATGTAATAATGGTGTTTATTTGCCATTTCTCATGCATTAGGGTTTACAAACTCGGACACTTATTCAGACCGGGTTATGTGATGGCAAATATGTAATTATGGTGTTTACTTGCCATTTCTCATGCATTAGGGCTTTAACACACGGACACTAATTCGGAACCTCATGCATGATGGCAGATATGTAATTATGGTGTTTGATCACCATCTCTCATGCATTAGGGCTTTAACACTCGGACATTTATTCGGACCCTCTTGCATGATTGCAGATATGTAATTATGGTGTTTATTTGCCATTTCTCATGCATTAGGGTTGAAACCCTCGGACACTTATTCGGACCCTCTTGCATGATGTCAGATATGTAATTATGGTGTTTATTTGCCACTTTTCATGCATTAGGGTTTAAACACTCAAACACTTATTCGGACCCTCTTGCATGATGGCATGTTTGTAATTATTGTGTTTAGTTTCCATTTCTCATGCATTAGGATTTAAATACTCAGACACATATTTGGACCCTCTTGCATGATGGCAGATATGTAATTATGGTGTTTACTTTCCATTTCACATGCATTAGGGTTTAAACACTCGGACACTTCTTCGGACCCTCTTGCATGATGGAAGATATGTAATTATGGTGTTTACTTGCCATTTCTCATGCATTAGGGTTTAAACACTCGGACGCTTATTTGGACCCTCTTGCATGATGGCATATATGTGATTATGGTGTTTATTTGCCATTTCTCATTCATTAGGGTTTAAGTACTCGGACACTTATTCGGGCCCTCTTGCATGATGGCAGATATGTAATTATGGTGTTTATTTGCCATTTCTCATGCATTAGGGTTGAAACCCTCGGACACTTATTCGGACCCTCTTGCATGATGGCAGATATGTAATTATGGTGTTTAATCACTATTTCTCATGCATTAGGGTTTAAACACTCGGACACTTACTCCGACCCTCTTGCATGATGGCTGATATGTAATTATGGTGTTTACTAGCCATTTCTTATGTAGTAGGGTTTAAACACTCGGACACTTATTCAGACTATCTTGCATGATGCCAGATATGTAATTATGGTGTTTATTTATCATTTCACATGCATTAGGGTTTAAACACTCAGACACTTATTCGGACCCTCTTGCATGATGGCAGATATGTAATTATGGTGTTTAATCACCATTTCTCATGCATTACGGCTTTAACACTCGGACACTTATTCGGACCCTCACGCATGATGGCAGATATGTAATTATGGTGTTTGTTTATAATTTCTCATGCATTAGGGTTTAAACACTAAGACACTTATTCGGGCCCTCTTGCATGATGGCATATATGTAATTATGGTGTTTATTTGCCATTTCTCATGCATTAGGGTTTAAACACTCGGACACTTATTCGGACCCTTTTGCATGATGGTAGGTATGTAATTATGGTGTTTATTTTCCATTTCTCATGCATTAGGGTTTAAATACTCGGACACTTATTCAGACCCTCTTGCATGATGGCAGATATGTAATTATGATGTTTACTTGCCATTTCTCATGCATTAGGGTTGAAACCCTCAGACACTTATTCGGACCCTCTTGCATGAAGGCAGATATGCAATTATGGTGTTTAATCGCCATTTCTCATGCAATAGGGTTTAAACACTCGGACACTGATTCAGACCGTCTTGCATGATGCCAGATATGTAATTGTGGTGTTTACTTGCCATTTCTCATGCATTAGGGCTTTAACAATCGGACACTTATTCGGACCCTCATGCATGGTGGCAGATATGTAATTAGGGTGTTTATTTATCATTTCTCATGCATTAGGGTTTAAACACTCAGACACTTATTCGACCCTCTTGCATGATGGCAGATATGTAATTATGGTGTTTAATGAACATTTCCCATGCATTAGGGCTTTAACACTCGGACACTTACTCGGACCCTCTTGCATGATGGCAGATATGTAATTATGGTGTTTATTTGTCATTTCTCATGCATTAGGGTTAGAACACTCGGACACTTATTCGGACCCTCTTGCATGATGGCAGGTATGTAATTATGGTGTTTATTTGCCATTTCTCATGTATTAGGGTTTAAATACTTGGATACTTATTCAGACCCTCTCGCATGATGCCAGGTATGTAATTATGGTGTTTATTTGCCATTTCTCATGCATTAGGGTTTAAACACTCGGACACGTATTCGGACCCCTTGCATGATGGCAGATATGTAATTATGGTGTTTACTTGCCATTTCTCAAGCATTAGGGTTGAAACACTCGGACACTTATTCGGACACTCATGCATGGTGGCAGATATGTAATTATGGTGTTTATTTGCCATTTCTCGTGCATTAGGGTTCAAACACTCGGACACGTATTTGGACCCCCTTGCTTGATGGCAAATATGTAATTATGGTGTTTACTTGCCATTTCTCATGCAGTACGGCTTTAACACTGCGACA
Organism: Camellia sinensis; assembly: GCF_055761805.1. Lineage (NCBI taxonomy): Eukaryota > Viridiplantae > Streptophyta > Magnoliopsida > Ericales > Theaceae > Camellia > Camellia sinensis. The sequence goes on along the minus strand of NW_028129474.1, from coordinate 7,549,162 downwards.
CTTATTCGGACCCTCTTGCATTTTGGCAGATATGTAATTATGGCGTTTACTTGCCATTTCTCATGCATTAGGGTTTAAACACTCGGACACTTGTTCGGACCCTCTTGCATGATGGCAGATATGTAATTATTGTGTTTATTTGCCATTTCTCATGCATTAGGGTTTAAACACTCGGACACTTATTCAGACCCTCCTGCATGATGGCAGATATGTAATTATGGTGTTTACTTGCCATTTCTCATGCACTAGGGTTGAAACCCTTGGACACTTATTCGGACCCTCTAGCATGATGGCAGATATGTAATTATGGTTTTTAATCGCTATTTCTCATGCATTAGGGTTCAAACACTCGGACACGTATTTGGACCCCCTTGCATGATGGCAAATATGTAATTATGGTGTTTACTTGCCTTTTCTCATGCATTAGGGCTTTAACACTCGGACACTCATTCGGACCTTCATGCATGATGGCAGATATGTAATTATGGTGTTTACATGCCATTTCTTATGCAGTTGGGTTTAAACACTGGGACACTGATTCGGACCCTCTTGCATTATGGCAGATTTGTAATTATGCCATTTACTTGCCATTTCTCATGCATTTGGGTTTAAACATTCGGACACTTGTTCGGACCCTCTTGCGTGATGGCAGGTATGTAATTATCGTGTTTATTTGCCATATCTCATGCAGTAGGGTTTAAATACTCGGACATTTATTCGAACCCTCTTGCATGATGGCCGATATGTAATTATGGTGTTTACTTGCCATTTCTCATGTATTAGGGTTGAAACCCTCGGACACTTATTCGGACCCTCTCGCATGATGGCAGATATGTAATTATGGTGTTTAATCGCCATTTCTCATGCGTTAGGGTTTGAACACTCGGACACTTACTCCGACCCTCCTGCATGATGGCAGATATGTAATTATAGCGTTTATTTATCATTTCTCATGCATTAGGGTTTAAACACTCAGACACTTATTCGGACCTTCTAGCATGATGGCACATATGTAATTATGGTGTTTACTTGCCATTTGTCACGCATTAGGGATCAAACACTCGGACACTTATTCGGACCCTCTTGCATGATGGCAGATATGTAATTATGGTGTTTAATTGCCATTTCTCAGGCATTTAGATTTAAACACTCGGACACTTACACTGACCCTCTTGCGTGATAGCATATATGCAATTATGGTGTTGACTTGCTATTTCTCATCCATAAGGGTTGAAACCCACAGACACTTATTCGGACCCTCTTGCATTATGGCAGATATGTAATTATGGTGTTGACTTGCTATTTCTCATGCATAAGGGTTGAAACCCACGGACACTTATTCGGACCCTCTTGCATGATGGCAGATACGTAATTATGGTGTTTAATCGCCATTTCTCATGCATATGGGTTTAAACACTCGGACACTTACTCCGACCCTCTTGCAAGATGGCAGATATGTAATTATGGTGTTTACTAGCCATTTCTCATGCAGTAGGGTTTAAACACTCGGACACTTATTCGGACCGTCTTGCATGATGCCAGATATGTAATTATAGTGTTTACTGGCCATTTCTCATGCATTAGGGTTTAAACACTCGGACACGTATTCGGACCCCTTGCATGATGGCAGATATGTAATTATGGTGTTTACTTGCCATTTCTCAAGCATTAGGGTTGAAACACTCGGACACTTATTCGGACACTCATGCATGGTGGCAGATATGTAATTATGGTGTTTATTTGCCATTTCTCGTGCATTAGGGTTCAAACACTCGGACACGTATTTGGACCCCCTTGCTTGATGGCAAATATGTAATTATGGTGTTTACTTGCCATTTCTCATGCAGTACGGCTTTAACACTGCGACACTTATTCGGACCCTCTTGCATTTTGGCAGATATGTAATTATGGCGTTTACTTGCCATTTCTCATGCATTAGGGTTTAAACACTCGGACACTTGTTCGGACCCTCTTGCATGATGGCAGATATGTAATTATTGTGTTTATTTGCCATTTCTCATGCATTAGGGTTTAAACACTCGGACACTTATTCAGACCCTCCTGCATGATGGCAGATATGTAATTATGGTGTTTACTTGCCATTTCTCATGCACTAGGGTCGAAACCCTTGGACACTTATTCGGACCCTCTAGCATGATGGCAGATATGTAATTATGGTTTTTAATCACTATTTCTCGTGCATTAGGGTTTAAACACTCGGACACTTACTCTGACAATCTTGCATGATGGCAGATATGTAATTATGGTGTTTACTAGCCATTTCTCATGCAGTGGGGTTTAAACACTTGGACACTTATTCGGACCGTCTTGCATGATGCCAGATATGTAATTATGGTGTTTATTTGCCATTTCTCATGCATTAGGGTTTAAACGCTCAGACACTTATTCGGACCTTCTTGCATCATGGCAGATATGTAATTATGGTGTTTACTTGCCATTTCTCATGCATTATGGCTTTAACACTCGGACACTTATTCAGACCCTCATGCATGATGGTAGATATGTAATTATGGTGTTTATTTATCATTTCTCATGCATTAGGGTTTAAACACTCAGACGCTTATTCGACCCTCTTGCATGATGGCAGATATGTAATTATGGTGCTTAATGAACATTTCCCATGCATTAGGGCTTTAACACTCGGACACTTACTCGGACCCTCTTGCATGATGGCAGATATGTAATTATGGTGTTTATTTGCCATTTCTCATGCATTAGGGTTTAAACACTCGGACACTTTTTCGGACCCTATGGCATGATGGCAGGTATGTAATTATGGTGTTTATTTTCCATTTCTCATGCATTAGGGTTTAAATACTTGGACACTTATTCAGACCCTCTCGCATGATGGCAGGTATGTAATTATGGTGTTTATTTTCCATTTCTCATGCATTAGGGTTCAAAGACTCGGACACGTATTCGGACCCCCTTGCAAGATGGCAGATATGTAATTATGGTGTTTACTTGCCATTTCTCATGCATTATGGTTGAAACACTTGGACACTTATTCGGACACTCATGCATGGTGGCAGATACGTAATTATGGTGTTTATTTGCCATTTCTCATGCATTAGGGTTCAAACACTCGGACACGTATTTGGACCCCCTTGCATGATGGCAAATATGTAATTATGGTGTTTACTTGTCTTTTCTCATGCATTAGGGCTTTAACACTCGGACACTCATTCGGACCTTCATGCATGATGGCAGATATGTAATTATGGTGTTTACATGCCATTTCTTATGCAGTTGGGTTTAAACACTGGGACACTGATTCGGACCCTCTTGCATTATGGCAGATTTGTAATTATGCCGTTTACTTGCCATTTCTCATGCATTTGGGTTTAAACATTCGGACACTTGTTCGGACCCTCTTGCGTGATGGCAGGTATGTAATTATCGTGTTTATTTGCCATATCTCATGCAGTAGGGTTTAAATACTCGGACATTTATTCGAACCCTCTTGCATGATGGCCGATATGTAATTATGGTGTTTACTTGCCATTTCTCATGTATTAGGGTTGAAACCCTCGGACACTTATTCGGACCCTCTCGCATGATGGCAGATATGTAATTATGGTGTTTAATCGCCATTTCTCATGCGTTAGGGTTTGAACACTCGGACACTTACTCCGACCCTCCTGCATGATGGCAGATATGTAATTATAGCGTTTATTTATCATTTCTCATGCATTAGGGTTTAAACACTCAGACACTTATTCGGACCTTCTAGCATGATGGCACATATGTAATTATGGTGTTTACTTGCCATTTGTCACGCATTAGGGTTCAAACACTCGGACACTTATTCGGACCCTCTTGCATGATGGCAGATATGTAATTATGGTGTTTAATTGCCATTTCTCAGGCATTTAGATTTAAACACTCGGACACTTACACTGACCCTCTTGCATGATAGCATATATGCAATTATGGTGTTGACTTGCTATTTCTCATGCATAAGGGTTGAAACCCACGGACACTTATTCGGACCCTCTTGCATTATGGCAGATATGTAATTATGGTGTTGACTTGCTATTTCTCGTGCATAAGGGTTGAAACCCACGGACACTTATTCGGACCCTCTTGCATGATGGCAGATACGTAATTATGGTGTTTAATCGCCATTTCTCATGCATATGGGTTTAAACACTCGGACACTTACTTCGACCCTCTTGCAAGATGGCAGATATGTAATTATGGTGTTTACCAGCCATTTCTCATGCAGTAGGGTTTAAACACTCGGACACTTATTCGGACCGTCTTGCATGATGCCAGATATGTAATTATAGTGTTTACTGGCCATTTCTCATGCATTAGGGTTTAAACTCTCGAACATTTATTCCGACCCTCTTGCATGAAGGCAGATATGTAATTATGGTGTTTATTTGCCATTTCTCATGCATTAGGGTTTAAACACTCGGTCACTTATTCGGACCCTTTTGCACGATGGCAGGTATGTAATTATGGTGTTTTTTTGCCATTTCTCATGCATTAGGGTTTAAATACTCAGACACTTATTCGGACCCTCTTGCATGGTGGCAGATATGTAATTATGGTGTTTACTTGCCATTTCTCATGCATTACGGTTTAAACACTCAGACACTTATTCGGACCCTCTTGCATGATGGCAGATATGTAATTATGGTGTTGACTTGCTATTTCTCATGCATTAGGGTTGAAACCCACGGACACTTATTCGGACCCTCTTGCATGATGGCAGATACGTAATTATGGTGTTTAATCGCCATTTCTCATGCATTAGGGTTTAAACACTCGGACACTTACTCCGACCCTCTTGCAAGATGGCAGATATGTAATTATGGTGTTTACTAGCCATTTCTAATGCAGTAGGGTTTAAACACTCGGACACTTATTCGGACCGTCTTGCATGATGCCAGATATGTAATTATAGTGTTTACTTGCCATTTCTCATGCATTAGGGTTTAAACTCTCGAACATTTATTCCGACCCTCTTGCATGAAGGCAGATATGTAATTATGGTGTTTATTTGCCATTTCTCATGCATTAGGGTTTAAACACTCGGTCACTTATTCAGACCCTTTTGCATGATGGCAGGTATGTAATTATAGTGTTTATTTGCCATTTCTCATGCATTAGGGTTTAAATACTCAGACACTTATTCGGACCCTCTTGCATGATGGCAGATATGTAATTATGGTGTTTACTTGCCATTTCTCACGCATTACGGTTTAAACACTCGGACACTTATTCGGACCCTCTTGCATGATGGCAGATATGTAACTATGGCGTTTACTTGCCATTTCTCATGCGTTAGGGTTTAAACACTTTGACACTTACGCAGACCCTCTTCTATAATGGCAGATATGTAATTATGGTGTTTATTTGCCATTTCTCATGCATTAGTCTTTAAATACTCGGACACTTATTCTGACCCTCTTGCATGATGGCAGATATGTAATTATGGTGTTTACTTGCCATTTATCATGCATTAGGGTTGAAACCCTCGGACACTTGTTGTAGACACCCCATTTTTGGCCGTCCTCAAGACTTGGACGTCACCGTTTGAATACTCGGTGATTATCCTTGTTTGTGTTCGTTTGGAGTTCCCGGAGGTCTCGGCTCGCGTGCCCTACCTCAAGATCTCCGAACTCAACCGTTTAGTGTCTGGTTTTGCACCAAACACTTGCATCTTGCCTTTGAGAGGCAGGGTAGGGCTTGTGGACCATCCCCACACCCCACCGGCAGTGGCTAGAGGGCACCGGCTGGTTTTTTGCTGCTATCGGCACTTTTGTTTGCCGGTCGGCACATTTTATTGCCGGTCGGCATAGTTTGTTTCCGGTCGGCACTGTTTTTTGCCGAAATGGCATTTTTGGGCAGCCGACCGCTATTCATCCACTTTATGGAGATATTTTGTGCCAGCTGTGATAGCTGGCACCAACTCTTCCCCCCTCCATACACGTGTATGGAGGGATCTCCCTCTAAGCAAGCTTGTTGTATAAGCTTTGCAAGAGGGAGTCTTATAAGAGGAGGGCCTTCCTCTTTGATCTAGGTTAGACTCTTGCAACCAAAAACCAGACCTTGGAGATATAGATACATATTATCTCTATACCTCCCTCTCTCTCCTCCTTTGTGTGTGTTTCTTAGCTCAAAAGGTGGTTTTTACCTCACTTTTGCACCATTACACACACCATCACACCTTTCTCCGAGATTGAGGGACTTGGGGGGTTGTTTCTTGAGTTTTTGGACTGGTTTTGATCAAAAGAAGGAGGCTAGACCATTTGTTCTTCAAAGGTTCTTCATGGGTGAGCATCTTGATTTATATTCCCCAAACTTGCAATAGTTTTTTACCTATCTTGCTTGCTGTTTTAGCCCTTGTGTATAACATAAAAAGGGCTTCTATTTTCCTGCTCTAGCACTTTCATTAAGGTCATTTTGTGGTTTGAGTGCAAACTCACCCTTCTAGGCCTTGTTTGGTCCATTTTTGTGCCTCTTTGATAAGGTTTTGTTCACTTCAGTGTTTTGGTCCTCTGATCATTGAAAATCAGTGTATTTTTAGTGTTAAAAAAGTTGGTTTAAAGTCTTGCATAGGGGAGGGACACCCCTCTCCCTTTATGATATTGTTTCCTTGAGTTGTGGCCCAAGAGGGTGACATGCATGCTTGCTTGGTTCCTGCTTCATTTCAGAACTTTTTGGGTGTTTTTAGGTCATGTGGGATCTCTTTTTTTGGTTGGATTTGTACCTCTTTGTATGCTTGTAATACTTGCTTTGTATTGCTCTATTTTGCTTAGAAGCGCATCTCAAGATTAGGCCATGATTCTTGTGTGTGTTGGCTTAGTTCCATGAAGCTTTTAGTGTCGTTTTTCCATGCTTAAAGTCTGTTGGCTATCCGTTTGGTCATGCTTGACATGTTTGTTAGGTTTGCTTTGCATTTTGGCTAAAAAGCTTTGAACATGTTGACCTCTGGCATGCATGGTTGTAATCATCCTCATGATTTGACATCATCTAGGATCACATTTTAGCCCAAGGATCATGTTTGTATGTGTGCATGCATGGCCTCTTTTATGCCTTGAGGGTGTACCCTCTTATGCTTAGGAATGAGCCTTAGTGCATATGCCTTTTGGGAGTCATCTTTAGCTGCCATACTAGGAGGTTTTGGGGTCCCATTTTGCATAAAAAAAATCTGTCATTACTTGTCTTAATCATGCCGTGGCTTGGTCTTGTTGTTGGAAGTAAAGTTGTCCCCTTTTGTGCCTTAACCTTGGGATCATAAGTTTGGTTGTTAACATGAGTTGTTTGTCCATCATTTTGAGCACTTTTGGTGCTGTTTTGAGGTGAATAAAGGTCTGCACCTTTATCACTTCGAGGCCCCCTTTGCATGCTTATTTCATGATTGATTGCATGATTGTCCCATTAATGTGCTATTCTAATGCTAACTTTATGGCAAATTGGTTCATGTTTGTATCCCAATTGCATCTTGCATGTTGACATTACATACTTGCCATGTTTTTGTTGCATAACATTTGGCATATCTTGCATGTTTAGCATCATGTTGTATTTTGAGCCTTGTGAGCATAACATGCATTGCATCATTTGGCTTGGGGTGTCAAGCCAAATATGAGGGTCAAGGGACATTCATACTCCAAGTGATGCAATGTACCTTGATTCTCGGTCACCGGGGCCTTTGACTTCGGCATGAAAAGGCTTCGGATCTCATTTTGTTTGTTGCATGCATCCTTACATTGAGTGGCGAATTTGATCCCTTGGGTCATCATGCTCCATTGATGGCTCAAAGATCGAGGGTCGTGCTTCTTTGAGTTCAAAACATGATAAGAAGCAAAACCATGCCCACATGTACCTGAGAACCCCATGCCATGCACTGTCTGTTCTCTGTTTACTGTCAAATTGTCTTCTGCAGGAAGTTTCTGCCGACCGGCAGAATTTAGTGCCGACCGGCAATATCTGGAGTGCCGAGGAATCCAACAAATGCCGATGGGAATTGTGAAGTGCCGGTGGGAATTCTGTCCGGCCGGTGGTGCTCTGCAGGATGCAAGGAACTTGCTCCAGTACTTTGGCAATTTTCAGAAAGACAAGGCAGTACAAACAGAGGCGGCAGGAGTACAATATGGGTTTTCCGGGCGAGACGGATTCGAGCATGCATCATTCGCGCATCCCGAGGCAGAGGCTGCGGCTGCCCTCTTCTTTCCTTTGCCATCTTTTCTTTTAAATTAAATTAGGAATCTTGTAATAATTTTATTTGTTTATTATTTTGGGACTGTAATATTTATTTGGGCCCTCCGAGTGAGGGCAAATCTGTAATAAGTGTGTGTGGGTGGTGTGTATGTCTTCCAATCCCCATTTCTTTCTTCCCTTTTATTTACCCGCTTATGATGGTAGATTGGGGCATTTTTTGAAATTAGCATACCTTATGCTATGCATGCGTGCATCCATGCATTTGTATTGCATACATTAGGCTCGGTACATCACGCTAACCGCATTTGTATTTCAAATTCCAAACCGAATATGTGATAATTGTGCATTTTCACATACCATGTATAGGGCTAGCCGAGCCTGCCTAGATCGCATTTTGCATGTGATGCATTAGCCACTTTTAACATGAACTAGGACATGCATGTTTGCTAACTAGTTTACTGTTTTGGCACGGAGTACGATGTAAGTATTTTTGCTTTAGCATCCAGCATGCGTGTGAGTGTTGCCATGACAGTATGTTTGCCATGCGGCTAAGTGCTTACATGAGATAAACTGCTTGAATGCCTGTGGGTGGAGGTCAAATTGCTTAAATTGGGATAATGCGTTAAAACTGCGATTTTTTTAAGCCCACTAGATAGTGGCAAAACCATCTTTTCCAAAAGCCCACTTGAAGGTGGCAAAACCTGCATTTTAGCCTACTTACGAGTACCAAATCATTTTCAAAACGAACATAAAATGTTTTATTTCCAATTTGGGCGATTCGGTCTATACTTGTTTGCCGCGCGCATAACATAGTAACGCTAGGCTAATAATTGGAATAAGAACACATAACGTTTTCAAAACTGGATATCACAGTTAGTAGAGGCCGATCTTCGGACCGGGCGAGAGGGGGTGCTCATAGCTGACCTTCCCCGATCGTACCCAAGCTCCCGAGCCGAGACAACTCCGGTGATGACGGACATGTGGCCTTCGGCACCGAGTCAGGGTTTCCTAAATTTCCCCATTTTAAAATATTTAGGTGGCGACTCTGTATCTGGCAAAGCAGTCCATGTTTGGCACTACTTTTTCAAAAATCTGTTTCTCAAAACGATTTGCCAGATTTGGACTCTTTGGTTCAGACTTAGAACCGTGACACAAATCGAGTCCGAACTGTAGCATGAGGCCCACGGGCGCGTCTACAGTTTCTGGCGACTCCATTGGGGAATTTTAGAGAGCTTGACTCAAACTCGTGATATCCTGTTTTGATTTCGCTTATATGTTTCTTTGCATTGCATGTGCATTGGTGCGCCTAGGAACACAGTGTTTGCCATCTGCCATTCCTGAACGGTTTGCCGGAGGCTTGCCTTGTCAAGGCATGTCCATAAGGCTGACCGGCTATGGGCTCTGACAGCATGGGAACACAAACCCCGGTTTACCGGGGCACCCTTTTTGACCATTCGACCTAGTGCATATTCGGATCCATAGTGACCATTCCAAATTAGGACAGGCTGCTTACCCGATATTAGGTTGTTTGAGAACTGCTGCGTGCATAGTGAAACCCTAGCTCCTGACAAAATAGGACAGGGAAACCCTACCCCAATGTAGGGGTGTTTTGGCTCTCTTTACTTGCTATGTGCTTTTAGAATGTATTTCTACAGGGAAAAGTACATACTAGTTTGCAAGTCTAGGCATCAGGCCTGAGGGCATCAGTATCAGTTTTAAGAGAATCAGTTATCTGCGGGTATCAGGGTTCAGTGTTGGGAACAGAGCTCGTTTTTGGGGAAACAGTGATCAATATCGAGGAACAGTGTGTTTGGCTCACCGACTTTGTATTGAATATCCAACTGTGTATTATATGTTTATTTTATACTGTTGTGCTGTCCGGTTGTTGGTTTATTTATTGCTTTATTTATCTTTTTGCTAGGTAGTTTAGCATCATTGCGTCCAACCCAGTAGACATTCCCCAAGCACTCTGGATCAGAGGTCGTCGGCTCCATCGATCTGAGGATCTGATAGAAGGACAACCGGTGTACCATTCTCTACCCCCAGTTACTAAACGGAAGGCAACTAGCAGAGGACATCGGTCCAACAGTCAGTACAGAGGGCTTCATCTACCCCACCTGCGTACAGTAGGGATCAGGATCCTGTTTCACCCACAGAGAGGGAACGCATACCAGTAACTCAACCAGAGCAGAATAGTATGGCTAGCTTAGAGGAGATGGTGCGCCAACTTCAAGAAAGCATGAAAATGATGCAGCAAGATGCTGTCCGACAGGTAGAATTCGCCAGACAACAAGCTACAGTCATGAGTGAGCAAGCGGATTTAATTGGGAGATTGCAACAGCAAACTGGGGCATCACCTTCGCAGCAAATCCCTCCTCCATTAAGGGTTCCAATACCCGAAGAGACACCAATCGCCCGGAATGTCCAAGAGGATACAGACATCCCAACAGGGCCAGCTCCCCTTCCGATTCCACCTCAACAATCCAAGGCACCCACCCCCATCAATCTGTCGGATTGTCCCTTTGAGTCCGAGGTAGACCCCATGATGTTAAAAATGCACAAGCTTGAAAAGCTGTTCAAGAAATCTCAAGGTACGAAGTCCATTCCCGACATTGGAGACGGATACATCGACACAGCTGTGACACTGCCAGATCGGTTTAAGATGCCACAAATTGATCGTTTTGACGGATTTGAGGATCCCATGGTACACCTGCGACTATTCTCAGACGTCCTAAGGCCAATGGGCCTCACTAGATTGCAGAAGCTATCTTTATTCGGCCGGACCTTGTCGGGTGTGGCGGCCGCATGGTATGCCAAGTTAGAGGATGACGTCAAGAGAAATTGGGACGAGATGGCCGAGGCCTTCATCCTGCAGTACTCGTATAACACACAAATCGAGATCACGACCCGGGATCTCGAGACAACGAGGCAAGAACCCAAGGAGAGTTTCTCAGAATTTGTAACCAGATGGCGGGCTAAGGCTTCGATGATGACCTTAAGACCCACGGACAAAGACCAGATTCGGATGATTGTGCGCAATCTCCAGCCGAAGCTAATGCAAAAGATGATCGTAGTCCCCTTCCCTACCTTTGCTGATCTGCATGAAATGGGGGTACAGATCGAGGACGCCCTAAGACAAGGGTGGATTGATAATGACCGGGAGCAACCCCGCAGAAATTTCAATCGTAATACTAATGCAGGCCCGAGCGGCGCTACGACTGCCAGGACCTCCGAAGTGAGTATGGTCACCACTAACCCTTCCCCAAGAAATACGGCAGCCACACCATTCTCCGGTGCGTCCGGAAGCAACTCACAAACAGCCAAATACCCTCCCAGAAACACCAGAACCTTCGCTCCACTTTATATGCCCCTGTCCAAAGCTTTGGGGGTTTTGATCAGAAAAGGGCATCTGAAGCCCCTAGAGCCGCGGCCCTTACCTGAAAGACTACCCGCCACCCACAATCCAGCCAAGTATTGTGCGTTCCACCAGCAGCACGGTCACGACACCGACCTATGCTTTCGTTTACGTCATGAGATTCAAGATCTCATTGATAATGGGGTGATTCTACCCCCTGAGAAACCCAATGTTACTACAAATCCTCTCCCCACACATAACCAAGTTCCACCACCCAAAAGAATCAACTTCATCTACACTGGGGTCGCATCCTACGATCCTAGTATCTATATCACACCCTCCTACTTGCCTAAACCGAAAGTTTTCCTCCCTGATTGCACCGATTTGTGCATGATGGACGTCTCTATAACCCAACCCAACCCAGTGGTGGTGACCATCGAGAACAGGAAAGAGGTTGTCAAACCAGAGTCTGTGGAGCCTGAGAATGATGTTGGGAATGCTTACAGTCCGAGTGACTACATTTCACCAGTGGGCCAGAATAGACCAAATGTCGAATTTCCAGTCGGGGGAGAGCTGTGTGTAATCCGAGGGAACAGTCCAAGACAGGAAACGGATGATTTGGCAGCCATGGAAAAGGATTTTGCCAAGTTCCAATTTTGCGATAACCAAGATCTAGAATATTCAGCCACCAACTGGTACGATAATGAAGAATCAGCGGAGGCCACGGGATGGTTAGACGATCAGCCAGATGTAATAGGGGAGTTCCAGTCAGAACAAGGCCCGGTAGGGGCGGGAATGTCCACAACGGCAGGGAGTGTCGAAGAACAGAATACATCGCCGGAGATCGCCGGTGTCGAGAGTTTCACTCGGGAATGGAGCATTTTAAGTACAGGGATCAGTGAGCAATCTACTGCATTGACACAGTCAGAACAAGAGAGATTCGAGGATTCTGAGAGGATCAGGAAAGCAAAAGGCCACGCGGGGGTCGAAACCGCCACAAGTACGGAAATGGAGAATGCTGCGAGCATAGGGATAAAAGGTACTGCGAGTATCGGGACAGTTGTGCCAGAACCAGACAGATGCTTGTCAGCTGCAGATGATATGTGGTGGGAAGACGACGATCTATGTCTTGCCCACACGGACGAGGATTGGAAAGGTAACCAACCAGATGATACCTGGTATATCGGCGAAGTCGATCACATGACTAGGAGTGGACGGTATTTCAAGCCTCCACACCTAGATCAACCAGAGGCGTCTGGAAAAGATAATGAAGCAGAGAAACAAAAGGAGAAGCAACTCGAAGACGAGGCCGTATTGAGACAATTGAAAAAGATACAAGCAGACATCTCCATCTAGGGACTGCTTATGGCTTCTCGAGTACATAGGCAGGCTGTCCTTTCAGCCATGGATAAGGCCAAACTTTCCATAGATACCACGCCCGAACAACTGGTGGGCTTAGTCTTTTCGGGAGGAAGTTCCCCAGCATTGAGTTTTTCTGACAAAGAACTGCCACCCGAGGGTGCGAACCATAACAAGCCGCTCTACATCTCTGTCGAGTGCAGAGATAAATGGATACCTGTGGTACTTGTCGACACGGGGTCCGCCATCAACGTCTGCCCGGCAAGGACAGCTTATGCGATTGGTTTGAAAGTCGCGGATTTTGTGCCAACGGCCCAGGTGATTCGGGCGTATGACAACACAAGCCGGGAAGTGATGGGGACAGTCAAGATTCAAACAAAGGTTGGGCCAGGACAGCACGAGATAGATTTCCATGTCTTGGAGGTTCCTGCAACGTTCAACTTGCTTTTGGGGCGGCCGTGGCTGCATCAGGTAAAGGCGGTCTCCTCTACCCTACATCAAGTGGTGAAATACCCCTATGGGAAGGGAGTAGCCATTGTTTTTGGAAACTCATCAATTCATCCACCACCAGAGGTATCTACGCCTGTTCTAGAAATTGAGCACGGTATAGAAGATGTGTTCATATCAGGTTTTACCTTGGCCGAGGCTCGGGTCGTACAAAACATTATGGCAGCTAACGAAGGGGTGTATGTCAGTGCCCAAGCAGTCTATCTCATGAACAAACTCCAGCACATCCCCGGGATGGGATTAGGCAAGAGCGGCAGGAAAGGTGCCGCAGCATCGGCCGAAGTGCCACATAACCCCCATACCTTTGGTTTGGGCTACCTACCCACCAAAGAGGATTGGATAAGGAAAGGAAAGGAAATGGTCGGAAGGGCCAGGGCGAAACAGATGGGGAAGCCCTTTGACTTAATGCACCAGCCCATTCGGGGGACCCTAAACAGACGTTTCGTCTGGGAGGGGGAGGACTTTCCGTTCTGTGGCTTCCCAGAGCCGTGGCTCAACGCGGAGAAGAAGCGCGTACTGGGATTTGAGATTTTCTTCGATTTACAGTTACCTGAGGGTGACATCGCCGAAGGGCAGGCAGATCTATCGGCTGAGGCTGAGCAAAGTAAGGAAGTGCAGTTTGAGGACGCTGAAAACGAAATGGGGGCAGCGCTGGCATATCTGCTTTCAGATCCTCCGATCGAACAGAAGTGCTTGGGGGATAGCTCCTCGGTATGTGTGATTGGGAATGAAGCGGCTGCGAGCCTACCATCGGCTATTTTGGATGCGTCCATCGCACCTTCTCTCCTCTGGCAATATAAAGAAGGCTTTTTATCAAGCAGCACCGGGTCAGGTAGTGAGCCGGAATCTGATTCTACTGAATCTTGTGCGTCGGAATCAGATTCCAGCTTAACTGAGTCTGAGTCCGATATTCCCGGGGGTGATAACCCGGATGCCACAGTCCTGTCTAGGTCATCTTTTTCATTTTCTTTTGAGTCTGTTGTAACAGAGGAATCAGACGGCTCGGAAGTATTTAATGAGAACGACGTGGATGTGGTTTCGGAGTATTTTTCTGTGCCTTTGATTTATTGCTTAAATCAGGATTTTCAAAATTTTGATGAAAACGACGAGGAAGAAATTCCTCCGGTTTTGCAACGGTTAATTGATCAAGAGCAGGAAAGATTTGTTAAACCTTTAATGGATGAAATCACTACTGTGAATGTTGCTACTGAGAAGGACCCGCGGCTGGTCTAGATCGGGTCCACGTTGTCTTCTGAGGAACGCGAGCGCTTAGTCGCTTTGTTAAAAGATTTCAAAGATGTTTTCGCGTGGTCCTATGAAGACATGCCTGGAATCGATCCTGAGATTGTACAGCACCGGATCCCTCTTGATCCCGAGGCCCGACCTGTCAAACAGAAGCTCAGAAGGATCCGCCCTGATTGGGCCATTAAGATCAAGGAAGAGGTCACCAAGCAGATTGATGCAGGCTTCTTGTTGGTGTCTGAGTACCCGACTTGGCTGGCCAACATTGTTCCAGTGCCGAAGAAAGACGGCAGAATTCGGGTCTGTGTAAACTTCAGAGACTTGAACAGGGCCAGTCCGAAGGACGACTTTCCCCTGCCGCACATTGATGAATTAATAGATTTCACGGCAGGACACGCCTTGCTTTCGTTTATGGATGGCTTCTCAGGCTATAATCAGATAGTAATGGCACCCGAAGACCAGGAGAAGACTGCATTCACTACCCCGTGGGGTACATATTGTTATAGAGTGATGCCATTTGGGCTGAAAAACGCTGGAGCTACCTATCAACGGGCAGCAACTACAATATTGCATGATATGATCCATAAAGAGGTCAAGGTGTATGTGGACGACATGATTGTCAAGTCCAAAGAAAGAGAGGGCCACTACACCGCCTTACAAAAATTCTTTCAGAGGATCAGAGAGTTTTGGCTGCGGCTGAATCCCCAGAAGTGTACTTTTGGTGTTACAGCAGGGAAGATGCTAGGGTTTCTAATTATGCAAAGGGGCATCGAGGTCGACCCTTCCAAAATCAAGGCCATCTTAGAAATGCCACCACCGAGGACTGAAAAGGAGCTGCGAGGCTTTCTAGGTAAAGTGCAATTCATAAGACGGTTTATCTCTAAATTAACCTTGACTTGTGAACCACTTTTTGGTCTCCTGATGAAAGGAAAGAAATTCCAATGGGACGGCCGATGTCAAGCAGCTTTTGAGCAGATCAAAGAGTATCTACAGAACCCGCCTGTGTTGTCACCGCCAGAACCGGGGAGACCGTTGATATTGTATCTTTCGGTAACTGAGACCACCATGGGCTGCATGCTCGCACAGGAGTCAGAAGACAAAGTGGAAAGGGCCATCTACTATCTGAGCAAAAAGATGCTGGATTACGAGACCCGCTACACTCCGCTCGAGAAGGCTTTCTTGGCCTTGGTATGGGCTACCAGGAAGCTGCGGCACTACCTGTTAGCTCACTCTGTAATGTTGGTTTCACGTTTGGATCCCATCAAATATCTTTTCGAGAAACCAGCACTTACGGGTAGGCTAGCTCGTTGGTTGCTATTGCTTTCCGAATTTGACTTGAAGTATGTAACACGCAAGTCGGTGAAAGGGAGAGCGGTAGCGGAGTTCCTTGCCGACCACCCGGTTGAGGGGGATGAAGCGGTTGAGTACCTATTCCCAGATGAAGCCATTCTGAACATCGAAGATGAAACTTGGACGATGTACTTTGACGGAGCGTCAAACCAGTATGGGTATGGGATAGGGGTGTTGCTGATAGCGCCTGACGATTCCCGTATCCCTTTAGCATTCAAGCTCCAGTTCAGAGTCTCGAACAATGAGGCAGAGTATGAGGCATGTATTGCTGGTCTGGAAGCAGCCCTAGAACTAGGGGTAAGACGGTTGGACGTCATTGGGGACTCGAATCTTGTTGTGTCTCAAGCAAAAGGAGACTGGAAGGTCAACGAGGAAAGGATGATAATCTACCACCAAATCTTGGATTTGTTAATTCCTCGATTTGAGAAGCTAAATTTCACCCACCTCGTAAGAGAGAACAACAGGTACGCAGATTCACTAGCAACTCTATCTTCCATGATAGACATCCCGTCGGGAATCCAGATGCGTCCAGTCATCATTGATCAGAAGTTTGCGCCAGCATACGAGTCAATTTCCGCCATAGATGAGGCCCAAGACGACAACTCCTGGTATTACGATATTTGGAACTTCTTGGAAAAGGAGACGTATCCACTAGGGGCAAGCACCAAGGATAAGAGGGCCATTAGAAGAATGGCTATTCAGTTCATCATCTGCGGAGGTAAGCTATACAAAAGGGGTCATCTGGGAATGCATAAGCTCTGTGTAGAAGCTGAAGAGTCGAAGCGCCTAATGGAGGCTATTCATGGAGGGGAATGTGGTGCGCACATGAATGGAGTAATGCTGGCCAGAAAGATCCTCAGGCAGGGTTACTACTGGTCGACCATGGAGGAGGATTGTATCGGCTTTGTTCGGCGATGCCACAAATGCCAGATCCACACAAACCGTATGAATATCCCACCATCCAAGCTTTACAACATGACGTCCCCGTGGCCATTTTCCGTGTGGGGGATTGATGTGATCGGAGCTGTTACCCCGAAGGGGTCGAACGGACATGAGTATATCCTGGTAGCGATAGATTATTTCACAAAGTGGGTCGAGGCCCAATCATACGCGGTGTTGAAAGCGTCACACGTCGCCAAGTTCATCAGAAACAACATCATTTGTCGCTACGGGGTACCAAACGAGATCATTTCGGATAATGGATCCCACTTTAAGAAAGAAGTGATCGACTTGTTGGAAAAGTATAACGTGGCTTTTCATAAGTCATCTACGTACCGGGCGCAAACCAATGGAGCAGTTGAGGCCGCCAACCAGAACATCAAGCATATACTGCGGAAAATGGTGGAGACCTATCGAGATTGGCCAGATAAGTTGCCGTTTTCTCTGTGGGGCTATAGGACTTCAATTAGAACTTCTACCGGAGCAACTCCGTATTCGTTAGTTTATGGAATGGAGGCTGTTCTACCTATTGAGATTGAAGTTCCGTCTTTACGGGTATTGGCCGAGTGTCAGATAGCTGAGGCAGATTGGCAGCAGAGCAGGTTCGAGGAACTTATGCTCTTTGACGAAAGAAGGCTGAAAGCACTGTACCACGTTCAGAGTTATCAACGCAGGATTGCTCGGGCTTTTAACAAGAAGGTTAAGTCCAGAAATCTAAAGGAAGGGGATTTGGTACTCAAAGACAACCGAGCACCCATCCACGACCCAAGGGGCAAGTTCAGACCCAATTGGACTGGTCCCTACATCATCAAAGCTATCTGGTCAGGTGGAGCTGTGGTTCTGATGGACTTAGATGGCTTGGAATTTTCCCAACCGATCAACATGGACAAGTTGAAGAAATACTACCCTTGAGAGGCTCGCTAGGCCGAAAACCCGGAAGGGCAACCTAGGCAAAAGTCAGAGCACAAAAAAATTAGAAAATATAAAAACTGAGCTCGCAAGGCTGAAAACCCGCAAAGGGCGGCCTTGGCAAAAGTTAGAGCGCAAAAGGAGAGTGAAAATACTCGAGTGAACCCCAGCCGGAACTACGTGAGGCTTGATTCCCATGTTTGGGATACGTAGGCAGCTTCATCCTGAAGTTCAGCTATAACACTTCCCCGATCAACTTTGTCCATTTGATCATCTCAGTCATCTTTGTTCATCAGCATTCGTTGGAATCTCCGGTGCGGTGCCACTCAGACTAGGGGCAACTTTCCGTTGCTATGCAGTGCTGCGGCGCTCTTCAGACTAGGGGAAACTTTCCAGTTTCAAGAATCTGGGGTTTTGCATCTCGAGTGACAGATCTCAGGCGTGTCCAGTTCTGATCCACATCAAAAATATCTTTGAAAAGTTTTAATATAAGCTGACTTTGTTCAAATAATCTTTTTACGACTTTGACCATTTTTGGACCAAGGTGGAAAATTTTCAGTGCCACAACTTTCAATTTCTTTGATTTCAAAACAGAGTTCTCATGCTCTTACACACAATTGAAGTTGCTTTTTATTACATTCATAAGAGAAAACTTGAAAGTACTAATAAAGCAATAAATCTAGGGCATAGTCAAGTCAGGTGTTCCTACACCCCCTCCCAGAGCTGGCCGAAGCCTCTGATGCCAAGATGGGCCCGATCTGTGCTTCTTCATTGAGCCAATCTATGCACTCGTCAGGCAAAGTGCAACTGAAAGTAGGAGCGGGGGCCAGGAGTTCTCTCATCCTCCACGCAGTGGCCTGCCAAGCAAGCTGCGCGCCCCGGGCTGGGAATGCAGCAGGATACTCTATCCCCTCTGGCGGGCAGGTCTGATCATGGCCAAATTGGCGTCGAATCCGAAATGGGAAATAGAATACACAGTGAGTGAGACCAACCAGTTGAATCCCAGTCTGCCGAGGGATATTGTAACTCATTGCCGGAAGGTTTAGCCAAGGGCACCGCCAAGCAATACGGTCTGCGGACAAGTGGCACATCCAAGCGAACCACCATTCCTCATCCAAGGCATTGACTAGACGATGCCGGAAGAAGTAGCCGCGAGCTGAATATGCGGGGCAGGAGTCCACAACCTGCAGTTTATCCATCAGCCACACCTGGGGAGGGATTGAAAAATGAGAGGTTAAAGAATAGAGAGATGTACGAGGAGAGAAGAGTGAGAATGGGGTTTTTGTGAGAAAAGACCGAGCTCGAGGGCCGAGTGATGTGAGCAATACATAAATGCGAGATTGGGTGGGAAACATTACCTGTAGTAGTAGTGGACTCCCCGCCAATCTAGACGTCTCATGACGATAAAAGGCGTCTAAGCCCATTAGCGTCTCGGCCAGAGCCATGGCAATACAGTTCTTGCCCTCCTTCCAGCCTTGGGCAACCTCAATCAACCGGATACTAGCCCCTCCATACCCTGAGACGAACAGGAAATGGGATAGCATGCACAAGCAGAGGGCATGTCGCCGGAAGCCTTGCCAGTGATGGTTGTTGCGATCACCAGCATCAGAAAATCGATTAGCCAAACTCGGAATGTCCAGCATCCCGTCACAAATCAGGGACCGAGCGCCACGCATGCTGAGTCCACACATTCGCCCTAAGGATTGGACATGACCAAAATTAAGTGGGGGCAGGAGTTCCTCGTCGCGCTCGGACTCCATTAAGGCTCGGAAGTCTTCGAAAGTAGGACATATCTCTTACCCGGCGAAGCTAAAGACATGTGTCACCGGATTCCAAAACCTTGCCGCGGCTTGAAGAAACGGGAGGTGCAATGGGGTGCGACCTAGAGTGAATAGTGCATTTATGCCGAAACCCCGGAAATTCACTTTTTCCGAGCCATCCAAGCTAGCAATCCAAGCTGTCAGATTTTGAGCAAGAAACTCTTCCATTGGAGCGAATCAGTGTGAAAATGAGAAAAACTACGAGGCTGGGATCTTTTGTAGGAGATAAGGTTGAGTGGGGGACAGGTGTCAACATTCTGGTGGTCCCCCTCATTTAGTGCCGGCCGGCCAAAAACTCTGCCGACCGGCCATTTTATTTTGCCGACAAAACAGACGCATGGCCGGTAGCCATTCCTTGCAGCCGGTGGTCCCTACACCATGCCGATAGACTTCCTTCTGGTTTTCTGAGCTGTTTATGCTAAGAATTGGGGAACTTCACCACCTCCAACCCCTCCCCGGCGATCGACTCTTGCGGAGCCACACCTGTCTGCTTGTCGAGTTTTGAACATTTGCTTATCGAGTTGTATTTCGCTCTCTTTGAGCTCTTGATTTGTTTATCAAGTTGTATTCACACTTGTTTGGTTGCGTCATGTCCTTGTTTTGCTTATTGAGTTGTAAGTCGGTTCACTACCTGATTATTACGATGGCAAATTTCCAAAATGAGTTCAATTTCGTTCACATTGTGGTGTGATACCCTGCGATGCGATGCACAGAAGATCCACAAATGCAACATCTTTTGAATAAAATGATTTGTTTCATTCCCATCACATGTTTTGCAAAGTGTGTGAATTTTAAGAAAGAAAATAAAACCTGCCTGAGGCAGTGCAATGTGCTTAAACTACTAGTAAAAAGGAAAATAAAACGTAGAATGGCAGGGTAGCCAAGTATCAGAATTGATACCAGTGAAACTCCCCTTGCGGTTAACGCACCTTCCGCATCTTTGTTCGGGTCAGCCACGTCGTTGGACGCCCTCACAATACGGGAAATCACACCTTTGAAACGTGAACCTTCGAGTTGACCTCAGGCCACAACTTCTGCGAGCAACCCTCGATACGTGCGAAGAATGCCCCGCCCCATATCCTTTTCATGCTTTGTGAACTCCACAAATTATTTCAATTATGCTATGTAATGGTACATCCTTTCTTTACTTGCGTAGACCGCATGTTTAATTCCGTTACCTGCGTAGACCGTATGTTTTGATTGCGTAGACCGCATGTTTAATTCCATTACCTGCATAGACCGCATGTTTTGATTGCGTAGACCGCATGTTTAATTCCATTACCTGCGTAGACCGCATGTTTTGATTGCGTAGACCGCATGTTTAATTCCATTACCTGCGTAGACCGCATGTTTTGATTGCGTAGACCGCATGCTTAATTCCATTACCTGCGTAGACCGCATGTTTTGATTGCGTAGACCGCATGTTTAATTCCATTACCTGCGTAGACCGCATGTTTTCATCGCGTAGACCGCATGTTTTGATTGCGTAGACCGCATGCTTAATTCCATTACCTACGTAGACCGCATGTTTTGATTGCGTAGACCGCATGCTTAATTCCATTACCCGCGTAGACCGCATGTTTTGATTGCGTAGACCGCATGTTTAATTCCATTACCTGCGTAGACCGCATGTTTTGATTGCGTAGACCGCATGTTTAATTTCATTACCTGCATAGATCGCATGTTTTGATTGCGTAGACCGCATGTTTAATTCCATTACCTGCGTAGACCGCATGTTTTGATCGCGTAGACCGCATGTTTAATTTCATTACCTGCGTAGACCGCATGTTTTGATTGCGTAGACCGCATGCTTAATTCCATTACCTGCGTAGACCGCATGTTTTGATTGCGTAGACCGCATGCTTAATTCCATTACCCGCGTAGACCGCATGTTTTGATTGCGTAGACCGCATGTTTAATTCCATTACCTGCGTAGACCGCATGTTTAATTTCATTACCTGCGTAGACCGCATGTTTTGATTGCGTAGACCGCATGTTTAATTCCATTACCTGCGTAGACCGCATGTTTTGATTGCGTAGACCGCATGCTTAATTCCATTACCTGCGTAGACCGCATGTTTTGATTGCGTAGACCGCATGTTTAATTCCATTACCTGCGTTGACCGCATGTTTTGATTGCATAGACCGCATGTTTAATTCCATTACCTGCGTAGACCGCATGTTTTGATTGCGTAGACCGGATGTTTAATTTCATTACCTGCGTAGACCGCATGTTTTGCTTGCGTAGACCGCATGATTTATCGATTTCATTACCTGCGTAGACCGCATGTTTTGATTGCGTAGACCGCATGTTTAATTTCATTACCTGCGTAGACCGCATGTTTTGCTTGCGTAGACCGCATGATTTATGGATTTCATTACCCGCGTAGACCGCATGTCTTGATTGCGTAGACCGCATATTTAATTTCAATACCTGCGTAGACCGCATGTTTTGCTTGCATAGACCGCATACTTGTCAATTCCATTGCCTCCGTAGGCCGCATGCTTATGATCAATTTCATCGCCTGCGTAGACCGCTTGCTCCACTTACCTAGTTCTATTTCCATATGCATTGTCATGCTCCCCACTTGCTTTGCGCTGTCACGCATTTCAAGTACACTACTTTGCATGTTGCTAACGATATTGTACCTGTTAAGTTTGTTTTCTTTTCAGGCACGATATTGTATGTACGGTTCATTTGAGGTTGATGCAACCAGACGGGCCGCACAGGTATTGTATCTCCCGAGTGAGATGTATTGAGAATGGCATAATTCTCTTACATCCTTTCTGCATTATAGTGTAGTTTGATGTGTGCTAGCTTAAAACTGTCGCATGTATGCTTCGTTACAGCTTTCTTTGCATGATCATAAGTTATGCCCGGCTCTCTGCATTGTCTTGCATTTTTCCCCTGCCTTCGGGCGCATATCTTGATTGTCTTGCATGTTTGTCTAAGTCTTCGGCCTTGTCAAAAATGGGTCGTCTCTGGGCTTTGACATTCACTCCCGTCATTGTTATGACTTTCAAGTTCTGTCAAAGAGGGGCAACTGTAGACACCCCATTTTTGACCGTCCTCAAGACTTGGACGTCACCGTTTGAATACTCGGTGATTATCCTTGTTTGTGTTCGTTTGGAGTTCCCGGAGGTCTCGGCTCGCGTGCCCTACCTCAGGATCTCCGAACTCAACCGTTTAGTGTCTGGTTTTGCACCAAACACTTGCATCTTGCCTTTGAGAGGCAGGGTAGGGCTTGTGGACCATCCCCACACCCCACCGGCAGTGGCTAGAGGCCACCGGCTGGTTTTTTGCTGCTATCGGCACTTTTGTTTGCCGGTCGGCACATTTTATTGCCGGTCGGCATAGTTTGTTGCCGGTCGGCACTGTTTTTTGCCATAATGGCATTTTTGGGCAGCCGACCACTGTTCATCCACTTTATGGAGATATTTTGTGCCAGCTGTGATAGCTGGCACCAACTCTTCCCCCCTCCATACACGTGTATGGAGGGATCTCCCTCTGAGCAAGCTTGTTGTATAAGCTTTGCAAGAGGGAGTCTTATAAGAGGAGGGCCTTCCTCTTTGATCTAGGTTAGACTCTTGCAACCAAAAACCAAACCTTGGAGATATAGATACATATTATCTCTATACCTCCCTCTCTCTCCTCCTTTGTGTGTGTTTCTTAGCTCAAAAGGTGGTTTTTACCTTACTTTTGCACCATTACACACACCATCACACCCTACTCCGAGATTGAGGGACTTGGGGGGTTGTTTCTTGAGTTTTTGGACTGGTTTTGATCAAAAGAAGGAGGCTAGACTGTTTGTTCTTCAAAGGTTCTTCAAGGGTGAGCATCTTGATTTATATTCCCCAAACTTGCAATAGTTTTTTACCTATCTTGCTTGCTGTTTTAGCCCTTGTGTATAACATAAAAAGGGCTTGTATTTTCCTGCTCTAGCACTTTCATTAAGGTCATTTTGTGGTTTGAGTGCAAACTCACCCTTCTAGGCCTTGTTTGGTCCATTTTTGTGCCTCTTTGATAAGGTTTTGTTCACTTCAGTGTTTTGGTCCTTTGATCATTGAAAATCAGTGTATTTTTAGTGTCAAAAAAGTTGGTTTGAAGTCTTGCATAGGGGAGGGACACCCCTCTCCCTTTATGATTTGTTTCCTTGAGTTGTGGCCCAAGAGGGTGACATGCATGCTTGCTTGGTTCTTGCTTCATTTCAGAACTTTTTGGGTGTTTTTAGGTCATGTGGGATCTCTTTTTTTGGTTGGATTTGTACCTCTTTGTATGCTTGTAATACTTGCTTTGTATTGCTCCATTTTGCTTAGAAGCGCATCTCATGATTAGGCCATGATTCTTGGTGTGTTGGCTTAGTTCCATGAAGCTTTTAGTGTCGTTTTTCCATGCTTAAAGTCTGTTGGCTATCCGTTTGGTCATGCTTGACATGTTTGTTAGGTTTGCTTTGCATTTTGGCTTAAAAGCTTTGAACATGTTGACCTCTAGCATGCATGGTTGTAATCATCCTCATGATTTGACATCATCTAGGATCACATTTTAGCCCAAGGATCATGTTTGTATGTGTGCATGCATGGCCTCTTTTATGCCTTGAGGGTGTACCCTCTTATGCTTAGGAATGAGCCATAGTGCATATGCCTTTTGGGAGTCATCTTTAGCTGCCATACTAGGAGGTTTTGGGGTCCCATTTTGCATAAAAAAAATCTGTCCTTACTTGTCTTAATCATGCCGTGGCTAGGTCTTGTTGTTGGACGTAAAGTTGTCCCCTTTTGTGCCTTAACCTTGGGATCATAAGTTTGCTTGTTAACATGAGTTGTTTGTCCATCATTTTGAGCACTTTTGGTGCTGTTTTGAGGTGAATAAAGGTTTGCACCTTTATCACTTCGAGGCCCCCTTTGCATGCCTATTTCATGATTGATTGCATGATTGTCCCATTAATGTGCTATTCTAATGCTAACTTTATGGCAAATTGGTTCATGTTTGTATCCCAATTGCATCTTGCATGTTGACATTACATACTTGCCATGTTTTTGTTGCATAACATTTGGCATATCTTGCATGTTTAGCATCATGTTGTATTTTGAGCCTTGTGAGCATAACATGCATTGCATCATTTGGCTTGGGGTGTCAAGCCAAATATGAGGGTCAAGGGACATTCATACTCCAAGTGATGCAATGTACCTTGATTCTCGGTCACCGGGGCCTTTGACTTCGACATGAAAAGGCATCGGATCTCATTTTGTTTGTTGCATGCATCCTTACATTGAGTGGCGAATTTGATCCCTTGGGTCATCATGCTCCATTGATGGCTCAAAGATCGAGGGTCGTGCTTCTTTGAGTTCAAAACATGATAAGAAGCACAACCATGCCCACATGTACCTGAGAACCCCATGCCATGCACTGTCTGTTCTCTGTTTGCTGTCAAATTGTCTTCTGCAGGAAGTTTCTGCCGACCGGCAGAATTTAGTGCCGACCGGCAATATCTGGAGTGCCGAGGAATCCAACAAATGCCGATGGGAATTGTGAAGTGTCGGTGGGAATTCTGTCCGGCCGGTGGTGCTCTGCAGGATGCAAGGAACTTGCTCCAGTACTTTGGCAATTTTTAGAAAGACAAGGCAGTACAAACAGAGGCGGCAGGAGTACAGTACGGGTTTTCCGGGCGAGACGGATTCGAGCATGCATCATTCGCGCATCCTGAGGCAGAGGCTGTGGCTGCCCTCTTCTTTCCTTTGCCATCTTTTCTTTTAAATTAAATTAGAAATCTTGTAATAATTGTATTTGTTTATTATTTTGGGACTGTAATATTTATTTGGGCCCTCCGGGTGAGGGCAAATCTGTAATAAGTGTGTGTGGGTGGTGTGTATGTCTTCCAATCCCCATTTCTTTCTTCCCTTTTATTTACCCGCTTATGATGGTAGATTAGGGAATTTTTTGACATTAGCATACCTTATGCTATGCATGCGTGCATCCATGCATTTGTATTGCATACATTAGGCTCGGTACATCACGCTAACCGCATTTGTATTTCAAATTCTAAACCGAATATGTGATAATTGTGCATTTTCACATACCATGTATAGGGTTAGCCGAGCCTGCCTAGATCGCATTTTGCATGTGATGCATTAGCCACTTTTAACATGAACTAGGACATGCATGTTTGCTAACTAGTTTACTGTTTTGGCACGGAGTACGATGTAAGTATTTTTGCTATAGCATCCAGCATGCGTGTGAGTGTTGCCATGACAGTATGCTTGCCAAGCGGCTAAGTGCTTACATGAGATAAACTGCTTGAATGCCTGTGAGTGGAGGTCAAATTGCTTAAATTGGGATAATGCGTTAAAACTGCGATTTTTTTAAGCCCACTAGATAGTGGCAAAACCATCTTTTCCAAAAGCCCACTTGAAGGTGGCAAAACCTGCATTTTAGCCTACTTACGAGTACCAAACCATTTTCAAAACGAACATAAAATGTTTTATTTCCAATTTGGGCGATTCGGTCTATACTTGTTTGCCGCGTGCATAACATAGTAATGCTAGGCTAATAATTGGAATAAGAACACATAACGTTTTCAAAACTGGATATCACGGTTACTAGAGGCCGGTCTTCGGACCGGACAAGAGGGGGTGCTCATAGATGACCTTCCCCGATCGTACCCAAGCTCCCGAGCCGAGAGAACTCCGGTGATGACGGACATGTGGCCTTCGGCACCGAGTCAGGGTTTCCTAAATTTCCCATTTTAAAATATTTAGGTAGCGACTCTGTATCTGGCAAAGCAGTCCATGTTTGGCACTACTTTTTCAAAAATCTGTTTCTCAAAACGATTTGCCAGATTTGGACTCTTTGGTTCAAACTTAGAACCGTGACACAAATCGAGTCCGAACTGTAGCATGAGGCCCACGGGCGCGTCTACACTTATTCGGACCCTCTTGCATGATGGCAACTATGTAATTATGGTGTTTTATCGCCATTTCTTATGCATTAGGGTTTAAACACTCGGACACTTACTCCGACCCTCTTGCATGATGGCAGATTTGTAATTATGGTGTTTACTAGCCATTTCTCATGCAGTAGGGTTTAAACACTCGGACACTTATTCGGACCGTCTTGCATGATGCCAGATATGCAATCATGGTGTTTACTTGCCATTTCTCATGCATTAGGGCTTTAACACTCGGACACTTATTCGGCCCCTCATGCATGATGGCAGATATGTAATTATGGTGTTTATTTATCATTTCCATTGCATTAGGGTTTTAACAATCAGACACTTATTCGGACCCTCTTGCCTGATGGCAGATATGTAATTGTGGTGTTTAATCACCATTTCTCATGCATTAGGGTTTAAACACTCGGACACTTATTCGGACCCTCTTGTATGATGGCAGATATGTAATTATGGTGTTTAATCGCCATTTCTCATGCATTAGGGTTTAGACACTCGGACACTTACTCCGACCCTCTTGCATGATGGCAGATATGTAATTATGGTGTTTATTATCCATTTCTCATGTAGTAGGGTTTAAACACTCGGGCACTTATTCGTACCGTCTTGCATGATGCCTAATATGTAATTATGGTGTTTACTTGCCATTTCTCATGCATTAGGGCTTTAACACTCGGACACTTATTCGGACCCTCATGCATGGTGGTAGATATGTAATTATGGTGTTTATTTTTCATTTCTCATGCATTAGGGTTTAAACACTTGGACACTTATTCGGACCCTCTTGCATGATGGCAGATATGTAATTATGGTGCTTAATCACCATTTCTCATGCATTAGGGCTTTAGCACTCGGACACTTATTCAGACCCTCTTGCATGACCGCAGATATGTAATTATGGTGTTTACTTGCCATTTACCATGCATTAGGGTTTAAACACTCAGACACTTATTCAGACCCTCTTGCATGATGGCAGATATGTAATTATGGTGTTTATTTTCCATTTCTCAGGCATTAGGGTTTAAACACTCGAACACTTATTCGGACCCTCTTGCATGATGGCAGGTATGTAATTATGGTGTTTATTTGCCATTTCTCATCCATTAGGGTTTAAATACTCGGACACTTATTCGGACCCTCTTGCATGATGGCAGATATGTAATTTTGGTGTTTATTTGCCATTTGTCAAGCATTAGGGTTTAAATACTCGGACACTTATTGTAGACACCCCATTTTTGACCGACCTTAAGACTCAGACATCACCAATTGAGCGCTTGGTGATGTTGCATATCGCGCTCGTTCAGAAGTCTCAGAGTCGCGGCCGTGAGCCCTGCCTCCGGATTTCCGAACCCTCTTCTGTGCCTTGCCTCGGTTCGCGAACCAGACTTGGTTTTCTCTGTTTCTTTTCCTGAGGGGAGGGAGAGGTCCCGTAGACCATCTCTCAGTGGCCGTGGGCTACATTTTGTGGCTGTAGGCCATTTTGCCCATTTCGGAGCACGGTTTCCGGTTTTCGGAGCCGTCAGGCCGTGTGCCTCTGTTCGGGACCGCTTAACCATCTTCATTTTCTCTGATTTTTGGTATACATCTTATTTTCTTCCTTTTGAAGGACACTGGGGTCTGAGAAACCCACTTTGTGGCCGAACGCCACTTTTGGTGCTTAGTAGCCCATTTTCGGGACCCCGAACTGCGTGTTTTGGCCCCCGAGCATTCGTTTTGCATCGGTTTTTGTTCATTTTTGGCAGGTACCTCTGTTTTATCACTAGGAAGGTCACTGGAGGATGGAAGGCCAGCAATTATCTTGGCAACCAGTTATATTCCATTTTCGCCCTCCGACACCCGTTTTTCTCACTTCCGAGCCAATGTTGAACACCTTGGGGCCACTTTCTTCAACCCCAAACCACATATTTGTGTTGTACACACATGGGAGGATCCTAATATCATATGGCCGGCCAGAAACTCCAATTGACCCTTTTGAACCCCTCCTAAAAATGGCTTGTTCTCTCTCCTGTTTCACTGTTTCCAATTTTGAATCACAGGGTTGTGTTGAGGGCACCTGGGAGGACACCAATGTGAAGCTGCTGGCCACTATTTCAACTTGGCCCTTTTGACCCTTGGCCGGCCGGCTAGTGAAGGTGGCCGGCCATAATCCTTACACTGTGCACTTTACAGCTGTATAGCTGTTTCCCCCAGAAAATATCTTGATCCGGGGGATATTTTTTGGGGGAATACTTGCCTCCTTTTCCCCCACCTTTTCCCCACCTTTACTCCCTCTTTTTGGTCCATATAACCAGCAGGAAGCATTGGTCTTAGGGGTTAGAAAAAATTACCTTCAAGCTTGCATGCAAAAATCTCCCTCCATCTATCCCTTTCAAGCAAAAAACTTCCTAAGTTCTACCACCATTTCTTCTACACCACCAACCCCCACCCTTCCATCCTCCATTCCAGAAGTTTGAAGGTGTTTTTTAAGGCCTAAGGGTGCTACAAACTCAAGCCAAGAGTTGCTAAAGACTTGTCTTCAAAGGTGAGTCTCATTTCCCCCTTTTTGGTTTATTTCTTGTATCATTTTTAAGCCATATATGCTTGTTGTTTTGCACTCCGGCCCTAACTGAAAGTGGCCTTCTTTTGAGCTCTTTTTCACTTTTGCTTAAGGGCTCAACACTGTTTGAGGCCCCCATATTGCACTTGCTTCAATATCCTCCTTGAATGCCATCTTCTTGCATGATATTTTTAGGCTATATGTGATCTGTTTTGGAGCATGATGTAAACTGTAAATAGGTTTGTTTTGAGCCCCTCTTCAAAATTGAAGAAGGGCTCATCACTGTTTGGGACCTCCATCTACCACTTCATGTTATATCCCTCTTTGGTCCCCTTTTCTTGCATGCTTTGGCAGCCCATTGTGCGTCTGTTTTTGGCCTTTTTACAGTACTGAAAATAGTCTTATTTTGGCCCATTCTTCATGTTTCATTAAGGGTCTTTGGCCGTTTGTGGAATATTTTGTAGACTTTGTGTTATAGCCTCTTTTGAGCCTCATCTTGCATGACATTTTGAGTGTATTTATATTCTGTTTGGGCTTTGCATCTACTACTTGCTTCTTTGTCCTTTTTTTGGTCCAATTCTTGCATAAGAGCTTAGCCATACCTATGTTTGTTTTTGGGGTTTTTACAGTTCTGAAAAAGATCATTTTTTGGGCCCCTCTTCAACTTTGTTGAAGGGTCCTAACCTGTTTGGGGTCAGAAACTGTCAGTTGCTTCTTTACCTCATGTTTAGGGCCATTTTTCCATGCCATTGTTGCCCTATCTGTGTTTGCTGATTGGCCATGATTTGTACTGGTAAAATGCTAATTTTGGGGCTGCCTTGCTACTGTCTATTCATTGCATGTCCATATTGTGCATATTTGGTATAGCTATAGGCCATTTCGGGTGCCAAAATTTTTGCTTCAGGGCTATTCCATGCATCAGGTGTGTTTTCGCCTCATTTCGGGGCTGTTTTCCCCCACATTTCAGTGCTGAAATTCCATTAGCGTGTTTGCATATCATTTTGCATGCTATTGCATTGTATATGCCATTGCCTCGATTTGTGTGCCCGTGTGCACGCGTTTCGAGGCACTTCATTTTCATCCATCGGCCTCTTATGTGAGCGTGGCTGAGGCTCTCTCATGTTAGTGTAAGCCCATATCACATTTCCATGTCATTTGAATTGCATATGTCATTTTCTCGGTTTGCGTGCCCATGTGCACGCATTTCGAGGCATCTCTTTTTTACAGCATAGTGCATACTAGGTTGTATCTTAGATCGTATTCTGTCATTTTCCTTGGTTTGCGTGCCGGTGTGCACGCATTTCGAGACATCTCATTTTCATAGCATTGTGTATGCTAGGCTGTATCTTAGTTGCATTCATGCATATCATGCATATTGCATTGTGTCCGGGATAGGAGTTAGTCCGGGCACGGGAAACGAGGTGCGTTTCGTACTCCGAGTGACGGAACGTGTCTCAATTCCCTAGTCACCGACACTCCGGATTGTCCATGATGGAGTTAGGTTCTTGTTGTGTTTATACGTGCATTCATTCTATATTGAGTTGCACATTTCGACCCCTCAGCCATCATGCATCGATATGCGTGATTGGTGGCACGAGGATCGAGGCATGCATATATCTGTGAAAATACATTGCCATGCCCCTTTCCTGCTCTCTGTTGCAGCAAAATAAAGAATCAACAACTTTTTGGAGTTCGGCACGCATTTCAAGAAAAGGTGTAAACAGAGGCTAATTGGGGCATCCAGTGGATTTCCGCGCAAGGCAGCCCAGGCATACATCATTCGTCAGAAGCAAGGCAGTCCCTGGCTTGCACGCCAATTTTACAGCTTTCTTAGTTAATTTGATTAATTAATTAGGAATTTGTATATTATTTGGACTGTATTATTCGGACTGTAATATTCTTTTATTCGGGACTGTATATTTATTTAGACCCTCCGCGCGAGGGTACAACTGTAATAAGTGTGCGTGTGTGTGTTGTATGTCTTCCGACCCCACGTCTTTCTCCCTTTTATTTATCCGCTTATGATGGTTAGATTAGGGCATATTTCAATTAGCATACAGTATGATAGCATGTTTGCATTCATTCATCTGTTTTACATACACCGGGCTCGGTGCATCATACTAACTGCATTGTATTTTCAATTCCAAGATTGAATACATGTTAGCTGTAGCATTCCATATGCCATGTTTAGAATAGCCGAGCCTGCTATAGTTTGCATTTTTGCATGTGTTGCATTAGGCATTTCTGTGTACTTAGGATTCACGCATGATTCCTAATGAGTTTTTGTTTTGGCTTGGAGTACCCGGTGAGCTTTATGCTTTAGCATCCTTGCATGCGTGTGAGTGAATGCCATGATAGCATGCTTACCATGAGGCAATATGCTTATGTGATATAACTGCCTGAATGCCTGTGGGTGAAGGTTGGATTATCTGGACTGGAACAAATCATTAACTGTGAGTTTTAAGCCCACTAGATAGTGGCAAAACCATCTTTTCTTAAGCCCACCTGAGGGTGGCAAAATCTGCATTTCAAGCCTACTTGCGAGTAGCAAACCATCTTTCAAATAAACAAACATGAAATGTTTTGTTCCAATTCAGGCGACCCAGTCTATACTTGTATGTTGTGCGCATCACATAGTAAATCTAGGCTAATAACCGGGATAAGAACACACAATGTTTTCAAAACTAGATATCATGGTTAGTAGAGGCCGATCTTTGATCGGGCGAACGGGGGTGCTCACGAAGTGACCTTCCCCAATCGTACCCAAGTTCCCGAACCGAGGCAACTTTGGTGATGACGGACACGTGGCCTTAGGCAAACGAGTCAGGGTTTCCAAAATTTCCCCAAAATAAAATATTTAGGTGGGGACTCTGTATCTGGCAAATCAGTCCATGGTTGGCACTTCTTTTCTAAAAATCTATTTTCTTAAAAACGATTTACCGGATTTGGACTCTTTGGTTCAAACCTAGAACCGTGACAAATTAAGAGTCTTGAGCTGTAGTGACCCCAAATGAACAGAACGGGAGCTCAACCTCCCGGGGCGTTCGGGGACGTCTACACTTATTCGGACCCTCTTGCATGATGGCAGATATGTAATGATGGTGTTTATTTTCCATTTCTCATGCATTAGGGTTTAAATACTCGGACACTTATTCGGACCCTCTTGCATGATGGCAGATATATAATTATGGTGTTTACTTGCCATTTCTCAAGCATTAGGGTTTAAACACTCGGACACTTATTCGGACCCTCTTGCATGATGGCAGATATGTAATTATGCCGTTTACTTGCCATTTCTCATGCATAAGGATTTAAACACTCGGACACTTATTCAGACCCTCTTGCATGATGGCAGATATGTAATTATGGTGTTTACTTGCCATTTCTCATGCATTAGGATTTAAACACTCGGACACTTATTCGGACCCTCTTGCATGATGGCAGATATGTAATTATGGTGTTTATTTGCCCTTTCTCATGGGTTAGGGTTTAAACACTCGGACACTTATTCAGACCCGCTTACGTGACGGCAGATATGTAATTATGGTTTTACTTGCCATTTCTCATGCATTAGGGCTTTAACACTCGGACACTTATTCGGACCCCCATGCATGATGGCAGATATGTAATTATGGTGTTTATTTATCATTTCTCATGCATTAGGGTTTAAACACTCTGACACTTATTCGGACCCCCTTGCATAATGGCAGATATGTAATTATGGTGCTTACTTGCCATTTCTAATGCATTAGGGTTTAAACACTCGGACACTTATTCGGACCCTCATTCATGATGGCAGATATGCAATTATGGTGTTTATTTATCATTTCTCGTGCATTAGGGTTTTAACACTCAGACACTTATTCGGACCCACTTGCATGATGGAAGATATGTAATTATGGCGTTTAATCACCATTTCTCATGCATTAGGGCTTTAACACTCGGACACTTATTCGGACCCTCTTGCCTGATGGGAGATATGAAATTATGGTGTTTACCCGCCATTTCTCATGCATTAGGGTTTAAACACTCGGACACTTATTCGGACCCTCTTGCATGATGGTAGATATGTAATTATGGTTTTTATTCGCCATTTCTCATGCATTAGGGTTTAAATACTTGGACACTTATTCGGACCCTCTTGTACGATGGCAGATATGTAATTATGGTGTTTACTTGCCATTTCTCATGCATTAGGTTTTAAACACTCGGACACTAATTCCGACCCACTTGCATGATGGCAGATATGTAATTATGGCGTTTACTTGCCATTTCTCATGCATAAGGGTTTAAACACTCGAACACTTATTCGGACCCTCTTGCATGGTGGCAGATATGTATTTATGGTGTTTATTTGCCATTTCCCATGCATTAGGGTTTAAATACTCGGACACTTATTCGGACCCTCTTGCATGATGGCAGATATGTAATTATGGTGTTTACTTGCCATTTCTCATGCATTAGGGTTTAAACACTCGGACACTAATTCAGACACTCTTGCTTGATGGGAGATATGTAATTATGGTGTTTATTTGCCATTTCTCATGCGTTAGGGTTAAAACATTCGGACACTAAATCAGACCCGCTTATGTGATGGCAGATATGTAATTATGGTGTTTACTGGCCATTTCTCATGCATTAGGGCTTTAACACTCGGACACTTATTCGGACCCTCATGCATGATGGCAAATATGTAATTATGGTGTTTATTTACCATTTCTCATGCATTAGGGTTCAAACACTCAGACACTTATTCGAACCCTCTTGCATGATGACAGATATGTAATTATGGTGTTTACTTGCCAGTTCTCATGCATTAGGGTTTAGACACTCGGACACTTATTCGCACCCTCTTGCATGATGGCAGATATGTATTTATGGTGTTTACTTGCCATTTCTCATGCATTATGGTTTAAACACACGGACACTTATTCGGACCCTCTTGCATGATGACAGATATGTAAATACGGTGTTTATTTGCCATTTCTCATGCGTTAGGGTTTAAACACTTGGGCACTTATTCGGACCCGCTTACGTGATGGCAGATATGTAATTATGGTGTTCACTTGCCATTTCTCATGTCTTAGGGTTTAAACACTCGGACACTTATTCAGACCCTCTTGCATGATGGCAGATATGTAATTATGGTGTTTATTTTCCATTTCTCATGCATTGGGGTTTAAATACTCGGACACTTATTCGGACCCTCTTGCATGATGGCAGATATGTAATTGTGGTGTTTACTTGCCATTTCTCACGCATTTGTGTTTAAACACTAGAACACTTATTCGGACCATCTTGCATGATGGCAGATATGTAATTATGGTGTTTATTTGCCATTTCTCATGCATTAGGGTTTAAATACTAGAACACTTATTCGGACCCCCTTGCATGATGGCAGATTTGTAATTATGGTGTTTACTTGCCATTTCTCATGCATTAGGGTTTAAACACTCGGACACTTATTCAGACCCCGTTGCATAATGGCAGATATGTAATTATGGTGCTTTCTTGCCATTTCTCATGCATTGGGGTTTAAACACTCGGATACTTATTCGGACCCTCATGCATGATGGTAGATATGTAATTATGGTGTATATTTATCATTTCTCATGCATTAGGGTTTAAACACTCGGACACTTGTTCGGACCCTCTTCCATGATGGCAGATATGTAATTATGCTGCTTACTTTCCATTTCTCATGCATTAGGGTTTAAACACTCAGACACTTATTCGGACCCTCTTGCAACATGGCAGATATGTAATTATGGTGTTTAATCACCATTTCTCATGCATTAGGGCTTTAACACTTGGACACTTATTCGGACCCTCTTGCTTGATGACAGATATGTAATTATGGTGTTCACTTGCCATTTCTCATGTATTAGGGTTTAAACACTCGGACACTTATTCGGACCCTCTTGCATGATGGCAGATATGTAATTATGGTGTTCATTTTCCATTTCTCATGCATTAGGGTTTAAATACTCGGACACTTATTCGAACCCTCTTACATGATGGCAGATATGTAATTATGGTGTTTATTTGCCATTTCTCATGCATTAGGGTTTAATCACTCGGACACTTACTCCGACCCTCTTGCATGATGGCAGATATGTAATTATGGTGCTTACTTGCCATTTCTCATGCATTTGGGCTTAAACACTCGGCACTTATTCGGACGCTCTTGCATGATGGCAGATATGTAATTGTGGTGTTTATTTGCCCTTTCCCATGCGTTAGGGTTTAAACACTCAAACACTTATTCAGACCCGCTTACGTGATGGCAGATATGTAATTATGCTGTTTACTTTCCATTTTTCATGCATTAGGGCTTTAACACTCGGACACTTATTCGGAGCCTCATGCACGATGGCAGATATGTAATTATGGTGTTTATTTATCATTTCTCATGCATTAGGGTTTAAACACTCAGACACTTATTCGTACCCTCTTGCATGATGGCAGAGAGGTAATTATGGTGTTTACTTGCCATTTCTCATGCATTAGGGTTTAAACACTCGGACATTTATTCGGACCCTCTTGCATGATGGCAGATATGTAATTATGGTGTTTACTTGCCATTTCTCATGCGTTAGTGTTTAAACACTAGAACACTTATTCGGACCCTCTTGCATGATGGCAGATATGTAATTATGGTGTTTGTTTGCCATTTCTCATGCATTAGGGTTTAAATACTAGAACACTTATTCGGACCCTATTGCATGATGGCAAATTTGTAATTATGGTGTTTACTTGCCATTTCTCATGCATTAGGTTTTAAACACTCGGACACTTATTCGGACCCCTTGCATAATGGCAGATATGTAATTATGGTGCTTACTTGCCATTTCTCATGCATTGGGGTTTAAACACTCGGACACTTATTCGGACCCTCATGCATGATGGCAGATATGTAATTATGGTGTTTATTTATCATTTCTCATGCATTGGGGTTTAAACACTCAGACACTTATTCGGACCCTCTTCCATGATGGCAGATATGTAATTATGCGGCTTACTTTCCATTTCTCATGCATTAGGGTTTAAACACTCAGACACTTATTCAGACCCTCTAGCAACATGGCAGATATGTAATTATGGTGTTTAATCACCATTTCTCATAAATTAGGGCTTTAACAGTCGGACACTTATTCGGACCCTCTTGCTTGATGACAGATATGTAATTATGGTGTTCACTTGCCATTTCTCATGTATTAGGGTTTAAACACTCGGACACCTATTCGGACCCGCTTGCATGATGGCAGATATGTAATTATGGTGTTTATTTTCCATTTCTCATGCATTAGGGTCTAAATACTCAGACACTTATTCGGACCCTCTTGCATGATGGCAGATATGTAATTATGGTGTTTACTAGCCATTTCTTATGCATTAGGGTTTAAACACTCGGACACTTATTCCGACCCTCTTGCATGATGGCAGATATGTAATTATGGTGCTTACTTGCCATTTCTCATGCATTTGGGCTTAATCACTCGGACACTTATTCGGACGCTCTTGCATGATGGCAGATATGTAATTGTGGTGTTTATTTGCCCTTTCTCATGTGTTAGGGTTTAAACACTCAAACACTTATTCAGACCCGCTTACGTGATGGCAGATATGTAATTATGGTGTTTACTTTCCATTTTTCATGCATTAGGGCTTTAACACTCAGACACTTATTCTGTGCCTCATGCACGATGACAGATATGTAATTATGGCGTTTATTTGTCATTTCTCACGCAATAGGGTTTAAACACTCAGACACTTATTCGGACCCTCTTGCATGATGGCAGATATGTAATTATGGTGTTTACTTGCCATTTCTCATGCATTAGGGTTTAAACACTCAGACACTTATTCGGACCCTCTTGCATGATGGCAGATATGTAATTATGGTGTTTACTTGCCATTTCTCATGCGTTAGTGTTTAAACACTAGAACACTTATTCGGACCCTCTTGCATGATGGCAGATATGTAATTATGGTGTTTATTTGCCATTTCTCATGCATTAGGGTTTAAATACTAGAACACTTATTCGGACCCTCTTGCATGATGGCAGATTTGTAATTATGGTGTTTACTTGCCATTTCTCACGCATTAGGGTTTAAACAGTCGGGCACTTATTCGGACCCCCTTGCATAATGGCAGATATGTAATTATGGTGCTTACTTGCCATTTCTCATGCATTGGGGTTTAAACACTCGGACACTTATTCGGACCCTCATGCATGACGGCAGATATGTAATTATGGTGTTTATTTATCATTTCTCATGCATTAGGGTTTAAACACTCAGACACTTATTCGGACCCTCTTGCATGATGGCAGATATGTAATTGTGGTGTTTAATCACCATTTCCCATGCATTAGGGCTTTAACACTAGGACACTTATTCGGACCCTCTTGCCTGATGGCAGATATGTAATTATGGTGCTTACCCGCCATTTCTCAAGGATTGGGGTTCAAACACTCGGACACTTATTCGGACCCTCTTGCATGATGGCAGATATGTAATTATGGTGTTTATTTGTCATTTCTCACGCATTAGGGTTTAAACACTCGGACACTTATTCGGACCATCTTGCATGATGGCAGATATGTAATTATGGTGTTTATTCGCCATTTCTCATGCATTAGGGTTTAAATACTCGGACACTTATTCGGACCCTCTTGCATGATGGCAGATATGTAATTATGGTGTTTACTTGCCATTTCTCATGCATTAGGGTTTAAACACTCGGACACTTATTCCGACCCTCTTGCATGATGACATATATGTAATTATGGCGTTTACTTGCCATTTTCTCATGCATAAGGGTTTAAACACTCGGACACTTATTCGGACCCTCTTGCATGATGGCAGATATGTAAATACGGTGTTTATTTGCCATTTCTCATGTGTTACGGTTTAAACACTCGGGCACTTATTCGGACCATCTTGCATGATGGCAGATATGTAATTATGGTGTTTACTTGCCATTTCTCATGCATTAGGGTTTAGACACTCAGACACTTATTCGGACCCTCTTGCTTGATGGCAGATATGTAATTATGGTGAGTACTTGCCATTTGTCATGCATTAGGGTCTAAACGCTCGGACACTGATTCAGACCCTCTTGCATGATGGCAGATATGTAATTATGGTGTTTATTTGCCATTTCTCATGCGCTAGGGTTTAAACACTCGGACACTTAATCAGACCCACTTACGTGATGGCAGATATGTAATTACGGTGTTTACTTGTCATTTCTCATGCATTAGGGCTTTAACACTCGGACATTTATTCAGACCCCCATGCATGATGGCAGATATGTAATTATGGTGTTTATTTATCATTTCTCATGCATTAGGGTTTAAACACTCAGACACTTATTCGGACCCTCTTGCATAATGGCAGATATGTAATTATGGTGCTTAGTTGCCATTTCTCATGCATTAGGGTTTAAACACTCGGACACTTCTTTGGAACCTCATGCATGATGGCAGACATATAATTATGGTGTTTATTTATCATTTCTCATGCATTAGGGTTGAAGCACTCAGACGCTAATTCGGACCCTCTTGCAGGATGGCAGATATGTAATTATGGTGTTTAATCCCCATTTCTCATGGATTAGGTCTGTAACGCTCGGACATTTATTCGGACCGCCTTGTATGACGGCAGATATGTATTTATGGTGTTTACTTTCCATTTCTCATGCAGTAGGGTTTAAATACTCGGACACTTATTCGGACCCTCTTGCACGATGGCAGATATGTAATTGTGGTGTTTATTTTCCATTTCTCATGCATTAGGGTTTAAACGCTCGGACACTTATTCGGACCCTCTTGCATTATGGCAGGTATGTAATTATGGTGTTTATTTGCCATTTCTCATGCATTAGGTTTTAAATACTCGGACATTTATTCGAACCCTCTTGCTTGATGGCAAATATGTAATTATGGTGTTTATTTGCCATTTCTCATGCATTTGGCTTTAAATACTCGGACACTTATTCGGACCCTCTTGCCTTATGGCAGATCTGTAATTATGGTGTTTAGTTGCCATTTCTCATGCATTAGGGTTTAAAGACTCGGACACTTATTCGGACCCTCATGCATGATGGCAGATATGTAATTATGGCGTTTATTTGCCATTTCTCATGCATTAGGGTTTAAACACTCGGACACTTATTCGGACCCTATTGCATGATGGCAGATATGTAATTAAGGTGTTTATTTGCCATTTCTCATGCATTAGGGTTTAAATACTCGGACACTTATTCGGACCCTCTCCCATGATGGCAGATCTGTAATTATTGTGTTTACTTGCCATTTCTCATGCATTACGGTTTAAACACTCGGACACTTATTCGGACCCTCTTGCATGATGGCAGATATGTAATTATGGTGTTTACTTGCCATTTCTCATGCATTAGGGTTTAAACACTTGGAAACTTATTCGGACCCTCTTGCATGATGGCAGATATGTAATTATGATGTTTATTTGCCATTTCTCATGGGTTAGGGTTTAAACACTCGGACACTTATTCAGACCCGCTTACGTGATGGCAGATTTGTAATTATGGTGTTTAGTTGCCATTTCTCATGCATTAGGTCTTTAACACTCGAACACTTATTCGGACCCCCATGCATGATGGAAGATATGTAATTATGGTGTTTATTTATCATTTCTCATGCATTAGGGTTTAAACACTCAGACACTTATTCGGACCCTCTTGCATAATGGTAGATATGTAATTATGGTGCTTACTTCCCATTTCTCTTGCATTAGGGTTTAAACACTCGGACACTTATTCGGACCCTCATGCATGACGGCAGATATGTAATTATGGGGTTTATTTATCATTTCACGTGCATTAGGGTTTAAACACTCAGACACTTATTTAGACCCTCTTGCATGATGGCAGATATGTAATTATGGTGTTTAATCACCATTTCTCATGCATTAGGGCTTTAACACACGGATACTTATTCGGACCCTCTTGCCTGATGGCAGATATGTAATTATGGTGTTTACTCGCCATTTCACATGCATTAGGGTTTAAACACTCGGACACTTATTCGGACACTCTTGTACGATGGCAGATATGTAATGATGGTGTTTATTTGCCATTTCGCATGCATTAGGGTTTGAATAGTCGGACAGTTATTCGGACCATCTTGCATCATGGCAGATATGTAATTATGGTGTTTATTTGCCATTTCTCATGCATTAGGGTTTAAACACTCGGACACTTATTCGGACCCTCTTGCATGATGGCAGATATGTAATGATGGTGTTTATTTGCCATTTCTCATGCATTAGGGTTTAAATACTCGGACACTTATTCGCACCCTCTTGCATGATGGCAGATATATAATTATGGTGTTTACTTGCCATTTCTCATGCATTAGGGTTCCAACACTCGGACACTTATTCGGCCCCTCTTGCATGATGGCAGATATGTAATTATGCCGTTTACTTGCCATTTCTCATGCATAAGGATTTAAACACCCGGACACTTATTCGGACCCTCTTGCATGGCGGCAAATATGTAATTATGGTGTTTATTTTCCATCTCTCACGCATTAGGGTTTAAATACTCGGACACTTATTCGGACCCTCTTGCATGATGGCAGATTTGTAATTATGGTGTTTACTTGCCATTTCTCATGCATTAGGGTTTAAACACTCGGACACTTATTCGGACCCCCTTGCATAATGGCAGATATTTAATTATGGTGCTTACTTGCCATTTCTCATGCATTGGGGTTTAAACACTCGGACACTTATTCGGACCCTCATGCATGATGGCAGATATGTAATTATGGTGTTTATTTATCATTTCTCATGCCTTAGGGTTTAAACACTCAGACACTTATTCGGACCCTCTTGCATGATGGCAGATATGTAATTATGGTGTTTAACCACCATTTCCCATGCATTAGGGCTTTAACACAAGGACACTTATTCGGACCCTCTTGCCTGATGGTAGATATGTAATTATGGTGCTTACCCGCCATTTCTCATGCATTAGGGTTTAAACACTCGGACACTTATTCAGACCCGCTTACGTGATGGCAGATTTGTAATTATGGTGTTTAGTTGCCATTTCTCATGCATTAGGGATTTAACACTCGAACACTTATTCGGACCCCCATGCATGATGGCAGATATGTAATTATGGTGTTTATTTATCATTTCTCATGCATTAGGGTTTAAACACTCAGACACTTATTCGGACCCTCTTGCATAATGGTAGATATGTAATTATGGTGCTTACTTCCCATTTCTCTTGCATTAGGGTTTAAACACTCGGACACTTATTCGGACCCTCATGCATGACGGCAGATATGTAATTATGGGGTTTATTTGCCATTTCTCATGCATTAGGCTTTAGACACTCGGACACTTATTCGGACCCTCTTGCATGATGGCAGAGATGTAATTATGGTGTTTACTTGCCATTTTTCATGCATTAGGGTTTAAACACTCGGACACTAATTCGGACTCTCTTGCAGGATGGCAGATATGTAATTATGGTGTTTATTTGCCATTTCTCATGCGTTGTGGTTTAAACACTCGGACACTTATTCAGACCCGCTTACAGGATGACAGATATGTAATTATGGTGTTTACTGGCCATTTCTCATGCATTAGAGCTTTAACAATCGGACACTTATTCGGACCCTCATGCATGATGGCAGGTATGTAATTATGGTGTTTATTTATCATTTCTCATGCATTAGGGTTTAAACACTCAGACACTTATTCGAACCCTCTTGCATGATGGCAGATATGTGATTGTGGTGCTTACTTGCCATTTTCTCATGGATTAGGGTTTAAACA
Source organism: Camellia sinensis (assembly GCF_055761805.1). Classification (NCBI taxonomy): domain Eukaryota; kingdom Viridiplantae; phylum Streptophyta; class Magnoliopsida; order Ericales; family Theaceae; genus Camellia; species Camellia sinensis. The sequence continues at coordinate 7,507,162 of NW_028129474.1, read as the reverse complement.
CTCGGACACTTATTCAGACCCGCTTACGTGATGGCGATATGTAATTATGGTGTTTACTTGTCATTTCTCTTGCATTAGGGCTTTAACACTCGGACACTTATTCGGACCCCCATGCATGATGGCAGATATGTAATTATGGTGTTTATTTATCATTTCTCATGCATTAGGGTTTAAACACTTAGACACTTATTCGGACCCTCTTGCATAATGGCAGATATGTAATTATGGTGCTTACTTGCCATTTCTCATGCATTAGGGTTTAAACACTCGGACACTTATTCGGACCCTCATGCATGATGGCAGATATATAATTATGGTGTTTATTTATCATTTCTCATGCATTAGGGTTTAAACACTCAGACACTTATTCGGACCCTCTTGCATGATGGCAGATATGTAATTATGGTGTTTAATCGCCATTTCTCATGCATTAGGGCTTTAACACTCGGACACTTATTCGGACCCCCTTGCATGACGGCAGATATGTAATTATGGTGTTTACCTGCCATTTCTCATCCATTTGGGTTTAAACACTCGGACACCTATTCGGACCCTCTTGCATGATGGCAGATATGTAATTGTGGTGTTTATTTTCCATTTCTCATGCATTATGGTTTAAACACTCAGACACTTATCCGGACCCTCTTGCGTGATGGCAGGTATGTAATTACAGTGTTTATTTGCCGTTTCTCATGCATTAGGGTTTAAATAATCGGACACTTATTCGGACCCTCTTGCATGATGGCTGATATGTAATTATGGTGTTTATTTGGCATTTCTCATGCATTAGGGTTTAAATACTCGGACACTTATTCGGACCCTCTTCCATGATGGCAGATCTGTAATTATGGTGTTTAGTTGCCATTTCTCATGCATTAGGGTTTAAAGACTCGGACACTTATTCGGACCCTCTTGCATGATGGCAGATATGTAATTATAGCGTTTACTTGCCATTTCTAATGCATTAGGGTTGAAACACTCGGACACTTATTCGGACCCTCTTGCATGATGGCAGATATGTAATTATGGTGTTTATTTGCCATTTCTCAAGCATTAGGGATTAAATACACGGACACTTATTCGGACCCTCTTGCATGATGGCAGGTATGTAATTATGGTGTTTACTTGCCATTTCTCATGTATTAGGGTTTAAACACTCGGACACTTATTCGGACCCTCTTGCATGATGGCGGATATTTAATTATGGCGTTTACTTGCCATTTCTCATGCATTAGGGTTGAAACACTCGGACACTTATTCGGACCCTCTTGCATGATGGCCGATATGTAATTATGGTGTTTATTTGCCATTTCTCATGCATTTGGGTTTAAATACACGGACACTTATTCGGACCCTCTTGCATGATGGCAGATATGTAATTATGGTGTTTACTTGCCATTTCTCATGCATTAGGGTTCAAACACTTGGACACTTATTCAGACCCTCTTGCATGATGGCAGATATGTAACTATGGTGTTTATTTGCCATTTCTCATGGGTTAGGGTTTAAACACTCGGACACTTATTCAGACCCGCTTACGTGATGGCAGATATCTAATTATGGTGTTTACTTGCCATTTCTCATGCATTAGGGCTTTAACACTCGGACACTTATTCGGACCCCCATGCATGATGGCAGATATGTAATTATGGTGTTTATTTATCATTTCTCATGCATTAGGGTTTAAACACTCAGACACTTATTCGGACCCTCTTGCACGATGGCAGATATGTAATTATGGTGTTTAATAACCATTTCTCATGCATTAGGCTTTAACACTCGGACACTTATTCGGACCCTCTTGCCTGATGGCAGATATGTAATTATGGTGTTTACTCGCCATTTCACATGCATTAGGGTTTAAACACGCGGACACTTATTCGGACCCTCTTGCATCATGGCAGATATGTAATTATGGTGTTTATTTGCCATTTCTCATGCATTAGGGTTTAAACACTCAGACACTTATTCGGACCCCTTTGCATGATGGCAGATATGTAATGATGGTGTTTATTTGCCATTTCTCTTGCATTAGGGTTTAAATACTCGGACACTTATTCGGACCCTCTTGCAAGATGGCAGATATATAATTATGGTGTTTACTTGCCATTTCTCATGCATTAGGGTTTAACCACTCGGACACTTATTCGGACCCACTTGCATGATGGCAGATATGTAATTATGCCGTTTACTTGCCATTTCTCATGCATAAGGATTTAAACACTCGGACACTTATTCGGACCCTCTTGCATGGCGGCAAATATGTAATTATGGTGTTTATTTGCCATCTCTCATGCATTAGGGTTTAAATACTCGGACACTTATTCGGACCCTCTTGCATAATGGCAAAATTGTAACTATGGTGTTTACTTGCCATTTCTCATGCATTAGGGATTAGACACTCGGACACTTATTCGAACCATCTTGCATGATGGTAGAAATGTAATTATGGTGTTTATTTATCATTTCTCATGCATTAGGGTTTAAACACTCAGACACTTATTCGGACCCTCTTGCATGATGGCAGATATGTAATTATTGTGTTTAATCACCATTTCTCATGCATTAGGGCTTTAACACTCGGACACTTATTCGGACCCTCTTGCCGGATGGCAGATTTATAATTATGGTGTTTACTCGCTATTTCTCATGCATTGGGGTTTAAACACTTGGACACATATTCATACCCTCTTGCATGAAGGCAGATATGTAATTATGGTGTTTGTTTGCCATTTCTCATGCATTAGGGGTTAAACACTCGGACACTTCTTCGAACCCTCTTGCATGATGGCAGATATGAAAATATGGTGTTTATTTGCCATTTCTCATGCATTAGGGTTTAAATACTCGGACACTTATTCGGACCCTCTTGCATGTTGGCAGATATGTAATTATGCCGTTTACTTGCCATTTCTCATGCATAAGGGTTCAAACACTCGGACACTTATTCGGACCCTCTTGCATGGTGGCAGATATGTAATTACGGTGTTTATTTGCCATTTCTCATGCATTAGGGCTTTAACACTCGGACACTTATTCGGACCCTCACGCTTGATGGCAGATATGTAATTGTGGTGTTTATTTATCATTTCTCATGCATTTGGGTTTAAACACTCAGACACATATTTGGACCTTCTTGCATGATGACAGATACGTAATTATGGTGTTTAATCACCATTTATCATGCATTATGGCTTTGACACTCGGACACTTATTCGGACCGTCATGCATGACGGCAGATATGTAATTATGGCGTTTATTTATCATTTCTCATGCAATAGGGTTTAAACACTCAGACACTTATTCGGACCCTCTTGCATGATCGCAAATATGTAATTATGGTGTTTACTTTCCATTTCTCATGCATGAGGGTTTAAAAACTCGGACACTTAGTCGGACCCTCTTGCATGATGGCAGATACGTAATTATGGTGTTTATTCGCCATTTCTGATGCATTAGGGTTTAAACACTCGGACACTTACTCCGACCCTCTTGCATGATGGCAGATATGTAATTATGGTGTTTACTGGCCATTTCTCATGCATTAGGGTTTAAACACTCGGACACTTATTTGGACCCTCTTGCATGATGGCAGATATGTAATTATGGTGTTTACTTGCCATTTCTCATGCGTTAGCGTTTAAACACTCGGACACTTATTTGGACCCCCTTGCATGATGGCAGTTATTTAATTATGGTGTTTATTTGCCATTTCTCATGCATTAGGGTTTAAATACTGGGACACTTCTTCGGACCCCCTTGCATGATGGCAGATATGTAATTATGGTGTTTACTTGCCATCCCACATCCATTAGGGTTTAAACACTCGGTCACTTATTCCGACCCTCTCGCATTATGGCAGATATGTAATTATGGTGTTTACTTGCCATTTCTCATGCATTAGGGTTTAAACACTCAGACCCCGATCCAGACCCTCTTGCATGATGGCATATACGTAATTATGGTATTTCTTTACCATTTCTCTTGCATTAGGGTTTAAACACTCGGACACTGATTCGGACCCTCTTGCATGATGACAGATACGTAATTATGGTGTTTAATCACCATTTATCATGCATTAGGGCTTTGGCACTTGGACACTTATTCGGACCCTCTTGCGTGATGGCAGATATGTAATTATGGTGTTTACTTGCCATTTCCCATGCATTAGGGTTTAAACACTCGGACACTCATTCGGACCCTCTTGCATGAAGGCAGATATGTAATTATGGTGTTTACTTGCCATTTCTTATGCATTATGGTTTAAATACTCAGACACTTATTCGGATCCTCTTGTATGATGGCAGATATGTAATTATGGTGTTAACTTGCCATTTCTCATGCATTAGGGTTTAAACACTCGAACACTTATTCGGACCCTCTTGCATGATGGCAGATATGTAATTATGGTGTTTACTTGCCATTTCTCATGTATTAGGGTTTAAACACTCGGACACTTATTCGGACCCTCTTGCATGATGGCAGATATATAATAATGGCGTTTACTTGCCATTTCTCATGCATTAGGGTTGAAACACTCGGACACTTATTCGGACCCTCTTGCATGATGGCAGATATGTAAGTATGGTGTTTATTTGCCATTTCTCATGCATTTGGGTTTAAATACACGGACACTTATTCGGACCCTTTTGCATGATGGCAGATATGTAATTATGGTGTTTACTTGCCATTTCTCATGCATTAGGGTTCAAACACTTGGACACTTATTCAGACCCTCTTGCATGATGGCAGATATGTAACTATGGTGTTTATTTGCCATATCTCATGGGTTAGGGTTTAAACACTCGGACACTTTTTCAGACCCGCTTACGTAATGACAGATATCTAATTATGGTGTTTACTTGCCATTTCTCATGCATTAGGGCTTTAACACTCGGACACTTATTCGGACCCCCATGCATGATGGCAGATATGTAATTATGGTGTTTGTTTATCATTTCTCATGCATTAGGGTTTAAACACTTAGACACTTATTCGGACCCTCTTGCACGATGGCAGATATGTAATTATGGTGTTTAATAACCATTTCTCATGCATTAGGGTTTAACACTCGGACACTTATTCGGACCCTCTTGCCCGATGGCAGATATGTAATTATGGTGTTTACTCGCCATTTCACATGCATTAGGGTTTAAACACTCGGACACTTATTCAGACCCTCTTGCATCATGGCAGATTTGTAATTATGGTGTTTATTTGCCATTTCTCATGCATTAGGGTTTAAACACTCGGACACTTATTCGGACCCTCTTGCATGATGGCAGATATGTAATGATGGTGTTTATTTGCCATTTCTCATGCATTAGGGTTTAAATACTCGGACACTTATTCGGACCCGCTTGCAAGATGGCAGATATATAATTATGGTGTTTACTTGCCATTTCTCATGCATTAGGGTTGAAACACTCGGACACTTATTCGGACCCTCTTGCATGATGGCAGATATGTAATTATGCCGTTTACTTGCCATTTCTCATGCATAAGGATTTAAACACTCGGACACTTATTCGGACCCTCTTGCATGGCGGCAAATATGTAATTATGGTGTTTATTTGCCATCTCTCATGCATTAGGGTTTAAATACTCGGACACTTATTCGGACCCTCTTGCATAATGGAAAAAATGTAACTATGGTGTTTACTTGCCATTTCTCATGCATTAGGGATTAGACACTCGGACACTTATTCGAACCCTCTTGCATGATGGTAGAAATGTAATTATGGTGTTTATTTATCATTTCTCATGCATTAGGGTTTAAACACTCAGACACTTATTCGGACCCTCTTGCATGATGGCAGATATGTAATTATTGTGTTTAATCACCATTTCTCATGCATTAGGGCTTTAACACTCGGACACTTATTCGGACCCTCTTGCCGGATGGCAGATTTATAATTATGGTGTTTACTCACTATTTCTCATGCATTGGGGTTTAAACACATGGACACATATTCATACCCTCTTGCATGAAGGCAGATATGTAATTATGGTGTTTGTTTGCCATTTCTCATGCATTAGGGGTTAAACACTCGGACACTTCTTCGGACCCTCTTGCATGATGGCAGATATGAAATTATGGTGTTTATTTACCATTTCTCATGCATTAGGGTTTAAATACTCGGACACTTATTCGGACCCTCTTGCATGTTGGCAGATATGTAATTATGCCGTTTACTTGCCATTTCTCATGCATAAGGGTTCAAACACTCGGACACTTATTCGGACCCTCTTGCATGGTGGCAGATATGTAATTACGGTGTTTATTTGCCATTTCTCATGCATTAGGGCTTTAACACTCGGACACTTATTCGGACCCTCACGCTTGATGGCAGATATGTAATTGTGGTGTTTATTTATCATTTCTCATGCATTTGGGTTTAAACACTCAGACACATATTTGGACCCTCTTGCATGATGACAGATACGTAATTACGGTGTTTAATCACCATTTATCATGCATTATGGCTTTGACACTCGGACACTTATTCGGACCCTCATGCATGACGGCAGATATGTAATTATGGCGTTTATTTATCATTTCTCATGCAATAGGGTTTAAACACTCAGACACTTATTCGGACCCTCTTGCATGATCGCAGATATGTAATTATGGTGTTTAGTTTCCATTTCTCATGCATGAGGGTTTAAAAACTCGGGCACTTAGTCGGACCCTCTTGCATGATGGCAGATATGTAATTATGGTGTTTAATCGCCATTTCTGATGCATTAGGGTTTAAACACTCGGACACTTACTCCGACCCTCTTGCATGATGGCATATATGTAATTATAGTGTTTACTAGCCATTTCTCATACATTAGGGTTTAAACACTCGGACACTTATTTGGACCCTCTTGCATGATGGCAGATATGTAATTATGGTGTTTACTTGCCATTTCTCATGCGTTAGCGTTTAAACACTCGGACACTTATTTGGACCCCCTTGCATGATGGCAGTTATTTAATTATGGTGTTTATTTGCCATTTCTCATGCATTAGGGTTTAAATACTGGGACACTTATTCGGACCCCCTTGCATGACGGCAGATATGTAATTATGGTGTTTACTTGCCATCCCACATCCATTAGGGTTTAAACACTCGGTCACTTATTCCGACCCTCTCGCATTATGGCAGATATGTAA